>NC_092050.1:21438944-24135386 GCF_003086295.3 Arachis hypogaea
TTTAGGTTCAGATGTTCATTTAGGGTTTAAGCACATCTCCAAAGTTAATGAGCCGATTGCGGACAGCTGGGGAGGCTTCCCAGAGAAGCACTAAAGAGGACTGGGCAGAAGGATGAGGCATTTTAGCATTCAACTTCTAAAGGAATCTCTTCTCCAGCCTTCGAACCTGTGTAGGCTGGCACAATTGCAGGTATAATTGCCTGTTGATATTGTTCATTGTGGAATTACTGTCCCCTATCCAATATTCACTTCTTGCCTTTGACAGCCTTTTGTTGGACGAGAACTGTTGCAGCTGGATTTGTCAGCTGTTGGGCACATCTGAATGAGACCAGCCAGAAACAGTTAGTTCGAAATCTAGAGATGGCCTTTTCTTCACCAAATATTCCTCCAGAAATCTTGGCTACACTTCTTAACTTGGTATGCCTTTTGTCTTGTTAACTCTATAGAATCTGTGAGAGAAACTATGATATCTTTATATTTGCTTCCTAAAGATTATTGAATAGTAACAGCATCTAGAAAGGGTCATGGGTGAGACTTTAGTTGATAATATGTAGATCAGTGGATATAATGTACTAGGACAGTGAGGAATTTAGATAATTGTGATGGAAATCTATTCTTGTTTTTAAGCTGTGTTGCAACCTTATAATGTACCCCCTCTTTTTCCCACTATATTTTTGGATTTCTGAGAAAAATACATTCTATCATCATTTATTTCTACTGTTTTTTTTTTAACATATACTTTTGCTTGAAGAAGGCTGAAGTGATGTACTTATTATGTTAATTTTTATTTCCCAATAGGACTATAATGGTAAAATGGTGTGGCTCCATAGAGAAATTTACTGCTGTAGGCTCATTAAATGGATTTTAAACTGAAGAATGAATTGCCTCTTGAATTCCATCAGCCAAATTACCAAGCATACTATTTCCTTGTTCAAAATAAATACAATTTGATGTTTTTAGTAGTTTTTCTGAGAATCCTTATCACTTGAATTTCAGAGACTTTACTGTTGTGTGGAAATTTTGTATAGCATGCTTGACTTTTGTTGAAGTTTAGTTTAGACACTGTTCATATTTTAATATTAACGATACATATTTTGAAGATTTGGTGAGGTGAATCTTTTGCATTTTGCTCCTGTTGAAATTTATGCTCTTGCAGGCTGAGTTCATGGAACATGATGAGAAGCCTCTTCCTATAGACATTCGGCTACTTGGTGCTCTTGCTGAGAAGGTCTCCTCTCTTTCCCTTTATGTCTTTGGGTGTGTGTATTACATGTCTCCACTGTTCAACACATTTTGCTCTTTTAACAACTTTTAACGACGTTTTATTGGATAATTTTCCCAGATTTCTATGCACTTTTTCATGCTGTTATTTTTCTATGTTGCAGTGTCGTGCATTTGCTAAAGCCCTACACTATAAAGAAATGGAATTTGAAGGAGCACGTTCTAAGAAGATGGATGCCAATCCTGTTGCAGTAGTTGAAGCTCTTATACATATCAACAATCATTACACCAACATGAGGTTAGTTTGAATTGATATGATTCTCATCGAGTTTATAATTTGGCTGCTTCCCTCTATGTTGACTTTCTTCCCGTCCATTTCAATTTAACATATATTGTAGGCTGCAGTTGGTATATTGACATATGCACAACAGAATCTGGATTTTCAACTTAAGGAGTCATGGTAACTTTTGCTTTTTATCTATATCATTGATCTTGGTTTATTGAGCTTATATTCTGACAAACTCTTCAAGACATTGAAGTTTTATAGTATGTATTGTGTAGGTATGAGAAACTGCAGCGATGGGATGATGCCCTCAAGGCTTATACTGCAAAGGCTACTCAAGCAACAAGTCCACATGTTATCTTGGATGCTACTTTAGGTCTGTAATGAACTATTGATGCATTTAACATCCTTTATTAGTCCCTTATTTGAATTATTTGAATTCGCCTCTATATTGCCTAGTTTGGCATGGCTGTGTACACTATAGGTGTATCTATATTATGCTGAACTAAATTTCAAAAATTCAAAACTCAATAATATCGAGACAAAAGAATTATGCAACTGTTGTATGTACGAAGTCTGGTTGGATGCTTTGAAGATTGATGTTCTGCTATATGGGCCAGCTACCAAGGTAAAAGAATTAATCAACAATTAAAAATAATAAAATACAAAGCTTGATGCAATGCACACAAGTTTCCACATTTTTGTCTCTGACAGTGAGGCATAGCTAACGATGTTGTGCCACTGCTTCCTGGTTAGTGAAACAATCTTATCCTATGTAAAGGGTGATGCCCATGTTGGCCATGAGATGAATACAAATATTGGCAATTTATAGATGATGCCCCAAGCAGAAGTGGCTTGATTGGCCTCAACAGTTTCTTGTTCATTCTCCAGTTTTTCCTTCTCAGTATACACTAAATATTGATAACATTTTCTTGCAACTGTACGTTTAAATTTGTTACTAGCTTAGCTTTTCATGTTGGAACTTCTTTTCCATCTTGGAAAATGTGTGATTGGAGCTGGCTTTGCAGGTAGGATGAGATGCCTTGCTGCATTGGCTCGATGGGAAGAATTGAATAACCTATGTAAAGAATACTGGACCCCAGCTGAGCCAGCTGCTCGCCTTGAAATGGCATCAATGGTTGGTTTCATAGCCTTTCCTTGTGTGTAAGATTTTTTCACTTGCCTGTGCTTATGCTGATTGTTATGTTAGGCTGCAAGTGCTGCTTGGAACATGGGAGAATGGGATCAAATGGCAGAATATGTATCTCGATTAGATGATGGTGATGAAACAAAACTGCGGGGCCTGGGGAATACTGCTTCCAATGGTGATGGAAGTAGCAGCGGTACTTTTTTCAGGGCTGTTCTTTTAGTTCATAGAGGAAAGGTATTTGTTTACTTGAGGTATCTGACCTTTCTTACCATTTTCTGTAGTTTGCTTATGTTGTGATCTAATTCTATTGGCAGTATGATGAAGCACGCGAATATGTTGAAAGAGCTAGAAAATGTCTGGCAACAGAGCTTGCAGCTCTGGTTAGTATGCTTCATAAACTTTCCTTATTTGGTTTTGTCCTTCAGCATTGGTTAACTTGAATTTCACTAATATTTAGTTGGTTACATAGTGTTTGTGAGTTATCATTGCACTACAATCACTCTCCCAGATACTAATTGATCAGTGTCACTCTGGAAACAGGGTGGGGAAGTTTTAAAGTACTTTTTCATGCTGTACTTGTGTTGTACTATATTCTATTTCTGGTAATGGTCATGTTGAATGAAAGATAAACACGAAAAGGTGTGTTTATATTTGTTTTTTGAACAATCAAAGGATGTGTGTGCTGGACCGGCATTCACAAGAAGTTCTCATACCATGTTTAAGTTGTTTTCGCAAGCTCTATTATTAATTTGATCTCAGGTTTGGGATGCATTAGATGACTTGAAATCTTGAATGTCACAGTGTTCATAAAAACCATACTAGATCTTTCTAAGCAATTGTGAATTGTGTTTTGCTGAGTTGATCTTTCACTTAATGGTCATAAGCTTTCTACAATTTTACTTTCATGTTTGAATCTTGTGCTGATTATGATCATTATTTGAGTAATATTGCTTTATGCACTGATTACCATCAAATGTTGGTTGATAAGCCTTTTATACATACTAGCTTTGGATTATTTTTATTGCCTAGTGCAATAACCTTGTACTGTCCACGTATTATATGATGTAATTCTTTGGGAAAACCATTGAATAAGGGATACTCTTTCAACCTAGCCTTTCCTCCTCTTTATCATCTATCTTCTTTGCATAATTCTCTTATTCAGTTATTAGGTCCTTTTGCATTACACAAGGTTCCTCTTTCTCTTGGGACTTCCACTTCTTTCGTAACCTTTATGATATGGAATCCGCTGAACTTTTGATTCTCTTAGGTCTCCATAATTTTTCTGTCTCCTAACCCTGACAAAGATATGGTCTGTTGACCCCTCTAGTAGTTTTAGTTGTAATTTCTTCTTCCTTTTTCCCACTCATTCCTCTAACACACCTTTCCATATAGCCAAATCCATTTGGAAGTCCAAACATTCCTCTAAAGTCAAATCTTTTATATGGATAGCTGTGCTTAACAGAATTAATACCAATGACTTCTTGTAGGTTCGAAGGCCACATAAGGCTATGTGTTTTATGTGTGGGGCAATTTCAGAATCAAATCCACATCTGTTTTGCATTGCCCAATAGCTGTTTTCTTATGAAACAACTTATTTAGCATCTTTGATGAGTGTTGGGCTACCCTAGACCAATTTCTTTTGACAAGGATTGATCGGTTTGATAGCGTAATGCACACACCTTCAATGACTGATTTTCTGACAAGCATGTTTTATGGGATAGAATTGAATGCCTTGGATCCAGTTGGTGTAACACTCATGATCTTTATAGGGGACTTTCCCTCTCAGACATGTTAGAGATTGGAAAGTTATGCTTTATAGATAAAATCTTTTGGTTTTTGTTTTGTTTTTGTATCGGGGATCCCTTATCCCCCAATTTGTACGGTCCTTCTCCTCACCTTAACCCTGTAGTTGTGTGCGAAGAAATTTGCTGTTCTTCAGTTTTAAGGTTTAATTCAATTTTTCGGTTTCCGATTTGTTCAGTTCTCAGTTTTTTTGGTTCAGTTCGTTGGTTTTGTTCGGTTTTGAATACTCCTAAATTGTATTATTTTATTTCATTTTCAGGTTTTGGAGAGCTATGAACGTGCATATAGCAACATGGTTCGGGTTCAACAACTATCGGAACTGGAAGAGGTTTGTTCTAATATGTCCAGAATTCTTGCCTTAAGTTACTACCCGTTATTTGATGTTATAATTGTAGCGTAACATGGTAATGCTTTTCTCTTGACAGGTTATTGATTACCGCACACTTCCTATAGCAGACAGGGTTGCTGAGGAGCGACGGGCTCTTATTCGCAATATGTGGACTCAGCGTATACAAGGAGCTAAAAGTAATGTTGAGGTAAACAGATTTTCCTAAAAGCAAATATGCTTAAACATAAGAATTTTAGGGATTCTTGCAATTAAACAGTCTTCTGACTGTATGCATGGAGTTCATCACTATTTCTTTGAAAATGAATGGAATTATAGATAAGTAGTGTCACAACCCTTGTTGCTACATGAGGCCATAACTGCGGTTATAAATTTGAATTGTAAGTCAACCAATAAGACAAATTTTTAAATATTGGGACCTAATTGAAAATTAAGTGAAATATAGGACTTCTAGAGTAATTAAACCTTTACTATTCAATGCTATGAGTGGGTTACTTCAGAGTTTTTGTTCTGTCTCAAGATGTGGGTATCTAAATTTTTTGTTATGAACATCATTTGTTTATGGGGTTATTGGGATTAAAGGAGCTCATGCAGCCAGAATTTTATCTAGGTAACATTGTTTAAAGTTGGGCCTTGATTCCCTTCCCTGTTTGTGATCTATTTTTTCCCTTTAATTTTCTGATACTTGTGTGTGTGCAGGTCTGGCAGGCACTTTTGGCTATTAGAGCACTTGTGCTGCCTCCTGTGGAAGATGTTGAAACTTGGCTTAAATTTGCTTCACTTTGCAGAAAAAGTGGTCGAATTAGCCAAGCAAGATCGACTTTAGTAAAGCTTTTGCAGGTTTGGGTTGTTACCTGCTTTGAAAAAGTTTCTGTTTTGTGCCATTTCTCATTATCCTGTACCTGACAGTCAACTACTCCCCCACCTTCTTTTCCTCAGTATGACCCCGAAATGTCTGCCGAAAATGTACGATACCATGGCCATCCTCAAGTAATGTTGGCATACTTGAAGTACCAGTGGTCACTTGGGAGGATTCAAAGCGCAGGGAAGCATTTATTAGGCTGCAGGTAAAATATCTACAAGTGGTATTTGATTTTTTATGTTGAACACTTACTGGAGTTCAAATATTTAGCACCAATGATATGCATGCCTGCTTTACTTTTGACTTAGAGTTTGGCTATGGAGCTCTCAAGTGCACTGAGCATCCAACCTGTTTCATCTTCGGGCTTCACTAGTGGTTTAAGTCCGACTGTTCCCCTCCTTGCTCGTGTTTACCTAATACTTGGATCCTGGCAGTGGTCGCTTTCTCCTGGGCTGGATGATGATTCCATAACAGGTTCTTAGATGTCATAGTTTGAACATTAAAGATACAACTATATTGATCTTTTCCATTTTTTTTCTTTTACTTTTCTCCCCTTTTATGTTTAGATATACTTGGTGCATTTGAAAAAGCCACTCATCATGCAAATAAATGGGGCAAAGCTTGGCATAAATGGGCACTTTTCAATACAGCAGTGATGTCTCATTACACTTTACGAGGTTTTCCAGATTTCGCCGCTCGGTATGTTGTTGCAGCTGTCACTGGATACTTCCATTCGATAGCATGTGCAGCAAATGCTAAAGGTGTTGATGACAGTTTACAGGTAAGAGACAATTTCTTATAGTATGATCCAAAACGTGTTTCCATCAATTTTGATTTTGCAGTATAATGACAATAACGTAATTTTTTGCTGGTACTATTAGATGTCATGACCCAAGCACTAATCATCTTAGAATTAATTAGTGGATTTAAAGGATGAGAAAATCCCGTGGTTATTTGATAGTATCATAATTTTAATTCCACCTTTACATGTTTGTCTACAAATTTCTTTTAGTGATTCCATTATTCCTACTATTATCTTCTGTTGTTACCACGGCATTTTGTGTTTTGACCATTTTTGTCTTCCGTTGTATTCAATGGTGCTGTAAATCTCTAGGATTCAAATTGGCGTCTCTAAACAATCTGCTGGGGCCTCATGCTCATGCTGGTTTCTATTCTCTGTGTTCCTAATTTATCCACATAATATTTATTATGAACAGGCGACGTGACAATTTACTATTGTGCTTCCTTGGATTTTGGCCTGCTTCACAGATTGCCCTCCACAATTAGCTTCTGGCATATTACATTTCACCTTATTCAATCATTTGATTTATAAAACTTTGCTGTTGGTGGCAGGATATCCTTCGCCTTCTGACACTATGGTTTAACCATGGAGCCACGGCAGAAGTTCAAATGGCCCTGACGAGAGGATTCTCTCTAGTTAATATCAATACTTGGCTAGTCGTTCTTCCTCAAATAATTGCCAGGATACATTCTAACAATCATGCTGTGAGAGAGTTGATACAATCACTTCTGGTTCGGATTGGGCAAAATCACCCTCAGGTATGTGGCTTGAGCATGGAGCCATGCCCACCCAGTTATTTACATTTGTTAGTTGCACCCTTTAAGTGTTTGATTGCTGTTTCACACATGGAAGCTGCGAAGTGTTGTTTTTTGGAATATTTCACTTATTGTTGCTGCCTTGAAATGAATGAATTTATTGAAAATTGAGTACAATTTTTCAACCTTCCTATTTGGTTTTAACCTTAGTGGTTTTTTCTTTTTCCTTTATTGAAGCATCCTATTTAACAAATGACAATTTATTCTTGAGGGAAGAACCAGAGTGTTATGTGTTAAGCTTATTTAATGTTTCATGTTGTATTGTTGCCCACGTCAACTTATAATGCTTTGGATGCCAAATTTGTTATTAACTGATCGGCTGTTTGCATTTGATTTGTTCTGTAGGCTCTCATGTATCCTTTGCTTGTGGCCTGTAAATCAATAAGCAACTTACGTAAAGCAGCAGCTCAAGAAGTTGTTGACAAAGTTCGGCAGCATAGTGGTGTACTTGTAGATCAGGTTTGCATGTTTGAGACAATGATCTATCTGTTGTTAGTCCCTACCTTGGAAACGACGATAGAGTACTTTTGAAAATAACGTCTGCTCATAAATACTTGTTATAGTCATTTGGTCTGGTGCTTTGGATACAAACTAGGATTACTTGGGGAATTCGGTAGTTTGTTTTCATCCTATAAAGGAAGGAAGCTTGGGTCTTGGCAATATTGTGTCCAAGAATGTTGCTTCAGTACCAAAAATGGTGCTTTCCTTTAGAATCTCACTCTCTATAGCATCAAGTTATCAAAAGTAAAGATGGTATGGATAAGAATGGCAAGAATACTAGTTCTGCTAACCATGCTACTCATTTTATCCCTAGGAAGTTCATTTCTCAAGGTTACACTATTTTGAAATCTATTATTTCCTTTACGGTAGGTGATGGGATCTCATTTTAACTTTTGGGAAGACCATTGGATAGTAGATACCTCTTTTAACTTAGCCTTATCTCGTCTGTATCATCTATCTTCCTTGCACAATATTCTTATTCGCTCCTTTTGCACTTCATAGGGTTCTTCTTACTCCTAGGGCCACATCTTTTGTAACCTAAATGATAGGGAATCCTCTAAAATTTTTATTCTCTTAGGCCTCCTTGATTTTTCTCTCTTCTAACCCTGACAAAAAGATAAGGTCTTGACTCCTCTGGTAGTTTCAGTTGTAAATCTCGCTGTTAAGTACCTAAGGAAAGTGGGAAACCACATCTTAAAAGCTAGTTATTAAGGGGGAAGAACTACTCTCCTTAAATACATCATCAAGCATCCATACTACCCAATGTGGCACTTTGGGCACCCCATAATACCCAAGTCCCTAACATCCGCTTCCAGTTTTCAATCCTCCAAAACACAACCCCTTGCCATCTAGACAAACCCATTAGGGATAGGGTTAGATGCCTAGCATCTATTTGGTGTAAAGCTCGACTCAGAAAGATTGGAAAGTTAGGCTTTATAGCATCTATTTGTAATATTCTTCTCATTTTAACAAAATTCTTCTTATATATATATATATATATATATATAGCGTATGATCAATGCTGTTTAAATAGACATACAAGTTTAGATAACATCTTCTATTCATCGCTTACTATTTTACTTTCTTAACGCTTACTGTTTATTGTGTAAAACTGATGCAGTTTTAACCTTAACTGGGTTTTATTTGCAGGCACAACTTGTATCCAAAGAACTTATCAGGGTTGCTATTCTTTGGCATGAAATGTGGCATGAAGCACTGGAAGAAGCTAGCCGATTGTATTTTGGTGAACATAACATCGAAGGGATGCTAAAGGTTTTGGAACCATTACATGAAATGCTTGAAAAAGGAGCAATGGAAAACAATGTTACCTTAAAGGAGAGAATATTTATTGAGGTCATACGGTGATTTTCCATTTTGTTTCTTTATCCATATCATTATCATAAATGTTGGCGTAGCTTCATTAAAACCATATTATATTTCCACAGGGTTATCACTTTAAAGTTTTTATTTTAAATCCTTCAGTGCTTTCTTTTTATTGTCAGGCCTATCGACAGGAATTATTAGAGGCTTATGAATGCTGTGTGAATTATAAGAGAACGGGGAAAGATGCTGAGCTTACTCAGGTATGACATTTGGAATTGAAAATGTTACTTGTTATGAATGAAGGTCCTGGATATTGGGATGCTATAATATTTTGGCACAGACATTGTTCTAAATCTTATTCCTATTCATGGTAGAAAACTTCTCTCCTGGTCTCCACGAAGGGGGGAACCCTAGATAAGTTCAACCAAAATATCATGATCCCACTAGATCTCTTACAGCTAAAAGGATACACATAATGCAACACTTTGTCACATCCATTAAATTTTGGCAACCTTATTCCTATTGAAGCCTGTGAAGTTTAGGTCAATTTATCCTGGAAAGAGTGATTTGCAGACTAATCAACATGGACAGTGAGTGCTGAGTAGGATAAGAATTTTTGACAAATATGTACAATAGTACTAAGCACAGCTGCAAGAAGGATTCGGAGTTTCTGTCTTTATCTGATGCGGAGTTAAAATTGGAAGGACAACATTATTTTACCTATAGATCTTTATGATAAGATTACCACTGCATGAAGAATTTGGACTCTGGTGGGATTGGGTTAGAAATTGGAAGTAGGGGTTACATGTCTGGAGAATCTAGAGCCTAGACCAGACCTGCTATGTGACAACAGAAAATAGTTGAGCAGAAAAAAAAATGCTAATCTTTTTTATAATATCCAGGTTTCTGAAGTATTGAAGTACCAAGAAATATTGCAATCCTGAGTAGCATACAAATGCTGGGATTCAAATAATTAAATTAAAAATCTATTAATTGTTTGCTATGTTGTTTGATCCATTGTTGTCTGTACATTCTATTCTCTATTGGCAATGACATAAAATTTACTCCCTTTGTTTCATGATAACTTCCCCAAAACCAAAATGTCAAAAACAGACATCAAATGAAACAAAAAAATGTCTTAGTAATTTTAGAAAATTATATGGATAGATAGAATTATCCCTATGAAAAAAACACTTTATTTATCCTTTATTTAATACATGTATTCTCTTTCTAAAAGCTACATTTTTAGTATTGACAAAAATGGAAAAAGAAATAAATGCTACCTAGATATTGTAAATGGGACAAATATTTTGAAACCTTCAAAAATGCAAATGGAACAATTATTTTGAAATGGAGGGGAGAATTAAATATATGGGAAGGAAATATATATGAAAGAGATAATAGTTGCAGTCTGCTTCTGCCTTTTTTCCTTCCTGTGAATTTATTTTCCCCCTCTTTTCTGATTATTTCTTCATTAGGCATGGGACATCTATTATCACGTATTCAGAAAGATAGATAAACAACTTCAGAGCCTTACAACATTAGACTTGGAGGTAAGAGTAATGCTTAATCGTTGATTCTCTTTTTTAATTATTATTAGCATTATTTTTTGATAGTTATGCCCCCGTACTTTTGTGCATGTTTTCTAGGCTGTTTCTCCTGAATTACTAGAATGTCGCAATTTGGAGCTTGCTGTTCCTGGGACATATCGTGCTGGTAAATTAGTTTTTTTCTTTCCATCTTCCAGCATTAAATTATTTTGTACATTAAGCATATCAGGATGCCCACATCTTTATTTCAGATGCACCTGTTGTTACAATTGCATCATTTGCACGCCAGCTTGTTGTCATAACATCTAAGCAACGACCAAGAAAGTTGACAATTCATGGAAGTGATGGTGAAGATTATACCTTCTTATTGAAGGGACATGAGGATTTACGCCAGGATGAAAGAGTCATGCAGGTATCTTTTCTCTTCTGGTTATGAGCATGGTTCTTGTATAGTGGTACCTGGTCAATTTCTCTAGATTCTTTCTTGCTTCCTACTTGATAAGAACTTTGTTGTTCTTTGACAGCTTTTTGGTTTGGTGAATACTCTGCTTGAGAATTCTCCAAAGACAGCAGAGAAAGATCTGTCTATTGAACGATATGCTGTGATTCCTTTATCACCAAACAGTGGTTTAATTGAATGGGTCCCAAATTGTGACACCTTGCATCATCTCATTCGAGAATACAGGGATACCAGAAAGGTGGGGTCAGAATGCCCTTGGTGGTTTCTTCTATCTGTTTCTCCCATTCTCTCTCTTGTTTTCACTTAGTTTTGGATAAACCAGGTTTTAATAAAGTAGTTATTTCTTCACTCGTAGCTATGGTAGTTTCCAATTTATATTTTCTTGAATTTCTATATACTCTCTTTTGTAGATTACCTTGAATCAGGAACACAAATATATGCTCAGTTTTGCACCTGATTACGATCATTTGCCACTAATAGCTAAAGTGGAGGTGTTTGAATATGCTTTGAACAATACTGAAGGAAATGACCTGGCAAGGGTATGTGATGCTTTATAGATGTGTTATATGGTCTTCTATGACATACTCATTTGAGTTTCGCAATGTTCCTATTCCCCTAGGTGCTTTGGTTGAAGAGCCGTACATCTGAAGTGTGGCTGGAGAGGAGGACAAATTACACTAGGAGCTTGGCAGTTATGAGCATGGTGTGTGATTAATATGCATGAGTGGAACTTGTGATCATGTCTGTCTGCCTTATAAGTACTTGTATCATAATGAAATTTCAATATACACTGTACAGATTTGACTGGAGAACTTGTGCTTTTCAGGTTTTTTTTTTTTTTTTTTTTTTGTGGTGGGGAAAGGGGGGGGGGGGGGGTTCTTCAATAAGGATTTTATTTTATTTTGAAAGCATTTGTTAGTCCTGTTGATTAGCTGAACTTAACCAGTTGGAATAGATGCAAGTAAAAATTCTTCCCATCACTTGATGTCCTTCCCAGGCTTCCCAGTTTTAAACTGGCTCATAACCACTATTATGAACCTTTAGTAGTGCAAATTGATCCATTTTCTTTTGTCAATAAGACTAAACTGTAAATCTAACATGCTATGCTATTTATTTTTTTTATCAACTCTTAATTAGTTGTGACCTTTCGTCATTTGTTTTTATTACATATAGCATATTGTTTTGTGGTTTAGTTATTCCATCTCTAAGATTTACCGTCTGTAATTAAAATTTCCCAGTTGTTCTCATTGTTTTCTGGGCCAAACTAAGGGTTTTTTTTGTCAGGTTGGTTACCTTCTTGGCTTAGGCGATCGCCACCCCAGCAATCTTATGTTGCATCGGTTTAGGTAATCTGTGATTAAGAAAGTTAGTTAGATTGACATGATTAGTAAAAAATTTTCATGTATCTCATGTTTATGATATTCTGCAGTGGGAAGATTTTACACATAGATTTTGGAGATTGCTTTGAAGCTTCAATGAACCGTGAGAAGTTCCCAGAGAAGGTGGATTCAAGAACAACTTATGAACTGTGGATCATAGGGACTGTGGATTTTTTCCTCCCTTTAACTTTTTAAATTCATGTGCAGGTTCCTTTTCGTTTGACAAGGATGCTTGTGAAAGCCATGGAAGTCAGCGGTATTGAGGGAAACTTCCGCTCAACTTGTGAAAATGTGATGCAAGTTTTGCGAACAAATAAGGATAGTGTTATGGCCATGATGGAGGTATGGATACTTGGATGAGCAATTACTTGTATCTTCACAACTTAATTTTTAAAAAAATAAAAATATATTTGACGACTTGGGAGTTGGTACTTGGTAAGTACTGGTTCAAGCTGCCACGTTCTGGAGTACAAGTGTTGGCATCTTTTATGCTTATGTGGGTTTTACTGTTCTAGGTTGTTAATTTACTAACATAATATAGTAAAATTTGTTTGGATGGAAAACATAAGGAAATTTGTGGAGTATTCATGTGTTGGACCATAGTGATGAGTGATCAATTAAGGCTTTGAGCTTTACGTGAAAGATCATAAAGTTGATGATTTGCTCTTCCTGCATTCAGGCTTTTGTACACGATCCTCTCATAAATTGGCGTCTTTTCAACTTCAATGAAGTTCCACAAATGTCCATGCTTACAAGCAATCATGTGCCTCCTGTTGTAAATGCTGAAGAATCTGCCCCAACTAGAGAGCTTGCCCATCCTCAGCGTGGTGCACGGGAAAGGGAACTTCTTCAGGTAACTAAAGACTCCGCAGAGATTTATTTTGTTGCTTCTTGATTAATGTTGCTTATTACATGTACGTACACTTATAGGCTGTTAATCAACTTGGAGATGCCAATGAGGTTCTGAATGAGCGTGCTGTGGTTGTCATGGCTCGCATGAGCAATAAGCTTACAGGACGTGATTTTTCAACCAGTTCAGCGGTATTGAACAGCTCTCTTCAGCATGCCATGGAACATAGCAGCTTAATTTCAGGGGACACACGTGAAGTAGATCATGCTTTATCCGTGAAATTGCAAGTTCAAAAGTTAATTGTGCAGGCTACCTCACATGAAAATTTGTGCCAAAATTATGTTGGGTATGATCTCTGACTCCTTTAATTTTCACTGTATAAATATACTACTAATACAAGGCAAACTTTTAATGTGTCCGAAATTTGGCAACCGCTATGGTGTATGGGCCAGTTATGAGAAATTTAAGAATGAGTGCTCCTCTTCGATCGTAAATTTGGATTGCTGTTGGGTTGTGATCAATTGGCTGCACATTCATTTTCCTCTCCTTTATTATTATTATTATTATTAGGAGAAAAATATTTTTAACCTGATGGTGATGTGATAATGTAAGTTCATAATGAAATAATTTTGATGGTTTCAGTGAATAGTAGCTTATAAATTTTAATGTTTTTCTCTTAATGTTTTCAGGTGGTGCCCTTTCTGGTGAATCTCATGGGAGCAGTAAATATTGTATATAACCTGTATATAGTGAAGACTCCCCGTGGATATTGCGAGATCCGGTTCCTCCCTCGTATTTATGTATGATATACACAGCAACTTGTTCAGTCCCTGTACTAGTTGGACCCCGTTTCGACCGGGTCTCTGTAAATATTTTTTGGAACTACGGGATTGTAGTCATGGTATTTTTTTAACATTATGTTGGGCTTCTTATTCTTAGATGAAAACATCAAACCACGAACAATGGATAAACAGCAATTAGTCGCTTTATAGCTCTGTTACGGTATGATTGTAAATAAGATGAACCAAAGACTACATTAACGTGAAATATAGAACTTTTTACAGAGGATTAGGAAGCTTAGTTCTGCTTGCCCAGGTCTGTTTTCTTTGTTTTGAAAATTAAATAAATAAATGGTTTGTTTGTCATAGCATGCAACTGCACACATGCGAAATAGGGTTTGCGATCGTACTTTTGCAACTACGGTGTATGAATGCATTTGTTTCTTGGAGCACAGTACTTGCATCTATGTTAATAACTTAATATGTTATACAGTAGGACAGTTCTGCGTCCGAATTTGTTCTTTTCCTTGCGCTTTAATGTAAAATTTAGGTGAATACTTGTGTTGTTGCGGTGGAATATATTGTGGCGGGTTGATAAAGATTAGATTATATTCGCAAGCTTTAGTCATCACACGCAATCAACAGTGACTGGAGCATATCGATCATTGGGGAGATGTGCGCTGCAGATCCCAATGGTATTGATATTTTAGTCGAGATGTTTCTTAGAAGATCATGTTTCAAAAAATTTAAATATCAACGGGAATGGGTTTGAAAGGCAAATAACAT
The DNA here is from genome assembly GCF_003086295.3 of Arachis hypogaea. Classification (NCBI taxonomy): domain Eukaryota; kingdom Viridiplantae; phylum Streptophyta; class Magnoliopsida; order Fabales; family Fabaceae; genus Arachis; species Arachis hypogaea. The sequence continues at coordinate 21,453,855 of NC_092050.1, forward strand.
GAATTAAACAATTTACGAACCCGAATAACACTAATCACAATGTTATATACGAGAGAAAGCTTATTGGTGAAGCCTGGAGAGAGAGAGAGAGAGAGATTAGCGGGGCAAGATTATGATACCCCTATTAGAACATTTTTCACGAGGATTAAGTGTTAATGTATATAGGATTGATTGTTCGTAAATAAACACGTTAAAAGCAGAATGCAATTGGCAAGGATAGAACAGTCATTCCTCAGGTGTCAGGTCTCTTCTTAAACTTGTTCTGAACTAAGCTTAGTAGGAAGTCTGTAAATACGTGCTCATAGTCTGGCATTTTTCCATATCCTGCACACACAGCATATGCAACCATGGTCAGAGGTCCGATAAATATATGCATCATCCTCATCATCATGTGCTTTTGATACTTGCCAGGAAAGTAATTGATATCAATGACATAAAACACATTCTTCGTCCCATATTCCCGTATCATATCTATGTTGAACAAGTGGAGTCCCTAGAACCGAAAATGCAGTTCTGTTTTAGTACATTGTCACCGAATGAAAAGTATGAACATAACAAAATAGATAGTTACAGATAATACCAAACGACGTCAAAGCTCCCCTGCAAGCCTCTCTAATAAAGATCTTGGTGGATGCTCTGCAAGAAGTTGTAACAGTAAGTTCAGAGACGCTTTAGTTTCAACAACACAGTTGGAAGCAGATACTTCTCAATCATACAGTACTCATTTATAAGGCTTTAAAAAAATGGCCGTGCATATCAATAGACTCAAAACACGAGTTCATAATGAAATAAATTTTTGACTTTAGCATACATGGATGGATATAACACCATTCATTTCCCTCCTACCCAACAACTTAAGCTATTAGAAGAATTGGTTCTATCTATGACAAATAGGTTTAGTGTTTGATCCGATTTCCCCATCTTATGAAAATGAAAATTCAAAATAATATGATAGCATTCAAGTATAAAAGAAGCTTTTGTGTGAGAGTGTATATAAATGTTTTAAAGACTATTTTACAAGTCTCACCAGCAATAGTAGGATCAAGATCAGCTTCATCAGCAGACGCGGCTGCACACGAAACTCTTGGAAATCGGAATAAACCATCCACTTTAGATAGCTCATGTTCACTGATATTAGGCAGAGAAAAACGCCTCACAACCTTAATGGTTTCCCCAACAATATAAATCTTGAAGAGAAGTCCACCTGCGATGTTACAAGTTACAACCCAACCCCAAACAAAGAAAAAGGGGGGAAAAATGGAAATTAGAGAACTGAAGATCAAGCAGAAAAGGTTATGGTGTTCAGATCAATTCACAAACCATGATTGACAAACTCTTGCAGAACAAGTGGTGGCTCAAGCTCTGAAAGAGAGAATTCATCATATGCAAGAAACAGTTCATGTGACTTTGCAGTCCCATCCACAACTAGTGGTTTAGCAACTGAAATGAAGACAATATTACATGAATAATACAGTAAATATTTAAGATACACCACAGTAAATTCTGTAGTAAGAGATATTATACTATATGAGAATTATATGGGAGCATAACAGCAATAAAAAAAAATGTCTACGTATAGATTCTGTTTACCCTGGTTGATTGGCTTGTTTCTGAAATGCTACATATATCTCAGTTAATAAAACATATCACGTTCTAAATAATCATCCAACCGATATACACCCTAATCAAAAGAAAGTACAGACCTCAATGAGAAAATAAAGATAGGTACCTAATGGTAACTTCATCCCAGCCTTAGTGATTTCATAAGGGATAGTAGATGGATTTTTTGTTACAAACAATTCCCGGGGAACTCCAACCTTGCCTAAAATCAAAAGTTAAGGAGTAGTTCAACCACTAATCCAATTTACCATAATAGAAACAGTTTCACTCTAAAACATTGCAAGAAAATAACTTCTTGTTATATTAGCTAAAATGACTTAATAGTTAATACTAATTATTAGCATGGAGGTATGAATAGACAATAACAATCCTGAAACTATAAGATCAAGGGTTCAATTGATCTTGTTTAAAATATCTTTTGAAAAATTAAACCTATTTTACATTTGGATCTTTTAAAAAACCTAAATTAATTTATATTTGGATGTAAAATATTAAGCTCTTTTATCCTTGAATATATTTTTTATATTACAAAAGATCATTTTTTTTAGAAGATGGAAACAATAGCTAATCAAATAAGACATTGTTTTATTTTACTAATGAGTCTAGTTTTACTAAGACTATATCCAAAACATAGTAAAATAAATAAATAAATAAATAATATCTTCTTTTTTATTAGAAGAAATTTGATTGAAATAATGGCAGCCAAACAAGCAAGCACCAAGTGCTTGTGTAATCATGTATCACAGTAACGGCAAGGAAAATTTTTGTAAACAAGTTACCATAGCAATCAGATAAGTTTAGATCTGCCACATCTTGTAGCATGGATTGCCGGTTTTGTAAATGTTGAATTGCATCAGGAGGATCAAGGATGGTTACTTCAGGATGTTTTTCACTGTATTCCTTTAAAAATAAAACAAGAAGAAAGGTAATTCTCATCATAATGCAAATTTCACACAATAATCAGAAAGTATGACATAATCACCAATCTATACTTCCACTCAGCCATGAACATAACCAAAGGTTTAACACACTAAGACAAAGACATTCAATGGTCTCAACTCTCAATAATGAAAGAACTGGCAAAGATTCCAGGGAACCAAGTTATGATGGATATAGGACATGCGAGAAAAGGATGGCCAAAATGAAAAACCTAATCAAACAGCCAAATTCACATTTCGTCCCTTTAAAGGAAATAGTATTCTCATTTTGATACAGCTAGTCAATACAATTAATATACAAGCATAGAATTGACAATTAATAAACGCCCAGCCTTCTGATTGTTGAAAAGAGGAAGCATATAAAATTTTATCAGAAAAAAATTATTTCTTTAATAGTGAGATTAGGAATGTATTCAATCTATGGAACACATAATACTCGTCTAGGGAAATAAGAATTCTTTATGTTTGGAACAAATCCATCAATGCCTAATCAAGTTATTTAGATTAATCATAAGAGTAAATCCTCACTTGTTCCAATACTTGAGGGACTGATTTCAACTCTCTGATCATGATTCATTATGAGGAGAGCAAGAACTCTGCAAGTTATGTCAGACAATAAGAAGTTTTTAGGAATGTAGAAGATTAGGTTGTCCGGCCAATCATCACCATTTCACACTTTAACAGCGTTATCAGATGCTAATGATTTCATGCAATGCCACAAATGGATATATTCAACGACCATAACAACACAAGATTGCTAGTACAATGTGAGACTGGGTAGAATTACTTGGAGTTCACAAACCTCAATAACCTCACGCCACTCTTTTCCTGACAACTGTAAAGCATGAATTATGATACACAGAACACAAAACAATAACAATTATTAACATAGTGAAAATGATGTTTGACAGGCAAAGATGAGGCAAAAGCAAAACAATAAATCCAGGCTTGAAAGAAAAAATGAAAGAAGAGAATATGAAAACTTTCACAAACCTTATGCAAGACAACATCAAAACTCAAAAGGACCTTGTTCTAACAGTGGCTTGTTTAGATCAATGGCAACAAAGAATATTCCCTTATTCCTTCATTAAATGTAGCAGCATTCAAGGATTAGTATCGTGGGTGACAAAATTAGCAACACATTCTTCTCAGATAGCATATATTCAATATAAATTTCTTGAGTAGCGATTTATAGGAAAATTATAATTCACCATATATTAAATTTTAAATAATAATAAAACAAATTAAAAAACACAAAAAAGAAACAGCTGCACTGTTTGCTACAGTAATTATCACTGCAGTTGGCAGCAATCCTGTGTGAATTGGAGTCAGAATAAAAAATAATGGACAATTATGTAAAGAGAAACTTTTTTAGTATTTTTTATTGTTATTTGACTAGTATAAATACTAAATTATTTTTAACAAATAAATTTTATTAATTTATATATAGAAACTCTAAAAAATATGAGTACAAACTATATTGATTTATATGTGTAAATTCTGGTAAATATAAATACAAATTATATGTTTTTTGTGTGCAAAATTTTTGTAAATATAAATAAAAATTATTACGGATAAAATGCAGGCCAAAAATAATAATATTTGCTGTAGATTACATTATCATTAAAGATACACCCACTAGGAATAAACGTAAATATTTTGTTTGGTTGTCCATCATACTAATTCGCCGCAGATCTGAGCTCAATTTGAAGACGCTGGCCAATGTGTTGCTGTATCCATAAGACCGAATTTGATCCGATGCTTAAGCAGACGAAGGAACTAACACTGGACCAAGTTGGTTAAATATTTAAATACAGATGAAAGAACAAGGTTCTACTAATAACTATTTGACCTTGAATTCTCATCGTTGACAAATCAAAAGGAAGAGATGACGGAGCATACATGGTGGAATATTCTCATGAGCAAGACCTCTAACATTAAGAAGAGAAGAAGAAGAAGAAGAAGCAAAACCAACCAATCAATCAATGTAACAAATGTTGACTGATACACGAAAGTGACAGCCGGGGTGTGGCAAAAATAGCAGAACAAGAAAAAACTAACGATGAAACCCATTTCTCTGGAAATGATGAAATTAAACAATGCATAAGAGGCACGTGAAGATGAACGTGGAACTGTTGCAGCAGATGGCAACGCAACAATGTTGAGGAAAAGTGGGTACCTTGCAAAGCTAAGAAACTTTAACTCTTCTTCTTGGACGTCAAGGCGTACCCGACCACAATTTCCTGCGACGAACCTACTTCGTTCTCTGCTTCCTCCTCCCCTTCTCCTTCTCCTTCTCTGTCTCGGTGAGAGATTTCTCCGTTCAACCTCATGTCTGCAATCCCCAACAAAGCCCTAATTAAAATCGGTTCTTTTTGTCGTCGTTATGATCTCGCTTCTATTTGCCTTCGGAATGAATCCCCGATCCACGCGCAAATGAAATTTGCAAAATCATAAGAGCAGAGAGATTCTTGTGTTTTGGCCTCTCAAAAACTGCTTTTATCTTGTTTCGATGTAATAATCTTGAGCCGAGAGTGAATCAAGTGTCACAGAGAGAGAGAGAGAGAGAGTTGTGTGCAGATTTTGTGGGAGGAATATTCAGGTTGCAGAGTGTCTCCGTGCGCGAGTGCAAGAGAGATGCGATTTTGTGTATGGCCAAGACAGTGAGTCTCTGAGTGACATGCATATATATATATAACCAAAATCAATTAATTATTATAAAATATATGTTAAAATAAAAAAATATATTAAAAAAATTTAAATAATATATATTTATAATAATTAATTTTAGTATATATTTATCACATTAAAATATATGTATAATTAAAGAAGGTATATATATCTTAAAAATTAATTATCAAATTAATTATTATATATTTATATATAAATATATATAATTAAATTTATTTTAATATATATTTTATATTTTGATATGTATAAATACTGATACTGATTAAACATAATTGTTTTACTTTCATCAAATATATGATGCAAAAAAACTTATGGATAGAATAAAAAATAGAAATAATAAATTCTTTATATATATATATATATATATATATATAAAAGTAAATAATATATGCACCATTTTTCTTGTCTTTTTATGTCCTTTGTTAAATTAGATGTTTGATTAGTTTGAGCCAAAAATTAATTATAAAATATAATTATATCAAGTGAAAATAAAATATTAGTTATTAAATTTATAAAATAAAAAATATTATATACATATTAAAACTAAATTTTTATATTTTATAAAAATACACATATTTTTTATTTATTTTTTATTTTAATATATATTTTTTATGAATGATTAATTTGATTATTAATTTTTTATATATAAATAATATAATTAATTTAAAATAATATATAAAATATATATTAAAATAAGTTAATATTATACGTATTTAACTATTATACGAAGATATAATAACTAATTTAATAATAAATTTTTTTATTCACATCCTACTTTTATATAAAATAATAGGTTTCCGTAATTTTGTAAAAAGAAAGAAATCATTTGTATAGAATCCAAATATCAAATTTGACTTTCGATGTTTAAGGAATAGCCCGACTTACAAATAAGAAATTGTTTTTGGTTAGGGGATCAGATTAGTTTTATCTATTAACCGAGATTGGAATAGAAATTAATAATAAAACTGTTTGGAAATAATTAAGAGTAATAATATCTTTTTTAAAAAATTATTTGTTATTTAGAAATTTTTTTTTTTTAGTTCGAGATTTAGGACAATGAGATGTAATTTGTGAAATAAATTGTTTGAAGACTTTCAATTTTGTTATGAAATATCATGATTTAAAAGTGGTATATTGATAGACGTTTAATTTTAAAAGATGCAAATATAATAGCAGATACTATAACAAAAATAGAAATGAGATCTCATTTTTAACATGTAGAGCTTCTAATGACATAGAAAGAATTTAAAAATAATATGCAACCAAACTATTCTATACTTTCGTAGTCCCTTACGACTTTATTTTTCTTTTTTATTTGGTTGTATTTTATTTTCTAGTAAAAAAAAAAACTATTTATTAAAGGCATATTATCTTATTGAAAATCCAAAAATGTTTTAGATCTTTAAATACTCTTTTTCATTTCATAGTAAATATCGTGTTCTAATTTTTAATGATGTTTTTGTTACCTAGTGTTTTATATAGTAGTTAGGGATACACAAAATTCAATTCGATCTAAAATTTGACCTAGAATTAAGATATATTTTAGCAAGTTTGAATTTATTATTTTCATTTAGTGTTATTTTTATATTAGATTCAAGATATATTTTAGGTCACACTACAAGAAATTCGTCGGATATCGTCTGATTTATCTGTGAATTTACCAAAAAAATTTGTCAATAATATATTTTATTGTTGAAATAAATTAAACGGTATAAACCTTGTCGGTAATTGTATAAAGGCATATTAAAACTAAATAAATAATTATATATGTCTCATCAACATTTTATCAAAATACAAATCTTTCCACTAACATTCTCACACTTAAACAACAGAAATATAAAAAAAAAAATTATAACAGAGAATTCTAACAATAACAAAACATAACTAAAATTAAGAACCAAGAATATCAAACAATAATTGGAGAACAATAAAAAATTGCAAAAAAAAAAATCTCAACCAAAAATCAATAACAAATTAAAAATATAACAAAAATGAGAAACATAACAAATTAAGAACAAACTAGAATTGAAATCATAATAGAAAATAGTGAATTTAGAAATCAGAAATTTCAAAATTAAAATAAAATAATAAACTCAAATTAAATCCTAAAATTCAAATAAGAATAAACCAAAAAAAATCAGAACAAATTCTAAAATCTAATAAAAATAGAAACAAAATCAAAATAAAACAGGAACAGAGGAATACACCATAAATTAGGGTTAGAATTTAACTATTCTAAACTAATTAGTGATGAGTGAGTTACCCAGAGATAGTAGTGGCACAGAGGACATTTCTGGTATAATGGCAGCATGGACAACACAGTAGCGACTGCAGTGACCAACTGGCAAGTTGCATTAGGGATTTTTTAAACAATTGCAAAAAAAAATAGCAAAAGAGTGGATGACAATATACCTGGAGGAAAGGAGGGAGTTTCCGCGACAGAGGGAGCAACGGCAGGAACAACGAAAACAGCAGCTATAGAGCGACCAACATGACACAAGGAGTCCATGCAGTCTTTGGAGACTATTAATGGCATCGGTGCTGCCAGAGGGGGCTGTTGAGGTGGTTTGGGGTTGAGAGAGAGAGAGAGAGAGAGAGAGAGAGAGAGAGAGAGAGAGAGAGAGAGAGAGAGAGAGAGAGTGTGTGTGTGTGTGGGTCTTTCAAAATATGAGGAGAGGGCACATGATTTCAATTCAGGACAAATTTACTATAGGATTTACTGGCGGATAAATCCAACCGTAATGCATTGCGCATGACCAAAACACAATATTCCATTAGTTGAGTTTTATTGGCGGATAAATCCACTGGTAATTTCAACGATAATGATCGTGCCGATTTTTTCTCTCTAAATATCAGCGAATTTACCATTCGACGAATTTATTGTCAAATCTAAAGGTAAATCCGCCACTAAATCTGACAGTATTCAATGTTTTTCTTGTAGCGCCACTCGGTCCGACGCCGCCATCAGAGCATAACCAGTGCGCGGTTTGCCAATAAGGGGTCGCAGGTGAGGCAGATGCCTTGCAAACACGTCTATGGCAGGGGGCAGTGGCGGCGATGGTTCGAGGTCTGGCAGTGGCAGTGGCAACAGCAGTGACATGCTTGGCAGTGGTGATGAAAGTTATCGGGGGAGGCGCGACAACGTCCATACGCGTCAACATCCATGCGATAGCAACCATGGCGTCTGATGATGGTCATGGGAGCGAAGCACGAGGCTTGGTCTTGACTCCTTGTAGCAAGTGACTAAAGTTCATCTTTGATGACGATGTGTCTTGGTCTGCAAATTTGATGGTGAAGAAGAGGTGGGTGGGTCTCAGGATGGGTTGGGTTTCATGCGGGTTCTGATTGTGGTCGGTCAGTTCTCTGGCAGTATCGAACCATAGCTGAGCTCTTGCGCTCGTCCTCTTTGGTTACCCCATTGATGAAATTGAAGAACCTCGGCGTCGAGGACTCGTAGGTCTTATCGATCATGGTTATAGTGGTGCTGTTGCCATCACCGATGCTACTGCTTCCAGTTTCCTCCGTTGCCATTACTGCCATGTCCAATTTATTTGAACACAACCTCGAATTGAGGTGAAAGAGGGTTTTTCTTTCCTCTGAGTTTAGGTGTCTCTAGCTTAGATAAACAGAGAGAAAATAGAGAGCGGGTGTGTTTATTTTCTTGCTTGCTATCGAAGAAAGATGGAGAGGGAGAAACGGTGACTTTCACTCTCCCACCTCAACGATGCGTTTTGTGCGCTATACCCTTAAACGGCATCGTGTTGGTGGTAAGGATAGGGACCGATTTGTTCATCTGGACACTTGTACACATTATCGGATACTCTGAAAATTAAATATGCCACTTCAATATTTTTCGTTGCCACAAACGGAAAAGCGTGCCAGAGACTATTAGGTAGCGTTTGGTTACTGTCCATGTCCCTCTAAGATATAGACACAGTAACACACTTCCTCCGTTTAGTTTGGTTAGACACAAAAATTTAATGGACATAGATGGACATAAATACGCAAAATTTATGTACCATTTATAAGCTAAGACACTAAAACATAGACACAAGACACTGATTTTTTCTCTTTAAATTCTAATTTTAACCTTAAACCCTAATAACGTTTCTTCCTCTCTTTCATTCCCTCTTCCTTCCTCCATCTTCTTCTGCCTCTATCTATATCCTCTTCCCTCAATCACTCATCCCTCTGTCACCGCCGCTGTTGCCACTCCTCAAGATCTGTCGCCCACCATTAAAACCGTCATCGCGCCGTCGCTGTCCAAGTCGTCGTGTCGTTGCAGAACCATCATCTATCGTCCACCCCTCGCAACCCAGCATTGCATATCGCGTCGCCCTATCATTGCATATCATCACTGCCACGGGTCTCATGGTGGTGATGGGTCTCATTACTTCACAGCCACGGTCTCACGGCTTTTTCACTATAATTTTTCAAATCTATTCCAGCTCTCTCTGTTTTCTTTTATTTTTGTTAGATCTGCACTTTCTTCGACTCTCATTACATCCTTTTCATCTTCATTTTTGTTTTTTTTTTTAATTGTGGATTAGTGTTTGATTTTTAAAAGATAATTACTAAATTTTTTGCTCTGATTCATTTTTTAGTTTAAATTATTGAAGTAATGATTAAATTTTGCTGATGATATTAATTTGGACTAAAGTTGAAAAATTAACATTAATGGTGAAAATAAGTGATAACGATAGTGACAGTAGTGGTCATGTTTAGGATAAAATAGACATTTAAATTAGAGAATTATGTCTTGTATAACATCACCAAATATAATAAAAAAAATTTGTGTACATCTATGTCTATGTCTATTTGTGTATTTATGTTTGTGTCTCTGTATCTAAAGAATACCAACCAAACACAGTTTGACGTAAAAAAAATATTAGAAATTGTTCTACTGTTAATCTTTTTGAAGGACTAAAATGTTGTTTTTAAAATTTTCGAAAACTGATTTGAATAATTACTCTAAATAATATTAGCCATAATCAATAACTGAAATTTATTTTTTTTAGAGATATTCTCCACATCCAAACAATTTTGGCATCCAAGCTCATCCAAGTAATTTTAGGTATGCGCTTTTTCTATTTTTCTTCTTTCCTCACGCTTCTTCTCTTCTTCTTCTCTTTTTCCCGTGCTTCTCATGCTCATTTACGCACGAAGCGTCTTCTTCTTCCTCGCCTTCTTCTTCGCGTTCCTCCTCCTCCTCCTCCTCATTCTCTTCCTTTTTTTCGCGTTCCTTCTTCTTCATATGTTTTCTCCTTATCGTCATTTTTTTGTTATTATTGCTGCTATATTTTTTTGTCTTTCCCTCCTCTCCTTGATGAAGAAGCAGTAGAAGGTAAGGAGGAAGAGTTTTGAATTGTACAGAACAGAAATGAACCGAACATGTTATTATGGTGAAACAATTGTATAGTACTAAATGAATGGAATATTATCCATTATATAAATTCGAATTCGAACAGCTTTCTGCGTAATGAACTGCACACGTACTCATAGTGAAACAATTGTATAGTATTGAGTGAACGAAACATAATCCATTATATAAAATCAAATTCGAACAACTTTCTGCATAATAAATCGAAACACATACTCATGGTAAAACAATTGTATAGTACTGAGTGAACGAAACATAATCCATTATATAAAATCAAATTCGAACAGCTTTTTGCATAATGAACCGAACACGTACTTATGGTAAAATAATTGTATAGTACTAACTGAACAAAACATAATCCATTATATAAAATTAAATTCGAAATACCTCTGTCTATAATTTAGAGATTATCAATTCAATTCAAGTTAATAATTACAATCCATTCAATTCGATTGAAAAATAATCTATTAGCAAAATGTTGGTGTTGTTGGTGATAACGATAACAAAAGAAAAAGAGGAGAAGGAGAAGCAGAAGAAGACTCTGCGTGCGCAAAAGAGAAGGAAGTATTCATGAATTTGAGAAAGAGAAGAAAATGATGTATAATTGTATATGTATTTAAAAGAAGAAGAAGAAGCACGAAAAAAAGAAGAAAAAGAAGTGCGTAATAACGTTCTTTTTGTTGCGATAAGGATAAAAATGGATGACCATGAGCATATCATATTTTCCATGCTGAATGGCTACATTATCAATGTCCTTATATTTAATGATAGTTGAAAATTATAGCCTCCTTGCATGTATAAATAGACATCCTCAGTGCATGATATGAACACTACAAGCAATAACAAAATACTATTCTCCCTTCCTTTTCATACAAATAAATCAATCTTATTTTATGCTGCAATCAAATACTCTTCTTCTTATATTTCTACTACAATTCTTTCTCTTCTTTTATTTTATAAGTATTTTAAATTCTATTTTCTATTACTCTTTACATATAATATTAATAGCAATATTAACCATCTTTATTATATTGAGATTGCAACAATAAACAGATGCGATTCTCTCTCTCTTTATTTTTAATACTTCTTTCTATCTTTGTATATATATACACATTACAACATATAATATTATTATATATATATAAATTATTATTGGGCTAATTATTTTAATACTAGAGTCTTCTATTTGTACATCTCTATTATATATCTTTTATTTCACAACACGTTATCAGCACGAGACTCTGATCAAATTTTTAGGAAGACTCAGGTAACAAATTTTCATTATGTCGAAGCTCTCTCATCTTGAATTCAATGCTCTTGATATATCTGGAAACAATTATTTATCATGGATACTAGATGCTGAAATCCATCTTGATTCAATGGATCTTGGAGATACCATTAAGGCTGAAAATAATGCATCCCAGAAGGATAAAGCCAAAGCCATGATTTTTCTCCGTCGTCATCTTGACGAAGGATTGAAAAATGAATATCTTACATTAAAAGATCCTGCAGATCTTTGGAAAGACCTTGAAGAAAGGTACAATCATCAGAAAACGGTGATACTTCCTCAAGCCCGGTATGAATGGACGCATTTGCGTTTACAAGATTTTAAATCTATAAATGAATATAATTCTGCAATGTTTCGGATCACCTCACGAATGAAATTGTGTGGGGAAAAAATAACTGATCATGATATGTTGGAGAAAACTTTCTCAACTTTCCATGCCTCGAATGTGCTCCTGCAGCAGCAGTATCGAGAGAAAGGGTTTAAGAAATATTCTGAGTTAATTTCTTGCCTTCTTGTTGCCGAACGCAACAATGAGTTGTTATTGAAAAATCATGAAGCGCGCCCAACTGGCGCCGCCCCATTTCCTGAAGTAAATGCGGCAAATCATTACCCCAGAAGAGGTAAATGGCAAGCTTTTAATAACAAGAAAAATTATGGAAGGAAAAAGAATTATGTTCAAAAGAGAGGATCTCACCAGAAGTGGGACAAAGAAAAGAATATCGGGCAGAATAAATCAACCGAGGAGAAGTGTTTCCGCTGTGGTGGAAAGGGCCATTGGTCACGTACCTGTCGTACCCCAAGGCACCTAGTCGATCTTTACCAGGCATCTTTGAAAAAGAACGACAAAGGAAAGGAAACAAATTTTGTTTCAAATGATGCTGAGAACTCCACCACTCATTATGATGTATCTGATTTCTTTGAGGACCCTGAAGGAAATATTGGCCATTTGATCAATGATGGAATAGTTTAATATGTGAAATTGTGAAGTATCTATGTAAATAAATAATGTAAAAAATTTATTGTTAAAATTTTATTTTCTATGTATTTAAGTTTCAAATGTGATGTACATAAATAATGAAATATTAATATTTATGAATTTTGAAATTATTAATTGTGTCAAATTTTAAAATAAAATTTTGGTATATGACATTATTTTATGTACAGTGTTTCTTAGAAAATAATTCTGATCAAGTATTCGATTTAACTGTGCATACTACTCATTTTATTATTATTTGTTTTTGAAGAGAATGGCAAGGATATGTAATGAAGATGTATGCCTTGCGGATAGTGCAAGTTCGCACACTATTCTCAAAAGTGATATATATTTTACCCATCTTGTGCCAAAAGAGGAATATGTTAACACTATTATTGGAACAGGCAATGTGATAGAAGGCTCCGGAAGAGCTATAATTTTGTTTCCTGGAGGAACAAAATTTATAATAAATAATGCACTATTATCTACCAAGTCTCTGAGAAACTTGTTGAGTTTCAAAGATATTCGCCGAAATGGATATCATGTTGAGACGATGAATGAGGGAAATCATGAGTATTTATGCATCACAACTCATGATTCAAATAAGAAAGTTATATTAGAAAAATTACCCTCACTTTCATCTGGGTTGTATTATACCAAGATTAGTGCAATTGAATCACATGCCACTGTAAACCAGAAGTTTACTAGCTCAAATGAGTTCATAACTTGGCACGACCGATTGGGTCATCCGGGAACAACCATGATGAGGAGAATTATTGAAAACTCTCATGGACATTCACTAAAGAACCAGAAGATTCTTAAAACTAGTGAATTTTGTTGTGCTGCATGTTCTCAAGGGAAGTTAATTTTAAGGCCATCACCAGTAAAGATTGGATTTGAGTCTCCTGAATTCCTAGAAAGGATTCAAGGAGATATATGTGGACCTATTCATCCACCATGTGGATCTTTTAGATATTTTATGGTCCTGATAGACGCATCTTCGAGATGGTCACATGTGTGCTTATTATCTTCTCGCAACCTGGCGTTTGCGAGATTACTGGCTCAAATTATTCGATTAAAAGCACAATTTCCAGAAAATCCAATTAAAGCAATTCGTCTTGATAATGCTGGTGAATTTACTTCCCAAGCGTTTGATGCTTATTGTATGGCCAATGGAATAAGTGTTGAACATCCAGTAGCTTATGTTCACACACAAAATGGGTTAGCAGAATCACTTATTAAGCGCCTCCAATTAATTGCTAGACCCTTGCTTATGAGAACAAATCTCCCAACCTCGGTTTGGGGGCATGCTATTTTACATGCCGCAGCACTTATTCGTTTGAGGCCAACGAGTTATCATCAATTCTCTCCTATACAATTAGCTTTTGGCCAGCAGCCAAATGTTTCCCATTTAAGAATATTTGGGTGTGCGATATATGTTCCCATTGCACCACCTAATCGCACCAAAATGGGACCCCAAAGAAAATTGGGGATATATGTTGGATATGATTCTCCCTCTATAGTGAGGTATCTTGAGATACAAACTGGTGATGTGTTTAAAGCCCGGTTTGCGGATTGTCATTTTGATGAATCAAAATTTCCAACATTAGGGGGAGAGAATAAGCTTCCTGAAAAGGAACTTAATTGGAATGCATCATCGTTGATGCATTTAGATCCTCGATCAGCGCAACGTGAACTAGAAGTTCAAAAGATTATACATTTGCAAAGAATAGCAAATGAATTGCCTGATGCATTTTCCGATACAAAGAGGATAACCAAATCTTATATACCAGCGGAAAATGCCCCAATTCGAATTGATGTCCCAGTAGGACAAGTAGCTACTGAAGCGAATTCACGCCAGAAGTGTGGCAGGGCGGAAAATGTCCCAATTCGAATTGATGTCCCAGTAGGAAAAATAGCCACTGAAGCAAATACACGCCAGAAGCGTGGCAGGCCTGTCGGTTCCAAAGACAAAAATCCTCGAAAGAGAAAAGAGGTAAATAATATTCCTGTTGAAAAAGACATAGTAAAGACACCTGCAGTTGTCCAAAATTCTGATATAACGCCAGAAGACGTTCAGGTACCTGAAAATTGTGAAAATGACGAGATCTCGATAAATTATGTCTTTACAGGAGAGAAATGGGACCGAAATAAGACAATTGTCAATGAAATATTTGCATATAATGTGGCATTAGATATCATGCATGAAAGTAAGGATCTTGAGCCAAGATCAGTCGAAGAATGTCGACAAAGAAGTGATTGGCCAAAATGGGAAGCAGCCATGAAGGCTGAATTAGACTCACTTGCAAAACGTGAAGTCTTTGGACCTGTAGTCCGTACACCTGCAGATGTAAAACCTGTTGGATACAAATGGGTATTTGTGAGAAAACGAAATGAGAAAAATGAAGTTGTGCGCTATAAAGCCCGACTTGTGGCACAAGGTTTTTCACAAAGGCCCGGTATAGATTATGAAGAAACGTATTCCCCAGTAGTGGATGCGATAACATTGCGTTATTTGGTCAGTTTATCTGCATATCATAAACTGCATATGCATTTAATGGATGTGGTAACAACCTATTTATACGGCTCATTAGATCGGGATATCTATATGAAAGTCCCCGAAGGACTAAAGATATCTAAACCATCCAATGAATATTCGCAAGGGTTATACTCAGTCAAATTGCAAAGATCTTTATATGGTCTAAAACAATCTGGACGAATGTGGTATAATCGTCTTACTGAGTATCTGGCCAAAAACGGATTCAAGAATGATGATATCTGCCCATGTGTTTTCATAAAGAAAACTACATCTGGGTTCATTATAATTGCTGTGTACGTTGATGATTTAAATATCATTGGGACTCCTGAAGAGATTCCAACAATTATAAAAACTCTAAAAGAAGAGTTTGAAATGAAAGATCTTGGAAAGACTAAGTTTTGTCTCGGCCTGCAGATCGAGCATATAAAAGGTGGGATCTTTATTCATCAAGCAACATACACAGAAAAGATCTTGAAAAGATTTTATATGGATAAGTCACATCCATTAAGTACCCCAATGATCGTAAGATCTTTAGATGTGAAAAAGGATCAATTCCGTCCTAAAGAAGAAAATGAAGATATCCTTGGTCCTGAAGTACCATATCTTAGTGCCATTGGAGCACTAATGTATCTTGCTAATAATACGCGACCCGATATATCATTCGCGGTGAATTTACTAGCAAGGTATAGTTCCTCTCCAACCAGAAGACATTGGAGTGGAATCAAGCAAATCTTTCGATATCTTCATGGAACGGTTGATATGGGATTATTTTATCCCTACGGATCCAAGTCACAACTAGTTGGCTATGCAGATGCCGGATACTTGTCTGATCCACATAAAGGGAGATCTCAAACAGGATACCTGTTCACATATGGTGGTACAGCTATATCATGGAGGTCCACGAAACAGACGATTGCAGCAACCTCCTCTAATCATGCTGAAATACTGGCGATTCATGAAGCTAGTCGTGAATGTTTTTGGCTGAGGAGTCTGATTCAATATATTCTGTCATCATGTGGACTGATTGATCATAAGATAGCTCCAACTGTCCTGTTTGAAGATAATACAGCATGCATTGCTCAACTTAAGGGTGGATACATCAAAGGTGATAGAACAAAGCATATTTCTCCCAAATTCTTCTTCACTCATGACCTTCAAAATCAAGGGACAATTGATGTCCAACAGATCCGCTCAAGTGACAATCTGGCAGATTTATTCACAAAGTCACTCCCGAAATCCTCCTTTGAAAGATTGGTACATGAGATTGGGATGCGCCGATTTCGAGACATTAAATGATGTCGGCAAGAGGGGGAGACTGTACTCTTTTTTCCTTGGTCAGGTTTTTTCCCATTGGGTTTTTCTTGACAAGGTTTTTAATGAGGCAGTCCCCATCACAAAGGATATTGTACTCTTTTTCCTTCACTGAGGTTTTTCCCACAGGGTTTTCCTTTAGTAAGGTTTTAATGAGGCAATAATCCTTAATGGTCATCCAAGGGGGAGTGTTGCGATAAGGATAAAAATGGATGACCATGAGCAGATCATATTTTCCATGCTGAATGGCTACATTATCAATGTCCTTATATTTAATGATAGTTGAAAATTATAGCCTCCTTGCATGTATAAATAGACATCCTCAGTGCATGATATGAACACTACAAGCAATAACAAAATACTATTCTCCCTTCCTTTTCATACAAATAAATCAATCTTATTTTATGCTGCAATCAAATACTCTTCTTCTTATATTTCTACTACAATTCTTTCTCTTCTTTTATTTTATAAGTATTTTAAATTCTATTTTCTATTACTCTTTACATATAATATTAATAGCAATATTAACCATCTTTATTATATTGAGATTGCAACAATAAACAGATGCGATTCTCTCTCTCTTTATTTTTAATACTTCTTTCTATCTTTGTATATATATACACATTACAACATATAATATTATTATATATATATAAATTATTATTGGGCTAATTATTTTAATACTAGAGTCTTCTATTTGTACATCTCTATTATATATCTTTTATTTCACAACACTTTTAAAGAAAAAGTGATTTTTGTTAATGTTTGACGTACTTAGATAAAACTTGAATAAATAAATGTTTGGATGTGTATCATAATCCTTTCTTTTACAGTTTTACGGTTTTACCACAACAGTTTTATATAATCACGTGCGTTAATATGCAAGTGTTTTACAAATTACAATCGTAGTTGTATTGCGACGAAACCAAAGCAAAGTATAAACCCCTGACGGAGTTTACGACGGAGTCCCATTAAAACCCACATCAGCAATGGCGCAAAGTTCAAAGCTTTGAGTTCCGCATTATTTAGACTTTGACCTTTTTTTTTTTTGCCTCTTCCAACAAAAAACAAGTTTGCCTCACACTTTCTGTGGTCACCATGGCCGCGGCGGCGCGCGATCTGAGTCTTGTTTCGCAATTTTGCGTTGCCGGAAGCCGTCTAGCTGCTTTGGGAAAGTGTGGGGTTCATCTGTTGAAGAAAGGGAGAAGGGGAAATGCTGGGTTCAAGGTTCGTGCAGCTGTGCAACTGGGTTCTGAGAGTGAAAAGGCAACTAAGCCATTGGAGAAGACTTTTGGGATGGATGTGGTTTCAGAAGTGGGTTTGAGAGAGAAGGGCTTCATGGGTTTGAGGAAGACGAAGCTCGTTTGCACCATTGGCCCTGCTTGCTCCTCACTCAACGATCTGGAGAAGCTTGCATTGGCCGGTATGAACGTTGCGAGGCTCAACATGTGCCATGGCTCCAGGGACTGGCACCGTGACGTCATCAGGAAGATCAAAATGTTGAATGAGGACAAGGGTTTCTCTATTTCTCTCATGATTGATACTGAGGGTAGCCAGATCCATGTTGTTGATCATGGTGCTCCTTCCTCTCTCAAAGTTGAGGTTAGTTCTTATAATTTGGAACACCATGAAACATCCAACACTCTTTAAGAAATGTTTCTTCTTTCTTGTTTGTTTCACTGTCAGGAAGATTCTATTTGGCTCTTTACTGCTAAAAATATTGAGGGTTCTCGTCCGTTCACCGTTCAAGCCAACTACGAACGCTTTTCTGAAGGTGCTAATCTTGTGGCCAATCAAAACCTTAACTTTCTTTCACAACAAATTTTCTTTATTATATTGGTGAGCTTGTTAGTGATAACCAGGTATTGAAGTGGGCGATGAAGTTGTTATTGATGGTGGAATGGCATGCTTTGTGGTTTTTGAAAAGACTGGAAATGATTTGCATTGCAAGTGCATAGATCCAGGTCTTTTTCTTCCTGGAGCCAAATTTAGTTTCTGGAGAGATGGAAAGCTTGTACGAAGGAATCACAGGCTCCCCACCCTGTCCACGAAGGTATTCATTTTTCACCTTCCATTATTCAGAACCCAGCATTTCCTGTAAAACAATAATCGTTCTCTTAGATTGCATGTGTTTCTCATATATTCAGGTTGTTTAATGCACAGGATTGGGCTGATATTGATTTTGGTATCTCCGAGGGAGTTGACTTCTTTGCCTTGTCCTTTGTCAATCATGCTGATTCTGTTCAACATCTGAAGAACTACCTCTCTACTAAATCAACCAAGTAAGAAAGCACAAATTTATAAAAGGGTTATTATGTACAGTTCTATCCATATTAAGAACCACTCTAGGAATTTGTCACAAGGGAGGCATTAGATCCATTGTTTTGCATTACTCACCATACATCATGGGGCTTTTCATTCACTGAAATGTCCTTATCAATCCGATGTGTCATTTTCCATATTTTATTACTTGATATCATTCAGGTTGCAACTGTTACCAGTCTCATAAGTTTATGTTTTGAATCTCTTATGAGAAATTGGCTTGTTCAGCACTTTTTCTAGATTAAGCACCAATGCATTGCTAGATTTATAATATCAATCAGGTCCCTCCCTGTCATTACTGCATGATAGTTGTTCTGAACATCCTATTCATATCATGGTTAATTCCCTCATATTGTCTTAACTCTAAACATCGTTGCCTATTCTGCTTAAAAAAAAAGCTTTGTAATTTTAACTCAAATCTCATTGGGATGAGATTTCTTAATTTATCAATTTATTGTGATTGGAATATTAATATCATGAATCATAAATGGTCATTGAAGATCCATCAAAGTATTAGCAAAAATAGAGAGCTTAGAATCCCTTCATAATCTGAAGGAAATAGTACAAGCTTCCGATGGAATCATGGTAGCTCGTGGTGACCTTGGAGTTGAAATACCACTGGAACAGATTCCCACAGTTCAAGAGGATATAATTTACATTTGTAGACAATTAAACAAGCCAGTCATTGTAGCATCTCAACTTCTTGAGTCAATGGTTGAATACCCAACACCAACACGGGCCGAGGTAAGCGAATCACATTATTCAGTCAATTTGGTCGAAGGGAATCATATCAAATTGATAGCATTTGGTTTTATGCAATAAGGTAGCAGATGTTTCTGAAGCAGTTCGACAGTATGCTGATGCTTTGATGTTGTCTGGTGAGTCAGCCATTGGATCATATGGACAAAAGGCTCTTGCAGTCCTAGATATGACAAGCACCAGAATCGAATCATGGGCCAGAGAGGAAAACAGGCAAAGCCTTCTCAATCACTATCAACTTGGAGTTTCTTTACCAGATCGCACTGCCGAGCAGATATGCAATTGTGCTGTTGAAATGGGTAATTCCATGCAGTTCTTCTTGCAACTTGTGATTAAAATAGTTTAGTATACAATGAATTCATCTTCTTGCGAAATGTAGTACTATCTTATGTTTGTACGTGTATGCATTGTTTGCAGCCAACAATCTTGGTGTTGATGCCATATTTGTGTACACAAAGCATGGATACATGGCATCACTTCTATCACGAAATCGTCCCAATCCTCCAATATTTGCATTCACAAAGGACGAAAGTACCATAATGGCTCTCAACTTAAATTGGGGTGTTGTACCCTTCCAGGTTGACCTGTCAGATGATACAGAATCCAACATCTCAAAATCCATCGAGTTCATGAAATCCAGAGGACTTATCATGCATGGGGATGTTGTTTTGGTGGTGTCGGATGTTGCTCCGACACGCGCAACTCCGATGGCTTCCCAGTCAATTCAGGTGAAGACCATTGTCTGAGACGGAGAGGCTATGTTGTAGTATTGTTATACTGGGTACTTACTATGTAATTTATAGACCTTATTTTTAGTATGCCTTGACAGTTTATCTTCATTTCGAGAACCGACTTTCAGCACTAGTCGTTTGTACTTTATGTTATGCCCATTTTACTTTCTGCAATGATATTTAATATTAACAACTATTAGTATGAATTGCATGATGGATGGACTTACTTGCCTTGAGCAATTTTTCAATGTTAAAATAATTAGTAGCATACTGGTTTACACGCAAATTGAATCCAAGCATCATTCGATCCCAATTTTTTGAGTAAAACCTCTCTCCAGTACCTAACCATTTACGAAAAGGACCTGGTCCTTATTCATTCTCTCGGTTCTTATTCATTCTCTCCGTGTGATCGAAAGGATCCTCTTGTCGATTTTCGAATAAAAAGTAACCGGAAGAGCCTAATAATTAGGGGTAGGGCTGCACATGGATCGGATAATATTTGCATATCCGCAGTAATTATTTGCATCCGATCCGAATTTTGCGGATATTATCCGATCCGCAGAGCCATTGGATCGGATCAGATCCGATCCGCACTATGGTAGGATCGGATTGCGGATTTGGCAGTGATATCCGCGGATCCGATCCGCAAATCCGCATATCCGCACATCACATATAAGTAGCATAGTTTAAGAAAATAAACCCTAATGTGATATGAATTTTAGTGTGTTATTTTATAAATTTTATGATATCTTGTTTTTTATTTTTTATGTTGTACTTCGACTTAGAATAATCAAACTTAAATCTTGTGTTATTATTTTTTTTTGTTATTCATGAGAACTTTTATTGATAATATTTTAGAATTAAATATGTTTAAACAAGTGAAAAATGAATCTTTTTTTGTAAAAACAGCCAAATGGAATTTGAAAACATTTTTTTTTGAATTATGCAGATATATCCGATATTCGATCCGATCCGATCCGCAAATCCGGCCTGAAAAATTGCGGATATCGTATCCGATCCAATCCGATGAGTGCAGTGCGGATCGGATAGAATTTTAGGCTATATCCGATCCGTGTGCAGCTCTAATCAGGGGACGCCAAAAGAGCATTGCGATCACACGGAGAGAATGGATAAGGATCGTGTTTATTTTTTAATGGTCAAGGGATGACAGATCTTTTTCATAAATGGTTAGAGGTCGGGGAGATGTTTTACTCATTTTTTTATGAATCTTATTGGAATTCTTTGTGGAGAATGTGAGTGTGTTTAACAAACGCGTTGTGAGGAGAGAAGCGCGTTTGAGCTTTTTGAAAATTTCAACTTTATGTTTGACAATTTTTATCTTTAATGATTAGCTTCTATGTTTCACATTCATGGTTGCTGATTATCCTTAGAAAATTAGGTGAAAAATTTATTTCTTTTTTACCAACCCTACCCTTCATCTTCTTCTATAGAAAGGATACCAGTAACTATTACCTTCATTAGTTCTTTGTAGTTCTTTCTACTTCTTCATAATTCTTTGTTCCAATTTTTTTTTATCAAAATCGTTCAAATTTGTTTCAATTACGAGCAAATTGAATATTTTAATTTTTTTAATTATTTTTAGTACTCATTTTCATATTTTAATTTTTATGTTTTTTAATTATATTTTTATTTATATTTTTTATTTATATGATAAATATTTTTATATTATATGTGTAGTATTTTTATTTCTCATGTTATGTTTTTACGAGTTTTTTTATCATTTACTATACTATTTTTTATATGTATACTTTTTATGAAATTTATTTTTTTTGTTTGGCTTTGTTCATATAATTTTTTATTTATTTTATTGTATTTCTTTTATTCATATGACAAATGTTATTGACTTTTTTTTATGATATTTTTATTATTTTTTGTTCATATGAATTCTTTTTTTTATCCTTTACTGCACTGTATTTATGTTGTGTATGAATTTTTTTATTTTTTATTTAATTTTATTCATATGAATTTTATTTACTTTTTATTGTATTTTTTTGTTCATATGATATATGTTGTTGGTTTTATGTAGGGCTGGAAGTGAGTCAAGCCAGCTCATGAGCCAGCTCGAGCTCGACTCGTTAACAGCTCGATAAGCTAAGCTCGTGAGCTAGTGAGCCAAGCTTGAGCCTGTAATTGAGCTCATAAATTAAATGAGCCGAGCTTGAGCTTGGATAAGCTCAGCTCATTAGCTCGTGAGCTGGCTCGATTATATATATATATATAATATTTATATTTATTTTTTACATATAATTTTAATATAGGACATAAATAAAAAATTTATAATTTATTGATAGATAAACAATATATAAAATTGATCTTTTCAAATATTTTTTAAAATATATAAGTTATAATTTATTGATATAGAATTATAGATTATGTATTTATGTTTCTCTTATTTGATCCAGCTTGTGAGCTCGAGTCAGCTCGTGAGTTTTTGGTGAGCCGAGCTTGAGCTTAAGAAATAAGCTCGATTGTTAATGAGCCGAGCCGTGAGCCAAGCTCAATTTTCGTGAGCCGAGCTTGAGCTTGGTCTAGCTCGGCTCAGCTCGGCTCACTTCCAGCCCTAGTTTTATGGAATTTTTATTATTTCTTATCTGTATGATTTTTTTCTATTCTTTGATATACTCTATTTTTATTTTGTATTAATTTTTTATTTTTTATTTTGACTTTGTAAAATTTGTAATTGTAATTATTATATACTACATTTATTATCAAAATTTTGTATAATATAAATTATGATCCAATAAAAAAAAGACAAAATAAATAAAAAATTAATTATAAGTAACAATAGAGCCATAAATAATGAAAATTTATAGTCTAAAATAATACTAAATTAAAGAGCACTGACGGTACTAGAAAAATTATAGAATATTTTCTTCTTGCTTGACATTATAAAAGTTATAGTACTCGCTTTTATATTTTTATTTTTTATTGTATTATTTTATTTATATGATAAGCATTTTTTATATTATTTTTATTAGTGTTCTAATTTTGCATGTATATAAAAATAAATTATTTAAATTGATGTCTCTTTTAGTAATTTTTCATCTAAAAATAATTTTGAGCAATATAATCCAAACAACATTTATTTTATTATAATAAATTTTGATATAAAAATTGTCAAACATAAATCACGTTAACCCAAACTTACTTTTCATCAAAATTAATTTTATACAAACTCTCGTTTACAAACTGTAGTCCAAACACATACTGAATTATTCCAAAAAAAAAATGTTAAATAACCAATATAATTTATTATTTTTGTCGATACCTGGTCAAGATAGATATTTCTATACTAAATTTTAAAATCTAAATCCTAATAGTATAAATATAAAATGTTATTTCAAAATATTAATTAATATTAATAAAAAATATTTCTGATTTTTTTTCCTTAGAAAATGAAGTGAATTCATTAAAGTTTTACCTTACACTTGAATATGAGATGGAGTGTATTCTGCATTTCCAATTTTCTTTTGCAATGCAAGGATTTTTCACTGAAATAAAATAAAAAAATTTATTATTTTTCAAAACTCCATTTTTTTTTTTGAGCATTTGAATTGAGCTATAAGTCATTAGCGAAATCTTGATTTTATCACAGGAAATAATAATAATAGTAATATTCGGTTTTCGTTTTATCCCGTGGCCGGTATACGGTTAACGTGAGCCTCAAATTCTGGCCACAAGAAGGGACCATATTCCGCGCACGTTAGACACTTGTCCGCCTGCTACCGCTTCTGTCTCTTCCTTCCTCTAGAAGAGGAGAGACTTTGGTGTTCTGCTTGTTGGCTATGGCTTCCTTGCAACTTTAGAAACCCGCCTTCTCTTCACGTTCGCTTTCTCAATCCAATTTTACCAGAAAATGGAGCGATCTATGGCCCTCAACAGTCAACAGCCAAGGCCTTGAGGTTGCTGCTTCTCTTCTCTTAACACATTCATTTCTTTTAACTGCATATTAGTATTAATTAATTAATTAATTAATAATTGGCATTGTAAGTGTGGCTTCATTGGATCATACTCCTACTTCTATAGTGTGTATTGTACTGAGATCTTAATCAACAAACCTGCTTTGATGAAATTGCTGAAATCACTTGATGTATTTTGTCAGGGATTGGTCCCTCGGGCTAAAGTGCCGTTGACACTTGGAGGAACATTTTTCTTGAAATTTTGGCCATTGATCCTCATAAGTCATAACTGTGGCATCTTTTTCTGCTCTCTACTTTATAAGCAATTTGACTTGACCATCTTTCTTATTTGAACAAGAAAACTTTATAGAGCATTACTTGAGTGTGTGAAACATGTTGCCCTCACTAACTTAATGCAGTTTGTGCATGATGGGAGTAAGATGCAGCTGTTATGTGGATCCATATGAACTCCTCGACGAAGACTCTAAATCCCAGTTTACATACATAGCTCTTAGCTAAGAATCTAGCTCCATGTTGATTTATTTCCTTTTATAATGTATATGAATCACATTTACATAAATAGCTGGAATTGAAATTTGAAATATAAGCAAGCAAAATTGGCAGAAATCTAGATGTCTCCCCGGAAGAAGGGAGCAGAGAGGAAGGAAGAGGAGAAAGTGCCGCCGCCGTTGGGGAAGAGGGTGAGGAAAGAGATGAGCGCAAGGACAATACCCCAAGCAAATCTGGATTCCCCGAGAGGGGTAATCTCGTCCTTTGCAGGCATCTCTTCTCCTCCCCTCAAGAAGGTTGCAAACAAGCCCCATGCCAGACACAGAACGCTCCCACTCAGCCCGCCGATCCCAAGCAACAGCGACGTCCCAAAAGACAAGATTGCAGCTGTGCTTCTCCCAAACATGGCCTGCGCAATGCGCCCTCCCTCTAGTCTCCCGCATGGCAAGAGGTTCAATGACGTCACCACCATCCCCAACAGCCCCGCAAATGCAAGCGGATCCACAGGCACTCCCACTCCCTCCACCGCGTACGGCAGCACATTCCCAAGATCATCCGTGTACGGCCCTATTACCAGCTGGATGAATGACAGCAACGGGTTGTTGTAGAAGAACTGCGGCCTTATGTACAGTGCATTCTCCCCTCCATTGAAGCTTCCATCTGCTACGAATGCCGCTACTGCAAGCACTAGTGATGTCAAATATGCACTCGCTGTTCGGGCCACTGGAATATCAAACAGTGCTTTCTTGTTTGGGAGCAGGCTTTCGTAGTTGTTCATCACTCCCAAGCACCCTGTCCAATTTGATGGAACCAAGAACGACGGGCTCAGTTTCACACCATAACGAGCTGCCGTTACTCTCGTTGCTATCTACACATTAGGAACACATCCATCATCATCATCATCAATTCGTATACAATAGAATAAAATTGACTCTTTCTTACCTCAGAAACGCCTAGAATAGATAAGAACCCACCAAACAAAGGTGCAACATTAGCTATATAATCATCCAATGTTGCGTCCGGTTTGAGGAAGAAGCCACTCATGAGAGCAATTGTCCCAACGGTAGTAACAGATAATGCAATGGCGCTAAGATAGCCCAAGGGATTACTCAGCTTAGTTGACTCAAATTGGAGATCTATTTCTGCTTTGGGTTGCACCACACAAGCCTGAAAATAATGTGTATGAGTATGTATCATGTATGTCTACGTACATTAGTTCATCAATGTGCGTGTACCTGCTTGGTAATGTCATTTGTTTTCTCTTCCATGAACCAAAGGACGACCTCACGGCCAGCAGCATCGGAGAGCTTCTTCTCCAACCTGGGAATGACTTCATCGATGGGTCTCCTCAAGTTGCCGATGAAGATGCCTCCATCTCCGAACCTTCGAACATCGGTTGCAAAGAAAGTGTCAAAGCCAAAGCAACTCTTCAACTGCATTATTAGAAGTAGCAAAAGAGCAGAGTGAGTGAGAGTCATGCATAATGGCAACTTGGCAAGGGTGATTGAGTTGCCTACCTTGTTAAGATCAAGAGCCCTGAAGGTTTGCTCTGCTTTCTCCAACCTCTCCTTTTCCTTGGTTAGAGTATCACGGCGTAAGGTATTCAGAAGAGCCACAAGGGGATTAGTAGCACCGCTTGATTCTCTGCTTAGCTGCTTGAGCTTGGTGTCGGCCCTCTTCTTCTCAAGCTTGATGGCGGCCTCGATCGAAGGGTTGCCCATGAACTTCTTGAACTCCTCATCCGTCTTCCAATCCGTTTCCTG
The DNA here is from genome assembly GCF_003086295.3 of Arachis hypogaea. Lineage (NCBI taxonomy): Eukaryota > Viridiplantae > Streptophyta > Magnoliopsida > Fabales > Fabaceae > Arachis > Arachis hypogaea. Next base: position 21,480,600 of record NC_092050.1, read on the forward strand.
TTCTTGTTTCTCCTTTTGCTCCCCATCTTCTTCTTTGTGGCTCTCATTCGTAGGATTCCCATCAGGGGAAACGGCAACCGCAGTAGCAGAGTCAGAGTCAGAGTCAGAGTTAGAGTCAGCGGAGTGGGTTTGGTGCTGGTAGTCGTCTTGTTTCAGGGAGCAGTTGAGGGGTTTCAACAACGAAGCATGTTTTGAGCGCAGAGAAACGGAAAGATGGCCGTTTCGGTGGCTGAGTGGAAAAACGAAGAGGCTTCTCCCGCATCTGCAACTGTATCTGTATCTGTATGGGATCGAAGAATAGGAAAGAGCAGAAAGAGTTGCCATGGGTGTAGATAGATGATCATATAGTTGAGAATTTGGAGATGAGGGGACATACTTCTACTTGTGCCAAGTTTCACGTATATGTTGGCAAACTCCAGAAGGTTTGAGAATTTTACAGGTGTACACTGCAATCAACTCAGCGACAAATTTCCACACAGCATCTCGGATTTTGATGGTGACACACGCCCCACTTCAATTGGTGGAATTTTCATACTATCCCATCAAATTCTTTACACTTAATTAGAAAAAAATGTGGGTCCATTCCATTTCAATCAACTTGAATTCTTCATAAACCCAACTCAGAAGCAGACAGGTCCAACTACTTTCTTTTCTTTTTTTCCTTGAAACCTTTCCACTGAGGTGCATCTTAAATCTCCAACGGACATTAAATCTAGTTACCTGATTGATTAACCGTATAATGTTAATAAATTCAGTTAGTCATGTTAAGCGTTAATTAAGCCATATTATTGGAAACCAAACGAAGACAAGGCAGTATATGCCTTCTAGATATGAACATGGACCATGGTGTATCTATTTTATTCAAAGTTAAAACTAAAACAAATTAATTGTTTCGCTGATAATGTCATATAAGATGGCATCTCCTATCTCCATTTGTATCTCCCCACTATGTACTATTTGGAACATGTTCCACTCCTGGGATGTGACACAACATTCCGTATAAAAGAGGTCGCTGATACTATTAACTTTTCTCCACTGTTTCCCAAAGAAGCTTAAGTGCTGATCTTTAACACTTAGAATGTCATCTGAATCTGCTTGTATTGAAAGACTTCTGCCTTGGTCTTGCTGTAAATAGAACTCTAACGGTAGCTGGAACCGCTCCCTCTTGTCAACCGCATCCTCTAGTTTATGCTTTCTTGCTGGCCTCAATTTCAGAATATTTGGGTTCAGTAGTAGCTTTCTCAAATAGGTGGAGAACAAGGAGTCTCGAACGAGTTCCGGTGGAGAATTTGGCAGCTGGGATTCTAGACTTGTCTCTGTTCCAATACAACCAAAATTTTGAGAAATGGATCATTATCCTAAATGATAGTACTATTTTGAGACTGTGAGGGGAATGTGGAACCTGCGTTGGGTAGTGACATTCTGCTGATCCGATATGGTTCGTAAGCTATATGCAGCTGCTGTTAGGTTAATGAGTTAGTTTAATGAGTTAGTTTTTGACAAATGATGTTATGATAATGAATCAGTGATTATGTGATTGCATAATGCATAAACATAGGCATATGAATACAACACCTTGTACTTACCTCTGATGTTGTGAATGTCTGAAACACGTCCTCAACTTGGCTCTTAGTATAATAATCAGGAGCAGTTAATGATTTCAATGAAAAGAGCTCATCATCTGTTTGTTTTTTGTCACCGCTGTGGCTGTGGTGTTCATCATCCCAGTCTGAGGGAATGAACTTGTAAAGTAGTGTTCTTAGGATGCCAGTAGCATGTAAGAACCTCTTCCTTATCTTGTGTATATCATCATACTTGAGATGCTTTGCACTACTATTATCAGACTTGCACTTGTTGAACAAGTAACTTCTTTCTATGATGTAATCTTGCAACGAAAACGGCTCTTGTTGTCTTTGAAGATGTTCTTTAAGTGTCTTGGAAACATCCATGTGAATGTGAAGGACAGAAAAGAAGATGTTCACGCTCTGAAAGTGAAAGTGAATGAGAATAGAGAGAGAGAGCATGGCCATGGCTGTGTTAGTTGTAATAGCCTATTATAATTAAAGCAAGGGGTTGGAGTTGGAGTGAGTGAGTAGGGAAGAGCTACTCATGTTTGTGGTGCCATCCTGTCTGTTTATTTCATATATCAAATTTCTTCATTGCTTTGCTTTTTTCTTCTTTTCCATCTTTTATGCTCCTCTGTCCAAATTTCTTATATCTGTTATTCCTTACTCTAAAAGCAATAGTAGCAAGTATTTGTTAATTATTTATACTAGAAATATTAAAATGAACATGTGGGGGTGGGTCTTGATGCAATGAGCAATATACATTATAGTGGTACTTTTATGATCAGGGATTTGGGGAAAGTATGAGTGACATGGGGACGTCATGTTATTGTTTAAGCATCCAAAGGAGGCTCTTAGCCTTCAAAGGTGGGCAAAGACAGATATAAATAGAATCAATGCAGATTTTCTTTCATAAGAAAAAAGACCATTTGAAGTACTTCAAAAAAAATATATTTATTTACTTTTAACGTTGAAGAGAGCAGATATCTGAAATGATCTTCGACATTCGGCAACCTTTTACAGCAGGAGAGACGAGCCTAAAGAAAATGGTTTGTCCTTCCTTGCAGTGTTTGAGGTGCCTCTGACATATCTGAAAGGAAAAGTATCATTAATTCACATTCACTACTTGCCTTGCCGTTGCCGATTGTATTGCCTAACCTCCATCTCTCTCTGAATTTCTATATTATTTATTTTCTTCTTGATACTTGATTCAAATGTTCGTGATATGAAGAGTTCAAGAGTTATTTAAAAGATATTTTAGTTTACATTTTTAAAATATTTTATTTAATGTATTTTAATTTTGTTTATTTAATTACTAGATTGGACCTTATATTTATGGGCTTTAGGGTTTTCTTTGTTTTAACCTAATAAGAGGTTATAAATACCTCTTTGGCTATTGTAGTCGTAGCATAGAATTTTTAGAGGTTTCAAAACCCCTTTTTGGTTTCGTGATGAAACCATGGTGTGGACAATTGAGGTTGAGGAGTCCCTCTACTGTTACATCGGGAAATTGAGTAGAAGGTTGAGGAGTCCCTTCGATTCAATTTCCAAACTATGGCGTTGATAAGTTAGGTTGAGGAGTCCCTTTTTTGTTGCGTCAAGAAATTGGATAGAAAGTAGAGTGATTCTTTTTGTATTCAATTTCAATCTATCTTTTTTATTTAATTTCAATTCTTATCTTGTTTATCCTATTATTTCCGTATCATTTGGTATCAGAGTTCAGGTATTAGATTAATTCTTATTAATCTATATTTGTTCTTCTTTTATCATAAGAAAAAGAGTCCAGTGTTTGTCGCGTCTTTCTTTTTGTTCTTGTGTTCTTGTTTTCATTTGCGTTTCATTATTGTAAAAAAAAAAAAGCATAAAGTGAAAAAAAAAAACAAAAAAAGAAGAAAAAAAAAAAGAAATTATATTCCTTATAATTATTGTCCTTTTCATATATTTTTTTTCACCTACAAGATTCGAGGACGAATCTTTTTTGAAGAGGAGGAGAATGATACGTGCTTCAAATGTTCGTGATACGAAGAGTTCAAGACAAGACAAGAATTGAAATTAAATAAAAAAGATAGATTGAAATTGAATACAAAAAGAATCACTCTACTTTCTATCCAATTTCTTGACGCAACAAGAAAGGGACTCCTCGACCTAACTTATCAACGCCATAGTTTGGAAATTGAATCGAAGGGACTCCTCAACCTTCTACTCAATTCCCCGATGTAACAATAGAGGAACTCCTCAACCTCAATTGTCCACACCATGGTTTCATCACGAAACCAAAAAGGGGTTTTGAAACCTCTAAAAATTCTATGCTGCGACTACAATAGCCAAAGAGGTATTTATAACTTCTTGTTAGGTTAAAACAAAGAAAATCCTAAAGCCCATAAACATAAGGCCAATCTAGTAATTAAATAAACAAAACCAAAATACATTAAATAAAATATTCTAAAAATGTACACTAAAATATCTTCTAAATAACTCTTAAACTCTTCGTATCACAAACATTTGAAGCACGTATCATTCTCCTCCTCTACAAAAAAGATTCGTCCTCGAATCTTATAGGTGGAAAAAAAATATATAAAAAGAACAACAATTATAAGGAAGATAATTTCTTTTTTTTTTTCTTCTTTTTTTGTTTTTTTTCACTTTATGCTTTTTTTTTTTACAATAATGAAACGCAAATGAAAACAAGAATACAAGAACAAAAAGAAAGACGCGACAAACACTGGACTCTTTTTTTTATGATAAAAGAAGAACAAATATAGATTAATAAGAATTAATCTAATACCCGAGTTCTGATACCAAATGATACGGAAATAATAGGATAAACAAGACAAGAATTGAAATTAAATAAAAAAGATAGATTGAAATTGAATACAAAAAGAATCACTCTACTTTCTATCCAATTTCTTGACGCAACAAGAAATGGACTCCTCAACCTAACTTATCAACGCCATAGTTTGGAAATTGAATCGAAGGGACTCCTCAACCTTCTACTCAATTCCCCGATGTAACAATAGAGTGACTCATCAACCTCAATTGTCCACACCATGGTTTCATCACGAAACCAAAAAGGGGTTTTGAAACATCTAAAAATTCTATGTTGCGACTACAATAGCCAAAGAGGTATTTATAACCTCTTATTAGGTTAAAACAAAGAAAACCCTAAAGCCCATAAACATAAGGCCCAATCTAGTAATTAAATAAACAAAATTAAAATACATTAAATAAAATATTCTAAAAATGTAAACTAAAATATCTTCTAAATAACTATTGAACTCTTCATATCACGAACATTTGAAGCACGTATCACTTCTGGTGTTGTTCTATATTTACTTTTAACATATTTTTCAGTAAATTAAAAAGCAATGTTTAAAATGAGTAATATAAAGCTACAATCACCCACTCACATCGAACCTCTTTTTACACCATCTATACATATCAAGGTCTAAAGAGTTAAAATGAATTGCAGGAAACAAAAAGTATCTCAACATCACAACGTTTTGTACTATTTGCTTGCTATTTTCTGATAACAAACTGCCAAATGGGGTGCAAACACAGAACCTAATGTGGAATTCAGTACAACAAACTGCCAAATGGGGTGCAAACAACACTAACGAAATTCATAAGTTGATCTATATCAAGCGTGTGAGATGATAAAATGTCAACACTGTATTTTTTTAATGTACAACCCCTGACTAACACTCTCATACTTTGGTTTTTGGTGTTAATGATTTTGATGCTTTCTGATTAGAAGAAACTATGTTGGGCCAAAGAAATCTATGTTCCAAGTTCCAAGTTATGGGAGTTTAATCGGCCATACACGAAGTATGACTAAACAGAGAGCTGGAACCATGATAGATATGATACGATTACGATAACTAGGAGATAAGGGATTATATAATATTATCAGATGTAAAACCTTGGTCCGATAATAAAGCAGGAAAAATTTTAAGTGTATATGTGGGGGTTAATGTTCAAATTCGTCCCTGAAAGATTACGCGATCTTCATTTTCGTTCCCGAATGATTTTTTTAATCAAATTAATCCCTGAAAGATAAACTGTTAGTCAAATTAGTTCTTCCGTTAATTGGATGATGACGTGTCATGTTAAGTGCCATGTGGCATGATGACGTGACACGCCACGTGGCAGGTCAGTAACACGTGCACGTCACGTGACAGGTCAGTGACACGTGGCATGCCAGGTGTCACTTGACATATAAAAAAGTTTTTTTATTAGTTAAAATAGTTCTTGAAAGTCCAGACGTAAGTCATTTTCATCCTTCAAATTTTAAAAATTAGTCAAACTAGTCCTTATATAATTTTTTTAATTTTTTCTTCATAAAATTATCTCTCTCATTTAATTCTTCTCAAAATCTCTCTCATTCTTTTCTATTCTAAAACATTTTTCTTACATTACTACATTTTGCTGGACTATATATACATATACTCAAAATTGAAATATATGTATTTATTAACCTAAACAAAGTTATATGCTCAAAATAAAAATTTATGTATGTTAACCTAAACAAAGTTATACCACTATTTTTTTCTACTACATCTTTTTTTTTTCATTACGATATTACTTATATATAGGATGTAATGGTAGTGATACTTAGAGTCAAAATTCAAGAAGATTGATGATGGGCTTAGAGCGCATGAGAAGTGGGATGAGATTGGAGCGACGAGAGAGGTGCGTGAAGGAGGAGGAAGAGAGAAAGAGGGTGAAGAAGAGGGTTCTTGCCGTAGCTCCCGCCATTACTGTTGTCGTGGCAACACCTTACTATGTTTTCGAGTTTTGAGTATAGAATATTATAATTTGGACAGGGGTATTTTTGATATTGCACAGTTTAAGTGAGATTTAGGTGAGAATTGATTTTGAAATCAGACCAAAGTAAGTCTGATTTGTAAATGAGGGTAAAATGAAAATTGGAATTCTCACCGGAATTCAACTTCATGCTTTTTTTCTATTCCAAAGCAAGGAATAGAATTCAATTCATCTATGATTTCAAATCAGATGCATTCTAAACAGGCTGTTAATTTCACAAATCAATGAGATAAAATGAAATAGGAAATATTATACATATGCATAACACAGGCTACTCCGCACTAGTACATTATATAAATAGATATGCTTCATATTAAAATAAAATTCCTTTTGTTTTAAATGAAATACTTAAAAAATTATATTAGAATATTAAGATTCAAAAAGTGATTCCATAAATCAATTTTTCAATTATTGAGTTTTACTATATAAATTAAATAATAATAAAAGTTATAATTTTAAAAAATTTAAAAGATTTAAAATTTAAAATAATTACTATATTATTTAGTAAAATTTAAAATATTAAATTTTTAAATATATAATCAACAATAATTTGATAAACTCATTTAAATAAAAAAAATTCACATAAAAAATTACAATTTGAAAATGTAAAATTTTAAAATACAAATGACAAAATAACTTTATAAAAATTTAATTATTTTTATTATTTTATATAAAGAGAAATTTGTTTATTAAGGTTTAAAAAATAATATTAAAATTAGTAGTATAAAAAATATTATAAATTTAATATTATAAAAAAATTATATAAGGACTAGTTTGACTAATTTTTAAAATTTGAGGAATGAAAATGACTTACGTCTAGACTTTCAAGGACTATTTTGACTAATAAAAAACTTTTTTATATGTCAAGTGACACGTGACATGTCACGTGTCACTGACCTGTCACGTGGTCATCATGTCATGTGGCACTTAACGTGACACGTCATCATCTAATTGACAGAATAATTAATTTGACTAACAGTTTATCTTTCAGGGACTAATTTGATTAAAAAAATCATTCGGGGACGAAAATAAAAATCGCGTGATCTTTTAGGGACGAATTTGAACATTAAGTTCCGTGATTTTCACAGTTGATTTTAAGTAGTGTATATTATATATATTTTTTCTAATTAAGATCAATGGTTAAAATTATTACAATACCGACATTTGATATTTTAGATATACTTAAAATTCTTTTAAAAAAGCATGTATGTTTTATTTGTGATGGTATATAAAAAGTAGACGAGAAATACTATTTCTATCTCTGAGTATCCAACTCGATCCAACTCGTTTAGATAAGATTAATAATCTGATATGCAGAAAGGTGAGTCAAAAATAAAACGAGTTAAACTACAAATACAGTTATTTTATTATTTTTAATTTTAATATAAATTTATTTTTTTTATTTTATCAGTATAATTATGAAATATAGAATTATTAAATATTGTGTTTGATTGAAAAAAATAAATTTTTTTGGATAGAATTGGATGAAAAACTTTACGGTTCAGATTAAAAATTTTTTGACGATAAAATTAAATTTTAAAAAGATTTGATCTGCAAATAAGATTGAAATAGAGTTTAAATCCTATCCATCACTAGTCCTAATAAAGAGTTGGTTTAATTACTCCGTATGTCTCTGTTATTTTACCAAATTTTCAATTAGATCCTTAAATTTTTTTTTCAATTGGATTTTTATACCGTTTAATTTTTTTCAATTAAGTCCCTATTGGCGTTAAACGTCTAAAAAACGTTAGTAAAGTGTGAATTTATTTATGGGTAATGCTAGGTAGACAAAAAAAAAAACAGTCAGAATTTACCTTATTTAGCATTGATTTTCTTTGATTACTAAACATTTTCGTTTATTTACCTATACTCTAGATTTATAATTTCTACCCTTATTGCCCTTCACCACTCCCCTCACCTTGTCCACCATCTTCTCACCCTCTTTCCCCATCACCACCCTCCTTCTACCAACAAGCTCCCTTTCTACATAGTAGAAGGAATGGGGATCGTACTTTCAAGCAAATTTCACGGCCAATGGTGCGACGAAGCTGAAGGAGAGTGTGAAGGAGAAACTTAAAGAGTTCATGGGAGAGTACACCTAATGCAACATGTGCAACACAGTTCCACCCAATAATAATAAAGTCAAAATCCAATATAAGTACAAAAAAAATTAGTATGCATTAAAACTTGCAATAGGCATTCAATCAGAATACAGATTATTGGGCCATCATGGAAAGCTCTTGACAACCGAAAAGACTTCCGGGAGGAATCAAGTGAGAGAACATAAGATGAAAGCCTCCTCACACTTGCAACATTAACAATCTCTCCCTCAAATGTGAGCCTCCACATCAAGCATCAACTCCCCCTCTTTCTAACTTTTCCACCACGAGTATTCGTTCATCATACTGCCGCAACCACACCGCGGGACACGCCGCCCGGACCACCTTTGTTGGGAAGACTTTCGATACTTCACCTTGAGTACTTCTTACACCAGACCGATTAACCACCGGCTCTAATATCACTTGTTGGGCCACTGTGGAGAGCTCTCGACCACATGAGAGACTTCGGGGAGGAATCAAATGAGAGAATATAAGATAAGAAGACACCACATCCAACTCAAAACCTTAAAGTAATAAGTTAATAGATCTCTCATCTTATAAATTTCTCACTCTTTCTTACTTTTTTTGATGTGGGACTAACTTCTTATACTCTTCACACTTGTAACATTAACACAGATAACCTTCAATTCTATTACCAAAAGTAGCCTCTAATTAAAATTTATATTTTTACTACTAAATTCATAGAATTCTACACCTTATATGCACTTTTTACAGGAAATTTCAACAGAAATTCTACTCCAATTCATCCAACTGAACTCATACCACATCAATATATTCAGAAACTGACACCGACAACGGACGGGAAGAGAGCAACTCATTGGCAACAAAATCACGGCAAATTCAAATTACAACCACAATTTCAAATCTACAATTGGAGCTTCTGATTCAGGAACCAACCTACTTGAATGCAGAGCATGAGCTTTGAACGCTGGCGATCATACGTCGTGAGGAATAGAACCAGTTGAGAAAGACGACGATGTCCGCAATGGCAGATCACCCAACACGATGATAGCGTGCGATGCACGGCTGGAAACGGCGCCTCAAGTATCCCGAGCTTATGAACTGAAAAACCCGCTTCAACGTTGTTGTTTTGGTGGCCAAAGGGTTAGAGTACTTGCACCATTGCTGTGGCCTTCTAGTGATTCATGGTGACATAAAACTGAGAAATATTTTGTTGGATTCTGAGTTGAGGGCTATAATTGGGGATTTTGGGCTTGCCAGGGTAAAGGAGGAGGTTGAGGTTGTGGTAGTGGCGGGCGGTGGTGATGAAGAGTGTGATCGAAGTTCGGCGGTGAAGAGTGTGCGGAGTAGGAATAAGAAGAGGAAGAGTTTTGCGGTGATGAGGGTTTTGGATTCAGATATGTCTTCGGCGGCTGCGGGGACTTCTCCGGAGGTGGGGTTAGAGAAAGGTAGCTTCTTGTCGGATGGGGTGAGTGTGGAGAGTAAAAATCAGAAGAGGAAGAGTGACATTAATGGCGGTGATTTCGGCCGCGCAGGGATTGGTGGTAGAAGCAGGACAATGATAAAGGATTATCTTATGGAATGAATTAGTACTGAAGAAGAATTGAAGATAGAAAATAAGAGGGTGATTTTGGAATTTAGAAAAAATTAAACAGTATATGGATCCAATTAAAAAAATATAAAAATCTAATTAAAAATTTGATAAAACTATAGAGATTTGAAGAATAATTAAATCTAAAGAGTCACTAATACTTAAGGAGCAATAATATAATCGATTGAGTCACAAAATAAAAGGCTGGTATTAACCATGGTATGAGCAAAAATTTTGGGTTAATAGTCAAATTCGCTCCTAAAAGATTATTCATTCTTTAAATTAGTTCTCAAATAATTTTTTTAGTCATATTAGTTCTTGAAAGATAAAACGTAAGGCAAATTAGTCCTTCCGTTAGTTAGATGATGACGTATCACGTTAAGTGCCACGTGGCATGATAATGTGGTAGGTTAATGCCACGTGTCACAAGATGATTGGTTGACGTGTCAAGTCAGTGACACCTAGCACGCCACATGTCACTTGACATGTAAAAAAGTTATTTATAATCAAAATAGTCCCTGAAAGTCCAGACTTAAGTAATTTTCATCACTAAATTTTAAAAATTAATCAAATTAGTCCTTATATAAATTTCTTTTATTTTCTCCATAATATTAAATTTAAAATATTTTTGGATCGTACTAATTTTAATATTATTTTTTAGACTTTAATATACAAAATTCTCTTTACATAAAATAATAAAAATAATTAAATTATTATAAAGTTATTTTATCATTTGTATTTTAAAATTTTATATTTTCAAATTGTAATTTTTTATAGTGAATTTTTTTTATTTAAATGAGTTTATTAAATTATTGTTGATTATATGTTTAAAAATTTCATATTTTAAATCTTACTAAATAATATAGTAGTTATTTTAAATTTTAAATTTTTTAAACTTTTTAAAATTATAATTTTTATTATTGTTTAATTTATATGGTAAAACTCAATAATTGAAAAACCGATTTGTGAGATCACTTGTTGAATCTTAATATTTTAATATAATTTTTTTAAATAATTATTATATTTATTTAGTGAAATCTAAAAGATTAAAATATTTAAAATAATTACTATATTTATTTAGTAAAATTCAAAATTTTAAAATTTTTAGTATATAACTAATTTTAATCTTTTAGATTTTACTAAATAAATATAGTAGTTATTTTAAAAAAATTATATTAAAATATTAAGATTCAATAAGTGATTCCATGTTTCAATTATTAATTTTTAAAATTTTAGGGATAAAAATAATTTACGGTTGGACTTTCAAAGACTATTTTTATTGTAAATAATTTTTTATATGTCAAGTGATACGTGGCATTAACCTACCATGTCACCATGCTACGTGACACTTAACGTGATACGTCATTAACTAACAGAAAGATAAATTTGACTTACGTTCTATCTTTCAAAGATTAATATGACTAAAAAAAATTATTTGAGGATTAATTTAAAAAATGTGTAATCTTTCAAGACGAACTTGACTATCAATCCCAAAAATTTTATATTAAAATGATTCTCCACGTGTACAGTGGGTAGTGAGCAAGCAATTTCGATTTACTTTTCAAATGTAACATCATTACACTACACTAGTCACTGGTCAGTAGGACACAAATCCAAACTTGATCCACCACCAGTAGTAGTAGCAGCAGAGATTAGAGCTGAGGGAAGGTTGAGTGTGAAGTGTGAACTCAATTTTGAATCCGTCATCATCTCTATTTATACAAGAGCCACCACCCATGCATGTATCCTTTTCAAAGGCAACGAATCTCAACTACATTTATAATTATGAATATGGTGCTCCTACTTCCTACTATGTAGTAGAAGCTCGTGAAGATACTATTACTGATCGAGTTTGATTGCATTATAGACTAGAGTATAGACGCAAATGAAAAGTACCATCCATATTATTTCCAAATTAAATGTCTCATCTAATCTAATAAAGGCGAAAAGAAGTGCCCTCTCATCTCATCGTTGCTTGATGCTGCAAATGCTGCCCGGAACTTTCACTGCAGAAAAATATATATTATGATAGTTGTCAAATTTAGGCTCACACATTATATGCATGGGTTTCCACTTTCCACTTTCCCAGTTAGGTAGCACGCATGCCTCGTTAATATATTTATGACTTTATTTCGTGAGCAACAAAAATCATTCTCACTTTTACGCAGATTTTTTATAAATTTGAGTTGGTTTGATATTTATAATTTGGAAGCCAAATTTACTCTTCTTTCGTGAGTATCAATTTTTTTTTATGCATTAAAAACTTTACTTTGAACGAACAAAAAGAAAGAAAAATAAAATACAAACTGAAATAAAGATCTTTAAATTTAGAAAGAGAAATTGAAAATTAAGAAAAAAATAAACCATTGTTTTTAATGAAGTTGAAGGAGGTTGAAATTAAAATAACAATTTAGAACTTAAAAAAAAAAGAAAATGAATTTTGTGAAAAAAAAAATGGATTACATGCATGAAAGTAATTACAAAAACTTAAAAGAAATGTAAATATATGGAAAGAATTTTACTGAAAATAAACTCGTGGCAAACTCAGGAAGTCATTGGGATATAAATGTGCGAGAGTATTTTTTGAATATAAATTTCAACTTCTTGTTTCCTCCGAGTCTTGTCAATTTATAGACCAATCTAATCAATCTTGTGCTGCCAAGTATCACCTTTGAAGACTTCGAAAGAATAACGGTTTCCGCCAAAGTGCAAAGCCAAGTAACTGCCCTTGTGCATTACATCATTGAACTCGACATGTCAATTATCAGCTTCATTAATCGACGTGTTAGATCAAATTGAGACCCCTTTTGTCAACAACCACTTTTCAAATTGGCATTTTCAAAAATTTAACTAGCAACTATTCGACTAACAAATTGTCCCCTGGTGATTAAGATTACCTAGTTTATCGTCTAAAAAATCTGCAATGACCTGACCTTTAACTACCCTAGTAAGAACATATTGTAAATCGTATTCTATCATGATAAGTATCCATTTTCCAATTCAACCTCACAAAACAGGATAGGATAACATGTATTTGACAAGGTCAGTTTGTGCAATAATCCTAATAGTTTTGGCTATCATGTAACATTTAAGTTTAGTACAAGCATAGTAAAAAAAATAGATATAGTCTTTCGATAAGGGAATATCTCGTCTCAAAGTCGGATAAGACTACTAAAGTAATAAATAGTCCTTTCATTTTGTACTTTATCATTCTGTGCAAGCATACACCCAATTGTATTTGTTGAAGCTGCGATATACAATTTTAGTGGTTTTAAAGGACGAATAGTAGCCATGATATGTGCGTTAGAAAGATAGGCCTTTATTGAATTGAAAGCCTCTTGATGGTCCTTAGTCCATACATATTGTGATGCATCTTTCAATTTAACTAAGGAAGAGAAAATTCGAATTCGACCAGACAAATTCGAAATGAATCATCGTAAGAAATTTACTTTCCCCAAAAAAGATTGGACTTCCCTTTTCGACTTTGGAGGAGATAATTCCAAAATAGCTTTAGCCTTATTTTGGTCGATTGCAATTCCTTTTTTTTAGCTACAAAACCTAAAGAAATTTTCAGTAGACACACTAAATACTCATTGTAGGGAATTCAATTTTAATCCTTTTCGATGCATTATCTTAAAGGCTTTATGCAAATACTCAAGATATTGGCCGATAGAATTTTGACTTGACTATCACATCATCGATATAAACTTCCATAAATTTTCCAATATACTCTAGAAAATTGCATTCATTGCGCGTTGATATGTTAATCTTACATTCTTTAAACCAAAAGGCATCATCATCTATTCATAGGTACTCAAAGCACCTGGGTAACGAAGGCCGTTTTTGACACGTCTTCCTCGGCAATAAATATTTGGTTATAACCATCCATAAGACTTAGGACTTCATTACTAGCTACAGAATCGATCAACATGTCCGCTATAAGCATAAAATATTTATCCTTAGGAGTTGCATTATTTAAATCTCAAAAATCAATACACACATGCAATTTCTCATTCCTTTTCATTACAGGAGCAATATTCGATACCCAATCACCATACGAGCAGTCCTAATGAATTTATCTTTCATCAATCGTTCGATATGCTCTTTAATTTTGAGATTTATTTCATGTGCAAATCTCTTAAGAGCCTACTTTACTGGTCGAGAATATGGCTTTAATGGCAATCGCTCAACTAAAGATTAATCAAGACCAGACATCTCGTCATAATCTCAAGCAAAATAATCTTTGTACTCACTCAAAAGCTTAGTAAATTCCATTCGAAATTCTCCATGAATATGTTTACTAATGTAAGTGGGCCTCGCGGCACCATCAACTCGCAAATTAATTTTTTTGAGGTGGATCTTGGGATTCAAATCCCTTTTCGATATGATCATCGTTAACTAAAGTTTTTTCAAAATCCAAAGATTCAAGATCATAGATACAATCGAAAGATAAATTAATTGAATCACATAAGGAAATATTATTAGAATCATCAGCCAAATTAATTGTCGAGTAATTTACAATACAAAGATCTTGGGATACATCAACACTTGATTGACTGACGATCTTAGACTGATAAACAAAGTAGTACTTATGGCACTAGACTTAAAAGGGAAGGTACATGCTGTAGAAAGTAAATTGCTACCAAGTTTGATCTTAGTAATCGAAACTGCCTTAGAAATTGAATTACATGTTGCTGAATTTAAATCCCTAATTGATTCAACTTTATCAAAAGAATCATCACTAGAAGAAGAAAAATATGCTGCAGAAGTAAAACTATTCACATAATTTAAAAAAAAAAAAATAGTCTGACACATCCTTTTCATTAGAAATCTTGAAACGTTCCTAATCAAACTATTTTCAAATGGAGACACTGCTCCTAAACTAAAGGAGTATACTCCGATGTTAGGCACCTAAGCTTTATGTTAAGACCCTCAAAGATTAAGAAACAACCTTCAAAGTTGTAAGAATGCAAATTCCTATCGTCATCAAGAGGCTTCAGTTTGTCGTTGTAAATCTTGAAGTCGACGTGCATCTGCTCATCATAAAGACTATCATCAGCATCTATAACTTTAGTCTTTCTTTCATAAGTCCAAAGGAGAAGTTTCTGGTGAACAGTCGAAAGTACCACACTGACATCGTGGATCTAGTCTCGACCCAACAGAATATTATAACTAGCCTTTGAAGATGCCACTACGAACATAGTTGTTCGTTTTGAAGAACCAACTTGAACTTTGAGAGTAACCAACCCTTTTGCTGGTATTGAAATTCCACTATAATAAGTGACAGAGATATTGGTGGGTACAATATCATCGAAATGCTTCCCAATCTTGACCAACATTCTTTTCGGAAGTAGACTAATCGCTGCCCACCATCGACCAACACTTTGTTGATAGAAATAACACTCATCATGGACTTGATATGGAGTGGTCGAAGGTGTGCTCTTTATTTATCAGTAGGCTTATTAAAATATCCCACTTCTGCATGATCGCAAATGAATGCGAATGCATCTTCATCTTCAAACTCGGCATCATAATCCCCACTAAGATTTCTTTCATAACTACCCAAGAACTCAAACGAGATAACGGAGACTGTACCAACCATCTCATCATCCCCTTCCTCAAAATATTCTTCGTCAAGATCAGGGTTTAAAACAACATTTTCATTAGTCTTAGCAGGAGTCAACTCGACTGCTTTCCCTTTTTCCAACAAATCTGAAGACTCTTTGCCCTTAGCAATAGTCTTGCCATCAGACGGGAAAACCACTCTTGTCAAAGCAGAAGGTTTTACCCCCTTGTCTGCAAAAGTTGAAGGCTTATCTATTACTACTCGACGGAAATGTCTTGAACCTCGATTATCCCCATCCTTCCTTAGGGATATGGATATCAACCTAACCACGCCCTCGACAACCCCTCCGAGCTTGTTGCTGTTGATATTCTCGAAATTTACGCTCCCCAAACTCTTGAAAATTTTTTATCCTCCAAACACTAATAGTCTGGGAGTGGAAGAATCAAGGAGAATAGTTTTCTTAAGGATTTTGAGAATCCAGACCTTCTTGTCATCAAGGAGGGTGCCTCTAACGAGCTTGCTCCTCTTTATGAGCTAGCTCTTTCTTCATTCTTTTCTTCTCAAAGATTGCTGCAGATGCAACATCAAATACAACATTGCACCTTGGACATAATGACATATCTCTGTATTTTAATTTTTGGTGCATTAAAAATTCTGGTAGCCTATCATCGATACTAGGGTACACTTGCCAGACATTAGTCTCAAAATCTCCCAAAGTTGTATCGAATTCAAATGAAGTAAAACCAGCCATATTCCCCCCAGGAAATGAGGTTCAACAAGTTTACAGCTACGTCAAAAGGATCTACATCAACCTTCATGTCCTTTTTCCTTTTTTCGAACTTCAATCTTCCTTCCATAACTGCTTCTTAAATTAGATCCCTGAAAGGAACACAATTATTCGTCAAATGACTAGTTGCTTGATGAAACTTACAAAAAAGTTTTCCTTTTAAGTCTTTAATCGAGGGTAAAGTTTTTTCTCAGAAAAAATAAATTGCTTATCTTTAAGCAACACATCAAATATTTGTTCCAACTTCGAAATATCGAAACTATATTTCTTACCACTCTTATACATAGTTTCGCTAACTTTATCAATATTTGCAACTTTTTCCACCGAAGCACAGACAAAAGGTGGTGTGGCCCGTTCTTTAATTCAGCCAAATCAACTTCAAAATATTCGCGTTCAGAATCTTCACTCGATGATTCTATTTCAACGTAAGAAACCTTTTCCTTTCGAACAAGTGACTTATAATTCTTAAATTTTTTTCTCATTTTTAAATGTTTCTTTTTGTTTCTTAAACAATTTGATCTGTCTAACTCTCTTGGCCAAATTAGAAATATGAACATTCAACAATTTTCAACGCATGTAAAAATCCAAACTTATGATAGCTATTGGTGCACGAAATCACAATCACACTTTTGCAATTCTGCACAACTAACCAGCAAGTGCACTGGGTCGTCCAAGTAATACCTTACGTGAGTAAGGGTCAATCCCACGGAGATTGTCGACTTGAAGCAAGCTATGGTTATCTTGTAACTCTTAGTCAGGATATCAATAATTCTCATATTTAATTGTAAAAAGTAAAAGAACATGAAATAAATACTTGTTTTGCAGTAATGGAGAACAGGTTGAGGTTTTGGAGATGCTCTATCTTCTGAATCTCTGCTTTTCTACTATCTTCTTCTTCATGCACGCAAGACTCCTTCCATGGCAAGCTGTATGTTGGTGGATCACCGTTGTCAATGGCTACCACTCGTCCTCTCAGTGAAAATGGTCCAAATGCGCTGTCACCGCACGGCTAATCATCTGTCGATTCTCACTCATGTCGGAATAGGATCCATTGATCCTTTTGCATCTGTCACTACGCCCAGCACTCGTGAGTTTGAAGCTCGTCACAATCATCCCTTCCTAGATCCTACTCGAAATACCACAGACAAGGTTTAGACTTTTCGGATCTCAGGAATGGTCGCCAATAATTCTAGCCTATACTACGAAGGTTCTAATCTTAGATTAGAAACCCAAGAGATATGCACTCAAGCTATTGCAGATAGAACGGAGGTGTTTGTTAGGCACGCGTTCATAGGTGAGAATAATGATGAGTGTCACGGATCATCACATTCATCAAGTTGAAGTGCGAGTGAATATCTTAGAATAGAAACAAGCGTGATAGAATGGAAAACAGTAGTAATTGCATTAATTCATCGAGATACAACAAAGCTCCTCACCCCCAACCATGGGGTTTAGAGACCCATGCCATAGAGAATACAATATGAAATGTGTGAAGTGTCATGAGGTATCCACATACAATAGCAAAAGGTCCTATTTATAGAAAACTAGTAGCCTAGGGTTTACAGAAATGAGTAAATGATGCAGAATCCACTTCCGGGCCCACTTGGTGTGTGCTTGGGCTGAGCATTGAAGCTTTCACATGTAGAGACTTTTCTTGGAGTTAAACGCAAGCTTTTGTGCCAGTTTGGGCGTTTAACTCCAGATTTTATGCCAGTTCTGGCGTTTTGACACCAGAATTTTTATGCTGACTTGGAACACCGGTTTGGGCCATCAAATCTCAGGCAAAGTATGGACTATTATATATTTCTGAAAAGCCCAGGATGTCTACTTTCCAACGCAATTGAGAGCACGCCAATTGGGCTTTTGTAGCTCGAGAAAATTTACTTCGAGTGCAGGTAGGTCAGAATCCAACAGCATCTGCAGTCCTTTTTTAGCCTCTGAATAAGATTTTTGCTCAGGTCCCTCAATTTCAGCTAGAAAATACCTGAAATCACAGAAAAATACAAAAACTCATAGTAAATCCAGAAATATAATTTTTGAATAAAAACATAATAAAAACTAACTAAAATATACTAAAAACATACTAAAAATAATGCCAAAAAGCGTATAAATTATCCGCTCATCACAACACCAAACTTAAATTGTTGCTTGTCCCCAAGCAACTAAAAATCAAATAGGATAAAAAGAAGAGAATATACTATAAATTTCAAATTATCAATGAAACTTAGCTCCAATTAGATGAGCGGGACTAGTAGCTTTTTGCTTCTGAACAATTTTGGCATCTCGCTCTATCCCTTGAAGTTTAGAATGATTGGCATCTTTAGGAACTCAGAATTTAGATAGTGTTATTGATTCTCCTAGTTCAGGATTTGTTGATTCTTGAATATAGTTACTTTATGAGTCTTGGCCGTGACCCTAAGCATTTTGTTTTCCAGTATTACCACCGGATACATAAATTCTACAGACACATAACTGGGTGAACCTTTTCAGATTGTGACTTAGCTCAGCTAAAGTCCCCAATTAGAGGTGTCCAGAGCTCTTAAGCGCACTCTTTTTGCTTTGGACCACGACTTTAACCGCTCAGTCTCAAGTTTTTACTTGACACCTTCACGCCACAAGCACATGGTTAGGGACAGCTTGGTTTAGCCGCTTAGGCCAGGATTTTATTCCTGTGGGCCCTCCTATCCACTGATGCTCAAAGCCTTGAATCCTTTCTATTACCCTTGCCTTTTGGTTTAAAGGGCTATTGGCTTTTTCTGCTTACTTTTTTTTCTTTCTTTTTCTTTTATTTTTTTTCACCTTTTTTTTTCGCAAGCTTTTCACTGCTTTTTCTTGCTTCAAGAATCAATTTTATGATTTTTCAGATTATCAATAACATTTCTCCTTTTCCATCATTCTTTCAAGAGCCAACAATTTTAACATTCATAAACAATAAATTCAAAAGACATATGCACTATTCAAGCATTCATTCAGAAAACAAAAAGTATTGTCACCACATCAAAATAATTAAACTAATTTCAAGGATGAATTCGAAATCATGTACTTCTTGTTCTTTTGTGATTTAAAACATTTTTCCTTTAAGAAAGGTGATGGATTTATAGGACATTCATAGCTTTAAGACATAAACTTTAAATTTTATTAATCATGGAAAATAAAAATAAGACTCAAAAATAAATATAAGAGTAGACCAATAATAATAGAAGACAGAAAATTAAAAACAGAAAAATAAATGACTCTTAAAATAGATTCATAATAATAAAGGTTATCACAGAGTTAGGACTCAACAACCTTGATTTTGAGAAGTGGATGCTCCTTCCTTCTGTGGGGTGTTTGGTCCTTCAAGGGAGAGCTTCTGGCGCTTCAACTCCTGTAGCTCACGCCCCTGCTTTTCCTGTTCCTTAAGCAGCTTGCAGAGCATGCAGTTTTGATTCTGCTGTTCTTCCTTAAGTTGCTCCACAGCTTCTTGCAGCTTGGTGACAGATGCTTCTAGGCGGGTCCAGTAGTCAATTTCAGAGATTTCTGGGAGGAACTCCTGCGCTCTCCTTTTGATGGAGTTATCTTGCACTTGTTGTCCTTCCATTGACTTCTTGGTGATTGGGTGTTCGATTGGGATGAATTCATCTACTCCCATCCTCACCCCAACATCTTTACATAACAGAGAAATTAAGCTTGGGTATGCCAGTTTGGCTTCAGTGGAGTTCTTGTTTGCAATTATGTAAATCTCACAAGAAATCAGATGATGAATCTCCACTTCGTTTCCCAGCATAATACAATGAATCATCACTGCTCTTTTGACAGTGACCTCAGAGCGGTTGCTAGTGGGCAGTATAGAACGCCCAATGAAGTCCAACCAGCCTCTTGCGACTGGTTTGAGATATCCTCTCTTGAGTTGGTTTGGGACACCTTTTGAATTGGTTATCCACTTAGTTCCAGGGAGGCATATGTCCTCTAGAACTTGGTTCAACCCCTTATCTACTCTCACCATTCTCCTATTAAAGGATTCTGGATCATCTTGTAGTTGAGGCAGTTTGAAGACCTCTCTTATTTTGTCCAGGTGGAAGTAAATAATCCTCCCTCTGACCATAGTTCTATAGGTATGAAAGGCGGTTCCAGTTATTCTCTGCTTATCTGTCAGCCACAGATTTAAGTAGAATTCCTGAACCATGTTTCTTCCAACTTTTGTCTCAGGATTAGCTAGAATTTCCCATCCTCTGTTTCGAATTTGCTCTTGGATCTCCGGATATTCGTCTTCTTTCAGATCGAATTTAACTTCCGGGATCACTGACCTCAGACCCATTATTTTGTGGTAATGGTCTGCATGTTCTTTGGTTAAGAACCTCTCTTGATTCCAAAGACTCTTTGGAGTATTCTCTTTCTTGCCTCTTGAGTTGGTTTGTTTTCCTTTAGGAGCCATGATCTTAATGAGTCTTAGCTCGGTGATCACGGAAAAATACACCAAACTTAGAGGTTTGCTTGTCCTCAAGCAAAAGAAGGGAAAAGAGAGAGATAGGAGGATAGGCAAATTTGAATGGTGGAGAGGTGGGGATGGCCGAATGTGTATTTATAAGTGGAGGGGAGAGATTTCGAAAATTTGAAAAAGATATGACATAAAGATATGATTGGTGAAAAAAAATAGAACCATGATATGAAAAAGATGAGATTTTTAAATGGAAAAGATATGAAGAGGTTAAATCTGAAAATTTGTTGATGCATCTAAGAATTAAGAGATGATATGATAAGTTGGAAAAGATTTGGAAAGAAATTGAGAAGATATTTGAGTTTTTGAAGAAGATTTGGGAAGGATTTGAAAGAAATTTGAAAAGAGATTTAGAAAATTGTTAAATTTTTTAAAATTGAAGGTGAATGATGAAAATTTGTAACATGTTTATGCAGAAAATTATGAGTCAAAACATGAAAATTTGAAAAATTTTGAAGTGGAAAACAAAATCCTCTCCCCCTGCCTTTCTGGCGTTAAACGCCCAGAATGGTATCCATTCTGGCGTTTAACGCCCATATATTGGCCATTGTGGGTGTTTAACGCCCAGCCAGGTACCCTGGCTGGCGTTAAATGCCAGAAATCTTTTGTTACTGGGCATTTTTCTGAACACCCAGGATGCTGCAATTCTGGCGTTAAACGCCCAGAATGGTACCCATTCTGGCGTTTAACGCCCAAAATGGTATCTTTACTGGCGTTAAACGCCCAGAATGGTATCTATTCTGGCATTTAACGCCCAAAATGCCCCTTACTGGCGTTTTCTTGCCAGTGAGCTCCTTTTCTCTGCTTTTTGCACTGAATCCTTGTGTAACTCTGTGAATTCCTACAATTTGATGATTAATCTTGAAGAAAATTTATATCAAACTTCTATAAGTATTAATAAAAACAAATAACTTGCTACTGGCTGGGTTGCCTCCCAGTAAGCGCTTCTTTATTGTCTTTAGTTGGACCTTGACTGAGCTTTATTCTAGTCTCAGTTTTGAGCATTCTTGCTCAATTTGATTCTCTGTCCATTAACAATGAACTTTTTGTCAGAGTCAATATCCTGAAACTCAACATATCCATAGGGTGACACACTTGTAATCACATATGGTCCCCTCCACTGGAATTTCAATTTCCCGGGGAATAGTCTGAGCCTAGAGTTAAACAGCAGAACCTTCTGTCTTGGTTCAAAGACTCTAGATGACAGTTTCTTGTCATGCCACCTTTTTACTTTCTCCTTATAAATTTTTGCATTTTCAAAAGCATTGAGTCTGAATTCCTCTAGCTCATTCAGCTGGAGCAATCTTTTCTCTCCAGCTAACTTAGCATCCATGTTTAGGAATCTGGTGGCCTAGTAGGCCTTATGTTCCAGTTCCACGGGCAGATGACAGGCCTTGCCATACACAAGCTGGTATGGAGAGGTTCCTATAGGAGTCTTGAATGCTGTTCTGTATGCCCACAGAGCATCATCCAAGCTTTTTGCCCAATCCTTTCTACGGGCAATTACAGTCCGTTCCAGGATTCTTTTTAGTTCTCTATTAGAGACTTCAGCCTGCCCATTTGTCTGTGGATGATATGGAGTTGCTACTTTATGGCTAATTCCATATCGGACTATAGCAGAGTAAAGTTGTTTATTGCAGAAATGAGTGCCCCCGTCACTGATGAGTACTCTGGGAACACCAAATCTGCTGAAGATATGTTTCTGGAGGAACTTCAGCACTGTCTTAGTATCATTAGTGGGTGTGACAATTGCTTCTACCCATTTAGATACGTAGTCTACTGCCACCAGAATGTAAGTGTTTGAGTATGATGGTGGGAAAGGACCCATGAAGTCAATACCCCATATATCAAATAACTCAATCTCTAAGATCCCTTGTTGAGGCATGGCATAACCATGAGGTAAGTTACCAGCTCTCTGGCAACTGTCACAGTTACGCACAAACTCTCAGACATCTCTATAGAGAGTAGGCCAGTAGAAACCACATTGGAGGACCTTAGTGGTTGTTCGCTCACCTCTGAAATGTCCTCCATACTGTGATCCGTGGCAATGCCATAGGATTTTTTGTGCCTCCTCTCTAGGTACGCATCTGTGGATCATTCCGTCTGCATATCTCTTAAAGAGATATGGTTCATCCCATAAATAGTACTTTGCATCAGAAATTAATTTTTTCGTTTGCACCCTGATGTACTCTTTGTAGAACCTATGCACAATTACTCAAGAGGGGGGGGGTGAATTGAGTATTGCAACAACAATGAATCTTTTTGCGAAAGTTAAAGACAATATACAAAAGTGTTATTGTACTAGTATTTTTCCAAGAGCTTAACTCAATTGCTAAGCATTTATAAGGAGCTTTTACTTTCCAATAGACACCAACTCAAATAAATTGATCAAGCTTTTCACCAATCGGACTTAAGCCATTCCTTAAGTACTTACGAAGCTACTTTTCGATCACAATTTATTTGCTCAAAGGTAAAAGACAATAATATTGAAGAGATGAGTTTGGAGAGATGCAAACGCTATTTAGAGTGGTTCGGCACAATCCTTGTCCTACGTCCACTTTCTTTCTCAATCGCTATTGAGAAGTTCCACTATTGCCAAGCTTCAAGGTGCTCGCGCAAAACCTTTTACAATCCGAGTCCTTAGTTTCTAACACCTCACGGTATATGATCACCACTCGTATACTAACCCACTCCACTTAGAGATTCCTTCTCTAAGATTTGCCTTGAGTACTTAGTATACTTCCTTGGTATCCTCACCGACTATAGTGTTTATAACTCTTGACTCAACCTTGGAGATCACACTCCAATTTACAAAGTGTTACAAGAAAACAATTCTCAAAGAATTGTTGAGATGAAATGAGTACTCTCTAGAAGAGTGTATGATTACAAGTTTAGCACTATTGAACCAATTGATATTGCTCTCTCAAATTGTGTATTATAACACCTTAAAAATGTGTAGAATGAAAGAATATGAACAAGATAGTTTGCAAATACTCACATGTGTGAAATAAGGCTTTAATCCATCTATTTATAGACTTCCCAAACCTTAGAAACGTTTGGGAGTTTAATGGGATGGAGCCGTTTTGTTAAAACTAGCCGTTTTTTATGTTTTTGAATCATTTGCATCGATGCATAACACTTTGCATCGATGCAAATGTGTCTTTGAAGCTGAAATTTGAATTTTCAGCTAGGTTGCATCGATGCAAACATCTTTGCATCGATGCAACAAGTCGTTGCATGCTTTGCATCGATGCAAGATGAGTGTGCATCGATGCAAACCTTAAAGAATGGCTTAAAATCACTTCAAACTACTTAGGATTGATCTCAAACTTGTTGGAGTCAATTCCTATGCTTTTGTACCTTTGAAAACAAGTTTTTAAACCATTTGGCTAGCATTGAATTGCAAGATGTGCATCAAAACATTTTGTGAGTGTGTGTTGAGAGATTTAGCAATTGGTTCTTAACAAGAAGTTACCTAAGTCCTAAGACACTATACTTGTCTTCAAATGTTGTGGACTTGAGTTTCTTGTTGTTGTTGTGTTGCTTTCAACTCTTCATTCCTCAACGTTGAATGTTGGTTGATCTTTCAATATGCTTGTTCATTCAAGTTGTTTGTTGGTTTGTCTTTCATGTCGTTTGTTGGTTTGTCATTCATCAAAACCTATGAATACAAACTTCGCATACAAGCAACATGATTTACAATTTCCCCCTTTTTGATAATGACAAACCAATTTTGAGGATATGCATTTATAAATGATTTTTGAAAGCAACAATAATGCACTTTGTTTTATAGAAAGCTTTGGAGAAGACTTCACAAAAAAAATTTTGCAGGAGTTCCCCCTAAATATGTGCATTTGTTCCCTTAATGGGCGTTTATCAAAGAAAACAATTTAGATATCAAAGTTTTTGCTTAGCGGAAGTCTTTTTGAAAAAATTGTTTCGCAAACTTATTTCTTCTTTTCAAATCCTTAAACTTCTTCTTTTTCAAAAGTTTAAAATTTCAAATATCCTCAAACTTCTCTTCCCCCTTTTGACATTATCAAAAAGAAAGGAGTTTGAAATGTGTCATAGAAGCATGCATAAAACAATGTATTTTTTTAAGTTCAATTTCTCTATTAATTTCAAGGATGAGATATTCCCCCTTTCAAAAAGAATTTGATTTCCTCTTTTTATATATATAAAAAACATGCATAATTCCCCCTAAATAAGTGAAATATATTAAAGCATGTACATTAACTTAAAATAGGGGTACCAAGCCTATTTTGAGTTATTCACCAAATAAGCATACAAGCATTAATCATTAAACAAAATTATGAAGGAAATATCAAAGTATTTAAACCATAATAGAAATCCTTAGCTTACTAGGAGTTAGTTTAACAATTCATATAATCAAATAAACATAAAGCAATAAAAAGTGACTTGATGAAGAGGAGACAATCAATCTTGGTCTTCATATAATCCTTTGGTGGTTCTTTCTTCAATCCTTTGAGTTCCATCATGTATATACTCACTTAAACTATTATAAACTTCAATTTGTTGATCTTCCATTGTTTATAATCTTCAAATTCTTCAATCTACCTCAAGATTAATCACTCATTCATCAACTCATAAACCTACAAGACAATGGCTAATTGGATATCTCCAATGCTTAAGTTAGTAAGAGATACAAAAATAGTAATATAAATGCAATGAATTCAAACAAATCATATTAGATTAGAATCCAAGATACCAAGTTCATTTCAGATGTTAAAAAAACTTTCTTTACATAAAGGTTTAGTGAAGATGTCCGCTAGTTGTTTACTAGTTTCGACAAATTCAATAACCACATCACCCTTTTCAACATGGTCTCTTATGAAGTGATGTCTAATCTCAATATGCTTGGTTCTTGAATGTTGAACCGGATTCTTGGTTAAATTTATTGCACTAGTATTATCACATTTGATAGGAATGTGATCAAGCACTAGTATTATAACCTTTAGCTACCAATCTAGCTTTGTTTCTAACAATTGTACCATTTTCATTGAGTTTATTTCTAAAAACCCATTTTGTTCCTACAATTGTTTGATTACTTGGTTTAGGCACCAATTCCCAAACGTCATTTCGTTTGAATTTGTTAAGCTCCTCTTGCATTGCCATAGCCCAATGTTCATCATCAATTGCGGACTCAATGGTAGATGGTTCAATTTGAGAAACAAAAGCACTATTTGTAAATAAATTTCTAAAAGTAGATCGAGTTGTTACCCCTTTCGAAACATTACCAATGACGTTGTCTAGAGGATGGTCCTTTGAAGTACGCCAGTCCTTTGGAAGTGCATTTATTTGTGCGTGTGATGGTTCAATTTCTTCAACTTGAACGCTATCTTTTGTTGAGCTTGTAGAGGCTTCATTTAAATCTTTTTCTTTGTCTTCACCATTCAAATTTAGTGAATCAAAGTTTTCTACATTTTCATCAAAATCTTTTCTAGCACAACAATGGTTAGTTTCATCAAAAGCGACATGAATACTTTCTTCCATAGTCATGATGCGTTTATTATATACTCTAAAAGCTTTGCTAGTTAAAGAGTAGCCTAAGAAGATTCCTTCATCAGCCTTAGCATCAAATTTGCCTAAGTTATCTTTTCCATTATTTAGAATAAAGCATTTACAACCAAAGACGTGAAGGTGGGAAATATTTGGCTTTCTTCCTTTGTACAATTCGTACGGTGTTTTCTTAAGAATAGGTCGAATGATAATCCTATTCATAACATAACACGCGGTACTAACCGCATCCGCCCAAAAGTACTTAGGAATATTAGCCTCATTGAGCATAGTTCTCGCCATTTCTTCTAAATGACGATTTTTCCTTTCAACCACACCATTTTGTTGTGGTGTTCTAGGAGAGGAAAAATTATGCTCAATGCCATTTTCTTCACAAAAAGTTTCAAAAAGATTGTTTTCAAATTCTCCACCATGATCACTTCTAATAGATGATATATGCAAATTCTTTTCATTTTGAATAACTTTGGCTAATCTTTTGAATGCTCGAAATGCATCACTCTTGTTTGCTAGGAACAAGGTCCATGTAAATCGAGAGTAATCATCAACAATAACTAAAGCATAGTAATTGCCACCAAAGCTCATAGTCCTGGAAGGACCAAATAAATCCATGTGCAAAAGTTGTAATGGCCTTGTTGTTGAAACAATGTTTTTAGATTTAAAAGAGGCATTTACTTGTTTTCCCTTTTGACATGCGTCGCAAAGGACGTCTTTTTCAAAACGTAGCTTTGGTAAGCCAATTACTAACTCTTTAGAGACCAACTTGCTAAGATGGTCCATGTTAGCATGAGCTACTCTACGATGCCATAACCAAGTTTCATCATTTTTACTAACAAGGCATTTCACATCATTTGAGGAAACTTCATCTAGATTAATCATGTATACATTGTCAACACGGTGTCCAATTAGCACAATTTCATTAGTGTCTTGCCTTTTTATCAAACAACATTTTGAGTCAAAGGTGACTAAGTTTCTTTTGTCACAAAGTTGGCTAACACTGATGAGATTATGTTTGAGACCTTTGACAAGTATAACATTATCTATGGAGGTAGAAGAATTTTTACCAACTTTTCCAACGCCGATTACTTTGCCGGTGTTGTTGTCTCCATAGATCACGTTTCCTCCGTTTGTAGGCTCTATTGCGGTGAACTTTGATTCATCACCGGTCATGTGTTTGGAGCATCCACTATCAACATACCAATTTGTATCCTTAGCTCCAACACGTACCTACAAAACAATTAAAATTGGGATTTAGGTACCCAAGTGAATTTGGGTCCTTGATGGTTAGTATGAGCATAATGCCCATAAGGTGCCCATCTCGTATCTTGACTACGAAAGTTTATATGTTTAATTCTAGTAAAGCATACGGGTGCTATATGACCTACTTTTTTACAATAATGACATATGACATTTGGATTATGCATCCTATGCATGTTTCTAAATGGTTGCCTAGGTTGTTTCCTAAATGCAACATCTTTTGATCTATATGCATTGTGATTATAATTTCTAAATGAAGCATGTTGAGGAGGATGTTTAAAGGCTTCATTCCTTTTAGGCATGCTTGCCTTTTGGGCTTGCGGTTGCCTAATAGGAGTTTTAGCATTTTTAAATTTTCCTTTTTCAAAACCTAAACCTTCCTTATTATGAACATGCTTTTGGTTTTTCAACATTTTATCTAAGTTCTTTGAAGATTCATTGAACTTAGCTAAAGTGTTCTTAAGATTTGTAATTTCATTTTCATGCATTTTACAAGATTTGTATGGATCACTACTTGTGCTACACTTATCTTTTCCAAGATTGATATTCTCATTTTTCAACATCTCATTTTGTTTTAAAAGATCCATATTCTTTTTCTTTAGGAGAGAATAATCTTGGGTAAGTTTTGTGTACACCTCAAGTAAGGCATCATATTCATCTTGTAAATTAAAAGAAGTAGAGTTGTCATTACTAACCTTTTCTTCGCTTGCCATTAAGCAAAGATTTGCAACCTCGTCGTCATCGGAGTCGGATTCATCCTCGTTTTCCCATGATATGTATGCTTTCTCCTTCTTCTTAAATTTCTTGTTTTTGTCCTCCTTTTGAAGTTTTGGACAATTGGGTTTAATGTGTCCAACTTCTCCACACTCATAGCATTTTGGTACCTTTGTTTTGCTCTTGAAGTTTTTCTTCATTGCAAACTTATTGAATCTTTTTAATAAGAGTGCAAATTCTTCATCTCCTTCTTCTTCATTATCATCACTCTCTTCTTGTAGTGATGTTGTTTTAAGGGCGAGACTTTTCTTCTTGCTTTCTTCACCTTTTTGTCTATTTAGCATAGTCATCTCATAGGTGAGAAGATTACCTCGTAGTTGATCAAATGTAAGTTGATCATAGAGCCTTCCTTCCACAATGGCGTTCACTTTGGAGTTCCATTTTGGTGTAAGGCTTGTAAGCACCTTGGTCACAATTTGTTTATCATTGTATTTTGTGCCAAGCATGTTTAGGTTGTTGAAGATCTTGGAGAGTCTTTCAAGAGCTTCTTCAATGCTCTCTTCATCTTTCATTTTAAAATTTTCCCATTCATGAACCAACATAAATACCTTTGATTCTTTAACGTGGTCGGTTCCTTCGTAAGTGATTTGGAGTTTATCCCAAATCTCTTTAGCGGTTTCACATGTAGAGATCTTCATATAATCATGCTCGTTAAGTGCACAATGAATGAAGTTGATGGCTTTATCATTCATTGCCACTTTCTTCCAATCATCGTCACTATATTCATTTTCTCCTTTCGGTACTTGCTTTAAGACGGAGACTTCTCCTTCTTTAGCGCTTGTTGTCTTTGTTGGAATGTGATTTCCATTCTCAATCACTTTCCAAATTCTCACATCTTGAGAACGGATCCAAATTCTCATCTTATTTTTCCAATAAGAGTAATTTATTCCGCTAAAAAGAGGAGGTCTAGCGGTTGAGTTACCTTCACTAGTGTTGTTGTTGTTAAAGCTTGTGCTTGCCATGATCTTTTCCCTTAAACGGTTAAGTCTTTCAAAGGGTTAAGCTCTGATGCCACTTGTAGAACCTATGCACAATTACTCAAGAGGGGGGGGGGGTGAATTGAGTATTGCAACAACAATGAATCTTTTTGCGAAAGTTAAAGACAATATACAAAAGTGTTATTGTACTAGTATTTTTCCAAGAGCTTAACTCAATTGCTAAGCATTTATAAGGAGCTTTTACTTTCCAATAGACATCAACTCAAATAAATTGATCAAGCTTTTCACCAATCGGACTTAAGCCATTCCTTAAGTACTTACGAAGCTACTTTTCGATCACAATTTATTTGCTCAAAGGTAAAAGACAATAATATTGAAGAGATGAGTTTGGAGAGATGCAAACGCTATTTAGAGTGGTTCGGCACAATCCTTGTCCTACGTCCACTTTCTTTCTCAATCGCTATTGAGAAGTTCCACTATTGCCAAGCTTCAAGGTGCTCGCGCAAAACCTTTTACAATCCGAGTCCTTAGTTTCTAACACCTCACGGTATATGATCACCACTCGTATACTAACCCACTCCACTTAGAGATTCCTTCTCTAAGATTTGCCTTGAGTACTTAGTATACTTCCTTGGTATCCTCACCGACTATAGTGTTTATAACTCTTGACTCAACCTTGGAGATCACACTCCAATTTACAAAGTGTTACAAGAAAACAATTCTCAAAGAATTGTTGAGATGAAATGAGTACTCTCTAGAAGAGTGTATGATTACAAGTTTAGCACTATTGAACCAATTGATATTGCTCTCTCAAATTGTGTATTATAACACCTTAAAAATGTGTAGAATGAAAGAATATGAACAAGATAGTTTGCAAATACTCACATGTGTGAAATAAGGCTTTAATCCATCTATTTATAGACTTCCCAAACCTTAGAAACGTTTGGGAGTTTAATGGGATGGAGCCGTTTTGTTAAAACTAGCCGTTTTTTATGTTTTTGAATCATTTGCATCGATGCATAACACTTTGCATCGATGCAAATGTGTCTTTGAAGCTGAAATTTGAATTTTCAGCTAGGTTGCATCGATGCAAATATCTTTGCATCGATGCAACAAGTCGTTGCATGCTTTGCATCGATGCAAGATGAGTGTGCATCGATGCAAACCTTAAAGAATGGCTTAAAATCACTTCAAACTACTTAGGATTGATCTCAAACTTGTTGGAGTCAATTCCTATGCTTTTGTACCTTTGAAAACAAGTTTTTAAACCATTTGGCTAGCATTGAATTGCAAGATGTGCATCAAAACATTTTGTGAGTGTGTGTTGAGAGATTTAGCAATTGGTTCTTAACAAGAAGTTACCTAAGTCCTAAGACACTATACTTGTCTTCAAATGTTGTGGACTTGAGTTTCTTGTTGTTGTTGTGTTGCTTTCAACTCTTCATTCCTCAACGTTGAATGTTGGTTGATCTTTCAATATGCTTGTTCATTCAAGTTGTTTGTTGGTTTGTCTTTCATGTCGTTTGTTGGTTTGTCATTCATCAAAACCTATGAATACAAACTTCGCATACAAGCAACATGATTTACACTCTTTGGGTATGAACCTCACAGCTTTATAGTTTGCAATGTCTGCAAACCATGGTGCTTCCTGAATGGCGAAGAGTTGCTCATCCGGAAAGGTCTCAGAGATCTCAGTAGGAGGGAGGGACGCCCCTGCTACTGGTTCTATCCGGGACAGGTGATCAGCTACCTGGTTCTCTGTCCCTTTTCTGTCTCTTATTTCTATATCAAACTCTTGCAGAAGCAACACCTATCTTATGAGCCTGGGTTTTGAATCCTGCTTTGTGAGTAGGTATTTAAGAGCAGCATGGTCAGTATACACAATCACCTTTGAACCTACTAAATAGGATCTAAACTTGTCAATGGCATAAACTACTGCAAGCAGCTCTTTTTCTGTGGTTGTGTAGTTTTTTTGTGCGTCATTTAGAACACGGATGGCATAGTAAATGACGTGCAGAAGCTTGTTATGCCTCTGTCCCAGTACTGCACCAATGGCATGGTCACTGGCATCACACATTAGTTCAAATGGTAATGTCCAGTCTGGTGCAGAAATAACTGGTGCTGTGACTAGCTTAGCTTCCAGAGTTTCAAACGCTTGCAGACACTCTGTGTCAAATACAAATGGTGTGTCAGCAGCCAGCAGATTGCTCAGAGATTTTTCAATTTTTGAAAAATCCTTTATAAACCTCCTATAGAATCCTACATGCTCCAGAAAGCTTCTGATTGCCTTAACATTGGCAGGTGGTGGTAATTTTTCAATTACTTCTACTTTAGCTTGATCCACCTCTATTCCCTTGTTTGAAATTTTATGCCCAAGGACAATTCCTTCAGTCACCATAAAGTGACATTTTTCCCAGTTTAAAACTAGGTTGGTCTCTTGGCACCTTTTCAGAACAAGTGCTAAATGGTCAAGGAAGGAGCTGAATGAGTCTCTAAATATTGAAAAGTCATCCATGAAGACTTCCAAGAATTTTTCTACCATATCAGAGAAGATAGAGAGCATGCACCTCTGAAAGGTTGCAGGTGCATTGCACAGACCAAAAGGCATCCTTCTATAGGCAAATACTCTAGAAGGACATGTGAATGCTGTTTTCTCTTGGTCTTGAGGATCTACTGCAATTTGGTTGTAACCTGAATAGCCATCCAAAAGCAGTAATAGTCATGACCTGCTAGTCTCTCTAGCATCTAGTCTATGAATGGTAAAGGAAAATGATCCTTTCGGGTGGCTGTATTGAGCCTTCTGTAGTTGATACACATACGCCACCCTGTAACTGTTCTTGTAGGAACCAGTTCATTCTTTTCATTGTAAACCACTGTCATGCCTCCCTTTTTGGGTACAACTTGGACAGGGCTTACCCAGGGGCTATCAGAAATAGGATAAATAATCCCAGCCTCTAGTAACTTAGTGACCTCTTTCTGTACCACCTCCTTCATGGCTGGATTTAGCCGCCTCTGTGGTTGTACCACTGGCTTAGCATCATCCTCTAATAGGATCTTGTGCATGCATCTTGCTGGGCTAATGCCCTTAAGATCGCTTATGGACCACCCAAGAGCTGTCTTGTGTGTCCTTAGCACTTGAATTAGTGCCTTCTCTTCCTGTGGATTTAAAGTAGAGCTTATGATCACTAGAAAAGTGTCACCCTCTCCCAGAAATGCATATTTCAAGGATGGTGGTAGTGGTTTGAGCTCGGGTTTAGGAGGTTTCTCCTCTTCCTGAGAAATTTTCAGAGGTTCTTTTATTTCCTCTGATTCCTCCAGATCAGGCTAAACATCTTTAAAGATGTCCTCTAGCTCTGATTCGAGACTTTCAGTCATATTGATCTCTTCCACCAAAGAGTCAATAATATCAGCGCTCATGCAGTCATTTGATGTGTCTGGGTGCTGCATGGCTTTGACAGCATTTAACTTGAACTCATCCTCATTGACTCTCAGGGTCACCTCCCCTTTTTGTACATCAATAAGAGTTCGTCCAGTTTCTAAGAAAGGTCTTCCTAGAATGAGAGTTGCACTCTTGTGCTCCTCCATTTCCAGCACTACAAAGTCAGTGGGAAAGGTGAATGGCCCAACCTTGACAATCATGTCCTCAATTATGCCTGATGGGTATTTAATGGTGCCATCAGCAAGTTGAAGACATATCCGGGTTGGTTTGACTTCTTCAGTCAAGCCAAGCTTTCTGATAGTGGATGCAGGTATTAGGTTGATACTTGCTCCAAGGTCACAGAGCTGTCTTGGTACAAGCACCCTCTAATGTGCATGGTATCATAAAGCTTCCTAGATCTTTAAGCTTCTTTGGTAAGCTTTTCAGAATGACTGCACTGTA
Organism: Arachis hypogaea; assembly: GCF_003086295.3. NCBI lineage: Eukaryota > Viridiplantae > Streptophyta > Magnoliopsida > Fabales > Fabaceae > Arachis > Arachis hypogaea. The sequence continues at coordinate 21,513,875 of NC_092050.1, forward strand.
TTCTTCAGTGAGAAAAACTTTTTTCGTTTCTCTCCAATCCTTCTTATGACTTAAGATCTCTTTCATGAACTTAGCATAAGATGGTATTTGCTCAAGTGCCTCTGCAAACGGGATCTTTATCTCAAGAGTCCTGAGATAGTCTGCAAAGTGGGCAAATTGTTTATCCTGTTCCACTTGGCGGAGTTTTTGAGGATAAGGTAACTTGGCTTTATATTCTTCAACCTTAGTTGCTGCAGTTTTATTCCCTACAGAGGTGGTTGGAGAAGCCTTCTTAGAGGGGTTACTATCAGCACTTGCAGGTGTCTGATCCCTCATTGGCATTTGAACGCCAGGATTGGGTGCTGGATGGGCATTTAACGCCAGCTTCCCACCATTTTCTGGCGTTTGAACGCCAGAACTGGGCAAGGAATGGGCGTTTAACACCAACTTTTCCCCCTTTTCTGGTGTTTGAACGCCAGAAGTGGGCATCCACTAGGCGTTTGACGCCAATCTTTCACCCTTTTCTGGCGTTTGAACGCCAGAATTATTCCTCTTTGGGCTCTTGCTGTCCTCAGAGGGATTTTAGGCAGTGGTTTGGTTATCCTCTGTCAGTTGTTCCTTTCTTGGCTTTCTGCTACTTTGAGCTGAATTATTCAATGTCTTCCCGCTCCTTAGTTGAACAGCTTGGCATTCTTCTGTTATCTGTTTAGATAGCTGCTGTCTTGTCTGATTCAATTGTGCTTCTATATTCTTGTTAGCATTTTTAGTGTCTTGGAGCATCTCTTTAAATTCTGCTAATTATTTTGTCATAAGGAGGACTCACTGCTTGAGTACAGATGTTGATTTCTAGCAATCGTATCTATGAGTTCTTGAGCCTCTTCAATTGTGTTTCTCATGTGTATAGATCTACCAGCTGAATAGTCTAGAGACATTTGAGCTCTTTCTGTAAGCCCATAGTAGAAGATGTCTAACTGTACCCACTCTGAGAACATTTCAGAGGGGCATTTCCTTAGCATCCCTCTGTACCTCTCCCAGACATTATAAAGGGATTCATGATCCTCTTATTTAAAGCCTTGGATGTCTAGCCTTAGCTGTGTCATCCTTTTTGGAGGATAAAATTGATTCAGGAATTTGTCTGATAACTGTCTCCATGTTTTTATGCTTGCTGAGGGTTGATTATTTAACCACCTCTTAGCTTGATCTTTTACAGCAAATGGAAACAGTAATAATCTGTAGACATCCTGATCCACTTCTTTATCACGTGCTGTGTCAGCAATTTGTAAGAACTGTGCCAGAAACTCAGTAGGTTCTTCCTGTGGAAGACCGAAATACTGGCAATTTTGTTGCACCATGATAATGAGCTGAGGATTTAGCTCAAAACTGCTTGCTTTGATGGGAGGTATACAGATGCTACTCCCATATGCAGCTGTAATGGGGTTAGCATATGACCCCAGAGTCCTTCTGGACTGTTCATTTCCACTTATGTCCATGATGGAGAAAAGAGAATTGATATGAATTGCAATTAAATTATATTTTTAAAATTTTTTTATTTTATTTAATTAAAAGTAACCGAATAAAATAAAACAAAATAAATGGAAGATAAAATAAAAGTTTCGAAAATTAGAAGAAAATGAAATAAAAGCAAATTGACAACTAAATTAATTAATTGATTAAAAAGATTTTAGAATTAGCAATCAGAAAGATATGATTGAAAATTATTTTGAAAAAGATATGATTGAGAAGATATGATTACAATTTATTAAAAAAATGATTGAAAAGATACGATTGAAGAAATTAAAACGATTTGATTTTTGAAAAAGATTTGAAAAGATCAATTTTTGAAATTAGAATTTTGACTTGACAAAAAAAAAGATATGATTTTGAAAATCTTTGACTAATTTAATGCAAAATTTCGAAATTTATGAGTAAAATACGGAAAAGATATTTTTTTTAATTTTTGAATTTTAATGAGGAAAGAGAAAAACAACAAAATGACACTAAACTTAGAAATTTTAGATTAAAACAAAGAGAACAAACAAGAAAACTTTGAATGTGAAAATGAACACCAAGAACACTTTGAAGATCAAGATGAACACCAAGAACAAATTTTTGAAAAATTTTTAAGTAAATAAAAGCACAAGGGATACCAAACTTAAAATTTTTAGAAAATCAAACACAAATTTTTGAAATTTTAAAGGAAAACACAAAGAAGACACCAAACTTAGAATTTTTAAAGATCAAGAAAGAACTAAGAACATGCAAATTCAAAAAATTGAAAGAAAATAAAAGCATGCAATTGACACCGAACTTAAAATATGAAACTAAATTCAAATAAAAGACTCAAATTTAGTGACTCTAAACCAACAAAAATAAATTATTCCTAATCTAAGCAACAAGATAAACCGTCAGTTGTCCAAACTCGAACAATCCTCGGCAACGGCGCCAAAAACTTGGTGCATGAAATCACAATCACACTTTTGCAATTCCGCACAACTAACCAGCAAGTGCACTGGGTCGTCCAAGTAATACCTTACGTGAGTAAGGGTCGATCCCACGGAGATTGTCGGCTTGAAGCAAGCTATGGTTATATTGTAACTCTTAGTGAGGATATCAATAATTCTCAGATTTAATTGTAAAATTTAAAAGAACATGAAATAAATACTTGTTTTGCAGTAATGGAGAACAGGTAGAGGTTTTGGGGATGCTCTATCTTCTGAATCTCTGCTTTCCTACTGTCTTCTTCTTCATGTACGCAAGGCTCCTTCCATGGCAAGCTGTATGTTGGTGGATCACCGTTGTCAATGGCTACCATCCGTCCTCTCAGTGAAAATGGTCCAAATGCGCTGTCACCGCACGGCTAATCATCTGTCGGTTCTCACTCATGTCGGAATAGAATCCATTGATCCTTTTGTGTCTGTCACTACGCCCAGCACTCGTGAGTTTGAAGCTCGTCACAGTCATCCCTTCCTAGATCTTACTCGGAATACCACAGACAAGGTTTAGACTTTCCGGATCTCAGGAATGGCCACCAATAATTCTAGCCTACCACGAAGGTTCTAATCTTAGATTAGAAACCCAAGAGATATGCACTCAAGCTATTGCAGATAGAACGGAGGTGTTTGTCAGGCACGCGTTTATAGGTGAGAATAATGATGAGTGTCACGGATCATCACATTCATCAAGTTGAAGTGCGAGTGAATATCTTAGAATAGAAATAAGCGTGATAGAATGGAAAACAGTAGTAATTACATTAATTCATCGAGACACAGCAAAGCTCCTCACCCCCAACCATGGGGTTTAAAGACTCATGCCGTAGAGAATACAATAACAAAAGGTCCTATTTATAGAAAACTAGTAGCCTAGGGTTTACAGAAATGAGTAAATGATGCAGAATCCACTTCCGGGCCCACTTGGTGTGTGCTTGGACTGAGCATTGAAGCTTTCACATGTAGAGACTTTTCTTGCAGTTAAATGCCAGCTTTTGTGCCAGTTTGGGCGTTTAACTCCAGCTTTTATGCCAGTTCTGGCATTTTGACGCCAGAATTTTTATGCTGACTTGGAACGCCGGTTTGGGCCATCAAATCTCGGGCAAAGTATAGACTATTATATATTGCTGGAAAGCCCAGGATGTCTACTTTTCAACGCAATTAAGAGCGCGCCAATTGGGCTTCTGAAGCTTCAGAAAATCCACTTCAAGTGCAGGTAGATCAGAATCCAACAGCATCTGCAGTCCTTTTTCAGCCTCTGAATCAGATTTTTGCTCAGGTCCCTCAATTTCAGTAAGAAAATACCTGAAATCACAGAAAAACACACAAACTCATAGTAAAGTCCAGAAATGTGATTTTTGAATAAAAACTAACTAAAATATACTAAAAAAATACTAAAAACAATGCCAAAAAGTGTATAAATTATCCGCTCATCAGCTATCTTGACCACTTCACTTTCAGGAAGTGATACATAGCATTGATTATGTGTGTTTTTAAAGAAAATAATAAAATCATCAATTGATTCACCAACATCATGCTTGATTGTGTCCAAATTTGTTACTGCAATATTTAACTCCCCTATATAAAATTTAGTATGAAAAGTATTTTCTAATTGTGTCCAAATCAAAATCGAACTAGGCCTCAGATTTAAAAAGCATGTGAAAGTATTTTTTGGTAAAGAGGAGGGAAAGAAATTCATTTTCAAGTTTTCATCATTTGCCAGATTTCTTAATTGACCATATATCTGGCAATATGCTCAATGGTAGACTCTCCAACCGTTCCAGCAAACTTTGTTACTATCTTAGGATTTTTCATACCCCCTGGCACCTCAGCCATTTGAATTTTAGCAGAAAAACTTGATACAAAATAAGGTCGATTTATAAACCCTACATTGATACCTACCCTATTGTGAACATTTTCGACAATTCTAGTCATCCGGTAATAATCTCCACGTTGGTTGCACATTATCAGTATTCTAATTGCGTCAAACTACATGAAGCATATATTCTTCCTCATCAGTGTTATCATGTAAATTTCCTCGATTATTGCCTAAGTTCTTTGGATCTACTCTAAGATTTTGATGATGAGGTTCCCTTTTATCATAATCAACAATTCGAGCAATTCGTTTGACTTGACTAGGCAAATGCTTGTACTTTGTTTCTTTATCAATCATTATAGGATTTAGAATAGCAGTCGTTTGTTGAGTTAACAAATTGACTAAATCATGATGGCTTTCATCAATATGCTGTCGAAAGACAACAAAAGACCCTGCGCTATTCGACGTCAAACCAATATGGTAATCTAGACTCATATCGGAGTGAGAAAAACTTGGTTGGTTATTTACCGCACCTGGCGCATTTTCAAATCTAACTAAAAGTGCATAACCACCCATGGGTGGGGTATAACCTGGAGGAAGGCCAAAAGGAGGCCAACCAATAGTTACCGACGATTGAATTTGAGTTGGAGAAATTCGAGAACGCGGGTTATGCCCACTATGCCCAGCGATTGCATTATTAACTGCAACATTCTCCCCAAAACCATTTCCAGGATTCTGAATACATTCTTCTGTGTGGGATGTTAAACTTGCAGAAGTTTGTGCTACAACTCCAGGGATATTATTGTTTGATGAAGATTCTATATTACTGTTTGAAGTTTCGTTAGTCATATTAATATTCTTATCACTCTGAAGTTGCATACACTAAATCAGAGGCAGAGCTTCAGAGTGGGGAAGAGGGCAATGGCCCCCTAATTATAATTTTTTACATATAAATGATATATAAATTTCAGTTTATTCCCTTTTTAAAATTTTATTTTAGTCTTATTTTATTGTAAAAATATTTTTGGCCCTCTCTAATATTTCATCTAGCTCTGCCCCTGCACTAAATTAATACCATATCAAAATGAAAAATCTTTAACACAATTTTATGAAAAACTATCCCATATCTATGTTATACAGATTTTTCATAAATCTTAGTTGGTTAGATATCTATGATCCAGGGACAAAATCTACTCCTCTTTTGTGAGTACTACTTTTCTTTTTTATGCACCAAAGATTTTACTCTAAACGAATGAAAGGAAAGAAGTAACAAAACACAAACTGAAATAAAGATCTTTAAATTCAGAAAGAAAGAGATTGAATAAAAGTAAATACTTCGAATTAAGTAAGCAATTGCCTTTAATGTAGTCGAAGGACTTTGAAATTAAAATGACAATTTAGAACATAAAGAAGAAAGAAAATGACTTTTGTAAAAAGAAAATGAATTACATGAAAGTAAATTACAAGAACTTGAAAAGAAATGTAAAGACATGGAAGGAATCCTACAGAAAATAAACTCGTGGCAGACTTAGAAAGTCGCTGGAATATGAGTGTGTGAGAATACTTTCTGAATATGAATTCCAAACTCTTACTTCCTCTAAACCTTGTCAATCTATAGATAAATTTGACCAATCTTGTACTGCCAAGTGTCACCTTTAAAGAATTTGAAAGAATAATTGTTCTCACCAAACTGCAAAGCCAAGTAACTGCCCTTATATATTACATCATTAAATTCGACATGTCAACTATTAGCTTCGACTTGTTATATCAAATCGAAATCACTTGCCACTTTTCGAATCGGCATTCTCAAAAATTCGACTAGAAATTATTTTCGAGGGTCCTATACTTGAGCCTTCTCGAGTTCTGGGAGTTCACACCATTTTCAAACATGGAAAACCAAAACAACAGGTCCATGTGCAATGGGGAATTGGAGACGCTGCAGAAACATCCTAGGAACCAATAACAGACGTGACTAGACTATACCCTGCTCTCAACCTTGAGGACATGGTTGATCTAAATGGAGGGGGTAATGTAATAAAGTGAATAACATAATTGAATGTGTGTGAGCACTCTAATGCAATCAATACTACTAAGGGGAAGTTAGTTACAGAGCAAAGATACATGGTTGCTGACCCACCTCCTTTAGACGTGCGTGAAAGCATGAGAGGATACATCATAAATACTAAATGGAAGGATTATGCAAGGTAGCTTGAGCCTGGTATAGTGTCATTCTATCATTATGTTCTTCCCTCTTCTGGTTACATCGAATCCTTGTATCTGTTCTAATTAATTCTTCTCTTCGTTCAGATCCTCATGCACAACAAGCATTGCTATGTTTCTGCTTCACTTTCTTTTCTTAGTTCATAACACTGTTTCATTGGTTTATTTTTTCTTCAAGTAATATTACAAACTCATATAGCTCCAATTTCCTTGTAATTATTATTCTGAATTATCAATACAACATCACTTTTCTATCTGCATTATTAAGTACCTTTCATTTGGTGCTTTCATTGCCATGGCCGACAACACCAGAATAAAGGGTTTGGAGGCCGATGTCAAGAAGTTGTTTCAGATGATGTAGATGATAATGAAGGAGAATAGATCTGAGCGAGCTCGATTGAAGAAAGCAACAGATCTGAAATTCGAGTCTCTCCAAGCTCCCATTTCCCAACTCACTAATGAGTCATCTCAGGCTAGATCGGTTGTTTTGGGTTCTCACCATGGCGCGAACTCTGGAGGGGATCATTCTTGGCGTGAAACTACACAACCCAGGAAGGTAAACTACGACTTGGCCATATTCGATGGATCTGATGCTTTAGCTTGGATTTTTTTTCTGTTGATCAATATTTTGAGTTCTTCTGGGTTCCTGAGGAGGAACAAGTGGGTCTCGCTGCGATGCACATGTCGGGTATGGAAATCCCATGGTTTCAGATGATGCAACGTACATCACTTTTTCGTTCTTGGATCCAATTGAAGAGATCAATTGAAATTGAGTTTGGTCCTTCGCTGTTCGAGTCGCTGAGAGAACTTCTTTTCAAACTCCAATAACAAGGGTCAGTTTTCGATTATTATGCAGAATTTATGGCATTGGCTAACAAATCCCACATTGATTCCCTGGAGGCCTTGAGGGATTGTTTCATCAGTGGGTTACAACAGGACATTAGGCGCAAGATCAAGGCACAATGTCTGCCTTTCTTGATGAGGGCCGTGAGCTTCGCCCATTTATACGAGGACAAATTCTCCTCCTATTAGAGTACCACTACGGTGCCAACCTCGTTCCGCTCTGTTATCCTTCAGACCCTAGCTTTAACTCAACCTAAGCATTCTCTACATACAAGCTTACCTTCATTACTGTCAGCGCCATCCCAACAATCCTTCGCTTCTCCATGAAATCCGATTTGCTGGTTATCCTCAGCTGAAATTCAGGCTAAGAGAGCCAAAGGCTTGTGTTATTGGTACGATGAGAAGTACACGACTCTCCATAAATTCCCAAATCAGCACTTCATGTTATTTTAGCTTGAAGAAGAAGAAGCCTCGAATGTGGAACAGCAAATTGCAATTGACAAGGTAGTAGATCCTTTACTCCAGACCCATGAGTAACAAGTAACTGACCATCACCTATCCTACAATACCATCCATGGTACCTCTGGTTTATCCACTATCCGAATTAGAATCTCCTTTAAGGGTTAGAGATTTAGGCTCTACTAGATGGGGGAAGCTCTGACAGTTTCCTCCAGCCCCGAATAGCCAAATTCTTGAATATCCCAATGCAGCTTGCCCCTAGTGTGAGGGTGATAGCGGGAAATTTTGGCATCATAGATGTTGAGGGTTATATTCCTTCTCTGGATGTCACAATAATCAGGTGGAAAGTCACTATTCCACATGTCGTTGTGGTGCATGTTGCTGGAGGTGACTTCGTGATTGGTTCCCCTTGCCTCAAGCAACTGAAAATGCACATTGTGGACTATGATGCTGCTTTTCTTCGATTCCTTCATAATGGTGAGTTTGTTACAGTTCATGGTGATAAGAACTCTACCCCGGAGTAAGCTCAGTATCACTACATTCGGCATTTTCTCAACACTGATGCAATTGAGGAAGTCTTCACAGTAGAAGTTCACTAACCTGCACAGAATCCAGTCACTCCCCTGCCGTTTTCTCCTACCATGGAGCCTATTTTTGCTGAACTTCTCCAGAAGTATCAAATAGTGTTTTAACAACCTACAGAACTTTCCCCACAAAGATGGCATGATCACTCTATTCCCTTGGTAGAGGGGGCAGCGCCAATTCGGGTCAAAATCGATACCCTCACCACCATAAGACTCAGATTGAGTGCATGATTCAAGAGATGCTTAAGGATGGCGTCATTCAACCAAGCCATAGCCCCTTCTCATCACCAATCCTTTTGGTCAAGAAAAAGGATGGCTCTTGGAGATTTTGTACAGACTATCATGCTTTGAATAATATTACAGTCAAAGATTGATTTTCCATTCCCACAGTGGATGAACTTCTCAATGAGTTATTTGGAGCAAAAATTTTGTCAAAGTTGGATCTCAGATAAAGTTATCACCAGATTTTAGTGAAGCCAGAGGATAGATATCTTTTATCACCTTCCAACATCTTATGAACGATATCTTTTAGCCATTCTTAAGAAAGTTTGTCCTTGTGTTCTTCGATGACATATTGATCTACAGTCCTTCCACTTCTCAGCACTTAGAACATTTGGAGATCGTGTTACAAACATTACAGAAGGAATCCTTATTGCCAAGATGTCAAAATACTTGTTTGCTATGTCCGAAATGACTATCTGGGTCACACCATCACTGAGAAGGGCGTCCATATGGAGAAGGATAAAGTTCAGGCAATAATAGCTTGGCTGACACCTGAGAACCTCAAACAACTTCAGGGATTTCTTAGGTTGACAGGTTAGTATAGGTGCTTCATCAAAGGCTAGCTTCTCTTGCATCTCCTCTCACAGATTTGTTGAAGCAAGATTCCTTCCAGTGGAGTTCCGTTGCTGCTCATGCCTTCGAGTCATTGAAGAAGGCAATTACTTTCAAACTAGTTTTGGCTCTTCCCAAGTTTGATCAACCTTTTATAGTGGAAACTGATGCTTCTAGTACAGGAATTGGAGCGGTAATTTTGCAAGATAAACACCCCATTGCCTTCTTTTCTAATAAATTATCTACTAACAAGCAGCGCCAGTCAGCTTATGCCCGAAAATTCTATGTGGTGACTGAAGCAGTAGCCAAGTTCTACCATTACTTATGGGGGAAGAAATTCATTATACGTATAGATCAGTAAAGTTTAAAGACTCTGGGAGATCAGACCTTGCACACCTATGACCAGCAAAAGTGGATACATAAGCTCATGGGAGTGAGCACTCTAATGCAAGCAATTTTGCACGAATACCATGATGGCGTGATTAGAGGTTATTTCAGCATTTTCAAGACTGTGGAATGGATTTGTTCTGCCTTTTATTGGCCAAATATGCAAAGAAATATAAGAGCTTATGTTCTTTGCTGCTCCACTTGCTAGCGCGCCAAAAACAGAAGCCTGACTACCTACAGGATTGCTCCAACCTCTCCCAATACCATAACATGTGTGGGAGGCTATCTGCATGGATTTTATCACTGCTCTTTCACAGTCTCATGGGTACACGTTATTATGGTGGTCATTGATAGATTGACAAAATTTTCTCATTTTATACCCTTGAAACATGACTTTGACAACCCTTCAGTGGCAAAGGCATTCATCAGAAAAATTGTCAAACTCCATGGCTTTCCTAGCTCTATTGTCTCAGATAGGGATCGGATATTTATGAGTCACTTTTGGCGGAGATTATTTAAGTTGCAAGGCACTACTTTATCCATGAGCTTAACATACCACCCACAAATGGATGGGAAAAGTGAAGTCGTGAACAAGACATTGGAGATGTATCTTTGTTGCTTTTTTTATTTTTATTTTTGAGAATTCCAGGTTATGGTTCGATATGCTACCTTGGGCCCAGTATTGGTATAACACTTCTCATCACAGAAGCATCAAAATGTCTCTTTACATGGCTCTATATGGTTGTGCCTCCCAAATCTCATTAGATATGAGTTCTCTCATGCTGACGAATCATCATTGCAAGAGTTGTTAACCAATTGGGACACGTTGATTGAACAGCTTAAGGCCAACCTCAATCGTTTCCAACAATATATGAAGACGTTTGTTGATAAAAATCATCGAGATGCTGAATTTGAAGAGAATGATATGGTACTGGTTTGTTTATAGCCTTACCGCCAACACTCAGTGGCTTTGAGGAAAAATCAGAAGTTGGAAATTAGATACTTTAGACCTTTTTGCATTGTCAAGAAACTTAGCTTGGTGGCCTATAGACTCGAACTTCCTCCAGAGGCCAAGATTCATAATGTGCTCCACATTTCAGTGTTAAAAAGATTCCGCGGGGATATCACTGATCATTACTTGCCATTGCCTCTACAGACTAGTGCCATGGGTCTTATTCTTGAGCCTTCTCGAGTTCTGGGAGTTCGCACCATTCTCAAACATGGAAAACCAGAACAATAGGTCCAAGTGCAATGGGATTGGAGACACTGCAAAAACATCATGGGAACCAGTTACAGACGTGACTAGACTATACCCTGCTCTCAACTTTGAGGACACGGTTGATCTAAATGGAGAGGGTAATGTAATAAAGAGAATAACAGAATTGAATGGGAGTCAGCACTCTAATGCTAGCAATTCTACTAAGGAAAAGTTAATTACAAAACAGAGACACGTGATTGCTGACCCACCTCCTTTAGACATGCGTAGAAGCATGAGAGGACGCATCATAAATACCAAATGAAAGGATTATGGAAGATAACTTAAACCTGGTATAGTGTCATTCTATCATTATGTTCCCCTTCTTCTGATCATATCGAATTTCTTGTATCTATTCTAATTAATTCTTCTCTTCGTTCAAGTCTTCATACACAACGAGCATTGCTACATTTCTACTTCACTTTCTTTTCTTAATTCATATCTGTTTCATTGGTTTATTTTTTCTTCAAATAATACTATAAACTCATATAACTCTAATTTTCTTGTAATTATTATTCTGAATCATTAATACAACATAACATCACTTTTCTATCTTCATTATTAAGTACCTTCCACCGTGCCAGCGACTTTGCTAATAACTTGCCATTTTATGCCCTTGATGATTTTTAACAAAATATATTTAAGGAATTAAGGTGGTGAAGAAGTCATTGAACCATTAAGCAATTTCTTTCCCCCAAGAAATGAGGATAAATCTAGAATAACGCGAAAAACTATTCGATAGTAATGATATCTATATCTGATAATAACATATACATTGACTTAATACAAAACTCATTTGTCACATTTTATGTCCCCATATTTAGCCTTGAGAGTGTGTCCACTATGGTTGAATGCTAATCACAATCATTGGCTGTGAACAGAATAAGCAAGTCATGAGAGCCTGTAGTTATTCAACCTTACTTGATTTTATTGTACTCTGTAATTACTCACTTTTATTTAACTAAGAGTCCAACTGAAGTTACATCTCTGCCCCTTGAGCACTGTCTATAAATTGGCATCAACTCTGAGCGAGTATTGTGGAAAGAAAGCAAAGAATGAAAAAGAAAAGCGTTAGCACGGCAGCCGTCTTCTTCTCTTTCTTGTTAACCCTCGCATATGCAGGCAGACCTGCCCCTGCCACTGCTCCTGGCTCTGCATCTTGCTTTGATGTTTCAAGCAATATTCAAAATGAGGTGAGTTTGTTTCATTCATTTATTTAGAAGAATAATACTTCACCCAATTTTTTTAAAACTATTTTGTTTTATTTTAAATTCTAAACTTTAAATCATAAATCTTAAACCGTAATTGGTTCGTACTTTTTCTGTCCGGAGTTATTACTGACAAGTGCCAATTACATAACAATTACAAATCATCATGAGCCCTTGTCTTGTATATTCTTAAATCTTGAAGGTTTTGGAAGAGAAGGACACTTGTGAAGGCATGGGCAAAGAAGAGTGCTTGATGAGAAGAACACTTGCAGCCCACATAGACTATATCTACACACAGAAGAAGCAAAAGCCGTGAACAATGAAAATCCAATTGTCACTTGTTTCAGTTTCAGGAAATTTCATACTATAAACCAGTGTGTAATAAGTTTTTCTAGTGACATAATCTTCAGATTGGAAACTTGGAAATGTAATCTTTCATGATGCATTAGCTAAGTGTCCGGTGTAAACCTTGCATTAGCTAAGTGTCCGGTGTAAACCTCTCAACTTGTTTTGCATATTATAACCAACAACATGGACCCAAAGTCACTTTAATTTCCAAAGTGAACACACTTTTGTAGGCAGGCAGAGACAAAGAAAAGCTTCACATTTTTAAACTCTTTCAAGTTTTAGTTTAAATAAATATAAAATTAATATTAAATATACTAAAATATCATATTAATATATAATATTCTAAATATATTTTACAACCATGTTATATGTATATCAAAATCAGCCACTAAAATAAGCTATTAATATAAAATACATATTAGAATAAAAATACACATTAAAAATAAATTAAATCACACATATATTTATATACAAATACATTAGTGACTAATTTTATTGTACAAATAGTATTTTTGTATATTCTAACATATCACAATCGAAAAATAATTACACTATTTTATCCTTAAGAATTAGCATAGAGCTAAACAGGTGGAACAAGTTCATAAGTTATCGCAGAAAACTCCTGGCCCAATCTACTTCACAGATCTAAAACCACACTCATCTAACAACTCAACGTAGTGATATGCGCATATGTTCCCCTTTCCTTAGCTTGTTTTGTCTTGTCATCGGTGTCTGTAGGAAGACATCTTTCTTTAAGATTGCGTTTGGTTCATGTCTTAAGACTATGAAAACACAGATACAAATACATAAAAGTATATAAATGCAAGAAGACATTAATTTTATATTTTATTTGATAATTAAGACATAGACAAAATATTCAATTCACAATTCTATTAAAAAATCAATTTTATCCAATTTATTTTTGTATCACCATCTGATGGGTGGAAAAATATCGGTTAAGATTTTTTGGTAAAAGTAGCGTTGCAAGTACAGTTTTTAACCGACAAAAATTTCACTATCAATTTAAAAGGATGTCACAATTAAAATCAAATAACTAAGAGTAGAATTTCCAAGTCGTTTCCCAAAGAATTGACACAAGGTGCAATTTATTGGTTAAGAATTTTCTGTGTAATTTTTGAAGTTTGAAAAATGGAAAAATAAATAACTAGGAATTAACGCAAGGGGCAAATAACAAGAGATGTGTATTTGAAATAAAGGACCTTGGCTGGGAATGAAAACTAGAGTTCCTATCCTTGTTGATTTTTTCAAGTATAATAGTAAAAGGTTATTACTTCCACTTAATTATCCTCTAACTAATAAAGAAAAGTCAAGTAAGAAGCACTAACTCTGACTCACAAGTCCTAGTCACAACCTAAGGAAGGACTAGAATTAGTGAAAATAGAGTTAGCTAGCAATTTCCAATTACAAATTAATACTTGAGTATTCCAACTCAAGGGTTTTCAATTAATCAACTCCCAAGCCAAGTTGGGAGCTTTAAATCATTAACATGAATGTCATTTTCAACAACATGGAATAAGAATAAATAAGAGACATAGTGATTTAAAATAAATTAGTAAAATTAAAATTGGCACTAATAATTAATTAAAAAAATTAAAAAGTAATAGAATTAAATATAAAAATACTTAATTGCATTAATAAATTTAAAATTAACAAAATCCCAATATGAATTCCAGTAACTAAATGGAAAAACAAAGAAGTAGAGGTAATAGAAATGCAAACTATAACGATAATAACTCCACTTGAAGGTAGTAGTAGCTCTCTCTGGATCCAACTTGAAGATAAACTAAGAATGATAAGAACCCTAGAAGAGGTAGTGTTTCTCTCTCTAGAATTCAAAAAACTAAAACTAAACTAAAAAAAATGAAAGTGAAGTGTCCCCTCAGTCTCAGCTATACCCCTGCCTCTAGTCTGCGTTTTTGGGCTTGAAACTGGGTCCAAAATAGCCCAGAAATCGCCCTCAGTAAGTTCTGATAAGTGCAGCACGTGACGCTCTGTCACGTGTACTGTCACTATGAAATGCGCCAATGCGCGCACACGCGTCAGCCATGTGTGCGCGTCGCTGCTCGCTTGTAATCTCTTTAGTTTCTTGTGTTCCTTCCACTTTGACATGCCTCCTTTTTATCCCTTAAGCCATTCATGCCCTGTAACTTGAAAACACTTGACAAACACATCACGGCATCGAATGGTAATAAAGGAAAATTAAAAACTAACGATTTGAAGGCTTAGGAAGCAAGTTTTCAATCATGGAACAAAATTAGGAATGATTTGTAAAACCATGCCGTTTGTATGAATAAGTGTGTGAATAATTGATAAAATCTACTCAATTTAGCACAAGATAAACCATAAAATAGTGGTTTATCAATCACCACTTATACTTTTTCACATTCCTTCAAAATCATCACAATTTACTATGGCATCACTATCTTCAAAACTAACACAGATTCTTTTTTAATTTTTAGTAATTCTTCATCTAAAACAAAATCAACCCCAAAAGCATCAAAACTAACCCAAAATTGCTAAAAATCATCATAACAAACACAAATCTCCATTAATCCAAACAGAGAATAAGTTATCACCCCGTCCACAGCAAAAAACACCACAAATAAAATTCAATTCGAAATTTGATATTTATAAAATAAACAAAAGTTCTTCAATATCTTCCTATTTGAATAATACAAACGGATTCAAAAATTTTATTAAAAAAATAAAACAAATACAAATTGAATGTGAGGTAGAATAAGGCAATAGAGTAGATGAAAGAAAAGAAAGAAGTAGAGAAGAATGAGATATGTGGTTGCTTCCGCAATAGATCTGCAGTTCTTCCTGCTGCCAAAGATAGGAAGAACGAAATGCGAAGGGGGAGAGGTCTTCGTCGTTATGGCAATCGTTGTTGATGCTGATCGAAGGGTGAGGCAGACAGACCTTCTTCTTTGCTGTGACGCCGCCTGCAAGGAGAAGACAGAAGACAAACAGCGCTGCCAGAGAATAAATGGAAGCAATGCCATCGAAGCCCAAATCGGGCAACAACAATGGGCAGAGAGTATGGAGGCTACAGAGAGAGAAAATGAAGAATGGTTGAAGAAAAGAAAATTAGGTTGAATGGATAAAGTGGTAAAAATATCAGTGTCTCAAACTAAAAGTGAGTGTCTTAGCAAATTAAAAAGACACAAAATACATATTTTTCGTGGTTATCTTTGTGTCACCGTGTCTCTCTTAGTTTTATGTCTCACGTACCAAACAAAAAACATGTCCTACCATGTCTCTATCTTTGGCATACACAGACATCAACTAAACGATGCCTAAGTACACATACCAATAGAAAATTCTACCTAATTTTTGGTAACTGTAACGCCAATTTCTTTATGAAATTTCTGAAAACTTTTAGGCATTGAGCATATGTTAAATATTCAGTGATGGTATGATAATGTGCTCAAGATATCTAATCTAATCTAGTATAATACAATTATACGACTAGATAAAATGTGACATATGCTATAAGAAAAATATTGAGAACAGTTGAATTTACCGAAAATAAAAAAAGGTTTTATTAGTTCATTGAAAGACTGATGAGGAGTTCAGGTATCGACATCTCACCAATAGAGCTAACAGACATCAACCAGGTCGTCTAAATATACTGGCGACTCAGCAACCTTCATGAAGACTAAAGTCAGGTTGGTATGTAGCGACTTTAATTCTATTAATAACTTAATTATATTCTTTTACATATCCTCACTATACATTCGAATCATATTGTTTCAGTGCAACATGTGTAGTCGAAGTCGTTAGATCGTGAGGCAACATTGGCGGAGACGTTCAAGTACAATCACACACTAAAGGAGAACAAAGTGAAATTTGCTGATCAATGATCTCAGGATCATTATGTGAGTAAACATACATATGATCTTCTGGTATAAAATTATTAGAGCTTAACTGTATATTTATCATACTAATCACAATAACTTGTGTTACACAGGAGTCCTACACATAGAGACTAGAGGCTGCGACTCAGCAGTCTTAGCAAAGTGGGGAAGACGCCACCTATAGCTCTGCAGCTCCAGTCGTTCTTTGCCAGCAGCATCCACACTTCCACGTTGAGGCCGTCGTTAGGCTCTGCCACCAGTCGAACTGTCAAGTTCAAAGAAGGTGTGGGTTTGAGGTTGTAAGTGTAGGAGCTCCAGTGCAACCTTCACCAGCAGGCTCAGGAGCTAAACAATTATTGGGAGAGATATCAAGAGATCCTCACACGCCTGACGGATAGGGATGACCTCAAGTTAGAGTGGAGGGAGCAGCTAAAACGGCTTCAGCGTATGCAAGCTCAGATGGAGGTGTACCAGGCACAGATGTGCGCCGCTGGCATCATCTCTGCTGGGGACACACAAACATCACTACCTTCTGTGCCGCCGCCTCAGGGCCACAGGACCGACGACGATGACGATGACGAGGACTACCTGAATCTCTATTTATTAATGTTTTGTTTTATTATTTCATTATATTTATTTGATGTACTTGACTTTTAATTTATTTGAATATTGTATTATTTATTTTGAATAATATGTTTTCATTATTTATGAATTGACCATAAATTGTGTGAAAAATAAATTTAAATTAAAAATTAAAATTGACCATTTATTTTAAATTTAAAAAAATTGACATTATCGTCGGATTTACCGTGAGAATAATCCAATGGTAACAGTGAAGAAAACAACATTTTTGGCACCAATAATACCATCAAAAAAATTTGTCGGTAACCAATTAGTTTTTCGAGCTCGTAATCCGTTGCAAAAGATGATAATTACAGTTGGACGAAAAAATTCTGACAGGAAATATTTACCTGCGAGATTTATATCGTTTGATTTATTCCAATGATAATTCTAGTACCGTCAATTTTTTGTCCTTTTTTCTAACAAAAAAAATCTAACAATACTCAACATTTTTCTTGTAGTGATATTACAGAAGTAGAATAAGTTACATGGTATCAAATGAAAATTGTTGACAAAATGTTAAATATTAAATGTATGAGTTCAGTTCGAGAATAATTATTTTCAACTAATATTAACCAATATTTTAAAATTATTTAATTTTAAAATAATTTTATATGTGCATTTAATTATATAACTTTATTTCATCAAAAAACTTTTTACATTAAATGCATGAATGATCATTTTAAAAAACAAATATGATTAGATAAATGTGTAAAATATTTTACACAAATTAAAATTAAAATCAACTTTTAAACTCTAAATATTAAATTCTAAACCGTGCTCTAAATTCTAAACTCGCCAAAAATAAGGGTAAACAAATATTTTTATAATAAAAAACAAAAATTAGTTAATATTGATTAGTTAAAAATTAATTCTTTATATTTATTCTAAAGATAAGGTTAATTTATTTTATTAGTTTCTATAATTTTATTAAATTTGTAATTAAATTTCTATAATTTAAAAATTTTTAATAAAGTTTCTACACTATTTTAAATTTGTAATTAGATTCTTACTATGCAAAAAGTTTTAAAATTAACAAAAAATTCTTTTCCAAATTAAAGATATCCACATTTGAAAAATAAATCTCTAAAATAAACATTTTTTATTTTAAAAAATATTATGCTAATTTTAATATTTTTAACATATCACTACAAGGGAGGTGCGAATTGGCGGCGGTTTTTTTTATTAGCGGCGGTTTTAAACCGCCGCAAAATAAATGCCGTGATTCATAGGACCGCCATGGATATGGGCGTCGAAATTGGGTTTGGCGGTGGTTTTCATAAACCGCTAATATAACTGCTGCTAAATCAAAATTTTGCGACACACAATAGAAAACTGCCGCCAATTGAGTCTGACACGGTTTGCTTCATATTTACCGGCGGTTTTCAAACCGCCGCAAGTTATCACGATATGTCCAAGTTTCCACAAATGGGACATCAGTTTCGCTCAAAGTTACCAGCGGTTGCAAACCGCCGCCAGATGTAAACGTTTTTATAATCTCTAAACCCGAACAGAGGCGGTTTAAAACCGCCGCTAATTTAAGAAAAAAAAAAAGAAATTTCAGTTTTTCAAAAAAACCCGCCTAATTTATTTAAAGTATTATTGAATTATTTTTTTAAATTCTTTTTATATTTATTATTATTTTAAGAGCGGATATTTTCAACAAAAATATAATCTAAACTTGTAGCAAAAACAAAATTAAAATATAAGCAAAACAAAGTTATATATCCATAAAAATACGAAGTAGCCCTCTGCAACCTTAAGTAGATCAATACCTCTCAATTGGGTACATCCACCAGTAATGCACTGGGCCACCGAGACGTACCTCCTTGACCAAGTGCACCATTAGATGAACCATAACTGTGAAGAAGGAAGGTGGAAATATCATCTCCATGTGGCACAAAGTATGGACCACATGATCTTGAAGGAGAGGAAGTTGTTGATGATCTATGGATTTACTGCATATTAGTCAGAAAAAGGCTGATAACTCAGCCAAGACGGCGGAAACTGGGGTGGGCAACACGTGTTTTGACGCAATTGGCAGTAGATGTTCCATTAGAATATGGCAGTCATGACTCTTCAAGCTGAATATTTTGCGCTGTTTTAAATCAACACAGCGAGAGATGTTGCTAGAGTATCCGTCTGGAAAGACCACATTCTTGATTGTCCTAAGAAAGACATCCTTCTCTGGATTCCGCATGGTAAAGATTGCAGCGGGATACTTTCCACCTTCAAGTGGCCAGATATCCTGCCGGATGCCCATCAGCTGGAGATCTTTTCGAGCTTTTAGGTAGTCTTTAGACTTACCGCTCTCGTTCAACATGGTAAAAACAATGTTGTCGCATACATTCTTCTCTATGTGCATCACGTCAAGGTTGTAACGTAATTCGTTGTTCTCCCAGTACGGCAGATCAAGAATACACTCCTCTTTTTCCAAGGAGACTCGTCTTGCACCACGGTCTGCTGTCCGTGCCTTCTTTTACCGCCCACCGCTTGCACCTTGCCTTGTGAGACGGGAACACCCTCCAATTGTCTCAAGACATCCCTACCAGTCAATTTGGTAGGTGGGGATCTATCCTCTAACTTGCCATCAAATCTACTCCGGTCCTGTCTATATCTGTGATCGCGATTCAAGAAGCGACGATGACCCATATAACACCATTTCTGACTGAAGGTGAGTCGCATAGTCTCAGCATCCAAATTGCACATGGGGCAAGCTCTCCCGCTGTAAGTATTCCAGCCAGATAAATTGTCCAAGCCAGGAAAATCGCTGATAGTCCACATCAGTGCAGCTCACATCTTGAATGTTTTCTTCTTACTGGCGTCGTACGTATTAACACCGGCCCACAACTGCTTCAGCTCATCGATCAGGGGCTGTAGGTAGACATCTATGTCATTGCCAGGCATTTTAGGACCGGGAATAATCATAGAGAGAATAAAGTTGGTTTGTTTCATGCAAATCCATGGGGGTAGGTTGTACAGAATAAGAATCACTGGCCATATTGAGTACTTTGAACTGAGGTTTCCATAAGGATTGAAGCCATCACTAGCCAGGGCTAAGCGAACATTGCACAGATCGCCAGAAAAGTCAGTATATCTCCTATCAAATGCTTTCCAACCCTCGCCGTTCCTGGGATGCCTCAAGAAACCGTCAGAGTTGGTTCCTCTCTTGTGCCATAACATGTCCACGGATGTCTTGCTGGACATGAATAATCACTGCAACCGTGGAATCAAAGGAAAGTAACAGAGAATCTTCGCCAGTAGAGGTTTCTCATTCTTCTTGACAACTGTGTTGATCCTTAATAAGAAATTCTTCCGGGTCTTTTGCTTCCACCTGGATGCTCCACACCGTTTGCATCTAGACAGGTCTTGATCAAAGCCCTGATACAGCATGCAGTCATTTGGATATGCATCTATCTTCTTATACTTAATACCGAGCTTCCTTATGATCCTCTTGGCATCGTGCAATGTCTTTGGAATCCTTGCATGCTCAAAGGCATCCCTCAGTAGCTCTAGAATCAAACGAAAAGCCTTGTCGCTCACTTCGCACATGCACTTGATATGGTACAGCCTCACCAAGAAAGACAGCTTCGAGAATTTTGAGCATCCCGGGTACAATTCCTGCTCGCCATCCTCTAGCAAGTCGTGAAAGGCACGAGCCTCGCGGCTAGGTTCGTCAGATAAGTACGGCAACCCCTTCGCAACGTCTCCGACATGCCCATTCATCGAGTCTTCATCATCACTCTGCAGTCCTGGCAAGTTGAATGCGTCGTGGACCATGTCATGCATTTGATCTCCTGAATTTACAGTGGGTTCTAGTTCTTCCCTACCGCTGGATCTCTCGTCTACGATCCTCTCACCGTGATGTAACCAAAAGGTATAGTTAGAGGGAAAGGGTTTCATTAGAAGATGATCGTAGGCGTCCTCTCTAGTTTGGAAAAACTGGAACCCACACAAAGGGTATGGACAATGTATCATCCCATCAGATGATGCATTGGCAAATGCGAAGTCAAGAAATCTATTCAGACCATCCCTATATTCTACACTACCTCGTGGCTTTGTAATCCAGCTCTTATCAATGTCTAAATAGATAAAATAGCACAAACAAATAAATAAATAGTAAAAAATTACATAGAACTAAAAAAAAAAAGAAAAAATGGGGTGTGTGTCAAGAAAACCAGTAACAGTTTATCACAATTATGAGATGGGAGAGTACCATACGTAATAAACTCGACAATATATTGCAAGCAAAACCATGTAGAAAGGTATTGGGGAGGTTGCTCACTCATTGTCAAAATTCTGTGCTTTCTAAAAAATTACTGATAGAAAGAATTGCTGATCCCAAGTCCAAAAAATGAAAAGACAAAGAAGGAAAAACCTTAAAAAATGAGAAAAAAAAAAGGAGTAAAAGTTAGATTTATGTAATAACTAATAAGAAACTAAACAATCATAAAGAATAGAAACCTCAAATACAAATTTTCTGCCCTTAATTGCGGGTTAACTCAACAAAATAAGAAGAGAATAGCCGGATATAATATCCTCTGTTATGTTTAATTTAAATTCTTTGAAAGATAAATTTGATTAAAAAGATCACTTGAAAAAAAAATAAAAAGTTCATTTTAGGAAAAAATTAATAAAAAATAATTTAATAAAAAAATTTTGGAGATAAATCTAAACATTTACTCCCAAGATTCTCTAGTAAAGCATGCTGGCATGTTTATGTTGATGATGAAGATCTTTGTAAGGATGACAAAAGGTTCTTAATAAAGTAATAAAATAAGTTTGTTCATGGAGTTGTTATTTTCTTTGACTTTGGTGGTAAGTATAAACATCATATTGATATACAGTAAGAAAACTATACTAATATGTAGATGGCATAATTTTTTCTAGAAACATCATATTGATATACAGTAAGAAAACTGTACTAATAGCAATCAAACACAGCACAAGTGTTCTGATTCGTCTCAAGCCCTCAGATTCAAAGAAGCATGGCTTGAAATTCTCCAAAATCTGGCTGCATAAGTGAGGATTCCCAATGAAACCATCTTTGTAAGTAGGGGTGAGCACGGGTCGGTTTGGTTCGGATTCAAGGTAAAATTAGAACCGAACCGATTAAAAAGTAATTGGTTTGGTTTGGTTCGGATTTGCATTTTTTTGTGCTTGTATCCGAACCAAACCAAACCGATTAAGAGCGGATTGGTTCGGTTCGGGTAGCGGGTACCCAATGACTTTGAAATTCATAAAAAAAAATCAAATTGGCAAATTTTTATCTTAAAAATTCAAGAAATACAATAAACATGTAACATCAACAGAAATAATGCAAACATATTAAATACCAAATACATTAAAAATTAAACTCATCAAAATCCAAACATATTAATAGTAAATAATCTTGTCTAATGAAAATATAAAAGTGCAATAAAAATATTAGAAGTTAAATACAAAAGTCTAGTGAATAATTTTTGAAAGAAGCTAAAACTAAAACACATTAAAATCTAAACATTAGTGAGATAGGATTAGGGTTATGAGTTAGAAAACACATAAAAAGTCATATATATATATTATTTAATTAATTATGATCGGGTATACGGGTTGGTTCGGGTTCCGCGCCCCTAAAACTGATACCCGAACCAATCATCAGCAAATGTCATTGGTTTGGTTCGGGTTGGACCCGATTACCCGTCGGTTCCAGAACCAATTTGATTGGTTTGGTTCGGATTCGGGTGGGTAATCGGGTACCCGCTACCCGTGCTCACCCCTATTTGTAAGCTGAGATAGCAAGTGAATCTGGTATGGGAACAGACAACTGGTTGTTTGATAAATCAAGAAGGCTAAGCTTTTGTGCAGATAAACTTGATGGAATTTTGCCGGAAAGTTTATTCGAGGACAAGTTTAATGAGTTGAGTGTGAGCAAAGATCCAATACCAACTGGTATTTCTCCGGAAAGAGAGTTACCAGCAAAGTTTATTTCATTAAGAGAGACACAAGAACTGATAGAATATGGTATAACACCAGAAACATTGTTCGTGTCCAAATTAAGAGTAGTTAGCTTATGCAAGTTGCCAATAGTATCTGGTATTTTTCCTGAAATTGGTTTTGAACTAGTTGGTAGGATTTTCCAGAGTTGATTTCATTGAACCATTTTTTTTGGCATTCTTTCATTAGAACCTAAGTGGTTTTTTTGAATAGAACTTAACTATTTTTTTATATAAATAGATTACTATCAGTATTCATGTGCAACTACTTCAAACTCTCTCATGCAGTGGCAAAAGCCTATAAATACGTTAAAGACAATAATCTAGATATCACAAGCCAAGGCTATATTTTCTTTCAATCAACATTATACTGCCAAATGAACCACAAGTAGAAAAATTAAATAAATAAAACAAACATTCAATTGCAAAGCTCAAATATTGTTTTGGATGTTGGATAATTAATGCTCTGCAGCATATTATTTTATCTGTTGATAATGCGGGATGCTTTGCACTAAGCTTTAAAATAAAAAGGTATCTGGGAATGCTACCCCCATATGCAAGACCAAAAAGTACGTCTCTCACCAACTCTGCTGAAAGTTTTATATGCCTTTTCCAATAGTTAATATCTCTCACGAAAATTTTAAGGAAGGTGCCTTGAACGACAATAGCATTGGGATCATCGTTAAGGTAATTGCTAACACTGACATTTTCATGAAAGCATGTTAAGAAGGTATTTATTCAGAAGACTAGCCAGTTATGCTACAACGCCAAACAAATTCAGAGATTTTGAAGATAAAGATAGTGACAACTGAAGGAGTTCCTACTCTCCATAAAAATCTCATGGGATCAAACAAGCCAAATAGCATTTCATAACTAACTCAGAATGAAAGCAATGCAAAAATAACCAAATCCTAAAGGACTATAAGTTCAAACTCTAACATGGTTTTATTTTATTTTATTGTATTACTTTAAAAGCTGCAAGGGAAACACAACTCATATAAAGGATTAGTTTCACCGTTTCTCATAACAATTGAAAACAGGAAAGTCCAAAGAAAAACAAAGCTATTACTTTGGTCTCATCATCCCAAGGTGGCAATAATGCTATTACTTCTATCAATCAACATTGCTACTTTAAGATAAACACTATATACCCCCATTCACCTCTGTTTCTTATAAATACAAAATGTATATGTGCAAAGTATAGAATGAATGTTGTTTTTTTTAGGGATAAGTATAGACTATTAAGGAACTAAAATTTTGAAATTCTTTTAAGTTGTAGGACACATTCAAAAATAATTTCTTTTTATTAGAATATATATATATATATATATATATCGATGTTATTTAAATACTGAATTTGATGACTAATATGTGGATAGTAGTTATCAACTTGGGTACAAATATATACAAAGTATGAATTTCTATAGGATGACTTCAATTTATTTTTCTTGGGTAATAGCTTGTACAATATCTACAGAATATTAAGCATGGCTGCTCCTACTGAATTATTGATTAGTTACATATTAAGTCCTTTGATCTGAATATGCTTTTCAGATTGAGAACTCTCATCAAAGTAGTGAAAATGTATACGTGCAATAACGCTGAACAAGTGGCAGTGTTGAGAAGTTGTCAATGCTGAATATTATACCTTAACAATATCATATGTTGTACCAGTCTCAATTACTTCTTATTATTTTTTTTTTCCTAACTAAGAGAATGATCAATTCTATATCTCACATAGGCAAAATATGAATGGAACAATAATAATAAATCTAAATCATCATACCCATAACAAATGACAAAGTTGAAAGTAAAATAACCTTGATCGCAGTCTCGACACCTTACGACGTTGCTTCCTACACCAGAACCTTCTTCGTTGAAGAGCCGTTACACACTTTTAGTTTCAAATGAATCTACATTAAAACAGCGAGATTTTAGTTCCCAGAACTCAAATCTGATCAAAGACGTGCAGTTACTAGTGCAAGGATATGCTTTCCACTTGAGATCCCAACAGGGTTCCAGAAAAACAAAAGGAAAGAAGCATGAAAACTTGAGAGGGATAGATGAGTACCATGGTATCTAAGATCACAATCAGAAGCTAATAAGCTATATCACTGTGTCAAGGAACATATTCACCAAACAACAACATCACAAGGTTTTTAATAATACCATACACACCAACTTTTTTTCCTTCCCCCATGTACCGAATCATAAACACTGCAAAACTAATTGTTAATCCACCAACCTGCCATCACATATCTTAACCCTATTTTCTTAGTTATTCCATGAATTAAAAAAATTCAAAATAAAACCCCACATATAAAACTCCAGTATTTGTGAGGAACACATTAACAAATTAATTAATACTTTGACCCATAAATCTAATGGAAATCCTAATTTTCTGCAGGGAGGAAGCATAACAGAACAGAGATAACAAGAATGCCAACTAAAGTACCTCATATTGAGATGCAAAATCAAGCCGGAACAAAATTTTGGAAATAAAGATGATACAAAACAAAACATAGATACCGGTTTCACGCACGATCGAGGATATGCTCCACTTCGAGGCCAGTGAGAGAAGCACGGATGGCAGCTGCGCGACTCAACCACCCACACAGAGGCCCAGGGTGGAGCAGAGGTCGGGGATTTCGCACGCCGTGAATGAGGGAGGTTTGGGTTTTGGGGATTGTGGTTGAGACGCAAAAGCTTGAAAAATTGGGGGTTTCTGCAGAATTGGGGGAATCGATTAATGGTTGTAAGATGACAAGGAGGAATGGAAAAATTGTATCATGATAAGACCCTCACCTGGGTGAGTTCAAGGTTTCACGCCTCTGCTCTCGCTCTTGATTGGCGTGTTATCAGGCTCAACTCGCGGGAACTGCAAAATTGGGAAAAATCAATAACTGGTTGTAAGATTAAAAGGGGAATTGAAACAGTGACTTCTGATAAGTTTCTGACCTAGCGGCGTTTCTGGGGGTAGTCGCTGGGGATGTTGCGGCACAGGGAGTGTGGGTGAAATTTCGCGCCTCTGCTCCCGCTATTATTTGCGAAGATATATACCCCCAATTTCGCAACGGTTCTGAGCATAGCCGCTATCCAAGGGGCATTTTACAGCTTCTGCTAGACCGCTGCTTACTTCTGCTAGGATATTTTCAATTCGCGGCGATTTTGGCCAGGGCCGCTGTTTAGCCGCCGTTAGGCTCCGCCTCTGCTGTAGTGATGACAATGATTTAATTTAAAATTATTATTCAAGTTAAGTTTGTAATTCAATTTAGGGTCCATCTAGTGTACAGATGTGTTTTGGTACAGATTTACAGATTTTTGTTTTTATTTGGTTGTTTATTGATTTAAAAGCGTATCACTAAAAGTGTTGCTTAAAGAGAAAGTGTTACCCTTAATCGTTAACTTGGCTCTGATACCAATTTCACTCTTCATATTTTTCTTCGAATAAGTTTATAATTTGTATAAATTTGAAATAATTTGCAAATTCATAAAAATGTTGACCATTTCTACTATTACTAGTATTTATAATTCTGATTTCATTTTTATAGTTTTTCAATCTTGTTTTAGTTTATAATATTCTTTTTTGCATGGATTATTGTATATAAAATCTTTTATCTGTTTGTCATTTTCTTTAATATAATTTCTCAAATCTTCAAAAACTTCTTTTATTTCTACGCTTTCTGTTGTTTCTAAATATCTTTTTAATTTTTCAACCTCATTCTCCATTTTTTCTTTTAACAGCTTTAATTCTTTTAAGTCATAATATGGTTTTCCAGGCATTTATAAATTTTTTAAGTTTAACTCCAACTTGTTTATATTTATTCTTATTTCTATCCTTTTTATTATAAGGTCATCAATTTCGATCTGAAGATTATTTAATTCCCTTTTATATTCCTTTATTTTACTTTTTAATTTTTTCGCTCTTTTTCTTTTTATTTTATTTTCTGGTCTTTCAATCTTTGTATGCTTCATTATTTATTTTAGAATTTCTGCAAATTCTATCATCGCTTCATCACTATTTTCTAGAGATTCTATTAATTTTTCTAGCTCTTCAATTTCTCTTTTTAACTTGTCATAGATTATTTTTAGAGCTTCAAGTGCTCTTTGATTTATTTCAGAAAACTGCAAATAATTCAAACGATTTTCTCTTTCAAAGAGCTCTTGTTTCTTATCTTGATAAGTTACATATATTTCTTCTTTATTTATTGTCATAATTTAGTATTTAGGGTTTCATTTAATTTTTCGACCTTTTTTGTTAATTCTTTTATTTCAGAATTTTCTTCTTTAATCTTTAACTTAGATAAACTTAAAGGGCTATTAATTTTAGATTCTCTTATTTGAAAATTTAATGAAACTAATTTTCCTGATGGTTCTTTTAATAATAGAACTGAGTTTTCAATAGCTTTATATTTTGGTATTTCTGTTTTTACAATTTTCTGAAATAATTCATCGACATAAATTCTTTCTCTGTTTTTAAATATTATACTATGATGGCTATTTGTTAAAGCATAATTTATTGCATATGTAATTGAAAATGGTTCATCATCTTGTTCCATTAGATTCTTTCTATGAAATTTATAAGCCAAACTTATAGATCTTCCAAGATTTTCAGTTGATAAAGGTATAGCATATCCAAGATGGGCATTAAATTTAACATTTACGTTTGCCAAATTTCCATGAACAATTCCAATTATTTGATCTATTGGGTCATCAGTAATTCTTTTGTCACAGATTGCTAAACTTATTGGTGAATTAATTCCTTTCATATATGTAGATTTGATTAAGACTTGTATAGTGCTAATATGAATCCATCCAATTTTAGATCTTTTTTGTTGATCCTTAATTTTCTCAATCTGTTTACTTAATTCTTCATTATTTATCAAAGCTATTTCAAGTTCTCCATTGGCAGATTTTATCTTTATAGGAGCTTCAAGTTGAATTTTTCCATAGTATATTATATTTTTTCTATTAAAAACTTCTTTTAAAAGATTTTGTTTATTAAAATTTTCATTTGATTTGAGATTTAATTCTGTTTTTAGAACAGCCTGCTTTTCATTATCTAATAAAGCAGTTAATCTATAATAATCAGATTCTTCTGTTAATTCTAAACTTTCTAAATAATTCATAATTGAAAGACTAGAATGAAGATGTACCTTTCTAGAGAACAACTTCCTTTATTTAGTATATTTTACATAAGGGGTTTTTATCTCCAGAGGGGAGATTGTAGATACTAACTCCAGAGGGGAGTTTAGAACTATTTTTCCCTAAGGGAATTCTTCCTCAGACTATAGAATCGCATCGGCAGCTTCCTCCTTACTTTCCTAGCATATGAGTACTCTTAGCCTCCTGCTTCCTATTGTCTGATGCTTCTACAATTGTCTAAGCAACCTATTTATAATAGTTGGATTTGATGGACAATTCCCATCCTTACCCTTCTTATGACGTCATTGCTTACGTCATTGTTTGTTCTTTTGCACCAGCTACATTGTTGGTGCTCTATGACCTAAGTGCTTACGTCACTATGCAATAATGTTGAGAGATGCTTCAGATGCACTGTCCTCCTCTTTTATCATGTGACCCTCAGATGCATTGTCTCCTTCTTTCATCATGTGAGTTGATTCCGTTTCATTATTGCTTTCTTCAGATATCTCTAAGGCACATAGCTGGCACTTGTGGTCTTCTCTGTCTTTTATCAAATAGCAGAGATTCCTCTTTATCCCTTTAGGGAGCTTTTCTAAAAGTCCAGATAAGTTGTAGAATGCTGATTCAAATTCTACCAAGAGTCTCATCTCTCTTTCTTCAATTTCATTTCTTTTACTGGACACAAGCAGAGTATTTCTACTTTTATAATTAATCCTTGTGTGAGATTCCTTCGTTATTTTTTGAGTTCTTTCAAAGACCCTTGCTAATGTGCTAGCTAACCTTCCTTCATGACTGTAAATCGTTAAATCTTGAATCTGATCAATTGGTTGAAAATTTCCTGGGAAGACGGACATGAATATTACTTGGTGTTCTTCTTCTTCATTAAAAATAGGTTGACTGTTTGTAAATTTTAGGGATATATCCCTTGGATTTACATTGTCAATCATATTTTTAAATCTCTTTACTGCATCAACGAATCCTGCAGGAAACTCACTAATAATTTTTAGATCATTAAAAATTAAAATTGTATCAATTAATCCATATTGGAAAAACTGATAGGTGTCAGATGGGGAAGCATCTGGGAATATAACCAACTTTGTTAGCTGTTCTTTGGCAATAGGATAATATCCCAAAATTGCCCTTTTTTCTTCAGTCCAATTCAGGACTATGTTAAGGGTTTCTCTGAGATTTGATCTACAGACCCTTTTCTTTTCCTTGATTTCAGCCCTTGTAGGAATGTTTCTTATTATCCCTGTTCTCTGGGTTTGAATTGGAGCTTTATCTGCTCTTTTTAAGGTTTGCTCTGGATGGAGAGCTTCATATTCCCTGAAGGATTCCTTTGCTTCTTCCAGTGTTAGAAACCCTCCTTTATGAATTATCCTTGATTGATGTGTGAATGGTGCTGCTTTTTCCCAGGCATCATATACTCCTTTCATGGGGCCATTATAAATTACATAATATTTTTTATCTTGGGTGGATTTTTTAATGATTTCAGCAATTGTTTTATTTTCTGAAATGTTTTCTTCACCTGATTTGTCCATCACGCTTAGCTGGCTGAACTCTGATGGTTTTGCTTGTTGTGTTGATTTCATTGTTTCGATGGCCTTCTTGAGAGATTGGATCTGTGTCCTTATTTGCTGACAATGCTTGCATTTTTCGAGTTCTTGCTCATATTTTTGAATTTCTTGATCTAATGCGTTGTAAACGAACTACATTCTCTTGTTAATGTATCTGCAATAACATTTTTGTCACCCTTAATATATTCAATTTTTATTGGATATTGTAACAAAAATAATTGCTATCTTACCAATCGTCCATGATTATAATCAACTTTTAAATTATATCGTATGAAACCTGTTAGGTAACTTGAATCTGTCCTTAATGTAAATTCTCTGGGTAGTAAATCAATTTTCCATTTCTTAAGAGATTTAATTGCTGCTAGAGTTTCCTTTTCATGAGTGGTATATCTCTGTTCTGTTGGAGTAAAAGTCCCTGAAATATACCTGCAAAGTAATTCCTTTGGGAAATCTTTAGAATCTAGTGATTCTTTTTCTTGTTCCAAACTTTTTATAGCTTTCTTAGCTTTTAGACATCCTGACCAGGTTATGTCTGAAGCATCTGTTTCTACTACTAAGTAGTCATTTTCTTCTGGAATATAAAGTTCTGGAAGTTTTTCACATAATTCTTTAATCCTTTGAATTTGTATACTATCTTTTTCATCCTATTTCCATTCTTTTTTAGTACTTATTTTTGGAAATAAGCTTTTAGTGTATTCTGTTATATTCTTTAAAAATCGTTGATCAGAAATATAATTTATACACCCTAAAAATCTTTGTAATTGTTTTCTATCTTCTATTTTATTAGGAAATAAATTTACCTTTTCTAGGACATTTGGCTGAAGTTTTAGCTTTCCTTGAGTTGATAGAATTAATCCAAGAAACTCTATTTCTTGTTTTGCTATTCTTGCTTTCTTTTTGCTAAGAACTAATCCTTTTTCTTTACATCTTTCTAAAACTATTAATAATTTTTGAAGATGATCTTCTCTATCCTGTTTTGTAAAAATTAGTATATCATCAATGTACACTAAAACAAATTCATTTAACTCTTTTAGATTTTCTTCCATAAATCTTTGATAAATACCTGGGGCTTGTTTTAATCCGAATGGCAATACATTCCATTCATAGAGCAACACACTTGTTGATTCTTTTGTTGGGCAAGTAAAAGCAGTTAATTTCTTTGTTTCTTCGTCTAAACGAAGTTGCCAATATCTTGATTTTGCATCAAGAGATGAAAACCAAGTTGCTCCTTTGATTTTTTCTAAAATAGAATCTTTTCTTGAAAGTTTATGAGCATCACCAATAGTTGCTTCATTCATCTTCTTATAGTTAATAACCATTTTTCGTTTTCCCCTTTTAATTTCATTATTGTTTTCGACATAAAAGGCTGGAGCCGCATGAGGACTTTTACTTAATCTTATAATTCCTTTTTCCAAAAGATCTCTACATTCTAGTGAAAACTCTTCTCTATCTCTTGCGGAATAAGGAATTTTATTTGGAACATTTATCTCTTTTGTAGGATCTTTTAATTTAATACTTACTAATTCGTTATTTGTATTTTTAATATCTAAAGGATTTTCAGCACAAATTTCATCCAAAAGTTCTTCTATCTTTATTTCAAGATTATTTTTTGGGATATTTATCTGAAAGTATAAATTTAAATAACATGTCTCTAATATAGAAAATATTTTAAATTTTAAGATCTTATCTATAGTAGTAGTCGGTATTTTTATACGTTTTGATTTTTGATTTATTGAAGAATCGTGTGGAGCTTTTAAAACTATATATGTTAATTCTTGAATGAATGGATGATATAGCTTTAAAAAATTATTTCCTATGATAAAATCCATTCCAGAATCTAACATATATATAGATGGAACAATGAACCTATAATTTTGAATAAAAATTTCAACCATCTCTGCTTTTTGGTCAATTTTATGTATTGATTTGTCAGCTATTCTAACTCTTAATGGTTTCTTTAATTTTTTTCCAATCAAGTTTTATATTTGAACTAGCAAAGCATTGTGTTGCTCCAGAATCTATGAAAGCATTTATAAACTTTTCTGTTATTTTTATAGTAATAAATGTAGCATTATTACTCAGTCTCTGAGTCTGTTTCCGAGACATATTCAAAAATATAGTCTAAGTTATCATCAGATTCCTCTAAAGGTTACATGAAACAAGACTTAGCAATTTCTATTTGTTTAGTAAGATCCTTTTTATCCTTCTTTTTCGGACATTCATTTGCATAGTGTCATTCTTCTTGGCAATACCAACATTTACAATTTTCCTTTTTATTCGGGCAATAGTTATTTCTTTGTCTTTTGTTTTTATTATTATTTTCCTTTCTAAAATATCTCTTTTTTCTCCAGTTTGGATAGTATTTTCTTTTTCTAAATTGATATTTTCTTTTTCTTTGAAAATTTTTATTAAGACCATATTTTTGAGGTATCTCTTCATTATCTTGACAGCAAATTCTAATTATATTTGCAAATCTTTTTTGAGTTGCTTCTTGCATACAACGTTCTTTTATTTCCTCTCTTATTGCAGAGGTTGCTCCACCAAAGTTATTTTCAATTGTTCCTCTATTTATTTCTCTTATAAATCTTCCCATTATAAATTCATTAGCAGGATATGGAAGTTTTGTTATATACATACTAAGATAATGATTTTTATCTTCTTCTTTTAATTTGTAATAATGTATTCTATATTCACATATATAAGACTCCACATTACATAGATCATATATCTGAATATTAGCTAAATGGTTTTTTGCTTCTTGATATTCTTTATTATAAACTTCTTGTCTATAATCTATAATATTTTTTCCAAAAAATTCTTTATATAGAATCATCATTATATAATATCTTATCATAAGCTGTAGTTTTTGTTGCTAATTCTTCTATTATTTGGTTTT
This sequence comes from Arachis hypogaea, assembly GCF_003086295.3. Classification (NCBI taxonomy): domain Eukaryota; kingdom Viridiplantae; phylum Streptophyta; class Magnoliopsida; order Fabales; family Fabaceae; genus Arachis; species Arachis hypogaea. Next base: position 21,546,389 of record NC_092050.1, read on the forward strand.
CTATTGATGTCATATAATCTCTTATAGTTCCTTTAGTATGAAACCCTATGTAATTCCAAATATCTCTTCCAAATAATTCACTAAGTTTTGGATTAGTAAAGGCTTCTAATAAAAAGGAATTCAACCAATTTTCGAAAATTTCTTTTTCGTTCTTTTTACAGTCTAAATCGAGCATTCTTTCTCCTTCCATTTCCTGGATTTTAGGAACATATTTTGATGGTATTTTTGTATATTTTGAATCTTTATTTATAAAACCTTTTTTAAAAGCATAATTATCAAAACCTGTTTCCCATTTAAATTGAGATTGATTATCCTTAGATGTTCCAGCTTCATTTTTTACTTGTATTGGAATTGCTGGTTCTTCGTCACTTGAATAATCTAGGATGTGTTCTTCATTTTCTATATTTTCAGAATTTACTAATTCTTCTTCTATTTGAAAACCCTGTTCCATAATATTATTTTCTTGAGCCATTTTTAATTGTTTAAAAAGCATTGTAACTTCTTCTAATCTTTCCTCAATATTCATAATTTTAGTGGTGGTTTTACTTTTAAATCTGTTATGTTGATTATATTTTGAAAATTTTCTTCTTTGGGATTCTCTTTTTCCTTATTTCTTTGAAATTTTATGGATACTAATATTTCTTCAAGCATATCTACTATAGAATTTAATTGTGGGTTAAAAGTATGGTAAAGATGTGGGGAATCATTTCCATGGTAACATTTTTTAGAAATTCCATGTGAAAAATAAGTTTTTTCAGGTTTTTGAAGTCCTTCAATAAAACTTATAGTAAAATAAAGATTTTGAGAAAAATCATTTTGTATTGATTTTAAGAATTCGGTGTCATTACAGTTAACATTAGTTAAAATCATTAATTTTTGATCTATTAATTTTGATAACTTAATTATTTCTTTTCTTAAATCTTCTAATTTACTTTTTTCCATTAGGTGACGCTTTTCTTTGTGAAGAGCTACGGTTTTAAGTGAAAAGTGTGGCTTTGGAAAGTGTAGTTTAGTAAGCAAATCTTTAAATCTGTATGACTTTTGCTCTGTACCCTATAATTCACTTTCAATTTAATATGCAAATTTAAAATGATTTTATAAATTTAACCCTGCCACCCAATTCAATTTTCCTATTTTCAGATACTTAAAAGGAAAAGTATATGGAACCAAGAGGTTACCAGCCAAAAACTAAACAAAACCATATTAATTTATATTAATAATTAATTTTAAATTTTTTAAATTAAAAATTTAAAAAATTTAAAATTGATTAAGTAAACCTAATTGAAACCTATAAAAATCTTCCTCTTCTCTCTCACATTAACCTACCCACCTCCAATAATCACACACACAAACCTCTCTCTCTCACCGTTAGGCCCTTTCCGCCTCCCCACCGCGAACCACTCCTCTTCTATCATCGACATCTGGCTCGTCGAATTCGCTACTGTCGACAAGAACCACTTCCCTTTCGTGAACCAGATGTGTTACCGGAGCCATATTGATGTTGTTGTGGTGATTGAGCAGTGAAAAATAGCTGAGAAATACGAGAGATTTGTGTGGTGTTGGTGTTGCTTTGATGAATAACAGAATAAAGAAGGGTGCGATAGGCAAGAATGAATCGAATGGGTTGGGTCTTGTTTGGGGTGGTGAGACGAAGAGAGGGTTCGGGTTCGAGGTCGGTGAGGTCAGGCTGTGGCCTGTGGGAGCAGAATGCAGATGCGTTGGGGTACTCTACGCTGCTCTATGTTCCACCATACTCTCTATGCCTATCTCTTTTTTATTTTTAAATTTTTTTGGTTAAAAATTGGATACGCTAAGCTAATCATTCCAAATTCATATGAAATCATCACGATGTTGCTCTCTGCGTTTTGGAATATTAGGTGCCGTTTTGATGATTAAAGAAACTGCAAACTACACAATTACAGAAATATAAAAAAAACATTCATTTAATATGAAAAAAAATATCGTAATACTTAACAAAAGAAATATCCAGTTATATTTTAGCAAAAATAATTAAATATCTATAAAATTTTAAAAAAATATAAAATTCTTAAAGAAATAAAGATATTCACATTTGCAATACAAAAAAATTCAAAAAATATATTAAAAAAAAACATCCATTTAGTATAAAAAAGAAACATTCTGATACTTAGCAGAAGAAACATCCATATATATTAACTTGTAGAGATTTTGGATTCACCCAGAGGTATTTGGCTGATTTTTTACTAATACCCTTTTGGTTCCCTAACATTGTTGTACTCAAAAAGGACTAATCTTTATCGGGCAATGGCATAGCAATTAACTTCATATAAATATTACATAATATTATAGGATGACGAGAATAATATAAATAAATCTACTTAATATACTAAAACTGGGTTTTTCCCATTTAATGGAAGTGAGATGTCGATTCCTCATGAATCCATTTTCTCGCCAAAATGAATGCACTATTTTCTCTTCTAAGTTTATTTTATAAAAATATCTTTATTATAATTATACTAATTTAGAAAAATATCTTTATTATAGTTATATAAAATCAATATTTAATGCATTATTAAACTACTTATCAATTATCAATCAAAAATATTTTTAATCATTTTAATTATAATAATAATAATAATATGATAATTATATGATTATGGTACCGGTTATTAATAACCAATTTATATTTCTCTAAATAATTTTATTTTAGAAAAATATCTTTATTATAATTATATTATAACAATTAATATTTAATGAATAATACATAATTATACTAATTTAAGAAAATATCTTTATTATCTATCTATTTTATTTATTCTATTATATAAAAATCAAATTTTTGCACTTAATGATGGAACTGATGTGACATGCTCTTGAGGTGTTTCCTTATTTATTTCATTTAATTCGTTAAAGCAAATCAATTATAATTAATTAATGATATCAATTAATTAATTTGGTTAGACATTCAAATCTCACCATTTATTATAATTTATATGAATTGATTAATTATAATTAATTATATCAATTAATTAATTTGGTTAATTATATTAATTATTTAACTTGATTGGACTAAATATCAAATTATTTAATAAATAATAAATATGATAATGAAATATATAAATTAATTTAATTAGTTTATTTTTCTCAGTACCATCTATTTATACAAGATCAAATATTTTTTACTCATTCGTTCTCTTTTCTCTCTCTCTCTCTCTCTCCTTTCCTCCCTCTCTTCCTCTCTTTCTCTCTCATGTTTAAGGTACAATTTTTATAATTTATTTAATTTTTATTTTTTTATCTTTATTTATACATTTATTTTTTTAAATTTTTTTATTTTAATTGCTTATTATTAGGCGCATACTTTTTTTTCTTTTAGCTTCTGATTAACAAAAAAGATATGTCATCTTTACGTTATTTTTAAATAATTTTACTATAATTTTGTTTTGTAATATTCTATTTTGTCATGTGTACTTCAATTCATATATATATATATATATAAAATCTTTTTTTTTTGTGATTCACAATTAATATATACATTGTTCATGTATGTGGTTTATATGTTAATGCTTTTATTGATTCTCTTTATTATTATTTTTTGTGTGTGTCTCTTTGTTGCTCTTTATTTTAGTTATATTCATTGATTTCTCTGATGCTCTTTTTATTTAAAATATCATGACAATTTAGAGTGTCTGTTGTGATCCATGTGATATTCGTTAATTTGGTGTATCTTTTTAGATGGTTTATGTTATAATGTGTTTAAGGAGTTGACTTGATTTCTAATATGCTAAAATATTATGGTATTATCATATAGATATTTTTTTTTATTTGTTCATTAGATTCAACTATATAGAATCTTGAAAATTATGCAATTATGTAATTAGTTGTTTTTTCATATAATTATTGTATTGACCATTTACATTAGTGAGACTATTTTCATTATTAATATTTATAAATATGCTATTATTTGTATAATTGATTGAATCATCTTATTTGTTTAAATTTAATTCTATTGAATTAATTATTCAAGATGCCATCACTATTTCTATTTTTAAAAAATTTTTTAATATTATTTAACAATTCTAATAACATAATAACAATTAAAAAAACATAACAAAAATTTTTTTAATGTGAAAATAGGGTAAAAAGAATAAATTTATTTAATAATTTTTTCAGGATATATATATTTTTTATAGATAATTATTGTAAGGCATGATAAATTATTAAATTCTAAAAATAATTATTAAAGATAAATAATTGTTATAATTAAAAATAATGTTAATTTAAATTATATACAAACAAACCATGCATGCCAAACATAACAACTTATAAGGGTTACTTTTGAAAAAATATAGTTTATGATATTTAATTTTTTACTATTTATTAAAAAAAGCATAATTACTTAACGATATTTATTTTTTAAATTCACTATGTATGCAATTTATTTATTCTTTTTTTTATAAAATTTTACTCATGATGGTAATTCTTCTAATTGTGTAAATGCAGAAAATTATATTTTTACTTTTTGATATAATCGATATATTATTAATAATGAATAGTAATTAATCCCTCATATTTTTAATCAAAGCATTTTGACGATAGTTTCTATTTATAGATATTAATGGATGATTTTTCTTTAAAAATAAAATGCATTATGATTTTAGGTTATTTCATAATTAACAAACAGATTTGGATTCTCTAAAGTTTGAATTTCACTTTAGAGAGAAAAGTATGATCTCTCACCATTTATTTTATAGGTGTGACCAAGAATAAATATGAGAGAGAAACCATTCAAGGGTAGAAGATCACACTTTACCCTCTAAAGTACAAATTTAAATTTAGAGGATCCAAATTCTTAACAATAATACTTGATTATTTCTTTAAAAATAAATTTTATTATGATTTTAGGTTATTTCACAATAATAATTAATGTTCATAACATTGAATTACTCTAAATTTTTTATTTTTTATCATTAGTAGTTAATCCCAAATTAAAAAGATTATATTGAATTGTTGAATAGTCCAAGTATAACCGGAGTTGATTTAGTTTATTTGTTTATTAATATAATTTATTAAAAGCATAAATGATAAATAAGACAAGCAAATAATTTAAAAATAGAATGTTAGTAATTACTTAAAATAGATAACAAAATAAGTTATAGGGTATTACTTTATTTAAATTATTAATAATTAAAAGAATAAAAGGTCAGTAATTATTTTTAAAATAGACATTAAATTTAGTTTTATGGTACTAATTTATTTGAGTTGTTAATAAAATTTTATAATTTTCAGATTTATATCTACTCAATTTATGTAATTTATTTTATTCTACTTTAACAAAAAATTGAGACGTGCATTTTTAATTATTTATTTAGAAAGTATAGCGAAATGAGTTATATCAATTAATTGATTGTATTAATTTGTAAGATGAATAACGTATAATAAATGTTGTGAAATTAATTATAATAAATTAATAATTAATAAATAAAAAACTAGAGGGACTTTTTTTATTGCTTTTTAATGGCTACACGTGTTTATAATTTCACTTTCTCTTTATCTCTTTCTTTCACACTTATTTCTTTGAGTAAAGTATCGTTTTTGTCCCCAACATTTGGGATAAATTCTATTTGTGTCCCTAACGTTTAAATCGTCCTATTTGTATCCCTAACGTTTGTAAAAGTGATTCAATGTTATCCTGCCGTCAATTATACATCATGAACGCTTTAGTTTGAGTTTTAAAAATCTCTTTTTGAAGTTAGAATATAAATATCTAGGATAGAATTGATGATCCACTCCGAAAAATAGCTCATCAAAAGTTGAAACTAATTCCTACAACATTTACATAATTCACTTTTCTAAGAACATAATCGAATCTAAACACAATAGTGGATATAATATTAAAATCGAACACATCCAAGTGAGGCCTAATTGAGAATGAATACATCCAAGTGAGAATAATTGAAAAATATAATCTGATTTGTTAGTATAATTGATAGTAGGATAACATTGAATCACTTTTATAAACGTTAGGGATACAAATAGGACGATTTAAACGTTAGGGACACAAATATGACTTACCCCAAACGTTGGAGACAAAAACGATACTTTACTCTATTTATTTTAATTTATTAAACTAAATCAATTACACTAATTATTTGTATTAATTAATTAATTACTTTTTAATAGGTTATTATAATTGTGTCTTTAGACCATAGGTTAAAAATATTATAAAAAAAAATTTATAAAAATTGTTGAAAAATAAATATTTTTAAAATGTGTCCTTAAGACACAAATTAACTAAATTATTTTTCAATTTAATGTGTTTGATTTATTCAATTGTATTAATTATAACTAATCAATTATGTAATTTGATTTGGGACAAGTTACTTAAATAAATAGATTAGAGAAAACGTTTACCTGAATGTGCAAAATTGGTTCTTGTTACCTGCATGTGCAAAAAGCCATTTCTATGTAAACCGTGGCAACCCACCACGGTTTCAAAACGTGCATAAACCATGGAGACCCACAGCGGATTAAGGTTGAAAAAAATAGAGTGTAAACCGTGGTAGGTCACCACGGTTTACTAAGGAGAAATTGCGTGCATAAACTGTGGAGAGTCACCACGGTTTATGAAGAAAGTTGTTTGCACATAAAATCCTGTGGTGACCTACCACGGTTTATGTGCAAACAACTTTCTTCATAAACCGTGGTGACTCTCCACGGTTTATGCACGCAATTTCTCCTTAGTAAACCGTGGTGACCTACCATGGTTTACACTCTATTTTTTTCAACCTTAATCCGCTGTGGGTCTCCACGGTTTACGCACGTTTTGAAACCGTGGTGGGTTGCCACGGTTTACATAGAAATGGCTTTTTGCACATGCAGGTAACAAGAACCAGTTTTGCACATTCAGGTAAACGTTTTCTCTAATCTATTTATTTAAGTAACTTGCCCTTTGATTTGATTAGAATAAATATTTTATCATTTAATATTTTATTTGATTCATTAAATTACATTAATCATAACTTTAAATATTTAATTTAATTATAGTAAATATTAAATTATTTTAATTTTTTTATTTATTAAATCAAATTAATTATAACTAATTTATTATTTAATTTGATCAAGATAAATATTAAATTATTTAATAAATAATATATAAAACAATAAAATAAATGAACTCAATTAATCCAATTTATTATCTTATTATTTTATATATCCCTTTTCTCCTTCTACTTCAGGTAAAATATTTATAATTTTTTATTTTTATTTTTTTATCTTAATTTTGCTAATATTTTTCTATAATTTTGTTTTATATTAATTCTTTTTTATTTATTTTGATTAATAATTCTTAAGAGTATTATTATTTTATTTAAAGATAATTTACACTTTTTGTAATATTTTTATAAAAGTTGATTAATAGATTTTTTTTTAAAATATTTTTTTTGAAATTTTTTTAATAAAATTGTATTTTGATTTTTTTCTTTCATCCTTTGTATTAATTAATTATATTAATCTTCTATTGCAATACATTTTTTATCTACTCCACGCATTATCTTTTCTATCTTCTTTTACTTTTTTAATTGCTATTTTTATTTTATTTTTAATTATTTATTTTACTTTTACTTCTCATATATAAATTTATTATAATTCATCACAGGTTCTTTTTTAATTTAAGTGATTTTTTAGGTTATATTTTACCATTGATACTTTTATTTTGTTTAGTGTTTTTTTTAATTTGTGTTTTATATAATAATCTGTAAATATCTATTCTATTATATAAAAATTAAATTTCTGCACTTAATGATAAAACTGTCGTGGCATGTTTTTGATGGTGTTTTTCGATTTATATCTTTTAACTCATTAAATTCAATTTATTATAATAAATTAATTATATCAACTAATTGATTTGGTTAATTATTTAAATATTATATAATTTATTATAATTTCTATCAATCAATTAATTGTAATTCAAATTGAATGATTATTTTGTTACAAAATTATTATTTCCTAATCTATTCATGGACAATACACATATTAATTATAATCGCAAATTAATCTATTTTACATTAAATGACTTATATAATGGTCATCTCATTTATTATCATAAATGCTGAATTAAATAAGTCACTATTACTTTTGATTTAGAATTAAATGAGAATAAAATCAAAGATAATATTTTATTTAGCTTTAGAGTTTAATGGGCGTTACACTCAGATATAAATAGTGACTTCCGAATTTTGGTCTCCAACACATCAAAGCCACATCCGCAACTCTTTTTCCATAAAAGGGATTGCGATTCAACTCTATCAGGGATACAGAAGGTTTTCAAAGAACAAGGGTAGGGGTGCACATGGGCCGGGTGAAACCGGGTTTGATGTGACCCAGACCCGACCCGAAATATACACCGGGTCTATTTATTAGACCCGAACCCGATCATAGACCCGATGAAACCAATACACTTTCGGGCCACAATTATACCGGGTGAAAATCGGGCCGTTAACATTACATTACGTTGATATCTTCTTGTAAGCTAGCATGTAAAAATATCCAAATTTCTAAGACTCCAACCATTATTTAACATGGTAAAATTCACTTAGAAAAATATAACAAGAACCAACCCTTCTTTAAAATTAAAGCAAAATCACAATCAATACTAATATTGTCTAATAATACCAAATATTTAAATCAATACAAATAACACAATATTATGCATTAGTCTAAAGCCTTATGCATTCTAAACATAAAACATTAACTTATAGTCTTATAATGACTAATAATACAAATATTAAGGTTTACAATACTTAAATTCCACATAAAAATAGTTATGATCCATCACTAATAACACAAAATATTAATTGTGTATGATGACTGGGCCACTGGGCCGACTTCGGGTGACCCGAGCTATGGCCCGAACCCGACCCGAAATAATGACCGGGTCTATTTGTGAGACCCTTACCCGACCCTAAACCCGATGAAATCACACCAAATTAACCCCTAAAGTGTTCGGGACCAGGTCGGGCCTTCGGGCCGGGCCGGGTCTGTGTACCCCTAAACAAGGGAATGGTCTGAATTTGCACAAATTCTAAATGTTCAAACTTACAATGTATTTCAGTTAGTTATCGTTACGAGAATGACTCTAATCTATATGTGTCTAAAGAGTAGAATAGATTAAATATTATTTAAGTAATTTATTTCTAATATTGGTATTTGATTAAATTAGTTTTAGAGAAATTTAAATTATTGACTCAATTTATATATTACGACTATTTTTTGGAATATATTATTTTTATATTTTTTAATATAATTTTTTTTCTAATTTTTAAGTTTATTTTTTTTCTTGAATATATGTATCACCTTTTTTTCTCATTTTATATTTTAGATTAGTAATGTAATTATTAAGAAAAATATATTTTAAAAAATTATTAAAACATCACTATTTAAAAAAAAGGAAAGATACCTAAAAAAATAAAAAATTAAAACATCACTATTAGAAAAAAATAATGGAGCCGTGATTGAGGAGAATATATATATATATATATATATATATATATATATATAAAATTATTGTACGATTGTTGAATAAAAAAAAATCATATATATAAAACGAAATAATTATAACAAAAAAAATTAATATATATGATTTAAATATTTTTAATAACCGGTAGCATGGAGGTTAACAAAATATAATTCATATATTTTTTATTTATGTATATGTATATAATTATTTATGTATATGTATATATATTAAGAAAAACTACCGTAATATATATGTTCATACCCTGGCCCAATAATAAAGGTCCAGGATCCAAGCAAAAAGGCCCAACCCAAAGGGTTGGCCTTCATCCAGTACCAGCCTTCATCCCAAGAAGTTGGTACTAAACACGACCTGCTCCAAAGAAGTCGGACACGAGGGTTAGCTGGCAGATAACACTCATTCGAATGAGTAACTGCCCCTAGAAACTCTCTAACCACTTCATAGAGCCATATCTTAACCTCCCTAAGATATGGGAACGGTTATCCACCTAAAAAGGTGGCACTACTTCAGCGGTGATTATTGGTTCACCACTATAAATACACTGACACCATTCAGGTATCTCTAAGTCCCAATATTCTCTAACCTGCTCACACTCTTGCTAACTTAGGCATCGGAGTGTCTTCGCAGGTACCGCCCCCCATTCTTTCACACGCACAAGTCGGACGGAGGAGCACCGAGTAGCAAATCCACTCGAAAGCCACCTCCTTCATACGTTTGGGCCAACCAATGCCATCCAGCCCATTAATCTCCGGTTACCCACCGTAACATTGGCGCCGTTGCCGGGGACCCGAGAGATCAACCAGTAATGGCGGATAGATCCCCTGAAGAGGGTCATGTGGAGACGGATTCTGAGCAAGAGAATCTGAACACTGGAAACAATGAGGCAGACCAGACCCTTCACCAGGAAGCCAATGATCAACACAGGGAAGGCACCTCCGGAATCAAAAACCCAAAGGTAAATTCCTCAGAGGGGCGCGAATCAGAAAAAGAAGGACCATCCCACGCAATTGAGCTCATGGGATTAGTCCACAGTCGCCTCGAGCAGCTAGAACAGGAACGGGAACGACAAAAGGAAACCGAAAAGAACCTAAAAGAGGAGATGGAGCGACGAAAAGAGTTAGAAAGAAAACTCTTAAAGTTAGAATCCTCCCTCAAAGGTCAGAACTCCCACGACGGTAGAGAAGATTCGCCCTTAGGGGAGAAAGATCCTTTTAGCGAGGACATAATGAGGGCAAAAGTTCCGATAAACTTTAGAAGCCCCGATATGGACCTCTACGATGGAACCACTGATCCAAAGCATCATCTGAGCAACTTTAAAAGTCGGATGTATCTGGCTGACGCTTCTGACGCTACGAGATGCAAAGCCTTTCCGACGACTTTGTCAAAAGCAGCAATGAAGTGGTTCGACAGTCTCCCCCCGAGATCTGTCACCAGCTTCGAAGACCTCTCAAGGAAGTTCTTGATGAGGTTCTCCATCCAGAAAGACAAAGTAAAACATGCACCAAGTCTCCTGGGAATAAAACAGGAGGTCGGGGAGTCCTTACGGGCCTATATGGAAAGGTTCAACAAAGCATGTTTGGAGATTCAAGACCTGCCTACCGAGGCAGTCATCATGGGGCTAGTCAATGGTCTTAGAGAAGGTCCCTTCTCACAGTCCATATCAAAAAGACACCCCGCCTCTTTAAGTGATGTACAGGAAAGAGCTGAAAAGTACATCAACATGGAAGAAAATGCTAGGCTAAGAGACCCGAGTTGGCGACCTGGTCACCCTCCCTCAACGAAAGAGAGGGAGAGGGAAGCTAAGAAGAAGGAAGAACTCGGCCTCGATAGGCCAAGAAAATATCACTCTTATACTCCACTGAAAGTTCCTGTAGTGGATGTATACAGAGAAATTTGCAATACCGAAAGGCTGCCCCCTCCCAGGCCCATTAAAAATAAAAGAGGGGGGAGCCACGGTGATTACTGTGAGTACCATAAGATATATGGACACTCCACAAATGACTGTTACGACCTTAAAAATGTGATAGAAAAGCTGGCCAGAGAAGGTCGGCTTGACAGATATCTCATAGAAAGGTCGGACAATCATGGAAAAAGAAAGCGAGATGACGTGGATAGAAGAGACCCACCACCACAAACTCCGGAGAGACATATCCATATGATCTCAGGAGGGTTTGCGGGAGGGGGACTCACAAAATCTTCTCGTAAAAGACATCTCAAGAGAATTTACCAGGTCGGAGAGGGGTCATCCGACCTTCCAACCATTTCATTCACAAAGGAAGATGGGCGAGGAATAATCCCTGGGCACGACGACCCAGTAGTAATTACCATGATCCTGGCAAATGCCCATCTCCACAGAACACTAGTAGACCAAGGAAGCTCAGCGGACATCCTCTTTAAGCCCGCTTTCGACAAACTAGGGTTAGATGAGAAAGAGTTAAGAGCCTACCCCGACACCTTGTACGGATTAGGCGACGCGCCAATAAAGCCACTAGGATTTTTGCCCCTCTACACCACCTTTGGAAAGGGGGAAAAATCAAAGACTCTGAGTATAGACTTTATAGTCATCGACGTGGGGTCGGCCTATAATGCTTTAATCGGCAGAGCTACCCTTAATCGACTCGGAGCGGTGGTATCGACACCCCACCTCTGCATGAAATTCCCGACCTCAGCGGGGATAGCAATGGTGAGGGGAGATCAGAAGTTGGCAAGGAAATGCTACAATGAAAGCCTAAACCTGAGAGGAAAAGGCAAAGAAGTTCACACAATAGAGCTCGGTGGAGCAAGGATTAAAGAAGAGCTGCGACCACGACCCGGAGGAAAAACCGAGGAGATTCAGGTCGGAGAAGAGGAAGGAAAAAACACTCACATAGGAACCAACCTGGGGGAAACCCTAAGACAAGAGTTGACTAAGCTCCTAAGAGATAATTCCGATCTCTTCGCCTGGAAGGCCTCCGACATGCCTGGGATAGATCCCGAGTTCATGTCCCACAAGCTCTCGGTCTACTCGGGATCTCGACCTGTACAACAAAGAAGACGCAAGCTCGGCCCAGAGCGAGCTCTAATAGTAGAGGAGCAAGTACAAGCGCTCCTAGAAGCCGGTTTCATCAGAGAAGTCAAGTATCCAACATGGCTAGCCAATGTAGTGCTAGTCAAAAAACAAAATGGCAAATGGAGAATGTGCGTCGACTATACCGACTTAAATAAGGCATGTCCCAAGGACCCTTATCCACTACCAAGCATTGACGCCCTAGTAGACTCTAGCTCGGGGTATCAATACTTGTCGTTCATGGACGCCTACTCGGGGTATAACCAAATCCCGATGTATGAACCAGACCAGGAAAAAACATCATTCATCACGCCCAGAGCTAACTTTTGCTACGTGGTCATGCCATTTGAATTGAAAAATGCAGGGGCCACATATCAGAGGCTGATGAATAAGGTGCTTGCCCCTCACCTAGGGAGCTTAATGGAAGTGTACGTCGACGATATGCTGGTAAAGACCAAGAAAGAAGTCGACCTCTTGTCTGACCTTTCACAAGTCTTTGACACCATAAGGTTGCACGGGATGAGACTAAATCCTGCAAAGTGCGCCTTCGCGGTGGAGGCAGGAAAATTTCTAGGATTCATGCTAACACAAAGAGGAATCGAAGCTAATCCCGACAAGTGTAGAGCTATCCTGGAAATGAAAAGCCCGACTTGTTTGAGAGAGGTCCAACAGCTGAATGGCCGGCTAGCAGCTCTCTCCAGATTTTTGGCAGGATCAGCACTAAGATCCCTTTCACTGTTCTCCCTGCTGAGAAAGGGACACCAGTTTGAATGGACTCCTGAATGTGAGGAGGCGTTCCAGGAGTTCAAAAAGTTTTTGAGCCAGCCTCCTATTTTGACCTGACCTATGGCTGGAGAAGACCTTGTACTATACTTATCTGTAGCAGACAAGGCCATCTCATCCGCCCTGATAAGAGAAGACAAGGCCGGTCAGCACCCAGTTTACTTCACCAGTAAAGTTCTGCAAGGCCCTGAGCTAAGGTACCATAAACTAGAGAAGTTTGCCTACTCCTTAGTAGTAGCCTCACGAAGGCTACGGCCTTACTTTCAAGCTCACACAATAAGAGTCCGCACGAACCAACCCATGAAGCAAATCCTCCAAAAGACGGATATTGCAGGAAGAATGGTTCAATGGGCAATAGAGCTCTCCGAGTTCGACTTGAAGTACGAAACTCGGACGGCGATTAAAGCCCAGTGCCTCACCGACTTCATTGCAGAATATGCAGGAGATCAAGAGGATAAACCAACTACATGGGAACTCTATGTAGATGGATCCTCCAACAAAACAGGAAGCGGCGCAGGCATAATATTGGTAGACGAAAGGGGAACCCAGATAGAGGTTTCCCTCAAGTTTGAATTCCCAGCTTCAAATAATCAGGCAGAATATGAGGCCTTGATTGCAGGATTGAAGCTGGCAGAAGAAGTCGGTGCTACGAAGGTGATGATATACAGTGACTCTCAAGTGGTGACCTCCCAAATAAGTGGAGAGTATCAGGCAAAAGACCCAAATATGAAGAGATACTTGGAAAAAACTCTGGAACACCTTGGGCGCTTTGCAGAAACCAAGGTCACGCACATAACTCGGGACCTAAATAGCAGAGCAGACGCCCTATCCAAGTTAGCAAGTACCAAGCCAGGAGGAAATAACAGAAGCCTGATCCAAGAAACTCTCCAGGAACCCTCAGTGGTAAAAATAGAAGACAAACAAGAAGTCTTCGAAGTGGTCGGATTGAACCTCGGATGGATGAACCCCTTAGTCGAATTTCTGAAATTCGACATCCTCCCCAAAGAGGAAAAAGAGGCAAAGAAAATTCGAAGGGAAGCCCAACACTATACCTTGGTGAAAAATATTCTCTGTAGAAGGGGGATATCAACACCATTGTTAAAGTGTGTACCGACCTCAAGAACCACCGAGGTATTAGAGGAGGTACATAGTGGAATCTGCGGGAACCATCTCGGAGCAAGGTCATTAGCCAGAAAGGTGATCCGAGCTGGATTCTACTGGCCAACCTTGCAGAAAGATGCCACAGACTTTGTGAAAAAGTGCCAACCATGTCAAATGCATGCAAATTTCCACGTGGCCCCCCCAGAGGAGCTCATTAGTATCACCTCTCCATGGCCCTTTGCAAAATGGGGAATGAATTTGTTAGGTCCTTTTCCCCAGGCGCCAGGACAAGTCAAGTACCTAATAGTGGGAATAGATTATTTCACAAAGTGGATAGAAGCAGAACCACTGGCTACCATCACTGCACAAAGAAGTCGGAGGTTCCTCTACAAAAATATAATCACAAGGTATGGGATACCTTATTCCATTACCACAGATAACGGAACCCAGTTCACCGACTCCACCTTTAGAAGCCTAGTAGCCAGTATGAACATCAAACACCAGTTCACCTCAGTGGAACACCCACAAGCCAATGGGCAAGCCGAGGCAGCCAACAAAGTCATACTAGCAGGGCTGAAGAAAAGATTACAAGATGCAAAAGGAGTTTGGGCAGAAGAACTCCCACAAGTACTATGGGCTTACAGAACAACCCCCCAATCCGCCACTGGAGAAACACCCTTCCGACTAGTTTATGGCGTAGAGGCCATGATCCCAATAGAGGTTAATGAGCAAAGTCCAAGAGTGGTTTTTCACGACGAGATCGGAAATATACAGGGGCACAAAGAAGAGCTCGACTTGCTCCCCGAAGCCCGAGAAGAAGCACAGATAAGAGAAGCAGCGTTGAAGCAAAGGATGACTACCAGATACAACAAAAAAGTCATTCGAAGGAGTTTCACCCCAGATGACTTGGTCTTAATCAGAAACGACATTGGAGTCAACAAATCTGGGGAAGAAAAGCTCGCTGCGAATTGGAAAGGACCATACAAGATCAACGAGGTCTTAGGAAAAGGCTATTATAGGGTAACCGACTTTGACGGCAACGAGTTACCAAGATCATGGCATGCTTGTAATATGAAAAGGTACTACAGCTAAAAAGCGAACCCTACTCCCTGATGTACTCTTTTCCCAACTTCATGATTTTTTCCCAAAATTAAAGGGTTTTTTCTGGAGAAGGGTTTTTAATGAGGCATCATAGTAGGGGCTAAGGAAAAATAAATTATCAAAAGCCCTTAGTAGCAATAAGGTACCTCCTCAATTAATAAAGATCTCTTTCATTTTAAATATCTCTTTTAAATTCCCTTTTTATTCTCTTTCTACGAAACGCGCCGATTTAAGCTCGACAAAACGTGAAAATCCCATGAACTGACCTAGATGGTCGTCAGGATAAAACAACGAGGTACAAGTCGGCGTAAAGAGGCTATAGAAGTCGATCATGATAAACTCGGGAGCAGTCCGACTCATAAGTCGGAAAGCGAAGCCGAGTAAAATTAAAATGAATCGCAAAAGTAGCCTAAGTCACGAAAAACTCAATGAAACAAAATTGAGTACTAGGAATAACAAAAAGAGATAGGAAAAACTAAGAAAAAGTTATAAGGCTGCCTTGAAGATCAAAAAAGATTTAGAAAAGCAGGCAAGCCCCAAAGAAAAGGTTTTTTCCAGAAAAGATCAAAAAGTCAAAAGAACCACGAATAGGAAAGCATGCGCGCATAAGGTAACTCAAAACCCTTATCCAAAAAAGGGCATTTATTTAAACGCTAAATTAAACCCTTATTAAAAAGGGTATCGAAAATTTGTTTTGTTTACGGCCCTAAAAGGCCAAAAAATTGTTGCAAACATCAACAAATAAATATAAAAGAGTTTAAAAAGAGGGGCCCACAGGCCGGGCCCCAATAGCCAAAATCACTTCTTAACAAGAGGAATAGAAGGAGCACCACCAGCAGAGTCGAAAGGAACGCCAGGAGCAAGGGCTGGAGAGGAAGTCGGAGGAGCAGTAGAAGAACCCGGAGCGTCCTTAGAGCGAGGAGGGGACTCTATGATCCTCTGCCCCCGAGTCTTCAAATCGGACTCGGACTCCACCACGGGGACAGGAGGATCCACGATGGCACCATCAATAACAATCTTATCAGGGTCCAAAGGAGAAAGGTCCAAGTCAGGAGCAATGACTCCGACCTGCTCCTTAAAAACCCTCCAAGCCTCATCAGCATCATCTGCAATAGAGTCCTCTAACTCGGTATAGGCCTTCCGAGCATTCAGCAAGTCATTCTTTACAGACACAAGATCATCAAATAAACTGTTGTAGCTGGCTTGCGGTGCCTTCCTCAAATCCACCTCCATGTTGCATTGGGCTTGCAACTTCCTCCCACTCTCCCGGAGATTATCTCTCTCCTCCCTCAGCTTGGCGACTTCCTCCTTCAACTTCCCCTCATGCTCATGATATATGAGAAGCCTTCCTTCCAGCTCTTCGACCCTCGAGGTCATCCCTAAAGAGCTGAGAGGGGCCTTCTCGAAAATATCCAAGAGTTTGCCACAAACCCTCGCCGCCTTCAGGCTCTCCTCAACCAGAGTGGTAAGGTGGCACCGAACAGAAACATCATCCATGTTTATGCGAACGTTGGGATAGATGTTCTTTCGGACGAATGCAAGAGCATCCGCCTTCGCCTCACCAGAAGAGCCAGACTCTAAGGTCTTGCGCTTCTTATTATCTGGTTCAGAAGAAGGTCGAGCAAGGGGGGTGGCTGAGAGAAAGTTGAAGAAGAAATTACAATGGGCTGAGAGGGAGTCCCAACATTCCGAGGAGGAAGAGGAGGAGAGATAACTGCCCTGGCGCCACCAGTCCTGGCGCGAGACCTTGCTTTAGCCTCCTGGACCCTTTGGTAAGATTCCTGAGCGTTTGCCTTTACCATCTCTGAAAAAAGCAACAAATGATAGATTAGACAAGTCGGATAAGACAAGTCGGAAATCCAGCAAACAAATAAAAGCTACCTAGCTGTGCCTGGACAAAGGTCAGAGACCCCTGGAGAAACTTTTTTGTGTCCAAGTATGGGGCCCTCCCCCACACTTCTCGGAGGAACCCCACAATGGCTGCTTCTACCTCATTTAGGTCATCCAGACCATATTTCTCGCAGGGGGAGGCCTCTAGCCAATATAAAGGAAATCGGGGAGAAGAATTATCATCCAGGAAAAAGGGGTGGTGACCCTCTATAGCTTGCACTTTGAAAAAGTAGTTCTTGAAGTCGTGAAAGGATTCGTCAAAAAGGGTGAAGATTCTCCGACCTTGTATGGCTCGGAACGACACCCACTGTTGTTTATTGTTTAGCCCACTGAAGGGTTTTGTCATATGAAAAAAATGGAAAAAAATCTTTAAAGAAGTCGGGAACTCTAAAGCCTGGCTGATGAATTGATAAATTTTCAAAAAACCCCAAGAGTTGGGGTGAAGCTGGGTGGGAGCGACTCGACAGTGACGCAAAACAGATATCTCAAAATTTGAAAAAGGAAGAAAAACACCCAAACGGGTGATCATGCACTCATACATAAAGAAAAAATGAGGGGCCGCCTCATTGACTCTTCCAAAACAAACCCGGTCTTCAGGACCCGGGACTACCAATTCATATTTTGGTTCGTCATCCTCAGAAGTACAAATTCTGTGATGAGTGCGAAGGCTGGTAATGAATTCAGAATCGACTGAGGGCTCCTCCCCTAAGACCGTGACATCAACCCAGTGAGAGAGAGCATCTACAGAAGCCATTTCTTTTTATAAAAAAGGGGGTAACAAAACCTACAAGGGGAAAAGAAAAATCACCAACACGGTCTCTAAAGGGAGGAGGATGCGAAACTAAAGTCTGCAAATCAAATTTATCTACAAGGGCATATTAAAGAACTAACCTTTATCCGGAAATAAGGGTTGGAAGCAAAAGCCTTCAAAAACGCAAGAATGCAGCACGAACGAATGCAAGGGAAATTTGAAAGATCATAGAAACGAAACAACGAAAGAGAGGGAAAGTATTTATAAGAACGTTAGGGGCATAATGGTAAAATTGGGGCAATCATTAATGAAGATGCACCGTTACCAAGGCCATTAAATCCCTACGCACACCCCTAACGGACACGACGCTTGATTAAACGTAACTGTCAGAACCAAAAGGTCACGAAAAATCACGTCGGTTTTTAAACCATCACGTCAGTCCTCTTACAAATCGGCTACGACCCCGAGTTGAATACTCGAACCCAAATCCTAAAAAGAAATTGGGCTCGAGTAGGGGCACTGTTCATACCCTGGCCCAATAATAAAGGTCCAGGATCCAAGCAAAAAGGGCCAACTCAAAGGGTTGGCCTTCATCCAGTACCAGCCTTCATCCCAAGAAGTCGGTACTAAACACGACCTGCTCCAAAGAAGTCGGACACGAGGGTTAGCTGGCAGATAACACTCATTCGAATGAGTAACTGCCCCTAGAAACTCTCTAACCACTTCATAGAGCCATATCTTAACCTCCCTAAGATATGGGAACGGTTATCCACCTAAAAAGGTGGCACTACTTCAGCGGTGGTTATTGGTTCACCACTATAAATACACTGACACTATTCAGGTATCTCTAAGTCCCAATATTCTCTAACCTGCTCACACTCTTGCTAACTTAGGCATCGGAGTGTCTTCGCAGGTACCACCCCCCATTCTTTCACACGCACAAGTCGGACGGAGGAGCACCGAGTAGCAAATCCACTCGAAAGCCACCTCCTTCATACGTTTGGGCCAACCAACGCCATCCAGCCCATTAATCTCCGGTTACCCACCGTAACAATATATATATAATTAATATATACGTATACATAAATAAAAAAATTATTATAATTTCATGAACTCTTTTTTTTCTCAAACAAATTTATTTTAATTATATTACAATTAGCTCATGAATAATACATGATTATATTAATTTAAGAAAATATCTTCATTATAATTATATCAAATCAATATTTAATGCATTATTAAACTATTTATCAATCATCGATATCTTTAATCATTCTAATTATATCAATTGATTTAGTTCTAATTCTAATTTAAGTGCAATAATTTTATTAAGAGATAGTTAATGCACACATTAATAGTGACCCATATAATAATAATAATAATAATAATAATAATAATAATAATAATAATAATAATAATAATAATAAGGTCTACATGATACATGCATTATATTTTAAAAAGATAAAATATATTTTAAAAAAAATTAGGATATCAATAATAAATTGTGATTAATATCAATATCAATAACTAATTCTTATAATTATTTTTTGTGCTACTAAAGGCTACATATAGTGTTTTTTTTTGTAGAATAAAAAAAATTGTGATTCATAACATTTTCGTAAAGTTATATCGTATGGACACAAGATTAATTAGATAACAAATTGAATTTTAATTAATATATTTTATTTTCTGCTCATATTTTTCATTAATTATTTTATTTTTTATATTTACAATAAATATTGAATGTAAAAAAGAAAAAAATAATATTGAATATTATCTATTTTATTTATTGAGAGTCATAATTAAATTTGATATAATTATAGCAAGTATCTAGAATTAATAATAACATGATACTATAATTTTAAGTTGTATAATATAATAAAAAAAATGTAGCAATTTATGTATGCTTCCTATATAGCAATAATATTATATATATTTATATATCTCCTCTTTTAGCTCTTTCCTAAAATTATTGGCATATAATTAATGTCAATAACATATATATTGAGTAAGTATCTCTATTGAATTAATCATAAAAGTTAATAAAATATAATGGCATAAATTTCACCTAATTGTAGCAAGTATTTGCTAATTATTACCATGTATAATTAGTGTATATATATATATACACGATTCTATCAACAGTATTACCTATGGTAGATTATGTAATGAAAAAGTTTGAAAAATAAATATAAGAATTACAAGGTTATGGAAAGTCCCAACAAGAACAAGACGACTTACATAGAAATGATTCTCATGAATGATAAGGTAAGTTGATTATTTTTCATGATTGTTTCAAGTGATGTTAGGCCCATTTTATAAATATTTTTTGTTCATATTTTAAGTTTAATTGATAAGTAAACCCTTGCACGAATCAAAGACAGTGCAATTTTATAGATTTATAAGTGCTAATAGCCTTTATATTTAATTTGTTTTATAATGTGATAATAGCCAATATATTTGTTGGTAGATTTGACTATTACTATATTATTTATGATCACATTCAGTATATATGTCTGATCTATTGAAAAAAATAGATTATTAAAACTGATTAATAACTATTTTAGAGTTAATCCAATTAACGTTAGATTAAAAAAAAATCAAACAATGCACAACATACTACTTTTTTATTAATCAAATTATTATAATTCAAATTAATTTTAAAAAAATAATTTAAAATTATAATTTTAATCTTATCAAGTGCACAGCATATGGGTAATTACACTTGTTATAGTTATAAAAATTAGATCGAATTGACTAGTTTGATAAAAAAAAAATTGATGAATTAGATTCTCAATTAATTCGATTCAGTCTAAGAATCGTTTAAAGTTAAAAATCAATAAGAATCAATTAAGTCGATAAAAATTGATAAAAAATCAATCCAACTAAATTATTCAAAAAAAATTCTAAAATTAATTAAAAGGTAGTTCGAATTTGGATTTTTTTGTACTACATACTCCTCTTGACACTAAACTATATTATTTCTTATTATTTCATTTGCTAATTATTAATTATATAATAAAATTGTACGATAATTTTTTAAAAATATTATTTTAATTTTATATTTAAATTAATTATATTTTTTATTATTCATAATTATTAATATAAATATTATTAAATATGTATAAATAAAAAATATCAAATATTTTTATTAATTACAACATAATTATTTTTTTATGATTATATGATATTTATTAATATTATTTTTTAATAAATATATATAGTATATAATAATATAATAAATATAAAATGTTTTAATATAAAATAAAATAAAAATTATTTTATTATAAAAATATTAAAATTTTATATATTTATTTAATAATAATTTAATTAAAGCTTATTAATTATAATTTATTAAAATTTGATTGTTTTAAAAATATTAGTGTAAATAAATATTTTAAATTTTAATTTTAAATTTTTTACTATTTTATATATTTTATTTAGATAAAATCGATTCTATTAAGTATTAATTTAACTAGTAACTCGCCAAGAAACAATAGCTCAAATGACATAGTCTCTCTATATTCAATTAAGAAGTTGCGAATTTGAGTCTCCATATCTTCGGTAAAAAAAAAAATTCAACTAATAACTCATCAATTAACGCAACAAATTAGTAGACCAATAATTTAACTAGTTGGATCCGATTTAATTCTTATAACTATGGATTAAATATATGAAGGGGCCGTAACTATGGAGCTCATCAATTAAATCAATAAATTAATAGACCATTCTTATTACTATGGATTTTTTTTTTGGGACTTGATAACTATGGATTAAATACATGAAGCGGGAATCTGGGTAACGAAGCGGCCCGTAACCCGTTGGAGAGAAGACTAGAAGAGTGGTCCAGTCAGGGATGGAGAAGGGCAGGGGAACGGTTGCCAACACGTATTTATTTCATTTACTCACTCGGTCCTAACAAGTAAGGAGAGAAAGATGTACTATCTACTGAAGACAGAGGCGTCTGAGTGGTCGTGGGAGGACCAAGCAGCCAACGGAGGCATAACCAAGTGGGATGGAGTCAAGAACAGGCAGGCCCAGAACTACCTCAAGTCCATGTCCCTCCACGATCTCTGCTTCTTCTACCACTCCGGCAACAAGGCCCGCCGCATCGTCGGAGTTGTCACAGTGGTGCGCCAGTGGTACCAAGAGGGGGACGCCGGGGGTGCTGTCGACGTCAAGGCGGTGGGAGAGATGCGGAGGCCGGTGGACCTAAAGGAGATCAAAGGGGATCCTGAGATGAAGGGCTTCGCTCTCTTCAGGCAGCCTAGGCTCTCAGTTGTGCCCGTGCCGGACCACATCTGGAACAAAATCTGTGCTCTCGGAGGCGGCTACGAAGGTGACGCTCACGCTGCTACCACATCCTCTGCGTCACCGATTTGATTTTTACTTTGTAAATTCACTAAATTGTAACTTTTTTTTTTTTGGTGTTGCTTTGTAAATTGTAACTTCCATCGCTGTTCCTAACTTCTGCTTTTTTTTTTGGACAGTCAACTTCTTTCGTCTCCCAGTTGTTTTTGTTTTTTTCAAATTGTGGGTTGTTGAATATGGCTTGCCTAGCATCAAAACTTTATTGGGCCTGCGCATGGTGCTTTTCCCTCTCTTCTAAAATCTAATCTCCCAACTTGTTGGGCTACTTTTCCTAAAGGAAAAAGAAAAAACCAATAAAAGTTAAAGGGTTGGGCAAATAATTAGGGTTTTTTTTTTCAATGCTAAAATAAAAAAAATTTTATTTTACCAAAAAAAAAATGAATTAGAGTTTAATTTCTGAAATACTTTTTTTTTTGGCATTTAGTTTAGTTCGTCCCACCCCGCGAATCTGGACTTCTATATTTTTATAGGGTTTGTGGCATTTTCTGGTGAACTTCACTGGGTAGGAAGAAAAGTTAAAAAGTTAAATACTAGACAATATCGTTAACCTCAATTACAATATAAGAGTACACAAAATTATATAAAAATAGTGTTCCTATAAAAATAGTGTTCCCCAACCACTTAATTTAAAAAAAAACTTAGTTTAGTTTAAAAATGGTTGTCATTGCCATTGACAATATTAAAAAAGTCATGTTTATTGCTTATCTAGTATTCAATTCTCTAACTCTTCTTTTCATCCAAATTAAACCAAACTAGATTTTTTTAAAATTAAGATCATGATATATATATATTTTTTAAATTAAAAGCACAAAATTAGGAGTATATATTTTTCCTAATTAAAAACACAGAAGGAATTGAGAAGCATAGAAATTTGAAATTTGTCGGGAATAAGACGAACTTATCTCCACAAAAAAGGTTAGATTCAAGAAATTAAAAGTTGAATAATTTTTTGGGAGAAACAATTTTTTTTATTTTAGAATAGAAAAAAATCCAATAATTACTCCCCAAAAAACTTAGTTAAACTCTCAATAAAATTTAATATTTTATTTTATTAGATATATCAATTCTGATGTTAAATTTTAGTAAAAAGTTAGACAAATCAATTTTTATCATTGTTTCATAAACACATATTAATTTTTAAAAAATTTAAAATTCTCATATCAATTCTTTTATATAGACAAATAATCTAATTTGAGAATTAATATGTCTAATGAAATAAAAGTTTGGACACTAATTTAGTAATTAAAATTTATTAAAGACTAAATTCTCTCCCTAAAATTTTCTTATGGACTAATTTGAATATTACTCTAAATAAATCCATATATCACCAACAAAATATAAATAAATGCATGTTTTTTTAAGGAACATAAGGTTTTGCTTTTTTACCATATATTTTGCATATATTTTTATCAAAGATAAGGAGATTCAAATTCGCAACCTCTTAATTAAATATAAGGAGACTATGTCATTTGAGTTATAGTTCATTGGGTGTTTTTTGCCATTTTGCATAAATAATGAGAATTGAAAAGATGATTTGTATTTTGTATATATATTTTTGTTTTTAAAATACTCTTTATTATTGAGCTATTTATAAGATTTCAATTCAATTTCGTGTGTGTATAGAATATAAAATAATCACAAGATAATTATGTTTTTATGCAAAACTAATAGATGAAATCAACAAATTTTTGACATATTTCGCTAAATTCTTTAATATATTATTTATATTTTAATTATTATTTTAGTATAAAAATACTTTTATGTAAATAATTAGAATAAATAAATTATTTTTATAATAATGAAAAAAAAAAAAACTTTGGCGAGAAAAAGAGACTATGAGTTGGATTGAATTAGTCTGAAAAGCAACTACTAACGAGCAACGTGAAGGAAAGGCACAGTGGTGCAACCCAAACGCATAAGCTGAGAGTTAATTTGCTTGCGGGTTGTTGGCGTATGAGAAGGGTAGGTGGGTAGGTGATGAAGGCTAAGAAAGAAATATGCATGTTATGCTCATTGAATAGACAGTATGATACTATGATCAGCTTGATTTTGTAATTTTATTAGGGGACAAATATGTAGTGTATCCTATCCTTCACTCATGACTTTGAAGTTTGTACACGTGCAATTTTATTTAAGAAAAATAGAATTTCCAGTGCAACTATATATGACCCTTAAATTAGCTTGCATACTACAACCTCCTCTAATGCCATCTCCCGCTGTATCACAACAGGTGCACCAAAATTTCATGCACATCAACTTTTCGTTCAGCTTACGATGAACCAATAATTATTATTTGTCTCCCTCTACGTATCAGGAAGGATAAATAAAACAGTTTAAAAAAAAGGAAAAGAAATTAAAGGTGACGGTTAAAGACTTAAAGCTAGCATTACCTGTGACTGTTAACAACAATCACTACATGTTTTTTTTTAAGTAAAATGTGTTTAAAACAACAGAGTCGAGCAACAGAATATCAAATAACAAAGACAACTTAAAGTACAAAATGTCATTGAACAACTCAGAAAGTAGAATACCCTCTAGTCATTTTCGGCATTGCTATAAACAACTAAAAGGTTCACTACTCATCCACTTGTCAGAGAGCATAAAAGATCTGTTTATAATTTCCACCACACCTGAGCCTTGATTATTGAAGACTCTATCATTTCTTTCTAACCAAATTGCCCAAATGATAGCAAAGAATCCAATCAACCACCCCTTCCTCTCATTCTTTCGTTGTGAAGCATTCGTCCAACTCTCAAAATGTTACTTTAGTGTACCTGGCACAGTCCAAATCTTTCCAAGAGCAAACAGCCAAGCACACCACACCTACCAAGTAAGCTTACAGCCAATAAATAGATGAAAAGCAAATTCAACAGACTTACAACATAAAACACACATATTATCATGCTGGTCAATAAGCCTAATCTGCATAGTCTTTACTTAGTATTCACCCTCTCAACCAATACAAACTAAGAAAATAACTCAACCCGTGGCAAGACGAATCACTACATGTATATTAAATGACAACCATTTTGGAAGTGTTATACTGAAAAGCTAAATAACTGAGATATGGAACCAGCAAAGGCAACCATAGCAGCTTGTCAATTCCACCAACACCACCGCTACCAGAACAGCAAGTGCATCAAGATGTTTTGGGGCTTGACGATTCTCCTCCTACTGACTCTATCCAATCAGTCAGCTGCATCAGATGCCAACATTGTCAAGAGCTTACCAGGCTTCCCCGGGGAGCTACCTTTCCTACTCGAAACAGGGTCAGTGACTCAGTGCGGCCCTCCACTAATCAATTATTTAATATTAGCCCTAACAATACATATTTGAGTTGAATTTAATTACGGATCAGGTACATAGACGTAGGGGAAGTAGATGAGGTTGAGCTATTTTATTACTTCATAGAGTCAGAGGGGGAGCCAGAAGATAATCCACTCGTGCTTTGGCTCACAGGAGGCCCTGGTTGCTCAGCCCTCTACGGTCTCATGTATGAGATTGGTATATATAATATATGCTTGCTCCTCTATGCATCTGCATCTCTGAATCCTCACATTTGCTCTTGCATTTCCATATGCATGCAACCAATATAGCCCCCTGTTTTTGTTTACAGGTCCATTATCTTTCGATTACGGAAGGTCTAGTGGGGGAAAGAAACCAGTTTTAACTTTGAACGATTACTCATGGACTAAGGTACAAGATTCCTCTATGCAAGGATGAATTTAATATTTTATCTTTCCTGATGTATATTCTAATTAGGTTGCCAACATTATTTTCTTGGATGCGCCCGTTGGCACGGGATTTTCATATGCCAAAACTTCATCTGGATACAACACGAATGACACAAAGTCAGCTGCAGACATTTATATGTTTCTGAGAAAGGTGAATCTACTAATCTTAGCTTCCACCAGATATACATATAATTATTAGAGATATAACTATTAACGTTGCCTTCTCCCATCAACTTAAACTTTTGGAAGGAGTAGTTTCATGATATGGTATCAAAGCTTTATGTCCGAAAGGTCAAGAGTTTGATTCTTAATGAGTGAATGTATGTATGTTTAGTCTACTTACAATCTAGCTGTAACTAGTAATGATGATGCAGTGGCTTGTGGCTCACCCTAGGTTTCGTGCAAATCCTCTCTACATTGCTGGTGATTCTTATAGCGGAATCACGGTTCCAGTCCTTGTTAAAGAAATCTCTGATGGTAAATCAACTTCTATCGAGTTCCTTCTTACTATTCTTAATGCACTCACTCTGCTGCTTGAATTTCAATTTTTCTTTTCTCTTTTCTCTTTGATGTTATAGGTAACAAAGCTGGAACATTGCCACCCATCAATCTCAGAGTATACTATATATACTGCTTCCTTATCCAATTTCTTCTAGTATTTTTGTGTTATTTACTCTGCTGCAAATTAAATGGTAAAATGGCTTGTGAATTTTGATGCTCCTTCAGGGTTACATTCTAGGAAACCCATTAACTGATATCGGATATGATATAAACTCGAGAGTTAAGTTTTCCCACAGAGTTGGACTTCTATCTGATGAACTCTATCTGGTAGCTTTTCTTTCTTTTTATTTTATTTATAAGGAACCCTTGTTAATTCGCTTCCAAGTTTTACATGCGTTAGCTCTTCATTCATGGTAATTACAAGTATATACTTTGAAGGCACTGGAGCTTTCTTGTAAAGGAGAGTATGTTCGCCCAAATAAAAGTGAAGGTGCATGCATCAGCAATCTTGAGATAATGGATCTGGTGAGATAAACGATTCTGATAAAATTACAAATAAGAATGAAAACTAAAACGTAGAGCATTATTGTTATATTCACATTTATTTGTAGTGCTTGAAAGACATATTCGCTCCGATGATATTGGAGAGAAAGTGTAGCCCGTTCTCATCAGCGAAGCCGAACAACATTCTTAAGTGGGGTTCAACCACAACCCCATCTTCAGATACACTTCTTTTAGAACTTCGACGCTGCAGGGTAAGTAATTACAGAAACAAAAATGCTATTTGTACACTAAAATTAGCCACTAAAATCAGTTACCAATGTATTTGTGTATAAATACATGTGTGGTTTAATTTATTTTCAATGTGTATTTATATTCCAACATGTATTTTATACCGGTGGCTGATTTTGGTGGCTAATTTTGGTGTACATTTAGCATTACTCGTACAGAAAACAAACATCGAATCAGCTACTTACCACACATTTGAAATGCCTTTGCTTTTGTTAAATTTCCTCAACTACATACTTGTTTTGGGTAGGACTATGACTACTTGTTAGTAAACATCTGGGCTAATGATGGAGAAGTTCAAGAAGCTCTGCATGTTAGAAACGTAAGTAAATGAATTGAAACGAAACATCCATAAAAATCAACATATCTTTATCTAACATATAATGAAATTTAATTAATCAGGGAACTATAAAAACGTGGGAGATGTGTAGTAAAAACTTAGCTTATGTGAATGACATAACAAGTAGTGTTGAATATCACCTGAACTTTACCAGCGAAGACCTTAGAGCCATCATTTACAGGTGTCATTATCTTCGGTATCTTGTATATTGGTAATTTAGCTTATTTTTTATTTCCGGCAACAGTATGACATACGTGAAACATGATTGCATTATGGCACAGCGGAGATCATGATCTGATTGTTCCATATGTGGGCACTGAGGAATGGATACAATCTCTGAATTTAACTGTTTCTTCCGATGATGTGTGGAGCCCATGGTTTCAGGATGGACAAGTTGCAGGGTCTGCTGTTTATTATGCTTTCGCCTTAATTAATTTCTCAAGGACGCATATATAGGATTCAATTCATCAATTGTGATATTTGTGTTGCCTTGCAGTTACACGGAGATATACACAAAGAATAAGTACGTGATGACATTTGCTACTGTGAAGGCAAGAAAATAGTCCACCACACTGTCCCTAATACATGTAAATAAATATTGCGATAGTATTTGGTTTGAGTGAAGTGTGATTGAATTGTGTAGGGAGGAGGTCACACAGCAGCAGAGTACAAGCCCAAGGAAAGCTTTAACATGATTAGCAGGTGGCTTTCTTATTACTATCTTTAGCTGCTGTCTTAATACTATTCAGATGTTTACTTTTTCACTAGCATGATGGATTGCCCCCTTGTCAGTCTTTGAAGGACAACTTTTCAATTTAATAAGTCCAACTCACTGGATGAATAAAACCACCTCAACTAATGTATATCATGATCAATTATGAACTACTCTCACAAGGTTTCCAAGCCTGGCACTACTACATGCTTTTTTTTTTAATATCATGATCAAACTAATTATGTTTCATTTTAGTCTTTATAACTATTAATATAAAATTTCATTATCAATTCCAAACAAATAGTAGTCAAGTAAAATGTCTAGACCTCAAATTTTATAATAAGTTTATATTTCAAAATTGGTGAAAATAACAAGTAAGTTTTTTCTTTAAAATTTAACATCAATTTAAATTAAAGTCCTAAAAGTGATGACTGATGACTAAATGACTAATACATATAATGAAATTTTTTAATTAAAATTAGGTTGATATTCAGACAAAAACATTTAAAATGTCTTTAAATAAACATGTCTAATCTCGTTCATTAAATAATATAGATTAAAAGTGTTCTTTTAATAAAAAATATTGTTATATTCTTGAAATCATTAATTTGACTCTGATACTAATTTTTTAATTTGTTTAAATTTTAAATTTTTAACAAAAATTTTATTAAAAGATTGTTTTATTTTACTTTTATTTTTTTTATAAATTTTATGAAATTATTTTTCTGCTTTCATTTCATTATCATTTTTATATTTTTTATTTTACAAATTTAATAATTTTTTTAATTAAATTTTTATTTACAATTTTTATAATTTTTTAACAATTTTTTCTTTTTTCTGAATTTTGAAGATTTGTATTTTAATCAACTAATTTTTATGGCTAATTATTCTATTTTTAGTCTAATAATTCTTTTTTTATTTTTTAATAATTGTAAAATTAAAATTTAAAAAATATTTTATATTAATTTGAAAAAAAATTCAATATCATTTAAATTAAATATTAATTAGAATCATTAATATAATTATTTCTTCTATTAAATCTTCAATTGAATTTATACTTTTATTATTAATTTATATTGTTAAAATACTTTTTTTTAACTTTAATCAAATAATTTAATAAAAAAAATTATTTTTGCAACCTTTACATGAGCAGTAGTGCTCTAACATTATGTTACAAAATTGTATTAAGATAAAATAATGATTAAATTTTTTGGTGACTAAATAATGATTAAATTATTATGGTTAAAACTCTCCGATTTAAGAAACTAAAAAAAAAAAAAAACAGAGAAGGGGGAAGTGGAAAGAGGGGTAAGGGTGACGATGAGGATGAGGGTGAGGAAAGCGTTCTGTGTATGCGAAGAACAGATAGATGCCAAAATCTAAAAGATATAGAATACGATTAATACAAGGCAAGAGTTGAATAATTGATTAAGCGAAGGAGGGAATCGAAGCGATGAATATTCGGGGTCAGGGTCAGGGTCCGCCTCCGATTCCGGCAGCGGCGGCAGGGATGATGGATGGGATTGGGGTTCCTGTTGCTCCGAATCCGATAAGCAGAAAGAAGGGGGACCGGGGTGAGGGCGTGGTTACTTCTCGATTCCAGTAGTCAGAAGCAGGTTGTGGAGGCCGGCAAACACGCCATCATGCGGCGCACCGGTCTCCCCGCCCATGACCTCCGTATCCTCGACCCCCTCCTATCCTACCCCTCGACCGTACTGGGCCGTGAGAGGGCCATCGTGATCAACCTCGAGCACATCAAGGCCATCATCACCGCCCACGAGGTCCTCCTCCTCAACTCCCGCGACCCCTCCGTGACCCCTTTCGTGGAGGAGCTCCACTCGAGGATCCTCCGGCACCACCAAGCCCAGGGAGCTGCTGTGGCCGCTGCGGCTTCGGATGATTCCAAGCTGAGCAAAGTGTATGACACGGAAGAAGGGCAATCAAGAGAGGGACAGGATGAAGATGAAGATCCCGATCCCGTTGGGGAGGAAGTGAAATCCCAATCGAAGCAGAATGATATCCAGAATGGCGATGGCATGAAGATCCTGCCATTCGAGTTTGTGGCACTGGAGGCCTGCCTGGAGGCTGCGTGCAGTGTGTTAGAGAACGAGGCAAAAACCTTGGAACAAGAGGCCCACCCTGCCTTGGACAAGCTCACTTCCAAGATCAGTACTCTCAATTTGGAACGTGTTCACCAAATTAAGAGCCGCCTTGTTGCCATCACTGGTCGCGTTCAGAAGGTAAGGGATGAGTTAGAACACTTGCTTGATGACAAGGATGATATGGCTGAGATGTATCTCACCGACAAGTTACAACAGCTCCACAGTTCTTCTGCCTCCTCTATAAATGATGATGATGTAGACAATGACCACCATAATCAGCTTGATGTTGATGACAGGCACGTGTACATGTAAATCTTTTCTGTTGCCTTGATTCTTGTTAGTTAGTACTGCTTTACTGATTCTAATCCTCCATTTAGCTGCATTCCTCCTGAAATATCACTGGAAGAGGGTGGAGCTGCTGCAAGCGATGACTATAATCAACATGATGATGACAGGTTATTAGTGGGAGTTAGCAGGGACAGCCGCGCTAGCACTACCTATAGTACCACAACTAAGCATCTTGACGTGGAGGAGCTTGAGATGCTCTTGGAAGCATATTTTGTGCAAATCGATGGCACACTCAACAAGCTCTCTACGGTATGCCTTTTCATTTCTTTGTCATGCCCTTTTTCCTTGCCTATAACTACCATTTACAGTTTTAATCTTCTTGTGTTTTATAACCAACAACATAACCAACTAATTCCCGTTTCCAAGAATTATTGTGAGGCTCTTCTGGTTTCTAATTGAGGATTTCGCTTGTTATTGCTTGCAAAAGATCCAAACATGTTAGAGATTCAAAATCTTAGTGACAACCTCTCCTTCTTTTGGGTAATAGAGGCAAATATTGTGCCTCGATAGTTTTAGGCTATGGTCTTTTCAAAGAAAATGCTTAAAACGAATTTTAGCTAACATCTCTGGTCTAGTGAACTTCTTGTATGTGATTTACATGTTACCTGAATGATAAGATTGGTTTTGATGTTGTTTTGTTGTGGTGATCCTGTTAAAGCTAAGGGAATACGTGGACGACACAGAGGACTACATCAACATAATGCTGGATGACAAACAGAATCATTTGCTCCAAATGGGAGTCATGTTGACCACATCAACTCTGGTAGTGAGTGCCTTTGTCGTTGTCGCTGGTATTTTTGGCATGAATATTCATATTGAACTATTTGATTCAAATGTTGCCGGGAATCGAGAGTTCTTCTGGACTGTTGGGGGCAACACTGCCGGAACCATTTTCTTGTATGTGGTTGCCATTTCCTGGTGCAAGTACAAACGCTTGCTCGAGTAGCTGCATGCCCTGTTTATGTGCACACCTAGAAGAAATGTTATGCAATATAAAAATCCCTCCTTTTTTATCCACCTGAAGTTCTAATACAGTGTAACATTGCTACATCACCACATTACCTGCTGCTACTTACCTGTGATCTTCAACTATTTTGTTCGTTTTGCGCAATATTTGTGGATGCAATAATATGAAATCACTCTCGGCAGTGTCATTTTATTTCCAATTTTTCAAGATTATTCGTGTATTTGGGTTGACAGCCTTACTCTATAGTCGAAATAGAGTAAATTTTGTGTATTCAATTTCTATACACTAGAGTGAGACTCACGCAATATGGGTAAATTAATGATATTATATAGTATAATTTAAAAAATATTATATTGTTTAGAAATTAAAATAGATATATACAAACTAATATTAAATTTGATGTATTTTTTAGGGGTAAGTACTATTTTGGTCCCTAAAGTTTAGGGCCAGAATCGAAATCGTCCCTCTTCTAATTTTGGATTTAAAATCATCCTTAATGTTTTTTATTGTATTAAAATCGTCCTTATAATTTTTTTTGGACAAAAATACCCTCACCACTACCAACACAATTACCTCCTCCACCACCACCACCAACACCAATACCAACACCAACACCACCGCCACCACCATTGCCACCGCCACAACCAGCAGCAACAGCACCACCACCACCACCACCGCAAACAACAAACAGAGATCAATTAACAAACTTCTTCCATCAACAGCAAACAACAATTCAGAAATCAAGAAATTCAGAAATCAAGAAAACTAACAACTCAAAACCAACAATGATTCAACAAATCAAAGATTCAACAAATCAAGAAGCAGAAGAAGCAGAAGACGAAGCAGAGGCGGCGAGCAGCAGCGGCAAGGCGGCGACCAGCAGCGGAGCGGAAGCCGACGACGACGAGGAGGTCACGGCGGCGACCTCCCTGTTTCTCCCCCCTTTCTTTCTTTCTCCACCCCCTGGTAGCGTGGTGAGGACGACGGCGGCAGCGCGGCGAGGACGCGGTGGTGATGAAGGCGCGACGGCTCCAAGCTCGTGACCCCCCTCACTCGCGATCCATCTCTCTTCGTGGTTCTGCTCACGATGGCACGAGGCAAACGGCGCAGCGGCGACTGAAGCACGAACGGCGGCGACAGGGTCTGACGGCAGCAACGCGAGCTACTCCCTCCCCAGCGCCATCCCCCTTCCCTTCCCTCCCCTCCCCTGCCCCTGCACCTTCGTATACCCCCCCCACCCACGCGTTTTCTTCCCCCCTCCCCAAACACGCATTTTGTTTTTTTTTTCTAATTTTATAAATTTTATTATTAAAATAGGAATAGGGGTAGTTTAGGAATTAAATTAAAAATTTTAATAAAAAGGACGATTTTAATACAAAAAAAAATATTAAGGATGATTTTAAATCCAAAATTAGAAGAGGGACGATTTCGATTCTGGCCCTAAACTTTAGGGACCAAAACAATACTTACCCCTATTTTTTATTTAAAATATTTTGTAATACAAAAGTTATTTTATTAAAGTTGTACAGAGTTAGTTATATTTTTATTTGTTATTTTTATTTTCGTATTTGTTTTAATGACGGACTTAGTCTTCTTATATGGTGTTTGTCCTTTTTAATTTTCGGTTGTTGTTGGAGTTGTTTTTTTCTTCTTCTTATCATATGATCTTGTGGAGACATGGTTTTTTTGAACTGTTAATTTGTATATATTTTTTTATCTATTATCTTTTTTTGTTCCATTTTTGTATATATGTTCTTCATTTGAAGATGTATCTTAGATTTATTTACTTTTCTTTTTCCTTAATCTCTTAGTTTGTATGTCATTTAGGTATGATGATATTAGTGTTGGTGAAGTTGGTCCATTGTAACAGGAGTTGAGTTTCGGTATTTTTGTTGGGACAAATATCTTGATAATAGTGTATTGTTGAGAGCATAGTTAAAATTATTTACTTTGACTTCAAATATAAGTGTGAAGTTATATAAATTTTTCAATTGGGATGATGCTTGAGTGTCATTACTATCTTGGAGTGTAATTAGATTTAAGGTAATTGTGTCCAGTGTCCAATAATTTTTTTGCTTCTCTATCAAATAGCACAAAAGTTATTGTAGTACTTTAATCTAAAATCTTTAATTTAATTTTGAATTTATAATAATTATTGAGTTAGTAATTTATAATTTGATGAAATTTTTTATGATAGGTATAATTTGATAGAATTTGATGAAATTTTTTATAATTTGAATATGTAATATTTTTTATGTTGTAACACAAAAATTTTATTTTTTGTATTTTTTTGTGAATTTTTTTTTACATCTACTTTTTTCTCTTCTCATAGTATATACAGTTTTTCAATCACATCTATAATAGTAAGAATAAAAATTTTTAGAATATTTATTTTGTGTATATATAATATATTGAATAAATTATTTTTAATAAGAATAATTTAAATAGTATAAAGTAAAAATACATGTTAATAATATTTTATGTTGTAGCATAAAAACTTTATTTTTTGTGGGTTTTTTTTTTATATCTACTTATTCTTCTTCTCTTAGTGTATTTAGTTTTTCAATAACATCTATAATAGTAAGATTAAAAATTTTTAGAATATGTATTTTTGTGTGTGTGTGCATATTGAATAAGTTATTTTTAATAAAAAATAATTTAAATAGCATAAAGTAAAAATATCTGTTAGTATTTTTTTTACTCACTCTATCAGACAATGTTTCAAGTGATACAAACTGAAAATAGTGCTGAAAAATGATCAAAATTGATTCTTTAATTTAAATAGCATATTTAAATAAGTATAATTATAAATATCTTAAAATATAATTATATGTAAAGTATTATAAAATAATAAAAAAAGTATAAATAATAAAAGTAATAAGAGTATTTTTTTTCATAAATTTATTTTAAAAATATAATAAATATTTTTATTTTGTACCTAATCATCTAATAGAATCATTTTTAAATAAATAGGCTCTATTCATTTGTTGGTGTAAATATGTTTGTAGGCAAACCACAAATTGTAAAATGAAGTAATAGCTGTAAGAGTCTTATGTATAATATATAAGTATATCAAATATTATGAAAATTGAATAGTTTGTAATTTAAAAGTTGTTATGATAATATTATTATGATACTTTTAATATAGATGTTTATTGTATTTAATTAATACTTTATATTTCTATTGAATAATAATACGTAATAAATTAATTAATTAATTGTGGGAGTTATGGTTTTAATTTTTAATTTTCTAACTTTTGATTGGTTGATTTTTAAATTTTACCAAGTAAGCAAATGTATTGATATGACATCATTAAAAAAAACAAAAATGGCTTAAATCTAATGTACAAAAACTTTGACATCAACTTTTATATAATAAAAATATATTAATGTAAAAGTTTTATTTATAAAAGTTTGGTGCGGATAAATCCATAAAGTGATCTCTGAAATTGATCTACATCATATACCAAAATCGTCTTTGAAATTTCAATTGTATCAAATGTTTTAGAGATTGGCAAAAATACACTATGTTAGTCTCTGTTCTATTTTTCGTTAACGGTATGCTAATGTGGCTGACATAGACTTTTAGTAATACGTGTTAATATTATGGTTTGACAATGTGTAATAGTATGATTATGAGTCAAATAAACACGTGAAAATTTATTAAAGAACTAGTATTTGAACAATATAAAAAAATAGAATTAAAATTAGTGCATTTAAATATATTAAGAGTGTTAAATGTATAAAAAAATGAGAAAAATTTATGGAGACTAATTTGGTATACGACGTTCAATTTCAGAGATTAAAATGAGTTATTAAATACAAAGTCAGGAATTAATTTGATACATCTACAATGATGACATAACGGATGATACGTAATTAAATAATATTGTAACATGTAGTACAAGTCAATACGTGATCAAATAACATTGTGACACGTGTATAACCATTCACATTAACATGTCACTAAAGATCTACATCATTGTGCCATGTCAACGCGCTATTATCATAAGACTAGTTGGAGACTAACATCTTGCGCTTTTACCAATTTTAAAGAAGTAATTGGTACAATTGAATCTTCGAAACGATTTTTATTTAGAATTTAAACTTATATTTTATTATTTAAATGATAATTTAAAATCTGATTGTATGACAATATAAATTGAGGCTTGCTACACATACAAGTCTTTTTGACTTACAAGTTTTACAAGTTGCTATACATTAGGGTCTTTTAATGCGTTATTCAGTTTCCAAAGCACTACACTCACCGTGGATTATGAACGACTCATCTTCCTCTTCCTCTTCCTCTTCCTCTTCCTCTTCTTCACTCACCGTGGATTATGAACGACTCCTCTTCCTCCATGTATTTCTTCGTTATTCTCTTTGCCTTTTCATTAATTGTTTTACTTGCGTTTATTACTGGTATTCTTGCTTCTTTTTTTTCGATTTTCATGGTTTCTGAAATCAAGTTTTGAAATCGTTTTGAAAATAATGGAACTTCAGAAATACATCCAAACGATTACAGAAATACACCCAAACGGTTACAGGAATTCACCTAAACGATATTTTTTTGTTATTCTCTTTGCCTTTTCATTAGTTGTTTTACTTGCGTTTATTACTGGTATTCTTGCTTCTTTTTTTTCGATTTTCATGGTTTCTAAAATCAAGTTTTGAAATCGTTTTGAAAATAATGGAACTTCAGAAATACACCCAAACGATTACAGAAATACACTCAAACGATTACAGAAATACATCCAAAGGACACCTTATGCATAATTCAGAACTCTTTCTCTTTCTCCTCCTCATCTTCTGATACTTCTTCTTCTTCAAAAACGATTTCAGAGCTTGATATCAAAAAATAATGGAAATCAAGAATAACGAAAAAAGAAAACAAAGAGAAAAGCACGTAAATGAAGAAGGAGAAAGAGAAGGCAAAAAACGAAAGAAAAGAAGAAGAAGAAGAGGAGGAAGAGGAAGAAGAATGTGCAGCAAGAAGAAGAAGAAGACGGTGCAGTGAAATTGTGCAGTAACGGTTGAAGAAGGAGAAAGAGAAAGCAAGAAACGAAAGAAAAGAAGAAGAAGAGGAAGAGAAAGAAGAACGTATAGTAACGTTCAAGCGCGTTAATATAATAACTTGTATAAAAAAATGCTTGTATGTGGAGAATTTCTCATATAAATTTGTTTATGCTATTTATGCATCAAAATTAAATTTATTCTTAATGATATAGTTTATATGTAATTGTTTACATTTTAGGAAATAATTTCTGTACGCCAATAGGGTAAAGTAATTTGATAATCTTAGGGAATAAAAATTCGGGTAAGTGAAAAATTATAGTGGATAGTTGTTATCAGACTAGTTATTGTGGATAATTTGTCACTCAACTTCATTGGATTTCTATTGTAAATTGTTTTATAATGTCACTTCATTTCAATACAAGGAAATGAAATCTTACATTTTTATATATCATACGAGTTCTATTTTTTTAATTAATGTGAAAATCTTACACAAGACCACACGAAGAAAGACTCATTGTGCAGAGAGAGACATCGGCTAACTTGGGGAGCACTGAGCAGTATTTAGCCTGGGATGGAAGGTTGTCTCCATGCCATGCGTCCGAATAAGGAAAAACATGAATTGTTGCTTTAGATTTGCTTAGTTTCTCACTTTTTTTTTAAATTAAAGTATAGCATAGGAAGACAAGTTAGAAGCGGCAGAGATGCAGGGAGTGTTGCCACAGATATAAGATGAGATCAAACACGAAGCGTGTTTTGTGGAGCAACAAAAGCCCCTTGCCTACCTCTTCTCTGTTTGAAGGCGAGAAATGTTCTCCCCATTAATGATACTAGGCTCCCACACGCATATTTTAATATGAGGAGGAAATGAAGGGGAATATTAAAAAGAATGAAAGCAGGATACGCAATTGTGGGATGACAGCAAACAGAGTTGGAACGAGCAATGGGGAATCCTTCCAAACGAGAAAAAGTTGACATGCTGAACAAAACGGGGCATTGTGAAAAGATTTGGTAGTAATGCCAACACCTGCATTCGCATTCTCCTTCTAACTTTCAGAAGACTGCATGGCGGTTAATATCGGTTAAGCCTTTTACTTGTTAATTTATTCGTTCTACTAAACGAACATAAACATCCTGATTCGATAGACTGCATTTGTATTTTGAGACTTAAGATTGAATATTGCATTTGGTGATCCGAGAGATTAAAATTGAAATTTCAATTCTTATTTCTACAAAATGACAAAATGGGGACTCGGGGCCATGGAAATTTTAGAGACCAGGTTTTGTGATTTGTAGTCATCAATTAATCATCATTAATATTTTTAATGGTGTGAGATTACATTTAATAGTATGAGATTATTCATTTTTCTTTTATTGATTAAGTGCTAGCTAAATTTTATTAAAAGTACTAGTCATCTAAACTTTTTTAAACAGAAAATGATATTGAAACATAACTTACTTCATTACATTTTATACCAAACACAATACAAAAACTTAATTTGGTTTCAATCTCTCTTCGAAGCCGTATAGCCTCCTCCTACTATTTGAATGTATTTTTTTTAATCTTAGAACAAAAACCAAATGCTACACCATGTATGTGGTTTTGTGCATTAGCGACTGCATTAAGTATTTTTAGATGTGCATTTGATCATAATTCTGTGGTGTCCTACAGAGCCAATACTTTAGGACACAGTATAGAATTATAGATGTGAACTGTGGAAGTGGAGCACCTCAGAGGTCGCAAAGGCCGAGGTTGCATATATAGAAATTTATTTAACATTTCCAAAGCATTGAGTGAAAGCGGGTATCTATGCTCACATGAATTCTGAATACGGACACAAGATACACAGCACTTTACTCAAACCTAACTAACTAGGCGTTTGCAAGTTGCAGCTGTAGCGCTTCATGTGGAAAGAGTTCCATTTCACAGTGAGGTTAATTCTTTGAGGAATTAAATATCTTTTTTGTTGGGTAAGTGCCGCTGCTACTGCTTTGCTTTAATTTAATTTTATTTGGTGATATAAATTTGGTACGAGGCTTCAGCACATGAGCCTGCCATACTTAGTCATCTTAGCTTGTGTGCACACGCACGCACTATTGACTAATCACTATTCATTCACGAGAATTAAATTACCAAAGACCACAAAAGTAAGAAAAAAAGGTTTATTTCTAAAATTCCCTTTGATTCTCTTTGGCTTGTTAAAAAATAAAAAATAAAAAGGAAATAACAGGATATGTTTTGTGATGAAATATAATTCCTTGTACACGCTAGCTCCATCTGATCCGTGCATGATTCTGGATCTTCATTTCCATCCCCTTTCTCTCCATGTGGTCAAGATAGAGAGAGAATGCAGTTGAATAGCGCTTTCATTTAGCCTGACTTCATTTCCTGATAGAGACTGTTTGCAAGGAAGATGTCATTCTTATTCTCCCCTGCATTATTATTGCAAGAACAAAAAATATTAGCAGCTAGTGATGAAGAGAAACAATTCGTTAATTAAGGAGATGGGAAGCGGGCAAGTACGTACCTCAAAATAAGTTGCGGAGAAACCGTGTGAGTAATCTAGCTCTAGCACACTGTCTTGGGAAGTTTGTTGGTTGGTGAAAGTAGTAACATTGTTCTGGAAAACAAAATGAGTATTAATTTTTGCAGTAAAAGGAATGAAAAGGGAGAATGAGCTAGCTAGTACTGACGATGGAGAAGTCACAGAGAGGAGAGCTGGCAGTGTCTTCGTCGTCATCGTCGAGAAAAGAAGGGAGGTGGTGTCGCTTCTCTTTAACAGCTAGTTTCTGCCTCTTTATAGTTCTCTGATGGGCCGCCGGAGGTGGAGGCCCAGAGGAAGCATCAGAAAGCATGGACAAGTCATCTTCTTCTTGTGGCACACTAGTTTTGGGTTTCATCTTGTGGTGCTCTTGAGGCAGAAAGGGAGTGGAAGTGGAAGCATTGAGGAAAGAGGGCTCCTCCAGGTATAGAGTCCAACCGGATTCGCAACCGCTGCTGCATTCTGACGGCAGTGCATTCATCATCTCAGCTAGCGTAGTGGGCGGGGTGCGTGGTGTATGTGTACTATATTATATATATGATGGAAAGACAAGACAAGTGGTGAAAGGGTGCATGTTATGTTATGTTTATATATATAGCATAAGATTAAGAGAGCTGAAGCACCAAGTTGGAGAGACTAGTGTAGTTCAAAACCAAGAGAGAAAACTGCTTTTGTCCTCACTCCCATTCGAAGAATGAAATGAATGAAGCTAAGTGAGTGCCAGTTGGGGGTGGGTTACACTTAAATATAGCAATGTTCTGAGTGAGTGAGTGCATCCCCTTTTATTTCATCACATCACATGCTGGACAGCCAGGCACTCTGTACTATGTAGTGTGTAGTGTGTAGTGTGTAGTGTAGTACCCTCTTCTTAACAAAACCGACTACACACACTGCACCATCTATTATTACCATTAGTAGCTACTATTAACTTAAAACACCTTATCATTAATATTATTACATTACTACTTGGAGATTAGCATTACTTGCTGTCTTGTTTCCATTCATTTGCAATGTGCAAGGGGCCCGGGGTGGTGGGGGTGTATGTGGGAGGTTGTTCTTCAAGAAGAGAGAGTAGTAAATGTACGTGATTTAATGTCGTCGTTCCAATGGGGAAAGGAATTATATTGTCCAGGAACCCCAGTTGCCCTTCCCCTTATGCCCATCATGTGTCACCATTAAACAATATTTAATTAATGCTCTCTCTACTGCAAACATATCCCTCTCCATCCTTTATGTTTTCTACTGCCATTCATTCAAAATGTGCCGCTTGTTTTTTTCTGTCAGTACTCAGTAGTCTCATCCTCCGAATCTAATTCAAACCACCACCAAGAGATTCTATAACTATGCATGCATAGGGAAATAATTAAAATACAAATCACAATTGCCTTAGCTTTTGCCAGAATTACAACAATAATAATGGACACTACTACTGTAAAATTTTTTTTGGGGCGCAGTGCACTATGACTTGACTGGGATTTTATGAATGAGTGTCCACATGCAATCACCTTCTTCCTTCTCTCCTTTTCAAGAATTTACTCTACTATCTGGATTAGGATTCACAACAGCATGTGAGCACGTGTGCATAATATTCATATGCGGGCTTCCACATATTCAAACACATGTCTGCACGTGCACACGCACTTCTATCAATTCACTACTTCAACTTAAAACGTAACTGTCTTTTATTTTTAGTTCGAGTTCTTCCCTTATATTAACACTCATCCTACTTGAATGCATGCAGTGTGTTTTAATTTGGATTCACGTTTGCCATGGTTATTTTAAGATAGAAAATGTAATTGGCTATATGATTTCACATGTTTAATTAAATTAGAGGTAATGACCAAATCAGTACCCGAAAGATTCAAACGCTGACATTTTGGTACCTCACTATTGTTATTGACAAAATGGTCCTTAAAAGATTTTAAAATTTGACAAGCGTACCCACGAGTTCACCGGAGCACATTTCCGGCAAGCACAGTGCTGACATGGCCACTGTGTTTTGATGACATGGCAAATACCCTTCTCCACCCTAATTCTTCTCCTTCTCCTTCCCCCTCCCCAACGCACTCCCCCCTTCCCCTTCCTGAATGCATTCTCCCCCTTCCCAACCCTAATCTTTCCCTCTCCCTCCCTAATCCTAATCCTCCATCTCCAACGCACTTCCCCCTCCTCAATCCAAAATCCCCCTTTCTGAACCCTAATCCCCTTCCCAACCCAGTATCTCACACTCTCAACTCTATCTCCCCTTCGTCTTCACTGCTATTGCCAACCAGAATTAGGAAACTAAATCTTCATCTTTTGTCAGAGAATCCTCATCATGAATTATCCAAAACCCAAATTTAGCTACCCCGAATAGAAAAAAAGGCAAGACTTTTGAAGTAAAAAATAGCACTTTGCAACAATCAGCATTCCTCAGAAAAATGTGAGAGTAATAAAGAGTAAATCAGTAAAACACCAAAGAAAGAAAGCACTTTTGGCATGAAAGAAAGCACTTTTGGGTGAAGGGTGGCCAAGCTTGCCGGGAAAGGCCATCTGGGGCTCAAGATCAGTGGAAGTCCGGCGAGCAGAGGGAGAGAATTCATCGGAGTTGTTGGGTCTAAGGAACCTCTCAAAGATGGCCATGAGAAGGAACATGGAGATGAGGATGGCAGTGGCCACAAAGCCAAAGAAGACAGCGTTGACTGAACTCTCAAAGTTGGTCAAATGGGAGTCATCTCTGCTCTGCACATTCACATTCATTGGAGACCCTATTGGTGCCCACCCACCATTATTGTTGTTGCTGTTGTTCTCTTCAACCACCATTTCTTTCAAAACTACTCTGATGCTGTAGTATTCTTCTGATATGCTATGCTTTCAGCATGTTGGTTTTTAATTAATTCTGGTAAAGGTAATAGCTTGTCTTGGTTTTACTGGAGAATTAGTTAAGAAAAGGGATTAGGGTTCAGAAAGGGGGATTTTGGATTGAGGAGGGGGAAGTGCGTTGGAGATG
Organism: Arachis hypogaea; assembly: GCF_003086295.3. NCBI lineage: Eukaryota > Viridiplantae > Streptophyta > Magnoliopsida > Fabales > Fabaceae > Arachis > Arachis hypogaea. Next base: position 21,588,984 of record NC_092050.1, read on the forward strand.
GGGGATTAGGATTAGGGAGGGGGAGGGAAGGATTAGGGTTGGGGAGGGGGAGAATGCATTCAGGAAGGGGAAGGGGGGAGTGCGTTGGGGAGGGGGAAGGAGAAGGAGAAGAATTAGGGTGGGGAAGGGTATTTGCCATGTCATCAAAACGCAGTGGCCATGTCAGCACTGTGTTTGCCGGAAATGTGCTCCGGTGAACTCGTGGGTACGCTTGTCAAATTTTAAAATCTTTTAAGGACCATTTTGTCAATAACAATAGTGAGGTACCAAAATGTCAGCGTTTGAATCTTTCGGGTACTGATTTGGTCATTACCTCATTAAATTATTATCAAATATTTTTTAATTATCAACTTTACATAAAAATAATTATATGAAAATATTTATCTTATTTTAATTATTGTTAATTATATATATATATATATATATATATATTAGTTATGAAATATCACAACATACTAATAATTACCTTGGTGCTTATCAAATTAAAGTCTACCTATGAGAATCCCCTTGGCAATCAAGCAACGTCCTGTTGAAATAGCATTTCAACATTTACAACGAAAATGTTGTAACAGAAGTTTGAGAATAAAAAATAGTCATAATTTTTTTATTCTTTAATTACCACTAGAATAAATACATAGTATTAAATACAATAAATATATAATTATAATATTGTATATATAAAATTATAAATATTAAATTTAATAAAATAACTTTAAATGATTATGTCTCCAACATTATTCTTTTACAATAGATTCTATATGTTAAATGTATTTAACTATTTATCTTAAAAAGGTGTTAATGTTATGCACATGTTCGTGCTCAAATCAGCAGCATACTTAGCTTGAAGATCCTCTGTCTCTTTTTTTTTTTTTGGGATAAGTATGATTTTGGTCTCTAATGTAGAGGCCGAAAATTTATTTCGTTTCTGGCCTTTTTTTTTGCTACAAAATGGTCTCCAAAGTTTCAATTTATTTTAAAACCGTCCTTCAGACTAAAATGTCCCTATCCCTTCTTCCCCAAAATCATGCAGAAGCACCAGCAGAAACACAAGCAGAAGCACAAGCAGGAACAGAACAACAATAGCTGAACCAGACGTTGAAGCTGAAGCTGAAGCAATACCAATAAAACAAACAACCAGAAGCAGAACAACAATAACAACAATTGGATAATGGAATCAGCAGAAGGACAACAACAAAAGCAAGAACCCAGAAGATAATGAAATCAGAAAAACAACAACAACAAAAACCCAGAAGAAGAGAAGAAGAAAAACCCAGAAACATCATCATCAGAAGAAACACCAAAAAATCATCATCATCATTGCCAAGAACCAAGAAAAACAAGAACCAGAAAAACAAGAACCCAAATGCAGAACTCAGAACTCAGAAAACAAAAAAAAAATCATCATTATGCAATTACTATAATTAGAAGCAATTACTAATTTACTATAATCAGAAGTAGTATCACCAATAATAACTTAACAACAACAATTGTGAAAGGTGAATCAACAATGGTGAAGCAACAACAAAAACAAAAATAGAAGCAGAAGTAGAAGCAGAAGGCAGAGGAGCTGAAGAGGTGGTGGACGGTGGTTTCGCTGGCACGAGGGCGAGGCGGCGACGTCGGTGAAGGCGAAGAGGAGGAGCAGAAACGGCTCAACCCTTGCAGTGAGATCCAGTAGCGAGGAGCAGGCGTGGCGGTGGCGGCGAGGAGCGGCAATGGTGGCCCTTTCCCCTCTTCTTGCCTGAACCAAATCCCCACCCCCACCCCCACCCCACCCCCACCCTCAAGCTCTGGAGACCGTTCCCCCTTCGAAGAAGAAGATGGTGGTGGTGCAGTGGTGCGGTGCGGTGCGGTGCGGTAGGGCGGCGGTCCCCCTTCTCTCCCCCTCCTCCTCCCCTTTTTCTCGCGCCCCCTTTCTTTCTCTCCCCACCCCCTTCTCTGTATCCCTTTCTTTCTTCTTTTTATTTATTTATTTTATATTTATTTTATTTTATAATTTTTTAATGAGGGATAATTTAGTAATAAAAAAATAAAATTAGTAAAAAGGACGATTTTAAAACAAACTAAAACTTTGGGGGATCATTTTATAGCGAAAAAAAGGTCAGGAACGAAATAAATTTTCAGCCTCTACGTTGAGGACCAAAATCATACTTATCTCTTTTTTTTTCCTTCTCCGATCCTTTTGTGCACTTACCTGAAGGGAAAAAACCAAATAAGGGAAACAAAAAAGAAAATACACAAGTCTACTTATGATATCATCAGTAAAGTGAAATAAATACATCCAAATTTGTAGGTTCACTAGAATGAAAATGATCCACTAATAACTACAAGAAAACCGGCAGATAGCGGCGGTTATTTAGCAGCGGTTCTTGTAGCGGTTTTAGGGAACGCTACCAAATGAGCTTATTTTGCAGCGGTTTTTCGGTAACCGCTGCAAGATGCACCCGTTTTGCAGCGGTTCTTGTGGCGGTTTTAGGGGACGCTGCTAAATAATCTCATTTTGCAGCGGTTTTTCTGAAACCCCTGCTAAATGTCCAGTTGTTGAATACATTGATACTCGTTTTGCAGCGGTTTTTTTCCAACCGCTGCAATTTTTTTTTAACTTGAATTTTTTTTTGTATAAACATTATTGCCTTCTTATAACTGTTCTAATCCTCGCTATTTTTTTTTAATGAAAAGATAAGGTTCAAACACTGCAACTTAATTAATGCATTAAATGGATTTTCAATTTTGTGTTACATAAAAAATAATTCATTACTTAAAAAAAATTATACATGAATAACTAAAACCGAATTTACGAATCATGTTTTCTCTTGTAGTATCAGCCATTTTGAGTTTGTATTTAACCATAACTGGTAACATAAAAATCAAGTAAACGTCCGAATTCACTAAGTCAAGACAAAGTTCAATGGAGCATAAAAATCAGAATTACTAAAGTAGACAAACAAGTTTTGAGTCAAAATTTCTCATCAACATCGTATTGACCTGGCCAGAAATACTCTGTCAAAAAAGCGCTGCAGTGACGTGATAACGGATCTGATAAGTCATCTCCAAACCATGGTATCTTGTTCAGATCGAAACCCCTTTTTGCAGCATTACTGCATCTTCTCTGTGTTGGGTGTTTAAAGTTTTATTGTCTTCTTCTGGAACCCTATTAAGCTCAACATCCCTGGAGATGTCATATCCACCGGAGGAGATAGCATCTAAATCATCTTCTGAATCAGTGTCTGCTCCATCTAGAGTGTCAGCAACTATTTTGCCTGAATATTCAGCTGACACTGAATATATGAACATGCAATCAACAACATATAAATCTAGTTAAAAGATAATGATAACTTCCAAGTCATTCTAGTTATTAAGGAAAGAAATTTTCGGAAATATGGGAAGAGGACTTTCAAAATTAACAAATGCAAAATTAACTATTACCGCCTCCTTCTTCAGTAGTTTGGACAGATTTCTTGGAAAGAAGCTCTCTAATATCACGTTCTATATACTTCAATTCCTCTTTTGAAGCAATCTCCAACTCAACACCATGCGAGTTATTAAAGCGCATCTGCACCATAATAAAATGTATAGTTGATGGTCTATTTTGTAAAACATATTGTGTCTCTGTAATTCACTTACTGTGCTAGAAATTTATTACCAACCTTTAATTCAGCAAGTATGTCTTCAGATGTCCTACCAGCTACAAATGTCACAAAAACATAGCCAAATTTCTCCTCGTACCTTGATCCCCATTCATGAAGTTCCTACAAATTTTAGCATTAATGGAACTACTATCACTGATTAAATGTCATAAGCATATAGCAACTTAAAATTCTTATTTTTCAAATAATGTTGAACGCAAGTGTTTAAGGGTACGGCTAATGAACATACCTGCACAGTAGCTTCGTTTGCCGTTTCCAAGTATTCATTAGAACAAGATCGACCTGATAAAGCCTCCAACTAAGACCTAACATTCAACTTACGGGACCATATGTCTCTGGCAACCGTAATTGCATGTTCCAATGAAGAGAATGGAGAGGCCATAGCCATTTTGTTATCGAACGTTGTGCCTGCACAGCATGATGAGAAATCCTCCGTTTTCATTTCTCCTGTTACAACACCTTTTTATATTAACTATACTTGTCAATGATAAAAATATTGTAATTCAAGATAATTTACTCGATGTCATAATTTTCTTTATTGGATGTTAAAAACAATAACAATGATGATGAGGAACTGGTGGCATTCATGAAAATCAACTTGAAATGAAAACTTAATTCAAATACGAAAACACAGATAGTAATGTAACCAGCAAACTGCGCACATCATAAACACTGTTAAACTTATCAAACACACACAGTTTTTTCTGAAAATGCTGCACATGTTTTGCCATATTTTCACTATGGCACATAATCTATGTTATCAGAACCATCTGCTACTGGGTCTTCTATATCATCATCTCTTGTCAACTGTAAATCACTGATGTCACCTGCTGCTGACATGTTCAACCCGGGCTGAGGAGAAAAAGCAGCTTCAACATCCTCATTCTCTCCTCCCATGTCATACAAGTCTCGTGGTTTTACATGAACCACTACACTCCATTCTTGATATACTTCATCACGTACATAGTACACGAGCTGAGCTTCTGATGCCAATATGTACACTTGATGTTCTAACTACTTTGTTTTTAGCAAACGGATGGAACACATGATACGCGTTCCGGCAACGGTGCTCGACAATCCCGTGTTAACGCTGTACCCTTTCGACCACCTCGCAATGAAACACGGATGGCTTCATCAAGTGACATTGGGGACGCTCGAGCTCCTGCGACAAATAGAAAGCATCCACCGGATTCACATGAAGGTGTAGATGACCATTCAGAAGATGAAGACTATGACCCGGAGGCGGATGAGATCGAGTCATTCGATGACCATCTAGACAACATGTTTGCCGCACATGAAATTGAACGTCAAGGCAATGTAAACCGCAAAAAAAGGACACTGATTATTGGGTTGTTGATGTCATAAGTATTCTTCTGATGCTTGCTTCTTAGTAAATGTAACGATTCTTCTCTGTGCATTATATTCTCTTAGTAAACTAACATTTGAAGTTTGTTCATTGCTGTTAGAAAATGGTGTGATCTCTTCTATGGAGCTGACTGTTAAGGAGGCATTAGCACTTCCTCCTGGAAAGAAGATCGTTCTACACCATAACAGAGAGTTGCAACAAGTTGGTCAGGCAGCGGGCTTATTGAGCGGGTTCTTGGGGACATTGGGATATGATTTTCAACAATTACCAATTTGTACAAAGAGTTGGAAGACAATGAGCAAGGCTTCCAAGGAGCATGCGTATGACCAGGTTAAGGTAATGTTTACTCTTTTGTTTGATAAAGTAAGGCGCTACCAATGCTCGGTGTAAATTGCTATTTTTTTACATATTAAATGAACAATAGAAGGAAAGATTAAGACGCACACACATGATATCGACCATACGAATTTTTATAGAATATTCGATAAATTTCTAAGGAATTTTTTGTATAGTTTAAATTGCACTATATAATTATACAGCTTAATCCCCAATTAATCTGATCCTTCGTGTATAGCAATGTAACTAAGAATTGTAGTAATAATAATAACAACAATAATGAAGAAACTTATAAACCTCATGAGAATGTTAAAGCTGCTCCTATTACTATTAATTAGAGAGTGACTAGCTATTATTTATGATTTTCGGTTAGATGAAAATGCCTGAGGAAAATAAAATTGGAACACATCTGCACAAGTTAATTATGTTACCATCCTAACTTTGAAATTTTGAATGTTTATGTGGTTTTAATTTTTTCTTGAGAGATTATTTCATTGTTTCCTTTCTATGGGGATGCTGTTTTTTTGTGTGCAGCAACTCTCCGTTAGTAGGTGGATACACAATTGGTTTTCTATTTTATTTGTTTTAGTCTGGTAAATTAGAAAAGGATAGTGCATGTTGGGTTTCTTGTAGTTGACTTCTGTGAATTTTGTTGTCGAGAATTGTTGATGTCATAAAGTATGTCTTTTGATAATACATAAGTCTTTTTGAGGTGGTTAATTATTATATGTTGTCTTTTGATTTGAACTACTTGTAGCGAGTCTTCCATTATGAGGATGATAAAAGAGGGTGGATAAAGCGGAAAATTTTACAAAGAATAGGAAACTGCTGGAGGAATTCAAGAAATTATTTGTTCCATAAGGTTTATGACGAAGAACTAACTTTTGAGGAAAATATCAAGCGTAAGCCAGCAGGAATAGAGGCAAATCACTGGAAAAAGTTTCTTGAATATCGATTGGACGATGACACGAAGGTAACAAATATGTAGTTGAAATTTCAATGTATGCGATTTTAAATGGTAATGAACTACTACTAAATATGCTGAATTTATTGTGATAGTGGAAAAACTACTACCCAAATTTTCATCATCTTATCATTTTTTTTGTTTCCTAAAGTTGTACGCTCAAGGCTGATTTATAAAATCATTAACAGTGTAGTAATTTATCCCGATAACATTTATTTTTTTTTGTTTTGTGTGCAGGAGAAGTGTAGAAAAAATGCCGTTAATCGTTCAAAGCAACAATACACACATACCGGAGGTTCTAAAATGATGGCAAAAAAGAGACACGAAAAAGTAATTAATTTAACTTCAGTTCAACAATATTGACATGTTTCTGGTAATACAGTGTTGTGTTTAATACAAATGTGTGTTGATGATTGTTATAGGAGCAACGACTGGGAAGGCCTATTGGGAGAGGAGAGGGATGGACCTTGAGTCATAAAAAAAAGAATGGAAAGTATATGAATGAAGAAGCGCGTTTGGTTGGGGTAAATCATGTTCATTACTTTTTCAAATTTTCCTTTGCAATTACTATCATTGAATTTAGATTAGTGTAAATCCGGACCTCACATGTTTACAGGAAGCAATTGAACTTGTTGAGAGCCAAGATCCCTCTAGCAAGGAATTTTCACAGAATGATTCCCTTGCACAAGTGCTTGGAAAGGAGCACCCAGGAAGAGTTCGTGGACTTGGTATTGGTACATGTCCGAGTCGGTGTTTTCGTAACATTCCAGAGCAGTCGGACTACGGTGTACATATTAAGGAGTATCAGATGGAGATTGTGAAACTCAAGGCGGAGGTAGCAGAACTCAAGGCGGAGGCAGCAGAACTCAAGGCAGCAGCAGTAGAGGAAAAGACAAAGAGACAGAGAATGGAGACAGAGGAAGCTGAAGGGAAGGCAAAAATACAGACAATGGGAGATTTGTTGACATACGTAATCCAGCAACAAGGAGGTAATTTGCCACCTGAAATAGCTGCGGGTTTGGATTCTTTGAGAAGTGCACCAACCTCATCCCATGCAAGATGATGTGTGGGCACTAATGATTTGATTTATCAGTATTGTAATTGGAATACTCTTTTATTATTTACTTTCGTAATGACTTTTGAGATATTTATTTGTAGTTTTTTATCTTGTTGACTTTATTGTAGTTTACAGTAATGGATGCACTGGATGAAAATTATCGTTATAATTATTCACCTTTGCATTTATTAATTATGTTTTGTTTCGTGTGTTGTTTTTGGATTGGCTGTTGCTTATTTTAATAAATTAACGCAGTTGAGTGGATGAACATATAAAGAATAAAAGAGTTGTCATATTCTATTATAAATTCTGGTTTTTTTTTTTAAAAAAGTGTTACTCGATATTTGGCAGCGGTTTTAAATCCGCTGCTATATTCATAACAGGATTAGTAAACGTATGGCATTTTGCAGCGGTTGTCCCTTAAATAATATTTTGACGATTTAGTAGCGGATGAAACCGCTGCAAAATAATTCCGCTGCAAAATACCATTTAGCAGCGGTTGTTCCAGCGGTTACTAATAACCGCTGCTAAGGGTTTAGCCGCACACTATCTTTCAGCGGATTTATCAACCGCTGCTATCTGCCGGATGTGGTGTAGTATATAAGAAACACAAATGAAAAAGAATAGATTGGTTTTACCAAAGCCTTATTGATCACACTTTTTTCCCCTACTCCTTCCTTTCCTCCATGAATTAGGACAGGGCTATTAAACAACATGAATGGGCTTTTTCTCATTCCAGATTCCGTTTTCGTTGTTGTTCTCCATCAATCTCAAGTTCGATTCTTCTCGTCACTTCCAAAATTATTAGTTTTCTCCGGAACCCATTGTCATTGAAAGGGTATCCTACCCTTACATACATGTTCTCACGTGATTGGGTGTGGCTGATGATTTATGCTTGATTATGATAAGTTATTGGGATTACACATTTATTATAGCATCCTACCACACAAAATCTTACGCTATAGTCTGAGATAGCGAGTCATTACGATACCTAAAACTTAAGAATATGTACATAGTATTTGAAGATAATGATATATCTAAGAGCCTGTGAAAAAAAGATGACAGAACAAATAATCACATTGCACTCAAAACGTCAAAGATATAACACATCAATATACAAAAAGGAGATACATAGCAAATACTAATCTCGACCTACAAAAATAAGGGCAAATAGAAGGTATAATACAACCCAACAGTAAATAAAATACAACTTTTTTTTTCATAAATAAACCTCTAAGAGATATACAATCATGTGTTCAAAAGTGGATAATGTAAATACACTAAACATAAAATACAGAAGAGTCTTCGCTTTGCAAAGGAAGTCTGGCATGCTCAATGAGGTGCGTCACGTCCTGCATTTGAAAATTACAAAATTTGACAACAGGTGATGAGAATCCGAAGGTTCCCGATAAGGTAATAATTCCAAATAGAGACTATGTATAAAGATATGAACCCGCTAGGCAATCCTAAACTCCAAAATGCACCATATTCAAGCCTAGGGTCCTTTCTAAATTCAAACAAGAAAAATCAAACTAAGTCTCAGTCATACTAGCGATATCAAAATCTCAAATCTTCTCAATACAAGCCACCATCTCTCTCTATATCATAATTGTCCAATATTTAATAATTCTATATCAAATCTCAGTCCCAATGGTATCAATTTATTCTCAATGTTTACTCTTAACCCGAAGTAAGTGGGACAAGGCCACAACTCTTGCATCTACCCAGACAACTCAAATATCAATCAAACTCATTTCCATCATCTAATCACTAACAAATCATTTAGAACAAACCTCAGCATCACCATCGCCAGTATAATAGATCTCTCAATTGTTCAAACACATACAAAACAATACAAAGAATACACAAATAGAGAGAATAGATAAAGGAAGTAGCTCAAATAGCATATAGATATAATTATTCAATAAGACAAGCCAAATGCAAGATGCACACCCAATCAATACACATAAATAAAAATGATGTATGCCTGTCCTACTGGCCATGAGCTCACACGTCGTTTAAACTTTTAGAACCCAATATATCTGGTAGCTAACCCGGATATAGAACACCACAACACGGAGTAAGTGGGACTAAACCGCAACCCTTGCCTCTTATCCGCTTAACCCAGAGCAAGTGTGACAAACCTCAACCTTTGCATCTTACCCAAGCAGGTGTTTACAATCTCAACCCAGAGCAAGTGGGACAAATCTCAACCCTTGCATTTTACCCAGGTGTCTCAAGTCTCAACCTGTAGCAAGTGGGACAAACTTCAACCTTTGCATCTTACCCAGGTGTCTTAAGTCTCAATCTGGAGCAAGTCGGACAAAGTTCAACCCTTGTATTTTACCCAGGTGTCTCAAACCTTTACCTGGAGCAAGTGGGACAAAGCCACAACCCGTGCATCTTACTCAGGTAGGTGCTTAAAATCTCAACTTTGAGTAAGTGGGACAAACCACAAACCTTTCATCTTATCCGGGTGCCTCAAATATCAACCTGGAGCAAGTGGGATAAAATCGAACCCTTTCATCTTACCCAGGTGCCTCAAATATCAACCCGGAGCAAGTAGAACAAAGCTGCAACCCTTGTGTCTTACCTAGGAAATCTATGATATTCGTAGTCTTTAATCAAATTCACAAGTTATTAGATTCATAAATCTCCATGTCTTTATCACTTCATTAATTTATTTATCTCGTGAGTGGGACAACGCCACTGTCCTCACCGTGGGTGGGACAAAGCCACTATCCCCACAAAGCAATAGTGCACTGGGTAAGCGGGATGATACCATCATCCTTGCCAATTCGGTCACTCAGACCATAGTTCATTATTATCATTGTCTTAAATTAGTTTCATAAGTTAGTATGTTCTTTTACCCCAATTCTTTATTAAGTAATCAACTTTGTTTTCTTGTGAGCGGAATAACACCACCGTCCTTACTAGAGGCGGGATGAAGCTACCATCCCCACTTAACTCGGAGCAAGTGGGGCAAGTCACAATTCTTTCATCTTACCTAGGAAGTTAACCACGTATCATTAACTTTAATCAATTTTAGGAATTATTAGGTACATTAACCCCAATTCATTATAAATTTATCACATTTAAACTCATTAACCGCTAATCTTTTATCAATTTGCCAATTTCATTAACACGTGAGCAGGATGGAACCTCCGTCCTCACCGCGGACGGGATAAAACTACCATCCCTGCAATAATTTTATCTGGTTTACCAAGTGGTTATCCGGGAATTAATCAGTTCATCTCATTATATCACTCCCCAATGTATTAAAAGCTTAATTATCGGTTATTCAACTTCATGCGGAGGTTAGAGGGATTTACAAACAGACTGGACAGGCTAAACAGTCCAAAATCATCATTTAAAAAAAAAGAGTGTCATGCGTATGCATGGGTCATGCGTACGCATGGTTTTAATTCTGTTTGCATGTCATGTGTACGCATGTCCCCAACTTTTTGCAAAATTTGTAGAATTCAGTTTTTGACATCAAATTTCAAACATGCATAACTTTTGCTACAAAAATTTAGTTTCCATCCATTCTTTGACAATTTTAAATTTCTCTTCTCCAATTTTAATTCAATATAAATTTCACCCAAATCCAAACTCCGAGCGCCAAGGTATGTCCCGTCGAAGTTGGTCAAAAACTCATTTTTACCGAATTCTCACTTTTGCTCAATTTCACCAAACATCAATCCAAATTCAACTTCAAACATCTCCAAAACCATTTTTACCCCTTTCAAATACTCATTCACCGATTTTCAACTATTTCAAACCTAACCAAACCCCATTCTAATTCATTTAGTACTTCCATTTACAATAACAACACTCATAATTCCACATTTCCAACCAGACCAAAACTAATCATCCAACTCATTATCATTATTTCCAACAATTTACAATATGATACACCAATGTTTACCTTACCTTATCAAATAGGGAATTCCTCACCGTATTATGGCTTCCGACCCAATTTTTCACATCAATCAATATAATAACAACTATAATCAAGCTTCTAATTACTCAATCTAACACCATATCATACAATTTGGCACAACGTCAAAACTAGGGCTCATATAAATTGATGAACTAAGAGGAAAAAAGGGGTTCTTACCTTTACCCACTAAAATTAGTGATAAAAATCACCAAGAACACAAGTTAGAGAACTCCTATAACATCAAAATCACCAAAAATCCTTAATAACCAACCTCAAAATATGAAATCAGATTTGAATGAGAAATTAGACCTAGAATTTCAAATTACTCACCAAACTAATTAGATAGAATTGAAGAGGATGAGGAGAGAGACGCGTGGCTGCAAACGGCTCGTCAATTGAAATTCCGGAGCAAAAGTTTTGACTAAATAAAAATGATGGAGCTAGAATTTGCTCTCCCTTCTCTCTTCTCTCTATTTCAGCAGCCCCCTCTCTAAATGAATAGTGAAGGTGCTGAAATGTTACCTAAGTGAGGGATTATATACTTGGACTTGGGTCCAAGTGTGGTCCAACTTAAGTTCTTATCCCTTTGACTCAACTTTGAGTCAAAACTTTTAAGATAAGTACTTAGAATTTCGTTCTAAATATTTTTTCTTATCATTTTTACATTTTCAACTTTTTTCACTTGCAGTACCGGTCAGATTTAAGTCGGTACAAACAATTTTCATGCTGGTATGCATTTTTCCATAATTAGTTATATTTTTCTGCTCAATTTTATTTTTCTGAAATAAATTCTCATCGGTATTTTCCCAAATTATAAACTTTTAATTTTCTAATACTTTATGCTTATAATTAATTTATTAATTAATTATTCAGGATTTATCCAGATTTTACATTTATGATTACTATTGATATTGGATGGCATTGAAAGTTGAGAATAATTCTCAAATATGTTTAATAAACAAAGTACCTAATTAAATTAAGTCTTAATAGAAATTGAACTAACTTACCTTCATATTTTTAACCTTGAATAAGGTTTAGTATATATATTTTGTTTTGCGTGAAAAACTCAATACAAAGGAGAAATTGGCTAGACTTGGCGTTTTTTTAGAAGAGTTCTCAAATTGTATTGTCCAAAAACTGTTTTCAGATCCAAGATATCATGGAGTATTTGGTGAGCAATATTGAAGGAGAAAAATCTGGTGTGGGTATGACTAGAAAATGCTTTGTCATGTTTTAAAACATGACTAGAACTAAAAATTTCAAGCAAACCAAAAGATGTATGGTATTTTATTTTTTATGATATAATTTGGTGTTGTAAAATACTAGAAATGAATCCCGCTAGGGAGTCAATGAAATATCTGTACAATGTATATAATGAGATGTTTATTTGACCCAATATGAGTTAAAAATGAACATCAAGGGTAAAATACTACTAATTTATCAAACACAATACACCCATACTATCCAGAATAACCATCCGGGTATCAGGGATAATAAACATATGATATCCTACTAAATCGAACATAATACAGCCCATTATACCAGTGGCGGATCCAGAAATTTTATGAAGAGGGGGCCGAAAACAAAAAATTGAAAGTACCATATTAAAATTGAAAGCTTTAATAAAAAAATAATTGTATATTTTAATATTATTTTAAATTAAAATTAATTTTAAAAAAATCATTTATATCAAAATTTTTTTCATAAAATTCTAATTTTTATCCATATTATAAAAGATATAATATAAATAATATAAATTTGTTTCTCTAATACTTTTAATATATATATATATATAAAATAAAATAATGAATATAATATATAAGATATATTCGTATTAATAAATAATTCACTTATTTTGATTTTAATATCATAAAAAATAAAATTTAATCTAATTTATTTTTATGTATATATTTTCTTATTACATTTAATTAGGAATTATTATAAAACTAAAATATTTTTATATAATAATAAATAGAAAAATTATAAAAAAGATAAAAAAATTGAAAGAATAAAAAAAATAAATTTAAAATGCATGAAATGGAATTTGAACTTATGTGTTGGAGTATAAAATGTCTCCTTTTAATCATTGAACTAGAAGGTATATTATTAAAAATTTTACACATTATATTAAATATATTCTAAGTTTTAAAAATTTAGGGGGGCCATGGCCTATGCAGATCCCCCTTAAATCCGCCTCTGCATTATACACATTGTACAGATACTCCATTGACTCTCTATACTTCCTCTACTAGAAATAGTTATATTTAAAGAAAGTAGATTAAATTTGAATGAGATGAAAGGAGAAATAACAAGGCTTCTTGCAATAGAAGAAAATATGAAATGAGAGGAAATTAAATATGGTCACATGATTAAGCTAAGTTGAGGTCATGCTCTATTCTTATGATAGTTGATAAAGAAAGCATGTTGGATCGACAATTTATAGCATTACTAGGTGTCTAATATTTTTTATTTTCTTGACATTAATGCTTTTTTTCTCATATTGGTGTAGTATATATGTTCTTAGGTCTGATGTATTTCTGTTTTTTTTTTTTTTTTGTTATTTTGTTGATTCTTATTTTTGTGTTTTGACATAAATCTCATTATCTTTATATGAAATTTTGTGAGTGTAAAAATATAAAAATAAGTCAAATATATTTGTGATTGAACTATGATTTATTGCCTCAAATTTATATATTAAATTGTCAATTCTTGATCATTTGCATCTATGATTGGCTAGTTCTGAATTTTGAAAATCGATTCTCAAAGAATTAGTTAATTTTAACTTATATAGAGTTCTATTTTATTTTTTACTTTGACAAAGATATGTGTTATTTTTAATTTTAATTTTCATTGTTCAAATTTGCAAAGGCACAAAATTGATGACAACATGCCAGAATTTATATTGACTGAAACATACTAAAAGAGTCAATGATTATAAATCCTACATGGTTACATGATACAAATTTTTTGTTAGAAAAAATTGTATTTAGTTGAATATGTAGAACTTATTTTATTGTAAAAGAATTTTAATTATATTAAAATATTTTAATTATCTATATGATTATATATTATATAAATGTTGAATTAGTGTGTGATGAGTGGATAATTTATACGCTTTTTGGCATTGTTTTTAGGTAGTTTTTAGTATGATTTAGTCAATTTTTATTATATTTTTATTAGTTTTCAAGCAAAATTCACATTTCTAGACTTTAATATGAGTTTGTGTGTTTTTCTGTGATTTCAGGTATTTTCTGGCTGAAATTGAGGGACCTGAGCAAAAATCTGATTCAGAGGCTGAAAAAGAACTGCAGATGCTGTTGGATTCTGACCTCCCTGCACTCGAAATGGATTTTCTGGAGCTACAGAAACCCAATTGGTGTGCTCTTAATTGCTTTGGAAAGTAGACATCCAGGGCTTTCCAGCAATATATAATAGTCCATACTTTGCCCGAGTTTTGACGACGCAAACTGGCGTTCAAACGCCAACTTCCTGCCCTATTCTGAAGTTAAACGCCAGAAACAGGTTACAAACCAGAGTTAAACGCCACAAACAAGCTGCAACCTGGCGTTTAAATCCAAGAAGAGTCTCTACACGTGAAAGCTTCAATGCTTAGCCCAAGCACACACCAAGTAGGCCCTGGAAGTGGATTTCTGCACTATCTGCACTTAGTTACTCATTTTCTGTAAACCCTAGTGACTAGTTTAGTATAAAAACTACTTTTAGTGATTTATTTCACATCTTTTGATCATTTTTGAGACTATCTTTGTATCACTTTTGATCTCTTGATCACGTTTAGGGGGCTGGCCATTCGGCCATGCCTGGACCTTCTGTTCTTATGTATTTTCAACGGTGGAGTTTCTACACCCCATAGATTAAGGTGTGGAGCTCTGCTGTTCCTCATGAATTAATGCAAAGTACTATTATCTTTCTATTCAATTCAAGCTTATTCTTATTCTAAGATATTCACTCGCACTTCAACCTGATGAATGTGATGATCCGTGACACTCATCATCATTCTCACATATGAACGCGTGCCTGACAACCACTTTCGTTCTATCTGCAATAGCTTGAGTGTGTATCTCTTAGCCTCCATTTCGAAATATCGGAGTCTTCGTGGTATAAGCTAGAATCAATTGGTAGCATTATTGAGATCCGGAAAGTCTAAACCTTGTCTGTGGTATTCCGAGTAGGATCTGGGATGGGATGACTGTGACGAGCTTCAAACTCGTGAGTGTTGGGCGTAGTGACAGACGCAAAAGGATCAATGGATCCTATTCCAACATGATCGAGAACCAACAGATGATTAGCCATGCGGTGACAGCGCATTTGGACCATTTTCACTGAGAGGACGGATGGTAGCCATTGACAACGGTGATCTCCAACATACAGCTTGCCATGGAAAGGAGTATGAATGATTGAATGAAGACAGTAGGAAAGCAGAGATTCAGAAGCAACAAGCATCTCTATACGCTTATCTGAAATTCTCACCAATGAATTACATAAGTATCTCTATCTTATTTTATGTTTATTTATATTTTAATTATCAAAACCTCATAACCATTTGAATTTGCCTGACTGAGATTTACAAGATGACCATAGCTTGCTTCAAGCCGACAATCTCCGTGGGATCGACCCTTACTCACGTAAGGTTTATTACTTGGACGACCCAGTGCACTTGCTGGTTAGTTGTGCGGAGTTGTGAAAAAGAATTGAGATTATGATCGTGCGTACCAAGTTGTTGGCGCAGTTGAGATCACAATTTCGTGCACCAAGTTTTTGGCGCCGTTGCCGGGGATTGTTCGAGTTTGGACAACTGACGGTTCATCTTGTTGCTCAGATTAGGTAATTTTATTTTAATTTTAAGCTTTTTGTTTTTATTATTTTTATTTTTGAAAAATTTTCAAAAAAAATAAATTATTCTATGACTTCAGAATTTTTAAGAATGAATTCTAGAGTTTCATGATGATCTGTTGAAGTCTGGCTGGCTGTGAAGCCATGTCTAATCTTTTGGACCGAGGTTTCAACTTATCATCACAAGAGCTTGTTGATTTCTATCAATCTTGTTGTTGTATGTAATGTTCTACTGAAGCTTGGCTGGCCATTGGCCGTGTCTAGTGTTTTGGACCGGAGCTTTCACTGAAAGCTTGGCTGGCTAGTAAGTCATATCTAATTCCTGGACCGGAGTTTTAAGCTAACATTGCATGATTCCTGGAACTCCTATTAAAAATTTTGAAATCCTTATTTTTTTTCCAATTAATTTTCGAAAAATACCAAAAAAATTTAATAAAATCATAAAACCAAAAATAATTTTGTGTGTCTTGTTTGAGTCTAGTGTCAAATTGTAAGTTTGGTGTCAATTGCATCTTTTTAACTTTTCTTAAAGTTTTCGAAAACTCATGCATGATGCTCTTCATGATCTTCAAGTTGTTCTTGATGATCTTCTTTGTTTGATCTTTGTATTTTCATGTTTTGTGTCTTTTCTTGTATTTCATATGCATTTTCAATTTGTTAGTGTCTATAGTTTGAAAATTTCTAAGTTTGGTGTCCTGCATGTTTTTCTTTTCTTAAAAATTTCAAAAATAAGTTTTTGGTGTTCATCTTGACATTCAAAGTGTTCTTGCATGCATCATGTGTTTTGATCTTGAATTTTCATGTTTTGCATCATTTTTATATTTTTCTCTCTCTTCATTAAAAATTCAAAAATAAAAAAAAATATCTTTCCCTTATTCTTCTCATAAATTTCGAAAATTTGGATTGACTTAGTAAAAAAAAAAATTTTAAAAATCTAGTTGTTTCTTATGAGTCAAGTCAAATTTTCAATTTAAAAATCCTATCTTTTCAAAACTTTTTCAAAAACCAAATCTTTTTCATTTTTCTTTCATTTTTTTTCGAAAATTTTCAAAATCTTTTTCTTATTTCTATTTCATATTTTCAAAATTAATGCTAACAATTAATGTGATTAATTAAAAATTTTGAGTTATTACTTGGCTAGTAAGAAAGGTCTAATCTTTAAATTTTAAATCATATCTTTTTATTTCTTGTTAGTCAAGTAATTAACTTTAAATTCAAAAATCAAATCATTTTAAATTTCTTTTTCCAAATCTTTTTCAAAATAAATTTCAATCACATCTTTTTCAAAACTTAATTTCAAAATCTTTTCTAACTTCTTATCTTTTCAAATTTGATTTTTAAATCTTTTTCAATTAATTACTTAACTTTTTGTTTGATTTTAAAATTCTTATCTTTTTCAAAACCACCTAACTACTTTTTCCTCTCATTACTTTCGAAAATCCCTTACCACTTTTTCAAAATTTCTTTTTAATTAACTAATTATTTTAAATTTTAATTTAATTTTAATTTTCTTTTTAATTTTTGAATACTAACTAATATTTAAAATAAAAACAAAAATATTTTTATTTTATTTTATTTAATTTTCGAATTCTTCCCCCTCTCATCTCTTTCTATTTATTTATTTATCTACTAACACTTCTCTTCTACTCATAATTCGAACCCCCTCTTCTTCTCTGTGTTCGAATTTTTCTCTTTTCCTTCTTCTATTCTTCTCTTCTTCTACTCATATAAATGAATCTCTATACTGTGACATAGAAGATTTCATATTTTCTCGTTCTCTTCTTTTTCATATGAGCAGAAACAGGGATAAAGACATTCTTATTGAAGTTGATCCTGAACCTGAAAGGACTCTAAAGAGGAAACTAAGAGAAGCTAAAACACAACCCTCTGGAGAGGATCTGACAGAAATTTTCGAAAAAGAAGGAGACATGGCTGAACCCAATAACAATGCCAACAATGCAAGGAAGATGCTTGGTGACTTTATTGCACCCTCTTCTGACTTCTATGGAAGAAGCATCTCAATTCCTACCATTGGAGCAAACAACTTTGAGCTTAAGCCTCAATTAGTTTCTCTAATGCAACAGAATTGCAAGTTTCATGGACTTCCATTGGAAGATCCTCATCAGTTCCTAGCTGAATTCTTACAAATCTGTGACATTGTCAAGACCAATGGAGTTGATCCCGAGGTCTACAGGCTTATGCTTTTCTCTTTTGCTGTAAGAGACAGAGCTAGAACATGGTTGGATTCACAACCTAAGGAAAGCCTGAACTCTTGGGAAAAGCTGGTCAGTGCTTTCCTGGCTAAATTCTTTCCACCTCAAAAGATAAGCAAGCTTAGAGTGAAAATCCAAACCTTCAGACAGAAGGAAGGTGAGTCCCTCTATGAAGCTTGGGAAAGATATAAGCAATTGATCAAAAGGTGTCCTACTGACATGCTTCCAGAATGGAGCATCATAAGTATATTCTATGATGGTCTGTCTGAGTTGTCAAAAATGTCATTGGACCAATCTGCAGGAGGATCACTTCATCTAAAAACCCCTGCAGAAGCTCAGGAACTCATTGAAATGGTTGCAAATAACCAGTTCATGTACACCTCTGAAAGGAATCCTGTGAACAATGGGACGCCTCAGAAGAAGGGAGTTCTTGAAATTGATACTCTGAATGCCATATTGGCTTAGAACAAAATATTGACTCAACAAGTCAATATGATTTCTCAGAGTCTGAATGGATTGCAAGCTGCATCCAACAGTACTAAAGAAGCATCTTCTGAAGAAGAAGCTTATGATCCTGAGAACCCTGCAATGGCAGATGTGAATTACATGGGAGAACCCTATGGAAACACCTATAATCCTTCATGGAGAAATCATCCAAATTTCTCATGGAAGGACCAACAGAAGCCTTAACAAGGCTTCAATAATAATGGTGGAAGAAATAGGTTTAGCAACAGCAAGCCTTTTCCATCATCTTCTCAGCAACAGACAGAGAATTCTAAATAGAGCCATTCTAGCCTGGCAACCATAGTCTCTGATCTATCCAAGACCACACTAAGTTTTATGAATGAAACAAGGTCCTCCATTAGAAATTTGGAGGCACAGGTGGGTTAGCTGAGTAAGAAGATTACTGAAACTCCAAGGTCCTCCATTGAACTTTCTTCTGCCATTCATGAGCTCTGATGAATATTCTTCCTCTGAAGAGGATGAAGACATCACTGAAGAGCAAGCTGCTAAATATCTAGGAGCAATCATGAAGCTGAATGCCAAGTTATTTGGTACTGAGACTTGGGAGGATGAACCCCCCTTGTTCACCAATGAACTGAATGCATTAATGAGGCAGACATTACCTCAGAAGAAACCGGATCCCGCAAAATTTTTCATACCTTGTACCATAGGCACCATGACCTTTGAGAAGGCTCTGTGTGACCTGGGGTCAGAGATAAACCTCATGCCCCTCTCTGTAATGGAGAAACTGGGAATCTTTGAGGTGCAAGCTGCAAGAGTCTCACTAGAGATGGCAGACAAATCAATGAAACAGGCTTATGGACTAGTAGAGGACGTGCTAGTGAAGGTTGAAGGCCTTTACATCCCTGCTGATTTCATAATCCTAAACACTGGGAAGGATGAGGATGAATCCATCATCCTTGGCAGACCCTTCCTAGCCACAACAAAAGTTGTGATTGATGTTGACAGAGGAGAGTTGGTCCTTCAGTTGAATGAGGACTACCTTGTATTCAAGACCCAAGGTTCTCCTTCTGTAACCATGGAGAGGAAGCATGAAAAGCTTCTCTCAATACAGAGTCAAATAAAATCCCTACATTCAAACTTTAAGTTTGGTGTTGGGAGGCCACAACCAAACTCTAAGTTTGGTGTTGAGAGGCCCCAACCCTGCTCTGATTATCTGTGAGGCTCCATGAGAGCTCACTGTCAAGCTATTGACATTAAAGAAGCGCTTATTGGGAGGCAACCCAATGTTATTTAATTATATCTATTTATTTTCCATTGTTATTTTATGTTTTCTTTAGGTTGATGATTGATAAACCCATATTTCATGAGTTCTTTTGTGCTTAATTAAAGTGATTTATTCAACTCTTCACCTACTTATTCACATTAATTACATAGTTTTACTTTCCCTTCCTTATTATGTCATATAATGAAAAACATGTTTTCTAAGCTTTAAAAAATTAATTATTTTAATTACCTTTATTTCCATTCGATGCCGTGATTAGTGTGTTGAGTAGTTTCAGATTTTCTAAGGCAGAATGACTTAAAGGATGGAAAAGGAAACATACAAAAATGGAAGGAGAAAGCAAAACGGAGCTTTGAGGAAACTGGTGTTCACGCGATCGCATGGACGACGCGATCGCGTACCAAGCACGAATCAGCAGCGACGCGGCCGCATGACTGACGCGACCGCGCGCCTTGAGTAGAGCGCACATGACGCGGTCGCATGACTGACGCGACCGCGTGGCAAGGAAAAGCTCCGAATGACGCGACCGCGTGACCCACGCAGACGCGTGACCCACGCGGACGCGTGACAGAGGCCACGCACCAGAAATTGCAGAAAATGCTCATAACGAGTTCTGAGGCCCTTTTTGGCCCAAATCCAAGTCCAGAAGGCATAGACCAGAGGTTATGAAGTGAGGGAATGCATCCATTCAGGGAGAGCTCGCATATTTTCACCTTTCAATGAATTAGATTTAGTTGAGAGGGAGATCTTCTCTCTCTCTCTTTTAGGATTTAGGATTTCTTCTTGTTTTAAGAGTAACTCTGAATCCCAGGTTTAATGTTCTTTTAATATTACTTCTCTTTATTTATTCCAACATTTGAATTGATTATTATTATTTATGAATTATTCCATGTTACAGATTTCTATTTGAATTAATGATGATTGAGGTATTTTCAGTTTATGATTGTTATCTTTGACTTAAGTTGCCATTGCTTCCCATCTAAGGACACTTTTATTATTCCAGAAATTTTACTTTTCCCCTTTTGGTTCTGGTTAAGAATTTAGTAACTCAACAGTTATTAAACTCAACATAATTGATAATCGTTATCTTGCTAATTGAGCTGAACTTAAATAATCCCAACCTTTTCTGAGGAAATAATTAGGATTCAAAAGTCAATTTAATTAGTCCCTTGACTTTCCTTTGCCCTGGTAAAGGTTGACCAAGTGGAGTTTAGATTCAACTTTCATTATAATTGAGAGAGATAACTAAGTTGGACCTCTAATTTCTCTACCTTGCTAAAAGTCACTTTACAGTTATTATTTATTCTTAATTGCCATTTAATTCACTCGTCATTTAGATTACTTGCTTCTCACCTTCTAAACCCCAATTATAACCTTTATAGCCAATAATAAGAACATACTTCCTCGCAGTTCCTTGAGAAGACGACCCGAGGTTTGAATACTCGGTTAACAATTTTTAAAGGGGTTTGTTACTTGTGACACCCAACACGTTTGTACGAAGGGATTTTTGCCGGTTCAGAAACTATATCTACAACGCAACCGTTTCTATGAATTTCTTTACTGGTAGAAAGCCCGACGTCAAAATGGCGCCGTTGCCGGGGAACTACTAACGTGTGCCTTATTATTGGTTATTGTAAATATTTTTCTTTTGCTTGTTTATTTATTTTTGTTCTTCCTTTTTTCTCTTTATTTGCAACTATGAACTCTCACCCCTCTCGCTTTGAGTTTGGTTCTAATATTGTTAAAGGAAATAGAAGTTACAGCAGGAATGTGCATCAAGGTCAGACCAATCAAGGATGGATGGAACCAAGAGGATCTAATCAACCCTTTTGGCAGCAACACCCTCCGAGATATCCTGGAAAAAGACCATTCTACCGTGCATACCCAGCTGAAAGACATGGTGGACAGCCTTGTAACTACCAACAAGCCCCACCCCATGCATATGGACCGTCCTTTCAACATAACCTCGAACAACCGCACTCACAAGCTTCTCTTCACCATTCGCCATCATATGATCCTTCCTTACCCCAATACCAATCCAATCGTTCCCAATCATCACCACTTTCCTTTGTATCATGTCAAAGTCTGGCAAACCGCGAAGCAAAGGATCGCCTGAAAGAAACAATGATTAAATTTCAAACAACCGTTCAACAGCTGGAGCAAGCACTAATTCAATGGGTCACTAGGCGCTCAAATATACAAGGATCAATCACAGCTCCATGTGGACAGCCCGATGAAGAGCGTAGCATGAAAGAAATACTAGAGACTCCAGTGGACAAGACAGAGAATGAATTCATACTAGAACAAGTGGAAGAAGCTGTCATTGTTCAAGAAGAAGAGTTGGTTGAAGATCTAGGCGATGCTGAACTTCCTTGGGAATCCAGAATTGAGGAAAACTCCGTCCAAGATGCCACAGTTGATGCTAAGGAGGATACCGTACAATCTCCAAGGCAAGTCGTTTACGAAGAATCAGACGGAATAATCCAAGAAGCAAATTTCCTTGATGATGATAGTCACAAGTCTAGTTCTCCTAGTGATGAACTTGCGTCCGCAAGTGAATTCTCTGAGATCGAAGAATCTTCCCCAAGTGAATATGAAAGTGATGCGGAGGTAGATTTCTCTCAACCTCCAATCTATGACTCGAGTGATGAGGAAGACATAGAAGACTTTGACCAGGATACAGATACAATTGAAGATCTTTGCAAGGAAGTGGAAGAATTCACAGAAGAACACAAGGAAACGGAACTTGCAGAACCACTAAAAACACCTATCCCAAGGCCATTACCACCCAATACAAGCTTCAAGTGGGTACAATCCTTAACTTATAATTTTACTTATTCACTTGAATATGGTTTGCTTGAAACAGATGGCCAGCTTAGAGCTCTCTGCGGCTTTAAGAGTAAGAGGGAAATGGCTCGTATTCAGAGCTGGTGCACCAGGTTCAATAAGATTCCACGCTTCACCTCGAAGCACACGGATTGGTATCATGCTCAATTGCATGGATCACGGAGAACGTTTGGTCGCCACGGTGAGATTCTACTCTTTAACCCGCCCGAATGGAAACTTACAAATCAAAATGGAGGCGGATCTAAAAACACAGCTTGGGATCATGGATTATGTTCTGACATTCGTCATTCCGGGAGGCTGGATATCTGTTTAAAGCTGCGCAGAAGCTTTACATGCCTAGTTTGGGACCCCGGAGGCTATTGGCATTCCAAGCACTGGTGGAGATTTTTGGACGAATTTAAACACAAGCCACCATAACAGGATACTCTTCCAATGTCCAACTTAAGGACTTTAACTAAAAGTGCTAGGTGGGAGACAACCCACCATGGTATGGTCGCTTCTTTTTCAATTTATTTCTTGTTAATTGCTTTCATTTTTCCTTTTTCATTTTAATTTATTAAACCTGGAATCATGCATAAGCATCCATGATAGTCATTGCATTCTGCACTTTTCATGCATATAAAAAAAAGGGTTGCATGACGCGACCGCATGCCCCATGCGATCGCGTCATATCGCGAAAAACACCACCCATGCGACCGCGTGACCCACGCGGCCGCGTGATATATATATCGGCGTAAAGATCCAACGAACAGAAAGTTGGGCTAGAATCGTGCGGCCCTTGTGCGTTTCGCACAAATTGGCCCACGCGATCGCATGCCCCATGCGATCGCGTCGCATGGATTGCACATCACCCTAAAAGGAGACAGAGAGTTGCGCTGAAACGGCACTGGAGTCGTGCGTTTAGCACGAATTCCAGCGACGCGATCGTGCGACCCATGCGATCGCGTCACCCCTTTTCCCCCCTCTCATGCGATCGCGCGACCCACGCGATCGCATCACCCCCATTTTCATCCCAACCACGCGACCGCGTGCCCCACGCGGCCGTGTGGATTCGAAAATATAACCCCCCTGCCCGCGAACCCTATCAGTCGCGCAGCCCTCACCCCCAACCCTCTCCCCCTTCTCTGCCTCCTCTCCCTCCAACCACCACCCACCACCTTCCAGCCGCCACCGCACCATCACCCAGACGCCGCCGCCGACCCACCACCGCCGCCGTACCACCCCCTCCCCTTCTCTCTCCTTCCTTCTTCCTCTCTCCTCCCCTTTCCACCGCTGCTCGCCGCCACCACCGCCCACCACCGCCGGCCATCCACCGCGCCCCACCCCTTCAGCTAGCAACCCCAACCCCCACCTCTCACCCCTATCCTCTTCCTCCAACACTTAACCTAAACCCTCTCTCCGCCACCAACCCCCTCCGCCGCCACCACTGCGCCGCCGTGCACCACCACCGCGCCGGACGTCGCCGCAACCACCTTCTTCCCTGTCCCACCCCTTCCGCTAACCAGGTTCC
The DNA here is from genome assembly GCF_003086295.3 of Arachis hypogaea. Taxonomy (NCBI): domain Eukaryota; kingdom Viridiplantae; phylum Streptophyta; class Magnoliopsida; order Fabales; family Fabaceae; genus Arachis; species Arachis hypogaea. The sequence goes on from NC_092050.1 coordinate 21,613,468, forward strand.
GCAATACGCAGCCCTTTCTATCTGTTCATTATTTTTCTGTATTTTTTCCGTTTATGTTCATAATTAGGATAGCTAGACTTGCATGTTGTAGTGGATTTTCAGGTTGTTAGGTAGCTTACGCTGTGGTTAGTGAATCTAGGTCTGTTTACTTGCACTGTTCTTACTTTTGTTTTACCCTATGTGCAAATATGTTGCTGCTATAATCATGTTTCATATGCTGCTTTCTTGTATGTTGCTGCTGTTTACATTAAGTTTTTATGTTTATTCTATATCTATGTACATGCAGCTTGATTTTTTTTTAATCCATATGAACTGATTAAATTGCTGTTTATTTTCCGGGACAATCCAATTTTAGCCGGAATGTTGCCCAATTTTTTTTAAAATTTGTTTTCATTCATGTTTTGGTTTGGCATTTCTGAAATCTGTTTCACTCTGCTTTACCCAAACCATTACATACATGCTATGGCAGACTTTCTCATCCTTTTTGATTTCCTGGTTCATAAACTGCTTGTTCAATTATGAGTACTTCTATTCTTACCTGTGAATCCTTGTTATCTGGAATTTTTCTACGCCACTTACCTTTCTAACTCACTAATTTTAATTTACTAATTTCTTTTTCAATTCCTAACCATACTAACCCTTTTGATCTCTTTTCTGTTTATTTTTACTTTTCTCTAACTTTCTAACCATGGCATATTGCTTAATTTTTTTTCCATTTAACATTAATTCAATCACATTTCATATACTCATTTTCCTTATTTTATTTCTCCTTTGCCGCTTGGATTTCCTTTATTTAATTGCCTATTTGCTTTCCTATTTTATCCAATTCCTGGTTTTCTGTTTTTCAGGATGTCTGCTTCACAGAGGAAAGGTAAAGGCAAGCGCAAGAGAGGAGATTCCTCCCAGTCCATCATTTCTTTAATGCACGATTCATCATGGCGGGAGAAGAATTTCACACAGCAGGAGAAAGCTAACTAACTGCTTCCTGCAAATGATCCTATAAAATTTGTAAACCGGTACTGTGAACTGAAGTACCTGGCTTTTGCAAACTCCAAAAATCTATACCTGGAACGTACCCTGAAGATTCCAGAGGCCCTCTAGCAGTACACTACTGAGCAAATCAAGCAACGGGGCTGGTATTTTCTGGAGAGACCACTGACAGAGGTCAATGCATCTTGGGTCCAGAAATTCTATTGCAACTACTACCTTACTACCCTAGATGCAGTGAACCTGAGAGGAAAGCTAATTCTGGTCACTGAGGAGGCCATAGAGACCATTCTCCAGCTCCCAGCCAAGTCCGATCAGCCAGATGGTTTTGCACAGGCTGAGGAGGACATGGGCCAGATGCAGTGTGACTGGGATGCCGTGAAGGCACGGATAGCTCTCGACCCTGCTGTTCCTTGGGAGATGGGTCAGAACACCACTATGCCTAGAGGGATCAAGAGAGTGTACTTAAATGATGAGGCTCGGCTTTGGCATCAGATCTTGAGTAACTTTGTGATGCCGAGTACTCACGAGACGGAGATCCCGGCTACCATGATCACCCTCCTTTGGTGTGTGCTGGAGGGTAAAGACATTTATCTGCCTCGTTTTATCCGGCATTATATGGCCAGGGCCCACGTCCGAGGTACCCTCCCCTTTCCTTACCTGGTTACACGGCTAGGCCGTCAGGCTGATGTGCCTTGGGAGGATGCCGATGAGAGACCACTAGCAGCGGACTGCAGGAAGATCATCCCGCACAGCAGGAACTTCCTTGCTTTGGGCTACAAACCACCACCTGTCACTGCTACTGATGAGACAGCCCCTCCGTCTGCTGGACCCTCTTCATCCACAACTGCCCCAGCTGCCCCTGCTGCCACCACTGCACCTCTACCTGCTTCTGAGCCGGTCTATCGCCTCGTGCACCGTCTATTCCGTCAGCTTGATCAGATGGAGTGCCGTAACAGGCGCCGGTATGAGAGATTAGAGCGCCGCAGCAGGCAATGCTATTCCCATCTGAAGCTGATGATCAGACAGGGCGCCGACATCCCTTCCGAGCCCGACACCCCTTCAGAGCCATCAGAGGATGAGCACGAGGAGGAGGATGAGCACGAGGAGGAGCCTCATTCCCAGGTGGAGACTCATCAGCAGGCAGCCACAGAGCAGGCTGCCCCGCATCAGGAGGTTATGCCCCAGATCGAGGCTGCAGATCCGGAAATCCCGCTCTAGTCCGTCCCACCTCCACAGCAGCCAGACCCTCAGCCCACCACCGCCACAGAGACCCCAGCTGCCATCCCTACCAGTGATGACACTCCTTCACACCAGGCTTGATTGAGCATCGAGGACGATGCTTCCTTTTAAGTGTGGGGAGGTCGCCATCTCTGGCGTTTATTTTGGTGAACCACTACATACTTTTTCTTTTATTTTGGATATTTTTCTGTATTTTTCTCTTTTTCTTTTATTGTTATTTTCTGAGTACTTATACATTGTTACTTGTGTATTTTACTCTATTTTCTGCATTTTGCATCTTTAGTTCATATCTTAGTTATTTAGTTCATGTTAGTTATTTAGTTTAGTTTGCAATTCTGATTTATTAGTGGATTAATTAGTATAGTTTACCCTTTTTTTAGCATAAGATAGTATAGTTTAAATAGAAAAAATATAAAAAGGAAGTAAACTAGAAACTTTAACAGAATCAAAATAACCCACACCTTGTATATATAGCATTACATGTTAGTTGACAACATTTCATCAAAGAGGAACATTAAAACTTTAAAAGCTACCCTAAATAAATTTTTTAAGAGAATAATGGGAATTTTTAACTAAACCTGCATACAATATATGAATGATATATGATGCTTGAGTTAGAGAACACACAGCCTGTGAGTCTTGAGCTTAAATTGTATGGTTGCATTCAAACCATAATTTCATTTCTGTGTGTTACATTTCTTTTTATTCTGATGTTCTTTCCTTTGCTTTAATCTATATGTCCAATTATAGAATATAGAATAGATATATACCAAGAGAATGATTGAGGCCATCATTTGATTTTAGCTCACTTACCCCAAATTAGCCTACCTTTAACATCACCCTTGTTAGCCCCCTTGAGCCTTTTAAAACCCCTTTATTCTATTTAGCCAAATTACTAGCCTTAAGCATAAAAACAAAATAAAATCCCAAGTGAATCCTTGGTTAGCTTAAGATAGACAAATTATGAATAGAGTAAAATGTGGGAAGCCTTTTGGGAACATGAGTGATAGAAACAAAAGGGTGGAAAAAGTAAAAAGGAATAAAATAAAATTTGGGAAGCATGCTCATAACAAAATCTAAGTGATTTAAGTATCATGTGCATTAAAAAAAATTATTTTATTTTTCAGCATCCAAATAAAAGGGGATACAAAAAAGAAATTCCCCAATGAAAACAATGCACATGGAATAAAAATAAAAAGTAAAACATGAGCATGTAACAATAAGTGGGAGATTATGGGAAAATAGGTAAAGAAGTTTTATCTTGCTGAATATGTATGTTAGGTGAGATCTTAGTCTAATTAAGGATTCACTTATTAGCTCACTTGACCCTATACATAAATCCTTACCTTTACCTTGACCACATTACAACCTTAATTAAGACCTCATGACTTTTTGGTATGACTATATTCTATAATTGTTGATTGGTTAGATGAAAAACAAAGCTGTAAGAAATTAAGAATAAAAAGAAAAATAGAGTGAATAAACCCAATAAATACTGAGTGACTAGAGAGTAAACACAAAATCCAGTGAGGGTTCAATAACTCATCAACATATATCTGTGCTCAAAATTTACTAATTGTTTTGCAAGTTTGTACAATGTTTTCTTTCCCATCTCATTTGCTAAAGTACTTTATTATTTAAGGGTTATCTATATATATATATATAACTCCTTGAGAATGTGAATTAACTTAGCTACATGTAAGCTTTATATATGAGTGGATGAATTAGAATTGCATGACTCATTAGGTAGATGCATTTAGCATAGGTTGCATTTCATAACATTCCATCACTTTAACCTTAATTATTTACCTTGGATTTAGCATGAGGACATGCTAGTGTTTAAGTGTGGGGAGGTTGATAAACCCATATTTCATGAGTTCTTTTGTGCTTAATTAAAGTGATTTATTCAACTCTTCACCTACTTATTCACATTAAATGCATAGTTTTACTTTTCCTTCCTTATTATGTCATATAATGAAAAATATGTTTTCTAAGCTTTAAAAAAGTAATTATTTTAATTACCTTTATTTCCATTCGATGCCGTGATTAGTGTGTTGAGTAGTTTCAGATTTTTTAAGGCAGAATGACTTAAAGGATGGAAAAGGAAACATACAAAAATGGAAGGAGAAAGCAAAACAGAGCTTTGAGGAAACTGGTGTTCACGCGATCGCATGGACGACGCAATCGCGTACCAAGCACGAATCAGCAGCGACGCGGCCGCATGACTGACGCGACCGTGCGCCTTGAGTAGAGCGCACATGACGCGATCGCATGACTGACGCGACTGCGTGGCAAGGAAAAGCTCCGAATGACGCGACCGCGTGACCCACGCGGACGCGTGACAGAGGCCACGCACCAGAAATTGCAGAAAATGCTCATAACGAGTTCTGAGGCCCTTTTTGGCCCAAATCCAAGTCCAGAAGGCATAGACCAGAGGTTATGAAGTGAGGGAATGCAGCCATTCAGGGAGAGCTCGCATATTTTCACCTTTCAATGAATTAGATTTAGTTGAGAGGGAGATCTTCTCTCTCTCTCTTTTAGGATTTAGGATTTCTTCTTATTTTAAGAGTAACTCTGGATCCCAAGTTTAATGTTCTTTTAATATTACTTCTCTTTATTTATTCCAACATTTGAATTGATTATTATTATTTATGAATTATTCCATGTTACAGATTTCTATTTGAATTAATGATGATTGAGGTATTTTCAGTTTATGATTGTTCTCTTTGACTTAAGTTGCCATTGCTTCCCATCTAAGGACACTTTTATTATTCCAGAAATTTTACTTTTCCCCTTTTGGTTCTGGTTAAGAATTTAGTAACTCAACAGTTATTAAACTCAACATAATTGATAATCGTTATCTTGCTAATTGAGCTGAACTTAAATAATCCCAACCTTTTCTGAGGAAATAATTAGGATTCAAAAGTCAATTTAATTAGTCCCTTGACTTTCCTTTGCCCTGGTAAAGGTTGACCAAGTGGAGTTTAGATTCAACTTTCATTATAATTGAGAGAGATAACTAAGTTGGACCTCTAATTTCTCTACCTTGCTAAAAGTCGCTTTACAGTTATTATTTATTCTTAATTGCCATTTAATTCACTCGTCATTTAGATTACTTGCTTCTCACCTTCTAAACCCCGATTATAACCTTTATAGCCAATAATAAGAACATACTTCCTCGCAGTTCCTTGAGAAGACGACCCGAGGTTTGAATACTCGGTTAACAATTTTTAAAGGGGTTTGTTACTTGTGACACCCAACACGTTTGTACGAAGGGATTTTTGCCAGTTTAGAAACTATATCTACAACGCAACCGTTCTATGAATTTCTTTACTGGTAGAAAGCCCGACGTCAATGATCTTGTGAAGTCACAAAAACAACTGAAAAATAAAAAACAAAATGAAAAACAGCATTAAAAATAGCTCACCCTGGAGGAAGCGCTTACTGGCGTTTAAACGCTAGTAAGAAGCATCAGACTGGCGTTTAACGCCAAAAAGAAGCATCAAGCTAGCATTAAACGCCACAAACAGGCTGCAGTCTGGCGTTTAACGCCAGAAACAAGCACCAACTTGGTGTTAAATGCTAATAAAGGGAGAAAAGCTGGCGTTTAACGCCAGAAACAAGCAGCAGTCTGGCGTTAAACGCCAAGATTGCACTCTAAGGGCATCTACACGCCTAAATGGAGCAGGGATGATAAGTCCTTGACCCCTTAGGATATGTGGACCCCACAGGATCCCCACCTACCCCACCTCTCTCTTTCTCTCTCTTTTTCATACCTTTTCATAACACTCTTCCCTAAATACCCTTCACCAATCACCTCCATATCTCTTCCCCAAATACCCTTCACCAATCACCTCATTCACTCTCCCCCAAAACCCCATCTACCTTCAAATTCAAAATCTTTTCCCTCCCAAACCTAACCCTAATACACGAAACCTAACCCTCCCCCCACCCCTATATAAACGCCTCACCACTCCTTCATTTTCACACATTACAACCACTACTTCTACCCCTTGGCCGAACCACATATCTCCCTCCATCTCCTCCATTTTCTTCTTCTACTACTTCTTTCTTTCTTCTTTTGCTCGAGGACGAGCAAACCTTTTACGTTTGGTGTGGTAAAAGCATTTCTTTTTGTTTTTCTATAACCATTAATGGCACCTAAGGCCAGAGAAACCTCAAGAAAGAGGAAAGGGAATGCAATTGCTTCCACCTCTGAGTCATGGGAGATGGAAAGATTCATCTCAAAGGTCCATCAAGACCACTTCTATGAATTTGTGGCCAACAAGAGAGCCCACTCATGGACCTCAACAAGAGCATGAGGAAATTCCTCATCATGAAATCCCTAAGATGCCTCAAGGGATGCATTTCCCTCCACAAAACTATTGGGAGCAAATCAACACTTTCTTAGGAGAATTAAGTTCCAACATGGGACAACTAAAGGTAGAGCACTAAGAGCATTCCATCCTCCTCCATGAAATTAGAGAAGATCAAAGAGCTATGAGGGAGGAGCAACACAGGCAAGGAAGAGACATTGAGGAGCTAAAGCACTCCATAAGATCTTCAAGAGGAAGAACTAGCCGCCATTACTAAGGTGGACCCGTTCTTTAATCTCCTTGTTCTTTATTTTTCTGTTTTTCGTTTACTATGCTTTATGTTTTATTTATGTTTGTGTCTTATTACATGATCACTAGTGTCTAAGTGTCTATGCCTTAAAGCTATGAATGTCCTATGAATCCATCACCTTTCTTAAATGAAAAATGTTTTAACAAAAGAACAAGAAGTACATGAATTTCGAATTCATCCTTGAAATTAGTTTAATTATTTTGATGTGGTGACAATACTTTTTGTTTTCTGAATGAATGCTTGAACAGTGCATATGTCTTTTGAATTTGTTGTTTATGAATGTTAAAATTGTTGGCTCTTGAAAGAATAATGAAAAAGGAGAAATGTTATTGATAATCTAAAAAATCATAAAATTGATTCTTGAAGCAAGAAAAAGCAGTGAAGAACAAAGCTTGCGAAAAAAATGGCAAAAATAAAAAGAAAAAAAAAAGAAAAAAGAAAAAGCAAGCAGAAAAAGCCAATAGCTCTTTAAACCAAAAAGCAAGAGCAAAAAGCCAGTAACCCTTTAAACCAAAAGGCAAGGGTAAAATAAAAAGGATCCAAGGCTTTGAGCATTAATGGATAGGAGGGCCTAAGAGAATAAAATCCTGGCCTAAGCGGCTAAACCAAGCTGTCCCTAACCATGTGCTTGTGGCGTGAAGGTGTCAAGTGAAAAGCTTGAGACTGAGCGGTTAAAGTCGTGGTCCAAAGCAAAAAAAGAGTGTGCTTAAGAACCCTGGACACCTCTAATTGGGGACTCTAGCAAAGCTGAGTCACAATCTTAAAAGGTTCACCCAGTTATGTGTCTGTGGCATTTATGTATCCAGTGGTAATACTGAAAAACAAAGTGCTTAGGGCCACGGCCAAGACTCATAAAGTAGTTGTGTTCAAGAATCAACATACTGAACTAGGAGAATCAATAACACTATCTAAATTATGAGTTCCTATAGATGCCAATCATTCTGAACTTCAAAGGATAAAGTGAGATGCCAAAACTATTCAGAGGCAAAAAGCTACTAGTCCCGCTCATCTAATTGGAGCTAAGTTTCATTGATATTTTGGAATTTATAGTATATTCTCTTCTTTTTATCCTATTTGATTTTCAGTTGCTTGGGGACAAGCAACAATTTAAGTTTGGTGTTGTGATGAGCGGATAATTTATACGCTTTTTGGCATTGTTTTTAGGTAGTTTTTAGTATGATTTAGTAAATTTTTATTATATTTTTATTAGTTTTCAAGAAAAATTCACATTTCTAGACTTTACTATGAGTTTGTGTGTTTTTTTGTGATTTCAGGTATTTTCTGGCTGAAATTGAGGGACCTGAGCAAAAATCTGATTCAGAGGCTGAAAAAGGACTGCAGATGCTGTTGGATTCTGACCTCCCTGCACTCGAAATGGATTTTATGGAGCTACAGAAACCCAATTGGCGCGCTCTCAATTGATTTGGAAAGTAGACATCCAGGGCTTTCCAGCAATATATAATAGTCCATACTTTGCCCGAGTTTTGATGACGCAAACTGGCGTTCAAACGCCAACTTCCTGCCCTATTCTGAAGTTAAACGCCAGAAACAGGTTACAAACCAGAGTTAAACGCCACAAACAAGCTGCAACCTGGCATTTAAATCCAAGAAGAGTCTCTACACGTGAAAGCTTCAATGCTTAGCCCAAGCACACACCAAGTGGGCCCCAGAAGTGGATTTTTGCACTATCTGCACTTAGTTACTCATTTTCTGTAAACCCTAGTGACTAGTTTAATATAAAAACTACTTTTAGTGATTTATTTCACATCTTTTGATCATTGTTGAGACTATCTTTGTATCACTTTTGATCTCTTGATCACGTTTAGGGGGCTGGCCATTCGGCCATGCCTGGACCTTCTGTTCTTATGTATTTTCAACGGTGGAGTTTCTACACCCCATAGATTAAGGTGTGGAACTCTGCTGTTCCTCATGAATTAATGCAAAGTACTATTGTTTTTCTATTCAATTCAAGCTTATTCTTATTCTAAGATATTCACTCACACTTCAACCTGATGAATGTGATGATCCGTGACACTCATCATCATTCTCACATATGAACGCGTGCCTAACAACCACTTCCGTTCTATCTACAATAGCTTGAGTGTGTATCTCTTGGCCTCCATTCCGAAATATCAGAGTCTTCGTGGTATAAGCTAAAATCAATTGGCAGCATTCTTGAGATCCGGAAAGTCTAAACCTTGTCTGTGGTATTCCGAGTAGGATCTGGGATGGGATGACTGTGACGAGCTTCAAATTCACGAGTGTTGGGCGTAGTGACAGACGCAAAAGGATCAATGGATCCTATTCCAACATGATCGAGAACCGACAGATGATTAGCCGTGCGGTGACAGCACATTTGGACCATTTTCACTGAGAGGACGGACGGTAGCCGTTGACAACGGTGATCTCCCAACATACAGCTTGCCATGGAAAGGAGATGATTGAATGAAGACAGTAGGAAAGCAGAGATTCAGAAGCAACAAGCATCTCCATACGCTTATCTGAAATTCTCACAAATGAATTACATAAGTATCTCTATCTTATTTTATGTTTTATTTATATTTTAATTATCAAAACCTCATAACCATTTGAATCTGCCTGACTGAGATTTACAAGATGACCATAGCTTGCTTCAAACTGACAATCTCTGTGGGATCGACCCTTACTCACGTAAGGTTTATCACTTGGACGACCCAGTGCACTTGCTGGTTAGTTGTGCGGAGTTGTGAAAAAGAATTGAGATTATGATCGTGCGTACCAAGTTGTTGGTGCAGTTGAGATCACAATTTCGTGCACCAGTGTGTTTAGAAAATTAATTGATATATCAATTATTTAAATAAATATTACAATGAATCTTCTATTTTTGTAACTAAAAGAATAAAAAAGTTACAAAAATAAGTAATATTTTGTAACAATTTACAAAATATTACAACACAAAATATAAATTATTACAAAAAAGAGTTTACTTGTCAATTTTGTTAATGATTTTGTAACAAATTTTATTTTTTGTATTAAAAAATATTATTACAAAGTATTACCTTGTAGTGTAAATTTGTAACAATTTTATTTTTTGTTATAAAAATTTTTTATAGCGAGACATATGGCAACAATTCTGAAACAATTTTTTTTGTTATAAAATTCTATGATAACAAATTTGACATTTTTTTAACAATTTTTTTTGTTATAAATACTATTTTTTCTTATAGTGTGTATGAATAGTGTTTCCATTTGATTTAAACATAATTTTAGAAATTGTGCACTAATTCATACACTATTCATCTTAATTATATCTTTTTTAGTCACTTCATCTCAAGTTAATTTCTCGTCACACCATATTTTTGCATTAATTGATATCTTAAGGTATTTTTTTTTCAAATCAGAAATGAAATTAAATACGTAAGGAATATAATTTAAAGATTTAGAAGTGTGAAGAGTTATGATAAATTGAAGGTTAAGTATGATTTTAGTATCTATAGTTTTGGCCAAAAATCAAAATCATCCTTAAGGTTTTTTTGCATTAAAAATCGTGTCTGACATTAAATTTAGTTTTAAAATCGTTTTTCGGATGAAAATACTCTTATATTTGTTGCTCTCTCTTTGTTATCACACTCTTCTGCTTCACAAAAAGCTTTCTTCTTCTCCTCCCTCTCTCCATTGCGCCCCTTTACATTGCTGCTGCACACACCCGACACCCACCACCCACCACTGCACCCGCACCTCCTTCTGCTTCCAGTCGACAATGAAGAGGCAACCCTTTAGTATGCTCTCCTCTTTCTCTCGTCTTTCTCTCTTTAAACTTTAGTTTTATAACATTCTTCCATATGTTTCGTGACAGGAAAATCAAGCAAAAAGCTTGAGTTTGATGATTTTCTTGCATTTCTTGCAAATATTATTATGAGTTTTGAAACTCAATTTTAGTTTTTATTTTGTGAGATTGCTTCTGATGCCAAGTTTGAGATTGATCTGAATTATGATTTGTGAAAAATTAAATGTGCATGTATTTTGGTGATGCAGGCTTCATATGAACAAAGATTTTTTTACCAAATTTCAAGAAATCCTTCAAATTTAATAATAATGGATGGAAGATTTAAAATCTGTCAATGAGAGAGAAACTAAATATAAAAAGTGATAGAAATTGGGAAAAGATGATATCAAAGTGTATGATTTTGTTTTGGAGAAGCTAAGCAGCTCTTTTCAATGTGTTGCCAAGTGATACGATGTTGTCTCTTCTTTGTTTGCTTCAAGATTTGTTTCTTGTTTCTAATTCTTTTACTTGTTTGAACGTTTGATTTTTTTATGTATAATATAATATTTTAGTGATGATATTTGAGTTAGCAATCAAATGATTTATTTTATGTGATGTCCGTTTGAGTGAATTACATCTCAGTCGGTTATGCCTTCAAAGAGAATTTACCCAAGATTTTCAGGAAGAGAGAGAGGGCAGGGTTGCATCAAAGAGAGAAGGACTCTTATTTTAAGGAACTTACTCAAACCTGGAGCAACATCAACAGGATCTGAAACTTATGTTAAGGAGCTTATTCTAGTTCTACTTATTTTGTTTAGCATTTCCGACTTTTTTTTGTTTTAGTGACAATGATATTTGTTGAGATACTTACCTTTTACATGCGTGATTCCGCTGTTATTTGTATATCTTATTCCATACGCATTGCCATCAACAACTTTTCCGATTTCAAAGGGCATTGAAAACTTCTTCGACTTCAAAGGGTTCTAATATTGCCCTTTAAAACATTATTTCAAAGTAATTTTACTGAATCACGTGCTTCTTTTAAATTTTCAAATTTTGAAAAATGGTTATAAGAAGATGAAATGATTTGTGCGTTTCTGGAAATGTTAACGTTTCTAATGGGCTTTAATAGACCTTTATTGATTCAAACTCTTTTATATTCCAAGTCCTCATCATTATTCATTACTTTCATCAAACACTTTTCAGAAATTCATCTTTCTCAAAACTTTCTTGGTAACCGCTCGACAGAATTTCTTGACAAGGTGTCGAATTAAGTTTGTATTAAGATCTCAAGTATTGTAGAGCAGATACGTTTCTTCTGAAAAATAGTGAGCTCGACCCGGAAATTACTTAATATGGTGTCAAAGTAATTTATGTCGAAATTACTATTGGCAGACTTATGAAAACAATATAAAGGAATAAATAATTGAATAAAGAAGACAATGAAAGTGTAAAAATATTGATCAAAGCAAAATGACAGCAAAATTCAAAGAACATAAAAGAAAATGAATCAAATAACAAAAGAAAGCAAATTAAAAGCTGACTTCTAATACTCACATGCACTTACACTCTATTTATCCGTTGTGTCGCTGGGACTGAGAATTTTATGAGTTTATGTGATGATCTAGTATTGTTAGTTGAAGTCCTCTAATTCTTTTGAATTTTTACTATTTATAGAGCATAGACTTGCCATAGAGCATGTTTGTCTACTATCTTACTTCCTCCTTTTTCTCAACTATGACCTCACATTGACTATGAAGAATATTGTCTCTCAAGTTTTGACACCTATATCTTTCTTGGTCTTCAAGTTTCACATTTTCTTCTGCATGCTCCTTAAATTTAGTGCCTATTTCTCCATTCATCCTAAAAATCGAATAGCAGGCCTTGATGCTTTAGAAAAAGAAGTAATTGTCTTTCGATTTCGACCATCACTATATTATATTTTGTCAACTTCAACTTACTTGTATTTGCTTCTGTAGTTAAAACTATTAGTAATCGAAATACCATCTTATAAAAAAAATCCATTTTTTTGTACCAACAATTTTCTTTACCTTATTTTGAAATTTGATAATATAGAGGTTGTTACTGCTTTACTAGATACACATACAAAGGAAGATTCTTTTGGATTTTTCTAATAGAAAAACTCTTTTTTTTTTTTGGACAGAGACCCAGGCCAACAGATTAGCCCAGGTCCAGAACAAGAATCCATGCCTCTACCCGACCCGCAATCCATCCGTGTTTCTCCACCCTTACCATGAGAGAGAGGTTGAATTTGCCAAGGCTACGCAGCAGCATCCTTTCGTCAGCAACCGAAGCGCTGATAGGACCCCTGCGCACTGGCGACGCTGCCGGAGTGACTACCCCGAAGAGCGTTCATGTCTGAGCCGCCTTCACACCGTCTTGCATCCATGACAGTAGCCAGGACATCGTCTTTAAAGCCTTCCATCACTTTCCACTCTCCAGCAGCTCGACTCGGACCCATCAATTCAGAGCAATAAGTGAACCCTTGCTTGATAGCGACGTAGCCGGAGCAACGCCGGCATAGCATGTTCTTGTCGGGGTTTCGCCCAGCAGTTGGATTCCGCAGCTTCCGTAGATCGCCGCTGCTGAGACCGCCCTAGCCCTCCTCTGCTTCATGATGCCGCAGCACCATCCGAGTACCACCGTCGCCTTGGGTTGCATGCAGATCCTCTGTCTCAGATCATTAACGATCTGGATTGTATCCGGACTTTCCTGCCTCTCTGCTTGGTTCAAGCATTTTCTTTTTGCCTGATTTGATATTTCCTATAATTCTTTATAGTTTTTGCTTCACATTTGAAATTCACTTCTGATAATGCTCTGTATGTCTGCAGGTGGTTTAGTGCTCCAACTCGCTCGTAATGTTTCTGCTTTTGCCACTGCATGGGCTAGACGATTTCCGTTTCTAGGAGTCCAAGTCATTCCCTTTTCAGGTATACTCTTCATTAAAATTTGAATGTCTTGGATTATGGCCATTGCCCCTGCCAATGTTGTCTTGGATTTGATTGCTTGAACGAGCTTTAAGTTGTCAGATTCTATTAGAGTTCTGCCCATTTGTAGATTGTTCACTATGATTAAAGCTTGCCTTATTGCCTGGGCTTCTGCCACAGTACTTGATTTGGCTTGAATCTTTCCTGAGAAACCTAAAATAATCCTTCCTTTACTGTCTCTAATAACTGCAGCTATTGCACTTGTTCCAGTATCCTTTCTGAAGGTTGCGTCAACATTTACGTTCAACCAGTTCTCAGGGGGAGGTCTCCATTTCACCAGGTTAGTTTTGCTCCTATTGGCTTCTGTTTTCTGTGACTGATGTTTTTCTGTTAGTTTCCAGTATGTTGCCTCTAGTGCTTTTGCCTTGCTAATTGTCCAACTATGGTTTACTTCCTGTTATTGAAACAACTTACTGTTCCTCATTTTCCATATCTCCCACATGAGAAATCCTAACTTGCTAATTCTCTTCTCCTGGTCCTCTCTACCTCTTGCTCTCACCTTTCTTATGCATTCCACTATCCAATTTCTGATTGAGCTGACTATCTCAACTGTTGGGGTCCATTGACATTCCGCTCCGAACCATGTTGCCCTAGCCCAATCACATAGCAGTAATGCATGTTCTACTGTCTCTAAACTTTTTAAGCATATTTGACAAACTGGATCCGGTGCCATCTTTCTTTTATGTAAGTTAGAACCTACTGGTAATATATCATGACATGCTTTCCATAAGAACATTCTGATCTTCTGTGGGACTTCCATTCTCCATACCTCCTTCCATATCTCCTTTTTATCTTCACTCGTTGATGGATTTTCATATTTCATGTTCTGCCCAACTCTTTTTGCAGCATAATATCCTGTTCTTATTGAATAATTTCCATCCTCCTTCCATGGCCAATACAAGTGGTCCTCTTTGTTCATTACACTAACAGGGGTGTTGAGAATATCTTTGCAAATGTCCTGGGGAAACATGCACTCAATCATTCTTTTATTCCACCCTTCCCCATTCACAATGAGATCCTTTACCTTCGAGTCATTTGTGCTGTTAGCATTAAGAGGCTTGCTCCTCCCAGAGATCCAATTGTCTTTCCATATGTTTACTTTGGAACCGTCTCCGATGCTCCACTTTGCTCTTTCCCTTAGTAACTCTCTTCCATGCAAGATGCTTCTCCAGACCCATGACGCGCCCTTTTTACGTGTCGCTATCCAAAAGTTGCCATCCGGGAAATATAACGATTTCAAAACTTGTACTCAGATTGCATCTGGGTTCTTCAATGCTCTCCATGCTTGTTTGGCAAGGTAGGCAGTACTTTATTTCTCGAGGTCTTTGAACCCCAGCCCCCCATCGCTCTTGCTATCAGTAATGTTGTCCCACTTTTTTCCAATGGATGCCTCGTTCTTTCCCCGATGCTGCCCACCAGAATCTTGCAACCTTTGTACAAATTCTCCTGCAAAAGCTCTTGGGAAACTTTATGACATTCATGGCATATGATGGCATTGCTTGAATTACATACTTTATTAGTGTTTCTTTGCCTGCTTGATTCAGTAACCTTTCTTTCCATCTCTCTAGTTTATTCATGATTTTTTCTTCAATCCATACTAGAGCTTTGTTATGAGATCTTTCCCATATGGCTGGTAACCCCAGGTATTTTTCCGGCGTGTCCCATGTTGTCATGCCTAAAATCTCTTCAATTTCTACTCTCGTTTGTATCGAGACCTGGCTTCCAAAAGTAATGCCTGACTTGTTCAAGTTGATCCTTTGTCCGGATGCCTCTGTGTATTCATTTAGCACGGTGATAATATAAAATATCTCATCCTTCTTTGCTTTCGCGAATATAATGCAATCGTCTGCGAACAACAAATGAGTAAGAACCGAGGCTGTTGGGGCTATCTGTAGGCCAGTTATATAGCCTTTCGCTTGAGCCTCCTGCATTAGAATTGTGAATACCTCAGCTGCTAAAATGAAAAGGTAGGGGGATAATGGATCCCCTTGTCGAAGACCACTCTGAGGCTTGATCTTCTTAGATAACTCTCTGTTGACCTTCACCCTATAACTTGCACTTCTGACACATTTCATCACCAATTCAACCCATTTTTCGGTGAACCCGAGTCTCATGAGCACCTTTTCAAGGAAATCCCATTCTAACCTATCATATGCCTTGTTCATATCTAACTTGATTGTTATATTCTGTGATCCCTCTCTTCCTTTCTTATTTAGGCTATGATAAACTTCTTGGACAATTACTACATTATCTTGTATGAGCCTTCCTCCCACAAAAGTACTTTGGGTTGGGGACACTATATCCTCAAGAAGCCCTTCCAGCCTTAACACTATGACCCTAGTTATAATTTTGTAAATGAAGTTACAGCAGCTGATTGGTCTTAAGTGATTAAGTTCTTCCGGATTCTTGACCTTTGGAATTAAGACTACTATAATTTCACTAATCTCTTCCGGCAAGTACCCATTCCAAAAGAATTCTCTAATTACTGCACATACCTCCTTCTTAATTATCTCCCAGTGTTTTTGGTAGAAATGTCCATTCAGACCATCTGGCCCCGGAGTCTTGAGGCTGCCCATGCTGAAGACTACTTTTCTAATCTCCTCTTCGATGACCTCTGAGATCAGCTCCCTATTTATGTCTTCCGTGACTCTCATTGGAATTTTGCTTAAGACTGATTCACAATTTCTTTTGTTGTTGGAAGTAAATAACACCTCAAATCGTTCCTCGATGTGATTCATAATTTCTTTTCTATCCTCTATCTATAGGCCCGCCTCATTTTTAAGCTTATCAATTCGGTTCCTTCCCCTTCTATGAATGGTAGTGGCATGGAAAAAAGATGTGTTCTTGTCTCCCCATTTCAACCACTTCAACCTGGCTCTTTGTCCCCAAAATTTTTCTTCCTGTTTCCCTAAAGCAGCTATATTCTCCTTTATTTGCTGTATTTTCTCCTGCTTATCTTGTGTTAATTTCGACTCTTGTAGCTTCTTTAATTCCTCTTTCAACTTGTTGATTTCTTTGTCCGCTCATTTAAATGTCCTCTTGCTCCATTTTTTAAGCTCCTCTTTACAATTTTCCATTCTCCTTGTAATTCCTTTCCAAACGCATCATTGGACGTCTTCCTTATCCCATCCCTTTCTTACTGTATTCTTGCACTCGTCATGATTGGTCCAAAATGCCTCGAATTTAAAACTCCTCTCTATTCTTTGAATCTGATTTATGTCCAAAACTAATGGGCAATGGTCAGAACTAATAGCCGACAGAGCTTTGAGTGATGCCTGCTGATACAGGAGTCTCCATTCCCAATTGACTAGTGCCCTATCTATCCTCTCCCTGGTGATAAATTCATTCCTCGGGTTGCTGAACCACGTGAATCTTCCTCCTTTTATGTCTAAGTCCATAAGATAATTCATATCTACAAACTGCCTAAATTCTCTCACCTGGCTTTGTGGCTTTGGATGTAGACCAATTTTCTCCTCTTAACTCAAAATGTCGTTGAAATCCCCTATGAATAATTATGGTTCCCCCTTGTTGCCATTATTCGCTGTGATAGCTCTCCATTGCTCTTTTCTTCTTCCAGAACATGGGTTTCCATATATGAAGTTGCACTCCCATATCTTCCCTTTCTATAATCAATACGGGCTTTTATATGATTATCACACCAGAAATAAATATCAATATTATATATTTTATTCCACAAAAGGCATAGCCCTCCGGACAATCTCCGGGGTTCTATGTGAAATACATTCTCAAAATGTAGCCTTCTTTTCAGCTTCTTAATAGTACTTTCTCTAGCTCTAGTCTCCATAAGAAATACTATTGCAGGCTTTAATTGTTTGCACATGCTGTGCAGTTCAAAAACTGTTGCAGGGGCCGCTACCCCGCGGCAGTTCCAACTTATGATACTCATGGTTGAGTTTGGGGCTTGTGTAGGCCCGCCTCCTCAGCCATTGAGTCTTCCAAGTCTTCTTTGATCTTTGACCCTTCCTCATGCGCTTTTCCTTCTATTAGGCATCTGCCCCATTTGTTCTTCTTGTTGGCCCTCCACATCTGTATAGCTTTCTCTTCTTCTTTTTTAGAAAATTTCTAATCTGCTCCTGTTGGTCCTCTTCCATTCTTCTTTTAAGCTTCAACTTTTCCTCCATTCTTTGAACAAGTTCTGTTTCGTATTCTCTGGCCACTACAATTGCTTTGCCATTTTTCTGCTCTATTTCTTCATCTTCTGCTAGTTCTACATAATAGAAGCCTCCATCGCTCTCTATGACTAATTGCTTGCTCTTCTGTTCTGACTCTTGCTCTTTTGGTTTGTACTGTCTGATTAGCCCATCAATGTCCATGTTATTTATGTTTTGGGCCTCCTCTTCAACTCTTTTTTCTTTGTTTTTCTTCCTTTTTTTCTTCAGCCATGTTTTTGTTGAACTCCTTCAATATTTGTCCAATAGTGAGGTTTCTTTCTTCTTCAGTTGGTCCACTTTTAATTTGTTGTCTGTTTCTATTGGGCCTTTGGTTTATGAAAGCCTATGCCCCTCTTTTTATGCTGTCTATTCTTCTCATGCTTGGCCCACCTTTCTCTTTATGCTTCCTAGGATTTTTGCTGTTGTCCTCCTCTTTCTCCCATACTTTATCTGATTCCCTTTTTTGTGCTTTGTTGTCCCATCATCTACATTGAAAATATTGTTGTGCTTCTCACCGTTCTTTCCATCATCATTAGCCCCTTCATCTTGATCTTGCACTTCTTGTATTGCCACTTGTCTCTCTCCCATTTGTTCATGTAGATTTGCTAATCTGTCCCAAGATTTGGCAGAGGCACTAGCTTGAGAGCTTCTCATACCCCCCTAGACTTGACTCCCCTCTATCCTTCTGTGATTGTCTTTTCAGCCACTCTCTCCCTTGCAAACTTCTTTCACGCGCCTCCCACAACTCCTCCACCCAATTATTTTGTTCCTCCTTTCTCCTCCTGATTCCTGCCTTTCTTGCCTCATTCTCTATCGATCTCAGCCCCAGGGTTGTGAGTTCAGGTCCATATCTAGGCATTTCTGGGTTTACTAATGACCTCACTAGCTCCTCAACATATGCTCTTTTGTCATGCCCAATTCTTCCACACTTATAATAATAATCATACAGTTTTTCATATTTAAATTCAGCTCATGGGTGACTTCCATCATTTCTTTTGAACCAGAAACCCGTTTTCAGAGCTATTTGAACATTTATCTCCACTCTGACCCTAAAAAAGGATCTAAGCATGTTTCCTTCAACAAAAGGATCCTCAGCACATATCACTCTTCCTACTATGACTCCTATTTTCTCAGCATTTTTTTTATATTAATTTTATCATAAGGTAACCCATGTATTTGGACTCAAATAGGAAGTTGATTGTAGTTTACCTTATCAATGGACAGGTTTGAGCTCCACCATTGCAGACTCAGCATATGACCTTCAATTCTCCATGGTCCATCATCATACGCTCTTCTAGCTTCCTCCAGACTTTTGAAGTTCAAGATAAAGGAGTTTGGTCCTACATTGGTGATCACCAGACCCTGCGGATCTCCCCACATATTAAGAATCGTTTTACGCACTGTGACCGTATTTAGCACCTTTTCCGTCAACACCCGGCCCACTAGTTTCTGATTTGTATTATCTCCATGTTGAGCTGGAGATTCTTCCAATTCTAAAACATCCCCTTCCATGTCTGAATTTTTTGTACCTTCCATGACTTGCCTAGTTGAGTTGACTCCCTTCTTTTGTTTTGTCTCTCTCAGTTATTTTGTGATTGTCTTCAAATTTGTATCTGAACTAGACTTGAGAAATTATTATGATCAAAGCTCCGCTTGTCGAAGCAGTGTATCTCCACTTTTGGAGAGCGTGAGGCTCCACTCTTGGAGAAGTTAACTAGCTATACACAAGTTTAAAACTTACCAAATCTCACCCGTTAAAAAAGAAAAAAAGGAGGATGCTCCTATAAAGATGCGTAAAACGTCTTTTTGTAAAGACACTTATGTGTCGCATTATTATTGGATGTATTAATAAGCCGGTTATTTTTTAATTTCTTAACAAATTAGAATAAAATTGATTTTTTTATAACAATAACAATAAACCTAATTGTTATCAGATCTGGTCGAACCGACCAATTTACATAATCCACTGGATCATGGTTTTTTTTTGTTTTTTTTACACAAAAATCAGGGATATATTTGTCTTTTTATAAAAAAATTTAAACATGATTCAGTTTAGATTGTGTAAATCGATCGGATCAAATCGGATCTAATAATTATAATACGAACAATTGGGTTTATTATTGTTGCTATAATAAACCAATTTTGTTCTAATTTATTAAAAAATAAATTATTAGGTTTAATAAAGATATCTAATAATACCATGACGCATGTAAATGTCTTTAAAAAAAAGATATTTTTAATGTCTTTATCGAAGTGATCTCCAGAAAAAAAAAAAAAAAAACCTTAGTTGGTCATACCGCCTGAGGTTTGAACCCATGTCTAACGTGATATTTTGGGCCTTTTTGTTTAGCTTTCTTTCTTTAAAAAAAATTGCAATAACATTATTGTAATTCATATGAGAATACTGGATTACTTTAAACAAAAAATAAAATCCATCATGCCATTAATTTTTTTTTTTTACTAAAGATATGAGACTCGAACTCGCAATCTCTTAATTGAGTATGGAAAAACTATGCCATTTGAGTTATTACTCATTAAAATTTGGAAAGATAGGAGACTATGCCATTACTTGACTTGATGGTTTGATTCTTTTTTATCTTAAATCCTATAAAATGTTCCGCAGAAGTTTACGAGATCATATATAATAAATAATGATTTAAGACTAAATATAAAATTTAATATTTTAATAGTTGGTCTCAATTCAATCTGAACAAAAGACTAGTTATTTAAGATTTTTTTTATCAAAAAACTTTTGTTTGAGTTGCTCTTACACAAGGTATTTGCTGTATTAATTACACCTTGTGATTGTTCTAGTTTTTTTGGAAGAAACATAATTTTTACCTTTAACCCTACACTAATTAATTTTTCATTTTTTTAATTAAAAATGTTAACCCTTTAAGACCCCAATAATATCTCCATTTTGAAAAAAAAAATGCGGGATAGCCTGTTAATAAGAATTGCAACAAGATGAACTAATAATCGTCTAAATTCGTTGAATAAAAATGTTAATGGTGCGTTTATTAAGTTATACAGTTAGGATTTTACGCCAAAAATAGAAGGGCATGCATAACTTAGTAATAACAATACAGTGTTTTTTAATACACATATTGATATTATTGGTATAGTGGTTATGTATTTTTGGTAATCGCAGAGAGTATAGGGTGTCACAACTCACATTGATTAAGACGCAGAGAGCAAACCATTATTAAATTAAAGCAGGGCATGCACACGCAACACATAACCACAACCTTGTTGTATTCACAATCAGCCAGAGACCATGGGTCATGATCATCACAGCCAGAAGCATCAACCCCCTGTTGGAACTCCGCCGTCCCAAGGTCCCTCCCCTTTCTCTTCCTCTTCCTCTCATCAATCGATTTTGATCATGTCATGCCAAAATCTCAGGAATATAATCCTTCTTGTGTCATAAATAATATAATTGTGTGCATTTACATTGATGCAGGTTATCCACCGCCAGATCTACCAAAAGAAGGTTATCCGCCGCCGGGATATCCTCCGGCAGGGTATCCGCCTCCAGGGTACCCACCACCAGGGTATCCTCCACCGCCGGGATACCCCACTCAAGGTTATCCTCCTCCGCCATACCCAGCACAGGGGTATCCTCCGCCCTACGCACCACCTTACCCGCATCATCAGCCTCCGCCTCCTCAGCATCACCATCACCATAATAATAACTCATCCGGCCCTGGTTGCTTGGAAGGCTGGTTAGTCCCTCTTCCTCTCTCTCATCACTCATTATTATTACATGTGTATATTGATTACATATATATAGAGATCAGATCTGCATGTTTGTTGTTCCAATTCCTAGCTTTGATTCACTCATTCCAGCTAACTACTCAAACCCACTTATTAGTGCATGCGTACTTAGTTATGTCCAATCCAGAATCATTTGATGTGATCTCTTCTTGAATCAATAAAATAATGAAATGAGCAAGGTACATTTTTCTCAGACGATGAGTTAGTCACAGGTGATGACTACTTCTCAGATTTGCCTCAAAGGATCGGAGAACTCATTTCAGAACAAAGTTTTGTGTAATTATTATGCATGCATGGAAGGAGAAGTCTAATTCTTTATAGTATATATTGGATATATGAAATTGTTAGTGTGCTGTTGAATAGTGATGTGCAGCGATATCGATGTTGATTTTGTTCAAATTTTGTGAATTTGTGCAGTTTGGCTGCTCTCTGCTGCTGCTGCTTGTTGGATGCGTGCTTCTGATGAGAAGATAATATATGCTTCAATTTGCAGAAACTGTGTCTAAACTTGAACATACATAATATATTATATATTATGTTTCTAGCTATAGGTCTCTTTTCTCGTTGTTAGTTCGCTACTTTATTTCTGTTAAATAATAATATGAACATTGAATTACTTAACTGTTTCTAAAAGGTATGTATTAACGTTTATTTTGAGTTATTGAACAGAGATCGAAAGATTGGAATTTAATATTTTGTTAACTTAGAGATTGGTATTAACATTTTAATCTCTATCATCAAATAAAAAGTGGAGACATAAGAGACTAAAATATTTTGGAATCAAGATTGAAACTTTAATAACATTTTATACCTAAAATATTTCTATTTCAATTAATTAATTCTAACTTTACTTTTTGCGCAAATTAAATTAGAGGTTCGGTCTCTATCTCCCACTTTATACTAAATATAATACTAAAATTTATTTCAATTTCTGTTTCTCAATCTTTATCTCTCCGTCTTTATCTCTCGGTCTCAGTTTCTCAAGGAAAAGTCTAGGGGCCAACAAATTTATTAAATTCTAGTCCGCATATAACTAGCAAAAGGAAAATGAATAATCATATATTATTGGATGAAATCTCACACCATTAAAAATAGGAAAAGTCTAGGGAGCCAGCAATTTTATCAAATTCTGGCCAGCATGTAACCATAAAAGAAGAGTGAGCCATTGGATGAAATCTCACATTAATCTCACACCATTAAAAACCTCATTGATGGCTATTTGATGGCTATAAATCCCAAATGTTGCTGGCCTCCTAGCATTCCTCTTAAAAATATCATTAATAACTACTTGATAGCTACAAATAAAAAAAATTGTAGTTGTAGTCTCTGCACTACTCGTTTCTCAATTTCTCTCTTTCAAATGCTAGCATTTGTTATCATAAACTGTTCTCCGTGTCACAGCTCCACCATAAATAAAAGTCTTGGAAATTGATACGCTCCTTCCAATTGACATAAAAAAGAATCAAAATGTTAATATTTAAAAAAAAAATTGTGAAATGCGAGAATTCCAAACTAAAATAAATGAATAAAAATGAAAATAGAACCATTAGTAATGTTTAAATTTAAGTTTAGAAAATAATTTTTATATACATTATGAATTTGAAATAGAATAATTAATAATTTCTTAAAGTTTTTTATTAGGATTAAGTATGATTTTGGTCCTTAAAATATATGTCGAAAATTTTTTTCATTTCTAACATTTTTTTGCATATAAAATCGTCCATAAAATTTAATTTAGTTTTAAAATCGTTATTTTTACCAAAATTTTAATTTTTATTATTAAATTACTCCTAACCAAGAAGCTATAAATTAAAAAAAAGGAAAAAAAAAGAAAAGAAAGAGGATGGATGAGGGGAAAGGGAATCGCGAGAGGACGGGAAAAAGAAGGAGGAGAAGGGAAGAAGGAAAAGAATGAAAGAGAAGGAAAGGGAGGACGGCACCGGCGAGGCTTGGAGCCGCCATTGCCGTCGGGAATCAGAACCAGAGGGAGAGAGCCACTGCGACTGCGCCGAACTCAGTCCCTCTGCGACAACCTCTCCTCTGTCATCCGCGTCGCCACTGCCCAGTCCCTCAACGAGTTTGCATCGTCACTGAAGTCACCCTGAACCGCACTCTCGCCCTCCTACACTGCTGCCGCCGAACGACGGCATCCTCCGCTAGGTCTTCCCCATCACCATCACCGCAATTTTCGCAAGGTCTATAACCTTCTAGAGTCTTCTAACGGGGACTTGCTCTGGCTCCCCAGCATCTTCTATTCCCAAGGTACTAATTTCTCTCTCTCTTTCTCCATTTGCTGAAGGACTGTGCTAAAGCTGCAATGGGACTTAGTTAATCAGATTGGAAAACCTATCTTTTCTAGGGTTCCAATTTTACTTTTATTTCTGATTTTGTTAATCAGATTGTTAACCACATGTTTATGATTCTAATTTTGTTAATTCACTAATTTTGATTCTGATTTTGATTTTGTTAATCGTATTGTTTTCAATTTTGATTCTATTTCTTATTTTGTTAATTCATTGTTCTTCTACTTCTATTTCTTTTGCTTCTGATTCTACTTCTGTTTTGATGTTTTTTATTCTGCTTATATTTTTGTTTCTGTTTCTATTTCCAATTTTGTTTTTGCTTTATTTTTAATTATACTTTTGCTTCTGTTTCTTCTGCTTATGATTCTGTTTTTTTATTTCCTATTCTACTTTTGTTTTTGCTTCATTGTTGTTGCTGAAGAAAAAAAGAAGAAGAGATGACTTCATTGTTTTTGCTTCTGATTTATTGTTGTTGCTGAATATTTTGGTGAAGTAGGAGAAGAGGATAATTGTCCGAATGACGATTTTAAAAGCAGCTTGAACTTTAGGAACGATTTTGAATGCAAAAAAAGTTAAAAACAAAAAAAATTTCAACCTATATGATAAAGACCAAAATTGTATTTAACCCTTTTTATTATATGGATTACCCGGAGGCCGAGACTCGGAGTCCAGAACTCGTCGAATGAAGTAGAGACTAGAAACTGGACTTGTTAATAAATTTTTAATAAAAAATCTCTCCCCAATGCAAGCCGACCCAATGCTCATTTTGCAGGTGAACATCCCCACATGTGTGATGCAAATCGAAAAGGTTTTTAAAAATTTATCATTCAAATATCACCTTGAAAGATTTGTTAAGTCTTGTTCCTAAAATAAAAATTCTCGAGGTAATTGTTCATATATTAATGAACTAAAAGATAATTTTTAATATTTTTTAAAAAGTATTAATAATTTAAATTTATAAATTTGTAAAAAATTCTTCAATTTACACTAAAATACAGAATTTAAATTCTCATATGTATTTCTTTTAATTTTTTAATATTTTATTTACGATAAAATAAGGATTTTTTTATCAAAATATTTCTTTTGAAATTAATGGAAAATAAAATCAATTAGCTCATGTAGTGAAATATATAAATTAATATTTAATATAAATTACATAAGAAATATATAATGTAAAATTTTTGTCATTCATTTTGTGGACAAGGCTTACAAAGTATTTTTTTGCAACCGAAGTCTGCAAAATTAAAGCATAAACCTTTTACTTTTGAACGAAAATTGAAAATCAAAGAAATTTTTATTTAAATAAAAACTACCAAATTAAACAAGTTTGTAAAAGGACTTCATTAGTTCATTTATAGATTATAAAGTACGAGTACTTTCCTAACTTGTTATGTTTGCGTGTCGACTTGATACGCGCCTTTTCTATGTCTATCTGTCTTTAAAAAATAACAAAACATTTAATTTCTACAAATACATTGTGTCCAACCTTACTGTTCACCTATATCTTTAAAATGAATTTTGAAATAGTATATATCATTATTTATTGAAATAAAATTATTTTAAATATTTTATACAATTAAAAAATATTAAAAATATTTGTTAGCTTTAGTTTGTATTTTAATATAAAATATTATTAAAATTGTTCAAAAAAATGCTTTATATATATATACACACACGGGAAGGACCCGTACTATGCACGGAAATAGATCAACAAAAGAAGCTGAAGAAGAACATAATGTCGAGGGATGCGAATTATTTTACAACATCAAATATAGCACTTTCACTAATATCGTTGCATGAAGCAACCATAATATCCTCCCTAGATATGATATACTATTCAAGTTACATTGTTAAAAACCTCCTTAAATACAACATTTATGGTACTACCCCTAGGCATGAAACCGTTGTTCTGATTTAGAACTCTGAGACATTTCTTTAATTTGACTCTAGATAGAGCAACATAGAGTTGAGCATGAGTAAATAAGGGTTTCGGTAGATACAACCCAACCATACCCAGTGCTTGACCTTGTGACTTATTCATGGTCATTGCAAAAGATACAATTAACGAAAACTGCCTCTTTTGGAATCTAAAAGGCACACTATAAGAAAATAGCTATATTGCCACGCTTTTAAAGCGTGGCGAAAAACTGAAAAAAGCGTGGCGATAGCTTTTCGCCACGCTTTTTGAGCTACCGCCACACTTTTGGTAACCTATCGCCACGCTTTTTCTTTTGCCACGCTTTTTACAAATGGCAACCCGTTAAAGCGTGGCCGTATGTGGGAGATATGGCCACGCTTTAAAAGCGTGGCCGTATGGGAGGTTATGGCCACGCTTTTGAAGCGTGGCGATAGAGAGATACGGCCACGCTTTCAAAGCGTGGCAATAACCTTGTAAAATTAAAAAAAAAAACATTTTTCTGATTTTTACCTTCATCAATACAAAATATAAATTTTTCAGTTCTTTTTTGTTACCAAACTTATAAATATAGTATACAATTTTTATTACAAGACAAATTAAATAATAATTAGTGACATATATAATTTTTGCTATAATTGTTTTATACATTAAAAAACTAATACTCAAATACAAAATAAATCTAGAGTTCAAATTCCAAAACTAAAAACTAAAGAAAAATACAAAAACAATACAACTTAAATCCTAAGTCCCTTGCTGTTTCTCATTCCTCTAGCCCTCTCAAACTTCCTTCCCTTAGATCATACATAATTGTTTCGGAAATATTTGTGAACCTTTTTACCTGCAAAAGGCGGCAAAAATAGATACAAATGTTTAAGTTAGTTAAGTTTGTTATAAGCTACCATCTCTCCTATGTTCTCTATTATTTTTATATATGGCTTCAACAGGTGTAGGTTCAGAATTATCAATCAATAAGACAAAGTATATATCAATTGGACAGTGTCTAATTAGTACAAACTAAGCATGCAGAACAATTCGAAAAATACTTTAACCCAAAGGCCAATTCTATGATGTCTATTACTTAGTGCCTAATTAGTGCCTAACTTACCTTTTATGGCAAACTTTAAATATTTAGAAATTATTTACTTTTATACTTTTTAAATTAAATATTGATTTTTAACTTGTTTTGGCATGTTAGGCATTACCTTTTAAGCACCATAGCAATCACCTAATCCAAAACTATCAAAGTGAGTAAGTGCATAAATGTTCCAGTTGCTCAAACCCGTTAATTTGACACTAAGCACAAGTTTCTTTCAGCATATTATCATATAGAACGTTTTTAACCTAAATAGCCTTGGAACAACATTTTTTAGTATTATTACCACTTGTAAACATAAAAAAGCTAATAAAAGGTTAGAAGAGCTTTTATTAGGTCCAACAAAGTATTAGCCTAAATCAATAGATTAAGATATCATTTTTTAATTCCTTCAGACTGCTTTACCAGAAAAATGGATGTAGCTTGCCAGTTGCCACTATATAACTGATTATTTTATTTATTTTATTTTAAATACCCATTAAATCTAATAAAAACTTGCATATTTGTTGAGAGATATTTACGTTATAAGGAAACTTTATGAAATCAAGTAATCAACATTAAGAATAAACTAGAAAGGAAACGATCTAAACAGGCAATCACCTCGGATGTGGATTCCCCTTCACCATTTTCTGTCCATACTTGCGCCATCGGAAGACACTAACTTACTTTCCCTTGTAGAATTGAGCTTATGTGGGGGATCATGACTGTGTTGACTTTTATAAACAACATCTATTACACGACCCACATCATCATTGCATTCAATCTTCTTTGCAGAACATTCTGAATGAGTACACCTGTAATAGCTTCGAGATCCTGTGGGACTCTTCACTTGCTTCTGGCCATACTTCCGCCAGCTGTAACCATCAGAAACTGAAACCCTTGCAACAGAATCACAAGAAACATGTTTGCAAGTGAAGCAGTACTTTTTTTATTTGTTTATTAGTGACTTTATTATTTTAAAATTGTGTAGTGCAGAGAAATAGAAGCAAACTAGTATAATAATCGCCTCCTTTCTCCTCCAACTACAAAATTTTAGTGCGAGACAAAGCCATGATGAAGCTATTAAGTTGAGCATAAACTAGTCCTTTTCCTCTAACCCTTTTCTTTATCATTGCCATAAAGAAAAAAGAGAATAATAATAATAAAAGAATTTTAATCTTTTTTCCCCTTCAATCAACCTCCCTCAGTGCGGCACAAAAAGACAAGCCCCACTATGAGTTCACACTTCATCACCAAAAAATATTAAAATTAAAATTTAAAAATAGAAGAAAGAAAGAAATTGCACAGAACACGGAAGTATCACAACTAATAACACTTTCCATCAATGCTTCTTTTTTTTCCCTTTTTTTTTTGTAACACTTTTTCCAGATCCAGCATATAAAATCCAACTCCAGCCATGAAAACATTCTGAATGGGATGGTGCGAACGATCAAAATGAAATAATAATTAAAAAAAACATGGTGTTAAAGAAATAAATTGACAAAAATTAAATAAGTATCAACTCAATTTTCTTCTCATTAAACTTAGTACTATGAATCAAGCAACTCAATTTTGAGATTTCAATTAGTTCATGCAAGTAAAAGAGCTCATTAGGTCAAATGCAGATGAAGCAAGCAGTGCCGAAGAAAATTGAACAAAGTAAAAGCATTAATAAGAGATTTATATAGGTACCATTGAATCAATGGATTTCTGGTTCATGCAATACTCCCGAAGCTGTTGAAGCTCTTGAGAGAAGTTCTGCAAAAACGGGAAGAAAAGACCAGTTTTTGCATACATTTTTTCTTTCTTTCCTATTATTTTTATTTTGTCTTGGAAAATCTAAGCTTGAGTGAGAAAAGAAAGAAGAGGAAGAGAATGGAGAGAGCAGCCAAAGTGTTTGAGATTTTAAGAGCTTTGATGATTATGAAGACTTAGAAAGAGAGAGAGAGAGAATTTAATGATTTATATATCTGAAAAAAAAATTGAGGTCCATCTGTCTCCTGAGCATGAAATGACCTACTTTTAGTGCAAAAGAAACCAAATCTATGTTGGAAGTAGAGAACCTATAATTTGCTAATGCTTAATTTAAATGCAAGAAAAGCAACCAAATGACTATTGTTCAGTACACCATGGAACCATCTCGTAGTCATAGATACTAATATGCTAACATGAATTCAAGAAAACTAATTTCATGTATTACATTCTTAAACCATCATTATTAAATTCCATTCCTCATTTGTATGGGATCAATCAACAAGTATTTAGCAGGGCAAATTTAAATTCCTTATTAATACTTAACAAGAAGTTTATAGGCATCCACTTAAATTTTTAAAAGAAAAATGAAAACGGAAGGCCTTAGAAATAAATACCATAAGTCCAAACACCAACTGGTTAATCGTAATGACCTATCGATCATTCCAGATCCAAGTTTCTAATTTGCAAAGTATAATTCTCATTTATCGGTGCTGTTCTCAGACTATACACTCAACATTAAGAAAGATAAGAACAACCCTAAACCAGGCGGCTCAGAAAATTCTAACCATAACCAAAACCAGACCTTCTCACGTATCACATATGTTCAAGTACAGTTTACAACTTCAAGCAGATGAACACGAAGAGTGAGATTCCCACAAAATTTAAAACGATCACAGCAAAACAATACTTAAAATCTCGATTTAAGAAATATAATAAAAATAGTCACAAGTTATCATGGAAATGCTCTAACCTTACTTTCAGCTTTGACATCCATATTCGGCGTAGCAGGGCTCCCCTGCAATTCTGCTACCCCAACCGCACCATTTCACCACAAAGAAATCACTCATTTAGATTTTTGAAGATTAAAAAAAATGCAAATACTCATTGAAACCAAACCGTACCATCACTCCGATTGTTCACAACAGGTGATTCAGCAGCTAGGGTTCCTGAATTCGACCCCTTCGGAGGTTTATCTGAACTCTTCATCATGCCGCGCTGCGACTCAGCTTTGCAAGGCGATTCGCTAGCTCGTTCTTCTCCCTCTGACGCCTTCCCTTGTTGTCCTTGTTTGTTTCCACCTTCGCCGCCTTCTGAATCCTTCTCTTTCGGGAGAAGCTCCGGCGCTCCCTCTGTGACAGCTCCGGCGCTCCCTCCGTGACAGACGGTGAGCGCCAAGGGAGTCACCATCAAATCCTCAAAATGGCGCAGCGAGGGGAGGTTGTCAAAGTTTCTCGCTCTATTGACCATATAGGACTTGAAATTGAAAGCGGGTTTCTCGCTCTCTTTATTTTCTTCTTTGCCCTTGAGGACTTCTTCTTTGGTAAGCACCACGGAGACCGAGAATGAAGGAAAAGGAAAAAATCGATTCCCTTTTTGTGGCTTCTTCGTGGTAATTGAAGAAATGGGGAGTTTTGTGAGTGTGTGGAACAGATGAAAAGTTGGAGATCTGGATCTGCTGCCTTGGTGGAACAGGAAACTTGTGTTGAGGTTCACGGAACTCATAATTGGTTACTGCGGATTTACTGGGTTATTAGTATGGGGAGATTTGATTTTCTGGTGTTAGATTGAGTTAGAAAGCTTTGGAATTGGGTTTCGGTGGTGGAAGGAATGGGAGTGGTGTCTATTTTGGATTCATGAGGTCAGTGAATTGGATCGACGAGAGTGAAGGTGTAAGAGTTGAGAGTTAGAGAGTCTCGATGAAGGGTGGGGATCTGTTGGCAAAGTTTTAGGTTAGGATTCAGGGGTTATTGGGTTTGGGGCGGGTTATTAGGTTTTTTTTTTAGAAAACTTTTTGGCCACGCTTTTAAAGCGTGCTAAAAGAGCATCAGGATATGGCCACGCTTTAAAAGCGTGGCAAAAGAGCACCAGGATATGGCCACGCTTTATAAATGTTACTATAGTGAAATCCTGTTGCCACGCTTTCAAAACGTCCCTGTTTTTATCTATGGCCACGCTTTTGAAGCGTGGCAGAAAAAAACGTGGCCGTATCTCTATTCAACTGCCACCCTTACAAAAGCGTAGCCATTGACCCTTTTCGCCACGCTTTTGAAGCGTGGCGAAAAAAACGTGGCTGAATCTCTATTCAATTGCCACCCTCACAAAAGCGTGGCCATAGGCCTTTTTTCTTGTAGTGGCAAAGTGTAATTGTTTGATATGTTCATGTGTGGAATAAGCACAACTCTATCCACTTTTTCTCTAGTCAATACAATGCACTTAATTATATGATGACCTAAACAACGTACCTGCAACTTAGTACCATTACACAAACCATTAGATTGGTCAATATTTCTTATTGCCGGTACACCTTCCTTCAAGCATAGCTGGTGATTAGGTAATCCTGAACAATTAATAGCATTCAACATATCAAGTGAAAAGGTGTCTAATTGAGACTCCATGTTACCTTCTTCAACACACAAAGAGTCAGAACAAAGATAAACCCTTTGATCGCCAGGTAAAAGACTCATTATACTGTTATTCACCTTGTTAACAACTTCTAGAGTGGGAGCAAGAATTGATTGTTTCTTGAAATAATCTGTGTTGGTCATGTTATATAATAGCATGGGATAGACAAACTGTATCAACTCTTCAAAATCAGTGTTAGTATCATCAATGAGAATCTCATTCGGGATCAAAACTTCAGACTCACAATCTATAGAATCACCAGCCAATCCATCTCCAATATGAATAAGCTAATTGGCAAAATCCATAATTTCGCAATTGTCTTGAGAACATGATGAAGAAGATAAATGCATATTCCTACTTAGCTTTAGTACATTACAGTAATCCCATATATATGATGAATTATTGGAAGATTGCACGATATGCTATCGTGATCCCATAGGTATGACTCGAAGGATCTGCCTAAAGTCACCACCTAGGACAACAACCTTTCCTCCAAATGGCATGTCAGGTTTGTAGGATTGCTCAAATCTAAGAATATCCTTCAATGACTTGTCTAAAGCCTTGTAATAGTGTTTGTTAAGCGTTGGAGCTTTATCTCATATAATCAAACTGGCTCTAGCAAGAAGCTTAGCAAGGGAGAAACCTTGTTTAAAGTTACAAAGCGAATTCTCGTTTATGTTTAGTGGAATCTTGAATCTAGAATGAGCAGTGTGTCTATTAGGGAGTAATAGTGAAGCAATATCACTTAATGCAACATTTAGCTTAATTTTGCTGTTACACCTTAATGACACAGATAACGTGCGATAAAGGAAAGTCTTCCCAGTACCGCTGTAACCATAAACAAAGTAAAATCCACCAAGGTCCATGGAGATAGAATTCAATATCTGATCGTATGCATTCTTCTGTTCGTGAGTCGTAGATTTCAAAGAATCCTTTAACTCTTCATGTAGTAATTCCCTATCAAAATTCATCTCATCCATTAAGAATCGATCATATACACCATCAATGTTTTGCATATCAGGATACGATAATGTAGAGAATTCTCTAAGAGATCTTCCATTTGCTTGTAATTTTTCCTTAATTTTAACCAATGTCAAATTCAATATTTGCTCATCTGATAATGGTAGCTCTAACAACAACAAATAAAACAACTAAGTAATGGAAGTTACTTAAAATGAAATAAGAAATGCAAGAGAAAAAAAATAATTATGCACTCTTTAGCGAGAGAAATATGACAACAACCTTCACAACGATGATTTCTTCTATGAATATATAGGATGTGTTCAGATAATTGCTGGTAAAATGACTGCCAAACAAATTTAGGATAAGAATGTTATTCGATAGAAGAAGAATAACAAAGAGGTCATGAATGTAAGATCCTGATACCCACGAACTTGCTTCCAATATAGCATCAACAAATTTCTTGTCATCTTGGAGAATTCCTAATGTATAACATGCTTCCTTGAATGTATCATAAATAACATCATGAATAGTTCTAAGGTCAACAAAACTTGTGCATCCTTTCTATATGTTAAGTAAAAGTCTTAAGTAATAATCTTCACTATTTTCCCACGGGACGTGAGTCAATCGACCAATAGAAAAGCCTTACTTTTGTGGCAACCACATACAAACATCATCTTTCCATACAAACTTGTTAGGGAACTCACTATAAGTCAACAACCGGGCAAAAGTATATAAAGTATTAGCAAGGAACCATGCTAATAATTTTGTCAACTTGCCATCTACACGATTGAGAACATCTTGAATATTGTCATCATCTCTAAAGATAACAACATGCTCTTCAAGAAAGTGAAAGGGTAACCTAATAACTACAGGTTCCTTTATCTGAATATTATAACCAAATATCTTCCAAGCTGCCTCACATGATGATATATAATGACAATCATAATAATTTTGTATCTCATCCACAACCTGTCTAGCAATGAGTCAGTAGAAAATTGATAAAAAGAAGCAGTTACTCGATCATTGCCCTTGTACACATGTTTAAATAGATACTTGATAGCAAAAGTTTGGCATGTATGCTCGATATTTATATGACAACCATATCTCAACAACAAATACGGATTGTATGGAACAATGAAGGAATTATCAATGATAACATTCCTCTTAGTTATCGTGCAACAATTGCCTGGTCTCTTGTACTTTGGAAATTTAGCTACATCAATAACAGCACATGACCTAAATTTCTTAGGAAAATATTTTAAAAAATGACCATCTTCCATGCACAGACTATTTTTGTTATGTCGATCGCAAGGCCATGAACCATGAATCTCTCTATGGCAGTGATAAACCACTATTTTATGGTTTATCTTGTGCTCAATTGAGTGGATTTTATCAATCTTTCATACACTTATTCATACTAATTGCATGGTTTTATATTTTTCTTCCTAATCCTGTGATATAATTGAGAACATGTTTCCTAGGCCTTTAAACTGTCAATTTTAATTATCCTTTATTACTATTCGATGCATTGATATGTGTGTTAAGTGTTTTCAGGGATTATAGGGCAGGAATGACTTAGAGGATGGAAAAGAAGCATGCAAAAGTGGAAGAAATACAAGAAACTGAAGGAACTGCTAAAGTTGTCCAGCCTAACCTCTGGGTACTAAATCGACCATAACTTGAGCTACAGAGGTCCAAATGACGCGGTTCCAGTTGTGTTGGAAAGCTAACATTTAGGGCTTCGCAATGATATATAATTTTTCATAGCTTCCCCGAAGATAGGTGACTCGCACGCATGGATCGCGCGCATGCGTGACCTGGCAAAAACTCAATCCACGCGTGACTTTGCAGCGACCTGTACGTACCAGAAATCGCTGGGGGCGATTTCTAGGCTGTTTTTGACCCAATTTTTGGCCCAGAAAACACAGATTAGAGGCTATAAAGTGGGAGAATCCATCCATCCATTCATTCATTATTCACAATTTTAGGTTTTAGATGTAGTTTTAGAGAGAGAGAGAGAGGCTCCCTCCTCTCTCTTAGGTATTTAGGATCAGGATTCCTCTTAGTTTATGGTTATTTCTTCATTCCAGGTTCAATGTTCTTTAATTTATGTTTCTTTTCTACTTTTATTTATTCTAATGCTTTTACTTGTTAATTACTTATGTTGCCAAATTGGCTTATGAACCTTTTCATGTTAGATTTGAATATTCTATTTAATGCAATTTGAGGTATTTCAGATTTATGATTGCTTTTTACTATTTATGATATAAATAATTTAGATTTTTTCCCTTTTGGCTTTGGTGGAGTAATTGGTGACACTTGAGTTGTCAAACTCAGCTGTTGATTGAAAATTCGAAATTGCTGATTGATTTGGATCCCTCTAAAGCTAGTCTTTCAATAGGAATTGACTAGGACTTGAGGAATCAAATTGATTAGTCCACTTGACTTTCCTTTATTTAGTAAGGGTTAACTAAGTGGGAGCAATAACAATTCTCATCACACCTGATAAGGATAACTAGGATGGGATTTCTAGTTCTCATACCTTGCCAAGAGTTTTTCTAGTTATTAATTTAATTTCCTGCCAATTTATTTTCCTGTTCCCTATTTCAAAAACCCAAAAAGATACAATTTCATAACCAATAATAAATCATACTTCCCTGCAATTCCTTGAGAGACCCGAGGTTTAAATACTTTGGTTATAAATTTTATTGAGTTTTATTACTTGTGACAACCAAAACTTTTGTACGAAAGAATTCTCTGTTGGTTTAGAAACTATACTTACAACGAGACTTTATTTATGAAATTCTTTACTGACAGAAATCTGTTAGTCAAAATGGCGCTGTTGCCGGGAAATTGCAAACGTGTGCCTTATTATTGGTTATTGTAAATATTTTATTTTGCTTGTTTATTTATTTTTATTTTTGTTTTTTTTTTATTTTTATTAGCTACTATGAGTTCTTACTCCCGTCGCTTTGAGTCTGGTTCTAATGTTGTTGAAAGGAATGGAAGCTATAATAGGAACATGCGTCAAGGTTGAAACAATCACAGATGGAAGGAGCCACAAGAATCTGATCAACCCTTTCAGCAACAACACCTTCCAAGATACCATGGACAATGACCATCCTACGATGCATGCCAAGACAATAGTTATGGTGGACCCTTTGATAAACCCATATTTTATGATATATTTTGTGCTTAGTTTAAGTGATTTATTCAATCCTTCACCCACTTATTCATATTAATTGCATGGTTTTACTTTTCCTTCCTTATTATGTGATGTATGTGAAAAACATGTTTCCTATGCTTTAAAATTAATTATTTTAATTACCTTTATTTCCATTCGATGCCGTGATTAGTGTGTTGAGTAGTTTCAGATCTTCTAAGGCAGGAATGAGTCAAAGGATGGAAAGGAAACATACAAAAATGGAAGGAAAGCATAAAACGGAGTTTGTGAAGAAACTGGCAGCCACGCGATCGCATGGACGACGCGGCCGCATGCCAGTGCGAAGAGAGCGCGACGCGAACGCGTGACTGATGCTATCGCACGCCTCGAGCGAAACACATATGACGCGGTCGCATGACTGACGCGACCGCGTGACAAGGAAAACTCCGAATGACGCGACCGCGTGACCCACGCGGACGTGTGACAGAGGCGATGCACCAGAAATTGCAGAAAATGCTTCAAGCGAATTCTGAAGCCCTTTTTGGCCCAAATCCAAGTTCAGAAGGCATAGACCAGAGGTTATGAAGTGGGGGAATGCATCCATTCAGGGAGAGTCTCCACTTTAGTTAGTTTTCATGATTTAGATTTAGTTTTGAGAGAGAGGTTCTCTCCTTTCTCTTCTCTCCTTAGGATTAGGATTTAGGATTTCTCTTAGTTTTAGGAGTGACTCTCAATCCCAGGTTCAATGTTCTTTTTACTTTATATTTATCTCTTACTTTTAGATACTTTAATGCTTATATTAGTTATGTTGCCTATTTGGCTTATGCTACATTCATGTTACAGATTACTCTTTTGAATTAATGTTATTTGAGGTATTTCAGTTTAATATTGCTTTCTTTTATTTACATTATTGTTATTCCCATCTGAAGACATTTTTATTCCAGTAGATTTACTTTTCTCCTTTTGGTCTTGGTTAAGAAATCAGTAACTCAGGAGTTATCAAACTCAAACATGATTAATAATTGTTATCTTTGTTGATTAGATTGAACTTCAATAATCCCAATCTTTTCTTAGGAAATAAATAGGATTCGAAGATCAAACTAATTAATCCCTTGACCTTTCTTTATCTTAGTAAAGGTTAACAAAGTGGAATTGAGATTCAATTTTCATCATCATTGATAAGGATAGCTAGGATAGGACCTCTAATTTCTCATACCTTGCCAAAAGTTTATTTACAGTCATTTATTTATTTTACTTGCCATTTAAATTGCTTGTTCTTCATTTACTTTATTTGCTAATTAAGCTATTCACTCCTCATTCTCAAAACCCCAATTTACAATCTCCATAACCAATAATAAGAACATACTTCCCTGCAGTTCCTTGAGAAGACGACCCGAAGTTTGAATACTTCGGTTATCAATTTATTTAGGGGTTTGTTACTTGTGACAACAAAAACGTTTGTATGAAAGGACATTTGAAGGTTTAGAAACTATACTTGCAACGAGGATTTATCCGCAAAATTCTAGACCACGCAAAAGTTCTCTCATCAAAATGGCGCCGTTGCTGGGGAGCTGCAATTGTGTGCCTTATTATTGGTTATTGTAAATATTTTTCTTTTACTTGTTTATTTGTCTTTATTTTCCCCTTTTTATTTTTATTAGCTACTATGAATTCTCACCCCTTTCGCTTTGAGTTTGGTTCTAATGTTATTGAAAGGAATGGAAGTTATAACAGGAACATGCATCAAGGTTAGAGCAATCAAAGATGGATGGAGCCAAGAGGATCTGATCAACCCTTTAGGCAACAACACCCTCCAAGATATCATGGACAAAGACCATTCTACAATGCATACCAAGCAAATAGACATGGTGGACAACCTTGTAATTACCAACAAGCCCCACCCTGTGCTTATAGGCCATCCTCTCAACGTAACTTCGAACCACCACACTCACAAGCTCCTTTCCACCATTCACCACCGTATGATCCTCATTTACCCCAGTTCCAATCCAATCACTCCCAAACACCACCACTTCCCCCTGTACCATATCTAAATCTATCACCCCGAGAATCAGAGATTCGCCTCAAGAAAACAGTAAACCGACTTCAAACAACCCTTCATCAACTGGAGCAAGAAGTAAGTCAATTATCTTCTAGACGTTCGAACATTCAAGGACCTCCCACAGCCCCATGTGGACAATCTAACGAAGAGCGTAGTATGAAGAAGATACTAGAAACTCCAGTGGACAAGACAGAGCATGGCTTTGTACTGGAACAAGTAGAGGAAGCTGTTATTATTGAAGAAGAAGAGTTGGTTGAAGACTTAGGAGACGCTGAACCTCCATGGGAATCCAAAGTTGTGGAGCATTCTGTCAAGGATGTTACAATTGATGCTTAGGAGAATTGTGCGCAATCCCCAGAGCAAGTCCTTCATGAAGAACTAGACAGAATAACCCAAGAAGCAAATTTCCTTGATGATGATAATCACAGGTCAAGTTCTCCTAGTAATGAACTTGCATCTGCAAGTGAATTCTCTGAGATCGAAGACTCTTCCCCAAGTGAATACGAAGATGATACGGAGGTAGATTTCTCTCAACCTCCAGTCTATGACTTAAGTGATGAGGAAGACATAGATGGCTTTGATCAGGACATGGATACATTTGAAGAATCTTGCAAGGAAGTGGAGAATTTCACAGAAGAGCACAAGGGAGTAGAACTCACAGAACCGCTAGAACCACCTATCCCAAGGCCATTACCACCCAATACAAGCTTCAAGTGGGTACAATCCTTAACCTTAACTGTATTTTTCCACTTGAATATGGTTTGCTTGAAACAGAAGGCCAGCTTAGAGCTCTCTGTGGCTTTAAGAGTAAAAGGAAAATGGCTCGTACTCAGAGCTGGTGCACGAGGTTCAATAAGGTTCCACGCTTCAACTCGAAGTGCACGGATTGGCATCATGATCAATTGGATGGATCTCGGAAAACGTTTGGTTATCCTGGTGAGAATCTAATTTCTAAACCGCCCAAATGGATAAGTATAGATCAAGACGAAGGCGGATTTAAAAGCAAAGTTTGGGATCCTGGAATCTATGCTAACATTCGTCACCCCGGAAGCCTGACAATCTGTTTGAAGCTGCTCGGAAGCTTCACATGCCTAGTTTGGGACCTTGGAGGTTATTGGCATTCCAAGCATTGGTGGAGATTTCTGGATGAATTTAAGCATAAGCCGCCATAACAGGAAGCTCACCCAATGTCCAACTTAAGGACTTTAACTAAAAGTGCTAGGTGGGAGACAACCCACCATGGTATGATCGTCCCTTTTTCAATTTTTATTTAGTTTTATTTGTTTTCAAGTTTTATTTTATTGAACCTGGAGTTTTGCATCTCATTCATATTAATCATTGCATTCTGCATACTGCATAATTGCATACCTGAAAAAAAAGGGGTGCGCGACGCGACCGCATCATTCATGCGATCGCGTCAAGTTGCGAAAAACACTTCCCACGCGACCGCGTCCTTCACGCGGCCGCGTGACCTGGAGATCGGCGTAAAGATCCAACGTCCAGAAAGTTAGGCTGGAATCATGCGGCCATTGTGCGTTTGGCAAAAATGACCCACGCGATCGCGTCCCTCACTCGATCGCGTCACTTGCACAACCTCAATCCCACGCGACAGCGTGAGCGACGCGATCGCATCGCATGGATTGCACAACACCCCAAAAGGAGTCAGAGAGTTGCGCTGAAACGACGTTGGAATCGTGCATTTTGCACAATTTCCAGCGACGCGATCGCATGCCTCATGCGATCGCGTCATTCACTCTTTTCCCATTCCATGCGATCGCGTGCCCTACGCGATCGCGTCAACCACCATTTCAGCCCAACCACGCGGCCGCGTGCCCCACGCGATCGCGTGGATTCAAATTTATAACCTCCCCCAGTCACGCGAACCCTATCAGTCGCCCCCCAAACCCCTCTCTTCCCTCTCTTCTTCTCCAATTACACCACCACCACCCAGCCACCACCACCGAACCACCATCACGCCGCCGACCACCCAGACGCCGCCGCCACCCACCCCCTTCCTCCTTCCCCCTTCTTTCTTCTTCTTCCTTCTTCTTTCCCCTCCAACGCCACTGCCCCCCTCCGCGAGCACCACCCATCGCCGCCGCCCTGTCACCACTGCCCAGCGCCACCCACACGCCCCTTTCCTTCCCCTGTTACCCCCTACCCTCATTACCCCTACCTTTCCTTCACTTCCTCCGAACAGCAGCCACCGCCGCCGCGCCACCCTCTTCCGCCGCGTCGGACGCCAGTGCCGTCATCCCCAGCCACCTCTCTGCCCAACTTTCTTTCTTACGCCTACCCGGTTCTGACGAACGCCACCCTTCTATCCTTCGTAGTTAATTCATATTTTTCTGTTTATGTTCGTCATTAGGCTAGTTAGATATGCATGTTGTAGTGGATTTTAGGTTGTTAGGTAGCCTAGGATATGGTTAGTAGATTTAGGTCTGTTTAATTGCGCTGTTCATGTCTCTTGTTTCATTATTTTCGCAATTCTGCTGTTGTTGTGATGTTAGTTTTGTTCATATGCTGTAATTTCTTGTTTCATGCTGCTCTTTACTCTGATTTTTCATGCTCTTATTCCTTATATGTAGTTGCAGCTGTCTTTTTGATTCATATGAACTATCCTGTTGTTGTTTATTTTCCGGGACAATCCAATTTTAGCTGGAATGCTGCCCAAATCTCTGTAAAATGTTTCCATTCATGTCTTGATTTTGGCATTTTCAACTGTGCTTTCCTTAGATTTAACCAAAACAATTCATGAATGCCAGGGCAAGCTTTCTTATTCTTTTTGATTTCCTGGTTCATAATTTGCATTTTTGATGTTTGATTCTAATTTTTGCTATTTCTATATCTATTTGAATCATCATCAACCTGTTTTCCTTATTTGGATATGAGTTACTTATAGCTTCTAACTGTGAATACTTGTTACTTGGAATATTTTCATTATGCCACTTACTTTAACCCACTTTTTACTAACTCACTAATGTTAACTTCCTAAACTCTTTTTCAATTCCAACCAACCTAACCTTTCAAAACTTCTCTTCTGATTTTCTTTCACTTTCTTTTAACATTCTGACCATGGCATGATGTTAATTTTTCTATTTAACATGAATTCAATTCCATTTTGGATTGTGAATTCTCCTTTTCGGACTTTTAACTCCTATACAATCCTTAATGCACATTTACTTAACTCATTTTCCTTATCCTTTTGCTCCTTTGCCACTTTGTGTTTTTTTTTTATTATTTGCCTATTTATTTTCCTATTTTCACTATATCCTGGTTTTCTATTTTTCAGGATGTCTGCCAGCCAGAGAAAAGGAAAAGGAAAGGCTACTACTGGCAAACGGAAAAGAGGAGAATCCTCCATGTCCATTATGGATATCATGCACGATGACTCCTTGCGGGAAAAAAATTTTACCCCGCAGGAGAAGGCCGACCAGCTAATCCCTGCCACTGATCCAATAAAGTTTGCAAACCGACACTGTGAGCTGAAGTATCCGGTGTTTGCAAACTCCAGGAACCTATACCTGGAGAGAACTTTGAAGATCCCAGAAGAACTCCAGCAATACACCTCTGACCAGATCAAACAAAGAGGCTGGTTCTTCCTGGAGAGAAACCTGACTGAGGTCAATGCATCTTGGGTTAGGGAATTCTACTGCAATTACTTTAAAACCTCCCTAGATGCAGTGAACCTTAGAGGAAAGCGGATTCTGGTCACCGAAGAGGCAATTGAAGACGTTCTGAAGCTTCTGCCTAAAACTGATCAGCTGGATGGTTATCAGAAAGCTGAGGAAGATATGCGTTTCTTGAAGTTTGATTGGGATGCAGTCAAGGCCAGGATAGCCCTTGACTCGACCGTTCCTTGGATTATGGGTCAGAACACCACCATGCCAAAGGGAATCAAGCGGATTTACCTGAATGATGAGGCTCGGCTATGGCATCAGATACTTAGCAACTTCATTATGCCGAGTACTCACGAGACTGAGATACCAGCCGCTATGATCACCCTCCTTTGGTGTGTGATGGAGGGTAAGGACCTGTACCTGCCACGCTTTATCCGGTACCACATGGCCAGGGTCCACGTCCGAGGCACTCTTCCCTTTCCTTATCTGATTACACAGGTAGGCCGTCGAGCTGACGTGCCTTGGGAGGATGCTGATGAGAAGCCACCTGCTGCAGAATGCAAGAAGATTATTCCTCACAGCAGGAACTTTCTGGCTTTGGGCTACAGACCTCCTTTCCTCACTGCTACTGTTGACATAGCTACACCATCTGCCGGCCCCTCTTCCTCTACAGCTACCCCTGCCACCACCACTGCACCTCCACCTGCCCCAGAGCCCATCTATCATCTAGTGCACCGCCTGTTTCGACGGCTTGACCAGATGGAGCGTCGCAACAAGCGACGCTATGAGCACCTGAAGCTAATGATACGATCTGGCGACATCCCCTCCGAGCCTGACACACCATCCGAGGCATCTGAGGAGGAGGTGGATGATCACGAGGCAGAGACCCATCCCCAGAGTGAGGCTGCGCAGGCAGGCACAGAACAGGCCGCATCACATCAGGAGGCTCTGCCTCAGATTTAGGCTGTAGACCCCAAGATTCCTATCCAGTCAGCACCTCCTCTGCAGCAGGCTGATCCTCAGACCACCACCACAGAGACTCCAGCTACCCACCCTTCCAGTGATGACACCCCTTCACACCCTGCTTGAGTGAGCATCAGGGACGATGCTTCATTTTAAGTGTGGGAAGATCGCCATCTCTGGCGTTCCTTTTTTTGGTGAACCACTACAGACTCTTTTTATTTATTCTGCTACTTTTCTGTATTTTTATTTTTATTTTTATTTTTATTTTCTCAGTACTTATATATATTGCTATTTTTATGTATTTATTCTATGTTGCACTTTAGTTCATATTTTAGCCATTTAGTCTTAGTAGCAATTCTAACTTATTAGTTATAGAAATTGTGGATTAATTAGTATAGTTTACCCTTTTTAGCATAAGATAGCTTAGTTTGAATTGAAAAATATAAAAGGAGAGTAAACTAGGAACTTGAACATAATAGAAACAATCCACACAACTTGTATATATAGCATTACATGTTAGTTAGTTAACAACATTTCATCAAGGAGAAACAATAGAAATTTAAAGCCATTCAATATAAATTTTACATTGAGAATAATGGGAATTTTTAACTAAACCTGCATGACATACATAACTGATAAATGATTTTTGAGCTAGAGAACATACAGCCTGTGAGTTTTGAGCTTAATTGTATGGTTACATTCAAACCATAATATTTTATTCCTGTGTGTTCCACCCTTCTTTTCTATTCTGGTGTTCTTTATTTTATTTTAATCTATATGTCCGATTATAGAATAGAAATACATACCAAGAGAGTGATTGAGGCCATTATTTGATTTTAGCTCACTTATCCCAAAATAGCTTACCTTTTACATCACCCTTGTTAGTCCCCTTGAGCCTTTAAATCCCCTTTTATTCTATAAACCGCATTACTAGCCTTAAGCAGAAAAACAAAATAAAAATCCCAAGTTGAATCCTTGGTTAGCTTAAGATAGAAATTGTGTATGGTTTACATGTGGGAAACCTATTGGGAACATGGATGATAAAAACAAAAGGGTAGAAAAGTTGAAAAGAATAAAATAATTCAAAATAAAAGTTTTGGGAAGCATACTCATGTGAAATCAAAATAATTGAATTACCATGTGCATTAAAAAAAAAGTGTTATTTTTCAATAGTTGAATAAAGGGGACACAAAAGAATTCCCCAAATGTGAAATAAAGCAATGCACATGGGATAAAAATAAACATTGAAACATGAGCATGTAACATCAAAAGTGGGAAAATATGGGAGAATAGGTGAAGAAGCTTTGCTTTACAAAGTATGTATGTTAGATGAGATCTTAGACTAATTAAGGATTCACTTATTAGCTCATTTAGCCTTATACATATACCCTTACCTTTACCTTGGCCCCATTACAACCTTAACTAAAGACCTCATGATTTTTGGTATGTCTATATTCTATAATTGTTGATTGGTTAGATGAAGAACAAAGTTATAGAAAGTAAGAATAAAAAGAAGAATAGAGTGATTAACCCAATAAACACTGAGTGACTAGAGAGTAAACACAAAATCCAGTGAGGGTTCAATAGCTCATTAACATATATCTCTGCTTAAATTATTAATTGTCTTGCAAGTTTATAAAATGTTTTTTCTCTCCCATCTCAATTGTAAAGGCACTTTATCAACCATCTAAGGTTTGGCTATGTATATATATATGACTCCTTGAGAATGTGAATTAATTCAACTACATGCAAGCTTTATATACAAGTGAATAAAAATTAGAATTGCATGATGCATCTAGGTAGTTGCATTTAGATTAGATTGCATTGCATGGCATTCCACCACTTTAACCTAACATTACTCTTGTACTTAGCATGAGGACATGCTATTGTTTAAGTGTAGGGAGGTTGATAAACCCATATTTATGATATATTTTGTGCTTAGTTTGAGTGATTTATTCAATCCTTCACCCACTTATTCATATTAATTTCATGGTTTTACTTTCCCTTCCTTATTATGTGATGTATGTGAAAAACATGTTTCCTATGCTTTAAAATTAATTATTTTAATTACCTTTATTTTCATTCGATGCCGTGATTAGTGTGTTGAGTAGTTTCAGATCTTCTAAGGCAGGAATGACTCAAAGGATGGAAAGGAAACATACAAAAATGGAAGGAAAGCATAAAACGGAGTTTGTGAAGAAACTGGCAGCCACGCGATCGCATGGACGACGCGGACGCATGCCAGTGCAAAGAGAGCGCGACGCGAACGCGTGACTGACGCTATCGCACACCTTGAGCGAAACACATATGACGCGGTCGCATGACTGACGCGACCGCGTGACAAGGAAAACTCCGAATGACGCGACCGCGTGACCCACGCAGACGCGTGACAGAGGCCACGCACCAAAATTTGCAGAAAACGCTCCCAGCAAATTCTGAAGCCCTTTTTGGCCCAAATCCAAGTCCAGAAGGCATAGACCAGAGGTTATGAAGTGGGGGAATGCATCCATTCAGGGAGAGTCTCCACTTTAGTTAGTTTTCATGATTTAGATTTAGTTTTGGGAGAGAGGTTCTCTCCTTTCTCTTCTCTCCTTAGGATTAGGATTTAGGATTTCTCTTAGTTTTAGGAGTGACTCTCAATCCCAGGTTCAATGTTCTTTTTACTTTATATTTATCTCTTACTTTCAGATACTTTAATACTTATATTAG
This sequence comes from Arachis hypogaea, assembly GCF_003086295.3. NCBI lineage: Eukaryota > Viridiplantae > Streptophyta > Magnoliopsida > Fabales > Fabaceae > Arachis > Arachis hypogaea. The sequence goes on from NC_092050.1 coordinate 21,658,172, forward strand.
TTATGTTGCCTATTTGGCTTATGCTATATTCATGTTACAGATTACTCTTTTGAATTAATGTTATTTGAGGTATTTCAGTTTAATATTGCTTTCTTTTATTTACATTATTGTTATTCCCATCTGAAGACATTTTTATTCCAGTAGATTTACTTTTCTCCTTTTGGTCTTGGTTAAGAAATCAGTAACTCAGGAGTTATCAAACTCAAACATGATTGATAATTGTTATCTTTGTTGATTAGATTGAACTTCAATAATCCCAATCTTTTCTTAGGAAATAAATAGGATTCGAAGATCAAACTAATTAATCCCTTGACCTTTCTTTATCTTAGTAAAGGTTAACAAAGTGGAATTGAGATTCAATTTTCATCATCATTGATAAGGATAGCTAGGATAGGACCTCTAATTTCTCATACCTTGCCAAAAGTTTATTTACAGTCATTTATTTATTTTACTTGCCATTTAAATTGCTTGTTCTTCATTTACTTTATTTGCTAATTAAGCTATTCACTCCTCATTCTCAAAACCCCAATTTACAATCTCCATAACCAATAATAAGAACATACTTCCCTGCAGTTCCTTGAGAAGACGACCCGAGGTTTGAATACTTCGGTTATCAATTTATTTAGGGGTTTGTTACTTGTGACAACCAAAACGTTTGTAAGAAAGGTTGATTGCTTGGTTTAGTGATTATACTTACAACGAGTATTTATTATAACTTCTAAACCATCAATCTTCTGCTCTTCACCCTTTCGTGACAAACCACCTCCACCAAATTACTATGGTCAAGAGCTATTCCAAGGTGCATACCAAGATGATAGATATGGTGGACCCCCTTGTAGTTACCAACAAGCCCCACCATATGCTTATGAACCACCTTCTCAACATAACTTCGAACCACCATACTTACAAGCCACCTACAACCATTCACCTCCATATGACCCTAACCCTTATCCACCCCAATTCCAATCCAAGTACTCCCAAGAACCACCACTTCCATATGCACCATGTCCATATCCATCGACCCAAGAATCACAGGCTCGCCTCAAGGAAACAGTAAATCAATTTCATGCAACCCTTCATCAACTGGAACAAGCAATAAATCAATTAGCTTCCCAACGTTTGGACACTCAATGAACCCCCATGGCTTCATGTGGAGAATCTAATGAAGAACGTAGCATGAAGGAGACACTAGAAACTCCAGTGGACAGTGAGCAGCATGACTTTGTATTAGAACAATTGGAGGAAGCCATAATCATTAAAGAGGAAGAAGTGGTCGAAGACTTAGGAGATGCGGAACGTCCATGGGAAAGCCCAGTCATAGAACCCCCTTCTAAAGAGTTTGAATTTGTTGTTGAGGAGGGTGTACAACCTCCAAGGCATATCATGGTTGAAGACGTTGAAGGGAGTGATCAAGAGATGGATTCAATCATTGATGAATTCTTATCTACATTTGAATCCTCTCCCATTGGACTTGACATGGAGATTAAAGAAGAAGAAGCACAACCTCCCATGCCCTTGGTAAACAATGAAGAAGAGATCGAATTGGAAGAAAGCTACCAAGAGAAAGAGGTTGAAATTGAAGAAGCTTGCAAGGAGGTGAAAGTTGTCAAGGAAGAGCTCAAGGGAATAGAGTTGGAAATCACCTTGCCAAAGTTGTTGGAGACCTCTCCCCCAAAGCCATCACCGTCCATTCCTTCATTCAAGTGGGTAAATCTTTCATCTCTAAGCTTAATTAGCCCACTTGAATATGTTTTGCTTGAGACGGATGGGCAACTTAGAGCACTTTGTGGTTATAAGAGTAAGAGGGAGATGGTTAGTGGCAAGAGTTGTCATGCAAGGTTCAATATGGTTGCATGCTCTAAATTGAAGTATAAGGGTTGGTATAATTCTCAATTGAATGGGTCTAGGAAATTGTTTGGATGTTTCCGTAAGAATTCCGATTGTTCACCACCCAAGTGGAAAAATGATGATCAACAAGAAGACGGGTGCAAAAGCAAGGTTTGGGACCCCGGAATTCATTTTGGCAATCAACACTCTTGAGGCCTTGTCACTTGCTTTGACTTGCTTGAAGGATTTATGCAACTAGTGTGGGATCCTGGAAGCTATTGGAATTACAAACACTGGTGGGATTCCTAGATGAGTTCAAGCATAAGCCACCATGACAGGGAGCTCACCAAGTGTCCAACTTAGGGACTTTAACTAAAAGTGCTAGGTGGGAGACAACCCACTATGGTATTATCTTCTATTTTTATCCTTAGTTTTATTTTATTATATTTTTATTCTTAGTTTTATTTTGTTTTATTTTATTCTTAGTTTTATTTTATTCTATTTTTCTTAGTGTTCATTCATAATGTCTGCATCAGCATATGCATTTTGCATTCTGCATACTGCATAAAAAAAAGGAGAAGCACATTCCACGCGTGCACGTGAATCACGCGCACGCGTCACATGCGACGCTAAACCTTACAGAGAGTTGCGCGGGAGCGTGGCTGGAGGCATGCCTCAGGCACAAACACGCCCACGCGAATGCGTCCCTGACGCGTCCGCATCAATTGCAAAATCAGCCTTCTACGCGTACGCGTCACCCACGCGTACGCGTGACCCTACAAATCGGCGTAAAGAGGTTTCAGGCCGAAAGTTGTGCTGGCTTGGTGCGGGCACTGTGCCCAAGGCACAAAATCACCCACGCGTACGCGTCCCTGATGCGTGCGTGCCATTTTTAAATTCTGACCACCCACGCGTACGCGTGGGAGACACTTACGCATCACATGGTTTATGTAGTTTTCACGCGCATGCGTGCCCTGCGTGCACGCGTCGCGTCCCGTTTTTAATTTCCCTCCCTTTTATTCTATCTTTTCTCCTTCTTTCTTCCTCCTTTCTTACTTTCTTCTTCTTCATCCCTTTAACTTCTCATCCCTCTTCACTTTCATTCTATATTACTTAATTTATTTGCATACTTTCATTCATTGCATTTTAATTTTGTGCATATTTTTATTTTCTTTTCTAAATTTATTATTTTTCCATTGGTGTTAAATTTTCTTCTTCAACTGTTGTGTCTTTTCTGGTATTATTTTGGTGCTTAGTGACTTGTTTTATTCTGATTTGGTAATATTATTTAAGTCAATGTTGATCTTTTCTGACACTTGTATTCTTTTGCATTGACATGCACTCACACTGTCTTTCATTACCCACACTCTCTCCCCCATTGTTGCAATTTTTACACTATTGATATGTCATGTGCTTCTATTGCTTTCTCACGTACATGTTGTAGCTACCATGTAATTGAGACCCTCATTATTTGGCATTAACCCACCCATACTTTATTTATTTTCTTCTCTTTATTCCTGGGTTACTTTTCTTCTTTTTCCTCTTCTTTTAGGATGGCCACCGAGGAAGGGAAACAGAAAACTTTTACATGGGGAGACAAACAAGTCCATCTGCACAATCTTTGGAGAAAAACATCAGTTGTAGCCACCCGTCCACTTGCATATCTTAGCATGCACCGAGGACGGTGCAATCTTTAAGTGTGGAGAGGTCGATACTGATTTCTGTGGGTTAGTTATTTCCTTCTCAACACCAATGTTTTATTTTCTTTGTTTGTTCATTGTTGTATTTGCATGTTTGATTACATATTTGCTTGATTTTGTGCATATTTTACCACCACTTGGTTAAAGTAATATTTTCTTTTTCAAGAAACTTTTTATAACATTTCACTAATTTGATTTAAAATTTTTGATAAACTTGTTTGAAGGAATATTATACTGGAACATGGTTTAGAGCTCGAACACACAAAACCTGTGAGATTTTGAGCCTATTTGAATTGGTTGCATTTTATCAACCAATATTTTATTTTTTGGTGTGTGTTGTTCTTTCTAAAATTGTGATCTTTGTCATGCTTAATTCTATATTTCCATTGTTTGATGTATGCATACACTTATATGATTGAGGCCTTTGTTTCACTGAGCTTACATACCCATATGGCCTTACCCTTTCATTATCCTTTGCAAACCAATGTTGAGCCTATTATACCCCTTTGTTCTTTACTTTAGCACATCATTAACTCTAAGCGGAAAACAATAATGTCCTTAATTTGAATCCTTGGTTAGCTTAGACTAGTGAGAGTGCTCATGAATTAAGTATGGGAAAAGTGGGTTTGGAAACGTTTGGTTTTAGAAATTAAGTATGTTAAACTTCTTTATGAAAAAGAAATATTTAGGACATGTTCATGCATTCAATAATTTAATCATATGCATTGAGAAAATAAAAATAAAATAAAATAAAATAAAATAAAATAAAAAGAGAAAAAAAAAGAAAAAAATAAAGGAGAAAAAGAAAAGAAAAAAGAGCAAATAAAAAAATGGGGGACAAAATGCCCCAAAGTAAATGGTGAAAAGCAATGCATATATACTGTACTCGAAATTAGGATGCATGAATATGTAGAAAACATGGTTAATGGATAGTTAGATGTGGTATTATGATTACATGGATTGTCTAAAGTTAGGTGGAAAGTTTAAGTTAATTAAGGATTCAGATTTTATTCCACTTTTCCAAATACAATTCTACCTTGACCCTAACCCCATTACAACCCTTAAAAGACCTCTTGATATGTGTATTTGTGCATCAAATTTCTGTTGATTGGTAGAAGAAGAGCAAGCCTTAGAAAGCAAAATTAGTAGAGAATTGAGAGAGTTGAACCTTAAACACTTGAGTGATTAGAGTGTATACACTTCCGGTGAGGGTTCGATGCTCGATTCTTTGTTCCCAGCTTTCATAAGCTATTTTCTTCTGCAAGTTTACTTGTACTTTATTTTGTGATTTGAATTAGTGAAATCTAGTTCATATTTGTCCTTAAAAGATTTTTTTACTTTTAACCAAGTAGGTAGAAACATTTTGCATGTAGTTGCATTCATATATATAGGTTGCATTTCATACATTCTACCATTCCTCTTCACTCCTTTATAGCTTCTCTTGAGCTTAGCATGAGGACATGCTAATGTTTAAGTGTGGGGAGATTGATAAACCACTATTTTATGGTTTATCTTGTGCTCAATTGAGTGGATTTTATCAATCTTTCATACACTTATTCATACTAATTGCATGGTTTTACATTTTCCTTCCTAATCCTGTGATATAATTGAGAACATGTTTCCTAGGCCTTTAAACTGTCAATTTTAATTATCCTTTATTACCATTCAATGCCTTGATATGTGTGTTAAGTGTTTTCAAGGATTATAGGGCAGGAATGACTTAGAGGATGGAAAAGAAGCATGTAAAAGTGGAAGGAATACAAGAAACTGAAGGAATTGCTAAAGCTGTCCAGCCTGACCTCTTGGTACTAAATCGACCATAACTTGAGCTAAAGAGGTCCAAATGACGTGGTTCCAGTTGTGTTGGAAAGCTAACATCTGGGGCTTCGCAACAATATATAATTTGCCATAGCTGTTTCAAAGATAGGCGACGTGCACGCGTAAATCACGCGCATGCATGACCTGGCAAAAATTCAATCCACGCGTACGCGTGGACGACGCGTACGTGTGACTTTGTAGCAACCTGTGTAACACCCTAACTACCAAAGTTCACACTTCCGGCTGCGCGACTCTGATAGCTCGGACATTACGACGACACTTATATTACTTAATACTAAAATATGAACCTGTTTAAAACTTTAAACCACAATACCGCTCCCAAAAATACTTTCGTTCGATAACGTATATCCATAAATACCATACAACTTACAACAACTCCTAAAGAGTACATCCATATATATACATACATACATATATAAATAATATTACAAGCAATAATCCAATACAATTCCTATCCCTCTTACAGATTATATCAAGATAAAGGCGAGGGTGCAGTAAATCATAACTAAAACAATACAGAGCATCACAACAATAATTAAATAAGCTCTTCGTAACTTCTGCGCCATATCCTGAAAGGGAAAAAATGTAGGGGGGTGAGAATATCATCCTCGAAAGGGTTCTCAGTAGAGAGTTTTTGGGAATTACTGTAATAGGATACTTGAAGATAAACCGTACCAATGATTAATAACCGTCTCATGCCTCTTTTCAAAAACATCGATTTACAATAAAAGTAAAGTCGGAAATCTTTTCTGAAAGAGGAACCATTCAATTCTCAAAAACTCAAAAGTCTTTCAAAATGGTTTATCTATGCTGAAACAAAATAGCATTTCATATTTTATTCCAAATCAGAAACATAAAACTGAAATCAACCATCGGTTCATCTCATTCCAACCACGGCCATAGGCCCAAACAATCCAACCATCAACCAAATCACCACAATCCAACAGAGTCCCAGTTGCAAACACAGATAGGAAGTTCAAGCACAAACAACAGTTACAGCAAGTAGAACAATTAGCAGTTAATCATATAGACAAACCAAGTACAATATGCACACCCAAACAATGTCACATAGATGCATATGATGCATGCCTGTCCCTAGTGGCTGATGATATCATCTGTCGGTTATATAGCCAACCCGACACGTCTTGGTAGCTAACCATGGACAGAAACACCCATCGCGGAGCAAGTAGGTTTGAGCTACAACCCCATTGCTACTACCCGCTCAACCCAGAGCCAGTGGAATAACCACTACTGCGGCTACTACCCAGGCGGGTGTTTAACAGCTCAACCTGGAGCGAGTGGAATCACCACTACTACCGCTACTACCCAGGCGTCACAGTCTCTGACCTGGAGCAAGTGGGACGAACCACAACCCTTGCTACTACCCAGGTATCTCAAGCATATATTCATTCAGTCCCAGCCATGGATCAACATCCATCTTAGCCATCCGGCTTAAATTCATAATTCATAGTCAGCCATACGGCCCATAACTCATTCGGCAATCAGCCATAAATCAATATCATACATAGCCATTCCGGCTCACGGTTCAATCCAGAACCAGCCAATATTCATAATCATACACAGCCATTCCGGCCCATAACAAAACATCACTTCCACCATTCAACATCATCAAATTCATAAAACCGACATTTTAGCCACAAATCACTTTTCTCAAGCCATTTCACTTTGAAATCAAACTTCAACTCTTTTTAGCCTTGGCTTTTAGAAATCTCGTTTCTCAAATCATCTCAGGCTCAGGCCAAATTTACTCAAAGTGAGTTCCCTTTTTAAAACAAAGCCGCTCTCGGCATCCTCTTTCCGAAACTTCCAAAACCATGGAAAGTTAAATATTAATTTTGGGAACATTCAAAATCACCCATCCCACAATGGGATTTTATAACAAAGTTTTTCGGCAGAGTCCCAAGTCTTTAGGGGAGAATAGCATAACTCATTTCGCCGAATTCATTTAAAGTCATTAAAACCTTGGCTTTCCGATTTGAGTAATAAAATAGGATCTAAGCTGAACCGAGTCACGTAATCATTTACTTCTTTCAAAGCCGTTTCCTTTAATTAGGCAAAACCAGCTTCAACCCCCATGATAAATTCTAAAGCGTTTCAACTGTTCAAAATTGTTTTAGTCTTGCAAAAGTTCAGAGTTCAAAGAGTACTTAAAACCTTTCTCAAAACATTTCAAAATAAAACTTGTCAATAGACATTCAGGTTCTTTCAAAGTCATTGAAACTTCTTTAATTGAAACCCCCAAGTCAAATTCAAAGGCATAAACCCTTTTCGCATTCAAATAGCTTTAAAACACAAGTTTCATCTAAATAACTTTCTCTTGAAAGAGATACAATGCCTTTCTTAAGAAACAAGACTAAATCACAATTTCCTCTTTACTAACTCATTTCGAAAGCATGAATCATCCTTTTCTTGATAATTCAAATAAAATAGCAGAAGTCTTTAACTCATCATTTTCCAGACAACATTTCAATAAAGACTCGGATTTTATAGAAATTTCGACAGCACCTCCCCTAAAACTTGGACTTTTGCCACCCGGTTCAGGTCCCAACTAAACCGTTTCTCATTCCTTTCAATAGCTCAAATCCAGAAATCAATTCAAAAGCAAGCTAAACCCAACAGTCGCCTCAGTGGCATATCTCAAGGAAACCATTTCAAAAATCAACTCAATATCAACCGATTTAACTCATTTCTAAAGCTTTAAAGAATCGGTTCAGCGATAAATCATTTATCAAAACCAAATCAGTTAAAGCAACCCAGGCTGAATTTCAAGAGTATTCTATCTTTCACATCATCAAAATAATTGACTCAATTCAAACCAATTCTCAACGGATTAAACTCATTTCAAATCTTTAAAGAATCAACTTCAAACATTACATTTCACAGGCCACACAATAATTCAGCCAAACCAACATCCATAGTCATTCGAGTCAATCAATTAATACATAAGGCAGATACAATCACCAAATACACAATATCTCACATCAGTACCCATATGTAATAATTCTAATAATAAACTATAGTTTTTGGAAAGCGCCCCTACCTCAAAACGCAAATTCCATAACTCAAAAGTCTCACAGAGTCCTTTTCCGCCTCAACTTGAACTGACGGCAACCAAAACCTCAGCTCCAAGTCACGTTCGCAATAACCATAGCAACACTAATCGCAACATATAGTAATCAGGACTCGGCCTCACATTACCCAAAACTCATATTCATTAACCAAACATAACCGAATACTAACGCGAGGCTTTTTTGGAACATAAGATACTTACTGTAATACCAAAACGAAAGTAACGGCCTCTGAACCGGTTTGGCGGTAGCCTCGGTAGCCACCTTCAGCGGCTGCGGCGACCCAACTCCGGCGACGGTGACTGAAACCAACATGCCGCGACAATAAGACTCCCATCATCTCACAAGAAACGAAAACCAAGTTTGAAACCCTTACCAGCATACTTTTCCGGCGACGGCAGCAAGGTTTTCCGGCGACCAGTACAATGATAACGCCACTAACCAAAATAGAGCAGGATCTAAATAAGCGGCAAAACTTTGGAACAGTTCCGGCTAGCTCCATTAGCGGCGGCCTGGACCCTTTTCTGACGGCGACAGTTCCAACCGAGGCGGCGCCGGCAACGCAAGCACGGCTGGGCATGGTGGTTGAACCCCAGCTCAGCCTCAGATCTCTCTGTCTCTCCTGTTCGGTGTGACTGGACGGCCTTCTCTTCAACGGCACGACGGCAGAGCAAACCAGACTGGCGACGGCAGAGGTCACGGCGTGTTCGGCGGCGACGCGGGCTGGAGGTGCCGGCGACAGCGGTGACTTTACCTTCTCCGCGCTCGCTCCTCCTTCTCCATCGGTGGTTATGGCTCGCGCTCTCTTCAGGTCGCGGTTCTGCCCCTGATGCTGCGCAAGGATGATCGGCGACGGCACGAGCTCCTCGCGCGATGAATCGGCACAGTGACGGGCTTGGCGGCTGCGTCGCCCTCCTCCCCTCTCGGATCTCCCTTCCCTGCTTCCCCCTTCTTCCCCTATCCTTGATTCTGCCTCTGTTTTCCTTTTCCATTGCAGCGTTGCTGCTGCTGGTTGTTGGGGAGGGTTTTGTGGCTATAGGGTTAGAGGGAAAGGTTAACTGGGTTAGGGTTTTTAGGGTTAGGGGTAGTTTAGGTAATTTTTAATAAAATTATGGGGTAATATAGTAATTGAAACCCAAATTAAATCCCATACTAATTATATATAGAAAATACTATTTGCTCATCAATTTCACAAATTATTTTCCATAAAATGCCCAAATCAAAATAATTAGAAATAATATAATTAAACCCCTTTATTTTTCCAAAGTAGCAGTATTAATATTTAAAATATTACTTATCTAGTCCAAATTATATAAAATCTTTATTATTTCATAACTATCAGCCTTATACCTGAAATATAGAAAATAATCCAATAATTATAAAATTGGATAAAAATCATAACTTATCTCAAGTTCAATAAATCAAAACTTGCCTTAATTATCTTTAATAAAATAATATCTGAAATTAAGGCTATAAATAACCATATGATTTGAGACTTGATCATAATAAGACTTTTCAAAGATTCTGGGTCTTACATTCTACCCACCTTATAAAAATTTTCGCCCTCGAAAATTAATACAAAACGAAAGAAATTCCATAACAGTTCACCCTTGAACACATTTAAGGAAGAAGCAAAAATATCTTATCATATGAACATATATACGATTTTTAAATACTTTGATTATCATATGCATAAGGGTACAAAGGCAGGGGTGTGATTGCAAAGCAAACGTTACAAGGTAGGCTCAATGCAAAAGATAACATGGGTCAATCACGTGATAGTAGGGCAAAGCATCAAAGGCTATAAAACAGAATGGGGTTAAAATGACGTGCTTAACATCCGCACACTAATCTCATACCAACCTCAAAGTTTCAACTTTCCAACTCCATCAAGCACTTTACAATCCCCATATTCGATCATAAGCCTGACAACCTCAAATCCGTTCGCAAGGAACAAAACGCCCACATCTCATAACGTTGTACACCTACCGCTTCGACTTCCATATATAGATATCACGTCTTAAAGAACTAACTCATCACGTTACGTATACGTCTACAAGTCGCACGTGATATCAAAACAATTCTCGAGTCTACTCAGAAGGATACAAGACTTAGAAAGGAGAGTCAAATGTCAAGGATAGCAATAATAGATTTGAGAGAATATATCCAATCCCAGATAACCAAGGATACTCAAGCAATGAAGTTTACTAGACACAATTCAATTGACAACCTCAAAGATAACCCTTGAATCAAAGAAATCCAATAGGATCAACAAAGAGAAGGATCAGCGCATTAGTTTGAAACAAATTCAAGGTGAGTCGAAGAAGTATGAAGTTTATAGAGAAGAATCTCTCAAACCCAAGACAAAGCTCACAGAACTCAAGAGCATAATTGAAATACTTCCGAATACATTGTTCTTAATAGAATCGAAAACTTGTAAAAATATCACTTCGCAGTCTAAAAGAGAAGTTAAACAACAAACATCCTTCAAGGGAGTAACAAAAGCATAAACGTGGCTTTACTTCAATAAAATTTCATGTTGAAGTAGATTTTGTAAAGTTCCAAAAACAAAATGCACACAACTTTGGCCAAGAGCAAAAATATTTCCTCAAATATTTTAGAAAGATAATTAGAGCACAACTTAACCAAAAGCAGTTCATAAAACTCGGGAGAGAAATCAAAGGCTTGTTCAAAAATTCTCAAAGTTCACATTCAAACAAGCGTGTATAACATTCGTAGCAAGGATGAAAGGGAAAATTAAACTCCTTTTAGAAAAGAAACTCCAAGGTAAAAATTTGCACACAATCTGGTAAGGAAATAAGTGGTGTGTTACAAACAAACCGGTTTCCACTAAACAAGGAAGCTTTCCAAAACTTCATTTAAAAGGGCGCATTGCCAACTTTAAATTAATTTCGTCAAAATTGGACAATGGTTTTAATCTCAATCAAACAATAGAAAATAAATTCCGTTTAATATTTTGTCAAAGAGAATTCGAAACTTCTTTAAAAGGTTCAAAACAAGACTCCAAAAGCGTTCTTGAAATCACCATCTCGGAAGAACATTCAAGAAGTTTAAGATGTACTAAAAAAGAGTCAAGCCTTGCAAGAAAGGATCTTAATTTAAAGTAGTTCAAACAAGATCCACTAGACATGAAACATCAAACAAGTTTTAAATTGATCCAAAAGAATACAAAAGTCATAGAAAAAGACAACTCAATCATTTGTAATTTTTCAATGATAAATCTTTAACTAAAAATTCTTGTAGAGATAATGAGAGAATAAACAATGCACTATCTTGAAACGAATCAAACTGACCCACATAAGGATGAGATTCACAAGAGGGGACAAACCAAGATCAATGGTAATGTTCACAAGATGTAAAAGATTAGTTAAAAACAAAATCACGTATGACATTTATAGAGGTGAAAAGCTTAAGAAGGAACCAGTTCGTTCATGAGAAGAAAGCTATGAATCCAACATTTTCAAAAGAACAACAATGGCATAAACCATGTAGTATGCTAAACCAAACTCAATTCAAAATAGTTAAGTAAAGCTTATCAAACGAAACTCAACCGGAATAAAAGCGAAAAATCCTTTCTTTCCAGTATTTCAGAAAATATCCAAATACACAATCAAATAAAGATGTCCATTGGAACTATAGTAAAATTACTAGAAGGTCAAAATTTACTTTTAAAGTAAGTGCAATTGCGTAAACTAGTAAAAGTACAGGCAAGGTATTAGAAAGAAATAGTTGTTAAACTGTATAAATAATTTCAAAGTCTCATATATAGAAAAGTATATATCTAATCAACAGCAACTTTATAAAAATCTCAAAATTGGCTGTGATCACTGTCAAGTAAGAGAAAAACTGAATCAACAATTTCTCAAAGAATGGACTCAGAATCCCAGAGTTACAATGTACAACGCAGTAGGACAAGTTCAAGGCTATATCAAAGAATACATGAACCAAGAACTCAAACAGAGAAAGATAGATACAGCAAGGATTTCAAACAAGCATATGCAATTAGGATCAAACAAGAATGCATATGAATAGAGGAATAGAGTTGAAGTATCAAACTACTTTTCAAGAGGACTAGCAAACAAGAACTTCATGTTAGGATATAAAAGAACAGGTCAACTCGAACAGAATTCAAGACACACAACTGAATAGCCTCAAGAAATAGTTTCTAACGTTCCCAAAACCCGCGATTCGCTTTACTCAAAACTCGTATATCATCTATGACAACCCATTAGTGCTTTCATATACATAATTCACTAGTATTAAGCCGGCCAAACTTAATACCAAGAACTATGCAATGCAAGACTAACAGCGTTAATCAATAGATCGTCATGTGCATAAAGCTCTAATTCTCATCGTTTGACAAGACCTATTCCATGACAAACGCTCAGAGCATGCAACTGAAGCATAGTCAGTCCATTCCTCAGGCTCTACAGGAAGAACTGCTCTGATACCATAATGTAACACCATAACTACCAAAGTTCACACTTCCGGCTGCGCGACTCTGATAGCTCGGACATTACGACGACACTTATATTACTTAATACTAAAATATGAGCCTGTTTAAAACTTTAAACCACAATACCGCTCCCAAAAATACTTTCGTTCGATAATGTATATCCATAAATACCATACAACTTACAACAACTCCTAAAGAGTACATCCATATATATACATACATACATATATAAATAATATTACAAGCAATAATCCAATACAATTCCTATCCCTCTTACAAATTATATCAAGATAAAGGCGAGGGTGCAGTAAATCATAACTAAAACAATACAGAGCATCACAACAATAATTAAATAAGCTCTTCGTAACTTCTGCGCCCATATCCTGAAAGGGAAAAAATGTAGGGGGGTGAGAACATCATCCTCGAAAGGGTTCTCAGTAGAGGGTTTTTGGGAATTACTGTAATAGGATACTTGAAGATAAACCGTACCAATGATTAATAACCGTCTCATGCCTCTTTTCAAAAACATCGATTTACAATAAAAGTAAAGTCGGAAATCTTTTCTGAAAGAGGAACCATTCAATTCTCAAAAACTCAAAAGTCTTTCAAAATGGTTTATCTATGCTGAAAAAAATAGCATTTCATATTTTATTCCAAATCAGAAACATAAAACTGAAATCAACCATCGGTTCATCTCATTCCAACCACGGCCATAGGCCCAAACAATCCAACCATCAACCAAATCACCACAATCCAACAGAGTCCCAGTTGCAAACACAGATAGGAAGTTCAAGCACAAACAACAGTTACAGCAAGTAGAACAATTAGCAGTTAATCATATAGACAAACCAAGTACAATATGCACACCCAAACAATGTCACATAGATGCATATGATGCATGCCTGTCCCTAGTGGCTGATGATATCATCTGTCGGTTATATAGCCAACCCGACACGTCCTGGTAGCTAACCATGGACAGAAACACCCATCGCGGAGCAAGTAGGTTTGAGCTACAACCCCATTGCTACTACCCGTTCAACCCAGAGCCAGTGGAATAACCACTACTGCGGCTACTACCCAGGCGGGTGTTTAACAGCTCAACCTGGAGCGAGTGGAATCACCACTACTACCGCTACTACCCAGGCATCACAGTCTCTGACCTGGAGCAAGTGGGACGAACCACAACCCTTGCTACTACCCAGGTATCTCAAGCATATATTCATTCAGTCCCAGCCATGGATCAACATCCATCTTAGCCATCCGGCTTAAATTCATAATTCATAGTCAGCCATACGGCCCATAACTCATTCGACAATCAGCCATAAATCAATATCATACATAGCCATTCTGGCTCACGGTTCAATCCAGAACCAGCCAATATTCATAATCATACACAGCCATTCCGGCCCATAACAAAACAGCACTTCCACCATTCAACATCATCAAATTCATAAAACCGACATTTTAGCCACAAATCACTTTTCTCAAGCCATTTCACTTTGAAATCAAACTTCAACTCTTTTTAGCCTTGGCTTTTAGAAATCTCGTTTCTCAAATCATCTCAGGCTCAGGCCAAATTTACTCAAAGTGAGTTCCCTTTTTAAAACAAAGCCGCTCTCGGCATCCTCTTTCCGAAACTTCCAAAACCATGGAAAGTTAAAGATTAATTTTGGGAACATTCAAAATCACCCATCCCACAATGGGATTTTATAACAAAGTTTTTCGGCAGAGTCCCAAGTCTTTAGGGGAGAATAGCATAACTCATTTCGCCGAATTCATTTAAAGTCATTAAAACCTTGGCTTTCCGATTTGAGTAATAAAATAGGATCTAAGCTGAACCGAGTCACGTAATCATTTACTTCTTTCAAAGCCGTTTCCTTTACTTAGGCAAAACCAGCTTCAACCCCCATGATAAATTCTAAAGCATTTCAACTGTTCAAAATTGTTTTAGTCTTGCAAAAGTTCAGAGTTCAAAGAGTACTTAAAACCTTTCTCAAAACATTTCAAAATAAAACTTGTCAATAGACATTCAGGTTCTTTCAAAGTCATTGAAACTTCTTTAATTGAAACCCCCAAGTCAAATTCAAAGGCATAAACCCTTTTCGCATTCAAATAGCTTTAAAACACAAGTTTCATCTAAATAACTTTCTCTTGAAAGAGATACAATGCCTTTCTTAAGAAACAAGACTAAATCACAATTTCCTCTTTACTAACTCATTTCGAAAGCATGAATCATCCTTTTCTTGATAATTCAAATAAAATAGTAGAAGTCTTTAACTCATCATTTTCCAGACAACATTTCAATAAAGACTCGGATTTTATAGAAATTTCGACAGCACCTCCCCTAAAACTTGGACTTTTGCCACCCGGTTCAGGTCCCAACTAAACCGTTTCTCATTCCTTTCAACAGCTCAAATCCAGAAATCAATTCAAAAGCAAGCTAAACCCAACAGTCGCCTCAGTGGCATATCTCAAGGAAACCATTTCAAAAATCAACTCAATATCAACCGATTTAACTCATTTCTAAAGCTTTAAAGAATCGGTTCAGCGATAAATCATTTATCAAAACCAAATCAGTTAAAGCAACCCAGGCTGAATTTCAAGAGTATTCTATCTTTCACATCATCAAAATAATTGACTCAATTCAAACCAATTCTCAATGGATTAAACTCATTTCAAATCTTTAAAGAATCAACTTCAAACATTACATTTCACAGGCCACACAATAATTCAGCCAAACCAACATCCATAGTCATTCGAGTCAATCAATTAATACATAAGGCAGATACAATCACCAAATACACAATATCTCACATCAGTACCCATATGTAATAATTCCAATAATAAACTATAGTTTTTGGAAAGCGCCCCTACCTCAAAACGCAAATTCCATAACTCAAAAGTCTCACAGAGTCCTTTTCCGCCTCAACTTGAACTGACGGCAACCAAAACCTCAGCTCCAAGTCACGTTCGCAATAACCATAGCAACACTAATCGCAACATATAGTAATCAGGACTCGGCCTCACATTACCCAAAACTCATATTCATTAACCAAACACAACCGAATACTAACGCGAGGCTTTTTCGGAACATAAGATACTTACTGTAATACCAAAACGAAAGTAACGGCCTCTGAACCGGTTTGGCGGTAGCCTCGGTAGCCACCTTCAGCGGCTGCGGCGACCCAACTCCGGCGACGGTGACTGAAACCAACATGCCGCGACAATAAGACTCCCATCATCTCACAAGAAACGAAAACCAAGTTTGAAACCCTTACTGGCATACTTTTCCGGCGACGGCAGCAAGGTTTTCCGGCGACCAGAACAATGATAACGCCACGAACCAAAATAGAGCAGGATCTAAATAAGCGGCAAAACCTTGGAACAGTTCCGGCTAGCTCCATTAGTGGCGGCCTGGACCTTTTTCTGACGGCGACAGTTCCAACCGAGGCGGCGCCGGCAACGCAAGCACGGCTGGGCATGGTGGTTGAACCCCAGCTCAGCCTCAGATCTCTCTGTCTCTCCTGTTTGGTGTGACTGGACGGCCTTCTCTTCAACGGCACGACGGCTGAGCAAACCAGACTGGCGACGGCAGAGGCCACGGCGTGTTCGGCGGCGACGCGGGCTGGAGGTGCCGGCGACAGCGGCGACTTTACCTTCTCCGCGCTCGCTCCTCCTTTTCCATCGGTGGTTATGGCTCGCGCTCTCTTCAGGTCGCGGTTCTGCCCCTGATGCTGCGCAAGGATGATCGGCGACGGCACGAGCTCCTCGCGCGATGAATCGGCACAGTGACGGGCTTGGCGGCTGCGTCGCCCTCCTCCCCTCTCGGATCTCCCTTCCCTGCTTCCCCTTCTTCCCCTATCCTTGATTCTGCCTCTGTTTTCCTTTTCCATTGCAGCGTTGCTGCTGCTGGTTGTTGGGGGAGGGTTTTGTGGCTATAGGGTTAGAGGGAAAGGTTAACTGGGTTAGGGTTTTTAGGGTTAGGGGTAGTTTAGGTAATTTTTAATAAAATTATGGGGTAATATAGTAATTGAAACTCAAATTAAATCCCATACTAATTATATATAGAAAATACTATTTGCTCATCAATTTCACAAATTATTTTCCATAAAATGCCCAAATCAAAATAATTAGAAATAATATAATTAAACCCCTTTATTTTTCCAAAGTAGCAGTATTAATATTTAAAATATTACTTATCTAGTCCAAATCATATAAAATCTTTATTATTTCATAACTATCAGCCTTATACCTGAAATATAGAAAATAATCCAATAATTATAAAATTGGATAAAAATCATAACTTATCTCAAGTTCAATAAATCAAAACTTGCCTTAATTATCTTTAATAAAATAATATCTGAAATTAAGGCTATAAATAACTATATGATTTGAGACTTGATCATAATAAGACTTTTCAAAGATTTTGGGTCTTACAACCTGTACGTACCAGAAATCACTGGGGCGATTTTTGGGCTGTTTCTGACCTAGTTTTCGGCCCAGAAAACACAGATTAGAGGCTATAGGGGAATCCATCCATTCATTCATACAACATTCATTATTCACAATTTTTGGTTTTAGATGTAGTTTTAGAGAGAGAGAGAGGCTCTCTCCTCTCTCTTAGGTATTTAGGATCAGGATTCCTCTTAGTTTATGGTTATTTTTTCATTCCAGGTTCAATGTTCTTTAATTTATGTTTCTTTTCTACTTTTATTTATTCTAATGCTTTTACTTGTTAATTACTTATGTTGCCAAATTGGCTTATGAACATTTTCATGTTAGATTTGAATATTCTATTTAATGCAATTTGAGGTATTTCAGATTTATGATTGCTTTCTTCTATTTATGATATAAATAATTTAGATTTTTCCCCTTTTGGCTTTGGTGGAGTAATTGGTGACACTTGAGTTGTCAAACTCAGCTGTTGATTGAAAATTGGAAATTGCTGATTGATTTGGATCCCTCTAAAGCTAGTCTTTCCATAGGAGTTGACTAGGACTTGAGGAATCAAATTGATTAGTCCACTTGACTTTCCTTTATTTAGTAAGGGTTAAATAAGTGGGAGCAATAACAATTCTCATCACACCTGATAAGGATAACTAGGATGGGATTTCCAGTTCTCATACCTTGCCAAGAGTTTTTCTAGTTATTAATTTAATTTCCTGCCAATTTATTTTCCTGTTCCCTATTTCAAAAACCCAAAAAGATACAATTTCATAACCAATAATAAATCATACTTCCCTGTAATTCCTTGAGAGACCCGAGGTTTAAATACTTCGGTTATAAATTTTATTGGGTTTTGTTACTTGTGACAACCAAAACTTTTGTACGAAAGGATTCTCTGTTGGTTTAGAAACTATACTTACAACGAGACTTTATTTGTGAAATTCTTTACTGACAGAAATCCGTTCGTCAGGCAGCATATAACCTTGGTCTACGGAGCCTATCAGGTATTTCAGCAGAAATAAACCTGTCAATATCTAATGGAGACCTTGGCTTGTTTGTAGGATGCATGAATAACAATATGTGTGCATGAGGTAATCCCCTCTTCTGAAATTCAACAGTGCAAACATCTACAAAAATATGAAAAATATATTATAGATTCAAGAAGCATGAATATTACCTAATGAATAACCAAAACATGTAAAAGACAAAAATACTTACATCCAACAATCTTGGCAAAAGGAATGCCACTTTTAAATTTGCTGATTAGATTATTAAGCTTGATTTTGAATATCCTTGAAACAACATCAGGATGATCTTGAGGTGATAATCATGTTCCACAAAGCAATCTCTTGACCTCATCCTGTTCAGGGTTGCTAGTAATTGTTAATAAAAAAATCTAGGATATCTGGCATACTTGCAAGTAGCAAAAGCATCCTTGCAATTATTAAACATGTACCTTGGACCACCAATAAAAGTGTTTAGTAGAATAATACGCTGGCCAATTGCAACAGCATCAACTTCTCCGCTTACCAAAGACTCATGAAGGACTTTTAAGCCTTTCAACCCTTAACTTTGGTTGGTTAAATCTTATAAAGTTTAATTGTTCGGTGATGAGCAAAAATTGAAGCTCACAGATACCGGCAAGTGCACCAGATTGTACAAGTAATACCATGGTGAGTGGATATCGTTCCCACGAGGATTAAAGGACTGAACAAGTAAATATCCAATTAAAAATCCTAATTAGATTAATAAAACCTTATTGATGATCAAAGAGGACAAGAGAATATCTCGCTGGGAGGGTTGAGAATCTTGAATGTTGGATGCTTGAATGCCACAGATAGTGATGATGAGAGTCAAGGGCTTTGGAGATGCTTATGCTCTTAGGATAACCAATCTTTTTTATTTATCTTGAAGTTTGCAAAGATCTTTCACGACGAAACCTTTAGTAACTGATTTTCAATTTCTTGGCTCCTTAGTTTCTCAAGCATTAATTAGGCGTCACTTTAATTAATCAAGAGATTAAGTACAAAAACTGATTTTTGATTCAAATAAGTTTAAAAAGTAGTCCTTAAGTCGAATTATATGTCACATATTCAAGCTAGTCTTGTCCGATTAAATCTTAAAAGAAAACATAATTTTCAAAAGTTATTCTAATCCAAATTATATGTCACTTATTCAAAATTAGAGTGATTGAAAATCATGTATATGTCGCACACTAATTGTACCACTATTCCTAGCCGAATACAAATAGTCGTGTGAAGAGTTTTCAGGCTTTCAAATATCAAATTTTCCAATTATAATACAAGAATCCAAAAAGCATTAGCTTACCTTCCGATTCACTAATCCGAATGAAAAATGAATAACTAAATCATGAAATAGATCAATGCAAGACTTCGAAATAAAATAAATGTAGATTAATTATCCATGGAAAACATAAACAGAGCTTCTAACCCTTTGACAGAGAATTAGTTACCTATGAAGAAGTAAGAAAAATAAAAAGAAGAGATTCTGAGGAGAATTGGATTTGGATCCTAAGATCCTCCCCCAGATTGCCTTCTCTTGTGAACAAGGTTCACTTATTTATAGCCTAAATTCTAGAATTCAAATTCAAACTATCCTAATCTTATCATTCAGAGAGAGAAAGATAAGATAACTAATTAGTAACTTTCAAATTCAAATCAAATCCTAACAACCAAATATTTTATGATTTAGAAAGAATTAATAACTAATCTTCTAGAATTTTGAGTGTTTTGGATGTGGTTAAGGCTTCTGATGATGTAGATAATTAAGCTTGAGCCTTAATTGTTGCATCCTGAGAGTTGAAATGCGCTGGGCTTGCATTTTGAGTTGTTTAGGGCGCTGTTTTTTTGTGTCCCAAAGATGATGGTGGTACGTGGCTGAGACAAAAACATCCACTATAAACATATGCATATCATTCTGAAGTTCTAGATGTTAGCTTTCTAACGCAACTTGAACCGCCTCATTTGGACTTCTATAGCTCAAGTTATGACCATTGGAGTGCAAAGAGGTCAGGGCTGGTGGACATGTACGATGGGCGTATGTGTTTTGGGCTTCAGTTTCCTTCCCTTTGGGCATGCTTTTGTAACTTAGGCTATGCTTCTTGGGCTACACTTCTTACACCATGCTTCTATTTTTTTGTGCTTTCTTGTAAAAAAGCCTTAATTTTTGCTACTTTTTAAGTCTAAAACCCCTGAAAACATAAAAACATTATCTCAACTCCAAATATTTGATTATTTATTAAATTCTATTAGAAATCATAAGAAATTTAATTAAAAATCTAAGAAAATAAATAAAAACATAACCTTAAAAATTGCTTAAGATGACGTGTCATCATTTGGCCTCAACCATCGTATATGAATCCACCAAGAATTGTTGAAACAGTCTACCAGAATACAACAAAATAAGAGAATTGAGAAACCGCATTTGCAGGCAATATGAAAAAAACTCTCTCATGCTGATAGTTTTCCTCTTCTTCGAACCATTAGTATTATATTGACAAGAAGTTTCAATTCCAATTCTGCATCCGTCTTCCACATATGGAAACAATAAAGGATATTGCAATGCAAGGTACTACGGGTGAAGAACATCAATTCTTTTAAGCTGGCTAGAGCATGACTCTATTATTATATATCCATATCCAAACAGGACTCATCAATATCACTGACAACTATTACCGCAACCTTGGGTGCAGTTGACAGATTATAATGCCTACCATCGATATCTCTTCTCCAAATCAACTTTATTCTTATGTTAGGAGAATTGCATTCTTTAAACCGGTCTCAAGCATATGGAGATGTACTGACAACTATTACCGCAACCTTGGGTGCAGTTGACAGATTATAATGCCAACCATCGATATCTCTTTTCCAAATCAACTTTATTCTTATGTTATGAGAATCGCATTCTTTAAACCAGTCTCAAGCATATCGAGATGTACTGGCCAAGGGATTGTGGAGATCAAGCATACTCTTTAGCTCAGCAACAATGACCCTTTCAAGACCATTGCAAGAATCAAATTGCCTGTTTAAAAAATTTTGCAACAAAGATAAAAAATTAACAACAAACTAAAACAAAAATGTTCGTGGCATAAACCTCTAACTTTTAATTTAAAATAAAATGAAAAAGCATTCTAACCGAACAACATTAATTCGATTTTCTACTTCATTATCTATATCATAAATATATAGCTTGCAAACTTTGGGCTATTATTCACTAAAAGGAGTAAACTCCTGATGCAATGGTAATTCTGACCACTTAGTAAGAATGTGGGTGGCGCAGTTCCATTATTTATGTTATTTATTCTACCATCCATAGATATGAACTAAAACATATAGTTGAATAACTGAATGTTCTTCTTAAAGTATCGTGACATGTCATCATCCTTAAAGTGAAGATCTTGTAAAATCTTAGGTGCTGACTTTAGAACAGGCAATTCAACCTTTGTATCCATACAACACAGACCAAAATGTGGTCTAGCATGGCCATTAGTCATGCTAAACCTCTCTTTATCCCACATGTTGGCATTGCAAATACACATGTATAAATAGGATCACCAGCATCCCAATATTCTATACCGACATAGAATAGACATTTCACAACAAAAAATACAAATTAATACCAAAAAAATGTAAAAGGTACCACGCATAACTGTTAAAAAATTCTAAGGGTTAATCTTCATACCTTCCTCATGCATGGTAACAACATCCTGCTCAAAATGTGGTAAAAATGGTTTGAAAAATAAATAGGTAGATAGATTAAACTATATAAGAACGAAATTAAATTGAAATATATAATACAATAATAAAGGCCACTAATGAGACCAACCATCACTTACCATTGACATCCATCTCTTCTGGTTTTGTGGTGAAATCCTCATCTAAGATAATATCATCATAACCATCAATTACTGCATAAAAAAAATTCACTAATATGTAAAAAATGTAGAAAAAGAAGTATCATATAAGTATATAAAAAATTAAATAAAACAATGTATGACCTTCATATTCTTCACTGTTAGAATATTCTTGAATAGAAGCAATATCCACTGAATTAAATGATGAATGATCAATGTTTAATTGAGATTCATTAAACATGTTGCATGTACTACGTGCAAGAGAGTTCAAAGTTTCTGTCGAGGGATTCAAAGGATGCTTGTTCCTGATAAATTAAAGCATGATAGCGTTGTGAATCAAAATGTGACAAAAAAAAATACAAATTTAAAAAAGAATGTGGCAGTAAAAGCATAAAAGAACTAAGAAAAAAACAAAACATATTCATCAAAATACCTATAACATGGTTCTGCATTGGTTCCATAATTAAATTTAGAGGAAGATCTAAAACAACATATCAAAAGATACTAGACCACTACTAGATGGATCTGAAATAAGCTTCATCTTTTCTTTATAATTGAAAACAACAATTTAGTCCAACATAGTATTTTTCTTTCCATGAATTTGAACCCCAGATCTCTTGTTCGATAGATAAATTTGTTGAGCTAGCAAAATGTATACATGTGGAAAGGTAATACATAAAAAAACTTAATCTAAAATAAAATGAGACCTTAATTAAAAACCACTTAAATGAAAAGTTAAAGAGGCTAACCATTAGATATATCAAATAGTGATGTTCTATAGTACTGATCAGAAACTACAAGATCATATGAGAAGTTGTTGCTTTCTGAAAATTTGAACGTGATGCATTGGCACATAGATTACTCATTTGTAGAATGTTTTCATTTTTGGACATCATAGATCCATTTCTATTGACCAAAGGTCTCTTGAATGGTAACATATCTCTATCTGAAACTTCTGTAGATTAAAAACACAGCATTCAATAGATATATTATTTGGACAATATGTAAAATATCAAAATTACTATGCAGTTTTGTGATACATTTCATAAGATGTAGATTATATAACCTTGAAATACCACATTCAAACTCTTCTTCTGCCTTCTTATGAAAATTCTATTTGCCCTTGCAAGCTTTGGTGATATATGGTAAATGATATATCTAGTGTATCATTTTAAATGAGATGATAAATTGAAAATCTTAATAAATAAAATCAACGACAATCATAAGAAACGTGAAGAAAAGAAAAATACACATGTTATCAAAACTATAGAGCTAAAAAAAGAGATATCTAGTGTATCATTTCATTAAAATAAGAAGTAAAATAACACCAATATGAGGACGTTGCATTGGCCTAAGCAACAGGGTATTTGCTAATGAAGTGAAACTAAATAATAGCACATAGAACTGTGAAAAACACACAACTCAACAATACTGAGACAACTAATGATTTACTATAAACTAATGCTAATAACAAATATAATTAACGTGTTAGGTACATTAAAAAAAGAATACATAAGTATACATATAACATAATGAATTGTAGTAAAATTAAAGAATAGAAAAAATCCACTAAAGTGATCTATTCGTTAGTGCATAGAAATAAAAAAGCACAGTCATGCTGGCTTCGTTAATTAAATGAAACATAAATGTGACTACCCTAGTGCTTAAAGTAATGGAATTAACTTTAAATACAAAAATGAATAAATTATGATTAAAAAGTAGTAATATATATAGAAATATTAAAGCTATGCAATTGCAAAGTATGAAACAGAGTAAAAATGGTAGCAATTATTTATTACTTAATACAACCAAAATAAGAAATCATATTAAGAACCCGAAAGAACAAATTAAGGTATGATTTCATAAAAAAAAATTTAAGAATGACACAGATTTATTAACTAAATTAAGATAACAAATTATCAAAGAAAATGTACAATTAAAGTATTAAACCATTTTTTAATTAAATAATATTATTATTGGACAAGCTGCACCTGATGATTCAAAGCTGAACTAATCATTAAAAAATATAAATTACACAATCTTAACTCATAAAATAATGAAGATGAGCATAAATACTGAACTGATGGGTTCATAAGTTGAGATAAATAGCTGTCGTAGATTACAACAAAATAAAGCAATCTTTAGATATTAAGGTACCATGAACATCTTAACATAGTACTTGCATATCTATCAAAACAAAAAATTGGTGCATGATTAAACCACTTGCCATAAATTAAATACAACAAACCATGCATAAATACAATAGAACTATCTAGACTTAATGCTAGTTACTAATTTAATTTTTTAAAATCTCTGCATAAATTACTCTCTCATCTCTTGATGATACAATGAACCTAACTTCATTACCTGTACTAAGTAAGTTGTTCCTAATGAATGCACGCCAAGCCCTTGTCATTAAAACTTCATAATAAGCCTTCACCTTAATCCATCTTAGCATCATATTGTAAGCATATTCACCCTTCTGAAGTAAACGTATATAATCAAATTAAGAAGGAAATGCGTTCTTTGCGAAATCAAAAGAGATAAAGCCAATGCAAAGAATAATACATGTTAACCAAACAACATGTTTAATGAGAATAAAAAAATATTGATATACAAAAAGCATGCAAACTTACCAGTGATGCAAAATGGATACCGTTGACATCAAGTACAACAACAAATTGTACAAAGAACGACTGGGATTGCTAGGTATTTGGGAAAAACTCAAAAACATATAACGGTTCAATGCAGCATCAGATATAGGATGGTTAGGAAGATAAACAACTTGGTCATTAGAATCTTTGGAAAAAAAATCATGAAATTTGATTGGAATCAAATACTCAATAGAATGAGCTGGATTATTGGTATAGAGTGGAGTAAATTCAAAAGCTTGCTTCACAGTGCTACCAATGTTACTTGAATGATTTGGATCATGCATATAATGTGTGTTCTAGTCCAATACATTATCCTTAATGGGAGGTGGCACTTGAGAAGAATTATCATCCTTGTTATATTTTTTTCTTGTAAGCAGCTATAACATTCTGCCTAAAAATCTGTTCTTCATCATCAAAAATAAAAACTTTTCCCTTTAGAGATACAGTAACATGCAAAGAAAACTTGTAACTACGTTTTAGCGGTAACATTCTTAAGGCCAAGCCATCCCTCACCCTAAGAATAGAAAATAACTTTTGGGTAATATATTTAATTTTCAAAGAACCACCATTTTTAATACCATCTAGTTCAATAATATTATGCATCCCATCAATAATATATGCACTTGATTCTCCTCTAAGAATACGCAACTCAATTTGATTGTCATTCTCATCATATAGCAATATGATATCCCCAAAGAAATTCTTGTACTTCCTATAAAAGAGAGGTAGAATCCCATGCAGTGACTACAAAAGAACAAACACAGTAAACAAAAAGTAAACAAAGGGGATAAGTATTAATGATAGATGTAACTAATATATACATAGAACTAAAATATCGAAATGTGTCATTAAAGGAAATTCACCTACCGAAAAGGGATCAATATTTAGGTAGAATACTTTAGCCTCCATATCTTTGATATGTGAAATATTGGTGTTAGTTATTGATAGACTACGCAATAAAGAGAGAAATTGACTAATGTAGTTAGGAATTAGGATGAATACTTGATGCAGAACAATAAATGAAGTAAAAAAATTAGTAATGAAGATAACAATAAGTAAATTATGCATTCAAGAAAAACTTAATGTAAGTTAGACGAGGTTCATTTAAAGTGTTACATATTGAATTGAAACACTGAAATTGATTTAGAGACAATAAGAAAAAGTAATCAACTAATGAAAATTTTTGAGAGACACAAAGGTTTTATCGGAAAAAAAAAAAAGAAACAATGAACTTTGATAATATAAATAAATATTATAATAGTTTAATAGGTTGAGTAAATGACACTGCATATTCTACACTTTCCTACCTATTAGATATCATGATCATGCTGAATTGAAAGCTTTAAACTTGTTAATGGATTTTAAAAATGTTGCGTATGTATTAATAAAAAAATCAAAAATATATTTTCCTTTAATGTGCTCAAAATAAAACCACTTGTGGATTGTTTACTTTTTAGAAGGAATACAATAAGTTAAGCTAAGAACCTACTGCTGCTCAGAATCTGGATTGGTTAGTTCAAGAGCAAAAAATATCATGATTAGCATTGAGCAGTGCAAATATATTTGATCTAAAGAGGTGGGATGTCCACCATAAAGGGCAATATCAGGTCAATGATTAAAACTATATTGAAAAATAAAAATTGTTTAAGCTATGTGAATTTAAATAAATAGAGAAACAAGCACTAAACAGAAAGACCTACTTATGTTCTATTCATACTTCCTACTATAATAATTGTATAAGAATTAAATGTTACAGAATCTGCAGTGATTTATAGAATTATTCTAAAACCTAATATGCAAGTTTAATACTTTTTTCCAATATAATTTCATAATGGAAAGAAACCATTTGAATGAATACTGAACTGAATAAACCATTAGATAAAGTTGAGATGTGATATGCTAATGAAGAATGACTATATGAAAACTAACGTAGCCATTGCATCAAACAAAATGGATTACATATTAAATTATGACATTTGAACAAAATAAAAAGGAAAAATTATTAAATCTCAATTCAAATATTAAAAACTCAACAACGACAATTCAATTAGAACTAAAGAAAGTACTAACATTAACAAATTTTAAATAGCGTAGGACATATATAATAATGCATTATACTGAAAGAACACTGAACAAACTCACTAAATTGTTAAACAGCAAGAAAAAAATGATTAAAACACCTTTAAAATAACAAAAACAAAAACTTCTGATAATATATCATATGCAACTGGTTCAATGTTAAAAAGCACGAGTAAAAAAGTTTTCTCCTGAAAAACAATCTAAATATAACAAAATCGGAATATTGGGCAATGGTAATGAAGAGCAGATAATATCAATTCGGTGCAAAAAAAAAAAAACTAAAAATTGGTACAGTAATTTTGAATTTGATTAAACATAAAGTAACTCATATTGCACAACTGAAAACACAATGCCAACACATGAAACAGATTTAAGAAAAATTACTAAAATAAAAAATTAATACAAACTTAACATAACACTAAATATCATAAACCTAAATTAGAAATAGAAAATGATAAGAAAGGTAAATTGATACAAGATTCATAACAAACTAGAGACTGAACTACTACACTTAAATTAAAACAATTGAACTAAAAAATTCAGAAATAAATAAACTTAGATCAGCTAAAATCTTGACTGTTTATGCTTCAACAACCTTCACATGCATTATAGGCTCGTCCAAAGAACAAACAGAAAACTTTAATAGGGTGCCATTCTTGAAACCATGTATAGTGGCAAAATCCTTCCATTCCCTTGTCACATAGAGCTGAGCCTTCTTAGCTTTACCACATCTTAAACCCATTCTATATGAATGTCCATTCTGAAACACAACTAGGGTAGAACCATTCCTGCTAAGAAAAGTTTTTTCTGCAAATCTTGAAGGGAGGAGCTACATGATAAAGGAAAAAAGAATGTCAATAAAGTTAAATCAGAAACTAAAAAATATAACATTCTGAAAAATAAAGTATAAAAAATTATCAAAGAGAAAATATCAAGCTAATTAGAGGATAGTTACTTGTGGCAACTACAGGAGATGGCTTCATAGAGATGCTATCTGGCTGCTTAAAGGGGCTAGATATGTCACAATGGTTAATTTTCTACAAAGAACTATTAGCAAGGTTTAGAATATTGTTATTCATGTTAATAAATGAGCTGAAACTAAAACTAAAACCTACAGGATCACCATGTTGTAGTGGGAATGGAGAATTTATTGGATGTTGAACATATGAATAATTCATCTGAGGGTAATCATGAATTATGGGATCTTTAGAATAAGATTGTTGCTATGTCTGAAGATAATTGTTTATTGTATCTTCAAAGACATAATATTTGTATCAATCCCACTATAATTTGTACAATGAGATGGGATAGAGCTCAAAATATTAGGCTGTGGCATGACACAATCATTAGAGAATTGCTCAATAAAAGGTGAGACATTGGAGTTAAAGCTAAAATTAGATGAGATATCAATCACAAACATTAGGATTGGGTTGTAATGATAAAACCTTAAGAGAAGGATCAGTGCTTGTGGTATTGGAAAGAAGATGTAATATAGGATCGAGAAAACACTTCTAGGATGAATAAGGAAGTGGCTTCCTAGCCATGTTAACATTTTTAACCTTCGTGATTATGAAGATATTCTCACCTACATAGATCATTTTAAGCTAGCCACCATTATCCAAACCATACAACTTTACCAAATTATCAAAGCCAAATAGAATATATCTAGTAGACTCATATAATCCTCTTATCAACTCAACCAAATTCTCATTTAGGTCAATAAAAAAATCTCTCAAAAAGTTGTTGCTTATATCTCCTATAGAATATAGATGAAAACTAAGGTTGAACCTACATGAAACACAAAAGTTGAATAAAGGATATCCAGAATGTCTTTTAATAACCAATATAATAAATAAAATCTATAAGAACTACATCAATATAACATCAAGTATAACTAAAAAAATCAACCTCCTTCGGATCAACTACAAAGTAAAAAATCCTATCATCTTCAAAATCAGCGGGAAGAAATAAACTCTTATCAATCTCTACGAAATATACAAAAGACATAAATATCAATTACGAGGGATTCATTGAAAGAAAGTCGAAAAAGAAGCATCCATATTTTGAGTAAAATAATTTTACTTGGCTTGGAACCTATTGTTTGCATGCTTGAAAGCTTGAAATAATTTGTGCTATTGAGACAAATATTTATAGACCATTGAAATAAGAAAACTACAAAAAAAAACTTGAGCAAAAAGCCTCCTAGAAGCAATAGTTAAAATTTAATTACATAAAAGGAATTTGATCATGAAAACTTGGTATTTGATTGACTGGGATATTCTTGAATGATTTGTTAGGTAAAGGAAAATATAAACAGAACTCTAATTGGATAAAGATGGTGGCTAGTAATGTAAAGTAGCTAAGAATAGGAAAAGGAAGAAAAACATGAGTGTAGCTCATAATTTAAATATCCATGCAGGTTTGTCAGATGTCTCTTTTCTATAATGAACAAATGTTATGTAACACCCTACCATACAGAGACTTATGCTTAAGTCATAATTCAGAGATGGCAAGGTATTACGACCTCTAAAACAAAAATTTAGTACGTATAGTAGTATGAATGATTGATTATAACTAGAAGCCTTGTAGAAAAAAAGGATAAACAAAAACCGCAACTCGAAAGCGCAACACTCCGATCACTAACACAACGAGCAAAGGATAAGCTAACGCAAGATCATATATATAAAGAGTATCAAAAACAGGAATATCAAAACTCAAAATTCGGCTGCGAAGGTAACCGGTTCGAGCATAGCAATATATACATATAATAAAATAAGGAAAACCCCAAGGAAAACCCAAAGGGACATAAATACCGAAAACCTAATCTCCAAAATCCCCTCTAGAAGGAGTCATCACAGTTTGTATTATTTAATGGAGATAAAAGTATCTAAACAAGATATATAAATCAAGATAGAGTCCCGAGAACAAGAATCTTCGCTAATCCAGAAGTCCCCAGCATGCCTCAACGAGAAGCCTCGCGTCCTGCATCTGAAAACCACAAAATCCGCATGGGTGAGAACCAGAGGTCCCCAGTACGGTAACAGCTTCCACATATATAATACATAATAATAGAGGAAAGCCGAAGGCAATCCTAGAACTTCCTCCAGAAAATATCAAAGCTTATAAACAAGCTAAACCGTAAGCGGCAACTAACTAAAGATCCTTCAGTCTAACTAATACTTCCCTTTCTACTTCCTTCAGACCTCCCAACAACCAGCAGGAGTATAATATAGCAAACACAGTTATATCAGACAAGAGATTTACAAATAGGAACAAATAAGGCATTTAGGCAATTAGCAAGTAATATGTAGTCAAATAGGCAATCTCAAACAATTCATGTAGTATGCTTATGATGCATGCCTGTCCCTAGTGGCTGATGATATCATCTGTCGGTTATAGAGCCAACCCGACAAGTCCTGGTAGCTAGCCATTGGACTGTCCCTCTGTCGTGCATCCCCAACTCGAGTTATACTCATCATAAACTTGATCATAATCATGATCCATATCCATCACCCTCACTGGTGAATATTTATCCATCACCATCACTGGTGAATATTTATGGGGGCGAGCTCATCCGGGCCTTTCACAGTGCCCGGCCACACTTACGACATAGGGTCAAAAGAGCTTCGAGTCTCAACCTGGAGCACATGGTGGCTAGCCATTGCTACTACCCAGGGAAACCCTCATCTCCAATGGTGGAAGTGCAAACCTTCACAATTCAATCAACATCATATATGCATTTATACTTGGCCATAAACATGGCTCCGCCGTAACACGGCAATAATCTAGCCATCCGGCTCACGGTTAAATCCATAACCAGCCAATTCATTAACAATTACGGCCCTTCGGCCCATGGCACAACAAGCACTTCCACCGCCATTCTCCGCATCTCACATAATCATCTTTGATCCTCAATGATCATTCATTTTTCCCTTGCTTCACTCGCAAGTTACCACATTCACTAGCCCTTTTTCTCATGCTAGGCATATCATAATGATTTAAGACATAAGTGGTGAGATCGGAGGCTTAGAAGTATGAAATTTGGCTTTTAAAACTCAAAAATCAACTTTGGGATGAAAACAGGTCCACGCGTACGCGCACTCCACGCGCACGCGTGGATGGCGCTTTCTCGAAGAACGGCGCGTACGCACCAAGTGCGCCTATGCGCGAGGGGTCATTCTGCTAAAAATTTTCTAAGTTAAAAGCTGCAGAATTTACAGATTCAAACCCCAATCTTCCGACGGACATAACTTCCTCATTTTAAATCGTTTTTCACTCGTTCTTCGAACGGCATGGACATCCCGGATCCAATTTCATTTCTAAACAGATTTGGCACAAATCGGAGATCCGTAGTCCAAGTTATGTCCAGTCAAAGTATGCCCAAAAACTATGTTTTCATACAAAACCACAAGGTGCCATTTTCAAAACAAGCCACTTTCAACTCTTTTCAAAATCAATCAAACATGCCAATTTCAATCCTTCTCTTTGAAATCATTCAAAATGTACCAAAATCAACAACAAGCCATCCTCAACTCACACATTGACACTTTACCAAGGTTTCCAAAACCACATCCAACCATTTTAACACTTCTCAATCAAATGGCTAAAGGACAAACACAATATCATGTCATACATCCTTCCTCATCCCAATTTCCAATAATACCATTTCCAATTAACCATCATTATACATAATCAACATCATACTCACCATCAACATGGTACCACCCATCAATTTAACCTCAATCATCCATCAAGCATATATCACAACATGCATTTCTCATATTTCACACAATCAAGGCATTTATTCATAATCACATATATGAACACATCATATATTTCAACCATTCAACAACACCAACAATTCAATGCCTATCTTAGGGCCTCTAGCCTAAGTATTTCCTACCACATTACATATTAGATACGGGAAACTAAAACCATACCTTAGCCGATTCCCCAAGCTCAACCGGAGCACTTCCAAACCACTTGTCCACAAGCTCTCAAGGTATCAACACCTCCAAGAACAGATTTTATCACACAAAACCCTCTTCCAAGCTTTCCAAAATCACCAATCAAGCTCCAATATTCACATATACACAACCTAAGCCACAATCATCATACCCATACACAACATCTCAATACCCAAACATCATAGAACAACAAATTATACTAGGGTTGAGAATCTTACCACACCCAAGGTCCAAGGAGACAAGATTAACCTTCTCCTTCAAGAGAGTTGGGTCCTATAACATCAAAGAACCCAAAATCTCAACATTTTTGCTCATGAAACTCGAAATCAAGGGCTGGAATTTCGAACAGTAAAACGTGGCTTACCTCAAGATTGATTGTATGGGTTTTGTAGAGCTCTCCGCGGTGAACGCGTGGCCGCAAACGGAGCGGCAATCGGAGCTCTAGATCAAAAGTTATGGTGGTTTGAAGATCAAGTGAGAGAAGGAAGTTGAGAGAGTGTTCTTCCCCCTTCCATCTCAATTTTCAGCGTGTTTTGGTGTTGTGTGAGGAGAGAGAGTGCTGAAAACTAGGGTTTTGGTTTAGTTATGTTGGGCCAAGGGCCCACTTTGGGTCCGGTTGGTCCGGTTTGGCCCGTTCAGTCCAATCTTGGTCCGATTTCTATAAAATTGGTACCGAAATTCTCGTCTCAATTTCCTCTATCATATTAAGCCATAAAAATAACATTTTTGGCTTTCTAGAATAAATTCTCATTTATGGGTTAATTAGCCGTTAATTAACCGGATCTTACATTCTACCCACCTAATTGGGAATTTTGCCCACAAAATTCAAATTCAATTACCTGAGAATAAGTGCGGATAATCCGTTCGTATCTCCGACTCAAGTTCCCAAGTGTGTTCTTCAACACCGCCTCGACTCCAAGCCACTTTGACTAATGAAACCTCTTTTCCACGCAATCGTTTGATACTAGTATCGTCAATTCTAACTGGAGCCACTGGAAGCGTCAAATCTTCTCTTAACTGAACTGATTCAGTTTCTAACACATGGCTAGCATCAGGAGTGTACTTCCGAAGCTGTGACACGTGAAACACATCGTGCAGGTTCGAAAGATGAGGTGGTAGAGCCACCCGATACGCCACCGGCCCAATCCTCTCCAGGATCTGAAATGGACCAATGTATCGAGGATTCAACTTCTTTGCTTTAATCGCTCTACCTACTCCTGTGGTCGGAGTAACCTTCAGGAAAACATGATCTCCTTCCTCAAATTCCAAGGGCTTCCGCCTCTGATCGGCGTAACTCTTTTGGCGATTTTGCGCCGTAAGCATCCTGTCTCGGATTTTCTTGACTTGTTCAGTGGTTTCAGCTATCATTTCTGGCCCCAACAAGCCTTTCTCTCCAGCTTCATACCAACATAGTGGAGATTGACATTTCCTCCCATACAATGCCTCATACGGAGCCATTCCGATGCTCGCATGGTAACTATTATTGTATGCAAACTCCACTAACGGCATATACCGATCCCAACTTGTCGGTTGGTCCAAAACACAAGCTCTCAACATATCCTCTAGTGTTTGGATCGTCCTCTCAGATTGACCATCTGTTTGAGGATGGTACGTTGTACTCAAGCTTAATCGAGTTCCAAAATCTTTCTGAAATGCACCCCCGAACCTCGAAGTAAAACGAGGATCTCTATCAGCGATTATAGTAGCAGGTACACCATGGAGTCTCACAATCTCCTTTATGTATAACCGAGCTAGCTCCTCAAGGGTGTAAGTCATCCGAACGGGTAAAAAGTGAGCTGACTTCGTCAGTCGGTCCACGATCACCCAGATAGCATCAAAACCAGTCCTAGTCCTTGGCAATCCCGACACAAAGTCCATTGCAATACTTTCCCACTTCCATTGCGGAACCTCTAAGGGTTGCAACATCCCGGAAGGTCTTTGATGTTCAAACTTTACCTTTTGACAAGTTAAGCACTTTGAAACATATTCCGCCACATCATTCTTCATACCCGGCCACCAAAACATCACCTTTAAATCATGGTACATCTTAGCACTTCCCGGGTGAATGGAGAATCCACTTTTGTGTGCCTCCCTTAAGATATCTTGTCTCAAAGTACCAACATCCGGCACAATGATCCTACCCTTGAATCTCCATAACCCATCTTTTTCTTCCGACACTCTCCACTGTTTTCCTTGCTCGATAGCCGGTAACACCTTCCATAACGCTTCATCATTTTCATGAGCCTTTAGGAGTTCGGACTTAAAGTCACTCGAGATTTCTAATCGGCTCAAACACAAGGTTCCAGATACTTCTCGAGCACCAATTTTTAGACTCTCGAATCCCTTGAGCAACTTCTCCTCTTGAAGCATCATCCAAGACGCATATAACGACTTTCGACTTAACGCATCCGCCACTATATTCGCTTTTCCCGGATGGTAATTCAACTCAAAGTCGTAGTCCTTCAATAATTCCATCCACCTCCTTTGCCTCATATTAAGCTCTTTCTGATCAAAGAGGTATTTCAAACTCTTGTGATCGGAAAAGACTTGGAACTTAACCCCATAGAGATAATGCCTCCACACCTTCAAGGCAAATACGACCGCAGCGAGTTCCAGATCGTGCGTAGGGTAACTAACTTCATGAGGTCTCAACTGTCGTGAGGCATACGCCACCACATTATGATGCTGCATCAGCACGCACCCTAGACCCTTCAACGATGCATCACAGTACACCTCAAAAGACTCGTTCGGCTCAGGTAACACTAACACAGGTGCAGTGGTCAACTTTTTCTTCAATGCCTGAAAGCTCTCCTCGCACTCAGGAGTCCAAACAAACATAGTGTCTTTGCGAGTTAACTTTGTCAACGGCAAAGCTAATTGCGAAAAGCCTTTGATGAACCTTCGGTAATAGCCAGCTAAACCCAGAAAACTCCTTATCTCAGTTACTGTGGTTGGTTGCTTCCATTCCATCACAGCCTCCACCTTAGTTGGATCTACGGCTATTCCCCTCTTACTCACCACGTGACCCAAAAACTTTACCTCATCCTTCCAAAACTCACACTTAGACAATTTCGCATAGAGTTTCTTCTCCTTTAAAATTTGCAACACGGTCCGCAAGTGTTCCGCATGCTCTTCTTCGGTCTTGGAGTAAATTAGTATGTCGTCAATGAAGACAACAACGAATTTATCCAGAAACGGACGGAACACTCTATTCATGTAATCCATAAACACTGCAGGAGCGTTCGTCAACCCAAAAGACATTACAGTATACTCGTAATGACCATAACGAGTCCTGAAAGCAGTCTTAGGGATATCCTCACCCCTCACCCTTATCTGGTGATAACCGGATCGCAAATCGATCTTGGAGAAAACCCCAGCTCCTTGTAATTGATCCATGAGATCATCAATCCTCGGCAATGGGTATTTATTCTTTATGGTGACCTTGTTCAGCTGCCTGTAATCCACACAGAGCCGCATACTTCCATCTTTCTTCTTTACCAGTAATACTGGAGCACCCCACGGGGAAACACTTGGTCGGATAAAGTTCTTACCCAACAATTCCTCTAACTGAGACTTTAGCTCGGCCATCTCTAACGGTGACATCCTATAAGGAGCACTTGAGATTGGTCCCGCCCCAGGCACCAACTCAATAGCAAACTCGACCTCTCGGTTAGGTGGAAATTCCTCAATATCATCGGGAAACACTTCCGGAAACTCACACACTACCGGAATCTGATCCAACTTTTGATCATCACCCGAAACACCCGCGGTTAACAACAGGATACCCTGACATTCGGTTCCAGAACAGTTCACCATCATTGAATTCAAGTAATAAGTATTCACCACAACCGGCCCTTCTGTATCCTCCGGCATAAAGTACACCGACTTGGTAGAACAATCAAGCAGGACATGGTTTTTGGATAACCAGTCCAATCCCAAGATAAGATCAAGACCGATCATCGGTAAGCAGATTAGATTATGGACAAAATCACGCTGCTTGAACCTAAACGAAACTTTCGGGCATCCTAGTCTAGTTACCATGGCTTCATGGGTAGCATTATACACTTTTAAGTCATAACCTAAGGTTACGATCTTCAACCCTAACTCATGGGCTTTCTCAAATGCAATGAATGAATGCGATGCTCCCGAATCAAATAAAGCATTTAAAGTTTGACCATCCATTTCACAGTTACCTCGAATGAGTGTCTCGGATCCCTCTGCACCCACAGCTGAGGTGGT
This sequence comes from Arachis hypogaea, assembly GCF_003086295.3. Lineage (NCBI taxonomy): Eukaryota > Viridiplantae > Streptophyta > Magnoliopsida > Fabales > Fabaceae > Arachis > Arachis hypogaea. The sequence goes on from NC_092050.1 coordinate 21,694,362, forward strand.
GAACACCCGACCAGTCTGTTGTGCTTTCCCAGCACCTTGCTTTTGCTTCTCTGGACAACTTGCGGCTTTATGCCCTGCCTTTCCACAATTGTAGCACAAACCCCATCCAGCCTTGCATGGTACTCCCGGATGGTGACTCCCACACCTAGTACAAGCTTGATCATTCTGAGGCTGCTTCCCAAACCTTTTTCCTTGGGAGTAGTTGTTGCTGGGCCTCCTAAAAGAACCTCCCCTCTTGAAAGGCGGACCTCTAGGTGCAAAGCTCTTCCCTCGGTTCTGTAAAAATGATCCTTTGTGACTTCCTTTCTCAGCGGTTGCCCTCTTCACACACTCTTCAGCAACCCTACACTTGTTCACCAACTCGGAGAAAGTCATAATCTCCATTGGTCCCACTGAACTGAAAATATCGCTCCGGAGTCCTCCTTCGTACTTAACACACTTCCATTCCTCATATTCCACCGGAGTCCCTTGACACATACGAGAGAATCTGAACAGCTCCTCAAACTTGTCAGTATACTCAGATACGGACATAGTACCCTGCTTCAGCTGCAACAATTCAAGCTCCTTGGCCGTCCTAGCAGAAGTCGGAAAGTACTTCTTATAGAACTCCTCTTGGAAGACATTCCAGGTGATATAATCATCACCCTGCTGCAGGAGGCGTCGAATTCCTTGCCACCAATGCGATGCTTCCCCAGTGAGCAAATAGGTAGCGAACTCTACACGCTGCCCTTCAGGTACCACCTGCGCTTGCAGTGCTCGTTCCATGGCTTGAAACCACGTATCGGCTTCAGTCGGGCTAGTAGTTCCCTTGAACTTCGGTGGATTAACCTTCAAAAAGTTCGCCAGTGTCATCGGACCCTGAACTCCACCTCCGTCATTACCATGGTTGTTCATCTGTTGACCAAGAGCCTCAGCAGTGGCTTGCATAGCAGCAGCCATATTCTCCAACGCAGTCATAAAGTTCAACGGGTCATTAGGGTTAGTCTCCGGCGCACGAGCATTAGTACGACCTCTCCCACGGCCTCTACCGCGTCCACGAGGCGCCATCTGGTTCCTATACGCACCAAACAATCGATATTAAGTTGATCAGTCTCAATATCGGAAGTTTAGTACTTTAAAGTCCCAAATGCATGCTCATGAACGTTTATGCCAACTATATCAAGTAGATATACTAACAGCACATAACACACATACAGAGAATGCACAGAAGCATAGTCAGTCCATTCCTCAGGCTCTACAGGAACGAACTGCTCTGATACCATAATGTAACACCCTACCATACAGAGACTTATGCTTAAGTCATAATTCAGAGATGGCAAGGTATTACGACCTCTAAAACAAAAATTTAGTACGTATAGTAGTATGAATGATTGATTATAACTAGAAGCCTTGTAGAAAAAAAGGATAAACAAAAACCGCAACTCGAAAGCGCAACACTCCGATCACTAACACAACGAGCAAAGGATAAGCTAACGCAAGATCATATATATAAAGAGTATCAAAAACAGGAATATCAAAACTCAAAATTCGGCTGCGAAGGTAACCGGTTCGAGCATAGCAATATATACATATAATAAAATAAGGAAAACCCCAAGGAAAACCCAAAGGGACATAAATACCGAAAACCTAATCTCCAAAATCCCCTCTAGAAGGAGTCATCACAGTTTGTATTATTTAATGGAGATAAAAGTATCTAAACAAGATATATAAATCAAGATAGAGTCCCGAGAACAAGAATCTTCGCTAATCCAGAAGTCCCCAGCATGCCTCAACGAGAAGCCTCGCGTCCTGCATCTGAAAACCACAAAATCCGCATGGGTGAGAACCAGAGGTCCCCAGTACGGTAACAGCTTCCACATATATAATACATAATAATAGAGGAAAGCCGAAGGCAATCCTAGAACTTCCTCCAGAAAATATCAAAGCTTATAAACAAGCTAAACCGTAAGCGGCAACTAACTAAAGATCCTTCAGTCTAACTAATACTTCCCTTTCTACTTCCTTCAGACCTCCCAACAACCAGCAGGAGTATAATATAGCAAACACAGTTATATCAGACAAGAGATTTACAAATAGGAACAAATAAGGCATTTAGGCAATTAGCAAGTAATATGTAGTCAAATAGGCAATCTCAAACAATTCATGTAGTATGCTTATGATGCATGCCTGTCCCTAGTGGCTGATGATATCATCTGTCGGTTATAGAGCCAACCCGACAAGTCCTGGTAGCTAGCCATTGGACTGTCCCTCTGTCGTGCATCCCCAACTCGAGTTATACTCATCATAAACTTGATCATAATCATGATCCATATCCATCACCCTCACTGGTGAATATTTATCCATCACCATCACTGGTGAATATTTATGGGGGCGAGCTCATCCGGGCCTTTCACAGTGCCCGGCCACACTTACGACATAGGGTCAAAAGAGCTTCGAGTCTCAACCTGGAGCACATGGTGGCTAGCCATTGCTACTACCCAGGGAAACCCTCATCTCCAATGGTGGAAGTGCAAACCTTCACAATTCAATCAACATCATATATGCATTTATACTTGGCCATAAACATGGCTCCGCCGTAACACGGCAATAATCTAGCCATCCGGCTCACGGTTAAATCCATAACCAGCCAATTCATTAACAATTACGGCCCTTCGGCCCATGGCACAACAAGCACTTCCACCGCCATTCTCCGCATCTCACATAATCATCTTTGATCCTCAATGATCATTCATTTTTCCCTTGCTTCACTCGCAAGTTACCACATTCACTAGCCCTTTTTCTCATGCTAGGCATATCATAATGATTTAAGACATAAGTGGTGAGATCGGAGGCTTAGAAGTATGAAATTTGGCTTTTAAAACTCAAAAATCAACTTTGGGATGAAAACAGGTCCACGCGTACGCGCACTCCACGCGCACGCGTGGATGGCGCTTTCTCGAAGAACGGCGCGTACGCACCAAGTGCGCCTATGCGCGAGGGGTCATTCTGCTAAAAATTTTCTAAGTTAAAAGCTGCAGAATTTACAGATTCAAACCCCAATCTTCCGACGGACATAACTTCCTCATTTTAAATCGTTTTTCACTCGTTCTTCGAACGGCATGGACATCCCGGATCCAATTTCATTTCTAAACAGATTTGGCACAAATCAGAGATCCGTAGTCCAAGTTATGTCCCGTCAAAGTATGCCCAAAAACTATGTTTTCATACAAAACCACAAGGTGCCATTTTCAAAACAAGCCACTTTCAACTCTTTTCAAAATCAATCAAACATGCCAATTTCAATCCTTCTCTTTGAAATCATTCAAAATGTACCAAAATCAACAACAAGCCATCCTCAACTCACACATTGACACTTTACCAAGGTTTCCAAAACCACATCCAACCATTTTAACACTTCTCAATCAAATGGCTAAAGGACAAACACAATATCATGTCATACATCCTTCCTCATCCCAATTTCCAATAATACCATTTCCAATTAACCATCATTATACATAATCAACATCATACTCACCATCAACATGGTACCACCCATCAATTTAACCTCAATCATCCATCAAGCATATATCACAACATGCATTTCTCATATTTCACACAATCAAGGCATCAATATTCATAATCACATATATGAACACATCATATATTTCAACCATTCAACAACACCAACAATTCAATGCCTATCTTAGGGCCTCTAGCCTAAGTATTTCCTACCACATTACATATTAGATACGGGAAACTAAAACCATACCTTAGCCGATTCCCCAAGCTCAACCGGAGCACTTCCAAACCACTTGTCCACAAGCTCTCAAGGTATCAACACCTCCAAGAACAGATTTTATCACACAAAACCCTCTTCCAAGCTTTCCAAAATCACCAATCAAGCTCCAATATTCACATATACACAACCTAAGCCACAATCATCATACCCATACACAACATCTCAATACCCAAACATCATAGAACAACAAATTATACTAGGGTTGAGAATCTTACCACACCCAAGGTCCAAGGAGACAAGATTAACCTTCTCCTTCAAGAGAGTTGGGTCCTATAACATCAAAGAACCCAAAATCTCAACATTTTTGCTCATGAAACTCGAAATCAAGGGCTGGAATTTCGAACAGTAAAACGTGGCTTACCTCAAGATTGATTGTATGGGTTTTGTAGAGCTCTCCGCGGTGAACGCGTGGCCGCAAACGGAGCGGCAATCGGAGCTCTAGATCAAAAGTTATGGTGGTTTGAAGATCAAGTGAGAGAAGGAAGTTGAGAGAGTGTTCTTCCCCCTTCCATCTCAATTTTCAGCGTGTTTTGGTGTTGTGTGAGGAGAGAGAGTGCTGAAAACTAGGGTTTTGGTTTAGTTATGTTGGGCCAAGGGCCCACTTTGGGTCCGGTTGGTCCGGTTTGGCCCGTTCAGTCCAATCTTGGTCCGATTTCTATAAAATTGGTACCGAAATTCTCGTCTCAATTTCCTCTATCATATTAAGCCATAAAAATAACATTTTTGGCTTTCTAGAATAAATTCTCATTTATAGGTTAATTAGCCGTTAATTAACCGGATCTTACATGTTACACTGTGAAGACCTTTGCACCATTAATAGGCTAAAGAAAACTATATATTAAAATATATATTAATTAATGAAGCTAACTACTTTGAAAAATAAAATTGATGATACATAATGGTAGAGAATATGGCAGTAAAATAGAGTATATTGTGATGAGACATAGGTTACTTAGCTTGAACAAGTAAAACTAAGCATTCAAACATCTAATAAATGTCTACTAACTAAAATTATCAACTACACAGAGAACATACAACTATAATATATATATATATATATATATATATATATATATATATATATATATATATATATATATATATAAGGTTATTGTAGGGTGATCTTCATAAATAAAAAATTCTGAACATGATTGGTTTATAAAAATCATCTTCTAATATTTGATGGATGGAATGGTCAATAATTAGTTTAAAGAATTTATATAAATTATAGTTTATCTAATCACATAAGAAAGAATCATATACAAAAAGTATAATAAAGCATTACATAGTAGTCAATAAGAATTAACAGCAAAGTAAAGTGAAAAAACAAAACTTTATTAAGCACACGTTGATTATTGAATTTAATGCCAAGAGGGGCAATGAAAATTGAAAAAAGTTTTTACATATATATTGATTAGAAAATTTATGGCAAATAAAAGTACATTTATTTAAGCACTTATATATGTTGTTTCATTTGGAATAATAAAAATTATAGCAAAAATAAATAACTGAATTAAAATAGAATATCTGATATAAGATTAAATCATAAGAGACAAACACCAACATGAACCATCAATGAAATTAGATCAAATTAAGAAAGAGAAGATACAAATAAAAGACATCTGCAATAACACCTTAGAAATTACGAATACTTGTTGACATAGCATGGTGACATAGTCACAAACATACTTTATTGAATATAAAAATTAAAAACATAACATTATTTAAGGATAATAAACTACATAGCAGGTGACTCAAACATAAGAGGTAACTTCAATCTAGTCAATGTGCTCCTTGTCAACAGTGATAATAGACTCATTAATGATCTTCCTGCATTTAGAGGATGAAAATTTATCGAGCTCCGAGAATACATCAGCAAAAACTTTAGCACACTCTACAGAACTTAAAGGGCGCTTAGGAGTAATATATATATATAGTCCTGGAAGGTTGATTATCTCACATGATTGGGAGTTATAATCCTAGAGAATTTTTTATTTTTATGAAATCAGAATCATAAAAAATTAGATAAAAATTGAGATTAAAATGACTTAGAAATAAAACAACACATACTATAGGAGTTTCATTGTAACTAGTTTGTATACTCTGTATTCAGAGTTCACCATAGTAATGTTCTCCTTGCATAAGAGAAAATAATTAACCACGAAATAGGTAATAAAAAAATACATTATTAAAGTTAAGAAACCATACATCATAAATGATGTATTTAGATGCCACTAATGATATCAATTGCAAATCTTCACAGAGCATAAGAACAATTATATTGCATGGTTGGCAAGCATTTATGTCATCAAGTTTGATAAAAATTTTGAACAAAAATTTCTTTCCTCTAAAGGAACTAAGTTCATCTGGAAAAGTCATCCTTAGAAGAGCCCTATATGACAGGAAACAATAATAAATTAATGTCAATCACAACACTAACATGGATAAAAAGGGAATGTATTGAACAAAAACAATTACACACAATCCATGAACTTACCTTGGACAATTGAGTAGCACGGAGATTTGAAGTAGAAATGCCAAGATATCAGGAAGCCTCCTTATCATCATATGACAAATGATGCATTATCAGTGTCATCATAAACCCTGAGTTGGACACAAAATTTGAATGAGAAAAGTGTATCAGTTAATATAAAATTGCTAGTTGCAAATAAGTAAAGTAATTAGCAAAAAAAAAATCCAAAAATGCATGTTTGACCAAACTAGGGACATGAGTATTAGGAAATGAATTTAGAACCATAGCATTTCGTGATTCATTGTTAAATCCACTTTGATTCCTTATGAACTAACAATTTTGGACTATTACCATAGTTAAAGCAAAGCTACGCATAGGTAGTTTTAAATTTAGACGCAGTATAGTATTCTTTCTACCACCATGTTAATTTAAAAAAATGGTTTGAAAAAAAAAGGATAGTTGGAATCTTTTTCGATTTAAAATTTAATAGAATTTTTAAATAAAAATAATTCTATTAAATAAAATTTTTTACTTATAACTCATAAATATCTATTTTGGAATCTATTTATTTTATAAGAAGAAAAAATATTTTGAATGGAATATTTGAATGGAATACTAAATTGGTGGCTTGTTTAAGATGCTGAACAACAAAGTTTTATTTTGGAAAAACCCCATCATTATGAAAATGTACATGCAGTAGAAAAATTACACCAATCCATTGAGATATGTTATGCCACTAGTGAATATTTACGACATAAAAATGAACTCTCTTCCTCTTTCAATGCATGATAGCAGAACTTGCAACCTTTGTACCATCATCCATTTTTGCTCTCGAAAGAAATCACAGTGCCAATAGTACAATAGAATCCACTTTGAAAAATTATAAATTAACTACATTTTATAAATAATTCATACACGAATAACATAAGTACATTATCAAATAATAATATGATACCTCAGTTAACTCTTTAATCTCACAAATAAGTTTGTATGAAATTCTATTGAGCATATCATCCTGAAGAGAGTATGTCGTGTGAGAAGGAATTTGAGTTAAGACATTTCTGGACTGACCATTGCGAATAATGAAACTGGAAAAAAAAATCTAAATTCAGAATACCATAAAAACATTTAAACATAACATCTTATACATTGTTGCAACTATACGTTTAAAGAGTAATATTAACCTCCTCAAAATTAGGATTGATATATAGAATTGAATTATAGTTAGTATTTGATACACCCATAGCACCTGCAAAACAAATCTAGGAATTTAATGGTATGAAGATTATGAAAATCAACCTTGTATCATATACAAACTTCATGTGCATACATTATTTACTAATATAATGAAAGAAAGCTACAAACCCTTAAAAAATTGAGCTTAACAAACTGAATAATAAGAATGTATTTAATAGTAGAATTATCCTGCGTAAGACCCAAAACTTTTGAAAAGTCTTATTATGATCAAGTCTCAAAATCGTATAGTTATTTATAGCCTTAATTTCAGAAATTATTTTATTAAAGATAATTAAGGCAGATTGTGATTTATTGAATTTGAGACAAGTTATGATTTATTATCCAATTTGATAATTATTGGATTATTTTCTATAATTATATTATAAAATTGGTAGTTGTGAAATAATAAGGATTTTTATATGATTCGGATTAAATAATTAATATTTTAAATATTAATACTGTTACTTTGGAAAATAAAGGGTTTAATTATATTATTTCTAATTATTTTGATTTGGGCAATTTATGAAAAATAATTTATAAAATTGATGAGCAAATAGTATTTTTATACACTAATTTTGTTGGGTTAAAATTTGTTCCTAATTACTATATTACCCCTACTTTTATTTGAAATTACAAAAGTAACCCTAACCCTAAGTTTCAAAAAATGAAACCCTAATCCTATACCCAGCAGCTGCCACCTTTCTTCTTCCCCTCAGCAGCTGCAACCTCTCTTTCCCAAGCAGACACACACACGCACAGCTTCCCCCACAACCCAGCAGCTACGCAGCCCTATCCTAGCCACAACACAGTTTTTTATCTCTCTTTCCATGAACGGAAAGCAATAGAAGCAGAAAGGGAGGATAGAGCAGAGTTGCGATCCGGGGAGGGGATGAGTCGCGCGGTCGTCGGTCATCTCGGCGCCGTGCTCAGATCGCGTCCAGCCCTCGTCGCCGCCGACCCGTGACGCTGCCTCCAGAATCGCGCGAAGGATGGAGGGAGGAGAGAGAGAGATCGAGGCGAGCCTTGAGGAAGGGAGCTGCGCGAAAATGGAGAAGGAGAATGGCGTTGTCCCTTGCCGTGATCGAAGCTTGTTGCCGCCGCGTTGCTCGGGACTGTCGCGCCGCCACTGTCGCTGGGAAGACCGCCGCCACTGTCCGAGAGGCCACCTCTGCTGCGAATTAGGACTGAGGTGAGAAAGAGAGGACTGCGAAGGTGGGAAGCCGCTCTGCCCAATCTCCGCCTATGCTGCCACACCCGCCACGGCCAGCTGTCACAGGGTCGCCATCAAGCCGTGTTGGAGGAGGAGCGACGCCGCCGTGCCTCCATCGTCACTGAGGACGCCGGTTGTCGCTGCCGCCATCAGAAAAGGGCTCAGGTCGCCGCCGGTGTCGCTGCCAGATAAGGGAGCTGCATCTCTGTGATTCTGACTGCTGGGGATGGTCCTGTGACTTCTGGGATCTTCGTCGGAGCTCTGGGCTGAGCCTCTGCCACTTGAGACCCTGCTGCTGTCACCGGAAAAGGTTGCCGGTAAGGGTTTTAATTGTGGTTTCTGTCCTTTTTGAATTCCGGAAATACTATAGTCGCTGCGTGTTGGTTTCAGATGTCGTGATCGGAATTTGTCGCCGCTGCCGCTTGAGGTGGCTGCCGGGCTGTTGCCGAGCCAGCCCGGAGAATGCCGCTGTTTCGGTTCAGCCGTCCTTTCTTAGTTTCGGTAAGTATTTATGTTTCGGAAAGCCACGCGTTAGTATTCTGTTGTGTTCGGTTAAGGAATATGAGTTTTGATAACGTGGGGTTGAGTCCTGATTATTATATGTTGCGAATAGTGTTGCGATGGTTATTGCGAAAGTGGCTGGGAGCTGAGGTTTTGGTTGCTGTCAGTTCGGGTTGAGGCAGAAAGGACTTGATGAGGCGTTTGGGTTATGGATTTGCGTTTTGAGGTAGGGGCGCTTTCCGAAAACTATAGTTTATTATTGGAATTATTACATATGGGTACTGATGTGAGGATGTGTATTTGGTGATTGTATCAGTCCTATGTATTGTTTGGTTGTTTTGTATAATTATGGGTGTTTGTTTGACTGGACTGTTGTGTGGTTTTGTGAAACGAAATGCTTTTGAAGTTGATTCTTTTAAAGCTTTGAGATCGAGTTTAATTCGTTAGAAATTGATTTGAATTGAATGGATTTTCTTGAGAACGTGTAAAATAGAATACACTCTTGATTTCAGCCTGGCTGGCTTGGTTGTTGATAAATGATTGTTGCTAAACCATTTCTTTAAAGCTTTAGAAATGGGTTTGTTCGGCTGATAATGATTTGATGTTGAAACGATTTTCTTGAAATATGGAATTGAGATGACTGTTGGATTTTGGCTTGCCTTGGACTAATTTTGAAATTTGGGCTGTTGAAAAAGATTGTGAAACGGTTTAGTTGGGACCCGAACCGGGTGGCAAAAGTCCAAGTTTTAGGGGAGGTTCTGCCGAAATTTTTATAAAATCCGAGTCTTTGTTAAATGTTGTCTGGAAAAATGATGAGTTAAAGACTTCTACTATTTTATTTGAATTATCAAGAAAAGGATGATACATGCTTTTGAAATGAATTATTAAAGAGGAAATTGTGATTTAGTCTTGCTTCTTAAGAAAGGCATTGTATCTCTTTTGGGAGAAAGTTATTTAGATGAAACTTATGCTTTAAAGCTATTTTAATTGTGACAATGGCTATGCCTTTGAATTTGACCTGAGGGTTTCAATTAGAGGAGTTTCAATGACTTTGAAAGAACCTGAATGTCTATTGACAAGTTTCATTTTAAAATATTTTGAGAAATGTTTTAAGTACTCTTTGAATTCTGAATTCTTGCAAGACTAAAACAATTTTGAGTCGTTGAAACGTTCTAGAATTTATCATGGGGGTTGAAGTTGGTTTTGCCTAAGTAAAGGAAACGGATTTGAAGAAGTGAAAGATTATATGACTCGGTTGGGCTTAAATCCTATTTTACTGCTCAAATCGGAAAGTCAAGGTTTTAATGATTTTAAATGAACTTGGCGAAATGAGTTATGTTATTCTCCCCTAAAGACTTGGGACTCTGCCGAGAAACTTTTGTTATGAAATCCCATTGTTGTATGGGTGATTTTGAATACTTTGAAATAAATCCTTAACTTGCCATGGTTTTGGAAGTTTTGGAAAGAGAATGCCGAGAGTGGCTTTGTTTTAAAAAGGGAACTCACTTTGAGTAAATTTGGCTTATGAGCCTGAGATGATTTGAGAAACGAGATTTCTAAAGCCAAGGCTGAAATGAGTTGAAACTTGATTTCAAAGTGAAGCGATTTGAGAAAAAGTGATTTATGACTTAAATGCCGGTTTCATGAATTTGATGATGTTGGATGGTGGAAGTGCTGTTTTGTTATGGGCCGGAATGGCTGTGTATGATTATGAATATTGGCTGGTTCTAGATTGAACCGTGAGCCGGAATGGCTATGTATGATATTGATTTATGGCTGATTGCCGAATGAGTTATGGGCCGTATGGCTGACTATGAATTATGAATTTAAGCCGGATGGCTGAGATGGATGTTGATCGATGGCTGGGACTGAATGAATATATGCTTGAGATACCTGGGTAGTAGCAAGGGTTGTGATTCGTCCCACTTGCTCCAGGTTAGAGACTGTGATGCCTGGGTAGTAGCGGTAGTAGTGGTGATTCCACTGGCTCTGGGTTGAGCGGGTAGTAGCAATGGGGTTGTAGCTCAAACCTACTTGCTCCGCGATGGGTGTTTCTGTCCATGGTTAGCTACCAAGACGTGTCGGGTTGGCTATATAATCGACAGATGATATCATCAGCCACTAGGGACAGGCATGCATCATATGCATCTATGTGACATTTTTTGCGTGTGCATATTGTACTTGGTTTGCCTATGTGATTACTTGAGATTAACTACTACTTATTCTACTTGCTGTAACTGTTTGTTTGTGCTTGAACCTCCTATTTGTGTTTTCTACTGGGACTCTGTTGGACTGTGGTGATTAGTTGTTGTTGGATTGTTTGGGCCTAGGGCCGTGGTTGGAATGAGATGAACTGATGGTTGATTTCGGTTTTGTGTTTCTGGTTTGGAATAAAATATAAAAGGCTATTTTGGTTCCGCATAGATAAACCGTTTTGAAAGGCTTTTGAGTTTTTGAAAATTGAACGGTTCTTCTTTCAGAAAAGATTTCCGACTTTACTTTTATTGTAAACCGTTGTTTTTGAAAAGAGGCATAAGACGGTTATTAATCACTGGTGCGGTTATCTTCACGTATCCTATTACAGTAATTCCTAAAAACCCTCTACTGAGAACCCTTTCGAGGATGATGTTCTCACCCCCTACATTCTTCCCCTTTCAGGACATGGGCGCAGAAGTTACGAAGAGTTTATTTAGTTGTTGTTGAGATGCTCTGTATTGCTTTAGTATATTTTTGTTCCCTCGCCTTTGTCTTTATACTTTTGTAAGAGGGATATGAATTGTATTGGTTAATGCTTGTAATATTATTTATATATATATGTGTATATATATGGATGTACTCTTTATGAGCTTTTGTAAGTTGTATGGTATTCTGTGAATGTACGTTATCGTACGAAAGTATTTTTGGGAGCGGTTTTGCGGTTTAAAGTTTTAAATAGGCTCATATTTTAGTATTAAATAGTATAAGTGTCGTCGTAATGTCCAAGCTATCAGAGTCGCGCAGCCGGAAGCGTGAGCTTTGGTAGTTAGGGTGTTACATCCTGCATATGGCGAACCAATTATGTGGCAAACTCCTCCTAAAGAGTACACCTATTGGTACCTTTGTCCCTAAAATTATGAAGAAATAGAAGAAAATAATTAATCTGTGATTAACAATTAAAAAGATGGGCAACACCTATTTAAAGAATATATGAAAAAAATGTACTGCAGGTCATCAAGCTCCACAACCATATAAATTGATTTTTTTTCCATTTTTTGAGAATTCAACTATGTCCCTTCTTGCAGTAAGAAGACCCGTAACATCTATAGGTAAAAATGAGACACAAAATAGAGATAATAATATATAACAAAAATGTCTATCTTGAAATTCTTTGCAAAAATGTCCATAAAAAACAATTACCTATGAGATGGGACTGTGGATTCTGTTGAAAAAATATTAATTCATTTGGAACAAAATGAAAGATATTAGTAGAAAATTAATATCATTGACATGGAGAAACTGAGTTTTTCTCTTAAAATAAATACGAAGAGCATGGGAAGTGGGCTCATATTTTTTTATCATTAGCAGCAAGGGAGAAGCTTGTTAATGAGTAAAGCCTCCGCTCAGTTATGTCGTTCTCGAAACATCTCCTATGAGGGCTCCTAATAGAACATTGAATTATATGACCCTAAAAAAACATAACAAAATTCATTACATCACTAAACTCAATGTTGTAACTAACATTATAAATACTACTTAAAAATATAGGCAGAAAAAAACACATACCATTTGGTCCATCACAATCATCTCCAACATTGGTCTTCTATATTTGTCTTCAGTAGTAGAGATTGACCATTTCTTAATGACTCTAACCTTGAGGTGCTAATTTGGTTGGTCAGATGAGGCATCAAGGTCCTTAAGCATAGTAAAAGAAGTTGCCATGGGAGCTGAGGAGTAAAAAACATATTCGAATAAAAGGATTAAGCAACAAAAGATAAGCAGATTTGCATGAGATATGAAAAAAAATGTAGAAAGAACTAGATATATTTATAGGAACGGACTGTATACTTGGACAGCACCAAAAAAAAATTAACAAAATTACAAATAGATACATTGATGAGCGGTAATTTATACGCTTTTTGGCATTATTTTTAGGTAGTTTTTAGTATGTTTTAATTACTTTTTATTATATTTTTATTAGTTTTTATGCAAAAATCATATTTATGGACTTTACTATGAGTTTGTGTGTTTTTCTGTAATTTCAGGTATTTTCTGGCTAAAATTGAGGGACCTGAGCAAAAATCTGATTCAGAGGCTGAGAAAGGACTGCAGATGCTGTTGGATTCTGACCTCCCTGCACTCAAATGCGTTTTTCTGGAGCTACAGAAGTCCAATTGGCGCGTTCTCAATTGGGCTGGAAAGCTAACATCTTGGGCTTTCCAGCAATATATAATAGTTCATACTTTGCCCGAGTTTTGATGGCTCAAACTGGCACCATCCAGAGACCCTTTTCTAGCGTAAAACACCAGAACTGGCACCAAAACTGGAGTTGAACGCCCATACTGGCACCCAAGCTGGCATTTAACTCCAGAATGGCCTATGCACGTGAAAGCTTCAAAGCTCAGCCCAAACACTCACCAAGTGGGCCCCGAAAGTGGATTTCTGCACTATCTGCCCTTAGTTACTCATTTTTTCTCTAAACCTAAGTTACTAGTTTAGTATAAAAACTACTTTTAGAGATTCATTTTGGAATGGATGACATTTTACATCTCATATTGTATCTTCTATGGCATGAGTCTCTAAACCCCATAGGTGGGGGTGAGGAGCTCTGCTGTGTCTCAATGGATTAATGCAATTACTATTGTTTTCTATTCGATCACGCTTGATTCTGTTCTAAGATACTCACTCGTACTTCAATATAAAGAATATGATGATCCGTGACACTCATCATCATTCTCAAATTTATGAATGCGTGCTTGACAACCACTCCCATTCTATCTGAGCTCAACGTAGTCATTGGGCGACAGCTTGAGTGCGTATCTCTTGGGTTTCTAATCCATGAGTTTGACTTGCATCTCCTGACAACAGAGCATTCAAACCCATGAGATCAGAACCTTCGTGGTAGAGGCTAGAACCAATTGGCAGCATTCCTGAGATCCGAAAAGTCTAAACCTTGTCTGTGGTATTCTGAGTAGGATCTAGGACGGGATGACTGTGACGAGCTTCAAACTCACGAATGTTGGGTGCAGTGACAGTGTGCAAAAGGATAGAGAGATCCTATTCTGACACAAGTGAGAACTGACAGATCATTAGCCGTACAGAAACCGTACCTGGACCATTTTCACTGAGAGGACGGATGGTAGCCATTGACAACGGTGATCCACCAACATACAGCTTGCCATGGAAGGAAGCCATGCGTGTTTGGAGAAGAAGACAATAGGAAAGCAGAGATTCAGACGACAGAGCATCTCCGGAACCTCAACGTGTTCCTCATTGCTAAATCACAAGTATTATTCATTTCATGTTATTTACTTTTCATAAACAAAATCATTCATATCATTTGAATCTCCTGACTAAGATTTACAAGATAACCATAGCTTGCTTCAAGCCGGCAATCTCCGTGGGATCGACCCTTACTCACGTAAGGTATTACTTAGACGACTCAGTGCACTTGCTGATTAGTTGTACTGAAGTTGTGAAAAGTGTGATCACAATTCCGTGCACCAAGTTTTTGGCACTGTTACCGGGGATTGTTCGAGTTTGGACAACTGACGGTTCATCTTGTTGCTTAGATTAGGAAAATTTTATCTTTTTTTTTTTGTTTAGAGTCACTAAATTTGAGTTTTTTATTTTCTTTTCAAAAATCTTTTAAAAATCTTGTTTTTCTTTATTAATCTTTAATTTTTCTTTGAGTTTTTTATTTTATTTTATTGTTTTTGTTAAAATTTTAAAATCCTTGTTTTCTTTTTCTAGATTTTTTTCGAAAATTTTTAATAAATAGATAAAAACCAATAAACTAATAATTGAGTCTTCTGTTTGAGTTTAGTTTCATGTTTTAATTTTGGTGTCAATTTGCATGTTTTTATTTTCCTTCAATTTTTCGAATTGTATGCTCTTTTTATTCTTCATATTTTCGAGTTTTATGTTTCTTGTTCTTTCTTGATCTTCAAGTTGTTCTTATTTATTTTCCTTGTTTGATCTTTAGTTTTTCTTGTTTTGTGTCTTTCCTTATTTTTCTTGTACATTTTCGAATTATTAGTGTCCAAAGTATAAAAATTTTTAAGTTTGGTGTTCTTTGTGTTTTTATTTTCTTAAATATTTCCAAAAATTAGTTCTTGGCGTTCATCTTGACATTCAAAGTGTTCTTGGTGTTCATCTTGACATTCAAGGTGTTCTTGGTTATTTTCTTTGTTTTGATCCAAAATTGTTAAGTCTTGTGTCTTTTTATTGTTTTTCTCTTTCCTCATTAAATTCAAAAAAATTAAAAAAAAATCTTTTCCTTTATTTACTCATCATTTTCGAATTTCTTGGGTTGACTTAGTCAAAATTTTTAAAATTTGGTAGTTTCTTGTTAGTCAAGTCAAAATTTTAATTTTAAAAAAAAGTTATCTTTTTAAATCTTTTTCAAAACAAATTCTTTTTCAATTTTTTTTATATTTTTCGAAAATATTTTATAAAATTTTTCAAAATCTTTTTCTTTTTTTTATAATTTTCGAATTACTTATCCTATTTTATTATTTTGATTGAAAAATTTTAAGTTTGGTGTTTTCTTGTTAAGAAAGTTTCAATCTTTAAAATTTTAAAATCATATCTTTTTCAAATCTTTTCTTTTATTTATTTTCTTACAAGTATCTTTAATTTTAAGACATATCTTTTTCAAAACTTCCTAACAACTTTCTCTCTCTTCATTTTCCGAAAATCATCACCCACAATTTTTCAAATCTTTTTAATTAATTAATTATTTTAGTTTTCAATTTTCTTTTATTTCTTTTTCTTCTAATTTTTGAACTTATATTCAATTTTTCATTTATTTTATTTTATTTTATTTTATTTTAATTTCGGTTTTCAAAAAAAAAAATTTTATTTACAATCCACATCATCTCCCTTTCTCCATCATGGACCTAAGTGGAAATGAACAGTCCAGAAGGACTCTGGGGTCATATGCTAACCCCACTACTGCTTCATATGGGAGTAGTATCTGTATACCCCCCCCCAATCAGAGCCAGCCATTTTGAGTTAAATCCTCAGCTCATTATCATGGTGCAGCAAAATTGCCAGTATTCCAGTCTTCCATAGGAAGAACCTACTGAGTTTCTGGCACAGTTCTTACAAATTGCTCACACAGTACGTGATAAAAAAGTGGATTAGGATGTCTACAGATTATTGCTATTTCCATTTGCTGTAAAAGACCAAGCTAAGAGGTGGTTAAACAACCAACCCAAAGCCAGCATAAGAACATGGAAATAGTTGTCAGACAAATTCATGAATCAATATTTCCCTCCAAAAAGGATGACACAGCTAAGGCTGGACATCCAAGGCTTTAAACAAGAGGATAATGAATCTCTTTATAATGCCTGGGGGAGGTACAGAGAGATGTAAGGAAATGCCCATCTGAAATGTTTTCAGAATGGGTGTAGTTAGACATCTTTTATTATGGGATTACAGAAAAGGCCCAGATGTCTCTAGACCACTCTGCTGGTGGATCTATACATATGAGAAAGACAATTGAAGAGGCTCAAGAGCTCATTGATATAGTTGCCAGTAATCAGCACCTATACTCAAGTGGTGAGACCTCCATGAAAGAAGAAGCTGAGGCAGCATCCACTGAACTTAGTCCTCCAGAATAAATTGCTGAACTCAATCAGCAACTATTTTTTTGTAACAAAACAGTTAGCAGAATTTAAAGAGATGCTACAAGAAACCAAAGATGCTAACAAGAATATGGAGGAACAATTGAATCAGACAAGGCAGCAGTTATCTAAACAGATAACAGAAGAATACCAAGCTGTTCATTTGAGGAGCGGGAAGACATTGAATGTCTCAACTCAAAGCAGCAAAAAGCCAAGAAAGGAACAACTGACAGAGGATGACCAAACCACTGCCCAAAATCCCTCTGAGGATAGCAAGAGCCCAAAGAGGAATGATTCTGGCATTCAAACGCCAGAAAAGGGTGAGAAGTTGGCGTTGAACGCCCAGTGGATGGCCAATTCTGGCGTTCAAACGCCAGAAAAGGGTGGCAATCTGGCGTTGAACGCCCATACAGCACCCAATTCTGGCGTTCAAACGCCAATGAGGGATCAGACACCTGCAAGTGATGATAACAACCCCCTTAAGCGGGCTTCTCCAACCACTTCTATAGGAAATAAACCTGCAGCAACTAAGGTTGAAGAATATAAAGCCAAGATGCCTTATCCTCAGAAACTCCACCAAGTGGAAAAAGATAAACAATTTGCCCGCTTTGCAGACTATCTCAGGACTCTTGAAATAAAGATTCCGTTTGCAGAGGCACTTGAGCAAATACCCTCTTATGCTAAGTTCATGAAAGATATCTTAAGTCATAAGAAGGACTGGAGAGAGACTGAAAAAGTTTTTCTCACTGAAGAATACAGTGCAATCATTTTAAAAAGCTTACTAGAGAAGCTTAAAGATCCCAGAAGCTTTATAATACCATGCACATTAGAGGATGCTTGTACCAAGACAGCTATGTGATCTTGGGGTAAGTATCAACCTGATACCTGCATCCACTATCAAAAAGCTTGGTTTGACTGATGAAGTTAAACTAACCCAGATATGCCGCCAATTTGCTGATGGCTCCATTAAAATTCCATCAGGTGTAATTGAGGACATGATTGTCAAGGTTGGGCCATTTTCCTTTTCCACTGACTTTGTGGTGCTAGAAATGGAGGAGCACAAGAGTGCAACTCTCATTCTAGGAAGACCTTTTCCTAGCGACTGGACGAACCCTCATTGATGTCCAAAAAGGGGAAGTGACCTGAGAGTCAATGAGGATGAGTTTAAGTTGAATGCTGTCAAAGCTATGCAGCATCCAGACACATCAAAAGACTGCATGAGAATTGATATTATTAACTCCCTGGTAGAAGAGGTCAATATGACTGAGAGTCTCGAATCAGAGCTACAGGACATTTTTAAAGATGTTCAGCCTGATCTGGAGGAACCAGAGAAAATAGAAGAACCTCTGAAGACTCCTCAGGAAGAGGAGAAGCCTCCTAAACCCGAGCTCAAACCACTACCACCATCCCTGAAATATGCATTTCTGGGAGAAGATGACACTTTCCCGGTAATCATAAGCTCTACTTTAGAGCCACAGGAAGAGAAAGCACTAATTCAGGTGCTAAGGACACACAAGACAGCTCTTGGGTGGTCCATAAGTGATCTTAAGGGCATTAGCCCAGCCAGATGCATGCACAAGATCCAATTGGAGGATGATGCTAAGCCAGTGGTTCAACCACAGAGGCGGCTGAATCCAGCCATGAAGGAGGTGGTGCAGAAAGAGGTCACTAAGTTACTAGAGGCTGGAATTATTTATCCTATTTCTGATAGCCCCTGGGTGAGCCCTGTCCAAGTTGTCCCCAAGAAGGGAGGCATGACAGTGGTTCATAATGAAAAGAATGAACTATTTCCTACAAGAACAGTTACAGGGTGGCGTATGTGTATTGACTACAAAAGGCTCAATACAGCCACCAGAAAGGATCATTTTCCTTTACCATTCATAGACCAGATGCTAGAGAGACTAGCAGGTCATGAATACTACTACTTTTTGGATGGCTATTCAGGTTACAACCAAATTGTAGTATATTCTCAGGACCAAGAGAAAACAGCATTCACATGTCCATCTGGAGTATTTGCCTACAGAAGGATGCCATTTGGTCTGTGCAATGCACCTGCAACCTTTTAGAGGTGCATGCTCTCTATCTTCTCTGATATGGTAGAGAAATTTCTGGAAGTCTTCATGGATGACTTCTCAGTATTTGGAGACTCCTTCAACTCCTGTCTTGACCATCTAGCACTTATTCTGAAAAGGTGCCAAGAGACTAACTGGTTTTAAACTGGGAGAAATGTCACTTTATGGTGACTGAAGGAATTGTCCTTGGGTACAGAATTTCGAACAAGGAAATAGAGGTGGATCAAGCTAAAGTAGAGGTAATTGAAAATTTACCACCACCTGCCAATGTTAAGGCAATCAAAAGCTTTCTGGGGCATGCAGGATTCTATAGGAGGTTTATAAAGGATTTTTCAAAAATTGCAAAACCTCTGAGCAATCTGCTAGTCGCTGATACACCATTTGTCTTTGACACAGAGTGTCTGCAGGCCTTTGAGACTCTGAAAGCTAAGCTGGTCACAGCACCAGTCATTTCTACACCAGACTGGACATTACCATTCGAACTAATGTGTGATGCCAGTGACCATGCCATTGGTGCAGTATTGGGACAGAGGCATGACAAGCTTCTGCATGTCATTTATTATGCTAGCCGTGTTTTAAATGACGCGCAGAAGAATTACATAACCACAGAAAAGGAGTTATTTGCAGTGGTTTATGCCATTGACAAGTTTAGATCTTATTTAGTAGGATCAAAAGTGATTGTGTACACTGACCATGCTGCTCTGAAATATCTCCTCACAAAGCAGGATTCAAAACCTAGACTCATAAGATGGGTGTTGCTTCTGCAAGAGTTTAATATAGAAATAAGAGACAGAAAAGGGACAGAGAACCAAATAGCTGATCACCTGTCCCGGATAGAACCAGTAACAGGAGTGTCCCTCCCTCCTACTGAGATCTCTGAAATCTTTTTGGATGAGCAACTCTTTGCCATTCAGGAAGTACCGTGGTTTGTAGACATTGCAAACTATAAAGCTGTGAGATTCATACCCAAAGAGTACAGTAGGCAGCAAACAAAAAAATTAGTTTCTGATGCAAAGTACTACTTGTGGGATGAACCATATCTCTTTAATAGATGTGTAGACGGAATAATTCATAGATGTGTACGTAGAGAAGAGGCACAGAAGATCCAATGGCATTGCCATGGATCACAATATAGAGGACATTTCGGAGGTGAGCGAACAGCCACAAAGGTTCTCCAATGTGGCTTCTACTGGCCTACTCTCTATAGAGACTCCCGAGAGTTTGTACGTAACTGTGACAGTTGCCAGAGATATGGTAATCTGCCTCATGGTTATGCCATGCCTCAGCAAGGGATCTTAGAGATTGAGTTGTTTGATGTATGGGGTATTGACTTCATGGGGCCTTTCCCACCATTATATTCAAACACTTATATTCTAGTGGTAGTAGACTATGTATCTAAATGGGTAGAGGCAATTGCAACACCCACTAATGATACTAAGACAGTGATGAAGTTCCTCCAAAAGCATATCTTTAGCAAGTTCGGTGTCCCTAGGGTACTGATAAGTGATGGAGGCACTCATTTTTGCAATAAACAGCTTGACTCTGCTCTGATCTGATATGGAATTAACCACAAAGTGGCAACTCCATATCATCCACAGACAAATGGGCAGGCTGAAGTCTCAAATAGAGAACTAAAATGAATCCTGGAACAGACTGTAAGTACCCGTAGAAGGGATTGGGCAAGAAGTCTGGATGATGCTCTGTGGGCATACAGAACCGTATTCAAGACTCCTATAGGAACCTCTCCATACCAGCTTGTGTATGGAAAAGCCTGTCATCTGCCAGTGGAACTGGAACACAAGGCCTACTGGGCAACCAAGTTCCTAAACTTTGATGCTAAGGTAGCTGGAGAGAAAAGATTACTCCAGTTGAATGAGCTGGAGGAGTTCTGACTCAATGCTTTCGAAAAAGCTAAAATTTACAAGGAGAAAGCAAAAAGGTGGCATGACAGAAAGTTGTCATCTAGAGTCTTTGAGCCAGGACAGAAGGTTCTGCTGTTTAACTCTAGGCTCAGATTGTTCTCTGGGAAATTGAAATCCCGGTGGAAGGGACCATATGTGATTACAAGTGTGTCACCATATGGATATGTAGAGCTTCAGGATATTGACTCTGACAAAAAGTTTATTGTTAATGGACAGAGAGTTAAACATTATCTTGAAGGCAATGTTGAGCAAGAGTGCTCAAAACTAAGACTAAATTAAAAGCTCAGTAAAGTCCAGCTAAAGACAGTAAAGAAGCGCTTGCTGGGAGGCAACCCAACCATTATCAAAAATTAGATGTTTATAACAATTATATGAGTCTATTTAATTTTGTTATTCATGTTCGTTAATGCATTTCAGTGAATAAGTCAGGGAAATGAAGGTTCAGGACATAAAGCAGATGAATCACATAGAAAAAGAGCTCATTGGTGTCAAAACGCCAGAAAAGGGGCATTTTGGGCGTTAAACGCCAGAATGACTATCATTCTGGGCGTTTAACGCCAGTAAGGCTATCATTCTGGGCATTTAACGGCAGAAACAGCAGTATCCTGGGTGTTCAGAAAAAAAGCCCAATAACAAAGAAATTCTGGTGTTTAACGCTATCCAGGATACCTGGCTAGGCATTAAACGCCCAAATTGGCTGCCAGATGGGCGTTAAACGTCAGAATGGCTATCATTCTGGGCGTTTAATACCAGAACAGCAAAGGGGAGGTAATTTTGTTTCCAATTCAATTTTTTTCAATTTTTCATGTTTTAATTCATAATTTTTTTGCATAAAAAATATTTCAAATGTTCATCTTTCAATTTCTATTTTCAAAAACTAATAATCCCTTCAATTCTTTTTAACTCTTTTATTAATTCTTGTCCATATCTTTTTCCAAACTTACATATCTTCTCAAATTCTTTCAAATCCTTTTAATTTTTTTAACATTAACAAGTTTTTCAAAATTAATTACCTCATTCTTCTTCTACTCCCTTCTATTTTATTTTGCTCGAGGACGAGCAAAGCTTTTAAGTTTGGTGTGGAAAAGTTCTACTTTTTGCTTTCCATTACCACTTATGTCACCCAAAGTCGGAGAATCCTCTAGAAAGAGGAAAGGGAAGGCAATTGCTTCCGCCTCCGAACCTTGGGAGATGGAAAAATTCATCACCAAAGCCCATCACTAAGAAAGAGGATGGAGCAAACTAGAGGAGCTCAAGCACTCCATTGGACCATCAAGAGGAAGAAGTAGCTGCCGTCACTAAGGTGGACCCGCTCCTTAATTTCCTTGCTTTTATTGTTATTTGTCTGTTTTTATGTTTATTTTCTGTCTAAGTCTTGTTTTTATTACTTGATCATTAGTGTTTAGTGTCTATGTCTTAAAGCTGTGAATGTTCCATGAATCTTTCACCTTTCTTAAATGAAAAATATTTTCTGAAAAAGAAAAAGAAGTATATGAATTTTGAATTCTATCTTGAAAATAGTTTAATTATTTTGATGTGGTGGCAATACTTTTTGTTTTCTGAATGAATGCTTGGAAAAGTTCTGCTTTTTGCTTTCCATTACCACTTATGGCACCCAAAGTCGGAGAATCCTTTAGAAAGAGGAAAGGGAAGGCAATTCTTCCGCCTCCGAACCTTGGGAGATGGAGAAATTCATCACCAAAGCCCATCACTAAGAAAGAGGATGGAGCAAACTAGAGGAGCTCAAGCACTCTATTGGACCATCAAGAGGAAGAAGTAGCCGCCGTCACTAAGGTGGACCCGCTCCTTAATTTCCTTGCTTTTATTGTTATTTGTCTGTTTTTATGTTTATTTTCTGTCTAAGTCTTGTTTTTATTACATGATCATTAGTGCTTAGTGTCTATGTCTTAAAGCTATGAATGTTCCATGAATCTTTCACCTTTCTTAAATGAAAAATGTTTTCTGAAAAAGAAAAAGAAGTAAATGAATTTCGAATTCTATCTTGAAAATAGTTTAATTATTTTGATGTGGTGGCAATACTTTTTGTTTTCTGAATGAATGCTTGAACAGTGCATATTTTTTATAGTGAAGTTTATGAATGTTAAAATTGTTGGCTCTTGAAAGAATAATGAAAAAAGAGAAATGTTATTGATAATCTGAAAAATCATAAAATTGATTCTTGAAGCAAGAAAAAGCAGTGAAAAACACAAAGCTTGCGAAAAAAATGGCGAAAAATAAAGAAAAAGAAAGAAAAAGAAAAAGCAAGCAAAAAAAGCCAATAGCTCTTTAAACAAAAAGGCAAGAGCAAAAAGCCAATAACCCTTTAAACTAAAAGGCAAAGATCCAAGGCTTTGAGAATTACTGGATAGGAGGGCCCAAAATAATAAAATTCTGGCCTAGGCGGCTAAATCAAGCTGTCCCTAACCATGTGCTTGTGTCATGAAGGTTGATGAGCGGATAATTTATACGCTTTTTGGCATTGTTTTTAGTATGTTTTTAGTAGAATCTAGTTACTTTTAGGGATGTTTTCATTAGTTTTTATGTTAAATTCACATTTCTGGACTTTACTATGAGTTTGTGTGTTTTTCTGTGATTTCAGATATTTTCTGGCTGAAATTGAGGGACTTGAGCAAAAATCAGATTCAGAGGTTGAAGAAGGACTGCTGATGTTGTTGGATTCTGACCTCCCTACGCACAAAGTGGATTTTCTGGAGCTACAGAACTCAAAATGGCGCGCTTCCAATTGCGTTGGAAAGTAGACATCTAGGGCTTTCCAGCAATATATAATAGTCCATACTTTGGCCTATTTTAGATGACGTAAAAGGGCGTTAAACGCCAGTTCTACGCTGCTGTCTGGAGTTAAACGCCAGAAACACGTCACAAGCCAGAGTTGAACGCCAGAAATACGTTACAAACTGGCGTTCAACTCCAAGATTGACCTCTACACGTGTAACATTCAAGCTCAGCCCAAGCACACATCAACTGGGCCCCGGAAGTGGATTTATGCATCAATTACTTACTTCTGTAAACCCTAGTAACTAGTTTAGTATAAATAGGACTTTTTACTATTGTATTAGACATCTTTTGATCATTTTTAGATCTCTAGAACTCCATGGGAGGCTGGCCACTCGGCCATGCTTACCCTCTATTCACTTATGTATTTTTCAACGGTAGAGTTTCTGCACTCCATAGATTAAGGTGTGGAGCTCTGCTGTTCCTCATGAATTAATGCAAAGTACTACTGTTTTCTATTCAATTCAACTTATTCCGCTTCTAAGATATTCATTCGCACTTCAACATGAATGTGATGAACGTGACAATCATCATCATTCCCCCACGAACGCGTGCCTGACAACCACTTCCGTTCCACCTTAGATTGGATGATTATCTCTTGGATCTCTTAATCAGAATCTTCGTGGTATAAGCTAGATTGATGGCAGCATTCATGAGAGTCTGGAAAGTCTAAACCTTGTCTGTGGTATTCCGAGTAGGACTCTGGGATTGAATGATTGTGACGAACTTCAAACTCGCGAGTGCTGGGCGTAGTGACAGACGCAAAAGGAGGGTGAATCCTATTCCAGTATGATCGAGAACCTCAGATGATTAGCCGTGCTGTGATAGAGCATTTGGACCATTTTCACAAGAGGATGGGATGCAGCCATTGACAAGGGTGATGCCTCCAGACGATTAGCCATGCAGTGATAGCGCATCGGACCATTTTCCAGAGAGGATAAAAAGTAGCCATTGACAACGGTGATGTCCTTACATAAAGCCAGCCATGGAAAGGAGTAAGATTGATTGGATGAAGACAGCAGGAAAGCAGAGGTTCAGAGGAACGAATGCATCTCTATACGCTTATCTGAAATTCTAACCAATGAATTACATAAGTATTTCTATCCTTATTTTCTATTTATTATTAATATTTGAAAACTCCATAACTATTTGATATCTGCCTGACTGAGATTTACAAGGTGACCATAGCTTGCTTCAAGCCGACAATCTCCGTGGGATCGACCCTTACTCACGTAAGGTTTATTACTTGGACGACCCAGTGCACTTGCTGGTTAGTTGTATCGAAGTTGTGAATGAAAAACGATTTATTAAGACGTGCGTATAGAGTTTCTGGCGCCGTTGCCTGAGATCACAATTTCGTGCACCAAGTTTTTGGCGCTGTTGCCGGGGATTGTTCGAGTTTGGACAACTGACGGTTCATCTTGTTGCTCAGATTAGGTAATTTTCTTTTTGTTTTACTTTCAAAAAAAAAATTTTCAAAAATCTTTCAAAAATTTCTCACCTGTTTTCGAAAAAAAAAATTCATAAAATCATAAAAATCAAAAATATTTTGTGTTTCTTGTTTGAGTCTTGAGTCAATTTTTAAGTTTGGTGTCAATTGCATACTCATCTTGCATTTTTCGAAAATTGCATTCATGCATTGCATTCATCATGATCTTCAAGTTGTTCTTGATAAACCTTCTTGATTGATCTTCATATTACATTGTTTTTATGTTGTATGGTGTTTTTCATGTGCATTTTTGCATTCATAGTGTCTGAACATGAAAGATTTCTAAGTTTGGTGTCTTGCATGTTTTCTTTGCATATAAAATTTTCAAAAATATGTTCTTGATGTTCATCATGATCTTCAAAGTGTTCTTGGTGTTCATCTTGACATTCATAGCATTCTTGTATGCATTCATTGTTTTGATCCAAAATTTTCATGCATTGCATCATTTTCATGTTTTTCTCTCTCATCATTAAAAATTCAAAAAAATCAAAAAAATATCTTTCCCTTTTTCACTCATAAATTTCGAAAATTAGATTTGACTTTTTCAAAAATTTTTAAAATCTAGTTGTTTTTATGAGTCAAATCAAATTTTTAATTTAAAAATCTTATCTTTTTCAAAATCTTTTTCAAAAATCAAATCTTTTTCATTTTTCTTAGTTATTTTCGAAAATTTTTAAAATATTTTTCAAAAATCTTTTTCTTATCTTTATCACATAATTTTCGAAAATAACATCATCAATTAATGTTTTGATTCAAAAATTTCAAGTTTGTTACTTGCTTGTTAAGAAAGATTCAAACTTTAAGTTCTAGAATCATATCTTGTGATTTCTTGTGAATCAAGTCATTAATTATGATTTTAAAAATCAAATCTTTTTCAAAAACTAATTTCAATCATATCTTTTCAAAAATATCTTCTTATCTTCTCTTTTTCAAAAATTTGATTTTAAAATATCTTTTCTAACTTCTTATCTTCTTATCTTTTAAAAATTGATTTTCAAAATTTGTTTCAACTAACTAACTAACTTTTTGTTTGTTTCTTATCTTTTTTCAAAACTACCTAACTAACTCTCTCTCTCTAATTTTCGAAAATATCTCCCCCTTTTTCAAAAATTTCTTTTTAATTAACTAATTATTTTAATTTTCGAAAATTACTAACCTTTTTCAAAAACAATTTTCGAAAATCACTAACTCTTTTTCAAAAATAATTTTCAAAAATTTTCTCTCTCTCTCATCTCCTTCTATTTATTTATTTATTTACTAACATCTCTTCCTCACTCACCAAAAATCCGAACTCTCTCTCTCTCTCTCTCTCTGAGTTCAGATTTTCTCTTCTTCTTTTCTTCTACTCACATAAGAGAACCTCTATACTTGGGCAAAAAGGATCCCTATTATTATTATTTTTCTGTTCCCTCTTTTTCATATGAGTAGGAGCAAGGACAAGAACATTCTTGTTGAAGCAGATCCAGAACCTGAAAGGACTCTGAAGAGGAAACTAAAAGAAGTTAAATTACAACAAGCCAGAAAGCACCTTTCAAAAATTTTTGAACAAGAAGAGGACATGGCAGCCGAAAATAATAATAATGCAAGGAGGATGCTGGGTGACTTTACTGCACCTAATTCCAATTTACATGGAAGAAGCATCTCCATCCCTACCATTGGAGCAAACAATTTTGAGCTGAAACCTCAGCTAGTTTCTCTGATGCAGCAAAACTGCAAGTTTCATGGACTTCCATCTGATGATCCCTTTCAGTTCTTAACTGAATTCTTGCAGACCTGTGATACTGTTAAGACTAATGGAGTAGATCCTGAAGTCTACAGGCTTATGCTTTTCCCTTTTGCTGTAAGAGACAGAGCTAGAATATGGTTGGACTCTCAACCTAAGGATAGCCTGAACTCTTGGGATAAGCTGGTCAAGGCTTTCTTAGCCAAGTTCTTTCCTCCTCAAAAGCTGAGTAAGCTTAGAGTGGATGTTCAAACCTTCAGATAGAAAGAAGGTGAATCCCTCTATGAAGCTTGGGAGAGATACAAAGAACTGACCAAAAAGTGTCCTTCTGACATGCTTTCAGAATGGACCATCCTGGATATATTCTATGATGGTCTATCTGAATTGGCTAAGATGTCATTGGATACTTCTGCAGGTGGATCCATTCACCTAAAGAAAACGCCTGCAGAAGCTCAAGAACTCATTGAGATGGTTGCTAATAACCAGTTCATGTACACTTCTGAGAGGAATCCTGTGAGTAAGGGGACGCCTATAAAGAAGGGAGTTCTTGAAATTGATACTCTGAATGCC
Source organism: Arachis hypogaea (assembly GCF_003086295.3). NCBI lineage: Eukaryota > Viridiplantae > Streptophyta > Magnoliopsida > Fabales > Fabaceae > Arachis > Arachis hypogaea. Next base: position 21,721,955 of record NC_092050.1, read on the forward strand.
ATATTGGCTCAGAATAAAATATTGACTCGGCAAGTCAATATGATTTCTCAGAGTCTGAATGGAATGCAAGCTGCATCCAACAGTACTCAAGAGGCATCTTCTGAAGAAGAAGCTTATGATCCTGAAAACCCTGCAATAGCAGAGGTGAATTACATGGGTAAACCTTATGGAAACACCTATAACCCCTCATGGAGAAATCACCCAAATCTCTCATGGAAGGATCAACAAAAGCCTCAACAAGGCTTTAATAATAGTGGAAGAAATAGGTTTAACAATAGTAAACCTTTTCCATCATCCACTCAGCAACAGACAGAGAACTCTGAACAAAATACCTCTAATTTAGCAAACTTAGTCTCTAATCTATCTAAGGCCACTGTAAGTTTCATGAATGAAACAAGGTCCTCCATTAGAAATTTGGAGGCACAAGTGGGCCAGTTGAGTAAAAGGATCACTGAAATCCCTCCTAGTACTCTCCCAAGCAATACAGAAGAAAATCCAAAAGGAGAGTGCAAGGCCATTGACATAGTCAACACGGCCGAACCTGGAGAGGAAGGGGAGGACGTAAATCCCAGTGAGGAAGACCTCCTGGGACATCCAGTGATCAATAAGGAGTTTCCCTTTGAGGAACCAAAGGAATCTGAGACTCATCTAGAGACCATAGAAATTCCATTGAACCTCCTTATGCCCTTCATGAGCTCTGACGAGTATTCATCTTCTGAAGAGAATGAAGATGTTACTGAAGAGCAAGTTATCAAGTACCTTGGTGCAATCATGAAGCTGAATGCCAATTTATTTGGTATTGAGACTTGGGAAGATGAACCTCCCTTGTTCACCAATGAACTAAGTGATCTGGATCAACTGACATTGCCTCAGAAGAAACAGGATCCTGGAAAGTTCGTAATACCTTGTACCATAGGCAACATGATCTTTGAAAAGGCTCTATGTGACCTTGGTTCAGGGATAAACCTCATGCCCCTCTCTGTAATAGAGAAACTGGGAATCTTTGGGGTGCAAGCTACTAAAATCTCATTAGAGATGGCAGACAATTCAAGAAAACAGGCTTATGGACAAGTAGAGGACGTGTTAGTAAAGGTTGAAGACCTTTACATCCCTGCTGATTTCATAGTCCTAGATACTGGGAAGGATGAGGATGAATCCATCATCCTTGGAAGACCCTTCCTAGCCACAGCAAGAGCTGTGATTGATGTTGACAGAGGTGAATTAGTCCTTCAATTGAATAAGGACTCCCTTGTGTTTACAACTTAAGGTTACCCTTCTGTAAACATGGAAAAGAGGCACAGTAAGCTTCTCTCAAAACAGAGTCAACCAGAGCCCCCACAGTCAAACTCTAAGTTTGGTGTTGGGAAGTTTCAACAATGCTCTGAACATCTGTGAGGCTCCATGAGAGCCCACTGTCAAGCTATTGACATTAAAGAAGCACTTGTTGGGAGGCAACCCAATTTTTATTTATCTAATTTTATTTTTCGTGTTCTTTCATGTTTTATTAGGTTCATGATCATGTGGAATCACAAAATAAATATAAAAATTGAAAACGGAATCAAAAACAGCAGAAGAAAAATCACACCCTGGAGGAAGACCTTACTGGCGTTTAAACGCCAGTAAAAAGCATCTGGCTGGCGTTCAACGCCAGAACAGAGCATGGTTCTGGCGCTGAACGCCCAAAATGGGCAGCATCTGGGTGTTTGAACGACAGAATTGCACCCTGGAGAAGAGCTGGCGCTGAACGCCCAGAACAAGCATGGTTCTGGCGTTCAATGCCAGAAATGGGCAACAAATGGGCGTTCAACGCCCAGAACAAGCACCAATCTGGCGCTGAACGCCCAGAGTTGTGTGCAAGGGCATTTTGTATGCCTAATTTAGTGCAAGGTTGTAAATCCTTGAACACCTCAGGATCTGTGGACCCCACAAGATCACCTCAGGATCTATGGACCCCACAGGATCCCCACCTACCTCCACTCACTTCTTCTCACCCCTCTTTCACACAATCCCATAAACACTCTTCCCCAAAACTCTTCACCAATCACCTCAATCTCTCTTCCCTATAACCACTTCACCACTCACATCCATCCACTCTTCCCCATAAACCTACTTCATAAACCCCACCTACCTTCAAAATTCAAAATCAATTTCCCACCCAAAACCCACCCTTATGGCCGAACCTTACCCCCCTTCCCTATATAAAGCCCTCCATTCTTCTTCATTTTCACACAAAACAACCCTATCTTCCCCTTCTTGGCCGAAACACATCTCTCTTTCCCTCTCCTCTATTTCTTCTTCTTCTTCATCTATTCTTTCTTCTCTTGCTCGAGGGCGAGCAAAATTCGAAGTTTGGTGTGGTAAAAGCATAAGCTTTTTGTTTTTCCATTACCATTAATGGCACCTAAGGCCAGAGAAACCTCAAGAAAGAGAAAAGGGAAGGCAATTGCTTCCACCTCTGAGCCATGGGAGATGGAAAGATTCATCTCACAAGCCCATCACTAAGAAAAGGATGGAGCAAACAAGAGAGCTTCATGGATCTCAAGAGACACATGAAGCTCATCACCATGAGATCCCGGAGATGCCTCAAATGCATTTTCCTCCACAAAACTATTGGGAGCAAATCAACACCTCCCTAGGAGAATTAAGTTCCAACATGGGACAATTAAGGGTGGAACATCAAGAGCACTCCATCATCCTTCATGAAATAAGAGAAGATCAAAAAGCAATGAGGGAGGAGCAACAAAGACAAGGAAGAGACATAGAAGAGCTCAAGGACATCATTGGTTCCTCAAGAAGGAAACACCACCATCACTAAGGTGGACTCATTCCTTGTTCTTACTTTCTCTGTTTTTCGTTTTCTTTATGTTAAGTGCTTATCCATGTTTGTGTCTCATTACATGATCATTAGTATTTAGTAACTTTGTCTTAAAGTTATGAATGTCCTATGAATCCATCACCTCTCTTAAATGAAAACTGTTTTAATTCAAAAGAACAAGAAGTACATGAGTTTCGAATTTATCCTTGAACTTAGTTTAATTATATTGATGTGGTGACAATGCTTCTTGTTTTCTGAATGAATGCTTGAACAGTGCATATGTCTTTTGAAGTTGTTGTTTATGAATGTTAAATATGTTGGCTCTTGAAAGAATGATGACAAGGAGACATGTTATTTGATAATCTGAAAAATCATAAAAATGATTCTTGAAGCATGAAAAAGCGGTAAAGAACAAAGCTTGCAGAAAAAAAATAGCGAAAAAAAAATTAGAAAGAAAAAGAAAAACCAAGCAGAAAAAGCAAGTAACCCTTAAAACCAAAAGGCAAGGGTAATAAAAAGGATCCCAAGGCTTTGAGCATCAGTGGATAGGAGGGCCTAAAGGAATAAAATCCTGGCCTAAGCGGCTAAACCAAGCTGTCCCTAACCATGTGCTTGTGGCGTGAAGGTGTCAAGTGAAAACTTGAGACTGAGCGGTTAAAGTCAAGGTCCAAAGCAAAAGAAGAGTGTGCTTAAGAACCATGGACACCTCTAATTGGGGACTTTAGCAAAGCTGAGTCACAATCTGAAAAGGTTCACCCAATTATGTGTCTGTGGCATTTATGTATCTGGTGGTAATACTGGAAAACAAAGTGCTTAGGGCCACGGCCAAGACTCATAAAGTAGCTGTGTTCAAGAATCATCATACTGAACTAGGAGAGTCAATAACACTATCTGAACTCTGAGTTCCTATAGATGCCAATCATTCTGAACCTCAATGGATAAAGTGAGATGCCAAAACTATTCAACAGGCAAAAAGCTACAAGTCCCGCTCATCTGATTGGAGCTATGTTTCATTGATAGTTTGGAATTTATAGTATATTCTCTTCTTTTTATCCTATTTGATTTTCAGTTGCTTGGGGACAAGCAACAATTTAAGTTTGGTGTTGTGATGAGCGGATAATTTATACGCTTTTTGGCATTGTTTTTAGTATGTTTTTAGTAGAATCTAGTTACTTTTAGGGATGTTTTCATTAGTTTTTATGTTAAATTCACATTTCTGGACTTTACTATGAGTTTGTGTGTTTTTCTGTGATTTCAGGTATTTTCTGGCTGAAATTGAGGGACTTGAGCAAAAATCAGATTCAAAGGTTGAAGAAGGACTGCTGATGCTGTTGGATTCTGACCTCCCTACACTCAAAGTGGATTTTCTGGAGCTACAGAACTCAAAATGGCGCGCTTCCAATTGCGTTGGAAAGTAGACATCTAGGGCTTTCCAGCAATATATAATAGTCCATACTTTGGCCTATTTTAGATGACGTAAAAGGGCGTTAAACGCCAGTTCTACGCTGTTGTCTGGAGTTAAACGCCAGAAACACGTCACAAGCCAGAGTTGAACGCCAGAAATACGTTACAAACTGGCGTTCAACTCCAAGATTGACCTCTACACGTGTAACATTCAAGCTCAGCCCAAGCACACATCAACTGGGCCCCGAAAGTGGATTTATGCATCAATTACTTACTTCTGTAAACCCTAGTAACTAGTTTAGTATAAATAGGACTTTTTACTATTGTATTAGACATCTTTTGATCATTTTTAGATCTCTAGACCTCCATGGGAGGCTGGCCACTCGGCCATGCTTACCCTCTATTCACTTATGTATTTTTCAACGGTAGAGTTTCTGCACTCCATAGATTAAGGTGTGGAGCTCTACTGTTCCTCATGAATTAATGCAAAGTACTACTGTTTTCTATTCAATTCAACTTATTCCGCTTCTAAGATATTCATTCGCACTTCAACATGAATGTGATGAACGTGACAATCATCATCATTCCCTCACGAACGCGTGCCTGACAACCACTTCCGTTCCACCTTAGATTGGATGATTATCTCTTGGATCTCTTAATCAGAATCTTCGTGGTATAAGCTAGATTGATGGCAGCATTCATGAGAGTCCGGAAAGTCTAAACCTTGTCTGTGGTATTCCGAGTAGGACTCTGGGATTGAATGATTGTGACGAACTTCAAACTCGCGAGTGCTGGGCGTAGTGATAGACGCAAAAGGAGGGTGAATCCTATTCCAGTATGATCGAGAACCTCAGATGATTAGCCGTGCTGTGATAGAGCATTTGGACCATTTTCACAAGAGGATGGGATGCAGCCATTGACAAGGGTGATGCCTCCAGACGATTAGCCATGCAGTGACAGCGCATCGGACCATTTTCCAGAGAGGATAAAAAGTAGCCATTGACAACAGTGATGTCCTTACATAAAGCCAGCCATGGAAAGGAGTAAGATTGATTGGATAAAGACAGCAGGAAAGCAGAGGTTCAGAGGAACGAATGCATCTCTATACGCTTATCTGAAATTCTAACCAATGAATTACATAAGTATTTCTATCCTTATTTTCTATTTATTATTAATATTCGAAAACTCCATAACTATTTGATATCCGCCTGACTGAGATTTACAAGGTGACCATAGCTTGCTTCAAGCCGACAATCTCCGTGGGATCGACCCTTACTCACGTAAGGTTTATTACTTGGACGACCCAGTGCACTTGCTGGTTAGTTGTATTGAAGTTGTGAATGAAAAATGATTTATTAAGACGTGCGTACAGAGTTTCTGGCGCCATTGCCTGAGATCACAATTTCGTGCACCAAAGGTCCAAGTTAAAAGCTTGAGACTGAGTGGTTAAAATCGTGATCCAAAGCAAAAAGAGTGTGCTTAAGAACTCTGGGCACCTCTAACTGGGGACTCTAGCAAAGTGGTGTGGATTTTCTAACCATAAACTAACCGGCAAGTGCACCGGGTCGTACCAAGTAATACCTCAGGTGAGTGAGGGTCGATCCCACGAGGATTGATGGATCAAGCAACAATAATTGAGTGATAGGTTTAGTCAGGAAAACAGAAAGTAATGTTTGGGCAATATAAAAGACATTAAACAATATAAAGAATATTGAAGAAAGGCAAGTAAATACTTTGGGAAGAAAATATGGAGAAGATAGTTAAGGTTTCGGAGTTATCTATTTTTTCGGATTAACTTTTCTTACTAACTATTTTAATCATGTAGGATTTAATTTATGGCAAACTATATGTGACTAGACCCTAATTCCTTAGACCTTTCTAGTCTCCTCTAAAATTCATTAACTGCCAATTCCTTGGTCAATTAATTCCAATTAGAAGCTGCATGATCAAATTCCAATTCATATGCCACAAAAATTCTAATTACCCAAAAATAAAAGGATTATATGTCACGTATCCCGTTAAATCCAGATAATTAAAATTTAGGAGAATATGTTTTCAAGATGTTGTTCAAGTAAAGAGCTTTTCCAAGTTATACAAGAACTCAAATAGAAAGAGGGTCATACTTTCGTTCCACCCAAATTCATAAGATAAAGAGCGAAAATAATTCTTAAATTATAAATCCATGCATAAATTAAAATAGGAAAAGCAATAAAATCAATCCATACAAATAGACAGAGCTCCTAACCTTAACAATGGAGGTTTAGTTGCTCATGGTTCAGAGAGGAAAACTCTGGAATATGGAATGTAAATTTGTATAGAATTGGAAGTCTCTGAATGGAATAATGTTGAGCTGGAATCCCCCTATTTATATCTAATCCTAATAAATTTAAAATCTATCTTCTAAAACTAAAAATAATATCTTTTCCTAAAAATTAGGATTTGAATTTAAATTCGAATTAATTAACAAGTCTTCCGTTGATGGGTGGGGACCACTTGCTTTGCAGGATCCACGCCTAACTTGGTGATGGGCTGCGCCTTACTTGGTGTGAATGAAGTGAGGAAAGGCGTGTTGGGCTTGATGGCTGCGCCTAACTTGATGGAGGCCTAATCCTTATGCATGCTTATTAATGTTTTGCGCCTAACTTGAGAAATCTCAAGTTAGGCGCAGCCATGGCAGCGTGGTTGGAGAAGAAGTATGAACTATTATATATCGTTGGAAAGCTTTGAAAGTTAGCTTTCCAATGCCACTAGAATCACGTTCATTGGACCTCTGTAGCTTAAGTTATTCAGATTTGAGTGCAGAGAGGTCAGGGTTGACAGCATCATTCGCCTTCTTCTCTTTTTCTGCGGAAACTCCATCAAATCCAGCCAAATGCTACCTAAAATAAACAGAATTTCACACGACTCAAAGTAACATCCATAGTTGCTAAAAGATAATTAATTCTTGATTAAACTCAACAAATGAAATGCAAATTCACTAGGAAAAGATAGGGAAGATGCTCACGCATCACAAAGCTGAGTCACAATCTGAAAAGGTTCACCCAGTTATGTGTCTGTGGCATTTATGTATCCGGTGGTAATACTGAAAAACAAAATGCTAAGGGTCACGGCCAAGACTCATAAAGTAGCTGTGTTCAATAATCAACATACTAAACTAGGAGAATCAATAACACTATCTGAATTCTGAGTTCCTATGAATGCCAATCATTCTGAACTTCAAAGGATAAAGTGAGATGCCAAAACTGTTCAGAAGCAAAAAGCTACTAGTCCCGCTCATCTAATTGGAACTAAGCTTCCTTGATATTTTGAAATTTATTGTATTTTCTCTTCTTTTTATCTTATTTTGTTTTGGTTGCTTGGGGACAAGCAACAATTTAAGTTTGGTGTTGTGATGAGCGGATAATTTATACGCTTTTTGGCATTGTTTTTAGGTAGTTTTTAGTATGTTTTAGTTACTTTTTATTATATTTTTATTAGTTTTTATTCAAAAATCACATTTCTAGACTTTACTATGAGTTTGTGTGTTTTTCTGTAATTTCAGGTATTTTCTAGTTAAAATTGAGGGACCTGAGCAAAAATCTTATTCAGAGGCTGAGAAAGGACTGCAGATGCTGTTGGATTTTGACCTTCCTGCACTCAAACGCGTTTTTCTGGAGCTACAGAAGTCCAATTGGCGCGTTCTTAATTGGGATGGAAAGCTAACATCTTGGGCTTTCCAGAAATGTATAATAGTCCATATTTTGCCCGAGATTTGATGGCCCAAACTGGCATTAAACGCCAGCCAGAGACCCTTTTCTGGCGTAAAACGTCGGAACTGGCACCAAAACTGGAGTTGAACGCCCAAACTGGCACCCAAGCTGGCGTTTAACTCCAAGAATGGCCTATGCACGTGAAAGCTTCAAAGCTCAGCCCAAACACTCACCAAGTGGGCCCCGAAAGTGGATTTCTACACTATCTGCACTTAGTTACTCATTTTTCTGTAAACCTAAGTTACTAGTTTAGTATAAAAACTACTTTTAGAGATTCATTTTGGAATGGATGACATTTTACATCTCATATTGTATCTTCTACGGCATGAGTCTCTAAACCCCATAGGTGGGGGTGAGGAGCTCTGCTGTGTCTCAATGGATTAATGCAATTACTATTGTTTTCTATTCGATCACGCTTGATTCTGTTCTAAGATACTCACTCGTACTTCAATATAAAGAATATGATGATTCGTGACACTCATCATCATTCTCAAATTTATGAACGCATGCTTGACAACCACTCCCGTTCTATCTGAGCTCAACGTAGTCATTGGGCGACAGCTTGAGTGCGTATCTCTTGGGTTTCTAATCCACGAGTTTGACTTGCATCTCCTGACAACAGAGCATTCAAACCCATGAGATTAGAACCTTTGTCGTAGAGGCTAGAACCAATTGACAGCATTCCTGAGATCCGAAAAGTCTAAACCTTGTCTATGATATTCTGAGTAGGATCTGGGACGGGATGACTGTGACGAGCTTCAAACTCACGAATGTTGGCTGCAGTGATAGTGTGCAAAAGGATAGAAAGATCCTATTCTGACACAAGTGAGAACCGACAGATGATTAGTCATACAGAAATCGTACCTGGACAATTTTCATTGAGAGGACGGATGGTAGCCATTGACAACGGTGATCCACCAACATACAGTTTGCCATGGAAGGAAGCCATGCGTGTTTGGAGAAGAAGACAGTAGGAAAGCAGATATTCAAATGATAGAGCATCTCCGGAACCTCAACATGTTCCTCATTGCTTAATCACAAGTATCATTCATTTTATGTTATTTACTTTTCATAAACAAAATCATTCATATCATTTGAATCTCCTGACTAAGATTTACAGGATAACTATAGCTTGCTTCAAGCCGGCAATCTCCGTGGGATCGACCCTTACTCACGTAAGGTATTACCTGGACGACCTAGTGCACTTGCTGGTTAGTTGTACCGGAGTTGTGAAAAGTGTGATAACAATTTCATGCACCATACATCCAAAAGAAAATTGGTCAAAATAGATACAACACTCTGTAATAAAGAAAAATGTGGAAATTCATCCTTTGAAGACATGACCATATACGATATAAATGGACATGATAGCAGACTATGAGTAACAATGCAAAAGCTATAGTATAGCCCATAATTATATAAATGTAAAAAGAGTTAAAACAAGAACTAATAACATCTGCATTTTTTCTTAGTATACTACCTCAAAAAAAAAAGGCCGTTATACTACTATGAACCAATAAAAATAAAGCATGAAAGAAAATTTATAACATATATAGCAAAACATGTAAAAAATGTATTTTACTGTAATTGCATTATAAGCATAGGTAAATGCATGCATAACGTGTATATAATGAAATTGAATGCGAAATCATAGATTGTTGCAAAAATATTGATCTCAAAAGGTATATAAGAATAAAACTAAAAAATACTTATAGAGCTAAGAATAAAAAAATAAAATTGCAAAAAGATGTGACATGTACCAAGAAATGGGTAAGATCAAAGAAAAAAGCAAAATGGAGTTTTATCTACATAGAGTAAAAACTAATACCACTCCTGTAATCAAGATAATGTGCATAAATGAAATAAAAAATAAAAAAAAGAGGCAAAAGTAAAATATCTGTCAAACAACAATAAGCATGTAAGCGAATAAAGCATATAATCGCTAACTTTGTGGTTTAAATATGATAAGAGTAAAAGTTGTTAAAAGAGTAAAGCACTGACAGGTTTAACTACTCTAAAGTGTTTGTATAAGAAAAAATAATAACAGCTATTTAGGATTGATACAGAATCAAATCAATGCTATACAAATGAGACATACACATGTATAATCCTATAATCATTACTTAGGAAATCTAATCCAAAAAGTGAAATCAAATCAGTTTAACTGCTATGCAAATAAATAAAGTTGTGAGCTATATTGAAAATAATATTACAAAATTGGTACAACCTTGTTACACGTGGTACTAAAGAATGTAGATATGAAACCATGTGAGACATATATGAGATAGCAAATCATCCTAGAACCGGTGGTGATGATTAGTTGAAATCTAATATTAAAAAGGTATATAATATCATTCTAATCAATTCCGCTAGGTAAACAATGAGAGTTGCGAACAACGGGCCGCGTTTTCAAGCGTAGTATTTAGTCAAATATCCCAAACCCAAAATATACTTTCACCTATCAGCTACTCCATAACCCAATTTCACCCTACCAACTCCTAAACCCTAATTTTTAAACGCAACCTCCCGAAACTCAAAAATTACCGAACCGCATTCCACTGTTGCTGTGTCATCGCATCTCCATTACACTATCGCCTCTTCGTCATCATCACGTCATTGCCGGGCCGTATCATCTCCATCCCTCCGCTAACTCTTCGTCTTCCCCGCGCCTTCGTAGTTGCCGTAGAAAACAGAGGTTAGTACAGCCACAGTCGGACACTGGAGGCAACCCATCTCGCACTGTCACCCCCCTGCATAACTGGTTCATCACGTCGTAAGCCCTAAGCGGTCACCGACACCATTAGTAGTGGTTCTTCCTATAGTTTCTTTTGAAATTTTGATTGCATTCTTCAATTGTTTGAACTGGATTTTTGGATATTCTTTAGCTTGAATTCTTTTTTTTTTAGTTACTAGTTGTTGGTTTTATAGATTAGTGGATGTTATTTTTGGTTTGAATGAGTGGACTTTACTTTTTCTTGTTTTATAAATATTTAGTTACTAGATGTTAGTTTTATAAATTAGTAGATGTTAAATTTGATTTGAATCAGTGGACTTTACTTCTTCTTGTTTTATAAATTTGTAGTAACTGGATGCTTTTTCTATAAATTAGTGGATATTAATTTTGGTTTGAATTAGTGGACTTTACTCCTTCTTGTCTTAAAAATCTTTAGTTATTGGATGTTGTTTTTATAAATTAATGCTCCTTCGTCTTTTGTTCTTAACTAGTCTCCTAGGAAAATAGAGGAAAAAATGAATGCAAAAGAGGTAGAACGAACTCGTCTTCAATTGAAATCAAAGGTACTCTTTCAGTCTTTACTACTTCCTTGCATATGCCATCATCATTAAATTCTTCTGCAAATATTTATATTGCATTAGAGATTATTATTTATGTGTTTAATTGTTAAATGTGTATATAAATTGAACGCAGTAGCTGAAATTTATTTAATTATATATAATGGATAATAGTTATGATCCTAATCCTAAGTTAAGAGCTAGTTATTGCTATTGTCATCTATTTATATGTTAAGCATATATTGCATGTCTAAAAATTTGTCTTCCTTTATAAATAACAGAGGAAGAGGTAAACATAATTTCAAACCCACACCCTAGCCAACTTTTCACCGAGTTAAAATGTTTCAAAAAGTTATCAAGAAAAAGGTACTTTCTTTATTTATTTCTTCCTGTTTTATAAATTTTTAATTACTGGATGTTGCTTTTATAAATTAGTGGATGTTAATTTTGGTTTGAATAATTTAGTTATAGCATGTCTTAGTGGTTGCCTAATAATTGACGAAGATGTTGAGATTACCACGTATGCAGTTGGTTCTTTTATATGAGAACTGCTTATTTGTTTGATTTATACCATTGCTTTGTTTACTGAATTGCTGGAATCGGTATGTACATGCTCCGTAGGTTTATTTTGAATAGAAATTGGGTTTGATGGGAGTCATTTAAATCGGATGCACCGGTGATATTTTGGTTAATGAGTTAGTTGTTACCTAACCACTAATAAGGATGTTCATTTTAGCATGTATGTGGATGGTTATTGCAGTTCAAAGAAGGGATTTTGTTCGGGTAATACCAATGGTCTTTGGCTTGATTTCCTATGTGAATAGTTGTTTCTTGTTGGATGATTTAAAATAATTGGATGTATTTTATTGTGTGTTTATCTGATTTGTTTTGTCATTGACTGGTTGTGTATTTTCCTAATATTTACTTCATGATATGAGGCTTGGAGATGATATGGGCAAGTCAATCATGAAATCAGTACGGAGGAAGAAGAGGAATTCAACCCTAACATGTGTTTGCATTAATTAAATTTGTACCTTTTGTTGAGATATTTTTGTGGAGTTAGTGACTTATTTTTGTTTGTGTGGGAATTTTACAGGATAATCGTTTAGAATCCTCTGGAAATAGAGAATTTGATGCATTTGTTGGATAGAATGAACCGTAAGGATTTGGTAGGTTTATGTCTTTGTTAAACTCGTTTGGGAATAGCTAGTCTATGTTGAATACGGATTCCACTATATTATTTTTTTTAGTCAATTTATTAGTTGTTTCTTATCAAGTATGTCGGATGTTCAATTCACTATGTATGCGGATAATTATTTTCATTCTAATGTGGATGTTTATTTGAGTATATCATTAATATTTTAGTTAGTTTGCTTCATGCTACATGCACATGCTCCGCATTTTTCTCTTGTTATGTGGTTTGGATTAGATTTAGTTTAACGTTGACTGAATTTAAGATGGGCTCGAGTTATGGCATTTGGATATAAGTGATTAAAATTAAAAACTTTGTTAAAAAACTCTGAAGGCATGGGAACTATTATCATAACACATGTTACTAACTCACTAAATCCTACTTAATTAGGTGATTTACGTAGAATGTAAATTTATCAATTATAAAACATATGCCATTATTATTCTGAGTGTCTAATGAATGAGAAATTTAATGTACATGTTAGAAGTTGTGGTCAACCAATAATATGCCGGATGTTTATTTTACTAGGTATGCGGATAGTTATTTTCATTCTTAAGGGGATGTTTAATTGATTAGATTGGATTTAAGGAGATACAATTAACATATACTGGATGTTCAATTCACTAGGTATGTGGATGATTATTGTTATTCTTAAGTGGATGGTTATTTGATTGGATTGGACTTAAGCAGGTACAATAAAAGTATGACAAATGTTCAATTCACTAGATATGCAGATGGTTATTTTTATTCTTAAGTGGACTTTTATTTTATTGGATTGGATCTAACTCAAATCTGCTTGATTTTGCAACAACAGAATTACACAAGTTCAAAAAAGAACGAAGCATCTATATGTTTATGACTAGAAAAACATCACACTGTGTCTTATAAATAAACTCCAACTATTCAATACTAAAACAATATCAAAGGAGATTATACTATTCAACTTTATTCGGTTATTTTTTTCTCACTTTGTCAGTCCTTTTCATGGGTAATCCTTTGGCCCGTTGTATTATAGTCCTCATGCTTGGTGTTGTGAATGGTGTTCTCACCTCCTTACACTTGTTTCTTGGATGGTTGCGGCATAAAAGTTCAGCTTGGTCTTCCAATATCGTTCGCACTTGATCAACTAATGAATTTTGTGGACGCAGGAAGCTCTTCAATTTGATTATCTGAAATGTTCAAAATTAGCCAAGTCAGTACAATAAGAAGCCATTTAACAAAAAAAAAAAAAAAGATGATGATGTTAACTATTCCAAAGATCCAAATTAGATTATCATAAAAATTGTCCATCCTTAGAGAAGTCTTACAGTATATATATCACAATCATTCTTCATCAGAAATTTTGACACTATCTTTAAGATTATAAAGCTAATAATCAACTAAACTCAGTTTAGTAAGGTCAACAATCTTCCAAACCCAGTTAAATAAGACCAACATATTGATAAAAGAAGTCTTTGATCTATTTGCATGACTGGCAAGGGAAAAATGGATGTGATGGAAAATACATGCAAAATCATGCATTATCATCCTCATCCGATGCATACACAAAGAAGTCAAATTAAGTATATACAAACCATTAACTTGTATTTCTTCCAAAGAGTAGCAACTCCCAACAGATTCTGGAAGAGACTATAACTTGTTATTTGACACATTTAAAATCAACAGTTGCATTATTAAACATGCATAAAACTTTAAAGTTAAAAAATGGTACACATTTTATATCAAAATATCCTAAATTGTTAAAGAAAACACAATAACAGCAAATTCAGCAAATTTAACATGAATACATCCTTATGATCCAAGTGCCATAGGTGTTAACAGTATAATACAATATCGAAGGTAACAAAATAGCAAATATCAAAGAGAAATTAAGTGTACATCTAGAGAATCATGAACAGTTAGATGGAAAAAAGATATAAGAATGACACAACACAATCTAAAATGTCTTACAGTGTAACTAACTTTGCATCATAGCTAATGTGTTTATGACATGGAGAAAAGTTACCAATTCAAAATGTCTATTAATAATAGGGTAATCCCAAACCATTCAACATTCCTTGATTATGCTGTGGTAACAAGCATATCCATATAAAGATGCATCATGAATGAAAACTCCAAATCTGAGAAGGAATAGAACAGTGAAATGATATTTAGGTTTCATTATGTATGATCACCACATTTCTTAAACTACCAATAGTTGCTGGCAAGGATGTTAACAAATTTTCAGAGATGGATAAACGTTGCCTTACCAACTGTTCCACTGGAAAAAGAATACACTGTCAGCTATAAATAAAATCTCAAAGAAAATGTTCCGTGAAATACATGTCATGGAAGAAAATAAGGCAAAATCATTTCTTTAAGAAAAGTATCTTATTGAATTAAAAAAGAGAATTACATTCATCCGGCAAGAAAGAATTTTGATTTCCATCAAGGTTCACGAGTTTTAGAGATTGGAGTTTTTCCAAATTCACTGGCAGTCTCTCAATTACATTCTCTGCCAATATCTGTGATGTTAGTGCAACTTTATTATGTAGCAGTTTTTGCAATCAATCTTTAATAATACCATATGTCTAGGGTGTCGAAAAATTTAAAACAACCACTGCTAAAACACCAACATGGAAGAAAAAAACACATAATAGTTTAAACAAACTCAAAACTAACAAATTCTATCCTAATCAATAAACAGACAAACTTCTAAAGGAACAAGAATGTGATAGAGTTTGCGGCAGCAAGGAAGCCAACCAAATCTCAATCGGTTATGTGGCTCTTTGAAAATTTTTACAAGATTTAGAACTTCTTGTTCATCCTTTCTATTGAATAATGAAAAGACCAATGTATTATGTAAACAAGGAGGATTTGAATGCACATTGAGAAATTATTTATCTTTATAACTCACTAGCCTCACCTTTTTTAGAGAGAGAATGATCGTGTTTTCAACACGAAACACGGTATTGGACTTGGGATAGCAGCAGCGGTGTCGCCCTTAGTGACCACGAGACAACAGCTACGGTAGTGGTGGAAGTGTCGTGAATCAGAGCAACGGAGGGAGCACAAGAACGTGAACGAAACACATGGGATGCGGCTGCAACTGCGTCTACATGGGTATGCGAGGGGACAACGGTGTTCTGTTGCGTCTGAACAGGGTGCGGGGGAACAGCGGCATTCTGCTACGTCTGAACGACTGTCTCTGGCAACGACAACGAGTTTTGGACATGGACTAGAGAAGAACTGTGTAGGCTATGCCGTGGACATCGGAAAATGAGGTTATGGTGTGATTGGAAGTAATCGTAAGTAGTGTGAATGTGGTTAGGTGCTAATCCTAATTTTTTAAATTTTTAAATCTGATAATAATTAATTAATTAAGAATCTAAAATTTAATTTTAATTTTACTTTTTTTTAATCCGTTGTTCACATTATTTACTATATGCATCGTTCCCTATACTTTCTCAATCATATATATGCATTTAATATTAAACAAAACATTGATGGGAATAAAAAAGATATTGCCTGCAAAACTATCCTTAAGAAACATATCTCATGAGTGAGTTGCTCACTGATATAGGAATAAAACAAAAAGTTAAAGATTATTACTAACAATATAATAGTTAATATTAGGGTTAAGTACGATTTTGGTCCCTAAGATAGGGGTTGAAAATTTTTTTCGTCTCCAATCTTTTTTTTGCTTATAAAATTGTCCCTAAGATTTAACTTAGTTTTAAAATCCTTCTTTTTACCAAAATTTTAATTTTTATTACCAAATTACCCTTAACTAAAAAAAAAAGAAAACACGTTAAGAGGGAAAGGGGGAAGGGAAAACACGTTAAGGGGGAAAGGGGGGTTTCAAGGAAGAAGAAGGGGAAGGGAAGGTGGGGTAGGGAAAGGGAAGGGAATCTGCCGCCGCTGCTCCTCTTCCTAGCTCGATGTCAACGCCAGCAGATCTGCGAAGAGGGTGCCACAGTTTTTAGAGTGAGCTTTCCAATCGGATTGAACGGCATACTTCTTAGAGCACTTGTCGCATTTCCACTTCTTCTCGCCGTGCTTCCGGCTGAAGTGCTTCTTGATTCCGGTGAGGTCTCCTAGTGCTCTGGCGGGATCGTGGTGCATACAAGTTGGCCCCGAGCATACCTACACCTTCTTCCTCACCACCTCCGTCTTGGTTCTCTACTTCAGTTTCCACGGCAAGTTGTGGCCTCTTCTGTGCAGCTGCAAATTCTGGTTCCTCTAAATCCCTTTCCCATAGATCTCACATAAGAATCTGTTCGTCACCATCAGAGTCTTCGGTGAAATGCTATTACTTCAGCATCAGGGTCTATATATATAACATAACATACCATGTTTAATTTAATTAAGTAGCTACAGAATTTAATTAACTTGGCCGTGAGTTTGAGTTGGTGGTGGTGAGTGAAGTTTGACATGTTCTCTTGAGTTATTACTCTTGCTAATGCTTGCTTCTTATGTTGTTGTTCCTCTGATTCCATTATCTATTGTTGTTGTTGTTCTTCTACTTCTGGTTGTTGTTGTTTCATTGTTGTTGCTTCTGTTTCTGCATTGTTGCTTCTGGTCGCTTCTGCTTTTGCATTTTTGTTTCATTGTTACTTCTGCATCTGGTTGATTTTGGGAAAGAAGGAAGGGTATTTTGGTCCGAAGGACGGTTTTAAAATTAAGTTAAACCTTAGAGATGATTTTGTCAACAAAAAAAGGTTGAGGACGAAAAAAAATTTCAACCCCTACCTTAGGGACCAAAATCGTACTTAACCCTTAATATTACTCATGAAATTAAATTCTGGATCTTCATAGATAAAATGTTTGATAAACACATATTTTATGATATATTTTGTGCTTAATTTGAGTGATTTATTCAATCCTTCACCCACTTATTCATATTAATTGCATGGTTTTACTTCTCCTTCCTTATTATGTGATGTATGTAAAAAACATGTTTCCTATGCTTTAAAATTAATTATTTTAATTACCATTATTTCCATTCGATGCCGTGATTAGTGTGTTGAGTAGTTTCAGATCTTCTAAGGCAGGAATGACAAAAAGGATGGAAAGGAAACATAAAAAAATGGAAGGAAAGCACAAAACGGAGTCCTTGAAGAAACTGGCATCCACGCGATCGCATGGACGACGCGATCACATGCCAAGCGCGAAGAAGCGGCGACGCGGCCGCATGACTGACGCGACCGCGTGACAAGAAAAGCTCCGAATGACGCGACCGCGTGACCCATGCGGACGCGTGATAGAGGCCACGCACCAGAAATTGCAGAAAACGCTCATAGCGAATTCTGAAGCCCTTTTTGGCCCAAATCCAAGTCCAGAAGGCATAGGTCAGAGGTGATGAAGTGAGGGAATGCATCCATTCAAGGAGAGCTCGCCAATTTAGTTACTTTCCATGATTTAGATTTAGTTTGGAGAGAGGTTCTCTCCTCTCTCTCTTTAGAATTAGGATTTAGATTTAGGATTTTTATTCGCTTTCAGGATTATCTCTTTTGGTCAGGTTCAATATTTCTTTTATTTACTTTTGCAAGTTACTTTATGAATCCTTTCATGTTACAGATCACTCTTTTATTAATGTTATTTGAGGTATTTCAGTTTAATATTGATTTCTTTTATTTATGCTATTGTTGCTTTTACTTTGAAGACATTTTTATTCCAGTAGATTTACTTCCCCGTTTGGTTTTGGTTAAGAAATCAGTAACTCAGGAGTTGTCAAACTCAAACATGATTGATAATTGTTATCTTGTTAATTGAATTGAAATTCAATAATCCCAATCTTTTCTTAGGAAATAAATAGGATCCGAAGATCAAACCAATTAATCCCTTGACCTTCCTTTATATTAGTAAAGGCTAACGAAGTGGAATTAAGATTCAATTATTATCATCATTGATAAGGATAGCCAGGATAGGACCTCTAATTTCTCATACCTTGCCAAAAGTTTGCTTTACAGTATTTATTTATTTTTAATTGCCATTTAAATTATTTGTCATATTTGTTCCTCATTCTTGAAACCCCAAATTTACAATCTCCATAATCAATAATAAGAACATACTTCCCTGCAGTTCCTTGACAAGACGACCCGAGGTTTGAATACTTCGGTTATCAATTTTTAAGGGGTTTGTTACTTGTGACAACTAAAATGTTTGTACGAAGGGATTTTTGTTGGTTTAGAAACTATATCTACGACGCAACTGTTTTATTAAAATTCTTTACTGGCAAAAATCCTAACGTCAAAATGGCGCCGTTGCCGGGGAACTACTAACGTGTGCCTTATTATTGGTTATTGTAAATATTTTTCTTTTACTTGTTTATTTATTTCTGCTTTTCCTTTTTTAATTTTATTTGCTACTATGAACTCTCACCCCTCTCGCTTTGAGTTTGGTTCTAACTTTGTTGAAGGAAATAGAAGCCACAGTAGGAATATGCATCAAGGTCAGACCAATCAAGGATGGATGGAACCAAGAGGATCTAATCAACCCTTTAGGCAACAACACCCTCCAAGATATCATGGACAACGACCATTCTACAATGCATCCCCAGCTGATAGATATGGTGGACAACCTTGTAACTACCAACAAGCCCCACCCCGTGCCTATAGACCATCCTCTCAACATAACCTCAAACCACCACACTCACAAGCTTCTCTTCACCATTCGCCACCATATGATCCTCACTTACCCCGATTCCAATCCAATCACTCCCAACCGCCACCACTTCCCTATGTTTCATGTCCAAATCCATCACCCCGAGAATCAGAGGTTTGCCTCAAGGCAACAGTAAATAAACTTCAAACAACCATTCGACAACTGGAGCAAGCAGTAATTCAATTAGCTTCTAGACGTGCGAACATTCAAGGACCAACCACGGCCCTATGTGGACAATCTAATGAAGAGCGTAGCATGAAGGAGACACTAGAAGCTCCAGTGGACAAGACAGAGCATGAATTCATACTAGAACAAGTAGAAGAAGCTGCCATTATGCAAGAAGAAGAGTTGGTTGAAGATTTAGGAGACGCTGAACCTCCATGGGAATCCAGAGCTGAGGAGAACTCTGTCAAGGACGTTACAGTTGATGCTAAGGAGGATAGTGCACAATCCCCAAGGCAAGTCGTTTATGAAGAACTAGAGGGAATAACCCAGGACACAAATTCCCTTGATGATGATAGTCACAAGTCAAGTTCTCTTAGTAATGAACTTGCATCCGCAAGTGAATTCTCTGAGATCGAAGAATCTTCCCCAAGTGAATACGAAGATGATGCGGAGGTAGATTTCTCTCAACCTCCAGTCGATGACTTAAGTGATGAGGAAGACATAGAAGACTTTGATCAGGACACAGATACATTTGAAGATCCTTGCAAAGAAGTAGAGGAATTCACAGAAGATTACCAGGGAGCAGAACTTACAGAACCACTGAAAACACATATCCCAAGGCCATTACCACCTAATACAAGCTTCAAGTGGGTACAATCCTTAGCTTTAATCTTTACTTTTCCACTTGAATATGGTTTGCTTGAAACAGATGGCCAGCTTAGAGCTCTCTGCGGCTTTAAGAGTAAGAGGGAAATGGTTCGCACTCAGAGCTGGTGCACAAGGTTCAATAAGGTTCCACGCTTCAACTCGAAGTGCACGGATTGGTATCATGT
The DNA here is from genome assembly GCF_003086295.3 of Arachis hypogaea. NCBI lineage: Eukaryota > Viridiplantae > Streptophyta > Magnoliopsida > Fabales > Fabaceae > Arachis > Arachis hypogaea. The sequence continues at coordinate 21,742,049 of NC_092050.1, forward strand.
TCAATCGAATGGATCTTGGAAAACATTTGGTCATCTTGGTGAGAATCTAATTTCCAAACCGCCCGGATGGAAAAGTATAGATCAAAACGAAGGCGGATTTAGAACCAAAGTTTGGGATCCTGGAAAATATTCTGATATTCATCACCCCGGGAGCCTGAAAATCTGTTTGAAGCTGCTCAGAAGCTTCACATGCCTAGTTTAGGACCCCAGAGGTTACTGGAATCACAAACATTGGTGGAGATTCCTGGATGAGTTCAAGCACAAGCCACCATAACAGGGAGCTCACCAAATGTCCAACTTAAGGACTTTAACTAAAAGTGCTAGGTGGGAGACAACCCACCATGGTATGATCGTTTCTTTTTCAATTTTATTTCATGTTGTTTATTTTTATTTTATTTTAATTTTCATTGAACCTGGAAGTTTTCATAGCATTCACATTAAGCATTGCATTCTGCATATTGCATTAAAAAAAAAAAGATTTTCGCACGCGACGCGATAGCGTCGCCGACACGTCCGCGTCGTATGTGCGTTTGGAAGAAAATGAGGTTGAACAGAGAGTCACGCGAAAGCGTGGCTGGAGGCGCGCTAATGGCACAAATTGATCCACGCAACCGCATCGCTGATGCGGCCGCGTCACTTGCAAAATAGCTTCCCCACGCGTCCGAAATCCACGTAACAAGGGTGTATGGCCGAAAGTCGAGCTGGAATTGGGCTGGACCCGTGCTAGCAGCACAAGCCCTGCCACGCGAACGCGTCACCCACGCGTCCGCGTCATATTGGAAATAAGGCCACCCGCGCGATCGCGTTGACCACGCGACCGCGTCACTCTGGATTTTGGCAATACTAAGTTTTGAACAGAGAGTTGTGCGACCGCGAGGCTGCACTCGCGCCACTAGCACAAATCAAGTCACGCGATCGTGTGCCCCACGCGTCCGCGTCGCCTGACCTTATTGCACACCACGCGACCGTGTCACCCACGCGACCGCGTCGCCAGCGTCACACAACCTATCCAGATTAATGCCAATTTTCTTATCTTTTCTTCTCTACTCCTAATTTCTTCTATCTTTTCTTCTTTCTTCTTTCTTTCTTACTTTATTTCTTTCCCTTCTCATTCTTCTTATCTTTTATTTTATTTTATTTATTTTCATACTTTCATTCATTGCATATTTTTATTTTTCTAAATTTATTATTTTACCATTGGTGTTCAAATGTTCTTATTCAACTGTTACATCTTTTCTGGTATTTTCTTGGTGCTTCATGACTTGTTTAATTCTGATTAAGTAATATTATTTAAATCAATGCAAATCTTTTATATCTGTATTACTTTTGCATTGACATGAATTTATATTATCTCTCCTTCCCCACTCTCTTCCCCATTGTTGTACATTTTGTACCACTGGCATGCCATGGCTTCTATTGTTTTCTCACTTGCATGTTGTAGCTACCATGTAATTGAGACCTTTATCATTTGGCATTAACCCACCCATACTGTATTTATTTTCCTATCTTTATTTTTGGGTTACTCTTCTTCCCTTTTTCTTTCAGGATGGCCACCCGGAAGAGAACCGGAAGACGTTTACATGGGGAGACAGGCAAGTCAATCTACACAATCTATAGAGAAAAGCATCAGTTGAAGCCACCCGTCCACTTGCATATCTTAGCATGCACCGAGGACGGTGCAATCTTTAAGTGTGGGGAGGTCGATACCGATCTCCATGGGTTAGTACCTTCCTGTTTCAACACCAATGTTTAAATTTTCTTTGTTAAATTAGTTATTGCATTTGCATATTTGTTTGATTTTATGCATTTAGTTACTACTTGGTTAAAGTAATAAAATTCTTTTAAGACCCTATCTTTGAAAATTTTCACTAATTTAAATTGAAAAAATTTTTATGTTAAAACTTGTTTGAAGTTATATGTGGAACATGGTTTTTGAGCCAAAGAACACACAACCTGTGAGATTTTGAGCTTATTTATATGGTTACATTATTTAACCATAAATATTTTATTCTTGTGTGTTTTCTTCTCTATAATTGCAATCTTTGCTTTGTCCCATTCTATATGTCCATTATTTAGTATATTTACATGCTTGCACATGATTGAGGCCATTGTTTGATTTTAGCTCACTTATCCCAAATAAGCCTACCCTTTAAATTACCCTTGTCAGCCACTTTGAGCCTTTTAATCCCCATTTGTTCTATATTTTACCACATCACTAGCCTTAAGCGGAAAATAAATTAATTATCCCAATTGAATCTTTGGTTAGCTTAAGATAGAGATTGTGTATCAAATAAGTGTGGGGAAATTGTGGGAACATGGGTTAATAAGAGAATGTATCATGTTTCTAATTTATTTGAATATTGGGAATTTGGGAACCTACTCATGAAAAACCAAAATAGAAAAATAAGGGAGAATCCATGTGCATTGATAAGTTATGTTTGCTTTTATGATTCAAAAAAAAAGAGAAAAAAGAATATATATATATATAATATAAATAAAGGGACAAAATTATCCCAATATTAAGTTTAATAAAAGATCAATGCACATGTGATAAAAATTAAAGAAAATTTGGTACATGAGTATGGGAATTATACAAAAGTGGGAATTATGGGTAGCTAGGCATGAATTTAAAAGTATATAGAGTATATGTATATTAGGTGAGAGCTTAGGTTAATTAAAGATTCATATTATAGCTCACTTGGCCATACATATATCCTTACCTTTACCTCAGCCCCATTACAACCTTGAAAAGACCTCATGATGTTTGCATTGGTACATTAAATATTTGTTGATTGGTTAGATGAAGAACAAGGTTTAGAAAGCATGATTAGAGAAGAGTAGAGTGATTGACCCTAGACACTTGAGAGACTAGAGTGATATACACTACCAGTAAGGGTTCAGTGCTTAATTCTATGTTCCCTGCTTTCATGAGCTATCTTCTTACAAGTTTACTTGTCTCTTATTGTATAATTTGAATTAGTGAAATCTGATTTATGTTTGTCTTGGAGAACTTATTTGCTTTTAACCAAGTAGGTAGAAACATGTTTGCATGACTCATTTAGGTAGTTGCATTTAGAATAGGTTGCATTGCATAACATTCCACCACTTTAATCTTACCTTACTCTTTACCTTGGATTTAGCATGAGGACATGCTATTGTTTAAGTGTGGGGAGGTTGATAAACCCATATTTTATGATATATTTTGTGCTTAATTTGAGTGATTTATTCAATCCTTCACCCACTTATTCATATTCATTGCATGGTTTTACTTCTCCTTCCTTATTATGTGATGTATGTGAAAAACATGTTTCCTATGCTTTAAAATTAATTATTTTAATTACCTTTATTTCTATTCGATGCCGTGATTAGTGTGTTGAGTAGTTTCAGATCTTCTAAGGCAGGAATGACTCAAAGGATGGAAAGGAAACATACAAAAATGGAAGGAAAGCACAAAACGGAGTCCTTGAAGAAACTAGCATCCACGCAATCACATGGACAACGCGATCGCATGCCAAGCGCGAAGAAGCGGCGACGCGGCCGCATGACTGACGCGACCGTGCGCCTTAAGCATAACACATATGACGCGGCCGCATGACTGACGCGACCGCGTGACAAGAAAAGTTCCGAATGACGCGACCGCGTGACCCACGCGGACGCGTGATAGAGGCCACGCACCAGAAATTGCAGAAAACGCTCATAGCAAATTCTGAAGCCCTTTTTGGCCCAAATCCAAGTCCAGAAGGCATAGGTCAGAGGTTATGAAGTGAGGGAATGCATCCATTCAAGGAGAGCTCGCCAATTTAGTTACTTTCCATGATTTAGATTTAGTTTGGAGAGAGGTTCTCTCCTCTCTCTTTAGGATTAGGATTTAGATTTAGGATTTTTATTCGCTTTCAAGATTATCTCTTTTGGTCAGGTTCAATATTCCTTTTATTTACTTTTGCAAGTTACTTTATGAATCCTTTCATGTTACAGATCACTCTTTTATTAATGTTATTTGAGGTATTTAAGTTTAATATTGATTTCTTTTATTTATGCTATTGTTGCTTTTACTCTGAAGACATTTTTATTCCAGTAGATTTACTTCCCCTTTTGGTTTTGGTTAAGAAATCAGTAACTCAGGAGTTGTCAAACTCAAACACGATTGATAATTGTTATCTTGTTAATTGAATTGAACTTCAATAATCCCAATCTTTTCTTAGGAAATAAATAGGATCTGAAGATCAAACCAATTAATCCCTTGACCTTCCTTTATATTAGTAAAGGCTAACAAAGTGGAATTAAGATTCAATTATTAGCATCATTGATAAGGATAGCCAAGATAGGACCTCTAATTTCTCATATCTTGCCAAAAGTTTGCTTTACAGTATTTATTTATTTTTAATTGCCATTTAAATTATTTGTCATATTTGTTCCTCATTCTTGAAACCTCAAATTTACAATCTCCATAACCAATAATAAGAACATACTTCCCTGCAGTTCCTTGAGAAGACAACCCGAGGTTTGAATACTTCGGTTATCAATTTTTAAGGGGTTTGTTACTTGTGACAACCAAAACGTTTGTACGAAGGGATTTTTGTTGGTTTAGAAACTATATCTACGACGCGACTGTTTTATTAAAATTCTTTACTGGCAAAAATCCTAACGTCAATGTTATATACATAATGTTATAGAAAAACAATTAGGATGAGTAATAAATGATTAGATAAGAACCAAATAGTAGAACATGCTAGCGTTAATAAAATTTATATTTAAAATATCCATTAGATAAACAACTAAACCAATATACATACATAGAATTAATAAAGACTTCCTAAAATAACATGGACTGAAATTAAATGCGAATACAATAACATAACATTAAACTGAATAATAACATTGCATAATTGCAAAATATTACTAACACGAAACCCAACCCACTAACTAAGCATCTATTGTACTTCAAAGACTTGATATATTAATTGACATGGTTGTCTCATCTATTGAGGAAACACTAAAATGCAACACATTTCCTTCTACCATTCTTTTGTGAGGAACACCTCGTTGGGCCTAATATCACACCATCCAAGTTTCATCCTTATCAAGTGTCCAGAGGGTTGAACAACATTGACAAAATCAAGTTTTTTGGGAAATTAATGCTCTTTTAGCAAACCTAGCAGGAAGTAACTGAAAATGAGCAACGAAGATTTAAAATTAGTGGTCAACTATAAAATCAGCCAAAGTAGTTTATTAGTGAATGTAAATTATTTAGATAAAGTAAAGAAACTAACCATTGCATAATGGTGGGCTCGATAAGGAGATATGACCTTAACTATTGAATAAACAATAGATGAACCATGTGAGGGAGGTGGTGGGATTGGGGAAATGATTAGGTGGACTCATATTATGCACAGGCATGCATTGATTGAATGAGTTAGATATCTCATTCCCAAGAGACATGGTAGAATCCTCCATAAAGAGAAGTATGGTTTTCAATACACTATGACACCTAGTCCTAAATAAATCATGAAAAGAGTTTAGTTGCCTCTCATTACAAAAAAAGAAAACATGAATAGAATCTTGATGGGATTGTGTTTGATTGAAAATGTAGTCAGTTCTGTCACACATGTCATTAAAAGATGAAGGAATTTGGGATGGGTTAACAACTTGTAATGTGTTAGGAATTTGTTGATAAAATTCTAATGGAACATGCCTATGATTATCAACGGGAATATCAGAGCTGGTGCTATCACCAAAAAAGGATACTTGATTAAAGGATGGAGTGTGAGTTTTGTAGGATGTGTCTCTAACTTGAACAGAGCTAACACAGGGATAATCATCAGAGATATCAATGACATGATCAGATCCTACAGTCAGTTTAACATCTAGAGACATCTTGAACGGAGGATATAAAAAATCCTTAATCTTCATGTTATGATCAAAGGCCTCCTTTATTATGAATTGGTTAGAGCCTACACATAAAATCTTAAGGCAACCGCCAAGTTTAAGGCCATAAAAGGAAGAAAAAATTACGATAATCATTAATAATAATTTCAGTGTAGGACCTTTCTCAATCAAAACTTCCAACTCGTTCCCAGCACAATCAGTGAAAATAAAGAAGATAACTCATCTTAAAATCTCCTGTAGAAAGTAACCAGAAGCTCACCCATGTCCTGTTAGCATAAATTAGCAACGAAGTGTAGTCATATAAGGGGTTGAACAAAAAAAGATCTGCATTGAATAAGACATAAACAAATTAATAAATTAGATAATATATTATGATCACACATTCTTACCATCTCAGATGATACCTCTAGGAAAAATGACCTCCCTTGAGTTATCTCAAAAGTAAGAGCCATCTGATGAGGAGAAGTGTAACACCCTACCACACAGAGCTTTACACCTAGGATGTAAGGCAGAGGTGGGGAGGCGCTACGACCTCTAAAAATAAAATACATACATATAATAGTAGAAAGAAAATAATAAACTAGGAGCCTTGAAAAATGGGTAAAACAAAATTCGTAAAATAAAAAGCGCAATGCTTAAGGAATAGGATTACTTGCGTGCTAAGAAACCTAATAGGAAATGATAAAGATAATAAAAAGAGTAAAGGAAAGCCAAGGAAACAGCATAACTAGCTCCTGACTCAGCCTGCGTAGCCAAGGCTGGCCGGAGAATATATATACATACATATACAGATATCCCAAAATACTCAAAACTCAAAATAAGGTCCTAGCTCTCCCTTAACCTCTATGAGGAACAAAATAAACAAGTTTCTTGGAGAGCAAGTTAAGTACAAAGGTACATATATATATATACAATCATAAAGTCCAAAATAACCCAGGGACTACTCCGCTTCAAGATCCAGACGCCTAGCGAAGAGCCTCTCGACCTGCATCTGAAAACAACAACACAGTATGAGATGAGAACCAGAGGTCCTCAGCATGGTAAAGGTGCCATGCGTATAATAAATAAGGTCCTGGGAATGCCAGAGGCAATCCTAGAACTCCATCGTACAATTGTAAAACTTAATTACTAAACAGAAGCTATAAATAGGGGTAGGTAAGCTAAACCTGCCTAAACTCACTCAATTTTAAACCTAACATAACACCAAACCATTTCACCCTTTCCTCCATCCTTCCGTCATCTATAATTCAGCAGAGACAAGCAACCAAGCAAGTTCACGCACAAGTAATAAGTAGATAGTGCAAGTAGCAAGTACAATAGGTAGCAGGAGGTATATATTCAATTAGGCAAACCCAGGAAATGCATAGCAATCAAAACAAACAAATGCACATGATGCATGCCTGTCCTACGGCTGATGAGGCTCATCTGTCGGTTATCTAGCCAACCCGATAAGTCCGAAAACCTTAGACTGTCCCCCGTTGCGCATCCCCAATAGTCTATGCATATATTTCACATTCATTTGTCATATAATCACTCAATGGGGCTATCCATACCGGGAATTTATACGTGCCCAGTCACCTTACGACGTAAGGCCAACAGAGTATCGAGATTCAACCTGGAACACGTGGTGGCAAGCCACGGTTCTTACCCAGGGAAACTCGTATCTCAGATATCATCATTCATAAGCCATTTCATTTTCATAATCAATATATAATCATTTTATCAAGCCATGGCATTAAACTTCCTTTAACATTCTCATCTTCTTTATAAAACTCCTTATTTTACCTCTTACTTCATCCTCAAATTATCTTATTTTCCTAGCTTCAACTAGCTACTGGTCTTAGTACCATACCTTAAGTCTAAAAGGGAGAAATGGAAGTTTAGAAGTGGGAAAATCTGGTTTAAAAGGTTAAAATCCAGTTTTGCAGCAAACAGGGGCCATGCGTATGCGTGGGTCATGCGTACGCGTGGAGCGAACAGCAAGTCACGCGTACGCGTGATCATGCGCATTAGCTTCTCACGCGCACACATGGCTTCTCGCGCATGCGTCGTTAAAATGCCACGCCACGCGTACGCGTGGGCCACGCGTATGCGTGGATGAACTTTTTCCAAAATTGGTAGAACACCAGGAAGCTGCTATAAACCAGATTTTAGCACCTGCGTCACAGTTTTATATACCAAATTTCCGTCATCCATAACTTTCTCTACAAAATTTCGTTTTTCATAAAATTGATATCGTTTAAAAGTTTACAAAACCATCTTTCATTTGAAACAAACCACAATTCCATCCAAAATTTGAGGAGTAAGTTATGGACTTCCAAAGTTCACTAAAATTCACTTTTTACCAATTTACTTCTAAACCTCATTTTCACCAATTTCAAGTTCCTTACCATCAAGACCTGCACATTACTAACACACCAAGCCTATTTCATTAACAACCACTTCCAATTTACCTTTCACTAATCCATCAAGCCTTAACCACCAATACATATCACATACATCACATATATAAACAACCCCTCATTTACATATATTAACTCTTCACATATACTAACCCTTCATCACATGTATCAACCCTTTATCAACATATATCAATTAAATTCCATTAACATATATCCACCCTTCATTAATGGATTCAAGAACACAAATTCAATACCAACAATTCATGCTCATAATTTCTAACACTAGCTCAATTTCAAGATCACACATTCAATAACTTCAACACCTCATAAATTTCAACACATGCTCATCCACAATTTATTCAACAACTTCACAAGACTAATCACTTAATGCAATTAACCAATTCAATTTAACCTATGGTTCTTCTAGCCTAAGTTTTCACAACACCTTAAATGTTAAACGTGCGAAACCTAAACCATACCTTGGCCAATCACTTTATTCAATCCAAGACAGGCTCACAAGCAAGAACACAGCCCCAACGCCCAAAGAAACCAGCCACAAACCAAGCTTCAATCACCCATAAGCCTTCAAATACTCACTTTTCACTTCCAACGCATATATATGGACTTAATACATACCTAATACACACATATATTACCAATTCAGATTTTACCTAATGATTAAAAATTAAATTTAAGATTAGGGTAACCTTACCGCTCCAACACGCGTAGCAGCTCAAACCCAGTAAGCTCCACAAGCTAATTCGAACCTAGAACATCAAAATTGGCAAAATCTCACCATAGGGTTTTTATTTCAAGAATAGAAAGGGGATGAAGATTCTGAAACAAAAATGGAGCTTACCGGTGAAATTGATCCGATAGAAATGTAGAGCTCGGCGCGCTGGGCGCGTGGCCGCGAACGGTGCAGCGATCGGAGCTCGGACGGAAGAGTTATGGTAGATCAAAGGTTGATGAGGGTTTGAGAGCTCTTCTTCCCTCCCCCAATCTGTTTGGTATCGTTGCATGAAATGGGGGAAGAAGGAGCTGCTGTTTCTTTTAAGTTATGGGTCCGGTTGGACCCACGGGCCCGATTTGGGCTCCAGTTCAACCGGTTCGGCCCTTTCGGTCCAATTTTGGACCAAATTTTCGAAATTGGTATCAAAATTTCCGTTTTGATGAGCTCTATCCTATTTTGATATTAGTTTTGTATTTTTAATTTTCCTATTTAAAATTTGATTTATTGACTAATTATTTACTAATTTTAGCGGGGTTTATAAGAAGAATAATAAATTATTATGTGAAAAGGAATACAACCTTTTGGAGTAGAAATACGAAAAATAATATAGCATTGGACAATTTATAAAAAATGGGACAAAGTAACAATCAGAAAAAACGTATAAAAAAATAAAATAAATAAGTTAAATAAATAAAACTAGCCAAATATAATCTCAAAATTTAAATTCAAATAAGAAATATCAAGGAAATCAAACTGAAGTTGGGAAGTTGATGAAATCGATAAGTATGTATGAATATCTAATGAAAACAAAGGCCCTGATTGGTTATAACTGAAACAATGATTGCTTTTCTAACTGCTGACGAAAAATAGCTAGATATATATAGTGGATGGGTTTCATGTGTAACTAAAAAGATATAGATATAGGTGGTAAAAGAAAGCGAACTACTGATAAAGGAAAATATAGTTTTCTCGGTATGTATGAATGTATGCATGATGGAATGAACATGAAATAGAGTATAATGAATACTGATTGAAACGAATCATGATGAAACTAGATGAATGTACATGTCGTGAACAGTTGCATCCCATCTATAGATTTTGACAACGTAAAATTCCACTAACTTAAAAATCCTTTATTAAAAGGATAATATTAGATATTAGATATTAGATTATATTATATTAGATTAGATTTATTGTGTCTTATAAAAAAATAAAAGTAATATTTCGTATATTTTATATTGTATTGTGTTCTATATTTATATTAGGGTATCTGTATTTCATAAGTTATAGGTCAATAATTACTTATGGGTCAGCAAAAATTTTCTAAAGAAAAAAATATAATGAAATATTGTGTGAATAAAAATAATTTAAAATTTTTTTCATCTAACAAGGAATTCTTAAGGAATAAAGATTAAAAACATTAAATTGTTCTTACAATAAAGAAAGGATAAATATTAGCCAATTTTTAATATTAAATCGTTTATCAATATTGAACTAAATAAAATAGTTTTAATAAAAAATAATTTTAATATGTCTATCTAATACTAAACTATTAATAGAGGGTTGTGAGGTAGTGGAAATCCAACGTGTCTTACAGGAGAGAGCTTGAGAGTTGGATTCATTATGGTGCTCCTTATGCGGTGTATTATCTGTGGTCTCTCATTTACTCATTTCTTCTCCATCAATATTTGGGATTTTGGGTTATGTATTAAGTAATATTAGCTTCAATGTCTTTAATGTGTTCTAATAACTCTCCCTTCAACTTCTCCGATCCCTTTAATGTCCTTCTGTTTTTTCATTCATTCTTTGCTACATACATTTATTTCCTCTAACAACTCTTTCTCTTCAACTCCTTCCTTTAATATCAAGTAAGATAAGAAGAACGAAAAATTTCAAATTTAAATTTTGAATAGAAAAAACAAGCATATTTATAACCCCTTCTTCCATTATTCATTATATTCTTTTGGTTGCTTCGCCTATTTTTTTTTTACAATCTATCATCATGATCACGGTGGTGACGGTGGAGAGCATGGTTACAGTTACGATTGCTACAACTGCAGTGGGATGGGTCACATGGCTTGGAATTGTAACCAATGAGGCATGTATGGCAGGGATGGTAAACGCAAATCTGCTACAACTATGGGGATTCTAGATAATTTGTAATGGACTGCCTAACAAGTTCTTTGAAAACAAGGTTTGATCACTTTCGATTTTCAGAAATTTTCAATTTCAAGGTTTTTCGTTTGATGTTTTTCAAATTTTTGTTCAGATCTACTATATTTTAATTTTTTTTATTTTTTAAATCGTTTTTTTTTTTGCTTCATCAAATTCTATAGTCTCAGTGAGGTGTTCAATTATGAAACTCTAAGACACAAAACCTTATCCATTCCGGGTAGTGATTCAAAATATCTTGATAAAGAGGACTTGAGAATTAGATATTTTATATTATTTTCTATACAATTAATTCATTTGTAGTCTCCCATTCAATTATTTATTTTTTTCAAGTGAATTTTACTTCTTATTTTTCATGACTTCTGACCATTTCTTCCTTCAATTAATTCTCTTTCATCACTGATTATTTTTCATCCATTCTCTGCTTCTATATTTATTTTCTCTTCACCTAACAAGTAACAAAAACTTAGAAATTTAAAATTTAAAATTTGAATGGCAACAAAAAAAGGTATATTTATAACCCCAACATTTATTGTTTAGTGGAATTGTATAGTTGTTTCTTCGCTTATTTTTTTTGAATCCATCATCATGGTGGCGGTGGCATTGCAATGAACGTTGAGGTAGGAGTTAGGTGGTGGATGAGATGGCGACCACTATGGTGGTGGAGCAGAATATAGAGGTGGTGGTTATCAATGTGGTGGTGGTGGATTTAAAGGAGAAAACAGTTGAATAGAATAGATCGGTGGCAAAAACTGAGCAGTGATAATTTAGAGCACATGTAGCAAGACTAGGAAAGCATAGAGCACATTAGCGACGTGTAAGGAGTAAAATAAAGGTATGTGATTCACAATCATTGTTTGGAACTTATTTATACAGCAGCATTGTTCATGAGCAATCCAACTTTTAAACTTTCCAGATAATATCGGGGCCTATTAAACATCCTGAGATCTCAAAGTGAAACTATGATGGATCTTGCACCGGACAGACAACAAGTGCAGATAGTGAAATATTCTTATAGTAAGAATTCTCAAACTAATATTTCTATTACTTTTGCTATATAATTGTATGGTCACATGCATAAAGGGTAATTTTAGTTTTTTAATTTGTCCAGTCCTCAAAAAATCTTCAAAGATCCTTTTTGGGGTGGTGATAATATGTTGGTAAGAGCTGTTATGTGCCTTATATCTCTAAGAAATGTGATGGCAATGACATGTTGACTGAATTTGTATTATTATGTTTGTGATTCTGCTTGATTGTGTATGCTATTTTTTTTTAAATTTAAATCTGCTTCATTTTTAGAATTGAGCAATGCTACCTAGCCTACAAATATTATCATTTCTGACTAGCAATAATTTGTACCTATATTTACAGATATTTTGCACATAACAAACATATAATTTGCATGTATGTTTACCAAGAGTAGTTTCATTATTCTAAGCATTGTATATGTTTAATTTTGCACATTTCTTTCCATACTTAATTTTGCACCTTCATTTTGATACTGATAAGATATAAACAGATGTGATTGGTCCTCTAATTACTAACGGAATCGTTTAATAGGAGCCTTAAGTTCTTCTAATTGCAATGAAAAGTTTCACTTAGAACCACCTAAAAGGAATAATACACGAAAATTCTTATGGAAGTTCCTCCTCACCAAATTCCTAAGTTTGCAGTTCACATCTTGAGATATTGATGACTTAATGGAACTATTAGTTATTGAACCACCTAAAAACTTAAAATACCCTGTCTCTCATATTATCTTTTGTTTACTACTACTACTAATAATTATAATAAATATGATTATGAGTAAATATTAAATAAATATTTATATTATTTGTATAAAATATATTTTAAGCATTCTAACTATTTTCTATTTATTGAGTTTTATGTATATGTTTTGTATTAAGACTTTTTCCTTTAACTCCATGTCTTGCTATTCTTTGCAGTGTAGTTGCATTATTTTTGAATCTATTAAGTTATGCAATTTATAAATGAATTATGATATATTAAGCATTTTTTTGGTTTCTTTTTCTCCTATTAGGTAATTCAATAGTAGATGAAGCATTATATAATAATTTTAAAAGAGAGTCGCACTCTATTAAATACATGAATGATTAAAAATTTCAATAACTTTTATTACTTTTAGTATTTTTTTATCATCTTTTAGTTTATTGTTTCTAATGATTAAATTTTGAGAAACTATAGTTCTAAATATAAAAACCTAGGAAGCAGTCTCTAAATACATAAGAATAGTGAAAAATGATTACAACAACCACTTTTACAAAAGGTAATAATATAAGTGAGCAAAAACTTTCAAGGTGTGTTTCAAGGGAGTCATATATATTTTTTTTCATCCTGAATTATTTTAATTTTTCACTATTACGTATTCTTTGAGAAATTTTAATTAGTTTAAATATCAAATACCCAGTTATAATAATCTATTTTGTCAACTAATTTCTTTTAAAGAATGAAAGTGTGGTCTATTAACTTTAATATATAAAACATTTAGTCACTAAGAAAATATATATATAATGTTGATATAATGCTATAATGCATAATTAAAACTAATTTGTTAATTAGATTCAACTTAACTTACTTTTTTTAGTATAATCTGCCTATTAAATCATAAAAAAGATCATAAAAAAAAAGGAGACTATTTAATTTTGTTAGATCTATTAAATAATAAGATTTTAGACCTATAATATTTTAGTTACTTTTTTTAAATTATGCATGGTCTAATATATATATGTATCATCTATTGATATTTTTTTATTTGTAATATGAATGCAATTTATTTTTATTTAGGTACCTCACCTTCCATTACATAATTATATTTATTATCATGTATTTTTTATGGGCATTTGAGTCACCCAATTTTTATTACATGATTATGATATGTATTTAATATGTATTTTTTTGTTACTTTCGCACAATTATACAATATTGCTCTGTTCTCATTGCATGCAAAGCTTACTCAAATGCAATTTTATCCTTTGTTCTACTGTGATCTGGACCTTTCATCCTTCAATTTTTGCTATAACAGTTGTAGTGTAGCTGATAAGATTTGTCGTCTTACTTTTGTATTTATATTTTTACAAATAATAAACTAATGTGCTTGCTTAGACTATATGCTACACTCATTAGTTATCTATAGTTTCGACAAATAATAACTATAATGTTTTGCTTTCATGTCCATTACTTCTTTATTTGTTCCTCATATCATGTCTGAGAGTCTTCTTTTTTTTTAATTAAATTTTAATAGTCATGTTTACAACCATGGTTTATTTGAAATATTTAATTATTTAATATGTGAAAAATTTGTTGTTATTTTTTTTCATACTTTATTTTATTTTATTGGGTGTGGGTTATTGGGGATTGGACATTTATCTCTTTTTTTTTATGTTGGAGTTTTTTATTATGCCGTTGCTAAAATGAAAATTTGTTGCAGTGAGTTGATGAGTATTCAAGTTAAGCACATAGATGAAGTTCTTGCTTTACTGCATTCAATGAAGAGGTTGCTCAATCTGTCTATTGTTCCTGGCTTGACAATATAAAGAAGAAGAGTTGAACTTTGGCCTTTTGGAGAGATAAGAAAATGAAACTGTACAAATCAAAATATAAAAAGAAAAAAAAAAAGAGAATTAAGATGTGAGTCCATCGTATGTCTCAAACTGAGGAGGTTAATCCCAACAATATAATAAAATTCATGTAAGAATTTGTCAATACATTGTCAAATAATAAGGGTGCTGAAGCTATAAAACTTACTCATTTAACAAATCTAATAGCAACATAATTTTTTCTCCTTATAGTATATCAGATTTTTTTTACTATATTTTTTACAATCTATATTATAATGTTAAAGTGAGTTGTCTCTTAAATGCTCCTTAAAAAAGGAGATGTAGGTATGTTCTGAACACCATTAGCAGAAAACAAAACATACCTATTCTAATAAATTATTAATTATGATTATGATGTGAAATTTTTTGCTTTATATTCTGCTACTACTACTTGATTTATCAAGCACATGAAGATGTTATGTAGAGACTCTAAATGGCGCATGATTTCGACAATTAGTTATTTTCATTTTGATTAAAAGTGTTTTAAGATTTTTCATTTTTGCTAGATATATTTGAATGTTTTTTATGTTCCAAGTGTTTGTATAAATGTAAAATTAAGCAAGATATATTAAGTATTTTCCGTAATTTGCACAAACAATACACTTGGAACACATAAAAGTAAGAATTCGTGTAATTATATAAATTAACATTAAATTTAATATCATATAATTATATAATATTTATAGCATTTTAAAAAAAAATGAGATGTAAACGTTCAAAATTTATTGGTGTTTTTAATGTTCATGGTTTATGTAAGTTAAACATGTATGATTTTTGAACTCATAAAATTATTCAAATACAAATAAATTATGTAGTATCTTTTTTACCTATCCATTTTTTTTATTTTTTAACTCATTGTATTATTCAATTATATTAATGTAGCATTGTATATTAGACATTTCAAAGGTAGAATGGGTTATTTTTTAGAAAATATATATAATGTTTAATAAATTAATTTTTTTGTATATATAACATTTAGTCAATAAAAAAATATAATATTTTCTATAATACATAATTAAAACTAAATAATTAATTACATTCAACTTGACTTACAAATTTTTCTTTTTAGTATAATCTGCTCATTGAATTATAAAAAAAATTATCAAAAAAAGATTATTTAATTGTGTTAGATTTATTAAGTAGTAAGATTTTAAACATATAATACTTTAGTTATTTTTTTATAAAATATGTATTGTGTAAATTTATAATATGCTATACTAACGGCGTGTGTATATATATATATATATATATATATGAATGCAATTTATTTTTATTTAGACACCTCACCTTTCATTACATGATCATATTATGTATTATATCATGTATTTTTTTTTATCCAATTTTTATCAGATGATCATGATATGATATTAACTATGTGATTATTGAAGTTTTTTTAATATTTGTTAATAGATATTTAACAAGTTGGAGATATTTGTATATTCAAAATTATATTAACACATCTATTTAAGTTGAAGGTAGACATATTCAGAGATGTGTGAATTTAAATATTTTTATTTATATATTTTTTTTTGCTAAACCTAATTTTTTTTGTATACAATGAACATGAAAAATTCTTTTTTATTATATAATATGACATAAAAAAACTTCTTAACATTAGTAATTAATAAATTTAATTTTTCATTCAATAAAAAAATTTGTGTATGTTAATTTAATTTGATTAATAGTTGATATTATATTATGTGTATACATAATATATTTTTTAATTTGTGTACTGAATATTTTCTATATGATTTAATGTATTTTTTAACTGTACTAAATATTTTTCGTGCATCGCATGGGTCATTCACTAGTACTATTATGTCTATGCTATTATGTTATAGCGTTTTTTTATTATTTAATAATATTTTTTAACTTTAATTTTAATAATATTTATATAATTATTGTAACTATTATAAATTTATAACCATTTACATACTAAAATTTACCTTAATAAAAAATAAATATTTATATACAATTATTTTTTATAAAAAATTAATAATTATAAATAATTAAATAATATTTTAATTAAATATATCAAATTCTATAATAATTCTTAACTAATAATAATGTTAGAGAAAGAAAATTTTACCTCTAATAAAAATATGGCAAAAATATAACAAACCATCTAGTTAAACATCTGACGCTACCCGTTTACAAACAATTAAGATCGCTGAACCAAAATAAAATCGTAGCGTAACGTAAGTATCTCCTGTGAAAATCAGAGTTCTGATCCTAAATTCCTAATTCCACATAGACACCAAAAAAGGAAAAAAGAATCCTAATTCCATAAAATTGGTGGGTGTTGTGACTTGTGAGAGAGGGGGCAGCGAGTGTCCAGTTCGATTCGGTTTCTTCTTTCGTTTCCTGGCTGCCAAACAAATCGTCAGTTCTCTACCGCGTATGCAGAGTTTCATGGATGGATTAGCAATTTGGTTGTTTCGATTTGTTTTTCGGGGTTTAACTTTTTGCTGCTCTTCCTCCCTCGTCTCTTGCAATTTGGTTTAATAGTGATTCATCGTTTATTCTTTCGGAATGGCTGAGAGTGCAACGGACGAGTCCTTGTTGGCTCGGATCCAACAACTGGAACAGGGTATGTACGTCAACTTTCTTTTATTTTCTCTGTGCTATTGGACTTAACTTTGATTAGCTATTGTACTATTCATTCCGAATTTTCAAAAAATCATAGGAACGGGTTGTTCTTATAACCACACCATATCATGCCCCTAATTCCTCACTGATTGCAACCCCGAAACAAGCCTCCTTTGTTTCATACCAAGCATATAGTAAATAACAATTCAGAAATTCTTTTTATGGATGGCTCTTTGTTAAAGTTATAAGATGTGCTTAACGAGTATATGTTTTTGCAGAGCGTGATGAATTACGCAAAGATATTGAACAGTTATGCATGCAGCAAGCTGGGCCTGGGTACCTTGCTGTGGCTACTCGAATGCATTTCCAAAGGTATCCATTCATTTTCCTTGTCCATTACGAAAGCTATGTACAATAAGTATCTATTATGTTAAGGTAATCAACGATTACCCATTATATTGAAATTCATGCCCAATTAGGACAGCTGGATTGGAGCAGGAGATTGAGAGTTTGAAAAAGAAGGTGGCTGCTTGTACACGAGACAATCTAAATCTGCAAGAGGAGCTTTCAGAGGCTTATAGAATTAAAGTGGGTTATTGAACCTTTTGTTTCTGTCGCTTAAATAATTCTTTCTATCTTGTTTACTTACTTACTTTACTGTATTCAGAGTCAACTGGCAGATCTACACAATGCCGAGGTTTCCAAGGTTCCTATTCTTTCTCTCCATCCCTTTACTTGCATACTCTTCTTATTATTCTTTCTAAACAGATATTGCATTACGGATCTGTTTTCCTGCTTCGGCAACTTGATGAAAGTTTTTGGTCACATACAGACATTGGTGTAATGGTTTTCCATTTGTTCATATAAAATGGTTATACTTGAATGTCTAATTTTACGATGACTTATGGCAAGCACACAATGGAAAGAGTTCTTAATCCAATTTATAAATTGCCGCACAAGTGCTAGAGTTTATCGAAAGAATTAAATGCTTTTGTGTTGTCAACTTTATCGATTTTGTACATATTTTGACCTACAATGTACATGAGCAGTAACATGGTTCACTGATTATATCTCCAGAATATGGAAGCAGAGAAGCAGGTTAAATTTTTCCAGGGTTGTGTAGCTGCTGCTTTTGCTGAAAGGGATCAAGCAATTATTGAGGTATGGCAATTTTCATTAGAAAAAGTATCAGCTTCACTCTTCTATGTTCTTTGCACTATGGTGGTTATGGATATTCTAAACATTCAATGTGCTAATAACAGGCTGAAAAGGCCAAGGAAAAGGAGGAGATAATGTCACAACAAATAAATGGCATTCATCAAAGGTATTTTGAATCTTTGATCCCTTTAAATTTAATGAGAACGGGAAGCTGATGGTGATTAAACATGTAGCTAATATCAAATTCAAAAGTCAAAACCAAAAAAAAGAAAGATAAAGGAGAACTTGGTGTAGAGCATTATCTTTTACTGGGTATTGAACTATCTGTTGGTGGATATCTTCAATTCTTTAGCCTATCATGGTTTATGGGAGTAATTGATAGAGGTCAAGAATGAAATGTGTTGTTATGGTAACTTTTGAAGCAATATTGGAAACGTGAAACTTGTTGCTCATTATATGATTGCCTATACCACTGCTCCCTGTGGTTATGTTTTTATATATGTAGGACTTGGCTTACCCCAAATATATATACTTTTTTCATAACTTCATGCAATCTTCTTTTATACAGGATAGAGGAGCTCACCTCCGATTGTGTTAAACTGAAAGAGTTTAATGATGCTCTGCAGATTGATCTATCAAAGCAGATTGAGCTGAGTGTAAATTTCAAGATGGTAATATTTCCTCTCCCCTTTTTCCTTCTCTATATCTTTGTTTAATTTCCTGTTATGATAATTTTATAGGTTTCCTGATATTTTCAAGATTCAGCACGTAATAGTTGAAAAGCTGGGCTGTTCTGCACATTTCTTCTCTATTGCTTTATTATGCAAGAAATAAAAAAAATGATTTGTTTCAGCATCTAACTGATTTAAGAATACACGAGTGAAATATTCTCACTGGTTAGCTGTGCTATATCTTTATTGGCATAAAGCATATTTTGGAGGATGCTGGTTACAGAGTGTCAAGGTTACTTGAAAAGATTTACTCCCTCTCTCCCCCCCCCAAACAAACGCACACACAAAAAAAGGAAATACTTAATAATTAATATCTTTGTTTGCTGTGTGATTGCATTTATATGCTTTAATTCTTATGCATTCAGCTGGCTAGTGATTTTTTGTACTCCATGTTGATTGTCTATGGCAGGCTCCATTTTTATTGACTTTTTCTTTATACTTGTTTTGCCCTTACAGGTAGTTAATAAGTTTGTTCAGATCAGACAAGGTTCTCTGGAAGAATTTGAAGATACAAGTTGGGATGATAAATGTGCATGCCTTTTGCATGATCCTGATGCATTGTGGAGTTTTAATGATGCTTCCACCTCTAAATACATTGTAAGATTTTGGAGCCCTGGTATTCTATTCCCTTGAAAATTCTGTTTCCTAGCTTATGCTGGTCATTCATATGGTGTCCAATATGGAAGTAACAATATATGACATGCTATAACTCTAGACTTAGCTTCTGTTAGTGACAGATGATTTTTATTGCATGTTTGGGATGCTTAACCTAACAAAATGGACTTGTATTTTTTTAATGAGATCCAATATTCTATACATGGTGTTAATAACTCTTTCTCAGACAGAGTGCATTAGAAGAACAGCTGGAGACATTGAGGAATTCTGTAGATCGTCTTCAAAATAAACTAAGGGTGGTATGATCTAGCTTACTTTTGTCATGTTTGCTATGTTAACCCTATTTTTCAATAGCCAGTTATTCTTTTCCTGTTTTGGATGCTTTAGGGCTTGGAAATTGAAAATCATTTGAAGAAGAGAGTAACTATACTGGAAAAGAAACAAGTGAGTACTTTTAAAACTCAAAGGGAATTAATCGTTTAATCTATTCTATTTTGGCTTCTTTTTTTTTCTTTCCTTACCTGTTTGGTTATTTTGCATTCCAACGAGTAATTTGCAGAATTCGATGGACAAAGTGGTTGATAATGGCATAGCAGACCTAAAGCATCATCACTCTCAGTATAAGGAGCATATTATGAATTTACTGAATGATGGGGAATCAAGTATTAAATCCATAATCAATGTGATTGATGAAAGAGTCAGGAGTTTTGATCAGAGTACTGTGCCATATTTGATCCCCCAAAGAGATGGACAACTAGAAGATCATGAATGTCGAGATGTGCATATAAGCCCTCAAACTAAACCAGTATCATCATCTAAGGTTTGAATCTGCAATGCTGAGACTATTGTATTCCTTTCTCAAAGGGACTTATCATTTTTGCCGATAGCAAACTTACCCTTAAAGTTAAGCTGTTTGATAGAGTTACTCCCGATGGTATAACAACAAAAATGGTCTTCCCTATAGAAAGTTATCCAATGTTATGGTAACACTGGGACCCAACGTAAATGTATTAACCTGGTCTAGAGTGGAGCCTCACTTTATTCAATTGATTTATGTTGACTGATATGAAGTGTAATCCTTGGTATTCATTAATATAATTGATCACTCTATTGCAGAGTGATCCTAGCTTGGTGGAACTGGAAGCTGGTGGAAAAGGTGATAGATTTGATGCTCTAGCAGTTGCTTTACAAGAAAAGGTCTTTACACCATCTGATCATATACTTTTATTCTCCATTTATTTAGTTTTTAATAGCTTTTTCGCTGACAAAAGTATATGTGCTTTTGATATATGGTAATTTAGCATTCTAATATTCACTATGCTATATTCAGGTTGCTGCATTATTGCTCTTATCACAACAGGAGGAAAGACATCTATTGGAGAGAAATATGAATGCAGCCCTTCAACAGAAGATTGAAGAACTTCAGAGAAATTTGGTGCAGGTTATTATAAGTCACCTCTCTGCTTCGAACACTTGGAACATTTAGGTGCTAGTAGATTTTGATGCTAGCAGAGTTTAGAAAAGGACTTGAGGTTTTGAGACAGCTCGATATTTGTTTAATACCTTATTTTCGTTTTTTTTGTTCTCTATTATTATCTTGTAACTTTTTTTCTTCAATAATGCATGTGCCTCCGAATTGTGAATTAATGATTCATAATTTGAAGAGCTACATGTGCAGGGATCCTTGCTTTTATCTATTGTTTCCAGATATGATTTTCTAATCTGTAAGGTTTTTATTTTATTTTATTTTATTTTTTTAATTCAGGTTACCAATGAAAAGGTGAAAGCTCTTGTGGAATTTGCACAACTAAAGCAGGAGCATCAGTTACTGATAGAGTATGATTGCTTTCATATGATGGTTATGGAATCATATTTTTTCATTTTTATATTATTAGTGGCTGCTGTTTATTTTTGTTATTCTGTAGTGAAATTTTTCCCCTGGAAGCATCTTTATCTTTGTTAATCAACCGAAAAGCATTCATTGAAAACAGCGGTATCTTTATAATAGTGTTGTGTATTTTGAAGGATAAACCTGCATTAAGCTGTTTCAGAGTGTTGTTTTCAACTGTTTTCTGAACAATTATATTTTCTAGATTTTGATTTGATTGCCACAACTGAATAACATGTGAAAATTGAAAAGCATTCTGGAAAATAGTTTGCTAGTTTTCTGGGGACAAAATAATGCGAACATGTACCATCAGAAAACTGAGTCTGAACCTCTCTGTTTTATGAAATAAGTGAGATGTTTCTCTTCCTTAAATATTGCATGATTATCAAAATATGCTGTAATTCTTGTCTAGGAAACTGGATCAGGAGACTAAACACGGAAAAGCCATGGTTAGCATTGGAGAAAGCAAGCTTATTACTCATGAAAGAGATGGAAGTTTAAAAAACTTACTGAAGAAAACATATCTAAGTCGATGGATTGGCCCACTTGATAAGAGCGGCAATGAAGTCAACAGTAATCCAAATAATGAAGGAAAATTCCTTAATAAGAGATCCACCAGTATGGATTTTGCAAGGTAAGTGTTTTATTGGTAGTCAGTTAATCTGAATTTATTGCATCAATAGATGATTTTGGAGGGTAATTTAAGCATATCTCTAATCTAATTGACTTGCATGAAGCTACCACTATGACAAATAGTGATTGTTTTCAGACTTCTGTCTATTTATATGGTAACATGTCTTGTCCATCAGAATGAAGATTGAAATTGCTACATTTAAGGAAAGCATGGAAAGCTTGGAGTGTTTAACTTCATCAATTCATAGGCTTCGTCTCTCTCTTTTCAAGGTATAAAAATATTTCGTTCCGTAAGTGCTAAAACTTCTATATTTGAAAGAATCAAAGCATAAAAGGGAGGTTTCCCCTCTTGACGTATCAATTTTGTCATGCTTAGTTTTGAAACTCAACATCTGAAACATATTAATATGGGTTGCTTGCTTGATATGGCAAACTAGACCAAGGAATCTGTTGCCTGTGAAGATGTAGTTTCTAATATCTCCGAAGTCCTCAATGAAATTATCAATGAAGCAAAACTTGTAAAGACTGCACTTGGGAGCTCCTTACCCATCAGTTGGTCAGGGGAAGGAGATGCTGGTTACACGGGAGATAATGGGGGCAGTGGCACGCCGCATCAGGAATGCAGTGATGAGAAGATAGATACTGTTTCTGCGGCGGGGCTTGAGATGGTAGAACTTTTGATATTTGCTGCTCAGATATTGAGAGATCGCGCAAACCAACATAACATGGCTGTTGATAGTTGAAATTGAAGTAGTATGATGCCTTCCGTGTTTTCTACTATTACTGACGTCTTGGTTTGTATAAAGCTGCAAATTGGGGATTCCATCTGACCAGGGTGATATGTGTAATAGAATGTTTGTACCTATTACCCAATTTGTTGAAATATCTCGAGTGCTTTAATCTGCATTTCTTGTTGCCATTTGATTAATTCAGTGTGTAATCTATTACAGTATTAGTTCAATTATCTTCGTGTTATATAATTTTCTGCAACCAGACATTTTGTCTCTGGTCCTCAAGGATGACGATTAAAAGAGAGCATTTTGTGAAGAATCAAGATATCCCGCTCCAGTTGAAACTGAAAACGAAGCAAACGAAGGATAAAAATTACCATCGAGAAAGAGTAATTTACACATTTATTCTGTAATTTTCGAAAGATATTGAAATAGTTGCCGGCTTGTAAAGTGCTTATATTCGGAAATTGAATTAAAATACATAATTTCTTTTGTATAAATCTATGGGGAAGAGAATACAGATGAAGGAAAGGAAAAAATAGATCAGTGTGTATTCTATTTTTTGTTATCTTTTTAGGATATTTGAATGGGAGTTTGGTTGAATAATATTTGTTTATTTAATACTAGTTTATGTTAAAAGGTTTTTCTTACAACTGTTTTAAAGACATTAATTAAGAATATTACCCAAAAAAAATCTTAGAAAATACAAAGTAAATATTAATTATTTTAATTGTTATAATTCTCTTATCAAATGATTTATATAGGTATATAATATTAAACATGAAAGTTCTTATAGCTCGGGCATTTGGTCTAGTGGTATGATTCTCGCTTTGGGTGCGAGAGGTCCCGAGTTCGATTCTCGGAATGCCCCTTTATTTTTATCGCACTTACTAATTTTAAACGGACCTTTCGTCGATTAGATCTTCGGAACCATGTAACTCATCAGTCATCAGTGATCACCGAATATCAAGCAAGAAAGGCGCACTTTAACAGCCTGGTTTCATTTTAATATTTTTCCATGTCACTTTTCGCCTTTATAGTGTTTAGATATTATATTATTAAATCACCAGCCACCAACCACCGCATGGTTCCATGTGTGCACTTTAGACGAAAGAAGTTTCTCATATTTGGCACTTCTATTAAGTTCACGTACCTGATAACAATTAGAATTAATTCATACTTAGCATGTCCAAGAACAAAGTAAAGATACCGTTGAGTCTAATGTCTTAACTTCAGATTAACCAACAGAAATTTCAATTATCATACGTACAACAGAACAGGCAAAGAACCGTATAGCTATTTAGGAATACATATCATAACACCGTTACAGAAAAAAAAAAAAAAGATATTTACAAAAGGGGTTGTAGGCTTGTAGGTATAGAAATTAGAAAGTATAAATCCATCAAATTTCATACTATATTTACAATAATAAACTACAGGCTTAAACTCTTGAGAGAGAGGAGACAAAGTAGATGGTAGCATTAGGTAATTGATCACTTCAACGCTGCAGGAGCTGGTGTTTAAGAAACTAAAGAAAGTATATAGTCAAAATTTCGGTGGCTGAAGAATGAAGATAGGAGCACCGCCATATTATGCATGTAGGTACCCTTTGTTCTCCAAGTATACGACTATTTTTTCTGCCATCTCAACAGGGGAAGCGCATGGCTCTCCATGTTTCAGCACTATCTGATCATTTCAAAAGAGAGAAAGCTAAATATATTTTTCCAATATTATTCTTTGTGATAACAGAAGATACAAGCTTGAAGGAAGAAACCAGTCAAATTCAGGAATATAAACGGTGAAATAAAAGGTGCAGGCTTGAAATGCATAACTAGCACAAGTTTCTTTAGCAATAAAGGCATGCTAAGGGCTACTCACCTAAAAAATGCAACAAAATTTCTAAACTGGACCACTTGTGATAGGAATGTCAATCTACATACATCCCAACAAGTCAATCAACAATATTCTATTAAAGTTCAGGACACATACCTCAGAATGAATCGGTGTCTCGTAAGGATCGTCAATCCCTGTAAAGCCTGGAGACACTCTAGTAGTCATAGTCATAATAATATATGGACGACATGTAAAGAAAGAAGCAAAAGTGAAGAATGGAATAAAAAAGGCTGTGCAAGACTACCTTTGATCTTGCCAGCACGCGCAAGCTTGTAAAGGCCCTTGGGGTCTCTTGCTTCGCAAACATGTAATGGCACATCCATGAAAACCTGTAATAATGTGAAATCTCAGTTAAGTAAGTAATCTAGGAAAAAGAGCAGTCACAATAATGAATTACCTCAATAAAATCTCCATTTGGCAACATTGATCGGCAGGCATCTCGATCTCTTCTATACGGAGAAATCAAGCTTGCAATGCAAATAACTCCAGCATCTGCAAATAGCTTTGCTACCTCACCTGGATGGAAAAATCAAGTTGTGTTGTTGATATTTATTTTAAGTAGAGCTTTCAAAACTTGCATGACAATCAAATAGCATTCAAGTGATTCCGTACAACAAAACTCACCAATTCTCCTGATATTCTCTGCACGGTCTTGAGCTTTAAATCCAAGGTCTTTGTTCAAGCCATGCCGAATGTTGTCCCCATCAAGAACATAAGTCAACTTGCCCCTCTGATGCAAGATTCGACTCAAAGCACAAGCTATGGTGCTTTTCCCTGTAAATTGTGTAATTACAAAATGAATAATGCTAGGTAACTAACTTTTTTCGACTAACATTAGCCAACTTTTTAAAATTTATTGTATTTATCTTGACTTCTAAATCATAAACCCTTAATCCTACACCCTAATTTATAAACACTAAATACTAAGGTTTAATTTGGTAAGATTTTTACTTTTCAAAAGTGCCTTATAAAAATTAACTTTTAAAAATTAACTTTTTAAAAGGCCGAAACATTTGTATTTGATAAATTAAATTAAAATTAATTTTTAATAAGTACAAACAACAACAAATCCGTATTTGATAAATTAAATTAAAATTAATTTTTAATAAGTACAAACAACAACAAATCCGTTTAGGAAAATAATTTTTAAAATTTAAAAATAATATAATAAATATTAATATAATAATTAAATTTAAATATTAATTAATATATAAAATTATATTAAACCTTTTAATTTTGATAAATACAAGTTAATTTTAAAAACCTCTCTTAATGCTTTCAAAAACATCTTAACTTTTAAAAACTGCAAAAATAAACACATTAACTTTTTTATTTACGAAAAGCAAAATGAGGTACTTGTGAAAACCCTCTTGAAAGAAACTTTACCAAACCAACTTATACTTTTTCTAGATTTATGAGTTATGTTGTATGTTTATATAATTTGTAAAAAAAAAGGGAAAAAAAAAACGAAAGAAAAGTGAGAAAAATGAAGAGGAAGAGAGCCACTAACCAGAGCCACTAAGACCAGTGATCCATATGACACATCCTTTTTGATGGAGTAACCTGTGCCTATCATCTTTTTGGACGGAACAGCTGTGCCATTGAATATTTGTAGAGTTTCCAATTGTAGATAAATGCTTCAGGTTCGTTGTCCCTGATTGAGAACCGCGTCAGGAAACTACATAGCCAACTAAACTGAAACTTGCTCAACCAGCAAGTCATAATGAGAGAGAGAGAGAGAGAGAGAGAGAGAGAGAGAGAGAGAGAATGAAGGGAACGGAAGGTTACCGGATCCGGTGGCATTGCCATTGGAGTTGGAGAGAGTGAGGTCGTGAGCGCCATTGAGGCGCAGCTGATTGGAGCTGTCGGAGGCTTTGATTTGGAGGGATCTGAGGCTGATGAGAGAGCGGTTGAGCTTTAAGAACCCTAGCTTGGGAATATGCGACGTCGTTTGAAGCCGAAGAAGAGGGAAAACGCTTTCTGCCCCCACAGTTGCTGTTCCAGTGCCAGTCATTTCCGCTTTGAATCAAAACTCCCCCCACAATGAGATGATTCTTCTCTTGTTATTTAATTAGAGAAGAAAAAAGAAGAGCATCCCTCAAAGTAATGATAATGAATTAATAATATAATTAAGGAGAAGGGAAAAGACGAATGAGGAAATATAAGTTAGTAATTAACAACGGTAATGGAGTAATAGAAAAGAAGAGAATAGTAGCAGGAATGGATTGAAGGGGGTCATTCACATTCATATGGGTGGTGGGGATTGATGGAATGAATAGATGCGGTGGGAAAGCGACATCTTCTGTCTTTCGTAGGTTTTTGGGAATCAAATTTGGTGGTCGCTGCTCATTCATAATCATGCCATTGCTGCAACAAAACCAAACACCCTCACAAAGACGCAAACTACATACGTTGGCTTTATGTAGCCGCGACGACGATCACACATTATCACTCCTGCCCGCAGGCCTCAAGCACGTGTCTTTTTTTTCTTTTTCTTTTCCTTTTTTTTTATTTGGGTTTAAACAGGATCACAAACTAACTATGGTGACTTACACGAACTCGACGTGATACGGAAATTTAATTTTTGAGAAAAATTCAAAATAGTTCCTCACAATTACCTCGAAAGAGAATGAGGCTCTTGAACAAAAAAAAATCTAATCCGGTCCCTAACAATTACCTCGAAAGAACAACGAGGCTCCTATGCAAAAAAAAAAGGCAATGTTGGTTTTTTTAGCATGTTGACTAATTAGTCCCAAAAAAAAATATCAGGGTCGGATTGGGTGTTTTTTTTCTTGGGAGCTTCGTTGTCCTTAATTGTCAGGAATCGGTGGACCGGTGGGTATTCACTCTTTTTTTTTTTTTTAAATTAGCATTCTAACCGTTTTTAATGGAATTTTTTTAAATAAATAAAATAAATATTTTAATTACATATATAGGTTAATTTGAGGATATTTATGGATTTTCATTAAGTGGCTCATGGTCGTACTTATCCCATTTATACATTAAACGAGATAAGTTTAGATAGCGACTATAAATGAAAGTTATTCACAACGTCTCTAACCCCATATTTCTCTCACATTTCTCTCTTTGTCTTAAACTATTTTGTCAATATTTATTAGTTCTCTGGATGTTATGGCACGCAGGGACGCATGCACGAACACACGAGACCCTGGCATCAATCGCCTCAACACTAGTTGATACATTGCGGGAGCTATCAATTTTGAGATTAGTGTTATCTTTATTGTTTAAATTAATAAGTGTATACGATTTTATTTCAAAAACTTTTATAGAGTTAGTGTCTTAGCACATGAATAGACTGGATGATATTGAGGTAACACAGTTTAGTTTAGTTGGCAAGTTAATAACATGAGTTAGGTGTTTAATTTACTCATAGTAAAAGTTAGATAACTAAGTACTTTGATTTGATTAGTTAATTAAATATTTTTGTTAGTTAATATTTTCTTTAAATTCAGAGAGAATTTTTAAGTATTGGTTTTGTATCCTGTTTATTATGCTGTGATATTTATCTGAGTTGCATTTTAGGTTTGTTAGAATAGATTTGGACATGCTAGAAAACTTAGTTTGGAAACAAATCTTTATAAAAGTTTTTCTTTTAAATAGAGGTCTCGCCTGCTACTACCTAGGCGGGTTAGTCACACACTTGCACCCCCAGACGCCATCGTCCCTTACCTGAGGGAGGCTGGGTTCGACGACACGGTGCAGCTTAGGGACTTTGTATTTGACAACTCCTTTATTACTGCATTCGTTGGACGCTATGTCCAGAGACCCACACTTTCCACCTGCCATGGGGTGAGTGCATCATCACCCTACAGGACGTTGCGTACCACCTCGGGTTACACACACACGAGAAGCCAGTGGGTGGGTGCCTGTGTGACTTCCAGACTTGATACCAGTGACCGACATGGGAGTACGTAGAAGAGCTCTTGGGTTCCGGACCCCCACACGGTCCGCAGCAGGGTGCCCAGAGGAAGGATTCATTTATCATCAAGATGACATGGTTTCGGGACAGAGTCCACCACATGCCTCCAAGTACCACGGATCCAGTCACTCCTCTGACATTACACTAGGTGCTAGATCATGCTGCTGATCGGTAGTTACCTGATGACCGATAAGTCCAACAATCAAGTGCATATCAGATGGTTGCCCCTGTTGGCTGACTTTGAGAGGTGCAGCTGTCTACCATGGGGGTCCGCTATGCTTGCATGAACGTACCACTCCTTGTGCCATGCAGCACATTGTGACACCACGGACATAGCCGGATGTACACCGCTGCTAGTCTCGTGGATATACCACAGAATTTCACAGTGGTGTTCGTCGGAGAGGTAGATTCCAACCTTTTCCTTAGTAGTGAGGTAATTGACTAATTGTTATTGTTTGATGTTCTTGTCGATTTCTATTTACTCAATTCAAGTTTTACCTGCACAAATTGACACAATTTGATTACTGCGTATGTTAATAGGTTGATCGAGATGACCCAGCAGACTAGGGATCACCATGCACAAAGAGTCCTCCATTGGCGTAGGATGCTAGATCGGCTGCATTTGGACAAGGTATACCCTTATCTTTTACTTACTTGAATATGAAACGTTTGAGTACGATTATCATATAAACTGCTTCTGATGAGTCTATGACACTTGGTTATGCAGTTTCGGTGGACGTCGTATG
The DNA here is from genome assembly GCF_003086295.3 of Arachis hypogaea. Taxonomy (NCBI): domain Eukaryota; kingdom Viridiplantae; phylum Streptophyta; class Magnoliopsida; order Fabales; family Fabaceae; genus Arachis; species Arachis hypogaea. Next base: position 21,771,783 of record NC_092050.1, read on the forward strand.
TTAACCCCAGATTGCATGACATTACTACGGACTGGGTGAGGTCCGGTGGAGAGTGGGGGACTTGGTTGTCTATTGTCCCCTGGTATCCTTCAATATTGTGGAGTTTCATTAGGCCGATCGGGTGAAACGGTAGTTCAGAGGTGAGCAGCCAGTTCCTGGCGATCCAGTTCATTTTGACAAGTTTTTACTACTACTGGACGAGAAGAGTATGTGTGGTGGCCTACTCGCCTTCAGGAGTGGTATGATGATTTCAAAGCCCAATTTGAGGAGGGCTACATGATCTCCATTCAGCCTACCTCTGCCGACAGGCTAACACAAGAGTACTAGGTCTGGTACCAGCAAGCTTGCCAAGTCAGACATCTGTTCGGGGAGGATGTGCTTGATGACCCTAGACTTTCGACACTCCCTGATGACATCCAGCCCACACCTAGTCTGCCCAGGGATATCCTCCACCTTCCACGAGATGTGCTTGATCGCCATAGGAGGGAGAGCGGTGGGAGGGACCCCGAAGGAGCTGCCGTGCCTCGACGAGAGTGCGTCAGACCTCGCAGGCAGAGGCTGGACGTTGAGTCCGACGAGGAGGCAGAGTATGTCCGGCAGGAGGATGTCGGCGACATACCCAAGGATGCGGATGACTCCCCCCCAACTAGCACCACTACCAACAGCAGCACCAGCAAGCAGCAGCACCAGGCTTTTATGTGCATCATGATGATCCTTTCACGGCTCCACCTGGCTGGGTGGACCTGGGTGCCTCGTCCAGCATTTAAGAGAGATCAATGGTGGATGAGATACAGTTTGACGAGGTATTTCAGGTTCAGATGGGCGGATGGCTGACCAGCAAACCATGCAGCGGATTGTAGAGCAGTTTCGCACGGCCATAGAGCATGGTGCCGCCTATGGTGTACCTTTCTCCGCCCCACCAGTGACTACCTCGGTTTAGATGCCTTAGATGTCCCCAGGTGCCAGCTCTTCCTACAGACCAAATCTCCGTCTAGGGTCTTAATATGCTACTCCTCCTTCCGTTGACTACGACTGACTGATGACTACCTCACATTGGTTACCTCCCCTATCTCAGCATCTATTACTGCCACCACACTTCTAGACACAGGCGACTGATCAAGCAGACCCGTACTTTCCATAGCCTCCTCCACTACCGTCACATGCAGTGGCCCTTCCACCACCACTGGCACCTAAGGACCCGCGAGGCCGCAGACCACCTCACCAGACCCAGCCTCCCCTTTGTGGCACTGGGCATCACCTTCATTACCTAGGGACCAGCATCCATGATCAGCAATACGTATTGTTAGATTACTTAGTAGTTTATCCTGTATTACTCCAAAGTACAGTGTTTTGTACCAAAATTTTACATTATAGTGATGCTGTACTCCTTTATTTCTATCTTTGTTTTATGTACCTTGTTTAACAAATTTTTTTAGTTACTATCGATGCCTTGATTAGGGTTATGTATGCAAATTGTCGTAATAGAACATAAAACATAGGCAGTTCGATTGCTAAATAAAACAAAATAACAACGATACATAACGTAAACTCAAATGAATAGCACGCTTCTAGTACATATGAAATGCAGCACAAGTTATGCATTTGTTAAGTATCTTCTATGGGTTGATTCGGACAACCCCTCCGAGTATAGCCCGTTTGCTAGCATAGCCCACACCGTCTCTCTTGGCACTCCACCTCGTCCATATCGCTACAAAACCTCATAGAAACTGGTCTGCAGGTTGCCTTTCTACGCATGGCCGAATTAGGGCGCAAACATGCCCTGTGCCACCCTGGCCAAAGCTTCTCGTCAGGGATCAGGGAAAACTCTACCTCGTAAACGTTAAACACAAACTCTTAAAGGTAGACTGGATGAACATATGGCCCCCACTCGACGCTAGCAACAACACAAGCAGCAAGTGCATGATGACAGGGGAAATAAAGTGACTGAAAAAGCCCGTAGTCGCATGTCCCTGAGCTCAACCAAACACGGAATGAACCTGGGCTCCAACTTTTAAACAGCTCTAATTCCTGTAACAAAAAAAAATCGAAGCTCTCCTGTCGCAATGTGTAACCCACATCTTCTGGATACCCTTTCTATTCTTTTCAATCGCAGTCTGCAGCCACTGTGAATACCGATTACCCACTGCCATTTGAGCCTGCGCCTCCTTACCTTTTTGGACAAACAACTGCTGCAATCTCTCGTACGTGCATCAAACAATAGCTGAAATAGGTAGATATCTTGTACCCTTCAGAACTGCGTTGATGCATTCGGATAGGTTAGTTGTCATGTGCCCAAACCGACGCCCACCATCATAATGTTATAACCATATTTCCTTATTGAATCTACCGGCCTAGTCAGCCATCTCACGCGATAATGTCCTCAGAGCATCCATGTACCACTCGTACCCAGCATTGCTAGGACAATATGCAGCATTAATAAGATATCGCTTGCCCCCGGCTGTCTTGAACTGAGACATGAAATTCGCAGCCATGTGCCTGACACAATACACATGGAACGCCCTAGGAGGCTTCCAGAAGCTGTCATCAGCTCTAAGTGCAGCCCTGATTGCATGGGATCTATCATATATAATTAGTAGCCATTCTTGCGGTGTCATATGGCGTCTCAGATTGGTAAAAAAGAAGGACCATGACTTCGTACTCTCAGACTCAACAATGGCGAAGGACATATGGAGGATGTTATTGTTACCATCTTGTGCAACTACAATTAGCAACACTCCACCATATTTTCCATACAAGTGCGTGATATCTAGGGAGCCAAACAACTTACAATGCTTGAAAGCTTCAATGCAGGGAAGGTATGACTAGAACACCTTGTCGAATTGACCGCAGTCGCATACCGTGCCAGGGAGACAACTCTGCGATGCTTAGAGCAACCGTGGCACCTTGTTGTACGACTTTTTCCAATCACCATATATCTGCACAATTGACTTTTATTTTGCCATCCCAACCTTCCTGTACGACGGCTTGAAGTGATAGCTCTATCTCACTATACTCTATAGAACAGGAATGGTCACTGATGAACTGGACTATATGAGTGTCAGGATGATCCTGCATATGAGGTTGCTGTCCACCTGTTGGTGATCCTGTGACATGGTGGGGGCCAAACACCTGTGTGGTCTGTTGAATTTATGCATCTCCCTAACCATTTTAAATATAGTCGAATTAAAATCTAACCAAAATAAGAATGACGAAGAAGACAACAAATACAATAACACTCACCAATATCCCAGATTCTGTCAGAGGGCGACATGGAGACTCCAAGGACAACCATCCGTAAATTGCCGGCAATGTACGTGGTACTTTAACCGATTTGACTCGACTATCGATACTTGACACTTCTCTGAATGTTGTAATTCTTCATGCCTTACAGCACTACCTCTCTACTCTTGAATTTGTGACCAACCCAAAACTCCATACCGCCATTGGTGTTGTAATCGTCGGTCCCCATATTCGAATATGGAGTTTTCTCGTGCATCGCATCCAAATCCAATGTATGGTAGTGGCTGGGTACATACGATAACTCTGGAATTAGACGCGGAGCAGGCAAAAGGTATCGAACTGGTCCATCAACAGGAGTCTCAGGTATGAACTCATCGTCATCGTCATCGTTAGAGGAACCACTTTCATGGCTATCGGCAATGTACTCTTTGTCGGATTCCTCATCCTCAACGTCCAAATCCTGCACTGGGACTAGCACAGTGCAACAGTTATGGTGCGAGCGAAGGATCATCCGGTACAAAGTTCGAGCTGCCAGCACCAGCACCACCAACATCACGAATCTCCGCAGAAAGCTCCATCACTTGTTCAACCATAATTCTGTCGTGCACGTCAAACATTAGGCGCACATGCTCATCGCCATTGAGCCAGAATAGACGAAACTGAAATACACCATTCTCCATCAGTGCTAGCATCATATACCCAACTCTACCAACCTCTTTTCTCTCCCCATCGCAGACGTGTATCAATATCATACTCTTTAACTCAGAAACGAATTTGCTCTTCGAGTTCGGAACAACGCAGGACTACTCTTACACTCAAATATAACTCCGCTGTCACTGTTTCTTATCTGACAGTTGGGATACACTATCACAACAAAGAAACCATTGCCACTATACATTTTTGCTAAGTTTTTCAAAGAAAAACAGAAGAGAAAGAAGAATTGAGAGATTTCTGAGGAATACCAATAGTTTCCTGATCCTTTTATAAGGGGTTGATTTTTGTCGTATTATATCTCGTTTACTATGTAGACATTTTTTAATCTCACGTATCTCGTTTACCGTGTAAACGTTGACTAACCAGCTATTTTCCACGTATCACGTTTGTAAACGTGATATGTTGCCATGTGTTTATGTCTTATATCGTTTACACTATGGTCATAAAGAAGATAAATCACTTAATAAAAATCCGTAAATACCTTTAAATTAATGTATATTTATAATTAAAATATTTATTTATTATTTAAAAAATCTGTTTTTTAATGTTTTTATTAAATATATAAAATATTTAAAATATTTTTTTATTTTAATAAATAATAACATATTATTTTTGAATTTATTTAAAAAATAAAATAAAATAAAATACGTTGACACACGATGATACGATAAATAATTTCAACTAATTTTAATTTTTATACTTATATATACATTTAAAAAATAAAAAATAAATCAATAAATATGCCAATACTTATTAATATGAAGTCACCTGACTATGACCAAGAACGGTCCTCTTGAAAATAGATCTTTTTAATTTTTTTATTATTTTGTTAAATATAATTTTTTTTTCCGAAGTATATTATAAGAAAGCTACCAAATTTTTAGCAACCAAATTCCTAATAATCACTTAATAACATGTCGCTACATTCCTAAATTATTGGCATACATGGATGGCTATTTTAGAATTCATTTGCACAATGACATTCATAAAGCCTTCCTAAGCAATAAACTGGATACTATAGAAATTATACCAAAGTTCCACAATGATGATTGAGCAAGATAATAAAGAAAATAGCACAAATAAAAAGAAACACAGTGGAAAAAAAAATAATTAAAATTTTTTTATTAAATTTTTTAAAAAACTTATTCTTAGTAATTTAGGTTATTAGAAATGTTTTTCCTATTTAGATCTTCAAAAAATCTGTCAATCTAGAACAAAGGGATGAAACTAAAAGAACTAATACTAAAAATTACTGTTAAACTTTGCATCGGCAGTTACTGGCAAATTTACTATCAGTTTTTGCGGCGGTTAACGTGACAATTCCGTGAAACTGTTAGCATTACAGTCGGATTAGCAAAACCATCGGTAAATCCAACGGTAACAGTTGACACGAATCCAAATTAAAATGGTACGCCTATTACCGTTAAAATTATCGTCGGATAAATTCGACGGTAATCAAAATTTCAAAACGCGCCATTTTACTAAATAAAACTAATGTTACTATTGGATTTTTTCAACGGAAAATCCGATGGTAAATTTAACCTAAATTCGAATTTGCGCACCCCTCCCCCATTTCTGCATCTTTCCTCTCTCTCCTCTCTTCTTTCTCTTCTCTTACCACCAGCCACCATTGTTGCTAGCAAGAAGCTCTGCTTCTGCCTCCTCCTTTCTGAAGCACTGTCACTATCGGTATCCTCGTCTTCACTGTCGTTGTTGCTATTGCACGAGCCACCGTCATGCTCTTCCTCCATCTCTGATCTGTCTATGTCACTACCAAGCTTGGCCGTCGCCGTTGTGCCTGTTGTGTGTGAGGCTCCCTTTCTCCTCCCATTCTCAGGTTAGTTCTTCTGCATGTCTCATTCTCCCTTTTGTTTATTTATTTTCTGGTTTTTTAATGAAACTCTAACACCACCTCCTCCTCCCTACGACAGCAACTCAGTATCTTCTGCACCTTTTGTGTAATTCTCTAACTTCTTATGGATCCTCAGGTATTATTTATTCTGTTTTGTCGTGGTGCTTTGCTCTCTCCATTATAGGTAATCTTCTTGCTCTGTTTTGTTATGGTTGAAGCTTATGAAAAATTCTGGTTCTACAATTTTTCTTCTTTGATGAGAAATTACTACTTAATTAATTTTTGTATTGTAAAATCACTGCAATGTATATTGTTGTTGGTAGAATCTCAATTTGAGGAATTTAATATTGGATTCATCTTAATAGTGAAATTAAATTCTAGAATTGCAAATCTAAAAAATTCTTAAACGTAACAAGGAGTTGTCAAAATTTCAAATTAAAAACTTATCTTATAGAAATAGCTCAAATCAAAAGCATTCAGTATCATAAGAACTATTCTAAACGAGAACATGAATAATTTAGTATGTTTCCAAAGAGTCTGATTATGACATTTTATATTTTTTTGTGATTCCATATTTTTCTTATATTAATCAAACATGCACAATTAGTTCTTGACTTTGTGTTTCCTATGATCTAATGAAAGCTCGTACTTTTCTTTTTGCAAAGGAAGTCTAGTGGAGCTACTGAGTTCTCATGGAGCATATTTAATTTTCAGAAGGACCAATATGTTAGACTTAGACTTGGCTATAAAGTCTTCAAACATGTTTCTCTTGTCTCTATTGCACTTTTGCTAATGTCATATGCGTATTGCTATGTCCTTTAATTTGTTGTGTTGCATGTTTTTTATTGTTATTTGGTGTACGAGTTATATATAGAAAATGAAATCAATTTTTGACATTTTTGAGAAAGTTTATCTAATGAATCATAGAATCTAGGAAGTAGATATAAGATTCAACTTCAGTAGCAGTTCTTCTCATGATACACAATTAAAAATATTAAATAAAATATTTTTTAAGAAAATATGTAATCGTCGAATTTTACGTGGGATAAATTCAACAGTATCCACTACTTAAATTGACTATTCTAAAAGACATTACTGTTGAAAATTCAACGATAATTAGCAATAGATTTGTACAAATAAATTTCGCCAATAAATTATTACTATTGACATTTATACCATCATATTTTTTACCATAAAGTAATAGAAAATTTTATTAATAAAAAATGATCAGATTGTCTCACAAAAACTGTTTAAATAGGTGATAAAGAAAAAAAAAACTAATGATAAACAAGAAAATAAGAATGAAAATAGAAAAAAATAAATTTAAATTGAAAATAAAAAACAGAAAGATAGGTTGAAATTGAATACAAAGGAATCACTCAACTTTTTATCTAATTTCTCGATGCAACAAGAAAGAGACTCGTCAACCTAACTTGTTCATACTATAGTTTAAGAATTGAATCGAAAGAACTCGCTCAATCTTCTACCTAATTCCCTAATGTAACAAGAGAGGGGATCACTCAATCTCACTTATACACACCATCGTTTTAGGGTAGTGCTAGGTAGCCAAAAAATAATGTATACTATAGATATAGTACAAAATAAACGCCAGTCTCATGATAAGCGAGTGGAGTACACTTGCTTATCAATAACATACTTATCACTCTACCTTCTTCTCCATTCTGGGAGTAATTAATTCCATTCCCAAAATTAATTTCAGTTTCCTCTCAATCAAATCCCTAAAAATTTCTCATATACATTTAATTCCATTTAAATGCAATTTCAGTGTAGTGGATTAACATCTGAATATACTACGACATTAATCCAAGCGAAAGATTAATACTTTTCTCCCCATTTCATTCCATCCATAACCCACAACCGAGGAAGAGGAAAAGACGCAGAGAGGAGTAACCCAGCAGCTTCGTCATAGGAGCATTCCATAGCCTTGTCTCTGATTCCTATAGGTATGTTATTTAGTTTCATGTTTCCATTAATTGGCATATTGGGACTACATTATCTGTTGTTGCATGTCATTGGAGTTGATGTTAACGATGAAAGTTTTGATCTTTATCTCACCTTGATGGTTTAGGAAAAGGGAAAAGGGAAAAGCTTTAAAAAGATGACGTTTTGGGGGTATAGATGAAGGGAAGGTATCAGAAAAGGGTTTTTTTTTTTGTTTTCCGGCGCTTCTCTTCTTCGCTAACACGCCGAAACGCGTTTCGTCATCTAATCCCTTTTTCTTTCGCCCGATTCTCGCACCCAACGGTTTCAATGCACTTCTCAGTTCTCAGTCTCACACTCTCATCTTCCCTATATTAGCATTCATTCACGGTTTTCTACGGTAAGTAAAACCTTTTTCTCACTCGCTTGTTCCCTCGTTTTCTCTTTATGGGCTTTGGACTTTGATTATCTGAATGATTTTTCTGTCTATTGAAACTCATTGAATCATTTTTTTTCAATTGTTGCGGCCGTTAGAACTGTTTTCCGTTTTGCAATGTGCGCGTGATCATGTTATGCATGTTACATTATCATGCTTTTGATCACTGTCTTCGTTGTGTTTATCATAATGTGGCTTCTCTCTTTGCTCATTATTAATACTCTCATTCGGTTCTGATGCTAATCATTCTTCTTTCCCTCTCTGGAATCTTTGTTAATCGGGATTGTGGAGTCACTCTGTAATTATGCTATAACAGACTCGTTTTGCAATGTGAATAAATGATTATAGGTTATAGTATATATTACTCTTGAATCCTGATACTGTGTGTTAGGGGGAGTTTTTTATTTTTTGGTTTTTATTTTGGCAGAAAGTATTTCCTCTTAATTGATTATGGATATGGCAAGGCACCATTCAAAATTTCTGTCTTAACTCTTCAATGGAATTTGGTGTGTCCTTCGTGGATGCTTTCTAATATGACAATCTATTTATAAAAAGCCTTTCTATCAATATTTCAATTCCCCATTTTTTATGAAAATTTTATTCTCACGTATGCGGTGCATATGAACATGTATTGAGATGATTTTTTGTCTCCAACTCCTATAGGTATGTTATGTAGTTTTATGTTTCTGTTAATTGTGTTTCGATTAATTGGCATATTGGGGCTCCATTATCAGTTGTTGCATGCAGCTGGAGTCGATGTTAACGATAAAAAATTTGTTCTTTATCTCACTTTAATGGGTTTGGGAAAAGGGAAAAACTTGCAAAGATGGCATTTTGGGCTGGAGATGAAGGGAAAGCATCAAAAAAGGATTTTTTTTCATTTTGATAAGTATCCATGCTTTTTCTGGAGTGTTACGGTTCCACAATTTTTTTATCTATTCAACCGTGGATTGATTTGCTATTTTGCGTGCTTGGTGTTGTGCTTTCTTTCAAGTTATTAACTGTGTGACTAATATAAAGTAGTCATTTCGTTCAGGTTACCTCCATACTTTGAAGGTCTCCACTGAAAAAGCCGCAATTGTGTCTCTAGATGATAAAGTTGAGGCGAAAGAGTAGAGTAAAAACGAATTCTCTTTCATTCTAGCTGCTTCAGGTACCGTTCATTTTTTTTTCTCTTTGTCAATTCTACCATGAGACAGATAAAAAAATGAATAAAGTATTTTTTTCATGTCTGTCACTTAGATTATATATTTTTTAATAGTTGACTGATTATGGTAGTTAACTATATTGGGAGTACATTAGGAGTACTTAAGGTTAGTGGCAAATTATTAATTTTTTTTTAGATTTCTATTTTTATTCATGTAAAGAAAAAGAAAATCCTTCTAGCTACGGATGCAATAGAGATATTATGCCTCGATATTTTTTTAGTTTGAATTGCTTTATCTTTATAAAAGGTTGAGTTGAAATTTTGTATGAAATTTTTTTAGTGTGAAGTGCTTTATCTTTATTGGTGTCTCTTAAAAACTGAACCTACATACATATATGACTATTTAAATAATGGTATATAGTTAAACAAATTAATTCACTGAATTTTGATTAGTTACTTTAGTGAAATGATAATGAGAATGATGGATACATAGTAAATAATCATGATTTTTATATTGAACTAACCTAATTAGCGTCGTTGTCACAATAATCACGGTAGAAATAGAGAATGAAATATGAGGGAGGATCATAATTTCATATGCAATCTCTTGATATCATACTTTTGTTCATAGTTATTTCCAAGCAAAGTTGTTAGTTCAGGTGGGTATCGAATTTAAAATTTTATAGAGATTAACAGTAAACTCTCAAAAAGATGGACATGTAAATGGTATTTTGAGGGGTCACTGTGATAGTATAATGATAGTGCAAGATATGTTTCAATCATAGATGTTATACTAAGCAAAGTTGTTAGCGTATCTATGCTATTAATAAACATGTTGGTATGTTAATGGTTAATTTAAGTGGGTTATTTGAGTATATATAGCAGTTGCTTATGAACAGGTGTTAAAAAAATAAGAAGTAGGCATGGCTCGTACCATGAGCAAAAAAGAGACACATAAGAATAACATTCTCGAAAGAGGATCACAAAAAAAAACTGGTGAACCAAAAAAGGTACGTTGGATGGTTAGCGGTGAATTAACTATAAACTCAGGATATTGCGTTTTGATAGTAAATGTTAAAACTGACATTCTCCTTTGTTGTCACTTTGTGCTGATTATGAATGTTTGTGTAGAAAACACTGGTATCTAGGTGCTTGCCATGTTGCGTGGCTTCAGTTATGAAGCAATTAGGTTCAGACGCGGGCAGAGAGAAAATAATGGAGGTGTAGAACATGGGATTTGGCTGGCTGCAATATGTGCCTAAATGGGCTGTCAACCAAGATATGATGGTGGCATTAGCATCATCACATAGTCGGGATGAGAAGTCTTTGGTCGTCGGAACAAGAAAAATTTCCATATCGGTTCAATCAATTGCGCGGTGTTTTGGACTACCGAACCATGGTAAGCAAGCCCCAAATAAAATAGGGAGAAAAGGAAAAAAATTATCCATAATACTCTTGTTGAGTGTATGTTTTCGGTAAAATTAGCCATTAAAGATTTGGACTGCATCGACTCATTTTGTGTTTGGCAGGGAATAGTTTCAAAATTCCAGAAACACCAGCAGAGCACCGACTTGTTAACAGCTTCACAGGAAAGACACAAGCAGATTTGAAAAGGGATGTTATCACATGCTCGATGCAGTCCGACGCCGATAGAATCAACTTCCAGAGACAATTCATCATGTTGATAGCGAAGTGTTTCTTCTTTCCCTCGCCAAAGGCCGCCGTTTCAGACATACATATACGGGTTGCCATTTGTGTATCGAACCCAAGGAAGATATATTGGGCAAGGTACATTTATGATTTTCTAATGGAGGGAGTTCTGAGGTTTTAGGATGTAGGGAAGAAGACAGTGGATGGATGTATGTTCTCATTACTGGTGAGCCGTGTATCCCTAACCTTTGATTTGTTGTTTGATATTTTATAGTATACCTTGTTTAAAGCAATTACTATAACTTTCAGATTATATATCTCCATGCTAACAAGAATGGAGATTTAGGAAGATATAATGGGAGAGAACCATGGATCAGAGACTAGTCGCTTGCTAATCTGAAGAAGATGGATGAAGAGGAAAGCATATCTCATTTGGTGAGGCATATGATAGATATATAATCTTTTAATAGTGATAAGTGTGAAAGATATGTTAAGCGGATCACTTCTGTTAAGCTCTAACGAAAATAAAACTTATACTTTGTCCACTGTAGGGACTTCTAAATTTAATTGGGAAGATGTCTGGGTTACCGAAAAAGTACAGCCATGTATCAAAGAGAGGTTGCATTAGGAAAAAAAGAAAGTCTAATAGAAAGACTCGTAAAGAAGCTCCCACGGTAGATAAAAATGAGACCGACATACCGGCTGGTCATGCATCACCTGCTAAATCTGATGAACATCCTCCCAAAAAAGGCAATTCAATGTTTTTCAGTTTTGTTATAAAATTTTATTGCTCTAACTTGCGTTTTTTTAATAGTATTCTAGTATAAATATTTTTCAGATTTTACGTCCTTTTAATTGTATATAAAGTTTTACCATGTATAGAGTAATTAATTATTTATCTAATTTTAGAAGTGTGATATTGATGCTGTAACTTGTAGATCTATCTTTAAAAAAACTATTGGAGCTACTTATCTTGAGCATGGTAATAGACCTGACACATGTAAATACATCTTTTTGTGTTTTAGCATTCACTTCGTAACATAATAACTTTGAAAACTATGTGACCTCTTCCTTATGTGCATAGCTAAATACCCTTTACTAAGCTGCTTTGGTTTTAATGTGCAACATGGATGACAGTTTGATGAGCGTTATTCCAATTAAATAAAGATCTAAGTAATGCCAATACGCCTTACTTTAAATAGTATTTCGAATAGCTAATTTTTGTCTTATTAGTTTGGATGTTTTGTATCCCTGACACATGCTGTTATCCATGTGGCCTTATGGATGTTAACTGATTGGAATTACGGATGTTATTGTCCATTCTATACTATACTCGGCACGAAGCAGCCTTGGTAAATTTTGAATTAAACTCATTTATATATTTGGGTGTACTAGATTTACTTGATCGGGTTATATTTGTGCTAGGTGACCTTTTTCATTATCACTTATAGTTGTTTATCCTCAAATTTATTTAAACAGAAATTATAGCCAAGATTCCCAAAACGGATGCACTGGGGGGATAAAGTGTGTACGAACAAGACATGTATGGAAACGCCCACAGGGGAGGAGACATTGGCCGACATGCCAATGGTAAATGCAGCAGATGATAATGTTGATGAAGGGCCTTCCGAAGAAAGGCAAGTTACTGATTTTTCAGTTATAGTATGAACTTTTAATGCTCTAACCTACCTCATTTTAATAGTATACTAGTATAAATTTTTTTGGTATAAATTTTAATAGTATATAAATTTTAATCTGCGTTGACATAATTAATCATTACATTTGTTTGTATATAAAATTCTATCATCTATCAAGTAATTTTAATATACGTTACCTACGTATAATATTGTACTTAGTTGAGGAGGATGGCAACATTAAGGGTTGTAACTTGTAGTTTTATCTTGAATAGGAATTCGAATAGCTAATATTTATCATTTAAATTCGGATGTTATACATGCCTCATACCCGATGTTATCTGTGTGGCATTATGGTTGCTAACTGGTTGACACTGCTGATGTTACGTACTAACCATTTTTTTACTGTATTCTGCACAAAGAAGCTTTGGGTAAACTTTCAAATTAACATCATTTACACATTTAAGCATACTATATTTACTTGATCATCTCAAATTTTTATCAGGTGTCTTTTGTTATTATCACATATAGCCGCTCAACTTCTAATTTATTTAAACAGAAACTATAGTCAAGAGTCCCAAAACAAGTCCATTAGGGGGAATACTGTGAGTATGAAGAAGACATGTGTTGAACCGCCCACAGGGGATGAGACAATGCCTGACACACCTGTTGAAAACGGAACAGATGATAATGTTGATGAAGGACCTTCAAAGAAAAGGCAAGTTAGATGAATTTAACAATAATACGAAGTATTGATAATTATAGTAGGTGCATGATTTTTTATCTCTGACTATTTACTACTTTTGAGGTGGAATGTTTAATCAATAATAGATGTTATCCATCTAATCTTAGGCAAGTTACACAACTTACTTTATTTTAGTTCGCGCTCAGTTAAGAGCACTTAATTGTTCGACCTCGCGTAGGAACACGACGTGGGCCCTGTAGCTCATCCATGCTAACGGGAAACTCATCACGCGTATGTGAGTAAATCGCACTTGGTACATGTGCAGCTTGATGCTTGGATTCCTTGTGTTCTTTGAGCTTGTGCCGAGTGTAACACCCTAACTACCAAAGCTCACGCTTCCGGCTGCGCGACTCTGATAGCTCGGACATTACGACGACTTTTATATTATTTAATACTAAAATATGAGCCTGTTTAAAACTTTAAACCGCAATACCGCTCCCAAAGATACTTTTGATATACAACGTACATCCATAAATACCATTCAACTTACAACAACTCATAAAGAGTACATCCATGTATATACATATATATATATATACATACATAATATTACAGTCATTATCCAATACAATTCCTAATTCCTATCCCTCTTACAGAATATATCAAGATAAAGGCGAGGGTATAATAAACCATAACTAAAACAATACAGAGCATCTCAACAACAAATAAATAAACTCTTCGTAACTTCTGCGCTCATATCCTGAAAGGGGAAAAATGTAGGGGGGTGAGAACATCATCCTCGAAAGGGTTCTCAGTAGAGGGTTTTTGGAAATTACTGTAATAGGATACGTGAAGATAAACCGTACCAGTGATTAATAACCGTCTTATGCCTCTTTTCAAAAACAACGGTTTACAATAAATAGAAATCTGAAATCTTTTCTGAAAGAGGAACAGTTCAATTCTCAAAAACTCAAAAGCCTTTCAAAACGGTTTATCTATGCTGAACCAAAACAGCCTTTCATGTTTTATTCCAAACCAGAAGCACAAAACCGAATTCAACCATCGGTTCATCTCATTTCAACCACGGCCCTAGGCCCAAACAATCCAACCAACAACCAATCACCACAATCCAACAGAGTCCCAGATGCAAACACAGATAGGAAGTTCAAGCACAAACAAACAGTTATTGCAAGTAGAACAATTAGCAATTAATCACATAGGCAAACCAAGTATAATATGCACACCCAAGCGATGTCACACAGATGCATATGATGCATGCCTGTCCCTAGTGGCTGATGATATCATCTGTCGGTTATAGAGCCAACCCGACAAGTCCTGGTAGCTAACCATTGGACTGTCCCTCTGTCGTGCATCCCCAACTCGAGTTATACTCATCATAAACTTGATCATAATCATGATCCATATCCATCACCCTCACTGGTGAATATTTATCCATCACCATCACTGGTGAATATTTATCCATCACCATCACTGGTGAATATTTATGGGGGCGAGCTCATCCGGGCCTTTCACAGTGCCCGGCCACACTTACGACATTGGGTTAACAGAGCTTCGAGTCTCAACTTGGAGCACATGGTGGCTAGCCATTGCTACTACCCAGGAAACCCTCATCTCCAATAGTGGAAGTGCAAAAATCACAATTATCAATGATTCAGCATATACATGCATTCATTCTCATCCATGGATCAACATCCATCTCAGCCATCCGGCTTACGGTTCAGTCCAGAACCAGCCAATATTGATAATCACACACAGCCATTCCGACTAACGGTTCAATCCAGAACCAGTCAATATTCATAATCATACATAGCCATTCCGGCTCATAATAAAACAGCACTTCCACATTCAAAATCATCAAATTCATGAAATCAGCATTTAAGCCATAAATTATTTTCTCAATTCATTTCACTTTGAAATCAAGTTTCAACTCTTTTCAGCCTTGGCTTTAAAAATCTCATTTCTCAAATTATCTCAGGCTCATAAGCCAATTTTACTCAAGGAAAATTCCCTTTTTGAAATAAGCCACTCTCGGCTTCCTCTTTCCAAAACTTCCAAAACCATGGAAAGTTAAAGATTCCTTTTGAATCATTCAAAATCACCCATCCAACAATGGGATTTTTGTAACAAAAGTTCCTCGGCAGAGTCCCAAGTCCTTAGGGGAGAATAGCATAACTCATTTCGCCAAATTCATTTAAAATCGTTAAAACCTTGGCTTTCCGATTTGAGTAATAAAATAAGATCTAAGCCAAACCGAGTCACATAATCATTTACTTCCTTCAAAGCCGTTTCCTTTACTTAGGCAAAACCAGCTTTAACCCCCATGACAAATTCTAAAACGTTTCAACTGTTAAAAATTGTTTTAGTCTTGCAAGAATTCATAATTCAAAGAGTACTCAAAACCTTTCTCAAAACATTTCAAAATGAAACTTGTCAATAGACACTCAGGTTCTTTCAAAGTCATTGAAACTTCTTTAATTAAAACCCCCAAGTCAAATTCAAAGGCATAAACCCTTTTCACATCCAAACAGCTTTAAAACACAAGTCTCATCTAAATAACTTTCTTCTGAAAGAGATACAATGCCTTTCTTAAGAAGCAAGACTGAATCACAATTTCCTCTTTAATAATTCATTTTAAAAGCATGAATCGTTCTTTTCTTGATAGTTCAAGTAAAATAGTAGAAGTCTTTAACTCATCATTTTTCCAGACAACATTCAATAAAGACTCGGATTTTATAGAAATTTCGGCAGCACCTCCCCTAAAACTTGGACTTTGCCACCCGGTTCGGGTCCCCACTAAACCGTTCCACAATCCTTTTCAATAGTCCAGAATCCAAAATCAATTCGAAATCAAGCTAAATCCAACAGTCGCCTCATTGGCATATCTCAAGAAAACCGTTTCAAAATCACACCAATATCAACTGAATCAACTCCTTTCCAAAGCTTTAAAGAATCGGTTCAGCATTAAATCATTTATCAATACCAAATCAATTTAAGCAACCCAGGCTGAATTTCAAGAGTATTCTATCTTTCACATCATCAAAATAATTGAATCAATTCAAACCAATCCTCAACGGATTAAACTCATATCTCAAATCTTTAAAGAATCAACTTCAGACATTACATTTCACAAAGCCGCACAACAATTCAACCAAACCAACATCCATAGTCATTCGAGTCAATCAAATAATACATAAGGCAGATACAATCACTAAATACACAATATCTCGCACCAGTATCCATATGTAATAATTCCAATACACAAAATATAGTTTTTGGAAAGCGCCCCTACCTCAAAATGCAAACCATAACCCAAACGTCTCACAGAGTCCTTTCCACCTCAGCCCGAACTAACGGCAACCAAAACCTCGGTTCCAAGCCACTTTCGCAACAGTCTCAACAACTCTATTCGCAACATACAACAATCGAAACTCAATCGTATAGCAATTAATGCCACAAACCTCAGCGTATGCTAATAGAACAGTAAATAAGGGGCTTTCAAATCGAAAATGCTTACTGAACGAAGAAGGAGCAGCTGAACCGAAACAGCGGCAATCTCTGAACCGGTTCGGCAGTAGCCCGGTAGCCACCTCAAGTAGCAGCGGCGACTGGACTCCGGCAATGGCGCCTGGAACCCACATACAGAGACGTTAAAGCTTTCAGAATCTTAAATGAATGAAGACCGAATTCAAAAACCCTTAACGGCAGAGTTTTCCGGCGACGGCAGCGGGGTTTTCCGGCAGCCAGGCACGGCAGCGCGATTCAACACAAAACCAGGCAGAGCGGCGGCAGCCTTCAGCAACTCCGGTGAGCTTCCTCAATAACGGTGATGGTCGGAGCTTCGGCGGTGCTAACCGAGGCTTGCCGGCGGCAGGAACGGCGGTGATAGCTCTTTCTCGGCGAACCGAAACAGCAAACATGGAGGGGTTTCATCTCGCTTCTTTGCTGCTGACAAGGACAACTACCCAGCTCCGGCGACGGCGAGCTCGCAGCGGCGGTATCCAGGTGCGACGGCGGCGCACAGGACAGCGCCCCTCTCTCTTCACCACGAGCTCCCTCCCTTTCTCCTGCGATGGTGGTCCTCCGGCGCGACACCAATCACAACAGGGACGGCGGCGGCGAGACCCCAACAGCAACGAGTTTCCCAGCGACAGAGCACACCGGCTGGAGGTCACGGCGACGCGAGAGGTTTCCGACGCAGTGGTTAGACCTCAGCTCGCCCTCAGATCTTGCTCTCCCTCCTCCGCGCGTCTGACTCCTTCCCTCTCTTCCATTGTTGACGATGGCAACAACAACCAGCGATGGACTGGACGCGACTGGGCGGCGACGTCATGAGCTCGATGGCGAGGGCACGGTGGTGCGGCGGCGGGCGTGGTGGCTACGGCCTCCCTCCCTCCGGATCTCCTTCTTTTCTTTCACAGGGGACCGTGTGTGTTTATGAAAAAGGGGGGGTGGCTGCTGCTGCTACTATCATCAATAATGTGCAGCTAGGATTGGCTTTTGGAAGGGAAAAATGTGGACTCCATTAGGGTTAGGGGCATTTTTGTAATTTCACTCAAAAATAAGGATAATATAGTAATTGAAACCCAAATTAAATCCAACACTAATTGTATATAGAAAATACTATTTGGTCATCAATTTCACAAATTATTTTCAATAAAATGTCCCAACCAAATAATTAGAAATAATATACTTAATTTCTTTATTTTCCAAAATAACAATATTAATATTTAAAATATTACTTATCTAGTCCAAATCATATATAAAAATCCTTATTATTTCATAACTATCAACCTTATACTTTAAATATAGAAAATAATCCAATAATTATAAAATTGGATAATAATCATAACTTATCTCAAATCCAATAAATCAAAACTTGCCTTAATTATCTTTAATAAAATAATTTCTGAAATTAAGGCTATAAATAACTATATGATTTGAGACTTGATCATAAAAAGACTTTTCAAAGATTCTGGGTCTTACATCCTACCCACCTTATAAAAATTTTCGCCCTCGAAAATTGATACAAAATGAAAGAAATTCCATAACAGTTCACCCTTGAACACATTTAAGGAATAAGTAAAAATATCTCAACGTATAAACATATATACGGTTTTCAAATACTTGGATTATCTTATGCATAGGGATACAAAGGTAGGAGCATGGTCGCAAAGCAAACATTACAAGATAGGCTCAATGCAAAAGGTATCCTGGGTCAATCATGTGATAGTAAGGCAAGGCATCGAAGGCTATAAGACATGATGGGGTTAAAACGACGTACTCAACATTCGCACACTAATCTCATATCAACCTCAAAGCTTCAACTTCCCAACTCCATCAAGTACTTTACAATCCCCATATCCGATCATAAGCCTAATGATCGCAAACCAATTCGTAAGGAACAAAACACCCACAACTCTTAACGTTGTACACCTACCGCTTCAACTTCCGTATACACATATCACATCTTAAAGAACTAACTGATGAGCGGATAATTTATACGCTTTTTGACATTGTTTTTAGTATGTTTTTAGTAGGATCTAGTTACTTTTAGGGATGTTTTTAATAGATTTTGTGTTAAATTCACATTTCTGGACTTTACTATGAGTTTGTGTGTTTTTCTGTGATTTCAGGTATTTTCTGGCTGAAATTGAAGGACTTGAGCAAAAATCAGATTCAGAGGTTGAAAAAGGACTGCTGATGCTGTTGGATTCTGACCTCCCTGCACTCAAAGTGGATTTTCTGGAGCTACAGAACTCGAAATGGCGCGCTTCCAATTGCGTTGGAAAGTAGACATCCAGGGCTTTCCAGCAATATATAATAGTCCATACTTTGGCCAAGAATTGATGACGTAAACTGGCGTTCAACGCCAGCCTTCTGCCCAAATCTGGCGTCCAGCGCCAGAAAAGGATCCAAAACCAGAGTTGAACGCCCAAACTGGCACAGAAACTGGCGTTCAACTCCACAAATGGCCTCTGCACGTGTAACACTTAAGCTCAGCCCAAACACACACCAAGTGGGCCCCAGAAGTGGATTTATACATCAAATACTTACTCATGTAAACCCTAGTAACTAGTTTATTATAAATAGGACCTTTTACTATTGTATTAGGCATCTTTGGTCTCAGTTTTATTCCATTATTCATCTTAGGAGACTATTGATCTCGTTTAGGGGGCTGGCCATCTCGGCCATGCCTGGACCTTCACTTATGTATTTTCATACGGTAGAGTTTCTACACTCCATAGATTAAGGTGTGGAGCTCTGCTGTTCCTCAAAGATTAATGCAAAGTACTACTGTTTTCTATTCAATTCTTCTTATTTCTCTTCTAAGATGTTCATTCGCGCTTAACTGTGATGAAGGTGATGATCTGTGACATTCATCACCTTCCTCAACCCACGAACGTGTGCCTGACAACCACCTCCGTTCTATATCCGATTGAATGAGTGTCTCTTAGATTCTTTAATCAGAATCTCCGTGGCGTAAGCTAGAATGATGGCGGCATTCAAGAGAATCCGGAAGGTCTAAACCTTGTCTGTGGTATTCCGAGTAGGATTCAATGATTGAATGACTGTGACGAGCTCCTAACTTGCGATTGCAGGGCGTTAGTGACAGACGCAAAAGGATAGTAAATCCTATTCCAGCATGATCGAGAACCGACAGATGAATAGCCGTACCGTGACAGGGTGCGTGAGCATATGATTCACTGAGAGGATAAGATGAAGCCATTGGCAAGGGTGATGCCTTCAGACGATTAGCCGTGCCGTGACAGGGCATTGGATCATTTTCCCGTGAGATGACCGAAAGTAGCCATTGACAGTGGTGATGTATCACATAAAGCCAGCCATGGAAAGGAATGAGACTGATTGGATGAAGATAGCAGGAAAGCAAAGGTTCAGAGGAACGAAAAGCATCTCCATTCGCTTATCTGAAATTTCTACCAATGATTTACATAAGTATCTCTATCCCTATTCTATTATTTATTATTCGAAAACTCCATGATTATTTTATATCCGCCTGACTGAGATTTACAAGGTGACCATAGCTTGCTTCATACCAACAATCTCCGTGGGATTCGACCCTTACTCACATAAGGTATTACTTGGACGACCCAGTGCACTTGCTGGTTAGTTGTATCGGAGTTGTGTCCACACATAGTAAAGAGCCATAATAATGATTTCATACAATAACAAAGAGTACTACATTAATGGACATCACAATTTCGTGCACCACTAACGCATCGCGTTACTACGTCTATACGTCACACGTGATATCAAAACAATTCTCGAGTCTACTCAGAAGAATACAAGATTTAGAACGAGGAAACAATATCAAGGATAATGCTCATAGATTTAAGAGAATGTATCCAATTCCCAGATAAACAAAGACACTCAAGCAATGAAGTTTGCTAGAAATAAATCAATTGACAACTTCAAAGATAACCCTTGGATCAAGGAAATTCAATAGGATCAATAGGAAGGAGAATCAGCGCATTAGTTCGGAACAATTTCAAGCTGAGTCGAAGAAGTAAGAGGTTTACAGAAAAGAATATCTCAGACCCAAGTCAAGCTCACAGAACTCGAGCATAATTAAAATACTTTCGAATACATTGTTCTTAAAAGAATCGAAAACTTCGCAGTTTAAAAGAAAAGTTAAGCAACAAGCCTCCTTCAAGAGAAAAATAAAAGCATAATCGTGGCTTTGCTTTAATTCAATTTCATGTTGAAGTAGATTTTGTAGAGTTCCAAAAACAAATGCACACAACTTTGGCTAAGAGCTAAAATATTTCCTCAAATATTTTAGAAAGATAATTAGATGCACAACTTAACCAAAAGCAGTTCATAAAAACTCGGAAGTAATCAAATGCTTGTTCAAAATTCTCAAAATTTCGTATTCAAACAAGCGTGTATAATATTCATAACAAGTATGAAAGAGGAAGTTAAACTCTTTTTAAAAAAAGAAACTCCGAAGTAAAAATTCGCTTACAATTTGGTAAAGGAAATAAGTGGTGCATTACAAACGAACCAATTTCCACTAAACAAGGGAGCTTTCCAAAACCTCATTTAAAATAGCGCTTGCCAACTTTGAATTAACTTCGTCAAAATTGAACAATGATTTCAATCTCAATCAAGCAACAGAAAATAAATTCTGTTTAATATTTCTTCAAAGAGAATTCAAAGTTCCTTTAAAAAGGTTCAAAACAAGACTCCAAAAGTGTTCTTGAAATCACCATCTCAGAAGAACATTCAAGAAGTTTAAGATGTACTAAAAAGGAGTCAAGCCTTGCAAGAAAGGATCTTAAATTAAAGTAGTTCAAACAAGATCCACTAGACATGAAACATCAAACAAGTTTTAAATTGATCCAAAAGAATACAAAGTCATAGAAAAGACAACTCAATCATTTGTAATTTCTCAAGGATAAATTTTTTTGACTAAAAACTCTTGTAAAGACAATGAGAGAATAAACGATGCACAAAATTGAAACAAATCAAGCTGACTCACATAAGAGTGAGATTCACACAAGAGGAAAAACCAAGATCAATGGCAATATCCACAAAATGTAAAAGATCAGTTAAAAACAAGGTCAAACATGACATTCATGGAGATGGAAGATTTAATAGAGAATTTAGTCCGTTCATAGGAAGAAAGCTATGAGTCCAACACTTTCAAAAGAACAACCATGGCACAAACCATGTAGCATGCTCAATCAAACTCAAATCAAAATGAATTAAGTAAAGTTTATCAAACGAAACTCAACCGAGACAAAAGTGGTAAATCCTTTCTTTTCAAAATTTTGAAAAAAATACCCAAATACATAATCAAATGAAGATGTGCATTGGAACCATAGTAAAGTTACTAGGAAGTCAATTTGTATTTTAAGTAGGTGCAGTTCTATAAACCAGTAAAGGTACAGGCGAGGCATTAGAAATAAATAGTTGTTAAACTGTATAAGAAATCTTCAAAGTTCCACATATAGATAAGTGTATATCTAGTCAACAGCAATTTTTATAAAAATCCCAAAATTAGCTGTAATCACTGTCAAATAAGAGGAAAACTGAATCAACAAGTTCTCTAAGAATGAACTCGGAACCCAACGTTAAAAGTCACAGCACATTAAGACAAGTTCAAGACTATATCAAAGAATACTTGAATCAAGAAGAACTCAAACAGAGGAAGACAGATGCATCAAGGATTCTAAACAAGCATAT
The DNA here is from genome assembly GCF_003086295.3 of Arachis hypogaea. NCBI lineage: Eukaryota > Viridiplantae > Streptophyta > Magnoliopsida > Fabales > Fabaceae > Arachis > Arachis hypogaea. The sequence goes on from NC_092050.1 coordinate 21,794,310, forward strand.
GCACTTAAGATCATTCAAGAATGCATATGAATAGAGGAATAGAGTGGAAACATCAAATTACTTTTCAAGAGGAGTACCAAACAAGAACTTCAAGTTAGGATATAAAAGAACAGGTCGACTCGAACAGAATTCAAGACACACAACTGAATAGCCTCGAGAAAAAGTTTCTAACGTTCCCCCAAAGCCCGCGATTCGCTTTACTCGAAACTCGTATATCATCTATGATAACCCATCAGTGCTTTCATATACATAATTCACTAGTATTAAGCCGGCCAAACTTAACATCAGGAATTATGCAACGCAAGACTAACAGCGTTAATCAATAGACTGTCATGTGCATAAAGCTCTAATTCTCGTCTTTCGACAATACCTAATACATGACAAACGCTCAGAGCATGCAACCGAAGCATAGTCAGTCCATTCCTCAGGCTCTACAGGAAGAACTGCTCTGATACCATAATGTAACACCCTAACTACCAAAGCTCACGCTTCCGGCTGCGCGACTCTGATAGCTCGGACATTACGACGACTTTTATATTATTTAATACTAAAATATGAGCCTATTTAAAACTTTAAACCGCAATACCGCTCCCAAAGATACTTTTGATATACAACGTACATCCATAAATACCATTCAACTTACAACAACTCATAAAGAGTACATCCATGTATATACATATATATATATATACATATATATATATATATACATATATATATATATATACATATATATATATATATGTACATATATATATATACATATATATATGTACATATATATATATATATGTATATATATATATATATGTATATATATATATATATGTATATATATGTACATATATATATATATATGTATATATATATATATATATGTATATATATATATATATGTATATATATATATATATACATATATATATATATATATACATACATAATATTACAGTCATTATCCAATACAATTCCTAATTCCTATCCCTCTTACAGAATATATCAAGATAAAGGCGAGGGTATAATAAACCATAACTAAAACAATACAGAGCATCTCAATAACAAATAAATAAACTCTTCGTAACTTCTGCGCCCATATCCTGAAAGAGGAAAAATGTAAGGGGGGTGAGAACATCATCCTCGAAAGGGTTCTCAGTAGAGGGTTTTTGGGAATTACTGTAATAGGATACGTGAAGATAAACTGTACCAGTGATTAATAACCGTCTTATGCCTCTTTTCAAAAACAACGGTTTACAATAAATAGAAATCTGAAATCTTTTCTGAAAGACGAACAGTTCAATTCTCAAAAACTCAAAAGCCTTTTAAAACGGTTTATCTATGCTGAACCAAAACAGCCTTTCATGTTTTATTCCAAACCAGAAGCACAAAACCGAATTCAACCATCGGTTCATCTCATTTCAACCACGGCCCTAGGCCCAAACAATCCAACCAACAACCAATCACCACAATCCAACAGAGTCCCAGATGCAAACACAGATAGGAAGTTCAAACACAAACAAACAGTTATTGCAAGTAGAACAATTAGCAATTAATCACATAGGCAAACCAAGTATAATATGCACACCCAAGCGATGTCACACAGATGCATATGATGCATGCCTGTCCCTAGTGGCTGATGATATCATCTGTCGATTATAGAGCCAACCCGACAAGTCCTGGTAGCTAACCATTGGACTGTCCCTCTGTCGTGCATCCCCAACTCGAGTTATACTCATCATAAACTTGATCATAATCATGATCCATATCCTTCACCCTCACTGGTGAATATTTATCCATCACCATCACTGGTGAATATTTATCCATCACCATCACTGGTGAATATTTATGGGGGCGAGCTCATCCGGGTCTTTCACAGTGCCCGGCCACACTTACGACATTGGGTTAACAGAGCTTCGAGTCTCAACTTGGAGCACATGGTGGCTAGCCATTGCTACTACCCAGGGAAACCCTCATCTCCAATAGTGGAAGTGCAAAAATCACAATTATCAATAATTCAGCATATACATGCATTCATTCTCATCCATGGATCAACATCCATCTCAGCCATCCGGCTTACGGTTCAGTCCAGAACCAGCTAATATTGATAATCACACACAGCCTTCAATCCAGAACCAGTCAATATTCATAATCATACATAGCCATTCCGGCTCATAATAAAACAACACTTCCACATTCAAAATCATCAAATTCATGAAATCGGCATTTAAGCCATAAATCATTTTCTCAATTCATTTCACTTTGAAATCAAGTTTCAACTCTTTTCAGCCTTGGCTTTAAAAATCTCATTTCTCAAATTATCTCAGGCTCATAAGCCAATTTTACTCAAGGAAAATTTCCTTTTTGAAATAAGCCACTCTCGGCTTCCTCTTTCCAAAACTTCCAAAACCATGGAAAGTTAAAGATTCCTTTTGAATCATTCAAAATCACCCATCCAACAATGGGATTTTTGTAACAAAAGTTCCTCGGCAAAGTCCCAAGTCCTTAGGGGAGAATAGCATAACTCATTTCGCCAAATTCATTTAAAATCATTAAAACCTTGGCTTTCCGATTTGAGTAATAAAATAAGATCTAAGCCAAACCGAGTCACGTAATCATTTACTTCCTTCAAAGCCATTTCCTTTACTTAGGCAAAACCTGCTTTAACCCCCATGACAAATTCTAAAACGTTTCAACTGTTAAAAATTGTTTTAGTCTTGCAAGAATTCAGAATTCAAAGAGTACTCAAAACCTTTCTCAAAACATTTCAAAATGAAACTTGTCAATAGACACTCAGGTTCTTTCAAAGTCATTGAAACTTCTTTAATTAAAACCCCCAAGTCAAATTCAAAGGCATAAACCCTTTTCACATCCAAACTGCTTTAAAACACAAGTCTCATCTAAATAACTTTCTTCTGAAAGAGATACAATGCGTTTCTTAAGAAGCAAGATTGAATCACAATTTCCTCTTTAATAATTCATTTCAAAAGCATGAATCATTCTTTTCTTGATAATTCAAGTAAAATAGTAGAAGTCTTTAACTCATCATTTTTCCAGACAACATTCAATAAAGACTCGGATTTTATAGAAATTTCGGCAATACCTCCCCTAAAACTTGGACTTTGCCACCCGGTTCGGGTCCCCACTAAACCGTTCCACAATCCTTTTCAACAGTCCAGAATCCAAAATCAATTCAAAATCAAGCTAAATCCAACAGTCGCCTCATTGGCATATCTCAAGAAAGCCGTTTCAAAATCATACCAATATCAACTGAATCAACTCCTTTCGAAAGCTTTAAAGAATCGGTTCAGCATTAAATCATTTATCAAAACCAAATCAATTTAAGCAACCCAGGCTGAATTTCAAGAGTATTCTATCTTTCACATCATCAAAATAATTGAATCAATTCAAACCAATCCTCAACGGATTAAACTCATATCTCAAATCTTTAAAGAATCAACTTCAGACATTACATTTCACAAAGCCGCACAACAATTCAACCAAATCAACATCCATAGTCATTCGAGTCAATCAAATAATACATAAGGCAGATACAATCACTAAATACACAATATCTCGCACCAGTATCCATATGTAATAATTCCAATACACAAAATATAGTTTTTGGAAAGCGCCCCTACCTCAAAACGCAAACCATAACCCAAACGTCTCACAGAGTCCTTTCCACCTCAGCCCGAACTGACGGCAACCAAAACCTTGGTTCCAAGCCACTTTCGCAACAGTCTCAACAACTCTATTCGTAACATACAACAACCGAAACTCAATCGTATAGCAATTAATGCCACAAACCTCAGCGTATGCTAACAGAACAGTAACTAAGGGGCTTTCAAATCGAAAATGCTTACCGAACGAAGAAGGAGCAGCTGAATCGAAACAGCGGTGATCTCTGAACCGGTTCGGCAGCAGCCCGGCAGCCACCTCAAGTAGCAGCGGCGACTGGACTCTGGCAATGGCGCCTGGAACCCACATATAGAGACGTTAAAGCTTTCAGAATCTTAAACGAATGAAGACCGAATTCAAAAACCCTTACCGGTAGAGTTTTTCGGCACGGCAGCGGGGTTTTCCGGCATCCAGGCACGGCGGCGCGACTCAACACAAAACCAGGCAGAGCGGCGGCAGCCTTCAGCAACTCCGGTGAGCTTCCTCAATAACGGTGATGGTCGGCGAGCTCGCGGTAGCAGCGGCGGTATCCAGGTGCGACGGCGGCGCGCAGGACAGCGCCCCTCTCTCTTCACCACGAGCTCCCTCCCTTTCTCCTGCGATGGTGGTCCTCCGGCGCGACACCAATCACAACAGGGACGGCGGCGGCGAGACCCCAACAGCAACTAGTTTCCCAGCGACAGAGCACACCGGCTGGAGGTCACAGCGACGCGAGAGGTTTCCGACGCGGTGGTTAGACCTCAGCTCGCCCTCAGATCTTGCTCTCCCTCCTCCGCGCGTCTGACTCCTTCCCTCTCTTCCATTTTTGACGATGGCAACAACAACCGGCGATGGACTGGACGCGACTGGGCGGCGACGTCATGAGCTCGATGGCGAGGGCACGGTGGTGCGGCGGCGGGCGTGGTGGCTACGGCCTCCCTCCCTCCAGATCTCCTTCTTTTCTTTCACAGGGGACCGCGTGTGTTTATGAAATAGAGGGGTGGCTGCTGCTGCTACTATCATCAATAATGTGCAGCTAGGGTTGGCTTTTGGAAGGGAAAATGTGGACTCCATTAGGGTTAGGGGTATTTTTGTAATTTCACTCAAAAATAAGGATAATATAGTAATTGAAACCCAAATTAAATCCAACACTAATTGTATATAGAAAATACTATTTGCTCATCAATTTCACAAATTATTTTCAATAAAATGTCCCAACCAAATAATTAGAAATAATATACTTAATTTCTTTATTTTCCAAAATAACAATATTAATATTTAAAATATTACTTATCTAGTCCAAATCATATATAAAAATCCTTATTATTTCATAACTATCAACCTTATACTTTAAATATAGAAAATAATCCAATAATTATAAAATTGGATAATAATCATAACTTATCTCAAATCCAATAAATCAAAACTTGCCTTAATTATCTTTAATAAAATAATTTCTGAAATTAAGGCTATAAATAACTATATGATTTGAGACTTGATCATAAAAAGACTTTTCAAAGATTCTGGGTCTTACACCGAGCACTGTCCATGGCATCACGCATATAGCAGCAACCTCTGAAGTAGCCACGAAATCCTGATCGACGTAAAAATCAGAACACAATTCCCTAAAAATGGTCATGCTTTCATCAGAACGGTCCATGTCAATGCTACTCCTGATGTATGTGTGTCTCCAACTAACATTCTTACTCCATCGGGATAGAATGTATTGTGAGGACACTGCTGTCACACAAAAATGTAGAAGAACAACAAGACTGTGGCAGCATAGAATACTATTCGATTGGAACATAAAGCAATCACATTGAACTTCTGATGACTGCGGCAATACACGACTTGGTATCTGCTATACACTAACATGTCAAACACAATCTTTTGTTGGTCAACTTCACAAACTATACTTGTGCCATGATGGTTGACTGAGGAGATGTCACAATCAGCCTTTTTTATAAATTGATCCTAAACGTCTCGAAACATGGAGTTTGTATATTCTCTCTGGAACTGCTTCTCTATTGGTGAGCTGGAAACACAAGGGATAATACCCCTTAAATCAGCAGCGTCACACTCAAGCTCCTTCTGCTCTTTGTCTATAACACAGTTTTGGTATTGGCGAAAAAATTGCAACAAAGAGCTCTTACTGTTTAAGTACTTATCAAAAACTGAATGCATGTTCTCACTACGCTGTGTGCTCCTCATGCCAGCCCAGAATTCGTCCTTGAAAAATACTGGCACCCACATGTGTCGGTCATCAAACATATCTGCAAATGAATAGGAAAAACAAAAAATGCAAAAAAAAAATAGCGTAAGTTAACCCATAAGTGCAACATCCATATTGACTATAAAATAACATCTATAAAGAAGCAACACAGAGGCGGCAATGAACCGGAAGATTATACTACCTTTTAGCCACCTAGAATTGTAGAGGTCATACTCTTCAATAAAATCGTGCCAATCTCCCTCAAATGAGTCCTTAGATTTGAATTCAAACACAATCCTCTTCATGCATGTGTTGAGCTGATTGAAACGACGGTAACCTACCAGCTTGTTTGGTATCTTGTTTAGGATATGCCATATGCACCATCTATGGCGTGTGTGTGGTAATGTGGTCTCTAATGCAGAACGCATCTGTAGCGATTGATCTGTTATAACACATATGGGGCCTTATCCATGCACTTCAACAAAGTACGAAAAAGCCATTGGAATGTACGAGTGTCCTCATTCCGCAATAATGTGCACCCAAGAAGTGTAGACATCCCATGGTGGTTGACACTTACGAAAGACTCAAACGGCATGTCGTACCTAAATAATGGAAATATAAAAACATGTAATGTAGGTGGAAACTCCAAATGCCTTGGCTGAAAAAAATCTAATTAAGTCGAACAAAAAAATAATAATTAGGTACCTATTAGTCTTGTAAGTAGTGTCAAACGTCATGACATCACCAAAATATTCCCATGCAGCTCTACACCGAGCATCGGCCCAAAACACATTTCTAATGCTATGGTTTTCGTCCACATCTATTTCAAAGAAAAAGTTCGGATTGAGCTCCTTCATCCGTGAGAAGTGCTTAAGTAACTCTTTTGGATCCGTCTCATCCCCGGAAATGCGTAAGTGACGACTAATATAATTTCTAACATCCTTCTCCGTAAAGGTGAGGTTGGCAGGGCCACTGGTGGCATTGGCTAGTGCCTGGTACGTCTTACTCGGTCTAATGCCAGCTTGGTCGTTTTGCTGTATCAGGTCCTTCACATGCAAATTTAGCTGACGGTTTGCTGAGAACATTCCAGATAGCTTCGGATTAAGCGGGTGTGAGTGGGATACCTCTATTCGAGAAATCCTCCATTGCCCTGTTATTTTATCTAATGCCAAATAGCAACGAGTTTTGCAGTTTGTTGAGACCACTGTTTTCCTTCTCTTTGGTGCCTTTACACGAGATGTGCGGTATCCATCTCTGTTACAATGCAAAGCCTGATTAACAACCACTCTCTGATCATTTCTAGTCTCCCAGCCGGTGGTTCTTATTTTGACGACAAATCCAGTCCTAGCCGCATATCGGTAATAATATGCACGCGCATTTTCTAATGTGCCGAAGCACATTCCCTCCTTGAGATCTAGCTTCTTGTCACCAATGGCTTGGTTTATGACTTAGAAAAAAAAGAAAGAAAGAAAAAACAAATGAAACTCTACCTAATAGTTAACTATACAAAAGTGGCTAATTTCACTATCGAGTATAACAAATAAAACACAATACTGTAATTTTAGGTGCTATTTTCGTTTTATTATGTATGTTAACGTGGATGTTAACTTCATGTAATTATGAATGTTATTCATATAAACTTATTGATTGCATAAAGCATGAACTTTACACGAATATTATGCATATAACTAAAAAAAATTAATGAGCAAAATAAAAAAGATTTAAATACCAATTACCAAAAAAAATTTAAATACTAAAAAAAAATACTGCTTATTTTAGAGATCAACATCATAAAACTATTTTAAAAAATTAAAGGTATACATTTGAAACATATATAAAAATTGAAGGTATACATTTGAAGGTATATATTTGAAACATATATAAAATGGTATATAAAACATTTTTCTAAAATAATTATTGGTTTTTCAGTTTTTAATCTCTATAAAAATTAGGTTTTTGCTAATAAGAGATCTAAAGATATAATTAAGGATACTACAAATAAAATTTTGAAAAAAAGATGTAAAAATAAATCAAAGGTGAAAGTATATCGTTCACATGTTACGAAAACAATTTTTAATGCTTCTATTTTCATAAAATTATTTTTAAAAATTAAAAAATATAACAAAAATAATAAAAAAATTTATTTTTCTGAAAGTATATCATTCACATGTTACGAAAACAATTTTAAATGCTTCTATTTTCATAAAACTATTTTTAAAAATTAAAAAATATAACAAAAATAATAAAAAAAATATTTTTCTTGACATAAATAGCAAATAAATAATGATCAAGAATGTTACGCATATAACTAAAGTGCTAAAAAATACACAAAAAATAATCCGGGTTATTACCATACCTCATCAAAGCTAGTGTAGTTTTCCATATTCTCAGAAATTGATTGACTGGCAACAATTTCATCGGGTGAGTCCGTCTGTTATTCAAATTCTTCAACACCTTCTGCCAGAGGTACTGTATTAAGGTCGAAATCAATTTCCATACAAATTTCAATGATAAAAATAATTTCTTGTAAAATTTCTTGGCTTATACACTATTTGTGCTTGCAATGGTGTTATTTTTGTGATTTTTGAATGAACTAGTGTATGTTGTACGGGATAATTAATAAAAATATATAAATTTTTTTAAAAGAGATTAAACAAAAAATATATATAATAATTATTATTATAAATATTTTATAAAGTTGTAATTAAAATCAAAATTTAATTATTTTTAATATTAAAAATATTAAAAATAATTAGTATTTGTCTTAACTGATTTGGATTGATTGAGTAGTCATTTCACTTGTCTATCTAAGTAAGTATTAGAGTGTCGAATCCCGTCTTGTGTATATAACAACTCATTGGCTACGGCAGACCCTTAATAAATGGAGCTTCAATCCGTGGAGGATTAGTTCTCGACCAGCCGAGTTGGAAAATACAGTGAAAGAAAATAGTATTTGTCTTGAAAGTAGAACAATTCTCATTGATGATAGTAATATTTATAGAGATTTTCTTTAGTTGAAATTTAACTGTGACAATTTTATTTATTGGTATCATATTCATTCAAGAAGTCAAACAATATGATCAACGTTATTACCGGTTAAAATTTTATATTTTATGACATAATTTTCAAGCTTCTAAACTTATAAACTTATGTCATTAGAAAAGCTATTAGATTAATTAATATTTTTTGGTAATATTACCAAAACACCATAGTTGAGTATATTAATTTGTGTAAAAAGAAACTATAATAACTTTTGTTATTCAATATATAATTTATTCTATTGAAAAATGAATTATTATTCCTAGATTGGAATATATTTTTTCCTCCATTTTTATATCATTTTATTTGACAATAATTGCCATTAAAAAAATAAATAACTACACTATTTTATAATATGATATGTACAAATAATTTTTTATTTTAAAATTAATACTGTTTAGTGAAAAAAATTTAAAATATTTTCTTACACAAATTTAAATTTAAATTTAAATTTGAATTCAAAAGTGATGGACAACTCACCTTTTTTAAAATTTTAATAACAAAAACAAAATTGATTAGCTACAAAATATTCAACATTTAATAATTTCAATCATTTAAATTTTAATTACCAAAAATTAAGTTAGAAATTAATTATAACTTAATAATCGATAATATATATATATATATATATATATTAATACACAAATAATAATATCTAATATATCATTTAATTTTTTTAACAGAGCTAATGTATAATTTATTGAGAATTGATTTATTGTCTAAAGTTTTTTTATAAACTTTGTGGTATGTGAAAATAATGATCTTATTTTTTATTATTAGTTAAAAAATTATTCATAATTTTTTATTATGTAATTAACTTAATTAATAACCTTTATTATTATTTTTTTACCAAAAAAATTATGTTTATATTATTTGTATATTTTTTAATACTAATAAATATGTAGGTATTTGTACTATTATATTTATTGTCATAGATAATGGCTTAAATTACTTATTTCATATGTTAAATAATATAAATTATATTTTATATATTAAATTCATCAATTTATCCATATCAAGAGGAGAAAAATTATGCAATAGATCGTATGATATAAAGATTAGTTAATTTACATATAAATTATCTTTAGAAAAATAAAGAAATAATTTATCACAAATAATAATCCTTGATGTATGTAGTGTCATGTATATTATAACAACTCGAATTTTTAAAATTAAATTTTATGTTTTAAATTTAAAAATAAAATTTAATTTAATTATGACTTATTCTATTATTTTGAATTATCTATCAGAAACTATATTGATAGTTACAGTTTAAATTAATTTTTATAAATTTTTATTATTATTATTATTATTATTATTAGGAAAGTTTCCAACGAAATCATTTGATAATAAAAGGAAAAGAAACATGGCTTAATGTACATGTATATATGTATAACGATGACACATGTTCTCTTTCATTTAATTAAACCATGACACCTAATCTTATTACTAAGCAAATCCCCTTTTCTAATTATAAAGCACCATCAGCCACCTCATTAGCTAAACTTATTACTCAATGAATAATTTCCTTGTTCCTTTCTTCACCGAACTCAGAAGAAAGAAAATAAGAAAAGCAGAGACCGAATGTTGCATGAAGGAACTGTAACCCCACTCAAATTTTCGATTTCGATTTCTTGCGATCTGTAACTCCAATAAAAAATTTAATCTGATAAAAATGATTGTATCCTCTTTCTCTACACGTTGACGTCACTTTTGATTCGATAAAAGTTGATGGTGACATAGCTCCTCTTCTCCTTGAGTTCGGCTAACTGGAGTTTTAGGAAGCACAGACGATTTCTGATGCTTTTTTCTTCAGCAGTTCGATCAGAAAGCTTCTTCGGAGCTTCTGTTGTTTTGATTTCGTACGGAGGTATGGGATTTTATTTTGAAATTAACTGTTTTAAACTATGAATGCCATGGAAGTCTAGTGGGTATTTGTAAATAATTTAAGATTGTTTGGAATGACTGAATTTGATGAATATGTATTTAATTTCTTGATTGAAAAGAGGTTGAAAATAGTTCAGCTGAGACTCGAAAAGGGTGGCTAAGCCCGAGTTTTAGGGGAAGTGCTGCCAAAATTTTATAAAATCTGAGGTTTTATTTGAAAAGTTATTTTAAAAGATTTGGTTTTGAAAAATTAAATTATTTAAAATATATTTAGTTAAGAAAAGATTTATTCTATTTTAAAGTTTGATTTATTAAGAAAAATATAATGTTTTAAACCCAATCTTTTAAGGAGAGATTTTGTTTTAAGTAAAGATTTGAGCTCAATTTATTAAGAAAAGGAATCTCTGCCATAGGAGAGCAGAGAACAAGGATTTAAAGAATATATTAATTAATGAAGTGTCTGCCACAGGAGAGCAGATGTGACATTGTTTGGGCCTTAGTGCCAAATGTAAAGTGGGGACGCCCACACACTGAGAACTGTTTTTCAGATGTACGCTTATTGATTTGGAAAGTCACACTGATGCGGCCTAGCCGTACGACTTAAAGTCACACTGATGCGGCCTGGCCGTACGACTTATAAGCACACTGATGCATCTGGAACCATATCTGGGACTTGTGCCCGGGTAATGTCGGGAGCGGGTAGGCAACCGACACATGAGCTCATGGCCTGCGTTAGGGATAGACATGCATCATGTTGTTTGCACATTTACATTTGATTGCGCTTGCTTGTTTTATTACTTTGTGATTGTATTGTTTGTCTTGTTGTGACTTGCTTGTGCATTGAATTGAATCTCTTGCTTGCACTATTTGTTTGTGAGTGTATTAAAGTGATTACGAGTTGACTTTTGACTGAGGATTAACTATGTGCCTGAGAGACAGAAAATGTGACTAGTTTTATATTTAAGTTTTGTTTTGAGTTTAGAAATTTAAAGAAAAGTAATTATTTATCTAAAGTAGAAATAAAAGTATTTTCAAAGGGTTAACAAAATAGTTTTACTAAGTAAGTTAATTATTTGCATTAAATTCATTACTTTTACGGCATTCCCATTCCCTACTGAGAACTTGTGGTTTGTTCTCACCCCAAAATCTTCCACCCTTTCAGTGACACAGGTTCGAAGATTCAGTTAGAAGATGCAGACGACTAGTAGATTAACTTGTGATTCCTGTTATTTTTATAGAGTTCCCTCGCCCTTGTTGCTTTAAGTTTTATTTTATCCAGAGGGATAGGTATTGTATTTGAGTTTTATATTGAATTCATTTGTATAGCATTTACTATTATTAATAATTGTGTGATTTTAATTACTACAAATAATTTTCTGGTATTTTCTTATAAACTGAAACGCAATATCGACCTAAAGGCTCAATATTAAATAGTAAATAAGGAGAACAGGTTAGTAACTCCTTACTTTTGGTACGATCATGACGTGCTAAAGGTTAGGGTGTTACATATATATTAGGATGATCTATTTTAATTATGTGAGTGATTATTATTATTCACTTTTTCAATAAGATAGTAAATAATATATAAAAAAAAGATAATTAGAATTTTTTGTTTGATTATAAAATCTACTGTAAGTATATCTAACTTTTATATATACTAAATATAATCATATTTAATAGTATAATATTTATTACAGTAATGACTCAAAATATTAAGTCAAGTGAGTAAGATCAATCTAGGTCTATTGTTAGGATCCTACATCCGAATTAGGTTCATTGTCTTAAAACCCGATCCAGATAAAGTTCACGTGTCCTATCTCAAATCGGCTCAAATTGGATTTTCGGTGTTAGTTAGATATAGTAATAGATACTTGTGTGGGCACGACGGCAGACCCCTTTTCCCGTCCTTCGTTCCCGTTTTTTAAAAAAAAAAAATCCCCCGTTCGCTCTCCATCTTCGTCGCAAATTCCCCTATTTAATTATCCCTTAGCGAATGCAGATACCCACGATTATTTAATTTATGAATATTCTTTGAAAATTTTTGAAAAAAATAACAAAAAAAAACAATAATAATATAATAATAATAACAAGTGTAATAGCCTATGACATGCATGTGATAAGATTGAAATTATAATTTTAAATTCTTTTGTTAAAATTAATTTGAATTATAATAATTTGATTAATAAAAATGTAACATATTATGTATTGTTTATTTTTTCTTAATCTAGTATTAAATGTATTAACTCTAAAATAGTTATTAATTAATTTTAGTAATTTACTTTTTTCAATAAATCAAACATATATACTCAATGTGACCATAAATAACCTAGTAATATTTAGATCCACCAACAATTTTTTATATGTTATTTTACTGTCAAGTAAGAACATATCAAAATCAGCTAAAAATAAATAATAAATTATTAGAGAATTCTAATGCACAAAATTCTCTAATAAACAATAAATAATTTAAACCCACTAAAAAATAACTCAACACTTTTCTTTGATACTTGCAAAACATACCTGAAATAATATTATATCAATGTTAGTATATAGTTTTACAATCATCGACCGTATTTACTATACGTGACTCCTTCTTAAAAGTTATTCTACATACGTGTGCAGTCGAAAGATAAATTACTGGACTTTATTTTATTTTTCTAAATTACTATAATTATGCATTATTCATTAAATGTTAATTGTAATATAATTATAATAATTGGAGGGAAAATGAATTCATGAGGAATTGACACTTCACTTTTATTAGTTGATAATGTATTAAATATTGATTTTATATAATTAGAATAAAGATATTTTTCTAAATTAGTATAATCATGCATTATTCGTTAAATGTTAATTGTAATATAATTATAATAAAGATATTTTTTTAAAATAAAATTAGAAGAGAAAATAGTGATTTCATTTTAGAGAAAAAATGAATTCATGAGAAATTGATACCTCACTTTTATTAGTTGGAGGAAAAATCCAGTTTTAGTATATTTCTCGTTATTATATATTTTTCTCTAATCATATATCCACTGTTTTCTTTCCTTCATTTCAGTATTTTGAATCTGGGTTTAACTTGTCGTAGTTCTCACTTCTCAGTCATTCTATTAGATGTAGTTGATAACTATTAAAATTCTTTGATTAACATAGGAGAAAAATATATTATTATATGATAGAATTAATATGAGTATATTTTGTTATTAAATACACAAAGTTAATATAAAATAAAATTACACATAAAAAGCAAAGAAAATAAAATTAAAATAGCAAAAACGATAAAAAGATTATTTTTACAATTTTGTTTTGTCATTTTTATGTATAGAAGATTAGAAAATAATAAACTTTTAACTAAATTAATTTTGTATTTGTTATATTCAAATTAAATAAGTAATAAATTATATTATTTTAATTTATTCCTTAAATTTATATATCATAAAAATCAAATCAATATACATAATTTTAAATTGTGTGATACTTAAATATCTAATCAAATTAATTAGTTGATATAATTAATGCATCATAATGAATTGTATTTAACGAGTTAAATAAAATAAATTAAGAAACACTCTCAGAAACATGCTACGTTGACTCAATCATTAAATGTAAAAAATCAATTTTTATATAATAGAATCGATAATATAATAGACGGCAAGAAAGAGAAAGATAAACATTTTAGATCTTAGGTTGTTTCATTTAGATATTGTAATGTGGGTATCACATTATTTTACTTATTCTACCCTATGGACTTTTTTGCAACTTTATTTCAGTATCAATAGAATCACTACCTTTTAGTAATAAATTAAAATCCAAAATAAAATTGAAAAAAAAGGTAAAGAATATAAAATTATTGATTGAAATTTTATTTTATTTTTTGTTATTATAACAGGTATTTTTATTTAATATATCAACACCGTACAAAATTAATCGTAAAAAAAGTATAAAATATAAATAAATATACTGAATTAAGAGATAAAATTATATTTGTTATCTCATTTTTACTTTTAGCAGCACAATAGAATATCATATACTCAACATAATTTAAGATGTAAATTATAATTAATTATACTTTTTATTTTAAAATATTAAAATTAATCTTAATATAAATAAAAATAATTTAATATATTAAATAAATTAATAGAATAATATAAGTTAACTATTTTTTTTATTAATTTTGTTATTTTTTTTACTACCTTTAAAATTACGACTTTTTTTAAAAATTTGACCATGAAATAAAATTAGAGTTGTTGGTCTACACCATTAAAAAAAATAATACTATGCAATTACATTTGTACATATAACATGTTTCTAAATTTTTATATGCTAAACTTAAGATTATGTATTTCTTTGTTTATGCCATAAATAAGTATATATTTACAATGATTTGTATTGATTTAAAAGCTTAAAATTTTTTGTTTGTATTAATTTTATATTTAATATTAAAACTTGAAAATTTACTATATTATTTTACTATTAATGTATGCAGTATTACATTATAAAATATAAAAATTAAAATGATTATTATATAGCTTAGATGGATTGAATTTTAGTAATTTTAATTAGTTAATAATATAAAATAAGATAGAAGTAACTATTTATAATTGAATAGTTTTGGTTGATTAGACTAAAAAAATCGAAAAACACTCTAAATAAAAAGCCAAATTAACTTTAATATTAAATTCATTAATACGTGATGGTGTTTTTGTGGAAAAACAAATTCCAAACACCTAAAACTCACCGGCAAGTATATCGGGTCGCATCAAGTAGTAAAACTCACTTAGAGTGAGGTCGATCTCACAGGGATTGATGGATCAAGCAACTTTAGTGGGTGATTAGTTTAGTCAAGTTAACATTGCGTGAATTGTGTGACGTTGATCAACAGAAAGTAAATTGCAGTGAAATATAAATGGCAGAAAGTAAATGACAATAAATGTAAAGGGCAAGGAATATAAATTGGCAAAAACTTAAATGACAATAAATGTAAATTGCAGTGAATTATAAAGGGGGTTGGGGTGCTGGAAATTAAAGAGAGCAGTAAAGCAAGCAATTGAAGAGATCTTGAGAACAAGTAACAGGAAATTTAAAGTGCGGAAAAAGTAAATTCAAATCACAGCAGCTCAAATGTAAAGTGTAGATGAACAAAAGTGCAGGAAAATAAATTGAGAGCATTAGGAACAGAAAGTAAAAATTGCAGAGAAAAAAATTGTAGCAAAAAAATAAACCAGCAAGAAAACTCAATTCAATTGTGAAATCTATCTAAAAAGACAAGTGAAGATCTCAGGGGATCAAAGAGACTAGAAAACAAGTCTAGATCTCACTCCCTTCCTTGATCCAACAAAGAACAAGATGTAGGAAAATTAAAGATGAAAGCAATGAAAAGAACTTTGATTCAAATCACAATTCACTTGAAAGTTTGCAGAAGAAGAAAACATAGAGAATTCTCAAGGTGAGATTGAAACAGAATTTCTTCAATTCTCAACCCAAGATTCAAAACAGAAATGAAAACTAAGAGAGAGCTCTCAAATCCTAATGATCCTTAGTGAAGCCAGCCTCTAATGCTCTCTATTAGAGCCAACCTCCCTCTTAACAAAGATGAAAATGATGCCTTATATAGGCTTTACAAAATGAAAATGAAAATGAAATTGAAATTAAAAATAAATTACAATTAAATGAAATTCCTACTTAACTATCTCTTGTACCTTTGAGTGATGGTAATGGGCTTAGCTTGCTTTGGATTTGAGGAAGAATGGATCGGATGGCCTTGATGAAATTGGGTTGAAGATAGCCTCAGTTGATTGGTCTTGAACTTGAGAAGAAATCCGTTTGCAATTTGGACTTTGGAGCCTTTAAGTTTGAGTCAAAGTTTGAGGCAAACTTTAACTCAAACGTTGGATTGCTGAAATTATGCAGAACGGGATTTATCTGTCACTCACGTTTGAGTTCACGTTTGAGATCTAACGTGAACTCAAACGTGCTCCTTCCAAGAATACTTTGACGCCAACGTTTGCCTCCAAGTTTGAGGCAAACTTGGATGCAAACTTGGCCTCCCCTGGGTATAGATGTTTCACCTCCCTGGGTGTATACGTTTCACCAACTGTCTTTGCCATTCATCCATTACTAATGCCGATGATAGTATTAATTAAATGCATGCTTTACTTTTATTAATAAAGCCAATGCATTAGCGTTTTTGTAATTGACATGCTTTCTTCCATTGGCTTTAATGCATGCATTTCATTCATTCATTTATTGGCATTAGTAATTAAGTTCCATGCATGCTTTCATTGGTTCCTTTTAGTAATGCCGTAGCATTCCCTTTTTTTGGCATAAATGATTTAATGCTTTATGCATGCATTAATTGGCTTTGTAATGCCAATTAACGTGAAGCTCGTGCATTTCATCCATGCATGCTTTAGTTTCTAATTCATGCATTCATAAGGCATATATGCATGCCATGGCTTCATGGTCATGAGTCATGCTTTTAAAAGCGTGGCCTAAGGCTCCAAGGTGTGTTCAATTTTCAAAGTGTGTCCAAAATTTCTCTTTTCTTCTTTTTAGTTTATTTTGTGCTCTTTTGCTTCTTTTTCTTCTTATTTTCTACAAAATTTATCAAATCAAAAGATCAAGGAAATATACCAATTAAGTACAAAAGCATTCAATATTTAAGCACAAATCATCAATTTCTTGTATGAAAAAGCATAAAAAAACATGACACGGTGACATGTCATCAATACGATTTTAATTTTATATAATAGTTAGATAATAAATTAGTAAAAGCAAATGGAAGGATGACTTTAATTAGTATTTGATAAAATATTCATTTAGAATAATTAAAAAAAGTAAAAGTATAATATTATTAAAAATAATACATTTTTATGTTTAAAATATATTTAAATAAAATAAGTGTAAAATATAAAATTTAGAATAACATAGCTTCATGAATATTAATCATTAATCAATTATGAATTAACATAAAATTATAATACAATTTATTGACGAAAAATAATCAACAATTAATATTAATAAATATAAAAATCATCCAAACACTTTTATTAAAAGTATGAGTGGTTAATTATCATTTATTATTATTAATATTTTATTCATAACTAAAACTAAAAATATAATTATTCAGATTTAGATTTTAGAAGAATAAACGTATAAGTAACAAATAATCTATTTTATCATGTATATTATAAATCAACGAATTAAACTAACTGATATAATGAATTATAATTAATTAATTGGTATAAATTATAATAAATTATATGATATTTAAAAAAAATAAAATGAATAAGAAGAAAATAAAAAGAAATAGAAGAGATAAAAGACTATAATAAAATAAATTAAGTGTGAGAATTTTATTTTTTTTTACAATTTTATATCACATCCGTTTCAATAATAATAAATAAAAATACATCAACTTGATATCTAAGAGAAAATGATGAGATAAAATCATAACACAGTTCTAAAACAAAAGCTTAAATTAAACCATAATATCATTCCATAACACAAATTGAAAATAATTTACATTATAATATACCACACAAACAGGTAAATGACTTAAGCTTAATTACAGAATTTTTTTTATTTATGCATACATGATAACACCATGGTCTATGAATGCTTCATGGATAACATATCATATATTGCTCTGAATGATGAGCACGGGAGTTGAAGAGTGTGTGGTGGTTTGTGTCCACGATAGTTAACTTTTTGCGACGACGCCTCATAGGAAGAAAAAGAATTGTTGTAAAAGCTACCTAATGAAAGAGTAATTGGTAAATGAATGATATTTTCTTCTAGCATATATGGTCTTTTATAGTGGTAAAATAAAAATGGAAGGAATAAAATTTTATATTTTTATATTCGGAATAGAATTTGATATTTATCGTAATAAAATTAAATAACTAATCAATTATAATTCATGTATTTAAATAAATAAAATAAATTAAATAAAAATATTTTTAAAAATTAATCAAATTAGTTAGTTGATACAAATAATTAGTATAATTGATTTTATTTGATTTATTGAATTCAAAAAAATAAATTAGGAAATAATTGATTAAATTAATTAGTTGATATAATTAATTTATTATAATTGATTGGATTTAATAAATTAAAAAAATAAATAGAAAAACATATGAGACAATAATTTTTTTAACTAAATTAATCTGTATTTATTGTATTTAATCATTATAAGTAACAATTCATCTATGCTATTATGTACCTTAGAAATTAATGAATTAAAATAATTGATATAATAAATTACAATTATTTGATTGATATGAATTATAATAAATCGTGTGATATTTAAATATCTAATCAAATCAATTAGTTGATATAATTAATTTACTGTAATGAATTATATTCAATGAATTATAAAAAATAAATTAAGAAACACGCTCAAAAGTAGTGACAGATCCAGAAAATTTAAATAGTGGAGGTAAACATATGGCATATAAAAATAATAAAAAATATTTATAAATATATCAAAATATATAAAAAATAAATAATATAAAAATATTAAATATTAAATAATTTTTATGTAATCATTATCAATATTAATATATTGATAAATAATAATATGGTTATTAATTTATCTTTCTGTAAATTAAATATAGTAATAATAAATGAAATTAATCAAAATATAAATAAGTTATCTTCTAATCAATAATAAAAGTAAAATATATTTTTTTATAAATTATATACAATAAATGATATTTTAAATAAATGATATTTTTTATGTTATATTTTTTTCAATAAATGATATCACGGGTAATTATCATTATCATATATTATTATTATTATTATTATTATTATTATTATTATTATTATTAAAATAATTAAAAGTATTTTTAATTGATAAATGATAAGTAGTTTAATAATGCATTAAATATTGATTTGATATAATTATAATAAAGATAAGTTTCTAAATTAGTATAATTATGTATTATTCATTAAATATTAATTATAATATAATTATACTAAAGATATTTTTTATAAAATAATTTCGAATAGAGAATAGGAAAGTTCATTTTGGAGGAAAAAAGGAGTCACGAGAGATCGACACTTCACCTTCGTTAGTTGGGAGAAAACCCAGTTTTAGTATATTAAGTAGATAATAATAATAATAATAATAATAATAATAATAATAATAATAATAAAATCAATTCAATATAATTTAACACAACTCATAATATATTTATTATAAAAAATAACATTTAAAAAAATATAAAAATAACTTCCAACATAATAACATAATATAATATTTTAGAGCAAGACTGAGCGACATAATAACGAACTTAAGAGGCAGAGAAAGTGAGTTAGAGGAAGAGTAGATACAAAATCAAGGCTAAATATGATTCTAGAAAAAAAAAAGAGTTTAAATTGGAGAGAGAAATTAGGATTACCAAATTTAAGAAATATATATATATATATATATATATAAGGATAAATCAGTAATTTATATTCACGTGAATTTAACGGGTCCTTTGAAGAGGGTACCTATGTCCCCATCCCAGTCGATTTCACGTGGACAGGTCTTCACCTGTAAAAATTTTACTGATCTTCATTTAGTCCCAGATTGGTTAGTTCTTTTATTATTCTAATTGCTAGCATTTGTTAGTTCGTGATGTGAAACTATTCTAGTCACTTATTAAATTCCTAGATAACCAAAGTTTAAACTATATCATTCTCATAAAATAATAACCCCCTTAAAAACTATTAACCAAAATATATAAAAAAATATATAAAACAAAATCATAGAAAATTTTGACAAAATAAAGAAATTACAAAGATTATAACGGAAGTACAAAAAAAAGAGAAAAAAAAGTATAAAATACATAATAATAATAATAATAATAATAATAATAATAATAATAATAATAATAATAATAGGTAAAAAGTTTAAATTAAATTTATTTATTTTATTTTCTTATTCATTATTTATTAAATAGTTTAATATTTATTTTGTTCAAATTAAATCATTAGTATAATTAATTATTTATACTTAATGTTTTTTATTTAGTAGTATAACTAAAACATATTGAAATATCAAGAATAAAACTAAAATTAAATATTAAGGATAAAGTTAAGAATTTATATTTACTATTTTATAATTTTTTTAAATAAAAATAGGAAATAATATATTTATAAGTAAATAATTATTATTATTAAAAATTGAATATCCAGATAAAACAAAAATAAATTATAACTTGTAAAAATAATTTATAAGATTTGTTACACAAATATTAAAATGTATGAACTGTCGTAATATCATTAATACAAATACAAATCATACAATATAAACAAATGTATAAAAGTAGAAATAAAATCTTCAAACTCAATCAATGTAACAATAAATGAAAATTTTGTTATTTATCTACTAAACGTGGTAGTAAATACTGGATAAAATAAAATATATTTTATAAATATATTTACAGATAACTAAAAAAATTAAAAACAAACACACTAAACAATATAGAGCATCAATAGTAAAATATAACGTAAAAAAGTCACTTACATTCAAAAAGAACATGCATGTGATGAATTATAATAAATTTACAAGTTTAATTACCCGTGCCATGCACGTGATAAGATTGAAATTATAATTTTAAGTTGTTGTGTTAAAATTAATTTTAATTATAATAATTTAATTAATAAAAAATAACTTGTATGCATTGTTTTTCTTTTCTTAATATAGTGTTAATTGCATTAACTATAAAATAGTTATTTGATCTACTTTTTTCAATAAATCAGACATATATACTCAATATGACCATAAATAATCTAGTAATACTTAAATCCACTAACAAAGTTTTACATGTTGATTGACTGTGAAGTAAGAACATATCAAAATCAGCTCAAAATGAAGAACAAATTAATAGAGAATCCTAATGCAGAAAGTTATGTAATAAACAATAAATAATTTAAACCTACTAAATAACAATTCAATGCTATCCTTTGATACCTGCAAAATATATACATGAAACAATACGGTATCAATGTTTGTATATAAAATTATATGGTTAATGTAATTATAAAATTGTTTATTAAGAGAATAAAATAATACGAATTCTTATGATAATTTTAATATTCTCAAACTATTAATGTACAATAAGAATTCATCTATTAGTTCCTAGAATTTCTAAATTTTTTGAAGTGATAGTAATAAATTTTAATAAATAAATAGATTTAGTAAGACATTTTGTTATTACCTTTTCATTATAGGCTCTCAAAAACTTCTCTATATACCACATTCATCGTGCAGTTATCTTTCAAGTGTCCATGATCTTGCAACAGCTCTCACAAACCATCTTTACTCGTTACCCTTGATAACGCAACATACAATTGACCATGGGTGAAAACTGGCCTTGGAAGGTAAATTCCAACTTTCGATAGAATTTGTCCCTGGGACTTATTTATTGTCATTGCAAATGATATGATAATTGGGAATTGTCTTCTTTGAAACCTGACCGGCAATGTTTCATTATTTGGAATTAGATTCAGTCTTGGGATAAGAACAATACAGAGCTTTGTTACCAGTTAAAGTCTTGCATTCTATCACATGATTTTTCATTCTTCTAACTTGCATCCTCGCTCCATTGCACAAACCATTAATTTGGTCTATATTCCGTAGCAACATAACAGGAGCACCAACCTTCAGAACCAACTTGTGTGATGGTAGACCTGAACAATTTATTCCATTTAGAATCTCCGGCGAGAAAGCATCTAACTCAAATTCCATATTTTCCTCCTCAGCACACACAGAGTCTGAACTTAAGTAGACTCTTTCTTGTCCAGGTAACCCTACAGTCATCTTGTTGACATCAGTGACACAATCCAAAGTTGGTGCAAGAATTGCTCTATCCTTGAAATAATTTTCTACGAATAAATTGGATAACATATCTGGATACACGAAATCAATGAGGTCATCCAAAGCTGTCTCAGAGTTCTTAACCAAAATGTCAGATGGTATATGAACGATCGATTTACCATCTGTTGTATCACCAGCCAAACCATCACCAATTTTGAGTAGCCATTCTGCAAAATTTCTGAGTTCTTGTATATTGTTGTTTTCACCTAGTGACAATCTCATGTTTTTTGTAAGCTTCAAAACCTTACAGTTATGCCACAAATATGAAGAATTAATAGAAGACTGAATTATATCTTGCCTTGAGCCTCTGGGAATCACAGGTAAAATTTGTCTAAAATCTCTTCCGAGAACAACAACTTTACCTCCAAATGGCAAATGAGCATTATACGAATCTGAGCACCTTAAGATGTCTCTGAGGCATTTGTCCAAAGCTTCGTAACAATATTTACTTATCATTGGAGCTTCATCCCATATGATTAATTTGGCCTTGGATATTAACCTTGCAAGAGGACTTCCCTGTTTAATGCTACACAAAGAATCTTCATTTATGGTCAAAGGAATTTTAAACCTTGAATGTGCAGTTCTTCCATTAGCCAATAAAAGTGCAGCAATCCCACTCGAAGCAACATTTAAAACTATAACTCCTTTAGACCTAATTGAGCATGATATAGTTGACCATAAGAATGTTTTTCCACAACCACCTTGACCGTATAAGAAGAAAATTCCACCCATATTACCACTAACAGCACCAATTATTTGATCGTATGCAAATTTCTGCTCATTAGTTAGCCTTTCTAAATACCCACCTAGTTCATTCGCGAGAGCATTAATGTCAAAGATCAACTCTTCCATTATAATTCTGTCTTCTAAGCTGGACACCAAATTTTCTGAAGGATATGGCATTCCACAATATTCTTTCAATGACTTGCCATTTAACTGGAGCAAATCCTCAATTTTTACAAGTGCAATATCTTTTATTTGGACTTCTGACATGATCAAATATGTATTTTTTCAATTTAAAATAACACAATTACTTGAAAAATTATTAAATTAGTCTCTCGTAAAAAAGTTTGAAATGCATTGTTGAATGATAAATAACACTCCTTGTTTTTAGTTTAAAAAATGCTTCATTAGTAACATGTCCTTTTAAAAAATATTATTGTGATTAACATGAATATCAAAATCATTATAACATACAAAAAAAAGGCACACAAACAACCGATGCAAATGCAAGTATTAGAAGTATGTGGATTTAGTTACGGTTTCTTAGATTAAGTAGATATGGTTTACAGCAATGAATCAAAATTTGTATTAAGAGGAGGAAGTAAAGCAAGTACGAAACTAATATATATATAATCCAATTTTTAAGTAATGTTTTGTTATATTTCCTAAATATTATCAGAGAGAAAGAGAAAAAGTTAAAGTGAACACCAATAAACAATTTGCCATATGTATAATAATTTTACTCCCAAAAAAGGCATTTTGTTAAAGAAAATAACTCTTAAAATTTCTTATCCAATATTTTTATTATAATTATATGATAAATTGAATTCTACCATGGAAAAAAAATTATAATAGACTATAGTTACCTTCCATTTGCAGTAATCTTCTTTGTTCATATAGTACGTCATCGGAGAGAAAGTTCCAAGTCTTTTGCCAAACAAAATCTGGCCTACTCATATTATTTGATGTTAATAAAACAACAAAAAGTCTCCTTAAAAAAGTTGCAGAGTGCCATGTTCCTACTTCAGATATTGCATCAATGAATTCTCTGTCATCCTGCAACAGTCCTAGAGCATAGCATGCATCTTTGAAGGAGTCATAAACGACACCATCAACTGTTCTTAGATCACTGAAACTCGTGCATCCCTTTTGAATGTTCAAAAGTAGCCTTAGATAGTAATCTTCCTTATTCATTGGTGGTATATGAGATATCCTTCCTATGGCATAGCCTTGCTTTCTATGAGTCCACATATGATGCTCTCCATTCCAAACAAATTTTGTTGGAAACTCAGAATAAGTCAGATTTTTTGCATCATTATGGGCTTCATTTGCTTTGAACTATCCAATCAACATAGATTGCTTGAAAAAAGAAGTCTCAACAAGTGACTAAATTGTATCGGTATCTTTGTAGACAATTGGCATATCATCAGGAAGATGGAATGGCAATCTTATTACTGCTGGTTCCTTCATTTGAATAGGATAACCAAACAATCTCTATGCAGCTTCACATGCTGATATATATCTACAATCATAATAATTACGAATTTCATCTACCTGATATTCATTGTTTTGATAAAATGCAGCTGTCACCCTGTCATTATCCTTGTGAAGATACTTGAACAAATATTTGATTGCTGAAGTTTGGCAAGTATACTCAACATTGACGTGACATCCAAATTTTAGAAGAAGACCGGGATTGTACGAAACTATGAAGGAATTGTCAACCTCTATATTTTTCTTTGATACAGTTCGCCCATCATCTCTTCTTTGATATCTTGGAAAGCCTGCTTCGTCAATAATTGTCCTATCTCGGAATGCTTTGGGGAAAAACTTTGAGCATTTACCATTGATCATGCATTGGCTCTTACTATTTAAATGACCGCATGGACCATGAACCATATATTTCTCAACAGCAGCATACAATTTTGGATTTTCCCTCTAATCTGGAATCTCTGTCTTAATAACCTTGTTTATGTCATCAATAGTTTGTGGTTTTGATTCCGGATGCATGAATAAAAGAAGATGGGCATGAGGTAGACCTCTCTTCTGAAACTCTATGGTTAGACAATCTGCAAATTTAAAAATATGATATTACTAATAATTTGGACAAAGTATATAAATATTTATGCGAAATTCTAAAGCATATAAGACTAAGTACATTGAAAATAAGTTAGATAATGTGATTTAAAAAACAGTTGATTCTAAACTAAACTATATAAACCTAAGCGTGTAGTGCGAATAAGCACAATAAAGTAAATAGGAAAAAAATATGCTAAAATAAAATCATATAAAACTGTATAAGTGTACCATACAATGAGCCTGAGGGAATACAAACTATATAAATGCACTGTAATACACTCAAGATAGTACACTATCGAATGATCGTACCATGTATATGCTATATATATAATTGTTTCTTAATAATGATAGTGTACTATACAATGAGTGTACTATAGATAATATAGATAGAGTAAACAAAAACTCGTAGGAAGATTAGTTATACTTACATCTAATAATCTTTCCAAAAAATGTTCCTTTCTTCAATTCCTTAATTAATTTATCAACCTTCAACTTGAATATTCTACATAAGATGTCTGGTCTATCCTCTGTATGGAGTCCTTGGGGTGTTACCTCTCTTTTTATCTCATTCCATTCTGGATTACATGTCATAGTGATAAAGTAACTTGGATATCCAGCATATTTACATATTTCAAAAGCATCTTTGCAATTGTTGAACATGTACCTTGGACCACCGGTAAAGTTCTTTGGGAGAATAATTCTTTGTCCAGTGTTAACGGCATTAGTTTCACCGCGAACCATACACTCATGCAATTGCTTGAACTTGCCTAGCCTCAAGTTTGGTTGTTTCAATCGTAATTATAAAAGCCGTTCTAACTCAACCATAGTGTAGGCATCTACTATGAATTGTTGCAGTAATCTTCTTGACCACAAAAGGATCTGAGACTCGTTAGTCCTTCTCTGAAGTCTGTATGCAAATAAGTCTCTCATGCTTATTGTTGATCTTTTCTCAGTTCTTCTGACATTTGGTCGAGAAGAAGTAGCTATATGTAATTTGTAACCATCCTTACCGTATGGAAACAATAAAGGATATTGAAGAGTGTAACACCCTACCATACAGAGTCTTATGCTTAAGTCATAATCCAGAGATGGCAAGGTATTACGACCTCTAAAACAAAAATCTAGTACGTATAGTAGTGTGAATAAGGATTATAACTAGGAGCCTTTGTAGAAAAAGAGGTAAACAAAAATCGCAACTCGAAAGCGCAACACTCCGATCGATAACGCAACGAGCAAAGGATAAGCTAACGCGAGATCATATATATACAAAGAGTGTCAAAAACGGGAATATCAAAACTCAAATCCGAATGCGAAGATAACCGGTCCGAGCATAGCAATATATATACATGTAATAAAATAAGGAAAACCCCAAAGGAAATCCAAAGGGACACAAATACAGAACCCTATTCTCCAAAAATCTCCTATAAGAGGAGTCATCACAGTTTGTATTATTTAGTGGAGATAAAAGTATCTAAACAAGATATATAAACCAAGACGGAGTCCCGAGAACAAAGGATCTTCGCTAATCCAGAAGTCTCCAGCATGCCTTAGCGAGAAACCTCACGTCCTGCATCTGAAAACCACAAAATCCGCATGGGTGAGAACCAGAGGTCCCCAGCATGGTAACAGTTTTCACATATATAATACATAATAATAGAGGAAAGCCGAAGGCAATCCTAGAACTTCCTCCAGATAATATCAAAGCTTATAAACAAACTAAATCGTAAGTGGCAACTAACTAAAGATCCTTCAGTCTAACTAATACTTCCCTTTCCAATTCCTTCAGACCTCCCAACCACCAGCAGGAGTATAATATAGCAAACATAGTTATATCAGACAAGAGATTTACAAATAGGAACAGATAAGGCATTTAGACAATTAGCAAGTAATATGCAGTCAAATAGGCAATCTCAAACAATTCATATAGTATGCATATGATGAATGCTTGTCCCTAGTGGCTGATGATATCATCTGTCGGTTATAGAGCCAACCCGACAAGTCCTAGTAGCTAACCATTGGACTGTCTCTCTGTCGCGCATCCCCAACTCGAGTTATACTCATCATAAACTTGATCATAATCATGATCCATATCCATCACCCTCACTGGTGAATATTTACGGGGGCGAGCTCATCCGGGCCTTTCACAGTGCCCGGCCACACTTACGACATAGGGTCAAAAGAGCTTCGAGTCTCAACCTGGAGCACGTGGTGGCTAGCCACTGCTTCCTCCCAGGGAAACCCTCATCTCCGATGGTGGAAGTGCAAACATTCACAATTCATTCAACAGCATATATGCATTTATACTTAGCCATAATCATGGCTCCGCCGTAACACGACAATAATCTAGCCATCCGGCTCACAGTTAAATCCATAACCAGCCAATTCATTAACAATTACGGCCCTTCGGCCCATGGCACAACAAGCACTTCCACCGCCATCCTCCGCATCTCACATAATCATCTTTGATCCTCATTGATCATTCATTTTTCCCTTGCTTCACTCGCAAGTTACCACATTTACTAGCCCCTTGCCTCATTGCTAGGCATATTATAATGATTTAAGACATAAGTAGTGAGATCGGAGGCTTAGAAGTATAAAATTTGGCTTTTAAAACTCAAAAATCAACTTTGGGATGAAAACAGGGCCACGCGTACGCGCACTCCACGCGCACGCATGGATGGCCACAAAATCTCATCGACACGCAAGAGTCATACGCGCGGACACGCGGGTTGAAAAATAGTCAAACGATGCACGAGCGTCAACCACGCGTACGCGTGGGTGCTCTTGCGCCCCAGGCACAAAACTGCCACAACTCTCGGGAAAATAGCTGGGTATTTGGTGTAGCGCATCGACGCACCCGTGCACACCACGCGCACGCGTGGATGGTGCTTTCTTGAAGAACGGTGCGTACGCGCCAAGTGCGCCTACGCGCGGAGGGTCATTCTGCTAAAAAAAATTTCTAAGTTAAAAGCTGCAGAATTTACAGATTCAACCCCCAATCTTCCGACAGACATAACTTTCTCATTTTAAATCGTTTTTCACCCATTCTTTGAACGGCATGGACATCCTGGATCCAATTTCATTTCTAAATAGATTTGGCACAAATCAGAGATCCGTAGTCCAAGTTATGTCCCGTCAAAGTATGCCCCCTGTTTTCATACAAAACCATAAAGTGCCATTTTCAAAACAAGCCACTTTCAACTCTTTTCAAAATCAATCAAAACATGCCAATTTCATCCCTTTTCTTTGAAATCAATCAAAATGTACCAAAATCAACATCAAGCCATCCTCAACTCACACATTGACATTTTACCAAATTTTCCAAAATCACCATCCAACCCTTTTAACACTTCTCAATCAAATGGCTAAAGGACAAACACAATATCATGTCATACTTCCTCCCTCATCCCAATTTCCAATAATACCATTTCCAATCAACCATCATTATACATAATCAACATCATACTCACCATCAACATGGTACCACCCACCAATTCAACCTTAATCATTCATCAAGCATATATCACAACATGCATTTTCTCATATATCACACAATCAAGGCATCAATATTCATATTCACATACATGATCACATCATATATCTCAACTATTTAACAACATCAACCATTCAATGCCTATCTTAGGGCCTCTAGCCTAAGTATTTCCTACCACATTACATATTAGATACGGAAAACCGAGACCATACCTTAGCCGATTTCCCAAGCTCAATCGGAGCACTTCCAAACCACTTGTCCACAAGCTCTCAAGGTCTCAACACCTCCAAGAACAGATTTTATCACACAAAACCCTCTCCCAAGCTTTCCAAAATCACCAATCAAGCTCCAATATTCACATATATACAACCTAAGCCACAATCATCATACCCATACACAACATCTCAATACCCAACATCATAGAACAACAAATTACACTAGGGTTGAGAATCTTACCACACCCAAGGTCCAAGAAGACAAGATTAACCTTCTCCTTCAAGAGAGTTGGGTCCTATAACATCAAAGAGCCCAAAATCTCAACATTTCATCCATGAAACTCGAAAACAAGGGCTGGAATTTCGAAGAGAAAAACGTGGCTTACCTTAAGATTGATTGTATGGGTTTTGTAGGGCTCTCCGCGGTGAACGCGTGGCCACAAACGGTGCGGCGATCAGAGCTCTAGATCAAAAGTTATGGTGGTTTGAAGATCAACCAAGGGAGAGAACTTGAGAGAGTGTTCTTCCCTTCCTCTCCACCATTTCAGCGTGTGTTTGTGTGTTGTGAGGAGAGAGAGTGCTAAAAACTAGGGTCTTGGTTTAGTTTAGTTGGGCCAAGGGCCCGTTTTGGGTCCGGTTGGCCCGGTTTGGTCCGTTCGGTCCAATCTTGGTCCGATTTCTATAAAATTGGTACCGAAATTCTCGTCTCACTCTCCTCTATCACATTTAGCCATAAAAATAACATTTTGGCTTTCTAGAATAAATTCTCATTTATGGGTTAATTAGCTGTTAATTAACCGGGTCTTACAAAGAATGGTGCACGAAATTACAATTACCCTTTTGCAACTCCACACAACTAACCAGCAAGTGCACTGGGTCATCCAAGTAATACCTTACGTGAGTAAGGGTCGATCCCACGGAGATTGTCGGCTTGAAGCAAGCTATGGTTATCTTGTAACTCTTAGTCAAGATATCAATAATTCTCAAATTTAATTGTAAAAAGTAAAAGAACATGAAATAAATACTTGTTATGCAGTAATGAAGAACATGTTCAGATTTTGGAGATGCTTTGTCTTCTGAATCTCTGCTTTTCTACTATCTTCTTCTTCATGCACGCAAGGCTCCTTCCATGGCAAACTTTAAGTTGGGCATCACCGTTGTCAATGGCTACTTCCCGTCCTCTCAGTGAAAATGTTCCAAATGCGCTGTCACCGCACAGATAATCATCTATCGGTTCTCGATCATGTCGGAATAGGATCCATTGATCCTTTTGCGTCTGTCACTACGCCCAACACTCGCGAGTTTGAAGCTCGTCACAGTCATCCCTTCCTAGATCCTACTCAGAATACCACAGACAAGGTTTAGACGTTCCGGATCTCAGGAATGGCCGCCAATAATTCTAGCTTATACCACGAAGACTCTGATCTGAATCATGAGGCTAAGAGATATGCATTCAATCTAAGGTAGAACGAAGGTGGTTGTCAGGCACGCGTTCATAGGTGAGAATGATGATGAGTGTCACGGATCATCACATTCATCAGGTTGAAGTGCGAATGAATATCTTAGAATAGAAGCAAGCGTGATAGAATGGAAAATAGTAGTAATTGCATTAATTCATGAAGAACAGCAGAGCTCCTCACCCCCAACAATGGGGTTTAGAGACTCATGCCGTAGAAGATACAATATGAAACGTGTAGAATGTCATGAGGTACAAGATGAATCACTAAAAGTAGTTTTTATAGTAAACTGGTGACCTAGGGTTACAGAAAATGAGTAAGCTAGGGTGTTTAGTGTAAAAATCCACTTTCGGGGCCCACTTGGTGTGTGCTTGGGCTGAGCATTGAAGCTTTCATGTGTAGAGACTTTTCTTGGAGTTAAACGCCAGCTTTTGTGCCAGTTTGGGCGTTTAACTCCAGCTTTTGTGCCAGTTCTGGAGTTAAATGCCAAAATTCTTGAGCTAACTTGAAACGCCTGTTTGGGCCATCAAATCTCGGGCAAAGTATGGACTATTATATATTGCTGGAAAGCCCAGGATGTCTACTTTCCAACTCATTTGAGAGCGTGCAAATTGGGCTTCTGTAGCTCCAGAAAATTCGCTTCGAGTGCAGGGAGGTCAGAATCCAACAGCATCTGCAGTCCTTTTTCAACCTCTGAATCAGATTTTTGCTCAGGTCCCTCAATTTTAGCCAGAAAATACCTGAAATCACAGAAAAATACACAAACTCATAGTAAAGTCTAGAAAAGTGATTTTTATTTAAAAACTAATAAAAACATAATAAAAACTGACTAAAATATACTAAAAACATACTAAAAACAATGCCAAAAAGCGTATAAATTATCCGCTCATCACAACACCAAACTTAAATTGTTGCTTGTCCCTAAGCAACTAAAAATCAAATAGGATAAAAAGAAGAGAATATACAATGAATTCTAAAAACATCTATGAAGATCAGTATTAATTAGATGAGTGGGGCTTTTAGCTTTTTGCCTCTTAATAGTTTTGGCATCTCACTTTATCCTTTGAAGTTCAGAATGATTGGCTTCTATAGGAACTCAGAATCCAGATAGTGTTATTGATTCTCCTAGTTAAGTATGTTGATTCTTGAACACAACTACTTTATGAGTCTTGGTTGTGACCCTAAGCATTTTGTTTTCCAGTATTACCACCGGATACATAAATGCCACAGACACATAACTGGGTGAACCTTTTCAGATTGTGACTCAGCTTTGCTAGAGTCCCCAATTAGAGGTATCCAGAGCTCTTAAGCACACTCTTTTTGCTTTTGGACCACGACTTTAACCGCTCAGTCTCAAGTTTTCACTTGACACCTTCACGCCACAAGCACATGGTTAAGGACAGCTTGGTTCAGCCGCTTAGGCCAGGATTTTATTCCTGTAGGCCCTCCTATCCACTGATGCTCAAAGCCTTGGATCCTTTTTTATTTCACCCTTGCCTTTTGGTTTAAAGGGCTATTGGCTTTTTTTCTTGCTTTTTCTTTTTCTTTCTTTTTCTTTTTCTTTTTTTTTTCTTTTTCTTTTTTTTTTTTTGCAAGCTTTTCACTGTTTTTTCTTGCTTCAAGAATCAATTTTATGATTTTTCAGATTATCGAATAACATTTCTCCTTTTCCATCATTCTTTCAAGAGCCAACAATTTTAACATTCATGAATCAACAAATTCAAAAATATGCACTGTTCAAGCATTCATTCAGAAAAATAAAAGTATTGCCACCACATCAAAATAATTAATCTGTTTTAAAATTTGAAATTCATGCACTTCTTTTTCTTTTTCAATTAAAAACATTTTTCATTTAAGAGAGGTGATGGATTCATTTTCATAGCTTTAAGGCATAGACACTAAGACACTAGTGATCATGTAATAAAGACACAAACATAGATAAACATAAAGCATAAAAATTTGAAAAACAGAAGATAAAGAACAAGGAGATTAAAGAATGGGTCCACCTTAGTGATGGCGGCTAGTTCTTCCTCTTGAAGATCTTATGGAGTGCTTGAGCTCCTCAATGTCTCTTTCTTGTCTTTGTTGCTCCTCTCTCATGACTCTTTGATCTTCTCTAATTTCATGAAGGAGGATGGAATGCTCTTGGTGCTCCACCCTTAGTTGTCCCCTATTGGAACTTAATTCTCCTAGGGAGGTGTTAATTTGCTCCCAATAGTTTTGTGGAGGAAAATGCATCCCTTGAGGCATCTCAGGGATTTCATGATGATGATTTTCCTCATGCTCTTGTTGAGGTCCATGAGTGGGCTCTCTTGTTTGCTCCATCCTTTTCTTAGTGATGGGCTTGTCCTCTTCAATGAGGAGTCTTGGCCACAACTTCATAGAAGTAGTCTTGATGGACCTTTGAGATGAATCTCTCCATCTCTCATGACTCGAAGGTGGAAGCAATTGCCTTTCCATTCCTCTTTCTAGAGGTTTCTCCGGCCTTAGGTGCCATTAATGGTTATGGAAAAACGAAAAAAAAAGCTGAGCTTTTCCACACCAAACTTAAAAGGTTTGCTTGTCCTCGAGCAAAAGAATAAAGAAAGGAGGAGAAGAAGAAGAGATGGATGAGATGGAGGTGTGTGAATTATTCGGCCAAGGGGGGTTTTAGGTGGTTATGATGTGGAAAAGGAAAGAGTGATGGTTTAAATTTGAGTGGGTGGGTGTAGGTGGTTTGTATGATGGTTTTGGAGGAGTAATGGAGGTGATTGGTGGAGGTTATTTGGGGAAGAGTATTATGAAAAGGTGTGAAGAAGTGAGAGAGTGAGTTTACGTTGGTGGGGATCCTGTGGGTCCACAGATCCTGAGGTGTCAAGGATTTCCCATCCCTGCACCAATTAGGCTTGCAAAACGCCCTTTGCTGCCAATCCTGGCGTTAAACGCCAGGTTGCTGCCCATTTCTGGCGTTTAATGCCAGCTTCTTGCCCTTTTCTGGCGTTAAACGCCAGTCTGGTGCCCATTTCTGGCGTTAAACACCCAGAATGGTGCCAAATTGGACGTTTAACGCCCATTCTGCTGCCTTTACTGGCGTTTAAACGCCAGTAGGCTTCTCCTCCAGGGTGTGCTATTTTTTATTCTGTTTTTCAGTTTGTTTTTGCTTTTTCAATTGTTTTTGTGACTTCACATGATCATCAACCTACAGAAAACATAAAATAACAATGGAAAATAGAAATTAACATAGATAAGTAATATTGGGTTGCCTCCCAATAAGCGCTTCTTTAATGTCAGTAGCTTGACAGTGGGCTCTCATGGAGCCTCACAGATACTCAGAGCATGATGATGGCCTCTTAACACCAAACTTAGAGTTTGGTTGTGGCCTTCCAACACCAAACTTAGAGTTTGAATGTGGGGGTTTTATTTGACTCTGTATTGAGAGAAGCCTTTCATGCTTCTTCCTTTTTCTGTCTGCAAACCATGGTGCTTCCTGAATGGCGAAGAGTTGCTCATCCAGAAAGGTTTCAGAGATCTCAGTAAGAGGGTGGGACGCCCCTGCTACTGGTTCTATCTGGGACAGGTGATCAGCTACCTGGTTCTCTATCCCTTTTCTGTCTCTTATTTCTATATCAAACTCTTGCAGAAGCAACACCCATCTTATGAGCCTGGGTTTTGAATCCTGCTTTGTGAGTAGGTATTTAAGAGCAGCATGGTCAGTATACACAATCACTTTTGAACCTACTAAATAGGATCTAAACTTGTCAATGGCATAAACCACTGCAAGTAACTCTTTTTCTGTGGTTGTGTAATTCTTCTGTGCATTATTTAAAACACGGCTAGCATAGTAAATGATGTACAGAAGCTTGTTATGCCTCTGTCCCAACACTGCACCAATGGCATGGTCACTGGCATCACACATTAGTTCGAATGGTAATGTCCAGTCAGGTGCAGAGATGACTGGTGCTCTGACCAGCTTGGCTTTTAGGGTTTCAAACACCTACAAACACTCTGTGTCAAATACAAATGGCGTGTCAGCAGCTAGCAGGTTGCTTAGAGGTTTTGCAATTTTTGAAAAATCCTTTATGAACCTCCTATAGAATCCTGCATGTCCCAGAAAGCTTCTGATTGCCTTTACATTGGCAGGTGGTGGTAATTTTTCAATTACTTCCACTTTAGCTTGATCCACCTCTATTCCCTTGTTTGAAATTTTATGCCCAAGGACAATTCCTTAAGTCACCATGAAGTGACATTTTTCCCAGTTTAAAACTAGGTTGGTCTCTTGGCATCTTTTCAGAACAAGTGCTAAATGGTCAAGACAGGAGCTAAATGAGTCTCCAAATACTGAAAAGTCATCCATGAAGACTTCCAGAAATTTTTCCACCATATCAGAGAAAATAGAGAGCATGCATCTCTGAAAGGTCGCAGGTGCATTGCACAGACCAAAAGTCATCCTTTTGTAGGCAAATACTCCAGAAGGACATGTGAATACTGTTTTCTCTTGGTCCTGAGGATCCACTACAATTTGATTGTAACCTGAATAGCCATCCAAAAAGCAGTAATATTCATGACCTGCTAGTCTCTCTAGCATCTGGTCTATGAATGGTAAAGGAAAGTGATCCTATCGGGTGGCTGTATTGAGCCTTCTGTAGTCAATACACATACGCTACCCTGTAACTGTTCTTGTAGGAACCAGTTCATTCTTTTCATTATGAACCACTGTCATACCTCCCTTCTTGGGGACAACGTGGACAAGGCTCACCCAGGGGCTATCAGAAATAGAATAAATAATCCTAGCCTCTAGTAACTTAGTGACCTCTTTCTGCACCACTTCCTTCATGGCTGGATTTAGCCGCCTCTGTGGTTGAACCACTGGCTTAGCATCATCCTCCAATAGGATCTTGTGCATGCATCTTGCTGAGCTAATGCCCTTAAGGTCACTTAAGGACCACCCAAGAGCTGTCTTGTGTGTCCTTAGCACTTGAATTAGTGCTTTCTCTTCCTGTGGATTTAAAGCAGAGCTTATGATCACTGGAAAAGTGTCACCCTCTCCCAGAAATGCATATTTCAGGGATGGTGGTAGTGGTTTGAGCTCGGGTTTAGGAGGTTTCTCCTCTTTCTGAGGGATTTTCAGAGGTTCTTTTATTTCCTCTGATTCCTCCAGATCAGGCTGAACATCTTTAAAGATGTCCTCTAGCTCTAATTCAAGACTTTCAGTCATATTGACCTCTTCCACCAGGGAGTCAATAATATCAACGCTCATGCAGTCATTTGACGTGTCTGGATGCTGCATAGCTTTGACAACATTTAACTTGAACTCATCCTCATTGACTCTCAGGGTCACTTCCCCTTTTTGGACATCAATGAGAGTTCATCCAGTTGCTAGGAAAGGTCTTCCTAGAATCAGAGTTGCACTCTTGTGCTCCTCCATTTCCAGCACTACAAAGTCAGTGGGAAAGGCAAATGGCCCAACCTTGACAATCATGTCCTCAATTATGCCTGATGGGTATTTAATGGAGCCATCAGCAAGTTGAAGACATATCCGGGTTGGTTTGACCTCTTCAGTCAAGCCAAGCTTTCTAATGGTGGATGCAGGTATTAGATTGATACTTGCTCCAAGGTCACATAGAGCTGTCTTAGTACAAGTACCCTCTATTGTGCATGGTATCATAAAGCTCCCTGGATCTTGAAGCTTCTCTGGTAAGCTTTTCAGAATGACTGCACTGCATTCTTCAGTGAGAAACACTTTTTCAGTTTCTCTCCAATCCTTCTTATGACTTAAGATCTCTTTCATGAACTTAGCATAAGAGGGTATTTGCTCAAGTGCCTCTGCAAATGGGATCTTTATCTCAAGAGTCTTGAGATAGTCTGCAAAGTGGGCAAATTATTTATCCTGCTCCGCTTGGCGGAGTTTCTGAGGGTAAGGCATCTTGGCTTTATATTCTTCAACCTTAGTGCTGCAGGTTTAGTCCCTACAGAGGTGGTTGGAGAAGCCTTCTTAGAGGAGTTACTATCAGCATTTGCAGGTGTCTGATCCCTCATTGGCGTTTGAACGCCAGGATTGGGCATCCACTGGGCGTTTAACGCCAGTCTTTCACCCTTTTCTGGCGTTTGAACGCTAGAATTATTCCTCTCTGGGCTCTTGCTGTCCTCAGGGGGATTTTGGGCAGTGGTTTGGTCATCCTCTATCAGTTGTTCCTTTCTTAGATTTCTGCTACTTTGAGTTGATTTATTCAATGTCTTCCCGCTCCTTAATTGGACAGCTTGGCATTCTTCTATTATCTGTTTAGATAGCTGCTGTCTTGTCTGATTTAATTGTGCTTCCATATTCTCATTAGCATTTTTAGTGTCCTGGAGTATCTCTTTAAATCCTACTAATTGTTTTGTCACAAGGAGTAATTGCTGATTAAGTTCAACAATTTGTTCTTGAGGATTAGGATCAGTAGTTACTGTCCTAGCCTCTTCTTTTATGGAGGACTCACTGCTTGAGTATAGATATTGATTACTAGCAACCGTATCTATGAGTTCTTGAGCCTCTTCAATCGTCTTCCTCATGTGTATAGATCCACCAGCTAAGTGGTCTAGAGACATCTGAGCTTTTTCTGTAAGCCCATAGTAGAAGATGTCTAACTGTACCCACTCTGAAAACATTTCAGAGGGGCATTTCCTTAGCATCTCTCTGTACCTCTCCCAGGCATTATAAAGGGATTCATGATCCTCTTGTTTAAAGCCTTGGATGTCCAGCCTTAGCTGTGTCATCCTTTTTGGAAGGTAGAATTGATTCAGGAATTTGTCTGTTAACTGTCTCCATGTTTTTATGCTTGTTGTGGGTTGGTTATTTAACCACCTCTTAGCTTGATCTTTTACAGCAAATGGAAATAGTAGTAATCTGTAGACATCCTGATCCACTTCTTTATCACGTACTGTGTCAGCAATTTGTAAGAACTGTGCCAGAAACTCAGTAGGTTCTTCCTGTGGAAGACCGGAATACTGGTAATTTTGCTGCACCATGATAATGAGCTGAGGATTTAGCTCAAAACTGCTTGCTTTGATGGGAGGTATACAGATGCTACTCCCATATGCAACTGCAATGGGGTTAGCATATGACCCTAGAGTCCTTTTGGACTGTCCACTTCCACTTATGTCAATGGTGGAGAAAAGGGAATTGATATGAAAATTTCTTTTTTTTTATTTAATTAAAAGTAACCGAAAAATAAAACAAAATAAATGAAAAATAAAATAAAAGTTTCGAAAATTTAAGAAAAAGAAAAAAGATAAATAAATAATTCGAATGCTAAAATGGCTAATTAATTAAAAAGATTTGAAAAATTTTGGATATGGTTTTCGAAAATTAGAGGAAAATGAAATAAAAGCAAATTGAAAACTAAATTAATTAATTAATTAGAAAGATTTTGGAATTAGCAATAAAAAAGATATGATTAAAAATTATTTTGAAAAAGAAATGATTGAGAAGATATGATTGCAATTTAATAAAAAAAGATATGATTGAAAAGATATGATTGAAGAAATTAAAAAGATCAATTTTTGAAATTAGGATTTTTGACTTGACTAAAAAAAAGATATGATTTCGAAAATCTTTGACTAAATTAATGCAAAATTTCGAGAATTATGAATAAAATAGGGAAAAGATATTTTTTATTTTTGAATTTTAATGAGGAAAGAGAAAAACAACAAAATGACACTAAACTTAAAAATTGTAGATCAAAACAAAGAGAATAAACAAGAAAACTTTGAATGTCAAGATGAACACCAAGAACTCTTTGAAGATAAGATGAACACCAAGAACAAATTTTTGAAAAAAAGAACTTTTTAAGTAAATAAAAGCACAAAAACACACCAAACTTAAAATTTTTAGAAAATCAAGCACAAATTTTCGAAAATTTAAAGGAAAACACAAAAAAGACACCAAACTTAGAATTTTTAAAGATTAAGAAACAACTAAGAACATGCAAAATCGAAAAAAATTGAAAGAAAATAAAAGCATGCAACTGACACCAAACTTAAAATATGAAACTAAACTCAAATAAAAGACTCTAAACCAACAAAAACAAATTATTCCTAATCTAAGCAACAAGATAAACCGTCAGTTTTCCAAACTCGAACAATCCTCGGCAATGGCGCCAAAAACTTGGTGCACGAAATTATAATTACACTTTTGCAACTCCGCACAACTAACCAGCAAGTGCACTGGGTCGTCCAAGTAATACCTTACGTGAGTAAGGGTTGATCCCACGGAGATTGTCGGCTTGAAGCAAGCTATGGTTATCTTGTAACTCTTAGTCAGGATATCAATAATTCTCAAATTTAATTGTAAAAAGTAAAAGAACATGAAATAAATACTTGTTATGCAGTAATGAAGAACACGTTGAGGTTTTGGAGATGCTTTGTCTTCTGAATCTCTGCTTTTCTACTATCTTCTTCTTCATGCACGCAAGGCTCCTTCCATGGCAAACTTTAAGTTGGGCATCACCGTTGTCAATGGCTACTTCCCGTCCTCTCAGTGAAAATGTTCCAAATGCGCTATCACCGCACAACTAATCATCTATCGGTTCTCGATCATGTCGGAATAGGATCCATTGATCCTTTTGCGTCTGTCACTACGCCCAACACTCGCGATTTTGAAGCTCGTCACAGTCATCCCTTCCTAGATCCTACTCAGAATACCACAGACAAGGTTTAGACGTTCCGGATCTCAGGAATGGCCGCCAATAATTCTAGCTTATACCACGAAGACTCTGATCTAAATCATGAGGCTAAGAGATATGCATTCAATCTAAGGTAGAACGGAGGTGGTTGTCAGGCACGCGTTCATAGGTGAGAATGATGATGAGTGTCACGGATCATCACATTCATCAGGTTGAAGTGCGAATGAATATCTTAGAATAGAAGCAAGCGTGATAGAATGGAAAACAGTAGTAATTGCATTAATTCATGAAGAACAGCAGAGCTCCTCACCCCCAACAATGGGGTTTAGAGACTCATGCTGTAGAAGATACAATATAAAACGTGTAGAATGTCATGAGGTACAAGATGAATCACTAAAAGTAGTTTTTATAGTAAACTGGTGACCTAGGGTTACAGAAAATGAGTAAGCTAGGGTGTTTAGTGTAAAAATCCACTTCCGGGGCCCACTTGGTGTGTGTTTGGACTGAGCATTGAAGCTTTCATGTGTAGAGACTTTTCTTGGAGTTAAACGCCAGCTTTTGTGCCAGTTTGGGCGTTTAACTCCAGCTTTTGTGCCAGTTCTGGAGTTAAACGCCAGAATTCTTGAGCTGACTTAGAATGCCTATTTGGGCCATTAAATCTTGGGAAAAGTATGGACTATTATATATTGCTGGAAAGCCTAGAATGTCTACTTTCCAACACACTTGAGAGCGCGCCAATTGGGCTTCTGTAGCTCCAGAAAATCTACTTCGAGTGCAGGGAGGTCAGAATCTAACAGCATCTGCAGTCCTTTTTCAGCCTCTGAATCAGATTTTTGCTCAGGTCCCTCAATTTCAGCCAGAAAATACCTGAAATCACAGAAAAATACACAAACTCATAGTAAAGTCCAGAAAAGTGATTTTTATTTAAAAACTAATAAAAACATAATAAAAACTGACTAAAATATACTAAAAACATACTAAAAACAATGCCAAAAAGCGTATAAATTATCCGCTCATCAAAGAGCAAGGTACATTGGATGTACTACTTCTATCCTCTGCAAGATTCTTGATTTTGTCTCAATTATTATATCCCTATTAACTCCGCTCTCATCAATATCTCCAACTATCAGTGCAGCAACTTCAGATGCCGTTGGCAAATTATGTGTCCTTGCATCAGTATTTCTTCTGGTTATTAACCGTAACTTAACATCAGCAGAGCCATCAATTTGGTATATATCCTGTGCTGAATGAAATGCCTTTGCTAGGACATTATTTTCATCCATCATGACTTTCAAGGATGAAACAATTTCAGTTTCCATCAATTCTGCACTGATGTTTGACCTATTAATAAATAAACAATATATGAGAACTTCAATTCATTTGTTAAGCTTCGAGAAGATCGCATTAGAATTTAACTCCTCATAATATATTACTATAATTAGCGTTTTAGATAAAGATAGGAAATAGAAGAATTACACGCGTGAGTCGAACAATTACCTAAATGATTCCATGCGGTTTGTAATCTCATTCTCAGTATCATAAATGTATAGCTGGGCAAATTTTGGTTTCTCACTTTCCGGTGGTAGTAAACTGCCAATACGGTGATAATTTTGACCTCCAATGCGAAAGATAGGAGGTGCACCACCTTTGTTTACCAAATGGTCAACTCTTCCTGCCATAGAAGTGAATGCAAACATTCCGTTGAAAGCCCTTATGTTTTTAAGAAAGTATATGTTTTTTTCGTTCGTTCCACTATGTAACTCTTGCAACGTTTGAGGTGGATGCTTCAAGAAAGGCAATTCAACATTTCCTTCCATACAACATAAAGAAAATATAGGATTGGAGCTACGTCATGACTTTTCCAAGTATAATTATCCGTGCCATGCACGTAATAAGATTGAAATTATAATTTTAAATTATTTTTTTAAAATTAATTTGAATTATAATAATTTGATTAATAAAAAAGTAACATATTATGTATTATTTTTTTTAATTTAGTATTAATTGGATTAACTCTAAAATAGTTATTAATCGATTTTAATAACCTACTTTTTCAATAAATTAGACATATATACTGAATGTGATCAAAAATAATATAGTAATAGTTAAATTCACCAATAAATATATTAGTTATTATCACACTATAAAACAAATTAAATATAAAGGCTATTAGCATTTATAAATCTATAAAATCGCACTGTCTTTGTTCGCGTGCAAGGGTTTACTTATCAGATAAACTTAAAATATGAACAAAAAATATTTATAAATTGGACCTAGCATCATTTGAAAGAAGAATAATGGAAAATAATCAACTTACCTTATCATCCATGAGAACCATTTCTATGTAAGTCGTGTTGTTCTTGTCAAATTTGGATGAGACTTTCCATAATCTTATATATTAATTTTGTTAAATAACTCTCTCTCTCTCTCTCTCTCTATATATATATATATATATATATATATATATATATATATATTATGATAGTTTTCTTAATATATATACATATACATAAATAAAAAATATATGAATTATATTTTTTTTAAACTCTATGTTACCGGTTATTAAAAATATTAAAATATATGAACCAAAAATATTTATAAAATGGACCTAACATCACTTGAAAGAATCATGGAAAATAATCATTTTACCTTACTATCCATGAGAACCATTTCTATGTAAGTTGTCTTGTTCTTATCAAATTTGGATAGAACTTTCCATAACCTTATATATTAATTTTGTTACATAATTCTATATATATATTACGCTAGTTTTTCTTAATATATATACATATACATAAATAAAAAAAATATGTGAATTATATTATGGTAATTTTTCTTAATATATATACATATACATAAATAAAATAATATGTGAATTATATTTTGTTAAACTCTATGTTACCGGTTATTAAAAACATCTAAATCACATATATTAATTATTTTTTTGTTATAATTATTTCATTTTATATATATGATTATTTTTATTCTACAATCGTGGAATAATTTTTTATTTTTTATATCTATATATATTCTTCAATTCTGACTCCATTCATACGCATATTAACAGTTTTTTCCTAATAGTGATGTTTTAATTTTTCATTTTCCTTTTTTTTCACGTATCTTTCTTTTTTTTTAAATAGTGATGTTTTAATATTTTTTTCTTTTTTTTAAATACATTTTTCTTAATAATTACATTACTAACCTGAAATATAAAATGAGAAAGAAAATAAACTTAAAAATCAGAAAAAAAAAGAAATTTTATATTAAAAAATATAAAAATAATATATTCAAAAAGAATAGTCGTAATATATAAATTGAGTCAACAATTTAAATTTCTCTAAAACTAATTTAATCAAATATCAATATTAGAAATAAATTACTTAAATAATATTTAATCTATTCTAGTCCTTAGACACGTATAGATCAGAGTCATTCTTGTAATGACAACGAACTAAAACAACGTCATAAGTTCGAATATTTAGAATTCGTGCAAATTCAGACCATTATTTTGTTCTTTGAAAACCTTCTGTATCCCTGATAGAGTTGAATCAAAATTATTTTTATGAAAAAAGAGTTACGGAGATGGCTTTGATGTGTTGGAGACCAAAATCTGAAAGTCACTATTTATATTTGGGTGTCACACCCATTAAACCTAAAAGACCAAATAAAATAGTATCTTTGATTTTATTCTCATTTAATTCTAAATCAAAAGTAATAATGACTTATTTAATTCAGCATTTATGATAATAAATGAGATGACCATTATATAAATTATTTAATGTAAAATAGCTTAATTTACGATTATAATTAATATATGTATTGTCCATAAATTAGGAAATAATAATTTCGTAACAAAATAATCATTCAATTTAAATTACAATTAATTGATTGATAAAAATTATAATAAATTGTATGATATTTAAAAAATTAACCAAATCAATTAGTTGATATAACTAATTTATTATAATAAAATAAATTTAATGAGTTAAAAGAAATAAATCGAAAAACATCATCAGAAACATGTTACGACAGTTTTATCATTAAGTGCAGAAATTTAATTTTTACATAATAGAATAGATATTTACAAATTATTATATTAAACACAGACTAAAAAATACACTAAACAAAATAAAAATATCAATGGTAAAATATAACCTAAAAAATCACTTAAATTCAAAAAGAACATGTGATGAATTATAATAAATCTATATATG
Source organism: Arachis hypogaea (assembly GCF_003086295.3). Taxonomy (NCBI): domain Eukaryota; kingdom Viridiplantae; phylum Streptophyta; class Magnoliopsida; order Fabales; family Fabaceae; genus Arachis; species Arachis hypogaea. Next base: position 21,837,794 of record NC_092050.1, read on the forward strand.
AGAAGTAAAAGTAAAATAAACAATTAAAAATAAAGTAAAAAGAGCAATTAAAAAAATAAAAGAAGATAGAAAAGATAATCTGTGGAGTAGATAAAAAATGTATTGCAATAGAAAATTAATATAATTAATTAATACAAAGGATAAAAGAGAAAAATCAAAATACGATCTTATTAAAAAAATTTCAAAAAAAATATTTTAAAAAAGAACCTATTAATCAACTTTTATAAAAATATTACAAAAAATTTAAATTATCTTTAAATAAAATAATAATACCCTTAAGAATTATTAATTAAAATAAATAAAAAAATTAATATAAAACAAAATCATAGAAAAATGTTAGCAAAATTAAGATAAAAAAACAAAAATAAAAAATTACAAATATTTTACCTGAAGTACAAAATAGAGAAAGAGAAAAGGGATATATAAAATAATAAGATAATAATTTGAATTAATTGAGTTCATTTATTTCATTACTTTATATATTATTTATTAAATAATTTAATATTTATCTCGATCATATCAAATAATAAATTAGTTATAATTAATTTGGTTTAATGAATCAAACAAAATTTAAAATAATTTGATATTTACTCTAATTAAATTAAATATTTGAAGTTATGATTAATGTAATTTAATGAATCAAATAAATTATTAAATGATAAAATATTTATCCTAATCAAATAAAATTACATAATTTATTAGTTATAATTAATACAATTGAATGAATCAAATACATTAAATTGAAAAATAATTTAGTTAATTTATGTCTTAAGGACACATCTTAAAAATATTTATTTTGCAACAATTTTTATAAAAGATTTTTTATAATATTTTTAACCTATGGTTTATAAACCATTAAAAAGGCACATTTATAATAATCCATTAAAAAGTACTTAATTAGTTAATACAAATAATTAATATAATTGATTTAGTTCAATAAATTAAAAGAAATAAATGTGAAAAGAAGAAATAAAGAGAAAGTAAAATTATAAAAATGTATATCCATCAAAAAGCAATAAAAAAGTCCTTTTTAGTTATTTATTTATTAATTATTAATTTATTATAATTAATTTCATAACATTTATTACACGTTATTCATCTTAATAAATTAATAGAATCAATTTATTGATATCAATTATTGATAATTAATTATAATTGATATAACTTATTTCGCTATACTTTCTAAATAAATAATTAAAAATGCACGTCTCAATTTTTTGTTAAAGTAAAATAAAATAAAATATATAAATTGAGTAGATATAAATCTGAAAATTATAAATTTTATTAACAACTCAAATAAATTAGTACCATAAATTAAATTTAATATCTACTTTAAAAATAATTACTGATCTTTTATTCTTTTAATTATTAATAATTTAAATAAAATAATACCCTATAACTTATTTTGTTATTTATTTTAAGTAATTACTAACATAGTTGTTAGTAATACCCAAGTATATATTATCAACATAATTTTATCACGGGTATTTCAATCTTATCGTCATTACAATTTTGTACCGTCTTACTTTTTTTAATTGTTATTATTAGAATTGTTAAATAATATTAAAAAAATTCTTTAAAAATGGAAATAACGATGGCACCTTGAATAATTAATTCAATAGAATTAAATTTAAACGAATAAGATAATTTAATCAATTATACAAATAATAGTATATTTATAAATATTAATATTAAAAATAGTCTCACTAATGTAAATGATCAATACAATAATTATATGAAAAAATAACTAATTACATAATTGCATAATTTTCAAGATCTTATATAGTTAAATCTAACGGACAAATAAAAAAATATTTATATGATAATGTCCTAATATTTTAGCATACTATAAATCATATTATAAATTTATATTTCATATTATAATTTTAAGTCAACTCCTTAAACACATTATAACATAAACTATCTAAAAAGATACACCAAATTAACGAATATCACATGGGTCACAACATACACTTTAAATTGTCACGATATTTCAAATTAAAAGAGCATCAATATAAAAAAATCAATGAATATATATAACTAAAATAAAGAACAACAAAGAGACATACAAAAAATAAAATAAAATAAAGAGTATAACACCCCATGTTTTTGAAAAATTAAATAATAAGTTATTCATAATTTATTATTTTATTTAAAAAAATTATGCTCCTAAAATTAATTAAATTAAATTTTATGATATTCTGAGTTTAAAATCTATTAAAATTTTTAAATTATTTTTATTATAATAAGATATTTCTAAAGATAAAAAATTATTATTATTATTATTATTATTATTATTATTATTATTATTATTATTATTTCATTACTTTTGGTAAAAGCCATTAAGAAACCCAAAGAAAATTAAAGAAAGAAACGTGGCTTATATAAGTTTGACACCTAACCTTCTTTCACTCATATAATTATCAATTAATTGCCACATTCTCTTGTATGATTTATATTCAATATGACCGTGGATCACATGAAACCATGACACATATCTCATTTATTTATTAATCTCCATAATCATCATATTGCTTTATTTGGCACTTTCATCACGAACCAATACGAAGAAAAGAGAGAAGGAAGTGACCGAGAGAGAAAGAGAGAGAACCGTGATTTTTATTGATCTTCCAGCCTTGATTTCTTATGATTCGTAATTCTAATAAAAAATCTAATTCGATAAAAGTGTTTGTATCTTTCTCCTCTACATGTTAGCGTTATTTTTGTTCGATAGAAGTTGACGGTGACGTAGCTCCTCTTTCTCTTGAGTTCGGCTAACTGGAGTTCTAGGAAGCACAGACGATTTCTGACGCTTTCCTCTTCAGGAGCTCAGTCAAAAAGCTTTTTCGGAGCTTTCGATAATTTTGATTTCATACGAAGGTAAGGGATTTATTTTAAAATTAACTGTTTTAATTTATGAATGCCATTGAAGTTTAGTGAGTAACTGCAAATAATTTATAAATGTCTTGTTTGATTAATTGATGAAAATTGATTGAATTTGGCGATGAAATTGGTTGAATTGTGGCTGTGAATAATGATTTAATTGTTTGAAAGTGACTAATTACTCGAATTCCTGGTTACGCTGATTTCTTGATTTAGTTGTGGAATTGAGATTTATTTGATGACGGTGGATATTGTTGCAAGCTTGTTAGAAAATTTATTGGTTACTAAACTGAATGGATTAGGGTACCTTACTGTTTTGATCACTGTTGAGAAAAAAATAAGTGAATTATAGAGATTGAGGTTTTATGAACAAAGAATAAATTAAGCTTGGATTTCAAAACTGATTTCTTAAAAATTGATTTCTTAAAAATTGATTTCTTAACTGAAATAATAATTTTGAGGATTTATAAATAATTTTGGAATTATTAAAAGTATATGACTATAAAATATGTTTATTATTAAGAATTTTGCTGATTTGATGATTGTTGTTGAGAAAAGAGCTGGTGATTTATTGAGAAAGAGGGAACCCGTAAGGGTGGCAAAGCCCGAGTTTTAGGCGAAGTGTTGCCAAAATTTTTATAAAATTTGGGACTTTATTTGAAATGCTATTTTAAAAGATTTGTTTTAGAAAGTTATATTATTTGAGACTTATTTAGTTGGGAAAAGATTTATTCTATTTCGAATTCAATTTACTATGAAAAGTATAATGTTTTAAATCCAATCTTTTGAGAAGAGATTTTGTTTTAAGTTATGAAATGAATTCGGTTTGTTAAGAATAAGAAAGAAAAGGAATAAGAGAACGCGATACGTGTGGTTAAGGAATGACTAAAAGGTCACGAGAGGGGAACGGAAAGTAAATAGTTGAGGTGCTGATGTGAGAATGTTAAGCCGTGAGATTTATGTGTGAATGATTGTGCGGGAATGCCCGTGTGTATGGAATGGCTTCCAGGAGAAAGTGGCACATGCTTCAGCTGGAGAATCAATGCCTGCAAGTACTTGTAGAGGTCATGTTCGGCATACTTCAGCTGGAGAATTAGCGCCTGCAAGAGGTTGAAACCTTGCAGAGGTTATGCCGCTGGAATGCCTTATCTGACTTGCGAGTCGGATTGCGTCGGGTGCGGGTCAAAACCGACAAATGAGCTCATTACCTGCGATAGGACTAGACATGCATCATCCTTGTTTGCACCTTTGCATTTGGTTGTGTTTGCTTGTATTACTTCTCTGTGATTGTGCTGTTTGACTTGTTTGTATGTTGGTCTGGATCTCTTTCTTGAGCTATTAGTTTGTGAATGTATTGAGGTGTTTAAGAATTGATGTTGTGATTGTTAAGGATTAATTATGTGGTTCAGAAATAGTTAATATGACAAGTTTTGTGAATGGGATTTCGTTTTAAACTCGGAAATTTAAAAGAAAGTATTTAGTTATCTAAAGTAAAATTTAAAAGTATTTTCAGGGGTTGGTAAAAATATAGTTCTCTTGAGTAAATCGATTATTTGCATTTTAGTCTCTATTTTTATGGCATTCCCGTTCCCTACTGAGAACGTGTGGTTTGTTCTCACCCCACAATCTTCCACCCTTTCAGTGACAGGTTCGAAGGTTCAATATGAAGCTGCGGACGAGTAGTAGATTTACTTGTGATTCCTATTGTTTTTATAGAGTTTCCTCGCCCTTGCTGCTTTAACTTTTATTTTATCCAGAGGGATAGGTATTGAATTCGAGTTTTATATTGAATTTATTTGTATAACACTTATTATTATTAATAATTATGTGATTATCATTATTTGAAGATCTTTGATATGTGATTTTAATTACTAAAAACAATTTCCTGGAATTTTCTATAAAACTAAAACGCGATATCGAACTAAAGGCTCAATATTAAATAGTTAATAAGGAAAATAGGTTAGTAATGCCTTACTTTTGGTACGATCATAACATGCTAAAAGTTAGGGTGTTACATTATGGTATCAGTGCAGTTCATTCCTGTTAGAGCCTTGGAAATGGACTGACTATGTTTTACTGCATACTCTGAGTGTCTGTCATGCAGTAGGACTTGTCCTAATGACAAGGGTTTGAGTTTGAAATGCATGATTGTCTATTGATTAATGCCGTTCGGCTATCATTGCATACTTCATGGTATTAAGCTTGGCCAGCTTAACACTAATGATTCATGTATATGAGAGCACTATCGGATTATCATAGGCAGAATAGAAGTAATAGGTAACGCTAATTACGGTTTGGGGAATGCTAGAGGTTGCGTCTCGAGGTTACTCGGCTACGTATTTTGGACTCTGCTAGTCTCATGTGATTTGTTTCTTTATGGTTTACCTTGAAGTTCATATTCGAGATTTCTTTCTTGAAAAGTAGTTTGCTTATTCTTCAATCATGTTCCCTGTTCATATGCATTCTTGCTGATCTTAAAGGCATATGTATGCTTTCCTTGAAATGCGATTTGGTTCTTCGCTTCATCTCTTGCGTCTCATAAATATCCCTACCAGATTGTATCCTTGATATCTTCTTGATGTTCTTGTCTTAACTTCTTATTGGGAAGAAGCTTTGATTTGATTTGTTCCCTGTCTGATTGTATTCTTAAACATTTTCTTAAATTTATGTGAACCCCATCCATAAATTTTGTTCTTCTCTTCCTAAGTTTGATATCCTTTAATTTTAGGTAACTCAAGCTTGTTTTAAAGTAACGTGTGATTTCTTAAGCTTGGATAACTGCCTTGTGTTGTTTAAACTCTGTTCTTGCATTGGCTCATGTATTCTTTGATATAATTTTGGACTTGTTGATGCATCAAAGAGAAACGTCGTAGAAATCTTTGTGAACATTGTCCTTGTTGTTTGTCCTTTCTCTGAGGTCTTGTATCCTTTTGAGCGACTTGAGACTTGTTTTAGCGACACGTATGATCGTTAGATATAGCAAGCGATATGTTAGTTCTTTAGGATACGTTTTGCGGACGCGGAAGGTGGAGTTTGTGAGTGTGCGACATCACAGGATGTTGAGGAGCTTGATTCTTGCGAAGAAGTTCCATTGATGTTAGACCTGTACCTGTTAGTGGGTTGCGGAGTGTTTGATGAGGTTGAGAATTCGCAGAAATTCTGTTTAATAAGGTATGATTGGGAATGGTGAAGTTACGTCACGTTGAAGTTTAAGTACTTGGAGCTCTGAAGTTAGTATGAATCTTTTCCATCTTATATCAATTTTCGAGGGCGAAAATTTTTATAAGGTGGGTAGGATATAACACCCCTTGTTTTTGAAAAATTAAATAATGAGCTATTCATAATTTATTATTTTATTTAAAAAAATTATGTTCCTAAAATAATTAAATTAAATTTTATGATATTTTGAGTTTAAAATTTATTAAAAATTTTAAATTATTTTTATTATAATGAGATATTTCTAAAAAGATAAAAAATTATTATTATTATTATTATTATTATTATTATTATTATTATTATTATTATTATTATTATTACTTTTGGTAAAAGCCATTAAGAAACCCAAAGAAAATTAAAGAAAGAAACGTGGCTTATATAAGTTTGACACCTAACCTTCTTTCACTCATATAATTATCAATTAATTGCCACATTCTCTTGTATGATTTATATTCAATATAACCGTGGATCACATGAAACCATGACACATATCCCATTTATTTATTAATCTCCATAACCATCATATTGCTTTATTTGGCACTTTCATCACGAACCAATATGAAGAAAAGAGAGAAGGAAGTGACCGAGAGAGAAAGAGAGAGAACCGTGATTTTTATTGATCTTCCAGCTTTGATTTCTTATGATTCGTAACTTCAATAAAAAAATCTAATTCGATAAAAGTGTTCGTATCTTCTTCATTTATACGTTGACGTTATTTTTGTCTGGTAGAAGTTGACGGTGACGTAGCTCCTCTTTCCCTTGAGTTCGGCTAACTGGAGTTCTAGGAAGCACAAACAATTTTTGACGCTTTCCTCTTCAGGAGCTCAGTCAGAAAATTTTTTCGGAGCTTTCGATGATTTTGATTTCATACGAAGGTAGGAGATTTATTTTAAAATTAACTGTTTTAATTTATGAATGTCATTGAAATTTAGTGAGTAACTGCAAATGATTTATAAATGTCTTGCTTGATTAATTGATAAAAATTGATTGAATTTGGCGATTAATTTGGTTGAATTGTGGCGGTGAATAATGATTTAATTGTTTGAAAGTGACTAATTACTCGAATTCCTAGTTACACTGATTTCTTGATTTAGTTGTGGAATTGAGATTTATTTGATAACGGTGGATATTGTTGCAAGCTTGTTAGAGAATTTATTGGTTACTAAACTGAATGAATTAGGGTACCTTGCTGTTTTGATCACTGTTGAGAAAAAAATAAGTGAATTGTAAAGATTGAAGTTTTATGAACAAAGAATAAATTAAGCTTGGATTTCAAAACTGATTTCTTAAAAATTGATTTCTTAACTGAAATAATAATTTTGAGGATTTATAAATAATTTTGGAATTATTAAAAGTATATGGCTATAAAATATGTTTATCATTAAGAATTCTGCTGATTTGATAATTGTTGTTGAGAAAAGGGCTGGTGATTTATTGAGAAAGAGGGAACCCGTAAGGGTGGCTAAGCCCGAGTTTTAGGCGAAGTGTTGCCGAAATTTTTATAAAATTTGGGGCTTTATTTGAAATGCTATTTTAAAAGATTTGTTTTAGAAAGTTATATTATTTGAGACTTATTTAGTTGGGAAAAGATTTATTCTATTTTGAATTCAATTTACTATGAAAAGTATAATGTTTTAAATCCAATCTTTTGAGAAGAAATTTTGTTTTAAGTTATGAAATGAATTCGGTTTGTTAAGAATAAGAAAGAAAAGGAATAAGAGAACGCGGTACGTGTGGTTAAGGAATGACTAAAAGGTCACGAGAGGGTGACGAAAAGTAAATAGTTGAGGTGCTGATGTGAGAATGTTAAGCCGTGGGCTTTATGTGTGAATGATTATGCGGGAATGCCCGTGTGTATGGAATGGCTTCCAGGAGAAAGTGGCACATGCTTCAGCTGGAGAATCAGCGCCTGCAAGTACTTGTAGAGGTCATGTTCGGCATACTTCAGCTGGAGAATCAGGGCCTGCAAGAGGTTGAAACCTTGCAGAGGTTATGCCGCTGGAATGCCTTATCTGACTTGCGAGTCGGATTGCGTCGGATGCGGGTCAAAACCGACAAATGAGCTCATTACCTGCGATAGGACTAGACATGCATCATCCTTGTTTGCACCTTTGCATTTGGTTGTGTTTGCTTGTATTACTTCTCTGTGATTGTGCTGTTTGACTTGTTTGTATGTTGGTCTGGATCTCTTTCTTGAGCTATTAGTTTGTGAATGTATTGAGGTGCTTAAGAATTGATGTTGTGATTGTTGATGATTAATTATGTGGCTCAAAAATAGTTAATATGACAAGTTTTGTGAATGGAATTTCGTTTTAAACTCGGAAATTTAAAAGAAAGTATTTAGTTATCTAAAGTAAAATTTAAAAGTATTTTCAGGGGTTGGTAAAAATATAGTTCTCTTGAGTAAATCGATTATTTGCATTTTAATCTCTACTTTTACGGCATTCCCGTTCCCTACTGAGAACGTGTGGTTTGTTCTCACCCCACAATCTTCCACCCTTTTAGTGACAGGTTCGAAGGTTCAATATGAAGCTGCGGACGAGTAGTAGATTTACTTGTGATTCTTGTTGTTTTTATAGAGTTCCCTCGCCCTTGCTGCTTTAACTTTTATTTTATCCAGAGGGATAGGTATTGAATTCGAGTTTTATATTGAATTTATTTGTATAACACTTATTATTATTAATAATTATGTGATTATCATTATTTGAAGATCTTTGATATGTGATTTTAATTACTAAAAACAATTTCCTGGAATTTTCTATAAAACTGAAACGCGATATCGAACTAAAGGCTCAATATTAAATAGTTAATAAGGAAAATAGGTTAGTAATGTCTTACTTTTGGTACGATCATAACGTGCTAAAAGTTAAGGTGTTACAAAGAGAATCAATAAAAACATTAACATATAAACCACATACACGAATAATGTATATATTAATTATGAATCACAAAAAAAAAGACAATATATATATATATATATATATATATATGAATTGAAGTACACATGACAAAATCGAATATTACAAAACAAAATTATAGTAAGATTATTTAAAAACAACATAAAAAGTCACTAACTTTTTGTTAATCAGAAGTTAAAATAAAAAAAAGTGTGCGCCTAATAATAAGTAATTAAAATAAACAAAAATTTTAAAAAATATAAAAAAATAAAATGTATAAATAAAGATAAAAGAATAAAAAATTGTACCTAAGCGGAGAGGGGGAGGGAGGGAGGGAGGGAGAGAGAGAAAAGAAAGCCAATGAGTAAAAAGCATTAGATCTTGTATAAATAGAGGGTATTGAGAAAAATAAACTAATTAAATTAATTCATATATTTCGTTAGGGTGTTACAAAGAGAATCAATAAAAACATTAACATATAAACCACATACACGAATAATGTATATATTAATTGTGAATCACAAAAAAAGACAATATACATACATACATATATATATATGAATTGAAGTACAAATAACAAAATAGAATATTACAAAACAAAATTATAGTAATATTATTTAAAAACAACATAAAAAGTCACTAATTTTTTGTTAATCAAAAGTTAAAATAAAAAAAAAGTGTGCGCCTAATAATAAGTAATTAAAATAAACAAAAATTTTAAAAAATATAAAAAAATAAAATGTATAAATAAAGATAAAAGAATAAAAAATTATACCTAAGCACGAGGGAGAGGGGGAGGGAGGGAGAGAGAGAAAAGAAAGTCAATGAGTAAAAAGCATTAGATCTTGTATAAATAGAGGGTATTGAGAAAAATAAACTAATTAAATCAATTCATATATTTCATTAGGGTGTTACAAAGAGAATCAATAAAAACATTAACATATAAACCACATATACGAATAATGTATATATTAATTGTGAATCACAAAAAAAGACAATATACATACATACATACATATATGAATTGAAGTACACATGACAAAATAGAATATTACAAAACAAAATTATAGTAAGATTATTTAAAAACAACATAAAAAGTCACTAATTTTTTGTTAATAAGAAGTTAAAATAATAAAAAAAAGTGTGCGCCTAATAATAAGTAATTAAAATAAACAAAAATTTTAAAAATATAAAAAAATAAAATGTATAAATAAAGATAAAAGAATAAAAAATTGTACCTAAGCACGAGGGAGGGAGGGAGGGAGAGAGAGAAAAGAAGGCCAATGAGTAAAAAGTATTAGATCTTGTATAAATAGAGGATATTGAGAAAAATAAACTAATTAAATTAATTCATATATTTCGTTATCATATTTATTATTTATTAAATAATTCGATATTTACTCCAATCAAATCAAATAATTAATATAATTAACTAAATTAATTTATTGATATAATTAATTATAATAAATGGTAAAATTTAAATGTCTAATCAAATTAATTAATTTATATAATTAATTAATTATAATTGATTTGCTTTAACGAATTAAATGAAATAAATCAGGAAACACCTTAAGAGCATGTCGCATGAGTTCTGTTATTAAGTGCAAAAATCTTATTTTTATATAATAGAATAGATAGATAATAAAGATATTTTCTTAAATTAATATAATTGTGCATTATTCATTAAATATTAATTGTAATATAATTATAATAAAGATATTTTTTAAAATAAATTTATTTAGAAAAATATAAATTACTTATTAATAACCGGTGCCATTATCATATAATTATCATATTATTATTATTATTATTATTATTATTATTATTATTATTATTATTAAAATGATTAAAATTATTTTTAATTGACAATTGATAAGTAGTTTAATAATGCATTAAATATTGATTTGATATAATTATAATGAAGATATATTCCTAAATTAGTATAATTATGTATTATTCATTAAATATTAATTATAATATAATTATAATAAAGATATTTTATATAAAATAATTTAAAATAGAGAAGAGTGTATTCATTTTGGAGGGAAAACAAAATCACGAGGGATCGATACCTCACCTTCATTAGTTGGGGGAAAACCCAATTTTAGAAAACGAATTATGTCAAATTATATATGAAGCAGATTTATATTGCTATAATTATAGAGACTTACTATAATTATATCAAATTTAATTATGACTGTAAATAAATAAAATAGGAAACAATCAAAACTATTTTTTTTTCTTTTTATAGTCAAAATTTACTGTAAATATAAAAAAAAACACTAATTATTAAAAAATTGAGTAGAAAATAAAACTCCATAAATTAAATTCAATTTGTTAACTAATTATTATATGTCCATATAATATTATTATTATATATTGATTAAAACTGTGAATACATACTAATAAATTATTACATACGAATGAGAATTAGAACTATATCAATTATATCAATTATATGAATTCGAAATTATTATTATTATTATTATTATTATTATTATTATTATTATTATTATTATTATTATTATTGAGTAATAATGATAATTCACGTGATAATAAATTTTATTATTCGAAATTTGATTTGATTGATTTCTATTTTATTTACTTACATAAATGATTAAAATATATAACATAAATATTGTAATTATTATAATTTTATGATATAATTATAATTAACATGTTTTTATCATAATTAAATATTGATTTGATGTAATTATAATAAAAACAATTTTCTAAAATAATATGATCATACATTATTTATGAGTTAATTATTTGGCAATAAATTTTAATATGATTTTTACATCTCCGCTATGGGAAATAACTACTTAGATATACCAAATAATATGTAACATATTACTGTCTGTATAAGCTAAGGCACAAAGACAGGATTTAATTAAGGTGATTAAAATTTTCACCAAACAGAATATGACCTCAATCAAATAAGAAAGGGCACTCGATTTTGCATTAATTAGCTAGTCGTGGAAATAACATAATCATACATTATTGATGTTTCATTATTTTTTCTAGATAAAATCTGTCGTTATTGGCAAATAAATTGTGTTTAGGTCAACGATTTACTATATGCTTAGGTAGAAATTTTTTGTCAAATATAATGAAAATACAAATAAAGAAATAAAGGATAAAAATAAACTTAATTATATTCGACACTACGTCATTTTATTAAATTATTTAAAAATAGCACATACACAAAAAATACTCATAATATATAAATTGAGGCAATAATTTAAAATTCTATAATTATAATTTAATCAAATACTAATATTAAAACCAAATTACTTAAACAATATTGAATCTATTTTATGGATGTGATGCATTGTAAACGATTGTGACAAAAGATAATCGAACTGAAACATTAAACGATAAAAATAAATTAGAGTAACAACAATTAATAAATTATCATACTGAATTTGAACAGTACATCAACATAGGCAAAAACACAACGAAGAGAATGACAAAATTAATATGAATTTGGGACATTCATTCTGCAGCTCACAATAAAAATCTGAGAACACTTGCTGCAATAAGAGCAATTTAAAAAAAAACAAAAATAAAATCTGAATTTGAACCAAATTGACCAATTTAGGATGGTGAATCTAATGAGAATTTATGCAACCGAACAATTATTTTTCAGTACACATTCGGTAATAAAATGCTGTAAAATCAACTTGAAAAAATATTGATTTATGAACGTTTAACAATGATCAAGCAAAACTTGGAGACTAAAACAAACAAAATGAAATCAAACAAATTCCTTAAATTTCTACAGTCCAATGAACTGGAATTCACCATTTTTTTTTAAACAAATTGTTCATGAAAGCTCAAAGATTAGCAGCAAAATTAGTCTATAAACATGGATACACAATATAATAAAAATGAGTATATGAAAATATTATAAAAAATTATAAATTGTACCTTAAAAGGATTAACTTCAATAAAAAAACGAAGAATACATTCTTATTCTATGAAGTAGTAAAAAAAATACTAATTATAAAATTATGAGTTGACTCTCAAATTTATATTCAAGTACCACAGGAAAACAGTATATATAGACTGTAGTAAAACAAAAATAAGTATGTAAATTACTTATTATTAAGGTAATTTTTTATTATGTACAGTAATTATGCATCATATATTAATTTTGTTAAAATTATATAATTTTATCATATCATGAATAGAATCATTATTTTCTATCATGATCAGAGAAATCTCGGACAATGAATAACAATATTATACCTAATATACACAGATTGAAATAGAAAGGGGGTAAAGATATATTATCATGCACGATTTTAATAACTTAAAATGCTTGAAATAAATATTATAAAAAAATAGAATTATAACGGGTGTTAAAGTAATAAAAAAATTATAATTTTAAAATATGAACAAAAATTATAACGGGTCATATTTTATTATTATTATTGAATAATGAATAAGAATTAGAATTATATCAATATTTTTAAAATTAATATAATTAAAATATCTAAAAATATTTAAAATTAATGTTCGTTATTAATATCATTATTATTATTATTATTATTAAAAGTATTTTTAATTGATAATTGATAAGTAATTTAACAGTGCATTAAATATTGATTTGATATAATTATAATGAAGATATGTTCCTAAAGTAGTATAATTATATATTATTCATTAAACATTAATTATAATATAATTACAATAAAGATATTTTTTATAAAATAATTTAGAATAGAAAAAAATTCACTCATTTTGGAGGGAAAACGGAGGCGTGATTGATCGACACGTCACCTTTAGTAGCCGGGGGAAACCCAGTTTTAGTATATTAAGTAGATATATGAGGAGTAAAAATAAAATAAAGAGAATAATTAAAAGAAGTAAAAGAAGGTGAAACAAATAATGTGTGAAATAAATAAAAAATATATTGTAATAGAAGATTAATATAATCAATGAATATAACAGATAAAGGAGAAAAATTAAAATACGATCTCATTAAACAAATTTCAAGAAAATTTTTTTGAAAAAGAACCTATTAATCAACTTTTATAAAAATATTATAACAAATTTAAAATGTCTTTAAAAAAATAATTCTATTAATCAAAATACATAAAAAAATAATTGATATAAAACAAAATTATAAAAATATTTAGCAAAATTAAGATAGAAAAAACAAAAATAAAAAAATTACAAACATTACACGCGAAGCACAAAATAAAAAGGAAAAACGGATAGAAAACACATTCTAATTATATATAATTAAAATATATTGTTGAATTATTAAATTAAAGAAATTGAATTGATGTCTAAAAATAATTACTAAAAATAATAAATTTTGATGACTAAAAATAATAAATTAAACTAACAAAAATTTAAAAATATTATCTGAGAATATAAGAATCATAGAATATATAATATAGGAGTATATATACATTAATGACAAAATAAATTATTTGTATATATATATATATATATCATTTAAATTGGCATTGTTTTTATAACGATCATTTATTTTTAATAATTGTTAGAATTTTTGATGCCTTACAATAATTATCTATAAAAAAGAAACATATATATTCTGAAAAAGTTATTAAATAAATTTATTCTTTTTACCCTATTTTCACATTAAAATTTTTTTTGTTCTGTCCTTTTTTAACTATTATCATGCTATTATAAGTGTTAAATAATATTGAAAAAACATTTTAAAAATAGAAATAGATAGCCATGACACTTCGAATAATTAAGTAATTCAATAAAATTAAACTTAAACGAATAAGATGATTCAATTAATTATACAGATAATAGTATATTTATAAATATTAATAATAAAAATAGTCTCACTAATGTATAAATAGATGATATTGAAAAAATAAACTAATTAAATTAATTCATATATTTCATTATCATATTTATTATTTAATAAAATAATTTGATATTTATTCCAATCAAATCAAATCAAATAATTAATATAATTAACTAAATTAATTAATTGATATAATTAATTATGAGATTTAAATGTCTAATCAAATTAATTAATTGATATTATTAATTAGTTATAATTGATTTGCTTTACAGAATTAAAAGAAATAAATAAGGAAACACTCTCAGAAGTATGCCACGTCAGCTCCGTCATTAAGTGTAGAAATCCAATTTTTATATAATAGAATAGATAGATAGATAGATAGATAGATAGATATATATGATTGAATTAACATAAAGTATATATTAGGATAGGTTTCATGTTTCATATCTCCAATAATTGATGATAAATACCATAACGGACAAAGAATTAATTGCAATTATTTAATGTAATTGATATTATAATTATCGTTCTTAATTATAATTATTATTAATCTTTATTGTATTTTTATATATAAAAATCAAATTATAAAAAGAAATATTAAGTATTGATTACAAGAATGCCTAATAAAAAGAGATATGATTTTATAATTAATATCATTAATAAGTAGATTTGATAAGAATATGATAAGTAGAATGATAAGAGAGTAGGATAAAAAATAAAACTGTTATTAAGTGATCTAAATGAAGTACATTATGAAAAGTTTTGACTAATTATGGCTAAAAATTTAACTTTTTCCATCGTTTTATCATGAAATCCAAAAGGGGGGGGGGGGTTATACAATTATACCTTTAATTACTCAATGACGACTACAATAGTTTATGAGATATTTATAACTTCTTATTAGGTTAAATAAAGAAAACCTTAAACCCACTAACATAAAACTCAATCTAGTAACTAAATAAACAAAATTAAAATACATAAAATTAAATTGAACATTCTAATATTTAAAATATAAACTAATAACTACTAAATAATACTTGAAATTTTCATATCACGAACATATGTATCGTTCTCCAACTCTTCAAAAAAGATTCATTCTCAAATATAAAAAAAAACACTTTCTCAATTTTTTTTTTTGTGTTTTCTTCCTTTTTTGCATTGTATATTTTTTTTAATTTTTTTAAATTATGAAATCAACAAGAACAACAAAATAATAATAAAATACAAACAAGAAATATAGGGATGACAAGAACATAAAAAAATATGCGAGAGACATTGGAACTTTTTTTATTTTGTACACAATAAGAACAAATATAAATTGATAAAATTAATTTAATATTTGAAATATGATACTAAATGATAAAAAAAAAAGAATTAATGATAAACAAAAAGATAAGAATAAAATAGAAAAAGATAAATTAAAAATAAAAAATAAAAATAAGAAGATAGGTTGAAATTGAATACAAAGAAAATCACTCAACTTTTATCCAGTTTTTTGATACAATAAGAAAAGAATTCCTCAACCTTACTTGTCTGCATTATAGTTTAAAAATTGAATCGAAATAACTCACTCAATCTTTTACCCAATTTTTCAATGCAACAAGAGAGAGACTTACTCAATCTCACTTGTCCATACAATGGTTTTAGAATATTCAAAACAGTAAAGAAAAAAATAAAAACCGATTAAAAGAGTAAATATAATTTTTTTATTTATTTAAAAATAAATTCATTTATAACTCCTTATTAGATTGAATAAAAAAACTTTAGACCTACTAAAATAAAGTCCAATCTAAAATTAACTTTACTAATTTAAGGCAAAACACTATAATAAGTCAAGGAGAACAAAATTTTACACAAATCAGCCTAATGAAAAACTGATTCGTGAATCCACCAATGCACATTACTATATAGTTCGAATCAGTATGTTTCAAACTAGAATTACATGTAATTTGAATCAACGTTATTCGAATTATTCACACACGCAGACACATTATAATTCGAATCAACCTAATTCGAATTATGTAACACCCTAACTACCAAAGCTCACGCTTCCGGCTGCGTAACTCTGATAGCTCGGACATTACGACGACTCTTGTAAGACCCGGTTAATTAATGGCTAATTAACTCATAAATGAGAATTTATTCTAGAAAGCCAAAAATATTATTTTTATGGCTAAATGTGATAGAGGAAATTGAGACGAGAATTTCGGTACCAATTTTATAGAAATCGGACCAAGATTGGACCGAACGGGCCAAACCGGACCAACCGGACCCAAAGTGGGCCCTTGGCCCAACTAAACTAAACCAAAACCCTAGTTTTCAGCACTCTCTCTCCTCACAACACACTCAAACACGCTGAAATGGTGGAGAGGAAGGGAAGAACACTCTCTCAACTTCTTTCTCTCACTTGATCTTCAAACCACCATAACTTTTGATCTAGAGCTCCGATTGCCGCTCCGTTTGCGGCCACGCGTTCACCGCGGAGAGCTCTACAAAACCCATACAATCAATCTTGAGGTAAGCCACGTTTTACTGTTCGAAAATCCAGCCCTTGATTTCGAGTTTCATGAGCAAAAATGTTGAGATTTTGGGTTCTTTGATGTTATAGGACCCAACTCTCTTGAAGGAGAAGGTTAATCTTGTCTCCTTGGACCTTGGGTGTGGTAAGATTCTCAACCCTAGTATAATTTGTTGTTCTATGATGTTTGGGTATTGAGATGTTGTGTGTGGGTATGATGATTGTGGCTTAGGTTGTGTATATGTGAATATTGGAGCTTGATTGGTGATTTTGGAAAGCTTGGAAGAGGGTTTTGTGTGATAAAATCTGTTCTTGGAGGTGTTGATACCTTGAGAGCTTGTGGACAAGTGGTTTGGAAGTGCTCCGGTTGAGCTTGGGGAATCGGCTAAGGTATGGTTTTAGTTTCCCGTATCTAATATGTAATGTGGTAGGAAATACTTAGGCTAGAGGCCCTAAGATAGGCATTGAATTGTTGGTGTTGTTGAATGGTTGAAATATATGATGTGTTCATATATGTGATTATGAATATTGGTGCCTTGATTGTGTGAAATATGAGAAATGCATGTTGTGATATATGCTTGATGGATGATTGAGGTTGAATTGATGGGTGGTACCATGTTGATGGTGAGTATGATGTTGATTATGCATAATGATGGTTAATTGGAAATGGTATTATTGGAAATTGGGATGAGGAAGGATGTATGACATGATATTGTGTTTGTCCTTTAGCCATTTGATTGAGAAGTGTTAAAATGGTTGGATGTGGTTTTGGAAACCTTGGTAAAGTGTCAATGTGTGAGTTGAGGATGGCTTGTTGTTGATTTTGGTACATTTTGAATGATTTCAAAGAGAAGGATTGAAATTGGCATGTTTGATTGATTTTGAAAAGAGTTGAAAGTGGCTTGTTTTGAAAATGGCACCTTGTGGTTTTGTATAAAAATATGGTTTTTGGGCATACTTTGACGGGACATAACTTGGACTACGGATCTTTGATTTGTGCCAAATCTGTTTAGAAATGAAATTGGATCCGGGATGTCCATGCCGTTCGAAGAACGAGTGAAAAACGATTTAAAATGAGGAAGTTATGTCCGTCGGAAGATTGGGGTTTGAATCTGTAAATTCTGCAGCTTTTAACTTAGAAAATTTTTAGCAGAATGACCCCTCGCGCATAGGCGCACTTGGTGCGTACGCGCCGTTCTTCGAGAAAGCGCCATCCACGCGTGCGCGTGGAGTGCGCGTACGCGTGGACCTGTTTTCATCCCAAAGTTGATTTTTGAGTTTTAAAAGCCAAATTTCATACTTCTAAGCCTCCGATCTCACCACTTATGTCTTAAATCATTATGATATGCCTAGCATGAGAAAAAGGGCTAGTGAATGTGGTAACTTGCGAGTGAAGCAAGGGAAAAATGAGTGATCATTGAGGATCAAAGATGATTATGTGAGATGCGGAGAATGGCGGTGGAAGTGCTTGTTGTGCCATGGGCCGAAGGGCCGTAATTGTTAATGAATTGGCTGGTTATGGATTTAACCGTGAGCCGGGTGGCTAGATTATTGCCGTGTTACGGCGGAGCCATGTTTATGGCCAAGTATAAATGCATATATGATGTTGATTGAATTGTGAAGGTTTGCACTTCCACCATTGGAGATGAGGGTTTCCCTGGGTAGTAGCAATGGCTAGCCACCATGTGCTCCAGGTTGAGACTCGAAGCTCTTTTGACCCTATGTCGTAAGTGTGGCCGGGCACTGTGAAAGGCCCGGATGAGCTCGCCCCCATAAATATTCACCAGTGATGGTGATGGATAAATATTCACCAGTGAGGGTGATGGATATGGATCATGATTATGATCAAGTTTATGATGAGTATAACTCGAGTTGGGGATGCACGACAGAGGGACAGTCCAATGGCTAGCTACCAGGACTTGTCGGGTTGGCTCTATAACCGACAGATGATATCATCAGCCACTAGGGACAGGCATGCATCATAAGCATACTACATGAATTGTTTGAGATTGCCTATTTGACTGCATATTACTTGCTAATTGCCTAAATGCCTTATTTGTTCCTATTTGTAAATCTCTTGTCTGATATAACTGTGTTTGCTATATTATACTCCTGCTGGTTGTTGGGAGGTCTGAAGGAAGTAGAAAGGGAAGTATTAGTTAGACTGAAGGATCTTTAGTTAGTTGCCGCTTACGGTTTAGCTTGTTTATAAGCTTTGATATTTCCTGGAGGAAGTTCTAGGATTGCCTTCGGCTTTCCTCTATTATTATGTATTATATATGTGGAAGCTGTTACCGTACTGGGGACCTCTGGTTCTCACCCATGCGGATTTTGTGGTTTTCAGATGCAGGACGCGAGGCTTCTCGTTGAGGCATGCTGGGGACTTCGGGATTAGCGAAGATTCTTGTTCTCGGGACTCTATCTTGATTTATATATCTTGTTTAGATACTTTTATCTCCATTAAATAATACAAACTGTGATGACTCCTTCTAGAGGGGATTTTGGAGATTAGGTTTTCGGTATTTATGTCCCTTTGGGTTTTCCTTGGGGTTTTCCTTATTTTATTATATGTATATATTGCTATGCTCGAACCGGTTACCTTCGCAGCCGGATTTTGAGTCTTGATATTCCTGTTTTTGATACTCTTTATATATATGATCTTGCGTTAGCTTATCCTTTGCTCATTGTGTTAGTGATCGGAGTGTTGCGCTTTCGAGTTGCGGTTTTTGTTTATCCCTTTTTTCTACAAGGCTCCTAGTTATAATCAATCATTCATACTACTATACGTACTAAATTTTTGTTTTAGAGGTCGTAATACCTTGCCATCTCTGAATTATGACTTAAGCATAAGTCTCTGTATGGTAGGGTGTTACATTATGGTATCAGAGCAGTTCGTTCCTGTAGAGCCTGAGGAATGGACTGACTATGCTTCTGTGCATTCTCTGTATGTGTGTTATGTGCTGTTAGTATATCTACTTGATATAGTTGGCATAAATGTTCATGAGCATGCATTTGGGACTTTGAAGCACTAAACTTCCGATATTGAGACTGATCAACTTAATATCGATTGTTTGGTGTGTATAGGGACCAAATGGCGTCTCATGTACGCGGTAGAGGCCGTGGGAGAGGTCGTACTAATGCTCGTGTGCCGGAGACTAACCCTAATGACCCGGTGAACTTTATGACTGCGTTGGAAAACATGGCTGCTGCTATGCAAGCCACTGCTGAGGCTCTTGGTCAACAGATGAACAACCATGGTAATGACGGAGGTGGAGTTCAGGACCCGATGACACTGGCAAATTTTTTGAAGGTTAATCCCCCGAAGTTCAAGGGAACTACTAGCCCGACTGAGGCCGATACATGGTTTCAGGCCATGGAACGAGCACTACAAGCACAGGTGGTGCCTGAAGGACAGCGTGTCGAGTTCGCTACCTATATGCTCACAGGTGAAGCGTCGCATTGGTGGCAGGGTATCCGACGCCTCCTGCAGCAGGGTGATGATTATATCACCTGGGACGTCTTCCAAGAGGAGTTCTATAAGAAGTACTTTCCGACTTCTGCTAGGACGGCCAAGGAGCTTGAATTGTTGCAGCTGAAGCAGGGTACTATGTCCGTATCTGAGTATACTGACAAGTTTGAGGAGTTGTTCAGATTCTCTCGTATGTGTCAAGGGACTCCGGTGGAATATGAGGAATGGAAGTGTGTTAAGTACGAGGGAGGACTCCGGAGTGATATTTTCGGTTCGGTGGGGCCAATGGAGATTAGGACTTTCTCCGAATTGGTGAACAAGTGTAGGGTTGCTGAAGAGTGTGTGAAGAGGGCAGCCGCTGAGAAAGGAAGTCACAAAGGATCATTTCCACAGAACCGAGGGAAGAGCTTTGCACCTAGAGGTCTGTCTTTCAAGAGGGGAGGTTCTTTTAGGAGGCCCAACAACAACTACTCCCAAGGGAAAAAGGTTTGGGAAGCAGCCTCAGAATGATCAAGCTTGTACTAGGTGTGGGAGTCACCATCCGGGAGTACCATGCAAGGCCGGATGGGGTTTGTGCTACAATTGTGGAAAGGCGGGGCATAAAGCCGCAAGTTGTCCAGAGAAGCAAAAGCAAGGTGCTGGGAAAGCACAACAGACTGGTCGGGTGTTCACCACCTCAGCTGTGGGTGCAGAAGGATCTGAGACACTCATTCGAGGTAATTGTGAAATGGCTGGTCAAACTTTAAATGCTTTATTTGATTCGGGAGCATCGCATTCATTTATTGCATTTGAGAAAGCCCATGAGTTAGGATTGAAGATCGTAACCTTAGGTTATGACCTAAAGGTACATAATGCTACCCATGAAGCCATGGTAACTAGGCTAGGATGCCCGAAAGTTTTGTTCAGGTTCAAGCAGCGTGATTTTGTCCATAATTTAATCTGTTTGCCGATGATCGGTCTTGATCTTATCTTGGGATTGGACTGGTTATCTGAGAACCATGTCCTGCTTGATTGTTCTACAAAGTCGGTGTACTTTATGCCGGAAGATACAGAAGGGCCGGTCGTGGTGAATAATTATTACTTGAATTCGATGATGGTGAACTGTTCTGGAATCGAATGTCAGGGTATCCTGTTGTTAACCGCTGGTGTTTCGGGTGATGATCAAAAGTTGGATCAGATTCCGGTAGTGTGTGAGTTTCCAGAAGTGTTTCCCGATGATATTGAGGAATTTCCACCTAACCGAGAGGTCGAGTTTGCTATTGAGTTGGTGCCTGGGGCGGGACCAATCTCAAGTGCTCCTTATAGGATGTCACCGTTAGAGATGGCCGAGCTAAAGTCTCAGTTAGAGGAATTGTTGGGTAAGAACTTTATCCGACCAAGTGTTTCCCCGTGGGGTGCTCCAGTATTACTGGTAAAGAAGAAAGATGGAAGTATGCGGCTCTGTGTGGATTACAGGCAGCTGAACAAGGTCACCATAAAGAATAAATACCCATTGCCGAGGATTGATGATCTCATGGATCAATTACAAGGAGCTGGGGTTTTCTCCAAGATCGATTTGCGATCCGGTTATCACCAGATAAGGGTGAGGGGTGAGGATATCCCTAAGACTGCTTTCAGGACTCGTTATGGTCATTTCGAGTATACTGTAATGTCTTTTGGGTTGACGAACGCTCCTACAGTGTTTATGGATTACATGAATAGAGTGTTCCGTCTGTTTCTGGATAAATTTGTTGTTGTCTTCATTGACGACATACTAATTTACTCCAAGACCGAAGAAGAGCATGCGGAACACTTGCGGACCGTGTTGCAAATTTTAAAGGAGAAGAAACTCTATGCGAAATTGTCTAAGTGTGAGTTTTGGAAGGATGAGGTAAAGTTTTTGGGTCACGTGGTGAGTAAGAGGGGAATAGCCATAGATCCAACTAAGGTGGAGGCTGTGATGGAATGGAAGCAACCAACCACAGTAACTGAGATAAGGAGTTTTCTGGGTTTAGCTGGCTATTACCGAAGGTTCATCAAAGGCTTTTCGCAATTAGCTTTGCCGTTGACAAAGTTAACTCGCAAAGACACTATGTTTGTTTGGACTCCTGAGTGCGAGGAGAGCTTTCAGGCATTGAAGAAAAAGTTGACCACTGCACCTGTGTTAGTGTTACCTGAGCCGAACGAGCCTTTTGAGGTGTACTGTGATGCATCGTTAAAGGGTCTAGGGTGCGTGCTGATGCAGCATCATAATGTGGTGGCGTATGCCTCACGACAGTTGAGACCTCATGAATTTAGTTACCCTACGCACGATTTGGAACTCGCTGCGATCGTGTTTGCCTTGAAGGTGTGGAGACATTATCTCTATGGGGTTAAGTTCCAAGTCTTCTCCGATCACAAGAGCTTGAAATACCTCTTTGATCAGAAAGAGCTTAATATGAGGCAAAGGAGGTGGATGGAATTGTTGAAAGACTACGACTTTGAGTTGAATTACCATCCGGGAAAAGTGAATATAGTGGCGGATGCGTTAAGTCAGAAGTCGTTATATGCGGCTTGGATGATGCTTCAAGAGGAGAAGTTGCTCAAGGGATTCGAGAGTCTAAAAATTAGTGTTCGAGAAGTATCTGGAACCTTGTGTTTGAGCCGATTAGAAATCTCAAGTGACTTTAAGTCCGAACTCCTAAAGGCTCATGAAAATGATGAAGCGTTACGGAAGGTGTTACCAGCTATCGAGCAAGGAAAACAGTGGAGAGTGTCGAAAGAAAAAGATGGGTTATGGAGATTCAAGGGTAGGATCATTGTGCCGGATGTTGGTACTTTGAGACAAGATATCTTAAGGGAGGCACACAAAAGTGGATTCTCCATTCACCCGGGAAGTACTAAGATGTACCATGATTTAAAGGTGATGTTTTGGTGGCCGGGTATGAAGAATGATGTGGCGGAATATGTTTCAAAGTGCTTAACTTGTCAAAAGGTAAAGATTGAACATCAAAGACCTTCCGGGATGTTGCAACCTTTAGAGGTTCCGCAATGGAAGTGGGAAAGTATTGCAATGGACTTTGTGTCGGGATTGCCAAGGACTAGGACTGGTTTTGATGCTATCTGGGTGATTGTGGACCGACTGACGAAGTCAGCTCACTTTTTGCCCATTCGGATGACTTACACCCTTGAGGAGCTAGCTCGGTTATACATAAAGGAGATTGTGAGACTCCATGGTGTACCTGCTACTATAATCTCTGATAGAGATCCTCGTTTCACTTCGAGGTTCTGGGGTGCATTTCAGAAAGCTTTTGGAACCCGATTAAGCTTGAGTACAGCTTACCATCCTCAAACAGATGGTCAATCTGAGAGGACGATCCAAACACTAGAGGATATGTTGAGAGCTTGTGTTTTGGACCAACCGACGAGTTGGGATCGGTATATGCCGTTAGTGGAGTTTGCATACAATAATAGTTACCATGCGAGCATCGGAATGGCTCCGTATGAGGCATTGTATGGGAGGAAATGTCAATCTCCGCTATGTTGGTATGAAGCTGGAGAGAAAGGCTTGTTGGGGCCGGAAATGATAGCTGAGACCACTGAACAAGTCAAGAAAATCCGAGATAGGATGCTTACGGCGCAGAGTCGCCAGAAGAGTTATGCCGATCAGAGGCGGAAGCCCTTGAAATTTGAGGCAGGAGATCATGTTTTCCTGAAGGTTACTCCAACCACAGGAGTAGGTAGGGCGATTAAAGCGAAGAAGTTGAATCCTCGATACATTGGTCCATTTCAGATCCTGGAGAGGATTGGGCCAGTGGCATATCGGATGGCTCTACCACCTCATCTTTCGAACCTGCACGATGTGTTTCACGTGTCACAGCTTCGGAAGTACACTCCTGATGCTAGCCATGTGTTAGAACCTGAATCGGTTCAGTTAAGGGAAGATTTGACGCTTCCAGTGGCTCCAGTCAAAATTGATGATACTAGTATCAAACGATTGCGTGGAAAAGAGGTTTCATTAGTCAAAGTGGCTTGGAGTCGAGGCGGTGTTGAAGAACACACTTGGGAACTTGAGTCGGAGATACGAACGGATTACCCGCACTTATTCTCAGGTAATTGAATTTGAATTTTGTGGGCAAAATTCCCAATTAGGTGGGTAGAATGTAAGACCCGGTTAATTAATGGCTAATTAACCCATAAATGAGAATTTATTCTAGAAAGCCAAAAATATTATTTTTATGGCTAAATGTGATAGAGGAAATTGAGACGAGAATTTCGGTACCAATTTTATAGAAATCGGACCAAGATTGGACCGAACGGGCCAAACCGGACCAACTGGACCCAAAGTGGGCCCTTGGCCCAACTAAACTAAACCAAAACCCTAGTTTTCAGCACTCTCTCTCCTCACAACACACTCAAACACGCTGAAATGGTGGAGAGGAAGGGAAGAACACTCTCTCAACTTCTTTCTCTCACTTGATCTTCAAACCACCATAACTTTTGATCTAGAGCTCCGATTGCCGCTCCGTTTGCGGCCACGCGTTCACCGCGGAGAGCTCTACAAAACCCATACAATCAATCTTGAGGTAAGCCACGTTTTACTGTTCGAAAATCCAGCCCTTGATTTCGAGTTTCATGAGCAAAAATGTTGAGATTTTGGGTTCTTTGATGTTATAGGACCCAACTCTCTTGAAGGAGAAGGTTAATCTTGTCTCCTTGGACCTTGGGTGTGGTAAGATTCTCAACCCTAGTATAATTTGTTGTTCTATGATGTTTGGGTATTGAGATGTTGTGTATGGGTATGATGATTGTGGCTTAGGTTGTGTATATGTGAATATTGGAGCTTGATTGGTGATTTTGGAAAGCTTGGAAGAGGGTTTTGTGTGATAAAATCTGTTCTTGGAGGTGTTGATACCTTGAGAGCTTGTGGACAAGTGGTTTGGAAGTGCTCCGGTTGAGCTTGGGGAATCGGCTAAGGTATGGTTTTAGTTTCCCGTATCTAATATGTAATGTGGTAGGAAATACTTAGGCTAGAGGCCCTAAGATAGGCATTGAATTGTTGGTGTTGTTGAATGGTTGAAATATATGATGTGTTCATATATGTGATTATGAATATTGGTGCCTTGATTGTGTGAAATATGAGAAATGCATGTTGTGATATATGCTTGATGGATGATTGAGGTTGAATTGATGGGTGGTACCATGTTGATGGTGAGTATGATGTTGATTATGTATAATGATGGTTAATTGGAAATGGTATTATTGGAAATTGGGATGAGGAAGGATGTATGACATGATATTGTGTTTGTCCTTTAGCCATTTGATTGAGAAGTGTTAAAATGGTTGGATGTGGTTTTGGAAACCTTGGTAAAGTGTCAATGTGTGAGTTGAGGATGGCTTGTTGTTGATTTTGGTACATTTTGAATGATTTCAAAGAGAAGGATTGAAATTGGCATGTTTGATTGATTTTGAAAAGAGTTGAAAGTGGCTTGTTTTGAAAATGGCACCTTGTGGTTTTGTATAAAAACATGGTTTTTGGGCATACTTTGACGGGACATAACTTGGACTACGGATCTTTGATTTGTGCCAAATCTGTTTAGAAATGAAATTGGATCCGAGATGTCCATGCCGTTCGAAGAACGAGTGAAAAACGATTTAAAATGAGGAAGTTATGTCCGTCGGAAGATTGGGGTTTGAATCTGTAAATTCTGCAGCTTTTAACTTAGAAAATTTTTAGCAGAATGACCCCTCGCGCATAGGCGCACTTGGTGCGTACGCGCCGTTCTTCGAGAAAGCGCCATCCACGCGTGCGCGTGGAGTGCGCGTACGCATGGACCTGTTTTCATCCCAAAGTTGATTTTTGAGTTTTAAAAGCCAAATTTCATACTTCTAAGCCTCCGATCTCACCACTTATGTCTTAAATCATTATGATATGCCTAGCATGAGAAAAAGGGCTAGTGAATGTGGTAACTTGCGAGTGAAGCAAGAGAAAAATGAGTGATCATTGAGGATCAAAGATGATTATGTGAGATGCGGAGAATGGCGGTGGAAGTGCTTGTTGTGCCATGGGCCGAAGGGCCGTAATTGTTAATGAATTGGCTGGTTATGGATTTAACCGTGAGCCGGGTGGCTAGATTATTGCCGTGTTACGGCGGAGCCATGTTTATGGCCAAGTATAAATGCATATATGATGTTGATTGAATTGTGAAGGTTTGCACTTCCACCATTGGAGATGAGGGTTTCCCTGGGTAGTAGCAATGGCTAGCCACCATGTGCTCCAGGTTGAGACTCGAAGCTCTTTTGACCCTATGTCGTAAGTGTGGCCGGGCACTGTGAAAGGCCCGGATGAGCTCGCCCCCATAAATATTCACCAGTGATGGTGATGGATAAATATTCACCAGTGAGGGTGATGGATATGGATCATGATTATGATCAAGTTTATGATGAGTATAACTCGAGTTGGGGATGCACGACAGAGGGACAGTCCAATGGCTAGCTACCAGGACTTGTCGGGTTGGCTCTATAACCGACAGATGATATCATCAGCCACTAGGGACAGGCATGCATCATAAGCATACTACATGAATTGTTTGAGATTGCCTATTTGACTGCATATTACTTGCTAATTGCCTAAATGCCTTATTTGTTCCTATTTGTAAATCTCTTGTCTGATATAACTGTGTTTGCTATATTATACTCCTGCTGGTTGTTGGGAGGTCTGAAGGAAGTAGAAAGGGAAGTATTAGTTAGACTGAAGGATCTTTAGTTAGTTGCCGCTTACGGTTTAGCTTGTTTATAAGCTTTGATATTTCCTGGAGGAAGTTCTAGGATTGCCTTCGGCTTTCCTCTATTATTATGTATTATATATGTGGAAGCTGTTACCGTACTGGGGACCTCTGGTTCTCACCCATGCGGATTTTGTGGTTTTCAGATGCAGGACGCGAGGCTTCTCGTTGAGGCATGCTGGGGACTTCGGGATTAGCGAAGATTCTTGTTCTCGGGACTCTATCTTGATTTATATATCTTGTTTAGATACTTTTATCTCCATTAAATAATACAAACTGTGATGACTCCTTCTAGAGGGGATTTTGGAGATTAGGTTTTCGGTATTTATGTCCCTTTGGGTTTTCCTTGGGGTTTTCCTTATTTTATTATATGTATATATTGCTATGCTCGAACCGGTTACCTTCGCAGCCGGATTTTGAGTCTTGATATTCCTGTTTTTGATACTCTTTATATATATGATCTTGCGTTAGCTTATCCTTTGCTCATTGTGTTAGTGATCGGAGTGTTGCGCTTTCGAGTTGCGGTTTTTGTTTATCCCTTTTTTCTACAAGGCTCCTAGTTATAATCAATCATTCATACTACTATACGTACTAAATTTTTGTTTTAGAGGTCGTAATACCTTGCCATCTCTGAATTATGACTTAAGCATAAGTCTCTGTATGGTAGGGTGTTACAACTCTTATACTATTTAATACTAAAATATGAACCTGTTTAAAAATTTAAACCGCAATACCGATCCAAAAAGAATAATTTCGTTCGATATCGTACATTCACCGAGTACCATACAACATACAAAAGCTCATAAAGAGTACACACACACACACACACACACACACACATAAACACACACACACACATATTAACACACACATATAAATAATATTACAAGCATTAGACAATACAATTCCTATCCCTCTTACAGAATATCTCAAGATAAAGGCGAGGGTACAAAAAATAATAATCTAAAGTAATACAGAGCATTTCAACAACTAAATAAACTCTTCGTGACTTCTACGCCCATATCCTGAAAGGGAAAAAATGTAGGGGGTGAGACATCATCCTCGAAAGGGTTCTCAGTAGAGGGTTTTTGGAAACTGTAATAGGATACATGAAGATAAATAGTACCAGTGGTTAATAACCGTCTTATGCCTCTTTTCAAAAACAACGGTTTTCAATATAAGTAAAGTCGAAAATTTTTAATGAAAGAGGAACCATTCAATTCTCAAAAACATCAAAAGCCTTTCAAAAAGGTTTATCTATGCTGAACCAAAATAGCCTTTCATATTTTTCCAAACCAGAAACACAAAACCAAAAATCAACCATCGGCTCATATCATTTCAATCACGGCCCTAGACCCAAACAATCCAACCATCAACCAATCACCACAATCCAACAGAATCTCAGTCGCAAACACAAGTAGGAAGGTTTAAGCACAAACAAACAGTTACAGCAAGTAGAACAATTAGCAGTTAATCACATAGGCAAACCAAGTACAATATGCACACCCAAACAATGTCACATAGATGCATATGATGCATGCCTGTCCCTAGTGGCTGATGATATCATCTGTCGGTTATAAAGCCAACCCGACAAGTCCTGGTAGCTAACCATTGGACTGTCCCTCTGTCATGTCTCCCCAACTCGAGTTATACTCAATATAAATTTGATCATAATCATGATCCATATCCATCACCCTCACTGGTGAATATTTATGGGGGTGAGCTCATCCGGGGCTTTCACAGTGCCCGGCCACCCTGACGACATAGGGTCAAAAGAGCTTCGAGTCTCAACCTGGAGCATGTGGTGGCTAGCCACTGCTTCCTCCCAGGAAAACTCTCATCTCCGATAGTGGAAGTGCAAAATCACAATTATCAATATCTCAGCATATATGCATTCATTCTCAGCCATGGATCAACATCCATCTCAACCATTTCGGCTCACGGTTCAATTCAGAACCAGCCAATATTCATAATCATACACAGCCATTCCGGCCCATAATAAAACAGCACTTTCACCATTCAAAATCATCAAATTCATAAAATCGGCATTTAAGCCATAAATCATTTTTCTCAATTCATTTCACTTTGAAATCAAGTTTCAACTCTTTTCAGCCTTGGCTTTAAAGATCTCATTTCTCAAATTATCTTAGACTCATAAGCCACTTTTACTCAAGGAAAATTCCCCTCTTAAAACAAGCCACTCTCAGCTTTCTCTTTCCAAAACTTCCAAAACCATGGAAAGTTAAAGATTCCTTTTGAAACATTCAAACTCACCCATCCAACAATGGGATTTTTGTAACAAAAGTTCCTCGGCAGAGTCCCAAGTCCTTAGGGGAGGATAGCATAACTCATTTCGCCAAATTCATTTAAAATCATTAAAACCTTGGCTTTTCGATTTGAGTAATAAAATAGGGTCTAAGCCAAACCGAGTCACGTAATCCTTTACTTCTTTCAAAGCCGTTTCCTTTACTTAGGCAAAACCAGCTTTAACCCCCATGATAAATTCTAAAGCGTTTCAACTGTTCAAAATTGTTTTAGTCTTGCAAAAATTCAGAATTCAAAGAGTACTTAAAACCTTTCTCAAAACATTTCAAAATGAAACTTGTCAATAGACATTCAGGTTCTTTCAAAGTCATTGAAACCTCTTTAATTGAAACCCCCAAGTCAAATTCAAAGGCATAAACCCTTTTCACATTCAAACAGCTTTAAAACATAAGTTTCATCTAAATAACTTTCTCTGAAAGAGATACAAAGCCTTTCTTAAGAAGCAAGACTAAATCACAATTTCCTCTTTACTAATTCATTTCGAAAGCATGAATCATCCTTTTCTCGATAATTCAAATAAAATAGTAGAAGTCTTTAACTCATCATTTTCCAAACAATATTTCAATAAAGACTCAGATTTTATAGAAATTTCGGCAGCACCTCCCCTAAAACTTGGACTTTGCCACCCGGTTCGGGTCCCAACTAAACCGTTCCAAAATCCTTTTCAACAGCCCAAATTCCAAAATCAGTTCAAGGCAAGCCAAATCCAACAGTCATCTAAATTCCATATTTCAAGGAAACCATTTCAAAAATCAAATCGTCATCAGCCGAATAAACTCATTTCTAAAGCTTTAAAGAAACGGTTCAGCAACAGTCATTTATCAAACCAGATCATTTAAAGCAAGCCAGGCTGAATTCAAGAATGGATTCTATTTTTCACATTCTCAATAAAATTAACTCAAATCAATTCTCAATGGGTTAAACTCGATCTCAAGGCTTTAAAAGAATCAACTTGAAAAGCATTTCGTTTCACAAAACCACACAACAATTTAACCAACAGACGTTCATAACCAACCAAGGCAAATCAAGCCATACATAAGGCCGATACAATCACCAAATACACATTCTCTCATATCAGTATCCATATGTAATAATTGCAATATATAAAATATAGTTTTTGGAAAGCGCCCCTACCTCAAAACGCAATTCCATAATCCAAATGCCTCACAGAGTCCTTTCCGCCTCAACCCGAACTGATGGCAACCAAAACCTCAACTCCCAGTCACGTTCGCAATAACCATAGCAACACTAATCGCAACATACAATAATCAGGACTCGACCCCACGTTATCAAAACTCATATTCATTAACCGAACACAACAGAATACTAACGCGAGATTTTCCGAAATATAAATACTTACTGAACTAGCGAAACAAAGCAGCTGCGATTTCAAACAAGCTCGGCAACAGCTCCGGCGGCGGCCAGAAGCTCCAGTGGATCAACTATAAAATCACGCAGCATTAAAACCTTCTCAAAATCCAAAAAGGCAGAAACCTCAATTAAAACCCTTACTGGCAAACTTTTCCGGTGACGGCAGCAGCTTCTCAAGTGGCAGAAGCTCAACCCGGAGCTCCGACGGCAATTCCGAAAGTCACAGAACCACTCCCAGTGGTCAGAATCACAGAGATGCAACTCCTTTCTCCGGCAGCGACACTTGCGGTGGTGGCTGGTGTTGCAGCTCGACGGCAGATCCTAATGGCTCCTCTACCTCGCGGTTCTGCCTGCCTACCTCCAAACATCCAAGAGAAGCACCAGCCCCAAACAAAGCTCGACGGTGGTAGTGGAGTGGTTGACTTCAATACTGGCGACGCTGGCGGCGAGCAGACTGGCGACTGGGTGGCGCAACTCTTTCCCCCATCGTGGTCCTCCCCCTCGCCCCAGATCTGCTCTGCGACGGCGACGCGGCTGGACTGGGTGCTACTTTAGTGGCGATGGTGAGGCAGAACGGCGACCTAGGCTTCACAGACGGCGGCGACTCCATGGGGGACGACGAGCAAGGATGGCGGCTCCGCGTGGTGGTCGCTCTCCCTGCTCAACGACGTCAGTGGCGAGACGGCCTGAAGGAAGGCAGAAGACGGCGAAGCTGACCTCCACAAGGCACGACGGCGATTGCGATGGCTGGGCGGTGGTCACAGCGCAGCCCTTCCCTCTCTGCCCGATCTCCCCTCTCAAGCTCCCTCTCCCTCTCTGCCTCAGTTTCTTTCTTTCATGAAATGGGAAGCCGTGTGTGTTGCGTTCTGTTGGGAAAGGGGAAGATCTGCTGCTGCTGCTGAGTGTATTGGTTTAAGGAAAAATGGGAAGCGTTTGTGTTGCTGCCGCTGGGTTGGGGGAGAAGGTAACCGGGTCACGGGTTAGGGTTTCAGGGTTAGGATTTCATTTCCAAAAATTAGGGTTAGGGGTATTTTAGTAATTTCAGATGAAATTGGGAATGATGTAGTAATTGAAACCCAAATTAAATCCAACAATAATTGTATATAGAAAAATACTATTTGCTCATCAATCTTACAAATTATTTTCCATAAAATGCCCAAATCAAAATAATTAGAAATAATATAATTAAACCCTTTATTTTCCAAAATAACAGTATTAATATTTAAAATATTAATTATTTAATCCGATCATATAAAAATCTTTATTATTTCACAACTACCAACTTTATAATATAATTATAGAAAATAATTCAATAATTATCAAATTGGATAATAATCATAACTTATCTCAAATTCAATAAATCAAAACTTGCTTTAATTTTCTTTAATAAAGAAATTTCTGAAATTAAAGCTACAGAAACACTGAATTTAAAATTAGCTAATGATAGCCATTTTTCAAAGGTTTTGGGTCTTACATTCTACCCACCTTATAAAAATTTTTGCCCTCGAAAATTGATACAAAACGAAAGAAATTTTATAACAGTTCATCCTGGAACACATTTAAGGAAGAGGAAAAAAATACCTCAACATATAAACATATATATATGATTTTCAAATACTTGGGTTGTTGTATGCATAAGATGCAAGGGTAGGAGGGTGATTGCCAAGCAAACGTTACAAGATAGGCTCAATGCAAAAGATGACATGATGGGGGTGAAAATGACGTGCTCAACATCCACACACTAATCTCATATCACCTCAAAGCTTCAACTTTCCAACTCATCAAGCACTTTACAATCCCCATAACCGATCATAAGCCTAACGATTGCAAACCCGTTCGCAAGGAACGAAACACCCACAACTCATAATGTTGCACACCTACCTATTCAACTTTCGTATACACATATCACGTCTTAAAGAACTAACACATTGCGTTACTACGTCTACAAGTCACACGTGATATCAAAATAATTCTCGAGTCTACTCAGAAGGATACAAGATTTAGAAAGGAGAGCCAGATGTCAAGGATAGTACTCATAGATTTGAGAGAATGTATCCAATTTTCACATAAACAAAGACGCTCAAGCAATGAGGTTTGCTAGAAATAAATCAATTGACAACTTCAAAGATAACCCTTGGATCAAAGAAGTTCAATAGGATCAATAAGAAGAAAACCAACGCATCAGTTTGAAACAAACTCAAGCTGAGTCGAGGAAGCATGAGGTTTACAGAAGAGAATATTTCAAACCCAAGACAAAGCTCACAGAACTCAAGAGCATGATTAAAAATACTTTCGAATACATTGTTCATGAAAGAGTCGAAAACTTGCGGAAAAACCACTTTGCAGTCTAGAAGAAAAGTTGAGCAGCAAACATTCTTCAAGAGAGTAGCAAAAGCATAAATGTGGCTTTACTTCAATACAATTTCATGTTGAAGTAGATCATGTAGAGTTTTAAAAACAAAATGCACACAAGTTTGGCTAAGAGCTAAAATATTTCCTCAAATATTTTAGAAGGATAGTTAGGTGCACGACCTAACCAAAAGCAGTTCATAAAAACTCGGAAGTAATCAAATGCTTGTTCAAAATTCTCAAAATTTCATATTCAAACAAGCGTGTATAACATTTATAGCAAGTACGAAATAGGAGGTTAAACTCCTTTTAGAAAAGAAACTCCGAAGTAAAAATTTGCTTACAATTTGGTAAAGGAAATAAGTGGTGCGTTACAAACGAACCGATTTCCACTAAACAAGGAAGCTTTTCAAAACCTCATTTAAAATAGCGTATGCCAACTTTAAATTAACTTCGCCAAAATTGAACAATGGTTTCAATCTCAATCAAGCAACAGAAAATAAATTTCGTTTGATATTTCTTCAAAGAGAATTCAAAACTTCTTTAAAAAGTTCAAAACAAGACTCCAAAAGTGTTCTTGAAATCACCATCTCAGAAGAACATTCAAGAAGTTTAAGATGTACTAAATAGGAGTCAAGCCATACTAGAAAGGATCTTAAATCAAAGTAGTTCAAACAAGATTCACTAGGCATGAGTCAGCAAACAAGCTTTCAATTGATTCAAAAGAATACAAAAGTCATAGAAAAATACAACCCAATCATTAGTAATTTCCCAAGGATAAATCTTTGACTAAAAACTCTTGTAAAGACAATGAGAGAATAAACGATGCACTATTTTTGAAACGAATCAAACTGACTCATATAAGAATGAGATTCACCAGAGAAAGGAAAGTTGAGATTGATTGTAGTGTTCCCAAAAGGTAGATATATAATTAAAAATAGAATCATGTATGACATTCATAGAGATGAAAAGCTTAAGAAGGAGCGAGTTCGCTCATAAGAAGAAAGCCATGAGTCCAACATTTTCAAAAGAACAACAATGGCATAAGCCATGTAGTATGATAAATCAAACTCAAATCAAAATGAATTAAGTAAAGTTTATCAAACGAACTCAACCGGAATAAAAGTGAAAAATCCTTCCTTTCCAGAATTTTGGAAAATATCCAAATACACAATCAAACAAGGATGTCCATTGGAACTATAGTAAAATTACTAGAAAGTCAATTTACTTTTAAAGTAAGTGCAGTTCTGTAAACCAGTAAAAGTACATGCGAGGTATTAGAGGTAAATAGTTATTAAACTATATAAGAAATCTTCAAAGCTTCATATATAGATAAGTACATATCTAATCAACATCAACTTTTATAAAAATCTCAAAATTGGCTGTAATTCACTGTCAAATAAGAGGAACACTGAATCAACAATTTCTCTAAGAACGGACTCGGAATCCAGAGTTAAAAGGCATAGCGCATTAAGACAAGTTCAGAGCTATATCAAAGAATATTTGAATCAGGAAGAACTCAAATAGAGAAAGACAGATGTAACAAAGATTCCAAACAAGCATATGCAATTAAGATCAAACAAGAATGCATATGAATAGAGGAATAGAGTTGAAAAATCAAACTACTTTTTAAAAGGATTAGCAAACAAGAACTTCAAGTTAGGATACGAAAGAACAGGTCGACTCGAACAGAATTCAAGACACACAACTGAATAACCTCGAGAAATAGTTTCCAACGTTCCCAAAACCCGCAATTCGCTTTGCTCAAAACTCGTATATCATCTATGATAACCCATCAGTGCTTTCATATACATAATTCACTAGTATTAAGCCGGCCAAACTTAATACCAAGAATTACGCAATGCAAGACTAACAGCGTTAATCAATAGATCATCATGTGCATAAAGCTCTAATTCTCATCATTTGACAAGACCTAGTACATGACAAACGCTCAGAGTATGCAATCGAAGCATAGTCGGTCCATTCCTCAGGCTCTATAGGAAGGACTGCTCTGATACCATAATGTAACACCCTAACTACCAAAGCTCACGCTTCCGGCTGCGTAACTCTGATAGCTCGGACATTACGACGACTCTTATACTATTTAATACTAAAATATGAACCTGTTTAAAAATTTAAACCTCAATACCGATCCAAAAAGAATACTTTTGTTCGATATCGTACATTCACCGAGTACCATACAACTTACAAAAGCTCATAAAGACTACATCCATATATATACACACACACACATATATATATATATATATTACAAGCATTAGACAATACAATTCCTATCCCTCTTACAGAATATCTCAAGATAAAGGCGAGGGTACAAAAAATAATAATCTAAAGCAATACAGAGCATTTCAACAACTAAATAAACTCTTCGTGACTTCTACGCCCATATCTTGAAAGGGGAAAAATGTAGGGGGGTGAGAACATCATCCTCGAAAGGGTTCTCAGTAGAGGGTTTTTGGAAATTACTGTAATAGGATACGTGAAGATAAACGGTACCAGTGATTAATAACCGTCTTATGCCTCTTTTCAAAAACAACGGTTTTCAATATAAGTAAAGTCAAAAATCTTTTCTGAAAGAGGAACCATTCAATTCTCAAAAACATCAAAAGCCTTTCAAAAAGGTTTATCTATGCTGAACCAAAATAGCCTTTCATATTTTTCCAAACCAGAAACACAAAACCGAAAATCAACCATCGGCTCATCTCATTTCAATCACGGCCCTAGGCCCAAATAATCCAACCATCAACCAATCACCACAATCCAACAGAATCTCAGTCGCAAACACAAGTAGGAAGGTTCAAGCACAAACAAACAGTTACAGCAAGTAGAACAATTAGCAGTTAATCACATAGGCAAACCAAGTACAATATGCACACCCAAACAATGTCACATAGATGCATATGATGCATGCCTGTCCCTAGTGGCTGATGATATCATATGTCGGTTATAAAGCCAACTCGACAAGTCCTGGTAGCTAACCATTGGACTGTCCCTCTGTCGTGTCTCCCCAACTCGAGTTATACTCAATATAAATTTGATCATAATCATGATCCATATCCATCACCCTCATTGGTGAATATTTATGGGGGTGAGCTCATCCGGGGCTTTCACAGTGCCCGGCCACCTTGACGACATAGGGTCAAAAGAGTTTCGAGTCTCAACCTGGAGCACGTGGTGGCTAGCCACTGCTTCCTCCCAGGGAAACTCCCATCTTCGATAGTGGAAGTGCAAAATCACAATTATCAATATCTCAGCATATATGCATTCATTCTCAGCCATGGATCAACATCCATCTCAACCATTTCGGCTCACGGTTCAATTCAGAACCAGCCAATATTCATAATCATACACAGCCATTCCGGCATAGTTGTCAGAACCGAACCGGTGATCGAACCGGTCAAGTTACTGGGTCACTGGGTCATTGATTCAACCGGTGGGTCACTGGTTGAACCGGTTAACCCGGTCCCACATAACTAAAACGTATAAAATAGCTAAATTAATGATGAAGCTGAAAACTATAGTCTTGATAATATGCAGAACTTGAAAATTGTGTTGTAAACCCTAGTTTAAGACCAAATTTAAAAAAATAAATGAATAAATAAATAAATTCAATCAATTCGAAAACAAAAGTTGACGTGTGCTCTCAATTTAGTAAATTGCAAGAGATAAAGTCCTTGTTTAAGTCAGCATTACCATTTCCAAATATTTTGCTAAGGCTCTTCTCTTAATAAGGTCGTGGTTGTGCCTGAGGCTTTAGTTCCATGTCAAGGTCAGGGTTTACTTGCAGCATTAACAGAATACAACTGAATGCATGCGAGATAACCAATTCAAAGCTCGTAACTGTAAATCAGCAAGATGTACTATTAATAAACATAATTACAACCCTAAAGGTTTCTTCGGAAAAAAAAATTATGTAAACTCACTGTATCGTTTCTGAAATCATACTCCTCCTACATGGGATAATTTAATGCATTTGGCAAGCATCGTTGCTTTAATGCAATTGCAATCACTATCTTGATTTCCAACAGATAAAATCCTAATGCATTTCCTCCTACTGGTTCAAAGTATCAAACATACATGGATTCAAAAATTAAACAGAAATCAACAATCTAAATTAAACAGAAATCAACAACCTAAAATTATTTGAACAACCAACAATCTAAATTCTAAAACAAATCAAACAGAAACCAACAGTCCAACATACATCATCAATCTACAATAATCAATTAACTTCAAAAAATTAAAAAATTAAAAATACTTACCTGGCTGGACGGCTGGACCCTGGACCTGGAGGGATGGAGCGACGAGCAGAGACCAGAGAAGAGGGAGACCGGAGCGACGAGCAGAGACCAGAGAAGAGGGAGACCGGAGCGACGAGCAGAGAAGAAGGAGACCGGAGCGACGAGCAGAGAAGAGCGACGAGCAGTAGGCGACGATGGACCGTGGACGTGCTTCTGCCTTCTTGGCGGTGGTGAGTGGCGCAATGCTCTGGATGCGGTGGTGAGGTGAGTGCCGCGTTGGTTGAAGCTGAACGGGGCGACGAGGTGGCTGAGTGAGTGGCGCACTTCTCTATCTCTCAGCTCTCAGCTCTCATGGTGATGGTGGTCTCTCAAAGTTTGGGAATGGGAAGGGAAAGTGTGAAACAGGGGATGGAGGCTAGGGTTACAGCGTTCTCACTTCTCAGCAGCAGTTTTTGTTTTTTTGTTTTTTTTTTTATTTATAAAGAAACGACGTCGTTTCCAGCACATAAAACCAAAAAAAAAAAAAAATTCGAACCGGTCCGGGTTAAACAAAACCCGCCGGTTCACCGGTTCTGATCAAACCCAGCCGGTTCAATACGGGTCTTTCCGGTTCGATTCCTTGTTCGGTTAATTGACTTACCCGGACCGGTTATGGCACCGGTTCACCGGTTTACCGGTCCGACCGGCCGGGTCGGTCCGGTTCTGACAACACTGCATTCCGGCCCATAATAAAACAGCACTTCCACCATTCAAAATCATCAAATTCATAAAATCGGCATTTAAGCCATAAATCATTTTTCTCAATTCATTTCACTTTGAAATCAAGTTTCAACTCTTTTCAGCCTTGGCTTTAAAGATCTCATTTCTCAAATTATCTTAGGCTCATAAGCCACTTTTACTCAAGGAAAATTCCCCACTTAAAACAAGCCACTCTCGGCTTCCTCTTTCCAAAACTTCCAAAACCATAGAAAGTTAAAGATTCCTTTTGAAACATTCAAACTCACCCATCCAACAATGGGATTTTTGTAACAAAAGTTCCTCGGCAGAGTCCCAAGTCCTTAGGGGAGGATAGCATAACTCATTTCGCCAAATTCATTTAAAATCATTAAAACCTTGGCTTTTCGATTTGAGTAATAAAATAGGGTCTAAGCCAAACCGAGTCACGTAATCCTTTACTTCTTTCAAAGCCGTTTCCTTTACTTAGGCAAAACCAGCTTTAACCCCCATGATGAATTCTAAAGCGTTTTAACTGTTCAAAATTCTTTTAGTCTTGCAAAAATTCAGAATTCAAAGAGTACTTAAAACCTTTCTCAAAACATTTCAAAATGAAACTTGTCAGTAGACATTCAGGTTCTTTCAAAATCATTGAAACCTCTTTAATTAAAACCCCCAAGTCAAATTCAAAGGTATAAACCCTTTTCACATTCAAACAGCTTTAAAACATAATTTTCATCTAAATAACTTTCTCTGAAAGAGATACAATGCCTTTCTTAAGAAGCAAGACTAAATCACAATTTCCTCTTTACTAATTCATTTCGAAAGCATGAATCATCCTTTTCTCGATAATTCAAATAAAATAGTAGAAGTCTTTAACTCATCATTTTCCAAACAACATTTCAATAAAGACTCGGATTTTATAGAAATTTCGGCAGCACCTCCCCTAAAACTTGGACTTTGCCACCCGGTTCGGGTCCCAACTAAATCGTTCCAAAATCCTTTTCAACAGCCCAAAATCCAAAATCAATTCAAGGCAAGCCAAATCCAACAGTCATCTAAATTCCATATTTCAAGGAAACCATTTCAAAAATCAAATCGTCATCAGCCGAATAAACTCATTTCTAAAGCTTTAAAGAAACGGTTCAGCAACAGTCATTTATCAAACCAGATCATTTAAAGCAAGCCAGGCTGAATTCAATAGTGGATTCTATTTTTCACATTCTCAATAAAATTAACTCAAATCAATTCTCAATGGGTTAAACTCGATCTCAAGGCTTTAAAAGAATCAACTTGAAAAACATTTCGTTTCACAAAACCACACAACAATTTAACCAATAGATGTTCATAACCAACCATGGCAAATCAAGCCATACATAAGGCCGATACAATCACCAAATACACATTCTCTCACATCAGTATCCATATGTAATAATTCCAATATATAAAATATAGTTTTTGGAAAGCGCCCCTACCTCAAAACGCAATTCCATAACCCAAACGCCTCACAGAGTCCTTTCCGCCTCAACCCAAACTGACGGCAACCAAAACCTCAGCTCCCAGTCACGTTTGCAATAACCATAGCAACACTAATCGCAACATACAATAATCAGGACTCGACCCCACGTTATCAAAACTCATATTCATTAACCGAACACAACAGAATACTAACGCGAGATTTTCCGAAATATAAATACTTACTGAACTAGCGAAACGAAGCAGCTGCGATTTCAAACAGGCCCGGCAACAGCTCCGGCGGCGGCCAGAAGCTCCGGTGGATCAACTATAAAAATCACGCAGCATTAAAACCTTCTCGAAATCCAAAAAGGCAGAAACCTCAATTAAAACCCTTACCGGCAAACTTTTCCGGCGACGGCAGCAGGGTCTCAAGTGGCAGAAGCTCAGCCCGGAGCTCCGACGGCGATTCCGGAAGTCACAGAATCACTCCCGGCGGCCAGAATCACAGAGATGCAGCTCCCTTCTCCGGCAGCGACACCTGCGGTGGTGGCTGGTGTTGCAGCTCGACGGCAGACCCTAATGGCTCCTCTACCTCGCGGTTATGCCTGCCTACCTCCAAACCTCCAAGAGAAGCACCAGCCCCAAACAAAGCTCGACGGTGGTAGTGGAGTGGCTGACTTCAATACTGGCGACGCTGGCGGCGAGCAGACCGGCGACTGGGTGGCGCAACTCTTTCCCCCATCGCGGTCCTCCCCCTCGCCCCAGATCTGCTCTGCGACGGCAACGCGGCTGGATATGATGCTGCTTCAGTGGCGATGGCGAGGCAGAACGGCGACCTAGGCTTCACAGACGGCGGCGACTCCATGGGGGACGACGAGCAAGGACGGCAGCTCCGCGTGGTGGTCGCTCTCCCTGCTCAACGACATCAGTGGCGAGACGGCCTGAAGGAAGGCAGAAGACGGAGAAGCTGACCTCCACAAGGCGCGACGGCGATTGCGATGGCTGGGCGGTGGTCACAGCGCAGCCCTTCCCTCTCTGCCCGATCTCCCCTCTCAAGCTCCCTCTCCCTCTCTGCCTCAGTTTCTTTCTTTCATGAAATGGGAAGCCGTGTGTGTTGCGTTCTGTTGGGAAAGGGGAAGATCTGCTGCTGCTGCTGAGTGTATTGGTTTAAGGAAAAAGGGGAAGCGTTTGTGTTGCTGCCGCTGGGTTGGGGGAAAAGGTAACCGGGTCACGGGTTAGGGTTTTAGGGTTAGGGTTTCATTTCCAAAAATTAGGGTTAGGGGTATTTTAGTAATTTTAGATGAAATTGGGAATAATGTAGTAATTGAAACCCAAATTAAATCCAACAATAATTGTATATAGAAAAATACTATTTGTTCATCAATCTTACAAATTATTTTTCATAAAATGCCCAAATCAAAATAATTAGAAATAATATAATTAAACCCTTTATTTTCCAAAGTAACAGTATTAATATTTAAAATATTAATTATTTAATCCGAATCATATAAAAATCCTTATTATTTCACAACTATCAACTTTATAATATAATTATAGAAAATAATTCAATAATTATCAAATTGGATAATAATCATAACTTATCTCAAATTCAATAAATCAAAACTTGCTTTAATTTTCTTTAATAAAGAAATTTCTGAAATTAAAGCTACAGAAACACTGAATTTGAAATTAGCTAATGATAGCCCTTTTTCAAAGGTTTTGGGTCTTACAAATTACACTCACACACGCTACATATAGTAATTCGAATTGGCCAAATTCGAATTACTCATGATTTAATTTTGTTCATTCTTTTATTAAAAATTAATAATTGAATAAAAAATTAATAATTTAAAAATTAAAAAAAATATATTTTTTATTTCATGCATTAAAAAAAAGATAACAAAATATTTAATTACGATACTTCTTTAACATATTAATGAGTTATCAATTCGAATTTCATACAATACTCTTTTGCCTATTTTTAATAGCTCCTGAATATTTTTTTATAAATTTTTTTAATAAATTTATTTAAATTATACCACAAAAAAATATTTTATTCTATACAAAATAATTTTAAAAAAAAATAGCTTAAAAGATGTTAGGAGTACTATAAAAATTTGTAATGTCCTAATGACTTAGGACATTAAAGAAATATTCTACATTGTCAATAATAATTTAAAAATTAAAATAAATATAGTTATAACTAATATTTACCTAAATTACTAGAATATTACAAACTTTTATAGTACTCCTAACATTTTTTTAAGCCATTTTTTTTTAAAATTATTTTGCATAGAATAAAGGACATTTTAAGCCATTTTAAGCCATTTTCTATGCAAAACAATTTTTAAAAAATGACTTAAAAAATATTATGAGTACTATAAAAATTTGTAATATTCTAGTAATTTAGGTAAATACTGGTTATAACTATATTTTTTTAATTTCTAAATTATTATTGACTATGTAGAGTATTTCTTTAATGTCCTAAGTCATTAGGGCATTACAAATTTTTATAGTACTCCTAACATCTTTTAAGCCATTTTTTAAAAATTATTTTGTATAGAATAAAATATTTTTTGTGGTATAATTTAAATAAATTTATTAAAAAAATTTCATGAGCTATTAAAAATGCGCAAAAGAGTATTGTAAGAAATTCGAATTGATAGCTCATTAATATTTTAAAAAAGTCTCGTAATTAAATATTTTGTTAGCTTTTTTTTAATGCATGAAATAAAATATATATTTTTTTAATTTTTAAATTATTAATTTTTTATTCAATTATTAATTTTTTAATAAAAGAATGGCCAGAATTAAATAATGAGTAATTCGAATCTTGCCAATTCGAATTACTATGTGCAGCGTGTGTGAGTGTAATTCGAATCACCCTGATTCGAATTACTGTGGGTGTAATTCGAATCAGGTTGATTCGAATTATAGTGTGTCTGCGTGTGTGAGTAATTTGAATCACATTGATTCGAATTACATGTAATTCTAGTTCAAAACATACTTATTCGAACTATATAGTAATGTGCATTGGTGGATTAATAAACCAATTTTTCATTTGGTTTATTTGTGTAAAATTTCGTTCTCCTTAGCTTATTATAGTGTTTTGCCCACTAATTTAGATCATACTTAATTTTATGACCATATTTCATTTTAATTTAAATTTTTAAAATTTTGATAACAAATTTAAATCTAATTTGATTTTATTAGATTAGATCGAATTTGATTTGAATTTTAAACTCTTAAAAATATTGATAAACAAATCCAAGTCAAATCAATTTTTTTTTTGACAAATTTTAACAATAAATTAAACTAAAATATAGATTAAACAATTTTAAAAATTAATACTAAATTTGTGCTTCCTAATGAACTTAAAAAAAATACTCTTAAGCTTTTTGTTGTTTTAACTTATCCCAATGAACCTTGTCTCTCAATTAATAATTGATGTATTTTTTTATAAATTTTTTTGTTATAAAATAAAAAAAAATTTATTTCCAAATATAAATTATTCTAACTTTATATTCTGAAATATATATTTTTTTTTGTGTTAGGGCAAGTTTGTCGCTCTCCTCGCCGAACCTTGTCATTTCACAAGGTTCGCCGCTCCCCTCAGCGAACTTCATGTTATATGTGAAGTTCGCCGCCCCCTCGGCAAATTTCAAATCGCCTCCTCAATAAAATTCCAACGAGACCGGTTGAAAACCAAAATCACTACTGTTTGAGTGTCTTGAAACTTTTGGAACCTCTGAACCCAGAAGTGCTTTTACCTCTGAACGTACGTTTACGTAAAGCTAAAAATTATAGCTTCTACGTTCACGTTGGAAAGGCTGATTACCATCGAGAAATTAGGTGAAAAAATTATTCCTTTTCTATCAATCCTACCCTTCATTTTTTTCTAAAAACTTAGGTGAAAAAATTATTCATTTTTGTTTGACATTATCAAATTTATAGTACTCTCTTTTATATTTTTATTTTTTATTGTATTTATTTTATTTATATGATAAATATTTATATGTACTAATTTTGTATAAGATATTATTTTTTATGTATTTTCTTAATATTTTATCTTTTAATTTAATATTTATTAGTGTTTTTATATATTAAAATAGATTTTGTCAACTTTTATATGTTACTGGAATTTAGTAAGTAAATATTAATTTTATTATAAAATTAATTAATAAGATCTATTTAAATATCTAAAATAAAATGATAGGATAGTATAAAAAATTATTTAAATTGATATCTCTTTTAGTAATTTTTTATCTAAAAGTGATTTTGAATAGTATAATCCAAATAACATTTCTTTTACTATAATCCATTTTGATATAAAGATTACCAAACATAAATCATATTAACACAAACTTGCTTTTCATCAAAATCAAGTTTGTAAAATCAATTCTATGCAAACTCCCGTTTGTAAACTGTAATCTAAACACATACTAACTCATTATTCTCCCTTTACTTTGATCTTCTACTTATTCTATACAATGTTTGAAATTCCATTATTATCCATTCATTATGATGGT
The DNA here is from genome assembly GCF_003086295.3 of Arachis hypogaea. NCBI lineage: Eukaryota > Viridiplantae > Streptophyta > Magnoliopsida > Fabales > Fabaceae > Arachis > Arachis hypogaea. The sequence continues at coordinate 21,882,325 of NC_092050.1, forward strand.
AAAATAGTATATGATAAAAATAAAAATCTACCGTATTTAGTTATGCTCAACAAGTATTTATATATATGCCACCTAAAATCGAAAGTCTAACAGCATTGAACAATTTGATATTGCATGTCATTAGTCAACAATACACGAAAAAAAGTAAAAAATCTACTATAGTTAATCTCCTACCAATCACATGATTATTTGACATTATCTAAATTAACAATAGATAGTAATCTAAACTAACTATATCATCTAATTATCAAACTAAATAATTATCAAACAAACTAAAATTCAAAACTAACAAAAAAATTTAATTTAACTAAATAAATATGTTAAATCATAAACTAATACAACAATAAATTAAATTGAATAAAAGGAACAAAAGAACATAATTATCTGGAATTACGAATCGAAGAGATAAAAAAATTCAAAAACACCCCCAAAAAAAAAGTTTTACAAGAATAGAGAGGATAAAAGTGAAGAAGAGTGAAAAAATAAAAATGTAAGAAGCAGACACACAGAAAGGAACCATAAATTTTTATATTTGGACAACCTACTTGAAGTTTGCCAAAAGCATATAACATGAAATTTGTCAAGGAAAGCGACGAATCTTATGGAAATGACAAGATTTGCTGAGAGGAACAGCAAACTTATCCTTGATGCTAGAAAAAATGGATTTTTGAATATAAAACTAGAATAATTTTTATTTAAAAATATATTTTTTTATTTTATAACAGAAAAAAAATCTGTTTCTTCATATATGAGTACAGTCAAATTTTTAAAACTCTTCTTGAATTTCTTTGCATGTGTTCTATTAATAAAATTTTTCAAAAATATGAAATCTCTATTCTATCTCTTTAACTTAGGGATGTCTATATGGTCTTTCTCAATATGTATCACAATTCACAAGCACCTAAAGAGGTATTGGGACTTTCGAAAAATTATTCTTATCCAATAATGCTAGGAAACCAAGATGGTTTCAGCCAAAAACCAGCCAAATACTTCTGGGTGAATCTAAAACCTCTACGTGGATGGTACTTATGTTAGGTATTATGATGTTTCTTTTCCTTGTAAATTGGATGGTTCTGAATCTATTTTCTGATTTATCATGTTTTAGGTATTTGGAGAGGGAAGGAGGGTGAAGAGACGGAAGCTAATTGAATCAGTTTTCGTGATTCACGTTGCAATGATACTGAATGTATCTCCTCCTAATTTGAATGTGGTGAAATATTTAATAACCAATATTTTAAATCATAAATAAATAAAACTAATTATTATATTTATAATTAATTAAGTTGTTCAATTCTTGGCTGATTTGGAGTTAGTTCCATATACTTTTCCTTATCTTATCCAAACTATGACCAGCAATCCATGGCTTTTTTTTATATGATTTCCAAATCTGAGTAGCGCTGCTTTATGGAGATTGTGGGTGATTTACACTGGTGTGACGGCGTAACGTTGGAATTTGGGAGGGGGTGAAATCGGACCGTCCGATTTCTTGCTGGGAGAAAGGAACACAAATCGGACGCACAGTCCGATTTGTGTGAGGGTGAGTGTGCGTTGCATGTAATCGGATGGACCGATTTGTTGTTGGCTGAGTTTCTTTGAATCCGATGGAACACAAATCGGTCCCAGGGATTTGTGGCTAGAAAATTTTTTTTATCATATGGCACGTTAATCGGATCCAGCGATTTGTTGCTGGCTAAATCAGATGCAAAAGTAATTGGAGCCACCAATTTGTGTTGCGTGAAAAATTTTGAATTGGGAGCACGCGGTCGGACTGTCCGATTTAGTTACTCATGCATACATAAACCAAAGATGGTACAGAACAGAACCCCCACTTCTTCTTCTTCTTCAGCGTGAGTTTCTACATCTAGGTGATGTTCTTCCTCTTCTCTCATCCTTCTTCATTTATGTAGAATAGATTATACTGAGATTGAGAGTATTTAAACACGTATAGTATTATGGATGATAGAGTTGTATTAAAAATTTATTGTTATGGACAGATTTTATTACAAATATACGAGGGAGTTCAATTTGTATGTGAAAATCCGTTAGATGTTGTTATTCCATTCATATTGTCATTGGATGAATTAAAAGGTGTGATTTGTGAGAAGATAGATTCACAAAGATCTAGAAGAATATCGTGTATTTTGTACAGGTATCCGTTACCTGTGTTTGGTGGGTTCGTTCAATTTCAGACCAAATACGTGACAAATAAAGCGAGTATGCAGGAAATATTTTCAATGTATATTGAGAATCGCCACCAAATGTCATGCATCGAGTTGTATATTGAGTTCGAGAAATCTGAAGCGGACCGAAATATTGAATTGGAAGATTATAATAGTGATAGAGAGAAAGATTTTGAAAGTAACTATGAGATCGTTGGTCCAGGTGAAGACGAAGATGGAGCTGACGACACTATGAACGCAGATGTGGCGGAGGTTGCTAATGCACTAGCAAACTCGCTTCCGTTTCAGGAGCCTTCTTTCATGCGGCCGTTGGACTTGGAAGCCATGAATGCACCGGAGTTTCTTCAATATATGAATGCAGGTATGTCATTTGTGACCATACCATTTGATTACTTTATTAATTAATAGTTCTTTATTATGAATTATATTTACTAGTTCTTTATGTAGATAGAATAGCGCATGTATAGACTGTTATAATCATACATGGTAAAGTGTATTTATCAATTGTTTATATGATAAATGATTTATTATTGTATACATAAAAACTGATTTATTACGTATAATGCATAGAGAGATTTTAATTATTAAGAAATATGTATTTAATGATTATTTATGAAAATATATATCTTGCGGTGTGATTGTGGCAGAGCTTCCTGTTGTGACCGACGGTGAATTTACGGTGGGGATGGAATTCAGTTCAAGGGAAGAAGTAATCAAGGCAATGAAAGATTATATCATCCGTAGAGGTGTAGACTATCGAGTTTATGAGTCGGAACCGACGACATTCTATGCTAAATGTACACAATATGGCAAAGGTTGTGATTGGCTGATCAGGGTTACAAAAATGCAGAAGAAGTACTGCTGGGAGATAAGGAGGTACAATGGTAGTCACACTTGTACCAGGTCGACAATTTCTCAAGACCATTCGAAACTGGATTCCAAGATAGTTGCAGAAGCAATTAAGCCGTTGGTGGAGGTTGACCCATCTTTAATGGTGAAATCAGTCATTGCGGAAGTCCAGTCGAAGTTTAACTACACCATCAGCTATCGGAAAGCTTGATTAGCAAAGCAGAAGGCGGTTGAGTCAATTTTCGGAGGTTGGGAAGCATCGTATGAAGCTTTGCCCATATGGTTTGAGGCCATGTGTCACAAGGAGCCGTCAGCAGTGGTTCACTTTGAAACAATGCCTGCGTACCAGGGGGATGATTTGGTTCCTGATATTTGTGTACTACATAGAGTCTTCTGGACTTATTACCCTTACATTAGGGCCTTCAGACATTGCAAGCCAGTAGTGCAGGTGGACGGGACTCATTTGTATGGTAAATACAAGGATTATTTGTTGGTTGCAGTCTCACAAGATGATAATAACAACATCGTGCCTATTGTATTTGCCATAGTGGAGGGAAAGACTTCTGATGCATGGTACTTTTTTCTAAGTAACCTCCGTCAACATATGGTGACACGTGATGGTGTCGGATTTATCTCTAATCGACACGATTCTATCAGGTCAGCTATTAACCCGTCTCCCGTAAGTGACCCCCAACAATTTAGTTGTACGGATCGAGCGGCTTTAACTGATCAGATATCAACATCCGTGAACCCTACAAAATCACATTTCCTTTATAAGTACCAGTGTAATATAACTAAATTAACAATAATATAATTTTCCTTACATGTCTATTACAACTTACTACCTGCATAGTTGCCTATCAAACATACATTGTAACATACATAGTAAATCTGATTCATTTTTTTGTCTAAATTATACTAAATTATGTTAAATTCAATTATTAATAACTATAAATAATAATAATAATAATAATAATAATTAAGTATCTACCGATAATGATAATAATAATAATAATATTAACAATAATAATTAATTAGGATTCTCCACGGATAATAATAATAATAATAATAATAATAATAATAATAATAATAATAATAATTAATTACGATAATAATAATAATAACAATAATAATAATAAAAATAATTCATTGATTGATTCTCTCTAATAATAATAATAATAATAATAAAAAAAAAAATTATCTACAGATTTCTCATTCATATCCATTCATTGATTCATTTCATTTACAACATATTAATCAATAATAATCATGAATCTAATCTAATCTAAACCCAAATTAAATAAAAAAAACCTAACATTACATACATATTATTAACTAATCAACGGTACAGAGGTTTTATAAATGATAAACACTAACTAATTAATTCTATTTTAATCTCTATTTTTAACACTTAACAGTAATTATATCATACATATATACATGATTAATCTCTATTTAGTGTTATTATAATATATATTGCTATTAAAAATCTTAATTTTATCACTATTATTATTTTTACTAAATCAAAATATTAAAAAATAAAAACTTACATAAATAGGATATCCAAGATAATTAACAATATGAAGGTCTGGTTAATTTACTTCTTTGATTTTTTTTTTTTTTTTGGCATTGTTTTCCAATTTTTTTTTGAAATTTCTGGTGGTCCAACAATGGTGAGAGTGAATAAGGATGTGGGGTTGAGGAACAAAGAGAGAGAGAGAGATGAGAGTGAAAGTGATTGTTGTTGAGAGGGGAAAGACACTCACATTGAGGTTACAAGGAACGGAGCCAAAGAGGGAAGCACTGCATGCTCGCCACGTGGCAGCACGACGCAAATCGGACCCACCGATTAGTGTACCGTTTACTGAAATTGGACCGTCCTTCAGTTCCTTAAATCGGTGTGTCCGATTTGAGTTCAGCAGCCATTACAGTTTGGTTATACACCCTGAACCCCCATAACCATGTTATACACGATCCGTTCTTCAATATCAAAATTAAAAAACTCGCAATCCATAGCTGTCAACTTTAAATTAATAATTAAATTCACCTCTCAATACATTCACCTCTCAATACATTCATAATAGTTTTTGAACAATTCCACAGCTTCTCACTTTCTTGTAATAGTACTTTACTAGTCACTCTCTTCCTTTCATACATAACTACACTCTCTCATATATAACTACACACTATCTCGTATGGTCTAAAATAAAAAATAACTTTTACAAGAGTAAAGTGACTTTATTTTTAACTTCGTTTTTTATGTAAGTCTATTTTTCATTTTTTCGACAGAAATTATTTTAGGCAATAATTTAGTTATATTTGTTTTTTAAAATGAGGTGATTAGATGTATGTATAAAATTAAATAAAAATTAATTTCTTTTTTTTTATTATTTATTGTTTTTGGACCTAAACAACAAGCATTTTGTTGTTGCGTAGAAATTTGCTGGTGTTTTTTACTTTTTGGTTATTTTGAGACGAATAAACGGGCGGCCCAAATATGAAAATTGAAAACAAAAAATGTGAAATAATAAACAGGAAAAGAGTGTGTGGCCGTGTGGGTTGGCGGTCTCGAATCTGCCTCCAAAATTGGAACCATTCAAAGTGTCTGTGTGTGTGTGTAGGTGACGATGGCGACGGCGACGGCGACGGAGGGAACCGAAACCAACGACGACGGTGCTCGTCCATGGCAATCCTACCACACTGTTTATACAACTGCCAAAGCAGGTCTCTATAGGCACCAACTCTTTTTTATAATTATTATTATTAATTTTCATTTCTCGTTTGGTGTTTATTCTTGAAAAAGGTAATTCAATGCAAATTCACTGTTTCCTTTGCAAAGTGACAAAGTAATAACTCAATTTACATGATGGTTGATACTTGATACTATCCTTGACCCTATGATATTTGATGTATACATACTGAATTCTTTTGTTCAGGAATGGATGGTGTGGACAAGGAGAAAGTACAAAGGACAGTGTATGAAATGAGCAAAGGATCTAAGTATTTTCAGAACGAGGAACGCAAGGACGCTTTTATTACCCAGAAGATCGACAAAATCCGAACTCAATGTGATAAGCTTACCCAAGCAGACCTATCCCATTTTCAGAAGGTTTATATAATCATCAACCATGTGTATTATGTTTCTCACTGGTTTGGATTTTCTTTCTGATAATCAAAGGGGTTTCAAAATCATATGCACTCATTTGCAGTTTTTTGTGCAATAACAGGTAGCTGACCGAAGAATACTTGAGCTAGAAGCTTTGCGGGATCTTTCAAGGATTTGGTTACATGTAGATATGGATGCTTTCTATGCAGCAGTTGAGACTTTAAGTAACCCTACATTAAAGGGCAAGCCAATGGCTGTTGGTAGCATGTCTATGATATCCACTGCCAATTATGAGGTTTGTTGTGTCAATATTAAACTTGATGTTGAGGATTCTAGAGTCTGAATGATTCCGATGCTGATTTGGATTTCATATAGGCTAGGAAATTTGGGGTTCGTGCTGCTATGCCTGGGTTCATTGCACGTAAACTTTGTCCAGAATTAATATTTGTCCCCACAGATTTCAAGAAGTATACCCATTACAGTGATTTGACCAGAACAGGTACTTTTATTTTGTAACGATTAATAGTAGATTGCAGTGTATTTTCTTTAAATTCTATTAGCTTAATCTTAACTTATTATTGTTAGTTTTTCGGAGGTATGATCCCAATTTTATGGCTGCTAGCCTTGATGAAGCATACCTTGATATAACTGAAGTATGCAAAAGAAGGAACATCAAAAGTGAAGAAGTAAGTTGAGACATTGAATTAAACTAGTACTCAAAGGCCTCTCCTCTAGATGTGTTAACCCTCTAACTTCTCTAAATTTGAATTCTAGATTGCGGAAGAACTCCGCACTAGTGTTTATGAAGAGACCGGTCTCACATGTAGTGCAGGAGTGGCACCAAATCGCCTACTTGCCAAGGTTCCTCATCTTGTTTTAATATTGTGAACTGGAGCATCAGAAATAGTTCCCCTTTTGTTTTATCGTAAAGTAAAGTAGTAGACATGGAGTGACTCTGATCTGAGGATTTCACCCACATGCAGGTTTGCTCAGATATTAACAAGCCAAATGGACAGTATGTCTTACCAAATGATCGTATGGCTGTTATGACCTTCATATCCTCCCTTCCTATCAGAAAGGTTCAAAATTTTGTCTACTGATTTCATTAATTATTAAAATTTCCATTTCAAATTACTTGTGATGTGTCTTGTTGTGAGCAGGATTGTTTTATATGCATGTGTATTTGGAAATTAGGATTTTCTGATTAATAATGAATGAATACTGTTGATAGATTGGGGGCATTGGTAAGGTCACCGAACATATTCTGAAGGCTGTATTTGGAATTAACACGTGTGAACAGATGCTGGAGAAGGCTAGCTACCTCTGTGCTCTTTTCTCTCAGTCAACAGCAGGTTAGATACCTGGGTGGCTTTGGCTGTTTTTGTAATATTTACTGTATGCATGCTATATTTATAGGGATTTCTACTTTTGCATGGCAGTTAGACTGGAGTTTGTGCAATTTTCCACCTGAATCACTGACATCTATTTCAAATATGCTTGCTTCTATTGTCTACAACTTACAAAAGTTAATAAACTTAGCCTTCAGTCTAAAGTTTTCCAACTGTAATAATGTTTAATTTTAAATTATGTGAATCCTTTATTAACATGTGACTTTTTTGTGAATTTTCTGGAAGATTTCTTTTTCTCTGTGGGTTTAGGTCTTGGGAAGACAGATTCTCCTGAAGTCAGATTTCGGAAGAGCATTAGTAACGAAAGAACATTTTCTGCCACCGAAGATGAAGTTCTGTTGTATAAAAAATTAGGTACCTAACATCTCTGTTCCGGAACTTTCTTAAATTTCTAGTTTTCAATATTTTCATAAAAAATTCTAGTAAATTAGTTGGAATTTGGAGAAACTTAACATCTGCCATTCAGTATTCAGTTGGTTTTAGTTGCAGTGTTAATTTCATTATATATGCATTGTTTTGCAAAACGGTTTAGCTAATGACTATGACAATGCTGAATTTCTGAAATACATAAGACCCAAATTATGTTAGCCTAACAATATATCAGCTATTGAGTTATGCAAAGCTTGTGTTTGCAGCGGAGCTTGCTGAAATGCTGTCCACAGACATGCAAAAAGAGGGTCTCTGTGGGCGAACATTGACTCTTAAACTGAAAACTTCTTCCTTCGAGGTACTATTGATGTCTTGACTATTTTCTTTTGCATTTGTTCCTAATGTTGTTCAAGAACAATTTTATAGCTTTGTTTTTATCCTCTGTAGACAAGGCTTTATTGAAAAAGGAGAAAATAACTTCACTTCTTGAAAAGCCATGCTCATTATTTGTTAATTTTTATTTTTAGAGAACTAGGCACTGGGATATTATGGTTTGTTAAATTTTCTATATCTTAATTTCGATTCCCTTTTTTGTTATTTTCACTGTGTTTTACCATCATGGCATCATGCTATACTGTTGTTGCAAGTAGTAATAAATGACCAATCAACAGGTTCGGACTAGAGCCATGACTTTACGAAAGTACATAAGCTCGAGGGAGGATATCTTGAAGCATGCTTCGGAGCTTCTAAAAGCAGAACTTCCTCTTTCAGTAAGATTGATAGGTGTGTGTTTCTGCTAGGTTCATTATTATTGACAATATTAAGGATGGTGCTCAAGGCCGAGATGAAAGAGCACTAACAGTTTAAACTTTAGAGATGTAGACTACGGGAAAGTTTGCATTTGTGGCTTGTCTGTGTCAGTGTATAACTTTTTTCTTCTCATCCTAGGCCTTAGGATGTCACATTTTGATGGAGACAAGTATGGTGGCTCAACATCTAATCCGAAACAAAAGACTATCACCGACTTCATTACTTCTGTAGATGCCGATAGGAACCGTTTTTTGCCAGATGTTGCAGATCATGATTTTGTCAGCCATACAGAGACTGATGTTTCCATTGGCAGTTGCCAAAGAAGCAGAGATCCTGTTGATGGGAATCATTCATCTGATGTAAACTGCCAAAGTGGCACTGGCTGGAGTTCAGAGGAGGTATACTTATACAACAATCTGCATAGCTGAAATATGTGTCAATTTTAGAAATCCATTGATCAAATATGGGTGATTGTATACATGAATGTTATTTATGCTTTCTGATATATTTATTAGATACAAACATCTGGCAACAATGCTTCATGTTCTAACTATGGCCAAGTTAAAGAAGCGGTGGAATCAACTTTTCCAATTCAGGGACAGTTTGAAGACACTAGTACACTAAATTTGTCTAATCTCCTGGAGGATGAGCGACTTAATTCTTGCGAGGATAAGACAATGTTGTGGTTGAATGACTACAAATGTTCACTTTGTGGAATAGAACTGCCTCCAAGTTTTGTTGAGGACAGATTAGAGCACTCTGATTTTCATCTTGCCGAAAAGCTTCAAAAGGAAGAATCTCGGATTCACCAAAGAACATCTGTTTCAGGTCAAAGGTAAAAATCATGGATTTGTACGCGTGCCATGTTTTCTGTGCCTTTTAATTTGATTACTCCATGTTTCTTTCAGCTGGGATCAGAAGAACAGAATCACTAGAGAAAGCATATCTAAGAAGCAAAAATTGTCTCAGAAAGAAGGCAGTTACAGACCCATTGATTATTTCTTTTTGTTAAAGAGCAATAAAAACCGTCCCAGTTAGTTTTGTACAGCGTATAAATCTATATATGTAATTATGGTACATTGTGTAACACTAATGCCCCCGCCGAAAAAAAAAAAAAAAAAAAAAACCCACGCCCTAGAAAATTGATTTATTCCACCTGTAAATTAGTTAATAGCATAAACCTTGATGAATAAAATGGTTTCCCTCATGGAACGCTGCAAGTTCACGAATCACGATTACAGTTACTAGTACGGTTTTAATGTGAATGGACGATTTCGTAAGGTACAGTAGAGCAGAAAAGAAATTATATTGTATATGCATGCAGGATTCGAAGAACATGAATTAAAGCATATTCTGCAAACACCAAAAAAAAAAAAAAAAATTCAAACAACTCGAACTAATTTGTCCGAGTGATAGTCTTTAACCTTTTGTCTTGCATTGGGTGTTTTTCTTTTCTTTCCCTTTCTTTTTGTTAATCTACTGCATTGGAAGTTCATTAACAAAAATAATCCTCATCCAATTACTTTCTTTTTAAGGAAAAAGCACAGTAAAGTGGAGCATACTCAAACAAGCAAAATGTACTCAATTCCAGCATAACCTCATTCAATTTTTATATTAAGAAAGCATTTGATTATTATCAAGTGTTTAAAGTCTCACAACGAGTAATATAAAGGTGGTTACTTTATGTGAAAATACTATTGTGAACCGTTAGATAATTTGATATATTTAATCGAATTATCTAAAAATTTGGAATATCATTTTCACATGAAAATGTCTTTCTTCTAGAAGTAGCTATCTAATATGAAATACCTGATGTTGTACTTAAGAAAAGTCATTCTTTTTTCTAATAGCTAACTTTAAAGATTTTGTTTTTCACTTTTCTCTAGTAACATTAAATTGAAAAGAAAAGAATCGAAATTACTTCTTTGCTATCCAGTTTTTTAGTTGTTAACATGCATAGTTTATTTTGCAACACATTATCATCTGATTTGCCATTAACCCGTCATAATTTGGCCTGGAGAAAAATAAGATTTCCTATGTAATGTGGTTGATGGGAAGAATGGCATATATTTTTTTAGATATTGATAACATTTTGGTGTAACACTCAATTATTGAATTTTATAGTATTTTTCATAATTCCCGCTCCAAAATTTTGAAAAACATTATAAAATCCAATAACTGAGTTGTACCAAAGTTTCATTAATATCTAAAAAAATTAGCCGAAAAATGCAAGTGGCCCAGTGTAGCTGTATCTACCGGGAGTACAGAAATTAGAGAATGAATGAGCAGAGCGTGTAGGATGCGAGGAATTGTCCACTTCAACTCCTATTTGGCTATTTCCATCATTTCTTCTTTTTCTTCTTAATTGTCTGTCTGTGAACTTTGATTCATTATTTAATTTAAAGCTGAATCTAAATGAATTCCTAACTCTTGAATGAAAACGTTTACATATTAACACACGCATTGAAACTTGGGTGCAAGTCGCATTAATCTACAAAAATCGGGGGAGCCTTGTTTCTATGACATTCATTCACCACATCTACAAGCATCTTCGTTGTTTCACTCATGCGTCTTGCTTCTACTTAAAATTGGAAACGATACATAAACAAGTAGACATTTAAAATGCAGCACTAGAATTAAATTTTTTAAGCTATATCAAATGAAAAGATCTTCTATGTCTGTTAGGGGTTCGGCATTTCCGAGAGACTTATCAGGTACATTAACCACCAATTGTCCACATGCACCACTTATGTCCTGACCCATCTGCTTCCGAATTGTTGTTCGGATATTGTACGTACCTCTAAGAATTTTCTGAAATGCCGAAACTTTCTGCTCAGTAGTTGGTTTGAATTGACTCAACATACCAATAGAGTTGAAAGGTATTAAGTTCACTACCTGCGAGATAGTTGAGACAATATGCACAAGTTTATTACATAACTGGGAATGTCGATCAAGTTTAATAACAAACAGATGCAAGGTGCAAAACAATTAGCATACACCAAGATATGAAACTAGGTACTGTGATTAAAAATGTAACAGATGCCCTATTTGATTTTAATCATTAAGGGTCACTGAGTTCTTGAGAAACACCGACAGAAATATAATATAGAATAGCTTAGATGTTCAGTGCTTACCACTTGAAATGTTTCTAGCAGTTTTCCCAATTGGTGGGCATGCTGCTCTTCATCATTGACCCCATCAAGCATTATGTACTCGATCAATATCTTCTGCTGACTGTTAAGGATGAAACATGGAAGTTTCAAAACCACTGGAATTGTTCACACCTGAACGGCCAAAAATACAGACTACATAAAAAGAAATCACACGAATAAGTGTGATTACCTGTTTCTTTGATATTCTTGCAGTGAAGCCATCAGTTTTTGCAAAGGAAAAGCACGAGCAGCAGGCATTATCTGGCATCTGATATCTTGTGCTGGTGCGTGCAGTGAGACTGCCAAGTTCAAACCAGGCAGATCATTATGAAGTTTGTTGATAGCATGAATGATGCCAACCTATTAAAGATGCAAACATACCCTTCATAAATTCTACAATTCAAGATTTATTTTATTTATTTTTTAACGAAGAAATGACTTATAACAAGAACAGAACATATAAATCAAGGCATGTCCAGACTCTGACTACAAACATAATTGGTTTACGTAATTCTCAGATTTTACTCTAACATTAACCGATATGCTTATTAACGAAGAAATGCCATCACAGGGCTTTCCACTACTACTCTCAAACGAAGTTGATAGTACTAATTGTTCAGTCCATTCCATAGTATTTGCATGTAAGTAATCCCTACATGAATAAAACAGAGTTTCTGAAAGGTAGTTTAGGTCAGGAAAATAATAGGAGTAAACAATGCAAGAGATAGCAAATATATCTACCGTTGAGACAGTAATCCTTTTCAATGACAATTGAAACGGCAATCCAGTCATGACACGAATGGATTCTACCACAGCAGAATAGTTGTTTAGAGGCTCTCCCATTCCCTGTCAGAGCCAAAATAAGTATTAATTGCCCTAAGACATATATATGAAAAGAATGAACAAGGTCTTAGAATAATGTGTGCAATCATGCATCAATTCAAGTGATTAGAAAAGATTAGGCCCTGTCAATAAGAAGCAGCTAAAAAGTCCAAGCTTTTCTAGACAAATAGGCAATCAGAGTATACCATGAAGACAACATTACGGATTTGTGAAAACCTAGAGGCGTGGACCAATTGCTCGACTATTTCTCCAGATGTTAAGCTACTTTTGAATCCCATGGTTCCAGTTGCACAGAACTTGCAACCCATTTTACAACCAACCTGAGATGATATGCACAAAGTTGCTCGTAGACCACCGGGACGGGGTTTACCGGCGTATTTTCCCAAACGAGTGTCATACCTCATGATCACAGCCTCCACAAAAGCGCCATTCTGATACAATAATGATTGATTTAAGAAAACAAAGCAGAAAAGTAAGATGTTATGTTAAGATGGAGGAGTTAGTTACATGGAGCTTGATGAGGAGCTTGGAGGTGAGGTTATCGTTGGAGTGGAAGACGGAGTGGAGGGAGGAAGAGAGAGGGGGGATGGAGCGGAGAAGAGAGTAAGCCGGGGAGGGAAGAGAAGGGGCGTGGTTCTCCCAGTCCCAATCGGAGTGGTGATTAGATTTGAGGATGACGTGCTTCCAAACAAGAGGAAGGAACTTGTGAGGATCAACACCGCATTTCTCCAATTCTCTTCGCATCTCACCCGCATCGAATACCGATCGAATTCCCATTCTGCTCTTTCCTCGCCTCCTCTCCCCTGCTTCTGCGCCTTTAAGTAATTTGGGTCAAACCAGAGGCCCAATATTTTGCTTTGTTTCCACTCAAAAGATTGACAGTGACGGGCAGGCCACGACAGCGACGTTGCAGGCGTAGGCGACGATGCGGTCGACGGCAGCGTTACTCAAGGTGGATGAAGGTCGCACACTCACAGTCGCAACCTAGAGAGGCAACTCTCGACAGAGTTTTCAAATCCGGGTCGGATTTGGGTATGGAGCTTAGTTTCCTTAGATATGGGCCGGGTTGTTGGCCCAGATCCTGACAAAAAAAAGATTGACAGTGCCGTTTGTTTGGATGCCTCCAAATTGTTTTTTTTTTTAATTTAAATTAAAAAAAAATATTTACCGATTTAAATAAAAATTGAACGTATCTCGGACGCACTGACCCCATTTTGTGATACGGGACGTGCTGGTCATATCACGGGTCCACCCGAGATATGAACAAGAGAGCATCTCGGATACACTGCGTCCGAGATATGTGCATATTCTGACATAGAGCAGTGCATCCGAGATATGTACAAGGAAGGAAAACAGGGGCACTGCATTCGAGATATATTCAAGATCTGATATTATGAAAATGTTGTATGCTTTTTTTTATGAAAATTTTGTAATGTTGTAGATAAAAAATAGTCCATAACAATCGAATTTAGGTATACAGAAATTATGTTTTATTACACATTAAATACATTTAATAACAATCAGTACATTAAAGTGACAACAGTGGAACAAAAAGACCTAAACCCTAAACTGTATGCGTCGTCATGGATCCGAGCGTTGCGTGTTGGGACACCCACTTCTGGTGTGGTCCTCTCCGCGGCAGAGTCAACATCTCTTCTCTGCACGCTCAATGGCATCCATCTCATTCCGCATTTGAGTGGATACCGGCCTACCTGATGCCTTCCTCCTCATGGTTGAGTTGGGCTTTCAGGCATGCACCGTACCATGGAGGGCACATCTTTTCGTCTGGTATCGGCGGAAACTCCCTCTCGTATACCTTGAATACAGAAGCCATCGTGCACATGGGGTCCACAAAATGACCCCACTCAATACTCGCAGCTGCACATGCTGCCAGGGCGTGTCGACATGGGTAATGCAATGATTGGAACAGGCCACAATCGCATGTACGCTCGGTCAGACGAACCCGATATTAAGTCTGTGACCAACCGTCTACTTGCTCCATCTCTTCCACGCTAAAAAGGGATGCCCTACGATCACAATGGGTGACTATATCTTGGATGTAGTGCCCCTGTTTTTCTTCCTTGCACGTATCTCGAATGCACTGCTCTATGTCAGAATATGCACATATTTCGAACACAGTGTATCTGAGATGCTCTCTTGTTCATATCTTGGGTGCACCCGTGATATGACCAGCGTGTCCCGTATCACAAAACGGGGTGGAATACGTTCAATTTTTGGCGTCCCGTATCATAAAACGGGGTCAGTGCATCCGGAATACGTTCAATTTTCGGCTTCTCCCACTGTATCCGAGATATGACTCTAAATGTAATTTGGTAAATACTTATACGTTTATTTAAATCGGTAAATATTATATTTTTTAATTTAAATAAAAAATTCCAAAAAATACTTTTTACTTATTTTTATTTTAATTCTTAAAAAAATAAAAAATTATTTAATATTTAGATATTTTATCAAAAATATTTTTTATTATAATAATATAAAAATATTTATTTATGTATTATGTAAATTTTTAAAAAAAATTATTTGTCTAATATTTTTATTTTTATTATTAAAAATTATCAAATATACTAAAAAATAAAAAATATTTTTTTAATAACTTCATGACACTCAAATAAATGCATAATCCAATCTAAAATGTTTTAAATTATTAAATAAACAAGTTTATAATAAAATAAAATGATGAATTAGTTTTTTATTTTAAAAAAATTTCAAATAATAAATTCTAATTTAAAAGAGAACAAAAAATCAGTAGAATAGAATTATGAAGGTAAATGCTACTAAAAACAAATTTTATGGAATAATCGGTTTGTTTAGGTAAACTTCTAATAAAAAATTTTTTTTGAATTATCTTTTTTTTAAAAATCTTATAAAAAAATAAAGGTGATTTTATGTTTGAATATTTCGTACAAAAATATATTTTTATTTATTAATTATGTTTGAATATAATAATATAAAATAATTTTTTTGTTTATTAATTATTATTATGTGAAAATTATTTTTTTTAAAAAAATATTTTAAAAAAATAAAAATTAGAACTTCTAAAAAATTTTTTTTTAATATTTTTATTTTTACTACTAAAATTTTATTAAATACGTTAAAATTGAATGGTGTTCAAATAAGCAAAATAGCTCGTATACATGGAGAAGGGAAGAGAGATTGCAAATGGGGATAGTGTAGAAAGTGGATTCTGGAACAAGCATCGCCAAGAACCTTGGCTGCCAAAAAAAAAAGAGGACATACGGTGTAAGAGAGATCAGCACATCAATCTCATACAACAAGTTGCACAGCTGATAAAAGAAAATCCAACTATCCAAGAACTTCGGATGAACAAATAATAATATCCACCTCTAATTAGGACGATGCAGAAGAAATTCTCAACATTCTATTAACCTTTCAGCCTTGCGAAGGTTATCTAATGTGGGCATCAGGACCAAAGAGACCGTTCACAGTCAAAAGCGCATTCAAAATGTGGTTGAATGTACAAACAAACATCACTCTAGGAAGCTCAACATATCAATCATAAAATCATCTTAAAAAAAAAGTTGAAACGCTTGTGGAAAAAACTATGGAAGATGAGCATATAACAGAAAAACAAGGATCATTTTGTGCAGGTTAATCAGAAAAGAGTAATTATTTAAAGTTCTAATAAGAATTAGTCAACACATTCTCAGTAAAATTAAACAGTGGGTGACGCCCCCAGAACTCCAGAAGGATCAATGAAGATCCGAGAAAAATCAATAAAGATTAACACTGATTTTACAGATTTTGAAAAAACAAAACCGATATGGACTTGGGAAAGCAGTTCAGGACCATGAAGGGTAGGTAGACCATCATGGCTAAAAGTCAACAATGCCTGGCGGTCAATTTCACCTTTGGAAGGAGAACTTAAGCGACTTATTGGGATATCCAGATAGCAAGGAATGAAGGATAGGAGCATAGCATATGTAGCTGAGATAGAAAGAAATAGTTTGAGCATCATTATTGCATTTAACTCTTTTCAGCGTAATTTTATTCTCAAGATCTGTAATACAGTTGCTAATCACACTGCTAGACTAGCTTCAAATGCAATAGGAACCTAGGATTGCTTAGATAACCTTGATGTTGTACATCTTAATGTATGGGACATTTCTTATCATCTTATGTTTAATCATATTCTCCCGGCTCTGTTGTTTTGACGCCATTTTCAGTTCCAAGTTTTTATCATTCAATAAATCAATGTTTGACAAATAAGTATTACATTTACATCTATATTTTCGCGTGTAAAGGAAATAGAAAGTCACCCAATTGCTCCACTATTGAAACAAAAAGCATTTGATGCAGCAGACCAAAGCAAGTGGTGTTGGTTACGGTTGATTCTGTAGGAATTACATTACAAATGATAGTAGCTCCTCATCATGTTAAACCAATCAATAAAATGAAAGAACACACATTCTATATATATAGAATTTGACCCAAAAAGAAAAGGAAAATCAAATAGAATTACTTTGTTGGACTCAGCACATCACGAGGAGGAGGATTGAGGGTATCGTTTGCGAATATTGTTGGGAGTATGATGATATTGAGAAGCATTGGGGGCATTATTGGGAATAGAAGCAAGGGGTGTCCCTTTGCCTCTGCCTCTCGGGGTGGCCACAGCAAGAGTGTGATTATGAGGCTGCTGCCCCCAAAACTCAGAGCTGCCGAAGGAATCCGATCCCAAAAGTAAACGGTAACTGTCTGAACGGCTCAAGCTCCGTTTAGGCTTCTGTTTCTTATCCCTGATGGCATCAATGATATAAGGAATCAAACCTTCCATTGCTTGATTTTCCTTTGCTTAATCTTTCTCCCGTGCTCACACTATGTAACCTTTTGTTCGATTTTGGTTTTTGACCTTCCACACACACACACATCTATTTATGCTGCTACGATGATGGCCCACGCTTCATTGTCTTTTTTGTGATAGCTAGCAAAGCCCCAAGAGTCGTTGAAACTTCGTGCGTGATTCAACAGGGCCTTTGACTTTTCTGCTGGCGGCCATGGCACGATGGCAAGTCAGTAAGATCAAGCTAAACAGCTCATGGGTCATGGCCACTTTCAAAAACGTGCCCATCTCTATTTCACAAACAAACAAAGAAACAAGCACAGGGCTCCAAACTTGACTACGATTATTTGTGCACAAGTTGTATCCTTAAGTTAAAAAGTAATAAGAATCACGCACGTGAGTTTTACCCAGCTTCGCCAAACTAACGATTCTTCTCATATTTACTATCTTGTATTTGGTAACTAATTTCCTCCATAGCATGCCAATCTCGATGTACGAGGGGACCACATTTGTTTCTTACTAAGTTATTCACCTTGTTATTATTTATGACCTTGTTATGGTGTTCATTTTCAGTATTGGGTGGCAACAGTTTAATACAAAGTATATACCATTGAAATTTAAAACAGATCATCGATTATTACGTTTGAATTGATGACGGGGCCTCAAAATTCCTCGGTTGAACATTTTAATTAACAACAGCTCCAAGAGGTTGAATGGAAAATGGATCATCTTCAGTGAAAAAAACATTTGAAAGAATAAAGTGTGATCTTTCACCTTTAATTCTCTAAGTGGAGTCAAAATTAAGTAAGAAAGAGAAAACAATAAATGGTTAGATTAAACACCGGATATTATCCAGTTTTTTTTTTTTTTCACTGGAGAGGATCCCGGTTGAATGTTAAGTGTTCCTTAACTCAGATTAATTAAAAAAAATCATAAAACTCCCTCCCATGTGTATAGATCCATCTTATTAGAGAAGCGTCCCTAGTGCTAGTTTAATTTGCGCCCGTACGGTTAGAAATTCTGCTCTTTATATAACGGAAAACCTTTTGGCTAAAAAAAATGAAGCAATAGTATTTAGTATATATCTGTGATCTTATCAGAGATGAATCGAAAAGCACGTTAGTTTATCTTCAAATAAAATTGGATTGGCCATATCAAACTTGCAACATACTAATATGAAGTGAAACAACTGGTAGTTGTTATGAACTGTAACGGAAAAACTAAAATGGGGAAATGGTGCAGTGTTACTAATTAATTAGTATAATACTATAATTAAGGTGAAAATATGGTATTATGACACATACACTTCCAAGCAAGAGGATAGTATTCATTCTGTTGCATTGTCAATGTTTTGATTGAGACCTCGACTCGGACGCAAGGCCTGCATTGGTTGCACTTTGAATGACATGTAGCCGGAATTGACCCCCACCTTGGTTTTGCCCCACCAACAACGCTTCCCTGAAAGTGGATTATTTTTAAATTTACGAGCAAGAAACACACACACAATAACCTAAGTGTAAATAATAATAATTAGAACTTTTATGTATAAAAAATCAACTATCAAAATCAGTCATTAGTATAAAATATATATTAAAAATAAATTAAACAAAATATATATATATATATATATGAATATATTCGAACTGATTTTAATAATTAATTTTAATATTCACATAACATGTTTTATAGGAAAGAGGATGAAACGCACGGGTGCGGGAGCCAGTGAAGGAGAAGGAGAGGAAGGTAGAACTCGGCAATGGATCAAGCAGGTGGCATGGGTAAGGATGAGGAGGAGAACAAGAAAAGCTTTAGATTGTGGTTGTCGTGTTTGCTCCATGTAGGGGACAAGTATAATTGTGTAAGAGTAAGATCTTGTTTCTTGTTATTATTGGAATATCACTGTATGTTATATTATGCAGTAAGTTTCATAGAAATGTTAGTATTAGAAAATAAAGTTTATATTGTTTTTATATTTTTTTAATTTCTATTAATTATTTTTAATATTAAAAATAAAAAATATATAAAAGAAATATACACAAAAATAATCACAAAAAATGTACACAATTTTTTTTTATTATTATTAATTTATTATAGGAGCAGTTGAAACTCGATTGATTTTCTGCAAATGAAATGGTCAAGATGCAATCATCTGGTCATTATCCATACATACAGAATCACACATTGTGGATGCAGAGGAGAGTAGAGACCATTCAAGCTAAGTCATCACGTCACGGTCCCTTCAATATCAAAATTTGGCCTGCTGGATCGAACTTTCTGATACAATTTATGATGTGATCTTACAGTCTTTCACATGCAAGGCCAACACCCATGTTTACAAGGTCAAGTATATTTTTTAAAAATGATAGAAATCAACTTCATATAGAATCAAGGTAAAAGTGGAGTAGCTTAGTTGGTTATAACGTGTCATGTCTTGGAAATATTATTTTAAGTTTGTGATTTTTTTGAAAATATTATTAATTTCTACAAAATTAAATAAAACTAAATATTAGGGATATTTTTACAAAATTATCTCCGAACATTAATTTCGTGTAAAACATTAGAGATAAAATAAAAAATTTTTAAGGATAATCTTGGCATAAATAAAAAATGTTAGAGACAAAATTAAACTAATCGAAAACATTAGGAATAAAATTGAATATAACTAAATACTAGAGATATTTAAAAAATAAAAAACATTAGGAACAAAAAATATATTTTACCCAACATTTTTGTATTTGTTATTTGATTGACTCGTTAAACAATAATTACATATTGCTTTTTCATAATCCAATATATACAGAGTTAAGCCTCAAAATGATCTCTGAAATTGCACTCGAGACTTAAAGTGATCCCTAAAGTTAATAGTTACTCAATTTTGTCCTTGAAATTGCACTTCGAAACTCATAGTAGTCCCTAATTTCTGTCCATCATTGGCTATCGGAAAGCTGAAATAGACTCATTCCTGCCATGCTAACACTATAATGGCTAGTTGATGTGGCAAAAAAATTCTTTTTTATTTTTTGCAATTTGGTCCCTTTTTTCTTTTAAAATCCTAATCCCCAAATTATCTTTATTTTTACAATTGCTTCCCACCCTTCCACCACATTGTTGCCGAGATAAGTCTCAAAGTAGTCCCTGAAGTTACCCTCGAGCTTCATAGTGATCCCTAAAGTTAAAAATTACTCATATTTATCCCTGAAGTTGCACTCTGGGACTCAGACTCGTCCTTCCGGCCAATTTCGTCCAGCTAGCGTAACCGGAAAGGTGAGTTGGACTCGTTGGTGACACGCTGGCAGCACGCAAGACGTAGTATTTGGTGTGGCGCCAAAATGAGGTAAAACGACGTCATTTTATGCTCAAAATCTCCCTTCATCAACGTTACACTAACGTATCATCTTTCCCTCTCAAAACACAACGCAAACACAACAAGCAGAGGTCTCTTCTTCTCCGCTATCTTGATCACTGGCGTCGGTGCGATTGCAGTTACCGGAGCGAGTAGGGGGTTTTTGTTAACATGGAAACTTGTTTTTTATAACAGAATGTGTCGCGTTGTCTAGCAAAATTATATACTGAGTAGGGGATTTTTGTTAACATGGAAACTTATTTTTTATGTCCAAGGGTTTATTGCGTTTATAGTTGAAAACAGGGTGTTATATTTTAATTATGGAGTTTTTAACTTGGTAATATGGTTGAAGTTAGTGGGGCTGATATAACAAAAAAAATTTTGAAATTGCAGATGGTTGATCATTTGATTACCTTCATATTTCACCATGGAGGGTCATTCATCACCGATGTTGATGGAGGTATGACTTACAATGGTGGAGAGGTTTTTGAGTTGCCTGGAGTTGATACAGACACACTGGATGTCTTCTTTGTCCGAGACTACCACAAGAATATTGGTTATGACAAGGTGACTCAAACATGGTGGTTGGTGCCTAATAGGCCTTTGCAAAATGGTCTAAGGGCTATAACAGATGATAAGGAGCTCTTGGAGATGTGTTACCTTGCTTTGCAGAACAAGGGGGTTATTCATGTGTACTACGAATATGGAGTCTCGGAACCTCTGTATAATGAGGAAGCAGAGCCAGTGTCATCTAAAGGCAAGGAGCTGATGGTGATACAGGACTTGAACCCCACCCCAAACCCCACCACCAATGTCAAAGCCGAACCAATTCCCACCACAAGACCATCTACTCCAACCTCTGGACCAAATGACACCACTATTCCCACCCAAGAAACAGTCTCCACAACAAAGCCTATAGATAACTTGTCTCTAGAACCAAAACAAAAGCTCCCACCTATTTCAATTTCTGTTGGTAAACTAGACTTACCAGAAAAAATACACCCCCTCCCCACTGCAACTCCTATGTCTAAGCCCAATCCACCCCCAAAAATAGTGGCTCAACCCAGTAAAACCAAGCCCAAGAACCCACCAAAAAAATGGCCCAACCCACTGCAATTCCTAAACCATGGTCCAAATTAAAAGAGACCAAGAAGTCTGGTGTACCAAGGAGAGGCTCTAAGAATGTAAAATCTGCAGCACCATATAGAAGGAGGCCACTAATAAGAGCAGCTGCTGCTGGAACTACTGCAAGACTAATTGCTAAGGAAAAACAGCCCCAAACAGAATGTGTCGCATTGTCTAGCTCAGATGAGTTCTCAGATAGTCAAGCCAGTGATGATAGTGAAGAGGATGAACCATATCGGCCTGGTGGTGATGAGGTGTCTAGTGAGGAAGATGTGACTTTGGAGAGATCAGCAAGAAAAAAGACAAATGTAAAACTGAGAACCAGGATAGATAAGAAACTTACTACACAAAAGAGGGCTGTAATGGTTCAGGATGATGGTTCCGTGTGTGCTGACTCAGACTCTGAGGATGATGAACTTTTTTTTAGATCAATTCCTAAGTTCAGCTCAATGGGAGTATACCATGCTGCCCAAGATGAAGGTTATGAGGAATCTGATGGTGGAGACTCATGGCGCTCAGAAGAAATAAAGACTCCTCCAAACTCTGAGGATGAGTTGGAGGAGGTTGATTCAGATGAGGTCTTCCCTGTGTTCAGAGATGGAGGTAGGTTTGGGGAGCTAAGGCTTGAGGTTGGAATGACATTCACTACAAAGATGGAGTTCAAAGAGGTTGTGAGTGAATACTGTATACAGGAGGGTCGAAGGATTTGGTTTAAGAAGAATGATAATGTAAGGATGGGAGCAGTGTGTAAGGATGAGAACTGTGGCTGGCTTGTGTACTAACAACACTGAGAACAATTACTGGCAGACCAAGATGTTCATGGATGACCACACCTGTGCAAGGGAGACCAAAAACAGACTGGCTAATAAGAAGTGGCTAGCCGGAAAATTGGTGAAGAAGCTAAGAAAATATCCTAATCTAAGGCACTGTGAGGCTGCACAGTATTTTAAGACAAAATGTGACTTGGATCTAAGCAAGTGTTCACTGACTAGGGGTTTAGGAGATGCTAGGGCTATTGTGTATGGTGATGCTGCTGCCCAGTATGGGATGGTGAGGGATTACAGGCTCACACTGCTTAAGAGTAACCCAGACTCCACTGTCACAGTTGGTGTTATCTCTCAGCCCAACCCTGATGATGAACCAATATTTGAGAAGATGTACATTTGCTTGGATGCGTGTAAGAAGGGATTTCTGGCTGGCTGCAAACCCCTCATAGGCTTGGATTGAGCTTTTCTGAAGACCCAGCATGGTGGTTAGATCATGTCTGCCATTGGACAAGATGCAAACAATCATATATATATATATATATATATATATATATATATATATATATATATATATATATATATATATATATATATGTGATTGCATATGCAATTATCCCTGTTGAAAATACTGAAAACTGGAGGTGGTTCTTGGAGTTACTTCATTAAGACTTGGGAGATTATAAGCAACACAAGCTCTGTTTCATATCAGATATGCAGAAGGTGCATTTTAGAAATTTATTTGTTGTGAATAGCAAGTACCTGCTCTATTGATTGTATTTATTAATTGTTATATGACATTGTAATGGTTGTTGTTGTATAATTAGTATTGGCTGCTGTGATAATAGAATAAAACATGGTAGTTGGATCACTGCTTATATAATGAACTACTATGTCTATAATGAACAACTGATTTACTTAGTAGTTGGACTAATTTTGATGAACTGCTGTGTATATAATGAACTGATGTGTATGTAATGAACAGGGACCTTTTTGATGTCACTTATAAAACTTAAGGGACCATATGGCTGTCACTTATGTAACTCTAGGGACTATTATGATGCTCGATAATAAGTGTCTGACCACTCTTTTCTTTCTTAAATTCAGGGCCTTATCCATGCTGTTAAGGAGGTTTTTCCAAATGTCCATCACAAATTCTGTGTGTGGCATTTATGGAAGAACTTCAATAAGCAGTGGAAGGATCTCCAGCTTAGAGGGCTGCTATGGGATTGTGCAAGGTGTACTAGCCAAGATGGATTCCTTGAAATTATAAAAAAAATTAAGAGGGTTAACAAGGATGCTTGGGAGTATTTGAACAAGTAGCCTAGGGACTCTTGGAGTAGGGCTTTCTTCAGTAATGCACCTAAAATAGACAATATCTGCAACAATACTTGTGAAGTCTTCAGCTTTAGGATCAAAGAAGCTAGAGCCAAGTCTATTATTACACTTTTGGAAGAAGTCATGATGTATGCAATGAGGTCCATCGCTAGGAACAAAGTCAAGCTTAGTTCGAACACTGGGATTCTATCACCTATACAACACAGCAGATTAGAAAAGATAAGGAAGGAGTCAAAGAGTTGGGTCCCGATGTGGTCTGGTGACTCAGACTATGAGAAATTCGAGGTTCATGGCTGGCCAACTAACATGGTTGTTGATCTGGGAAAGAGGCTCTGCACATGTGGTTTCTTGCAATTGAGTGGTAATATTCTTTTACTTGTTTATTGTTATCTTTTTGTTATTTTTTATCTGGTATTACTGTTGGCTTATTATTGGAATCTTTGTTGTTGTGTTAATGCTGTTTAAGGATGTCGTGTGTGCATGCTTGTGCTGCAATGGCAAGGGCTGGAAAAAGACCAGATGAATTTTGTCATCAGTAGTTGAAAATGGAAGCGCATAATAACACATATGCCTTCTATATCAATCCAATTCCAGGTCAAGCCCTATGGAAAAAGTCACCTCATAACAGACCACAAGTACCAAAGTTTAGAAAGAAGCAAGGTCCACTTAAGAAAAAAAGAAGAAAAGATGCAGATGAGGAGTGAAGTGGGAGTAAGAAGCAGAGGACCAAGATGAAACAAATTTATAAAAAATGTCACTGTCATTATTGTGGTAAATCAGGACACACCAAGAGAAACTGTGCAAAGAGAGCTGCGGATGAGGAGGCTGCTGCTGCACAACCCCCTGTTGCTAATGGTGGTTAAGCCACCATTGTCCTACAACCCCCCACCGAAATTCAGCTTGAACTTAGTCAACCACCCTTGTCACAAACCGATGACTCTCAACAGGTTCACAAAATTAGATGACATTCATTTTATTATGTGCATGTTCTTATCCATTGTACTAACTATTTAACATGTCATCACTAATAGATTTTGCCTTCTCTTGTGAGGCCACCAAAACTCCCTCCTAAAAAGAAGTCCTCCAAACAAGAAAATGCAACTCCAAGAAGCAGCAATCAAGCAACAACCACCCCACCAGCATCCAGTCAACCCGCAACAAATCATCCGTCTCATCCTATGCAAGGTGCATCACAGGAGACCATTACAAGGCTTGCCAACTTCATAAAGTTTGTGCCTAACCTTGGATTCAGACCACCCAGAAACAAAAAATGAAGACTAGGATTATTATGTTTAGGAGAAGATTATTTTGTTTATCTATTTTGATGAAAATGTATGCTTTCTGAATTTTGAACCTAGTGTTGGGGATTTTAGTGTTCAAAACTTGTGTTCTCAATATGTTGAGAATTTTGATATACTTGGTGAATATTGTCCTGACTCTGTAATGCCTATTTTGAATGTGTTTTCTGCATTATGAATATGGATTATGACTTTCTTGAATTGAGATGTGTCCGATTTTTTTTATATCTTGGTCTCTGATATGTAATTAAGATTAATTCTATTAGATGAATCCATTAGTAGTGCAGGAACAATTATACTCATATAACCTCTTATTTATTCAAATTCCAAAGTATTCTTCACTACCACAAATATGGGCTTTAGCAACGCCAAAATTTGTAACGCCTTAAAACCGTTCTTTTAGATGATTTTAGACAACGGTTTTTTAAAGTGTTGTCGTTAAAGTTCAATTTTACACTACTTTATAGCAACAAAATAAAATCGTTCTCTTTGATTATTTTAAAGAACGATTTTATAACCGTTACAATAATTTGTTTTTAGGCAACTGTTTTTTATTGTTGTTTAAATATTTGTACAAAGGATACGCATAAAAACCGTTGTCAAAATGGTAACACTTTAAAACCGTTCTATTAGATTTTTTACAACGTTGCTGTACAAGTTCAATTTTTCACTATGTTATAGCAACAAAATAAGACCGTTCTCTTTGACTATTTTAAAGAACGGTTTTATAACTATGACATCAATTTTTTTAAATATTTTTTATTAAAAAATAATTTTATTATAAATCAATTATGGTTTATTTTAAGCTCTTAGAGATTAATTTATTAGGAATGATTAAATTAATTTTTTTATAAATACTTTAAGTTTAAGTTAATTAATGTTTATGTACAATTTTTATTATAATTAGTTATTTTATACAAATTGAAATTAAAATTTTAGTAATAGAAAAATAATAAAAAATTATATCAATAATTTGAATAATTGATATTTTCGGATTTAAACTGTATTTTATAAAATATGATTAATACGTTCATTTTATAATTTAAATTAAAAATAATTATTTCTGATAAATTAATAAAAAAAATTATGTGTTCTAAAATTAATTTTATAATATTATATTTAAATTCTAAATTATTATTTTATCTCAAATATTTTGTAAAATTATTATATCACTCGTATATATTTTATCCTAACTCTAAGGCTTTGTTTGGATTAGAAAAGAAAATAGAAGGAAAGAAAATAAGAGGAAAGAAAATGAGAGAAAAGAAAATAGAAGGAAAAGTAGAGTTATTTGTGTGTTGTTTGGATGAAGAGAAAATGAATAGAAAGAAAATAGAGAGAAAAGTTTCTTTTGTTTGGATGAGAAGAAAATTGATAAGAAAGAAAATCATAATGGTATAAAATTACAATAATGCCCTTATAATAAAATAAACTATAAATATTTTTATTTATTTATGCTTTATTACATTTTATAAATATTATAAAATATTATAATTTTATAAATTATTTATCTAATACATATATAATGTTTAAATATAAATATTTATTATAATAATGTATTAAAACTATTAAAATTAATTTATATTAATAATTATTAATAATAATAGAATTAGGGGTAGTATTGTAAATACATCAAAAGTAACATTTTCCTTCTAGTTTTTTGCTTCTAATGGATGGAAAATTTTTTTTATGGGACCCACACCAAAATTTTCTTTCCTTCCCATTTTCTTTGGTATCCAAACAAAAGAAAATAAAATTTTCCACTCATTTTCCTTCCATCACTTTTCTTTCCTCTTATTTTCTCTTAAACCATAGTGTAAATTCCCAAATCACAACCAAATTTTCACTTAATATAACAAATTTCCTATTTTCTTACCCTAACTTAAACGTGCACACACAGACGAACGAGGAAAAAGGAGAGAAAGGGTAATGGAGAGGGGGAAAACAAAAAATCAGAGAAGAAAGGAACCAAGGAGGGAGAACGAAATGGAGAGGAGAGGGGAAAAGGAGGCAGCGACGGTGGGTGTCACTGTCATCGTCGCCGTCGCCATCGCAGAGAGGAAAGATGGAGAGAGAACGACGCCGCAAGAACCAGAGGTGCGCGAGAGAGAAGACGATATCGACGAGGGGAAGGAAGAAGGTTCCACCGTGTCCTGCTGCCGCCGCCGTCAGTGGGGCTGATCCGGCGCCGCGTCCTTGCCGCTCTGAGTCACCAGCGCCGCTGCTACTCCTCCAACTTTACCTCTGTTCCATTAAGGTTTGCCCTATTTCTGTCCTGGGTTTTCCACCATTGAAGTTTTCACCATGATCGCCACTCTGTTTCTGCTGCAACTCACCACTTTCCTGGTGAGCTTTACCCTATTTCTGATTTTTCTTTGCTCCCCTAAGTTATCCTGTTGTTGCTGTGAGGGTTATTGTTAGTGTGTTTATGTTAACTGACGCTGTCACCGCCACTGGAGGTAGCTGCCGGAGCTGCCGCTGGTTCTGTTTGAAGGAATAAAACTATTGTGTTGTTGGTTGCGGTTCAGCAAGTGTTCACGCTGCAATTCCGCCTTCAGTTCAGTTTTTCTTAATTTCGACATCGAGGTAAAGAGCTTAATTTAAACGGTTTTAATTTAAGAATGCCTACAGAGTTTATTGAATAATTGCAAATAGGTTTAATTGTTGTGAGTAATTGATTGATTATATATGGATGTTGAACTGTGGCTATGAATTGATTGAATTTGTGGATTCTGTGATATTGATCAATTATGTGTGGGTTACGAAATTGTTTGATGAGAGATTGTTGTTTCTGAATTTTGATAGTTTATATTGAATTTGTTGCTATTGAGCTGGTTTTTTGATTATTGTAATGGTGGTGAACTTAGTTGGTGATTGATTGGATTTGGGTTTAGAGAACATTTGAAGGATTGAATCTTGAAATGTTGAACTGTTTATTGAAAATCTGAGTTTTGAAGTTAAACAGCAACTTTGAAAGTGAACCAGTAACTTAATAGTGATTGGAATGACATGAGACTAAAAGCTAAGTGAACTACAACAAGTATAGTTATTAAGATTCAATTTTGAAAGTTTCGTGTTAATTGAAGAATTAGTTATGATTTTTCTAAGTTAAATTATGAAATCTGATATTCTGCATTACTTTTAAACGAAGTTAGAAACTTTGAAAAGCTATAACTAATTCTGTAATGATTAAAATTGCATGGGACCAAGTCTGGGTTAAACTTGGGAATATATGGAACTGGACTGAAAAATTTGAGGTCTTTTCGTTAAATATACAATTTATGACAAATTTTTAAAGTCAAGTTGTTAAATCTGTCCTGCTGCAGAAAAATTAGAATAGGGCAGCAACTTGGTTGTCTTGCTGCGACTCTTACGAGTTGAGTTATGGAGAAAAACCAATTTTGTTTTAAAATTTAATCAACTTGATTTATTTCTCTTAAACTTCAGGAGTTAAGGATTGGGAGTTGTGAATTTTTGAAAATTGGTGGTCAAAGCTAGAAAGAATCAGTTTTCAGCAAGTTATGCATCAACTTCCAATGCTTGTAACTCTTAGAATTGAATAGCAATTGGGTTGCAACTAAGACACACTTGTTGCTAGATAAGTTAGGAGTCTCCAAACCAAAATTTAGCTTAATTGAACTTTTGTAGTAAAAGTTGTGCAGTTGAAAGATACTAAGCTTTCTAATTTTTAAAACAGGCTTTGACTTATTTCTACCTAACTTCCAAGCTATGTAACTTTTTCATTAAAAATGGTATTGACTTTTTAATATGGTTGACTATTACAAAATTTGTATTGATTTTCTAATAGCTTGTTTGAAAAGTTTCCATTGAGAAAATATTAACATTCACTAATCACTAATATTGATAATTTAGACATGAAATTGTTAGTTAGACGAAAACTTTTAAAATAACGATTGCTGGGTTTAAATATGTGAGGTTTGCATGAATTTTGCAATCTAGCTAACTAGTTTCGGTAACTGGTAAGTATGGTTAGTATTAGGTATTGTTGTTGCATAGCATAGTCAAAGTTATCCATTCACTCTCATGTTGTGAGATCTTTTAGAAGGACCTTTCTTTTATTATTCTCCTTAAACAAATGCGGCTTTGGAATTGGTATAAGTATGCATAATATATAGTTCAACTTGAAAGTTAATTATATTTTT
This sequence comes from Arachis hypogaea, assembly GCF_003086295.3. Classification (NCBI taxonomy): domain Eukaryota; kingdom Viridiplantae; phylum Streptophyta; class Magnoliopsida; order Fabales; family Fabaceae; genus Arachis; species Arachis hypogaea. The sequence continues at coordinate 21,911,896 of NC_092050.1, forward strand.
ATAAATAACATATATCTAGTAGTTGCAAAGCTTCATCATGTTGTTAGAAAGTTAGCACAATTTTTAGTTGCTTTGGTGGAATAAAACTAAGGAATATCAAATCTGAATACTAACTAGCTTGATTTAATGGTAGGGAGATGATTATGAAGTTTAAAGAATTTAGCTTTGAAGGCTATAAAATTTTACTTTATGCTATTGTTCTTATCTAATGGCATGTACTGATAAATTGTATAACTTTATGGAGCTACTAAGAAAACCTTCCCTAATGGCATTGGCATTGGTACAACCGAATTAGGAGCATACGTATTCTTAATGCCAAACTATATTTGGTTTTCAAAATATGGCACAATTAGTTTTCTAATTTGATGTTTTCTTATATTAGTGTACTTCTTCCCTTTTGGTTTTCAAAACATGGCACAAATAGCTACCAAGGAAACCTTCCATTTTTTTTGTTGTTGTTGTAGTTTGTCTTTTTAAAATAAGAGTATTGCAATCAAATAGTGACAAAATTAATTCACAAAATTAGAAGATTGAAAGTAGAAAGTGTTTGTATATATCCTTTAAACACTCTTTCCGGTAAAGTTTAATTTATATATCTATAGAAATTGGAAGGTGCAAACTAAAAATGTTGTTTGTGATTTTTCTCCTTTTCCAATTATACTTTTTTTCACTCTTATCTTAATCTTTTTATCTTTATTAGATACTTCTTTGCATACTTTGTTAGATACGAATTGTTAGTTTCATGATTGCTTGAGATGTTTCTTTTGATTATTAGTGGTTGACTTCTAGGATTTCTTTAGAATTAATAAGTTCTTGATAAGAAAAATCACTTATTGTTAATCTAAACATTATTAGTATTAGAAATATGTAGTTTTATATTTGATTTACTATTTTTTGTTTTGTTTACAGGAAAACCATGTTGAAGGAGAAAACAAACTTAATTAAGGTCACAAATTTTGAAGAGTAAATGTTAGAGAGTAAAAGTCATGTACTTGTGGACAAGATGATGATAAACTTGTTACTTAGCCATTTCAATTCTCTTTTGTTATTGTATTTTTTGCAAAATTAGATGATATAGTTCAAGGTTGTTTAGATTAGTATTATGGTATTTTGAAAAATGATGATGATATAATTAGAAGTAGTTATGACTTAGACTAGTATTATGGTATTTTGCAATGATGATATAATGTGATTGTAGATTTTACATAATACTTTATAAATCAAATTTGATGGTATATATTCAATTAGTTTTCTTTAGTAATTTGATTCAAATAGTTAAGGTTATTTATTGACAATAAATTAAAAAAATAATTGGAACTAATTTCAATGCAATATGAAAAAATTATTGTAAATAAAGAATTATATAATTATGAAAAACCGTTGTCAAAAGTTACAAAGGGCAATGGTGTTAAAACCGTTGCCAACGAAAACTATAAAATGGCAATGGTATTTAAACTGTTGCAAAAAAACATCGAAGGCAACGCTTTTAAACCGTTGGCTTTGTAAATAACAAAATTACAACAGCTTAAAACCGTTGCCTATCTAGTTATGATTTTAAACCTTTTCGTCATGGAAGAGAACGGTTCTAAACCGTTGTCTATCTAGTAACGATGCTAAACCGTTGTTTAAAAATGGTTGTCAAAACCGTTGCCTATGCCAGTCACTATGGCAACGATTTTTTTGGTTGTCATTGCCTTAGGTAAAAAACCGTTGCCTATGAGTATTGGCAACGGCCGCATATACCACAGGTCAAAAACCGTTGCAAAACCATTGCCTAAGGTTTTAGAAACGGTTTTTTTATCTATGGCAACAATTTTCGACCGTTGCGAAAACCCTTATTTGTTGTAGTGCTTGCACAGTCATGTCAAACAGTTTAATCTGCATTTCTTTCAACCAAAAGGACAAGTACAAGTACATGAACAGAACAACATATGCATATCGCATGTAACTTATTTTTTCCCTAAATACAATTGACTTTGTTGCCTGTCCAACTTTAAGACAAGCACAACAACTGTAATTAGCAGCAGCAGCATACATGCAAACAGCAAAATCCCCCCCCCCATTTTTAGAACTCTAGCTTCAGAATCTAGTCTTCCAAGTTTTCAAGCAATCTTCATCTTCCATTCTTCATTGTCATTTGAAGTGCTTGTTCTACCATCACATGTTATCGCATCTTCTTCCAAAATTTTATCCACCTACAGAAACAACCGACACCACCTCTTACCTGCAGTCTGCACCCATGCAAGTGAATCAACCAAGTTTACATCCAGAATTACAGCAAACAACAGCATGAAACACTTACATTGTAGTTTGGGCAACCCACGAACGGTCTCCCTGGATTAGAATCCGTCGCTGACCATCGTAACACTGGTCTCGATCCGCACCCACACCATTCTATCAAACGCAAATCTCTGTTTCTATTCATTATCCTCATGATGCTTCCAAATGATCGTGGCTTGTTGGAGCTCCCAGCTGCATTGCTCACGCTAGCCATAACCGTGTGGTTTCTGAAGATGGAGAATACACTATAGGAGAAGCAATAGAAGAGAGTCATCTCTGGTGCGATGGAAAAGAGAGGAGAAGAGACTCAGTTAGGGATTAGGGTTTTTAACCTCAATTTATGGACCAAATTGAATCAAAACCATTTATGTCGCCATGTCAGCTAGCCGTTGTGCTGCCAGCGTGTCACCAACGAGTCCAACTCACCTTTCCGGTTGTGCCAGCTAGACGAAATTGGCCGGAAGGACGAGTCTGAGTCCCAGAGTGCAACTTCAGGGATAAATATGAGTAATTTTTAACTTCAGGGATCACTATGAGACTCGAGGGTAACTTCAGGGACTACTTTGAGGCTTACCTCCATTGTTGCCCATCAAAACCTGCATTATTTCGACGTCCTCTCCGCTACTCACAGCCATGACTCGTACTCCCTCCTCCAGCTTAGCTCCTCTGACTTCATCGGTGACCTCTGCTTTCCTTGGCAGCAGTTCAAAAAGCTCGTGCTCCTCTTAGACACCAATACTTCACACTGCTGTTTCATTACATTGTATGAAAATCCCAACTTTCAAAGACCCACAATTTCTTTTAACCTTCCTACATTCCACACTCCTTCAAATGAACCACCACGACTGCCAAACCCACCGCCAGAAAATATTGCCACATCAACATCGCCTAAGAAGATGAAGAAGAAGAAGAATGTGACACAAATAGCAATAAGAAGAAGAACAGGAATAACAAGACGATGAAGAAACTTAATGGCGGTATCCTTATTTTGTTCTTACTCCTCGACGTGCAAGAACACTACAACTCCACCTCCATGCTCCGCCACCATTCCAACCACGACAACCACTAATCCGACATCGAAGAAGAATCCCACGAAGAAGGAGAAAAAAGTCACGTGCCACACCAGCAGTGAATTTCGACGATGTCGCAGCTCCACCGCAGCAACATCGGCTGTAGGTGAAGGACCAATCGGGAGCGTGGTGGGACAAATGCAACAAGCATGAATTCCCCGAAGAAGAGTTCAAAAAAGCATTCAGAATGGGAATAGCAACGTTCAATTTGATTTGCGACGACCTCAATTTGGTGATTGCGAAGGAAGACATCACCTTGAGGAACGCGATTCCGGTACAGCAGCATGTGGTAGTTTGCCTGTGGGGACTGGCCATCACTGATTATGTGCAATTAAACTTGTTAATAAAGTGGGAAGTAAACTTGTTTTATGATTATGTGCAAATAGCAAAATAAATTTGGAGACTGTAGAAAAGGTAAGAGAAAAAGGATAACAGAAGAGAAGGAGGGACTGCACAAAGTGATCTTTAAATTTGGAGATTAGAGTTTTTAAATTTTATTACCACAAAAAAGTTTGCTAATCCATATCAACTAGCTGTTACCTGGTTAGTGTGTCAGAGATGAGTCCACATCAACTTTCTGGTGGTGCCTATTTGATGGAAAATGCTTGATGAACGACTCTGGATTTCGAAATGCAACTTTAGGGATGAATATATTATAAATTTTAAGGACTACTTTAAACTTCGAATGTAACTTCAAAAACCACTTTGAAACTTAACTCAATATATCCATATAAGGTTTTTTTTTTATATTTGCGAGAAACTAATTTTACTATTTTATATGCTGGATTTGTTTTGTATGTTTTTGTATTTATATTCTTGGCAGTATTTATTTATTAGTAATTATAACATAATTAATAACCTGGTAAACTCATATACTAAGGTTTTTTTTATTTACCTTTTATCAGTTAACACCCAATTTTTGGTGAAAATTGACAAGATCCCAATAATATACTATAATTATTTCCTAGGGCTAAAAAAATATTTTTTTTGCCAATTTGAATAAAGGACTTAAAGAATGAGGAACATCTTAATTATTATTGAGCTAAATTGCTTTTTGTTATATATTACGTTTTTCTTTTAAATATATTATATAATCATATAATATACTTTCAATTTAATATATATAATTTTAAATGTTTTATATATAATATAAACCATTCAATTAAATATTATTTTTATATCTATTTTTCAATAAATAGACAAAAGTATACATGAAAAAGTTTGAGGGACTAAATTCCTAAAATGGTCTCCCAAATTGGACCCTACATCAATTTCACCCCTAAATTTTTAATTGCATCATTTTGATCCTCGAGATTAAACTTTGAGCTCCATAAAAGTTCTCAAACTCATTTCCGGCCTGAGTCAGCAAATTGGAGTGTTGATCTAGTAAATTGCTGTCACAGTGGCATTAATAATGGTTATATGACGTGGATATATGGTGACCATGCTCTAATGAAGTCCCTACCCCTATTTATAGATCCTAAACCCAATAAAAAACCCATCATCATCATCATCATCATCATCATCATCTTCTTCTTCTTCTTCTTCTTCTTCTTCTTCTTCTTCTTCTTCTTCTTCTTCTTCTTCTTCTTCTTCTTCTTCTTCTTCTTCTTCTTCTTCTTCTTCTTCTTCAACCGAGAACTGGACAAGAACATCAGTGTAAACCAAGTCTGGAAAGGTGTCGGTATGGTGTGGATGTGGATGTCACCTCGTCCTTAGATGGTTAAGGACTAAAACACATCCTAACAAGCCATTTTTTTGGTATCCTAATTATAATGTAAGTGGTTTAAGCTCATGTATATATGGTTGTTGTGTCTGTGTTCCAAATTGGTAATTGTTTCTGGATTATTGCATACCAATGGAAAGAGATGGTGCGGATTATTTGTTTGGGAAGATTCTGGACAAAAAGATGTGGTTTGGAAAGCTGATAATGACCAATTGAAATGAACTTGGCTTGGAGGCTAGGAAAACTGGAAGTAGTTTTGAGAACTCAGAAAGTATTAATCCAAGCCATGTGTTTAGTATTGTTGTTAGTTTTTATTTTTGTGTTAATGTTGTTGTTTAAGATTTGAGCATGACATGAATTATACAAATGTATTTCTAATTATAACTATCATGAATGAAAAAATTTGGGCATAATTATGTTCTAGCATTTGATTTGAATGTTTACAAAATAAAAATTGAAGATAGAACAACTATATGGTCAATAATTAAGGTACAGTCATATATATAATTTATCAAAAATACCTTAGTATGCATATGTTTAAGGTCTTAAGTGTTTTTAGATTACCAAATTGACAAAGCAAGCATAATAACAATAAGCAAACATCAAAAGTGGATCATCACCCTTGTCTATGACCATTACTATAATATTTCTCCAAAATAAAACAGACTCAAATTTAGTAATTATTAGCTAACATCATCCCTTATATATTTATAAAAAACATCATTTTTTTCTTGGTGGCTTGAATCTCGAAGTTGGTACAAACTTCAGGAAGTTTGCCCATCTTAAAGTTGTAGTTGAACTGGCTCCCTGCATTGGATCCAAGTTTGTAGAAGTTGTTGGAAGAGATAATCTTCCAGTTGCCAGCTTTGTAGGTCTTGTTGGAGGCATCTAATTTGATTCAAGTAACTGCAGCATTGTAAGGCCATAAATAAATAAATAAATAATGATACACATGAGCACTATAAGCAAAAATTAAATAAATAAATTATGACAACATGAATGTTAAATAAAGTAATCAAGATAATTAGAGAAGATGTAGTTCCACCTTTTGAGTGTCTTCAGGTTAAGAGTATGTTGGCTGAGAGAGATCAATCTCAGCAGGTTGGACTTTAATTTCAACCAAGCTAGCACTTACATGGGCTTGCGGATCTTTGACAATAGAAGTGGAATCAGCACCATCATTTTGTAGGTTAGCATCTTCAAAATTAGTAGAAGGATGATCATTAGTGGCATTAGTAGAACTTGGTTCAACACCCTTTAGCACCCTTAACATCTTGTGCTGCCTTTGCTGTAGCAGCAGCCGCATCTATAGATCTCTTCTTCTCACATCCTCTCTTTGCATGACCTTTTGTAGATAGTATTTTCAAGTAAATGGTCTTAATTGTCTTTTCAATGTAGTGCTTGTCTTAGACTTCTTGTTAGAACCACTGTCTTTATCCGCATCCTTCCTCCTTTTTGTTTGAAGCTTTCCTACCTTTCTTTTTACCATGGGTGCCAATGGCGTGTTATATTTAGAATATTACCATAAAGGTTAGCCAGGGATAGGGTTTATACAGTGGCTGTAGGTGATCTTGTAAAACTTCATAGTTAATCATTTATGGCGAAAGTCTTTTGGGTACTTATTCACTCTAGCAAGGACATCACAAGTGTGTACATAAGGAATACTTGAATTTAATGCAACACTTTATCAACTAAATAATAATAAACAGCATTGACAAATATATAATTTAATGTTGCTGAGCATATTGTACAAATGATTTTGAAAACAAAGAAAACGATAAATAAAAGAAAATAATACAAACACACTCAAAATCAACATTAATTAATAAACAAATCAAGTGCATTTTAAATAAATTATGACCTGTTAACATCTAAAATTGACAAGTGTAGAGTCTTTTTCCCAAATTAACATGGTTTGTAGGATGACCATGTACCTCAAATTTCTCATAACCATTATCACCAGCCTAAATTAGATGTCAGTTCTTAGACTCCTTTCTAATCTTCTCAAGTTTACTTTTGATAACTGGTGGTAGTATTCCCACATAATTTTTCAGCTTCACTTTATTCTTAGCCATTGTGCGCATTACAAACATTCTGACTTTCTTGAGCAGTATAATGATTGGCTTTCCTCATACTTCCTTTATCTTTGAGTTAAATACTTCGCAGGCGTTGTTGCAAATAGAGTCCAACTTCGGCTTGTGACTGAACTTTGACCTTGTCCATGAATCCCCCCACCATTTGTCCAAATATGCCCATGCATCCTCGTTAAGCCTATTAATCTTATCCATTAACTCCTTGAACTCCTGGTACGTAGTGGCCTATGCACACTCCCACAACAATTCCCTTAGCTCCAAGTCTTTCCAATGTTTGTTGAAATTACGCCACAAATACCACACACAGAAATGGTGATGTACATTAGACATCAACTCCCTCATGGCTGGAATCAAACCCTGCAACAGATACATAACAACATAGCCATATTGAGTCAAAACATAAAAATACACATAATGACCCCTATAATTTGATCTCGTGCACCATAATAGACCCTAAATTTTTAAAAGATTGCACCATTACCATCCCTGACTTTCACAATGATTCACCATAATAGACTCTAACATTTACATCATACAAACAAAATAGTCCCATTCCAATTTCACATAATTAGTTCAGAGTCAACCCAAATAAAAGTCACCAAACTCATATTCCAATAAGAACAGAAAATAAACGTTTCCTTATGGACGCCTGCTTATGCTATTATGCATACCTCCTGATTTCAAGAATCAATAATCAATCTATCATCATCATTAACTCAATCACAATCAGTAATCAATAACCAATGTTACACACACATACAAAAACGATAATCATAAAATCAAATCAGGAGACAAAGTAATAGAACTTTAACATACAAGTATTCATCATTCATTAGCAATAGATACTGTAGTGGTGGACTCCAAATACTCCAGCTTGGTATACTCTTTCTTATGCATATTTTTTAACTCATATACCACTAACAACAAAAAGTAGATCAACAACAAAAAATCAAACATACCTTTTGCATATCAGAAATAAAGCACCACCCGTGGGTCTTGTAGTTTTCAAGGTTCTAATGCAGCAATTTTAGGAACCACTTCCAATTATCTTTGTTTTCGATGTTCACAATCGCCCATCTAATCACGTAGATGTGGTGATTAGTATCTTCTTCAACATTTGATAGTATTTGGCCTCCAAATACGGTCTTCAAGAAAGCACCATCAAGACCAATTAGTGGACGTCATCCAACTTTAAAACCATTCTTGCAACCAGATAAGCACACATGCATCCTCTCGAAGATTGGGTCCCTATATGGCTATGGAGTTGTGCCAATTTGAACAATTGATCCTGGATTGGTCTTGAGTAAAGTAAGGCCATAGTCTCTGAACATAGCATACTGTGCCTTCTCATCCCCATATACCACATTTCAAGCATCACTAATTTGCATTCTTTCACCTTACATATTGTCTTTATGCTTTTCCTATCGTTTTTGTTAAACCTGGTACGCCTTCTCTCTTGGATGGTATATTCCCTCACAACCTCTTTGAAGTCCCATTTGGTATTGAACTTCATTCCCACTTCTAAGTTAAATTTACCAAACCTTGCCCCTTTCCTAAATACTAAAAAAACTTCATCAGAATCGCCGTCTTCATCCAGCTCATCTTTAGAGTTTGGTGGGGTTTTCATCTTCAATGAAAGTCATAAATTTGTACCATCAGAATTAGCCCCCGGATCATAAGCATCATAGTCTTCAACCCTTGCATCCCCCACAAACCCAAGATTAATTTCTTGATCTGAAACATCTTTCACAAATGCATCATCATCAACTATTATCTTCTCCTTATCCTTATTAGATGCACCTATAGGACCACTCTTCAATTTCACAGCCTTCCTTCTTGAGGAAGAAACATTAACCAAATCAACCAAATTAGAGGATCTGTCATCCTCTACTGGCTTATAAACTTCATATTCAGCACTCTCATAGCTATCAGAAGAGTCTTCATCAGAAGATAGAACAATTTTAAGAATCTTTACTAACTTGCCCTTTACAACAGATCTTGTGCAATGCCTCATGGTGGTAGACCTCAGACAATATTTCTTGGATAGATTGGTATGAATTGTGTTGATTTATGCGTAGGTTTCGGGAGTGTCTCAAGCTTAGGCCTAGGTTTGGCTTTGGTGGGTTCTTGTTTCTTAGGAACAGAAGGTATGCTCTTGGACTTAAGGTTGGGCTCCACAATTAGTTTCGGATCAACAACTGGAGGGGACATGTTAAGAGTAGATGGGTAGAAGTGTTTGGAATGACCCTGGCTTCCTTACCAATATCTCCTACTTGATCGTCAAGATATACCACATTTTCTTTCTCTTCTAGAATCTCATGTGTTGACACTTCATGTTCAATGAACACATCCACAAGACAATTATTTTTCTTAGCAAAGAAACGCATCTCCATTAATTCCCTATCATTGTTTAATCTCCTCAGTCCAACCTCGCTAGACGCCTACCTGGAACAAGCCACCAACATTCCTTCTTCTTGTTGTACCCAAGTTCTTTATGGTAATTTCTAATATAGAAAATATCTAATGTATCTTTGTTAATATCACCCAAATAACTTTTTTTATCAGGCGAATAGAACATCTTTTCTTTTTTATTTTTTTCAAAGTTACTCTTATGATGGAACATGATGTTAAGTAGATTTTTCATCTACATCAAAAACAAAGATTGTAAAACTTAACTCAATAATCATGGTCAAAATATGAAAATCAACTATTTGCATTTCATGTCTGGTACAAAAAATTTGTCCCTGTTCCTTTAAGAAAAAACAAAGCATTTTTAAAATCCATACCGTAACATAACAATATATGAAATCCTAAACTTTTATCAATGATAAAACACCCCACCACAAACAAACAAAAAGCCAACTAAATCCTTGAATTAAGCTATGATTGCAAAAAAAAAAATAATAATGGCATTGTGTACTCACATCAATAACAACAATAATGGTGCTTCTTCTTGTTCAGATGGACTTAGTGAACTCCACGGCGACACTAGTAGTTCCACGAAATTGTCGAACTTGCAAACTGTAAACCACCACACTAAGCCTTCACCATTGTCAGAGGAAGAGGGAGACTAAGCGTTTAGTGTTGGAGAAAAGAAGGAGAAGACTGTGAATGATCAAAACACACAAGCCTCCAACGTTTTGTTTTTCTCATTCACGTAAAATGGTGACATTTTACTCTCAATAGGCACCAATACCCTAAACGACGCTGTATGGCACATCCACCATGCTAGTGATGACTTGCTAGATCAGCACTTTGATTTGCTAATTCGGGCCAAAAATGGACTTGAGGACTTTTGTGGAGCCTAGAGTTCAATCTCAAGGACTAAAGCAATTGAAAACTTAGGGATGAAATTAGTGCAGGAGCCAATTTGAGGTACTATTTTGAAAATTTAGTCGAGTTTGAGGTGAACAAAAGTATACACAAAAGATTATAAATATCAAAGTACACCCGAAAGATTATTTTTGATGGACAAAAATATCGTGTCGTTTGTGAATTTGTAAAATATAGGGTGTACTTTTATATTTTACGAATTTTGGTGTGCACTTTTATTCATGCCAAACTCTTTCATATGTACTTTTATCTATTTACTCTTTATTTTCTTTTTATTTTATATTCACTATTTTTTAAATTAATTATTTTTAATTGTAAAAAATTATTAACAGAAACATTAAATGTTATTAAATATTTATAAATTAAAAAGGTAAATATTTTGTGATTAATACAAATATTTTTGTTTAGTTTTAATATAAAAATTAATAAAAGCAAATTATTTATAAAATATTTTTGGTTCACTTTTGAAATTCTGAAAAAATAAAAAAATATTTTTATTGATCATAAAATATTTTTTAATTTATAAATATTTAATAAAATTTAATATTTATTTTAATAATTTTATACTATTAAAAATAATTTATTCAAAAAACAGTGACTAAAATAAAAATTAAATAAATATAAAAATAATATTTAATTAAATATTTTAAATTATATATCAAATGTTTTAGATTATATATATTAAATTGAAAATATAATATATGATTATATAATTATTTAAAAGAAAAGAGTGATATATTAGAAAAAGCATTTGACTCGGTGGTAGCTAAGATGTTCCTCCTTCTTTAAGTTTTTTATTCAAATCAGCTAAAAAAGCTTTTTTTTTCTTAGTTTTAGAAAATAATTATAATATGTTTTGAAAAATTTTACTAAAGAGAAAATGTGTAGGGGTATTTATGGATCGAATTGTATTCGCATATCTGAGGTAAATATCCGTATCTAATTTGAAAATTGCGGATACGATCCGATCCGCACCCTTTATGGTTCAGATCGCGGATATCTGCTCAACATCTGCGTATCCGATCTGCGGATCCGCACAATAATAATTAAAAAATAAATAAATATATATATGTTTGGTATTATATTTACTTGTTTGTAAGTTTTAGTTAGTAATTATTATTCATATATTGTATTATTTTATTTTTGTTATTTAGAAAAAGTTTGATTAAAAATATTTTAGGAATAAATAACTTTAAAAGTGTGAAAGAAATATATTTTATTAAAATTTTTACATAGAAATATGATAAAAAAAAAAGAGAAGGTTCAATTTTGAGGATATATCCGATATTTGCGAATCGGATCAGATCGGATCCGGCATTAAAAATGCGGATATCATATCTGATTCGATCTCGATGGAAATTATGCAGATCGAATTTTTTGCCATATTCGATCCGATCCGATCCGCGCATACCCTTAAAAACTTGTGTAGTGTGCAGTAATACCCGTATCCAAAATTCAGTCATAAATTTTCAATCATGTTTGGTTAAAAAAAGAATGTGATATATACTTGCTAATGATACAAATAAAGTTGGAGCTAAATTTACACTGAAATAGGTGTTGTTGGTCATGATATTAGAATGAAATTATTGGATTTATATTTTCTAAATTTTAAATTTTACTCTACAGGAAAAAGTGTGATTTTTTATTATTTATTTTATAGGTGAGACCAATAAAAAATATGAAAGAGAAATCATTTAAAGGTGAGAGATCACACTTTATTCTCTAAAATAAAAATTCAAAATTTAGAAGATTCAAATTTAAATTATTAAGACTTCTTTTTGTCTATCTAAAAATAATCCATCGATAATGATATCGCTCTTTCCATTGAACTTGATAACTTTGCCGAATTCACCATTCTCTTTAGCAGCTTGGTTGGTGGTGGCAATATTGTTGACAAAAGTATTGTTTGCCTCAATTTTTTTTGTAGGTGTTTCCGATAACCATGCTTTTAATAGTATGTATCTATCATGTGGTCATTCTTGTCACAGCTTGAGCAAGTCTTTAGAAATTCTACTCTATCCTCGTATATTCTTTTTAACCTTCCACCATGCGATTTCGTTTTTTTTTTTTTTTGAAACAAAAGGAGCTCAACACTTAAATGGAGCAAGAAACAGAATAAAAATAGGCTAACACAAACAGAAACCAGCTAGCAGCTTACAGAACAAAACAATGAGGATCAATTAGTATTATTTAGTATATCTGAATATTTATTATAAGAAATTACGGCTTCAAATTAGTCTCTTATTTCTCCAGTTTAGTCTCTTATTTCTAACATGGTATCCAAGCCATGGTATCCTCCTTAAAGAGGATAGGTTGTTTTCCTTGCGGTGAAATCACCGTAATTTTTGCATTTTTTTCTATGTCATTCTTCTTTCCCTTTTGTCACTCCTTTGATGTTTTTTTCACGTTATCGACTAGCCTATTTTCTCTGTTTTGTGTTATTTTTCGAGTCGAATGATCAAACACTATTGTCATCCGCTGCTAACCTATTCTCATGAAGAAATCATATAGTTTTCGCTCTCTTTCGGCAGTTCTGTCTGCGTTCTCTCGTGGCAGTTCCATCTGCATTCTCTCATGGCAGTTCCGTTTGTGTTCTCTCGTGACAGTTCTGTCTGTGTTCTCTCGTGGCAGTTCCGTCTGTGTTTTCTCGTGACAGTTCCGTCTGCGTTTCGCCTGTGTTTCCTTGTGGCAGTTCCGTCTGCGTTTCTTTCCGGCAGTTTCGTTTGCACTTCCTTCAGACAAGCGGCAGTTCCGTCTGCGCTTCCTTTAGACTAACGGCAGTTCCGTCTGCGCTTCCTTTATACTAGCGGCAGTTCCGTCTGCGCTTCCATCCAACAGTTCCGTCTGTACTCGTTTTAGAGAGTTTATGCAGTTTTTTTCTTTTTCTCTTTTTCTATTTTCCTTTATTGTAACTTGTTCAAAGAGTTCAAAATGAAAGAAGAAAGAGAGAAGAGAGTTTAGAGAGAAGTAAGATTCAGAAAATGAGAGAGTGAATTGAAGAATGAGTCTCAAGATTTAAAATTATTTTATATACATCGTATATTCTCACCTAAGCAGTTAACTAGCTAAATTAATTTACATGATAATTAATTTTATGCCAATTTTATAATAATCTAACTATTTGTTTTAACTTGGTTAATTTTTAGCTCCTAATTGCTTTTGCTCTGAACTACTGTGAACTGCTACGCACTTACATGTGATAGGATTTGTTTGGGTGTTATTTTTGAAAAAAAAAATTTAAATGATATTTTTTTAAAAGATTTTTTATAAAAATAAAAATAATTTTATATTTAAATATTTTATGTAAAAAAATTTTTTTTATTTATCAATTATGTTTGGATAAAATAAAATAAAAGTATTTTTTTGTTTATTTATTATGTAAAAAATATTTTTTAAAAAAAAATTTAAAAAAAATGTAAATTATAACTCTTTAAAAAAATATTTTTTTATTTTTTTAATTTACTTTTATTAGTAACCAAACATACTGAAAAAAGATATTTTTATCAATTTAATGACGCTAATCAACACACATAATATTTAAATGTGTCTAAATATATTTGGAGAATAATTTTTTATTTATTAATTTTTACTAAAAAAATAAATAAATAATATATTGAATAAAAAGATGAATATCGTATTTAAAATATATTAAATATATAAATACGACAACTCAATAAAATATTCATATTTTATAAATAATAAAAAACCTGATTAGTATTTTTTTTTAAAAAAATAATTAGTCAAAAATCAAAAGTTATTTAGACCTAATGGCCATTTTATCCTTATTTAAAAAAGATTACTCTAAATCAATAAAATCCATTGGGAAGCAAGATCGATTTGAGATAGAAAGCATCAGAGTTCAGAGCTGAACCAAGTAAGCATGGCTTCCTCCTCTTCTTCTCGATCGGTATGTATGAATATGATTATCCTTTTCTTTTTCATCATAAATCAAAGACAAAGGCATGGCGAATCGAATTGAATATTGATAATGGATCAGGATCAGGATCGTCCAGGTTTAGGCGTAGGGTTATGTGAAGGAGAAGAAGAGTACGGATCAGAATCGGGTTGGGTGGAAGCTCGAAGTTCATGCGATCATCTGTGCTCCCTCTCCCCTGATCTCAGCCATATTCCAGCCCCTCAGAATACTCCCTGCTACGAGTGAATCACCTTTTTACCTTTACCTTCTTTCGTTTTTGCTCGCTCTTCCCTTTGGCAATTAATTAATCGGTTTTACACTTTTACTTAGTAAACAATGAATTTTGTAAGCAATGTGCAGGATGAGTTTTAAGATTGATTTAATAAAGTAAAAGAATACTCCATTTTTAATTATCTCCTAAATTCTAACATTAGAGTAATTATCCATCCACATGATGATTGAACATTCAGACATTGTTAATTGTGTATGAATAAATAGACTAAAAAAGAATAATCAACATAATCATTTATGTATACTTATTGAATTGAACATCCGACATATTCATTGGTCATGTTCATTGGTCATATTGATTAATATTTTCATTTTTTACTTATATTTTTTTAATTAATTAATTATTATTTCTGAATTTCAGGTGCCAACACCCGTCTGAAAACTGGTTGTGTCTATCGTGTAAGGAGGTGCTGTGCAGCCGTTTTGTGAACAAGCACATGCTGTCTCACTCGCGGCGCACCAACCACTGTGTGGCACTCAGCTTCAGTGATCTATCAGTCTGGTGTTTCTCCTGTGACGCTTACTTGGATGCACAACTCATCCCACAACTACGCCCCGTTTATCAACTTGCCTACATCTTGAAATTTGGCCAACCTCCGCCACTTCCTCAACACAATTAATACTTCCTCACCATTTTAATTGTTCATTATTCTCAGTATTGTCTCTGCTTTTAATTTTTTAGTTATCTTTAGCCTCCACTTGGCGTATGCTTCTTGCATTGGATATTTGGAAACTTCAATTCTGTGTATATCTCTAGGATTTAGGTGAATTTTTCCATAAATCTTTAATAAAAAATTGAATTGTAGATCTTTTAGCGATAAAAAATCTAAAATCATGTCATAAAAATACATGAATAAGTTTTCTGCTGCATTTCTCTGTTTTATTCTGTATAGGTCGACTGCATTTCTCTTCAACGGCTTGTCATTTCATAGATGATATTTCATGGCCAAAAATCTTGTTAATTATCCCCCTCATAGTTTACCTCCTGTGTCTCGTTTGCGTAATAAGATACTAATAATTAAGGTAATTTGCATTAATACAGTACAAGATAATGAAGTTTACCCACGGAATGACTAATGAATCATGATCACGAATTAGGACAAAAATATATAATTATTATATTCATTGCAATTATTAAAATTATTCAATTTATCAGGATTTACCAGAGAAAGTATTATCAGCTTGATCAAGTTTTTACAAAGCGATAGACGAAAATAATGAATTAATGATTTTCCATAATAAAATCTCAGATCATTTCGTGATCTTGAACGACCAAAAAGGAGAACAATAATTTGAAGGGGTTTTCTCTTTTAAACATATGGTATGTCATAGGTTATGGTTGACATACAACTTGGCATTAGAGACCCTTTCATTTAGAACTTGAATAACACTTGTAGAGAAATTTTAGGTTAGTAATTTAATAAAGCAGTAAACAAATGGTGATGTATAAGGCCTAGTTCTTGAAAAAATGGGATTTTTTTCTTGAAGAAACGGAATTTTTTCGGAAGTTCACTAAAACAAGCACCTTCAAACACTTCCAGTGCATTATCAAGCACTTCAATTTGAATCACCACTGCATCATCAACAAGCAAGCACCTCTACTAAGCTAAGCTAGTCGACTCAATCGCAGAAGACCTAGTTTTTGAGCTGCTTCGGCTAGGAATTTTAAAATTCTGATTTCCGTGGTCAGACTCAGTTTAACGAGCCGAACCCGAATCTCGAGAGAAAAAAATGATAATATAATATTATTATTATATTATTATTTTATCTGCTTGAATATTATTATATTATTATTTGACTTGCTTTAGTTAAAACAGAAGATAAGATTAATAATATAATAGCCGGACTCAGAATTTACCAGTGCAGGTTAATACCAGCATTTTCTGATGAACATAGCTATGCTAATACTTCATCATATATCTTTTATTCGCATGATTATCATGTTATTAGTATTATTTATACTAGTAGCTCATACGTTTATCACTAGATATGTTATCACTTGTGTTCTAATAATCTGTAATTATCCGTTTACTGATATTTTTGCAACAAACTCTGGTGACTAATTAAGCATCTTAGTGACACAGGGCCTCTTGGGAGACATTTGCAGCAGCTTCCACTTTCTTCTTCCAGCCGTGACTTCCTTGGAGAAAAAGAAAGAAAACTTCTATGAAAGCTTAAGCTTCAAGCTTAGATCTTTTACTCTCTTAAACTCCAATTAAAAAATCCAAACCGATTAAAGTGATCCTCTCTTCCTTCTCTTCAAATCCATATCACTTTTCATAGAGCAAAATCAGGTATGGTGGTTTTTCTTCCTCCATGTTAAGTTCGGCCAAGGAGCATCATGTTAAACTAGTGCTTTTTTTATGTTTCTTCTTAGATTTCTTGTCCAGTTGACTTGTGAGTCAAGGAATCTCCATTTTCAGCAATATTAAGGTGAGAAAATCCTACTTGACATGCTGCTGAAGGTTTGGTTGGTTATGCATCTTGGTTTTTAAAGTTGTTTTTGATTAAAAACTAGGTGAAAAAGTGAATTAGAAAGATTCTTGGTGCAGCCGGTTTGGAGGCAACAGCAAAGAGGTAAGATTTGGTAAAATTATTTTTGATTAATTTTGTTCTTGTTATGTGATTGCTGGGCTGTTGATTGATACTTGAAATTGAGTGTTATTATGCTTGATTTGTATTGAAAAATTGATGAAAAATGAGCTTAGCAATTTGGTTCACGGAGCAGCATGAAATCCGAATTGTCCAGCCCTGTTTTGATATTATATTTAAGCTGGAATCTTGATGAAAGTGATATGATTTGGTGGCTGAAAAATGGAATTGAAAGTTGAAAAAAATCGATTACCAAAAAAATTGAAAAACTAGTTAAAAATCAAGTGAAAATTTGATGAACTTTTGATGTTGTTGGTTCGGTTTTTTGAGAAACAAAAAGCCATCAACAGCTTTGATTATTCTGAAGTCAAAATACAAATATAAAAAAATTTGGGATAAATATATTTAAATGAAAGTTTGGGAGGCCAAAGTGTAAATTTCAAAAATTAGGTGGTTAAAGTATAATTTCTAAAAAGTTTGGGAGTCAAAATAAAAATTTCAAAAGTTTTTGAATGAAATATTATTAAATAAATTTTAACAATAAAATAGTAAGATATTATTATTTTATTAATAATACTATTTTATTTATAATAATATAATAATAAATTGATAAAAAGACAAGGTTTTCTAAAAGTTTTAGGAAGACAATTTTATGCTCATAATCTAAAATTTCTCTTCATGAAACACCTAAAGAGAGGTAAGAACATGTGAGGAGACAGGGACGAGTGAGAGTTAGAACATTTAAGGAGAGGTAAAGATAGATTGAGAAAACAAACGAAAGATGACGATAAGAACGTTAGTGAGGGGCAAGAACAGAATGAGAAAGTAATGAAGAATAACACATAGTGAACGAACATAAAGTATCAATATGAATAATGAGAATAATATGTTAACAATCTATTGCAAGAAGGCAGTCAGATAGATAGTGGTGCGACCACTTTAGATTACTTTAATTTCCAGGAATACTAGAAGTTTTGTCTTGCCAGTTGAGATTGTAACGTTGCCATAGAGGTATCATCAGATTACAACACAGTTGTGAATGTTGTTCTTGTAGGACAAAGAGGAATGCCTATAGTTGATTATTATGTTTGGCATACTTTGGCTAGCAAGGGCCTTTCTGTAAGAAAAGAATGAGGCTTGTAGTGGGTATGCTAACTAGAAATCGTATGTAATTATCGGATGTTGTCGAGAGCGGGTGTGTAACCGACAAATGAGCTTATGACCTGCACTAGGACTAGACATGCATGATCCTTATGTGAACATCATTATCTGTTGTTCATTTTCTATGTTTATGTTCTGCTTTTTGTATTTTTCTGTTTGTACTTTGTTTTTTGTTTTCTCTATGTACTGTATGTTTATGATTCTTGAAATATTTCACTGTCTGGTGATAAGGACAAAAGCAATTAACTCGACTAATTAACCTGAGCTTACTAAGAACTCTCCAGTTCTTACTCCTTCAGATAGAGACGGGCGTCCTGTTTTACGAGGTTGATCAGCCCTACATATACGAGGACCCAGTGTTTCATAGCTACTACATATTAACCGCAGACCCTCGGATACGACCAGTGACGAATCCAGGAAATTATGATAGGGGGCAAAATATATATAACATTATAATAATTTTTATAATAAAAATATTACGTTTACATAAAAAATTAGCTATCAAATTATCTATTATAAATTTGTGTATAAATACATATATCATTTAACTTATTTTTAATATGTATTTTGTATTTCAAAATTTATATTTTAATATTTATTCTATACAAGTGATTATTTTATGTATACGTAGCATAATTGTTGTTATAATTATATTTTGTTATTGTAAAATATGATTAGATTTCAA
Organism: Arachis hypogaea; assembly: GCF_003086295.3. Lineage (NCBI taxonomy): Eukaryota > Viridiplantae > Streptophyta > Magnoliopsida > Fabales > Fabaceae > Arachis > Arachis hypogaea. The sequence continues at coordinate 21,931,043 of NC_092050.1, forward strand.
AATATCTAATTACAAATTAAAATACCAAAATAGTAATTTAAATAATAACATATAATTTAAAATTTAATTTTTTTATATTTCATATTTTGAAACCTTGACAATATAATTAAAATGTCTTTTTTTTGTATATGTCGTTAAACAATCATTTAAAACTCAACTTTCATACAAATTAACTCTTGATATTATTCATAGTTGAAAAAGTTCATTCAATTAGTGTAGTTATTATGAAAAAAACTAAAGCTAATTTTAAAAGAAGAAGCACAAATGGATAGATAATATTCTTTCGAGTCGATCTTTAAGAAAGAACACCAATCTTATTTAAATTTGAAAATTGATCATTATAATGGACATCTAATATGAAGTTTTTAAATTGGCTACCAAGTGTCGAAAGTTGAATAAAAAATTATTGTGGGGTCAAATTTAATAATTTAGTGGGGAAAAATAAATATTATTATTATATACTACTCAATAAAATTCCAAATTGTAGTGGGGGCGCTTGCCCCCACACCCACATAAGTGGATCCGTCCCTGGATACAACTATACGTACTATGTGACCATCCCTTTCAGCACTCGTTAGTTAGTCCTTCCTTTGATCCTAATGCTCTTTACGAGTTTTTGTTATCATGGCTTTATCCCGACGCACCAGAATATCCATTTCCTAATGGACCCGGACATCCTCACCCAGCACAGCCAGTGAACCAGGCGGCACCTGAGCCTGCAGAGTTTGCTGAGCCAATACTAGTTAATGACTATATTTCTGCCATTTCTCCATAGTGGGATTTCTCTCCAGAGCCCATAGTTCCAGATGCACAACCCGACAACCAGCCAGGACTTTCCAGAAAAGCAGTTGCTCCAATATATGCGAACAGATATGTACTCACCATCAGTCGTATGAGTAGTGATAGCAGTGCTACTACTGGTAATATTATGGTGATCCCAGATGACGACGATGAAGAGAATCCGGAGATGGATTTTGATTAGGAGTCACCATCGTCGGGTAGTGATCAGCCAGTGGGTGAGCCCAATGGTGACACTCCAGCATAGCACTGATTTTTGTATAGACTCTCGTTTGTGTTAGAACACCAGAGAAACTAGGAGCTTTAGTGTTGCTAGGCTAGCTTGGACGCCAACTTAGAGGCTTTTTATATGCGCCAGACCCTGTAGTGTCGTGTATTATATATGTAAATATTTTTTAGTAGAGGTTGAAAAAGGGTGTACACTGACTAGTTCCTTTGTATAACGTTACTTATGATGTATATGATGTATATTATCAATTTGGATATTAGTTACTTCTATTCCCTTATATTTCTGTTCATATATGCTCGGTTATTTATTCTTGTAAATGTTTTAAAAAAATTTACCCATAAAGATAGTAACGTTCTAACAAGGTAATAGGCTCATATAATAAATATTAACTATAAATTAAGAAAGTAAGTTGGTGACCCTCGGCTTCTTGTATGATCATCACGTATTAGAAGTTGGGTCGTTACATGATGTCTCTAGTGGCTTTAAGGTAGTGTTTATTTTGAAGTATTGGGACGGGGATTGGGAGACTGGGATTCAGTATCATATTTATTGGTCTAGAGACTGGTATTAAAATTTCAGTCTCTATCCCCAAATTTTCAGTATTTCAGTACCTCCAAAAAGTGAGGATATAGAGGACTGAAATTTTTTGAAATAGAGACTAAAACTTTAATAACATTTTATATTTAAAATATCTCCATTTCAATGATTTCAATTTTACTCTTTGTGTAAATTAAATTAGAGCTTCATTCTTATTTCAATCTCTGTCTCTTATTTTACACTAAATACAATATTAAGATTTATTTCAGCTTCTATATCTTAGTTTCTGTCTCTTAGTCCTAATCTCAATCTCTCAATATCTCCGTCTGTGTCCCTTTTCCAAACCCTATCTAAGGCTGCGTTTGGTTGATGTCTTGAAATAATAAAGACATAGACACAAATACACATGAGTACATAGACATAAAAGACACTTAATTTTTCATCTTGTTTGGTAACTTAGACACAACAGAATATACAACTCAAAATTTTACTAAAATATCAATTTTATCCCCATCATTCTTCTCTATCACTATTTTTGTCCAATCCCTTCTTCAGAGTTATCATCAATATCAATACCACTATAATCTTCAACCAAATACAAAAGCAACAATATGCCAATCTAAATTAAATTTAATAAAATCAACAAAAATTTTAATTTGTTGCATATCTATAGAGTAAAATACACAGATAATTTTTTTTAATAAAGGGATAATAGAAGAGGAAAAGATTTCTTTCTGAAAAAGATGAACGACGTTGGTAGAGAGAGGATGTGGAGGGAAGCGCCGACGAAGCTTGAAGCCGCCGGCGAATCTGAATGACGATGGATCTGGACTCCCGTAGCCCGAACCCTTCGAGAGAGAAGGAGGAGCAGAAGCAGCGGTTCTTGATGGATGAGCAATGGCAATCGACAGCAAAAAAAAATGAACGCATAACATTCATCTACATAATAAAATTAATTACAAAATCAGAACATTCATCTCCATAATCCTATAACAAAACAAGATTTACAATATATATTCTGAAAAAATTTAAAAAATAAAAATAAAGAAGCACAAGAAGATAGAAACAAAACAATGGTAGTATAATGATACTCACATTAACATTAATCAAATTACAACAAATTTAGTATCAAAATTTAACAGTCAAACTAGACTCAAATAACCAAATCTGTGTTCAAATATTATTATCTAAAAAAGAAAAAATCCTTGAGCTAAAGTTGAAATAGATAGAACAATGGGCACCTGCAGCACCCACATTGACGGCGAGTCCGAAACGGTGAGGGAGGGGCGATGCGGGGAGACCCGTGACAAGGAGGGAAGGAGGCACGGCGAGATGCAGAAGCGCAAAGGCAAGAGGCAGAAGAGAGACAACACAATGGTGAGATGAGAGGTTGAGTCGGCGGAGTTCCAAGTGAGGGATGCGGCTAGCAATGGCGGCAAGGAGATTGAGGAAGGCTGGAGGCGAGACAGTGGTCTGACTTCTAAGAGAGAGAAGAAGAAGAAAAAAAAGAAGAAGAAGAAAGAAAGAAGAAGATCTGGAAAGAAGAAGGGGGTTGAGGCACTGACGGAGGAGAAGAGAATGGTCAAATGGTTTGAATAAATCTGAAATTTTCAAAAAAACTAAGGATAAATTTGTCCAAAATTTTAGTTTAATTTGTGTCTTAGGATGAAAATTCGTGTCTCATAATTTGAGACAGACACAAAATATACTTATTTTATGTATTCTTGTGTGTAAGAGTGTCTCTCTCTTTTTTGTGTCTCAAAAAACAAACAACAAATATGTACTCCCGTGTCTATGTTTTTGATGAACAGAAACACTAAACAAACACTACATAAGGGATAGATAGCTAAGGTCCGTAAGATTCATTAACAAATTTGAACCGGGTACATGACAAAGTTGGAATTAAATGAATTATAGTTTGACTCAAATAGACATGGTAATTGAACTAATGTCTCACGGTGAAATTTTTGAATCATCAAAAAATAGTAAATAGTAATTAACAACTTAAACAGTGGCAAATAATTGGAGACAAAATTATAAATTTCCAATATCCTAACTCAGTAAGATTAGACAGCTTGGGAGCACGATTGTATCAAAAAGAAGAAATTTTCGAAAATGCAATGCTTGAAAGTGTGCTAGTGGGAAGCCTCAGTGATGAGCTAAGGTTCCATATGTTGTTGGTGGCTAAGTGGCGTAAGGCAGTAGGTTGCGATTTCCAGTGTGCAGTTGTTGCTGGAACTCGTGCCCGAGCAGTCCCGTTTGGGTTGAAGGGTTGCATTCTTGAAAGGAGCAGAGGAGGCGAACGGACAGTGGTTCAATAGGTTCACAATTGGGGAGAAGAGAAATGTGGGTCGATGGGCGAGAGAAGAAGAGGGGCTACATAGAAGGTGGACAGTGACAAGTGACAACATATGAGTGACGATTCAAGATAAAGGAGAATTTGGGTAGAGTTGAATGCGGATAGGATAAGATATGACCAAAGTTTTAATTCGATCTGCACTAAAATCATCGGATTGATCTAATATCCGTAGTTTGGATCCAATTTGATCCGATCCGTACATTTGAGAATATATTCGCAAAACACAAAAATATTTTTAAAAGCTTATTTTTATTTTAAAAAATATCACTAAAATTCATTTTTTCTATTCTTTTAAATATGTTTACTCTTAAAATAATATTAAACATATTTTTCTTATATAATAAATTAAAATAATACAACATATATGATAATTATTAGTTGAAATAAAATATAAAAAAATTTATTTATTTATTTATTTCTTTATTTTTGTGGATACGCGGATATGCAGATACCAATACAAAATCCGCAATCTGATCCTATTCGTGTGCGGATCGGATCGGATCCGATAGCCTTGCGGATCGGATCCATATTCGCAATTTTTGGATCGGATTCGGATAAACATCGCAGATATGCGGATCGGATCCAATCCATGAACACCCCTAAATTTGGGTAATGTATCCTCATTTTTTCCCTTCTAAATAATCGTTCTTTCTTTGTCCTCTTTTTTCGCAAACTTTACAAACTAAAATAGGTTTGTCATCTAGGTTTTTTTGGCAATTAAATTCAATCAAATTAGTTCAAACTCAATAAAAATAAGTGAAAGCGTGAATACACATCTTAACTATCCTTACTAATATGAACGTTCGTATTCCGTGTTCTTCCTCCTCATTCTTCTTCTTTTTCGCATTCCTCCTTCTTCTTCGTGTTTTTTCTTTTTTCGCGTGTTTTCTTATCATCATCGTTCTTTTATTGCTGTTATTATTGCTGTATTTTTTTCTCTTTCTCCTCTTATTTTAGGTGATTTTGTAGCATTATGCATTTTTATTTATTTTTATTCTTATTAAAAGAGTAAAATAAAAGAATTATAAGAAGGTAAAACAAGAAAGAGAAGATGAATAAGAAAAGAAGATAATGATGATGATAAAGAAAAAGAAGAGGTAGAAGAATTGAGTTATGTAAAATTTATCAGGAAATAACACCAAAATTTTTTAACCATTAACCAGAAATTTCTCAATTTTAATATCAAATTTTTTTTACTATAACACAAGTTCTTGTTAAAAGAGTGAAACAAAAATTATGAGCAACAAATTGATGACTTTTCTAGATTTAAAATTTACATGCAAGTATTTTTGTAGTGGATTGAGTCTTGTTTATGTACTTGTTCTGAACTGATCAGTTTGTTTATGTATTATTATCATTAAGTAATTTTAGTATATTTTAGATTTAAATAAGGTGTACTTAGTCTGTACTTATTTTGAACTGAGTTTGTTTGTGAGTCATCATCATTAAGTATTTTCGGTATATTCTTGATTTAAATAAGGTGTACTTGGTCTTATTGACTAGGATTTGGTGTAATTAGTTCATGCAAGATAACTGTAGTATTTCTGGTGTCATTTAAGTCATATTGATGACTTTTCTGAATTTAAAATTTACATGTATGTAGTTTTGTGGATGATTGAATCTAATTTATGTGCTTGTTTTGAACTGAGTTTACTTGTGTGTCGGCATCATTAATTAATTTCGGTGAATTCAGAATTTAAATAAGGTACACTTGGTTTGTACTTGTTTTGAACTGAATTTATTTGTGCGTCGTCATCATTAAGTAATTTCAGTGTATTCTGAATTTAAATATGGTACACTTAGTCTCATTGACTTGGATTTGGTGTAATTAGTTCATGCAAGACAATTGTAGTGCTTCTGGTGTTATTTAGCACACAAATACTAAAAAACACAGAAAAGTTATTATACGTATAAAAAGAAGATGACAATGATGACAATAACGATAACAATGATGATGAAGATGGATGAGAAGGAGGAGGAAAATAAATGAGAAGAAGAAATTCAAATGAAAAAAGAAGGAGGGAGGAAGAGGAGGTGGTGGTAGTAGTGACGACGGCGACAACAATGAAAAAGAAAGATAAGAAAAAAAATAAGAAACGAAGAAGAAAAAGAAGTAGGAGTGTACGTAAAAAGAAAAAAAAGTGTACAAAGACATGGAATATAAAATACGTTAATAATTTGGTTAAATTTGATTAACTATTTTGCTTTGTTATAAAACTTTTCTCAATTTAAAATTGAGTGTAAAGAGGAGTTAGAAAGGTGGTTCACAGCAAAGAACACATAATATTTAACATTATCCAAAAAAACACTCACATAATTAAATTTGTATTTTTGTGAATGAGATGTTCTTCTAGTTAAGACCATATGAAAAAATTATTGTTATCAATTAAAAAAAAAAAAATACCCATATACTTAATTTATTCCTTTATTTTTCAAGCATTCTACCTAAATTCATATTTATTATTAGGAAAGTTAAAATTAAGAGTAACTTTAAAAAATTCTAAATAAAAGTTAATTAACAATAAAGAAAGAGAATAATAACATATTTCTGAATAGACTTACTGATTGGTACGACTATAATTTATAATTTATTTATAAATAGTGCATAAAAAAATGAGAGTAAAAGATATTATGAAACATAAAAGAAAAAAGAAAGAGTTCAAGTCACAAATAAAAAATAAGGGTTAAATACTGAAATCGTCCCTAAGGTCTGGGCTGAAAATCAAAATCGTCCCCGGCGTTTTTTTATTATTAAAATCATCCTCAACGTTATAAAACGTTATAAAATCGTCATTTTCCACTTCAATTTTATTCTTTTACCATATTACCCTTCATTATTAATAAAAATAATTAAAAATAATATTAAAAAAAATTAAAACAAAATCCCCCAAACTCCCACCCCTCAACCCTCCCCCACCGCCCTCCCCCTCCCTCCCGCCTCCCCCCTCAGCCCACTCCCGCACCCCCACCCCTCAACCCTCCCCCTCCACCCTCCCTCACTCCCTCCTGCCTCCCCTCTCAGCCCACTCCCTTAACCCTCCCCCCTCAACCCACTCCCTCCCGCCTCCCCCCTCAGCCCACTCCCTCACCCCCACCCCTCAACCCTCCCCCTCCGCACTCCCTCACTCCCTCCCGCCTCCCCCCTCAGCCCACTCCTTCACCCCCACCCCTCAGCCCACTCCCTCCCCCCTTCGCCCTCAGCCCACTCCCTCACTCCCACCCCTCTCCCTCCCTCCCTCACTCCCCCCTTCGCCCTCCCTCCTCCCCCCTCAGCCCATTCCCTCACCCCCACCCCTCAACCCTCCCCCTCCGCCCTCCCTCACTCCCTCCCGCCTCCCCCTTCAGCCCACTCCCTCACCCCCCTCCATCACTCCCCCATTCGCCTTCCCCCCTCCCTCACTCCCTCCCGCCTCCCCCCTCAGCCCACTCGCTCACCCCCCCCCACCCCTCAACCCTCACCCCTCCCCCTTCCTGTAACATCCTTCACCCCACTCCCGTAAACCCCTCCCTCAGCAACAACAATAATCAAAACTCAGCAACAATTCAACAAACTCAGCAACAACAATAATCAAAACTCAGCAATAAGCAATAATCAAAACTCAGCAACAATTCACAAAAAATTCAGAAATTCTACAACAAAAATTCAGTTCACAGAAGAAAAAGAAGAAGAACAGTGGCGGATCACAGGCGGCAGGGCGGCGGTGCAGCGGTGCGGCGGTGGCGGTGGCAGCGAAGATCCGCGGCGAGGACCCTTCCCCTTCCCCCTCTTCTTCCCGAAACCCCCTCCCCCTCTTCTCCCTTCGCGTTCCCTTCCCCCCTTCCCCGAGGAGCAGAGCAGTGAAGATTGGCGGTGACATCGAAGAGCGGCGGCGCACAGCAATGAAGAGCGGCGGCGGTAATGAAGACCGGTGGCGGCGGCGAGGAGAGAAGAAGAAGAAAAAGAAGAAGGTGGTGGTGGTGCGGTGCGGCAGGGCGGCAAGACGGCGGCGACGGTGCGGTGGTGCGGCGGTTCCCTTCCCTCCCCCCTCCACCCCCGCCCCCTTTTGCTCGGCCCCCTTTCTTTCTCTCCCCACCCCCTTCTTTGATCTTTCCTTTCTTTTTTATTTATTTTATATTTATTTTATTTTATAATTTTTTAATGAGGGGTAGTTTGGTAATAAAAAAATAAAATTGGTAAAAAAGATGATTTTAAAGCGTTTTTGAACGTTGAGGATGATTTTAATAACGAAAAAAGGCCGGGAACGATTTTGATTTTCAGCCCAGACCTTAGGGACGATTTCAGTACTTAACCCAAAAAACCTATATTTAACAAGGTTTGGATATTTTGTGGGTGGAAGAGGATAAGGGCAAAATTGTCCAAAAAAATCTGTTTATGAATAAAAGGATGATTTTATAATGTTTTGTAACGTTGAGGATGATTTTAATAACAAAAAAAGGTCGGGGACGAATTTGATTTTCACCCTAGACCTTAAGGACGAAAACAGTACTTAACCCTAAAAAAAAACTACTATGGTTTAAGTAGCATTTTGAATATTCCATAAAAAGTTCATGGTTAAATTTTCATATTTAGTAAAAATAAATTTTTTAAAGTTTAATTTTGATTAATTATTCTTAAAATTAATAATTAACTAATTTATATAATTTACATACACTAACTTATAATTTAAATTAATTAGTATGGTTCTAAATATAAATTCTAAAATTTAAAATTTATTTGTTCTAACTATATCTAACAGATTATATTTAAAATAAACTTAAAAATTTTAAAATAATATTTAATTTAAATAGTTTCAAACAATATTTTTTTTATGAAAAATACTAGGAGATCATCATTTAGTCATCAATTCAATTTTTTTAGTCTAGTTCTTTTAGTCTAATAATCTAACATATTTTATTTCATACTTTTAAACATTGATGACTAACTGATGGTAAAAAATAATAAATTCTGATGGTCCTCTAATATTTTTTATTTTATTTTCAAATGACTATGAATTCACGGCTAAAATTTTTACGTATAGATAATTTTAGTGTGAAACATGAGAATATTTGATCATTTTAGTATTTTACAGGGATGTTTTTGTAAAAAAAATATTTTTTTTAATTATCAAAAGACAAAACATCATTGACATTTGTAAAAAAAAATTATTTCAATTATAAAAAATAAAATATTATTGATATTTTGTAAAAAAATATTATTTTAATTATAAAAAGATAAAATGTTACTAACATTTTGTAAAAATCCACAACAATGTATAACACATAGTGTAAACCCCGCAAAAATTAATAAATAATTAGTCAATAAATTAATTATTATTCACAGAAATTAGAAAAATTAATTTTTATAATTTAGAGGAGTAGAAATGTTAAAAATAAGAATTTTGACATTAATTTTAAAGATTTTAACCCAAAATCGGTTCAACGGACCGAGCCGATTAGACCGGGCCTAAACCGGCCCAAAGCCCAACCCATAAAATACCATATGAAGCCTCCCTTTCATTTTGATCGAGGAGATGCGTTGAATGAGAGGAGAAGAGCTTCGACGCCAAAACCCTCGTCTCAATTTTAATTTTACGTAACTTTCGATTCGGAGCTCTGATTGACGAGTTGTCAGCGGCCACGTGTTATCGTCTCGAAATTCTCTTTAATTCTATTGGAACAAAGTGGTAAGAAATTGGTATTTCTCTTCCAGTTCTCCCTCTCCCCAATTTCGTGATTTTAGGGTTTGGATATTGAGGAATTGAATGATTTTGATGGTTTAGGTGAACTCTAACAGCGGATAATCACTGGATTTTGTCCAATAGATCCATGGATACGGTAAGAAACTGTTAAACCCTTGTGAATCATTGACTTAGTGAACTTTATGATGATATAGTGATATTGTGTGAAATAGATTGTGTTCTGGTTGATTTGGAGTTTAATTGGGTGGTTTGGAATGAAATCCGAGTAATTAAGTTTGAGGAAATGACGTTTGGAGGCTTAGAGCTTGTGAAAGGAGAGGTTTTTGAGGTGTTCCGAGTTTAGAGGGGAATCGGCAAAGGTATGGTTTTGGTTTCTCGTAGTTAATGTTTAATGTCACGTGAAAACTTAGGCTAGAAGACCTTAAGATAGGAATTAACTGAATGAATATTGATGGATTGTGAAAATGGTATATGATGCGTGATTTTATTTTTTGAACGGTTTGTTATTAAAGTTGGTTAATTTTTTTTAGAAAAGATTTAATATTGGAATTAGTTTAGTTTTGAAATAATTTGATACTGGAAATTATTTGAATGACTCAGAGGTGTTTAGTTTGGTAGTTGGGACCCTTGAAAGGTGGCAAAAGTCTGAGTTTTAGAGGCGCTGCCGAAGTTTTTATGGAAATTGGAGATTTTGTTTGAAGTGGTTATTTAGAAATATTTGGGTTTAAGAATTTTATGATTTGATTTTGAGTTATTAAGAAAACAATTACATTTTGAGTTTCATTTATTTAGAAGAGTATGAATTAAGTTGAGTATGAATTCTTGATGAATGATGATGATATTGAGACTATTTGTTGACCCTTTGTCGCAAGATGTGACCAGGCACTTTAACTCTCTGGGTTCCCCATGGGCATGCATATATACATATATATATATATATATATATATATATATATATATATATATATATATATATATATATATGTATATGGATATTGAATATTATATTTGAACTTGGAGTTTGACTCCATGGAATATTATATTATTGAGCTTGGAATTTGACTTCATGGATATTATTTTTGAGCTTGGGGATGCGCGCACAGAGGGACTGTCCAATGGTTAACTACCAGGACATGTCGGGTTGGCTGTACAACTGACAGATGAGACTCATCAGCCATAGGACAGACATACATCATGTGCATTTGTATGTTTTGCTTGGGTGTGGATTATTTTGGTTTGCTTAATTGCTTAATTCTGCTTATCTGCTACTTGTTCTACTTGCTCTAATTGTATCTCTATCTGTGTTTTCTTTGTTTGATTTGTATGTGTATGCCTATGAGAACCCTCTCTTGGCGGAGGGGTGAATGAGAGTTGTTCCACCGGTGATTTGGAGGGTTGAAGGAGACAGAAAGTGAAGTGTTAAGTTAAAGTTAGATTTAGAACTCGAATACTTTAGATAACTTACCTAATTTCTGGTTTAGTTGGGTCTTTAAGCTGAAATCTGAGTGTCGGAGTTCTAAGAATGCTTCTGGCTTTCCCGGGGCCTTTTATATTAACTATGTAGGCACCTTTACCATACTGGGAACCTCTAGTTCTCATTCCATATATATTTTGTTATTTTTCAGATGCAGGTCGAGATGCACCTCGTTGAGCGTCTGGAGACCCTCCTTACAAGAAAAGAACTATCTTTTGGATTGTTATACTTTGTTTTAGACTATGTATATATGTTTATAGAATCTCCGCATGTATATTTTGTGTTTTGTTCCTCTTAGAGGTTGACTTGGAGATACAGGTGTTTATTTTGTAGTTTGAGTTTTATTTCGGGTTATATATATATATATACTCTGGCCGGCCTTAGTTTCGCAGGTCGAGTCTGGAGCTTGATATCTGTGTTTTGGAACTCTGATATGTATATATGTTTTCAGCTTTCTTTTGATCTTACCTATCCGTTTTACGAATATCCATGCGAGTGTGATACAATTTTCTGTTTATCGTTTTTGTTTAGCTAACTCTTCAAGGCTTCTAGATATGATTTCTTTCAACTATATTTATGTAAGTTTCTTTTCTTTTAGATGCCGTAATACCTTGCCACCTCTACTTTATGACTTAAGTGTAAGACTCTGTGTGGTAGGTGTTACACATAGTTTAAGTCATCTTTAAAGAATGTATCACTCATAATCCAATATATAAAAAAAAAATTGAATTCACATGTTATTATACAATTTGAAAGAACTAATATATATTAAACAAAACTTATCGAAACAAGGGTCATGACACTTTTTAATTTTAAAACGGGGTTTAGAATAGTGTAGGTCGATGTTATTGGAGAGTTGGATACTTTACGCCATTGTGGTGTCAAGGTAACAGTAATCAGACCGTCCAATTTTTGTGATGCCATCCACGTGTCGACATGCAAGCTCCTCCTCCTCTGTTAACTCCAGCGCTAGCTCTCTCTCACACATCACTCTCTTCGAACTCACTCTCTCTTAAGTCTCTCTTTGCTCTAGAAACTCCAACCTTTATTTTTTTTCTATTCTATTCTTCATCGACCTCCTTCAATCTTCCATAAAAACATAACAATGTTAAGAAAATAAAACACTAAAGATGTAAATCGTCCTAAAACTTCATATTATTAATTATCTCAGCTATTTTGATTATGTAAGTTATTATTTTAAATTTTTAAATTTAACAAAAATATTAATAATAATGTTAGGGATTAATAATATTGTTAATGTTGATTAAATAATAGTTGCTGTGGTAGTTAAAAATGTATTGTTGAATTTAGTCAGTGAATATTTTATTTAGTAATGATGTTAATATTACTGTGTTAGGTTATTAGAAAAAATATTTTTAGGGTATTATTTAGTAATAATTATTAGAATTATATTTAAATTTTATTAATTATTATTAGAAGTGAAATTATTATTGTGGAGTTTCTATAAAATAGATTTAATATATATTATATTTTTTGAATTTTAATAATTAATTGATTATTGTTAGATATTTAATTAATATATTTATTGTAGTTAAGTTTTTAAATTTTTTAATAGTGTTAGTTAAATAATTTGTAGGTTAACCGTACGTATGCATGCTAGTTAATTAATTAATTAATTAACACTAAATTTAGTATTATTTTAATAAATAGTTATTATTAGTAGTAGTAAATTATTAATTATTATTAGTAAATTATTAATTATTACTTAATAAATTATTTGATAAAATTTTTAACATTAATAATAATATCAGAGTTTTTCTAAGAAACGGTTCAAAATTTTTAATATGTTATTAGTTAGTTATTTTAAGTCGTTAATTATTATTATAATAATATAAATTGTATTAGCCTTGTGTTATTATGTATTGTTAATGTATGTATTATTAGAATAGAATAGAATACAATATTAGTATTATTAAAATTATAATTAATTATAATTTTTAAAAATTATTTGGGTAAGTAACGGTAGTTTGTTGAACATAACTAAATTATGTTTTTATTGTTATAAATTGTCATTAAATAATTAGTTAGGGTTTATGAATAATTTTGTTTGATGTAACATTTGGCTATATTTTTGTAGAGTTTACAGGTGTTGACGTATAACCACCTAGTACTGTCGGATCTATACAATCCTATTGTAGATGAGTATTTATGGCAGACTGATTTTTATCACGTTTTTCAAATTGGAATTATTCAATGTCAATCGACAATGGTAAATACTCTAATCGAGAGGTGGTATCCTGACATACATATATTTCACCTTCCAGTTGGTGAGTGTGTTGTGACATTGGAAGATGTGGTTATTATTCTTGATCTTCTAACAAATGGTCTTCCAGTGACAGGAGTGACTATGAGTAGTCACGATATCTTAAAGGCTGAGTGTTTGCAACAGTTTGGAGTTGCACTTAAAAAGACAGATTGTAGAGGAAGTTTCATAAAGTTGACGTGGCTTTGGAATCTAAAAGATCATTTAGATTTGATTGACGAAAACAGCATTCAGAGGTACCTGAAATGCTACATCATATTATTATTTGGTACAATTTTGTTTGGAGGCAAGTTTGGGGCAGTTGTGCAATGAAATTTCTACCTTTGCTTCGCGACTTCGCCAGTATTAGAGAATTTAGTTGGGGATCGGCATGTCTAGTACACTTGTATAGAACACTATGTAGAGCATCTCGTTTCGACCGCAAGAAAATTGGTGGTTCACTAACACTTCTGCTAACTTGGGCTTGGATCTATCTACCATTTCTTGCGCCGATTTCTAATCACCCCCAAGCTTTTTCGCTTGCAAACATGTAAAATTATCGAGTAACAATATAATAAACAATTCAACCTGCAATATAATCAATAATAAACAAGCACAACAATAGATTGAACTAACATTGAAGAGGATAAAAATTAAAAAAGTCTTAACATACCTGAACTACCAGTGAAGGGAGGAGAAGAGCAGCAGCAATCCAGATTCCAGAAATAGAGAGGTAGAGCCAGAGAACCAGAGACAAAGAGGCAGAGCCAGAGAGTCTCGCCAATCACAATCACAAATTGACGCTCACACAGTCCAGCCACCACCAGTCTAATTCCACAACAACGGCAGCAAACCTTACGGCGAGGCTCTGACACACCAAATTGGGAATTTTGGTCGTGTGAAATTCAAACTTCAGAGGGATAGAGAGATAGAGTCAGAGAGAGTCAAATATTGAAAGACTTGAGAAAGGTGAAATTTTGAAATTTTGGCCATGGAGATAAACTGTAAAGTGAGGAAGGTAAAGAGATTAGGGAATTTACTGCTAGTATGCTAGGGCTCCTCCATCTTCCATGGTCTTCTATTCAGATTGGGCCATTGGGTTGGACTGGGCTGCAATCAGGATCAAGAAAAGAGCCTCTTCAATCTTGAACGTAACATTGGGGCAGAAACGCAATTCCGGCGGCTCTGCGATTTTGCGCGGCGATTTAACACGATGAAGCTTGGTTCTAGACGAGAAGCAAAATCGAGACAGAGAGAGGATGCAGAAACGTGAAATCATGCATTTCCACGAGTTGAAACAAGATTTTGACTACCTTATATATAAGGATAAATATATATCAGTTACTAATATAAATGACATTAGTAACATAATGATAAAAAATATACGATGAAGCGTTAGCAAATCTAAGTTCATCGAAGAGTATCGATATATACTCATACCGGCAGATTTTGAACTTAATAATAATATTAACTAAATTTTATTTTAATTAAAGCAGGTAATAATAATAATAATAATAATAATAATAATAATAATAATAATAATAATAATAATAATAATAATAATAATAATAATTTTATCCTTTCTCGAAATATCTTGTTATAATAAAAAATTATACATAAATCATAATTAATTTAAACTTTAACAATTATAAAATCAATTTAATTATTCTTAGTAAATTAGTTTCTAAAAATAAGGAGCTCTAATTAATAAAATAAACTATAACTTATTTATATTTAGATTTTTTCACCTTACAAAAATTTTCATCCTCAAAAATTGATACAAGATGGAAGAAATTTAAACTAATTTTATTTTTGAAAATATCAAGGATAAAGACAAAAGGTTTTGGCATATATAGTCTTTAAATACCAAGAACTCATATGATTTGAATATAAGAGAAAAGTGTGATGTGAAGTAGAAGTTACAAGATGATTCGAGAATCGCTTTGTTGTGCTAGAGTTAGTTCAAGATCATATCATAGAGTACAAGGTTCATGAAAAGAAGTAAAAATAACAACAAAGAGAGATAGTCCAAAAGATTCAAGCAGATATTTACAAATAAGGTCAAGCAAGGATACATGCGAACAAAGGATTAATATTGGAAAATAAGCAAATCACTTTTCAGGAAAGAAATCCGAACAAAGGACTTCAATACAATTATAAAAGAAAGGACGGTGTACCAAGTCACAGGATACAAACAGGTATTGCGATTCAAAAACGAGTTAATCGTGAAAAATCACTTCTAATGTTCTCAAAACCCGTTATTTGCATCACCTATTAATTCTATTTCGTCTATAACAATCCATTAGTGTTTTCGTATACACAAATCATCGGTATTAAGTTGGCCTGACCTAATACCATGAGAGATGTAATGGTCGACCAACAACATTAGTCACTAGACATTCATGCATGTGAAACTCACACTCTTGTCATTAGGACAAGTCCTACTGCATGATAGACACTTAGAGTATGCAATGAAGCATAGTCAGTCTATTCCTAAGGCTCTAACAAGAATGAACTGCTCTGATACCATAATATAACACCCTTACTATCAAAATTTCATGCTTTCAGCTGCGTCACTCTGATAGTAAGAAGTATTACAACAAATTCATATACTTAATAATAAAATAGGAGCCTTTGACTCGAAACCGTATCGCTATTTTCTTTAAAAAAATAAAAATATTTTTCTTGAAAATAAACAAGCATATACATATATACAAAACTTTTTACTTAAGCAACTTATAAATATTATATACATACATATCATTACAGTCACGAATCTTATCCCTCTTACAAGAATATAATAATAATGGTGAGAAAAATTTATAACATATGTATGCAACACAAAAAATAGCATATTTAAGAACTTAACAAAAACTCCGTAAGTTTCCTCGTCTGTCCTAAAAAGAAAAGTCTGTAGGGGGTGAGAACATCGTCCTCGTTGGTTCTCAGTAGAGGGTTTAAGAATTATTATAAGAAGATATTTTAAATAAAACTATTTTCAGTTGCAGTAATCGTCAGTATATTATCCAAATCTAAAACTATTTTTTTTTTAAATTTCACACAAAATAACATTCCATACATTTCACCGCTTACTAAGAAACCATTTTAATCAAAACTTACCACTGACCCAACCAATCACGGCCTCTGGCCCAAATCAGATCAACTCGACCTTCGGCCCAAATAAAAAAATCACTATCAAAACTCAAACCCAAAACAGAATTAATCACAGGCACAAACAATGCAAGACAAACACAATTAGGGAGCAATTACAACTAGTACAACAAATAACAATTAGATAGAAATTATCAGATAGACAAACCAAAACACTTAAGCACACCCAGACATAGAAAACAAATGCAGTATGATGCATGCTTGTCCTACTGGCCGTGAGCTCACGTATCGGTTAAATTACCAGAACCCAACACATTCGGTAGTTAATCCGGATATTGTTTCTAGGTTGTACATCCCCAGAAGAACACAAACGAAGGAGAATGCCTTTTCACCTTCTCCCGGAGAAATTACAAAGGAGAGTGCATTTTCACATCGAAGGAGTGTGCCTTTCCACCTTACAACCAGAGAAAGATGTGGGAGAAAATAATACGAAGGGGAATGTATTTTCACCTTCTCCACATCTATACCACGACAAGAGAGGGAATTCTTCATCCCCAACTTGCCAAATCCATGAGCAGGATAACCACCATCCTCACAACATCCATCATAATCTCATTCCATTCACATTCACCATCAAACATGATCAAATCGGAATCAAAACCAAATCATGTAAACCAAAATCAAATCAGTTAAACCAAAACTAATTTCAGTTTCATTCTTACTTAAAACATTCCCAAAAGGCTCGAAAATCATTCCGTTTTTCTAAATCAAATTCAAATATTTCATCTTTTCTAAAACGCCTCAAAACCTTTCTTCAAAGACTCGAAAACTCCTCCATTCTTAAATACACATTTACATCACTTTATTTTTTGCTTAAGACGCTTCAAAACATATATCCTTTTCAAAGTTAACCAAACCAAAACAAGTTAAATCTCCGATTCACCTCCAATACTTTAGTTTTCTCTAAAATTACTCAAAACATAAATTTTAAACCAAATTAAATAAACTCATTTCATTTCGCCGATCAATTTCAATGGTTCAAATTCATTTAAATGCTTATAAAAATTACGACAGCCTCTCCTCTAAAACTCGAACTTTGCCCCTCTTTAGGGTCCCATCCAAATATTTCTCAAATCCTTTTCAACTGATTTCAAACAAATCATTTCCCAAATAAATACAAAATTTAGATTCCCAACTATCAATTCATTTTCAATGTCAATCCATTTCAAAATCCAACCAATTTTAATATGCAATGCCAAATCAAGAAATCAACATACAAAATGTCAACACCCAATCAATTCTAGTAAATTAAGAGACCAATTTAACAATCACCAATTCAACAAAACTAATCAATTAAACAGGATATACAATCTTCTCTAATCAAAATATCGATCAAGCAAGCAACTCCATTAATCCAGAATAGCTCAATTTCATCCATAAGACTTACGAACATATAAAATTATATTTCTCAAGGCAATATCGACTTGTAACAATTCTTAAAAGTAAAATAAGTTTAAGAAAAGCGTCCCTACCTCAAATAGGCGAACCCATAAAACCAAACGCGTATAAAAACCTTATCTCTCTTGTCTAGCAACAGCAGCAGCTCGACAGCGACGCTCCTCACGCTACAAGAAAAGAGAGCTATTTTAACATGATTTTTTTTAACAACCATAGTTAAGTGTAAAAATTAATATATATTTTTGACAAATATCACAAATGTCAAATTTTCTATGTTTTTTTTTATTTATAATTTGATTGTAGAAAATTATTCCTCAATTTTGACACTCATTTGTTTTCAACATACTCCATTATTCTTTTTTTTTGTTGAGCTCCGTCAATTTTGGCATTACAGTGCTTTCAGTTTGGGATCATACTACTCATTCTTTATCTTCAAATTCTTAGTTTATTCTTTAATTTCAAGATCTCATCTCATTCGTTGTTAAAAACTTTTTGTTGAGAATTTTTTATGGTCAATAAGTGTCAAAATAAATAGTATTTTTGACGGTTAATAAGTATCACAAAAAATATATTCTCAAATTTTTCTAACAAATTATTTTTGATGGCCAATATTTATCAAAATAAGATTTAAATTTTTTTACAATTATTTATATGTTAAAAATACTATTTTTGACAAAACTTTTATTAACATATTTTCATAGTTAAAATAATGTCAAAATTTATTTTTTTGACGAATTTTTAATTTTTTTTACACATAATAATCTTTAAAAATAGTCTATATTGTTGTAGTGACGGCTGCAGCTATGGAAGGTTCAGCTGCTCTTTCTGGCGACTTCTTCCAAACAAAAATGACGTCAACGTGAAGAAGAGAAAGATATGAACATTTTAATTGGATTAAATTTTTTATTGGAGTTACAAATCACAGTAAATCGAACGCTGAAAATCAAGGTTCCATGGTTTCCATTCTCTTCTCTCTCAAGGTGTTTCTCTCTTTCTTTTTTCTTGTTTTGGGTTTGGTCACATTGAATGTAAATGATATAAGAGAATGATGGTGATTAGTTGATAATTATATAAATGAATGAATGTTAGGTGTCAAGGTTATATATACATATAAGCCACGTTTTCTTTCTTTTTCTTTTGTTTCATTAATGGCTTCGGCCAAAATGAATGGAACTAAGAAAATGCTGATGATTAATGGTGATTTAATGGCTAGGTGTCATGGTTCATTAAATGGAAGGGTTGGGTGTCAAAGTTCTGGAACTGTTGAGATAGCGATTCCAATTATAAATATCTTAAACGAATAATTATGAAAGTTGGATATATTAAAATACAAGTAATAATATATATAAAGATGAATTTGAATCCTCTAAATTTTAGATTTTACTTTAGAAGGTAAAGTGTAATTGATGCGTGAGCGTCTTTCCTATCTTTTTCTAGTGAATTTACATTTAATTTGTTGAGTTTAATCAAGAATTAATTATCTTTTAGCCACTATGGATGTTACTTTGAGTCATGTGAAATTCTGTTTATTTTAGGTAGCATTTGACTGGATTTGATGGAGTTTCCGCAGAAAAAAAGAAGAAGGCGAATGATGCTGTCAACCTTGACCTCTCTGCACTCAAACCTAAATATCTCGAGCTACAAACGTCCAATGAACGTGATTTTAATGGCGTTGGAAAGCTAACTTTTAGAACTTTCTAACGACGTATAATAATCCATACTTCTTCTCCACCAAGCCAGCAAAAGTGGCGCCTAACTTGAGATTTCTCAAGTTAGGCACCAAGACAAGCCATCCACATCAATCCAATGCAGCCAAACTTGCGCCTAACTTGAGATTTCTCAAGTTAGGCACAAGGATGAAAGAAGAGTGCCCAAGTAGCTCTGCCTAGGCTGCACCTAACTTGAGATTTCTCAAGTTAGGCGCAATGCTCAACAACAACACGCAAGAGAAGTTACTCCTTTTAAGTTAGGCGCATGATATACTCAAGTAAGGCGCAATGCTCAAGCAATGCACACCAACACACACCGGTGACTCCAAGTAACGCGCAGCTCCGTGCCAAGTTAGGCGTGCCTTCCTACGAAGCAAGTGGTCTCCATTCATCAATTGAAGATGCACGAAGATTTTATTTTAATTCTGATTTAAACTTTAATTTTTATTTTAAAATAGGAAAAGATATTATTTAGTTTTAAAAATTATAATTTAAATTAATTAGGATTCGGTATAAAAGAGAAAAGAAACTTCTCTTCTGGATTATTCCACCTCATTCCAATTTACAGTTTAAGAGAATCCTAGTTTCCACTCTGAACCATGAGCAACTAAACCTCCACTGTTAAGGTTAGGAGTTCTGTCTATTATATGGATTGATTCTATTATTTTTCTATTTTAATTCATGTATTGATTCATATAATTCAAGAATTGTTTTCGTTCTTTATTTTATGAAATTGGGTGGAACGTAAGTATGACCCTCTTTCTAATTGAGTTCTTGTATAACTTGGAAAAGCTCTTTACTTGAACAACAGCTTGAAAATATATTCTCATAAATTTCTAATTATCTGCATTTAACGGGATACGTGACATATAATCCTCTTATATTTGGGTAATTAGGATTTCTTTGGCATATAACTAGAATTGAACTTCACCCTCTAATTGAAATTAATTGACCAAAGAATTGGCAGTTTTTGAGAGTTAGAGGAGACTAAAAAGGTCTAAGGAATTAGGGTTTAGTCAAATATGGTTTGCCATGAATTAAATCTTGCATGATTAAAATAGTTAGTAAGAAAAGTCAATCAGGAAAATAGATAACTCTAAAGCCTTAATTGTTTCTCCATATATTATTTTCAACTTATTTACTGCCTACCTTCTGATATTCTGAATCTACTGTTTAATGCTTTTGAACTCCCAAACACGATTTTCTATTTGTCTGACTAAGCCAATCACTCAATCATTGTTGCTTGATTCATCAATCCTCGTGGGATCGACCCTCACTCATCCGAGGTATTACTTGGTACGACCTGGTGCACTTGCCGGTTAGTTTGTAGTTATAAATTCTACATCAGTAATCTTTACCATTTATTTTATAAGTGAGACCAAGAAAAATATGAGAGAGAAAATATTTAAAGGTGAAAGATCACACCGTGCCCTCTAAAATGAAAATTCAAAATTTAGAGGATTCAAATTCTATAAGGATAAATATATATGAGTTACTAATATAAATGACATTAGTAATATAATGATAAAAGATATACGATGAAACATTAACAAAACTAAGTTCACCGAAGAGTACCGATATTTACTCATACCGGCAGATTTTGAACTTAATAATAATGTTAACTAAATTTTATTTTAATCAAAGCGGGTAAAAATATTAATATTATTAATAATAATAATTTATCTTTTCTCGAAATATCTCGTTATAATAAAAAATTATTTGCAAATCATAATTAATTTAAACTTTATCAATCATAAAATTAATTTAATTATTCTTAATAAATTAATTTTTAAAAATAAGGAACTCTAATTAATAAAATAAATTATAACCTATTTATATTTATTTTTTTCAAAACTACAGGTCGTTTGAGAGAGAGAGAGAGAGAGAGAGAGAGAGAGAGAGAGAGAGAGAGAGAGAGAGAGAGAGAGAGAGAGAGAGAGAGAGAGAGAGAGAGAGAGAGAGAGAGAGAGAGCTTTCTGTAGAAGAGTTTGATAAGAAAAGAGAACAACAAACATAAGGGTATTTTTGTTCGAAGGACGATTTTGAAACTAAGTTCAATGTTAGGGACGATTTTAAATGTAAAAAAACTTTAGAGATAATTAATTATATAAACTAAAATTGTACTTAACCCAAATATTTAATAAATAAACATTAAATAAGTAAAATTTAAATCCACCTATCTATTATAAATTATAAATAAATATTTATAAATTTATATCAAAATTATACACTATAAATAAATATTTATAATATTAATATTAATATAAATATTTTCTCTTATATATTTTAACTCACATTGAAAATATTCAAACTCATAGTAAAATTTTAAAGCAAAAGAGGAGAGTATGATAGGAGGGAGAGTTTTGAAGAGGTGAGCAACAATGAAATGAAGAAAAAGAGAGAATTCTACCAACTGGAGTAGGGGTATATATATAAGGATACAAATCAGATGGTTTGATTTGTATTTAAACGTTTAAAAGTTTTTTGCTCATACAAATCGGACGGTCTGATTTAGTACGGCTCGAAATAAAAAAAATTAAAAACACTCAAATCAGACCTATCGATTACAGTATCTCAAAAATTTCAAATTTCTTCCTTCTATACAAATCGGATCGTCCAATTTGTATCAAAACTTCAACAACAAAGAAATCGAACGCTCGATTTCTAACTTATCAATTTACAAATAGTAGCTGCTATCTCAATGTATAACGCACCCTATATTCATATCGAAGCATAACACATACATAACATTCATATAAAAAAATGAGCCGAGTTATGACTTAATCAGAGTTACTGTCCTTTACGTAACAGCATCATTAATTAGCCTTATGAATAACGCCTCTCTTGCAATGACCAGTATCAAGTGTCGACAAAAATACTTGTTGGTCAACGAAAAGCTACCTTTAGCCACCACAGGTCACACCACTAGAAATTTCCTCTAAATATGGAAATAAATCCTCTCAATTTTTTTTCAATTTAGAGAGTAAAGCGTAATTTCTAGCATTTTAATATTTTTGCTTTTATATTTTTTTTATCCTACCACAAAATATACATTAAAAGATTATACTTTATCTTCTCAAATGAAATAAAAAATTATTTTTTCAATATATTGTGTCATTTATTAGGAAGTTAATTTTTAATGGTAAAAATTGAAACCTAACAAAGTAACACGAGAGAATACTTCATAAGATGTCTATTTGACGATGTAAACCAATCAATCAAGGAAGACTTATAAACTTAGGTTTATTATATTTATTATTTAATTACTTTTATTCTAGAAAAGGATCGGTGTAGAAAAAGAGATGGCATGGCATAGTGGCATAATAATTTTATTTTTTGCAAGGACATGTGCGCTCTGAACACGTTTATTTAAAGAACAATGGTAGAACAAGTTCCAAAACAAGAACTTGACAGCATCTTACTGAAGCAGCAAAGATGCAGGACAAGTCAACTTGTTCCACCTAGTCCGCTACTCTCTCATCTCAACATAGGATCGAAAGGAAGGTACTTCCATCTGCTCTTCCGGTTTATGTTATTGATTTGATATTGAAATGATTTTAATCTAATCTGCACTTGAGGCATATGTAATGTATGCAATATATGTATGTTTAATTTGGCTGTGGCTGGGGGTGTCTATCTCAGTCTTACGAAGTTGTAAACTTGATGAGTGAACAAGAAGAAGAAGAGGGAATGGGTAGTTATGCGAAGAACAAATCGAATCCAAAGCTAACACTGTTGCCTCTGATAGCTCTGATATTCTACGAAGTGTCTGGGGGTCCTTTTGGAGTGGAAGATTCTGTCAGGGCAGGAGCAGGCCCTCTCTTGTCCTTGCTTGGTTTCTTCATTTTCCCACTTATCTGGAGCATTCCGGAAGCCCTCCTGACCGCTGAACTCGCCACCAGCTTCCCTGAAAATGGTGGATATGTTATCTGGATATCATCTGCTTTTAGCCCTTTCTGGGGTTTCCAGGAAGGATTCTGGAAATGGCTCAGTGGAGTCATGGACAATGCCCTTTACCCGGTTTTGTTCCTCGATTACTTGAAACATTCCTTGCCCATCTTTCACCAAATGATTGCTCGAGTCCCTGCTCTTCTAGGGATCACTCTCTCACTAACTTACTTGAATTATCGGGGACTTCACATTGTTGGCTTTTCCGCTGTCGTGCTCGCCGCCTTCTCTCTTTTACCGTTCCTCATAATGGGAATTCTCTCCATTCCCAAAATTAGGCCTAGCCGGTGGCTTCTTGTGGATTTTAACAAGGTGGACTGGCGAGGTTACTTCAATAGTATGTTATGGAATTTAAATTATTGGGATAAGGCAAGTACTCTTGCAGGGGAGGTTGAAGATCCCAGTAAAACGTTCCCAAAAGCTCTTCTTGGCGGACTTGTTTTGGTCATGTCTTCCTATTTGATCCCACTACTAGCCGCAACAGGTGCTTTGGGATCCTCCCCTAGTGAGTGGACAGATGGTTATTTTGCAGAAGTAGGGATGTTAATTGGTGGCTTTTGGTTGAAACTCTGGATTCAAGCGGCTGCTGCCGTGTCTAACCTAGGCTTGTTCGAAGCAGAAATGTGTAGTGATTCTTTTCAACTGCTTGGGATGAGCAAACTCGGAATGCTTCCATCTGTATTTGCTGTAAGGTCAGAGTTATTTCTTCTCTTACCTTCTTTTCTTTTCCTCTTTTCTTTGTCAATGGAAAAACTTAGATGGCATACAGTAGAGACATCTTAAATTCTTAACTTCTATAGCTTCACTCTGTCCTAATTAAACGTGTTTGTGGTATCTTCCCTTTAATTAGCTCATACATAAAAGGCATTTTTGGTAGAAATGTTATTTGTAGACATAGCTGTGACCTGTGAGCACAATGTGAACATTTTCTGTAGATATATTAATTGCGTGAGTGGGAAGTTTCAACGGTTTAATAATTTTATGTGGCGCTATATATCTTGTAGGTCTAGGTATGGAACGCCCACTGTTAGCATTTTGTTATCTGCCACTGGAGTTATCTTCTTGTCATGGATGAGCTTTCAGGAAATCATGGAGTTTCTCAATTTCTTATATGCTGTAGGAATGCTTCTCGAGGTTGCAGCTTTTATAACTTTGAGAGTGAAGAGGCCAGATCTTCATAGACCTTACAGAGTTCCACTGCAAACATTTTGGGTGGGAATGATTTGTGTGCCTCCTTCCTTTTTGCTTATTCTTGTGATGTGCTTGGCTTCTTGGAGAACGTCCGTGGTGAGTGGGGCGGTGATTCTGGTGGGGTTTGTATTGTACCCTGCCTTGCTTCATGCCAAGAGTAAGAATTGGATGCTGTTTGAGGCAGAACTTCCTCCTTCATCTTCCAATGGTTGGCAGCAGCAACTTTCAGAAAACAAGGAGGTTGAGCTTGTGGAAGAAGAACAGTCCTTAATGCAAGATAATTCTAAACCAGACCAACAGGATCTTGATTTGACATGACAATCTTCAGGTTCACAATTTAGATAAGCAGCCTAAACATTATGCACTACTGAGGTAGCAGCAAGAAAGGGATGAGATTTTGTGTTATGTTTTATTCGGTCCAACTCTCCTAATGAATTTTGACAAGGACTTTAATGGAAAAAAAAAAAAAAGAGAACATTAAACTTAGAGTAAAGTATCATTTTTGTCTCCAACGTTTGGGGTAAATCCTGTTTGTGTCCCTAACGTTTAAATCGTCCTATTTGTATCCCTAACGTTTGTAAAAATGATTCAATGTTATCCTTCCATCAATTACACATCATAAACGCTTTAGTTTGAGTTTTAAAAATCTCTTCTTGAAGTTAAAATGTAAATGTCTGGGATAAAATCGATGATCCACTCCAAAAAATAGCTCATCAAAAGTTGAAACTAATTCCTACAACATTTACATAATTCACTTTTTTGAATCTAAACACAAATAGTGGGTATAATATTAAAATCAAATACATCCAAGTGAGACCTAATTGAGAATGAATACATCCAAGTGAGAATAATTGAAAAATATAATCTGATTTGTTAGTATAATTAATAGTAGGATAACATTGAATCACTTTTATAAACGTTAGGGATACAAATAGAACGATTTAAACGTTAGGGACACAAATAGGACTTACCCCAAACGTTGGGGACAAAAACGATACTTTATTCTTAAACTTATTTTTACCTTGCATTTTGTATATCAATTTCTTTTGTTACAACCTTTTCTACATGTATTTGTCAACCCATCATTTGAAAACTGTTACGGCTTGGCCCAAACATCACATGGGCCGACCCGACCCGCAAACCACCAGACCCAAACGGTCGGGTGCGAGGCATTCAAGTACCGACCCGGACACGCGTCCTAGACAGCTCTCCACTACAGCTGTATAGGGAAGCTTCGAGGAAGGTGGGTTCTGCCCTTGTGGGACCCGCCTCTGACACGATATATATGGGGAGGGTCCTACCCCTCCCCCAAGGTACGTCACATACCATTCTCTCACTTTTCGCCTGCACACTTGACTGATTAGAGCGTCGGAGTGTCTTTGCAGGTGACACCCCCCTCCACACGAAGAGATCGGGAAGTCGGTTACACCTCCTCTAGTCCAGCAACCCGGAACCAGGCGATTCCCCCTCTCATCAACCGAAGTATCAACCCGAACCGTCTGATACCCGACCTACCGAACATTGGCGCCGTCTGTGGGGATCGCCTGAATGGACGTTGTACTGGGCCCAGGAGGAACAGGCCGCGAGGCCGAGCGCAGAGGGGAAGCCTCCATGGCTTCCTCCCAGGAGCGCACGAGGTCCCCTCCACGACGAACCGAGCCGTCTTCACGATCTCAAGAGAGACGCCCCCTTTGGGGGAACAGGCGACAACAGCGCCAGGATAATGCAGGAACTGCGTCACAGGATGCAGAACCTGGAGCGCTAACTGGCAGATCAGGAACATAATCGACGATCTCCCGAATCAAGCTACTCCCAGTCTCCTCCGAGAAGTCACTCCCGGCGGATGCCGAGCCCACGATCTGAACCCGAGAGTACCCGGGAGGAAGGACGCCAAAGAAGACACCGCGACCCCATCATATACACCAGACGAGAAAGGAGACGCGACCGGGAGGACGGGCGACGGGAAGACGGCGAGGGAAGACCAAGGAGAGCGCAGAGACCCGTGATAATGGGCGCAACCCCATTCCATCGTTCCATCCTCGAGGTCCGGCTGCCAAAGCACTTTGACAAGCCGACGGACATGAGGTACGACGGAACACAAGACCCACAGGAACATCTTACGGCCTTCGAGGCCAGAATGAACCTGGAAGGAGTAGGTGACGAGGTAAGGTGTCGCGCTTTCCCAGTCACTCTCGCAGGACCTGCAATACGGTGATTTAACAGCCTCCCGCAGGGCTCGGTGGCCAGGTTTACGGATATCAGCCACGCCTTCCTAGCCCAATTTACTACCAGAATCGCAAAGGCAAAGCACCCGATCAATCTGCTCGGGGTGACGCAGAGGTCCGGCGAGCCGACCAGAAAATATCTGGACCGGTTCAACGACGAATGCTTGGAGATCGATGGGCTAACCGATTCGGTAGCTAGTCTGTGTCTGACGAACGGACTTCTAAATGAGGACTTCAGAAAGCATCTCACCATGAAGCCGGTGTGGACGATGCAGGAGATCCAAAGCGTAGTCAGGGAATATATCAACGATGAAGAAGTTAGTCAAGTCGTGGCTGCCAACAAGCGGCAGCCCTCCTACAATCAACCTAGGCAACACGGCGGCGGAGATAGGCAAAAGGAGCACGCCAGAGACAGCGGTTCGGGCAAGACGCCCAGGCCATTCCCTCGAGTTGGGAAGTTCACCAATTACACCCCCCACCGTCCCATCATAGAAGTTTATCAGCAGATAGCCGAAAAGGGAATTTTGTCGAAGCCCCGACCTCTGAAGGACCGAACCGGGGGGAACAAGAGCCTCTATTGTGACTATTATAAGGGCTATGGACATAAGACACAGGACTGTTTCGACCTCAAGGATGCGCTAGAACAAGCGATCCGGGACGGAAAAATGGCCGAATTCTCCCATCTCATCAGGGAGTCGAGAAGACGAGATCGCGACCGCGAGGGAGAGGACAAGACCCACGCAGTAAAGCGACGTCATGACCAGGACGACAACGAACAAGACCTCACCATAGTGAACGTGGTAACAGCAAGAGACGCGCCTCCAAGGTCGAAGTCGGCACACAAGAAAGATACCAAAGTCCTGTCGGTTTCCTCATCTTCCGCGCAAAGCCCCAAGAGGTCGAGGTCGCCACCCATCTCATTCGGTCCGGAGGACCAGTGGTTTGACGAAGTCGCGGAAAGCCCTCCCATGGTCATCACGGCCAGAGTGGGAACCGGCCTCATCAAGCGCATCCTCATAGACACCGGGGCTTACTCAAATATCATGTTCCGCAATGTGTTCGATGCCTTGGGTCTGCGGGATGCCTACCTAAAGACCCACCAGCACGATGTTGTAGGATTAGGCGACCACTTCATCAAGTCAGATGGGACAATCTCCATGCCGATATCAGTAGGACTAGGACGGGGGCGAAGATCGGTAATGGCTGAGTTCGTGGTTCTGCGCGACTCCACAGCCTACAACATCATCTTAGGGAGGAAGACCATCAACGATCTCGGGGCAGTGATCAGCACAAAGATGCTGGTAATGAAGTTCGTGGCTGATGACGGATCCGTGGGATCCATAAAAGGAGATTTGGAAACAGCAGCCGCCTGCGACAATGCCAGTCTCTCCTTAAGGAAGAAGTCTAAGGAAGCAGCGGGGGTGTTCCTTGCCGACCTAGACGCTAGAGTAGAAGACAAACCCAGACCCGAGCCGGAAGGGAACTTGGAGAAATTCAGAGTCGGCGACACAGAGGAGAAGTTCACCTTCATGAACAGAAACCTACCACACGACCTGAAGGAGCCATTAATGGAAATGATCAGGGCTAACGGCGACCTATTTGCTTGGACGCCAGCCGACATGCCACGGATAGACCCCCAACTCATGTCACACCACCTGGCCGTCAAGGCGGAGGCCAAACCAGTGGCCCAGAGGAAAAGGAAGATGTCACAAGAAAGAGCGGAGGCGGTAGCCAGGCAGACGGCCAGCCTCCTCGAAGCGAGATTTATTCGAGAACTCGACTACTCGACATGGCTGTCGAATGTAGTTCTAGTGAAAAAGCACAATGAAAAATGGAGGATGTGTGTGGATTACTCCGATCTCAACAAAGCATGCCCCAAGGACTGCTACTCCCTACCCAACATTGATGCCCTCGTTGACGCAGCGGCAGGATATTGGTACCTGAGCTTTATGGATGCTTATTCTGGATACAATCAGATACCGATGCACCGGCCTCACAAAGAGAAAACAGCGTTCATAACGCCGGGAAGGATATATTGCTACAAGGTAATGCCGTTCGGCTTGAAGAACGTCGAGGCCACGTACCAAAGACTAATGAACAAGATATTCAGTGACCTCATAGGCAAAACGGTGGAGGTGTATGTGGATGATATCCTTGCAAAGACCACACAGCTTGAGGACCTCATAAGCGACCTGGGAAATGTGTTCGCTTCCCTCCTGCAACACGGCATGAGGCTCAACCCACTCAAGTGTGCCTTTGCCATGAAAGCAGAAAAGTTCCTAGGGTTCATGATAACCCAAAGAGGGGTGGAGGCCAACCCGGAAAAGTGTCAAAGAATACTCCAAATGAAGAGCCTGGGCTGTGTCAAGGATGTTCAGAGGTTGTCAGGAAGACTTACCGCCCTATCCCGTTTCCTCGGAGCGTCGGCTGCCAGGGCGCTACCATTTTTCAACCTTATGAAAAAGGGGATAGCGTTTGAATGGACCCCAGCGTGTGAAAAAGCATTCAAGCATTTCAAAGAGATCCTCGCAACACCACCTGTCCTCGGGAAGCCCAAGGTCGGAGAACCGCTCTACCTGTACCTGGCCATAACAGACGAAGCGATGGCAGCGGTTCTGGTACGGGAGGAAGGGAAGGTTCAGCAACCAATTTACTTCGTGAGTAAAGCACTACAAGGGGCAGAGTTGAGATACAGCAAATTAGAGAAGTTGGCACTTGCACTCCTAACCTCTTCCCGTAGATTACGATAATACTTTCAAGGTCATCAGATAGTCGTGAGAATGGATCAGGAAATCCGCCAGATACTCCAAAAACCCGACCTGGCGGGAAGAATGATGACTTAGGCCATCGAGTTATCCCAATACGACTTGCAATATAAGCCCAGACATGCGATTAAGGCACAATCCATGGCCGATTTCTTGGTAGAAGTAACAGGGGACCCAGCCGAGGCAACGGGCATACGGTGGAGGCTCCACGTAGACGAGTGATGAGCGGATAATTTATACGCTTTTTGGCATTGTTTTTACATCATTTTTAGTATGATTTAGTTAGTTTTTAGTATATTTTTATTAGTTTTTAATTAAAATTCACATTTCTGGACTTTACTATGAGTTTGTGTGTTTTTCTGTGATTTCAGGTATTTTCTGGCTGAAATTGAGGGACTTGAGCAAAAATCAGATTTAGAGGTTGAAGAAGGACTGCAGATGCTGTTGGATTCTGACATCCCTGCACTCAAAGTGGATTTTCTGGAGCTACAGAACTTCAAATGGCGCGCTCTCAATTGCGTTGGAAAGTAGACATCCAGGGCTTTCCTGCAATAGATAATAGTCCATACTTTGCCCGAGTTTAGACGACGCAAACTGGCGTTCAACGCCAGTTCCATGCTGCATTCTGGAGTTAAACGCCAGAAACAGGTTACAAATTGGCGTTCAACTCCAAGAGAAGCCTCTACACGTGTAAAGCTCAATGCTCAGCCCAAGCACACACCAAGCGGGCTCCAGAAGTGGATTTCTGCATCAATTACTCATTCTGTAAACCCTAGTAACCAGTTTAGTATAAATAGGACTTTTTACTATTGTATTTACAATCTTTGGATTATCTTTTGATCCTTTGATCACGTTTAGGGGGCTGGCCATTCGGCCATGCCTGGACCTTATCACTTATGTATTTTCAACGGTAGAGTTTCTACACTCCATAGATTAAGGTGTGGAGCTCTGCTCTTCCTCATGAATTAATACAAAGTACTACTGTTTTTCTATTCAATTCAAGCTTATTCCTTCTCTAAGATATCCATTCGCACCCAAGAACATGATGAATGTGATGATTATGTGACGCTCATCATCATTCTCACCCATGAACGCGTGCCTGACAAACACTTCCGTTCTACATGCAAACAAGCTAGAATGAGTATCTCTTAGATATCTAATACAGAGGACCGAGTCCGAGATATTAGAATTTTCGTGGTATAAGTTAGAACCATGGATGGCCATTCTTGAGATCCAGAAGTCTAAACCTTGTCTGTGGTATTCCGAGTAGGATCTGGGAAGGGATGGCTGTGACGAGGTTCAAACTCGCGAGTGCTGGGCGTGGTGACAGACGCAAAAGGATAGTAAATCCTATTCCAGTATGATGGAGAACCGACAGATGATTAGCCATGCAGTGACAGCGCATTGGACCATTTTCACAGAGAGGATGGGATGTAGCCATTGACAACGGTGATGCCTTACATAAAGCTTGCCATGGAAAGGAGTAGGAATGATTGGATGAAGACAGCAGGAAAGCAGAGGTTCAGGAGGAACGAAAGCATCTCTATACGCTTATCTGAAATTCTCACAAAAAAATTACATAAGTACCTCTATCTTTATTTTACGTTTTATTTATCCTTTTTATTATCAATTCACCATAACCATTTGAATCCGCCTGACTGAGATTTACAAGGTGACCATAGCTTGCTTCAGGCCGACAATCTCCGTGGGATCGACCCTTACTCACGTAAGGTTTATTACTTGGACGACGCAGTGCACTTGCTGGTTAGTTGTGCGAAGTTGTGATAAAGAGTTGAGATTACAATTGTGCGTACCAAGTTGTTGGCGCCATTGATGATCACAATTTCGTGCACCAAGTTTTTGGCGCCGTTGCCGGGGATTGTTCGAATTTGGACAACTGACGGTTCATCTTGTTGCTCAGATTAGGTAATTTTCTTCTTGTTTCAACTTTTATTTTGGTTTCAAAAAAGTTTTCAAAAAAATTTTTAAAAATTTTTTTCTTTGTTTTCGTTTTTCTAAAAATAAATTTTTGAAAATCCAAAAAAAAATTTTAAAATCATAAAATCAAAAATATTTTTGTGTTTCTTGTTTGAGTCTAGAGTCAAGTTTTAAGTTTGGTGTCAATTGCATCTTTTTTATTTTCAAAAAAAAAAATTATTTTCGAAAATTTCATGCATTGTATTCTTCATGATCTTCAAGTTGTTCTTGGCAAGTCTTCTTGTTTGATCTTCATATTTTCTTGTTTTGTGTCTTTCCTTGTTTTTCATATGCATTCTTGAATTATTAATGTCTAAAGAATAAAAATTTTTAAGTTTGGTGTCTTGCATGTTTTCTTTTCTTGAAAATTTTTCAAAAATAAGTTCTTGGTGTTCATCTTGACATTCATAGTGTTCTTGCATGCATTTTTGGTTTTGATCTTAATTCTTCATGTTTTGTTTCATTCTTGCTGTTTAAAAACAAAAAAAAAAAGAGAGGAAAACATCAAAAAGATATCTTTTCCTTTTTTCTCTTTCTTTATTAAAATTCAAAAATCAAAAGAATATCTTTCCCTTTTTCACTCATAAATTTTCGAAAATTTGAGTTGACTTTTTCAAAACTTTTTAAAATTTAGTTGTTTCTTATGAGTCAAATCAAATTTTCAATTTAAAAATTCTATCTTTTTCAAATCTTTTTCAAAAATCAAATCTTTTTCATTTTTCTTTTATGATTTTCGAAAATTTCAAATTAATTTTCAAAATCTTTTTCTTATTTTATTCCATATTTTTGAATTCAATGCTAACAATTAATGTGATTGATTCAAAAATATTAATTTTGTTACTTGCCTAATAAGAAAGGTTCAATCTTTAAATTTTAAAATCAAATCTTTTTGTTTCTTGTTAGTCAAGTAATCAACTTTAATTTTCAAAATCAAATCTTTTTAAATTTCTTTTTCAAATCTTTTTCAAAATAAATTTCAATCACATCTTTTTCAAAATTAATTTCAAAATCTTTTCTAACTTCTTATCTTTTCAAATTTGATTTTCAAATCTTTTTCAATTAACCACTTAACTTTTTGATTGATTCTTATCTTTTTCAAAACTACCTAACTAATTCTCTCTCTCTAATTTTCGAAAATCCCTTCCCTCTTTTTCAAAATTCCCTTTTTTCTAACTAATTGTTTTAATTTTTAATTTAATTTGATTTCAATTTTAATTTTCAAATTTTAACTTTAATTTTAAAATATTTTTATTTTATTTATTTAAATTTTAACTAATGTCCGCAAGCTCCCTGACGACTAGAAGGCAGCCAAAGCGTTGAGAAGGGAAGCAGCCAAATACACGACCATACAGGGGCAGTTGTTTAGAAAGGGACTCAGTCAACCTTTGTTGAAATGCCTACACCTTGACCAAACGGACTATGTGCTTAGAGAAGTCCACGAGGGGTGCTGCGGACATCACATCGGGGGCAAGGCCCTAGCAAGAAAGCTCGTCAGAGCCGGTTATTACTGGCCATCAATGATGAGGGACTCCAAAGAATTTGTAAGGAAATGCACCAAGTGCCAAGAGAACGCCAATTTCCATGAGGCACCGGCCTCCGAGCTAAACCTACTAACGTCCTCCCGACCTTTCTCACAGTGGGGAATCGATCTCTTGGGCCCCTTCTCGGTTGGCCCGGGACAAGTCAAATATCTCATTGTTGCTATCGACTACTACACCAAGTGGATAGAGGCCGAGCCACTGGCCAGTATATCCTCATCCAATTATCGAAAGTTTATGTGGAGACAGGTGATAACTCGATTTGGCATCCCAGAAGTCGTCATCTGTGACAACGGGACGCAGTTCACCGACAAGAAGTTTGTGGAGTTCCTCGCCGGTTTGGGCATAAAGCAAAAGTTCTCATCTGTAGAGCATCCCCAGACGAACGGCCAAGTTGAGGCCGCAAATAAGGTGATCTTGCTAGGCCTCAAGAAGCGGCTTGACGATAAAAAAGGGCACATGGGCCGACGAACTCACCTCAGTCCTCTGGTCTTACCGAACGACCGAGCAATCGTCCACAGGAGAAACCCCTTTCCGCCTGACGTACGGGGTAGATTCCATGATACCCGTGGAGGTTGGCGAGCCGAGCCAACGATTACTTCTGCAAGAAGTCGAGGAAGCCGTAGAAAAGGATCTAGTAGATGAGGCTAGGGAGATGGCCCATTTGCCAGATGTAGTATTAAAGCAAAGGATGGCCCTGCGCTACAATGCCAAAGTACTCAGGAGAGAATTTGAGCAAAACGACCTAGTCCTGCGGCACAACGACATCGGGCTACCGACTCAAAGGGAAGGCAAGCTGGCGGTAAACTGGGAAGGCCCCTACAGAGTCAAAGAAGTGATTGGCAACGGTGCCTACAAGTTGGAGAGGCTCGATGGCAAGGAAGTCCCGAGAACCTAGAATGCAGGTAACTTAAGAAGATTTTATTCTTAGCCCAAACACGCCGAGTTGGCGATTTGCTGTGCTCCAGATAATTTACTTTTGTAAAGTACTTATCATTGCAATAGACTTGTTTAACTGTCGACTAATGTTCACTTGTTTAATTTAACCCTCTCATTTATGCATCCCATAACAAAAATTTCTAATACACGTTAAACAGGATGACGGCGCGGTAACCTAGGACTGATTACCCCGGAAACTAACCAAGTTAATGCCATAACAAACGGCTACAGTGATGGCAAAACCACGACTTGGCTTCGTCAAGTTACCAACAACGGTAAACAAACACGAGCGACAAGCCAATACCAACAAAACGGTAATAAAATACGTTGCTAAGTAAGCAAAAAAAGACAATAGTCATAAACCGACCAAGCAACTATCAAAATAATCCGAAAAACACAAGTCTACAAGTTCATCAAACCGAACAGCAAGTTCTACAACAAAATTACAAACTCTACGCAAAGGTACAAGAGATCATTTCTTTGGCATATCAACAATCTTGCCATCTTTGATCGTTTTGAAAACTCCGATTGCCGACGTGTCGAAGTCAGGAGCCACAATTTTCACTTGAGCCTTGAGGGCCTCTTCAGTCATCAAGATTGCGCTCTTTTCCTGCCTCACGGTCTCTTTATGCTTCTTCTTAAACTCTTCAGCGGCAGCTTCAGCGGTCTTAGCCAACGAGATGGCCTCATCACGTTCTTTCTCCAAAGCGACCACCCGACCTTGCGCGGCATTAAGCTGGCTCTCCAATGTCATCTCCCGCTCGGTTAGACGAGAGACGGTAGCATCAGAAGCCTTCAATTTTTTTCTCGGCAGACGCAGCCTTCTCCTCGGCAGCTTTAAGCTTCTCCTCCGCCTTGGACAGCTGCTCCTGAAGTGTTTCAACTTGAGTCTTGAATTGGTTATTGGCCTTAACAGCAGATTCGAGCTTCCTATGCAGCGACTACATCCACGATAGCTCAAACTCGGCCTTCCGAGCTATGGCAGCACCGCGGAGAAGGGTACGGTACATCCACCTCGCCTGCCCCGCAAGATCGGAGCCATGGAAGTGTTCCTCCGTGCTGGGAAGTAGCTGGGAATCTATGAAGGTCCCAGCGTCGAAGTTCCTCTCCATCACGGTGAGGACTCCTTCAGGGTTGGAGGATAACTTCTGCCTCTTGGGATTGGGTATAACCTTCAAGTCATCCTCCTCGGCTTGTCGGGCGGAGGTCGAATCCCCAGTACCGGCCGCCTCCTCATGAACAGGAGAGATGCGCGCCCCATCAGAATTTTTGTCCGACATCTCGGTGTCACGGGGTGAAAGCACCGCCTGATCATCCTTATTCTCGGGAGAGGTCTCCGGCTTCCCGTCAGCTTTCTCTTCATCGCTTTCCTCCAAAAAGGTCTTGAACAGACCTTCAAGGCCTGTCACCTCAGCAGACATTCCTACTGCGACAAATGAATAAATAAGTTAGTCGTGAAATCGGCATAACCAATCAAAGCAACAGTAATGCAAGGAATACAAGTTAGAACTGCTCACAAATATAATTTCTGGCGACCTCCCGGTCACCCATCAGAAGGTGGGGATTCACATAGTTTCTCCTAAAAATGGCCAACAACACGTCGGCAATCTTTTTGTCCACGGCGGACATCCCTTGGTGAGTTACCTTGATAAAGGTATTGGACCCCGCCCCGAAACTCCAATACGTCGGGATGAGGTGTTCCCTCTCTAACGACAGCCAGAAGGGATGGCGACCTTTCGTTGGACGCACCTTAAAATACTTGTCCTTATACCAATGGTAAAAGTCCTCGAACAAGCCAAAAATTCTCCGACCCTGGGCAGATCGGAAGGACATGAACCCTTTCCTCGCTTTCCCTTCTTTGGAAGGATTCGTGAGGTTGAAGAAATAAAGGAAAACATCAATGGACACCGGCAGCTCTAAGTATTCACAAACCATCTCGAAATAGCGGATAGAAGCCCAACTATTCGGATGCAGCTGTGACGGCGCCACAGAAATTCGGTTAATGAGCGCCATTTGAAAAGAAGAAAAAGGAATGTGAACCCCCACTTGGGTGAACATTGACTTATAGAACCAAATCCAATCGGCAACCCGGGGAGAGTTGAAGTTGAGTTCGTATAGCCGTTTGCCGGAGGCGGGAACAAAAACATCATAGTTGGTCTCCTCATCAGTCCCTCCGCACAAGTACCCGGCTTGGCGGAATTCGGTAAGCTCCTCTTCGCCCATCTGGTTTGGGGATTCTTTCACGTCAGAGGTCACCCAGGTGTACGGGTCGTAACCAGTACTCGAAGTGGAAGCTCGTGAGACGATGCGAGGCATACCTACAGTGGGGCACCACTCGATTAGTCTACGAGGTCGAGAGTTCAGAAAAGGCCCAGAAACTACATTTAGCATATTCAACAACTAAAATTAAGCATGGCTGAAGCAGAATCCTAAGTAAAACCTAAAACTAGCGCCCTAGAATGGTAAACTTCCCTACCTAACGCACCTACTTAACACTAAGGTTATCCAGCATACAAATCAAATTAGAGAGGCAGCATGCATACAGAAGCATTGGTAGCAAGAGGAAAAATGAACACGAAACAGAGAGCAAGGATGAATGCTTACCTGGATTAGTTGCGAAGATTCGAAAGAGAATGAAAGGAAGCGAATGCACAGGGATGCAGAAATGTTGCTCTGGGAAACTCGAGAGAGAAGAAGATGGAGATGGAAGGAGAGAAGAAATGAGATGAAAACAAAATGCAAAACTGGTTAAAATTGCCAGACTCAAGAAGTGCGAAAAGCCAAGGGGCAAAATAGTCTTTGCACGCGGGATTTTGAAATAACCCATTATGAGCATTTAATGCTCAGCGCGAGGAACAAGGCGTCGAACGGTTATCCCTAGCAACGAACAGACATGCGCGCAAGAGGTACGTCCTCTCCACGAATGGCCGACCTGGCGACAACGCATGAAAGAAGAGACAACACGCCACCAACGACCCTCACGATCATTGCTGGCGCATTGGGGGCACTGTTACGGCCTGGCCTAAACATCACATGGGCCGACCCGACCCACAAACCACCCGACCCGAACGGTCGGGTGCGAGGCGTTCAAGTACCGACCCGGACACGCGTCCTAGACAGCTCTCCACTACAGCTGTATAGGGAAGCTTCGAGGAAGGTGAGTTCTGCCCTTGTGGGACCCGCCTCTGAAACGGTATATATGGGAAGGGTCCTACCCCTCCCCCAAGGTACGTCACATACCATTCTCTCACTTTTCGCCTGCACACTTGACTGACTAGAGCGTCGGAATGTCTTTGCAGGTGACACCCCCTCCACACGAAGAGATCGGGAAGTCGGTTACACCTCCTCCAGTCCAGCAAGCTGGAACCAGGCGATTCCCGCTCTCATCAACCGAAGTATCAACCCGAACCGTCCGGTACCCGACTTACCGAACAAAAACTAAACTGACATTTTCGTTGAAGTTATTGACAGTCGTCATAACGGTAAAAAAATTTTCTGTTAAAAATAATATTTCATGAATGGGTTGGCTTTTTTAACCTCAACAGTTGGAAAGTTGAAAAAACTATTTGAAAGGAAATTGGGCGGTCAACCGTTTCTGCTACGAGTTAGGGGTGAGTACGACCCGGTCCGCCTGAGACCCAGCCCGGACCCAATGAAATTTAGGTCATGAAGACCCGGACCCGAAGAGACCCGGGGTTGACCCGGTAGAAAAAAATGAAACCTTGGAACTCAATGAAACCGGGACCGGGCCATGGCTCGAGTCACCCGGACCCGGCCCGGCGTCCCGGTAACTCAATTATGCGCTTATACTTGAATCAGGGGGAAAAGGAAAGGGGCTAGGGAATTAACGCATCAGATTTGAGAAATTCAACCTCACTCC
The DNA here is from genome assembly GCF_003086295.3 of Arachis hypogaea. Lineage (NCBI taxonomy): Eukaryota > Viridiplantae > Streptophyta > Magnoliopsida > Fabales > Fabaceae > Arachis > Arachis hypogaea. Next base: position 21,969,122 of record NC_092050.1, read on the forward strand.
CTCAGCCATTCAACCTCACTTGCCCAGTCCTCAGTCCCCACTCCCCACTCTCCAGTTCGACAGTCTCCACTCTGCCACTTCCCACAGCCGACGCTGACCCAGTGACCCCTGACCTCATCTTCTCTCCCCACGGCCCACTCTCAGTCTCCCAGCAAGCATCCACGGACGATGCACTCCCAGCAGCAGCAAGCACGCATCACGCAGTCGCCCGCTACTCCGTCCTCGTCTTCCCAGCAAGCACGCACCAGGCAGTCTCACCCCACTACCCCAGTCTTGAGTCTCTGGCGAAGTCGTTCGTTCGACGGACGACGGTGCTGCCCTGCTTCTCGTGACGTGTCGCATCTGTGCTTGGCCCGGTCATCTTCTTCCCTGCTTCTCTGCTAGTCCTTCTCCTTCTGCTCTGCTCTCTTCTCCGGTCTTCTTCTCAGGTAAATAATTAATTTTGTTATTTAATTAATATTCTGATTAGGGATTAGGGATTTTGATAATTTGATTATAAAAATGTGTGAATTTAGGGATGTGGTTGTTGATTTTGATTATTAGAATTCTGATTAAGGTTGTGGGTGTTGATTCTTTATTATTGTGAACTTTGATTATTGTGAATTTAGAGATGTTAAATTGTTGATGCATTTGGTGTTTACTGATTTTTTTGCTAATTTGTTTAGTTGATTATTGTTTTGTTCAGTCTACTGTTTAGTTGATTATTGTTTTGTTCTTCATGAATTATTATAAGGTTTCTATCTTTATGATTGAGGAGAGTACAAGAATGGAAATTGAAGCTCAAAATCCTGTTGCTTCTGCTGAAAATCCTGCTGCTTCTGCTGAAAATCTTGCTGCTTTTGCTATTGATGCCGCCACAACTCCTGCTGAACCACAAGTTAATGAAGAAGATAAGGATACAAACAATGAGAATCCAAAAGCTCCTCGTAGGGGAAAGAAATCTTATGTTTGGCAGCATTTTACTGAACTTCCGTTGACTGAGACAAAGGAAAAGCACGAGGCCAAATGTAATCATTGTCAGAAAAAATACAGTTGTCATCCTACTAAATATGGAACAAATTCTCTAAATAAGCACTTAAAGAGTGCTCATAAGTGGATATTTACTAAAGCGGGGAAGAAGGGGACACTTCATGGCTATATGCCCAAAATTGAGGAAGAAGAGGATCTATGCAAAGCCTTTAAGGATTATAACTTGGAAGATTGTAAGAAGTCTGTAGTTGAGTTTGTTGTACTAGATGAAATGCCATTTAAAGTTGTTGAGGGAGTTAGGTTTCGCAAGATGTTAAATCGTTTTGAACCAAGATTTACGGTACCATCTAGGTGGACAATCTCAAGAGATTGCTTTCAACTGTATTTAGATGAGAAGAAAAAGCTAAAAGAATGGTTGACAAAGTCATGTGCTCGGGTTTGTTTGACAACTGATTGCTGGACATCAAATCAAAATTATAATTATATGACCTTGACTGCACATTTTGTTGATGACGAATGGAAGTTACAAAAAAGGATTATAAATTTCTGTCAAATTGAGAACCACAAAGGTGATACGGTAGGAAGAGAAATCGAGAAATGCTTGAGAGAGTGGGAATTGAAAAAGTTTTCACAATCACAGTAGATAATGCAAGTTCGAATGATGGAGCTATTACTTATCTTCAAAGGAAATTAGGTGCAAGAGGTGGGTTGGTGTGTGGAGGAAAGTATATGCAAGTGAGATACTGTGCTCATGTTCTTAATTTGATAGTGAACGAGGGAATTAAAGAGCAACAAACTTCAATTGAAAGCATTAGAAATGCTGTCAGGTATGTAGGTCTTCTCCTCAAAGGACTAAAAAATTTAAAGAATGCATTGAGGCCGAGTTAATTGAATCTAAAAGTCTTGTGTGCTTGGATGTTCCAACTAGGTGGAATTCTACCTATCTAATGTTGGAACATGCCGAGAAATTTGAAAAAACTTTTGATAGACTTTATGATCAAGAACCTGATTTTCTTAGATGGTTTGGAGAGGACAGTGGGGGAAAAAGAAAGTTGGTCCACTAACACCACTTGATTGGCAACATGCTAGATTATTTATTGACTTTTTGAGAATATTCTATGAGATAACTTTGAGTTTCTCATCTTCTTTGCATGTTACATCGAACAAATATTTTCATGAAATTGCATCTGTTGCTTCTCAATTAACATCTTGGAGACAAAATCATTCTGAATTGTTAGGAAGCATGGCATGAAACATAAATATGATAAATATTGGGGACCGGTTGACAAATTTAATCCATTGTTACTTGTTGCTGTTGTATTGGATCCTCGGTACAAACTAGATTATCTCTGTTAGTGTTTGGAGGATGTTTATGATACGAAAGTGTCTACTAGCATGACTGGTTTTGTTAAACTCACATTAGACACGTTGCATAAGTTTTATGAAAAATAGGTTGCCGATGATAAAGGGAGGGATGATGGTGAAGATTCATCTAGAGATATTTTTTATGACAATATTAAAGTCTCAGCTGGTGCCAATGGCGTTTATGAAAATAGAGTTAATATGTGGAAAAAACAAAAAAGAGAGAAGGCTAATGCAGATAGCAAGTCAGATGTGGAGAGATATTTGGCCGAGGATACTGTGGAAGATGAGAACTTTGATATATTGGCTTGGTAGAAAGTGAATGCTTCAAAATACAGAATTCTTTCTCTCATAGCCCGTGACATCTTAGGTATTCCAGTTTCAACTGTTGCTTCTGAATCATGCTTTAGCACTGGTGGACGTGTGGTTGATGTCTTCCGTAGCTCTTTGTCACCATTAATGGCTGAAGCTTTGATATGCACTCAAAGTTGGTTGTGCCCTTCTAAACAAAGAGATAGAGATCAAGAGTTTGATTTATTTGATAGTAGTCAGAAGATTGTTGAAGGTACATTTATGATATTTTTATTTTTTGTAACTTATTTATTTCAAGTAATAATCTTTTATATGAAAAATGAGTAACTTTATATGTTTTGTAGGTTTCACTAATTCATCCACATCACAAGGAACAAGTTGACAACATTAATGGCTATGGATGGATGATGGTTATTCATGTGGAATTATTGTTTTGTAAACTTTAATATTTTGATTTGTTTAGTTATTATAAGACTAAGTTAATATTTTATATTTAGAATTCATAAGACTTTAATTTTGTGTTGTTTGTATTGATTGTGTTGTTTGTATTGATTGTGGTTATGTTTTAATTTTAGAATAGGTAAGGTAATGTGAATGGCCCGGTTTTCACCCAGTATAGTCGTGACCCGAAAGGGTATAGATTTCATCGGGTCTATGGTCGAATTCGGGTCTCATAAATGGGCCCGGTACATATTTCGGGCCGGGTCTAGGTCACGTTAAATCCAGTTTCATCCGACCATGTACACCCCTACTAGGAGTACTGAAGTACATGTAGGAAGGCCGCTTTAATGCGTTCCGTTTAGGGATGCCGTTGACTGATGGCATAAACTGATAAAAGAATGGAAAAAATAGACAAATATAAAGATAAAAGATTACTAAGGTGAATAAAATTACATACAAATTACTTAATGAGTTGGGTGTACACATAAATCATATGCTCCATTAAAGTGTGTCTCCCTTATAAAATTATACAGGTGTCACGTTTTATTCCGTTCTGACACTGTACCGCGAATGATGTGGCCAGCTGGTGATTAGATGAATTTTTTATTAATATATTTAAATTAAAATTGATATTAAAAAAAAAACTCAACCTTCACTTTTTCCTTTTTTTTATAGTGCAAATGCAGGTCTTTTTTGGAAACATAATAGCTTTGAAAACTAAATAGAGATCGGAGAATGAGAAGTAGATTCAGGTTTTTGTGGTTTGTGAAGGGTAACAAGGCTGATGAGCATTAGGAATTGAGCCAGTGGAGAACATTATAAAGGAAAATAAGGCAGATTCCAGAAGCATTGGCGCAGCTGAGGAATATGGGGTTCTTTTTCCTTTAAGTTGAGCCAGTGGAGAAGATTATAAAGGAAAATAAGGCATATTCCAGAAGCACGGGCGCAACTGAGGAATATGGGGTTCTTTTTCCTTTAAGTTGTAGCCATCTTCTGCATTAAAATTCTCTAATTTCTCCCTAATTTTTGGTTATGGAAAAAGAAAAGATGAAAGTAAAGGAGTTTTCAACCTTAATTTTAATTTAAATATATTAATAAAAAATTCATCTAATTACCAAAGAGTCACATTAGTTATTGCACAGTGTCAGAATGGAAGAAAATGTGAATTCAGTTCTATTAATTAGGAGTCGCAACGAATAGGTCTAGGATAAAATTTGGATCCAACTCTAATTTTATTCGCGAATTAAAAATATCTCAACCCTAATTCTATCCGTTCTTAACTCGCGGGTATTCATTCTACTCACGAGTTACCAAAAAAATATAATTTTATTATATAACTTAATGATAATATTGACTTTTATGTAAAAACATATATATTAAATTATTAATTAATGATTTTTTCTTAATGGTTAAGGTTCTTTTGCATTTACTGTGAGGTATTTGATTTAACATACCTACAAGCCTCTACTGTTAATAGAGACACACTTCTATCGTTGGAGTAGTGGATGTGACCAACAGAATATATGTCCATTCTTCCTAGAAAAATGCATGTAAATCTATCTTAAATAAAAAATGTCAAAATTCTGGGATGCAAATATATCCATGGTCAATTGATTTTGTTAAGATCTTACGTTGGCGATTTCACCAGCTGATCGCGGTTGCATGAACAAATGTTATTCAATAGTAAAACATTCATTTAAATTGATATTGATATCATTTGATCAATATAATAGAGCATGTAACACGAGAAGCGTATTAGGCTATTCTTTTTTTTTTTTTTTTTTTTTTTTTGGTATTGCGTATTAGGCTATTCTATTAGCCAAACTATGCCTGCAGCTTTGCATGATGACCCAGGTCCGTCCGGTTTAGCCTTCTCTCAGTCGTGAACTAATTAGAGGACTGAGTTACCGGTTTTCTGGTTGAACTACGAATTATATAAGTGTATTTCATCTTTAAAGATTCTTTTCTCATTTGAAGAAATTAAATCTATCTAATAGGCAGTGGGCAGCTTAACGATTCTTTCTCATGTGAAGACAATTGATTTCATGTACTGCAATTCAAATAGAATCTTATGTTTAGTGGAAATAAGATTTGAGAGGGATTAAATTGAATCACAAAGTGTAAAAATCTCACACGAAGTTAAAAGGACCAAATTGTTTAAAGAATGAAATTAAACACATTTACTCATTTCATACCTCAATTTTTTTTTTTTTAAATATAAACCTATACAAAAAATATGTAATCCTACAGCAGCATGTTGAATATGAAAAGGCAATGGGTGTTGAATGCTTATCCAGACGGATGAAAACCAAATTTGACCTGTTGAAGTAAGCAAATTTTTGTGAACATAAATGAATAACGGGTTCGCGTGTACGATAAGAAAATAAATGAATATGGGTTTGGGTTGACAAACCTATCATCATATTCGTTTCATTGCTTGCCTCCTTTCCTCCTCTTCTGCCTTAATCCAAGCAGCCTAGAAGTAAACAAGAAAACCAAATAAGATTGACCGAGTCAGTCAACAACAACAGATAAATAGTACTTTCTGCAGGCAGCTACAAGACTGCAGTTATTCCAAATTCAACCAAAACCTGTAAAAACATGTCAAGTAAAAACAAGGACTAACCTTGTCTAGTTCAAGCTTAGAGAGATGAGGCTTAATAGAGTTTCCTAAGCTCAACCCTGCCCAAGCTTGTAGCAACTCCCTCTCCCTTGCTTCTCGCCGAGACATAGAGGCACTAACAGGATTCTCCTCCTCTTGCTTTGAAGCCACCATCTTTTCTCGCTCAAGTTTGGATTTATGTTTAACCAAAATTTGATCCAAACCACCTTCAGCATTTGCATCCAAATGGATGTGTCTATTATCTCTTTTAACTTGTACTCTTTCGCCCCCTGAGTTGAACCTCATTTTCTCCTTCTCTAACCTGGAGACATGCTTGACTAAAATCTTATCCAGGCTCTCACATTCTGTAACACCAGTTACTGCTTGGTTCCTTCTATATTTTTCTCCATTGCCTCCCAGGGACAAGGCTTGCATCTTCTCTCTTTCCAATCCGTGTATAGGCTCTTTCAGAATCTTGTCCAAGCCATCTTTGTTCTCAGTCACATCATTTGCACCATCCAAAGGAGCTACAGATGTACTTCTCTCTAAGTTGCAGTGTTTTCCTTGTGTCTCATAATTCATACTAATCTCCTTGTTTATGTTTACGTTTTCTTTCCCTGCCAATGCTTCAGAAGATGAACTTGAATCCATTCCACTGGAAATCCCTAGATCAGCTCCTAACTTAGCAATTTTTCCTTCATTGATTGTTCTGCTTTTGGCTTCTTGAACTTCCCTTTCCAGTCTTGAGATGTGTTTCACTAAGAACTTATCCAAGCTGGGTACTTCAGCATGATCCTTTCGACGATTTGGCATGTCACTTTGGACTGCTGGTATATCCTTTTGGAACTCCAACTTTGCCTTATTGATTTCCTTCTCAAATTTTGAATAATTCTTCACAAGAATACTTCCCAAGTCAGTTATTGTCTCAGATAGAGTTCCATCAACAGATTTTTGAGATCTATCATTGTCTGATTCTGTCCCATTTCTTCTCTTACTCTTGGCTTCCTGAATCTCTCTCTCAAGTTTGGTCATGTGCTTAACCAAAAACTTGTCAAGACTTGGTATTTCACACCCAACTTGCTTCTTTCCTGATGCCAGCAATGACATTCTTCTTGCTGGAAAATTAAGAATCGAAGAGGAGGTATGATCAATAGCAGAGCTTGGGTTGTGCAGCTTGATATTATCTTGAGCCAAGGCAGCATTTAGGCCACAAGTTGCAACTATAGTGGCAAGTGAAGAAAGTTCATCTTCTTGCAAACATTTTAGCCTCTCAAGCATTGTGCCCACAAGCTTTATTCTGTCGAATTTTTCAAGGGACTGCCTCCTCCTACTGTTCCCATGACTTGTCCCTGGAGGTGGCATATTCAAGTCAAGCTCAGATCCAGATTCAGAGTCACACTCTGAAGAGAACTCAGAGATGTCCTGATTCTTGTCATCCGCGTCTGGGTTTTCATTAATTTTTCTTAGCAGTTCTCGGAATTCATCCGTGCTAAAGGAAGGGCAATTTGCAAGCCTGACAAATGCTGTTTTGACAGCTGCAGCTACTTCCTTGTCCACGTCAAATGCAGTTTCAAAAGATGCAGTAACCATATGAGTGGATGATCCTTCTCCATTAACAGAGGATGTCTCAATTCGACAATGCTTCTTAGGGCAATTTGACAAATCATACATGATAACTCCCATAGACTGGGCTGCCTCAAAGGCTTCCACTGCACCCTTTTCAGCTTTAGATAGTTGAGCCTCAGCATCATCACTAGGTATCCTGGAAAATATCACGGAGAAATATCTAAACAAAGATAGGAGTGACTAAATTCTAAAAAATAAAATAAAATAAAATAGAAGAGGACACAACACAACACAACACACATTACCTGGCAGCTCGTAAAATACGACACCAAGAAGCTTCCACCAATGCAGCTCTTCGAGCCAATATTGCCTTATTAGCAGATTCTCTTGCTGCCATTTTCTCTCTCAGCACTCTTGAATAATGCGGATTAGAATTGCCTAGAGTCTGATCAAGTGTCAAATTCATACCATCTAGTTCCTGAAAATAGTTATATACATAGCAGTTGAATTCAATTAATTAACCCTACCTTGATCGTAGAAAATAAGATGAAATGTATTAATATAGTTAGTGAACAGTACCTGGAGCATCTTAATTTTTCTATTCAAGTAAGAATCCACTTTTTTGCGGGGGAACCAATTGACGGGAGAAGTTTTACGATGAGGAGGCTTTCTAATCTTGATTTGCGGCGTAATCTTGTTACTGCTAGGAGCATTTGATGTCGTCCGGGCACTGCTATCCAGCGTCATTGTGTTCTGCAAAACCACAATCACATAAAAGTGAAATTGTTAGTCGTGGTAAATTCCCAATTATAGAATTTCAAAATCTAAGTAAGGACCAACAGTGCCAGTGGAAATCAATTAAATTAAAATTATAGGGTTTTGAATCGGTAAATAGTAAGAGATGGGTAAAGAGATATTATGTGTTTATTGATAAAGAGAATTGAAAGAAGAAAAGAAGGAAGGAAGAGTCGCTTGCCTAGTAGTAAGAACTGGAATTGAGAGAAGGGAGAGGATGAGGATTGAATCGTGCAGTTAAAAGGAGTGAGCCGAGTCCTCACGAATTAGAAGAGCGACTGAGAGGAATGAGGGAGAAAGAAATTTGCACTCGCGGGAGAGAAACGGAGGGGAGACCTTTCGTTCGACTTTGAGAAAATGGAAATAGCCGTTACCCACTCAGCACCAACGGTCCTTTCAATCATTTATTTTTCTTTGATAGTTTTAAATTTCTTTTTTTTTTATCTAGGAGACTCGAACCCGCAACCTCTTAATTGAGTATGAGGAGATTATACCATTTAAACTATTACTCATGGCGATAATTTTAAATTTCTTATTTTTTTTTGGTGACTTTTTTAAATTTCTTATTGTTAAGACTAGACTCAATTTTAATATCCTAACTAATATTTTTGCCCATAAAATATTACCGTTATATTTATACCAAAATTAACTATAATGGAATATAATAAAAAATTATAAAAATTAATTTTAATATATTAATAATATAAAATATTTTTTATAATTATTTAATTATAATCGTTTTTTTTAAATAATTATTTATACGATTAATATATAACTGTCAATAATAAATACTCTTTTTATTTTATATTAGTCATATTAGCTAACATTTTTTTTCTTAAATTTTTCATATTTTTTTCGTCAATTTTAGAGTTATTATGCATAGTATTTTTTTGTTCTCCTCTCTTTAGTAGTAATATTATTTTTTTTTTGTTATTCTAATTTTTTTACGTTATCAATTCCTTTCCTTTTAATTTTACAGAACAAAAATTGTAATAAATTGAACAAATAAACTTCAATACCAAATACTAAAAAAAATAGAATAATTCATAATACAAAGTAATTTAGCAAACTAAGCAAATTTGGAGAAAAAAAAACCAAAACTATTATAAACTAATTAATTTCAATACCAAATACTAAAGAAAATCATAATCATTCATAATACAAAGCACATTTAAAAGGCTAGTGAGGACAGATATTGACCAAAAAGCAGCACAGAATACATCGAACCATCCGAAATAGAACAAAAAAAAAATATCACAAAACAAGATCACATGCAAAGAAACAACAACTAATGACATCACACCTATAAGCACCAATTTAATGACAAAGCAGATAAACGTGAATAAACAATGAATAATTTGTAGTTAAGTGCTAATTTAACAGTTTGCTATAAACGTGAATAAACAATGAAGAATTTAACTCAAATTTTTATCTTCATTCTTTCTTTCTTATTCCATGTTATCCTTATCCTCATCTTCATCGTTATTCTATAGCACAAATTTTATAAAAATCTCTCTATATAGTAAAAGAAGAAAGAATTGAACCCACAACCTCTCTTATGTAATGACTTATAATAAGTGAACAACCACTAAACTAGTTAGTTAATTTAGTAATTTAAAGCATTAGTTTTTTATTTTTTATGTTATTAATACGTATAAAATTCGATTTTCTTTGAAAAAATTTAATATTTCTATGGATAGGGTAGGATAGGATAGGATTTAGAATTTTAGGGTGCGGATAGGATTAGGATTGAGAGATTTTCAACCCGCAGGTAGGGTCCAAACCCTACTCTACCCTACTCATTGCCAGCCCTACACCGAACCCATTTTCAAGTCTATTTTCGGGCCCCCGTTAGCCCCAACAACTCTATTTCCAAAATCGTTTCCTGATTTGACGCTGATGTCGCAGCTAATTTTCCTCCCAAGAGCAGGATCGTAAATGGATTCAAAGCCACGTTGTCGTTTAGCGCACTCCCGCTTTAGCCAGCTCCTAGAGGCAATGGTGAGCCTTTTGGAAGGGCTATCTTCCTCTTCGATCCAATTGAGTACGGAAGGGGGAAGACCTGCCGCCGCGCTAGTGTTCCTTTCTTGGCGCCGCTGGACGGGTTGTACGTGAAGAAGAAGTGGAAGAAGGGGATCCCCAGGCTTAGGAAGGCATTCCACTGGAGAAGGCTCTCGAAGATGATGCGGCCTTGGATGATGCCCGTGCTTAACTTCGTCGGGAGGGAGGAAAGAATATCCGCCGGAGACTGAAGAAGGGAGCAGGGCTACATCGACGGAGCTGGGGAAGGGTGAAAGGAATGTGCAATGGGCGCTGGGGAAGGCAGGAGAGGATCGTGTGCACGTGGTGGTGTTGGAGGAACAAGATTGGTTGTTCGTGAGGATCTACGACGGCTTCAACAGCCCCAACGCGCCGGAGTTCTTGATGGGTTACCTCTACCGTTGTTGTTCACAATGAGTTTCAGGGGTTGTTCTGAAAAGTCAAATTTCTTGCCTTAAATTTTGTTCTTGATTATGTACACAAGAGTGTTGCCTTTCAGAGTGATGATAGAACAACTATACAAATCAGCAACCATTTCAATGTTGTTGAAATCAGCTCTTTGCTACTAACTTCTACATGCAACCCTTCTTCTGAACAAGGTTAGTTCATTCCTTCTTGTTTCTTACTCCATCAAACGAAATTGAAGTAAAGTGAGTGAATGTTCCTTCTTAGTTGATTATATGTGATCATGAATTTGTATTATATATTGTTTATTATTCTCTATCAGATTACTTATTTGGTTTGAACTATGTAATGTCATTGAAAGAAAAGGAGTGTCTGGAATTAGTCCACAACTATGGACCATGTTTCTCAAAGAATCATGAAAAAGTGAATGCTCCATCTATGCTTGAAATCCTTGAAAGAGACAAAAAAAAGCAAATTTGATGGCATCGAGACAATGCTATAGCAAGAACAAGGTTCAATTCAGATAATGAAGATGAGGAGAAGGAGAGCATAAAACAGAAAAAGAGGAATAAATGATAAAAATGATTTGAGAGTTAGAATTTTATAATTGTATATGTACCAATTTTGAGAGTATTTTTTATACCAAAAATAGAAGACTCGAACCCGCAACCCATATTGAGTATGGGGAGACTATGCCATTTGAGCTATTACTCATTGATAGTAAGGAATATATTTAGTCATTTTAAAAAGTAAAGAATTTAACTAAAGCGGGTTAAAAATTTTATAGACCATTTAAAACATTACCTCTATACAAATTAAAGAATAAGTACTACTTACTATGTATAACAGTATAAGCAACCTACGTATAAATTCAAATTACAAATGTCATATGTGATTAAAATATCAATAGTAGTTAAGGATGCAATAGATATCCGTGGAGGCGGATATCCTTCTTTCGCCCCTAATTTCTATTCAAAAAAATGCTCCCATTTTCGTTCCAATTCTATTTAAGAAAATGCTCCACGTCTCTGTCCCATGTTCTCATCCCATTATGAGTCCCCAGTGAAAAAGGTTAATATACGCAGAGAGAACATAATTTACCTCAATAAATATGAATATTTTGAAATTTTACCTTATGGGAAAGGTACCTTTACCCTGGTTTCTGTCTTCATTTATTTGCGGGACAAGTCATTTGTTTTTAACTTTTTATAGAAACTAGGATTGTGAAAGCCAAAATCAATATCGATGCTATCAGGCAAGTGAGAGATCAGTTAATAGTGGCAGGACCTAATAAAAAGGAGGTAGAAGTGGCACTGCGCTATGAGAGACTTGGAAAGTTCTGTACCTATTGCGCAAAATTGGGGCACGAGGTGAAAAACTGTCATGATCTGCTGAAGGACACAGAGAGTGAGATGGTAAAAGAGGATGACATTGGCGAATGGGTTAAAGCTAGCCAAGTGGGAACGCGAATCTACTCTGAAGGAGAAAGAACATTCAACAACTCAACCCAAAACCAGAATAAGGCCACTCAACGTAAGAAAAAACCGGTCTTAAACTGCTTATTGGAAGAATTTGTAGGGATGTCAATGCAAGAAGGGAAACAAAGTTTGAAACCACAAGACACTGGTAACAGGACAGCACCTGAGTCACCTCAATCAGCCAATTCTAGAACAGAATGCATGGAGGTTATCATAGCTGGTCAGTCCAATACCAAGGAGGATGAAGGGCAGCTTATGCAATTCGCTATTGGGGAGTGTCTCACCACAGAAAAAGGTAGGAAGTGGAAAAGGTTAGCAAGACAAGGTGCTGCAGAGTCAGATACTAAAAGTGAACCCAAAAAAAGGTTGATGAGTGGTATAGTTGAAGTAACTACAAAGAAAGCAAGAACAGAGGATGAAAATGCAGTTGAACAGATGGTGGAGGGTGCCAGCCTACAAATGGCACCCAAGGCGCCATGAGAACTATAGTTTGGAATTGTCGGGGTTTGGGGAGACCCCTGACAATTCACACCTTAAAAGGGATCTGTAAATTCCACTCCCCCGAGATTGTGTTTATAAGTGAAACAAAGAACCAATCTCGACAGGTGGAAGCAAAACTTCGGGTATGCGGCTACGAAAACTGGCATATTGTTAACCCGACAGGAGTGGCAGGAGGACTTGTGCTAGTTGGAAGGACAGCATCAGTGTTCAAATTATTAGCAGTGGAGAATTTTTTGTGGCAGCCGAAATTAAGGAAGTCGGAAGCAGTGAGGTATGGGCGTTCATTGGTGTCCATTTGAGTTGTTCAGAACAAATTCGATCCTTACAGTTTGAGGAGCTTATAACAATGAGCCAACACATGGAAGAAAAAGTGGTAATAGCAGGTGATTTTAATGCTATAACAAGCCAAGTGGAAAAGGAGGGTGGAGGCCAAAAATCAGCAACCACCATTGCAACATTCACTAATTTTATTGACAGTAACGAATTGGTGGATATTGGAATGGTGGGGCACCCTTTCACGTGGACAAATCGAAGACAAGGAGAGGATTTGGTGAAGGAGAGACTTGACTGCTATTTAGTTGGGATGGAATGGAAGTTGAAGTTTCCGAATGCAGTGGTGCACAGGCTCACAGAATCAGGCTCGGATCATGCTCCAATTTTGATGGAAACCGAACCTCAATCCTGGCATAGTAAAAGGCGGTTTAAATATCAGGAACGTTGGTGTGGAGAAGAGGATGTCAAGAGAATTGTCAGTGAAGTGTGGAGAATGGAAGTTGTAGGCTCGGCTATGTTCTCCCTGGCCCAAAAGTTGAAAGTTTGTAGACATAGACTAGTTCAATGGCAGAAAACTCACAAAGCAAACTCCCGGAAAGAAATTGAGGACCTTCAAGCTAAACTAGAGGAGTTGCGGGTGGCTGGAATCAATGGGGGAGAGGAGGTTACCAGTTTGGAAGAGAAGTTGGAGCTGGCATATTTGAAAGAAGAGAGCTATTGGCGAGAAAAATCTAGAATCAAGTGGCTAAAAGAAGGAGATCAGAACACTAGATTCTTTCACCAGAAATTTCAATCAAGGATGCGAAGGAACAGAATTTGGAGATTAGTGGGGAGGGACAATGAGATTGCATCGAAACCGGAGGATATTGCAAAGGTAGCTAAGGACTACTTTTGCGATATTTTTACTTCTTCTTGTTCGGCTGATCCGAATCCATACTTAGAGGATTTGGAGTCTAAGGTTACAGCTTCCATGAACCGTAGGCTCCAAAGGCCAGTAACTATGGACGAGGTCAAAAGAGCTACATTTAGTGTTCATGCTCAGAGTGCTCCTGGTGATGACGGGTTTGCAGCTAAGTTTTTTCACTTTTTCTGGGATATAGTTGGAGGTGACGTTTTTAAGGCAGTGAGAAGTTTCTTTCACAGTAGCAGAATTTTAAAAAGCTTCAATCATACTCAAATTTGTTTGATTCCAAAGGTGCCAGATGCCAGTGACATGACTCAGGTACGACCGATCAGTTTGTCTTCAGTTATGTATAAAATTATTTCTAAAGTTATGGTGCACCGATTACAAGGTATTATGAATAAAATTATAAGTCCAAATCAGAGTGCGTTTCTCAAAGGAAGACTCATTTCAGATAATATTCTAATTGCCCACGAATGTATGCACTATTTGAAAAATAAGAGAAGTGGGACAGAGCATGAGATGGCTATTAAATTAGACATGAGCAAGGCTTATGATAGGGTTGAATGGCATTTTTTATGGTATATTATGGATAAGCTGGGGTTTGATGCTAAATGGATTAACTGGACTAAGGAATTGGTAACGACTGTTTCTTACTCTGTTGTTGTGGAAGGTCAACCATTTGGCTATTTTAGGCCAAATAGGGGCATCCGACAGGGTGACCCCCTATCTCCATATCTCTTTCTTTTTTGTGCAGAAGGACTTTCCTTCTTGCTACACAAGGCAGAGCAAAACAGATTAATTCAAGGAGTTCAAGTTAATCGGAGATGCCAAACAATTAATCACCTTTTGTTTGCTGATGATTCAATCCTTTTTTGCAAGAGCGCACCTAATACAAGCCAAAGCATTCTAGAATTGCTAGAGACCTATGAGGGTTTTAGTGGGAAAAAAGTCAATTTGAATAAGTCGGCTATCTTTTTCAGTCACAACACTCCTCAGAACACAAGACTAGCAGTTGCTCAGATACTAAATATTGAACATATCGGAGCACAAGACAAATACCTGGGACTGCCCTCTATAGTTCAAAAATCAAAGAAAGCAACCTTTGGAGCTATCAAGGATAAAGTTCAGAAGAGGATTATGAGTTGGAAAAGAAGTATATTGTCATCAGGTGGCAGGCATACGCTATTGAGAGCGGTGGGGGAGGCGATTCCTATTTATACACTCTCTTGTTTCAAGCTCCCGAACACGCTGTTGACTGAGATTCATAGCATGCTCTCGCAATTTTGGTGGGGTCAAAAAGGTGCAGAACGAAGAATGGTTTGGATTAAATGGGACACAATGACGAGACCAAAGAAAGATGGAGGGTTGGGGATCAAGGATCTAAGGGCGCAAAATTTGGCTTTATTGGGCAAGCAATGTTGGCGTCTAATGAAATACCCTAATTCTACTATATCAAGAATGCTCAAAGCTAAATATTTCAGATATACAGATTTCCTACATGCAGAGATAGAAAGCGTACCGTCGTGGGGTTGGAGAAGTGTTCTTGAAGGGCGCAAGGTGATCGAGAAAGGCTTGTTATGGAAAATAGGCTTTGGCACTAATGTTCGCATCTTCCATGACCCCTGGCTCCCACCACCAGTGCCCCTTAATGTCCCTCAAAATGCACTCACAATCCCGCCAAATATGCAAGTGTATTACGTTAGTGCGTTACTAAATCCTGATAGAAGTTGGAATAAAAATCTAATTGAGTCGATTTTTTCAGTTGATATATGCAATAAAATTTTTTCAATCAAACCAACAGAGGAGGAGGCTGAAGTTAATTGGTGCTGGACAAAATCTGGTATATATGAAGTTGGGTCAGGATACAAAATTGCTTATGGATTCTTTCATTCTCCTACTTCATTGAGGTCCCAGAATATACACAACAGAGTCTGGAATAGCATTTGGGAGTTGAAATTACCACATAAAATTAAGATTTTTCTATGGAAAAGTCTTCATGAAAAGCTTCCGGTGTTGCAACAAGTTCACAGCCGGTTCGCATCCACTCCTGCCACTTGTCCAAGATGCATGTTGAAGGCTGAATCAATTTCTCATGCTTTGTTCCAATGCCCCCTGTCTTCAATAATATGGAGCCTAAGCTTAATAACCCCTGACCTATGGATGACAGAAGAAGAAACTTTTTTCAATTGGTGGCAACGAGTCTTATCCTGGGCAGTGGCTCAATTCGACGGTAGACAAAAGACCCTCCTCATAGCGACGTTGTGTTGGAGCACTTGGAAAGCGAGGAATCGGTGTGTTTTTGAGAAGGTAATAAGCCCAGCACCAGAGATAGTGAAAGAAGCTAGCAATTTAGTGCGTGAACTCGTGAACCATACCTGATAGATGCTACTTTTTCTTTACTCTTACTTTACTCTTCTTTAAGCTCTTAGTCTTTCAGTCACAGCTGATGATAAATGGGAATACCCAATTCTTTTGTACTTCCTTATGGAAACACTTTTATTTTATATTAATAAAATAATATTTATCTTTGGAAAAAAAAAACTTTTTATAGAAATTTTACCGGTTCCATTCACCTTTTTGTCGCAGATAATTTTTACGGATATTCTGTTTTTACAAATTTTTTGTCATCTTTTATGATAGTATGTATAAGGATAAAATATATTTTTTGTCTTCAATGTTTTCGATTTTTTTTAAAAATGTCCCTAACATTTAATTTCATTCAATTTTGTCCTTAACGTTTTCGATTTATTTAATTTTACTCTTAAAATTTTAGATGAAATTAATGTCCAAAAATAATTTTGACACAAATTAAAAATATTAAAAATAAAAGTGAATAAAATTAAATATTAAAAATACTTAAAAAAATTATAAACATTAAGGACAAAAAAACATAATTTACGTTATATATAATAATGTGAAATAAGCTAAAGGTATTTGTAATGATAAAAAGAATTAAATGCCATATGAGGATTAGTGATGATGTGTCCATTACTCTTGTTGTAGCGAGCATACTTCCACCTTCCCTTTGAGCTAGTTGCAAACTTGTTCCTGTTCGAGCAAACCAGCACCCCATCTGAAGGAATTCTTGCAGCGTCCATTAAGCTTCACCATGAGCTACTTCGATTACCAAGGTCCTCCAATCAAAGTATTGAAGGAATTGGCCTTTCCTAATGCTTCTTTTTAAATAATTACTCAAATTAATTCTTAAAATTTTAAAATGAAATAATTTAATCTTTCAAATTTTAAAATATACAAAATAAACTCCAAAATATAACTATCACTCAAATCAATCCATATCCAAATTATTCAGTTGGACTACCTTTTAACCTTTGTTCACAAACGTGCAAACACAACATTATGTTTGGTAAATGAGTTATGAATATCGAATTAGTATATTTTATGATCTTGAGTAGAAAAAACATAAAAACACTAGTAAAAGCAACTCTTTTTTTTATTATTATTCATATTAATTATGAATAATTATATTTTTATTATTATATTTTTTAATTTTTTATTATTATTATATCTTGTTATATTTAATTTATTACTAAATAAATACATAAACACTAATTTTTGTGTCTCTATTTTTTATAGGACAATTTTCATAAATAAAATAAATGGAATAAAGTGTTACCCAAATGCAACAATCAGAAAAATCAGACGCAAATGCAAAAAATATAATTATATGTTTTTCGCAACACCTTAACGCGGTTTTTAATTACATGTAATCCGCTAGACCCTGTCGCGAATTACGTTCAAACATTGCGAACACATAAACCGCTACACCCTGTAGCGGTTTATGAAGATATATGCCCAAAGTGTATTCCGCAAGACCCTGTAGTGGATTATGAAGGGAGTGGCTCATAGGAACAAATTCATGAATACCAGTATAATAGTAACAACCCATGATGCAAAATGTACGAAGTCATACAAATATACTCGTCATAAATAATAAGTCATAAGCGTCGTACAAATATATGAAGCCATAGAAAATATAATAGTCACAAGGCATTAACACTAACAAAATAAATTACTACATAAGTCATACAAATATAATAGGCACAAGCTATTAACACTAAAAGAAAATAAATAAGTCATATTTCATACAAATATAACAGTCGGAACTAACATAAGGGGCGCTACTGCTGGTCACCATCATCATCATGATCGTCCCCAAATGGACCAAGTAGGTACGAGCCTATGCCACATCGAGTCGGACGCCTAACTCTGGTCGCTCGCTGATCTCCAGGTGGAGCATCCTGTAGACCCACTCCAAATGCAGATGGCGGCGTCTCCCCCCATGCCAAACCAAGTGTGGTATGGGCTGCTTGCGGGCTGATTAAGGTCGACCGGCAGCTGGTAGTTAGGAATCTGGGACGGCACCTCTGGTGGGCTATGGCATGTGCTCAGGAGGCTTGGACGGACCCCCTGGGATCGGACTCTGATACTGCTGAACATCGTCATCCCGTATGATCCCAGTGAAGTCAGCATAGAACTGTGGCCCAGCCAGCTGATCTTCAAAATCCATGGTCAAAGTAGTGGTAGCAAGATCAGCAAACATTTGCGTGCTCTCGTCATGCAATACCTGGGAGCTAGATACGTGAGTAAAAGGTGTACCACTCATAGTAGACTCCGCAGTGCCACCAGCCTGAGTGTCAGAAGGGTGAGCACGGGACGATCCAGCCTCGTCATCATAGTGGACAGAAGGTGCTCGTCCAGCACGAGCAGCCTGTCGTCTAGCACTAGATCGACGCAGGCGATGATCTGCCTGGCCTCCGTCATCACCACCACCAAGCTGCTCCTCCTGCATCATGTCGTCAAGCTAGCGCCACTCCCGATTAGTGGCACGTGTACTAATGCATCGTCTTTGCTCCACGCATCTGTTATCAGGCATATCCGACGCTGAAACTCTAACGGGCGCCTGCGACGACCCTCTGAGTACAGCATCCTCCGGAATCTCCAATGGCCTGGGATCTGCGAATGCAATCCCCAGTGACAGAATCCTATGTGCAATACGGTACCACCAGTCTAGAAACTCAGCGGATGGACCAGGATCAGCCACTCTCTGGATACTCAACATTGGGCGAACTCGCTCGTCCCAATGCTCATGCCATGTCCGATAGTAAGAGGGGAACCATCTATCTCCACCCCTGTCGTCTTTACTATGAAGATAGTCTATGTTTAGAGCTGGCTCAGGCAGATGCTGTAAGCCACCTAGCTGTGGGAAGAACCTGTCTACTTGATGCCACTCAATCACTGCAAAGTATATCAGACTAGTGACCACCCGCCATAACCGAGTATGCTCCTCAGTCAGTATCTCAGGATGAATGACTGCAAGTACGTCCAGCGAACCATAAGGCTCCCACACAATCTGATAGTGAGGAGACTAGTCAGCATTGTAACAATGTATACAAATAAGTGGGGGAAGAACTAATAAAATATTGAAAATAAAAATAAATGACTTACATCTCGATCACCCAGTCGATCTAATGCAAGGCGATACTGGATAATTCTTTGTTCCTTCCCATCAGACGTGGGTAAATAAGTGGTCCATCTGAATGATAGAAATATCACATAAATTTGTACTTTCATATGTAGAACGTTAATAACTTGTAACAGAGAATGAAAGACTACGTGTATTAACGAATACCTGGATGCCAACGGAAAAGAAAAAGCGTCAAACCCCTGCGGCCTCAGTGTGGGGAACCGCCAAAAGATCCATGTCTATAGCAACTATAGGGGCCCGGCCAAGTTGGTGACGTTTTTGTTAGCCACCCTACACATGCATCGGTACAACCATGCCAACGCAGCTGAGCCCCAACTATAGCTGCTGATGTCATCAAGTCTCGCCACAAATGGCAACTACTGAAGGTGGACCCGATTACCACTCTTGTCCATGAACAGCTGTGTCGACAAAAGCATCATAATATACGCACGTGCATATATGTGCACGGTCTCCTCAGAAGCATCAGCGAGTAACACTTTGAACCTCTCATGGAACCATGTGAAGTGGATCGTGTATAACTTTCTCTTATCCGGTGGCGGAAGCTCACCAAATAACTCCTGGAACCACTCCCACGCCGGTCTGGCACCCTCAATATGCAGGTGGAAGTCAGTCATGCACCCAGAAACAGGTTGTCCATCCACGGGCAGCTCCAACTGATATGCCACATCCTGGAGCGTGATAGTACACTCTCCGAACGACATATGAAAAGTGTGGGTCTCAGGCCGCCACCTCTCAATAAATGCGCTGACCAGAGGCTCATCCAACCAGAACCAATGCGTGTTCAGTCTAGCCAGGTGGTACAACCCAGCCCTCTCCAAATAAGGTATGATCCTATAATGTAACAGCATTTTCAGAAATAAATAACACGGTAACACCTGACTAATTTCTAACACTGATATTACCAAACTATAATTTATGTTTCAAGACATAAACTACCTAGGTTTTAAATCAACTTCGGGACAACAAACATCACAAAATTAAATCAACTTGTAAATCTTAAATTTCTATTAGTAAACCCTACACTTCCAAAAAATCATGTTTCAAATTTCCAACTTTAGATAATTATTGCAAAAACTATCAACAAGCCATAAATCCTACTTTTCAAATTTCAATCTTAATTTTTAAATATCTAACTTCAAATTCTCTACATTTAAATTTAAATTTAAATTTTAAATTTTAAATTTTAATTTTCAAACGCTAAACTAAACTAAGGTTCTATTTTCTTCAAGGTTCTGAAAATCGGACCGATCAATAAACCGGTAGAGGTACTAGTTCAACGGTTTAATAGTTAACCGTGGTTAAACCGGTTTAATTAAATATTAAAATAAATATATTAAAATTTTTAACTTGGTGATCACTATCTCATTATTCCATCTTCAAAATAAAAAATTCCTGAATAATTTTACTCAGCAACAAGTCAATAACTAATAAATTAATTCAGAATCAGAACAAATACCAGAAGTCAGAACAATAATAGTCCAAAAATCAGAACAATAACACAAAAATAACTCAGAACATTATATATAATCAACAATAATAGTCCAAAAGTCAGAACAAATACCAACAATCCAGCTCTCTTCACAACAACAATGAACAATGAAAAAACTTAAGTCACATAACAAGCATATAACCCAGAAAAACAACGATTTGCGATCAACATATCCAGAAAAACAGCAATCAACTCCCAGAAATCAAACTAAAGAAGCACTGGAGGAGCTTACCGTTGACGACGACAAAGAAGCAAGCAACGAAAAACGGAGAGGCAACGATGGACAGAGAAACCCTAATCCCCAAATCAATTTGGTCACTCGACAGTGATCGAGGCGATCGTTCACCGCCGTTTATCGGATTTTTTTCCGCGACTGAGCGCCACCAATTCGAAACTTTCGTCTCGCCTGTAACCTAGTTCAGTTCGATCAATACCCTTTCTTCTTCACTGTCCAGTCGCCACCTCCAGTCCGCCACACTCCCAGAAGGCCAACACTGTCCCGTTCTGCAGAAGCCACCAGTGTCCAGTTCTTCTCTAGACTCTGCCGTCCTTTCTGTTCCGTCGTGATCGTCTCCCTCATCTCCGACGGTGCATGCGCTTCCTCTCCCAGAGATTGAAGCTGCGAGTTCCTCTGTCCCCCACTACGTGAGCTCTATCGTCGTCTTCTGCCTCTCGTCGCCTTCTCCTTCAGCGTGACTTTGATGTGTGTTAGCAAGGTTTTGGCTTTAGGGTTGGATTTTGGTGAGAGAGAGAGAGAAGGGAAAGAGGGGGGTGTCTGTCTCTCTGCCCATTTGGGCTTTCTTTTCAGTTTTCCCCAATTTTTATTAATCAAAACGGTGCAGTTTTTATTAGAAATAGCAAACCGACACTCCAGAAAACCAAACTGGTTCACCCGGTTCACCGGTTAATCACCGATTTTTTGACCGATTTTTTGCAAATCGATTTTTTCCATCAACTGGACCGATAAAAGGGCCGGTTTTCGGTTAACCCGGTCGAACCGGCCGGTCCGGTCCGATTCTCAGAACACTGATTTTCCTAATAACTTCCTTAAGATTAAATAAAATATACAGATATTATCCTCCTCAAAGAGAATAAAGAGACTTACCTCTTCATTGATGGTTCCGACTACGTGAGCAACGCCGTTAAGCCGGTACAAACGCCTTTCATCTTCCATGGTTCCGCTTAATGGAACTACTCCAAGAAACTCACCCTAAACCCAACCTTTTTTCCTGTGACTTCTCTCTCTAAGTCACTATCAACACTCATGAAATGAAATCCGCTACACCCTCACGAGGTTTTTATAATGAGGAATACACTTCGCGACAGAATCTAGCAGATTACATATAATTATAAACCGCGTTAGGATGTCGCGGATTATATATAATTAGATTTGTTGTATTTGCATCTGGTTTTTCTAATTGTTGTATTTGCGTAACACTTTTTTCCATTTATTTTATTTATGTAAATTGCCCTTTTTTGTATCTTATTCTTAAATTTTTATGTCTCTATTCTTTATATCTTATTTTTAATGTTCTCTCGGCTCTCAAAACCAAGCTTGACCTTAGTCACTAACAGAGATTGCTCTCTCATGTTCTGTTTTCAAAGCCAAACTCGGCCTTAGTCACTCATGGAAACTGCTGACATACCGATAAATCACACACTTAAACGTTAGTTCACGTCCAAGTTGTTCCAATCCAAAAGCAGCAGCTCCCTGGACAGCAATGAACATTTCCCTCCTGCGAATGAGCGAATAGCTTAAAATTCTAATACTGTTATCAGCAATCACTCATTTAATCATCTTTACTCCTGCATTGCTCTGCTACGAAACCAGTACCATGCGGACAATTATAATAACGATATCTGCAATATAGATAGCACCATAATATAATAGATCCCAAAATGTCGAATAAAATCCTAAAGGTAGCCCACTAACGCTCTTGAAGAGCCTACAACATTCAAAGTTTAACTCTTGGGGAATGCTAATTCTGTAATCCCAACTACTAAAAACACTGACATCTTCTATGTTGCAGGACAAGGTAAACATAACTGTTTCATACACCAAAACATGATGAGTGATTCGCATACATGGAACCTAATCTAGTCCAACTTCCTGCTATAGTGCTATCATTTAAGAAAGTGTGGGCTAATTAATCCAGCAATCTCAAGCATGCCAACTTGATCTCTCTCAGCAAATATCTTCTTCAGCTTTTCATCACAAATTATGATCTTCTTGTTTTCAGGATCCTGTCAGAAGTAGAAGCAACAAGTTAGTA
Source organism: Arachis hypogaea (assembly GCF_003086295.3). Taxonomy (NCBI): domain Eukaryota; kingdom Viridiplantae; phylum Streptophyta; class Magnoliopsida; order Fabales; family Fabaceae; genus Arachis; species Arachis hypogaea. Next base: position 21,992,038 of record NC_092050.1, read on the forward strand.
AAAGAAATGTATTTTAATAAAGGAAATAGTTGCCAATAACACATTGAACGCAGAAACATCAGCCGGCTCAAGAAACCACCATGGAAATCTTCCTCATAAACTATTATTGTAAAATCAGCTTAACAGAACTGCTGGATATTCATGGAGTTGTGCAGATCCATTTGTTAGAAATAGGAAAGGTAAAAGCATGAGTTAATGTCTCACGCAAAACGGATAATAATTATGGGTCATTTTTAGAATAAGCACATAATGAGTGGAAATCATTGCAAAAAATTGTCCCCAAGTTTTTGAGGTCTTTCTACCAGTTACTCCTTCTGTCATTGTCTAGGCATCCTCTTCTTTCAGAATTGAAAAGAAGGAGCAGTCCCCTTGGGGTAAATTTGCTTGATGAACATATATACATGCATTAATCGCTCATATAATGAAAGATCTAGAAAGAGTACATAGGATTAGGAATGCGCACTCAACTCGTATAGATATGAAAAAGCTGAGTGTAGATGTTGTAAACTGTATGAGAAAATGGTGCAATTTAGTGCAAGTGGTAGTAGTGCTAAGAACAACAAGTTGGACCACGCAGCTTCCTAATTTGGATACTACTAGACTGCAAGGAGAAATAGGGAACAGGTAACAGGAATACGAAATCAATTCTAATAGACAACTTTATTAGAATCAATAAATATACAAGAAACACAAAAATCAGTGAATGATACACTAACAAAGAAGTCATACTCTCATACTCTCAAAGATTTCTGAATAATACAAAAAAAAAATGGCATTAAGAAAGCATAACAGAAGGACATTGAAAATAATGAGGAAAAATAGTGATAAAGAAAAACCTTATCCAGTTATCATGGAAGTTAAAAGAAGAAGAAAAGGACCTGAAGATTGTTTTCCTTGATGTAGGCCCAAATCTGCTTGAGAGCCTGGGTTCGAGAAATCTCGGAGACGCCGCAGATGGCTTGCATCTCCGGAGAGATTTTGCGGGGCTTCATTATGCCCCTTACCTTAGGGCTCGAAGGAGTCTCCGACACCGTCGCCGACGTCACCGCTCGCACAGCCCCCAGCACCCTTCCCCCCTTCGGCGGGACATGAACAGCCACAGCCACAGACCTGAAGAGGCTTCCTGAGGGCGCCTCGGCCGCCACGAAGCTCATTCCGGAAAACACTCCCAGAGACGCTGCCATCACTGCTGAATGACGATGATGATAGATTAACACAAATAAAGCGAGTGAGTGGGTCGCAGAGCCAGAGTCTTATCTCTCACACACTACACAACACTACCAACACAAAAACCCTTTCCGTTCTTGCTTCGTTCCCTCTCTCACAGTCTCACTCCCCTTTTATATCCATCTTCTACATTCTTAAGTACATCTAGGGGTTCGCGGTCCGGTTTGGTTCGGTTTAAGAGAAAAAGTTATCCGATCCGAACGCTTAATTTATGTGTGGTGCGGTTTGGATTGGATGAACCTTTTTTTGAAAATCCGATCCGATCCAATCCGATTACAAGTGGTTTGGATCGATTTGGATTTGCGGTTTTTTAAATAAAAAAATTAAATACATATAACAAGTCTTAACATCAAATTTTAAATAATTAACAATGACATAACAAGTCTTAACATATCTTAAAAACTCAACGATAACATAACAATAGAAATAAAATTATAGGTTGGTTAAAATAAATAAATAAATAATATTTTAAACATAAAATATTTATTAAATAATAATAATACATGAATAATGAAAAAATGTATAACAAATTGAACATGTTATAAATATAATTGTAAATATAATAATAAAATAATAATATTATAGCACATTGTGCGGTTTGGATTGGATTGGATCGGTTATGAAAAGTAGATCCGAAATCCGATCCAATCCAATGGTTTGCAAAAAATAGAATCCAATCAAATTCGAATTAGTACGGTTTTTAATCGGTTTTCGATTTGGATTGAATTGAATGAGCGATTTAATTTGAATCGGTTTGGATTTGAACACCCTAAGTATATCTAAAGAGATTTTGTTAGAGAACTAATAATTTCTTAAGACTAAACCACCACAAATAATCTTAAAATATTTAAAATGTCGAACAAAAAATAACTTTCAAGGATTAAAACGAAAAAATATTTAAGATAGTTTAAAATTTGAAAAGAAACTAAATATTATATATACATATTTAAAAAGATTTTAAAAGTTTGATTTTGATGTAACTTTTAAAAGTAAGATAATTAAAATAGGACATTTTTATCATTAAAATTTAGTAATTGTACATCATACATTTATTTGTATTTTTTTCACTAGCGGATGAAAGTTTCTAAAAATATAAAATAAAAATAGAGGTTTAAAAATTGAATTTTATTCTTTTTCTACATACTTTTTTAATTGTTATCAAAATAATTTTATAAAAATTCAAATTAAATGAATAAATTATTTATCAAAAATAAAATTTGTTTTGCACTTATAAAAAGTTAACTTTTTATTTTTTTCATAATTTTAAACTTTTTACAAACATATGAATATAACAACTTAAATATAAATATATTGAATGTCAAGTAATTTAACTAAATATATTAAATTATTAAATAGTTATTATTATTTATATAAAGAGTACTTTAATAATTTTATATAAATAACTACTATGTGAATGATCACCTTTAATAAAAAAAAAAAGGGGAGCAGCTTTGTATGATTAGTGTAATTTGTTCGGTTGATAATCATGCCATTTAGCTTTATCATTTGTGTTATACAAGAAGCAATTAAATAAAAAAACTTTTAAGTTATGCGGAATAATTTGTATTTAATTAAAATTATTTGTATATTAATTAATTATTTATATTTGTAAATTAAAGGAAATTATTTATACTATTTTTTTATCGGAAAAGCTCTGCATCAATGTATTTTTTACATAGTTGTTAACCAAGTAATTTCCTTCACACGCGCGTCCCCCACCCCTTACTCGTTTCTCATACACGCGCTACATATAACGTACTGCAACCTAAAGTTTTGCTCAACGTAAATCTTCTGCTGCAACGTAAAACTCCTTCTCCTTCTCCTTCTCCTTCTCCTTCTTCTTCTTCTTCTTCTCTGCTCGCGTTCTTCCTTATTGATCTGCATTGCTTTCATCATTCTCCTCTGGTCGCGTTCATCTTCTCATTTTCTTATTTCGATATGGTTGCATTTATCTTCTTCCTATTCTTCTTCGTTTTCTTTTTCGATCTGCATTTCTGAATCGAAATAATAAATGACTCAACTTCAAATCAGGAGAGCGATTTGGATTACTCTTTTGAAATGAATCAAACTGACAAAGTTTGGATTATTCAATTTTGAATCGAATTGAATGGAATGCAATTTGTAACACCCTAAGTTCTTATACTATCGTGGGGGTTTTTAGAATAAGGTGCCACACTTGAGTCAAAAAGGAATGACTTAATCGTTATGCAAGGAAGGAAGCAAGTACGCGTGAAGAGGAAAACAAGCAGTACTAAAACGGTAATAAATAATAAATTTATCCATGAGTACGGTTTAAAATAAAATGCTTAGAGGTAATTAAACAAAGGAAAGAAACTAATACGTCCTAACTAATTTCGTTGAAGAGGCTCCCCTACTTGCATCCTATCCTATCCTCGGCCAGGAGTCTTTAGTTATTCGCGAATCGAGGTACCAGGGGTCTCCCTCCAACCCCCTTTCGCGCAGTGATGACCCGGTTTCGTTGCGTGGGATGGACCAAAACTCGGCGGGGTGCCGAAGTGGGGGAATAGGGTACGTATTCCACCCTTGGACTTCCGCAAGGGTTCAACTCCTCCTCTGGATCCTCCTCCATGGTGTCTTCCTTCTGGCCAGGGTCGTCGGATTCCTCTTCCTCGGCTTCGGAGTCGGACTCGAGGTGTACCACCTTAGGTGACCGCTTTCTAGATGTTGAAGCATTCCTGTCTAGGAAGGTTATGACGGGCAGCTGGGGTTCTTCTTCCACGGGATCTCGACCTAAGTAGATAGTCTGGAGCACGGTAGTAGTGGTCGCAACTACCCACGCGTGCTTTGAGGGGTCATACTCAGAAGTTACCCTCGGGGGCACTGCGTCGTCTCTATCCGCTGTGCCATGTTCCTCTGGAGACAGTATGGGAAAAGAAAAGGGAGTGAGAACCTAGTGTCTCAGTAGGAGTGCTATGCAACACCTCCATATCCATCTCCAGCCCACGTGCGGGATTTTAAAAACAAGCGTATAACATGGCATGTAATATGCATCTTCTTTTTTGTAAAACATGTGTTTAAAAGAAAGGGAAAACATATAGGAAAATAGAAGGATAATCATCAACGTAATCATAATTAAATCTAAGGAAAACATGGAACTTAAGCTTTCATTCGTGCCTTCTTTCTTTCTTAATTTATAACTTATCTGGAGGGTATTGAGCTCAAACTGGTATAAGTGGGAGTCCCCTTCCCTTACCGAAGGTTCTTATCCCAAACGTTTTGGCGATCACCTTCCCTTACCGAAGGATCATCTCGATCGATCACCCTCCCTTACCGAGGGATCATCTCGATATCTTGTCTTTGGGGGTCACCTTCCCTTACCGAAGGATCATTCCCTCAGTTCTTTAACAAGTACGGTTATTTTAGGCATATACAAGAATGAACCATGCGAGAGGAGAGACATATATCATGATAAAATAAGCATGTTTAAATAAGATTTTATACGAAAGCTCTCGTCCCTAGAGGGGTATAAAATAAATGTACATTATAGAAAATAGGATATTAATTAGCTGAATAAAACAATTATAAGAAAACATATACTCTTGACCCTAAGAAGATATTAATGATATAATGTAAAAAGTATAATCTAAGTGCATATAGTAAGAAAGTGAGTATTTGAAATACTTGGATTAGATATTATAAAAAGTATGTACCCTTGATCTTTAAAATAAAGGAGCAATAATGATATAAGGGGTCATTTAGTTGCATATAATAAAATAGGGTTCCTTGAACAAGATATAAAAAGGAGCATGTACTCTCATATTTAAAGGAATAATAATAAGGTAACGGTAGCAAAGGTCATGTAAGGGCACATAGTAAAATTAGGAAATGTTAAATAATTTAATAAAATGTTATAAAGGGGCATGTACTCTTAACATAAAAGGAATAATAATAAGGTAACAGTATCAAAGGTCATGTAAGGGCACATAGTAAAATTAGGGAATGTTAAATAATTTAATAAAATGTTATAAAGGGGCATGTACTCTTAACATAAAAGGAATAATAATAAGGTAACGGTATCAAAGGTCATGTAAGGGCACATAGTAAAATTAGGAAATGTTAAATAATTTAATAAAATGTTATAAAGGGACATGTACTCTTAACATAAAAGGAATAGTGATTAAGGGGTCATGTAAATGCACATTGAAAAGATATGGGATACATATTAATGGATTTCAAGAGGGTATAATTGACAAAATAGATAATCATGCTCAATGTAGATGCAAAGAATAATTCATGCCATAAAATACATGAAAGGTGATAGCCATGCATGGATGGAAGAAAACAAAATAAAACATACTACATGCCAACATAAGTAAGAAAGGCATAATTCCCTACTCTTTTTCTTAACGCTTCTTCGAGCCTGCCTCTTGTGTTTGCACACAGAATATTATTTCTTTGTAGAGAGAGAAGAGAGAGGATTGATATTGAGAGGAGTGATTTTCTACCTATGGGTGCTCCCCTATTTATATACGTCTGGGGATGGGGTGGTTGGGATATTTTAAATTTCAAACTGAGGGCGGTTACTAGGTTCCTATCCAAAATTTCAAAATTCTAATCCTATCTCCTAACCGATTTTCAAACTTTGAAATTTAAATTTTGTTTCTAGAAGGGGTGGTTGTTACATTATCACCCCCGTAAGAAAAGAATTTGTCCCCAAATTCCATGTCTGAACTTGGTCGATACGGGTCATCTTAATTAACTTAGGGGCCTTACTGAAATTTTCTATTGTTGGGGAGAAAAGGAAATCCTCACCACGATTGTTACCTGTAAACAAATTTGGGAACTTCGGTCTCATGTCTGCCTCTTTTTCCCATGTGTAGTCTCTGGAATTGCCGCTACCCCATGCCACTTTTACCAGTTGTATCGTCTTGCTCCTTAGTTGCTTCATGCTTCTGTCTACAATCTCCATGGCTGGTAGTTCAAAAGTCAGGTCATCTTTGAGTGTTACGTCCTCTTGCTGCAACACATGGCTTGGATCGTGCTGGTATTTTCGGAGTTGGGACACGTGGAACACGTTGTGTAGTCTTGATAGATTTGGTGGTAGGGCAAGCTGGTATGCCGACTTTCCTATACGCCGGAGGATTTGGAATGGACCCAGGTACCGGGGGCTTAGTTTTCGTACCTTGAGAGCCCTCCCTACCCCGGTGGTGGGGGTGATTTTTAGGAATACGTGATCGCCTTCTTGAAATTCGAGGGGTTTTCTTCGTTGATCTGCATAACTCTTTTGTCGACTTTGGGCGGTGCGTATTCTTTCTCTTATCCTCTTGATATCTTCTGTGGTCTATCTTACTAACTCCGGTCCTAAGTAGCCTTTATCTTCTGGTCCGTACCAACATAAAGGAGATTGGCATCTTCACACGTACAGTGCCTCATATGGTGCCATCCCGATGCTACCATGGTAACTGTTGTTATAAGCAAACTCGATCAGTGGTAGGTGACTCTCCCACTTTCCTGGTCTGTCCAGGACACAAGCTCGTAACATGTCTTCCAACGTCTGGATGGTTCTCTCCGTTTGTCCATCTGTTTGCGGGTGGTATGATGTGCTCAAGCACAATTTTGTCCCGAATGCCTTCTACAATGCATTCCAAAACCTCGAGGTAAATCTTGGGTCTCTGTCCGAGACTATGGTTGTTGGTACCCCATGTAACCTCACGATCTCTTTGATATATAGCGTGGCTAGTCTTTCCAATGAGTCGGTCGCCTTGACTGGTAGAAAGTGGGCAGTCTTTGTAAGTCGGTCCACGATGACCCATATAGCGTCACGCCCTGTTTGAGTACGAGGTAGTCCCATGACGAAATCCATCGATATGTCCTCCCATTTCCACTCTGGGATGCCAAGGGGTTGCAATACCCCTGATGGTTTCTGATGTTCAATTTTTACCTTCTGACAAACCAGACATTTATTCACGACCGTAGCTAAATCCTTTTTCATCCTTGGCCACCAGAACATCTTTTTCAAATCATGGTACATCTTTGTCATGCCAGGATGAATGGTAAAATCTCCTTTGTGGGCTTCTTCCGCAATCTTGCTTTGAAGATCGCCTTCCTTTGGGACACAGATTCGACCTTGGTATCTCTACACCTTGTCCTCTCCTTCGGTGAAGCCTTTCAATTTTCCTTCTTTGACAAGGCGCAGGGTTTCTTGAAAATCGGGATCGGAACTCTGCGCCTTAGTTATTTGTTCTTTGAATTGACTTGCCACTGTTAGGTGGTTCAGACGTATGCTTTTTGGAGCGAGGGTGACTTGTAGGTTCATGTCTCTGAAATTCTTTATCAACTCTACCTCTTTTATCATCAGCCATGATGCCTTGAGTACCTTCTGACTCAGAGCATCAGCCACCAAGTTAGCCTTTCCTGGGTGGTAATTTAGAACAAAGTCATAATCTTTAAGAAACTCCATCCACCTCCTTTGTCGCATGTTGAGTTCCTTCTGGTCGAACAGGTACTTTAAGCTCTTATGATCGGAGAATACTTGAAATCCAACTCCGTACAAATGATGCCTCCATGTCTTCAGCGCAAATACTATCGCAGCTAGTTCAAGGTCGTGAGTTGGATAGTTGGCTTCGTGGGTCTTCAGTTGTCTTGACGCATACGCCACTACCTTTTTGCATTGCATTAGTACGCAACCCAATCCTTGTCCTGAGGCGTCACAGTAAACTTCGAAGGCCATGTCAGGGTTAGGTAAGGCTAGTACTGGGGCGGATGTCAAACGACACTTTAACTCTTGGAAGCTTCTTTCGCAGTCTGGCGTCCAAGTGAACGGGGTATCCTTCCTGGTTAAACGGGTTAACGGTAGGGCTAGTTGAGAAAACCCTCTTATGAACCTTCTATAGTAGCCCGCCAATCCTAAAAAACTCCTTATTTCTGTGACTGACGTCGGCCTTTCCCAGTTTAGTACCGAGTCTATCTTACTGGGATCCACTGATATTCCGTTGCCGGAAACCATGTGTCCAAGGAATTGTACCTCCTTCATCCAAAACTCACACTTGGATAGTTTTGCGTACAACTTCTTCTCTCGAAGGGTTCCCAGTATTACACGCAAGTGCTCCCTGTGTTCTTCTTCTGTCTTGGAGAAAATCAAGATATCATCTATGAATACTACCACGAAACTGTCGAGGTAAGGTCGAAAAATCCTATTCATGTAGTCCATAAAGACGGCGGGGGCATTGGTCAACCCAAAAGACATTACTGTGAACTCGTAGTGTCCGTATCTCGTTCGAAATGCTGTCTTTGGAATGTCTTCCTCTCTTACCCTTATTTGATGATACCCTGATCTCAGATCGATTTTTGAGAACACTGTTGCACCTTGTAGTTGGTCCATTAAGTCATCTATTCTTGGGAGGGGATACTTGTTCTTCACCGTGATTTTGTTGAGTTGCCTATAGTCCACGCAGAGACGCATGTTGCCGTCCTTTTTCTTCACAAACAATACCGGAGCTCCTCAGGGAGAGGCACTTGGTCGGATGAATCCTTTTTGCAGCAGCTCCTCTAGTTGGTTCTTCAGTTCAGTGAGTTCCAACGGAGCCATTCGGTAAGGGGCTACGGAGATTGGCCCTGTCCCAGGCATCAGTTCTATGGAGAACTCAACCTCTCGTGTTGGGGGAAACGAGGGTATATCTTCGGGAAAGACATCTGAAAAGTCTTGTACTACTGGTATCTCACAGAACTTCTGATGGGAATCTGCTTTTACCGAATTTAGCAAGGCATATCCTTGCCTCGTACGTGTGTCTTCGGAGGATCTTGGAAGATCACGTGTGTCTCGTGTGGGTTGGGAAGGGAAGATGACTTTTCTCTCAAAACAATCTAACAAGACGCGGTTTTTGTTGAGCCAATCCATTCCTAGGATGATGTCTAATCCTACTAAAGGGAGGCATACTAGGTCAGCAAGGTATGATCTATCTGAAATGAGGATGCGAACCCTCTGGCAAACCTGCTGAGTTTCGACACTCTTACCGGCTGGGGTGGTTACTAGTAGGACATATGGTAATTTGGTCATGCATAAACTGATTCTACTAGTAGCAGAGAGAGATATAAATGAATGAGAAGCACCAGTATCGTATAGGATAGTTAAAGGAGCTCCATTAATTGTGCACTTACCCTCGATTCGATCTTCTGACTGGTGGGCTTCCTCGCTGCTGAGGGCAAAGACTCGTCCTTGACGTTGGGGTGCATTGGCAGGGGGTGGGGGAACTGCTGGACATTCCCTGGCGATACGTCCTGGCTGGAAGCACCGGAAGCAGACATTTTGTCCGGCCAAGCACCTGCCCCTATGTTGCTTTCCACACGAGGCACATTCCTTGAGTTCGGTGGGAGGTTTCTGGCGGTTTGTGCCCTGTTGAGATTGCCTTCCTGTAGGTCTTCCAAGAAAGGCCTTCTTCTGCGACAGCTGCTGAGAAGATCCTTGATTTAGCTGCCTTTTCTTGAAAGCCTTGCTTCTTTCTGACGCTAGTTTCTTGGTGCATTCTTCGATCACCTGGCACTTGCTAACAAGGGAGGAGAACTCCCGGATTTCCAGTGGGGCTATTGCGGGTAGGATCTCTGCCCTGAGCCCTCCTTGATACTTCATACATTTCCACTTTTCATCTGGATTAGCCTTATACATTGCGGAAAATTTGCAGAGCCTCTCGAACCTCTCTGTGTATTCGGCAATACTCATCCTATCTTGCTTCAGCTGAAGGAACTCCATCTCCTTGGACTCTCGAACAGAAAGGGGGAAGTACTTCTTGTAGAAAGCTTCCTTGAAGGTGGCCCAGCTGATATCTGTTCCCGCATCCTCCAACAATCGTCTTGCTCCTTCCCACCAGAATTCGGCATCAGCTTTGAGCATGAAGGTAGCGTAATTCACTTGCTGCACCTTCGTGCATGGAAAAATTGTGAATACTTTCTCCATTTCTGTCAGCCATTCCTCTGCTTTATCAGGGTCGAGGGCCCCACGGAATTCAGGCGGACCAATCTTCTTGAAGTCAGCAAAAGTCGTACGGGTCTGTCCTTCCTCCAGTCTGGGAGTATTGGGGTCCCTGTCCCCAGTGGACAGTTGTTGAGCCATCAGAGTAGTGGCATGGGCCTGCTCCTTCATTGCCTTGGCCATCTCCTTCATGTGCTTTGCTAGGGTTGAGGAGCTCGAGCTCGTTCCACGCGGGCGTCCACGACTTGCCATAGGTCCCCTGTTTATGGATAACCATAGGAAGAGGTTTCATTAGTCATACCTCCTAGGATCGACTTTGCTCTGATACCAATAATGTAACACCCTAAGTTCTTATACTATCGTGGGGGGTTTTTAGAATAAGGTGCCACACTTGAGTCAAAAAGGAATGACTTAATCGTTATGCAAGGAAGGAAGCAAGTACGCGTGAAGAGGAAAACAAGCAGTACTAAAACGGTAATAAATAATAAACTTATCCATGAGTACGGTTTAAAATAAAATGCTTAGAGGTAATTAAACAAAGGAAAGAAACTAATACGTCCTAACTAATTTCGTTGAAGAGGCTCCCCTACTTGCATCCTATCCTATCCTCGGCCAGGAGTCTTTAGTTATTCGCGAATCGAGGTACCAGGGGTCTCCCTCCAACCCCCTTTCGCGCAGTGATGACCCGGTTTCGTTGCGTGGGATGGACCAAAACTCGGCGGGGTGCCGAAGTGGGGGAATAGGGTACGTATTCCACCCTTGGACTTCCGCAAGGGTTCAACTCCTCCTCTGGATCCTCCTCCATGGTGTCTTCCTTCTGGCCAGGGTCGTCGGATTCCTCTTCCTCGGCTTCGGAGTCGGACTCGAGGTGTACCACCTTAGGTGACCGCTTTCTAGATGTTGAAGCATTCCTGTCTAGGAAGGTTATGACGGGCAGCTGGGGTTCTTCTTCCACGGGATCTCGACCTAAGTAGATAGTCTGGAGCACGGTAGTAGTGGTCGCAACTACCCACGCGTGCTTTGAGGGGTCATACTCAGAAGTTACCCTCGGGGGCACTGCGTCGTCTCTATCCGCTGTGCCATGTTCCTCTGGAGACAGTATGGGAAAAGAAAAGGGAGTGAGAACCTAGTGTCTCAGTAGGAGTGCTATGCAACACCTCCATATCCATCTCCAGCCCACGTGCGGGATTTTAAAAACAAGCGTATAACATGGCATGTAATATGCATCTTCTTTTTTGTAAAACATGTGTTTAAAAGAAAGGGAAAACATATAGGAAAATAGAAGGATAATCATCAACGTAATCATAATTAAATCTAAGGAAAACATGGAACATAAGCTTTCATTCGTGCCTTCTTTCTTTCTTAATTTATAACTTATCTGGAGGGTATTGAGCTCAAACCGGTATAAGTGGGAGTCCCCTTCCCTTACCGAAGGTTCTTATCCCAAACGTTTTGGCGATCACCTTCCCTTACCGAAGGATCATCTCGATCGATCACCCTCCCTTACCGAGGGATCATCTCGATATCTTGTCTTTGGGGGTCACATTCCCTTACCGAAGGATCATTCCCTCAGTTCTTTAACAAGTACGGTTATTTTAGGCATATACAAGAATGAACCATGCGAGAGGAGAGACATATATCATGATAAAATAAGCATGTTTAAATAAGATTTTATACGAAAGCTCTCGTCCCTAGAGGGGTATAAAATAAATGTACATTATAGAAAATAGGATATTAATTAGCTGAATAAAACAATTATAAGAAAACATATACTCTTGACCCTAAGAAGATATTAATGATATAATGTAAAAAGTATAATCTAAGTGCATATAGTAAGAAAGTGAGTATTTGAAATACTTGGATTAGATATTATAAAAAGTATGTACCCTTGATCTTTAAAATAAAGGAGCAATAATGATATAAGGGGTCATTTAGTTGCATATAATAAAATAGGGTTCCTTGAACAAGATATAAAAAGGAGTATGTACTCTCAATATTAAAGGAATAATAATAAGGTAACGGTAGCAAAGGTCATGTAAGGGCACATAGTAAAATTAGGAAATGTTAAATAATTTAATAAAATGTTATAAAGGGGCATGTACTCTTAACATAAAAGGAATAATAATAAGGTAACGGTATCAAAGGTCATGTAAGGGCACATAGTAAAATTAGGGAATGTTAAATAATTTAATAAAATGTTATAAAGGGGCATGTACTCTTAACATAAAAGGAATAATAATAAGGTAACGGTATCAAAGGTTATGTAAGGGCACATAGTAAAATTAGGAAATGTTAAATAATTTAATAAAATGTTATAAAGGGACATGTACTCTTAACATAAAAGGAATAGTGATTAAGGGGTCATGTAAATGCACATAGAAAAGATATGGGATACATATTAATGGATTTCAAGAGGGTATAATTGACAAAATAGATAATCATGCTCAATGTAGATGCAAAGAATAATTCATGCCATAAAATACATGAAAGGTGATAGCCATGCATGGATGGAAGAAAACAAAATAAAACATACTACATGCCAACATAAGTAGGAAAGGCATAATTCTCTACTCTTTTTCTTAACGCTTCTTCGAGCCTGCCTCTTGTATTTGCACACAGAATATTATTTCTTTGTAGAGAGAGAAGGGAGAGGATTGATATTGAGAGGAGTGATTTTCTACCTATGGGTGCTCCCCTATTTATATACGTCTGGGGATGGGGTGGTTAGGATATTTTAAATTTCAAACTGAGGGCGGTTACTAGGTTCCTATCCAAAATTTCAAAATTCTAATCCTATCTCCTAACCGATTTTCAAACTTTGAAATTTAAATTTTGTTTCTAGAAGGGGTGGTTATTACACAATTGCTAATTTGAATTGAATTAAATGGATGTAGGTGTACTGAATTGGATTGAATTGAATTGATAATATGTAAATTGTAGGCAGAGTTATTTAAATTTGATTTTATATAATGGATTATGTTTCATTCACTCAGTACTATACAATTGTTTCACCATGAGTATTGTGTTTGGTTCACCATGAGTACTGTGTTCGGTTCACCATGAGTACTGTGTTCGGTTCATTCTGCAGAAAGCTGTTTGAATTTGATTTTATATAATGGATTATGTTTCGTTCACTCAGTACTATACAATTGTATTGTGTTCGGTTCATTCTGTACTATTCAAAACTCTTCTTCCTCACCTTCTACTGCTTCTTCACCAGAGAGAAAAGGAGGAAAAGACAAAAAAAAAAAAAATACAGCAGCAACAACAACAAAAGAATGACGATAGGGTTTCAGGGTTTAGGGTTTTAGGGTTTAGGATTTATGGGTTCAGGGTTCAAGGTACAGGTGTTCAGTATGTTTCAAACTTTCGGTTCGTCCCGTGTATTAATTTCGGTTCACCGTGTTCATGGTTGAGGGTTTAGGGTTTAGGGTTCAAGGTTCGGGGTTTTCGGGGGTTTAGGGTTTACGGTAGGGTTCAGGGTTTAGCATTTAGGGTTCAGAGTTCAGTGTTTAGGGTTCGGGTTCAGGGTTTAGGGTTTAGGGTTTAGCGTTCAGGGTTCAGAGTTCAGAGTTCAGGGTTCGGGTTTAGGGTTTATGTTTTAGGGATTTAGGGTTTATGGGTTTAGGGTTCAGTGTTCAGGGTTCTGGTTTTAGTGTTTAGGGTTTAGGGTTTAGGGGTTCATAATTTTTTGGTAAACAGGAGAGCGATTTGGATTACTCTTCTGAAACGAATCAAACTGACAAAGTTTGGATTATTCAATTTTGAATCGAATTGAATGGAATGTAATTGCTAATTTAAATTGAATTAAATGGACGGAGGTGTACTGAATTGAATTGAATTGAATTGATAATATGTAAATTGTAGGTAGAGTTATTTGAATTCGATTTTATATAATGGATTATGTTTCGTTCACTCAGTACTATACAATTGTTTCACCATGAGTACTGTGTTCGGTTCATTCTACAGAAAGCTGTTTGAATTTGATTTTATATAATGGATTATGTTTTGTTCACTCAGTACTATACAATTGTATTGTGTTCGGTTCACCATGAGTACTGTGTTTGGTTCACCATGAGTACTGTGTTCGGTTCATTCTGCATTATTCAAAACTCTTCTTCCTCACCTTCTACTGCTTTTTTACCAAAGAGAGAAGGAGGAAATTAAAAGACCAAAAAATACAGCAGCAACAACAACAAAAGAATGACGATAAGGAGAAAATACGTGAAGAAGAAGGAACGCGAAAAAATGAGGAGAAGGAGGAACACGAAGAAGAAGGCGAAGAAGAAGAAGACGCTCCGTGCGTAAACGAGCGTGAGGAGAAGAAGAAGCATTGGGCAAGAGCGATTTCATGTGTGTTGAGCGCGTGTATTTCACGTTTCATTTAATGGTATTGAATTTTTTTTGTGTTAGGCTAACTTGACTACATAGTTGCATGGATGTGTAGCATTCCTGCGATTTTTTACTTACAAGAATAAATCTCTCTAATAAAAGAATATTATAATCAGTTAGATAGATTTTATCATCATTGTTATTCATATATAAAATACTAAGAATAATATTAATATGAACGTAACAAGGAAAAAAAAGTTGTATTTATACTTGTAAATACTATAAATTCAAAAATAAAATAAAATCTATCAACTATTGTATGGAACAACTTAATTGTGAATTTAAATTAGATTTGCTATACATCTAAGTAATATTGTTATCCAAGTTCAACTAAGTATACCTAATACCAACAAAACCACTCTTATTAAAAAGAACGTGATTACACGCGCATTCTTCCAACTAAGTCATCGTTATCGTTATCGTCGTCGTCGTCGTCTTCTTCTTCACGCTCCTCCTTTTTCTCGCGCTCCTTCTCCTTCTCCTTCTCCTTCTCCTTATTCTTCTTCGCGTGCTTTCTCCTCATCGTCATTCTTTTGTTGCTGCCGTTATTGCAGTAGAAGGTGAGGAGAAAGAAATTTGAATTGTGCAGGACAACAGGTCCAAATGCACATTAATTCACTCAGAAATGAATCAAAATTATATATTGATAGCGACACAATTAACTCAGAAATGAACCAAAATTACATAACAATTGCGACACAATTAACTCAAAAATGAACCGAAATTACATAATGATTGCGACACAATTAACTCAGAAAGAAAGTGAAGTAGAGAACAATGGTAAAGAATCTGCACATTTGAGAAGCAATGGATGTTAATAATAAAAGATTCTCAACATGAAATTAGAGATTTTTGCATGTGGATCAAGTTCAACTGAGGAAAATTCAGCTACAACAGAGGAAAAATTATCAATTTTGGATTAGACAACGTCATTAATATGTTTCTTTTCTTTTGTTTGATATTTTCTTCTCTTTTTCTTGATTTTATTCCTCTCAAGAGAATAAATGAAGAATAATTTTGAGAAAATGAAATAAGAAGGAAAAGATGAGGAAGAAAAAGATGAAAAAGAAGAAGAAGAAGAAGTAAAAGATGAGGAGGAAGAAGAGAAAGAGTTTTGAATTGTGTAGGAAAACGAGTCCAAATGCACCTTAATTCACTCAGAAATGAACCGCAATTATATAATGACTGTGACACAATTAACTCAGAAATGAACCAAAATTATAAAATTGATTGTGACACAATTAACTCAGAAATGAAGCGAAATTTACCATAATGATTGTGACACATAAACTCAGTTCGAAAACAAGCACACAACCAAAATTGAATCATGAACAAAAATACATCTAAAATCAATTTTGGATCAGACAACGTCATTAATATATTTCTTCTTTTTTGTTTGATATTTTTTCTCTTTTTCTTGGTTTTATTCCTCTCAAGAGAGTAAATAAAAAAGAATTTTGAAAAAATAAAATAAGAAGATGAAGAAGAAAAAGAAAAAAAAAGAAGCAGTAGAAGATAAGGAGAAAGAGTTGAATTGTGCAGGACAACGAGTTCAAATGCACCTTAATTCACTCAGAAATGAACCAAAATTATATAATGATTGCAACACAATTAACTCAGAAATAAACCGAAATTACATAATGGATTGCGACACAATTAAATCAGAAATAAACTGAAATTACATAACAATTCGACACAATTAACTCAGTTCGAAAAAAATCAGATAAACAAGACTGAATCATGAACAAAAAACACATCGAAAATCAAATTTGGATCAGACAACATCATCAACATGGTAAAAATTCAACAATAACAATAACAATAACGACGATAACGATAACGACGATATGTATAAGAAAAAGATGATGATAACGATAACGATGATGATGATGATAGAGAAGGAGAAGAAAAAAGAAGGAGGAGAAGAAATTCAAATGAGAAAAGAAGGAGGATGGGACGTGGGTGTTGTTGGTAGGGCTGGAAGTGAGTCAAGACAGTTCATGAGCCAGTTCGAGCTCGACTCGTTAATAGTTCGATAAGCTAAACTCGTGAGCTCGTGAGTCAAGCTTGAGCCTGGAATCAAGCTCATAAATTAAATGAGTCGAGTTTGAGCTTGGATAAGCTCAGCTCATTAGCTCGTGAGCGGGCTCGATTATATATATATATACATTAATGATCTTAATTATTTAAAATTTTATATTTATCTTTTATATATAATTTTGATGTAGGACATAAAAAATTTACAATTTATTGATAGATAAACAATATATAAAATTGATCTTTTCAAATATTTTTAAAATATATAAGTTATAATTTATTGATATAAAATTATAAATTATGTTCTTATTATTTGATCCAGCTCGTGAGCTTTTGGTGAGTCGAGCTTGAGTTTAAGAAATAGATTCGATTGTTAATGAGTCGAGTCGTGAGTCAAACTCAATTTTTGTGAGCGCCGAGCTTGAGCTTGGTCTATCTCGACTCAGCTTGACTCAATTCCAGCCCTAATTGTTGGTGATGACAATAATGAAAGAAAAAGATAACGAAGAAGAAGAATACGTGACTCTAAATTACTTAAATGTTAAAATTAATTGGATATAAAGAATAATTGAATTTCAATATGATTTCAACTAAGTATGAATATGTTAACAATGATTATTTTCAATAACTATAAAAAAACACACACTTTTTGAATCAAAACTCTTAAAAATTTCTACTTTTTTTTAAATACTTCTCAATTGATGTTTTTCTGTTAAAATTTTATTAAAAGAACAAATTAACACATGGAAAATAAATTAACACATTGTAAAGAATTCGCTTGTTGAGAATTTCTAGAATCGCTAATATATTAAATTGGTATGATCTTGTTTGAGCTTTTTCCGTACTTTTTATAATAAAATTAAATTTATAATTTAAAAATAAAATTATTATTATTATTATATAAGGAATGGATAATTTACACATTTAGTATTAGAGAATGACAATAATTTGCTATTATCTTGTAATGGTAGAATTATGACATATTAGATAATAGATACTAACGTGTCACTTAACTATTGAATTAGAATAAATAATTTTCTTTAAAATTTTTAATTGGGACAAATAGTCTCTTATAAATACAATATCATTTCTTTTTCTTCTTTTTTTTTTCTCTCACTTTTACCTTTCTAAATGAAACTATTTACCAACCGAACATTGTTCCATTCTATTCTTCTTAACATACCATGTAATAAGAATAAGATTAAAATCATTTTCTGATTTAGAATTAGGGTTTCAGTTTTAGATGATGTTGTCACCTATCCTTCCTTATATGTATTATTCATTATTGATATTGTCGATATTACTACTTATTAAAATGCATACTGTATCAACATTATTGATTAATGACAAAATTAATCCAAAATGTCATTATAGGAAAAGTCTAGGGGTAACAACTTTATTAAATTTCGACCAGCATCTAACCAGCAAAAGAAAAGTGAGTAATCTCATATTATTGGATAAAATCTCACACTATTAAAAACATCATTAATGGCTACTTAATAGTTACAAATCACAAAAATTACTGTCCCCTAACACTCCTTGTCATTATATATGTTGATTAAGATTCACGAACTTTAATATTACTATTCTATTTATCCATCACAAAAAGATATATAAAAATAAACGAACAACACGAGAGTTATATATTTTTTTTATCTTTTTTTTTCCTATTTTTTTGAATGACACACTACAACATTTTTGAGCTATTGCAACATGTGCGATAAATAACCCTTAAAAAGTGTTGTCTAAAGTGGTTAAAAGCATCACTTAAAATTTATTACAAAAAAATAAAGCTAATACAACACCTTATTAATAAGTGTTATTTTTGATCAATTTAAAAAACATATAAAAAACGTTGCTTTAATAAATTAAACAAACAACATTTATAATATTTATATATTACACTTATCAAATGTTGCTATATTAAATATACAAAAATAACTATTATAAAAATAATATATTACTTTTTTAAAAGTTGCCTTTAGATTTATTTTAAACTTCACGTTTCAAGTGTTGCTTAAAATTTTTTAATATTTTTTAAAAAACAAAAATAAACTATATGGTGTGCAGAGAAAGAGAAAAAGTGGGAGAAGAAAACCCCAATCCATTCCAAAATGTTTCGTTCCTAAAACCACAACCCTAAAAAAATTCCTAAAATAT
The DNA here is from genome assembly GCF_003086295.3 of Arachis hypogaea. Classification (NCBI taxonomy): domain Eukaryota; kingdom Viridiplantae; phylum Streptophyta; class Magnoliopsida; order Fabales; family Fabaceae; genus Arachis; species Arachis hypogaea. Next base: position 22,010,780 of record NC_092050.1, read on the forward strand.
TTCAATTAATAAAATCACAAAATCCTCAATCCATTCCAAATGTTTCGTTCCTCTGTTGTTCTTCAATCCATTTGATGACGATGCGCATTTCTTTATTGAGCTTCGATCTCAATCTCTGCTCGCTAATGAGCTTCGATTTTTTTCTTCTCGTGAATGTGCTTCGATCTTCACTGCTCGTCAATGTGCTTCGATCCTCTGCTCCTCTCCTCGTTGAGCTTCGATTCTCTACTCGTTGAGATTTGATCATCTGCTTGTTGAGCTTCAATCCTCTCCTTCTCTACTTCTCTTGTTGACCTTCCAAGCTTTTAATCACAACCACATTAATATATTTGGTTATTAAGTATCTTAAAAATATTAATCAAAATTATTTATATTTTTTTAATGGCCTTGCTAATAGTGTTTAAAAGCTTTTGTTCCCTCTATGTACAAAATTCATGAATGTGATTTGCAGCAATATATCAAAAGATGGACAGCTACAAAGAATAAAATGGCAGTAGTATTAATAGTGCTTTTGTTTATATAAAACTTGCACTCTCTTGTGTATATAAAAGCTGCACTAAGTGCAGAATCAGATTGATTTTATGCAAGTCACAATTCATTTTCATTCATACTCTTTCTCATCTCTTCTGGTCTCTCCTTCTTAATTAAATTGATTCCTTCACTCATATTTGGGTATACGCAGCTAAACACTAAGTGCAAATTGTTGCGGCATGACCTCGTAAGTCCATCTTATACTTATTTGCTTTTACATGTTTATGTTATTCTTTTGCACTTTTTTATGTAACAAAATACTGATTGTTTTATTAAAAAATTAAAATATAAAAGCATTTTTATTTTAAAATATATCTTTTCAAAAGTAATTATTAATATTTTTTTTAGAATAATAAAAGAATTATTAATATTTCTTTTAAAATATAAAATCATTTTTTTAATATTTCTTTTTATATATTTTATATTGAGCAACCGTGCATATATAGCAAGTTTCAGATTCCATTTTGATAAAAGAAAATTGTTTTTAGCTGGTGTTTAAGACCATAATCATTTTTAGTTTAATAGTAATATCACTATGAATAATTAGGTTTTCCCAGGACTCATCCAAGAACTGGATGAGTTTACCAAGACATAGCCAAGAGTTTAGAGACGACGTTAATAGATTCTTGGACTATGCTTAATCCGTTGAAAATCCTCAAGGAGAGGAAATTCTATGTCCTTGTGCAAAATATTGCAACTTCCTTTGGGGTCAAAGAGAGTCTATTTATAGCGATTTAATATGCTTTGGATTTGTCAAGGGCTATACACAATGGGTTAATCATGGAAAAAGTATAATTGGTATGGATGTCGATACTGGTGATACCGATGAGATTTATTCATGCGATGACATTGAAGGCTTGCTAGACGAAAGGTTTAGGAATGTGGCAGATGTTGAGGGAGAAAAAGAAGGTATGAACGAAGATGCAAAGAAGTTCTATAATTTGGTTGACGAGGCTAGCAAGGAACTATATCCTGGTTGCAAGGGATTTTCTACGTTATCTTTCACCATCCGACTATACTTGTTGAAGTGTCTAAATGGATGGAACAATGCCTCGTTCACTTCCCTCCTGGAGTTGTTGAAAGAGGCTATTCCTAACTTGAATCTCCCTTCTTCTTTCAACAAAGCTAAGGCTATGGTGAGAGATTTAGGTCTTGATTATAAAAAGATTGATGCATGCCCAAATGACTGCATGCTATATTGGAAAGAGCACGAGAATGAAATATGTTGCCATGAATGTGAAACTTCTCGTTGGATTGAGCCTGCGGTAGTTGAAGGTGACATATCTTCAAAGAAAGCTCACAACATTCCTGCAAAGACATTACGGCACTTTCCCCTAATTCCCAGGCTTCAAAGGCTATTCATGTGCTCAAAGACCGCTAAGAATATGAGTTAGCATCAGGAAGAGCGTAAAAAGGATGGAAAGCTAAAGCATCCTGCTGATGGTCAGTCATGGAAAGATTTTGATAACCGACATTCAGAATTCACCAAGGAACCTCGTAACTTGAAACTTGGTTTGGCGAGCGATGGATTCAATCCGTTTCGAACCATGAGTATATCTCATAGCACATGGCCGGTTATTTTAATGACTTATAACTTGCCACCATGGATGTGCATGAAACAAGAATACTTCATGCTTTCTCTGTTGATCCCGGGACCAAAATCGCCAGGAAATGATATTGACGTGTACCTGCAACCATTGATTGAGGAATTGAAAGAGTTATGGGAACTTGGGATAGAAACATACGATGCCGCAAGAAATAAAACTTTTCAAATGCATGCAGCTCTCTTATGGACAATTAGTGATTTTCCTGCATATGCAATGTTATCCGGGTGGAGTACAAAGGGGAAACTAGCTTGCCCTTCTTGTAACTATGGGACTTGTTCTAGTTATCTTACACATAGTCAGAAGATGTGTTATATGGGTCATCGTATTTTTTTGCCCGAGGAACATCCATGGAGAACTAATAAGAGGTCATTTAATGGAAAAGAAGAACATCGAAAAGCTCCACCGTTGCTAGAGGGCATGGAATTTTTAAGTCTTAGATTCTATGGAGAATTCCTTTGGGAAGACAAAAAAAAATGTGAATGAAGGCCCGTGGAGGAAAAGGTCAATCTTTTTTGATTTACCTTACTCGAAGTATAACACATCAAAACACAATCTTGATGTAATGCATATAGAAAAGAATATAGTTGATAGTATTCTTGGAACTCTCTTGGATATATCTGGCAAGACAAAAGACCACCTAAATGCTCGATATGACTTGCAAGAAATAGGCATTCGTAAGAATCTTCATCCAAAAGAAATAAGAGGTCATAGAAAAGTGAAGTTTGCAAAATCATGTTTCTCCATGACTAAAGCTGAGAAATCAATTTTTTGTGATGTCTTGAAGAAAGAAAAGCTACCTGATGGTGCTGCCTCAAATATTTCTCGATGTGTGAATCTTGCAGAAAGAAAAGTATCTGGTTACAAGACTCATGATACCCATTTTATGCTACATTATTTACTGCAAATTCCCATCAAAAGTATACTTCCAGATTCGGTCGCAATCCCTTTAATTCAGCTTGGCTCTTTTTTTCGTCAGTTATGTCAAAAGGTTATCACATTAGAAGAGATAAATCAATTGGAAGCAAAGATTGTGATAACACTATGCCAATTGGAGAGGATTTTTCCTCTTTCATTTTTTGACATAATGATGCATTTGCCTATTCATTTGGCTAATGAAGTGAGACTAGGCGGCCCAGTTCAATTTCGGTGGATGCATCCTCCCGAAAGATACATGTGTACTTTGAAGTCATATGTTCGAAATAGAAGTCGTCCTGAAGGATCTATTGCGGAGGCCTACTTGGTTGATGAGTGTTTGACTTTTTGCTCACGTTATTTACATGATGGTGTTCAAACAAAATTGAATAGAATACCCCGGAATAATGATGCTAATGACTTTGAAGCGAAAATTCCACATTCATTTCCAATTTTGTTTCCTAAGAAAGGCTGTCCATTGGGAGCAAAGAAGGGTGAGCTTTTTTCTCTTGACGACAAGTCTCGAAACCAAGCCCATAGTTATATATTATTGAACTGTGGAAAAATTGAAGACTATGTTAGGTAACTGTCCATTTATTGAACTGTCCATTTCTTTTAATTTTTTTAATTATGAATCATAGTATTATATCTAGGTTTTACTTACGAAAATCCTAATTTTGGATTTAGAGAGCATGAGGCTGATCAACAAGGAACAAGTTGGGTGAAAGCTAAGAACCATATTATGACCTTTTCCTCATGGTTTAAAGGACGTGCCATGCGTCAGAATGTTCCAGATTGGATTAAGGAGCTTTCTAGAGGGCCCAACAAGATTGCAAAAAGATATTTGGGGTATTTTATCAATGGGTATAGATTTCATACTAGGCAACGTGAGGCAAGACGCAAGACGCAAAATAGTGGTGTAACTTTAGTTGCGTTGACTACGAGCTTTGCAAGTGCAAAGGATCCAAATCCAATTCGTGCAAAAGTTTCCTACTATGGCAGAATAAATTATATAATTGAGTTAGACTACTTTGACAATTTTAAGGTTGTGTTGTTTAGATGTGACTGGTATGAGACTCAAGAGGATGGCTATGGCTCTTCATATGTTCAATTTAACAGAAAATGCTATCAAGAACAGCCTTTTGTGTTGGCATGTCAAGTACACCAATGCTTCTATGTGTAAGATCCATTTGATCAAAATAAACATTATGTTATGAAGTCAATTCCAAGGGATTTATTTAACATAGGTGACGAAGCTGATGTTGATCCCCAAGCTATTTATGAAAAAGAGCCATATGACCAGTCAATGGGTCCTTCTATACCCAATGATAATGGTGAAATTGATTTGATTAGGGGTGACTTGCACGAAGTTGTTATAGATGCTTCAAAAGGAGTTCTTCTTTCACAAGAAGATAACACAGAATCAGAAGATAATTCCGAAGACGACATTGAATGATTTATACTTTTTTCTTCATTACACTAAATAGTAGGGAAGTGGAATGAAAGATGTATATACTTTAACTTTTTAATTGCATTAAACAGTAGGGAAGTGGAATGAAAGATGTATCACTTTTTTTTATATATGTGTCTTATGGCATGCCTTCTTGTTTATTTCTATTAAATAGTAGTTTTCTTCTTTTTTATTAACATACAACAGCTATAGCATAACTGGTTAATTTTATTTCCTTTTTATTTTTAAGGTTCTAATAGAATATGTTTATTTTGTTTTATTTCAGAAATACAATGGAAACAAGAACTACTCCAAAGCGGAGAAGACTGGTAAAACAGTATCAAAGCAACAAGGAATTCATGCAGAAAAATACAGCAGAAATTCCTAAGAAGCAGCATTTTATCTCTCCCATGATGGCTGGTGGTCATGGACAAAAGAGAGTGACTCCTATGCCTTCTAAGCAAAGCACTCAAAAAGAAGTCCCAATTTCCAAAAGAATGAAAAGTACGCCAAACTAGAAAATTGTAGCTAGTGAAGAAGAATCAGAAAATCTTAAAAAGCGTCCATCCATGGGTATGGATAAATTTTTGGAGACATATGGGATTCATTTGGAAAGAGAAGATGACGATTTTGAACCAAGTGTTGAAAACGAAAGATCTATTCAAGAAAAGCAACAAAATCTTAGGAAGATAAATACAAAATCAAGTTGTCAAGCCATGACACTTGATACATTTTTGGAGACAAATGGGATTCATGTGGAAGGAGAGGAGGAACATAGTGGAGCAAATGCTAATGAAGTTGGAGATGATGATGATGATTTCTCGGATGATGAGGACTATGTTGGTGAATATGAAGATGCAGTTCTTCATGGTGATGACAATCACCTTATGGAAACTAACAATGTTAAAGGTGCTGTACTTTATACATAATTATCATTTTACTTATTCATTAGCATGTATAGCTATATAATTTATTTAAATGGTTAAATTGCACATATTTATAGATACTCCAAAGACTAGAAGGACACGAGAAAAAACAAGGTGTGCTAAAATTCATGCAAGAAGTTGGGAAGAAAGAGAAGAGGTGACTTTTTATGAAGGACAAGCAGTGGGACCAACTCCAAGAAGAGTGAAGGATTTAACTTACTTTATTGGAACAATGGGAAGGAATAGTGATTTCATAACATTGATGTACACTAGTTAGAAAGCTGTGCCCCTCAAAGTCAAAAAGCGCATATGGAAATATATTAACGTAAGTGTTTTATTTCTCATCTATTTTTTATGATCTGAAAATTTTCAATTTTGTATGGCTTAGCTATAGTTTTGTGAAAATATATAGCTGTTGTTTTATGCTGCAGTTGTCTTTGTTTTTAGTGTTCTTGAATTGTCATTTTTAAATTTTGTTTTGTACTTTTTCGTAGTCAAAGTTCATTCTTCCAAAAGAGGGGAAAGAGTGGGTGATGACTGGTGTTCGAGAAGCTTGGAAAGGTTACAAAACAAGAATCAAGGGAAAGCATTTTGAGATATATAACAACATTGAAGATATGCTGAAAAATTGCCCTTTAGATATTCCAGAAGTTCAATTTCGAAAGTTAATTGCATATTGGAGTATTCCTTCTGTTAAGGTGAGTTGTAGAATAAATAATTCTGTTTCTTTGTCTTTTTGATGCTTTTGGTTTATTATATATAACTCCCTTTAATTTTGTTGGGTATAGGCTCTATCTCGTTTAAATTCTGAAAATCGTAAAAAGCAACAACATCAACATCAAATGGGACCTATAAGTTTTGCAAGAGTGCGTAATGAAATGGTAATAATTTTGATTTTTTATAAGTTTTTTCTTGTTGTATAATAACCATCTTAAAACTAGATAAATATTATTTTTGGCCATTTTTAATACTCTTTCCCCCTTACTTGTAGCGTGAAATGAATGAGAACAAAGAAGACCCATCACAGGTTGATGTGTTTGTTGCAACTCGAACTGGACGAAAAGGAAAAGATCTTGATTCAGGAACACAAGCTGTTATTGTAAGTCATAATAAGTTGAAGCAGAACTGCCTTAATTTACAAATTGATCTGAAGTAGAACTGCCTTAATTTACAGTATCATTTTAAGTCAGATTGTCCTATATAAAACTTAAGATCCTATCCTGAACATAAAATCCTGGATTCACCATGATCTTAACCCTATTTGGACCCTGTGATCTCTGCCTATCATTAACCATATCTTCCATGTATTGAGGATCAAAGCTCCTATTCTCTTCTACCCTTAAGATTCCCAATGGAGGGTTGAAAGAAAATGCCAACAAATGCAGCAACCATATGCATTTTGCTGCCACAAAGAAAGCTTGAAGAATAATGCTGCATTCCTACTAGTCGACAAGAAAAGTTCCCCCAATGAAGTTCTCATCTCAGAAACTTCCATTAATGCTGCATCCCTACTCTCATTTGCTTCCATTAACTCCCTCTTGAATGTCTCAATTGAAACTGTTCACATGTCCTTAAGAACTTGAGAAACTTCCTCAGATTCAGTTATGTTTGGGGGACTCATCATCACATTCTTGCTATGCTTCTTCTTGAACTGAGGAAATAGCCATGACATAACACCTTTACTTTTAGGCTGTTTTAGAAAGAAGCATGAGAATCAGTGAGTGAAACAAGCTAAAATTGTTATGTTTTCTTTTAATAGGATAAACTTAAGAGCCACCAAGAAGCTGGAGACACTCCCGAGAAAGCATTTACTACAGTATTTGGCAAAGAACAACCAGGAAGAGTTCGATGTTATGGGAGGACAATCACAAAAACATCTCTGCAGAAAGAACGGAAGATTGCTAAAATTAAGCAACAACATGCAGAGACTATAAGTTCAATAAAAACTGAACTTCATGAGACAAAAGATAGAGTCCAAAGTTTGGAGGATCTTGTGAAGCTTCTCTTGCAACAGAGTTCTCTTGGCACAAATATTGATGAAATACTGTCTTTATTACAAGCCAAGGAATCAACACATGATATAAATAGTAAGCAATGTCCGAATGGCAACGATCGTCCTTCCTCATCAACTCGTGATCCAAAATGATGACCAGGTATAACAAAAAAATTTGCAGTAATTTTTGTGATTTATCATTTATTGGGAATGGACTATCAACATTTTTGGCATTTGCTTTCTCTGTCTTCTGCCATCTTACTTCATGGTGGCTTCTGCAATACACTCTTGCTATTTTTAATCAATCATCTTTTTTTCTTTTTCCTTTTAATTACTTATTTTTGTAGCGTTGTGCTACTGTGAGGAAGAAATTTTTTTCCTTATTGTTGAAATAATGTGGCTATGTTGGGGAGTGATGCGTGTTGTCACTGCAACAGACTCTAGTAACTGCTGTTTCATTCGCAGGAATGACAAAAATTGTCAAGGGAGTTGTTTCATATCTTTATCTTTTCATTTTTCCCCCTTCAAATTTATGTTTCAATCATTTATTTCTCTGTTGCTTTCTCTCAAACATAAATTAATTAATTTTATATGATAGTGATAATAAAACAATAATTATTAAAAAATAAAAGAGAAAAATCTAATATAGCAGCAACGTTATTTCCTTCCACACCAAACAGTTATGTGAGTGAAGTCTCTTCCTGTGACCTTGTTCCTTCTAATTCTATGATTCTAAATAAGAACTACTAAGCTAATACTTTTTTGGAGCAATCATCATTATCTGAATTGCATTTCTCTTTTTCAGTTTACTCAGGTACTTCATCAAACACATACCATGCATCATTTTCCGTTATTGCACCTTTTATGTTTCAATTTTTTTTTAAATGCAACTTTAACTAAACCCCAATTCATTTATGTGTTTGTTTTTCATTTGGGAACTTCTGCTTTTATATGCTGTAACTTTATAAGTTGTTTCAATGGATTCTACATTAAAAAATTGAAGTATATGGATCCTGAATTATTTTGTTCCTTTGATTTTATTCTATTAGTGTTGTTTTACTATTTTATGGATAATCATATGGTTAGAACTTTGAACAATTTGGGAGTTTTCTGACACCTGTATTTTCAGCTGACACAGGTTAAGAATTATTGCCTTAATAGGGAAGTTTGATGTTACTCGCACATAGTTATTAGGGGAGTATAACAATGGCTACTGCAGCAGTTATTGGACTCAGTGGAGGCAATAGGATTTTGAGTTCATCATACCATTACTCTGATGTTACCAAAAAGCTTTCATTTGGCACTGATTTTGGATCCACACACTATCAGATTGTTCCAACAAAGTCAAGCATAGATATAAAATATGCAAATAGATTGACATCTTTTTGATAAATATTAATTACTATTTTGTTATGACAATTATTGTTAGACAAGAATTTTATTATTTTGTTGAGAATTATTGATGAATATGTATTAGAAATACTAATTGGACTTTTTAATATCTATTTTAATTAGAATTTTATTATTAGTTGTTTTGTCTCTTTTATAATTATTTTTTATTATGCACAAATTTATTTATTAATTAAAATAATTACACATGTATGAACAAAAAATTTTATTGTAAATTTTATTTTTTATATTTTTATTACAAAAATAATTTTTATTTTTATCAAAAAAGCAACCCTTTTATTAGTTGCATATTTTGAATATTAGACAACACTTGTATAGGTTGCATATCCAAAAGAAAAGGCAACACTTGTATAGGTTACATATCCAAAAGAAAAGGCAATACTTTAAAGGGTTGCATATTCAAAACTAATAGGCAACACTTCAAAGGATTGCAAATTCCAACTTATAAGCAACACATAAAAGAGTTGCATTTTATTGCAAATAGACAACACTTCAAAGGATTGCAAATTCCAACTTATAAGCAACACGTAAAAGAGTTGCATTTTATTGCAAATAGACAACAGTTTTTAGTAGTGACCAAAATACGAGAGAAGAGACAACACTGCAAAAGTGTTGTCTCAAACACACCTTTGAAGTGTTGTTGTTTTTCAACCAAAGGCAACACTTACCAAGTGTTGCTCTCAAAAGCGTTGCTTTTGAAACAAAAAAGTGTTGCCTTGATATAAGGCAACGGCTGCATATGCAACGCCGACAAAAAACGTTGCCTTAGGCCCAAAAGTGTTGCCATTGATCAAAAGCAACTTTTTGTCAGCCTTTAGGCAACACTTTTTAAATGTTGCTTCAACTTGAAAACGTTGTAGTGACATGGTTCATAGGTCAACTCTCATTCTGCAGCAGCAGTTATTAATGCTAATTCAATAATTTGTTAAACATTTTGCTTAACTAGGATGACTTTGAACTAACTTATTCATTAATTTTTTATTAACATGTAACTTTAAAATTTAGGTGAAAGATTGAAGGAAATAGTTAATCATAAAATTGAAGAATTGATAAAAATAAATCATGAGTATATATATTTAAATAGATTTTTAAGAAATTTGGGATCTGATGTTTTCATTTGGGTTAAGTATGATTTTGGTTCCTAAGGTATAGGTCGAAAATTTTTTTTTCGTTCCCAACCTTTTTTTGCATACAAAATCCTCCCTATGGTTTAACTTAATTTTAAAATCGTTCTTTTTACCAAAATTTTAATTTTTATAACCAAATTACTCCTAACTAAAAAATTATAAAATAAAACAAAACACAAAAAAGGCATAGAGCATTTAAAGTTGAGAGAGAAAGAGAATCCCGAGGAGGCTTGGCGTTGGGATGGGTGGGAGAGGAAGTGGGATTGGAGTAGGAAGCATTGTGATCGGAGGAGGGGTGTTCGATGGGGAGGCCTTCGAATTCATCCTCATCCCATAAATCGAAGGTGGTGGGCGGCAGTTTTGGGAGATCGGATGGTGCAGGTTTGGGATCGGGTTGGGAATCGATAGGGGTAGGAGGAGTGAGGTCAATTGTAAGAGGTTGGGAAGATGGAGAGCGAAGAGTGGTGGGATCGATAGAAGCGTCTTCAAGTTCGTCGTCTTCAGCTTCGAATCCCTCGATGTGGCGCATGGCACTATGACGTGTTCTGGGAAGGGAGAGGTGGCGCTTTTGGTGGCTGCTAGCCTTCGACGGACGGCGAAGGGGAGGAAGAACGAGGGTAGAACCAACCCACTGAGGGCGGCGGCGACCAGAGATTGATGGCTTCTGTTTCTTCTACTTCTGATTTTCATTCTGTTTTTATTGTTGTTGTGCTTCTGATTCTATTTCTTTGAATTCATTGTTTTTGTGTTTCTGATTTTATTGTTCTTTGATTTCTTGTGTTTTTTTTTTTTTTCTTATTGTGCTATTGATGATGAAAAAGAAGAAAAAGAAGAAGAGATACTGTTGTGATGGAGAGGAACTGGGTATTTTAGTGAAGGAGAAGGGTATTTTAGTCCGAATGGCGATTTTAAAATTAAGTTAAATCTTAGGGACGATTTTGTATGCAAAAAAAGATTGGAGATGAAAAAAATTTTCGGCTTATACCTTAGGGACCAAAATCGTACTTAATCCTTTTCGTTGTTAAGAAAATTTTATTACATTGAGGTCTTTGAACTTTACAAAATTAAGACATATGACGTTTGTTTTAGTGTACATGTCCATCAAGATATAAACACGGTAGTACATATGTGGTGTTTGTTTACTGAAACATAAAATCATTAAAGACACAGTCATATGCAACATAACTGGTAGCACGAATCTCCACACTTTCGTACTGTTGTACCAGCAAGTGTATTGAGTCATCCAAGTAATATCTGAGTGAGTCAGGGTCGATCCCACGAAGATTGTTGACTTGAAGCAAGCTATAGTTATCTTGCAAGTTTTGGTCAGGCGAGATCAGAAGGTTGATTATGTTTAAATGCAATTTGATTGTAAATTTGAATGAAATAAAAAAAAAGGAATAGGGTTGAGAATTATTATAATAGGATGCTAATACTTTATATCCATCTTCTACATTCTTAAGTATATCTAAAGGGATTTTGTCAGAGAATTAAGAATTTCTTAAGACTAAACCACCACAAATAATCTTAAAATATTTAAAATGTCGAACAAAAAATAACTTTCAAGGATTTTTTGGTGACTTTTCAAGGATTAAAACGAAAAAATATTTAAGATAGTTTAAAATTTGAAAAAGAAACTAAATATTATATATACATATTTAAAAAGATTTTAAAAGTTTGATTTTGATGTAACTTTTAAAAGTAAGATAATTAAAATAAGACATTTTTATCACTAAAATTTAGTAATTGTACATCATACATTTATTTGTATTTTGTTCACTAGCGGATGAAAGTTTCTAAAAAAATAAAAATAAAAATAGAGATTTAAAAATTGAATTTTATTATTTTTGTACATACTTTTTTAATTGCTATAAAAATAATTTTACAAAAATTCAAATTAAATGAATAAATTATTTATCAAAAATAAAATTAGTTTTGCACTTATAAAAAGTTAACTTTTTATTTTTTTCATAATTTTAAATTTTTTACAAATATATGAATATAACAACTTAAATATAAATATATTGAATGTCAAATAATTTAATCAAATATGTTAAATTATTAAATAGTTATTATTATTTTGTATAAAAACTATTTTAATAATTTTATATAAATAACTATTCTGTGAATGATCACCTTTAATAAAAAAAAAAAAAAAAAAAGAGCAGTTTTGTATGATTAGTGTAATCTGTTCAGTTGATAATCATGCCATTTAGCTTTATCATTTGTGTTATACAAGAAGCAATTAAATAAAAAAAACTTAAGTTATTTGGAATAATTTGTATTTAATTAAAATTATTTATATATTAATTAATTATTTATATTTGTAAGTTAAAGGCAATTATTTATACTATTTTTTATTAATCTTATTCTTTACTTACAAGAATAAATCTCTCTAGTAAAAGAATATTATAATCAGTTAGATAGATTTTGGGATTTTTTTTATTTAAATTAAATAAATATAGTATTTATGAAAATAAATAAACGTTGAAGTAATTACAAAAATACATCTTCAGTCATATCTCGAATGCTGAAGATCATTGTCGAAAATGATCACATCTCGGATGCACAGACCCCGTTCTTTGATAGGGCGTCTATGAGTCATATCTCGGATGCAACCGTGATATAAAAATGAGCATATATCGGATACACTGCATCCGAGATAAACGCAGATTCCTAATGCACCCCTCAGCATCTGAAATATCGTCAAGATTATAATTAGGGTCTCAACACCCAAGATATGTGTATTATGATATAGATGTCTCTGTACCCAATATATGTTGTAGAATAAGTCTATTTATAGAGACCATCCCAATACCTCGTCTCACACAATTCACAAACCATTATTCTCTTTCTCTTCTTTCTGTTTTGTTCTGATGGAGAATAATCAATTCTTCTTTATGGTGGTTTATCCCAATGGAATAGTCAGACACGGTGATAAAAGAGTGATTTTTTAGTCTGACAAGACTGTCATGTTGCACACTTACTGGGTTGATAGCCTGGATGCGCAATCTGACGTAGCTGGACATCATCGTAAGGTGTACATCGGAACTGTTGACATAACGTTAAAGGATCTTAATTAATTAAATGATACACCAATGCATGGAAAAAAAATACATAAACCAGACTCTATCGTACCTGTTCAAATGTCAATGCATCGATACGATAACGCAGACTCTGGATCCTGTCATCATGACAATCTCTGTTTGCTACCCTAGCCCTGCCAACCTACGCAGATCAAAGATAGTTTAACAAAATTTCATTAATTATATTCCCAATATCTATTACGTGTCTACTACATGGTAATTAAAAATTAATTACAATATGCACATACCTATAAGCAAGTGGGAACCTGACCACGTCGTACCCCGCCGGACTAAAAGACGGGAACTTATGGTAGATCCACGATACAAGAAGCGACATACAACCCGCAATGTCTGTCACATCACGCGATGCCATGGTGCACAACGAGTGGTACGTATGACAGAGCAGTGCAGACCCTATGACAACTGGCTGCACCGATCAAAATCCTCCAACAGCAGTAGCCATCTTAAAAGCACAAGTGTAGCCGACTTGTTCGTGAACCGAAAGCCCCCCAATCAGCATCATCAAGCAGCATCGGGCATACTGACAGAGTGTCTCAGGGGCTGATCCATCAGGAGTGTGTGTCATCCGGTCCCTAAGCCACGTCATCCTGACCCCAAAAACCTGCTTCCCTCCCTCCAGCTATGGTGGTAGTCTGGCGCCCAATAAATCCTCAACCCACTCCCATGTCGGGTATCTGTGCAACTGCTGGAAGTCTCTAGTACAACCCCCAACGGGCTCTCCAGCAGTGCGTAGTCCAATGTGGTAGGCAATATCCTAGAGCGTAATGTTGGCCTCACCCCATGGAAGGTGGAACGTATGGGTCTCCGGCCTCCACCGCTCGACAAATGTAGAGATCAAGAAATTGTTAAACCTAAAATCCCTCAACTTTACTGCATGCCCAAATCCCGCCACCCATATATAGGGCAACATGATGGGCGGCAGCGGGAGACCGAGGGTCACACGGCGTGGCAAATGTAACCGTAATCTCTGCAATTCCCAAAATAGATAACCAGTGCATATTAATTATATCTAAACAATTAATTGTTGCTAAACATTTCTAAAACTTATAATCCACCTAGATAAGCATTTACATTAAATGTAACATATATATATATATATTTATTTTACTAACAAGTTCAACAAGAGTTACTTATTTTATTCTTTTAACTTAACTCACAATTAAGTACTTATTTGATTTATTTAACTTAAACAATTATTTTCAATTGTACAAAGCATGCAATGATCCCAGGTATACCAAACAAACTAATGTAACTTTTCTAACTTTGTCAACTCACTGTACCCTACTCCACTAACTAAGTCGCTAACGACTAAGAATCTAAACCTATTAGAAAAAAAATCTAAGAATCTAAGCCTATTATTAACTAACAATAAAAAAAGTTAAACTACTAACCTCAAAGTCCAACGCTCTAGCTACATGTCAAGTATTATTCAGTCTATTATTGATGTCTCCTTCGCAGACATATTGTCGGGGGGCTATATCTTGTGAAGGAACTCGATTTCACACGTCCAGAAGCTCACAAATTTGAAAAAAAATGGTTCTAATCCACATTCTTCCCAGATGCTGTGACTTATATACACAATCGTGCATATCTCAGATGTTGATCCCCCATCTTGGCTATTTGCATTTATCTCGGATGCACTGACCCCAATCACGAGACGATCGTATCTCAGATGCAGTGTATCCGATATATGTTTATCTTCATATCATGGTTGCATCCGAGATATGACTCACATAGCCCTATCACAGAACGGTGTCTGTACATCCAAGATGTGGTTATTTTCGACAATGACCTTCAGCATCCGAGATGTGACTGAGAATGTATTTTTTTAATTACTTTAATATTTATTTATTTTCGTAAATACTATATTTATTTAATTTAAATAAAAAATCCTAGATTTTATCATCATTGTTATTCATATATAAAATACTAAGAATAATATTAATATGAACGTTACAAGGAGAAAAAATAGAGTTGTATTTATACTTGTAAATACTATAAATTCAAAAATAAAATAAAATCTATCAACTATTGCATGGAACAACTTAATTGTGAATTTAAATCAGATCTGCTACACATCCAAGCAATATTGCCATCCAAGTCCAACTAAGTGAACCTAACACCAACAAAAACTGCTCTCATTAAAAAGAGCATGATTACTGATAAACCCCAATTTTGTGGTTTATATTGTGAAGAATTTGGGGGGTTTTGTCAATATTTCTCACACTTATTCACAATAAATGCATGGTTTTGTGTTCACTTCCTAATATTGCTCCATGATGAAAAACATGCTTATTTTGCCTTAAAATTGCCATATTTTAATCCTCTTCTATTGCCATTCGATGCCGTGATGTATTTGTTGAGTGATTTCAGAAATTATAGGGCAGGAATGACCTAGAAGAGAGAAACAAAGCATGTACAAAAGGGAGGAACATGAAGATTTGAATTTTGGGAAAAGCAGCGTTGGCGCGCACGCGCACTCCACGCACATGCGTGGATGAGGATAGTTGGAAGCGACGCGCAAGAATGGACGCATCCGCGCGGATCAAAAGATTCCTATCGACGCGCACGCGCACTTGGCGTACACGCGTGGATCACGAAAGCAATCAGCGTGCACGCACGCATGGCGCGCACGCGCGGGAAGCTGCACGTGACCTCCTTAAAGGAAATCGTGCCTGGCAATTTCTGAGGCTCATCAGGCCCAATTTCAAGCTGTTTCTGCATGGAAAAGACCCAAGGATGCTAGGGGGAAAGGGGGGATCAATCATTTTACACTAAGACACATTTTTAGCTAGTTTTTGGTTCTTTATTCTTCTAGAGAGAAAAACCCTTGTTCCTCTCTAGATCTAGTTTTAATTTGATCTTCCCTTGTTGAATTGTGAATTGGATCTTGTTAATTACTAGCTTTAATTGTTCAATTTGAATTCCATAGTATAATTTTGCTTAGATCTTGGGATAATTTTATGAATTCTTATCAATTGTCATTTTATACCCATTTCATGAATGTTGTGAATCTTGACTTGTTGATGTTACATTGATGATTTCTATGATGAATTGTGTTGTTTGGATAATTGTATGTTGATAATTGTTAGTGGGTACTTGTTGATTTCAATTTAATTGCTATTTTGAACATGTCTTTTGTTAATGCTTACCATGTGTTTGATGAATTGTTTACTTTGATTATGGAGTAGTTCTCTTCACTCTTGGCCTAGGCTAAGGGAGTTGGGTAAACTTGAGTCATTGGGTCTAATAGATTTGATGATTTGGGAGCCATTAGTGGTCAATTTGATAGCCATTGACGCTAACCTTCTACTAAGTCAATTAGTAGGGAGGTTAGAACTTATGGGTTGATGTTGACCAAACCATTTGACGTACTTCAAGTATAGAAGTAGACTTAATGAGTTTGGTTCCTCATAATTGTCAAGATATGGTTATTAGACAAAGATGGTGACCCCAATTCCCATGCCTAGCCAAGAGTTGCTTTTATCATTCCTATTTGAAAACCCAAATTCTTAATTACTTGTCTTAGTTATAGTTACTTGTTTAGTTATAATAAAATCATATTGAATGTTACTTGTTAGTTTGGAATTGCTCATGTCTTGCTTAGTTATTTGAATTAGTTTCTTGCATTATAAGATTACTTGCTTGTTAAGATTCCCATTTATTTTTGTACTCATGACTCACAACCCCGGATTTCTACCCAATGTTGAAGCATATGTTTGCCCATTCCTTGTGAGACGACCCGAGGTTTGAATACTTCGGTTATTTCTATTGGGGTTGAACTTGTGACAACCAAATCCCTCTTCTAAATTTGATATCCAATGCTTGTTGTTGGTAGAGCTATACTTGCAACGCAACTTTATTGAGAAAAATCTTTACCGATACAACCTTGGGCGCCCATCAAATTTTTGGCGCCATTGCCGGGTAATTGTTGCAACATATGCCTTGATATTGGTTATGTGAATATGTGAATATTGTAGATATTTTAATTGCTTTCAATACTTAGTTATAGTTTAGATTTCATTTACATTTGTGCTATGACTCTCAAGTTTGATGACTCGGTCTCAACCGAATTCTAGCTTAGCCGATTTTGATCCCGAGATTGAAAGAACTTTGTTACATACTCAGCAAGCTAGACGGCGGTTGGATTATACGGCTAGTACTTCGGCCTCTCTTGAGGAACATACCGAATCACTAGGCGATACCGAGAGTGACTTGGAGTCTGCTACTTCCTATTCTTCTGTTGGCACTAATAATACATCTTTACATCCTATAGGTGAGCCACACATGGCGGAGCCACGACGGATCACTTTGCATGAGCAAGGAGCTCCGGATATCATACTTCAACCGTTGCAAGCAAGGTATCCTAACCTTGATCCAAACTTTGAATTGAAGAGTAGCTTGATACATCTACTTCCTAAATATCATGGGTTGCCAGGTCAAGACCCCATCCGATATTTAAGGGATTTTCAAGTTGCTTATTCTACGGCTCGAAGGCATGGAGCTGATGAGGTGGCTATCAAGGTTTTTGCTTTTCCTTTCGCTACCGGATGAGATTGTGACTAATTGGAATTTCTTGAGAAGAGAGTTTCTAGATAAATTCTTTCCACTGGAGAAGACCGACTACATCCGGAAAGAGATTTCTGGCATAATGCAAAGAGACTAAGAGAGTTTATATGAGTATTGGTCTTGATTCAAGAGGCTATTGAAATCTTGTCCGCATCATGGAATGAACACTCACTTGCTCATTAGCTACTTCACCGGAGGTCTTTGTGTGGAAGATAGAAGATTGCTTACCGGTTCCCTTTCGAAAAACAAGATGGAGGGAGAAGTTGGAATTTGATAAAGGATGTTGCCAAGGCTACACAACACACAAGGGTGAGAAGTAATCCTCTCAAGGGTGTGGTAGAACCATCCCCTTCCGAATCAAGTCTAACCAAAGCACTTGGAGATATGACTACCATCCTTACCCAAATACAAAAGTATCAAAAGGAATACTACTCCATCCAAGCCGTCTAAGCTCCACCTCCGATTGCTCAACTTGAAGGCCCTCCTAGGATTTGTGGTTTGTGCTCTAGCACCACATATTACACCGATCAATGCCATCAAATTCAAGAGGAACATGCTCTTATAATAGCCAATGTGAATTACAACAACCATCCACCTTATCCTTCTCAAGGCCAAAACAATTACCATCAAGGTGGTAATCAACATCAATGGTGGAGGGATAATGCACCAGGAAGCAATCAAAACCAAAGATGGAACAACTCTTCTTCTCACCACAACAACAACCAATCTTCATCTCAATATCACCATAACAACACCAACTACCAAGCCAACCAAAGTCATCCCAACCAAAACCAAAAAAACTATACCAAGTACCAAGCACCACACCATAGACAACAATCCAACCAAACTCCTCCGTCTTCCAACAATCAAGTTGATGAGCTTAGAGCCGCCATGGAGAAGCGAGATGAGAGCAACAAGGCTCAATTTGATGCCTTGGGCGCTCAATTGGCTAACCTCACCAACATGCTTTCAAAGATGACCATGTCAAACCAACCACCAACTCCCAACAACAACACCAACCAACCCTCAAGTTCTTCTAACCTTCCATCCTAACCCCAACCAAACCCAAAGGGCGGTCTCAACGCCATCACTCTATGGTCGGGAACTACATTGGAGGAGATACCTCCAAGGGTCATAGGAGACATTCATGAGGAAGAAATGGTTGTTGAAGCTTCACATGAAGAAGAGGTGGTAGACAAAAGGCATGAGGAAGAAGGAGTAAATCTCAAGGAACCCAAGAGGAAAGCTATAGTGGATGAGTCCATTCCTATTCCATTCCCTTCCATGGTAAAGAAAGCAAAGAAAATACCGGAATTTGATTTGAACATGCTTCAAGTATTCAAGAAGGTTGAGGTAACCATACCACTTCTTGATGCTATCCAACAAATTTTAAAGTATGCAAAATTTTTGAAAGACTTGTGTACACACAAAGATAGGATAGGAGAATTGGAGCCATTATCCTTGGATAGTTCAATTTCTTCCTTGATGGAACCTATTCCAAAGAAATGTGGTGATCCTGGACCTTGTTTAGTGTCTTGTTGTATTGGTGGATGCACTTTTCATGATTGTATGTGTGACTTGGGAGCTTGTGTAAGCATCATGCCACTCTCTATCTATATGCGGTTGAATTTAGCTCCATTAAAGAAGTCGGCGGCGAGGTTTACCTTAGCCGATAACAGTGTGATCACGGTAATGGGAATAGCGGAAGATGTACTTGTGGCGATCAAGGATTTGGTTTTTTTGTTTGACTTTTATATCCTTGAAATGCCTCCAACAGAAAATAGAAGCTCATCCTCCGTTCTACTTGGTAGACCCTTCCTCAAGACCTCTAAATTCAAGTTAGATGCCTTCACCGGCACATATTCCTTTGAGGTTGGAGACAAGACCATCAAGTTCAATTTAGAAGAAGCCATGAAACACCCTCCTGAAGAACATTTCGTGCTCTGATGTGATGTGATTGATGAAGTGGTAGTGGAAGTGCAAGAAGAAGACCACAACAAGTTGTGCTACCCTATTATTGAGGAAACGGATGACCAAGAGGATGAACATGAGAAAGTTGTCAAGAATGAACTCCGTGAGCTTGATGAAAAGGAACCTCAGCTTGAGGCAAAGAGTGAATTGAAACTCCTTCCATCTCATTTGAAGTATGCTTTCTTAGAGGACAACCAAAGGTTTCCGGTCATTATTGCTAGTGAGCTTTCGAGTGAAGAAGAAGAAAAGCTCCTAGATGTTTTAAGAAAGTACAAGAAAGCAATAGGATGGAGCCTAGCGGATATTGTGGGAATTGACCCCCGCAAGTGCATGCATAGGATATTTCTCTAAGATGGGGCTAGGCCGATTAGGCAACCACAAAGGAGGCTCAACCCGACCATCCTCGATGTAGTGAAGAAAGAGGTCACCAGATTACTGGATGCGGGTATCATATACCCAATCTCCGACAGTGAGTGGGTGAGCCCAGTTCAAGTTGTCCCCAAGAAGTCGGGCATCACAACAGTCAAGAAGGACGGCGGTGAAATGGTCACTAAAAGAGTACAAAATGCATGGCGAGTATGTATTCACTACAGAAGACTGAACGCCGCTTGACGGAAGGACCATTACCCCTTGCCCTTTATCGATCAGATGCTAGACCGCTTAGCAGGTAAATCTCACTACTGCTTTCTTGATGGATTTACTGGCTACTTCCAGATACATATTGCTCCTGAAGATCAGGAGAAGACCACGTTTACTTGTCCGTTTGGCACCTTTGCCTATAAAAGGATGCCATTTGGACTATGTAACGCACCCGCTACTTTTCAGCGGTGCATGACGAGTGTCTTCTCCGATCTAATAGAGAATTATCTGGAAGTCTTTATGGATGACTTCAGCATTTATGGTACTTCATTTGATTGTTGTCTGGAGAACTTGGCCAAGGTCTTAGCTAGATGTGTTGACACTAACCTTGTCTTAAATTTTGAAAAATGTCACTTCATGGTACGACAAGGCATAGTGTTAGGACATGTAGTATCTCATGAAGGCATTTTTGTAGACCCGGCCAAGGTCGATGTTATCACCACTTTACCTCACCCCTCATCTGTGAGGGAGGTCCACTCATTTTTGGGACATGCAGGATTCTATAGGCGCTTTATCAAGGATTTCAGCAAGATTGCTTTGCCATTATCGCGCCTACTCCAAAAAGATGTGGATTTTGAATTTGACAGTGAATGTGTGAAAGCTTTCGAAGAGCTAAGGAGAGTTCTTACCACGGCACCGATTGTGCGAGGCCCCAACTGGACGTTGCCATTTGAGATAATGTGCGATGCGTCAAACCGTGCTGTAGGTGCCGCGCTTGCACAGCGCGATGGTAAACTCCCTTATGTCATTGCTTACTCTTCTAAGACACTAGATGCAGCACAATCCAACTATACCACTACTGAAAAAGAACTCTTAGCTATTGTTCATGCTTTAGATAAATTCAGATCTTATTTGCTAGGGTCAAAGATAGTGGTATACACAGATCATGCAGCTTTAAAGTACTTATTGACCAAGAATGAGTCAAAGCCTAGACTCATACGTTGGATCTTGCTTTTGCAAGAATTCGACATTGAGATTAGGGACCGGAGTGGATCTCAAAATCTAGTTGCGGATCATTTAAGCCGTATTGAGAATTTAAAATTTGATCCATTTCCGATCAATGACTCATTCCCATTGGATAGTTTGCATGCTGTGTCGGATAGCTTTCCTTGGTTTGCCCCAATCGTGAACTACTTGGTTAAGAAAATCTTCCCTCTAAACTTTTCAAAAAACCAAAGGGACAAGTTGATGAGTGATTCCAAATACTATATTTGGAATGACCCTCACTTGTGGAAGAGGGGCGTGGACCAAATAATTCAAAGATGTGTTCCGGAGTCTGAAATCCAACCAATTCTTGAAGCTTGTCATTCGTTCGAATGTGGTGGCCACTTTGGCCCACAAATGACCGCTAAAAAGGTGTTAGATTGTGGATTCTGGTGGCCAACCTTATTCAAGGATGCTAACTGGTTATGTGTGTCTTGCCATCAGTGTCAGAAGTCGGGAAACACATCCCAAAGGGATGAAATGTCTCAGCAACCTATGTTGTTCTGTGAGATATTTGATGTATGGGGCATTAACTTTATGAGACCGTTTCCCAACTCTAGTGGGTATCTGTATATTCTGTTAGTGGTTGACTACGTGTCAAAGTGGGTAGAAGTCGTACCTATCTGCCTTGACGATGCCAATACCATTGTTTCTTTTATTAGAAATCACATTGTATGCCGTTATGGGTCGCCACGAGCAATCGTGAGCGACCAAGGATCCCACTTTTGTAACAGGAAGGTAGAGACATTGCTCAAGCGCTATGGAGTATCGCATAAGATTGATACTGCTTATCATCCGCAAACAAATGGACAAGCGGAAGTGTCTAACTAGAAAATTAAGAGAATTTTGGAGAAAGTGGTCAATCCACAAAGAAAGGATTGGAGCCTCCGGTTGGGAGATGCACTATGGGCGTATAGAACGGCCTACAAGACTCCGATAGGGATGAGCCCCTTTCGGATCGTCTATGGCAAGGCATGCCACCTTCCGGTGGAGATTGAGCATCGAGTCTATTGAGCGGTAAAGCAGTGCAACATGGATTTAGCCAAGGCGGGTGAAGCTAGGAAGTTACAACTAGAGGAGCTTGAGTGTTTGAGGAACGAGTCATATGAGAATGCCCGGATCTACAAAGAAAAGACTAAAGCATTCCATGACCATCACATCCGAAAGAAGGACTTTCAAGAAGGTGATGAGGTCCTCCTCTACAACTCAAGACTTCGATTCATGCCTGGCAAGCTCCGCTCTAGATGGGAAAGGCCTTTCAAGGTGAAGAAGATAAAGTCCTATGGAGTGGTGGAGTTGTTTGATCCAAAGAGTGAAGCAACTTTCAAGGTGAATGGACATAGAGTGAAGAAGTATCATGGCTATAAGCCCCCAAAAGAGCTAGAGGTGTACCTATTGGAGGATGCACCAAGGAGAGAGGAAGCTTAAGAAAAGGACTGTCCAACTTAAGGACGTTAAAGAAAAGTGCTAGGTGAGAGGTACCCCACCGTGGTAAGATTTTCCTTGTATATACCATCTTGTTTGTAACCTTAAGTTCTTGTGAATTTTGTGATTTCTTGATGATTGATTGATTGCATAGGAATGCTAGTTTTATTCTTCTTGTTGAATAGATAGGATGTTAATGTAGTTTTCCTCATTTTGGTATGGATGAATTGTTGAAGTAGGGAGAATGCTATGTTTTGGATTGTGCATGATATTGTGAAGTATTCTCTTTGACTACTAGCTTAAGCACCTACCAAGTATGTGTTAGAATAGGACTTGTTGTAAAAAAAAAAGAGAAAAAGAAAAAATGGGCACCGACGCGCCAGCACACTGTGCACGCGCGCGCCGGTGGTGCAATTCCGACTCCTGGGCCTATTGCCTGAGAGTTATGCCCACTTCATACCCAACTCGCACCAGGCGCTCACGCATCCGTGTACTTGCCGCTTGTGTGCACCATTGCAATTCAACCATCGACGCGCAAGCGCACTGTGCGCACGCGTGCCAATGGCGATATCTGAACTCTCTGGTACAAAATCCAGAGACTTGTGCCAAATCTGGGCCAATCTTGTGCCAAAACTGACGCGTCCGTGCGTGGTACGCGTCCGCGCCAGTCACGATTTCCTTCAGGTACGCGTCTGCGTACTGTGTGCGTCCGCGTGCCTGCACCACATGCTAACTCTGGTACAAAAACCAGAGACTTATGCCAACTTTGTGCACGTTCTGTGCCAGGGGCATGACTCCCCTTGCGCGTGCGCGCCACTAACGCGTACGCGTCCCTTGTTAAAACCCTCACCGACGCGCCAGCGCACTGTGCGCGCGCGCGCCGGTTGCGCGAATCAGTTTTATAACTTCGCGCTTTGTTCTGTTTCCCTTTCTCAAACCCTTTCTTTTCTTAATCCTTTTTCTTCTCCCTCCATCATACCTCCTTGTCTTCTTCTTCTTCCACAATCCACTACCACCGTCTCCGGCCACTCACCGGTGACAACCACCTCTTCCGGTGGCACTCCATCTCTCCTATTTCTTTTCTCACCTTCACAAAAGAAAATTCAACCTTGTTCTTATATACTTCTCAAGGTTTCACTTCTTCCATTTCTTTGCATTATTTCTTCTAGTTAGATTCTTCTTGTTGCTTTATTTAGTTTCTCTTTTAGTTGCATGATGATGTTTCTTACTTTTTAATTGCTTGCTTTTCCCTTTTCCTTATTTTTCCATGGATGATTGAATTTGAGCTTAAATTGCTTTAGTAGATCTTTTGTCATTCTTTTCCTTATCTTTGCCAATATGTAATGTTTATGTGAAAATTGATGTTTCATTTTGGGCTTTAAATTGATTGAGTATCTCATAATTGCTCTTTGCTTGATAATTGTACACCAAGTGTTCGAGAAAATGCATGAATGCCATTTTGGTCTCTTTTAATAATGCACCTTCAATTGAATGCTTCCCCTCATTCACTTGTTGTCTTCTATACACATTGAGTCCACTTTGCTTGTTAATTAGATACTCATTGAACATGAATTGATCTTTGTTATGGATGCTTGAGATTACTCCTCTCATGCCATTGCATGCTTTACTTCCTCTTGCATCCCATGCCAAGTATTGTGAACCATGTCTTTATGATTACTTTGTTGCAAGATTTCTTTCGAACACTATCCTTCACTTGCATGTCTTTGTTAAAATGATTCTTTGGGTTTAATGTTTTCTTATTTCCCTTCCCTTTCCAGGATGGCCACCACGAAAGGCAAGGAGAAAGCTTCAAGGAAACCGGCCGCAAAGAGGGCACCCGAAAGATCAACTTCTAAGGCGCACTCTTCATTAGGAGCCAAATCTCCATCCAAAAAAGCTAAGATACCCACTCCTATTGATGAGAAAGAAAAGAGCAAACCGGCAAAAGATTCTTCAAGGTTCCCCAACCGCTTCTGTGAACTTGTGTTCCCCTCCATGGTTGTGAGGAACTATCATCCTGAGCATCTACTTGCTCCGCCGGACAAGGTTGCTCCTTATATTCTATCCCGCATTGAATGGCGAAGATGGGAGTTTCTTTTGAGAAAACCAAGAGAAATCAACCTCTCTTGGGTGGAAGAATTTTACACTAACTACCATCTCCCCTCCCTTCAATCGGTGTACATGCACTGGAAGCAAGTCTCAGTTTCAGAAGAGGCTATTCAGCAAGTACTTAATGTCCTACCCGTACCAAGTGACATGGATGGCTACCCAGAAGTCTTACGTCAGCGAGAGAAGTTTGGATTTGATTGGGACTCGATCCTTCGAGTCATTGCTGAGCCGGAGATATTTTGGACCTAAGGTCGACTCCGGATGAAACCCAAGAGCATTGACGCTCGCTTCCTCACTGTAGAAGCTAGAGCTTAGGCCCAGATCCTATCCCACTATGTGCTACCTAGCACCCACAAGTCGTCCTTCACGGCGGATCTCGCCTTGCTTGTTTGGTGTGTTCTCACGAAAAGGCCGGTGAACATTCCGTTTCTTGTCAAGCAAGCGATGAGTCAAGTTCACACCTGGGGTAATTTGTCATTTCCAGCATTGGTATCTGATTTAGTTGCTACTGCGGGTGTTCCTTGGGAAGCAAAGGACAGGAAGATTATAGTTCCGGCTAAGGGCGATATGGTCACAAGCGAAAAATACTTACATCTCCCCATGAACAACCCAAGCCTTGACATAGCTCCTCCATCTACTATTCCTTCCACTTCATCATCACCACCATGACAAAGATCTACACATCAAAGGATAGAAGATCTACACCGGAAGCTTGATAGATATGAGCGGCGCAATCAACGCCGATACACTTACATCAAGAAGCTTCTGCGTTGTGTTACCCCTAGCATGGAGGAACCCGAAATATTCACATCCACCTCAAACCCAAGTGATGGGAGCTCTGAAGGAGAGGATAGTGACGGTTCTAGTCCCGAATGCCCTTTGCGCATTATTTGTAGCACGGAGGACCGTGCTAAATTCTAAGTATGGGGAGGTCGTTCGACCGATCTCCATGGGTAACAATCTCTCCCTTTCAATACCCATGGATTTATCTTTTTCTTAGTAGTTAGTACATTGTTAGTACATTGCATGTGTAGTTAGTTTTGCTCGTAGATACTCCTTGCATGATAGTTAGTTTCTATGGAGTTGCTTGGTCAAAACAATAACTTCTTTTCCAAGAAACTGTGTTTTGGGCTACCCTACCAAATTTTTTAAAAAATTTTTGCAGTAAACTTGCTTTAAGAATGTATTTTGGAACATAGTGATTGAGCTAAGAACACAAGCATGTAAGTTTTGAGCCTATTGCATGGTTACATCTTCTAACCATTATTTCCCATTCTTGTGTGCATATCTCTCTCTATGATTGCGATCCTTGTTTTGTCTGATTCTATATGTCCATCACTTTGTGTATGAATGCATTTACATGATTGAGACCATCATGTCAATAGTCACTTTTCCCAACTGGCCTTAACCCTTTTATCTACCATTGCTAACCAATTTTGAGCCCATGATAAACCCTTTTTGTTCTTAAATAGAGCACATCAACAACCTTAAGTGAAAAATCATGAATGTCCCTAAATTTGGATCCTTGATTAGCTTAGGTAAGTTAGGATGTGTATCATTCAATTAGGAGGGTATACTTGGGAAATTTGGGTAGATATATAGGTGTATAATTGTAGTGTAATTAAAAATTCTAGGATTTGGGAACATACTCATGTATTGAATGATTGGACTATATGCATTGAAACTTTTGTTCACAAGGCCCCCAAGAAAAGGGGATAAAAAAATAGTAACAAAAGGGGACAAAGAAACCCCAAGACAAAGTAAAGAAGAAAACAATGCATATGGGTGTGAATTGAAAAGAATGCATGAGTATGCAAAAAATGTGAAACTCAAGGGTAGCTAGGTAATGTATCATAGTTGTATAGATTGTTCTATGTATCTAGTAGGATCCTAGGTTAATCAAGGACTCAAATTTTAATCTCACTTGGCCATATACATCCTTACCTTCACCCTAGCCCCGTTACAACCCATGAATAAGACCTCATAATACTTGTAAGCATACATTAAGTAATTGTTGATTGTTAGATGAAAGACAAATCTTGGAAAGCATGATTAGGAGAAGATTGAGTGATGAACCCTATACACTTGAGCGAATAGAGCGGATACACTTCCGGTGAAGGTTCGATGCTCAATTCTTTGTTCCCGACTTTCACAAGCGTTCATCTAGCAAGTTATATGCACTCCTTAGTGATGTTCAATTTGGTAGGATTAATGAAATTCCCCATATGTTCACATGTGTCCTTGGAGGTTAGATTCGCCCTTGACCATGTAGGTAGATGATTTTACATTAGTCGCATGCATTCACTTAGGTAGTTTACATTTCATAAACCCTTTCTCGCCATGATCTTTGGTCTTTTTATTTTAAGCACGAGGACATGCTTGGTTTAAGTGTGGGGAGATTTGATAAAACCCAATTTTGTGGTTTATATTATGAAGAATTTGGGGAGTTTTATCAATATTTCTCACACTTATTCACAAGAAATGCATGGTTTTGTGTTCACTTCCTAATATTGCTCCATGATGAAAAACATGCTTATTTTGCCTTAAAATTGCCATATTTTAATCCTCTTCTATTGCCATTCAATGCCGTGATGTATTTATTGAGTGATTTTAGGAATTATAGGGCAGGAATGACCTAGAAGAGAGAAAGAAAGCATGTACAAAAGGGAGGAACATGAAGATTTGAATTTTGGGAAAAGCAGCGTTGGCGCGCACGCGCACTTGGCGCACACGCGTGGATCACGAAAGCAATCAGCGCGCACGCACGCATGGCGCGTACGCGCGGGAAGCTGCACGTGACCTCCTTAAAGGAAATCGTGCCTGGCGATTTCTGAGGCTCATCAGGCCCAATTTCAAGCTGTTTCTGGATGGAAAAGACCCAAGGATGCTAGGGGAAAAAGGGGGGGATCAATCATTTTACACTAAGACACATTTTTAGCTAGTTTTTGGTTCTTTATTCTTCTAGAGAGAGAAACCCTTGTTCCTCTCTAGATCTAGTTTTAATTTGATCTTCCCTTGTTGAATTGTGAATTGGATCTTGTTAATTACTAGTTTTAATTGTTCAATTTGAATTCCTTAGTATAATTTTGCTTAGATCTTGTGATAGTTTTATGAATTCTTATCAATTGTCATTTTATACCCATTTCATGAATGTTGTGAATCTTGACTTGTTGATGTTACATTGATGATTTCTATGATTAATTGTATTGTTTGGATGATTGTATGTTGATAATTGTTAGTGGGTACTTGTTGATTTTAATTTAATTGCTATTTTGAACATGTCTTTTGTTAATGCTTACCATGTGTTTGATGAATTGTTTACTTTGATTATGGAGTAGTTCTCTTCACTCTTGGCCTAGGCTAAGGGAGTTGGGTAAACTTGAGTCATTGGGTCTAATGGATTTGATGATTTGGGAGCCCTTAGTGGTCAATTTGATAGCCATTGACGCTAACCTTCTACTAAGTCAATTAGTAGGGAGGTTAGAACTTATGGGTTGATGTTGAGCAAACCATTTGACGTACTTCAAGTATAGAAGTAGACTTAATGAGTTTGGTTCCTCATAATTATCAAGATATGGTTATTAGACAAGGATGGTGACCCCAATTCCCATGCCTAGCCAAGAGTTGTTTTTATCATTCCTATTTGAAAACCCAAATTCTTAATTACTTGTCTTAGTTATAGTTACTTGTTTAGTTATAATAGAATCATATTGAATGTTACTTGTTGTTTGGAATTGCTCATGTCTTGCTTAGTTATTTGAATTAGTTTCTTTCATTATAAGATTACTTGCTTGTTAAGATTCCCATTTATTTTTGTACTCATGACTCACAACCCCGGATTTCTACCTAATGTTAAAGCATATGTTTGCCCATTCCTTGTGAGATGACCCGAGGTTTGAATACTTCAGTTATTTCTATTGGGGTTGAACTTGTGACAACCAAATCCCTCTTCTAAATTTGATACCCGAGGCTTGTTGTTGGTAGCCCTATACTTGCAACGCAACTTTATTGAGAAAAATCTTTACCGATACAACCTTGGGCGCCCATCAAATTTTTGGCGCCGTTGCCGGGGAATGGTTGCAACATATGCCTTGATCTTGGTTATGTGAATATGTGAATATTGTAGATATTTTAATTGCTTTCAATACTTAGCTATAGTTTAGATTTCATTTACATTTGTGCTATGACTCTCAAGTTTGATGACTCGGTCTCAACCGAATTCTAGCTTAGCCGATTTTGATCCCGAGATTTAAAGAACTTTGTTACATACTCGGCAAGCTAGACGGCAGTTGGATTATACGGCTAGTACTTCGGCCTCTCTTGAGGAACATACCGAATCACTAGGCAATACCGAGAGTGACTTGGAGTCTGCTACTTCCTATTCTTCTGTTGGCACTAATAATACATCTTTACATCCTATAGGTGAGCCACACATGGTGGAGCCACGACGGATCACTTTGCATGAGCAAGGAGCTCCGGATATCATACTTCAACGTTGCAAGCAAGGTATCCTAACCTTGATCCAAACTTTGAATTGAAGAGTAGCTTGATACATCTACTTCCTAAATATCATGGGTTGCCGGGTCAAGACCCCATCCGACATTTAAGAGATTTTCAAGTTGCTTGTTCTACGGCTCGAAGGCATGGAGCCGATGAGGTGGCTATCATGGTTTTTGCTTTTCCTTTCTCTCTTGAAGGGCAAGCAAAGACATGATTTTTTTGTTCGATATTTTCTTCTTTTTTTCTTGGATTTATTCCTCTCCAGAGAGTAAATCAAAAAGAATTATGAGAAAATGAAATAAGAAGGTAAAGAAAAAAAAGATGAAAAAAAGAAGAAGAAGCAGTAGAAGATGAGGAGAAAGAGGAAAAAGAGTTGAATTGTGCAAGATAACAAGTCCAAAAGCACCTTAGTTCACTCAGAAATGAACCGAAATCATATAATGATTGCGACACAATTAACTAAAAAATAAACTGAAATTACATAATAGATTGCGATACAATTAACTCAGAAATGAACCGAAATTACATAACAATTGCGACACAATTAACTCAGTTCGAAAATAATCACACAAACAAGACTGAATCATGAACAAAAACACATTGAAAATCAATTTTGGGATCAGACAACATCATTAACATGGGAAAAATTCAACAATAACAATAACGATGATAACGATAACGACGATATGTATAAGAAGAAGATGATGATAACGATAACGATGATGATGATGATGGTGGAGGAGGAGAAGAAAAAGAAAGGAGAAGAAGAAATTCAAATGAGAAAAGAAGGAGGATGGGACGGTAGTATTGTTGGTGATGACGATAACGAAAGAGAAAGATAACAAAAAAGAAGAAGAAGAAGAAAAAGCATGTGATTCTAAATTACTTAAATGAACTTAAATGTTAAAATTGCTTGGACGTGGAGAATAATTGAATTTAAATATCATTTTCAACTAAGTATGAATATGTTAACAATGATTATGTTCCATAATTATAAAAGAGCACACACTTTTTGAATCAAAACTCTTAAAAGTTTCTATTTTTTTTAAAATACTTCTAAATTGATGTTTTTTTATTAAAATTTTATTAAAAGAACAAATTAACACATGAAAAATAAATTAACATATTGTAAAGAATTCGCTTGTTGAGAATTTCTAGAATCGCTAATATGTTAAATTGGTATACTCCTGTTTGAGTTTTTTTTCCTATTTTTTATAATAAAATTAAATTTATAATTTTAAAAATAATAATAATTATTATTATTATTAAGGAAAGGATAATTTGCACATTTAGTATTAGAGAATGACAATAATTTGCTATTATCTTGTAATGGTAGAATTATTACATGTTAGACGTGTTACTGATGTGTCATTCAACTATTGAATTAGGATAAATAAATTTTTCGTTAAAATTTGTAATTGAAACTATTTCTTTTTCTCTCTCTTTTATCTTTCTAAATTATCTTTCTAAATGAAACTATTTACCAACCGACCATTGTTCCATTCTATTCTTAACATACCATGTAATAAGAATAAGATTAAAATCATTTTCTGATTTAGATTTAGGGTTTTAGTTTTACTGTTTTAGATGATGTTGTCACCCATCCTTCCTTATATGTATTATTCATTATTGATATTGTCGATATTACTACTTATTAAAATGCATACTGTATCAACATTATTGATTAATGACAAAATTAATCCAAAATTAAATGTCATTATATATGTTGATTAAGATTGACGAACTTTAATATTATTATTTTTTTTATCCATCACAAAAAGATATATAAAGATAAACGAACGAAACGAGAGTTATATATATTTTTTTTTATCCTTTTTCTCCTATTTTTCTGAACGACATGGTTCATAGGTCTACTCTCATTCTGCAGTAGCAGTTATTAATGCTAATGCAATAATTTGTTAAACATTTTGCTTAACTAGGAAGACTTTGAACTAACTTATTCATTAATTTTTTATTAACATGTAACTTTAAAATTTAGGTGAAAGATAGAAGAAAATAGTTAATCATAAAATTGAAGAATTGATCAAAATAAATCATGAGAGTATATATATATATATTTCAATAGGTTTTTAAGAAATTTTGGATTATTAGATGTTTTCGTTTTTTAAAAAAAAAAATATTACATTGAGGTCTTTGAACTTTACAAAAATAAGACATATACCGTTTGTTTTAGTGTACATATCCATCAAGATATAAATACGGTAGTATATATGTGGTGTTTGTTTGCTGAAACATAAAATCATGAAAGACACCGTCAAACACAATGTAACCACCCATCAAAAACTTATATTTTGTGTCTCTCTTAAATGTAGGAGACACAAATTTTTTACTTAAGACACTGATTTTTGTTCAATTTTATCCCTTAGTATTTTAATAATTCCAACTATATCCCTTTCATCTTCCACCTACTTTCCTCTCCAGTCTTTCTTCATCTTCTTCTCTCTCACAGTTTGGTGCCCAGAAACAACCATAACATCAAAAGGAGAGGGCAGACAAGTAGAGACAAAATTGGTGACAGAGAAAGATTGGTGCAGCAGCAAAGGTGTGGTGTCACTACAACCACGGACGACTCCGACGGTGGAAACTAATACCACGCTTGTGGCGGTGGCTGAGAAGAACAAGTCTGCGCCATGGGAAAGAAGAGACTCGTTCGTAACAACTAGAGCCAGACATCACAGGCAGCAGCGGTGAATTGGAAGAGCACAGAGCTGAAAAGACAACGACGGAACCAAAACTAGTGATGGTGAGGAAGGAGGCCACAAATCAAATCTGCAGAGCCAACGAAGCAACCGAGGGATCCCAAATCAAATGAAAGAGGATGAGCATCCAAAAAAATTCAAAGAGATAAGAAAGTAGCAATTTGGACCAGCAAGAATTGACGCCAGAGGCGGGCATCCGAGCAACCAATCTTGATGTGGTTGGTGGCAAAAGATAGCATCTCTCTACTGTTGCATACATGGAGATGGTATTATGATGATTAAATTATAAATTTAAGAAAAAAAGATAAATAGGTCCCTGACCTTTTTTTTTGCGGATATTTTTGTCCCCCCAGGATTGAAAGATACATTTAAGTCTCTGACTCCTCCAAAACCTGGACAAATTTACACCTCCATTGAAGTTATTCCATTGGATCCGACGAAAAAGTCTGACGTGGCTCCCGTTATGCTAACCTGGCCATTAGAGGAGCACACGTGGGATTGACTTTTTCAAAATAGGACATACGCGTCTTCCCACTCCAAAATGGAGCCATTTTACCAAGAGTCCTAATCTTTCAAATTTACCAGCCCTAATTTTCGAATGCATAGAAAGGGTGAACGGAAAGGGGGCAGCATTTCGTCCCATGGCATCCAACGGAATATCATCAAGCTCAAGAAGGAGTGGATGTGGAGGAAGACAAGACCAGTTCACTGCGAGCTCGGGTCTTAATGCAAGAGATGAGAAAGATGGCGTCACACCAAAGTACTTTTGTGGAGTATATACAATCATGTTCATGTCAAAGACGAGCAGTAACTCTAACAGATTATTTCTTGGGTGTCCATTTTATAAGGTAAGTAAAGCAACTATGTGTGTTTGTATTAGGCTTTATCCTCAAATACCAGATTATTTCCGTGTTGTGTGGACTGATGTGTAGGTAAGACAACTATATTGCAAGTTTTTTTTCTGTGGCTTGATGAGCATATTGCAAGACTTGGGATCACTGATACAAGGTATCTGGGAGAAAAAGATACTGAGGATGTTGAAGAGCATCATAGGAAGCAAGACATGGAAAACAGGATCACATGTTTGGAGAAGAGGTTGTTTGCTTTAGAGATGAAAAAAAAAAAACTCAATAGGATGGTGCATATATGTTGTTTTAATTATCCTGAGTGTAGCTGTTTTAAAGTGTAGTAATTGATCAATGATTGAACAAGATAAATGTGCTGATTTCTTGTAAGACAAATAAAATATGCCATTTGTATAAATGATTTGAATACCCTGTATCAGTAATAGCCTGTATGTTGCAATGTATATATAAAATTAAAGTTGACAAAACAATAGCTAAACAAACATTCAAGAACTGACATTAAAGTTGTAAAATTAAACATCTAAGTCCAGAATTGATACAGAAAAAAAAAAAGGAAACCAGTTTGCCAGTAATGTATATGGCTATATGGCATGTTACCATTAACAAGTTTACTATGACCGAAAACCAGTAATACAAAACAAGTAACAAAAAAGAAAAATTGTATCTAGAATTTGCCATAAACTATTACAAAAGCACACATTTAGCCCAAAACAACATAAAGGCACAATTCTTCACTCCTATATCTTCTTGGATGATGTGTTGGGAATGAACTTGAACAACCTGATTGTGGCAGTACTTGCAGCTGCTAATGTCTCCTTGGATTTTGATGCACTTGGTAATGTTGTTGGTGGAGCATCCTGACTCTGTGCTGCATGCTGTGTGTTAGATGGGATTCGACCTTGGGCAAGTGGAAATGGTGGCCTGAAAACCTTCTGCTATGGTCTGGACTTTGATTGTTTTGGCCGAATTTTGTCATTGACCATGGATAAAACTTTTCCTGGAGGTTCAAATGGAGGGGTTAATGTGGGGGACCAGTGGCCTGGATTGAGTAACTGTTGGCCCTGGTAGTACTATCAGAAGGGTGGTTCGTGTTGTTGTTCTTGGACCTGGTGCAACATTTGAAGGACTTGGGGTAGCCACATTCAAAACCTGGATTACAGACACTAAAACATGACAAAACAATTCATGCATGTTACATCAATTTAATCAATAAATTTATCAAACAATGACAATGAGAAACAATGCATCATTACAGTAGGCTATTATTGCTGGCTTGTTGAGCTGCCTAGTTGGCTGCTAGATGTATCTTGGGCATAGAAGTATAACAGATTATTACCTATTGTATATTGTATTTAGACAAAATAATCTCTAATGTATATTGTACTAAGACAGATTAATCCTTAAGCATTTATGATATAGACACAAAAAACCTATAATCCTTATCACTACAACATTTTTGGCCTAAGGTAACCCTTATTCGAAGCAACATTTAACAAAAAGTTGCCTTAAATAGGCAAAGACAACATTTTTGACGAGTTGCTTTTGAATAAGGCTAAGATAACAAAATTTTTGGCCACCCACAAAAATTGTTGTCTTTGACATCTAAAACAACACTAAAAAAATGTTACAATATAAAATATTTGAGACAACATTTTTAAATAAAAATACAACATTTTATAAAGGTTATAAAAAAATTGAATAAATAACATTTATAAAAAGTTGCCTAAAATTATTCACAGTTACAAATTTTAGAGGAAAACTTTTCATATTCCCAACAATTATTTTCCAATTAAATAACTTAGAAAAAAAAGAAAGAAAAGACATAATTGCTTCATCAGTACGTTCATCACTTGCTTCATCACTTAGCTTCATCACTTCATCACTATACCGTAACCCTAACATTTGAAACGAACCACCACAGATGGCCACACACCCTCCACTGACCGTGGCTTTCCTCCACAACAACTGCAACTCTCAATCGCAGTGTTGTCCATCCCAAACGGCGACAGCGTGGTGCTCCCTTCCACGGTCGTCGGCACGTTGCTCTCCTCCACGGGCTTCTCTGCGCGTTGCTCTCCTCCACGGGTGTCGGCGCGGTTCTCTCCTCCACGGACGTCGGCACGGTCATCTTCTCTACGCACACTGCTCCACGGCTCCTCCTCTTCCTGTCCCGGCTCCAGGTACATAGTCTTCTTCGAGAAACCCCTTTCCTTCTCCCGCTTCCTCTTCTTTCCCTGTCTCGCCTTCTCCTCTTCGCAAGCTCCCACAACACTACACGCAGCTGTAACCCCACTCCTCCTCCTCTGCTTATTAGTAAGAAAGCTTCTAAATTTTATTATGAAATGAAATTTCTGAATGCATTGATTGTGAATGAAGATTGGGAATATTCTGAATTTTAGTATGAAAATAGAATTTCTGAATGCATTGAATCTTAATTTTTGGGGATTCTTAATAATTCTGATTTAGGGGTTTTATTTCAATTTTTCTAAAGTTTTCATAGTTTTGATTGTTGCTTCTTAGGGTTTTCTGAATTTTTCTACATTTTGATTATGAATTTCTGAATGCATTGAATCTTAATTTTTAGGGCTTCTTAATAATTCTGATTTTAGGGGTTTTATTTCAATTTTTCTGAAGTTTTCATGGTTCTGATTGTTGCTTCTTAAGATTTTCTGAATTTTTCTACATTTTGATTATGAATTTCTGAATGCATTGAATCTTAATTTTTTGGGCTTCTTAATTATTCTGATTTTAGGGATTTTATTTCAATTTTTTTGAAGTTTGCATGGTTCTGATTGTTGCTTCTTAGGGTTTTCTGAATTTTTCTGCATTTTGATTATGAATTTCTGAATGCATTGAATCTTAATTTTTGGGGCTTCTTAATAATTCTGATTTTAGGAATTGCATAATTTCAAGTTTTGATATTCAACTATCAATGATTCATTACTAATACGTAACAGACTTCATAAACTCTCGATCTTAAGCGAGACAGTAATCCAAATGATTCAAATGATGAACTATTTTATGGCTGTCATGGATTGTTATTTTAATTGCTATTTTATGGCTATCGTGGTTGTTGTTTTAGTATCTACTTTATGGCTGTTTTATGGTTGTCATGGTTGTTGTTTTCTATGTTATGGCTGATTTAATTGTTGTTCTATGGCTATTTTATGCCTGTTTTATGGCTATCGTGGTTGTTGTTTTAGTATCTACTTTATGGATGTTTTATGGTTGCCATGTTTGCTGTTTTATGGTTGTTTAATGGCTGTTTTATGGCTGATTTAATTGCTGTTCTATGGCTATTTTATGCTTGTTTTATGGCTATCATAGACTGCTATTTTATGGCTATTTTATGGCTATTTTGGATTGCTGCCCCTATTAGTTATCAATAGGTTGTTGGATTCTTTCATTGAATTTTTATCACTAAAAATAGACGTATCATATATTTGTGTGTATAGGATAAACTTGATGATCTCCAAGAAGTTGGAGAAACTCCTACTAATGCATTTCAAAAAGTTTTTGGTAAAGAGAATCCAGGAAGAGTTTGATGTTATGGAAGAACTGTTACAAAAATGTCTCTTAAGAAAAATAAAGAAATAGATGAAATAAAAAAACAAAGTGAAGAGAAGGTAACAGCTTTAAAAACTGAATTAGACGACCATAAGCAACGGCTGCAAGGATTGGAAGATATTGTGAAACTTATGTTGCAACAAACTTCTCCTAGTATAAATGTTGATGAAGCGCTTTCTCTCTTGCGATCTAAGCAATCGTCAGCAAATAGTGCACAAGATCCAAATTTAGTTCCTCGGCATTCTCCTCCATTGACTCATATACCAAATCATGATTAGGTATGTGTGCTAAATTGTTGTAACACTTGAGTATACATATTATTGTATAGCTGATGATGTTTTGACTATAATTTTTTTGTTCATTTAAATTTGACTGCAGCTTTCTTATTGTTGGATGAAGTTTTCTGAAGACATAAAGGCAATTCTTGGCACAATGGTGAAGCACAAAGTCTTTTTGGTTTCAAGTGGACAACTTAGTTTCTTTTTTGTTTAAGTCTTTTTGGTTTCAAGTGGACAACTTAGTTTCTTTTTTGTTTAAGTTCATCATCAGAAAAATATGTATTTTGCTTACTTATGTTTATTATTTATTTGACTTGGTAATTTAGCAAGTATGTTAATTGGTACTTGGAAGACCTTTCTATATATATGCAATATATATTATTAGCTTATTCAAATGTGGGTGTTATATATCCTTCAAATATCATATAAATATAACAAAGGTAAAAAATATATTATTTTAGATATTAAAAAAGAGAACCTAAGAAAAACTCAATAAGATGTTGCTTTAGTTATTAAAAAAAGACAACTGCAAATAAACTTACATAAGTGTTGCATTAGGTCTATAAAAAAAGCAACTTAAAAAAATCTGGATAAGTGTTGCTTTAGGTATATGAAAAAGGCAACTTAAAAAAATCTGGCAAAGGGTTGCTTTAGGTATATGAAAAAACAACTAGAAAAAATTTGCACAAGTGTTGCTTTAGGTATATGAAAAGGCAACTTAAAAAACTCTGGACAAGTGTTGCTTTATGTATTAGAAAATACAACTCATAAAAAGTGTTGCCATAATGTCTCATCTAAAGAGTTGTGTTTGGGTACTCTAAGGCAACCCTTTCGCGGAGTTGCTTTATTTGCAAAAAAATCAACATTTTTTGAAGGTTGCCATAAAAAGGGTTCCATTTAATACACAAAAGTGTTGCCTTAGACTAAAGGTGACGGCTGTATAGCCAACTCCCCAAAAAGCATTGCTTTTTGTTGGAAAGTATTGCTTTTTATCAAAGGCAACACTTTCCCTTATCATAGGCAACGTTTTTAAAGGGTTGCCTCAGCTCGAATTTGTTGTAGTATTAAAGTGAACTTACATCTGGTGGGGGAGTTGATTATGACAATAGAAGCACCACCAGTGATTGGGAGGTGCTAGCTCCCTTCTTCTTAGGTCTCTTTGTCTTTGGCTTCCAATTGGGGATAGAATGAACTCTTTTACAAGTTTTGTAGTTGTGCCCCTTTTCACCACACTTGCTGTAAGACACAAAGAATGATTTCTTTAATTTGTCTCCTTACATGAATGGCTCAATTGGATCCTTATGCCTGTTATGCACCTTAGGCCGTCCAATTGATCTTTTGATGATGGGTGGATCTGGCTGTGAGAATTCAGATCTTGGCCAAAATTCTGCACTTGGTAATACAATGTGCATACGTCGTTGGGATTGACTCTATACACAGCCAGGAGTGCACATAATCTTGTGGCAAATTACATCTTTTTCTAATGGCAGTAAGTGCATGTAAGCAAGACATGCCAAAAATAATGAAGAAAAATCAGACAATGGTAACAAAAGAAATAATGATATGGTTTATAATTGATAATGTAACTACAGTAGGTACCAGTCAATTGCCATATTTTGCATGAGCAAGTATGCTTAATGAGATCTACATCCACTTTGGTTGCTTTGCGGCTCACCTCAAACCTCTTCCGTTCGTTGTCACCAACCCATTCCACCATCCATTTAGTGCTAATTTTGA
The DNA here is from genome assembly GCF_003086295.3 of Arachis hypogaea. Taxonomy (NCBI): domain Eukaryota; kingdom Viridiplantae; phylum Streptophyta; class Magnoliopsida; order Fabales; family Fabaceae; genus Arachis; species Arachis hypogaea. The sequence goes on from NC_092050.1 coordinate 22,049,208, forward strand.
TGAGCCTTTCTATTCTCTTTTGCTAAATTGGTGCTAGCTTGCCAGGATGGTTGTCTAGTACTCATTTGTGGTTCACCATCCTCCTCATTAGATAACACCTAATTTCTTCATACATAATTAGGATAGGCTTGCATCTGTAGTTAACGATCTTTGCATTAAAGACCTCACACGTTATTTATGAGGTTATCTACCTTTGGACCATATGAGAAGTAAGTCTTTACCCATGTTTCTGGCTCAAACTTACTAAGGTATTCCCAAGAACCTTGATTAACTCCCTTCAATTTTTCCATGCATTTCTTGAATTCTGGTATAGTAGTGCACCTAGCACACTCCCAGACAACCTCTCTGATGTATAAGTCTTTGAATCGGTTGGTGAAATTTTTTCAAATGTACATCACGCAATTGTGTAGCTTTGCATGTGGCATGACTTCCTTTAGAGCAGGCAATAAACCCTACATTGAGGAGGATTAGAAAAAAATTTCAGCCATCCACTCACAAAGCAATCAGAATATAAAGCAAAATTATCATATGTAAAGTAAATATAACATATGCAAGATTAGACTTTACCTTCTGTTGGTCCGACATAAAATTTCAACCATGGTTTGCAACATCTCCTAAGTCCTCTTGAAGAAGTGTGAGGAACCACTTCCAGGAATCCTTGGTTTCAGGCCTTGAAATCCCATATGCAACAACATAAAACTAGTTGTTTGCATCCTGCGCCATTGCTGCTAGAAGCCAACCCCCATAATATGTTTTAAGAAAACAACCATCTAAATGTAACAAAGGCCTACATCCACTTTTGAATCCTTGTTTACAAGTATCTAAGCATATATATAGTTTATCAAATACAGGGGGAGCTTGTGGAATTGGCATGAGCTCCAATCAGGCTGTTGATCCTGGATTGCTACTGAAGATCTGATCAGCATAATCCCTAAGTCTCTTGTATTGTTCCCTTTCGTTGTCCATAATCTTATTTTTTTTGCCTCCTTTACTGCTTTATAAACCATTTAGGGTGGGGACACAATGAAAATTTTTCTTTAAGAAATTCAGTTGCCTTTTTTGTGTTCATATGTAGTTGGGTACACATCTTCTTCTCAATTTTCTTGCTAATCCAATATTGATAAGCAGCATTACTACCTAAATCCCTTGCACATGTATGTTCCTGCTGGTAGGTCTTGACTTGATAACATTGCAAAGTCTTATTGTATGACAAATGCACCAAGAAAAGATACTCCTCATCTTTGCAACTTACTCTGACTCTCTCTTTGTCATTCTTGATCTAGTTCAGCTCCCTACTCTCAGCAATAAATGAGTCTTTTACCACCTCCTTAAACCTTTCAACAGTGAAAAACCTAGTTCTTAACTCAAATCTGCCTTCACAAAAAGCATACTCATCATCAAACTCAGGAAATTGATTCCTATTGCCTTCATCATCTAATGATATGGGAGTATGCAAAGCTTCAGACTCATACTCAAATATGATATCTTCCATATCTATTTGGACTTTACTGACATAAAACTCACCTGCCACTGCATTATTGGGCTGCACATTAGGCCCATCACTTCCATCAAATTGCTCATTGGACCCATCAATCCCATGAGCTCCACCTTCATCACTTGTTCTAACATTAGCATTCCCGCTGTTTTCACCTCTTGTCTTCGCCCTCATCCCATATTGCATCTTCTTCTTTTCCACCTTAGAGTTTGTCTTTAAAGTTTACTTTTTTGCAATTGGCTTCTTTGGGGTCACTACCTTCTTTTTACCCTTCAGACTTCTTTTTCTCTTGCCACCAACCCCTCCACTACTGTCAATTTCAGTATTATCACTTTCAAATCTAGCTGGTGGAGGTTTATACAACACATCCTCTGTGCTCTCGTACCCATCATCTGAGAAGGAGGATGTCTTAAGTCTCTCTAAAATATCATCTATGTCCACTGCGCCATCATTGTCCTTGTCAGGATTATCAATAACTATGGGATCATCGATAGGGTGATCAAAGTATATGTAGAACCCAGTTGTCTCTTGGTTCTTCATTTTGTTCTCTCGTATGGCATTGATCCCTATATCCCTAGTTAATATGTTCAACCCAGACTCAATATCAGCACTTGTTGAATCATATCAATATACTGCCTCATATGACTGGTATCCCAAATCCTTAAACAATGTTACCAAGTCTCCAAAATTCACAAAATCCAAGTCCATTTCAGGGAACTTCTCTACCTTTCTATTTTGATAAACTAAGGAACCATCACTTGTTCTGACAAAATTACCTCCATGATGAAAAATCGGCACCACAAAAATATCAACCATCTGAAATTAATCCATGAATAACTATGTGTAAGTTCAACCAACTATGCACACAACAGATAATATACTCACATTTCAAATAGCAATGGCTCTCCAACACCAAAAATAAAATTTATCAATCAAACACCTTTGTCCTAATAGAATTCCTTCTTCAAATCTATTACACAAGATTTTAAAAACGATTTTTATACATCAGTACACTATTTTTACCCACACTATTAACATGCACACAGAATGCCTTCAAAATTAGTTCATAGATGCATAACCAAAACTGCATCGCTAGGCAAGGTGATCTTACCTTCTGACAAAGACAGCAACCACGAGCACAATGCAACCTTTTTTACCCTCTCTGACACTGACTTCACACCACAACGATTGCTCTTCTACGTAGTGATTTTTTTTTGGAGGGATAAATAGAGAGAAGGGAGTTTGATCATTTGTTTTCTTAGGATTTTCAGTAATTCTCTGAGTGTGATATGGGTGTTATAGGTATTACATAAAGGGATTAAAGTGTGTATGGAGGGCTCTTAGTAAAACGGCATCGTTTTAGAGTAGGAGGACTCATATGTCCTGTTTTAAAAAGATCCATGCCACATGTGCTCCCCTAACGGCTAGGTCAGCACAACGGGAGCCACATCAGACTTTTCCGTAGGATCCAACGGAGTCACGTCAACGGAGGAGTAAATTTGTCTAGGTTTTAGAGAGATCAGGAACGTAAATATATTTTTCAATTCTCGGGGACGAAAATGTCCACAGAAAAAAAAGGTCAAGGACCTCTTTATCTTTTTCTCAAAATTTAAAATAGCATCAGGGAAGTGGGAATGGGTGTATTAGAGGGGAGTGATGTTCCATGAATTGGGTTGGGTTTTAGCCCACATGAATCGGTCCATGACAAAAAAAATGAAGAGGTAGTGGTGCTGATATGATGAAGGTAAAATTGATATTTAGTATAATAATGAATTATATGTTCTGTGGGCCCCATTCCCCATCCCCTTATGTTTAACAGATAGAAGTAAACATGCAGACACAGGAGTAGAGTTGGGGCTGTGGGAGAGAACGACGCGGTGGGAGAGAACGACTCGGTGAGACAAAGTGGAGACTGGAGAGAGTTGGGAATGTGGGAGAGAACGGCGTATGGTGCTGTGGGAGTTTTGCAGTTTGAACAAAGTGGAGATGGAAGAGAGTTGGGGCTGGGAATAGAGAGTAGATGGCGCAGCAAACAACACAGTGAGTAGGGAATTATGAAACGGTGCGATAATTGTAAGCAACTGAGATGAGAAATTCTTTTGTCTCAGAATTATGAAACAATGCGACAATTGTAAGCAACATAGATGACACACTTGATGGATATAGAATTGTTAATTTTTTTTTCTTTTTTTTTTTGGTGACTAAATAGAAAGGAAAGAAAAAAAAAATAGATACAAAATCAAATTAATTGACTAGGTTCATGTCTAAATCTATTAGATGTTGAAACTCACTCCATGATTGATTCTCATTCAAGTGATTGTCCGCACTAGAAGTAGCTGCTCTAGCCATATAATCTGCAACACTTTCTTTTATTTTTTTTTTCCCTTCCTTTGGTAATAGAAAAATAAAAGATAAAAAAAAAGAAAGGAAAGAAAAAAAAAACAAGAAGAATAATAAATAAGGTTGTTTTTGAGATATTATTTGTTACAACTAAAAATTTTAGTGAAAGAATTATTTGTTCCAATCCAATTGTTGGAGAACACGTAAGCATCTAATCGTTCTACGTAAGATTCAGCCGTTAAAAGTTCACAGCAAACCTAACAGAAAAGCCAAGTTGTTTAACAAAAATGATTAAAGGTGGTATTGTTCTTATCATATAAAGGTGGATCCTCTTTTCATAAAATGAACAGAGTCGGGGCTCCTGTTAAAATGATTCTGGTGGTTTCAGTTTTTATATATATATTATAAATATAAATATATAAATAGATAGATAAATATTCAATGTTCAATTATTAATTTTAATATTATCGCAATGTGTTACTGGTGGGATGAAGAGGATGAAGATGGTATTGAAGATGGGTTGTAAAAGAATGAAGAATGCCGGGGTTAAGTTTGGAGTGAATGGGTTGGGTGTTTGAGGGGCTTATTGGTCATTCTGAAGTTGAATCAGCTTAGAAAATACAAAATAGAGAGAGCTCGAAGTAGAAGGAGTATTTGATCATCGGACTTGGAATTTGGCAACTGGAAAGCAAAGACAGTAAAGACACGCAACCGAAGGAATTGCTTCCGAGCATCGAGTTCAACGCATCTCAACTCGGTTCACTTCTCCAGATCCAGATCCAAATCCAATCATCTCTTCTTTTTCACGTAAGGAAGTACAGCCACATGCTTTACTACTTGCAACTAATCTCGTTCAGCTTCACTTTGTAACTATTGCTACTTTTACTTTACTGATCTAAGTTGTATCTTGAAGACTATGGCTATTTATGTTACAATTTATTGCAGTATTTAGTTCTTTTGGATTTATTTGATTAGGGTGTTCGGGTGGTGTAGGCACATCATAGGTCAGAACACATGCACAAACTTGATCCAGGAAGTCAGCAATTTGAATTCTCAGAAAATACAAATCAGATTGGTTCTTCATGTTTAGAAAATGAACAAAAGGTGCTAATCAGTATGAAGAATAGCACCGTCTTTGATGAAAAGTTACATCAAGGTTCTGATAATATGAGAGGGAATTCTCTTATTCAACTATCTGCTCCTCCTCAATATGTTTTGGTAAAGAGTTCTCAGATTGGAGAAGGTTCTTGCGATAAAAAAGTTACTGTCGAGCCAGAACTGGCCTTTCGAGATTTATCTGATTATAACTCACAAAGGAAATCTCAACCAGCCTCCCAAAATGTTCAAAATGGATCCGTAGAATCAACTAACTCAATAAGTAGCCTTTTTGTTCAGGATCAAATGCAGCCGAGTCCTGCACAAGAGAACATGAGCTCAGTGATTGAACACTTGGACCTGCCTACTGGGGATGTTGCAGGAAATGATGGTCCTAACTGTTTGCAAAGAAAGTCTAAAAGGCTGACTCAAATGAGGTTAAAGTCGGAGGACGGCAGAACTCCAAAATTACTCAAGGGAAAATATACACTCAGGTCTTCGAGAAGCAGTGACAGAGCTTTGCAGTCGCAGACTCGAGAAAAATGTAAAGTGCCTGAACTAAGTAGCGACTTGATTGATGTTAAAAATGTTGGAGAGAAAAAGAGAAGAGGGAGGAAGAGAAAACAGTGGGGAGGAGAGGGGATTATTGATGAATTTTCAAGAATAAGGAGTCACTTACGATATTTATTGAACAGAGTAAGCTATGAGCAGAGCTTGATTGATGCTTATTCTGGCGAGGGCTGGAAAGGATACAGGTATGTAAATTGTACCATTACCTTGTGCTCTAGTTAACTTGAAGTATTAATCTGCATTAGGATATGATTTTTGGAGGCTGATCTAGTTTGATCTCCTTTAATTCAGAATACTATATTATTTTGTGGTCATTCAGAATTCAATGGCACATTTTAAAGGTTTCAGGCTGAGTTATCCTGTATATGTAGAATGCTACTTTTATGAGTTGAGTGACTGTAGAAGTCTATGCCTAGAACTTTATCTGTTGCACTTGGATAAATCAGTTCACTGAAGTCTTAGGTCCCTGGATTTGAAATCTGTATTCAAATTGCATCATTTTTTTTTATTCATCAAATTCCTTAAGAAGAAAATATTTATATTTAAGTATTTTACCGATACCTCATTTTCCCCAATGCTTTGTGAAGGATTGGTCTTGTTGAGAGAAAAAAGAAAGGAGATAAAGATTAATGAAGTCTGATTTGTGTCTTAAGCTACACAAAAGAGAAGCTGTTATAAAGAGTATATATATATATATATATATATATATATATATATATATATATATATATATATATATACCAACTATTGTTAATATCTTATTAATAATGTAAATATTTAAATTAACAAGATATAAATTGAACAAAACCACTATTAATAATATAATAACATCTAATAAATTAATAATGAATTAAATATTAATACTCACAATATGATTGAGTAATATGAAAGATTGCAACAAAAGCTTTAAAAGTGTTTCAAAGTATGAGAGATTGTGTGTAAATGCGGATGCTTTACAACTCCTTCCCCCTCCCCCTTTTATAGTGGACTATCTATCCCCTTTATTCTCTTATAATTTAATCCCTAGTTTTGCAAATCTGTTTGCTTTTTCTGTGGGCTGATTCAAAGATTCTGTCTTGAACTTGATGTGTTTTGTCCTAGTTGAGAAAATTGGTAGCGGGTTTTGTAATTCTGCTGTGATTCTGTTAGTATTCCGCTGATGACTTTTGTTATTTTCTGCATGCGATGCTTTTGTTGATCTCTGAGCTGTCTTGACACTTCTTTTTCTGATGTTGGATAAGTGTCTGTTTTTTTGATGATTCTAGGACTTTTTTTTAATCAATCTCCAAATGGGTTTTGGGTGTCTAGTATGTACAGTCCTAGGTTGGACTGAACTTCTTCATCTTCATCTGTTGGTTTTGCTTTTATTGCTTTTAGAGAATTATGAATTTCTTCTTCTGAGGTAACCGCTACAAGGGCAGACATCATCTATTTTTTATGAGTTAAGAAACGAGTCTCTTTTTCGTATGATATTTTTTCAAACCCTGAACTGTGGCTCAGGGGTTCTGCTCTTTTATGAGATATAGTCATCCAATTATCAACGGTCTTTTTACTGATTAAGTTAAGGTCGAATTTATTCCACCTTTTTACTTTTATGTTTCGAATTAAATATTGGATGCTTGGAGTGTCTTCATATTCTGTGGAGTCATATTCCCAGATCATTATTCAGCATATTTCCATAGTGGAAATGAAGGAAATGAGCTTATATCCATCTAAAAATGAGGTTTTGATTTTGAAATATTCATAAGCCATGCTAACCTCCTTTGAAAAAATAACTTCTATTTGTCCAAACTCTTGGAACCATACCTGAAACCATTTGAAAAATGGTAGAGAAATTCCCTTGCAGAACCATATGAACCAGGAATGTGAATTCGGAGAAAGATATAGGGTGTTCCACCAAGGATCTATGTAATCATAATAGGAATAATATTGAGGTTCGAATTTTCTAGTAAAACTTTTACAGTGAAAGGGAGGTCTTTCCCATTCTGATAGGGTTATTACTTTGATGATCTTAATTTGGGAGTATATTATGTCTTTTGTGGTTGGGTCTTTATTGTGAGTTAATTCAATGGATCCTGTGTCAACTAAAATAAATTCATAAAAAATTCGGATTTTTTGAATACTCACTGGAGGGTAATGGAAAGTATTTGAAAAAATTGTTTTGTAAAAGGTTCTTCTAACCATCTTGAACCACTCTTTTTCTAAAGCCATTATTTTTATGGGTATAAGTTTTTCATGGTAAAGATGTTCTTCGAATAACGGTTTAGTTTTAAATTAGATCAGATAATTGTAATAATGTATATCGGTTAACTGTAGGAACTTCATGTAAGCTCTTAGTTGATGCAGATGATTTTTCGCTCTTACCTGTGACATTGTCAAAGGTTTAATGGTTAATTGTTTAACTTGTATTGAAGTTGCTAGTTGGTCAAGTGGTTGACCATAATCTTCACTGCTTACTTGTTTCTTGTTCATTTTTTACCTTGCAAAAATTTTCTTGTTAGAAAATCAGGCAATGCATCTGATTCACCTTTAATATGTTTAATAGTAAAATCAAAACATGATAATATAGCTTGCCATCTAACAAATATTTGTTTAGAAACTAAATTTTTAACATCATTTTTTAATACGCTAAGAGCAGCTTTACAATAATTCCTGATTAAGAAGGTCTTATTGAAAACGTAAAACACACAAGACAATAGCTAATATCTTTTTTAATAGTGGCATAATTTTTTTGGGTTGAATTTCATATACCAGAATGATATTTAACTATTTGCTCTTTTGATGAGTTTGGAGAAATTTGTTTAAATATTCTTCCGTATACTAATTCTGAGGTGTCCGTTTCGAAGATTAGACTTGCCTTAGAGTCTAGTATACTCAAACAAGAAATTTCTTTCACTATAGTTTTAATCTTTTGAACTATTTTGGATATGTCTTCTGTCCAAGATGGAGGTTGTTTTCTTAATCTTTTATATAAAAGTTCACATAAAGTTCTTATTCATGGTAAAAATTCGGCTACATAATTAAGACATCATAAAAATCTTTGTAGTTATTTTTTGTCAATAATTTCATCCGAAAATTTTTCTGCAAATTCAACAAATCTTTTAATCGGAGTAATCGTTCCTTAAAAAATTTCATACCCTAAAAACCTTACTCTTGTTATAAATATTTTTATTTTCTTTTCAGTTAAGTCAAGACCGTTTTCCTTTATAATATTAACGAATTTTTTTAGGTGTTGAATATATTGGTTTATTCCTTTAGAGTATACAAGTATGTCGTCTAAATAAAGTATGGTAAAATCTACCTGAGTAAAAAATATTAATCATAATTTTCTGAAATTTACTTGGTGCATTTTTTAATTCTTGAGACATTACATTCTATTCATAATGTCCAAAGGGTACTATAAAAGTTGTTCTATATCTATGTTCTTCTTTTACTGATATTTGATAGTATCCAAATTTTAAATTAAATTTAGAAAAGATAGTATAGTATTATTTAATCTTTTAATTAAGTCATTTTTGTGGGTAAAGAATATCTTATCCATTTTAAGGATTTATTTAGACACTTGTAATTAATTACTAACTTTGGAGCTCCTCTTTCGATTTCTGAGACTTTCATTACATAAAATTCTGTACAATTCTAAGGAGACTTTGATGGCCTGATTAGTCATTTGTCTAAGTATTCTTGGATTTCTTTCTTACAATACGTCAAGAATTCTTTGTTCATTTGGATTATTTTGCTTTAGTGGGGATATTTTTTTTATTAAAATCATCTTCATATGATAGAAATATTTCATGTAATTTTCTATAATGAAAAACTTTGGATTTAGGCTGCACAAATCTTTTTTTATCCTATTTTTTAACATTTTTATTACGTTTTGAATTTTTTTATTTTCTAATTGCTGTTCTATTCTCTTATATATAATTTCTTGGTTCAAAAAATTAATATTTTTTTTATTATATTAAGTTGGGAGATAGCAATTTGTTGTAGTAAATTTAGTTCTCTCCTCTTGAGTTTTTGTATAAATTCAAATAGAATGAGCTGGTTTGGTATACAATAGGTGGTTACTCCATCTACATCTACCATAAGAGGATATAGTAAAAGAGTGAAGGAGTTTCCTAATATAACTTGTTGGGATATTCTTTTTGTCAATAAAAAGTAGTTGAAAAGCATACTTTTCTTTTACAAATTTTCGCTTTAAAAATCTTATAGTTTATAGTCATTCTATCATTTTCTACTTTGACAATAATTTTAGTTGTTTTTTTTATAATACTTGGTAGATATTAACCCTTCTTATATACAGTTTACATCTACTCCTGAGTCTATCATGGCTATAAACTCAATTTTTTTTTCCAATCATTATTTCTATAGGAGTATACCATTTTTGGTTAATTAGTAATAGAGTAAAGTATCGTTTTTGTCCCGTTTGGAATAAGTCTCATAATTGTCCCTAACGTTTAAATCGTCCTATTTAAGTCCCTAACATTTCAAAATTGACTCAATGTTGTCCTGCCGTTAGAGATCTGTTAACGGAATTGACGGCAAGACAAAATTGAGACGGTTTTAAAACATAGGACGAAAATGTTGGGGGACAAAAACAATACATAGAAATAAATTTTAATTTTATTCTTCAGTAATATCAATTTTTTACGGTACATAATTATTCAATTATTTTTTAATCAAATCTAAGTAAATTACACTTAATTACATTATTTTGATTCTAAATAAATTTATATTTTTATAATTTTATTCTTAAAGATTTTTACTCATCATGAAATATTTGTAGAATGACTAGAATCACATTACTTTATTGTATATGTATCATTTTTTTCTACAAGTTTATGTACTAGTTATTTTACAAATATTTTATGATGAGTAAAAATTTTTAAGAGTAAACTTATAAAAAATAAATTTATTTAGAACAAAAGTAAATGTGATTAAGTATAATTTATTTAGATATGATTAAAAAAATTGAATAACTATGTATAGTAAAAAAATGATATTATTGAAGGATAAAATTAAATTGGGTAAAGTATATTTTTTGTTCCTGAAGTTTGACAAAAGTTTCAAAAATACCCTTAAGTTTTATTATGTTTCAATTTTGTTCTGAAAGTTTTCGATTTGTATCAAATATATTCTCGATGGCTAAATTTTTTAAAAATTTAAAACCAATATAACAATAATGCATAAAAATTATGCTTGATTTATTTGTATTAAGGGTTGTTCTTATGAAATTATTGTTGAATCGATCTTAAATTTTTTGAAAAATTAGCTGTTAGGGGTATATTTGATGCAAATTGAAAATTTCTGGGACAAAATTGAAACAAAATAAAACTTAGGGGTATTTTTAAAACTTTTATCAAACTTTAGGGACAAAAAATATACTTTACCCAATTAAATTTTATTTTTATGTATCGTTTTTGTCCCCAACATTTTCGTCCTATTTAAGTTTCTAACATTTTAAAATCGTCTCAATTTTGTCCCGTCATCAATTCTGTTAACAGATCCCTAACGGTAGGACAACATTGAGTCAATTTTGAAACATTAGGACTTAAATAGAACGATTTAAACGTTAGGGACAACTTTGAAACTTACAGCAAACGTTGGGGACAAAAACGATACTTTACTCTTAGTAATATTAGTTCATTAATGTAATTTTGTAGGGTTATGACTTCTTCTTCTTCCTCTATTAATTCTAATAGTTCTTTTCTTTCTTGTAACTTTACCATGTTTTCTCCTTCTAACTTCAGTATGTGTAGTCAAGAGAGATATCTTGTTGTTTTAATTAAAAAATTTCGAGTTTCAACATTTTTATTTCTTCTTATAAATGTTTTAAAGAAGTCTCTTCTTTAGAAGTTCTAAACATGTTATATATCTCTGGGAATGAATCCTCTCCATTGTTAAAAAAAATTGAGAGTGTAAAGTGTAATCTCTAACCCTTCATTGCTCTCTCTTTTATATTTATTTTGGTCTCACTTATAAAATTAATGATGGGAGATCACACTTTACTCCCTCAATTGTTAAAAAAAATTGAGAGGATCCATTTTCTATATCTCTTTAATTTCTACTGGCCTTATTTCTTCTTTGACTTTTTTTTTCTTCTAATCAGATCATTTAATTGGAATATGAACTCATCTTTCAACGGAAAATCTTTTAATTTATCTATTATAGATATTAAAGTGCTTGTTTGTTCTCTGATTAATGTATTGATTGACTTTTTCTGAGTTCTCGTAATTATATTTAAAAATTTTATACAACTATCACAACTACATATTTTTTATCCCAAACACGAGTCTTCTTCTTCTAATTCAGAAGAACCCGAGGAAGATGGTATATCTAACTATTGTATAAAATTACCTGAATCAACAGAAAAAATATTCTTTTTCTATTTCGATTTCTGATTCATTGTCAATTAGTATAGCAGCTAAAGCTTTTCTTACTTCGTCATTATTAATTTTGTTTATTTTTTCTTCTGTTTTGCACTTGTTAGCGTAATCACCTGACTTTTTACATCTACAACAAACTATGTGTTTCTGGTCACTTTTCTTTTTATTGTTCCATTTTTGTTTTTTCTTGTAGTTTTTCTTTGGCTTATTTCCTCTTATATAAGGTTCTCTAGATTGATATCTATACTTATGCTCATAATTTTTTATATATATTTTTTTAATAATTCTATTTTAGTTGCTAGGTGTCTTTTCAGTTGTAATGCCATATTATTGACAAAATTTTTTAAATTTTTGCTTACTACTCATTTTTTTCTTATTTTTTCTTGTAATCTAGTGTCAGTACATATTTCTACTTCAGTTTGTACTACTATATTATGTATTTGGCCAAAAATTAGACCTTCATATGGTATTTGAGTACCAAATAGAGATTGTAGCTTTTGTAAACTTTTTTTGAAAAGAGTTTGAGTAGAGCTGCTGCATCATCTCTCATCATAACTTTAGAGATGAAAACATCTTTATACCAATTATGATATGGTGGGACATCGTAAGTTCATTAGTTGGTTTCTATTCTGTCTTTAAAAATATTTGGGTCTTCTAAAAAATTTTTATGATTGTAAAGATTAAGGTTGCTGTGGCGTCTTGTGTTTGGTCTCCTGGTTTTACACTACTTAAAATTAAATCTTTTTCGGATAAGGCTAGAAAGTTATCCCACCATCCTTTTAATTGTCCCGTGAACCCTTTGGTGATCATGACTGCTGCTTTTCTATCACTAACTTGTTTTGCCTTATAAGTAGTTACTGCCATAGTCATATTATACATTAGATCTAAAATAATTTGTTCACTTAACCCATCACTATTTTGTACTAACTGTGTTCTTTTCTCAAGGTTTACGCCAACTGGGGTTGGTCTTGGATAATAATTCTTGAGTTTCAAATAATATTGATTTTTATGTGTTATCTTGTTAATTTTTATTATATTAATAGTTATTTTTTCTTGACTTATAGGCTTAAGTTTTTTCTTTAGCTCATCAATGTCAGCTTCCACGTTTGTTGTTAGTTTAATTATATATAACCCTACTACTAGAGGTTTAATGTGCTTTCTTCATAAATTTTCTTTTCTTGGTAGAGGTTGACTATATGGATTGAGCAATGCCATTGCATGCTATTCTGAATCATTTCAGAAGTCAACCCATTTATAAATATCCAGGAAAAGGTTAAGTTATTGAATTTTAATGTTTTTAGTATATATTAGTTCTATAAGGTTTAGTGGATGCTTGGTTAGTGGATACTGGATAGTGTTAGCTTTATTACGTGTGTAGTAATGGTGGTTATAAGAACATTTTAGGAATTAGAAATTGGACACCAAATAGCAGTTATATATATTTGCCAGATTCTAACACCCCGATTTCCTTTGGGACATGTTGTTTTACTTATATGACATAACTTTTTGGCTCTAAGGTGCTTTGTAATTTGTAATATTATTTTAGTTTATAGCCCCTTTCTTTCCTTCGTATGTTTGTGAGGGGAGTGGCGGGGATATCTAAATTGTTGGTGGAAGTGATATAATACTGGTTGCTTATGAGATGCTTTGGTTTAACCTGAACCCGGCCTAGAAGCAGCAACTTGGTTTAAAACTGAAGACTTGTATGGCTGTTTGACTGCATTGTAATTTTGCAGCATTGAAAAATTAAAGCCTGAGAAGGAGCTTCAACGAGCTAAGTCTGAAATTCTTAGGAGAAAATTGAAAATTAGGGATCTATTTTGGAATTTGGGTTTATTGTGTGCTGAAGGAAAGCTTCCAGAGTCTTTGTTTGATTCCGAAGGAGCAATACGCAGTGACGATGTAGGTTGATTCTTGACATATCAATCTTAGAAGATCTATCCTATTATTCATTGTTCTTTGGAATTATTCACTAACTTTAAATGTTCTGTGGCAGATTTTCTGTGCAAAATGCGGGTCCAAAGAGCTGACCACTGATAATGATATAATTCTCTGTGATGGTGCTTGTGACCGTGGATTTCACCAATGCTGTTTAAGTCCTCCATTGTTAACTAAAGACAGTAATATACTAACTTTTTACTCTCTTTTATTTGTTTTATTTTTATTTTTAATTTTGTGCTTTTGAGTTATCGATCATTTAAATATATTTGGTTACAGTTCCGCCGGGCCATGATATTTGGCTATGCCCAGGATGTAACTGCAAACTTGAATGCATTAAACTTCTTAATGACTTCTTAGGAACAAGTCTTTCTATTAGGGACACCTGGGAGGTCAGTGAGCAAAATTCAGGATTTTTTTTTCCTGTTACAGTTTAGTCTTCATGGTTTATTTATTGAGTTTTTCATTTCTCCTTTAATTTGTTACTGTGCAGCGGGTTTTTCCTGAAGCAACAGAGGCTGCTGGAACCAATGCGGGCCATAGCCTGGGACTTCCTTCAGTTGATTCTGATGACAACGATTACAAGCCTAAAGCTCCAGAAGATGAAGAGGATGAAGGTGGAGAATCAAGCTCTGATGGATCTGATTATGCTTCTGATTCTGAGAAATTGAAAGATTTGCATTCAGAGGATGATGATTATGATCCAAATGCTCCAGATACTGATAGGGAAGCCTCTGAAGAAAATTCAAGCTCTGGTTTCATTTCTGATGACACTGTGGACGAAGCTCAAATGCTTGCACCACAGGATGATATTATGAAGTGTAAAAGCTCTCGCAGTAAAAAGTTCAAAGTTGGTTAGAAGCCTTCTGCAGCTAATGAATTGTCATCTTTACCAAAGCCAAATCTTGGCCAAGAGAGTTCCGCTACTGTTGTCAGGAAAAGACATGTTGGTAGTGGTTTTTTCCCTCATTAAAATTTACAGGTCTATGTAATTGTAAATTGTATAACAAAAAATAATCAATCATACAGGCGTCGCAATAAATAGGTCGATCAATGCAGCTTGAAGGATGTAAATTAGTACATGTAACGTTCGTTGTGTGGTTCGTTATGTGATGATGCAATATGTCAAAGTATGGCATAAGTGTACAAGTAGAAGAGCTAAGCTAGTTCAAGAAGCAATACGAAAATCAAATTTTATTGAAGAAAGTGGCCATAGCACATAACATGATGATTGTTGGGGAAGCAGTGAATGCCAGAATAGAAATCTAGTCAAATTTTCTCCACCACCAAACCCTGAATCAAAGTGTTATGATACATGTGTTATTCTTAATTATTATTACTATTATGATTATAAATGTAATCTAGTTCTGCTAGTCGTTGGTAGTAAACTTGGCCTTGTAGTCAATCCAGAGCTGAGTAACGGGCTTGCCAAGAATCTGAGTGAAATAGTCATCGCTATAGCTGGTCTTCATCCTGTCGTTTAAGTCGGCAACAAAACCATTCTTTATGGTATTGCAGTAGTCTAAGAAGCGAGCAGTGACGTCGTAGCCTTGGAACCAGTTATCTCCACGGCCCGGGGGAGCCCAGCCCGGTGCAGCATAGCCAGCCTTGAGCCTCACGAAATCCGCAATGCCTTCTATGAGACCGGAGGGAGCCTGGCCGTTAGCATCCCACTGCAAGAGATGAGTCATCTCGTGATATAGCACTCCTGTCAGATCCTTCTTTATGTCTCCCTGGAACCTCTCTATGTATCCTGCACTCACATGGATCGCGTTGTTGTCGGCATATGCCACGCCATCGATGTTTTCGACTACCATGGTCACTTTCTGGACATTCTTCACATCATAATCAGTGTTTTGCTTATGGAAGAGCTTGTGTATGAAGTCAGCAGCATCGCTCAGAGTTTGCTTGGCGTAACCCGAGCCTACTTCTTTTTCGAAGCGGCGGCTGCCAACGCTGGATTCAGCATTGTTGGACACTGCATAGTCCACTGCCTTAGTGCCATACACGCTAGCTGCCAGGGTCAGCAACAAGCATAGAACCTGCTCATTATGGTATCTAGCCATTGAATTATATTGAGGATGAGTTGCTTTAATAACTTCGTTGGGTTTTTAATTTGCGCAATTTCGATGGTTTACAACTACTTCCTTTATAGGAGGAATTTGGCGTCAAAACAGCTAGTAATACGGAGGTGTTGGATACATGACATTTATTGGTTAGTCTTTTCTTTGGTAATGGTTCCTAAATATTACTGCATATTGTTGTTTGGATTTATGTATAAAAATACTAATGTTGGTTGATTGATAGTCTAAAGTGATAAAATTTGCTAGTTCTGTAGTAATATAGTGATATTATGTTATTCACAATATGCATGTGGCCTTATTTGATGCCTATACATCATGAACAAAAACAACTAGACTAAAAAAAAGTGGTGAACATGTAATAACTAATTTAAAACTTGTAAGTGACCAAAGCATAAGGCAAACTTGAGGTATCTGATTCAAGTACTGTTCACACTTTTTTTTTTTTAACTTCAGTATGAAGAAAACGGAAAGGTATTTTCGATCTTACAGTTATGACTTAAGACTGAAAAGTGAAAACTATACAGACAAAGGGAAAAAAAGAAATTGATTAATATAAGGAAAAGTCTAGGGGGCCAGCAACTTTGTTAAATTCTGGCCAGCATGTAACCAGCAAAGGAAAATGAACCATTGGATGAATTCTCACACCAATCTCACACCATTAAAACCATCATTGATGACTATTTGATGGCTAAAATCACAAAAGTTGATGGCCCCTAGCATTCCTCTTAATATAAATAGAGTTGTGAATGTAATGCATGACTCCTGTGACACCATTTTCAATTTTCAATGACCACGTCCTCTGTGGCTAGGCCCAGAATAAGCCCGGCTTATTGAACCCATGAAGGTGAGGTTAGGAGCTGATGATGATTCATCTTTGAGAGGTCTCATGGCCACGGCATTCATGGAGCTGCTCCAGAGCAGCAACATCATGAAGACACAAATAATGGTATTGAATGCCACCGCAACAGAACAAGAATAACCCTTCTTCATTTTGATCTTTCTTGCTGCTAGAGAAACTGTTATATTTTAGAATTGTGTGTATGTAGCACCATTAGCATTGTCACCTTTGCAATATATTGCTGAAATTTGTGTTCTTTGACTTTGACTTTTGGATGATCATGTAGTTGTAGGGTTAGTGGCACAGTTTTCCTTTCAAGTTTCAATGCCGAACAAATGAAAATTTGTATTTGAAAAACGTAAAGAGCACGGTTTATTGACTATGGGGGGATTTATGACTTGCACGAGATAAAATATTAGGAGTTAGTCGATTACCAGAACTGTGTGTATATAAGTAAGTGGATATTGGACGGAATTGAATAGCATGACTTTGGAACCTAGGCTATCAAGTTCTTTAATGTACCGGAATAGTGTAATTGAGTAGAAGAGAAGACTCATTTCTCTTTAAAACGGTAGACTATTTTCCATACTTGAGAAAAATAAAAACCGTGAGTTAGATGTTTTTAAGAGAAAATACTCAAAAGACAGCAGAATTTATTGTTTTGGCCAACACTTTAGCTATTAATCTAATTTTTTTTAATCTAGTAATCCAACAATATACTTTTAGGTCACATTTTCTAGCATTTCTCAAATCAAATTATAAAACTATGATAATAGCTATTATAATTTGATTTTTAGTGAGAAAGCACTATGTCAACTCTCAATCATATACTGAGAAACTGTTTGTAACTTTTGAGTTTTGATTCTTAATGTAACCTTAGAAACAATTCAGCAATCATATATGAAGTATGATAGACTAGTTAAAATGAAACTTCATACATAGATATGTTGTGCTATTCGAAAACATATATTCAGGGACAGAAGGTGTCTCAGTTTACAGTTTTGGAGTCATCCAAATCGAATTGGAATTTAGTTTTTTAGGAATAATTTCTTTGCTTCTGTTGAATCTGTATTTAGAATGTATCATGCTCTAATTGCTATGCAGAGAGGTCAATAACCTCATGCAATAACTCCCATGAAGGATATTGTTTGGAGTGGCACAAACGTGGAAGTCAGAAACAAAACTAAATTGGTAAGATCATTTTTCAAACACGATATGGAAGAACTCCTTTGTGGACATAGCCAAAATCATCTTGATCAAGAAAATTTGGGCCAAAAAACCCATTTGTTGCCATTGCTAGCTCAGCCTCATCATATATAAAAGTATTCTAAGACAGATAACAAATGTTGATATAAATGTATTTTTACAAAATTAATTACGAATAAAATTAGATTGATGTTCATATGATTTGTGTTTGGATATTTTTTTATTGGACACTGAGAAAACAAATACTATACTTTTACTATACTTTTAACAAATCTAAGCCTACGCATATAAAGTGCTCAAATTTTACTATACTTTTAAGTTTTACGGAAAAGCTCTGCATAGAAGCCATTAGGACTTGTATGCTTTACAAGTTCATTAAGCAATAAAACAAAAAAATGCGCTGCTACACATACGTTGTATACACGCGCTATATAAGATCCCGCGTATATCTAACTACCAAATTTAAAAGATTTGTTTCCTTCTTCGTTTTCGTTATTTGGAGATTTGCTTGTTCTTCTTCTCGCGCGTCTTTCCTCCTTCTTCTCCATCGTTTTTTTCCTCTCCTTTTCTCACTGGTATGTTCTTCGTTTACGTTACTTTCCTCTCTCTGTGCAACTCGAGCTTCGTTTTCTATTTTGATTTGTTGTTTTCTAAAATCAAAGTTTGAACTCGTTTTGAAGATAATGGATCATTCAACCTCTCAGATTGTCAGTTGAATCCAGGCGAAGTGGATTATGAATTTGAATCTAACGAAGTTCCTGAGGTTTGATTTACATAGGATTAGTATGAATTTTCTTGCAGTAATTTGTATAGCATTGTGTAGTTGAAAAATTGTTGAACATCGACTGTGAAACTAACACGTTAACATGAATCTGTCGATTCAATGTATTAGTTTTGATTACTTATCTGGAATTTATAGCAGACGCTCGGGTGTAGATCAGGTCTTTTTTGGGTGTATTTTTGCTAGAAGTGTGGGTGTATTTACACTTTACTGGTTTTTTGTTATTTTAATTGAGTTGTTGTTGTTCAGGTGTATTATATCAGACATGATTGGGTGTGTTTTTAGTTTTTGACATGGTGTATTCTGCAGCATGTGTATTTACAGTTTATGGCTTTATTGTCATTTTAGTTGAGATGTTGCGGTTCGGGTATATCATATTAGACATGATTGGGTGTATTTGAATCATATCTATGGGTGTATTTACAGTTTTTGACATGGTGTAATGTGCAGCCTCTCTCGGTTGTTGATGACGAGCTTGTTCTGAAGGTTGGAATGACCTTTACCACCCTTGAAGATGCTGGAAAATTTTACAGGAACTACGCCAAGGCTGCAGGTTTCTCTACAAGAGTTCGGTGCACAAATAGGAAGGGAAACGAGATTAAGAATCAACTGATTACATGTAGCAGAGAGGGAAAATGGAAATCTAAAATATCTCCGATCGAGAAGACCAATCCAACAGCCGGTATAAACTGTCCTGCAAGAATTTATATACACACATTGAAGGATGTCGGTGCTTAGATCATTTCAAAGGTTGTGCTGGATCATTCACACCCCTGCTATCCAAGTAAAGCAGAGATGCTCAAACAGCACAGGGAACTAAGCATGTCCATTCGTCGTACAATAGAGAATAACGAGGAGGCCGGTATCAGACCAAGCAAAACCTACCAATCATTTGTTGCGGCTGCCGGGGGTCACCGCGAGTTAAATTTTATCGAAAAGGACGTGAGGAATTACATTACCAGGGAAGTGCGGAATATTTCCAAACAAGAAGATGCAAAGGAATTCGGGAAATATTTGTTAAGAATGAAAGAGAAGAATCATAATTTCTTTTTTGAGCTCGAACTCGAGGAGGATCAATCTATTAAGCTAGCTTTTTGGACCGATGTAAGAAGCAGAGCTGCCTTTGAGTATTTCGGAGACGTCATTTCATTCGACACCACCTACAATACAAACAGGTAACAAACTGCCCCTGTTTATGATGCTAAATTAATGTATTTTTACGAATTCGCAGCAGAGGTGTATATTTGCTGTTTCTTTGGGTGTATACGAAGAATCTATTGGGGTGTATTTAATGATTTTGCATTCTGCACTATGGTAATTTGTTTCAGGTATAATTTGGTCTGTGGTTCTTTTGTCGGGGTGAATCACCACGGTCAGTCAACACTTCTCGGATGCTCTTTGATGAAGAACGAAGAAATTAAATCATTCAAATGGTTATTTCAGTGCTGGCTTCGTTGCATGGGAGGAAACGCTCCGAAAAGGTTTCTCACCGATCAGTGCGCATCAATGAAAAGGGCTTTAGAGGCCTGTATGCCAACAATAATTCACCGTTGGTGTATTTGGCACATCATGAAGAAGATTCCAAGAAAATTAAACGGGTACAAGGGACACGCCGATATTGAACAAGAAATGAGCCAAGTTGTTTGGAACTCTCATAGCAAAGACTCATTCGATAGGAATTGGAATGATTTTCTGCTGAATTTTGGTCTTGCGGACAACAAGTGACTTTCAGGTAATGTCTTTTTAAAATCTGCAGCAGAGGTGTAAATTGCATGTTCTCTCGGGTGTATTTATAGTCTGTGTTTGGGTGTATTCTGCAGATCTGTACGAAGACCGTCACATATGGGTTCCTATCTATCTGGATCACCACTTCTGGGCAGGGATGAGAAGCACACAAAGGAGCGAGAGCATGCATTCATTTTTTAACAAGTATATCACCCGGAACAGCTCGCTTATTTAGTTCGTCAAACAATACGATAATTGCCTCGGAAGCAGGGAGCAAGCAGAGAGAGAATCAGATGCTGCAGATTTTCATACGGTCATACCGTGTGCAACCAAATCCTCCATTGAAGCTCAGTTTCAAGATGCGTACACTCATCAAAAGTTTAGGGAAGTCCAAGCGCAATTTAGAGGAAAGGCGAATTGCATCACCAGATTAACGAATTCCGCTCTAGGCTATTCAGTATACGAAGTTGGAGAACAAGTTTCCAGCTCAATATTCAACAAGTTTGTGGTTACTTACGACTCAGTTGCAGCCGAGGTAAAATGCCAATGCTTATTATTCGAGTCGAGAGGGATACTGTGCCGTTACGCACTAAGCGTGTTAAGCTTCGAACAAGTAAGCCAAGTGTCACCTAGATATATACTGGAACGATGGAGCAAGAAGGTAAAGAGGCGACACACACACATCAAGAGCAGCCACGACGAGCCACTGATGGAGCCAAGAAGCAAGAGGTTCGACCAATTGGTTTTTCGTTCGCAAAATATTTGCGAATTTGCATCCGAATCGGAGGAGGACATCTTCTTTATCCCACGAAGACGTCAACTTGGAATCCGTTAACGAGCTTCAAAGCCCGCCAAGGATTTGAACAAGAGGACGTCCAAAAAATAGGCTAGGTTCAAAGTTGGACAAACAGATCGCAAATGCCACAAAGAAGAAGAAGACGAAAGTTTTAAGCGAGGTAAAAGTAATGTTCTTTAAATTTGTGGCGATTGAGTTTATTTTTCTCGTTAATAGTTTAGCTAATATGTGAGTGTTATATTCAGATAAACCTGTTTGATGCTGCATCAGTGGTGCATTCAAATTCCAGCCAATATCAAGGACATGTTATGAATTATCAGTTCAGGGTACCAGCAGCAGGGGATAACTCTTTGGGTGTATAGTTTTTCAGAATATGGGTGTAGAAGCACTGTGCTTTTGGGTGTATTTTTGTTAATTCACAATTTACATATAGATACATATATATAATATTTGTGTTTTAGGGTTTACAGGTTAGGGGTAAGGGTTTAGGTTTTAAGTGTTTAGGGTTCAGGGTTTTAGTCTCAAAGCATCAGGGGGGATAGATTTTAGGGTGTATGTTCAATTTTATTTGGGTGTAAAAATTCGCAGGTTATGGGTGTATATTTGATTTGATGTTTTTCTTCATATTTTAGTACCTGTAATTCATACATTTTGAATACAGCACAGACAGTTTAACAGCACAGACAATTTGGGTGTATATTTTATGCAATCTTGGGTGTATTATTACACTTGCGTTGGGTGTAAAAGTTTATAATTTGCGTTTATATATGCCTTGATTTTTTCCTTCATATTTTACCACCTGTAATACAGCTTTTGAATACAGCACAGATAGTTTAACAGCACAGATAGTTTAATTATGGAAAAAATATACATGGAATAGAAGTTGTTGATAAATGGCAAATATTTACAACATTTGTTCAATTTACAAACTACCCAGCAGTTGGATTACGCAGTTTCTATATCAGCAGAATTTATCTGACAAAACGGACTCAATAATACAGAGGATGGCTTCGACAGCCTTATAGCATTACTCTCTCTAATTGCCTGATCTCTTTCTTTATTCATCTCATTGAATAGTATCCGCGAAGCATACTCCACTCTATAGTGGTCCACCTCCTCCTACAATTAAAAAGTATATTCTGTTTAAACAGCAATATTAATTCAGTAAAGTAATACAGAGTTATATAGTTCTAAAGATAGTTACCTGTTTCCAATTATCCCATTCATACTTCCCCTTTTTAATGTTTTCCGGCTCAATTAACTCAAGCCACTTCATAACGTAGATACCGCAGTCATAGCTGAAAATGAAGAAAATAAATTACAAATCTCATTTAGGAAAGTTTAATGTTCAGAGTCACAAATTTATACCTTGATTTTTGGCCTGATATTTTAACATATGATGCTTTAATTTCCTTCTCCTTCTCGTCTTTCTGCAGAGGTTCCCCGCCAGCATATGCTCTCAATCTTGAAAATACATATCCCTTAAATACCAAAACAAATTAGTAATACACCCGAATGAATGCACAAGATACAACCAACTGAATGGACAATATACACCCAACACAACTAACGAAATACACCCAACTTGATAAACAACATACACCCAAATGAATGCACAAGATACAAAGGCAAATGGTTCCACAAAATACACCCAACCCGACAAAGAAATTACACCTAAAAGAGAACATAATTACACCCAAAGCAAAACATACATACACCTTATATTGAACTGAAATAGACCTATCTATTAAAGTAAAGAACACAGAGGCAACTTACAGTGAATTTATTAAGCTGCTTTCTCTCATCGCTTGGAGCTTTCTTGTGTAGCGGGTCAAGTATACGACATCTCCGCTTTGTTGTATCAATCACCCATAACCACCAATGGCCCGAGTAGCAAACAGGTGCAAAAATCTGAAGGATTGCCACATTTCAACAATGTGTTATTTTATTTAGCATATAAGTAAAGAACGGTACTAACAAATTTAGCAAATGAAAACTTACATATGGATGAGAAGTTTTTTTTTTTGCATCTATGAAGGGAATAAAACTCGGGTAGTCTTCCACCCTGAATTCTTTATTGGTTTTCGGTGATATGAATTCCCCCTTTGGGTGCTTCGAAAGGGCCATGCTCTGCAACAATTGCGAAACAAAAAATGAAATACTGAAAATACACCCAAGTAAATACTTTAAATACACCCAAATGACTACACAACTTACCACAATATCGGGGGGCAGACAGTATACTTGTTCTTGAAACCTTTTATCATTTTTCCAGTTGAGGATGTGGCACATGGCAGATACAATCTAGAAATATATGCCAAAATCAATTTACGTTAATAAACATTGCAGTAAACTTTGGTGTAAAACATTAATGTGATTCTAATATTACCTCAGATTCTATATAACTTTCTGCCTGGAGGGATGCAAGGTGCATTCTAAATAAAATGTAATTATCTTGGGCCATCAGAGTGCACATGTGGTCATACTCGTCAGTACTGCCATCTGCGTAAGTCTTCAGTCGTGTCCCCCAGATGTAGCACTTTTCTTTCATATCATCCGTAATCTGATTTATTCCCTCAGGAGTTTCAAACTTCCCAGAACTTTCTCCCCTAGTCTCCCTTTGAATTTGTGGACTTTTACTTTTTTCTTTCGCCGCACTGCTTGCTATTTTTTGTACCAAATCGTCTAATTGTTCTAGCAAATTTGCAGTTTCTGGAGATTTTGCCCTTTCTGTCTCCTGCGTTGACGCTCCCTCCTGGCTTGAATAAGTCAAGCCAAGGCTGAATGATGGCACTGGATCTGTTTTAGGAACATAGGATGCTGTCCGTGCCATCATCATCAGGGCAGCAACGTCTTCTGCGGCTGGATGACTGCGTCATCATGTATAACATATTATAAGAGTAAGAATATACGGATCATAAGCAAAGATTGATTTTAGTTTGATGAACTTACATTTTAGATGGAGCTGGGGGAAGCGTGGGTGTGGTTTCTTGAAGTTGTTGGGGGGGGGTTCAGAAGTGCTGCACAGTTACACAAAATTAATAATGGCGTAAAAAAAACTAATCAGGAACAATATACACCCAAACTGTTAGCAAATATACACCCAAACTCTAAACAAATATACACCCAATACTATTTCTTACGTTTCTGTAGTTCCTTCAATCTGTAGCGGAGGGGTTGGTTCAAAATCTGTCTCAGGTGTTTCTTGAAGTTCTGGCACAGTGGTTGTTTGGGACGCCGGCACAAAAACTTGAATCGGGACTCTAAACAAGAAGAAAAATGAAAGGTTAACAACGCCTTTGAAAATAATAAGGTTATAAAGTTGAAATATTCTTGAAAAACTCACATTGCAAGCGCATCCGACGGTGTCTGTTCCCTCACAACCATCATATTCGAATCAGCTTGACTCAACCTAAAATACACCCAAAGAAAGTCAAAAAATACACCCGAACAATTCAAAAAGAAGACAGGCTTTGTTTTTTAAGAACTTACATACTTGCAGTTTTTGCTTGTTTTTCCTGCCTTTTTTTCTTGAATAAAATAATAAAGGGCTTTTTTCTAAAAAAATATATATATAGAATTAGAAGTAGAAGTTAATAGAAGAACAAAAGTAACGGTTATCTGAAAGAGAAATTACATGCTCTCTGACGGCTGGTTTACACTACTCTGTTCTGTGCGTCCTTGAGAGGAAGGATCATCACTTCCCAAGTTCACAGCCGGTATTCTAAACAGATTTCATGTTATTCAGACAAAATAAGATACAGGTATAAAATACACCCAAATGAATGCATAAGATACAACCAATCGAATGGACAATATACACCCAACACAACAAACGAAATATCCCAACTTAATAAACAACATACACCCAACTTGATCAACAAAATACACCCAAATGGTTCCACAAAATACACCCAAATCATGATAACAAGACTTTATTAAATAAAGCTTCTTACGTTTCAGAGGAGACATAGCGACCTTCTGTCGATCGCTGGTCAGCTTGGTTCTCCCTGCGAAATAAGAAACAATTATTAGAAAAGAAAACACACCAAAATCTGAAATAGACACCCCAACAAGACATACCCCTCTGCAGCAGATTTTTCAACGTTTCCCCTTAGCAATTCATCTAATTCTTCATTTGATATTTCATATCTCTCACTACATTCATAAAAGAAGATGTTAACAAAAATAATTACGATGATAGACGGTAATATAGCTGACGAGGTACTGTACCCATCAAAGTATTGATCTTCTTCAGGGGATGAATGCTCAACAACAACTTTTTTCTTTTTTGATTGTGTTCTGGGTGGAAAAAAAAAAGTATGAATCAGAAATAAAAAAGTAATTTTATCACAGAATATTTATCCAAAGAAGTGCTTACTTTTTTGGTGTTGTTTTTGTCTTTTTCTTTTTCTTTTCCTTCTCCGCCGGTGACGATTTTTCGCTTCTATAAGTTAATAAGAGACACTTCAGTTAATACATGAAATCTTTATAATGAAGCCAAAAGAAAGGAGTAATAATTTCAGAATATTACTCATCACTTGATTCAGATTCAGATTCTGAATCAGAATCTGACTCCTCTTGACTCTTCTTTCTTTTTCTGGAGTCCATTCTGTAAGGCAAACAATCATTATTTAGAACATACTAAAGATATAAAATACACCCAAATGAATGCACAAGATACACCCAACTGAATGGACAATATACACCCAACGCAGCAAACGAAATACACCCAGCTTAATAAACTACATATACCCAACTTGATCAACAAAATACACCCAAATGGTTCCACAAAATACACTCAACTCGAAAAAGAAATTACACCCAAGTATGGTACTTACTTTTTCCCCTTTTTGCTGAGGTGTTTTCTTGCTGAATCCTCTGAGTCTTCTTGAGTCTCAGACTCAGAGGTAGAACTGTCACTGTCAGTAGTTGTTTCTTCCTCCGAAGACAATGTTGAACTTGCCTTCCTTTTTTTTGTTTTCTTGATTTCTTATTTTTTTTCTGTTTTCTTTATTTTTTTCATTTTCTCTCTTGTTTGCGCCATGTTTACAATCCCCTGAAACATCAGATAATTTATTTAGCAGCATTCAGATAAATAAATATACACCCAACATATTATGTTCAACTTACCAAAATTTCCTCTGTTTCTGCATTCATTCTTTCGACCAACTGCTCCTTACTCCAATTGGCAATCCATGGTTTTGGTAGTCTTTCAGCCCTCTTCTTGCCTTTGTTTTCTGAAAGATGAAAGTATATTATCATCAGGGCAAAGAGGCAGCCATCAATTGCCTTCTTCTTTTTCTCCTTGTAGTCTGTGATGCCCTTGACGATGAAGGTCAAAACATGGCCCCCCAGTTTCACTCCGAGATGCCGTCCATCTCAAAAATTGGGGCCAGGTGCACAGGCGAGATTTTGTTTATTGTCGTTGGCAAAAGGAACGCCATCTGTATATAGAGGATGAAAATCCTCTTGAACATTAGGCGTTCCTCTTCGTTACCAACGCCGATATCCATCATCTCATCGGTAAGACTTTTGAGGGTCTTACCCTGGAATCTTCTAAAAATTATTTTGTCATCCTCAGAAAGTTTCTTATACTCGACTTTCTGAGGAAACAGATTTCCTACAAAAAGAAAAACAAGAAAGTATCAAAGTCGGTTCAAATACACCCAAGCATCAACCTTAAATACACCCAAGCATCAACTTAATATACACCTATAATTTTGAGCTAGTTACCTGTTGCATTGATGCCAAGCGCATGACCTATCTTTCTTGGGGTTATTTTGAAAGAACCATATCCTGTTTCCAGTCTGTTCTCCCCAAGTTTGAAGTTGTTTGCCAGCTCCCTTAATAGTTGGTGATGCACCCTTAGTGGTGGGATGTGCATCAACCCACCGAATCCTAGATCCCTCACAATCGCCTTCTTCTCCTCAGTCATGTTTCTGAATTTATCACTTAGGAGATGTGTGGCACACTTAAGGTCTTTTGTTTAGTTTCTTGCTGCCATTTTCTCTGAAATGAAAAATACACCCAAAGACATCAGTAAGATACACCTATATGTATGATTCAGATACATCCATATATATCAGTCAGGTATCACTCAAACATGCTTCAATATCAAGCAACATTACAAGGTCAAGCAATATACACCCCCCAATCTACGGAATATACCCCCAAAAATCAGTTACCAGAAGATCTAGAACAACAAGAATAACAAGAGAACCTAAAACAACAACGTAGAAGAACAGTGTAACAAAGAAGCAAGAATAACAGTAAACCCTAGAACAACAACGTAGAAGAAAAGTAAAACCTAGTTCGTAATCTGGAAAATATACAGGAATCGTCATGTAACGTACCTTGAGTATTGTTGCTTTGTTTTCGCTGGAGATTCTTGATGGAGAGTTTGATGGTGTGTTGATGGAGGTTTCGAAGGTTAGCGACGAGTTGTATATTTTGATTTTCGATTTTCGCTCGAAAACGGAAGGGTTGCGTTTTCTTCGAATTGCTTTGAGAAGTGGAAGAAGTGGAAGAGTCTGCCATTACTCGAAGAGAACGTAACCGTTTTGAGTGGGAGCGCGTGAATGTTACGCTCCATTCAATCTCTCTTCATGCGCGTGAATTCTTTTTGGGCTGGGCCAAACTTGTAAAGCTTGTAACTCGTTTTTGCTTGTATGTGTAGCTTGTAAGTTTTAACGTTGAAGCTTTGTGTGTAGGTGACAACTTTGAAATTATATTTTATTCATGTATAAGAATATCCCAAATTACAAAAATCGTTCGCCTTGGATCAAAGTTTACGATGATTAGTTATAAGTTATAACATATTAATGCATAACAAGGTTGTCTAATTCATTCTTTTAAAAAAAATTTTCAAAAAAATCATTGAAATGGATTTTAGCAGCCACACTTTTCTTTTTTTTTTTTTTTTGTCAATATTTCGTTTAGTCTAAACAACATTTAATCAAATGATTTCTTTCTTATATACCCATTTTATTTAACATGGTACAAATTGTAAAGGTGTTCCTAGTGCAGTTTTGATCAATTTTAAAAGAAAAATTAATTTGATCAAAATTTATAATTTATTGTTTTTGGCTTTTGATTAGATTGATTTTATTTTTAAATTGAATTTATCCTAAATCAAACTATTACGTTTTTGAATTGGATCGGTTTATTCGACTTTTAAAAAATAGAATTTAAGATTTTATTTTTAAAAGAAATAGAAGGTACTTTAGGTTGGTAAAATCAATAAACATCATTTTATTCACAAAATACTCACTAAATAATAATAACTCATTAATAAAATAAAAATATATAACAAATTAAATATATTATAAGTAAAAATTTAAATTTAATAATTAAATAATAATAAAATCTTACAATATATAATCTTTTATAAGAAAATCACAATGAAAAAATAGGCTTAATGTATTAAGTTCATAAAAAGAAAGTTATGTATAAAATAACATACGTGTGTGCTTATCTTTAGAGAAATATTATGAGCCAATATTTTGGATCGATGCTTTATTTTTATATTACTAAGATTTTATAATGAGTACTTAGCATTTAGAGTGTTAGCCAAGTATTAAGAAAAAAATGATAAATTGTATTAGTAACTTTACTTTTTACACTTGGAACAATAAAAAATAGTTAATTCCACTTTTATATAACAACAAAATCATATACTTTAACGATGCACATGGGGCGGATAAAGTCGGGTTCGCTTTAATTCAGGTTCGGTCTTAAATAATAATTAGATCTATTTTTGAGATTCTTATCTGATTCTAGATCTAATGAAATCACATTATTTTTGAGTCACACTAAAATCGAGTCTAGATCGGGTGAAGTCCAGATTTTGATAAATTTTATGTCAAAAAAATTATGACGCACTTATTTATAAAAAAAAAAAAATATACTTGTTATCGAAAAGTTGATATCTATACTTGAACTTGAATTTATCCATATTATACTTCTTTGATCTATTTTCTAATTCAACAAATATAATTAAAAATAAAATAATAAGTTTATAATTAATATAACATAATATTTAAATTAATTTAAAACATATATATCTTTTTAGTCCCCCTAAGATGCACATAAGTTGGGTAAAACCGGGTTTGTCTTGATCTGAACCCGATTCTAAATAATGATTGGTCTATTTTTAATACTCTTATCCGATCCTAAATCCAGTGAAATCACACCAAATTAGTCCTAAAGTATTCGTGTCTAAGCCGGGTCTTTAGGCCCATTCGAATCATATACACCCCTAATATACTTATTTATTTTTATAAATTTAATTAAAATATACTCTAAAGTTACTAATTAAAAAATATTAAAAAATACAAATAAAATATTAACTATTACTAAAGGATATTAACTATTTTAAATTTTATATATTAATTTTTTTTATAACTAAATTAAACATCAACATAACAAGAGATTAACTACCTAATTGATGTATATAATAATTAAATTAATTCTTTTAATAGATATACATTGATCTTTTTGTAAATAAATGATACCTGAATATAGAGTAGATTAATCACATGACCTACACATAGTGCGGGCCATACCCTAATAAGCTTAATAGTCTAATAAGTGTCACTTTAGTCAAATTTTTATTTTAGAATAAGATCTTCTAAAATAAAAAAAAATTAGTTAAATAATAAAATAAAGAGTTAATCACTCTTAAATTAAAATAGTGAAACACACATTTTATAGAAGTTATAAAATTAATAGTAATTATTTCTTTATTTTACTATTTTACGATTTCTTTTATTTTATAGAAGATATATTCTCCACATCCAAACAATTTTGGCATCCAAGTTCATCCAAACAATTTTAGGTCACGCGCTTTTTTCGCTTTCTTCTTTCCTTACGATTCTTCTCTTCTTCTTCTTCTCTTCTTCCATGCACTTCTTCTTCTTCTCATACTCGTTTACGCACGGAGCGTCTTCTTCTTCGCGTTCCTCCTCCTCCTCATTCTCCTCCTTCTTTTTCGCGTTCCTTCTTCTTCACGTGTTTTTTTCTTATCGTCATTCTTTTGGTGAAGAAGCAGTAGAAAATGAGGAGAAAGAGTTTTGAATTGTGCAGAATAAAAATAAACTGAACATGTTATTATGGTGAAACAATTGTATAGTACTGAGTGAACGAAACATAATCCATTATATAAAATCAAATTCAAACAGCATTCTGCATATTGAACCTAACACGTACTCATGGTGAAACAATTGTATAGTACTGATTGAACGAAACATAATCCATTATATAAAATCAAATTCAAACAGTTTTCTGCATAATGAACCGAACACGTACTCATGGTGAAACAATTGTATAATACTGAATGAACGAAACATAATTTATTATATAAAATCAAATTCAAACAACTTTCTGCATAATGAACCGAACACGTATTCATGGTGAAACAATTGTATACTGAGTGAACGAAACATAATCCATTATATAAAATCAAATTCAAACAGCTTTTTGCATAATGAACCGAACACGTATTCATGGTGAAACAATTGTATAGTATTGAATGAACGAAACATAATCTATTATATAAAATCAAATTCGAAACACCTCTATCTACAATTTAGAGATCATCAATTCAATTCAAATTCAGAAAACTTGCGTCCATTCAATTCAATTCAATTTAGCAATTGCATTCCATTCAATTCGATTAAAAAAATAATCCATTAGCAAAATGTTGGTGATGACGATAACGAAAGAGGAGAAGAAGAAGAAGAAGAGAAGGAGGAGAAGCAGAAGAAGAATCTGCGTGCGCGAAGAAGAAGAAGGAGGAGGAGGTATACATGAATTTGAAAGAAGAAGAAGATGACATATGCATGTATTTGAAAGAAGAAGAAGAAGAAGAAGAAGAGGAAGAAGAAGAAGCGCAGGGGAGAAGAAGAAGAAGAAGAAGAACATGGAGGAGAAGAAGATAAAGCGCGTGTAATGACGCTCTTTTAATGAGAGTAGTTTTTGTTAGTGTTGGACCTATTTGGATAAAACTTGGATAAAAAAAATACTTGGATGTGTGGCGTAGCCCTTTATAGAATCCATATTCAATTATTTTTTGAAAGGTAATTTATTAAAACTAGTTTTTAAAATATACTTTTTTAAAAATTATAACACCCATATTTGATGGATTTTTTATTTTAATAAATAAAATAAATGTAATATTTACGAAAATAAATATTTTTAGAGAATTTACCGATTTAAATTTTCTTACCATATCTCGTTTACAGTGTAAACGAGAGAGTAAATACCCATAGTCGTCCCTGAGATTCGTGCAAATACTCAATGTGATCCTCAAGATTTCGATTTCCCCGTTGTAGTCCTCCAGATAGAGTTCCGAGTACTCAAAGTGGTCCCTGGGCATATTTCTGGTGATGAGTCATCACCGGAGCGCTGACGTGGCGACGTTTGCCACGCTGGAGGGTTCCAACGACTAGCTGAGCTGGCTAATTTCCAATTTGTACCCACGTTGGTCCCTCCCATTAATTTAACCCTAAATCCCAATTTTTCATAAAATTTATGTCTTCTTCTTGTTCATCGCTCTCTTCATCGCATGCTCCAGCTTCTTGCCGATATCATAGTTTTGCAAGCTATCAATAATCCCAAAATATAGAACAACATCGTTAGTCTCTCCATTGTGATAAGGGGTCAAATGGCTGATTCCGACGGTTGTGTATTGATCGAAATCACTCCACCGGACCATGCACTTTGCTCTTGTAGGCATATTGGCACCCAACCTAATCAATGGTTTCCTGAAACAAGTGAAACAAAAATTAATACATCAAGTTGCAGGGTGAAAATTCTACAAAAGCAGAAAGAACATACATGAAGAGGTACTATAGAAATAATTTTCAAGAGACAATCACCATTGATACAGGAAATTATTGCCAAGCTAAAGGTAAAATAATAATAACTCTTTAAGTTCTTTCCAAGAAAATCAGGACCACAACCTGCCACACTATCCCATCCACTTGCCGAAGATAATTCAAGCTACTTTCAATTATTACCATGGAAATTATCAATTCAACAATACCATAGAAAATACTAAGCTTCTATAATGCCATTAAAAAGTCACGGCTCAAACATAGCATGCATAATTGCATATACAAGCCTATACAACATGTTAGGCTTTTTAAGAGATAGCAACAAGAGATAACATCCTTCTCAGCCATCCTATTGAAAATGAGCTTTGCATCTTTCACACTACCACACTTGCAATACATATCTAACAATGCATTGTTAAGGATAAGATCTTGATCATACTTTAGCACATGGACATGTGCCTTCATCCTTAACTCCAACAATGACAAACTAGTACACGCTCTCAGAACACTTGTGAGAGTCAGTTGTGTGGCCAGAAAGCCAGCTCTCCTCATCCTCTTGTAAAGGTTCAAGGCCTCATCCCCATTGCTGTGTTGAGCGAAAGCAGCGATGATGGAGCTCCAAACAACAGGGTCTCCAGTCAACATTTCATGAAAAACAGTCTCAGCTTCAAACAGCTCTTCCAGTTTTGAGTAAACATCAATAAGGACACTCCTTACAAAGTCATCAGACTCCAACCCCACCTTCAGTATGAAAGAATGAAGCTGTTTGAGATCAGAGAGCCTCTCACAAGACCTCAAAACAGAAGAAAAAGTGAACATGTTAGGCATGACACTTTCTCTAAGCATACCAATCAAGAGTCTCACAGCCGTATCATTCAGCTTAGCCTGAGAATAAGCAGATATCAAAGTCATCCATGAAACAACATTTCGTTTGGGCATTTCGTCGAACAACTTGTGTGCCTCTTCCAAGAGGTGGAATTTGACGTACATATTGAGTAGTGTGTTGACCAAGGTCTCTGGAAGGTACCATTTGAGAAATACCAGCACAAGTGGACCAAGGAACTGCAAAACCACAAGGCACAAGTAGTGATTATACACAAGTAGTGATGTAGGTGGAGGAGGGCATCGGGAGGTCGGGAGCAGGGCCTTTGGGGGCGCTAGGGCGGCGAATGGCAGCATAAAGGTCGTTGGAGGTGGAGGGTTGGACATCGGGATGGATGTAGGTTTGGAGAGCGTAGAGGAAGAGAATTGGGAGCCTGAAGAATGCGATGAAGAACGCGAGGAAGAGGGAGAGCGAAGCGTGCAAGAGTGGAGCTTTGTATAATAACACCAACTGCGAGGGACCAATATGGGTATAAATTGAAAATGAGCCAGCTCAACTCCAGCCTGGCAAAACGACGCCACATCAGCATTCCGGTGATGACTCATCACCAGAAATATGCCCAGGGACCACTTTGAGTACTCGGAGCTCTATCTGGAGGACTACAATAGGAAAATCGGAATCTTGAGGATTACATTGAGTATTTGCGCGAATCTCAGAGACTACTATGGGTATTTACTCGTAAACGAGATGACAATGCGCATATCTCGTTTAGACTGTAAACGAGATATGGACCGCACCTTGCAAGATCGGGATACTCACAGACAGATTGGACTGAATCAAGGGCAATATGACTCTGCAGATGAGACTGCTATCTAACTGACGATGGTCTTGAAACATAGTGGGTGCCAGACAGCTGTGTGGTCCACTAAACCTCCGAACCTCCCTAATCATAACAAAAAATTTATTCTTACACAATATCTATAACCAAAATAAAATATCATACAAAACTACTCAAATTCACATTTAAACTTGAACTTACTAGTATTCAAGATTCTGACGAAGGGCCATACGAAGGCTCCATTGACACCCACTGTCGGCTTGACGGCACTGCACATGGTACTTTAATCGGTCGGACTCAATCATCCGGTACTCAGCACTCCTGCAAATATTGTAGTTCTTCACACCTTGAAGCACCGTCTCTCGGCTTCTGAACCTATGTCCGACCCGAAACTCCACACTGCCGTCTAGGTTGTAATCCACTCCACAGGTGTCAGAAATCGGGATCCTCTCATGCATGGCGTCCAAATCTAGACTGAGATAGTGACTTGGCACAGTCGATAGCGCCGGAATCATGTGAGGTGGAGGCAGCACATGGTGCGGCACAGCCCTGCAGGTGTCTCCGGCATAAGAGTGTGCATGGGTCGGATGAAACCGGGTTTGATGTGACCCAGACCCGACTCGAAATATATACCGGACCTATTTATTAGACCCGAACCCGGCCCTAGACCCGATGAAATCTATACACTTTCGGACCACGATTATACCAAGTAAAAACCGGGTGAAAACCGGGCCGTTAACATTACATTACCTTGATACCTTCTTATAAGCTAGCATGTGAAAATATCCAAATTTCCAATACTCCAACCATTATTTGACATGGTAAAATTCACTTAGAAAAATATAACAAGAACCAACTCTTCTCTAAAATTAAAGCATAACCATAATTAGTACTAATATTGTCTAATAACACCAAATATTTAAATCAATACAAATAATACAATATTATGCATTAGTCTAAAATCTTATGCATTTTAAACATAAAACATTAACTTATAGTCTTATAATAACTAATAACACAAAATATTAAGGTTTACAATACTTAAATTTCACATAAGAATAGCCATCATCCATCACTAATAACACAATATTAATTGTGTATGATGACCGGGTCTATTTTTGAGACTCTTACCCAGCCCTAGACCCGGTGAAATCACACCAAAATAGCTCCTAAATTGTTCAGGGTTGGGCCGGGTCTTCGGGCCGAGACAGGCCATGCACACCCCTACTCTAGCACAAACTCATCCTCATCGCCACCATCGGAAGACTCACTGTCTCCGCTGTTCGCCACGTAATCCTCGTCCGACTCCTCCTCACCCTCCTCTGCCTCATGCTCCGGAATCGCGACATGAATGGGCAGTGGTGCGAGAGGTCGGTCATCTTGCACATAGGTGTCCTGTGCGGAACTCCTACTACCACCGTGACCCATCTCGGCGGACAGCTCCATTACCTGTTCACACATGATCCTCCCATAAATGTCGAACATCAGTCGCACATGCTCATCCCCGTGAAGTCGGAATAGTCGAAACCAAAAGACTCCATTTCCCATGAGTGCCAGCAACCTATACGCCACCCTTCCGATTTTCCTCGCTTGTGTCCTACCAAGCTTGCTCAATATCAAACTCTTCAAATCCGACAACGTCTCCACACGTTGAGTACGAAAAAATATCGGATCCTGACACTCAAATGTCACCCGTTGTCGTCATTTCTCATATGACAATTCGGATAAAGAAACAACTATGAATGGATTGTTACTGGCCATTCAGCTTTGTTTTTTAGACAAAGAGGAGACAGAGAAAGGATATGAAATGTGTGTGAAAAATACCAAGGATTATACATCCTTTTATATATATATATATATCATTTGTAGTGTAAACGAGATGACGTTTTCACGTATCTCGTTTACACTATATCTTGTTTACACTGTAAACGAAATATAATAAGGTTATTTAAATCCGTAAATACTCGTAAAATTATTTATTTTGATAAATATTACATTTATTTTATTTAATAAAATAAAAAATCCCATATTTGATAAATCAAACTAAAAATAATTTTTAATAAATAAAAACAATTGTTAGGTAAAAATTTGTAAAATTTAAAAAAAAAACTATAATAGACATTAATATAAAGATAAATTAAAATAGTTATTAATATAAGATTATATTAAATTTTTTTATTTTAATAAATACAAACTAACTTTAAAACGTTTTTTTAAAAACTACAAATACCAACACATAATTTTTTAATTTACCAAACTAAAACCCAATTCTAACAGTGACTCTAAATTACTAAATACTAATAATTTGTAAACCGATAAAAGGGACAAACACAGCATGGCAAGAAACATCCATCTATTTTACCAGAGAAAGAATACTCTTAAGTAAACAGTGCAAATGCAAATACCTGTCAATTATAAAATACAAAGAATGAAGTGGCAGGCTGTTTTCCTACAAATAAAAAGGCTAATATGACAGGTTTAATATCAAAGCAAAAGTCTAGGGAATGACACAAGGATTCACACTTTTTGAGCAAAAAAATATATACAACTGTTCACTGCTGATGGGAACAAAGCAACGTGAAATTACAAATTTGTTAATAAGAATGTTTAATTAACTTACTAGAACTTAAATAGTTAAATGCAACATCCAATAAAATAAGTACATAGCACCACAGACTGTTTAGCGATCACATCGCATAAATCAAAAGTACTCCACACATCAGCTGCAGATAGCAACTGTTGGTTTGTGATCTGACCTCTTATTCTTAAGCTCATAAAGCTAAACCAGTGAATTGCTGGGAAGTTTCTGAGAGTAATAAGGTGTGATAGACCATTTGGGTGTTGCTACTATTATGGCATAAACAAGCTTCCTCCGTAATTGTCATCTACGGCTGCCTACAAAATTAGAGCATGACATATGAAAATATACGTTTTGATATGCACGAAACAGACTATCACTGAACTTCTATTAGATGGCCATCCATCATCTCAACACCCCGAATTTATATGCACAAGTTGCCTTGTAAACTATACCTGAAGGAATGGAAATATATCATTATATACACGGGAGAAAAATTGGGACTTCACTGCAAACCTGAAACCAAATTGTAAGTCACTGCAAATATTCTCAACAAAATAATAATCCAAAAAATATAAGGAGTAAAATGACTTTGGCTGCACAACCATTGCCTTTACATTATGCTTTTTACCAAATACTATTTTACCCACACAAATACCAAGCTGACATGGATATGATCCTGAAGATGGTTTGCACAGACAAGAAATTATATCAACAACAAACTGTACTCCTTTTTAGTCCAAAAATCAACAGAATTGATACTCATTAAATTTGTATAATGTATATGGAGAATGTGAGAAAAGGCATAAATAAATATGAAAAGATAAGAATCTTTTTCAATACAGTATTGCTACCAAATTGCAAAATTAACATACCTTTTCAGAAGCCGAAAACAAATATAAATCTCTTCAATATCTCTCTCTATCTTCACTTTGACATATTGCTTCAGTAGCTCACACATGATGTTAACAGTTTCATCGTAAATCTCTTGGGTAAGATCTAGGTGGTGAAACTCAGATAAAAATTGGGGTAAAACTGAAGATAACTGGCTATTAAACCCAGATCTATGATAGATTTCTCCAAGCTTCCTTAAGCAACTGCTGTCTTTAAACTTGTCCATCCAACTTGGAAGATTACCGGCCCAAAGACTGTCATTCAAAGCATGGTTAACTGTTCCAGGACAATTCTTTGAAGTATCAACACCTACTGAATCCTGATTGATTCTACCAGGGCAAATGGCAGGAGTAGAGCAGAAATCTTGCGCCCTGTGTGCAGGAAGATGCTCAAGAATAACAGCTTTCAAATCCTCAGGAATTTGCTGTAACACTGAAGCATCAATTTGGCTTAAAGAAGAAGGCAATAAATCATCTCTTTCAATGTTCGAATTATGAGTAACTTGGGAACAGGATCCATGTCCTGAGCCAAGTACTCTTTCATGCTGCATTGCCTGTCAATAGATCATAATATATGTAACTAAATACAATACTTCTAGAAAAATCTTAAAATACTGCAAACAAAAATAACCAAGACTAAGATTGCTTCCCTTTCTAATAACTGTAATTGGTATTTAATTGCAATAAGCCACAATATAGACTGAGACTAGTTGTAGTGTCATGCAACAAACAATATGGATTCAATTCAATCACATGTAAGTCTCACCTTTTCAAAAAGGAATTAATATGAACTGCTAAATTAATTAGCAACTGAAGAAAACAGCTAAAAACCTAATAAAATTTTCAAACTGATCATCTTGGTTCCAAAAAGCTAGAGAAAAAACCATGTGGACTAAATAGCTAACCTACAAGTTCTGTAAAATTGATATGTTAGAGCAAGTTTTATTTATTTTTTCCTTAAAAGAATCTAATACATACAAAATTAAATAGAAGTTAATTGGCTAATGAACATGTGTCAGGGAAATGAACAGGTAAACAAATCTATCGAAAAAACTTGGATCCATCAAACCAAAATAATAAGACTAATAAAAATCAATAAGCCTTGGGAACATGAAAGATGGGTAGAAGCATATGAAAGATAGGTACAAGCGAGCTTAATGAAGTAATTTTTAAAGCAAACCAGACACTCATCCTGTCTAGTATCAAACAGGTTGAAAAGAGAAAACCATACCTTATTTTCTGAAAAGATTTGATTTAGAGGAATAGGATCAGAATATGGAAGGTCCTCTTCTTTACATGTAGCTGCTAACAGAAACAATTTGAATGCATGTATGACAAGTTTAACATTTGACCAACTTTAAAAGAGAAACGCTAACAAAATACAGAAAAATTTACCGTCATCCTCCAATGAGTTTCCTAGAGAGCTAGAACTCTCACATTTGCCTTTTCCTTTAGCAATAAAATCAATTAACTTCCCTCCATAAATTTCATTTAGTTCTGAAAATACTTCAGAGGGAAGATTTCTAATAACTTCCACATCAAGCTGACATAAAGGAGGTGGTGTTGAAATCGGATCACCACTAACATGAATATTTAGTATTTTATTGTCAATTTGAAATGAAGAGCCTTGTGAATGAATGCATCCATGACTTGAAGCACAATTCGCACAATCCGAATTGTGTTTGTTATGACCTGAAGAAAGAGAAACAAACAGAAGCTGTCTTCACAAATTCCACCACTAGTAAAATTCATAATGAAAATAAGAAATAAGAAATATATTATAAGCTGAATCAATAATCATGTTCTAAAGATTAGTATGCAATAAGTTAACTCTGTTTGGCAGCAATTTCAATTACCCATATGATATTTCTGTTTTTCCACACTTGCAGATCCTGAAGTAAGCCATGATTTCAAAGTATACTTCTCTGTACCTTCATGAAATAAGTAATGTTATACAACCCAAAAAGAGGAAAACAAAAACAAAGTTCAAAGCCCAGGAAAAGGACAAAATTCCCTATGCGCGGGGAAATGGAAAAAGATGGACATGCCAAGGTTAGAGATCTCATAAAAACATGAGTTTTCATTCAGTTCAGCAACTGGCATACCCTACATCTGTGTTATATACAACCGAATCATGCATTTTTACAGCAAAGTTAAGTTACACTTCACTCAGTATAATGCAGGTACCTTGCTTAGACGTATCTGCATTTTCAAGTCTGGAAACATGCAATCCAATACCGCGAATCTCTTTAACATCTATGTGAAATCAACAAAAGAAGAAAATGAATATGTTTGGATATCTAATTAGATCTTTATTGAACAGACCCTGATCCCCTACTAAAAGTATTCATCTGACACCAATTAACGTTTTGAGGAAGATAAACCAACATAACTTAGCACGTGAAGCTCTTTAAACATAAGCAACATTATAATGCCAGCATCAGATTTGTTATTTGATGCCAGCATCTGCAAATTCAGATTACAAGTTTACAACCATTTAAAAGTAATAGCTCAAACTAAAAGATAAGAGCTTATATGAACTTAAGTGCTTGCATGCAAGCATTTAGTTTAGAATATGATAAACAATTAACAAGATGAAGGTCAGTGTCAAGGAGCTTTGAGTATAAAACCAAGACCAAGGGTTGTCATCAGCAATGCAAGTAAAACTGCATAACTTCTTGGTTAACATCCTTACTACATAGCTATATTAAGCACCACAGGTGTGCTTTAGTTCTTGACTCTCATTTACCAAAATTAAGGAGTGAAAGAATGAGTGTAAGTGAAAGAATGATTTTATATCTCTGATACAACCACTCATGCTGAAACACTTTGGACTTGAACCACGGACAAAGCAGTGATATAAATGTGACTATAAAGTTGAACTTAAATAGATTACATTATTCTGAATCTCTCCATCTCCATAAAATTTTATCCTCAATATCTATCTCCACTACCTTAACTTTCACTGCCTTCACTATTAGCCGGTTTTGACCCCTAAAAAGAATGGTGCCAATTGATCCATGTAGCTACTGAACCAAAGAGGATTGTTTTTTAAGATAAAGGAACAAGTCCCTGACTTGCTAGTTATATATTTCAAAAAATAAAATGGTGGAAAACAATGCCAACGAAAGATTAAGCAGGCCAGAGTCCTTACCTATGTAAAAGCATCCAAGAAGTTGCTTTACTATTCGTTGAAGTATTTCCACATTTTCAGTTGCAAGAGGAATCTATCATGAGAAAATCACACAAAATCAGATATTAGAATAACTGAAAACCCTTAAAGAAAACAATAATATGGAGTATAGACATAAAACATGATTCAAGATTTACCGTTACAGAGTGACTCAAGTTTTCACAGTCCCCACAGCCCATAAACTTTGCAGGTTCATCAGCATCTTTTCTTCTCTTTTTTATCTAAATCATAGATCCAAAAATATTTATAAAGTTCAATTAGAATACAAGAAGGTATAAATAAATATCATGCATGATAGTTTAAGAAATTAACCTGGACATTCAAAGCAGTTTACCAGTTGAAACAGATGATAACAGAATAATCCAAAAATTAAATCTCACAAGCTAATTGTATAGTACCTTTAGAGTGAAAGTGCGCCCCTGTACTCCACAACATTGCAAACGCAACGAAACTTCCTTGCATAGGTTTATTAGGAAGTGTTCACACTGGAATATATTTTACGTTAATGTTGGGACAGATTCAGTTTTCCAAGGTTGTAAGATAAAAAGAAACTTAAGACTACAATACACGGTATAAGAGTACTAACATCTTTCATATCTCTGAACCTCACACCCCAATTAACATCCGCACCGATAGACTTACATTCCTACAGAATGGCAGATGATATCATTAAGAACCTTTAAACTGATATTAGACATCAGCTTATTAGAAAGACAGATAAACTTCCATAGGATAAAATGAGTAAGATGCCAAACATGAGTTGCTAAGTTAAAAGTGCTGCAGGCCCCTGATAAATCCATAATTTATGATGATTTTTTTGCATTGAAAGGAGTGGAATTTATCAACTTAACCTACACTTGTTCTTTAAAAATGCATACTTTTTGTGAGTTTTCTCCTAATTGTGCTTAATCGATTGAAACATGTTTTTTAGGCCTTTAAAATTATTAAATTAATTTCACTTTTATGCCATTCGATACCTTGATATGTTTGTTAAGTTGTTTAAGGGTTTAGGAGGCAATGATGGCTTAGAAAGATGGAAGAAAAGCATGCAAAAGTGGAGATTTTGTGAAAAAATGGAGGTTTGGAAAAGCTGCAGTGGTGCGTACACACCAAACCCATCTCGTGCCTCATTAATAAAGGCACTGTGACTCGCGATTTCAAGCCCATTTTTGGCCCAAATCAGTCCATTTCTGATGGCTTTTGAGGGGAGAATGAAGGGGGATACACACAACAACATACACTCTTCAATTTTTCCTTTATTTTTTTAGGTTTTTAGACCTTGAATTCTAGAGACAAAAGCTCCAACTTCTCTCTAGAATTTAAAAGGGTTTCTTATGAATTTTCTTTCTATTTTTAGGTTTTAGTTTTGTTAATTGTAGTTTTTAGTTTACAGTTTCTTGTTTTGCTACTCTACTTTGCTTAGAATCTTTTGTTTGTTTTTTTAGATTGCTATTTTAGTTTATAAATCTTTGTTGAATTCTCATTTTCCTTTAATACAATTTTATGTTTTTATGTTTAATTCATGCTTAATTGAGTTGTTATTATTGCTTTCTTGAATTGGATAGTTGTAGATTTTACTAATTCTTGCAATTTTTGAAGTTCTATGTTTATGCACTCTAGGTGTTTGATAAAATGCTTAAACTAGTTATAGAGTAGATTTTTATATTCTTGGCTTGGGATTGAGAAATTGGGTGACCTTGACTCACTAATATCCAAGTTGATTGATAATTTAAAGATATTAATTAATCTTGTTTCCACTAATGCTAGTCTTTTACTAATTCAATTAGTAAGTTGGTTAGTTCTTAAGGATTAGGATTAATTAAGCCTAATTGACTTTCCTCAATTTGTAGATGTTTACGAATTGGGTTTGCTTTTTATAATTATCATGTTGTATTTAGTGACAAGAATAGTGATCCTTAACCCTCAACCCTTGCCAAACCCTTTATAGCATTTGATATTCGCTTTCCTATTCTTAGTTAATTTCCTTAATTGCTCCTAATTTAATTCATTTTGATATTTACATATTGCTTGCTCTTTTAATTTCTTTCTATTTAAATTTCCGTTAATTGTGATCCAAACCCCAAGTTCCCCTATAGCCAATTATATGAACTCGATTGTGATTCATAGGGAGAACGACCCGGGATTAAACTCCCGGTTATTGATTTGAATTTGTGACATTTTTAGTAAACTTTGAAGAGTGATAAATTCCGGTTTAGAGCTACGATGAATCTTGAGCTTTAAATTTGAGAATTTTCTAAACCGGTGTTTAGTGCTCGTCAACCCCAGACGAGGGCCAGAAGTGAATCAAGCCTATTCCTGAGCTGCTTTGCATTCAACTTGTTAACAACTTGATAAGGTAAGTTCATGAGCTTGTGAGCCGAATTTGAGCCTAAGATTCGAGCTCATATATTAAATTTGTGTGTGTGTGTGGGAATATGAAACAGGTTAGTGCACAACTTTCTTTTTTAAAATAAGTGCACAACTTACTTTTTTAAAAATACTCTGATATATAATTCGTAAAAATAAAAAAATTTAAAACAAAAACATTTTTTGCTGTTTCCAAGACAACCAAGGCCTTTTAGTTAAGTTATAAGTCCTTCGTCATCTTAACTAATTCCAATTTTATTATTTTTACACACATTTAATAAATAAATGAGTGAATCATATCGATACACTAGTATATATAATATTCATGCTACCTGGTATGTGATGTTATTATATAAACTATACTTCAAATAAATTGTATTCTTATATAAAAGAAACTCAATCTACAGCTTCAACTAGCTTGTTAGTCTTTGGCGAGCAGCTTCAAGTTTAAAATTAGGTTCGATTGTCAATTAATCAAGCTCAATTTTCGTGCGTCGAGCTTAAATTTGGGCAAACTCAACTTAGCTCTCCCCGCTTCCACTTCTACCCCCCCCCCCTAAAAAATAATAATAATAATAATAATAGAACCGTGATTTCACGCCATATGTGCATATCACATCTTGTTAACCAGACAGTTATATCCTTTTAGTCATAGTCCAAGACCATTCTTACAGTTGTTAATCAAACCTAGACTACCATTAAAGAAAAGTTTGCACAGTAGGTCCTAAAATGAAAGAAAATAAAAGTTTATGACTTATAACACTTTGATCATAACTCGTGAACCATCTATCCCAGAAACTTAAACTTTTAGCTAAAGCATAGGAATGATTTTATATCCAATACGTCAAGCCTCTTTTGGGCTTGAAGTATGAACAAGGCACATGCTTATCATCCTTGTACTAAAATTCAATTTTTATTTAGAAGAGAGAGGCAAACAAGGATCGATTCTAAGGCTTTGAAACCATGTTTACCATCTACCCCAAAAGCTTAAGCTTTTATGTTTAGGCACAAATGGTTTAATGTCTAATAAGAAGTTAAGGAGATCTAACCTACCTCAAATCTGATGACAAATCAAGTTTGGATTTTAAAGCAAAGTATTAAGGACAAATGATAGGCTTTTCACTACCTGAATGATCCCTACTGATCGATAATCAATTCCTCTGCTATAATTCCACAGCATTTCCCCTGTTTTCATTCCATATTCCTTCTGCAGTGAGTTCTGTAAAAAAAAGAAAGCAGGGATACAATCTTGAATTTACAGATGTCAATGTCTTTAAATTATATAAACCAAAAGGAATGTTGAACATAGCTATGGAGTATAGAGGTACATGAACTAAGCTGCAAGAATACACACAAGTTTGTGCAATGACTATATTCTTGAATAAAGAAGGGCTGCAACTTCTTTTTTTTATTTTCTTTGCTCGAAAGAACTAATCGTATCATATTATTATTGTCTTCAATATAATTTCCAAAGTTTCTGACGAAATTAGTTATTTCAACAGAGCATATATATTCACTTATGATAAGCCTTATAAATCCATGTGCCTTCCTAAACTCGAGGAATGAGAAAAATAGCTAAGACCACGGGGAATTGATTGATGACAGACAGAAAGCACTACAAATTGACGTTATTAAGGAAGAATCAATAGAAATCTGTAGAACCTTGGAAATCATTCGCAACTGTCCACAAGTATTAACACTCTGCTTCTTTAATTTCTCTTGTAAAACATACCCTATACCAGGAAGAGCATCAACTGGAAGTTGATTTAAATGATCATCAACCTGAAAATGTAAAACTAAATAAGAGATAAGGTAATATTGATAATTTGATATATACCACACCTCAACTATAATATCAAAATACTTAAGCTGAATGTAAGAAGTAGATTCTCTTGTTCAAAGTGAACTACAACAGCTAGAAATCACAAATGATAATATGACGTT
The DNA here is from genome assembly GCF_003086295.3 of Arachis hypogaea. Lineage (NCBI taxonomy): Eukaryota > Viridiplantae > Streptophyta > Magnoliopsida > Fabales > Fabaceae > Arachis > Arachis hypogaea. Next base: position 22,093,933 of record NC_092050.1, read on the forward strand.
AGTTAATGTCACAAATAAAGAGTATAGAAGGGATGTAGCCTGTTATATTCTGTTATAGGAGATGATAACTGCCTAGTTGCTACTTGTTAGTGACAACTATAACTGCTTTAGTGATCAATAGGACTAATCTACCCCTATGCAACCCACTATATATTCTGTTGTATCAATGATTCTCACACAGAATGATAATATCACAGATTAACACATATTCTCTAATTCTCCAGATTCTCTCCTCCCTTTAAAAAATGCACAACATCAGCAGTATATAGAGAAACAAGGGAATAAGTTGATCTTTAAAATGTTCTGAAAGCCAGATAAGATATATCGAAAACATTGAACATAAACTATCATAAGCTCTTCCTGGAGAACCATAAAGAGTCACTTCCAATAATACACAATATAAGTGAAACTTAGAATTATCACTTTTGAGCAAAATCTAAATACGCAATGGAACTTAATAGGAAGATAATCTCTACAACTACCAATTGCCATCAAGAACAAAAGAGCTATTTATCATTTAAATGTTATGAATAAAGAATAATAGACAACAATAAAAAAAGAGAATAACAAGAGCACCAAGTACATCGATACTATGATCTGCAAATATACAAGGATACAAGATTCAGCATAAAATTCATGGCACAAACACTATTATGGCTAAATGAGATAAGTAAAATTTGCTTGCGAACAAGAAAGAAAGATATAAGGTTGTGAATCACATAATACTCCAAAACATACTCTCTCTGGAGTTATGTAACATTGACCATTTGGTTTTGCGGTCCTAGTAGCAATACGAGCCATAAGCATATTCCCCCCTATACCAGCACTTGCTGTACACCTAGTGGTTTCATAGATCTCTTTTCTAATTGATGAAGCCAAAAGTTCAGGATCTTCAACCATAGCATCTGTGAAGTCCAAAAATGCTTCATCACAGCTTACAGCCTACATCAAGTAGCAGTTAAAGGACTAAAGAGATATCAACTAACTACTTTATGCTATGCACTTTGAGAACACCCAACAAGACCTGCACTTTGTTGCAATGCCGATGCAATATACTATAAAATTGATCAGCTACCTGCAAGTTATCCAAATAAGAGAGATGGTGGTAAAAATCAACTGTAAAGGGGGAAAGGGAGCACAGAATGATACGCCATAAAGCATAATATTCTGCTCTGTAAGTTATTCAACTATGCATCCTGCAACTGCTTACTTCCTCATAAGCTTCAAAGTTGTATGGAAAGGTAACAAGATGGGGACAAAGAGCCTTGGCATCTCGAACAAACATACCAGCTCTGATACCTAGCAGCAACATAGAGCATAGTTTGATACCAAAAAACTGAGCAAACAATATGGCTGATTGAGTTATATATAAATTGGTATATATCCAACCATAACTACGAGCTGGGTAATTTGCAGAGGAAATCTCAGATGTTCCCTTCGAATTATTTGAGTGACATACAGCTACAGGCTTGTCAAACAACGCAGGTTTGTTTCTGATAACCACAGAAACGAAAAAGCAGTCCTGGGGCAGCACACACAGTATTCAAACACAACATTATTCTTAAAGTTTAAGCCCATAATGCAGGTATTAGTAAAAAAAAAGGCAAAAAAATAAAACTGGGATGGGAGTGCTAATTTTTAAAAGTCAAACTTACATATCTTCGTATGATACAGTTGACATATTTATTCAAAATCCAAATCAAAAGTAAAATGACAACAATAATTTATATTCAACAACCTCAAATGTAAAGCTTACCATGTCAACATGAAGAATAACCGACTTAATATCGGATTTATTACTGTTAGAAATTCCATTATTCAGACCAGTAGACAACGTTGGGAACCGTTTTCGATACCGTTGTCTCCAGGTTCCTATAAAGTGAAGTCGTGAATTCTACATATACCAAACTTGAATCAGGATGTTACAACATAAAATCACCAATAATAATAATAATAATAATAATAATAATAATAATAATAATAATAATAATGGCAACGGCAAGATTATGACGATGTAAGACAAGAAAATCAAGGAAATAAAGTGAGAAGCAAGTCAATATCATATCAGTACATCACATGTGCATCCTTCCTTTATATATGAGAGAAAGGGGCCATTGATTCATTGTCCACCCTCAACCCAAACCGAAAAACAAAAATCAGCTTTTCATTCACCTTATCTATTGAAGTTGAAGACATTATATTTTGATGTAATAAACAACTTTATCATTGGAGCTTATGTTCGTTTCCTGATAAATTTTTCATAATATTATATATCCAAATGGTTAACACATGGTATATCGAGCATATAAGATAACAAATGAATGGGCCCGGAAAATTTGCCAACAAAGTCATCATTTTTCCAAGCAATATACAAAGATCCAAACTTCTTCCAAAATCAATACCTTGAAATAATTTTCTACAAAATTGGGGTCTGTAAGAGTTGAATGACATTGTTTAGAGGATCCAGTGGCTTCAGAACTTGGAAATTGATGTACATTCTGGTTATCTGAGCAGGGAATACTAAATGATGTAGAAGGTTCTTGATAAGTAGGATCAAGCTCCCCTTCAGTGTTTCTTTCATTATTAGTTTCTGAACTGTTTGCTTCTGCAAGCTTTTCTTCATCACATATAACTCTTTCACCAATAGGCTCTTCCATCATAAATACATCAGTTTTCTTGGAGGAAATATCATTCGATTCATTACTGATTTGCCTGCAAACTTCAACCATCTCCCCAACTTCAGATGGGTGTCTCTCCTTCAGTTGGCCAACCCTTGGGAATGAATCTTGAACGTCTGGTTCCACTTGACAAAGGGCATTTGTAAAAGTGTCCTCTGACATCTTGCTACTTTTCAATGTGAAGAATGCTGACAGTTTTGGTTGGTTACTAGCAACCTGCTCAAGTTGATAAGGCACCCCTGGAAAAGCAAAATGAAGGTTTAGTCACTCTCAGCCCATTTTCGCTCCCTTAAAAATATATGGCAGAATTTATTTGCTGATGAAGATGAAATCAATATAGGTGCATGAAAAATGCAAGAACATACAGCTTAAGAGTCTGTTAGCAGCAATTGAATCTAAAATCCAAGTGGGTTTTACTACTGGTAGTCCTGCACTGAAGGCTCTGCATTGGACCAGCCAATAATTAAAATCATGGATAAGAAAGAGCAGGATTAAACCTCAAAATTGAAATGACTTTATCAAACCTGATGTTCTTAACTTTACTATCAGGAAGATTGCTGCAGATAATATGTGTGACACAATGTCTTGAGAAATAATTCTCGAACCTTCCATCATACTTTAACATGTAGCCCCGCAGCTCCTATAACATGTTGGTTATTAACGTCAAGTCATCCCTTTGTTTTACCGAACCAAAACAAACTACAACTGATTCAAACTTAGAATTTCATTCTGCACTAAGCCCAAAACAAGGAAAGCTAACTCAACCATATTGTTGTTTGATATTTAAATTTAACAGAGACCCCCACCCCCCCCCCCGGCGGGTCTCTCTCTCTGTCTCCCCCAAATTGAAATTTCAAGAATCAGGTACATGGATAAACAGAATAAAAAACAGAAAAGGAAAAAAAAAAGGCACTAACCTGGCTGGAAGGGACCGTGAAACCATCAACAAATATAGAAACTCCACTGAAAATTGGTTTCCGAGCAGCAGATGCGGAAGCTTCGGAGTCGAACTGGTTCTGAAGTTTGCAATTCTTGTGTGCCATGTAACTGCATATATATATAGCGGGAGATAGCAAAAGGCCGAAGAGCATGGAAGGATGTTGGGAATGATAAATGAATGAGTCCGGAAATACCTGCTGAAATCAGAGAACGGGGATTTTCGAGAGGAGCAAGAGGAGGCAGAGAGGGACTTTGAGCCCCAAGCGACGCCTAGGGTTTTCTGGTTGGTGTTGTTGGCGGTGGCATTCTTCTTCCTTTTCTTAGAATTAGAGTGATGAGTGGAAGACGAGGAATTGGAGAGACGCGAGTCCATACTCACTGTGGTCTGCAATGGGAAATGAGCTGCGGAAGGAAGAGCGCTTCGTTTGCTTCTTCTACAAACCAACAACAACAACGCCGCCTCCTTTTCAAATCAAACTTAGCGCCAGGCAGCGCGACAACCACTTTACCATTGTTTAGTGATGCTAAGGGGCTAAGTTATCTTAAAAAATATTGTTAAAATTGAAATAATATTTGTTATTATTATTTAATAGTATTTTTTTAATTTAAAAAAAGTTTTATTAAAATACAAAAAATATATTTTTAATCTTAATAACAATTATATAGCTATTATAATTGTGAATACTATAAATTTTACTATAGATATTACTTATCTTATTATTTATTTTCTTATAAGCAATAACAAGATACTTATACATATATCCCATATTTAAATGAGATACTTAATTTGGATATTATAAACAATATTTTAATAGTCAAAATTTAAAATTTATATTAGTAATTTCATACATTATTTAAGTGTTTGTCAAATTATCTACTTTTATTCCATATATCTTTGTGAGTGTATATTCAAATATCGACTTAAAAAATAGTGAGGATGTAATGTCTTTTGAGTTAGACAGAATATTTAGTTATGTTAAAGAGTTTTATTTTGACAAATATAAAATGTTAAATATAAGTTTTTTGGATTAAAATCTTTTAAAATAAAAAAATTGATAAAATAAAAAGTTGATTATTTTTAAATTAAAATAGTAAAACACACATTTCATAAAAAATTATAAAATTAATGATAATTAATCCTTCACTTTACCACTTTATCAGCGTCCTCATTTTAGAGGATCTAAATTCAAGTTTCTTATCATCTTTGACAACCAATAATTCATATATTGCGTTTTATATCTCAAAAATAATGAACACCTTCGATTGATGTTTGACCGTCATAAAAAGTGCTAATGCAACAAGTGACTGAGTTCGCTGAGTGGGGGATATTGGAGTGCATGTTGGGCTTTTAGTTCAAACTTACAAGTCTCAATTGGTTATGATAATTTGACACAACTAGCAGCACAGCCTGTCTGATGTATTATTTTGGTCAATGACATGGAGGACAATTTTGATCCAGACGAAGAGTATGTAGTTGACTTTGATTTATCCGATGATATCACTTTTTATGAATTATTAAATTTTATTAAATAAAAAATAAATAAATAGATTCCTGAGTTTTTCATTTGTAGATATTTTACTTCATCGAAATTGGAAAATACGAAAACTTCTCTGACCATTCGAAACGCTTGACATATGAGTCTTTTCATTTAATCTGGTTGGCCAAACGTAACAGAGTCAAATTAGGTGGCGCTTATGTGGCGTGGAGTGTGTGTACGTGTCGCCAAGGTGTTGTTAACGGGGCTGACATAGTCCGTTATAGAAAGTTATAAGACAGATTGGTTCTTATGCTCTAAAACGACGACGTTTCGAAAAACATAGTTTAATGCTTCATATCAAATATATTAAGGATGCCCATATCAATCATAGACAATTACAAGAAGCCATAGCACTGATGTTTTCCCTCCAAAAAATACAACGCTTCATCTTTGCCATGTTGCGTTGGTGTTCTGTGAAGCAGCTTCAGCGAAGCTTCGTTGTTGTAGCTATGTCCGATGTGGAGAGCAGTAAGTACATTGTTGTTGAAACTTATTGTACTCGTACCTTTTATTTGTTATGCATGTCCTAGGATGGGATTTATAGGGACTGTAAGTGAAGGTAGTGGCTAATTAGTTGTGTGGGGTTAGTAAGGTCTAGGGCAATGTTTAAGGCGTACCCGATTGAAAATTTTAGATCATTGTTAATTATGTATGATTTTGTGTTGTTTTGTGTGTTGAAAAACGCTGTAGATAGATTATGTATTTGGTGTTCCTATTTTCTATCATGGGGACTACTTTTCAAGGGTACCTACCGGTGAGTTAGTCTATCTTCATGGTCAAGTTGAGAGGTTTTCACTCATGGACTTGAATTTTGTCAATTTTGAGAATTTGATCACACTATTTAAAGGATTGGGATATTAATCATGTAAGGAAGCTTACTGGTATGATCCAAAAAGAAAGGATATAGGGTCAGGGCTGCATGTACTGAGGGGGGAATATAGGGATCAACCAAGTGCAACAGGTTAAGTTGAGGAACAAAGACACTGATGAGTTCTGTATTTTTTTTATCAACCTGTTGATGATCCTGATATTGCAGATGGTGCTTGTGAGAAAAATGCTAAGGTTAAAGAACAAGTGGATCCAAATGAGTTGGAGATATTGGATGACTCATTTACTGATCATGATAGTGATGACAATGCGGAAGATAAGTTGTATAAACCACCACCTCCCGGTTATGAAAGTGGGAGTGAGAGTGATGAAGATAATGTTGGTGGCAGTAGTATTAGAGTTGCCAAAGGGAAGAGGAAACAAGTGTCTCCATCGTCGACAAAAAACATTAAGCCCCAGGAGAAGCAAAAAAAAATAAGCCACACATGTGTCTAAAAGGAAGAGGTTTAAAGCAAGAAGAGTGGGCTCATCTGGAGAAGGTTCATCAAAGATAAATGGGCCTGCTAAACAGCCTAACACAAGTGGGCCTACAAGACAGTCCAATAAAGCTAGGCCTGCTAGGGAGCCCAACATGAGGACAGGAATTGCAGATTATGTCAGTGATGTAGACATAGAGGATGAGGACATTGTGTATGAGTATAAATCTGAGGATCTGCATACTCATGTCTCATTAGAAGATGAAGGAAACAAATACTATTGGCCTGAGTTTGATGAACAGTATGGCTTCGAAGAAAGGAGATTTGAGCTTGGCATAAGATTTACTATAATTAAGAGGTTCAAGGATGTTGTGAAGGATTCGTTTATTGCTAAAGGAAAGGAGTTGGTCTAAATAAAAAATGACAGAAAAAGAGTTAGAGTTGGCTGTAAAGGTAAAGATTGTCCTTGGATTACCCATCTCTCTTACAATAAACAGTTGTAGTGCTTCCAAGTGAAAACATATAGGAATGAGCATACATGTGCAAAGGACCTAGGAAACAATGCAGCTGACCAACACTGGATGAGAAAGAAGGTGGAGAAAAGGATGACCACCCAGCCCCACATGACCACACATGAAGCTATTAATTTCTTAAGAGAAGAGTTCGATCTTGTTGTACACCCTAAGATGGTTTATAGAGCTGTAAGGGAAGCAAAAGACAAGATTATGGGCAATGAGGTAGAACAATATGAGAAGCTAAGGGACTACTTGATGGAGATACATAGAAGTAATCCAAAGTCTACTACCTTGCTAGATGTTATTCCCATGCCACAGTCACCCCCTACCTTTGACAAAATGTATATTTATTTCAATGCCTGCAAGCTTGGATTTAAGAGTGGATGCAGACCCTTGATTCATTTGGACGGAGCATTCTTCAAGACCTATCATGGGGCTAATTACTATCTGTTGTGGCATAGGATGCTAACAATACGGCTGGGAAAAAAAATCCAAATTTTGGATTTTAAACTAAATCCGAAACAAACCATTTTAAAAAAATAGTTTTAAATTAAAAAAAAATCCAAACCAAATTGGATCTATTTTATAATTTGGTTTTTAAATCCAAACTATTTAAATAATTTTAAATCCAGATCCAAATCCATATCCAAATTAAAATCCAAAATTGAAAAAAAAATCCTAATCTAATCGTGAATCCACAATTCAGTTCACACACATAACCATGTTGGTCTTCTTTCTTCGGCTCTTCCCTCTTGGTTTTCGCCACAGCCGGCATCGGAGCAGGCAATTAGCACTGGCACCCTGTTGTCTCTTTCAACGGCCTCACCTTTGTTTCTCATCTTCTGCGTTTTCTAGTGCTTCCTTACACATTAGCCATCGTTGTCCTTTGGTTTTGCCGTCGCTGACTCACTGTCACAGGTGTGGACAACTAGATCTTCTTCTTGCTTCTGGGTCAGTGGGTCACCATCTGCTTCTGCGTATTCTAGACTTCTGGTTCGTCGTTTGCCATTGTTTCTCATCTTCTTGAATTTTTCCCTGTTCTAAGTTTCCCTTTATTTTTTGAAAGAAATTTGTTGCAATAAAAATCTGTATCCACAATTTTTACTAGAGTTTGATGATTAGTGGGTCTTGGACCTGAGAAAATCTGATTGTGGTTATGGTTTTTGGTTGGACTGATTATTTTATTATTTTTGTTCTTGGTTCTGATTTTTCTGATCCTGGTTAAGGTTGATGGTTGGAACGTTTTTTGTTTTCTTGTACCGTTTGATTTCAATTTGTTTTTGCATTGTCAAACCAAACCGGTGAGTTGATGCAAATACCATCACCTAATTGCATTTTCTTAACTTCTGTTTTGGAGATTGTTTCTTTCTTTTTGGAACGGACTTGGATCCTCTAAATTTTGAAATTTCACTTTAAAGAGTAACGTGTGATCTTTCACCCTTGAATAGTTTCTCTTTCATATTTTCTCTTGGTTCCACCTATGAAATAAATGATGAAAGATCATACTTTACCATTTAAAGTGAAATTCAAAATTTAGAGGATCCAAAAACTTTTGGAACTGCCATTGGTGAAGTGCATATAAAGACAATGGATTTTCCTACTATTATTTGTCCACCTAAAACACTTGACATTTATCAAAATTAATCCTTCTTTTGAATATAATCATGTTTCTAATTTCCTAAGAAGTGTGGTATCAAATAATTTCCAACAGTCAGTCAGGAACCAAATCCATTGTATAAATCAATATTCGGCTTACATAGAATATATGTCTACTAGTGTGTTTCAAACAGGGAAAAAAAGACCAAATTCAAAATAAAGCTTAAAAATGTTATCCATTAATTATTATTTATCATATCCTTTGTTATTAGATAGTTAGTTAATCGAATACAAATTAAATTAAATATACTAAGTTCAAAGATGAAACAGCAACCTCATGTACCATCCTCTTTTTATTTTATTCATCTATTGATTGATCATATTGATATTGCGAATGGTTGTTGGCTTTGTAGGGAAAGAGGGTGTGTTGTAGGGAGATAGACAAAGGTGGGGACGGTGGGGGCAACGGTGCTGATTCAAAATCTCTGAGATAGAAAGAGAGAGTGGGAACATTCTGATATTGGTTGGCTTTTAGTGTGTGTGCCTGTCTAATATGAGAAACAACTCATCTTCTCTTTTCGACCAAATTATCTAAGATACTTAATTAAACAAAACATAAACTCTTTCTACTTAACCGTGGATTAACTTTGATTGAGTGGTTGTTGTGTTGTTGAGATTGAGTGAGAGAGAGGACGTGGGGTTCTTTGTTTAAGGATGGATGGATATACATATTTAGATTTTAGATGTAGTACTCAACTTTTGTGTGTGTGTGCTTCCTTTTCTTGTGGTGCTTTCACCACTCATTATTTTCATTCATTCCTACTAGTCACACACAACACTTTCACGTTTCAGATCTCTCCATATACCACATTCTCTTTCACAAAGGAACTTGTGTGTTACTCTGCTAAACTAAAGAGGTAGGTTTAGATTGATTTATGTTCATTCATTCTTCTTCTTTTCTTTTCTTTTTTATTTATTTATTATTCTATTTGTCCATTTCAGAGTTATATACCTTGCTTTATATGCAGAGCAAGATGACTGAAAACAGTAATATTAAAGCAGCAGGGATGTCTGCTAGCACTCAACCATCTTCTCCACTGTCAGGTGTTCGTAAAAATCGATCAGCTATTTGGGATCATTTTGATGTAGAAAATGCTATCAAGAAAAAGGCTAAATGCAAATATTGTGGTAGCTTAATACAATATGGAAATGGAACCAGCTCAATGGGTGGTCATTTGAGAAGATGCAAGCAAAATCCTAATAATGATTCAAACAAAAGAAGAAAAACAACGACCACACCGACTATAGAGAAGCGTAGTGTTTTAAATTCACCCAATGCTTTCAAATTTGACCAAGAGGAGGCTCGAAGGGCAGTTGTGGAAATATTTATTGGGGAAGAGTGATGAATGGATTTTTGATGGTATAGAATTTCACAAATGAATTCTCGTTGCAAGTATAGTTTCTAAACCAAGCAATAATCCTTTCATACAAAAGATTGTTTGTCACAAGTAACAAACCCCTAAATTTATAAACCGAAGTATTGGAACCTCGGGTCGTTCTCCCTAGGAATTATAATAAAGTGTCTTGTTATTGGTTGTGAATTATATTTGGGGTTTTTAAGCTTTTGGACAAGAAATATAAATGGCAATGAAAACAAACTAACAACTATAAAAGGCTCTTGGTAAGGTGTGAGAACTAGAAGTCCTATCCTAGTTATCCTTCTCAATTGTGATGAGAATTGTTCATTGCTACCACTTAGTTAACCCTTACTAAAGAAAGGAAAGTCAAGTGGATGAATTGACTTGAGCCACAAGTCCTAGCCAACTCCCAAGGAAAGACTAGCTTTAGTGCACTCCAAACCAATTAGCAATCTCTCCAATTATCAATCAACAAAGGGATTAGATAACTCAAGTGTCACTAATTACTCTACCTAGGCCAAGAGGAACAAAATCTACACTATATCTAGAAGAGGCATTTCAATAAACACATAGAGTGCAATAGAAGTAAACATTATTAATTGCAAGAATTAAAGGAATCTACAACTACAAAGGCAAGAGATCAACAATAGAAAAGCAAAGAAGAACAATTATTATGAATTACCTCTTATTGAATTGGAAGAAAGTAGAAGGAACAATACTAGATCTACAACAAAATATAAGAACAACATAAAGGAAATTACAATAAAAGAGTAGAAGAAGATTGAATGTAGCAACAAAGAATTGAGAGATAGAAGTGGAAGAATGCAAAGATTAAAACCTAGATCTAAAAACTAAACCTAATTCTAATCCTAATTCTAGAGAGAAGAGAGAGCTTCTCTCTCTAGAAACTAACTCTAAACTAATCCTAATGAGTGGAAATGAACTAATGTCCCTTTGCTCTTCAATCCTTGGCTTTAAATAGCATCTTTGGCGCCAAAGTTGGTTGGGATTGGGCCCCACAACCCTTGAGAATTCGTTGGCCACGTTTTCATTAAAAAATCATAAACCAACACTGACGCGTACGCGCACATCACGCGTACGCGTCCATGGGGTAATCCGCAAGGTGCGCGCAAGCGTCAGGTGCGCGCGCGCGTCCATGGGCGAGTTCAACTTCTTTGACTTTCCATGATTTCTCCACTTTGCATGCTTTCCTCTTCACTCCTTTGATCCATTCCTAGCCTTTTCATTCTGAAATCACTAACAAACATATCAAGGCATCTAGCGGAATCAAAGGGAGATTAGAACCATCAAATTAAGGGTCTAAAAGCATGTTTTCACATCTAAGCACAAATAAGGAGACAATCACAAAACCATGCTATTTCAATGGATAAATGAGGGTAAAAGGTATTAAAATCTCCAAAAATCAATACAAGATAAACCCTACAAATGGGGTTTGTCAACCTCCCCACACTTAAGCCAAGCATGTCCTCATGCTTAAACCAAGAATGAAGTAAGGGTATGGCATTTATTCAATGGAAACTAACTAAATGCAATCTACCTATATGCAACTATCTAAATGAATGCAAGTGCTTGGTCAAAATAAATCAATTCCCAAGAAACATATATGCACAAGGGCTAAGGACTAGCAAGTCTAATCCACAATTGAATTGAGTTATTAAATATTTTTACAAACTTGCATGAAAAGAGATGATCATAGGTGAAAACATGTAATTGAGCATCAAACCTTCACCGGTAGTGTTTGCACTCTATTCACTCAAGTGTTTAAGGTTGATTCACTCAATTCTCCTCTATTTCATGCTTTCCAAGATTTGTTTTTCTTCTAACAATCAACATTTATTTCATGCACGCATACAAGTATCATGAGGTCTTTTCATTGGTTGTAATGGGGCTAGGGTCAAGGTAGGATGCATATTTGGTCAAGTGAGCTTGAAATTTGAATCTTTGATAAGCTTAAACTTCCCACCTAACCTATGACATCCTATACAATTAAGTTCTAATCTAGCTACCCATTTTTCACCTTTTCACATACTCATGCATTTTCTTTTCATTTCACAACTCATATGCATTGATCTTATTGAGCTTCACCTTGGGGCATTTTTGTCCCCTTTTTATTTCTTTCTTTTTCGTTTTCTTTCTTTTTCCATTTTTTTTCTATACTTTTCATATATTTTTTTTTTGTTTTTCTCATTTTTTCTTTCTTTCAAACTGTATACAAGAGTACCAATGCATAAGGTCTATACATTTAATCAATACATGAGCATGTACCCAATTCCCAATATTTACAATAATAATACAAAACTACCCTTTTATTCACCCAATGTCCCAAGGTTCCCACACTTGAATGATACACACACTCTAGCCTAAGCTAATCAAAGATCCAAATAAGGACATTTATTGTTTTTCGCTTTAAGGCTTGTAATGTGCTAAATTAAGAACAAGTGGGTTAATCGTAGGCTCAAATTTGGCTAACAATAGAAGATAAAAGGTAAGGCTATTTGGGTAAGTGAGCTAATGAAATGATGGCCTCAATCATATAAATGCATGAATACACAAAATAATGGACATAAAGAATCAAACAAATCAAAGATTACAATCATAGAAAGAGAATAATGCACACAAGAAGGAAAAATAAGTGGTTATAAGATGTAACCACATCATTAGGCTCAAGTCTCACAAGATTGTGTTCTTAGCTCATAAATCATGTTCCACAAAATATATAATTCAAGCAAGTTCTATGAAAAGTTTTCACTCAAATCAATTGACATGCCCTATAGATAGAAATCTTTGAAAAATTCTCATTATTTTGACTAAGCTTATTGTGTATATATATGCAAAAATAAGAAAATGCAACAAAAATAAAAAAAAACTAAAATGAAATGCAAAAGTGTTGGGATTAGAAATTTGTCACCCAAAATCGCCGATCGGTCGGACGACCTCCCCACACTTAAAAGTTTGCACCGTCCTCGGTGCACTCAAAGATGAGCAAGGGGGTACGGCGACTCTCCGGATTGCTATGTGTTCTTTCTTCCGCTTCCGTGGTTGCTTGTGGTGTATTCATTATGAAAAACAAAAATATAACACCATAAGATGAGAGCATACATTGTTGGAATGAGGTAAAACACTAGAATGAGGTGAGTGAATTAGTGTGACATTAAGAAATATTAGGTGTGTGAATTCTAAATTGCGCGGTTTAGAATACACATTAGCATAAAAGCTATGTCACAAAAGAAGCATGCACTTCACTTATCCTAGTGTGCTTGAGATGCTTTAAGTAAGCTTGTAAGGTAAGACAAGCATTAGAGAAGCATGAAAGCATTCAAGTCAAACATATGGATGGATATAATCATGAACACAATGCATTAAGGTAAATGCACAACATCATCCATCAAGAGGTTGCCCAATCAAGGGAAAAGGATCCAAATCACATGGTGGCTAGCTACAACATGCAATTCAAAAGAGTTATAAGCTCGAAGACAATTCTCATCACTTGGTATTTTTCAAAAGGTAAGCATGAAGAACTCAAAACCAAGTAACAAAATATAACCTCAATCATAGAATCCAACAAAGATTATCTAAAAACATTCATGCTAAAATAGCATTTAGGCAATAAAGGATATAGCAATGTATAGTAAACAAAGTCAATACTCCAACACGTATAATGAAAAGAGAGAAAATAAAATGAAAGCTAAACGAAAACTAACTAATTAACTAACCAACTAACTAACAACCAACTAAAATAAATGGTTATCGATGGTGTTTGGAAGTGTTGGATGAGGGGTAGTAGGAGGGAAGAAGAAAGGAGAAGGAAAGAAATAGAAAGATGAGAAGAAAAGAAGTGAATGGAAGAAAGGGCATCCACGCGTACGCGCACATGGCGCGCGCGCGTCGTTGGCTTATTTCGAGAGTGGCGCGTACGCGTCATGTGCGCGTGTGCGCAAGTGGGGTTTGTGCCAGAGGCACAACGTTGGCGCGGCGCAGGCACAACTCTCTGGAAAATGTATGGAGGTTGGAACTTCTCAATCCACGCGTACACACGCATGGCGCGCGCGCGTGGATAGTCGAAAATGCTGGAAGTGCGCGTACGCGCCATGTACGCGTACGCGTGGATGGTGCTGCGTTTTTCAAAATTTTTTTTCTATGTTTTTGCACCAATCCATGCATTCCAAATCTCCAAACAGCTACCAAAACACCATAAAACCTTATTTAACATACTTAAACTACCAAACATACTCAACTAACTAAACAAAACATGAAATTAAACTAATTCTACCAATATATACAAAAGAGAAAATGAAAAGATTTTACCATGGTGGGTTGTCTCCCACCTAGCACTTTTGTTTATTGTCCTTAAGTTGGACTTATGGGGAGCTCCTCATCAAGGTGGCTTGTGCTTGTATTCATCTTGGAACTCCCACCAATGCTTGGTTCTCCATTGTGCCCCAAGATTCTTCATGGATTGAGCCAAGTCTTGATGGAGTTCTTCACAAGCTTGGGGCTTCCAAAGTTGATCCTCTTCTTGTAATCCGGGATCCCACACTTTGTTTTCACACCCGTCTTGAGGTTGATCATCATTATAAGTCCAACCGGGTGGTGAGTAAGGTGAATTCTCTATATAGTGGCCAACAATTTTCCTAGACCCATCTAATTGAGCACTACTCCAACCTTTATATCTCATGTTTGATGCATCAACCATAATGAGCCTTGATTTGCAATGCCAACCACAAAACCTTTTTCGTTTACGCTTCATCCCACAAAGCTTCCTAAGTTGGCCATCCGTTTCAAGCAAACCATATTCAAGTGGGATAGTAAAGCTAATAGAAATAAATTTCATCCACTCAAATGAAGGAGTAGATGGCAACCTAGGCAAAGACAACTCCAAGAGTTTTGATAAAGCGTATTCAATTCCCATCCTCCTTTTTCTAAGGATTTCCACCTCTTCACAAGACTTCTCAATTATAATCCTTTGTTCAATAATTTCATCTAGCTCGTCTCCATCACTCAAGTCATAAATGGGAGGTTGAGAGAAATCTACCTCCTCATCACTTTTAAATTCATTGGGAGAGGATTCTTCAAATTCAAAGGATTCTTCACCAAGAAGATTGGATGCAGGATCATCATCACCAAGGGAACACAATTCTTGCTTCATGCCCTCCAAGTCTTCATATAGAATATGCCTTGGAAGTTGTGCACATTCCTCCTCAACATCAAATTTACTCTTCTTGGAGGGATTTTCTTTGATTTTAGCTTCCCATGGAAGTTCCACATCTCCTAAGTCTTCAACCACTTCTTCCCCTTCTTCAATGGTCATAGGTTCCTCCAATTGTTCTAACACAAAGTAGCATTCCTCCTTTTCCACCGGAGTTTCCAATCTCTCCTTCATGTTATGCTCTTCTTGAGCCATGGGAGTTCCTTGAGTGTCCAAAAGTTGGGATGCTAACCGGTTTACCACCGCATCCAAGGCGGTCATGAATTGTTGCACATCCCTTGTCATCTCCTCATGTCCTTGAAGAAGAACACCAAGGGTTCCATCCATTAGAGGTTGGAGTGGATAAGAAGGTTCATTGTCTTGGAGAAAGGGTTCATTATAGGAAGGTGGTTCTTCTTGGTGAGGTGGTGGTGTGTATTGAAGTGGTTCTTGGGAGTAGTAATCTTGGAATTGTGGTTCCATGTATGGCTCATATGGTTCAAAAGGAGGTTGGTATGGTGGGTAAGGATCATGGTCATATGGAGGTGTTTGTTGAAAATAGGCTTGTGAGTGTGGTTGAGGTTCATGTTGAGGATATGACTCATAGGCATATGGTGGTGGTTCTTGAAAGTCACAAGGAGATTCACCATAGCCATTGGATTGATATGCATCATAGAATGGCTCTTCTTCATAGTGCATTGGTGGAGGTTTTTGCCAAGAGGATTGATCATAAGCATATGGCTCCTCCCACCTTTGGTTATCCCATCCTTGACACACATCTTCATTGTAGCTCCCATCACCTACAACATAGTTGTAATCACACTCATAGCCAAAATGAGAATTCATGGTGAAAAGATAAAATAAAAACAAAAGCTAATAGAAAACAAAAGAAACAAAATTCTACAACTAGCAAATAAAGCAAAAAGCAAGATATTCACACTATTCACATATATAAAATAACCAATAACATAACACCATTGCAATTCCCCGGCAACGGCGCCATTTTGATGAATGGATTTTTGATGGTATAGAATTTCACAAATGAATTCTCGTTGCAAGTATAGTTTCTAAACCAAGCAATAATCCTTTCATACAAAAGATTGTTTGTCACAAGTAACAAACCCCTAAATTTATAAACCGAAGTATTGGAACCTCGGGTCGTTCTCCCTAGGAATTACAATAAAGTGTCTTGTTATTGGTTGTGAATTATATTTGGGGTTTTTAAGCTTTTGGACAAGAAATATAAATGGCAATGAAAACAAACTAACAACTATAAAAGGCTCTTGGTAAGGTGTGAGAACTAGAAGTCCTATCCTAGTTATCCTTCTCAATTGTGATGAGAATTGTTCATTGCTACCACTTAGTTAACCCTTACTAAAGAAAGGAAAGTCAAGTGGATGAATTGACTTGAGCCACAAGTCCTAGCCAACTCCCAAGGAAAGACTAGCTTTAGTGCACTCCAAACCAATTAGCAATCTCTCCAATTATCAATCAACAAAGGGATTAGATAACTCAAGTGTCACTAATTACTCTACCTAGGCCAAGAGGAACAAAATCTACACTATATCTAGAAGAGGCATTTCAACAAACACATAGAGTGCAATAGAAGTAAACATTATTAATTGCAAGAATTAAAGGAATCTACAACTACAAAGGCAAGAGATCAACAATAGAAAAGCAAAGAAGAACAATTATTATGAATTACCTCTTATTGAATTGGAAGAAAGTAGAAGGAACAATACTAGATCTACAACAAAATATAAGAACAACATAAAGGAAATTACAATAAAAGAGTATAAGAAGATTGAATGTAGCAACAAAGAATTGAGAGATAGAAGTGGAAGAATGCAAAGATTAAAACCTAGATCTAAAAACTAAACCTAATTCTAATCCTAATTCTAGAGAGAAGAGAGAGCTTCTCTCTCTAGAAACTAACTCTAAACTAATCCTAATGAGTGGAAATGAACTAATGTCCCTTTGCTCTTCAATCCTTGGCTTTAAATAGCATCTTTGGCGCCAAAGTTGGTTGGGATTGGGCCCCACAACCCTTGAGAATTCGTTGGCCACGTTTTCATTAAAAAATCATAAACCAACACTGACGCGTACGCGCACATCACGCGTACGTGTCCATGGGGTAATCCGCAAGGTGCGCGCAAGCGTCAGGTGCGCGCGCGCGTCCATGGGCGAGTTCAACTTCTTTGACTTTCCATGATTTCTCCACTTTGCATGCTTTCCTCTTCACTCCTTTGATCCATTCCTAGCCTTTTCATTCTGAAATCACTAACAAACATATCAAGGCATCTAGTGGAATCAAAGGGAGATTAGAACCATCAAATTAAGGGTCTAAAAGCATGTTTTCACATCTAAGCACAAATAAGGAGACAATCACAAAACCATGCTATTTCAATGGATAAATGAGGGTAAAAGGTATTAAAATCTCCAAAAATCAATACAAGATAAACCCTACAAATGGGGTTTGTCAAAGAGCTACCATTTCGCTTCGTTGAGAGCCCGAAATTCTGAAGATTTGTGCATGCCCTACATGCAAGATTCAAAGTTCCTTCACGGACTACATTAGCACGTGACATTGGAGCTCTTTATGTAAAGAGAAGATGAAGTTGCAAAATTTTCTCTCAGCAAATTGTGGAAGAGTATGTCTAATAACTGACACTTGGACTTCAATACAAAATTTTACTTATATGAGTTTGACAGTACATTTTGTGTATTTGGATTGGAAATTACATAAAAAAATACTTAATTTTTGCCAAGTAACAAATCATTCAGGAGAGGTTATAGGAGCAACTATTGAATCTTGTTTAAATAATTGGAATTTGAATCAGGTATTTAGTGTGACAGTTGATAATGCATCGTCTAATGATGTTGCGATTAAATATCTGAAGCAGAGATTAAGTTCTTAGAATAGCATTATTTTGAATGGTGAATTTATTCATATGAGGTGTTATGCACATATTATAAACTTAATTGTAAAAGAAGGGTTGAAAGAGATTGATGAATCAGTCTTGAGGATTCGTCGTGCAGTAAAATATGTTAGATCTTTCCCATCTAGAGCCAATAGGTTTTAAAAGTATGTTGAACTAGAAAAAATCCAATATAAAGGCTTGCCTTGCATGGATGTTGAGACTAGGTGGAACTCTACCTATCTAATGTTAGAGATAGCTTTGAAGCATCACAAAGAATTTGAGTTGCTTGTTTTGAAAGATAATACCTATATAGGATAGATGAGTGGAGGAAAAGGGAAAGGTGTGCCTTCTGATTCAAACTGGGAGTATGCTGAGTCCATTGTACCATTTTTGCGAGTGTTCAGTGATGCCACTATACATATTTCTGGTACCTTATATGTTACCAGTGATATGTATATGAAGGAAGTATTTGCAATTGGACGATTTATTCATCATTCTTGTGATTCTGTTGATTTCAGTACTATGTCAATGGCGGAAAAGATGAGGGTTAAGTATGAGAAGTATTGGGACAATCCTGATTCGGTGAATATGTTGTTATTGATTGCTATCGTACTTAATCCAATGCAAAAGATTGAGTGTGTCAATTATTTCTTGGATTACTTATTTGAAGAAGAAAAAGGGGGCGAATTGAAGTCAAAGTTGTCCAAGTGCATAAAGTTACTTTATCAGCAATACCAAAGTTCTGAGGAAGCAAGTGAAGCTGATACGCAAGATGTTCAAGACAACAACATTAATACTGATGCTCATGGCATCGGCTTTTTTTTGCAAGCAACAGGTTGTAGAATAAATACAAGATCTGAACTTGATAGATATTTACAAGAAGAATGCGAGCCATACTCCTATAAGTTCGATATCCTAAATTGGTTGAAGGTCAACTCAACCCGATTTCCAATTCTTGGAAATATAGCTCGTGAGGTATTGGCTATACGCCTATACCTATTTCTATGGTAGCTTCGAAGTCTGCATTTAGTATTGGAGGAAGAGTCGTCGATCCATACCGCAGTTCCTTAACACCTAGAATGGTAGAGGCCTTAGTCTACACAAGAGATTAGCTTAATGAAGATCTTTTCTCTGCTTTAGATGATGATGATGGTGATATTTTTCAACAAGTTGATCAAGGTATAGAATTTTTTTCATATTAGTTACCAATTAAAAGTTGAATATGGACTTTATAATTAATTTGTTTCCCTTGACAGATATATCTCCTCTAATGATGGTGCTTTTCTATGGCGGCATCAATTGATAATCTTGATGATGACTAGGTATGCTTAGTATTCACATTTGATTTTATACTTTCATTCAAAGATTTGTCTCAAAATGACAAAGATATATTTTGTTATTTGCAGATATATTTTTCTCAAAGGTGGTTGTTTTATGACTTTGTTGGCATCTTTTGATATTTTGTGTTGTTGTTTTAGGGAGATTTTTTGTGGTATCCTTTTGATAGTTTGAGAATGATTAAATGTTATATAGATTAGCTATTGTCATTAGATTTATAAAGAACCAAATTCTAGTTGTAATGAACCTATATAGTTTAAAATGTTTTAGTATTAATTTTACTTTTAAAAAGATTATTGTTTGAAAATCGGATTTTCTAAAAACTGGATTTTTGGTTAAAAAATCTAGTTTTAAAATTGGATTTTAAAAAAATGGACTTTAAATTTGGATATTAAAAAATGGATTTAAAACCAGTTTATATATAAAACCGGATTTAAATATTAAAATCGGTTTGAAACCGATTTTTATTTTTTTAAACTGGTTTAGAACCGGTTTCTCTTTTTAATCCCGTTCCAGTTTGGTTTCATGAACCACAAAATTGGTTCTAAAGTAGATGCAGTTTGGATTTTTGAAAATCCAAACCATGCCCACCCCTAGCTAACAACCAGTTTTATCTGATTGCCTTTGCAGTGGCAAGATCTGAATCGAAGGAGTCATGGAAGTGATTTCTTAACCTTCTACAAGAGGATATTGGAGATATGCAACATCATGGTTCGAATTTTATGTCCGACAAGCAAAAGGTTAGTATCTCAATTTCTGTAGTTAATTTCATTTAGTTCATGAAATTTGATCATGCTACTAGGGGTGTTCAGATCTAAACCGGTAAAAAAAATTGCAAAACCGCATCGATCCAAACCAAAAACCAAAGCAAACTGCTTAATTTTGAATGGTTTTTGGATCAATTTTATAACGGTTTGATTCAATTTGCAGCTTCATTCTACACAACCGAACTGAACCGCATATAGTGTATATAATGATAATATAAATATCAAATATAATAATAATAACAACAATAACTTAATAAGACCCTTAGCACTTAGCAGGAGCAGGGCCGCACACAACCCCCCAACAAACACAAACCCTAACCTAAAAAAGAAACCACTCTCTCGTATTCGTATCTTACTCACTCACTCTCACCGTCAGTGATGCCATCTGTCGCCTCCTCTTCTCAGTGACGCTGCTGCTGCTACCTCCTCTTCTTGGTGACACCGCTACTGCCTCCTCTTCTCAGTGACGCAGCTGCTGCCTCCACTTCTCAGTACCGTTGCTGCCTCCTTTTCTCAGTGTGCTTTTACTTGTTTTTGTTTAATTTTGTATTGTTATAGAGGGATTTGTTCTTGTTTTTGTTAAACTTTGTGTTGTTCTTGTTATTTTTTACAATCTATTCTTTTTTATTAAAAGTATTTAGATGTCTCTGTTATTTTTTCAAGATGTAAAAGTATTATGTTCTTTCTCACTATGTGTTTACTTATTTTTGTTAAATTAAGTATTCTGTTCTTGTTAATTCAATTCTATTTTTTTATCTTTTGCAGATTTTACATTTGTTCAGTTGATTTTAGCTTCCAATTTGAAGATCAACAATGTCAATTTCATATCCTGAGGTAAAATTTTTATTTTGTAACGTGTATGTTGGTAACAATTGAATATCTTGATTAATTGAGAAAAATAACATAAACTGATTAACTATTCTTTGTTATCACAAGATGTTCAAAGTAGCAAGCCAAGATTTACCAGTGCTACTCCGTCCACTTTTGAATTGGTTAGATCTTCGAGACAGTCAGAGTCAATCTCGCCACCACAGTCGTAGTCGCAGCTATAAACTCAGACACAAATATGGTTGCCATCGCTGCCACCGCACAGTGATAAGAACAATGAAGGAACTAGATCTTAGAGGAGGAGAGGCAAAGCAAATGTTGCTGATGAGTCACCTAATCCTGGCCAGTCTAAGAAACTAGGTAACACTAAGAAACCTTTTAAACCTAGATATTGGACTTCGGAACATTTTAAAAAAGATGAAAGTGGTCCCAAACCTAGGGCTATATGTAAGTGGTATGGAGCATCTTATCTAGATGATTCACATAAAAATGGTACTAGCGATATGAAAAGTCACTTGTTAAGTCAGTGTAGAAAATTTTCAAAAGATTCACTTGATTCCATACAAAAAATACTTGTTATGTAGTAACTTAAAAAAGAAGGAGGAAATGGCTGGGTAATTTTTTGACTGTTGTATCATTTGATCCTGATTTATGTAGGCAAGCCCTTGCTAAAATGATAATCGTAGATGAGTTGCCTTTTAGATTTGTCGAAGGGGAGGGATTTCGTTATTTCATGAGTATTTTGCAACCAAAACTCCACATTCCAGGAAGGATTTTAGTTGCTAGGAATTGTTGGAACTTGTTCATAAATGAAAAACATAAGTTGAAGAGTGTCTTTATAAACTCAAGTCAAAGTATGTGTTTGACCACTGATTATTGGACTTTTGTACAAAATCTAAACTATCTTTGCCTCACTGCACATTTCATTGATCACGATTGGAAGTTGCAAAAGAGAATTCTTAACTTTTGTCTCGTCAAGAATTATAAAGGTGAAACAATTGGTAGGAAGATAGAAAAATATCTTTTAAATTGGAGAATAAGTAGAGTCTTTAGCATCACAGTTGATAATGCTAGTTCAAATGATGTTGCCATTTGTTACTTGAAAGGTAGAATAGAGGATTGGAATCCACATCCTTTAAAAGTTGAACATTTGGATGTTAGGTGTTGTGCTCATACCTTGAACTTGGTGGTGAATGATGGTTTGAAGGATATGCATTCTTCAATTAGAAAAATTAGGAATGCTGGTAGATATGTCCGTGCTTTCCCTAGTCGCATGGATAGGTTTAAAAGTTGTATTAAAGAGGTTAGGATCCAAGACCGTTCTTGTGTACAATTAGATATCCCCACTAGGTGGAATTTCACTTACATAATGCTTGATAGTGCTTTAAAATTCCAAAATGCCTTTAAGAGATCAAGTGAAAGGGATGCTGAGTTTGTAATGATGCAAGGGGCATTCCAAAGAATGAAGATTTGAATAATGCAAGATGCTTTGTGAGGTTTTTGAAGATTTTTTTCTATGTAACCAAAAAAGTCTCAGATTCTACATTTGTGACCTCTTCATATTTTCATCACTTTTGTTTAATTCTTAGTTCTTTGAAGACTTGGGCTGATAGTAATGACATATTACTTAAGGGTATGGCTACAAAAATGAAGGCTAAGTATGATAAATATTGGGGTAACTTGAGGAACATGAACATGATGATTTTTGTTGTTGTGGTACTTGACCCTAGATACAAGATTAAGTTTGTTGAGTGGACTTTTCAAATGTTGTTTGAGAAGGAGGATGCTGATTTTTTATGTGCTAATATGAAGGAAGTATTCAATGACTTGTTTAACAACTATAGGGTTGCTCTTAATAGTAATCAAGCATACCAATCTTCACAACACAGCTAAGATGTGGAGATGGATGATAGTGCCTTTAAGGATGTTCACTTTGTAGCAGCCTTTGAAAATGATATATAAGCGAGAGTGTCAACACTAATGAAGTGAATTTGTATCTCATTGGGTCCTTGGAGAAACCAGTTGATCCAAGTAGTTTTGACATTTTAACTTGGTAAAAAGTGAGCTCTAACAATTATAAATTCCTATTCTTAGTTAAATTATGAGGGATATTCTAACTATGCCTGTGTTAACGGTTGTTTTTGAATCTGCCTTTAGCACTGGAGGTAGAGTGCTTAATCAATATAAGAGCTCTCTTACCCCAAAAACTGTTGTCTTTGATTTGTGCACAAAATTGGTTTCGAGTCAATTCATTGCCAATTGATCTTGAGGAGTCTTTTGAAGAATTTAAAAAACTTGAGAAAGGTAATGTTTTTTATTATTATGTTTTATTTTATCTACATATATTGATTAACTTTACTATTTGATAATATGTTTAAGTTATTAATATTATTTTATTATATTTTATTGTAGAACTTGAGTCAATTCCTCAACTAATAGATGAAAAAGACTCTGGTGATGAATCTAATTAGTGATCAGTGCTTCATCTCTCAACTTGGAGTTTTTTATGTTATGTTTTTATTAAGACTTTGTTATGTTATTAAATTTTGTGTTGTTGAGACTTGTTTTTATGCTGAAAAATCATTATTTTATCAAAACTTGTTGAATTTGTTGGATTGCTGGACACTTGGACAGGTTGCTTTATAATATTTTATGGGGTTTACGTTTTATTATGTTGGATTGTTGGACAGGTTACTTTATAATGTTTATGGGATTATTAGTACTTTAGTAGTGTGCATTTATACTGTGTCAGGCATTATGTAGTGAAACTTGAGATTAAGCCCCTTTTTTTGTGCATTATACATTCTAGTATCTTTTTGGTAAACTTTTGGTGCTCAGGTGGTGACCTACTGTGTTGTGTTATGTTATGTTATTTTGTTAGGATTGTAATCCTTTAAACTTATCATATCTTATGTTTGAATGTTTAATGAACCAAAATATTTAATGAAGTTCACATAGTTAGACCATCAACAAGATATTATATATAGCCATTTAAACACATGATATAACAGCAACAAAATATTATCATTCAGCAAACGTTAAACATAACTACATTCTGTCAACTCTAGCCATAGTTCATCACAACAACAATGCACAGCTTCTCTAGTTATCTATTTTTCAAGACTTAATTACAACAACCACACAAGTTACTAAAAAACACACAAGAATAACCAACAGATTAGTTTTTTTCTTCCTCTCTAGATAAGCAAGCTTCCTTTCCAGCTTAACCAGTCTCTGTTCTACTTTATTCTTACATAAGTACTCCTCCATGTCGTCAACCTTATTGTCTCAAATTGACTTCTCTCTATCCCTAATTTTTGCAACACGATCATCAAGCCCAATAAAAAACTTGTAGTGGGATGGATTTTTCAACTACAAGTTTAAAAAGGAAATCAAAATTCAATTAAATACATGAACCTGCTTCAAGCTTTACAGAACTATTTTACCTTGAAGGAGGGGTACCCAAGAAACAATTGGTTGGGGTTAGTTGGCATCTTGGATTTGTGCAATATAGCATAAACTCCACATTTGTACATCGGAGCAATGTCGTCCTTCTCGTCTCCACCTTCCATGCAACGAATGTTAGACGACAATCGGACTCGTTGCATGCTTTAAGACCCTTCTTCATTAGCCATGGAACAGAACCTTAAACACAAAAATCTCCTAACTATACGGCTGCAATAGCGTCTAGCACCAATTTGAAGAGTTAGGGCAGCTCCCAGAACGTCATTGTTTTGGGAGCACAAGGACCTAGTTGTCCTCCAACCTTCTGTGTACATGACACATCGACACTGTAATGGACACATGGGCGCCACATCAGCCTTCTCCGTTTGCCATTAGAGAGCAGATTGAATGGAAGGACTCATATGTCAGGCGTTCGAATGGCAGGGATGTTTTTGTATTTTCCAATCCTGAGGGAGTAAAATGTTTGTGAATGAGAAGCTCAGGGACCTATTTATCTTTTTTCCTAAATAAAATCAAAAGATATTATAAAAGGAGAGAATTAATAGATTTTATAAACATAAAATATATTAGTGCATACATACACAAATACATTTCAATATATAATATTTTAAAAATAGTTAGAGTTGAGAGTAGTAAAAATAGTGTGCAAGAAAAGTCTAAAAAAAAATAAAGTTCAGTTTAATTAGTTAGTTAGATGTTGAGCTTTCTGATTTGATTTCTTAGGTAACAAGTCTTGAGAGAATTCTATTATAAATAGACTTTCTCTCTCTGGTGTAAACATATATATACTTTAATGCAATTGTATCACTCATTGAATTCATAAAGTTCTTGTTCAATCTTTCTTCTCTAGTTTACATTTCCTTTGCATATTTTCTGTTGAAGAGTGTTGTTCATATAACACTTTTCACATGGTATCAAGAGCTTTAGATCCTTGATGATTTTTTTCTTTCTTCTTGATGTAATGGCTTTTCCTTCTTCTGATCCAAATCAACCCAAGACTCTTCTTTACCCAATTCAAGACAAACTTCATGAAAACAATTTTATGACATGGCAACAACGAGGCTTATTCACCATTCTTGGCCAGAATCTTCAAGATCACCTTCTTCTTGACAAGCAACCTCCTCAATTTGCTTTAGAATCGGATAAGTCTGTTGGTATCATCAAAACTCTTGACAGAATGGAATCTTCAAGACTATATTCTGAGCTCGTGATTTTTAGTTTCCATGGATGAAAACTTCAAGAGTTGAATGGTACATTGTAAGACATCATTTGAAATACGGGAAAAGCTACAAGTTTATTTTGTCTCATCTGCCAAAGTCAAATCTAAACAGTTCAAATCACAGCTTAAGAACATCAAGAAGCACAATCTTTCTACTGCTGCATACATAGCGAAGGTTAAACGGCTAGTTGATTCTCTCTCAGCTATTGGTCACCCAATCTCTCATGATAATCACATTAAAGCTCTTTGTGATGGTCTCACAGAAGTGTACTCTCCATTCATCACCACTGTTAAAGCCAAAGGAGATCTTTTATCAATTGGAGAAGTGGAGGCACTCTTAATCTCTCATGATGATATGCTTGGAAAATTCAAGCAGAATGCTACTTCTATTGCTCAGGCAAATCTTGTGCAAAATTCAAACTCTAACTCTTTTCTTGGAAGAGGAAATAATGGTGGAAGATGTGGAAGAGGAGGTGGCCACTGATGCATGAGCATCCTTCTTATCTTTTCTTAGTAATTTGCATGTGGATTTGCTATATTATTTTGAGATTTAGGTTTTTTAAGCCACCATGAATGCTACTTTGAGTTATTTTGCAATTTAATTTATTACATGTGGCATTCGGGGGAGTTTGGCAAATTGTAAAGAAAATTCGTGGATGCTATCAACCTTGACCTCCTCACACTCCAACGAGCATAACTTGAGCTACAAAGGTCTAATTGATGCGGTTCTAGTGGCATTGGAAAGCCAACTTCTAGAGCTTTCCAACAATATATAATAGTTTATGCTTACTAACTGAATTTGGAGCAGAAGGTAGCGCCAAATGCCACGTTACGGTGTTTGGCGCCATATTGAACGCCATACATCACAAGCCCTCAAGCCAAACGCCTGGATTACCAGGTATGGCACCACACCTACTCCTTAAGTTGGATGCCACTTTCCCTAAGCCAAATGCCATGCACTCAAGTGATGCTCAAGTCAGGCGCCACTCCTTCTAAGTTTGGCACCAATCCCTGCGTTCTAGAGTGGTCCCCGCATCCAAACAAAGCCTGCAACGCAATCCTGTGTATTTGATTTATATTTTAATTTATTTTTAATTAAAAAAGATATTAATTAGGTTTTGGAATTTAATTTTCAAATCGATTAGGTTAGATATAAAAGGAAAAAAAGATTCAACCCTTCGGGCTATCCTCTCTTCTCCTCTTCGGATTCCGCACTTTGCACTTTTCTCTGCTAGGGTTTTCCACACCATGAGTAACTAAACCACTATTGTTAAGGTTAGGAGCTCTGTTTATTTGGATGGATTAATAGCTATTGTTTTCTAGTTCTGATTTGTGCATTGATTTACATTCAAGAATCAGTTTCGTTCTTCATCCTACATATTAGAGTATATTGGAAAATAACTCTTTTCTAACTTGAATTCTTGTTGATTCTTGGAAAAGTTATCTCACCTGAATAATAGCTTAAAACTAAATTGTCATAACTCTCTAATTATCTGGATTTAACATGATATGTGACATATAATTATCTTATCTTTGGGTATTTAGGTTTTGTGTGGCTTATAAACTAGGGTTTGAACTTAAACCTTCTAATTAGATTAAGTGACCAAGGAATTGACAGTTAATTGAGTTAGAGGAGGATTAAATTACCAAGGAATTAGAGTCTAATAACTTAAAGTTTCCTATGAATTGAATCCTTACATAATCAAAGTAGTTCATGAGAATTGTTAATCCTGAAATCTGAACATCTCTGAAACCTTAACTATTTTCTCACATAATTCTCACAACCAATTCACTGTTTGCTTTCTTGATTCTTCTGATTTACTATTTTAATGCAATTTGAACTCAAAAAGCTCTTTTATGCTTGTCTAACTAAGTGAATCACTCAACTATTGTTGCTTGGTCTATCAATTCTCATGTGATCGACCTTCACTCACCTGAGGTATTACTTGATACGACCTAGTGTACTTGCCGGTTAGTTGTGGTTTTCAAAATCTGCACCAACCACTTCTTTAGAGGCGGTAGAACTTCTTGGCAATTAGGAAATCTGTAAGGTCCCACATCGGTTGGGGAGGGGAACAAAGCAGGCCTTATAAGGGTGTGGATACCTCTCTAGAGCGTGACGCGTTTTGACGAGTGAGTGTGGGGGGGCTTCGGCTATCATCCCTATCGTTAAAGGCAAAACTGTGAGGTCTTGTGTGCCAAAGCGGACAATATCGTGCTACTGGGCTGTTACAGATGGTATCAGAGCAGGAGCTCAGATTGATGTGCCAACGAGGGCGCTGGGCTCCCTTAGGGGGTGGATTGTAAGGTCCCACATCGGTTGGGGAGGAGAACGAAGCAGGCCTTATAAGGGTGTGGATACCTCTCCCTAGCCGATGTGGGACCTTATAATCCACCCCCCTAATGGAGCCCAGCACCCTCGTTGGCACATCGATCCGGGCACTGGCTCTGATACCATCTGTAACAGCCCAGACCACCCGCTAGCATGATATTGTCCGCTTTGGCACACAAGGCCTCACGGTTTTGCCTTTGACGATAGGGATGATAGCCGAAGCCCCCCACACTCACTCATCAAAATGCGTCACGTTAGGGAGAGGTATCCACACCCTTATAAGGTCTACTTCGTTCCCCTCCCCAACCGATGTGGGACCTTACAATAATGGGGTTCTGGGGGATTTTTTCTTTTATATATATATATATATATATATATATATATATATATATATATATCTCCAAATTGGTAACTCAAAAACCCAGACTGATTCTACCGGTTCATCGGTTGATTTTCGATTTTGACCGATTTTTTAAGCAATTTTTTGCTGAACGGTTTTGAACATCAACCAGAACAATTAGAGAACCGATTTCTAGTTTATATATATATATATATATATCCAAACCAGTAACTCAAAAACCCAGACTGATTCTACCGGTTCACCAGTTGATTTTCGATTTTGACCGATTTTTTAAGCAATTTTTCGCTGAACGTTTTTGAACATCAACCAGAACAGTTAGAGAACCGATTTCTAGTTTATCTGTTAAATTGGTCAGTTCGCTCCGGTTTTCAGAACATTGCTCCTAACAAGTTTGTCACAATATATGCATATCATAGTAATTTTTCCTAATTTTTCAACAATTTGTTTATCATGTCCCCAAGCAGATCAGTCTTCCCTCTATTATTATAAACTCTTTTAGTTGTAATCTCAGGAGTTGACGATGCTTGTTTTTGGATGCTCGCATTTTGGATGGTGTTTGGGATGAAAACATTTTTGAGATTTTAACAAAAGAAAAAACAAAAAACTTGCAGCAACAAATTCTACTTCCGGCAAACAAAAAATTTTACTCAGTGATATATTCAGCGTCAAATTCAACCTACAGACAGCAACAAATTTTACTTTTAGCAACAAAATTTTATTGATATGTTTAGTATCAAATTCAATTTTACTTAGTGATAGGTTCATTGATAATTTTTAACAATAAATTCAACTATCATAATTGTCAGCAACAAAAATTTAAACCCCAATTCTCCAAATATGATTTACAGCAAAACAAACTTAGCTAAATCATTATTTCAGCAACACACTCAACTTTCAACAACAAATTCTAGATATACTGATGATTTATAGAGGTTAGAAAACGTAAGAGAGAGCAGTAGAGAAAAGGATTGTGTATATTCAAGTTGTGTGGAATGATATAATATAGAAGGGTATTTATAAGTGCTAATAGAATCGAAATAATAAAAACATATATCCTATAATAAATATTCAATATGCTAAATAATACTAATTGATCCTAATTATACTCTAACATCCCCCTCCCCCTCAAACTTAAGTGACAACTTGAGTTTGAAACTTATTTAAAACAACAAAATAAAAAGAAAATACATAAACTGATAGAACGGGTGCAGACGGAACTATTACAAAGAAGTGCAAGCGAAACTACCGGAAGGAAGCACAGACAGAACTGCCACAAGGAAGTGCAGATGGAACTGCAACAAGGAAACGCGGACGGAACTGCCACAAAGAAATATAGACGAAACTTCTAGAAGAAAACACAGATGGAACTGCCGGAAAGGAACACAGACGAAAGTGCCAGAATAGAACGCATACAGAACTGCCGCAAGAGTGGCTAACTGTCGAAAAACGGCTGAAAAGATAACAAACTACCAGAAAGCTGTTGAAAAAGTGACAAAGTATAAAGAGATGGAAAACTATCGAAAAGTAATTGAAACATATGGTTTCTCTATGAGAATAAGTAAATAGTGAATGAGTTAATCGGTGAAGTGAGAAAACATCAATGCATAGACAAAAGAGAAGGAAAAAAATGACACGAAAGAAAAGTATGAAAAATACGGTAATTTCATCAGAAGAAAAAACAACCTATCCTCCTAAAGGAGGATACTATAGCTCTAATACCATGCTAGAAAGGATAAGAGAGAGCAGTAGAGAAAAGGATTGTGTATATTCAAGTTGTCTGGAATGATATAATATAGAAGGGTATTTATAGGTGCTAACAGAATCGAAATAATAAAGACGTAATATCCTATAATAAATATTCAGATATGCTAATTGATCCTAATTATTCTCTAACAACAGCATAAAATTGAAAAAGAAATAACAGGGCCGAAGGAAGTGAAGCTCACCTGCAAGGAGCGTTGACGGTTGAAGCAAGAATATGAGCTTTCGACGGTGACAACGCGGCAAGCTTGAGATAGCGACGAGCTTGAAGCCGAAATGATCGCGATAGAATCAAGATACCAGAAATGAGAGAGGTCGACGGCGACACCGGCTGTGAGAGATGTGAGACTTAGTGAGCTTGAGGGAGAGAGTGGTGAGAGAAGAGAGAAGAGAGAAATGTGAGCGATTAGCATTAGGGGGTTAGGGCACTGGGGGGTGTAAAGTGAAAGACGTCGTTTGACATTTTCAAATTAAAAAAAAATTAAACGTGACCTGGTCTGGGTTATAAAACCAACCGAGTCAACGGTTTTCGTAAAATTTTTCTGAATCGAACCAATTTTTACCAAATTTAATGTTTAAGCGATCTGACGAATGGTTCGGTCTAATCAAGTGACCGAGTAACCATATTTTTTATTGAATATTTGAATCAATCGAATCGAACCGAATATGATAACTATTCGACTTGAGTCTTGGACAGAGCTTTTTTTGGAGTTGAAGAGAAACTCTGCTGCTGTTGATGTAACTTTGTTCTTTCTTCTATTTTTTTGTCATTCTTTTCTTTGTTTCTTTGATTCTTAGATAAGAAAAAAAACTAATTGAATTAATCAATACTTTATAAATAAAATAATTTAATAATTTATAATTTTAAAAGAATTTAAATTTGACAAAAATATTACATATCATATTTTCTACTCCATCCTATTGTTTATATTTTTAAATTTTTTTTGAATAATTAATTTTTTTTGGTTTTTTTAACTAATACTCAAGACTTGTTTGGATGAGCTTTTACGAAAATATATCTTTTAAATAATCTTTTAAAAAAATAATGTAATTTTATTTTTGGATATTTCATGTGAAAATATTTTTTTATTTAACAATTATGTTTAAATACGATAATATAAAAATATTTATTTATTTATAATGTTAAAAATATCTTTTTTAAGTAAAATGATCTTTTAAAAAAAGATATAAATTGTACTTTTAAAAAATATTTTTTTGATTTTCTAATATTTTTTTTACTATTAAAATTTTACCAAACACACTAAAAAATAAAAATATATTTTTTATTAATTTTTTTAACAACTTAATAACACCTAAATAAAGTATAATTACATTTTTTTATATTAAAAGTACCACTTTTTTGTTTTTGCTATTGGAATGGTAACGGTGTTTCTTTGAAATGTGGACTGTTGGAGTGTTATTTTCAAATGTGGAACCGTTTGATTATAGAAGTAGAAATCATATTTGTTAGAAGTAAAGAAATTGGATCGTCCGATTTGTGAGAAGTACACAAATCAGATCGTCCGATTTGTGTTAAAAAAAATTAAAAAATTTGAGGTACAGAAATCGGACGGTCCGATTTGTGTACGCTAAATTTTTTTTAATTTTTTAAACACAAATCGGACGATCCGATTTGTGTACCTCCCACGGTTTTAAAAAACACAAAAAATTACCATGTTAAGGTATATCACTTGTTCCGTTTAAGGATACTTCTTCCGAATTACAGCTCAGACACGCACTTCCTCCTCGGATCTCTTCTAACTCGGAAGGTGGTCCTCGAAACTTGAACAGGCTTGGCGTGGAACCTGCAAAAGAGACTCTGACAGAACGGATTCCTGCTGGTAAAGAATTTTTATAAAAATAATCACGTTGTAAGTATAGTTTCTAAACCAAGCAATAATCCTTTCGTACAAAAAAACTTTGGTTGTCACAAGTAACAAAACCCAATAAAATTTATAACCGAAGTATTTAAACCTCGGGTCGTCTTCTCAAGGAATTGCAGGGATGTGTGATTTATTATTGGTTATGGAAAAAGGTATGTTTTTGGGTTTTTGAAATAGGGAACAAGTAATTTGAATGGTAAGAAAATTAAATTAATAATTATAAAGAATCTCTTGGCAAGGTATAAGAATTGGAAATTCTATCCTAGTTATCCTTATCAGGTGTGATGAGAATTGTTTATCGCTCCCACTTAGTTAACCCTTACTAAATAAAGGAAAGTCAAGTGGACTAATTAATTTGATCCTCAAGTCCTAGTCAACTCCTGTGGAAAGACTAGCTTTAGAGCGATCCAAATTAATCAGCAATTCCCAAATCTCAATCAACCGCTGAGTTTGATGACTCAAGTGTTACCAATTACTTAACCAAAGACAAAAGGAGAAAATAAATCTAAATTAAATTGAAAGCATCATAAATAGAATAAAACAATCATAAGTCTGAAATTCCTCGAATTATATTAAATAGAATATTTAAATCTTGACATGGAAAGGTTCATAAGCTAAATTGGAACATTAACAAGTAAAAGCATTGGAATAAATAAAAGTAGAAGAGAAACATTAATTAAAGGAACATTGAACCTGGCATTGAAGTAGTAATCATAAAATAAAATGAAAGGAATCCAAATCCTAAAACTTGAGAGAGAGGAGAGAGCCTCTCTCTCTAAAAGCTACATCTAAAACCTAAAATTGGGATATATTGAATGTTGTAAACGTCCTCCCTCTAGATTCCTCCATTCTCTGGCTTATATTCTGTGTTTCTGGCTTGGATCTGGGCTAAAAAGGGGTCCAGAAATCGCTGGTGGTGTTTTCTGCAGATTCCTGTACGTGGCGTCTGTCATGCGTGCGCGTGGGTCACGCGTTCGCGTCATCTGGGAGTTTTCCTTGTCACGCGTACGCGTCAGTCACGCGTATGGGTCATTTGCGTTCTGCTCAAGGCACGCGTCCTCGTCGTTCATGCGTTCGCGTCAGTGCCATTTCACGCTAGGCACGCGTCCGCGTCATCCATGCGTTCGCGTCGCTGCCTTTTCTTCAAAACTCCATTTTTGTGCTTTCCTTCCTGTCCTTTAAGCCATTCCTGCCCTATGAGACCTGAAAATACTTAACACACAAATTACGACATCGAATGGTAATGAAGGATAATTAATATTTAATATATTTTTAAAGCATAGGAAACATGTTTTCACATATATCATAAAATAAGGAAGGAAATGTAAAACCATACAATTCATATGAATAAGTGGGCGAAGAATTGATAAAAACACTCAAATTGAGCACAAGATGATTCATAAAATATGGGTTTATCAACCTCCCCACATTTAAACAATAGCATGTCCTCATGCTAAATCCAAGAGAAAGAGTAAAGGTAGAATGGTGGAATCTTATGCAATGCAATCTATTCTAAATGCAAACTAACTAAATGAATCATGAAATTCTAATTATTATCCACCTATATATATAAAGCTTTCATGTGGTTAGTTTGATTCATAATTTCAAGGAATCATATATGCATAGCCAAACCTAAATCATGTTAAAGCACTTTTACAATTGAGTTGGGTTAAAAATATTTCACAAACTTGCAAGACAATTAAATAATCAAATCTGTATATATGGAGATGAGCTATTGAACCCTCACTGGATTTTGTGTTTACTCTCTAGTCACTCAGTGTTTGGAGTTAATCACTCTATCATTTTCTATTCCTGCTTTCTAAATCTTTGTTCTTCATCTAACCAATCAACAAATATACAATTTATATATACAAACATCATGAGGTCTTTTCAAGGTTGTAATGGGGCCAAGGTAAAGGTGAGGATATATATAAGGCTAAGTGAGCTATAAGTTGAATTCTTAATTAGTCTAAGATCTCACCTAACATATACATTCTCTATAAAAATTTAAAATTATCATGGTTTGCCCAATTTTTTCCACTTTTGTGTCACATACTCATGTACCAAGTTTATTTTGTTTTTAACTCCATGTGCATTGATTCCTTTATTAAACTTATCATTCGGACGAATCTGTCCCTTTATTTAATTACTTAAAAATTTTAAAATTTTTTTAAACATAAACATAACATTTTCAATGCACAAGGTGTTTTCATTTATTTTTGTTTCATATGAGTATGCTCCCAAAATCCTAATTATTTTATTAAATTAATCATTTCCTATCAACCCATGTTCCCACGTTTTCCCACACTTAGTGTGCATCACAATTTCTATCTTAAGCTAACCAAGGATTCAACTTGGGATTTTTAAATTATTTTTCTGCTTAAGGCTAGTGATGTGGTTATAGAACAAAAGGGGATTAAAAGGCTCGAGGGGGCTAACAAAGGTGATGTAGGAGGTAGGTTTATTTGGGATATGTAATGAAAAATTCAAATGATGGCCTCAATCATATGTGGGTATGTATCTATATTCTATATTGGACATATAGATTGAAACAAAATAAAGATTACAAGCATAGAAAAGAAGCGCGAAACACACAGGAATGAAATTTATGGTTGAATGTAACCATACAATTAAGCTCAAAAACTCAGGGGTTGTGTGTTCGTTGGCTCAAAAACCATATATCAGTTATGTATGTCATGCAAGTAGAAATCAAGAGTTCCCATCATTCTCAATGTGAATCTTAGGATGGCTCTTAAAAACTTAGTGTTATTCCTTGAAGAAATGTTGTTAACTAACTCACATTTGTTGCTATATATATATATATATATATATATATATATAGCAGTGTGTGGATTGTTGTGATTCTGTTATACTAAAGTCTCTAGTTTACTCTTTTTATTTTCAATTAATCCAAATTATCGTATGCTAAATGGGTAAACTAAACTAATTAATCCATATATTCTATATCACAACTTAATAAGCTAAAAGTGCAGCTAAACTAGATATCTAAGATAATTATATAAACCAAAGTGAAAAATACAGAAATATGGTAAAAATACAAAAAAATGTGCGAGTTCTGGAAGATAAATAAGATAAGATAAAATAAAATAAAAATGAAAATAAAAATACAGAAAATAAACAAAATAGGATAAAAGAGAGTCTGAAAAGTGGTTCACCAAAAATAAAGTTCGCCAGAGATGACGACCTCCCCACACTTAAATAATAGCATCGTCCTCGATGCTAACTCAAGCTGGGTGTGAGGAAGTGTCATCTCCGGAAGGATGTGCAGTAGGTGTCTCTGTGGTGGTCTCAGGCTCTGCAATCTGTATGAGTGTCGGAGGGTCTGTCTGCTGAAGTGGGGGCTCTGCCTGTAGAGGAATATCTGGATCAGCCGGCTGTATCTGATGGGATTTATATTACAAAAGTTAATTAAGACATTTTTTTTATAAAACCGAGGAACAAGTGGAGGTTGACATGATTTTGTAGAGGAATATGTATCCTAAAATTTTTTTTTTATGCAGGATGCAAAATGCAATGCTAATGTAGGTGCTATGAATAATTCTAGGTTCAATGAAAATAGAATAAAATAAAACTCAAAAACAAACAAAATAAAATAAAATCAAAATTGAAAAAGGAACGATCATACCATGGTGGGTTGTCTCCCACCTAGCACTTTTGGTTAAAGTCCTTAAGTTGGACAATTGCTGAGCTTCCTGCTATGGTGGCTTGTGCTTGAATTCATCCACAAATCTCCACCACTGTTTGGAATGCCAACAGCCTCTGGGGTTCCAAACTAGGCATGTAAAGCCCTTGAGCAAATTCAAACAGATTTTTAGGCTCCTAGGGTGCTGAATATCAGAATATATTCCAGGATCCCAAACCTTACCTTTATATCCGCCTTTGTTTCGATCTATATTTTTCCAGCCTGGCGGTTTAGAAGTTGTATTCTCACCAAGTTGACCAAACATCTTCCGAGACCCATTCAATCGAACTCGAAACCAATCCCTACACTTCAAAGTGAAGCGTGGAGCCTCATTGAATCTTGCATACCAGCCTTGAGCACTAACCATTTCCCTTTTACTCTTAAAGCCGTAAAGAGCTCTAAGCTGGCCATCTGTTTCAAGCAAACCATATTCAAGTGGAAAAGTAAAGATAAAGGCTAAGGATTTTACCCACTTGAAATTTGTATTGGATGGTAATGGCCTTGGAAAAGGTGTTTCCAGTGGTTCTGCAAGCTCTACTCCCTTGTGTTCTTCTGTGAATTCTTCCACTTCCTTGCAAACTTCTTCAACTGCAACTACGTTTTGATCAAAATCTTCGATATCTTCCTCATCACTCAAGTCATAATTTGGAGGTTGAGATAAGTCTACCTCCGCATTATTTTTGTATTTACTTGGGGAGGATTCTTCAGTCTCAAAGAATTCAATTGCGGATGCAAGTTCATTACTAGGAGAACTTGACTCGTGATTATCATTATCAAGGAAACTCGCTTCTTGAGTTGTTCCGTCCAGTTCTTCATAGGATACCTGCTTTGGGGGCTGTGCACTATCCTCCTTAGCATCAATTGCAAATTTTTTGACGGCATTTTCCACAATTCTGGATTCCCATGAAGGTTCAACATCTCTTAAATATTCAACCAATTCTTCTTCGATAATTTCAGCTTCCTCACTTGTTCCAGTACAAAACCATGCTCCTTACTGTCCATTGGATTTTCTAGTATCTCCTTCATGCTGCGATCTTCATTAGATTGCCCACACGAAGCCATGGGGGTTCCTTGAGTGTTTGAATGTCGGGAAGGTAATCGATTAATCGCTTGCTCAAGTTGGTGAAG
The DNA here is from genome assembly GCF_003086295.3 of Arachis hypogaea. Classification (NCBI taxonomy): domain Eukaryota; kingdom Viridiplantae; phylum Streptophyta; class Magnoliopsida; order Fabales; family Fabaceae; genus Arachis; species Arachis hypogaea. The sequence goes on from NC_092050.1 coordinate 22,130,833, forward strand.
GGTTGCATGAAATTTTTCCACTGTTTCCTTAAGTTGCTCCCTTGATTCTTGGGTTAATGGATATGGACATGGTGTAAGGACGAGGTGGTTCTTGGGAGTAATTGGATTGGAATTGGGGTGGGTATGGGTTAGGGTCATACAGAGGTGAATGGTGGTAGGGGGCTTGTGAGTATGGTGGGTCAAAGCTATGTTGAGGAGGTGGTTCGTAGGCATATGATGGTGCTTGTTGCTAACTACGAGGGGGTCCACCGTATCTATTATCTTAGTATGCACCTCGAAATGGCTCTTGACTATAGTAATTTGGTGAGTGTTGGTTGTCACGAAAGTATCCACCATAACTATTGTCTCGACATGAATTCTTGAATGGTCGTTGTCCATGGTACGTTGGAAGGTGTTGTTGCCTAAAGGGTTGATCAGATCCTCGTGGCTCCATCCATCTCTGATTGTTTTGACCTTAATGCATGTTCCTGTTATAGCTTCCATTCCTTTCAACAATATTAGAACCAAACTCAAAGCGACGGGGGTGAGCACTCATAGCAACTAATAAAAATTAAAAACAAAAATAAAAACAAATAAACAGGTAAAAGGAAATATTTATAATAACCAATAATAAGGCACACGTTTGCAACTCCCCGGCAACGGCGCAATTTTTGATAGAACAGATTCCTACCAGTAAAGAATTTTTATAAAAATAATCGCGTTGTAAGTATAGTTTCTAAACCAAGCAATAATCCTTTCGTACAAAAAAACTTTGGTTGTCACAAGTAACAAAACCCAATAAAATTTATAACCGAAGTATTTAAACCTCGGGTCATCTTCTCAAGGAATTGCAGGGAGGTGTGATTAATTTTTGGTTATGGAAAAAGGTATGTTTTTGGGTTTTTGAATTAGGGAATAAGTAATTTAAATGGTAAGAAAATTAAATTAATAATTATAAAGAATCTCTTGGCAAGGTATAAGAACTGGAAATCCTATCCTAGTAATCCTTATCAGGTGTGATGAGAATTGTTTATCGCTCCCACTTAGTTAACCCTTACTAAATAAAGGAAAGTCAAGTGGACTAATTAATTTGATCCTCAAGTCCTAGTCAACTCCTGTGGAAAGACTAGCTTTAGAGCGATCCAAATTAATCAGCAATTCCCAAATCTCAATCAACCGCTGAGTTTGATGACTCAAGTGTTACCAATTATTTAACCAAAGCCAAAAGGAGAAAATAAATCTAAATTAAATTGAAAGCATCATAAATAGAATAAAACAATCATAAGTCTGAAATTCCTCGAATTATATTAAATAGAATATTTAAATCTTGACATGAAAAGGTTCATAAGCTAAATTGGAACATTAACAAGTAAAAGCATTGGAATAAATAAAAGTAGAAGAGAAACATTAATTAAAGGAACATTGAACCTGGCATTGAAGTAGTAATCATAAAATAAAATGAAAGGAATTCTAATCCTAAAACTTGAGAGAGAGGAGAGAGCCTCTCTCTCTAAAAGCTACATCTAAAACCTAAAATTGTGTATATTGAATGTTGTAAACGTCCTCCCTCTTGATTCCTCCATTCTCTGGCTTATATTCTGTGTTTCTGGCTTGGATCTGGGCCAAAAAGGGTCCAGAAATCGCTGGGGGCATTTTCTGCAGATTCCTGTACGTGGCGTCTGTCACGCGTGCGCGTGGGTCACGCGTACGCATCATTTGCGTTTTGCTCAAGGCACGCGTCCGCGTCGTTCATGCGTTCGCGTCAGTGCTATTTCGCGCTAGGCACGCGTCCGCGTCATCCATGTGTTCGCGTCGTTGCCTTTTCTTCAAAACTCCATTTTTGTGCTTTCCTTCCTGTCCTTTAAGCCATTCCTGCCCTAGGAGACTTGAAAATACTTAACACACAAATCACGGCATCGAATGGTAATGAAGGATAATTAATATTTAATATATTTTTAAAGCATAGGAAACATGTTTTCACATATATCATAAAATAAGGAAGGAAAAGTAAAACCATGCAATTCATATGAATAAGTGGGCGAAGAATTGATAAAAACACTCAAATTGAGCACAAGATGATTCATAAAATATGGGTTTATCAACCTCCCCACACTTAAACAATAGCATGTCCTCATGCTAAATCCAAGAGAAAGAGTAAAGGTAGAATGGTGGAATCTTATGCAATGCAATCTATTCTAAATGCAAACTAACTAAATGAATCATGCAATTCTAATTATTATCCACCTATATATATATATATATATATATATATATATATATATATATATATATATATATATATATATATATATATATATATATATATATATATATATATATATATATATATATATATATATAAAGCTTTCATGTGGTTAGTTTGATTCATAATTTCAAGGAATCATATATGCATAGCCAAACCTAAATCATGTTAAAGCACTTTTACAATTGAGTTGGGTTAAAAATATTTCACAAACTTGCAAGACAATTAAATAATCAAATCTGGATATATGGAGATGAGCTATTGAACCCTCACTGGATTTTGTGTTTACTCTCTAGTCACTCAGTGTTTGGAGTTAATCACTCTATCCTTTTCTATTCCTGCTTTCTAAAACTTTGTTCATCATCTAACCAATCAACAAATATACAATGTATACATACAAACATCATGAGGTCTTTTCAAGGTTGTAATGGGGTCAAGGTAAATGTGAGGATATGTATAAGGCTAAGTGAGCTATAAGTTGAATCCTTAATTAGTCTAAGATCTCACCTAACATATACATTCTCTATAAAAATTTAAAATTATCCTGGTTTGCCCAATTTTCCTACTTTTGTGTCACATACTCATGTACCAAGTTTATTTTGTTTTTACCTCCATGTGCATTGATTCCTTTATTAAACTTATCATTGGGACGAATCTGTCCCTTTATTTAATTACTTAAAAATTTTAAATTTTTTTTGAAACATAAACATAACATGTTCAATGCACAAGGTATTTTCATTTATTTTGGTTTCATATGAGTATGCTCCCAAATTCCTAATTATTTTATTAAATTAATCCTTTCCTATTAACCCATGTTCCCACGTTTTTCCACACTTAGTGTGCATCACAATTTCTATCTTAAGCTAACCAAGGATTCAACTTGGAATTTTTAAATTATTTTTCTACTTAAGGCTAGTGATGTGGTTATAGAACAAAAGGGGATTAAAAGGCTCAAGGGGGCTAACAAAGGTGATGTAGGAGGTAGTTTTATTTGGGATATGTAAGAAAAAATTCAAATGATGGCCTCAATCATATGTAGGTATGTATCTACATTCTATATTGGACATATAGATTGAAACAAAGTAAAGATTACAAGCATAGAAAAGAAGCACGAAACACACAGGAATGAAATTTATGGTTGAATGTAACCATACAATTAAGCTAAAAAACTCACGGGTTGTGTGTTCGTTGGCTCAAAAACCATATATCAGTTATGTATGTCATGCAAGTAGAAATCAAGAGTTTCCATTATTCTCAATGTGAATCTTAGGATGGCTCTTAAAAACTTAGTGTTATTCCTTGAAGAAATGTTGTTAACTAACTCAATTTGTTGCTATATATATATATATATACAGTGTGTGGATTGTTGTGATTCTGTTATACTAAAGTCTCTAGTTTACTCTTTTTATTTTCAATTAATCCAAATTATCGTATGCTAAAAGGGTAAACTAAACTAATTAATCCATATATTCTATATCACAACTTAATAAGCTAAAAGTGCAGCTAAACTAGATATCTAAGATAATTATATAAACCAAAGTGCAAAATACAGAAATATAGTAAAAATACAGAAAAATGTGTGAGTACTGGAAGATAAATAAGATAAGATAAAATAAAATAAAAATGAAAATAAAAATACAGAAAATAAACAAAATAGGATAAAAGAGAGTCTGAAAAGTGGTTCACCAAAAATAAAGTTCGCCAGAGATGGCGACCTCCCCACACTTAAATAATAGCATCGTCCTCGATGCTCACTCAAGCTGGGTGTGAGGAAGTGTCATCTCCGGAAGAATGTGCAGTAGGTGTCTCTGTGGTGGTCTGAGGCTCTGCAATCTGTATGAGTGTCGGAGGGTCTGTCTGCTGTAGTGGGGGCTCTGCCCGTAGAGGAATATCTGGATCAGCCGGCTGTATCTGATGGGGCTCCTCATGGTGTGGTGCAGCCTGCTCAGGTCCTTCCTGCTCAACCTCTGCATGTGCCTCCTCCTCATGATCGTCTGCCTCCTCCTCAGATGGCTCAGAAGGGGTGTCAGGCTCGGAGGAGATGTCGTGGTAGCCAGATCGGATCATCAACTTTAAGTGCTCATAGAGTCACTTGTTGCGACGCTCATATCTCTCATATCGCCACTGGTTGCGGCGCTCCATCTGGTCCAACCGGTCAAATAAGTGATGCACGAGGTGGTAGATGGGCTCTGAAGCAGGTGAGGGTGCAGTAGTGGTGGCTGGTGCAACAGGGCCTGAAGGGGCAGCGAAAGATGTGGCTGCCTCAGCAGAGGCAGTGAGAAATGGAGGTCTGTAGCCCAGAGCCTGAAACTTCCTGCTGTGAGGAATGATCTTCTTGCAGTCGGCGGCGGTGGGCTTCTCATCTGCTAGCTCCCAAGGCAACTCAGCTCGGCGGCCTAGCTGAGTGATCAGGTATGGGAATGGGAGGGTGCCTCTGACATGAACTCTGGCCTTGAAATACCGGATGAATCGAGGGAGATATAAGTCCTTTCCCTCCATCACACACCAGATGAGGATAATCATAGCAGCTGGCACCTCTGTCTCATGAGTGCTCGGCATCACATAGTTACTCAGGATTTGCTGCCAAAGCCGAGCTTCATCGTTCAGGCAGATAATCTTTATTCCTTTTGGGGCCACTGTGGACTTGCTCATGACCCATAGGACAGTAAGATCAAGAGCTATGGTCCTCTTGACTGTGTCCCATTCAAATCTCATGAATCTTATATCTTTCTCAGCCTTTTGGTAACCGTCTGGTTGATCTGATTTGGGCTGGAGGTGGAGCATTTCTTCTATTGCTTCTTCAGTTACCAGAATCTGTTTGCCTCAAAGCTGTACTGCATTCAGAAAAGTTTTGAAGTAGTTACAGTAGAATTCTCTGACCCAGGATGAGTTGACTTCAGTCAAGTTCCTTTCCAAGAAGAACTAGCCTCTCTGTTTGATTTGTTCTGAAGTATATTGTTTGAGTTCTTCTGGAATTTTGAGGGTCCTTTCCAGGTATAGGTTCCTGGAAGTGGCAAAAACTGGGTACTTCAGCTCACAGTATCTGTTGGTAAACTTGACAGGATCTGTGGCAGGTAGTAGCTGATCGGCCTTTTCCTGTGGGGTAAAGTTCTTCTCCCGCCAGGAATCGTCATCGAGGATATCCAAAATAGAGGTAGAGGATTCTCCTCTTTTCCATTTGCCAGTGGTGGCTTTGCCCTTTTCTTTACTTTTAGGGTCAGACATCCTGAAAAGCAGAATTTCCATAATACAGTTTAAGAATTAAAGCAGGAAAACAGGTAAGCAAATAGGTATATATCAATAGAAGCATAGATTGGCAAAAGAGGGATAAGTGGCAATTTAAGCATGAATTGAGTTAATTTGATGTAAAATTTTGGATTGTAGGCAAGTTAAAAGTTGGAGAAGAAAAATCACAATCCAAAATCTTTGATGTGCGGAATTGTTTGTAATTAGGAACAACACTAAACATGCCTTGAAGTGGTTTTAAAAGTAGTTAGTTGAAAATTAAAAAGTTAGAAAGTTAAAAGTGGTTAAGAGTTAAAAATGAAGTTAAAGTCAGTGACATGGTGTTGTGGTTCCCAATTAACTAAAATTGCACAAATTTGAAAAAAAGTAACTCAAATTCAAGTAAAAATTGCAGATTATTGATGATTAATCATGGAAAAGAATTGCAAATTCAAAGTGAAATCATCAATAATTGGATTTAATTAAATAAGGGAATCAGAAAGAATGAGAAAGCTGGCCCGTGCATTCATGAATTGCTTTGGTTAAAACCATTTAGTGCAAAATTAGAAAGTTCCAAAACTAATTCATGAATGGTAGTGGAGTGAAATAGTATGCTGAAAAAAATTGGGCAGCATTTCGTCTGAAAATTGGACATTCCCGGGTAATAAACAACAGTAAAAACTAGTTCATATGAAAAGAAGGAAATGCAGAAAAGAGTATCAAGTAGTAGTTCACAGGAATTCAAAATAAAAAATTCAATCCGCATCAAAGAAAAGTAAAGAACAGCATATGAACGACATCATCATCACAACATATTCAAATTGCGAAATAGATTAAAATAGGTAACAAGAACGGCGCAATTATCAGGCCTAAATCCACTAACCACATCCTAGCTACCTAACCACCTAAAATCCACTATGATCATGCATCTCTAACGATCCTAATTTGAACAAAAGTCGAAAAACTAACTAACTAATCAACGGGAAAAAGGATTCAGTGTTCGGCGGAACCTGGTGGGCAGAGGAACAGAATTAGGGCGCAGAGAGATGGTGTTGGTGGTGGTAGTGACGCGGCGGAGCTGGGTGGCGGCGCGGTGGCAGTTCGGTGGGGGCAGTGTGGTGGTGTGGTGGTTTGGGGTTATGGGGGAGGGAAGGAGAAGTAGGGGCGAGGGTGTGAGGGTTATGGGGGGGTGGTGGTCGGCTGGAGGTTCTGAGATGGTGGCGGCGGCGGTTCGGTGGCTTGGGGACGGTGAGGCGGCGCGGCAGAATGGTGGGGGAGGAAGAATGGGAGAAGAAGAGAAGGGAGGGGGTTGTGGCGAGGGCGGCGCGGCAGGGGTTGTCGACGACGGTGGGGCGGTTCGGTGGGAGGTGGTGGTATGGTGGTGATATGGTGGTTGGGGGGAAAGAGAAGAGAGAGTGCAGAGGGGGTTTGGGGGGTGAATGGCGACGCGGGGGGTTAGGGTTTCGCGTGGATTGGAGTTAGGGTATTTGAATCCACGCGAACGCGTGGGGCACGCGATCGCATGTTTATGGCAAAAAGAAATTGACGCGATCGCGTGGTTGAGGGATAATGAAGGTGACGCGTACGCGTGGGGCATGCGTACGCATCGCTGAGAATTATGCTAAACACACCATTCCAACGTCGTTTTGGCGCAACTCTCTGTTTCCAATTAGGGGACTAAGATTTCCAGGCGACGCGTACGCGTCGCCCACGCTTTCGCGTGGTGTGTGTGAAGTGAAAGTGACGCGATCGCGTCAGTGTGGTTGAGATGTAATGAAGGTGATGCGTTCGTATCAGCGACGCGACCGCGTGGCCCAAATTGTGCCTAATGCACCACAGCCGCATGATTCCAGCCCAACTTTCTAGGCGTTGGATTTGTGACGCCAATTCTGCTCGACGCCCACGCGTGGCCCATGCGCACGCGGGGGGTGCCTCTCTTTTTTTTTTATGCAAGATGCAAAATGCAATGCTAATGTAGGTGCTATGAATAATTCCAAGTTCAATGAAAATAGAATAAAATAAAACTAAAAAACAAACAAAACGAAATAAAATCAAAATTGAAAAAGGAACGATCATACCATGGTGGGTTGTCTCCCACCTAGCACTTTTGGTTAAAGTCCTTAAGTTGGACAATTGCTGAGCTTCCTACTATGGTGGCTTGTGCTTGAATTCATCCAAAAATCTCCACCACTGTTTGGAATGCCAACAGCCTCCGGGGTCCCAAACTAGGCATGTAAAGCCCTTGAGCAAATTCAAATACGTTTTCAGGCTCCCAGGGTGCTGAATATCAGAATATATTCCAGGATCCCAAACCTTGCTTTTATATCCGCCTTTGTTTTTATCTATATTTTTCCAGCCGGGCGGTTTAGAAGTTGTATTCTCACTAAGTTGACCAAACATCTTCCGAGACCCATTCAATTGAACTCGAAACCAATCCCTACACTTCAAAGTGAAGCGTGGAGCCTCATTGAATCTTGCATACTGGCCTTGAGCACTAACCATTTCCCTTTTACTCTTAAAGCCGCAAAGAGCTCTAAGCTGGCCATCTGTTTCAAGCAAACCGTATTCAAGTGGAAAAGTAAAGATAAAGGCTAAGGATTTTACCCACTTGAAATTTGTATTGGATGGTAATGGCCTTGGAAAAGGTGTTTCCAGTGGTTCTGCAAGCTCTACTCCCTTGTGTTCTTCTGTGAATTCCTCCACTTCATTGTAAACTTCTTCAACTGTAACCATGTTTTGATCAAAGTCTTCGATATCTTCCTCATCACTCAAGTCATAATTTGGAGGTTGAGAGAAGTCTACCTCTGCATTATTTTCGTATTTACTTAGGGAGGATTCTTCAGTCTTAAAGAATTCACTTACGGATGCAAGTTCATTACTAGGAGAACTTGACTCATGATTATCATTATCAAGGAAACTCGCTTCTTGAGTTGTTCCGTCCAGTTCTTCATAGGATACCTGCTTTGGGGGCTGTGCACTATCCTCCTTAGCATCAATTGCAAATTTTTTGACGGCATTTTTCACAATTCTGGATTCCCATGGAGGTTCAGCATCCCCTAAATCTTCAACCAATTCTTCTTCTTCGATAATTTCAGCTTCCTCCACTTGTTTCAGTACAAAATCATGCTCCTTACTGTCCATTGGATTTTCTAGTATCTCCTTCATGCTGCGTTCTTCATTAGATTGCCCACATGAAGCCATAGGGGTTCCTTGAGTGTCTGAACGTCGGGAAGGTAATCGATTAATCGCTTGCTCCAGTTGGTGAAGGGTTGCATGAAATTTTTCCACTGTTTCCTTGAGTTGCTCCCCTGATTCTTGGGTTAATAGATATGGACCTGGTGCATAAGGACGAGGTGGTTCTTGGGAGTAATTGGATTGGAATTGGGGTGGGTATGGGCTAGGTTCATACGGAGGTGAATGGTAGTAGGGGCTTGTTAGTATGGTGGTTCAAAGCTATGTTGAGGAGGTGGTTTGTAGGCATATGATGGTGCTTGTTGCTAACTACGAGGGGGTCCACCGTATCTATTATCTTGGTATGCACCTTGAAATGGCTCTTGACTATAGTAATTTGGTGAGTGTTGGTTGTCACGAAAGGATCCACCATAACTATTGTCTCGACATGCATTGTTGAATGGTCATTGTCCATGGTACGTTGGAAGTTGTTGTTGCCTAAAGGGTTGATCAGATCCTCGTGGCTCCGTCCATCTCTGATTGTTTTGACCTTGATGCATGTTTCTGTTATAGCTTCCATTCCTTTCAACAATATTAGAACCAAACTCAAAGCGACGGGGTGAGAACTCATAGCAACTAATAAAAATTAAAAACAAAAATAAAAACAAATAAACTGGTAAAAGGAAATATTTACAATAACCAATAATAAGGTACACGTTTGCAACTCCCCGGCAACAACGCCATTTTTGAAAGAACGGATTCTTGCCGTTTAAGAATTTTATAAAAATAATCGCGTTGTAAGTATAGTTTCTAAACCAAGCAATAATCCTTTCGTACAAAAAAACTTTGGTTGTCACAAGTAACAAAATCCAATAAAATTTATAACCGAAGTATTTAAACCTCGGGTCGTCTTCTCAAGGAATTGCAGGGAGGTGTGATTTATTATTGGTTATGGAAAAAGGTATGTTTTGGGTTTTTGAAATAGGGAACAAGTAATTTAAATGGCAAGAAAATTAAATTAATAATTATAAAGAATCTCTTGGCAAGGTATAAGAACTGAAAATCCTATCCTAGTTATTCTTATCAGGTGTGATGAGAATTGTTTATCGCTCCCACTTAGTTAACCCTTACTAAATAAAGGAAAGTCAAGTGGACTAATTAATTTGATCCTCAAGTCCTAGTCAACTCCTGTGGAAAGACTAGCTTTAGAGCGATCCAAATTAATCAGCAATTCCCAAATCTCAATCAACCGCTGAGTTTGATGACTCAAGTGTTACCAATTACTTAACCAAAGCCAAAAGGAGATAATAAATCTAAATTAAATTGAAAGCATCATAAATAGAATAAAACAATCATAAGTCTGAAATTCCTCGAATTATATTAAATAGAATATTTAAATCTTGACATAAAAAGGTTCATAAACTAAATTGGAACATTAACAAGTAAAAGCATTGGAATAAATAAAAGTAGAAGAGAAACATTAATGAAAGGAACATTGAACCTGGCATTGAAGTAGTAATCATAAAATAAAATGAAAGGAATCCTAATCTTAAAACTTGAGAGAGAGGAGAGAGCCTCTCTCTCTAAAAGCTACATCTAAAACCTAAAATTGTGTATATTGAATGTTGTAAACGTCCTCCCTCTTGATTCCTCCATTCTCTGGCTTATATTATGTGTTTCTTGCTTGTATTTGGGCCAAAAAGGGGTCCAAAAATCGCTGGGGGCGTTTTGCAGATTCCTGTACGTGGCGTCTGTCACGCGTGCACATGGGTCACGCGTTCGCGTCATCTGGGAGTTTTCCTTGTCACGCGTACGTGTTAGTCACGCGTACGCGTTATTTGCGTTATTCTCAAGGCACGCGTCCGCGTCGTTCATGCGTTCGCGTCAGTGCCATTTCGCGCTAGGCACGCGTCCGCGTCATCCATGTGTTCGCGTCGTTGCCTTTTCTTCAAAACTCCATTTTTGTGCTTTCCTTCCCGTCCTTTAAGCCATTCCTGCCCTATGAGACCTGAAAATACTTAACACACAAATCACAACATCGAATGGTAATGAAGGATAATTAATATTTAATATATTTTTAAAGCATAGGAAACATGTTTTCACATATATCATAAAATAAGGAAGGAAAAGTAAAACCATGCAATTCATATGAATAAGTGGGTGAAGAATTGATAAAAACACTCAAATTGAGCACAAGATGATTCATAAAATATGGGTTTATCAGACTCTGACACTCAAGTCAGTGGTTTTTCTTATGGGAGAATAAATTATCAAAAACAGTAAAAGATTATTATTGTGTGGAATTTCCTCTGTGTTGGTGAGAAGAAAAATCATACCCTGAAGAGGGTCAAATGGTCAGTTTATATAAGCAAAAGAATCTTGGCTTCTAGCTGTTGCGCTGAGCTATTAGTCGAATTTTTTGGATTATTCTGATATGGTTTTTTGAATCGAGAATCTCGGTTTGTTAGTAAGATCCAAAGATTTTTTGTTTAGTAGTGCTCGGTCAAAGCTGCTGAAGCCGAGGTTTGTTGGTATAGATCACAGCCTCCGAGCTTGGCTTGTAAAAAACAAGTTGAGCTTCTATATTCTCGGCTTTTAGAGCTTTGTCGCCTTATGAGAATATGCATCATAGGAGCCCCCAAGGTCAACGTGTTTTTATTTTTGTTTTTTTTTTGGGCTCTAGTGACTTGGGCTTTGTATTTATGTGTTCTGTTTGTCCCTTCTGGTTTTTTGTTGTGCGTGGGTGAGGGATTGTGGGGTAGTAAGTGTCTTGGGAGTTGTATTTGTCTTTTCAACTGCCTTTGGGTGTAGTGGATGTTTTGTCTTCTAAGAGTTGTACTTGTACCGAGGGAAACATCATGACTAAAAAAGGTTAGTGCACTTTTGTCTTGTACTTTTCTTTGTTGTTTTGTTTTGTTTCTGTAATGGGGAGAAAGGAACAAGCTGTGGTTGATGAAGGCAATGTGTATAGTTGGGTTGATGGTGATGTGAGGGGTCGCATTTCTATTTTTGGTAGTGCAGTGTTGGTAAAACAGTTGAACGAAGCTAGGTGGGTGAGAAATGCTAACAAGTTAGAGATTATGTTTTTACCTTGTGATGAGAATGATAGAGTCTGCGAAAAAAGGTCTGATTGGAGCTACTTTTATATATATACCTATTGACTGAACTTGGTATGTGATTCCCTTTTACCGATTTTGAGTGTGGGGTCTTAGCCCAGTTGAATTGTGCTCCAATGCAATTACACCTGAATTCATGGGCGTTTGTGCGAGCTTTTGAATGCTTGATAGGACACCTTGAGTGCTATCCCTCTCTTGGTTTATTTTCTTCATTATTCCAAGCTAAAGGTGTCCGAAGGGGTGGGTGGGTAAATTTGAGTGGCCATCCGGGCCGTGGTGTCTTTAGTCTATACAAACAATCTTTCAAAGATTTCAAAGAAATGTTCGTAAAGGTTCAGATTGTTGAGGATTTTTATCCGTTCTTTTTGGATTCATTGCTTGAGGAAAGATTCCCTGTCTTTTAGTCTCCAGAACCTAGACAAATTTTAGCTTGTGAGAATAGAGTGGCCTGTGAAGAGTATGTTCTGAATGAGCGCAATGTCCTCGTCTTCTTTGCTTTCACTTTCTAATTTGCTGGAACTTGAAGGGGATAGGGAGGCAATGGAGGAGTATCTAGGTAATTTAGGTGCTATAAGGGGTATTTTGTGTTTGTTGGTGTTTTGTTGTGACTTTATATGGTTTCTGTGTTGTGTTGCGGGTGAAAAAGTTCCTACGCTTACTACTGCTAACTTGAAGACCTTTGTTTCTAAGGCCAAAAAGAAGGAGAAGGAGGGATCATCAATGAACTTTGTCAAGGTCGGTGAGGGAGGTGGGGTGAAGCAGGATGTAAGTTTTAAAAGAAAGAGAGGTGACGGTTCGTCAAAGGTAGTTGATCTTATTGGTGTAAAGGAGGTGTTCCGAGGGTTACCTGAAACTGTAGGTCGATCTCGGACAAGATCTTCTGTGCTGGCCGGCGCTGACGTGTCCGGCTTGTGGGTGGTGGCCGGAGCTGCTGACGTTAGGATTTTTACCAGTAAAGAAGTTCATAAAAACAGTCGCGTTGTAGATATAGTCTCTAAACCAACAAAAATCCCTTCGTGCAAACGTTTTGGTTGTCACAAGTAAAAAATTGTTAACCGAGTATTCAAACCTCGGGTCGTCTTCTCAAGGAACTGCAAGGAAGTATGTTCTTATTATTGGCTATAAAGGTTGTAATCGGGGTTTAGAAGGTGAGAAGCTAGTGATTTAAATGACAAGTAAAGTAAATGGCAATTAAAATAAATAAAACTGTAAAGCAAACTTTTGGTAAGGTAAGAGAAATTGGAAGTCCAACTTAATTATCTCTCTCAACAATAATGAAAGTTGAATCTAAATTCCACTTAGTTAACCTTTACTAAAGCAAAGGAAAGTCAAGGGACTAATTAGTTTAACCTTCGAATCCTATTTAATTCCTAAGAAAAAGTTGGGATTTTTGAAGTTCAGTTCAATTAGCAAGATAGCGATTATCAGTTATGTTGAGTTTGATAATGTTGAGTTACTGATTTCTTAACCAAGACCAAAAGAGGAAAAAGTAAAATTACTGGAATAAAAATATCCTTAGATGGAAAGCAATGGTAACACAAATTAAAGAGAAAGCAATCAATAACTGAAATACCTCAAATAATCATTAATTCAAATCATAACATGGAAAGGGTTCATAAGCCAATTGGGCAACATCTGTAGATACGAATAAAAGCATTAAAGTAAAAGTAGCATAGAAACATAAATTAAAGTAAATATTAAAGCTAAATCGAGAGTCACTCTTAAAAACTAAGAGAAGTCCTAAATCCTAATCCTAATCCTAAGAGAGAGAGGAGAGAACCTCTCTCAAACTAAATCTAAATCATGGAAAGTGAAAATTGGCGAGCTCCCTCTGAATGGATGCATTCTCCCACTTTATAGCCTCTAATCTGTATTTTCCGGGCCGAAAATTAGGTCAAAAACAGCCCAGAAATCGCCTCCTGCGTATTCTGGTACGTTCAGGTCGCGGACAAGTGACGCGGAGGTGTCGTCCACGCGGCCGCGCGGATTGAAGTTCGCAGATGCAACGCGTCCGCGTGGATCACGCGTTCGCGTCACCTAGCATCAGGGCAACTATAGCATATTATATATCAAATCGAATCCCCGGACGTTAGCTTTCCAACGCAACTGGAACCGCATCGTTTGGACCTTTGTAGCTAAAGTTATAGCCGTTTGAGTGCGAAGAGGTCAGGCTGGACAGCTTAGCAATTTCTCCAACTTCTTGTATTCCTTCCACTTTTGCATGTTTCCTTTCCATCCTCTGAGCCATTCCTGCCCTGTAATCTTTGAAATCACTTAACACACATATCAAGGCATCTAATGGTGATAAGAGAGGATTAATATTAGCAATATAAAGGCTAAAGAAGCATATTTTCAATCAAAGCACATAATTAGGAAGGCAAATGTAAAACCATGCAAATAGTATGAATAAGTGGGTAAAGAGTTGATAAAAACCACTCAATTGAGCACAAGATAAACCATGAAATAGAGGTTTATCAACCTCCCCACACTTAAACATTAGCATGTCCTCATGCTAAGCTCAAGAGAAGCTATAAGAGAGTGAAGAGGAATGGTAGAATGTATGAAATGCAACCTATGAATGCAACTACATGCAAAATGTTTCTACCTACTTAGTTAAAAGTAAACAAATCCTTCAAGAAGAAATATGAACTGGATTTCACTAATTCAAATCATGAAAATGAAGTACAAATAGACTTGCAAGAAAAAAATAGCTCATGAAAGCAGGGAACAAGGAATTGAGCATCGAACCCTCACTGGTAGTGTATACACTCTAATCACTCAAGTGTTTTAGGTTCGATTTTCTCAATTCTTCACTAACCTTGCTTTCTAAGGCTTGCTCTTCATCTAACAATCAACATAAATTTAATGCACAGATACACATATCAAGAGGTCTTTTAAGGGTTGTAATGGGGTTAGGGTCAAGGTAGGATTGTATTTGGTCGAGTGGACTAAAATCTGAATCCTTAATTAACTTAAACTTTCCACCTTACTTTAGACAGTCCATGTAATCATAATACCACATCTAACTGTCCATTAACCATGTTTTCCACATATTCATGCATTCTAATTTCAAGTACAGTACATATGCATTGCTTTCACCATTTACTTTGGGGCATTTTGTCCCCTTTTTATTATTTGCTCTTTTTTTTCTTTTTTTTCACTTTTTTTTCTTTTATATATATATATATATATATATTTTTTTTTTCTTTTATTTTTCTCAATGCATATGATTAAGATATTGAATGCATGAATCATGTTCTAAATATTTCTTTCACAGTTTCATAAGGATATATAATACCCAATTCTTAAACCAATTGTTTCCAAACTCACTTTCCCCACACTTAATTCATGAGCACTTTCACTAGTCTAAGCTAACCAAGGATTCAAATTAAGGACATTATTGTTTTCCGCTTAGAGTTAATGATGTGCTAAAGTAAAGAACAAAGGGGTATAATAGGCTCAACATTGGTTTGCAAAGGATAATGAAAGGTTAGGCCATATAGGTATGTAAGCTCAGTGAAACAAATGCCTCAATCATGTAAGTGTATGCATACATTAAATCATGGAAATATAGAATTAAGCAAGACAAAGATTACAATTTTAGAGAGAAAAACACACACCAAAATAAAATATTGGTTGATAAAATGCAACCAATCAATTAGGCTAAAAAAAATCTCACAGGTTTTGTGTGTTCGAGCTCTACACCATGTTCCAATATAATATTTCTTCAAACAAGTGTAACAAAAAATTTTACTCAAATTAGTGAAATACTTTAAAAGGTTTCTTGAAAGAGAAAATATTACTTTAACCAAGTGGTAAAATATGCAAAAATCAAACAAATATGCAATCAATCATGCAAATGCAACAATGAACAAGAAAAATAAACCATTGGTGTTGAGATAGAGTAACTAACCCATGGAGATCGGTATCGACCTCCCCACACTTAAAGATTGCACCGTCCTCGGTGCATGCTGAGATGTGCAGGTGGACGGGTTGTTCCAACTAATGCTTTTCATCAAAGAATTTGCAGATGGACTTGTCTGTCTCTCCTTTTAGAAGTTCCTCCCTTTTTCTGTCTTCGGTGGCCAGCCTGAAAGAAGAGAAAAAGAAGAAAAGTAACCCAAAAGATAGAAAATAAATAAAATATGGGTATTAATGCCAGATGATAAGGGTCTCATTTACATGAAAGCTTCAGCATGTTCGTGAGAAAATAATAGAAGCATATGGCATATCAGTGGTGCAGAAATCGCAACAAAGGGGAGGAGTGTGGGTAATGAAAATATCAATGTAAGTTCATGTTAATGCAAATGAAGTGCAAGTATCATAAAAGATTGGCATTGGCAGATAATTAATATCATCCCACAGTGTAAAACAAGTCACTAAGCACCAAAATAGTTCAAGAAAAGATGCAACAGTTGAATAAGAACATTTAACACCAATAATAAATTTAGAAAAGAAAAATTAAAATTAAAATATGCACAAAATTAAGATGCAATGAATGAAATATGCAAATAAATTAGGTAAAATAAAATAAAAGATAAGAAGAATGAGAAGGGAAAGAAGGGAAGAAGAAGTAAGGAAGAAAGGAGGGGAAAAATTAGGATTGGGGGAGAAAAGATAAGATATTTGGCAAAT
The DNA here is from genome assembly GCF_003086295.3 of Arachis hypogaea. Lineage (NCBI taxonomy): Eukaryota > Viridiplantae > Streptophyta > Magnoliopsida > Fabales > Fabaceae > Arachis > Arachis hypogaea. Next base: position 22,147,222 of record NC_092050.1, read on the forward strand.
TAGGATAAGCTGTGCGGCGCAAGCGACGCGGTCGCATGGGGCACGCGGTCGCGTGGCTTGTGCTTAAACTGATTGATGTGGTCGCGTCGGTCACGCGGTCGCGTGACCCGTTTTATGCCACTGGCGCGAGGGCAGCCTCGCTCTCGCACAATTCTCTGTTCAAAAATCATTAATTGCCAAATATTGGGTGACGCGATCGCGTGGGGCATGCGATCGCGTGAGTGGGCTTTCAGAAGGATATGACGCGGCCGCGTGGGGCACGCGGTCGCGTGAGATGGACTGCGTGTCCAGCGCCAGTCCAGCACCACTCTAGCACAACTTTCGGCTGTGCACCATTATTACGTCGAAATCTTGGCACGCGGCCGCGTGGGGCACGCGGTCGCGTGGGAGGCCATTATTCCCATATGACGCGGTCGCGTCAGCGACGCGGTCACGTGGGGTGAATTGTGCCATTGGCACGCCTCCAGCGCTGCTTCTGCGTAACTTTCTTTTCAATATATTATTCTCTCCCAATACCTGCGACGCGGACGTGTCAATGAGGCGGTCGCGTCGCGTGATTTTTTTTTAAATGCACAATGCAGAATGCAATGCTTAATGTGAATGCTATGCATGATCCCAGGTTTAATAAAATAAAATAAAAGTCAAAAACAAAACTAAATAAAATTAAAAGTGTAAAAGGAACGATCATACCATGGTGGGTTGTCTCCCACCTAGCACTTTTAGTTAAAGTCCTTAAGTTGGACATTGGAAGGGCTTCCTGTTATGGTGGCTTGTGTTTAAATTCATCCAGAAATCTCCACCAATGCTTGGAATGCCAATAGCCTCCGGGGTCCCAAACTAGGCATGTGAAGCTTCTGAGCAGCTTCAAACAGATTTTCAGGCTCCCGGGGTGATGAATATCAGAATATTTTCCATGATTCCAAGCCTTGCTTTTAAATCCGCCTCCGTCTTGATCTACATGTTTCCATCCGGGCGGTTTAAAAAGTAGAATCTCACCATGGCGACCAAACGTTCTCCGTGATCCATGCAATTGAGCATGATACCAATCCGTGTACTTCGAGGTGAAGCGTGGAACCTTATTGAACCTTGTGCACCAGCTCTGAGTACGAGCCATTTCCCTCTTACTCTTAAAGCCGCAAAGAGCTCTAAGCTGGCCATCTGTTTCAAGCAAACCATATTCAAGTGAATAAGTAAAGTTATAGGTTAAGGATTGTACCCACTTGAAGCTTGTATTAGGTGGTAATGGCCTTGGGGTAGGTGTTTCCGGTGGTTCTGTAAGTTCTACTCCCTTGTGCTCTTCTGTGAATTCCTCCACTTCCTTGCAAGGTTCTACAATTGTATCTGTGTCCTGATCAAAGTCTTCTATGTCTTCCTCATCACTTGAGTCATAGATTGGAGGTTGAGAGAAATCTACCTCCGCATCGTCTTCATATTCACTTGGGGAAGATTCTTCGACCTCAGAGAATTCACTTGCGGATGCCAGTTCATTACTAAGAGAATTTGACTTGTGACTATCATCATCAAGAAAATTTGTGTCCTGGGTTATTCCGTCTGATTCTTCATAAACAACTTGCCTTGGAGATTGTACAATATCCTCCTTAGCATCCACTGTAGCGTCCTTGACGGAGTTCTCCTCAGTTCTGGATTCCCATGGAGGTTCAGCATCTCCTAGATCTTCAACCAACTCTTCTTCTTGAATAATGACAGCTTCTTCTACTTGTTCTAGTACGAATTCATTCTCTGTCTTGTCCACTGGAGTTTCTGGTATCTCCTTTATGCTACGCTCTTTGTTAGACTGTTCACATGGGGCTGTGGCTGATCCTTGCGTATTTGAGCACCTAGAAACCCATTGAATTACTGCTTGCTCCAGTTGTCGAATGGTTGTTTGAAGTTTATTTACTGTTTCCTTTAGGCGAACCTCTGCTTCTCGGGTTGCCGGATTTGGACATGATACAAAGGAAAGTGGTGGTGATTGGGAGTGATTGGATTGGTACTGGGGTAAGAAAGGATCATATGGTGGCGAATGGTGAAGAGAAGCTTGTGAGTGTGGTGGTTCGAGGTTATGTTGAAAGGATGGTTTATATGCACGGGGTGGGGCTTGTTGGTAGTTACAAGGTTGTCCACCATATCTTTCAGCTGGGTATGCATTGTAGAATGGTCCTTGTCCATGATATCTCAGAGGTTGTTGTTGCCTAAAGGGTTGATTAGATCCTCTTGGCTCCATCCATCCTTGATTGGTCTGACCTTGATGCACATTCCTGCTGTAACTTCTATTTCCTTCAACAAAGTTAGAACCAAACTCAAAGCGAGAGGGGTGAGAGTTAATGGTAGCAAATAAAGATAAAAAGGAAAAACAAAAATAAAGAAACAAGCAAAAGAAAAATATTTACAATAACCAATAATAAGGCACACGTTAGCAGTTCCTTGGCAACGGCGCCATTTTGACGTTAGGATTTTTACCAGTAAAGAAGTTCATAAAAACAGTCGCGTTGTAGATATAGTCTCTAAACCAACAAAAATCCCTTCGTGCAAACATTTTGGTTGTCACAAGTAACAAACCCCTTAAAAATTGTTAACCGAGTATTCAAACCTCGGGTCGTCTTCTCAAGGAACTGCAAGGAAGTATGTTCTTATTATTGGCTATAAAGGTTGTAATCGGGGTTTAGAAGGTGAGAAGCTAGTGATTTAAATGACAAGTAAAGTAAATGACAATTAAAATAAATAAAACAGTAAAGCAAACTTTTGGCAAGGTAAGAGAAATTGGAAGTCCAACTTAATTATCTCTCTCAACAATAATGAAAGTTGAATCTAAATTCCACTTAGTTAACCTTTACTAAAGCAAAGGAAAGTCAAGGGACTAATTAGTTTGACCTTCGAATCCTATTTAATTCCTAAGAAAAAGTTGGGATTTTTGAAGTTTAGTTCAATTAGCAAGATAGCGATTATCAGTTATGTTGAGTTTGATAATGTTGAGTTACTGATTTCTTAACCAAGACCAAAAGAGGAAAAAGTAAAATTACTGGAATAAAAATATCCTTAGATGGAAAGCAATGGTAACACAAATTAAAGAGAAAGCAATCAATAACTGAAATACCTCAAATAATCATTAATTCAAATCATAACATGGAAAGGGTTCATAAGCCAATTGGGCAACATCTGTAGATACGAATAAAAGCATTAAAGTAAAAGTAGCATAGAAACATAAATTAAAGTAAATATTAAAGCTGGATCGAGAGTCACTCTTAAAAACTAAGAGAAGTCCTAAATCCTAATCCTAATCCTAAGAGAGAGAGGAGAGAACCTCTCTCAAACTAAATCTAAATCATGGAAAGTGAAAATTGGCGAGCTCCCTCTGAATGGATGCATTCCCCCACTTTATAGCTTCTAATCTGTGTTTTCCGGGCTGAAAACTGGGTCAAAAACAGCCCAAAAATCGCCCCCTGTGTATTCTGGTACGTTCAGGTCGCGGATAAGTGACGCGGAGGCGTCGTCCATGCGGCCGCGCGGATTGAAGTTCGCAGATGCGACGCGTCCGCGTGAATCATGCGTTCGCGTCACCTAGCGTCAGTGCAACTATGACATATTATATATCAAATCGAAGCCCCAGACGTTAGCTTTCCAACGCAACTGGAACCACGTCGTTTGGACCTTTGTAGCTAAAGTTATAGCCGTTTGAGTGCGAAGAGGTCAGGCTGGACAGCTTAGTAATTTCTCCAACTTCTTGTATTCCTTTCACTTTTGCATGCTTCCTTTCCATCCTCTGAGCCATTCCTGCCCTGTAATCTCTGAAATCACTTAACACACATATCAAGGCATCTAATGGTGATAAGAGAGGATTAATATTAGCAATATAAAGGCCAAAGAAGCATGTTTTCAATCAAAGCACATAATTAGGAAGGCAAATGTAAAACCATGCAAATAGTATGAATAAGTGGGTAAAGAGTTGATAAAAACTACTCAATTGAGCACAAGATAAACCATGAAATAGAGGTTTATCAGCTGCCGTGTCCGACTTGTTGGACTTGTTGGTGATGCTGATCCTTTGTCACCAGAGGGTGGTGGTACCTGCAAGGGACTCTGATGCTTAAGTTAGCAAGGGTATTAAGCAGGTTTTTTAGTAGAATCAGAGTATGAGTTGTACCTGGGTGCTCCAGTGTATTTATAATGGTGTGGAGTGACCTTTCTGGAGATAAGATAGTTATCTTATCTTATCTTTGAGTGGAGTTATCTTATCTTTAGGGGGAACCGTCCTTATCTTTCTTAGGCTTTGGCTGCCTTTAGATTTGGGCCGTGTTCCTTAGTTTGGGCCTGCTTGGGCCTCTTATAACAATTTGGCCGAGCTCTTTGTGAAGAGGTCGGTAATGGGCCAACCTTCCAAGAGGTCGGGTAGTTCTGATCTGAAGAGGTCGGTCGACTTGGCGTCAAACAACCCAAGTCGGATAGCTCGACCCCGGGTATGAACAGTGCCCCTGCTCGAGTGTGGTCTTTCTCTTGAGGTCGAGTCCTTAGTTTTAGGATTTCAATCCTTCTCTGGAGAAGTCGAGCTCGAGCATTGTCGATTTCTTTTGTAGAGATTCCTCTGAATGCGGAACATTTTTCTTTTTTCCTCATCCTTTTGAAAGCGCGCATCCCTTTGCTTTGGGAACGTGCTAGGGTTTAATAACCCATTAATTAATTCTTTAATGCTCCGTTTCTTTTGCCTCCTACTTTTATTTTGAATTTTCATGAAAAAAGGGTTTTCTCTTCTTACTGTAACTTCCTCTTTTCTCTTTTTTGTTCCGTTTCATCTGTAACTCTTTTGTTCTTTTGCCCCCAATTCTTTACGTCTCCATGCTCTCCTTGGTAGTGATCGTTGGTGTAGGCTCGCTGTTCGTTTCTGTTTTCGCTGTCTCCTTACTTTACAGGTTGGTCCTTCTTTCTTCTTATTTCTTTCCGTACTTTACTTTATGCTTGAAAAGTTTTGATCTTGCTTGGTTTTAGAAAGCTTGAATCTTTTCTGTGTTGGTCGTGCATCTGATTACTACTACAATGTGTGCTCTGGGAGTTTCTTCGATTTTGAATGATTCTTTTTGCCTTTGATATTTTTAGAGTTTCTGCATGCCATTATTGTTTCTGGTTTGTATCTTTTGATTTTTATGAACTGCATGTTTTTTACTAAGGCTTCTGCTTGATTCTTGAAAAGGGTTGCGCCTTTGATGATTTCGCCATGTTGGTAGTTTTCTTTACTGATAAACTTGTAGAAGATAACGTTTTTCTGATGACTTGCTTTGATTTTCTTCTCGTGTCGTTGCTTGTTTGGAAGGGGATTATTTTTCTTCACTGAGAGTTTTGTTGGGGTGTAGCCTTGTAGACTTTTTTCTGAGTCCTTACTCTGTCCCTGCCTCCAAAGGATGCCCCTGGACCTTGTTGTGCGTCTTGGGATTTTTCTTTTACTGTTTGTATTGTTTTGAGTCATGTTTGTCCGAGCTGATTTCTTTTTGTTCGAGATGTTTTGGTTAGTAATCCATTTTCTTCTGGCTATAGGACTAGTTGACCATGTCTTCTCGCAAAAATATTGTCGATACGTCTTCCAAGGTTCCTGAGGGTATGTCCGACTGGCTGGACTCCCTTGTCCTGCTGTGTGTTTCTGTAGTTAACTCTGAATTCTGTGCGGAGCTTAGAAAACATCATCGAATCTGTAGTAGTAGAGATCAAGAGAACAACTATGAATTGGTAGCACCTGATTCTGATGAAAGGGTTTGCTTCCCTGTTCCGACCCAGGGGGAGCGTCCCTTCTTTTATGTGTACGACTTCTTTTTTAGCCAAATGAACATCACCCTTCCTTTCACCCCTTTTGAGACCGACCTGTTGTGGTGGTGTAACGTAGCTCCATCTCAGCTTCATCCGAACTCATGGGGATTTATCAAAATTTTTCAATTACTTTGTCAAGAATTTGATGTTAAACCTTCTCAAACCCTCTTTCTGTACCTCTTTGTGTTGACCAAGCCTGGGACTACCAAAAAGAAAGCTTCTTGGATTTCTTTTAGGTCTGCCCAAGGATACAAAGTTTTTTCCATGTATGATGAGTCTTTTAGGAATTTTAAGAATTATTTTTTTAAGGTCAGAGCCGTTGAAGGAGCTCGACCTTTCTTTTTGGATGAGAATGGCGAGCCCATCTTTCCTTTAGAGTGGCAAAGGAACGTAGTGGTGTCTAGGTACACCTGGGAGATGTTGGACAAAATTGAGCAAGCTTTTGTAACTATGTGGAAGAGAACTGGGGGTAGCCTCCCCATCTTGATACTAAGAAATTTTTAGGAAATCCTTTACTTCTCCGAGCTGAACTGGGTAGGGGTCGACTTCCTTGATATTTGTCGTATTTGCTTTATTCTTTTGAGCTCTTTCCTTTTTCTTCTAGTTTATAACTTGGTTTTTTGTGTATTTTCAGAGATGATTAAAAACAACGAATCTATGAAGGCCTTTAAGAAGGCGAGAAAAGCTACAGCAGCGCAGCACATCTTGGGTAAGGTTGCTGGGGAAGGGTCTTCCCAAATTCCTCCCAAGAAGCCTATTTTGAATACTGTTAGGCCGAGAAAGATGATTCCTATGCCTCAGGTCCGTTTAGTTGATCCCCCTCAGACTTCTACTGCTACTCTTCTCCCTCTGCCGGCCCACTTTCCAAAAGACAAAGGACTGTCGAGCCCTTCAATCTAGATGCCCCTGACTTCGATGTCGTTGGGTTTGTCGATCAGTAGATTGCTCCTTATGGTGTTATTCCTACTGACGATGTCTCTCTTCTTCGTCATTTGGATTTTATTACTCGAAGCAGCATCAAAATGGCACATATGGGAGCAGCTTTATATCGAACTGCCCAGGATCTTCCTATCCATGCAACGAAGGCCTTTATGGAGGAGGCCAAATCAGAGTTCGACCGGATGAAGGGTTTGAAGGAGGAGCTCGAGGTGAAAGTGGCTAAATTGGAGAAAGAGTTGGAGGGTGAGAAGACTCGGGCTATTGCCTTGGCGGCTTCTGCCAAGTTGTCTCAAGATATGGCGTTGAAGCATAAGGAGAGCTATGTCACGACTTATAGGGAGATGATGGGTCTTAGGGAAGATTTGGAGTCTGCCTGAGCTGACTATACGGAGCTCCAGGGTCATCTTGTAGGCAGTGTAAATGCTGCTTATGGGAATTTAAAGGATCAAGTTCTAGTTCTTGCGCCCGAGCTTGACCTTACTCTTTTAAGTTTGGACAACATTATAAAAGATGGTAAGATTATCCTAGATGACCCTGATGATGATGATGATGTCGACCCTCCTCTTGTGCCTTCTGCCAAAGTCTCTGTTGCCCCGCCTTCTTCAACTCTGGCAGCTGAGTCGGTCAGCCTGAGTCTGATCCCGATGTCCAGATCCTGAACCGGGATGATGGGACGGTAGATGCAGTACCTCTTCAGACTCGTCTTCCTTCACCTCGAGATGCTGCTACTGGGAAGTCTTTGGATTCTCTCTAATTATTTCTGATGTATTTGTGTATAGCCCGGCCTGTGGGCTTTGAACTCTTTTATTTTGTAGTTTTATGGTCTTGACTTCTGGATACTTTTTGTTGCTTTTTTAGCAACCTTATTTTGAAAAAACAAATGAGTTTTTCAAGCCTCTTGGGGTCGACTTCAGGTGGCCTCTTGAGTCTTGTTATTATAACAACCTTGTTTCTTTTGTGATATGCTTGTCTGCATTTTTTTGAAAACTTCTGGAATCTTGAGAGTGTTGGAGCCTTGTTGTCCAATCTCTTTTGATTGCCTTTTGTGTTTTGTTTTCTGTTTGAGTTGAAGCTAGCTTCGTGCAACTAGTCTTTTTTGTATTCTCTGATATGGTGCCTATCTTTCTTGATTTTCTTGAGGTCCTGGCTTTTTGGGTCTGACTTGGGTCCCTTATAGCACCTGCCTTTTAACTTGATTAAGTTTTGAAGTTGTTTCTAGTAATCCATTTTGCTTGGACCTTGGTAGGTCTCTTTCTCTGGATTATAGCCTTTGGTTTGGGCTGACTTCATCACGTCGGTCCCTTCTGGTAATCCATTTTCTTGGACCTTAGTCAGGTCTTTTTTAGGGATTACTTTTATGACTTTTTGGTTTGGGCCGACTTCATCATGTCGGTCTCTTTCTAAGTTATTTCTAGTAATCCATTTTTCTTGGACCTTGGTCAGGTCTCTTTTATGGATTACTTTTTATAATTTTTTGGTTTGGGCCGACTTCATCATGTCGGTCCCTTCTAAGTTATTTCTAGTAATCCATTTTTCTTGGACCTTGGTCAGGTCTCTTTGATGGATTACTTTTTATAACTTTTTGGTTTGGGCCGACTTCATCATGTCGGTCCCTTCTAAGTTATTTCTAGTAATCCTCTTTTTTAGGGCTAGCCAGGCCTCTTTCCAGGGATTTACTTTTTATAACTTTGGTTATTGTGGTCGACTGGTCCGACTTCTTTACGTCGGCCTGTCTTTAAGTTATTTTTAGCAACCCATTTTTATTAAGACCTCGTCAGGTTCTTTCTATGGATCACTTTCGATAACTTCTTGCATTATTCTATTTTTGTCGCCTTTTCATCTTTGCCGATTTTATAGAAATTGGGTTTTGTTCATACCCTGGGTCGAGCTATCCGACCCAGGATGATCGGCAACAAAGCGACCGACCTCTTAAGGTCAGACTATCCGACCTCTTCTCAAAAAGAGCTCAGCCAAATCGACAGGAAGGCCCAAGAAGGCCCAAACAGAGGAACACGACCCAAATCCAAAGGCCGTCTAAGCCTATAGAGATAAGAGCGGTTCCCTTGAAGATAAGCTGACCTCAACTCAAAGATAAAGATAAGATAAGATAACTAACTTATCTTATCTAGAAAGGTCACTCTACAACCACTATAAATACACTGGAGCACCCAGGTATAACTCATACTCTGATTCTACATAAAACCTGCTTAATACCCATGCTAACTTAGGCATCGGAGTCTCTTGCAGGTACCCCCCACCCTTCGGTGACCAAGGATCAGCAGTGCTGTAAGTCCAACAAGTCGGATACAATAGCTCCGACCGCCATCAGCCAGCCGGATACACTATCTCCGACCAGTACAGAAGATCTCGTCCGAGATCGATCTCCAATTTCAGGTAACCCTCGGAACATTGGCACCGTTGCCGAGGAACCTGGAAGTCATCCCAACACCATGGCGGACGGCCATGACAACGACCACGATTCAGATCTAGAAAACAGAACGCCACACAAGAACGTGGACACTACATTGAAGGATGCTTCGGAATCCAACGGAGACAAAAACTCATCAAATCCGGGAGCAATAGAAGCACTTCAAGATCGCTTAAAGCAACTTGAGAAAGAAACCCAACAACAACGGGAGATCGGAAAGGATCTGCAAAGAGAGGTACGACGACGTCGAGAATTGGAAGAAAAACTACAGCAATTAGAAGCCGATCTCAAATCAAAAGCTCCTCAGACCACTCCTGAGGAAAATTCACGCAAAGAACAAGATCCATTCACCAGGGAAATCATGAAAACCAAAATTCCAAAAGACTTCAAGCTCCCAGATATGATTTTGTATGATGGCACCACAGATCCCAACCATCATCTCAGCAATTTCAGAAGCAGAATGTACCTCACCAATGCCTCAGATGTCGTTTGCTGCAAAGCTTTTCCAACAACTCTCACGAAGACAGCAATCAGATGGTTCAACAACCTACCTCCAAAGTCCATCTCAAACTTTGACGACCTGGCCAAAAAGTTCCTGGCCAGATTCTCCATCCAGAAAGATAAGGCCAAGCACGCCCCCAGTTTACTAGGGATCAAGCAAGGAGAACGGGAGAGCCTCTGCAGCTACATGGAGAGATTCAACAAAACATGCATGGACATACAAAGCTTACCAACAGAGGCCGCCATCATGGGACTCATCAACGGCCTACGAGAGGGACCTTTTAGCCAGTCTATATCAAAAAAGTACCCGACCTCCTTAGACGAAGTACAGGAACGAGCAGAAAAATATATCAACATGGAAGAAAACGCTCGGTTAGGAGAAACCTCAAAATCTGGGGCCCCCTACCGAGATAAAGACAAGGAATCCAAAAGGAAAGAAGATCGACAAGGAGAGAAAACAAAAAAATACTATAATTACACTCCTCTCAGGGCATCCCTGGTCGACGTTACAAAGAAGTCTGCCATACAGAGAAAATCCCCCAGTGCGGCCACTCAAAGGTAAAAGGGGAGGAGGAAATCGGAAGGAATATTGTGAATACCATCGAGTCCGAGGGCACTCCACCAACGAGTGCTTCGACTTAAAGAATATCATAGAAAAATTGGTGAGAGAAGGAAAATTAGATCGATTTCTGGCCACCCGAGATGATGACCAAAGAAAGAGACGAAGGGACGAAGATGACGGACGAGCTGAACGATCACCTCGGACACCAGAAAGACACGTCCACATGATACACGGCGGATTCGCAGGAGGTGGGATCTCCAAATCATCTCGCAAAAGATATCTCAAAGAAGTATATCATGTCGAGGGAAAGGAGGAAGCACCCGGCATCCCTGCGATAACATTCACTAAAGAGGACGCATCCGGCATCATCCCGGGACACGACGATCCCATGGTCATCACTATCATACTGGCAAACGCCAATCTACATCGCACATTAATAGACCAAGGGAGCTCTGCCGACATCTTATTCAAAACTGCCTTCGACAAGCTCGGCTTGGATGAAGGGAGCTTAAGGCATACCCAAGCAGCTTGTTCGGGCTGGGAGATACCCCGGTACAACCACTGGGATACGTATCGCTACACACAACCTTTGGAAAAGGGAACCAATCCAGGACCCTCAAAATAGACTACATTGTGGTCGACGTAAGTTCAGCCTACAATGCTCTAATAGGTCGGACAACACTCAATCAACTCGGTGCAATAGTCTCGACCCCGCATCTATGCATGAAATTCCCAACTACAGAAGGGATAGCTACAATAAAAGCAGATCAAAAGATGGTGCGCCGCTGTTATAACGAAAGTCTAAACCTCAGAGGCAGAGGAGAAGAGTTTCATACAATTGAACTTAGCGGAGTTCAGCAACGAGAAGAACTCCGTCTACTGCCAGAAGGTGAGATAGAGAAGATTCAGATCAGAGACACCTCAGATAAAACAACTAATATCGGCACGATCCTAAGAGGAGACTCAAAAGAATTACTGATACAATTCTTACGAGATAATGTTGATCTCTTCGCATGGAAAGCCGCAGACATGCCAGGCATAGACCCTAAGCTAATGTGTCACAAGTTAGCGGTCTACCCAGGATCTCGGCCAGTGCAACAGAGACGAAGAAAACTTGGGCCAGAGCGATCCCAATCGGTGGAAGAACAAGTACAAGCACTACTGGAGGCAGGATTCATAAGAGAAGTCAAATACCCACTATGGCTAGCCAACGTCGTCTTGGTGAAAAAATCAAATGGGAAGTGGCGAATGTGCACCGATTACACCGATCTCAACAAAGCCTGCCCAAAGGATCCATACCCACTCCCAAGTATCGACGCTCTGGTAGATGCTTCCTCCGGATATAGATACCTCTCGTTTATGGACGCATACCCGGGATACAACCAAATCCCCATGTATCCACCAGATCAAGAAAAGACCTCGTTCTTAACACCGAAAGCAAATTACTGCTACATCGTGATGCCTTTCGATCTCAAGAACGCAGGAGCTACTTATCAAAGGCCAATGAATAAAGTCTTCTCAGATCACATCGGAAAAATCATGGAAGTCTATGTAGACGACATGTTGATAAAGACACAAAGCGAAGATATATTATTGTCCGACCTGGCTCAAGTGTTTGACACTATAAGGAAGCATGACATGCGACTCAATCCCGCAAAATGCACTTTTGCAGTAGAAGCAGGCAAATTCTTAGGGTTTATGCTCACACAAAGAGGAATTGAAGCAAACTCGGATAAATGTCAAGCTATACTCAACATGAAGAGCCCCACCTGTGTCAAAGAAGTATAGCAACTCAACGGGAGGTTGGCCGCCCTATCCAGATTCTTAGCAGGAGCAGCGATAAGATCTCTCCCCTTCTATGCTACTTTAAGGAAGGGAAAGCAGTTCGAATGGACGACGGAATGTGAACAAGCCTTCCAAGACTTCAAGGAATTCTTAGGATGGCCGCCTATCCTATCTCGGCCACGAGAAGGAGAACCGCTCATATTATATCTCGCGGTAGGAAGTCGGGCGATAGCCTCAGCACTAGTCAGAGAAGACAAAAGTGGGCAACAACCCGTTTACTTCATTAGCAAAGCGCTACAGGGATCCGAGCTGAACTACCAGAAAATAGAAAAGTTTGCCTATACTCTCATTCTAACATCTCGACGACTTCGCCCGTACTTCCAGGCTCACACCATTAAGGTTCGAACTAACCAGCCCATAAAAAAAATATTGCAGAAAACAGATTTAGCAGGCAGAATTTTACAATGGGCAATCGAGTTATCAGAGTTCGACCTCCAATATGAAGCTCGGACGGCCATCAAATCACAGTATCTAGCCGACTTTATCGCAGAATTCACAGATGCCCTGGAAACCCTCACAGAATGGAATCTCTATGTGGATGGTTCTTCAAATAAAACTGGAAGCGGCGTAGGCGTGATAATAGAAAGCAACCAAGGAACCCAAGTTGAGCTCTTCCTCAAGTTTGGGTTCCCAGACTCAAATAACCAGGCGGAATATGAAGCATTATTAGCTGGTTTGAAGCTGGCTAAAGAGGTTGGAGCTCAGAAACTCAACATTTACAGCGATTCACAAGTAGTCACCTCACAGATAACAGGGAGCTATCAAGCCAAAGACCCTACCATGAAAAAGTATTTGGATAAAACCAAGGAACAGCTCAAACAGCTCGAGGAATATAAGATCTACCACATACCCCGCGAACAAAATGCCTGAGTTGATGCACTCTCGAAACTAGCCAGCACCAAACCAGGGGGCAACAATAGAAGCCTCATATAGGAAATGCTACAGAACCCGTCAATCTCGGAAGAGGAAAAAGTCCTGGCCATAACAAGTCAGGACCAAGGATGGATGACCCCCATAATCAACTACCTCAAAGCAGGAATACTCCCCACAGAAGAAAATTAGGCAAAGAGGTTAAAAAGGGAGGCACAGTACTACACCATCATAAACAACATCCTATACAAAAGAGGGATCTCAATACCATTACTAAAATGTGTGCCGATCTCTAACACAAGGGAAGTGCTAGAAGAAGTACACGGCGGCATTTACGGCAATCATCTCGGAGCACGGGCTCTCACCAAAAAAGTACTTCGGGCGGGGTTTTATTGGCCAACTCTATAGAAAGAAGCTACAGAATTTGTAAAGACATGTCCACCATGTCAGAAATATGCCAACTTTCACATCGCCCCGCCAGAGGAGCTCATCAGCGTGACTTCGCCTTGGCCGTTTGCAAAATGGGGACTTGATCTTCTCGGACCCTTTCCCCAAGGATCAGGACAAGTAAAATTCCTCATAATCGGAGTAGACTATTTTAGAAAATGGATTGAGGTAGAGCCCCTAGCCAACGCCACCGCTCAAAGAAGCCGGAAATTCCTATACAGGAACATTGTCACAAGGTTCGGGGTTCCATATTCAATAACCACAGACAATGGCACTCAATTCACAGATGCAGGCTTCAAAAAACTAGCAGCCGACTTGAATATAAAGCACCAGTACACCTCCCACAAGCCAATGGACAGGCCGAAGCTACCAACAAAGTCATATTGGCCGGGTTAAAATGGAGATTACAAGATGCAAAGGGAGCTTGGGCAGAGGAGCTTCCACAGGTCCTATGGGCATATCGAACGACGCCACATTCCACCACGAAGGAATCCCCCTTCCGGTTAGCATATGGAATAGAAGCAATGATCCCAGTAGAGATCGAGGAAGGATCGCCTAGAGTGGTTCATTACAATGAGGGAGCAAACTCCCAACTTCAGTGGGAAGAGCTTGACCTACTACCTAAAATCCAAGAAAGAGCTCGGATCAGGGAAGAAGCACTAAAGCGTCGAATGGCTTCCAGATATAATCAAAGGGTAGTGCCGAGAAGTTTCACGGAGAATGACCTCATCCTAATCCGAAATGATATCGGAACAACTCGACCAGGAGAAGGAAAGCTGGCAGCAAACTGGAAAGGACCCTACCGGGTCGTAGAAGTACTTGGGAAGGGCTACTACAGACTGTCCGAACTCGATGGATGAGAGCTTCCCAGATCATGGCATGCCTGCAACCTAAGAAGGTACTACAGTTAGAAAAGGTAAAAGATCTCATTATCAGATGCACTCTTTTACCTGAAAAGGTTTTTTAACGAGGCACCAAGTTGAGACTCAGACACTATCCGACTTAAAGGGATGAAAAATTCCCACATGTATATATTTGCACTTTCCTTTGAATAAAATATATTTTCTAGAAATTCTACAAGATCTCAAGACGCATTAATCTGAAGTATTCATCATCCGATTATAAAGCAACAGATCGGCAGAAAGTAAAAAACAATTTCACTGCATGATCACGATAAAGATAAATCGTCCGATAAAGGTGAAAACGCGATTCACCCAAAAGACGATCTAGAGATGACAACCACTTTCTACAAATCGGCAAAGATGAACACAGAATAATGTAAGAAGTTATCAAAAGTGATCCAAAAAAGAACCTGACAAGGTCTTACGGATCGCTAAAATAATAACTTAAAGACTGGCCGACGTTAAGAAGTCGGACCAAGTCAACCTAAGTTATAAGTAAACCCTGAAAAGAGGTCTGGCCAACCCTATTAAAGAGGATTACTTTAACTTAGAAGGGCCCGACATGACAAAGTCAGCCCAAAATGAAAAAGTTATAAAAGTAGTCCCTGAAAGAGACCGGACAAAGGTCCAAAAAAGAGGACTACAAAAATAACTTAGAAAGAGGACGACGCAAAGAAGTCGACCTCCTACAAACAAGTTATAAAAGTAATCCCTGAAAGAGACCTGACAAAGGTCCAAAAAAGAGGATTACAAAATAACTTAGAAGAGATCGACCTAACGAAGTCGATCTCCTACAGAAAAAGTTATAAAAGTAGTCCCTGAAAGAGACCTGACAAAGGTCCAAAAAAGAGGACTACAAAAATAACTTAGAAAGAGGACGACGCAAAGAAGTCGACCTCCTACAAACAAGTTATAAAAGTAATTCCTGAAAGAGACCCGACAAAGGTCCAAAAAAGAGGATTACAAAATAACTTAGAAGAGATCGACCTAACGAAGTCGATCTCCTACAAAGAAAGTTATAAAAGTAATCCCTGAAAGAGACCTGACAAAGGTCCAAAAAAGAGGATTACTAGGAATAACTTAAAAACGAAAGCTACAGCTTGGACCGACAAGAGAAGTTGGACCAACGAAAGCTACAGCTTGGACCGACAAGAGAAGTTGGACCAACAAAAGCTACAGCTTGGACCGACAGGAGAAGTCGGACCAACGAAAGCTGCAGCTTAGACCGACAAGAGAAGTTGGACCAACAAAACTACCACTTGGACCGACAAGAGAAATCGGACCAAAGAAAGCTAAAAAAGGACCGGCAAGAAAAGTCGGACCAAAAAGAAACAAGCGCTAAAAGGGACATAGCTTTACCCAATAAGCCACCCGACAAGGCTAACGAAATTGTTCAAGACTAACTAAAAAGGTTTTGCCAGGAACACTAAGAGTTGTCGAACGAAAGTCGTCCTACCTCAACCAAAAAGAAGACACCACAGACAAGACGAAAGAAGGCCGAAAAGACCTCTCAAACAAATTATGCAAAAGATCGACATGATAGCATCGGTCAACCACAAATAAACTTGGAAAAGGACAACATAAGAGAAGCCGGTCATGGATTAACACTTAAAAACAGCTCAGAGATTCTGAGCAACAAGGCCCCAACATTCTCAAAGCGCATAAAGAAGTGCAAGCAAGCATGACATAAAATACCAAGCTTCAAGGTCAGACCCAAAAAAGCTTAGGAGCTACTCGATTGCGTTTGTGTTTAATGGGTTGCTAAAAGCAACCAAAAAGAGTGTCATCAAAGGATACTAACCACAAAATAAAAAGTTAAAAGCCCACAAGCCGGGCCAACTACATAGATATCCAAAAACTACAGATCAGAAGACTTTTTAATAGCATCAGGAGAAGGAGAGCGAGCCTGGAGAGGAACAACGTCCACAGTACCATCGTCCCGGTTTAAGATCTGGCAGTCAGGATCAGAAACAGGAGGGCCGACCTCAGCAGGAGGAACAGTAGGAGCTGACACCTTGGCAGAGGAAACAGGGAGAGGTTCAACATCATCATCATCCTCATCATCAGGGACAACCTTACCATCCCTGACGACATTCTCCAGGCTGAAGAGAGTAAGGTCAGCCTCGGGAGTAATAATCCGAACCTGCTCCTTCAGGTTCTCGTAAGCAGCAGTCACACTGCCAACGAGATGACCTTGGAGCTCAGAGTAATCAGCTCGGGCATTCTCCAACTCCTCCCTCAGGTGCACCACCTCCCGATAAGATGTCACATAACTGTCCTTATGTCTCATAGCCGTATCCTCGGCCAGCCTCACCGAAGCCGCCAGAGAGAGGAAACTCGCCTTCTCATTCTCCAGATCCTTCTCCAACTTGGCTACCTTTACCTCAAGCTCCTCCTTAAGGCCCTTCATCCGGTCAAACTCCTGTTTAGCCTCCTCCATAAATTCCTTAGTGGCATGGAGAGGAAGATTCTGAGCAGTTCGGTACAAGGCAGCCCCCATGTACGCCATTTTAACACTGTTTCGGGTCATAAAATCCAGATGGCGAAGGAGTGACACATCATCCATGGGAAGGGTACCGTAGGGACCGATCTGCTGATCTACAAATTCGATTGCATTAAAATTAGGGGCGTCAAGGTTGAAGACCTCAGTTGTTTTTTGTTTTTTATTGGGAGGAGCACCAGAAGTAGCAGCTGAAGACTGTGGAGGCTCAGCCAGACAAACCCGAGGAGTCGGGATCACTTTCCTCGGCCCAGGAGAACTTGGCACGGGCGGCTTCACTTGCACTTGGGAAGATCCCTCCCCGGCCGCCTTGGCCGAGATGTTTTGAGCAGCAGCAGCCTTCTTCGCCTTCTTATAGGCCTTCATGGAATCATTATTTTTCGACATCTCTGAAAGAACAGAATCAACCATAACGACAAGTTACAACACAGGAAAAGAAAAGTTCAGAAAGCAAGTATAAAAACAAATCAGACAGTACCCAAAGCAGTTCGAACCAAAGACGGATCACTTAAGAATTTTTTTGTATCCAGATGGGGTGGTTTCCCCCACAAATCCTCAAGAACAACCACAAAAGCCCGCTCAACCTCATTAAGCATCTCCCATGTATAACGTGGCACTCTCACATTCTTTTGCCACTCTAGAGGAAAAGCAGGCTGATGAGCGGATAATTTATACGCTTTTTGGCATTGTTTTTAGTATTTTAGTAGAATCTAGTTACTTTTAGGGATGTTTTCATTAGTTTTTATGTTAAATTCACATTTCTGGACTTTACTATGAGTTTGTGTGTTTTTCTATGATTTCAGGTACTTTCTGGCTGAAATTGAGGGACTTGAGCAAAAATCAGATTCAGAGGTTGAAGAAGGATTGCTGATGCTGTTGGATTCTGATCTCCCTGCACTAAAAGTGAATTTTCTGGAGCTACAAAAATCAAACGGGCGTGCTTCCAATTGCGTTAGAAAGTAGACATCCAGGGCTTTCCAGCAATATATAATAGTCCATACTTTGGCCGAGTTTAGACGACGCAAAAGGGCATTGAACGCCAGTTCTATGCTGCAGTCTGGAGTTAAACGCCAGAAACACGTCACAAACCAGAGTTGAACGCCAAAAACACGTTACAAACTGGCGTTCAACTCCAAGAATGACCTCTCCACGTGTAAACTTCAAGCTCAGCCCAAGCACACACCAAGTGGGCCCCGGAAGTAGATTTATGCATCAATTACTTACTTCTGTAAACCCTAGTAGCTAGTCTAGTATAAATAGGACTTTTTACTATTGTATTTGAATCTTCAGATCATCTTATGATTTTTAGTTCAACTTTGGATCATATTGATCACGTTTGGGCGCTGGCCATTCGGCCATGCCTGAACCTTTCATTTATGTATTTTTCAACGGTAGAGTTTCTACACTCCATAGATTAAGGTGTGGAGCTCTGCTGTTCCTCAAAGATTAATGCAAAGTACTACTGTTTTTTATTCAATTCAACTTATTCCGCTTCTAAGATATTCATTCGTACTCCAACATGAATGTGATGAACGTGACAATCATCATCATTCCCCCACGAACGCGTGCCTGACAACCACTTCCGTTCCACCTTAGATTGGATGATTATCTCTTGGATCTCTTAATCAGAATCTTTGTGGTATAAGCTAGATTGATGGCGGCATTCATGAGAGTCCGGAAAGTCTAAACCTTGTCTGTGGTATTCCGAGTAGGATTCAGGGATTGAATGACTGTGACGAACTTCAAACTCGCGAGTGCTGGGCGTAGTGACAGACGCAAAAGGAGGGTGAATCCTATTCCAGTATGATCGAGAACCTCAGATGATTAGCCGTGCTGTGACAGAGCATTTGGACCTTTTTCACAAGAG
Organism: Arachis hypogaea; assembly: GCF_003086295.3. Taxonomy (NCBI): domain Eukaryota; kingdom Viridiplantae; phylum Streptophyta; class Magnoliopsida; order Fabales; family Fabaceae; genus Arachis; species Arachis hypogaea. The sequence continues at coordinate 22,165,873 of NC_092050.1, forward strand.
GATGGGATGTAGCCATTGACAACGGTGATGCCCTTACATAAAGTTTGCCATGGAAAGGAGTAGGACTGATTGGATGAAGACAGCAGGAAAGCAGAAGTTCAGAAGAACGAAAGCATCTCTATACGCTTATCTGAAATTCTCACCAATGAATTACATAAGTATTTTTATCTTTATTTTCTATTTATTTATTATTTATTTTCGAAAACTCCATAACCATTTAATACCCGCCTGACTGAAATTTACAAGGTGACCATAGCTTGCTTCAAGCCGACAATCTCCGTGGGATCGACCCTTACTCACGTAAGGTTTTATTACTTGGACGACCCAGTGCACTTGCTGGTTAGTTGTGCGAAGTTGTGAAGTTATGTTTGGACCATGGTATTGTGCACCAGTTATTGGCGCCATTGCCAGGGAGAGAACGAACAACAAATTTTACAACCTCAGAGTAACAATTTCGCATACCAAGTTTTTGGCGCCGTTGCCGGGGATTGTTCGAGTTTGGACAACTGACGGTTCATCTTGTTGCTCAGATTGGGTAATTTTCTTCTTATTTTACTTTCAAAAAGTTTTCAAAAAAAATTTTCAAAAATATTTTCCTCTTTTTTGTTTTTCCCAAAAAAATATTTTCAAAAAAAAATTATATTTTTTCTTCAGAATTTTCAAGAATGAATTCTAGAGTTTCATGAAGCATGTAGAATCCTGGCTGGCTGTAAAGCCATGTCCAAATTCCTTTGGACTGAGGATTCAACTAATCACTTCAATGCATGTAATAGCATACTAAAGCTTGGCTGGCTATTAAGCCATGTCTAACCCTCAGATTGGAGCTTTAGACTAAAGAGCACAAGATTCCTGGAATTCATATTAAAAATTTTGGAATCCTTATTTTTCTTTTTCACATTAATTTTCGAAAAATCCAAAAAAAAAATTCTTAAAATCATAAAATCAAAAATATTTTGTGTTTCTTGTTTGAGTCTTGAGTCAATTTTTAAGTTTGGTATCAATTGCATTTTTTCTAAAATTTTTTATGCATTTTTCGAAAATTCATGCATTCATAGTGTTCTTCATGATCTTCAAGTTGTTCTTGGCCAGTCTTCTTGTTTGATCTTCATATTTTCTTGTTTTATGTCTTTTCTTATTTTTTATATGCATTCTTGCATTCATAGTGTCTATACATGAAAAATTTTTAAGTTTGGTGTCTTGCATGTTTTCTTTGCATATAAAAATTTTCAAAAATATGTTCTTGATGTTCATCATGATCTTCAAAGTGTTCTTGGTGTTCATCTTGACATTCATAGCATTCTTGCATGCATTCATTGTTTTAATCCAAAATTTTCATGCATTGAGTCTTTTTCATGTTTTTCTCTTTCATCATTAAAAATTCGAAAATAAAAAAAAAATATCTTTCCTTTTTTCTCTCAATAAATTTTCGAAAATTTGAGTTGACTTTTTCAAAACTTTTTAAAATTTAGTTGTTTCTTATGAGTCAAATCAAATTTTCAATTTAAAAATCTTATCTTTTTCAAAATCTTTTTCAAAAATCATATCTTTTTCATTTTTTTTATTTATTTTCAAAAATTTTAAAAATATTTTTCAAAAATCTTTTTCCTAATTTTATCTCAAAATTTTCGAAAATATTATCAACAATTAATGTTTTGATTGAAAAATTTCAAGTTTGTTACTTACTTGTTAAGAAAGATTCAAACTTTAAATTCTAGAATCATGTCTTGTGATTTCTTGTGAGTCAAGTCATTAATTATGATTTTAAAAATCAAATATTTTTCAAAACTAATTCTAATCATATCTTCCTATCATATCTTTTTTAAAATCTTATCTTTTTCAAAAATTTGATTTTCAAATATCTTTTCTAACTTCTTATCTTCTTATCTTTTCAAAATTGATTTTCAAATCTTTTTCAACTAACTAATTGACTTTTTGTTTGTTTCTTATCTTTTTCAAAACTACCTAACTAACTCTCTCTCCCTAATTTTCGAAAATCTCTTCCCACTTTTTCAAAAATTCTTTTTAATTAAATAGTTATTTCAATTTTCAATTTTAATTTGATTTCATTCCTAATTTTCGAAAATCACTAACCCCTTTTCAAAATTTTATTTTCGAAAATCCTCCCTCGCTCTCATCTCCTTCTATTTATTTATTCATCTACTAACACTTCATCTCACCCAAATTCGAACCCCCTCTTCCATCTGTGTTCGAATTTTCTCTTCTTCCCTTCTTTACATTACATTCTTTTCTTCTTCTACTCACACAGGGGAACCTCTATACTGTGGTAAAAAGGATCCATATTATTATTTTTCTGTTCCCTTCTTTTTCACATGAGCAGGAGCAAGGACAAGAACATTCTTGTTGAAGTAGATCCAGAACCTGAAAGGACTCTGAAAAGGAAACTAAGAGAAGCTAAAATACAACAATCCAGAGACAACCTTACAGGAATTTTCGAACAGGAAGAGGAGATGGCAGCCGAAAATAATAATAATGCAAGGAGGATGCTTGGTGACTTTACTGCACCTAATTCCAATTTACATGGAAGAAGCATCTCCATCTCTGCCATTGGAGCAAACAACTTTGAGCTGAAACCTCAATTAGTTTCTCTGATGCAACAAAACTGCAAGTTTCATGGACTTCCATCTGAAGATCCTTTTCAGTTCTTAACTGAATTCTTGCAGATATGTGATACTATTAAGACTAATGGAGTAGATCCTGAAGTCTACAGGCTCATGCTTTTCCCTTTTACTGTGAGAGACAGAGCTAGAATATGGTTGGACTCTCAACCTAAGGATAGCCTGAACTCTTGGGATAAGCTGGTCAAGGCTTTCTTAGCCAAGTTCTTTCCTCTTCAAAAGCTGAGTAAGCTTAGAGTGGATGTCCAAACCTTCAGACAGAAGGAAGGTGAATCCCTCTATGAAGCTTGGGAGAGATACAAGCAACTGACCAAAAAGTGTCTTTCTGACATGCTTTCAGAATGGACCATCTTGGATATATTCTATGATGGTCTGTCTGAATTAGCTAAGATGTCATTGGATACTTCTGCAGGTGGATCCATTCACCTAAAGAAAACGCATGCAGAAGCTCAAGAACTCATTGACATGGTTGCTAACAACCAGTTTATGTACACTTCTAAGAGGAATCCTGTAAGTAATGGGACGCCTCAAAAGAAGGGAGTTCTTGAAATTGACACTCTGAATGCCATATTGGCTCAGAATAAAATATTGACTCAATAAGTCAATATGATTTCTTAGAGTCTGAATGGAATGCAAGCTGCATCTAACAGTACTCAAGAGGCATCTTCTGAAGAAGAAGCTTATGATCCTGAGAACCCTGCAATAGCAGAGGTAAATTATATGGGTGAACTTTATGGAAACATCTATAACCCCTCATGGAGAAATCACCCAAAATTCTCATGGAAGGATCAACAAAAGCCTCAACAAGGCTTTAATAATGGTGGAAGAAATAGGTTTAACAATAGTAAACCTTTTCCATCATCCACTCAGCAACAGACAGAGAATTCTGAGCAGAATCCATCTAGCTTAGCAAATTTAGTCTCTGGCCTATCTAAGGCCACTCTGAGTTTCATGAATGAAACAAGGTCCTCCATTAGAAATTTGGAGGCACAAGTGGGCCAGCTGAGTAAGAAAATCACTGAAACCCCTCCTAGTGCTCTCCCAAGCAATACAGAAGAAAATCCAAAAGGAGAGTGCAAGGCCATTGACATAGTCAACACGGCCGAACCTAAAGAGGAAGGGGAGGACGTGAACCCTAAGGAGAAAGACCCCCTGGGACGTCCAGTGATCAACAAGGAGTTTCCCTCTGAGGAACCAAAGGAATCTAAGGCTCATCTAGAGACCATAGAGATTCCAATGAACCTCCTTATGCCATTCATGAGCTCTTATGAGTATTCCTCTTCTGAAGAGAATGAGGATGTTACTGAAGAGCAAGTTGCCAAGTTCCTTGGTGCAATCATGAAGCTGAATGCCAATTTATTTGGTAAAGAGACTTGGGGAGATGAACCTCCCCTGTTCACCAATGAACTAAATGCATTGGATCAACTGAGATTGCCTCAGAAGAAACAGGATCCTGGAAAGTTCCTAATACCTTGTACCATAGGTACCCTGACCTTTGAGAAGGCTCTATGTGACCTTGGGTCAGGGATAAACCTCATGCCACTCTCTGTAATGGAGAAACTGGGAATTTTTGAGGTACAAGCTGCCAGAATCTCATTAGAGATGGCAGATAACTCAAGAAAAGAGGCTTATAGACAAGTAGAGGACATGTTAGTAAAGGTTGAAGGCCTTTACATCCCTGCTGATTTCATAATCCTAGATACTGGGAAGGATGAGGATGAATCCATCATCCTTGGAAGACCCTTCCTAGCCACAGCAAGAGCTGTGATTGATGTAGATAGAGGTGAACTAGTCCTTCAATTGAATGAGGACTCCCTTGTGTTTAAAACTCAAAGTCATCTTTCTGTAAACATGGAAAAGAGGTACAGTAAGCTTCTCCCACTGCAGAGTCAACCAGAGCCCCCACAGTCAAACTCTAAGTTTGATGTTGGGAGGCCACAACCAAACTCTAAGTTTGGTGTTGGAGAGTCTCAACAATGCTCTGAACATCCGTGAGGCTCCATGAGAGCCCACTGTCAAGCTATTGACATTAAAGAAGCGCTTGTTGGGAGGCAACCCAATTTTTATTTAATTATATTTTTTATTAGTTATATGTCTTCATAGGTTCATGATCATGTGGAGTCACAAAAACAACTGAAAAAATTGAAGAAAAATAAAAAACAGCATAAAAAAAATAGCACATCCTGGAGGAGGAGTTCACTGGCGTTTAAACGCCAGTAAGGAGCATCTGGCTGGCGTTCAACGCCAGAACAGAGCATGGATCTGGCGCTGAACGCCAGAAACAAGCATAGAACTGGCGTTCAACGCCAGAAACATGCTGCATTTGGGCGTTGAACGCCCAGAACAAGCATCAATTCGGCGTTTAAACGCCAGAATTGCATGCAAAGGCATTTTACATGCCTAATTGGTGTAGGGATGTAAATCCTTGACACCTCAAGATCTGTGGACCTCACAGGATCATCTCAGGATCTGTGGACCCCACAGGATCCCCACCTTCTCTCCTCATAATCCTAGATTCTTCCACATCTTCTTCTTCATCTATTCTTTCTTCTTTTGCTCGAGGGCGAGCAACATTCTAAGTTTGGTGTGGTAAAAGCATAGCTTTTTTTTTATTTTTCCATAACCATTGATGGCACCTAAGGCCAGAAAAACCTCTAGAAAGAGGAAAGGGAAGACAAAAGCTTCCATCAAGGGTCTATAGCTCAGTGGTAGAATATTTGACTGCAAATCAAGAGATCCCTGAGATACCTCAGGGGATACATTTTTCCCCACACAATTATTGGGGATAATTAAGGGTGGAACATCAAGAGCACTCCATCATCCTTCATGAAATTAGAGAAGATCAAAAAGCAATGAGGGAGGAGCAACAAAGACAAGGAAGAGACATAAAAGAGCTCATTCCTCAAGGAGAAAACGCCACCATCACTAAGGTGGACTCATTCTTTGTTCTTACATTCTCTGTTTTTTGTTTTTCTTATGTTAAGTGCTTATCTATGTTTGTGTCTTCATTACATGATCATTAGTAATTAGCAACTATGTCTTAAAAGTTATGAATGTCCTATGAATCCATCACCTCTCTTAAATGAAAAATGTTTTAATTCAAAAGAACAAGAAGTACATGAGTTTCGAATTTATCCTTGAACTTAGTTTAATTATATTGATGTGGTGACAATGCTTTTTGTTTTCTGAATGAATGCTTGAACAGTGCATATGTCTTTTGAAGTTGTTGTTTATGAATGTTAAATATGTTGGCTCTTGAAAGAATGATGACAAGGAGACATGTTATTTGATAATCTGAAAAATCATAAAAATGATTCTTGAAGCAAGAAAAAGCAGTGAATACAAAACTTGCAGAAAAAAAAGGAAAAAATAGCGAAAAAAATAGAAAAAAAAAAAAGAGAAAAAGCAAGCAGAAAAAGCCAAAAGCTCTTAAAACCAAAAGGCAAGAGCAAAAAGCCAGTAACCCTTAAAACCAAAAGGCAAGGGTAAATAAAAAGGATCCCAAGGCTTTGAGCATCAGTGGATAGGATGGCCTAAAGGAATAAAATCCTGGCCTAAGCGGCTAAACCAAGCTGTCCCTAACCATGTGCTTGTGGCGTGAAGGTGTCAAGTGAAAACTTGAGACTGAGCGGTTAAAGTCAAGGTTCAAAGCAAAAGAAGAGTGTGCTTAAGAACCCTGGACACCTCTAATTGGGGACTTTAGAAAAGCTGAGTCACAATCTGAAAAGGTTCGCCCAATTATGTGTCTGTGGAATTTATGTATCCGGTGGTAATACTGGAAAACAAAGTGCTTAGGGCCACGACCAAGACTCATAAAGTAGCTGTGTTCAAGAATCAACATACTGAACTAGGAGAATCAATAACACTATCTGAACTCTGAGTTCCTATAGATGCTAATCATTCTGAACTTCAATGGATAAAGTGAGATGCCAAAACTATTCAAGAGGCAAAAAGCTACAAGTCCCGCTCATCTGATTGAAGCTATGTTTCATTGATAGTTTGGAATTTATAGTATATTCTCTTCTTTTTATCCTATTTGATTTTCAGTTGCTTGGGGACAAGCAACAATTTAAGTTTGGTGTTGTGATGAGCGGATAATTTATACGCTTTTTGGCTTGTTTTTAGTATGTTTTTAGTAGAATCTAGTTACTTTTAGGGATGTTTTCATTAGTTTTTATGTTAAATTCACATTTCTGGACTTTACTATGAGTTTATGTGTTTTTCTGTGATTTCAGGTACTTTCTGGCTGAAATTGAGGGACTTGAGCAAAAATCAGATTCAGAGGTTGAAGAAGGACTGCTGATGCTATTGGATTCTGACCTCCCTGCACTCAAAGTGGATTTTCTGGAGCTACAGAACTCAAAATGGCGCGCTTCCAATTACGTTGGAAAGTAGACATCCAGGTCTTTCCAGCAATTTATAATAGTCCATACTTTGGCCGAGTTTAGATGACGCAAAAGGGCGTTGAACGCCAGTTCTACGCTGTAGTCTGGAGTTAAATGCCAGAAACACGTCACGAACCAGAGTTGAACGCCAAAAACACGTTACAAATTGGCGTTCAACTCCAAGAATGACCTCTCCACGTGTAAACTTCAAGCTCAGCCCAATCACACACCAAGTGGGCCCCGGAAGTGGATTTATGCATCAATTACTTACTTCTATAAACCCTAGTAGCTAGTCTAGTATAAATAGGACTTTTTACTATTGTATTTGAATCTTCGGATCATCTTATGATTTTTAGTTAAACTTTGGATCATATTGATCACATTTGGGGGCTGGCCATTCGGCCATGCCTGAACCTTTCACTTATGTATTTTTCAACGGTAAAGTTTTTACACTCCATAGATTAAGGTGTGGAGCTCTGCTGTTCCTCAAAGATTAATGCAAAGTACTATTGTTTTTTATTCAATTCAACTTATTCCGTTTCTAAGATATTCATTCGTACTCCAACATGAATGTGATGAACGTGACAATCATCATCATTCCCCCACGAACGCGTGCCTGACAACCACTTCCGTTCCACCTTAGATTGGATGATTATCTCTTGGATCTCTTAATCAGAATCTTCGTGGTATAAGCTAGATTGATGGCGGCATTCATGAGAGTCCGGAAAGTCTAAACTTTGTCTGTGGTATTCCAAGTAGAATTCAGGGATTGAATAATTGTGACGAACTTCAAACTCGCGAGTGCTGGGCGTAGTGACAGACGCAAAAGGAGGGTAAATCCTATTCCAGTATGATCGAGAACCTCAGATGATTAGCCGTGCTGTGACAGAGCATTTGGATCTTTTTCACAAGAAGATGGGATGTAGCCATTGACAACGGTGATGCCCTTACATAAAGTTTTCCATGGAAAGGAGTAGGACTGATTGGATGAAGACAGCAAGTAAGCAGAAGTTCAGAAGAACGAAAGCATCTCTATACGCTTATCTGAAATTCTCACCAATGAATTACATAAGTATTTTTATCTTTATTTTCTATTTATTTATTATTTATTTTCGAAAACTCCATAACCATTTAATACCCGCCTGACTGAAATTTACAAGGTGACCATAGCTTGCTTCAAGCCGACAATCTCCGTGGGATCGACCCTTACTCACGTAAGGTTTTATTACTTGGACGACCCAGTGCATTTGCTGGTTAGTTGTGCAAAGTTGTGAAGTTATGTTTGGACCATGGTATTGTGCACCAGTTATTGGTGCCATTGCCAGGGAGAGAACGAACAACAAATTTTACAACCTCAGAGTAACAATTTCGCATACCACAGGCTCATCATTTTCATCAAGAAAAAAAGGGCGGACCCCCTCAACAGCACAGACGCGGAAGAAATAGTTCTTAAAATCTTTAAAAGTCATACATGGCAAAAACTTTATGCCCCTGGGCCGACCTGAAAGAAACCCAAGAAGCTTTTCTTTTTGGAGGAACCTCCGGGCTTGGCCGAGACAAAAAGATAAAGGAAAAGAGTTTCAGAAGGTGCTATGCCTAACTCTTGGCAAAGCAGTTGAAATATTTTGATAAAATCTCAGGAATTCGGATGAAGCTGGGATGGAGCAATGTTACATGACCACAATAGGTCGGTTTCAAAAGCAGTAAAAGGAAAAGTAACGTCTAACTGACTGAAGAAGTATTCATAAGCGTAAAAGAAGGGACGCTCCCCCTCGACGAAAGTAGAAAAGCAAGTTCTCTCATCAGAATCAGGAGCTACGAGTTTATAATCCCTCTCCCGGGCACTGCCACTACAAATCCTATGACGCTTCCTCAGTTCTACACAAAATCCAGCATCCACGATAGAGACACACATTAGGACAAGGGAGTCCAGCCAATCAGACATCCCCTCAGGAACTTTGGAAGACACCTCTACAATGTTATTGCGAGAAGACATGACACCGACTAATCCTACAAATAAGAAAAGAAGATTGGATTACTAAAAAAATATCTCAGACGAGGGGCAAAACAACTCGACAAAAATGACACAGGCAAACACATAGGAAAGGAAAACCCCAAGACTCAAAACCAAAGTCCTGGGGCATCCTTTGTAGGCAGAAACAAGGCAAGGATTTAGGAAATTCCTACAGCTTACGAAGGTCTCAAATAAACGCAAAGGAAGCAAAAACACAAAAAGCCACTATCTTTCTACAGTTTCACCAAACAACAGGGCATAGCAAAAAAGCCGAAAGTAGGAAAATCGTCAAAGATACAACCTTTTTTCAGAAACAAAAATCATCATTTCGAATACAATCATCAAAAGCACAAGCAGAAGCGACAGCAACATGCAAAACTCCAAAGGCATCAAGCAACAGAGAAAGTCAAAGAAATCACACAAAAAGACGAAGAAATCCCAGAATACACAACAATCAGGCACAGTAAAACAGAAAAATCCAAACTTTCTCCAAATCAGACTTTCTTTAAATCAGACAAGAAAATGACGCAGAAGAAAGGGAAGGAGAAAACCAACCTGGAACAAAAGAGAAGCTGCAAAAACTGAAGACGGGAAAATGGAATCAACCCAGAGAATCGCCAAATGACGCTATCACGCAAGGAAAGGCAGAACGATGCGGATGAAAACAGAAAGTGAGAGAGTGAAGGAAGAAGTTACGAAGGAGAGAAACCGTTTTTTGATCGAAAGATTCAAAATAAAAACCAAGGGAAACGGGCAATTAAAACCAATTAATGAAGGTATTTAAAGCTTTGCATATTCCCAAAGTCAAAATATTAAAGGCAAAAGCACGCGCTTTCAGAAGAAGCGAAAGAAGAAACGTTCCACATTCAAAAAGACTCTACAAAGAAAGGAATCGACAAAATGCTTGAGTTTGGCTTCACTAAAAAGGACCGAAGCCAAGGATTCGACCTCAACAAGAAAGACCGAGCTCAAGCAGGGGCACTGTTCATACCCTGGGTCGAGCTATCCGACCCGAGATGATCGGCGACAAAGCGACCGACCTCTTAAGGTCAGACTATCCGACCTCTTCTCAAAAAGAGCTCGGCCAAATCGACAGGGAGGCCCAAGAAGGCCCAAACAGAGGAACACGACCCAAATCCAAAGGCCGTCCAAGCCTATAGAGATAAGGGCGGTTCCCTTGAAGATAAGATGACCTCAACTTAAAGATAAAGATAAGATAAGATAACTAACTTATCTTATCTAGAAAGGTCACTCTACAACCACTATAAATACATTGGAGCACCCAGGTATAACTCATACTCTGATTCTACATAAAACCTGCTTAATACCCGTGCTAACTTAGGCATCGGAGTCTCTTGCAGGTACCCCCCACCCTTTGGTGACCAAGGATCAGCAGTGCTGTAAGTCCAACAAGTCGAATACAACAGCTCCGGCCGCCATCAGCCAGCCGGACATGCTATCTCCGACCAGTACAGAAGATCTCGTCCGAGATCGACCTCTAGTTTCAGGTAACCCTCAGAACAGGTTTGATCCCCGTTTGGTCGACCTTTTGACGAATTTGGTTTTCATCTTCATTGGTCTTTATCGTGATCGAGTAGTGAATTTGATTTTCACTTTCTGCCGATCTGTAGCATTATAGTCGGGCGATGAATTTTTTGCGTTTCAGATTAATGCGTCTTGATAAGAGGATTTGTAGAAAATCTAAAAACTTTATTCAAATTAAAGAAAATGCAAATATATACATGTGGGCATTTTATCCCTCTAAGTCAGGCAGTTTATGGATCTTGGCTCGGTGCCTCGTTAAAAAACATTTTTCAGGAAAAAGAGTGCACCTCATCCTAAGATCTTTTATTACCTCCTAACTTTAATACCTTCTTAAGTTGCAGGCATGCCATGACTTTGGAAGCTCTCGCCCTTCGAGTTCGGTCAGCCTGTAGTATCCCTTTCCGAGCACTTCCACAACTCGGTAGGGTCCTTTCCAGTTTGCTGTCAGCTTTCCTTCTCCAGGTCGACTTGTTCCGATATCATTTCGGATTAAGACGAGATCGTTCTCAGCAAAACTTTGCTGTACTACTTTTCGGTTGTATTTTGAGGCCATCTGACGTTTTAACGCCTCTTCCTTGATCTGAGCTCTTTCTCGAATTTCTGGAAGTAGGTCGAGTTCCTCCTTCTGAAGTAGGGAATTGGCCTCTTCATTGTAGTGGATTACTCTGGGTGATTCTTCTTTGACCTCCACTGAGATCATTGCCTCCATTCCGTAAGCTAATCGGAAAGGTGATTCCTTTGTGGTAGAGTGTGGAGTTGTCCGATATGCCCATAGGACTTGTGGGAGCTTTTCAGCCCAGGCTCCCTTTGCATCCTGTAATCTCCGTTTTAGCCCGGCTAATATAACTTTATTGGTGGCTTCTGCCTGTCCATTGGCCTGGGGATGTTCTATGGATGTGAATTGGTTCTTTATTTTCAAGTCGGCCACCAATTTTCTAAAGCCTGCGTCTGTGAATTGAGTGCCATTATTTGTGGTGTTGGAGTAGGAGACCCCAAACCTTGTGATAATATTTCTATATAAGAATTTTTGACTTCTTTGAGTAGTGGCGTTAGTTAGGGGCTCTGCCTCAATCCACTTTGTGAAATAATCTACCCCAACGATGAGGAACTTGACCTGTTCTGATCCTTGGGGGAAGGGTCCTAGGAGGTCGAGTTCCCATTTTGCAAATGGCCAGGGTGAGGTTATGCTGATGAGCTCCTCTGGTGGGGCGATATGAAAATTAGCATGCTTCTGACATGGTGGACATGTCTTTACGAATTCCATTGCTTCTTTTTGTAAAGTTGGCCAATAGAGTCTGGCCTGGAGTACTTTTTTGGTGAGGGCTTGTGCTCCAAGATGGTTGCCACAGATGCCACTGTGTACTTCTTTTAAAACTTCTTTTTTGTTGGAAGTCGGCACACATTTTAACAGTGGTGTTGAAATCCCTCTCTTGTATAGAGTATTGTTTATGATGGTGTAGTATTGTGCTTCCTGTTTTAACCTCTTTGCTTCCTTCTTATCTGTAGGGAGTGTTTTTGTTTTGAGGTAATTAATTATGGGAGTCATCTATCCTTGATCCAGACCTGTTATGACTAGGACCATTTCTTCTTCCGAGATTGACGGGTTTTGCAGCATCTCTTGGATGAGGCTTCTGTTGTTGCCCCCTGGTTTGATGCTGGCTAGTTTTGAGAGTGCATCAGCTCGAGCATTCTGTTCCTGAGGTATATGACGGACCTCATATTTCCCGAGTTGTCCAAGTTTTTCCCTGGTTTTGTCTAAGTACTTTTTCATGGTGAGATCCTTAGCTTGGTAACTCCCTGCTATTTGTGAGGTGACTACTTGTGAGTCACTGAAGATGATAAGCTTCTGAGCTCCAACCTCCATAGCCAGCTTCAAACCAGCCAGTAGTGCTTCATATTCGGCTTGGTTGTTTGAGGCAGGGAACCCAAATTTGAGGGAAAGTTCGATTTGGATTCCCTGGTTGCTTTCTATTATTACGCCTGCGCCACTTCCCATTTTGTTTGAGGAACCGTCTACGTAGAGATTCCATTATGTAGGGATTTTTGGGGTGTCTGTGAACTCTGCAATGAAGTCGGCCAAATACTGTGATTTGATGGCTGTCCGAGCTTCATATTGAAGGTCGAATTTGGACAACTCAACTGCCCATTGCAAGATTCTTCCTGCTAAATCTATTTTCTGTAAAATACCTTTTATGGGCTGGTTGGTCCAAACCCTGATGATGTGGGCTTGGAAATATGGGCGAAGTCGTCGAGATGTTAGTATGAGAGCATAAGCGAATTTTTCTATCTTTTGATAGTTCAGTTCGGACCCTTGTAATGCTTTGCTGATGAAGTATATAGGTTGTTGTCCACTATCGTTATCTCAGACCAGTGCTGAGGCTATTGCCTGATTTTCTACTGCGAGGTACAATACAAGTGGTTCTCCTTCCCGTGGCCAAGTTAGAATAGGTGGTTGTCCCAGGAACCTTTTGAAATCCTGGAAGGCCTGCTCGCACTCTGTTATCCATTCAAACCTCTTTCCCTTCCTTAGGGTGGCGTAGAAGGGGAGGGATCTTATTGCCGATCCAGCTAGAACTCTGGACAGGGCTGCCAATCTTCCATTGAGTTGTTGTACCTCTTTAACGCTGGTCGGACTCTTCATGTTGAGTATGGCCTGGCATTTATCTGGATTTGCCTCAATTCCTCTTTGTGTGAGCAAAAAACCCAAGAATTTGCCAGCTTCTACTGCGAAGGTGCATTTTGCAGGGTTTAGCTGCATGCCATGCCTTCTTATAGTATCGAATACTTGGGTGAGGTCAGACAGTAACGACTCTTCACTTTGTGTCTTTATTAACATGTCGTCCACGTAGACTTCCATGATTTTCCCGATGTGGTATGTGAATACTTTATTCATTAATCTTTGATAAGTGGCTCCTGCATTTTTGAGTTCGAATGGCATGACGATATAGCAGACGTTTGCTTTCGGGGTTAAAAATGAGGTTTTTTCTTGGTCAGGTGGGTACATCGGGATTTGATTGTATCCCGAATAGGCGTCCATAAACGAGAGGTATTTGTATCTGGAGGAGGCATCCACCACAGCGTCGATACTTGGGAGTGGATAAGGATCTTTTGGGCAGGCTTTGTTGAGATCAGTGTAGTAGGTGCACATCCGCCACTTCCCATTTGATTTTTTTACCAAGACGACGTTAGCTAGCCATAGTGGGTACTTAACTTCTCTTATGAATCCTGCCTCCAGTAGAGCTTGTACTTGCTCTTCCACAGCTTGGGATCGTTTTGGTCCGAGCTTTCTGCATCTCTGCTGTACTGGCCGAGATCCTGGGTAAACTGCCAACTTGTGGCACATTAACTTAGGGTCTATGCTTGGCATGTCTGCGGCCTTCCATGCAAAGAGGTCGACATTGTCTCTTAAAAACTGTATGAGTGACTCCTTTACGTATCCTTTTAGGATTGTGCCGATATTAGTTATTTTGTCTGGGACATCTCCGATATGGACTTTTTCTATTTCGCCTTTGGGTTGTGGACGAAGTTCTTCCCGCCCTTGAACTCCCCCAAGTTAGATGGTGTGGAATTCTTCTCCTCTGCCTCTAAGGTTTGGACTTTCGTTGTAACAGCGGCGCACCGTCTTCTGATCTGCTCTTATCGTAGCTATTCCTTCTACGGTTGGGAACTTCATGCACAAGTGTGGAGTCGAGACTACTGCGCCGAGCTGATTTAATGTTGTCTGACCTATTAAGACATTGTAGGGTGAACTCACGTTGACCACGATGTAATCTATGTTGAGTGTCCTTGACCGGTTTCCTTTTCCGAAGGTTGTGTGTAGTGAGATGTATCCAAGTGGTTGGATTGGAGTGTCTCCCAGCCCGAATAGGCTTTTCGGATACGCTCTGAGTTCTTATTCTTCTAGGCCGAATTTGTCGAAGGCGGTTTTGAACAAGATGTCGGCCGAGCTTCCCTGGTCTACCAGTGTGCGGTGGAGATTAGCGTTGGTCAATATGATAGTGATGACCATGGGATCGTCATGTCCTGAGATGACGCCAGCTGCGTCCTCTTTAGTAAATGTGATAGTGGGGATGTCGGGTGCTTCTTCTCCTCCCTCAACATGATATACTTTTTTAAGATATCTTTTGCGAGATGATTTGGAGATTCCTCCTCCCGCAAATCTTTCGTGTATCATGTGGACATGTCTCTCCAGTGTACGAGGTGGTCGTTCAGTTCGTCCGACATCTTCGTCCCTTCTTCTTTTTCTTGGTTTGTCTGCCCTGCTGGCTAAGTACCGATCTAATTTTCCCTCTCTCACCAGTTTTTCTATGACATTTTTCAAGTCGAAGCATTCGTTGGTGGGATGTCCATAGATTCGATGGTATTCACAGTATTCAGTCCGATTTGCTCCTCATTTCTTGCTTTTGAGTGGGCGAGCTGGGGGTATCTTTTTAGTATGGCATACTTCTCGATAGACATCTATAAGAGACACCCGAAGAAGGGTGTAATTGTGGTATTTCTTGATCTTTTCTCCATGCTGATCTTCTTTTTTCTTGGACTCTTTGTCCTTATCCCGGGAGGAGTAGGAAAATTTGGACTTTGAGGTCTCTCCCAGTCGAGATTTTTCTTCCATGTTGATGTCTTTCTCTGCTCGTTCTTGCACTTTATTTAGGGATGTGGGGTGTTTTTTCGATATCAAGTGACTAAAAGGTCATTCTCGTAAGCCATTGATGAGACCCATAATGGCTGCTTCCGTTGGCAGACTTTGTATGTCCAGACATGCTTTGTTGAATCTTTCCATGTAGTTGTAGAGACTTTCCCGATCTCCTTGCTTGATTCCTAATAGACTTGGTGCGTGCTTAGTTTTGTCTTTCTGGATGGAGAATCTGGCCAGAAACTTCTTGGCTAAGTCGTCAAAGCTCGAGATGGACCTAGGGGGCAGATTGTCGAACCATTTAATTGCTGTCTTTGTTAAGGTAGTCGGAAAGGCTTTGCAGCGGACTACATCTGACGCGTCAGTGAGGTACATTCTACTTTTGAAATTACTGAGATGATGGCTGGGATCTGCGGTGCCATTGTATAGAGTCATGTCGGGAGGTTTAAAGTCTTTTGGGATTTTGGTCTTCATGATCTCTTTGGTGAATGGGTATTGGTCCTTACGGGAGCTATCTTCGTGGCCGGATCGAGTAGTTTTGGCCTTGAGATCCGCTTCGAGCTTTAGGAGCTTGTCCTCTAACTCGCGTCGTCGTCTAGCTTCCCTTCGTATGTCTCTCTCAGCTTCTCGTTGATACTCGACCTCCTTTTTGAGTTGTTTTAGGCGATCCTGAAGTGCCTCTATGGCTCCTGTGTTTGGAGAACTCTTGTCTTTGTTAGGTTGAGAAGTATCGTCTATTGTGACCTCTGTATTCTTGTGTGGTGTTCTATTTTCCAAATCAGAATTGTGGTCGTTGTCAAGGTTGTCCACCATGATAATGGGATGACTTCCAGGTCCCCGGCAATGGCGTCAATGTTCCGAGGGTTACCTGAAACTGTAGGTCGATCTCGGACGAGATCTTCTGTACTGGTCGGCGCTGACATGTCCGGCTTGTGGGTGGTGGCCGAAGCTGCCGTGTCCGACTTGTTGGACTTGGTGATGTTGATCCTTTGTCACCGGAGGGTGGTGGTACCTGCAAGGGACTCTGATGCTTAATTTAGCAAGGGTATTAAGCATGTTTTTTAGTAGAATCAGAGTATGAGTTGTACCTGGGTGCTCCAGTGTATTTATAATGGTGTGGAGTGACCTTTTTGGAGATAAGATAGTTATCATATCTTATCTTTGAGTGGAGTTATCTTATCTTTAGGGGGAACCCTCCTTATCTTTCTTAGGCTTTGGCTGCCTTTAGATTTGGGCCATGTTCCTTGGTTTGGGCCTGCTTGGGCCTCTTATGGCAATTTGGCCGAGCTCTTTGTGAAGAGGTCGGTAATGGGCCAACCTTCCAAGAGGTCAGGTAGTTCTGATCTGAAGAGGTCAGTTGACTTGGCGTCAAACAACCCGAGTCGGATAGCTCAACCCCGGATATGAACAGGAGGGCTCTACTATTTTTACTGCATAGGAGATTAGTGCAGCGTATGAGAGTCAGATGGTTCTTCATGGTTACAAAGAAGGTCCTCAAAACTCTCTCTGGTCTTCTGATTATCCATTCATGGCTGTTGCTGATGAAGTCGCCCAGGTGGATTCTGATGTAAAAATTATCCATGATGCTGGGAAAGTTGGAGTTGCCCGCTACCTACAGGTAGTTTTGTTTGTTATTTTGCCCTTGATTTATTTATCTTTGATAACTTGTTGTCTTCTTTAGGTTATTGGGGCAAGGCTTCTATCTATTGGCCGGTCCTCCGAGTTGGATGCTATTCTAGAGGGTGACAATATTGCTGCTGTCAAAAAATTGAAGGAGTCTTTGGAGGAGAGAGACTTACGAGTGGAAAAACTCAGGGGCGAAGTGAAGCATTTGAAAGAAAAGCTCAAAAATTCCGAGGCTGAACTGCAAAAGGTCAGGGTCGATCTTGAGTCTAAAGTCGAGGAAGCTGAGAAAACTAGAGCTTGCATTCCCGAGTTAAAGGAGGAGGTCCTTTCTGCTTTTACGCTCGAATTTGACCGTGCTGTTGCGCAGATAGGAGTTGTTTCTCTAGATGCCAATGTGAGTAAATTGGACATAACAAAGATCGTTAGTAATGGCCAATTGCTTGAAGATGAAGCTTTGTCCGACAAGGAGGACAAGAGTGTTTCTGTTGAAAAGGCAGATTAAAATGTTTGTTTTGACTTTTTATTTTGTAAAGTGACTTATTTTGTGAGATTTTGATAGACTGTGATTGACTTGTTATAAATTATCTCTCGCAGGGTTTGTTGGTACCTTTCTTGATTGTAGATTGAGTTGTTTGGATTTGGATTTTTGTATTTGTGTTAACTAACAATGTTTGTACATGTGGATGATATGCGGGTGGGGACCTCATTAAAACCTCTCCAAGAAAAATCCTGTATGGGATAAAAACTTGAGAGTAGGAAAAAGAGTGTCTCCCCTTGTCCATATCATTTTTATGAAAAGTAAAATTTCAAAGATGAAATATTCTAGATTCCAGGGATATCTCCGCCCTAGAGTATTTGAAGTTTGTATGCTCCCCTTCCGATGACTTGTATAACTCAGTAGGGGCCTTCCCATGCTGCTGCGAGTTTTCCGTGTGCATGAGTTTTCCTCGCTTCTTCTGTTCGTCTGAGGATGAGGTCTTGTTCGGCAAAAGATCTTGGTTGTACCTTCTTGTTATACTTTTTTTCTTATTATTTCCTGCATTGCTACTTGTCTTATTTTGGCTTTATCTCTGTCTTCGTCTACTGTGTCGAGTTCCATTCTTCTGATGTTGTCATTTTCACCTGCTGTGGTGAGGATATTGAGATCTCTACCGGGATCATTGCATCTATCCCATATACCAACCTAAATGGTGTTTCTTGTGTTGTTTTTTGTTTTGTGGTGTTGTAGCTCCACAAAACTTCAGGGATCAACTCGGCCCATTCGCCTTTGGAATCTCCGAGCTTTTTCTTTAATGCGTTGAGTATGACCTTATTAGCTGCCTCGGCAAGTCCATTGGCTTGTGGATGCTCTACTAATGAAAAGTGGTGCTTTATCTAAAATTCATTCAAGAATGTTGCTAAACTTTGGTCGGTGAATTGCCGGCCATTATGAGTGATAATATCATGAGGTAATCCAAAACGACAAATAATATTTTTCCAAATAAAAGACCTTACTTTATCAGCTCCTATTTTTGTTAATGGGGTGGCCTCGATCCATTTTGAAAAATAGTCAATTGCTATGAGTAAGTATTTTACCTGGCCTGGGGGTTTTAGAAAAGGCCCGAGAATATCTAGCCCCCATATCTGTAAAGGCCAACTTACCTCCAAGGTATGTAATAGCTCGGCAGGGTTGTGGATGGCCGAAGAATGTTTTTAGCAGCTGTCGCATTTTTAACCTTATTAATGCAGTCATGTTTCATTGTTGGCCAGTAATATCAGGCCCGAGCTATTTTTGAAGCCAGACTCAATCCTCCTATATGGTTACCACATACTCCCTCGTGGGCTTCATCCATGACGATTTTATTTTCTTGCTTACTGAAACATCATAAGAGGGGTTGAGAATGACCTCTGCTGTATAGCTCTTTCCCGATTAGTGTGAGAGTTGTTGCGCGCCTTCTGAATGTTTTGATATCGGCTACTTCGTCTGGTATGTTCCCTGTTTGTAGGTATTGCTTATACGGCGTCCTCCAATCATCTTCCTATGATATTGAAATAATAGCTTTGCTGCTGAAACTTGGTTCAATGAGGGTTAGTTGAGATATAATAGAATGTTAGAATCATTCAAAGTTTTTCTAGTTGTTGCTAGTTTCGACAGTGCGTCTGCTCGGGTGTTGTTCATACCCTGGGTCGAGCTGTCTGACCCGGGATGTTTAGCGACATAGCGACCGACCTCTTCAGGTCCGACTATCCGATCTCTTCTTAAAGAGATCGGCCAAATCAACAGGAAGGTCCAATAAAGGGCCCAAATAGAGGAACACGACCCAAATCCAAAGGCAATCCAAGCCTATAGAGATAAAGGCGGTTCCCTTGAAGATAAGCTGACTTCACCCAAAACAGGATAAGATAAGATAAGATAACTAACTTATCTTATCAGAAAGGTCAGCCCACACTACTATAAATACACTGGAGCACCCAGGTATAACTCATATTCTGATTCTACATAAAACCTGCTTAATACCTGTTCATACCCTGGGTCGAGCTGTTCGAACCGGGATGTTCGGTAGCAAAGCGACCGACCTGTTCAGGTCAAGCGGACCGACTTCTTTACGAAGAACTCGACCAAATTGACAGGAAAGCCCAGTTAAGGGCCCAAAATGAAGGAACACAACCCAACTCCAAAGGCAGCCCAAGCCTACAGAGAGAAGGGCAGTTCCGTTGAAGATAAGCTGACCTCACCCAAAGATAAGATAAGATAAGATAACTGACTTATCTTATCTAAAAAGGTCACTCTACAACCACTATAAATACACTGGAGCACCCAGGTATAACTCATACTCTGATTCTACATAAAACCTGCTTAATACCCGTGCTAACTTA
Source organism: Arachis hypogaea (assembly GCF_003086295.3). Classification (NCBI taxonomy): domain Eukaryota; kingdom Viridiplantae; phylum Streptophyta; class Magnoliopsida; order Fabales; family Fabaceae; genus Arachis; species Arachis hypogaea. The sequence goes on from NC_092050.1 coordinate 22,185,568, forward strand.
AGCATCGGAGTCTCTTGCAGGTACCCCCACCCTCCGGTGGCCAAGGATCAGCAGTGCAGCAAGTCCAACAAGTCGGACACAACAGCTCCGGCCGCCACCAGCCAACCGGACACGTCATCCCCGACCAGTACCAAGGATCTCATCCGAGATCGACCTCCAGTTTCAGGTAACCCTCGAAACATTGGCGCCGTTACCGGGGAACCTGAAAGTCATCCCAAAACCATGGCGGACGGCCATGACAACGACCATGACTCGGATTTGGAGAACAAAACACCGCACAAGAACGCGGACACTATGCTAAAGGATACTCCGGAATCCAACGGGGACAAAAACTCACCAAATCCGGGAGCCATGGAAGCACTTCAAGATTGCTTAAAGCAACTTGAGAAAGAAACCCAGCAACAACGGGAGATCGGAAAGGATCTACAAAGAGAGGTATGGCAACGTCGAGAACTAGAAGAAAAACTACAGCAATTAGAGGCCGACCTCAAATCAAAAGCTCCTCGGACCACTCCTGAGGAAAATTCACGCAAAGAACAGGATCCATTCACCAGGGAAATCATGAAGACCAAAATCCCAAAAGATTTCAAGCTCCTGGATATGGTTTTGTATGATGGCACTACAGATCCCAACCATCATCTCAGTAATTTCAGAAGCAGAATGTACCTTACCGATGCCTCAGATGCCGTTCGCTGCAAAACTTTTCCAACAACTCTCACGAAAACGGCGATCAGATGGTTCGACAACTTACCTCCGAAGTCCATCTCAAACTTCGACGACCTGGCCAAAAAGTTCCTGGCCAGGTTCTCCATCCAGAAAGATAAGGCCAAGCACGCACCCAGCTTACTAGGGATCAAGCAAGGAGATCGGGAGAGCCTCCGCAACTACATGGAAAGATTCAACAAAACATGCATGGACATACAAAGTTTACCAACAGAGGCCGCCATCATGGGGCTTATCAATGGCTTACGAGAGGGACCTTTCAGCCAATCTATATCAAAAAAGTATCCTACCTCCTTAGACGAAGTACAGAAGCGAGCAGAAAAATACATCAACATGGAAGAGAACGCTCGGCTGGGAGAAACCTCAAAATCTGGGGCCTCCTACCGAGACAAAGACAAGGACTCCAAAAAGAAAGAAGATCGACAGGGTGAGAAAATAAAAAAATACCATAACTACACTCCTCTCAAAGCATCCCTGGTCGACGTGTACAAAGAAGTCTGCCATACAGAAAAAATCCCCCAGTGCGGCCACTCAAAGGCAAAAGGGGAGGAGGAAACCGGAAGGAATATTGTGAATACCATCGAATTCGAGGGCACTCTACCAACGAGTACTTCGACTTGAAAAATATCATAGAAAAATTGGTAAGATAAGGAAAATTAGATCGATTTCTGGCCACCCGGGATGATGACCAAAGAAAAAGACGGAGAGACGAAGATGATGGACGAGCTGAACGGTCACCTCGGACACCAGAAAGACACGTCCACATGATACACGGCGGATTCGCAGGAGGTGGGATCTCCAAATCGTCCCGAAAGAGATATCTCAAAGAAGTATATCATGTTGAGGGAAAGGAGAAAGCACCCGACATCCCGGCGATAACATTTACTAAAAAGGACGCATCCGGCATCATCTCGGGACACGACGATCCCATGGTCATCACTATTATACTGGCAAATGCCAATCTACACCGCACACTAGTAGACCAAGGGAGTTCTGCCAACATCTTATTCAAAACAGCCTTCGACAAGCTCGACTTAGACGAAAATGAACTTAGAGCATACCCGAACAATCTGTTTGGACTAGGAGACACTCCGATACAACCGCTGGGATACGTATCGCTACACACTACTTTTGGAAAAGGGAACCAATCTAGGACCCTCAAAATAGACTACATTGTGGTCGACGTAAGTTCGGCCTACAATGCTCTCATAGGTCGGACAACACTCAATCAACTCGACGCAATAGTCTCAACTCCGCATCTATGCATGAAATTCCCAACTACAGAGGGGATAGCCACGATAAAAGCAGATCAAAAGATGGCACATCACTGTTATAACGAGAGCTTAAACCTCAAAGGCAGAGGAGAAGAGTTTCATACCATTGAGCTTGGCGGAGCTCAGCGTCGAGAAGAACTCCATCCGCACCTAGAAGGTGAGGTAGAGAAGGTTCAGATTGGAGACACCTCGGACAAAACGACTAATATCGGCACGGTCCTAAGAGGAGACTCAAAAGAATTACTGATACAATTCTTACGAGATAATGTCGACCTCTTCGCATGGAAAGCCGCAGACATGCCAGGCATAGACCCTAAGCTAATGTGCCACAAGTTGACGGTCTATCCAGGATCTCGGCCGGTGCAGCAGAAGCGAAGAAAACTCGGACCAGAACTATCCCAAGCTGTGGAAGAACAAGTACAAACGTTACTGGAGGCAGGATTCATAAGAGAAGTCAAGTACCCACTATGGCTAGCCAACGTCGTCTTGGTGAAAAAATCAAACGGGAAGTGGCGCATGTGTACCGATTACACCGATCTCAACAAAGCCTGCCCAAAAGATCCATACCCACTCCCAAGTATTGACACTATGGTAGATGCTTCCTCCGGATATAGATACCTCTCGTTTATGGATGCCTATTCGGGATACAACCAAATCCCCATGTATCCACCAGATCAAGAAAAGACCTCGTTCTTAACACCAAAGGCGAACTACTGCTACATCGTGATGCCTTTCGGTCTCAAGAATGCGGGAGCTACTTATCAAAGGCTAATGAATAAAGTCTTCTCAGATCACATCGGAAAAATCATGGAAGTCTATGTGGACGACATGTTGATAAAAACACAAAGCAAAGATACATTATTGTCCGACCTGGCTCAAGTGTTTGACACTATAAGGAAGCATAACATGCGACTTAACCCCGCAAAATGCACCTTCGCAGTTGAAGCAGGCAAATTCTTGGGCTTCATGCTCACACAAAGGGGAATTGAAGCAAATCCAGACAAATGTCAAGCTATACTCAACATGAAGAGCCCAACTTGTGTCAAAGAAGTACAACAACTCAACGGGAGACTAGCCGCCCTATCCCGATTCTTAGCAGGAGCTGCGATAAGATCTCTCCCCTTCTATGCTACTTTAAGAAAAGGAAAATAGTTCGAATGGACGACAGAATGTGAGCAAGCTTTCCGAGACTTCAAGGAGTTCTTAGGACGGCCACCTATCCTATCTCGACCACGAGAAGGAGAATCACTCATATTATATCTCGCAGTAGGAAGCCGGGCAATAGCCTCAGCACTAGTCAGAGAAGACAAAAATGGGCAACAACCCGTCTACTTCATTAGCAAAGCACTACAGGGATCCGAGTTGAACTACCAGAAAATAGAAAAATTTGCCTATACTCTCATCCTAACATCTCGACGATTCCGCCCGTACTTCCAGGCTCACACCATTAAGGTTAGAACTAACCAGCCCATAAAAGGAATATTGCAGAAAACAGATTTAGCAGGAAGAATTCTACAATGGGCAGTCGAGTTGTCAGAATTTGACCTCCAATATGAAGCTCGAACGGCCATCAAATCACAGTATCTAGCCGACTTCATCGCAGAATTCACAGATACCCTGGAAACTCCCACAGAATGGAATCTCTACGTGGATGGTTCCTCAAATAAAACTGGAAGTGGTGCAGGCGTGATAATAGAAAGCAACCAAGGAACCCAAGTTGAGCTCTCCCTCAAGTTCGGGTTCCCGGCCTCCAATAACCAAGCGGAATATGAAGCATTATTAGCTGGTTTGAAGCTGGCTAAAGAAGTCGGAGCTCAAAAACTCAACATTTACAGCGATTCACAAGTGGTCACATCACAAATAACAGGGAGCTACCAAGCCAAAGACCCCACCATGAAAAAATATTTGGATAAAACCAAGGAACTATTCGGACAAATCGGGGAATATAAGATCTGCCACATACCCCACGAACAAAATGTCCGAGCTGATGCACTCTCAAAACTAGCCAGCACCAAACCAGGGGGCAACAATAGAAGCCTCATCCAGGAAATGTTGCAAAACCCGTCAATCTCGGAAGAGGAAAAAGTCCTGGCCATAACAAGTCAGGACCAAGGATGGATGACCCCCATAATCAACTACCTCAAAGAAGGAACACTCCCCGTAGAAGAAAAGGAGGCAAAGAAGTTAAAAAGGGAGGCACAGTACTACACCATCATAAACAACATTCTGTACAAAAGAGGAATCTCAATACCTTTACTAAAATGCGTGCCGACCTCCAACACAAGGGAAGTGCTAGAAGAAATACACGGCGGCATTTGTGGCAATTATCTCGGAGCACGAGCTCTCGCCAAAAAAGTACTCCGGGCGGGATTTTATTGGCCAACTCTACAGAAAGAAGCCACAGAATTTGTAAAGACATGTCCACCATGTCAAAAACATGCCAACTTTCACATCGCCCCACTAGATGAGCTCATCAGCGTGACTTCGCCTTGGCCGTTTGCAAAATGGGGACTCGATCTTCTCGGCCCCTTCCCACAGGGATCAGGACAAGTTAAATTTCTCATAGTGGGAGTAGATTACTTTACAAAGTGGATCGAGGCAGAGCCCCTAGCCAATGCCACCGCTCAAAGAAGCCAGAAATTCTTATATCGAAATATTGTCACAATGTTCGGGGTTCCATATTCAATAACCACAGACAATGGCACCCAATTCACAGATGCAGGCTTCAGAAAACTAGTAGCCGAGTTGAATATAAAGCACCAGTACACCTCCGTCAAACATCCACAAGCCAATGGGCAGGCCGAAGCTGCTAACAAAGTCATATTGGCTGGATTAAAACGGAGATTACAAGATACAAAGGGAGCCTGGGCAGAAGAGCTCCCACAGGTCCTGTGGGCATATCAAACAACGCCACATTCCACCACGAAGGAATCCCCCTTCCGATTAGCATACGGAACAGAGGCGATGATTCCAATAGAGATTGAGGAAGGGTCGCCCAGAGTAGTTCACTACAATGAGGAAGCAAACTTCCAACTTCAGAGAGAAGAGCTCGACTTGTTACTCGAAATCCAAGAAAGAGCTCGGATCAGGGAAGAAGCTCTAAAACGCCGAATGGCTTCCAGATATAATCAAAGGGTAGTGCCGAGAAATTTCACGGAAAATGATCTCATCCTAATCCGAAATGATATCGGAACAACTCGACCAGGAGAGGGAAAGCTGGCAGCAAACTGGAAAGGACCCTACCGAATTGTAGAAGTACTTGGAAAGGGCTACTACAGACTGTCTGAACTCGATGGATGAGAGCTTCCCAGGTCATGGCACGCCTGCAACCTCAGAAGGTACTACAGTTAGAAAAGATAAAAGATCTCATCATTGGATGCACTCTTTTTTCCTGAAAAGGTTTTTTAATGAGGCACCAAGTTGAGACTCAGACAATCCCATATGTATATACTTGCACTTTTCCTTTAAATAAAATATATTTTAGATATTCTACAAAGATTTCAAGACGCATTAATCTGAAGCATTCATCGTCCGATTATAAAGCAACAGATCGGCAGAAAGTGAAAAACAATTTCACTGCACGATCACGATAAAGACAACCGTCCGATAAAGGTGAAAACGCGATTCACCCAAAGGACGATCTAGAAATGACAACCACTTTCTACAAATCGACAAAGATGAACACAGAATAATGTAAGAAGTTATCAAAAGTGATCCAAAAAAGAAACTGACGAGGTCTTACGGATTGCTAAAATAATAACTTAAAGACTGGCCGACGTTGAGAAGTCGGACCAAGTCAACCCAAGTTATAAGTAAACCCTGGAAAGAGGTCTGGCCAACCCTATTAAAGAGGATTACTTTAACTTAGAAGGGCTCGACATGACAAAGTCAGCCAAAAAATGAGAAGTTATCAAAGTAGTCCCTGAAAGAGATTTGACAAAGATCCAAGAAAGAGGACTAAAAATAACTTAAAGGAGACCGATATAACCAAGTCGGACTTCTACTACTTAAAAGTTATCAAAGTAGTCCCTGAAAGAGATCTGACAAAGATCCAAGAAAGAGGACTACAAATAACTTAAAGGAGACTGATATATCCAAGTCGGACTCCTACTACTTAAAAGTTATCAAAGTAGTCCCTGAAAGAGATCTGACAAAGATCCAAGAAAGAGGACTACAAATAACTTAAAGGAGACCGATATAACTAAGTCGGACTCCTACTACTTAAAAGTTATCAAAGTAGTCCCTGAAAGAGATCTGACAAAGATCCAAGAAAGAGGACTACAAATAACTTAAAGGAGATCGATATAACCAAGTCGGACTCCTACAACTAAAAAGTTATAAAAGTAATCCCTGAAAGAGATCGGACAAAGATCCAAGAAAGAGGATTACAAAAATAACTTAAAGGAGATCGATATAACCAAGTCGGACTCCTACAACTGGAAAGTTATCAAAGCAATCCCTGAAAGAGACCTGACAAAGATCCAAGAAAGAGGATTACAAAAATAACTTAAAGGAGACCGATATAATGAAGTCGGACTCCTACTACTAAAAAAGTTATGAAAGTAATCCCGGGAAGATATCCGACAAAGATCCAGGAAAGGGATTACAAAAATAACTTAGAAAAGGACTGCGAAAACAACTCGGAGGACTAACTTGAAGAAATCGGTTACAAATCGTCAGAAATACAAGCCGGAGCGAGAACGAACCAAAAATCAAGTTAGACCTACCTAGTCACAACCACAAAGGATTCAAGATACAAAGTACAAAGCAATCCAAAAGAGATACCAAGTCAAGCACAAAAAGCGCGATATCATCCACAAGGTTATAAAAGCCTCGGAGGCCACCAAAACCTATCTCAAAAAAGCTAAAGCATGCTACCATTTGTTTTTCATAAAAAACAAAAGTTGCCAAGCAAGCAACGGGAAAGTGTCAGCAATTAACAAAACATAAAGAGTTTAAAAAAGCCCACAAGCCGAGCCAACTACATATCCAGAATAAAGTTAAAACTAAGGGTCAGAAGATTTTTTAGCAGCATCAGGCCGAGGAGACGGAGGCCGAGTCTGGAGAGGAACGGCATCTACAGTACCGTCATCCCGGTTCAAGATCTGGCAGTCGGGGTCAGAAGCGGGAGGACCAACCTCGGCAGGGACAGCAGAAGTCGACACCTTGGTAGAGGCTACAGGGGAAGGATCGACATCATCCTCATCCTCGTCATCAGGGACAACCTTACCATCCCTGACAACGTTCTCCAAGCTAAAGAGGGTCAGGTCAGCCTCGGGAGCAATAACCCGAACTTGTTCCCTCAGGTTCTCATAGGCAGCAGTTACACTGCCAACAAGATGACCTTGGAGTTCGGAATAATTAGCCCGGGCATTCTCCAACTCTTCTCTCAAACGCAACACCTCCCTGTAAGACGTCAAATAACTGTCCTTATGCCGCATAGCCGTGTCCTCGGCCAGTCTCAGAGAACCAGCCAGAGAAGTAGAACTAGCCTTTTCATTCTCCAAGTCTTTCTCCAACTTGGCCACCCTTACTTCAAGCTCCTCCTTCAAGTCCTTCATCCGATCAAACTCCTGTTTGGCCTCCTCCATAAAAGCTTTAGTAGCATGGAGAAGAAGACTTTGAGCAGTTCGATATAGGGCCGCCCCCATGTGTGCCAACTTGATACCACTCCGGGTGATATAATCAAAATGATGAAGAAGCGACACGTCGTCCATAGGAAGAACACCATAAGGGCCGATTTGTTGATCTACAAACTCAACCGCATCAAAGTCAGGAGCATCAAGGTTGAAAGGCTCAGTTGTTCTTTGCTTTTTACTAGGAGGGGCACCGGAAGCTGCAACAGAAGATTGTGGAGGATCGACCAGACGGACCCGGGGAGTAGGAATTGCTTTCCTCGGCCCGGGAGAACTCGATATAGGAGGTTTAACTGGAGGCTAAGAAGATCCCTCTCCGGCCGCCTTGGCCGAGATGTTTAAAGCAGTGGTCGCCTTCTTCGCCTTCTTATAGGCTCTCATAGAATCATTATTCTTCGACATCTCTGAAAAACACAAAAATCAAAGACAAGTTACAACACAGGAGAAACAAAACTCGGGAGCAAGTATAAAAACAAATCAGACAGTACCCAAAGCAGCCCGAACCAAAGATGGATCACTCAAAAATCTCTTCGTGTCCAGATGGGGTGGCTTCCCCCACAAATCTTCAAGAACAACTACAAAGGCCCGCTCAAACTCACTAAGCATTTCCCATGTGTAACGTGGCACTCTTACATTCTTTTTCCACTCCAGAGGAAAAGCAGGCTCATCATTTTCATCAAGAAAAAAGGGGCGAACCCCCTCAACGGCACGGACTCGGAAGAAATAGTTCTTAAAATCTTTAAACGACTCATCATACATGGCAAAAACTTTATGCCCCTGGGCCGATCTGAAAGAAACCCAGGAAGCTTTCCTTTTGGAGGAACCTCCGGGTTTGGCCGAGATAAAAAGATAAAGGAAAAGAGTTTCAGAAGGTGTCATGTCCAACTCCTGGCAAAGAAGTTGAAATATTTTGATAAAACCCCAGGAGTTCGGATGAAGCTGGGACGGAGCAATGTTACAGGACCACAACAAGTCAGTTTCAAAAGCAGTAAAAGGGAAAGTAACGTTTAACTGGCTGAAGAAGTATTCATAAGCATAGAAGGAGGGACGCTCCCCCTCGACAGAAGTCGGAAAACAAACTCTCTCATCGGAATCAGGAGCAACAAGCTCATCATCCCCCTCGCGGGCACTGTTACCACAAATCCTATGGCGCTTCCTCAGCTCTGTGCAAAATTCAGTATCCACAATAGAAACACACAACAAAACAAGGGAGTCCAGCCAATCGGACATCCCCTCGGGAACTCTGGAAGACATCTCTACAATATTATTGCGAGAAGACTTGAGGCCAACTAATCCTACAAGTAAGAAAAGAAGATGGGATTACTAAAAACATCTCGGACAAGGGAGAAAACAGCTCAACACGATAAAGGCGAACACACAGAAAAGGAAAAACCCCAAGACTCAAACCAAAGTCCTGGGGCATCCTTTGGAGGCAATAATCAAGTAAGGTTTCTGGTAGAAATCTACAGCTCTCACCCCAGCATCTTTCAAACAAGAAACAAGCAAGCATTTCCAGAAGCATAAATCATTACAGTCAACCAAGCAAAAGCATTCCCAAAACATCAAAACAGCCAAATGGAAATCGTCAAAGGTACGAACTTTTGAGAAATCAGACAAAAAGCAATCAAGCAAAGCAAGGAACGGATGCAGAGTTTCTATCAGATAGTAAAAAATCAGAAGCAACAAGCAAAAACCGTATAAAGCCTCGACGGAAATGCCAGAGGAACACACAAAAGAAAGCCAAGAAAAACGCATTTACAGCGACAAACAAATGCAAAATCACGAAAAGGTTCAAACTTTCAAGACATGCAAAAGCAAAAGCTTCACCAAAAAAAAAAACTAAAGATGAAGCCGTGAAAGAAGCAAGAAAGTTAGTACCAACCTAAAAAGGCAGCAGACTTCAGGGAAGGTGAAGAGGGACGGCGAAATCTGGAATCACTACCTCGAAGCAAAAGAAAAGACACGAGCAAAAGAAAACGTCGCTGGGCTGAAACGCGAAACTACGAACTCCAAGCAGAGGCTTCAAAAAAATCAAACAAAAACCACAACACAAAGAAAAGTTGAAAGCGAGAGAATGAAGGGAAAAATGCGAAGAAGTTACGAAAAGGGCGAAAGAAGAGAAACCGTTTCTGGGTTTTCAAAATCAAAATAAAGAGCCAAAAGGAAATGGGGCAATTAATGCCAAAATAAACCCTCGCACGTTCCCAAAGCGCCGATATAAAAGCACGCGCTTTTAGAGGAAAACGTTCTACATTCAAAAAGCTTCTACAAAGGAATCGACAAAATGCTTGAGTTCGGCTTCACTAAAGAAGGACCGAAGTCAAGAACTCGACCTCAAAAAGAAGACCGAGCTCAAGCAGGGGCACTGTTCATACCCTGGGTCGAGCTGTTCGAACCGGGATGTTCGGTAGCAAAGCGACCGACCTGTTCAGGTCAAGCGGACCGACTTCTTTACGAAGAACTCGGCCAAATCGACAGGAAAGCCCAGTAAAGGGCCCAAATGAAGGAACACAACCCAACTCCAAAGGCAGCCCAAGCCTACAGAGAGAAGGGCGGTTCCGTTGAAGATAAGCTGACCTCACCCAAAGATAAGATAAGATAAGATAACTGACTTATCTTATCTAAAAAGGTCACTCTACAACCACTATAAATACACTGGAGCACCTAGGTATAACTCATACTCTGATTCTACATAAAACCTGCTTAATACCCGTGATAACTTAAGCATCGGAGTCTCTTGCAGGTACCCCCCACCCTCCGGTGGCCAAGGATCAGCAGTGCAGCAAGTCCAACAAGTCGGACACAACAGCTCCGGCCGCCACCAGCCAGCCGGACACGTCATCCCCGACCAGTACCAAGGATCTCATCCGAGATCGACCTCCAGTTTCAGGTAACCCTCGGAACAATACCCGTGCTAACTTAAGCATCGGAGCCTCTTGCAGGTACCCCTCACCCTTCGGTGACTGAGGATCAGCAGTGCTGTAAGTATGACAAGTCGGATACAACAGCGTCGGCCGCCATCAGCCAGCCGGACACGCTATCTCCGACCAGTACAAAAGATCTCGTCCGAGATCGACCTCCAGTTTCAGGTAACCCTCGGAACATTGGCGCCGTTGCCGGGAAACCTGGAAGTCATCCCAACACCATGGCGGACGGCCATGACAACGACCACGACTCAGATCTAGAAAACAGGACACCGCACAAGAACGTGGACACTACATTGAAGGATGCTCCGGAATCCAACGGAGACAAAAACTCACCAAATCCGGGAGCAATAGAAGCGCTTCAAGATCGCTTAAAGCAACTTGAGAAAGAAACCCAACAACAACGGGAGATCGGAAAGGATCTGCAAAGAGAGGCACGGCGACGTCGAGAGTTGGAAGAAAAACTACAGCAATTAGAAGCCGATCTCAAATCAAAAGCTCCTCGGACCACTCCTGAGGAAAATTCATGCAAAGAACAAGATCCATTCACCAGGGAAATCATGAAAACCAAAATTCCAAAAGACTTCAAGCTCCCGGATATGATTTTGTATGATGGCACCACAGATCCCAACCATCATCTCAGCAATTTCAGAAGCAGAATGTACCTTACCGACGCCTCAGATGCCGTTCGCTACAAAGCTTTTCCAACAACTCTCACGAAGACAGCAATCAGATGGTTCGACAACTTACCTCCAAAGTCCATCTCAAACTTTGACGACCTGGCCAAAAAGTTCCTGGCCAGATTCTCCATCCAGAAAGATAAGGCCAAGCACGCCCCCAGTTTACTAGGGATCAAGCAAGGAGAACGGAAGAGCCTCCGCAACTACATGGAGAGATTCAACAAAATATGCATGGACATTCAAAGCTTACCAACAGAGGCCGCCATCATGGGACTCATCAACGGCCTACGAGAGGGACCTTTTAGCCAATCTATATCAAAGAAGTACCCTACCTCGTTAGACGAAGTACAGGAGCGAGCAGAAAAATACATCAACATGGAAGAAAACGCTCGGTTAGGAGAAACCTCCAAATCTGGGGTCCCCTACCGAGATAAAGACATGGAATCCAAAAGGAAAGAAGATCGGCAAGGGGAGAAAATAAAAAAATACCACAATTACACTCCTCTCAAGGTATCCCTAGTTGATGTATACAAAGAAGTCTGCCACACAGAGAAAATACCCCCAGCTCTGCCACTCAAAGGCAAAAGAGGGGGAGGAAATCGGAATGAGTATTATGAATACCATCGAGTGTGAGGTCACTCCACCAATGAGTGCTTCGATTTAAAGAACATCATAGAAAATTTGGTGAGGGAAGGAAAACTAGATCGGTTTCTAGCAACCTGAGATGATGATCAAAGGAAGAGACGAAGGGACGAAGATATCGGACGAATCGCGCGATCACCTCGTACACCAGAAAGACACGTCCACATGATACATGGCGGATTCGCAGGGGGAGGAATCTCCAAATTATCTCGTAAAAGATATCTCAAAGAAGTATATCATGTCGAAGGAAAGGAGGTAGCACCCGACATCCCTGCAATCACATTCACTAAAGAGGACGCATCTGGAATCATCTCGGGACACGACGACCCCATGGTCATTACAATCATACTGGCAAACGCCAATCTCTATCGCACACTAATAGATCAAGGAAGCTCCGCCGACATCTTATTCAAAACAGCTTTCGACAAACTCGGCTTAGAAGACAAGGAGCTTAAGGCATACCCGAACAGTCTGTTCGGACTGGGAGATACCCCCGGTACAACCATTAGGATACATATCACTACATACAACCTTCGGAAAAGGGAACCAATACAGGACCCTCAAAATAGACTATATTGTGGTCGATGTAAGTTCAGCCTACAATGCTCTAATAGGTTGGACAACACTCAATCAACTCGGCGCAATAGTCTCGACCCCACATCTATGCATGAAATTCCCAACTACAGAAGGGAAAGCTACAATAAAAGCATATCAAAAGATGGCGCGCCGCTGTTATAACGAAAGTCTAAACCTCAGAGGCAAAAGAGAAGAGTTTCATACAATTGAGCTCGGCAGAGTGCAGCGACGAGAGGAACTCTGTCCGCAGCCAGAAGGCGAGATAGAGAAGGTTCAGATCGGAGACACCTCGGACAAAACAACTAATATCGGAACAATCCTTAAGAGGAAACTCAAAAGAATTACTGATACAATTCTTACGTGATAATGTCGATCTATTTGCATGGAAAGCCGCAGACATGCCAGGCATAGATCCCAAGCTAATGTGCCACAAGTTGGCGGTCTATCCAGGATCTCGGCCGGTGCAGCAGAGACGAAGAAAACTTGGGCCAGAGCGATCCCAAGCTGTGGAAGAGCAGGTACAGGCACTACTGGAGGCAGGATTCATAAGAGAAGTCAAGTATCCACTATGGTTAGCTAACGTCATCTTGGTGAAAAAATCAAATGGGAAGTGGCGAATGTGTACTGATTACACCGATCTCAACAAAGCCTGCCTAAAAGATCCTTACCCACTCCCAAGTATCAACGCTCTGGTAGATGCTTCCTCCGGATATAGATACCTCTCGTTTATGGACGCATACTCGGGATACAACCAAATCCCCATGTATCCACCAGATCAAGAAAAGACCTCGTTTTTAACGCCGAAAGCAAATTACTGCTATATCGTGATGCCCTTCGGTCTCAAGAACGCGAGTGCTACTTATCAAAGGCTGATGAACAAAGTCTTCTCAAACCACATCGGAAAAATCATGGAAGTCTATGTGGACGACATGTTGATAAAGTCACAAAGTGAAGACACATTACTGTCCGACCTGACTCAAGTGTTCGACACTATAAGGAAGCACGACATGCGACTCAATCCTGCAAAATGCACCTTTATGGTAGAAGTAGGCAAATTCCTAGGTTTCATGCTCACACAAAGAGGAATTGAAGAAAACCCGGATAAATGCCAAGCCATACTCAACATGAAGAGCCCACCTGTGTCAAAGAAGTGCAGCAACTCAACGGGAGATTGGCCGCCTTATCCAGATTCTTTGCAGGGGCAGCGATAAGATCTCTCCCCTTCTATGCTACTTTAAGAAAGGGAAAGCAGTTCGAATGGACGACAGAATGTGAACAAGCCTTCCAAGACTTCAAGGAGTTCTTAGGACGGCCGCCTATCTTATCTCGACCACGAGAAGGAGAACCGCTCATATTATATCTCGCAGTAGGAAGCCGGGTAATAGCCTCAGCACTAGTCAGAGAAGACGAAAGTGGGCAACAACCCGTTTACTTCATTAGCAAAGTGCTACAGGGATCCGAGCTGAACTACCAGAAGATAGAAAAGTTTGCCTATGCTCTCATCCTAACATCTCGACAACTTCGCCCGTACTTCCAGGCTCACACCATTAAGGGTCGAACCAACCAGCCCATAAAAGGAATACTGCAAAAAACGGATTTAGCAGGTAGAATTTTACAATGGGCAGTCGAGTTATCAGAATTCGACCTCCAATATGAAGCACGGATGGCCATTAAATCACAGCATCTGGCCGATTTTATCGTAGAATTTACAGACGCCTCGAAAACCCCCACAGAATGGAATCTCTACATAGACGGTTCTTCAAATAAGACTGGAAGCGGTGCAGGCGTGATAATAGAAAGCAACCAAGGAACCCAAGTTGAGCTCTCCCTCAAGTTCGGGTTCCCGGCCTCAAACAACCAGGCAGAATATGAAGTATTATTAGCCGGTTTGAAGCTGGCTACAGAGGTTGGAGCTCAAAAACTCAACATTTATAGCGATTCATAAGTAGTCACCACGCAGATAACAGGGAGCTATCAAGACAAAGATTCCACCATGAAAAAAGTATTTGGATAAAACCAAGGAACAACTCGGACAACTCGGGGAATATAAGATCTGCCACATACCCGCGAACAAAACGCCCGAGCTGACGCACTCTCAAAACTAGCCAGCACCAAACCAAGGGACAACAATAAAAGCCTCATCCAGGAAATGCTACAGAACCCGTCAATCTCGGAAGAGGAAAAAATCCTAGCCATAACAAGTCAGGACCAAGGATGGATGACCCCAATAATTAACTACCTCAAAGCAGAGACGCTCCCCACGGAGGAAAAAGAGGCGAAAAGATTAAAAAGGGAGGGACAGTACTACACTATTATAAACAACATCCTGTACAAAAGAGGGATCTCAATACCGCTACTAAAATGTATACCGACCAACAACACAAATGAAGTGCTAGAAGAAGTACACGGCGGCATGTGCGGCAACCATCTCAGAGCACGAGCTCTTGCCAAAAAAGTACTCCGAGCGGGATTTTATTGGCCAACCCTACAGAAAGAAGCTATAGAATTTGTAAAGACATGTCCACCATGTCAGAAACATGCCAACTTCCACATCGCCCCGCCAGAAGAGCTCATCAGTGTAACCTCGCCCTGGCCATTTGCAAAATGGGGACTTGATCTTCTCGGACCCTTTCCCCAGGGATCAGGACAAGTGAAATTCCTCATAGTTGGAGTAGACTATTTTACAAAATGGATTGAGGCCGAGCCCTTAGCCAACGCCACCGCTCAAAGAAGCCGGAAATTCCTATATAGGAATATTATCACGAGGTTCGGGGTTCCATACTCCATCACCACAGACAATGGCACTCAATTCACAGACACAGGCTTCAGGAGACTAGTAGCCGACTTGAATATAAAGCACCAGTTCACCTCCGTCGAACACCCTCAAGCCAATGGACAGGCTGAAGCTGCCAACAAAGTCATATTGGCTGAGTTAAAATGGAGACTACAAGATGCAAAGGGAGCTTGGGCCGAAGAACTTCCGCAAGTCCTATGGGCATATCGAACAACGCCACACTCCACGACAAATGAATCACCCTTTCGACTAGCATACGGAGTGGAGGCAATGATCCTAGTAGAGATCAAGGAAGGGTCATCCAGAGTAGTCCACTACAATGAAGAGGCCAACTCTCAACTTCAGAAGGAAGAACTCGACCTACTACCTGAAATCCAGGAAAGAGCTCGGATTAGGGAAGAAGCACTAAAACGTCGAATGGCTTCCAGATATAATCAAAAGGTAATGCCAAGAAGTTTCACGGAGAACGATCTCATCCTAATCCGAAATGATATTGGAACAACTCGACCAGGAGAAGAAAAGTTGGCAGCAAACTGGAAAGGACCCTACCGAGTTGTAAAAGTACTTAGGAAAGGCTACTACAGACTGTCCGAACTCGATGGACGAGAGCTTCCCAGATAATGGCACCCTTGCAACCTAAGAAGGTACTACAGCCAGAAAAGTAAAAGATCTCACTATTGGATGCACTCTTTTTCCTGAAAAGGTTTTTTAATGATGCACCAAGTTGAGACTCAAACACTATTCGACATAAAGGGATGAAAAATTTCCACATGTATATATTTTCACTTTCCTTTGAATAAAATATATATTTTAGATATTCTACAAGTATTCAAGACGCATTAATCTGAAGCATTCATCGTCCGATTATAAAGCAACAGATCGGCAGAAAGTGAATAACAATTTCACTGCACGATCACAATAAAGACAATCGTCCGATAACGGTGAAAACGCGATTCACCCAAAAGACGATCTAAAGATAGCAACCACCTTCTACAAATCGGCAAAAGATGAACACAGAATGATGTAAGAAGTTATCGAAAGTGATCCGAAAAAGAACCTGACGAGGTCTTATGGATTGCTAAATAATAACTTAAAGACTAGCCGACGTTAAGAAGTCGGACCAAGTCAACCCAAGTTATAAGTAAACCCTGGAAAGAGGTCTGACCAACCCTATTAAAGAGTATTACTTTAACTTAGAAGGGCCCGACATGACAAAGTCAGCCCAAAATGAAAAGTTATAAGAAGTAGTCCCTGAAAGAGACCTGACAAAGGTCCAAGAAAGAGGATTACAAAAAATAACTTAGAAGAGACCGACATAACGAAGTCGGACTCCTACTACTAAAAAGTTATAAGAAGTAGTCCCTGAAAGAGACCTGACAAAGGTCCAAGAAAGAGGATTACAAAAACATAACTTAGAAGAGACCGACATAACGAAGTCGGACTCCTACTACTAAAAAGTTATAAAAGTAATCCCTGAAAGAGATCTGACAAAAGATCCAAGAAAGAGGATTACAAAAATAACTTAAAAGAGACCGACATAACGAAGTCGGACTCATACTACTAAAAAGTTATAAAAGTAATCCCTGAAAGAGATCTGACAAAGATCCAAGAAAGAGGATTACAAAAATAACTTAGAAAGGACGATGTAAAGAAGTCGACCTGCTACAAAGCAAGTTACAAAGGTAACCCCTGAGAGAGACCGGACAAAGGACTACCAAGATAACTTGAAGGACCAACTTGAAGAGATCGGTTATAAATACAAGCAAGAGCGAGAAAACCGAAAAACAAGTTGGACCCACATAACCATAACCTCAAAGGATCCAAGCTACAAACAATAAAGCAAATCCGAAGAGGACGAGTGGCAGGGTTCCAACATCCTCAGAAAACAAAAAGACACCAAGTTAAGCGCAAAAACATGATATAATCTACAATGTTATAAAGCTTCAGAGGCCACCAAAATCTGCCTCAAAAGCTAGAAAGTACTTTTGTTTGTCAAAACAAAAGTTGCTAGGCAAGCAACGAGAAAGTATCTGCAGTTAACAAAACATAAAGAGTTTAAAAAGCCCACAAGCTGGGCCAACAAAATAAATATCTAGAATAAATGGGCTAAGGGTCGGCAGACTTTTTAGCAGCATCAGTCCGAGGAGACGAAGGGCGAGTCTGGAGAGGAACAGCATCCACAGTACTGTCATCCCAGTTTAAGATCTGGCAGTCAGGATCAGAAGCGGGAGGGCCGACCTCGGCAGGGATAGCAGGAGTTGACACTTTGGCAGAGGACACATGAGGAGGTTCAACATCATCATCATCCTCGTCATCAGGGACAATCTTGCCATCCCTGACAACGTTATCTAAGCTAAAGAGGGTCAGGTCGGCCTCGGGAGCAATAACCCGAACTTGTTCCTTCAGACTCTCATAGGCAGCAGTTACACTACCAACAAGATGACTTTGGAGCTCGGAATAATCAGCTCGGGCATTCTCCAACTCCTCCCTCAGGCGCAACACCTCCCGGTAAGATGTCACATAACTATCCTTATGTCTCATAGCCGTGTCCTCGGCCAGCCTCACAGAAGCCGCCAGAGAGATGGAACTCGCCTTCTCATTCTCCAAATCTTTTTCCAACTTGGCCACCTTCACTTCAAGCTCCTCCTTCAAGCCTTTCATCCGATCAAACTCCTGTTTGGCCTCCTCCATAAAAGCTTTAGTGGCATGGAGAGGAAGACTTTGAGCAGTTCGATACAGGGCCGCTCCCATGTGTGCCATCTTGATACTACTCCGAGTTATATAATCAAAATGCTGAAGAAGCGACACGTCATCCATAGGGAGGACACCATAAGGACCGATTTGTTGGTCTACAAACTCGACCGCATCAAAGTTAGGAGCATCAAGGTTGAAAGGCTCAATTGTTTTTTGCTTTTTACTAGGAGGAGCACCAGAAGCTGCAGCAGAAGACTGGGGGGGCTCCACCGGACGAACCCGAGGAGTGGGGATCACCTTCCTCAGACCAGGAGAACTCGGCACAGGCGGCTTCATTAAAACTTGCGAAGATCCCTCCCCAGCCGCCTTGGCCGAGATGTTTCGAGCAGCAGTTTCCTTTTTTGCCCTTTTGAATGCCTTCATGGAATCATTATTTTTTGACATCTCTGCAAAACCAGCCACAGCAAAGGGTCACAATTACAAGAAGAGAAAGCAAAGCCAATAAAACAAGTATAGAAACAAGTCTGACAAATACCCAAAACTGTCCGAACCAGAGACGGATCGTTTAAAAATCTTTTTGTATCAAGATGAGGAGGCGCCCCCCATAAATCCTCAAGAACAACAACAAAAGCACGTTCGACATCGTCAAGCATCTCCCAAGTATAGCGAGACACTCTCACATCCTTCTGCCACCATAGAGGGAAAGAGGGCTCATCGTTTTCGTCAAGAAAAAAGGGGCGGGCCCCCTCGACAGCACGAACTTTAAAGAAATAATTCTTGAAGTCCTTAAAGGACTCATCATACATAGCAAAAACTTTGTGGCCCTGGGCAGACCTGAAAGAAACCCAGGAAGCTTTCTTTTTTGAAGAACCACCAGGCTTGGCGGATACAAACAAGTACAGGAAGAGAGTTAGAGAAGGTGTTACACCTAATTCTCAGCAGAGTAACTGAAAAATCTTAATAAAACCCCAGGAATTTGGGTGAAGCTGGGAGGGGCAATATTACACGACCACAACAAGTCGGTCTCGAAGGCAATGAAAGGAAAAGTAACGTTCAACTGACTGAAGAAGTATTCATAGGTGTAAAAGAAGGGACGCTCCCCCTCGACGGAAGTCGGAAAACAAACTCTCTCATCAGAATCAGGAGCAACAAGCTCATAATCTCCCTCCTGGGCACTATTACCACAAATCCTATGGCGCTTCCTCAGCTCTATACAAAATTCAGCATCCACAACAGAAACACACAGCAAGACAAGGGAGTCCAGCCAATCGGACATCCCCTCAGGAACTCGGGAAGACATCTCTACAATGTTATTGCGAGAAGACATGAGGCCAACTAACCCTACAATAAAGAAAAGAAGATGGGGTTACTAAAAACATCTCAGACAAGGGAGAAAATGACTCGATTAATACGATACAGGTAAAGAAACAGAAAAGGAAAACCCCAAAACTCAAGCCGACATCCTGGGGCATCCTTTGGAGGCAGTAACAAAGCAAGGTTTCCAGGAAAATCTACAGCATCTCTCAAACAAGAAAAAAGACTTCAAACAACAAGCATTCTCCACCAAAGTAAAACACAAAAATCACTACAGTCTACCAGCAAAAGCATTCCCAAAAATCAAGTATGCTAAGAAGAAACCATCAAAGGTGCAAACTTTTTCAGAATCAGGCAAAGCAACCGTCAAATAAAGCAAGAAACATATGCGGATTCTTCTGGAAAAATGGTATCTAAATAGAAACAACAAAGAACATGTAAAGCCCTCAAAGCATTAAGCAAAAGCAAGAAAGGATCATGCAGAAGAAGAAGAAAACTCCCAGAAACGCACATTTCAACAGCAACAGGGCACAATGAAAACAGAAAGATCCCAACTTTCTATAAAGGAGGATCAAAATCAAAACCCCATCACAAAGACAAAAACAAAAAGAAAGCATGAAGCGGGACTAACTTGGTGGCGAAAGAAGCTTCGAGGAGAAAAATGGAGGCGCAAAAACGAAAGCTGCCCAGAAAATCGCCAAACAAACGCCACAACATAAGAAAGCAGAAGCGCAAGCGAAAGACAGAGAATGAAGAGAGCAGAGAAAGAAGTTACGAAAAGGGCGGAGGAGAAAAACCGTTTCTAGGTTTTCAAAATCAAAATAAAGAGCCAAAGGAAACGGGGCAATTAATGCTAAAATTAATAAGGGCATTAAACCCTCGCACGTTTTCAAAGCGCCGATATAAAAGAGCGTGATTTTAGAGGAAAACGTTCTACATTCAAAAAGCTCTACAAAGAAAGGAATCGACAAAAGTGCTCGAGTTCGGCTTCGCTATAAAAGTTCGAAGTCAAAAAACTCGACCTCAAAGCAGAAGACCGAGCTCAAGCAGGGGCACTGTTCATACCTTGGGTCGAGCTGTCCGACCCGGGATGTTTAGCGACATGGCGACCGACCTCTTCAGGTCCGACTATCCGATCTCTTCTTAAAGAGATCGGCCAAATCAATAGGAAGGTCCAATAAAGGGCCCAAATAGAGGAACACGACCCAAATCCAAAGGCAATCCAAGCCTATAGAGATAAAGGCGGTTCCCTTGAAGATAAGCTGACTTCACCCAAAACAGGATAAGATAAGATAAGATAACTAACTTATCTTATCAGAAAGGTCAGCCCACACTACTATAAATACACTGGAGCACCCAGATATAACTCATATTCTGATTCTACATAAAACCTGCTTAATACCCGTGCTAACTCAAGCATCAGAGTCTCTTGCAAGTACCCCCCACCCTTCGGTGACTGAGGATCAGCAGTGCTGTAAGTCCGACAAGTCGGATACAACAGCTCCAGCCGCCATCAGCCAGCCGGACACGCTATCTCCGACCAGTACAGAAGATCTCGTTCGAGATTGACCTCCAGTTTCAGGTAACCCTCAGAACAGGTGTTCTGCTCCCGAGCTATGTGTGTGATTTGTATTGAATGAAAATGAGAGATGAGATCTTTTACCATCACATGATATTTTTCTAGTAATTGATCTCTTGCCTGGAAATGCCCTGTTACCTGTTGTACGACTAGTTGTGAATCGCAGTAGACCTGAAGATGAGTAATACTGAGAGATTGTGCTAGTCTTAATCCAGCGAGTAATGCTTCATACTCGGCTTGATTATTACTTGTTTGAAATGTGAACCGGATGGATTTTTCGATTTGTAGATCATGTTTGTTGGTGAGTAAGACTCCTGCTCCGGAGCCTTCGGTGTTGGAGGCCCCGTCAACATATAGCTCCCAAATGCAATGCTGTTTTGGGTGTTATGCTAATTCAGCTACAAAGTCGGCCAGGAACTGTGCTTTTATTGTTGTCTTGGGCTCATAGGTAATGTCGAACTCTGAGAGCTCGACCGACCATTTCACCAGTCTTCCTGAGACTTTTGGTCTTGTCAGAATTTGTCGTAGAGGTTGGCTTGTTTTTACTATGATTTTGTTGCTTTGGAAGTAGTGTCTTAGCTTCCTAGCTGTGACCACCAATGAGTAAGCTAATTTTTCCATTGGTAGGTATCTTAGCTCTGCGTTTTGTAATGTTTTACTTACAAAATATACTGGATCTCATCTTCCATCTGTTTCTGTTATCAATGCCGAGCTTATAGCGTTAGAGGTAACAGATAAATATATCAGTAAAGGCTTACCTGGACTTGGTTTTTGTAAGACTGGTGGGGAGGACAACATTGTTTTGAGTTTTTGGAAGGCTGTCTTGCATTCAACATTCCAATTGAATTTATTTTGTTTCTTGACTATGTTTAAAAAATGTTGCGAGTGTGTGGAAATTGATGGGAGGAAACGAGATAGGGCGGCTAGTCTTCCATTTAATTGTTGCACTTCTTTCACCGTCTGAGGGCTTCACATCTTTATTACTGCATTGCACTTTTCGGGTTTGCCTTTATGCCTCTAGAGGTCAGCATAAAGCCAAGAAATTTGCCACCAGTTACCCCGAACGCACACTTTTCGGGGTTGAGCCGCATGTTGTGTTTCCTGATTTGTTCGAAGATTTCTTCAAGGTTGGCTCCGTGGTCCTGAGGTTGTTTTGTTTTTACTACCATATCGTCGACGTAAACCTCCAAGTTTTTTCCGATTTGCTCTCTAAAGACTTTGTCCATTAGGCATTGGTAAGTGGCACCTGCGTTCTTAAGTCCAAAAGGCATAACCTTATAACAATAGTTCCCTAATTCAGTAATAAATGATGTTTTGTCCTGATCTTTAGGGTGCATTAGTATTTGATTATACCCTGAGTATGCATCTAAAAAGCTTAAAACATTGTAACCGGATGCATTATCTACTAATTTATCAATGCAAGGGAGGGGGTATGCATCTTTAGGATATGCTTTATTTAGATTTGTAAAGTCTACACACATTCGCCATTTACCTGAAGCTTTCCTTACCATAACTACATTAGAGAGACACGTTGTGAAGCATAGTTCCTGGATGAATCCGGCCTTTAATAGTTTCTGTGTTTCTTTTAGACAGGCTGATCTTTTTTCATTACTCATGTTTCTTTTCTTTTGTGCTATAGGTCAGATTTTTGGGTCGATTTGTAGCTTGTGACAAATGAAATTCGGATCAATGGCTGGCATGTCTCCCGGGGTCCATGCAAAGAGGTTAGCATTTCTTGGAAGTATGCCGATTATGTGTTGTTTGATTCCTACAGGGAGTGAACGACTAATGTAAGTAACATGATTATGATCGGTGTCTAAAATTACCTTCTCCAGGTCATCTGTGGGTGAGGGCCTATTTTGTAGGTCTTCTCGGGGGTCTAAGTCGGCCGTTCCTGAGATATTTGATACATGGTAGGACTCTTTCGGAAGCTTGGCTCTGAGTTGCTTTCTGATTTGTTCGTTAAGCTCTCGTTATAACATCGTCGAGCTTCTATTTGGTTGGAGTATAATGTTGCTGTTCTGTTGTTAGATACCTGAAATTTGACATAAAGGTGAACAGTAGATACTATAGCACAAAAGGAATTTAAAGACGGTCTACCCAGAATTATATTGTATGGGCTGGGGCAGTCGACTACTAGGAATTGCACATCTCTTGTTTTGCATAGTGGGTGCTCCCCCCATTGTTATTTTCAACCATACGCTTCCTAGGATGGAAACGCGTTCTCCTAAAAAGCCGACCAATTCTCCTGAGTATGGTTGCATTACATTTGCACTGAGTTTCATCTTTTGAAAAGTGGAGTGAAAGAGAACATCTGCGCTGCTACCAGGATCAAGTAGTACTTTTTCTGACGAGGAGGTCTCCTGCTTGGATTGATACCACCACCGGATCGTTGAGGTTAGTAGTTGTTGCTTGGTAATCGGATTGTTCGAATGTGATGGTAGGTATGGCTGGTGGCTATGTGGTTGCTTCCTTCGTCGTCTGGACCATTAACATGGTTCTATAACTTCGTTTCCTTACTGAGCTTGTATGTTTGCCTCTTGCAAATCCTCCTGAGATGCAGTTTATGACTCCCCTTTGTTGGTGGTGATTGAGGCTTGGCTTTTTCCCTAGTATTTGGATTTTGTTCTGGTTGAAGGTCGGCGGTGTTCTGTCGGGTTTGTTGCATTCGGCCGCCTATATACTTGTCCAGGTGACCTTATCTGGCCAACCTCTCCAGGAGATCTTTAGCGATCACGCATTCGTCGGTTGTGTGGCCGAATTTTTTATGGAAGGCACATTGTTTTGATTTGTCGACGTATCTCTGGTCTTGATATGAGCCCGCTCTGCTGGGTGGCTTGATGATCTTTGCATTCAATATCTCCTTGATGATGTCTTCTCTCCTGGTGTTGAACTGGGTATAGGAATCATATTTCGGCGTTAGTTTGAATTACTTCTTATTATCCTTTTGGTTCAGCGTCTTGGGGTGTTTTTCGTCTTCTCACCGAGGTTGTTGTTTTTCCGCTCGCCGAGCTTCTCTAAGCTCTTCGATTTCCATTTGTCCAGCCGTCTTTTCGTGGAATTCCTCTAAGGTCTTGGGTTAGGTTACAGCGATTGTCTCCTGGAATTTGCCTAGTCTCAGGCCGCTCTTCAATGCGTGGAGGTGTACCTTGGGGTCGAGGTCGGGTATTTCCATGGTTTCCTTGGCAAACCTGGTCATATAATCCTTCAAACTTTCATGTGGTCCCTGCTTAATGGTGCTAAGGTAATCTGGCCCGTGGACATATATCCTTGAAGCTGCGAAATAGTCAATAAAGGACCTTGCCAAATCCTCGAAGCAAGAGATGGAACCTGCGGGAATCTTAGAAAACCAAAGTAAAGCAGCACCATCTAAATAAGTTGGAAAAGATCGACAGAGTACAGGGTCAGAAGCACCGTTAAAGAACATCATGGATTGAAACTTTTTTATGTGTACGTGGGGGTCACCGAATCCCTCGTATGGTTTGAGCCCGGTAGGGAGCACGGAATTCTTTGGCATCTGAACACTCATGACACCTTCCGAGAAAGGGTTATCAAGTGTGATCTTTTCCTTTGGCGGAGTAACCTCTAGCGGTATGCTTCTTGAGCATGAGAGCTATTCCCTCCTGGATTCTTGGACGATTGCTCAGCTATTTTTCGAACCTCAGTTTGAAGTTCCGCAATCATGGCCAATAGTTCAGCTTGTGAGGGTTGTTGAATTCCGTTGTCTACCATTTGCGGAGATTGGTGAGCCTGCAAAACGAAACAGGAGTAGGGTAGAGAAAGGTGGGGTTAGTTACTCAAGACCCCACGGTGGGCGCCAAATTCCGTTTATGGATACTTCTTCCGAATTACAGCTCGGACACGCACTTCCTCCACGGATCTCTTCTAACTCGGAAGGTGGTCCTCGGAACTTGAACAGGCTTGGCATGGAACCTGGAAAAGAGACTCCGACGCTCAAATTAGTGGTTTTTCTTATGAGAGAATAAATTATCAAAAACAGTAACAAATTGTTATTGTGTGGAATTTCCTCTGTGTTGGTGAGAAGAAAAATCGTACCCTGAAGAGGGTCGAATGGTCAGTTTATATAGGCGAAAGAATCTTGGCTTCTAGCCGTTGCGCTGAGCTATTAATCGAATTTTTTGGATTACTCTGATATGGTTTGTTGAGTCGAGAATCTTGGTTTGTTAGTGAGATCCGAAGATTTTCCGTTTAGCGGTGCTCGGTCAAAGCTGCTGAAGCCGAGGTTTGTTGATATGGATCATCACTCAACAATAAGAGAGAGAACAATAAAAGGTACATTAGACACCATTCATTTTTTTCACTGGAGATGATCCACTCCACACCACTTCTGTATCTAAATTTTTTAGCCTAAAAGTACTGATCATTTAACATTTTTACAAATAGCTTTTTTATTTTTCCAAACATTTTTTGTTGCACAATATTTATTTCATACCGCATGCCATCTACTCATCTAGTTATTTGTTATCCCCCCCCCCCCCTTCTTTTTCCTTTTTTGTTGTTCATATATTATACCATAACCATCAAGTCATCACTCACCAGTTCAATTTTAAATTCACGTTACTTTTCAAATCACTTGACTTTTGCTCTAAATACTAAGCACCACCAAGAGGGTCACTTGCTTCCCGTCTTCATTCGCCGAGCAGTGTGCTTCCTGGTAACTCAGAATCCCTCAGCCTCGTCCTTTGCGGCGTTGCCGCCTCCGCAAGAAGTGACTAACGCCGAAAAGGTTAGTGAGAGCGCTCAATTGACAGTGCCCAATGGGTGTGGATGCGAGATTTGCATTTTTGTTGCAGAATTTGAGGCTGCAAGATCCATGGGTTCCACCAAGCACATGGGAATCCATACCCTCTGAAAGTGGACTCCGCCCCTCGTTTCCTTCTTCCTCCGTCTCAGATCAAACCCTCTCCGCTCTCTCTGTAAGTATTCTTGCATTTACAATCCCAACAAAACAACCACGTTTTCTTTCTATGCATTTCGAATGGGTTAGTACATACACTTGGAGGAAGTATAGGGAATCATCTTTTAGTTAGCAAACATTAGTTAACTTTAGTGTATAGATTTATAATTTAGGATATAAGGTTAAATGTTTATGATTTAGGCCTAGAATTTAAGATAAACAAAAGTAATTTTTAAAAAGTTGGTTGATGTTGGCTGAAAAAAGTTGGTTACCTAGCACTACTCAGTACATGGTGTGATTTGCCTCTACTATTTTGGCCTCAGGAATCAAGTCTTGTGAGGCTGGCGACAAATGCTTTGCAAGGTGTAAAATCATCTGTTCTCAGCATCCAACAACTCTCTGCCTTATTTTGTTCTGATCCAGCTGACAGGACCTTCCACCACATTTCCAGTCTTTGGAATCGGGCTTCCAGCACTCGATCTTTGGGAAACTTGCTTACATCTATAGGGTCCACCAGCTCTCTAGTTATTCTTATCCGTGAATTTGTAGGTTATTTTACAATTATGAATCTACAGGACAGTTTTCAAAGTCAAAATGATCAAGAGTCCCCTCCTTATAGTCTTGTTAATCAAGCCTTTGCAGTTGCTGTGGGAAAGGTCTTGGAAGGGTACCTTTGTGGATTGGACACGGTTCATGCATCTATAGCTTTAAGACATTCATCAAAGGATGTTGATGTTGATGTTGATTTCCCTGCATCCGGATGTTTGAAGAGTGTAGTGCATTCTGAAATTACGCTGCTTGAGTTTTACTTGCATACTAAAGAATTAAGAACTTGGGTTGAAGCCCTTGCAAGCATATGCAACTTACAAAAGTGGGTCCTTCGCTTTTCGGAAATTTCTCTGGAGGAGGTGATTACTGAAGCTACGGCTGAGTTTCGTCACTACTACAGAGGAGGAGATCTATTGACATTTTTGTATGCACAGTTACAGGTCAGTGTACGTGAATATCAACGTATGATCCATCTCTTTTTATTCTACTATTATTCTAGGGTGTAAAACTCTTACAGATCATGATTGGCGAGAGTTATTAGCATAGTTGTAAAATTGTTGACAAAATAGACCCAACTTAAAAGATAAATCAAGATATAGGGATCATTTGTTCTCTAAGCTTCTGCCATTGTATTATCATATTTTTATGCATCATTTTGTATCTGGATTATGGCTTTTGCTCTGCTCTATTTTGGTTCCAGGGATTAAAAGATGTGGATTTAACGAACATGAGAATGTCTTTGACACATGGGCATGGCCCGGAAATGGTGTTACTGTGCTTTATAGATTGCTACTCACTTTCATATGTCACCTTCTAGCGAATGCAAAAAGGAAGGGGGAAGGGGGTTTGGGGATTATTCCTTTGTGGCCTTGTGGATAACTACCTACTTTCCAGAAATTGCATTGCACATGCTGTATTGTGAATTAAAACATATTGCCTATATACATTCTTTTCTACATTTCTGAATTTTCTTTATATTGATATACACCTCTATGAAATTTAGGTTGCTGATACTGCTCATTGTACACTTCTCAAGTTTCTCTTTCTTCAATCATGTGAACCATATTGTGGGTTCATAAGATCGTGGATTTTCAAAGCAGAAATACATGACCCATATAAGGAGTTTATTGTAGAAAACATGGAGTGTTTACCTCCTAAGTCTCATCTTAAATCTGGCAATTCTATGGACGTTCCATCGACACATATCAGAGTAATTCCTGCCTTTTCTGAGCTATCGACAGTTTTTATTTGCATCATAACTTTGTATAACCTTGTTATTTTGATTCTTATGGTGGGACTCTCTAACATCAGGTGAGAGATGATGTTTCCATTCCTGAATTTCTTAAAGACTTCCTGGTTCCACTTGTTAGAGCCGGTCAGCAGCTGCAAGTATTGTTAAAATTGGTTGAACTTTGTGTACATGTTACTTCTGTAGAACATAGTTCTGAAGACTTTCTTCCTTGCTGGAGTGGCTTTGCTAGTAGTATTACATCTTATTCTTCTCCGTTGACTTTCAGCAGAGATGTTATAGATGTTATGGTGATCGCAAGGGAAAACTATTTTGAAAGGATGAATGAAAAAATTGATAGCCTACTCAGCAGCTTAGAAATCAGATACCAACGGGTAATCATACTGAAAATTTTGATCCTTGTGTATGTGCACTTGTCACTTTTATTTACGTTCAGTTATTTTTGTATTCGGAGAAAAGAAAGGGATTACTAGGCTAGCGTATTTAAACATGTGGAACTGCAGAAAATATCTGAGCCAACTTTATTGAATATTTGTACCAGATGTGGACATTTTATTTTCTTTTAGTACAATTATTTAGGTAACAATATGGTTAGTTTTGAATGTCAAACAATATTTTGACATAGTAGATATAGTTGAAATATATTTATTTCTCAACTTTGTGTTGTCATAATGTCATTTTCTCTGTATTTCTTTAACATTCATGCAACCATGATTCTTGCCATCTTGATGGTGTTAAGCCTAGAACTGAAATAGAAGTGATATTGTGCTATAATTGTTATATTAACTGTTACTTGTTAATACAATGTTTGAAATTTGAAGTGCCAACAAATGCAAATTTCCTCTATTCTTTGAAGGGGTGTTTCTTTTGGGATAGTTTATGATGCAGCAATGAACAATCTTATATGGAGTAAACTTGTTTCATCATAATCAGCTGCTGCCAATGATATTTCTCATCTTTTTACTTTCGTCAAAATTAAGATTTTGGGATGGGCCACTTAAGGGGCAGTGAAAGCATAAGATATGGCCCACTAGGGACTAAAATTGATATGGAGACCCAAAAAAAGACTGTTTTCCCATTTACGAGCAGGTTCTTATTTCTTTCCATGTTTTCCCCTTGATTTCTTTTTGAAGGTAGCTACACATGCTTCAGTATCTGTTGATAATGTTGGAGGAGATCTTGACAAACTAGAACAGGTCATGGAAGAAGATGAATCTATTGTCCGTTCAACAGCAGATAAAAGAAGTTCAAACATGTAATGTCCCAGTCTCCTCTCTCCCAAATTTTTGTGAGCATGTAGATACATTCACTAAGTGCCATGTTTTGTCTCATCTGCTATTTGGCATTTTGTTTTTTGTCCTAAATCTGCGCTTCCCTTTGTAATTACTTAATTGATTTTGTATAAAATTCTCAGGGATGCTGATAGTATGGACTCTGATTCCTCAAGAAGACTTCACGAATTATCTTTGTTGGATGATATGTACAGTTCATCTGAGAGTTTGTCCTTAAATGGCTCTGAAGAGCAATTGGATTCTGATCAGCATCATGACTGGCCTTGTCTCATAGTTGGGGGACAAAATCAGTTATCTGCTTTAAGTTTCTTGAAGGGTACTACCTTGAATAGTTCAATACAGGATTGTTGTCATCATGAGAAGCCAGGGAGTGATTCACATGGAATTTGTGATAAAACAGATGCCAGTGATCATTTGCTAAAGTCTTCCCATGAGGGAGTGATATCAAATAACATGTCTAATCCTCTAAATTCAGGGAATTCAAAGTGCCCTTGTGCATTCAGTATTCAGTATAGATACAGTATGACTGACAGTTATTCAGAAATGGGGAACTTATTGAATAACTCAGTTGATGATGATGAATCAATTGTGCGAAAGATAACTGAAAAGCAACCAGGATCCCTGGGATACTCCATATCATGCCATGATGTTTTTTCCATTAAGGATAATTTTATTTGGACAACCACAAGTGAGGCTCAACCTGATAATAATTCATTTACTTCAAATTTGTATACTTTACAACTGCAAAAAGTTGGTCATAAATATAATATTCCTAATCTCCTTAGTATGAATCCAATGTTAACAAGAAATGAGTTGCTTCACTGGATGGATGGGAGTGGAGAAAGATTCAAAGCCAACCATGAACGTCCTTTCCCCTACGTAAACTTTTCGACAGTGGAGGACCCATGTAAGGTTTATATGGACAAGTTATTCATTGGTTCTAGAGCTACAAGTGCATCTTCAATTCCATTGAATGGTAGTGCAGCCAATTACGGTAACAAGAATACTAAATATGGTGAAATGGGAATTGGTACAGAAGATGGGCTGGCTGATATCCCCAAACAAAATTTTGGTGCTTCATTGGACTTGATGGACCATAAGCAAGATGCAGTTGTATCTGGAGGGAGCACTTGGGAAAGATTGCTACATAGTTTTAGTGATACTAAGAATTGTGGTGCTAAGCACAGTCACAGTTTTTCACCAGCCTTTGAGATACCACTTGATATTATACTTGACAAATGCTTACTGCAGGAAATCATGCTTCAGTATCCTTATCTTTGTGTTCATTAATTATGGTTAACTTATTGATTGGTTTATCTAAAGTTTCTTATATTTCTTTCTTTAGTAGTCTTTTCCTCTGCATATGTTTCATGAAGGTCCGATTCAGCAATAATTCTGAATTGGCTTGTTTTTCTGATGAAATCGGTATGTGCCTAACTACCGGAATGCAAGGATGTTTAAGGGACTTTTTATAGAGCTGCAGCTGGGCCTTTCATTAGTTAGGAGTTGCGATAAACACAAGTGAACTGGTGGAGTGAAAATCAGTCTAGGGATTGCTGATGAAAAGAATAGGGTAGTTAGAGTCTCTGGAATATCGCTCTGTATTCTATGTTTGTTGGTCACATTGGAAAAGAAAAAAAAAAGAAAGAAGAAAACACTCTTGAATGAACATTCTATGTTGATCTGAACCAGTTCTATCAGGGACTATTTTGGTGATAGGAACTGCGGAACTACATTGCACGCTTACATGATCCAGAAGTAAAAAGTCCATAAGGAAAAGCTGTAAATAGTATTAATTGATTTAGACATTTTTGAATTTGATGGTGCTTAAAAATGATAGTATTCTGCAGTAATAACAGCCAGGCCTACTAGAATTCAGAGAATATAGAGTGAGTGATTCTGAAATGGTCATTGTTATTCTGAGAATGATAGAGAGTACGTGAGATTTATATAGGGGGATTCAGTTAGGGTCTTTACAATACTCAATCAGTTATGGATATGTCAGTGACAGTTGTTACTAACTGTGTATTCTGTATGAGCAGTAATCTACTACTGCACTCTAGACCTTCACTAAATTAAGAGCTTATCCTTTTAGGTAAGATCAATGCCATATAGATTTCTGCTCCATCTAAGAAATGTGTTTTACTCCAATGTTGCTTTTCTTTAAAGATATCAGATACAAGTATGTTAGCAGACTAACCATCAACGTGCTTGAGGAAGTATTTGAGTTGCAAGAGCATCTTTTGGCACTGCGGCGATATCATTTCATGGAGTTAGCAGACTGGGCAGATTTGTTCATCTTGTCTCTTTGGCATCATGTAATTCCCAGATCCTGATTTACACGATGACTTGCAAAATCTTTGGATATGACCTGCTTATAGTTTATAATGATGCAAATTTACTCATTCATTTGCTTTTTATATTCTTTGTTTTACTTGAAATCACAGAAGTGGTCTGTTACAGAAGCAAATGAGAGACTCTCAGAAATTCAAGGTCTACTTGAGTTGGCCATTCAGAAGTCTTCTTGTGAACAAGACCCTAATAAAGATAGGTTGTTTGTGTACATGAAAGGACATGGAAAATTACCTCTTTCCAATTCTGCTATAGGTACATCCATACTACTATACTATAGAAAGGTGATTTCGCCAGTTGGTAATTGGTATCCAATTGTTGCTTTTCCTAAAGAAAAAGGACAGCTTAGTGCACAAACATCTCGCGTTAACGCAAGGTCTTGGGAATGGCTATATATATATATAATTTTTTCCCCACAGAGAATCATTATTACAATGACCAGCTATGCGGCCATAATAATGTTAAATTGCTAACAGAAGTCCTTTTACTCTATCAATTTATTTATTGTGTTAGAACACTACAGTGTCATTTGATTTTTTTCTTTAAACTTCTTTGTGGATGTTGGTATCTGAAAGTATAATATCTGATAATGAATTTTCAAATAATGTCAGGGGTACGCTCTTTCGATTTCTTAGGACTAGGTTACCGCGTGGATTGGCCGCTCAGTATTGTTTTGACACCTGCTGCATCTAAACTATATGCTGATATATTCAACTTTTTGATACAAGTGAAGCTTGCCATTTTCTCATTGACTGATGTATGGCGCTCATTAAAGGTGTGGTTTGATGAAATTTTATGTTTTTTATTATCTCCCCTTTAGCTTATTTTTCCATTTTTGGATAATTATTTTCCATGTTATTAGGGTCTTGTTACGGCACTTCTTAAGGTTATTTAGAGTAGAAATTAAAGTTTGTTCTTCTATAAAGCACTTGTTAAGGTCCCATCTACCCTCATGAGCATAGATGAGCCGATTGCAAACATGATTCATGATTCGATACAATAGTGTCGTTTGTTCCATGTATCCAATTCCACACAGCGGGATAAACCTTTGTTGTTGTATTTTGATGTATTGTAGCTCATTATTATGCACCACCATTTTTTGTATTGTCTTCTACAAATATCATTGTGAATTTAATGTCTATAAGATTTTAATGGAAATCTCACATGTAGAAGCTTCCCTATTTAAATTACAAACAATGGTTACCAATATTATACCTTCAATGAATCAATTGATAATACATGTATGGTTGGTTGATAATAACGGCAATGCAACAAATTCTATGCATGAGCTATCAGTAATGTTGACTACTAAGGGTTTGATGAACAGGATTTGGTGCATACAACTGAGAAGGATCTGAATTCTGAACTACACCATGATGAGACACAACATCTTAATATATTGACAATGATGAGGTATTGCTCAAGTGTCTTGCTATCTTTTCAAGGATATGCTGAATGTTTGGGCCATGTGGTCTGGATGGCGACACTAACCTGCTGAGTGTTTTTTGACATGGAAAATATTTGAAATTCAGCAGTTTGCAAATGTTTTTCCATTGTCTATTAAGGGGAAGTTAATGAGCATTACTTTAAATAGTTTCTTGAATAAATTCTATATTTTAAGGACTAACTTTTAAAAGCATATTTGTTATTCTAAGCATCCTTTGCTCTACTCTAACTGACAGGCATCAGATCAACCATTTTGTATCTACTTTGCAGCAGTATGTAGAATCACAATTATCTCGTGTGTCATGGTGCAAGTTGCTTCATTCCCTTCAGCATAAGGTTTGAATTGCTGCGTTTGATTATATATTTATCTAGTTGTTATTAGTTATCTTGGGTCTTTATTTGTTTCATTGCTAGAGCTTTTTGAGTTCAGTGCCTACTTTAATTGCAATAATTGCTTCAATGGAATTGCATTTTTAGGAACGCACAAGAGTGGGCTGTGCTACATTTTTTTTCTTCTGTATTATCTGTTGAGGGTTATAATTATATCTTATCCTCCTTTCATTCTGATAAAAATTTTCTTTTCTATATAATGACAATGGAAACAGAAGTAAGTAGTATTAAACGACACCAAAGAAAATACTGAAACTGCAACTTCAACTTCATAAATACGATCTGTGAAGAACCAAACAACCCAACTTCTTGGGAATTTGTTTTATCTCTACTTGCAAGACGAACTCATGATACTAGGACAGTTATATATTTTCTTCTATTTCACTGAATGTCAATTTCATGTCTTTTTGGGTTAAACAAAATATAATCTGTATAGCATTATAATTCAGTTGTTATATAAAATGCTTTGGATATTCCTATTTATGTAGGTGAAAGATATGATGGATCTTGAGTCAGTGCATATGGAATATCTTGCTGATTCATTATGCATGTGAGTGTACATCTATTTGTTGCCTACCAGTTACTGGGGATTATTATTGATAAGAGTAAATCGCCATTTTTGACTATCAAAGATGTGAGCGTCGACAAAACTAACCATAACAGACTAAAATTAACTTAGTATCCATGAAAGATTAGATGTGGTTGACAAAACTAACAAAAACCTTAATCATAGGTAATTTTGTTCAAAATGCCTTTATTACCCTTTACTCTTTTTCCTTTCCCCTTTCTTTTTCTTCTATCTCTTCCTCTTCTAAAATTCTCTAAGAATCGCTGCCACTATCATCACTAACAGCACCAACGCAATATCCATCATCACCCAACATACACAAACCCTAAAATTTTCAAATCTGAAATTACACTTAATCAAAATAATTTCGCAGTGAAGCTTAGAATCTACGACTATGAGAAAGCTAAAAACGAAGAGTTAGAACAAGAACAAGAAAACGAAGAACAAGAGGAAGAGGAATTGCAGTAGGAGGAAGAGGAATAGTTCAGCTTCAGTTTTACTATCCCATGATTTCGCCAGTTTCCGCCAATGATGTATTCGATAATGGCTAGATCTGGCCAATGTATCCTGTTTTCGATCATAATCTTTTTTTTTTTAGACGAGTACGAGGCGAAACATAACTACGGCCCCGTTGATGGAACAACAAGAAGGCGAGGCTCCATTGTCCTCATTGTTGGCTTTGATGGCTGCAGTACCAAAGAGACCTTACTATGAGTTGTTGCTGGAGATAGCGGTGAAGATCCAAAGTTATTAACTTTCGGTGGTTAATCTCAATGGGTTTGCTTCAATTTCATCTTCTGACATCTCCAGAGGTGAGGAAGCTAACTCATTAATAGTTGCATTTGGATGATAGGTGGCAATCATCAAAACTATGTTTCCACAAACCTGAACCTGACCATGGAAGTTTTTAGCACAAAGATGTTAATTGAAGTCCAAAGATTTGAACTTTGAGAAGCATTTGATGATGGGTGTTCACTGTTCAACGAAGTTTCAGTTTCGGTTCATAGCGTCCTGTTAAGTCTTGGTACTTTTTTGCATTTTTGCAAATTAAAAGATGAATTTGGGATTCAAATTCCTATGTCTCTGGAACCAAGAGATTAATTTCATTGTTAGGAGTGATAGTTGTTATAAATTTAGTGGTTCAGTATTCTAAATTTCCATATAGTGAATTTGTAATTTCCCTTGCTGGCAAGATGACTAATTTCTCAATGGATGCATCTATGGTTAAGTCTAAATTGGAAGGTAATATTGTTAATACACATCCAAATGGTTCAACTCTTGCATCCAATTAGATCAAGATTGGTGGGTGTTATGATGTTTAGGGAGAGAATTTTGATTTCAGAAGAGGAAGAGGTAGAAAGGAAAAAGAGTGAAGGGTAATAATGGTATTTTCAACAAAATTAACCTGTGATTAACGCTTTTTGTTAGTTTTGTCAAGCAGATCTAATCTTTTGTGGATACTAAGTTAGTTTTAATCTGTTATGGTTTGTTTTGTCAGCGCTCACATCTTTGATGGTCAGAAATGGTGATTTACTCTTATTGACAATTTAGAGCTAGTGTTTTTAGTAATTGTGATTACTCGAGGTTGTATATTGAATTATGAATTCTGTCTCTAAATTCTTTTCTTCTTTGTAAATTCTCCCCTTTAATACCATCTCTGGAAGACAGCGATGCTTATATTGGTGCAACATGCAATCTCTACTGGTTGGTGGATCTGGATTTGTGGTTGCATAGCCATATACCCATCTTGTAAACTAGATTGATAACTGCGTTTATGTACTTCAGTCTGACGGAAGAGCAACTTCTGTACATAGTTCTTTTGTGGATACTAAGTTGCCATAGTTCTTTTGTTTTGTTGTTGTTAGTTCTTTTGTGCAGATCTCAAAAAGTAAATGATTAAGGGTCTTTTGTTGTTTTAGGGGCTGCCTGTCCTGGAAAATGGATAGGGGTCACAAGGGTGAGAATCTGTTATGGAGTTAAAAGGGCCGCACCCAAAGGATTGTGGGAAAGGAATGGGGAAACGGGAGATGAGATAGGCACGAGTTCTATCCATATGTAAATGGGGAAACTAATGTTTTCTCATGGATCCAAACTAGTAGACTTAGAGTAAGGTATCGAAGTTAGTATGTCATGCTTATGTATTTAGTTTAGGCATGATCCATGACAGAGCATATTGATGTCATTTGATTTGTGTAGTCGTCTTTGCTTAGTAGGATGAGGCTCTGTTTTTGTTTGTGTATTATTCTATTTAGTAATGTATGTCACATCTGATTGATGGATTCTAATAATCGGCGTTTTGTGTATTAATGGGTATATTCATTTCAGATGTTTCCTCTCTGATGATACAAGGGCAGTAGGCGGCATTATTGAAAGCATTTTGCAATGTGCTCTTGATTTCCGATCTTGTCTTACAGTTGGTGTTTGGAGGACTGGAAGCAGTTGGGAAAATTTATCGGGCAAACTTTCCAAAATCAATATACCTCAGGTAATCCACGCATGAATATACATCTTCAACCTCACAACACATTGCAGGTCTGATAATTTGAGTGATAGTTTTCTCCTACAAATTACACCCACTAATCTTCCTTTTCGTCCTCTCAGCTTAATAGGCAACCAAGTAGATCACTTCAACTCAATATTGTTAATGGATTTAGCGTGGCTTGGGGAAGTTAGTTTAACCAATTGGTATAAATATTTTTGTTCATATTTTCTGGGAGCCATCAATTTTTATTATTTTTTACATGCAGAAAATGGTAAGCATAAAGCATGGATGATTAAATAGTTTTGGAGTGTCTTCCTGGATTTAAAGTACCCAGGTTGCTCTCAGCATAGCTGATCCAGCTTAACTTTCTATAAACATAAGGGTTTTAGCAGCACATGCAGTCAGCAAGTTTACATATGTCTCTCTAGTCCAAAGGGGCCTTGTTGATGTTCTCAGTACTGGTGAGATCCAATGCCATCAGAATACTCAATGGCCCTGTTCCGTGCTGTAGAAAGCATATGAGGAAATGGAACATCCAATGTGGAAAATCTTAGCCGCCTTCTGAAATGGTTGGTCCTAGTAAACATGTTGACTTGTCTGGCTGAATTTATTTTGCAGGTGCTTTCCATAAAGCAGAAGTTCGATAGAAGCCTAAAAGAATTGCACAATTGGTATATTAAGGAACCTAAACATGGGAAATTTGGGCGTCATTTCTGGGAATCTCTCGACTATAATAAATATTATTCACATGTCATCAATGAAATGGGGCAGTATGGAATCTGAAGTTCGTCAGCAGTTTCGATGAATTGATGGCTATGTACTATTAACCGAGGAGTAGAAGCTAGCCCGAAGAGTTTTTGCCCTCTGTGTGGCTGGGTGTTTTCAAAATCCTCTCAGCATTTCCAAGATACAATTGATATGGATATCTGGAATGGATATATGGTAATTGGTAAGTGCCTAGACTGATAATGAAGGCAACGAAGACGCATTTGCCCTGATGAATTTGCAGACAGCACGGCAGTACAATTGAACTGTGATGATTTCGGTTGAATTTGATGATACAATGCATTGGATGACAAGCAAATGAGGCACTGAAGGACTGCAAAGGCACTGAGGAACCAAGAATGAATGTAACACTTCTTATTTTCAGAAAATTTAAATGATGAATGAGTTATGTTTTATTTTATTAAATTCAGCTTTTTATTATAGAAATTATTTTATTGAAGGTATTTAAATTTACTTTTATGAACTAAGGAAATTAATTAAATTATCTCTAATTTTTAAATTAGAGTAGCTATTTGAAACTAATTGATGAGTTTATAAATAAATGGTATTCTCAAAATAATTAATTTTTTTGTTTTAATTATTACTCTATTCCTTACTTTTATTAAAAATTACCAAACTATCTTTATTTCTCTTTTCTCAAATTTAACCCTAATTTCAAAGTTAACTCAAACACTTTCATCTCTCACCTCACATGCTACACGCACTCACAGGAGAAGCGGAGAGAGTGAGGATCGGGAAGAAGAGAGGGGAGGAAGGGACAGTGCTGGCGGAGTTGGGAGTTGCCGTTGTCGTCGTTGTTGCGGATTAGGAAGAGAGAGGGAGAAGGAGATCGAAGGAGGGAATAGGGGAAGGAGAAAGGAAGAAACGCGAGAGAGGTGGTGCTGTCTCGCCGTCGCCTCTGGAGACCGTTCCTGACTTCGCCGGAGCTTCCACTGCCGTCATCGAGGACTCCATTGCTGCCACAAGAAGCCATCGCATGTGTAAGAGAAAGACGCGATGTATAGAATAGAGGAAGGGGACAACATCTCGTCGCTGCCGGGCCTTGTCGCTGTCGCTGGAACGGAGCTTTGTTGTCGCCGGAAGGGAGCTTTGTTGTCGTCGTCGCGGCGTACGGGGCTTTGAAGAGAAAGTGAGGAGCTTGTAGAGGAGAGAGAAACGCGATGGCCAGTGAGAGAAGGAGAGTCCCGCGAGGAGGGATGAGCTGGTACGCCTTCGCCGTTGCTGCAGGCTGCACCACCACGCCTCTGGTCGTCGGGAACGGCGCTGACGTGACCGGAAGTCACCGTTGGAAACTTTGCAATTGCCCTAGCTCCACTTTGCTTTTGCCGATTCTGTTCTTGCCGGTGAGGGTCATCGGAGATGCTGATGCTCCATCCCCTTTTTCTTTGGTAAGACTAATCTTGTTCTGCCTTGTCTTGCCATAAAGCTCTATTATTGATTTGCCATAAAGCTTTATTATTGACTTTGTCCTATCCTGCTTGATGTCCCTTTCTACCTTTGCTCAATTTTAAACTACCGTAGGGTGTTGGATTCGCTGCCATTGTTATCGTGGTTGCCCCATGTTGTTGCTACTGGGGTGGTTGTTGATGTTGCTGTAGTGAGAATTGAAGTTGTTGCTACTATCTCGATCCAAATTTTGTGCTCTTTCATTCCACTCTACTTTAACCTTTTCACCTTTTATCTTGGCACTCCGTGTTTGGTCTCTTGAGTCCCTTGAAACCAATTTGTGAATAGGCTTTACATTTATAATTGTTTGGCCTTGCATCTATAATTATTTTGATATATGGTACTTTAAACTTATAATTATACTTACAAATATTATTATCAAATAATTTTAAATTGGCTTGAATAATCGATTTACTAAAACTAAATATTTATCCTTGTTAAGTTCATTTTAATATGCACATGAGACTATATATATATTTGATGAAGTTTTATATTATTTTAAAACATTTGATTTTATTCGAATATGTATTTTTGAAGCAT
The DNA here is from genome assembly GCF_003086295.3 of Arachis hypogaea. Lineage (NCBI taxonomy): Eukaryota > Viridiplantae > Streptophyta > Magnoliopsida > Fabales > Fabaceae > Arachis > Arachis hypogaea. The sequence continues at coordinate 22,224,422 of NC_092050.1, forward strand.
TGAAGTATTGGTTGTTACTTACTTATTTTGAAGGGCAATTCACTTAAATAAAATATTTGGAGAAGAATTTTACTCAAATACAACTTTCTAAATGGCAATACGCAAATGCAATTTTTCATATAACTATAGAAATTGCTACTGATAGTAGCGGTTTAGGGGAGCACGTAAACCGCTACTAGCAGTCGTAGTTTACGTGGAAGATGGCGCTAACAGAAACCGCTATAGGCAGTAGCGGTTTCTGTGGAAGGAAGCTTGGTCATAAACTGCTACAGGTAGTAGCGATTTATGTGTTGTGATGCGTGAATGTAAACCGCTAGTGGAAGCTAGTTGCAGATTCCTCATTTGGTGTGGAGTTGGAATTTTCTTAGAGAGAGAAAATTCTAGAGAGAGGGAGGAGCACTTTGAAAGTGGATTCGGGTTTTCTCAGTGCTGACCATCAATTGGACATCATGGCAGATGAATAGAGCTTGTGCCGACTGAACGGCGTTGCCCATATTGCCAGTACCATTATCGACGAGGTTAACTTTGTTTTATTTTTTCTAAATATTAGAATTTGTTAAATAGAATATAGTATATATGGTATAGGAGCTAGAATTTATAATTTAACGTTTATAGTTGAGTATTAGACATTGGATTTTAGGATGTAGAATGTACTAGGGGTGAACATCCAAAAACCAAAATGTCGTTAACCGGATAAAAAATTATAAGTTCATAACCACATTTTGTTAACTAACTCAACATAACAAATTTAAAATCATATCCGTATTTTTCAAAATTGGTTAACCAAAACCAAATTTAAAAAATCGATTTTTAACTGGTTAAACAAAACCAGAACCAAATTTTAAAAAATTTTAATTTCAATTTTTTATTTTAAAAATTCGATTTTTAAAAAAACATTTTTTTAAGAAATAGGTTTTTTTGGTCCAAAAACCGGTTTTTATCCAAAAAGGGTTTATGTTTACAAAAACTAGTTTTTTAATTCAAAAACCAATTTTTTTTCAAAATCAGTTTTTATTTTTATAACTGACTAAAAATCGGTTTTTAAATTTTATAACTGGTTAATAACCAATTTTATCATATAAAACCAATCTGGTTAATTAGGATTTATAGTTTAGGGTGTTAGATTTAATGCGGATGTTATTCCGTGTTTATGCATGTATGAAGTAGAATAATTTTTAATTATTTAGTATTAATACGTTTTGAATTTTTTTAATTATTTAATAAATTAATGATTTAACAATTTGAATTCTTAATTAAATAATAATTTAATTGCTTAATTGTTTAGTTGTGGTATTATTTATTTATTTGGTCTAATAGTTAGAGCTTTTCGTGTATCAGGTAGAATTTAACTGCTGTGTGTATATCTTTCCTGCATGGTGCGTTCAGTGGCAACAAAATATGCCTATACATGAACAAATCATACCTTATTTAGAGAGGACTGGTTTGTACCACTTGGCCAGGCTAAACAGTCGTTAGTTCTAGTTGGATGAACCTATGGTCTGTGCGTTAATTGAGAGGTGGCGTCTCGAGATGCACACTTTTTTGTATGCTTTTTGGAGAGTGCACCATGACGCTGCAAGATGTGACGTTTCAGCTTGGGTTGCCTGTTGATGGAAAAGCCGTTAGTGAGTGTCTGGCAAAGTTTGAAAAATTCATAGAGGGTGGCCGACCAGCTTGGGAATGATTTCAGGAGTTATTCGGTGAGCTGCCACCGCCAAATAAGGTCAAGCAGATGACAATCCACTTCACATGGTTCCATGAGAGGTTTAGGGTGTTACCAGCAGATGCGACCGAGGATATTGTTCGCATATACACACGTGCCTATATCATGGAGTTGTTATCCACTCAGTTATTTAGGGACAAGAGTGTGAACCGGGTTCATATTCGGTGGTTGCCCTTTTGTGGCGAATCTTGATGACATGGACAGTTATAGCTGGGAGTCCGCCGCATTGGCATAGTTGTATCGATACATGTGTCGGGTGGCGAATAAAAATGTTATCAACTTGGTAGGTCCTCTCCAACTGCTATAGAGTTGGATCTTCTGGCGATTTCCCTCTTTGAAGCCTTCCGGGTTTGAGAATTTTTCATTTCCGTTGGCATCCAGATATTCTTTATTTGTTTGAAGTTTATAAAATATTATATGTCGTGTTATACCTTCATTAAACCGCTTACTATCATTCAGGTGGGCAGCATACTTACCACCAAATGTTGGAAAGAAGCAAAGGATTATAAACTATCGTGTTGCATTAGATCGATTGAGCACTCGAGATGTAAGTTTCATGTCTGTGGTTGGTTTCATTAGTTGGGGTTCATCATTTTGACTATATATACGTTCTGTTCTAACGTTCAAGAATGTTTAATTTTTAGATTGTATGGGAGCCTTACTCCGGCCTCGACGTACTTGCTGTAGTTCATCCTGAGATACTTATGGAGGAGCATTGTCGGTTATGGCGAGCAGTTACCAGCCTGATATATTTTGCCATCATTGAGTGGCATCAAGTTGATAGGGTGGTCCCATAGTTTGGCGGTGTGAAACATGTTCCTGAGGGGGCTTTGAACATAAACTGGCTGCATGCTAAGGACGGTAGGGTCAGAGATAGGTGATTTCGCCATTACTATCAGGTATGGCATTTACACTGGCAGAACATAGTTGATTTCGTCCTTACTATCGACAGAGTGCCTAATCCATGCCCCTCTACTGAGTTCTTAGATTGGTGGCACCGGGAGGCGCACAGGGTTCTTTTCCCCAGATCCGCATTCGCGGATCCTAGGCACGAGGAGATACCGGCCGAGGCCTTTCAGAGAGGGTCGTCATAGGCACCACCAAGAGTACAAGTGCCCGACATGCCGGACAACAGGCATGTCAAGAGACGCCATTGTATTGGTGCCCTGGACACTGGTCAGGAGTTGCGATGGTTAAATGATATGATGCAGGAGGATGAGGCAAGTGGGGACGGGGGAGGTATTGGCGAGCACCATGTTCGTCGGGCCAATGCTAGATGTAGGGGGCTGGTGGTGGTACCCAGATTGGTGGTGGGACTAGTGGAGACACAAAGACTGGGGCTGGGGGTGGGACATTCACAGTTGGATCCAGTTCTCAAGCATTCCACGATAGTGCACAGATGCATGCTGATCTCGGTACCACTACGATGACCATGGACATAGACGATCAGATGGGTAGTTCACAGTTCTACGCAGAGTTCGCGACCATCATAGGGATGATGACGGACATCTCCAAGTCCAGGTTGATGCACCTGCTTACCATCCGCAGATGCCGGATATCCAGCCCGATACCCCAGCTTACCATCCATAGATGCCAGATATCCAGGTTAAGGCACTAGAGTATCAGGCACCGGACTATCAGGCACAGTACATGGTCGACTTGAACGAGTTTGCAGGTAGCTCGTATGACACATGGTTCACCATGGGCCGAATGCCCCAATCTACATTTGGAGTGGCCCCGCCAACTGACGAGGTAGCACATGAGCCCCATCGACCTACTAGAGTGAAGCGTCCTCCCCGATGTGGCATAGGTTCTCATTTACTTGGTGCATTCGGGGACGATGAGCAAGATGATGGCGAAGATTAGATCCTGGTCTTGTGCTGGTTTCATTAGTTGTTTTCCGCTTATGTTATATATTTATGTCCATGACTGTATGACTTTATATTTATTTCGGCTGTTATGTTTTATACTTATGTGTTATGACTGTATGATTATATATTTGCATTAGCATTATCGGTTATGTTTTATTTTTATGTTGATGACTGTTTGACTTTAATTACCCGCTTACAATTACTACATTACATGATCTTCGAACTGTTTTTTGTTAGAGGAAATCAATTTTAACGTTATTACCAACAACACGTTACCATACAACTGATATGAAAAAAAATACATCATTACAAGATAACAAAGTACTAATGCATTACCTAAAACAAGAACAAATGCAAACCTTACTACTGCGACATCCTTACATGTAGGATTGAACAACTAAATAACCAAGATGAACAACAACTACTGCATAACCTAATACAAAGTGATGAAAACATCTAAATCTGGGACCCGGCCGTCGAGCCTCGTTGAGGGCAACTCCTACGAGTATGGCTGGGCTGTCTGCATAGGCCACATCACTTCGGTCTACTAGGGTCAGCGTCATCCATGTTGTTGTGGATCCTGGTGAATCGTTGTCGCCCTTCTCTTGCACGTCTCATATTAGGGTCAGGGATGACAATCGGTCCATCATATAGGGGGCAAAGCCCTTCTGGAATACAAGGTGAAAAGCCCATTTGATACACCTTGAATACCTCAGACATGCTGTAGGAGTAGTTACCTGTAGGAGTAGTCTCCACCACGGTATACTCAGACTGATGCCTGTCGAACAGTGTAACTGTGAAGCACCTTGAATCCCTCAAGTTCCGCTCAATGGCTTTCACAAGCGCGTGGCCAAACCGGTGCCCAGATCCTAGTTGTGCCTTTACCGTCAGACCTCGAACAAGAAACAGCTCTGCAAGCCTCAGATATGTCGACTTCACCAACAAAGTCACTAGTAGATTCCTTGTGCCCTTCAAAACTGAGTTAACGCACTCAGATATGTTGGTCGTCATGTGGCCATATCGTCTGTCGCCATCCTTGTACTGTGTCCACCTCTCGTACTCCATCCTGTTTGTCCAATCACACATGGCCGGATTTTCAGTTCTCATAATATCAAACCAATACTAAAACTCGGCTTCTGTCTTCGCATAAGCAGCATTCACTAGTAGCCTCCTTGCATCCTGCCCCCTTGAAGCTGAGAGTGAAATTGGCGGCAACATGTCAAATGCAAAATGCTCGATAAGCATGAGGAGGTAGCCAAAGACTATCAGGTGCGTCTAGTGCAGCCTTGATGCCGTTATGCTTGTCAGATATCACCAGAATACCTGGTTGTAGAGTCACATGTCTTCTCAGGTTGGCCAGAAAGTATGCCCAAGACTCTACATTTTCTCCTTCCACAAGTGCAAACACAATGGGCAAGATATTTGAGTTTCCGTCTTGAGCAATAGCCAGCAGCAAAGTCCCTCCATACTTGCCATACAAGTGCATACCGTCAATACTGACTAGCGGTTTGCAGTGTCGGAAAGCCTCAATACAGGGAGAAAATCTCCAGAAAAGACGATGAAAGTAGATAGTTGATTCATCAACCTGATCACCCACTCTAACGGAGAGGTCTTCAACAGAGCAATCGTACCCTCCATGGTGGATGTCACCCCAAGGATCCAACAGAGCAACTCGCCATAAGACTCATCTCAGTCACTGTAGATCTATGCTATTGTCTTCTGCTTCGCCATCCAGACCTTCCTGTAGCAAGGGCTGAAACCATAGGTTGCCTTAGTTGCTTCCTATAACACTTTAATCGTAACCGACGCATCCGCTCTGACCAACGAAAAGATCCTCTCACATATGACATGATAGTCAAGCTGTCTATGATCGCTCGATATCGATGTGGCCAAACACGTGTGTGGTCCGTTGTACCTCCTAACTTCCCAAGTGCTCTTCCTTTGTTAGAGCGTGATACGAATCATGCACGTGCACCCTTTGCCGAACTCATTGCATCTCCCATGGTATTTGAGATGGTCTGAATTCATCACCCTGTACTCAACTCCACGCCAGATCAACATAGCTTCCTCCTTACTCTGGAAATATTGGCCAATCTGAAATTCCGTTAGAGCAGTTGCATCATGCAGACCCTAACCCCCAAAGGTTGCATCGACGTCCGCCTGTTGGCCTATGGCTTCCAAGTTCAAGGTTGACAAGTGTGGAGGATATTGTTGTGTGCCGAAATCCAATGGCCTATGGGGTATATGTGTATTGCTCGGAATATCATCATCATTGTCCCCAACAATGTCGACCGGGTCATCATCCAAATCATCGTCCCGCATCGCATTTTCAACTCGATCCGGTCCAGTCTCAACTTCAAAATCAGGAACACCACGAGGCATACTAGCAGTACCAACCGCAACACATGGAGGATCAGGGATCGGACAAGAAGGTGCTACCACATGCATCAACGTTGAGGCACCACCCATCGTCGTCGACTGAGGATTCGGCTCTGATGCCCCTATCACAAACGTCTCATACTTCACACCTCACACCAGCTGACACAACAGCAATGGAAATCTTCTAGGACATCTTTTTTACCCATTTTGTCCCACACACACCGAGCTTCTATAATTTGCTGTTTTTAATCTCTGCCAACGTACTCGACGACCGGATAGAAAGGCTAAGCGGTTTCCTATCCGTAAATTTAACACCGTGTCTTTTGCTTTTCTGAATTTTCCCAGAGTAATGTACTAGAGCTAGAAAACTCTTCTCACCATCCATTTGTAAAAAATGACACTCCACTACTACCTCGATGCCTTGGAGAGGTCTATATAGCCAAGCACCATATACATAGATTACACATAAATCGCTACTACCTGTAGTAGTTTATGACCAGGCCACCTAACACAAAAATCGTTGCTGCCTATAGCGGTTTCTGTTAGCACCACCTTCCACGTAAACCGCGGTTGCCAGTAGCGGTTTACGTGCTCCCCTAAACCACTACTGCCAGTAGCAGTTTCTATAGTAATATAAAAAATTGCATTTTGGTATTGCCATTTAGAAAGTTGTATTTGAGTAAAATTCTTCTCCAAATATTTTATTTAAGTGAATTGCCTTATTTTGAAATTGTGAAATATGTTTGAAATGCCTTAAGATTGAAAAAATATGATTGAAAATAATTTGGATAAGAAAGTATTATTTGATTTGATTTACTACCTCATATATTGAAAGATTCAAGAATATGTAATATTTGAACTTATATGTTTTGAATTGGTTTGGGAGACTCGTATTAGAAAATCGTAATTAACGACGGTCATGACGTTAACCTAGATACATCTGACTCAGACTTCAGCTAGCAGGGGCGTTGCTAGCCTAATGTATAGGCCACACGTTGGATCTGTTATTCCGTACGGACACACAAGAGGAAATGGCTACCTTAGAGGTGGAGCTGCCAAAGTGGACTATTTGATTTGATTTCTGTATGAGAACTCCCTTATTGATTCACTTATTCATATAAATTCTTATTTTCTAAATAAAATTATTTTTATGATAATATTTATATAGTCTCATGTTAATTATAGATGTATTGTCTAATTATTGAATTGCAAAACTTACTCCATTTTCAAAAGAAAATTTTTTTTTTCAAGAATAAATTTTTAATTATGTGAGCATTTTTATTCAAAAATAATAATCTGCAATGAGTACCTATTTTACTAAATACTTAAACGTTATCTGCTCTATATATCATAAACAGAATTCATTTCTATTAATTTATTTTATTTTTTATTAAAAATATGTAATTATTTATTTTAAAATTTATAAATTTATTTAAAATATTTATAATATTTTAATTTATTTTATAATCGAATTTGTTAAGCTTATTAAGGGATTATTTTCATTTTAGGTCGTGACAATGAAAACGACTGAGACAGAGCACAAGACATCTTTGGCCATCTTAACTATTGCTACAATTTCAAGTACCTTGATCTTGTTGCAACGATTTCCATAGCTGATAACCCCAAAACCGACTATCATGTTTCACCAGATGATGACTCGACCGTTCTTATATTTTGCTTGTTTTGACTGCTTGACAAACAAGAGAGAGAGAGTGAGATCCAACTAAAAATAGAAAAAATCTAGGGCCAACAATTTTTTAAAAAATTGGCTAGTATTTAATTATAAAAAAATTAAATGATTCTACATTATTAGATTTAATCTCACAAAATTAAAAATATTATTAATAACTAATTATTGATTACAAAACACAAAAATTACTGACATCTAACACTTTTTCTAAAAATATATTAGAATATTAGGCGATGATGGTAGTGTATGTGCTTATGAATTTATTTACTTTTAAAATTCCTTTTTCATTATGGACGGTAAGGAAGCCCGAATCATATTAAGAGGATTTTTTTCCCCAGGAAGGGTATAATTTATTTTGCATTTGACATATGTAAAATACAAAAATTTAAAATTTAATTTTAAAATGATCGCTAAGTAAGGGTAGAAATAGACGATATTTTATTCTTAGCAGGTCTGTAAGAAGATTTGTTGCTTGTTATAGGTTATTTATTAAGAGAAATACTAGGTGTATTAGAGCACCTCCAATGGTGAGTTTTTCTTTGACTTTTTTCTGACATATAGGAACTCTAACCATTGGAGAAGAGAAGGAGTGAGTTCCCGCACAAGGATCAAGGTAAGGGAGTCCCTCTAAGCAGGAACTCAAATTAACCAATAACAACTTGCCATTTGGCAAATTATTATAAAAAAAAATAATAATATAAAATCTGAAATAATTAAATAATTAAATAATAATTAAATTAGTAATAATTATAATAAAAATTATATTTTTATTTAATTAATAATTTATATTAATTATTTAAATAATAATTAATTAAATAATTAATTAGATTAAATAATTAAGTTTTTATTTAATTATTTATTTATATTATAATTAATATTGAATATTATTTATATTATTATATTAAATTATAATTAATTAAATTTACTTACATTAAAAAATAAATTTAATTTTTATACCTTATAAAATAATTTTTAGTTGAGTTGGTTATTTTTATTTTTAAAATTTAAAATGCTAATGATATTATTAAAATTAGCAGTTGTAAACACAAAACTATAAATTAGTATAATCTTGAATTATATATTGTGTATTATTATTATATATGAATTTATTTAATATTAATATCTTTTAATAATGAATTATTTTTAAATTTATAAATTTAAATAATATTATTGAAAAAAATTAATTATATTAATTTTAAGTATTTTAATTAATTAATTAAGTGGGACCACAATAAGGACTAAAGTTAGTTCCTCCTAATGAAGAAGAGAGAGATGCTTTGAGTTCCTATTTATTGTTTATGACCCAAAAGCTGATGTGGAGTTACTTTTTATGACAGGTGGGCCATAAACAGGAACTGGGATGAGTTCCCTACTGGAGATGGTCTTAGAGCCCGTTTGGGAACGCACAAAAGTTACTTTTTTTTACTTTTGAATTATGAAAAGTTACGATAAGCGTGTTTGGCACTATTTTTAAGAAGAGCTTTTAACTTCTCGAAAAGTTAATTTATAGCTTTTGGAAGAGGTAAAAATAGATGACTTTCTCCTTTTTGATAAGTCATTTTATCACTTCCGTGAAAAAAAATTGATTTCAAAACAAAAAAATTTACTTTCGTTCTTGATTCTGTGGAAAAATGTTTCATGTTTCTGCTGGAAATACTGGCCATCCACCACCATTTTCAGTCAAGGTTCCATCTTCTAGAAGCACTGGCCTTCCACCATCATGCTCACGCAATGTTCCATCTACTGGAAGTGTTGGCCTTCCACCACCATTTTCACGTAATGATTCATCTGCTGAAAGTATTGACCCTTCACCACCATCTTCTGTTCCATCTGAACCAGCATATATTTCTTCCAGGTATTTTTTTTTTATCATTTTATCATTCTATTTTTATTATTAAATTTGTATTGAATATTTTGTATGCTATAAAATCTCACTTTTAATTTTATTTTTTTATATGTGAATTTAATTTTAATTTTTTTATATGTGATTTTATTTTTATACAATTTGCTATTATTTTTATAATTAGTTTTATAATTTTCTTTTTTTTTTATGTTCTTCCCCAACAAATTCATGAAAGTGGCAAGTCCGAAAGAAAATTTAAAGCTGATTGGAATGAATTATTGGTGCTTGTATGGCTTTACACAATTTTATTCGACGGAATGGCACAAGCGATGAACAATTTGAAGAATTCTATGAAAATTTTGATCTTATGGGTGAAGGTGAAGGTGAAGTAGAAGAACCAGTTTCTAATGATATTACGTGGGAAGAACCGAATGCTGAAAGTACTAGAAAAATGGAACTAATTAGAGAACAAATAAAGAATCAATTGCCTGATCGATTGTAATTTTAGTGATTTGATTATGTAAAATTAACCTTCAATAATGGAAAGTATTTGTTATTATCGTTATTTTAATATCCATTCTCTTATGTTAAAAAAATTGTATTTTTTGAGTTATTTATCCAAACACTACAACTTTAAAATAAGTACTTCTATAGTTAAAAATCCAAACACAAAATAACTTATTTATAAGCTACTATTAATAAAAGTCCTTATACTTTAAACTCCTTTTTCAAAAGAACTTATTTAAATTATTTACCCAGGGCCTAAGTATTTTTGAATAAAGTCTTTAACTAAGTTTGCTTTTTTTCTTTTTTTACTTATTCTTTATCGTCCTTCTCTTTTTCTCATTTGTTATTATCATTGTTATTTTTTTTTGTACATTTTTTTCAATGTGTCGTTGTCACCACTACTATCGTCATCATCACCATTTTTTTTATATTTTTGATGTTATTGTTGATGTTGTTTAATTTCTTTTTTTTTCTTTTTGATCCTCTTTTATTATCATTATCATCGTCTTCGTCATTTTCATCTTCTTCTTCTCCTATAAATGTTACGAAAATTAGAGTACATAAATTTTTATGCATATTGCATAACACATAAATTTTAGTGCACAACATACAAATTTTAGTATATATCACAAAAATTTTGAAGGATCACATGTCTAAAATATTGACACTCAACTAATGAAATATGCGCAGTACATAAATTTTAATGTGCAGCACACAAATTTTTAGAAGACTATATATTTGGAACATTGACTCACCCAACAAATAAAATACAATCGTAGCAAAATTTGTATACTATGTGTAAAAATTTCTGTACTATATACAAATATTTATGTGCTATATGCAAAAATTTGTATACTATACCAATGAAATACGCATAACACATAAATTATGGTGTACATCACAAGGATCTTGGGACATAACACAAATTTTGATGTGCATCACATAAATTTTTGAAGGACTACATACTCAAAATATTAACTCATTCAACTAACAAAATACATTTGCAGTAAAATTTTGTGTGTTATATGCAAAAATTTGTATATTATATCGATAAGTTTGTGTTATGTGCAAAATTTTATGTGCTATAGAAAGTGCAGAAGAAGAGAAATAGTACATGTGTCTGACGTATGCTAACGTTTTTTTTGCACTGAAGTTGCACCAATTTGATTGGACTTGGTTACAAAAATACTAGTATATATAGTATCACTTATTTATTAAATACTAAACCTGACTTCTTGTGAAACTTGTTAAAAAACTTGATAATTTTAAAAAATAAAAATAGCAAAATAAATAAAATCATAGATATTAAATATATTTAAAAACAAAAATGTATAAATGCCATTAGAAAAAAAATAACTTAGTGGATAAAAGTTTCTAAATAACATAAAAATATAAATTTAAACTCTCACCATTATATTTTATAGTATAAACAAATTATATATTTATATATTTTTACTTCACGGGACCATGTTAGTCTAACATGTTAAAAAGGCTATTTTTTTTGGTAAAAAAAGAGAGGCTATTTTATATGTCTGAGCTTGGCTTACTAAAATATTTAATCTTTTAAAATATTCTAGGCTTGAGTTTATTTTCTGTCAGGTCAGGTGAGACTAAACTAAACAAAAGTCAGGCTGTAGGCTCTTAGTATGTTACTTGGCCTTTTTCACCCTTACCCCCTAAGGAGAATAGATGAGAACAGTAATATATAATAAAGCAAAACTTTAACATAGTCCAAGCAAATCTATAAGGTTGCGTTTCGAAGAGGGACTAAAACTAAGAGATCAATACAAGAAAATAGAGATTGAGAGATCTTTGTATTGTATTTGGTGTAAAATGTACTGAATTGAGTTATGTTTCAGTATCATGTTTAATTTAAGATAAATAATTAAAAATGGAAAATGAAAAAGTAGATTTAAAATTTGAAAAGTTAAATAAGAGTATTTTTTTAAAGAAATGTTAAAATTTCAGTCTCTGTCTCAAAAAATTTTAGTCTTATGTATCCCCTTTTTAGAGGTACTGAAAGAACTGAAATTTTGTGTCCTGGGATTGAAATTTTAGTTTTAGTTACTGGTCATCAAACATAATATCCAGTTCTAGTCGGTTGTTCCTGAGCATGACGGGCGGCGGCAGAAGAGCAGCTAAGTAGACGAAGACCAATGACTGACGGCAAGCTCGAGCAAGACACACCGATTGTTGAACGAGGAAAAAGCGCAGACGACCGAACAAAGACATGGTAGTGCTTGAGTGCAATGGCCGCCGGCGCTAATTCTCACTCCTTGTGGCGGCGGGGAAGACTTCTATGACCTAGGGTTGTGATTTGGGGTGGGGGGACTGCAGTGTAGAGGAATGGGAGGCACCTAGGACTTCACTGAGGTGAGGAGAACCTGGTGCTTTCTGTGAAACGGCTTCGTTTCATGAGAACCGGCCAGATTCTGGTTCGATCAGACCGACCAGTTCTCAGCCAGTTCAACAATTTTCTATCGGTTTTCAGGATAACAGTTTTTGATATTGATCTGAACCGCAATAATGTCTGAGTCATAGTTGGATCAGTTGGACCGTCTGGTCCGGTCTAATTTTTAAAACCATATTTACAACGTTGCCATCATGTCCACTTAGTATTAATTAAGCTGACTTGCTGCTATGTAACTGTTGTAACTGTTACAACTTACAAAAGAAAAAACAATTAACTTACTGCTATAAGAGGAAACTAGCAAACTAATTGCTGTAAAGGGAAATTAACAAACTATCTGATAACTATGAGTCTATGACATAGTTTGAGAGGGCTTGATAATATGAAAGGGTATAGCTCTATAAAATATATACAAAATAAATGCAAATTAAATTTTAGGAGTAGTTTCTTAAAATTTTAACAAAGGTTGGAGATAAAAATAATGTTTTATCCAATAAATTAAGGCAATAATTCAAATATTGTTTTAATTATAAATAAATTATTATTTTAATTTAAAATTTTTAATTTTTAACAAAATTTAGTTTGGCAAAATGTAATATTTTTTATGGGTAGAAAATAACTTAGGCATTTAGACCAAACTTTTTCTTGGAATATTTGAAAATACATGAAAAAAAAAGAGAAAATAATTTGATTTCTACGTATTTTTCAATTTTTAAAAATTATTTTGCCCAAAGAGGTTACCAAAAAATAAATTTTACTTAATGTAAACTTATCAAATTTAACGAATGAAGTCTTGCAAAAATTGTTTGAAAATTTTTATATATAAAAAGCTTTTTAGTGTAATGTTCCAAAATGAGATTTGTCGGTAAAATCCAGAAATATGAAAATAAAGTTCTGGCATCCTGTGAGATTTTTTTTAAAAAAAGCTTGAAAATTTCTTAGTTCTGAACTTCTGATGTTGCCAAATTCACCACATACCCATCCCAAAAATGTTTCTCCATTTTTTTCCGGTAGATTGAATTTAGAAAGATTTTTTTTTGTTTCTCGCACTTTACAAAAAAAAATTCTTTATTTTTTTAAATTCAACTACAGGTATATCTTTTATAATAAACACTAATTTAACACTAATATTTTCTTAACAATCATATACAAGTTTATTTTATTTTGTTAATTAAAAAATAATTTAAATACATATTTAATTAATAACAACTGTGTTTTTATACGGATATTAAGAATATGTCTTTGGTGTATGAATAATATTTATATGAGAAAAATGACAAATAGGTCTCTGACCTTTTGTCCCTCGGACATTTTCATTCTTGACCATTGAAAAATACTTTTAAGTCTCTAACCTTCACAAAGCTTAGACGGATCAGTCCCTTCGTCCAAATGCCTCCGTCAGGGACTGATCCGTCCAAATGCCTCTTTCAGGGACTGATCCGTCCAAGTTTTGTGAAGGTCAGGGACTTAAAAGTATTTTTCAATGGTTAGGGACGAAAATGTCCACGGGGCAAAAGGTCAGGGATCTATTTGTCTTTTTCTCTATTTATATATATTTTTAGTTTTTATTAATATACCAGAAGCATTGAAATTTATTCCATTTGAAAATCAGATTTCTAGCGGTTTTTAAAATATTTTCAGTGTATTTTATTGTATTTTGTAAGATTTCGAAAACTGAACTGATTAGTAAACCGATAAAAATATTAATTTAAAAACTTAATGATTCAATTGCGTTGAACTGTAATTGAACTGATTTAATTAAATATAAAATAATATATTAAAATTTTTAATTTAGTGATCACTGTCTCATTGTTCCATACTTCTATCTTCAAAATAAAAAAATTTTAACTAATTTTACTCATTAACAAACCAACAACCAATAAATAAATTTAGAATTGTTGTAAAATAAATAAATAAAGAATAGGAAATAAAGAAATAAATAAATTTCATCATGATTAGAAGATGTTGCTGCTATCGTCTGTTTCATGAACCTCCATGATATAGCTGTACCACCATATATGAATAGGTATACTATTTGAAATCTTCCTTTGTATAGATCAGACAATTATCCATCATCTGCATAGCCAACTAATTGTAATTTGGATTCATATGGATAAAACAAACCCATATTAACTGTTCCACGAAGATATCGAAAAATTTGTTTGATTCCATTTCAATGTCTTCTGATTAGAGAGGAACTATACCTTGCTAGTAAATTCACCGCAAATGATATGTCAGGTTGTGTATTATTAGCAAGATACATCAGTGCTTTAATGGCACTAAGATATAATACTTCAGGATCAAGGATATCTTCATTTTCTTATTTAGGACGGAATTGATCATTTTCCACATCCAAAGATCTTACGATTATTGGGGTACTTAATGGATGTGACTTATCCATATAAAATCTCTTCAAAATCTTTTTTGTGTATGTTGTTTGATGAATAAATATATCATTTTTTGTATGCTCGATCTGCAGGCCAAGACAGAATTTAGTCTTTTCAAGATCTTTCATCTTAAACTCTTCTTTTAGAGCTTTTATAATTATTGGAATCTCTTCAGGGATTCCAATGATATTTAAATCATCAACGTACACAACAATTATAATGAATCCAAATGCAGATTTGTTTATGAAAACACATGGGCAGATATCATCATTCTTGAATCCGTTTTTGGCCAGATACTCAGTAAGACGATTATACCATATTTGTCTAAGATTGTTTTAAACCACATAAAGATCTTTGCAATTTGACTGAGTATAACTCCTGTGAATATTCATTGGATGCTTTAAATATCTTTAATCCTGACTTTCATATAGATATCACGATTTAATGATCCGTATAAGTAGGCTGTTACCACATCTATTAAATGCATATGTAGTTTATGGTATTGCGGGTAAACTGACCAAATAACGCAATGTTATTGCATCCACTACAGGGAAATATATTTCTTCATAATCTATACCGAGCCTTTGTGAAAAATCTTATGCCACAAGTCGAGCTTTGTAGTGTACAACTTCATTTTTCTCATTTCGTTTTCTCATAAATACCCATCTATATCCAATAGGTTTTACATCTTCTGGTATACGGACTACAAGTTCAAAGACTTTACATTTTGCAAGTGAGTCTAACTCAGCCTTCATAGCTTCTTCCCATTTTGGCCAATCATTTCTTTGTCGAAATTCTTCGACTGTTCTTGGCTCAAGATCCTTACTTTCATGCATGATATTTAATGTCACATTAAATACAAATATTTCATTGACAATTGTCTTATTTTGATCCAATTTTTCTCCTGTAAAGACATAATTTATTGAGATTTCATCATTTTCATAATTTTCAAGTATTTGAACGTCTTCTGGCGTCAAAACTATATCAGAATTTTGGACAACAACATGTGTCTTTACTATGTCTTTATCTTTTTCAACAGGAATAGTATTTACCTCTTTCTTTTTCGAGGATTTTTGTCTTTGAAAACGACGGGCCTTCCACATTTTTTATGTGAATTTGTTTCGGTGGCCATTTGTCTGACTGAGACATCAATTCGAATTGGAGCCTTTTCAGTTGGTATATAGGATTTAGTTATCCTTTTCGTATCAGAAAATGTATTAGGCAATTCATTTGCTATTTTTTGTAAATTTTTGAACTTATAGTTCACATTGTCTTGATCGAGGATCTAAATGCATCAAGGATGATGCATTCCGATTAAGTTTCTTTTTAGGAAGCTTATTCTCTCCCCGCTAATGTTGGATATTTTGATTCATCAAAATGATAATCTACAAATCGGATTTAAATACATCTCCAATTTGTATCTCAAGATACCTCACTATAGAAGGTGGTGCAATGAGAATATATATTGCACACCCGAATATTCTTAAATAGAAAATATTTGGCTGCTGGCCAAAAGCTAATTACATAGGAGAGAATTGATGGTAACTTGTTAGTCTCAAACGAATAAGTGCTGTGGCATGTAAAATAGCATGCCCCAAACCGAGGTTGGGAGATTTGTTCTCATGAGTAAGGGTCTAGCAATTAATTGGAGGTGTTTAATAAGTGATTCTGTTAAAACTCATTTTGTGTATGAACATGAGCTACTAGATGTTCAATGCTTATTCCGTTAGACATACAATAAGCATAAAGGCTTGGGAAGTGAATTCACCAGCATTATCAAAATAAATTGCTTTTATTGAATTTTCTGGAAACTATACTTTTCTAGTTTATGAAAAAGATCCACATAGTGGATGAATAAGTCCACATATATCGCCTTGAATCTTTTCTAGGAATTCAGGGGACTCAAATTCAGTCTTTACTGGTGATGGCCTTAAAATTAGTTTTCCTTGAGAACATGCAGCACAACAAAATTCACTAGATTTAAGAATCTTCTGGTTCTTTAGTGAATGTTCATGAGAGTTTTCAATAATTCTCCGCATCATGGTTGTTTCTGAATGACCCAATCGATCAGGCCAAGTTATGAATTCATTTGGGTTAGTAAACTTCTGGTTTACAATGGCATGTGATTCGATTGCACTAATTTTAGTATAATATAACCTAGATGAAAGTGAGGGTAAATTTTCTAATATAATCTTTTTATTTGAATCATGAGTTGTGATACATAAATACTCATGATTTTCCTCATTCGTTGTTTCTATATGATATCCATTCTGGCGAATATCTTTAAAACTCAACAAGTTTCTTAGAGACTTGGTAGACAATAGTGCATTATTTATTATGAATTTTGTTCTTCCGGAAAATAAAATTTATAACTCTTCCAAAGCCTTCTATCACATTGCCTGAGCCAATATTAGTATTAACATATTCTTCTTTTGGTACAAGATGAGTAAAATATATATTACTTTTGAGAATGGTATGCGAACTTATACTATTCGCAATGCAAACATCTTCACTATATGTCCTTACCATTTTTTTCAAAGACATAATAATAATAAAATGAGTAAAATTATATGCGCAGTAAAATTATTTTCTTGATTGTTTTCTAAGAAGTACTGTACATAGTATCATATACTAAAAATTTATTATTATTATTACTATTTTAGAACTTGGCATATTTAGTAATTTTGAAATTCATAAACATAAATATTTTATTAAACATTATTTATATACATCATACTTGAAATTCAAATACATAGGAAATAAAACTTAAAATTTTTTTACATTATTTATTTACATAAGTACTGAACCCAAATTTCAAACTTTTTCATCATTGATCAAATGACCAATATTTCGTTCAGAATCCTCAAAGAAATCAGATATTTTATAATGAGTGGTATAATTTTTAGCAGCATCCTTTGAAACAAAATTCGTCTCCTTTCCTTTGTCGTCCTTTTTCAAGGATGCTTGATAAAGATCAATTAGGTGCCTCGAGGCGACCAATGGCCCTTTCCACCACAATGGAAATATTTATCCTTTGTTGATTTATTTTACCCATTATTTTTTTCTTTATCCCACTTCTGGTGAGATCCTTTTTTGTGAACAAAATTTTTCTTCCTTCCATAATTTTTCTTGTTACCAAAATTGTCATTTACCTTTTTTGGGGTTATGATTTGTTGCATTTGCTTCAGGAAATGGGGTGACGCCAGTTGGGTGCACTTCATGATTTCTTAAGAATAACTCATTGTGGCGTTCAGCAATAAGAAGGAAAGAAATTAACTCAGAATATTTTTTAAATTCTTTTTCTTGATACTGTTGCTGCAGGAGTACATTCGATGCATGGAAGGTTGAGAAAGTTTTCTCTAACATGTTATTATCAGTTATCTTTTTCCCACATAATTTCATTCATGAGGTAATTTGGAACATTGTTTAATTGTATTCATTTATGGATTTAAAATCTTCTAGACGTAAGTGCGTCCACTCATATCGGGCTTAAGAAAGTATCACTATCTTTTGATGATTATACCTTTCTTCAAAATTTTTTCGCAAATCTGCAGGATCTTTTAGTGTGAGATATTTATTTTTCAATCCTTCGTCAAGATGACGACTAAGAAAAAGTATGGCTTTGGCTTTATCCTTCTGGGATGCATTATTTTCAGCCTCAATGGTATCTCCAAAATCCATTGAATCAAGATGGATTTCAGCACCTAGTATCTATGATAAGTAGTTGTTTTCAGATATATCAAGAGTATTAAATTCAAGATGAGAGAGCTTCGACATAATGAAAATTTATTACCTGAGTTTTTCTAAAATTTGATCAGAATCTCGTGCTGATAACGTGTTGTAAAATAAATAAATAAGGAAGATAAAATAAAGAAATATAAATAGAAGACTCTAATATTAATATTCAACAATATTATTATCTCAGTATAATAGAAGTAATTCACATATTTACTAATATTATATTGTAACTTAAATTCACATAGAGATAGAGAAAGAGAGAGAGTTTATATTGAAGTGTATAAAGAGAGAGAAAGAGAGGAATATTTGTTATTGTTATTGCTGTGTTGTTTCAGAGATTTCTTCCACTATTTATATACTAATGAAGGACACTGTTTTCGAACTTTATTAAATACAATCGCTCTTGGTAACTTGAGTCTTATGATAAATGGACATCCACCTCAAGCATTCTTATCACAACAAGAATCAGAACAATAATACAAAAATAACTAAGAAAAATATCAATAATCAACGATAATTAATCCAAAAGTCAGAACAAAATAACAATAATCCAGCTCTATTAACAACAATAGACAATAAAAAAAATTAACTCAAAAAACAACAACCTAGAAAAATAATAATCCATGATCAACATAATTAAATCCAGATCAATTAGCTCCCAAAAATAAAACTGAAGAAGCAGTGGAGTAGCTTACTGTCGGCAACATCGAAAAGACAAGCAGCAATAGAATGGAGGTGATGGACAGAGAAACCCTAATTGCCACGGACAGGATCAGCGACTTGCCGGATTGCATACTCTTACACGCCCTCTCATTCCTCCTTACCAAAACCGCCTTCCTCACCATCGTCCTCTCTAGCTACCTCTAGTCCGCCACACTCCCAGCAGGGCAACACCATCCCGATCCACAGCAACCACTAACGTCCAATTCTTTTTCATACTCTGCCGCCCTTTCTCTTTCGCCGTGATTGTCTCCCTCATCTCCGACGGTGCGTGTCCTTCCTCTCTGAGAGATTGAAGCTGCGAGTTCCTGATCACCTTGGCGTCATCTTCTGCCTCTTGTTGCCGTCTCCTTCAGCTCTACTCTAGTGTGTTAGCAAGGTTTTAGGGCCAAATTAAATTAGGGTTAGATTTTGGTGAGAGAGAAGGAAAGGGGGCGTGCCTTTACCCGGTTGGGCTTGCCCAGATAAAATGACGCCGTTTTGATTAAAGAACCGATTCTTTAAAAAATCGGTCCGGTTCAATCAATTTACCGATCAACTATCGATTCGACCGATTTTTTTATTGATTTTTTACAAGGCAGTTTTGTATATCAACCGGACTTATCAAAATAACGGTTCTCGGTTAATCCGATTGAACCAGCTAATCCGGTCTGGTTTTCAAAAATTCTAAATTTTTTTTACACGGTGTAGAGTGCTAATTACTAAAACAGTTGAGGAGTGAGGACTGACGAGTGAAGAGAGAGTCCGAGGCGAGGGTAAGAGACTAAGAAGAGCAGCTGGTCTCCGTTGGTGTCGATTGTGGTGGCGATCAGATTCAGTTGGCATCAAATTGATTTATTAACTGTAAGCAAAAACATGAATACCTGCTCAAGAGCTGCTTTGGCGAAGTTTGCAATTGTAACTATAATTGCAATTTTATGCGGCCTTGGGTTGGGGATGGGTGCGGCGGAGACGCAGGAGGCAACGATATTTGACATCAGCCACAGATACGTGGCGGAGATGCCATCGTGGGAGTCATCGGAGGGAGTGGGGCAGTTTGTGTGGCTTCAGCAGAGCATGAAGAACGGGTCCCTCTCCAACGGCTCCCTTATGAAGCTCCCCACTCACACTGGCACCCACGTCGACGCTCCAGGTCACGTCTTCGATCACTACTTCCATGCTGGCTTTGACGTCGACACTCTCGATCTGCACCTTCTCAATGGCCCTGCTCTCTTGCTTGATGTTCCCAGGGATCAAAACATCACCGGTATCAACTCACTCTGCCTTCTCATTCACCCGTTTTTCCATTTCCGTTCCTGATTCCCTTGTTCCTTTCCTTTCAGCTCAAGTTATGAAGTCACTAAATATACCACGCGGTGTACGTCGTGTGCTCTTCCGTACATTAAATACCGACAGGTATCTATCTAACGTATGATGTGATGCACACCAAAGTCACACCCAATATGTATTTATACCTGCGTTGTTTAACTCTTTTAATATATATTTTAGCATGTATTTTATACTGGTTAATTTTGGTGTACACTGAGCATAGTTAAACATTATTACTACATTACTACTTCGTATCAACCATACTTGATATATGCCAAAGTTTGTCACTCTATAAAATACATCGCCCACTTTAAAATACAAAATACACATTTAAAATGAGTAAAACAACAATGTATTTGTGTGTATTTAATACATGATGACTGATTTGGTTAATTTTTGGTTATGTACATAGCATTTTTTATTTCCATTATTGTAACTAGTGCACATAATGGCTTGGGTCTCGTATCAAATGAACAAGTCTCTCTTGTTTGGTATTGTACGATCTTTATGATAAAGGGGCTATCCAGTAGGGGCATATGCTTGATTAGAACTGGACTTGTTTCAACCTCGATCATCAAAGCAACCAATTTCTTTTTGACTGTCTCCAAAAATCATAAAAGTGGAACTAAAACTTCTTAAATTATAGGAGGCTTATGTTTCAGAAGGAGTTCGACACAAGCTATGTGGGATTCATGGTGGATGGAGCAACTTGGCTTGTGGAGGACACGGACGTCAAACTTGTTGGTATGGTGTTAAATATATTCTTCAAGATTTGGGGTTTTATCACCAAGGATCCTTTCTTTTATTATTCTTATTTTTATATTTTTTTTACATACATGACAAGCAAGGAGATATCATGTCCTAATTTTAGTTGCAGCAGGCATTTGTGTACCACAATTAAATGGCAATGGTGAACTTAACCTGCTCTAATCTTATGTATTAAAGAGGCATCTGAATTCTAAGAATATACCAAGTGGATACTGCCTACGAGAATTTTAGGATACAAAGTAGTTGTACAAGATTACTATCTTGATATTTGCCTTTATGCTGTACCAATTGGCATCTTCAGTGCATTTTTAGAGCTTTGTCTCAATTGAGGCTACTCTTTTCAAACATGTATGATTTTTTAGTTTTTTTGCATAAATGCCATTACAATGACACATCTTTCTATGATGCCATGTAGGAATTGACTATCTATCTGTTGCTGCATTTGATCACTTGATCCCATCTCACCTGGTTTTTCTAGAAGGCAGGGTAAGAGAAGTCCTGTCTTATTATTGTTTCAGCAATGACATGTGTTAGTTTTACTATTAGTTTATTGCCCCACCTTAGTTCTTTACAGCTTATCAGGTATCAGTAATTGGCTGTACCCAGATTGAACCTACAATGTGGATGTAGCAATTGAATTTTTTATTTTTATTTTTTAATTTTTTCATTATTGCCGAAGCATACTTTCCTGAATTTTAACTTCTGTCATTGCCTCCACAACAATTCCAATTAACTGTTGATCCGAACTTTCGTCAAGCATTGTTATGAGATACTAATTTTTTGCTCCGGACATATTTCACTGTTTAATTTGAAAGACTGCTCAGTGTTGTGATCAGATTAGTTTGTGCATTTGGCATTTCCCTGTATGAACAAAGATCAATATTCTTTATCTTTTGGTGGAACAAGAACTAACAGTTTACATTGCCTTAGGAAATCATTCTGGTGGAAGGCCTGAAACTTGATGATGTCCCTGCTGGAATATATTCACTGCATTGCTTACCGCTTAGGTTGGCTGGTGCTGAGGGATCACCAATACGGTGCATTCTGATCAAATAATATGGTACATGTGAATTTGAGATGATGAAACCTGTTTATTGAATTCTAACGAAAGAATTGCATTCTTCTCATAACTTGAGTCAATGGCTGATTCATAGTCAAAACTGCTGCAGGAAACAGTGGATACTGCATACCCAAATACCAGGAGATGTTGATCATCTTTGGTGTATGTTTGGAGTACGATGGGTGCAGCAACTTTAGTAGCATTACATCAATTGTAGTTTTCTTAGACATGAGTAGGTTCAAAATGCAATAAAAGCTCAGAAATGTCTATATTGAGAAAAATAGTATTAACGATTTGTGTCAAGGTGTTACAATCTTATTTGGCTTTAATATATAGAAACATGCAATGGCAATCCTTGTACAGTTTCGCTGGAGATCTTGATACCAAATAATTGGTGGCCAATGCTTAGTGCTAGTGGTGAGGTGAAACAATGTTAAATTTTATAGAAGTACATTATTATGATCCCCCCCCCCCCCCTCCTTTCTCTCTTATGATTGGTGTGACCAGACAATTACCTAGTACATAGTGCTAGCTTTGTGTTGTTTATTTATTTTTTAAAAAGTTTCTTGCAACCATTAAACCTTACACTAATCTCTTTCAATGGCATTATTGTTCTTCTTGGGAGTAAGATGGTTCCTTTTTATACTTCTGAATCCAATAGAAACCATTAATTTTATGCAGAATTAACGGTAGAATGTATTCCGTTGGTTACATGACATCTTGATCTTGTCATGGACACCAAGTTTTGCGTAGCTGATATTAGAGCTAAGGAATTTTAAAAGAAAGTCAGTTTATAGTTTAACATAAAAAATATTTATTATTATTTTTTTTTACATTCAGATCTAATTTGTTTTTATTATCTGTAAGTATCGTATGCTTATTTCTATAAATGAAATGTTTTTTTCTGTCAAATAAAATAAACCGAATTCAAATTCGATAACTCATGGTTAGACTTGCAAGTTTGACCGAGTTTAAAAACGAGTTTGAAGTCTAGTCAATTTGATTCTACTATTTAAAAACGTAAAATTATATGATTCTACGAATTAATTTGAGAGGTTGACAACCATGCTAATATCTAGATATAAAACACCAGAAAGGAACTCAGTATTTGGAATCATTGTTGTGCTAATTGTATATAATCTCGGTTGGGTTTCTCATTATTTCCCAATTGGATGAGTTTCAAGTGACGATGAGGATAGAAGTCTTGGTTACAAAATATTACCAACAAAATCCATGATTCCAAATAAGTTGTTACCCCACCTCTTGGAAGAAAAAAATGGAAAGAATTGCAATAGTTGGGAAATGATCTTGGAGATGAAATTAATTAGTTCTAAATTCTAATTGTCAACAGACTAAGAAAAACAATTCATTCTTTGTCATGTATTTGTCATATATATTTTTTCGTATTTATATTATTATATATCCATCACAAGGTCTGCATTTGCTGACAAATTCAACAAATTACAAAAACGACTAATTTGCATCTTAGATTTTGGCCGTAACCTGCTCCTTCATTTCGAGTAAAGCATCTTCAAAGCACTTGGCAAGAAACTCTGGATCGGGAATAATGTCCTTGGCCACCTGAACTTGCATGTCTGCCCGTCCGGCATAGCTCACCATATTCAAAATGAGTGCCTGCATTATGCCAATAGAAATATCAACCATTCACAAACACAACATTAACAAAAGAAAGATACTATTCACATACTAAACACTCTTGACACTCGTATAAAAATAAGATTGTTACTAATTAATTGTGTATTTAAATTATTTTTTAAAGAAAAAAAAATGTGTGTTTGAATGTTAAGAAAATACTGGTGTCAAACAATGTTTTCACCTTGACGGTGGAAACTCAAGTACAGTCAACTTCACGTGAAGTTGACAACTGAAAATTTAGTCAAATTATTCAAATCATTTAACGGCTCTCAACTATCAATTTCACGTGAAGGTGACTGCACTGAGTTTTCACCTTGACAAAAGAATTTAGAGGGCCGTACATGAGGCAAGGCAGAATTATTTGCCCGCAAGTATGTTACTGGATTTTCTACCATCATGATCTCTTCTTGCGGTCCGACCACGTTTGAGATTGTGAAGGTAGTGTTACAGAGAATCCGGTAATTTAGCCAGCTAGCAAACTGCATTGTATAAACAGCAAACAGTAGTACATGATAGCTGTCCCTGTAATGAGCACAAGTAGCAAAAAGAAGTAGACAAAGGGGGAGAAATTAATTAACCTTTGGACCAAGAGTTGACATTACTAAATCTCCAACTTTGTATGAGAAATGGGCCTCCAAAGACTGTTTCTTTCTGTCGATCATTGCTTTAGCTCTCTTGAGATATGCTAGAGGATCTGAATTGTTGCTTCTGTGATAATATATAGGCAGGAGAAGCATACCGAATTTGTTACCCCACCTTGCTCCTGAATTGCTTTTCATCAGATTGGATAGTTCCTGATCATTTTGATCCACCCACAATATTATTATAGCCTGAGTAGCAGCAACTAAATAAAGTGAAATTGGGCAGAGTAGCTAAACCTGCAGTCCTGGCTGTTTTCTCAGATTAACCATAGCTAAACCTGTTAGCTGAATCCCCTCTTGCACCCCTTACAGAAAGGAACTTTTTAATTAGTTGTCATTGTGTACAATCGTACCTTTGATTGTTGTTGGATTCTATCTTCAAGATAAGAATACAAAAATAGAAAGAAGATAGGTTTTAGAGAGATTCTAGTTTCTTTCATGAGATTCTATTTTTTATTTACTATCCCTATATAACCAAATGAAGTTCTATCTGGAATGTCTGTGTATTTCTATCTAAAAGCAGTGGAATATGAAAAAGGAAACATGTTGAAATTTGAAAATAGTTGTTTAAACAATTATACAAATGACTTGTACCATTGGGTGCTCGGAAATCCAAGTATCTTGATATCCCAGATGATATAACAGCAAATAGAACATCATTTATGGTCTGCAAAACAGCAAGTGCTCGAAATATTATATCTGAATGTTCATACTGGTCATATACATAATAAATTTATGGTTCATTGGTTATTATGGGTGTTGACAAACACTGCATTATCTCATATTCCCAGTCCCCTGTTCAAATCATTCATCCAATAGTAAAATCTTTAAGTTTGCACATTTTTGTGACGATCCTTACTCTTTTCCGCTATTTAGGCTCTGTATCAACCATGTTATGTTCCATAAACACTGGTTTTAGCTGTCCATTATAGACTGAATATAAATTCAATCCGAATTCAAATATATTCGATCATCCAAAACAAGTTTACTATCCCTTTAAAGTGAATGAATCCATATTCAAAGTCCAAAAACATGAGCACAATATTCAGCTATCATACAGGTCACTTAAGGTTTGACTGTTAAGTTAGTCTGTTACCACGCCAGGGAGTTGTTAAAACTTAAACGGAAATGTTTGGTAAAAAAACAAATTAGCAAAAAATAGTCCAAACTTTCTTTATTACAACAATTAATGAATATTAAATAAAATAAATTTTAACTGATTTTTTATCTCTGTAGCATTACCAAACTTAACATACTGTTATTTTTTAAGAATTTAGATCTTCTAAATTTTAGTTTTTTATTTTAAAAGATAAAGTGAGATCTCTCATCATTAAATAATGTTTTTTTCTCATATTTTCTCTGAACTCCGCCTATAAAATAAGGGGAATACTCACATGATGACATCTTTATATGAAGATATGACATTGTAAACCCTTAGATAATTAATCAAACATATTTAGTTAAACATATCAACTCATCTAATGATTCACAATGGTATCTTCATGTGAAGATATCATTATAGGAGTATCCACCATGAAATAAATGGTAATAAATCATATTTTATTCTCTAAAATGAAATTCAATGATCTAAATCTATTTCTTAAAATTTGTGTATAATATAATTAAGATTTAAAATTTAAACTTTAGAATTTAAAAATGGTTGCACTTCTTAACTTTTCCAAAACACATTAGCATTTACTAATTTTTTATCACAAAATTTTTAAATTAGAGAGATCTAACCAAAAAAGGATTGTAATAAAAACTTGATTGAAAATTTTAAACAACAAATACTAGATTAGCATTTTTTGTATAATATAATAATTTGATTAAAGATTTTTAAATTATAAAAGTTAGAATTAGATTAATAAGATTATAGAGAACTTCATAATAATATTTGATATTTTTTTTTTGCAAATTGTAATGGCTTGCTTATAAATTTAAAAAATTATTAAAAAATTAATAAAATGATAGAATTGTTCATAATAATTACACCTATTAACTAATATCTAAACCAGGAATAAGTAAAACGATAATAGTTATAAAATGATCAGTTTCTGCTTATTCTAAGTTTTTAAAAAAGTTGCTTGAACTTCAGTACTTATAAGCTATTTCCTAGCTTAGAGTTAACAGATTTCAAGTATAATCCACCTTCATATTTTATCCAAACATATTTAATCTTTAGTCAAACCGAGAAACAATTTTATAAGTTCGTTTAATTTTTCGATAAATTTTTGTTTTCCGAAAAAGAATTATTTTGTTGCTGTCATGCCTAAACTTTGGCGGCGGGGCAGAGTCAGATAATCAACACAGGTAATGTAATTCAAAATTATTATGGGCCATAAAAATTCAGTCATTATATTTTTATTATTTATATATTATTTTTTAATTTTAAAAATTAATATTTTTTTAATAAATTCTAATTAATATTTGACTTTCAACATTCTATTGCATTTGAATTTTTGTTTGAACTTATATAAAAACATATTAATATTAACTAATAAGTAATAACTTAAAATAATGAAATATGTTAGCCTTATAATACTATTATTTTATCTTTACACATATTATACCATAAATAATAGATTAAAGATTAGAATGATTCATAAGTAACTTTTTTTTTGTATTTTTATTTTGTAAAAAATTATAGTATTAATATTTGATATAATTTTTAAAATTAAATTATAATTTTTTAAAAAGTTATTTAAATACTTATGAACAAATTAAAAAAAATAAATTCTCTTTTAATAAATTTTTTTAATTATTTTTCTTTTAAAATAAATTTTTTTAAAATTAAAAAATGAAATATAAATAATTTATTTATAAATTATTTTTAATATATATATTTATTGTTTAATTTTAAAAAAAATTAATTAAATTATTTATTCAAACTGAAGTTAAGAATTGTTAAAGGACTATTTTTTAATGGAAAACTCAGTTGAATCTTGAATGTAATTATCTAATCCATCCCATATCTTTGGGACAAGTCTGCAAAAGTGTTTGTTTCAAAAATTGGGGAAGCATGGCATGTGATTGGGCTTCTATATTTAGATAAATGATTTTAACAAGTTATCGGTTATCACAATTGGGTAGTTTTCAATAAGAAGCATATGTAGGAATTAATATGGATTTCTTTTTGGGTGTCTAAAGCAATTAATAATTTAATATGGATTAATTTAGTTATATTAGTAGTTTGAAGGATATAAAGGAAAGGAAAGGAAAGGAAATAATTATTGTTTAATTTTACCGCAGTGGGAACAGCCGTCTTGACGGTCTTCATATCTTGGAGGGAAAAGGAGGCAGTAGCAATCTTCCTGGGCCACAACTCAACGCCGGCGCCGCCGCTGAGCGGAGTTTTGCGGTCACGAACACACAGACACCGAAGGATGAACTCTAGGGCAAAGACCAAGCAAAACCAGAGGGTAACCGCAAGATTCCAAAGAATATTCGGCCAGGTGGTGTTGCGAGAGCGAGAGGAAGAAGAAGAGGCTATGGTGGGGACAGAGTGTGGATCGTGGAGCTTCCTACAGCAGGCGAGGAGCATAGACATCAAGGAGATACCGTCGCCAAGGGAGTGGTGGATTCGGAAGATGGCGCAATTGTGAGCCATCAGGATGTGGAGTTCCCACAAGGGTTTCTCCATGCTGAGTCCCTCCGTTGACAAATCGGCAAGATAGGAGTTGACGGCGGAGTCGTGGTCGGCGTCGGAGAGAGGGCGGTCGATGATGAGGACGTGGCGCTCGATGTCAACTTGGGTGGGGCGCCAGTGCTCCCTGCCGCGGTGGTCGCGGACCAGGAGACTGGTGAACCGCGGGTGTTGGAGCATGGCGGACTTCCGGAGCTCAGATTTGACGGAGTCGATGTCGAAAGGGTTCTTGGTTCCAACTACGCAGTGGATTATTTGCCTCATCTCCGGTTGCGCGAACAGCCTCCCCGCCGGTGTTAGAGGTTCATCCTCCCATTCATTACTACTCTCTCTTCCCATCTCTCTCTTCCCTGCTCCTCTTCTCTTCTCTTGCTCCTTTGACCTTTAATATCTCTCTAGTCTTTACCTTGCAGATAACCATGCTAATAATAAATAATTAAATTTTAGCAAAAAATTCGACTCACAGCATAATTATTAACAACACTTTTTGAGGTCGACAAGAGTTAGCTAGAGTCAAAGAAAAAAAAAATTAGGCTAAAAATGTACAAATAACACATGGAAAATAGATTTGAGATAATTAAACTTGTAGAATAAATAAAATAAAAATGTGAGTAAGAGATCAACAACTATTTATTATAGTATAGCTTTATTTTTTTATAAATAAAAAAGTCAAAGAATTTCAAATGAACTTTTATTTAACACTTCAAATTATACTAAATTTTTACAAATTTTCAGTCACATTGACATAAAAAAAATCGTAAAATACTAGTGCATATGAGTATTTGAAGTTAATTTATTTTGTTATTTTCTTTGAAGCATTATCTTTTTCTCATTTTTTTATTTTTAGTTTTTTCTTATTTTTAATTTTCTTCTTTGTTTATTAGTCTTTTGTCCAATTTTGTTTATTTATTACATCTTTATTTAAAAATATTTTGGTAGCTAGCGTTCTTTAAGTTTCTTTTAATATAAAGTTCTGATTCATTTGTATTCACATCATTTTATTGTTTGTAAAACTAGTTTCTGACATTACAATTACTAACTCTCCATTCGAACTCACTTTTTTAAGAAGAGACGTATCTGCTTTTTAAATTGAGATTTTGAATACAAATTTGATTAACCTCGTGTGTTAAAATTAAACCAAAATCAAACGAAACGAATTAGCACGTTCGGTAAAGTCTTAGTATCAAATTTTGCATGCAATTATGGAGTAAAAAGTTAATAAGTATATCTAATAGAATTTACATTTCGACTGATCCATCAAATAATGACACTAGACAAACTAAAAAATATCACGAGAGGTTTAGAGGGTGAATCAACCTCTCCAATAGTCAATGTGAGTAGAAGAATAATTCCCATAGTTATTACAAAAGGAATTCCCTCGACTACCTTTACTACATGGCATATGTATAGGTTACAATTGAATTATTCTGCATTTTATGAAAATTAAAATATTGTAGATTGGGGAGGAGGAGCAACAATAAGATATAACCCTTTGTCTCCTCGAAGATGCCCTCCATATGGATACACAAAGTGGTGATTATAATCCTAATGTATTTAATTACAATGCTTATTATCACTTGATGACTAATCCTCTATATTTAGGGTAAGTACCTATGTCTATATAGTCTAAGATTGTATTTACTCAAATAAATTTTCATATTCTTTTGTTAGTTTGAAATCTAAAAAAAACCATTAAAATAAGATAAATATACAATTGAATATACAATATTTTATCTTGATTCTTGTAAAATAATAAAATAACATTTATCTAAAATCTTTACTTGGTACAATCAATTTTTTTTAAAGAAAAATCTTTGTTACATGTCAAAAAAAAAAAAATCATAATATCGTTTAAATATTTATCAAATACTTCATAATAATGATGACAATCAGATGAATTCTTATTCTACCTTATCTTATTCCACCTAATAATAACCTATATAGAATTACCTTGCTCTTAACCATATGTACTCGCCCTGTCTTATAATTATTAAAATCCAACGACTAAACTTAAATTTCAAAAATTATATAACCATGATGATATATTTATAAATTAAACTTAAAAAAATGATACAAACAATATTGTTAATCATTTTATTAAGTTTTTTTTACGTGTTTTATATATATTATATATTAAAATTATATATTATATATATATTTTCTCACAGTTTGCCGCATTACTAGGCGAATTGTATGTGTACATTTAGTTCGTCACGGGGTGAATTAGGGGTGGCAAAGCGGGCCGGCCCGTCCCAACCCGCCCCGCCTAGGCCCGCCACATAAACGGGGCGAACCGACCCGCCCCGCCAACTAAAATGGGTTCAAAATGCTAGCCCGTCCCCCTTTATGGCGGATTGGCGGATTGGCGGGCTAGCCCGCTTGACTCTTTTTTTTTTTTTGAAAAATAAAATTCATTAAAATTAACCAAAAAATAATAATTAAAAAATCAAATACAAATAAAAACTAGTCAAATTATAATATAATTTTTTACTTTTTTTTATTTTTAACTTCAATAAAATTGTTCAAAATAATATTTGTCAATAGAATTATCTTTATTTTAAAAAATAAGTCACATAATTTGAGCATATATACGAAATTGTAAAATAAAATAAATAAAGTTAATAACTCAAAAAAGAATAAAAAAATAAAAGAAAGTGTTTAAAAATTCTATAATTATTAATTTTATAATAGTAATCACTGTTTTATTTAATTAAAAAAATAAAAATCTTTGTCCCGGCGGACCGGCTCACCCCGCCCCGCCAAAACCCGCCAATTTGGCGGTGCGGGTTTGGCGGGCTCCAATTACTAGCCCGACCCGCTTTTTTAACGGGTTTAGCGGATCGACCCGACGGGCTCGATCCGTTTTGCCACCCATAGGGTGAATTGGCACAAATAAAAAATGTAAACCCCGTTAAATTAGTAAATAATTAGTCAATAAATTAATTTTTAATAAAAAAATTAGAAATATGAATATTATATTAAATTATAATAGAGCTCATCAAAACAAAAATTTTGACACTAATTTTAAGAAATTCAGCCCAAGATTGGATCGAACAGACCGGACCAGTTGAACCGGGCCCAACCGGACCAACCTTTAAATGAGCCAAAGCTCATTTCCTCTCCCAAAATGCAACAGAAGCTGCGTTGAACAGCAAGGGGAGGAGAAGGGTATAAACCCTTGCGTTAATTTCAAAACGCCGTAATTTTTCGATCCGAGCTCCGATCGCCGCACCATTTGCGTGGCATCAAGCTTTACGTTTCTACCGGAATAATTTCATAGGTAAGCCATTAATCACTCTCAGCCACTCCTTTCCCCCAATTTTTGAAAATATTGTAGGGGTGTTGAATTCCTTTACTTTTTTATGTTTTGGGATCCAATTAGCTTGAAAAAAATGTTCACTCTTGCTTATATGAAGCTTGGGTAAGGTGAGGATACCATAATTTCATTTTAATTTTACTGAATTTGAGCTTTGGGTATTAAATTGGGTATATATGTGTTCTGAATGTGTATTAGGTTGTGAATAAATAATTGGAGCTTGAAATTGTGGATATTGAAACTTGGAGAAAGCTTAACACTAGTATTTTGTTGAGGTTGTTTGGGCTGTATTGGTTTTAATAAATTACCTTGATCACTACGAGGAAACCAGCCAAGGTATGGTTTAGGTTTCTTGCATTTAATATATCATGTTCTGTGAAAACTTAGGCTAGAGAACTATAGGATAGGTTGGAAAGATTATGTATGTTGGATGCTTAGCATTAATAGTATTGATCGGTAATAAAAATTATGTATGTGTTGGTGGTATTGTTGGTAAGTTGGTGGTAATGATTGCATATGTATGTATGGCAAAATAGTGGTAATTTTGTTGAAGAAAGTATGGAATTTTGTTGATTGATGGTAATGATGATTTATGGATAGTATAGTGATTTTGAGTTGTTATATATTGTATGTTTGTGCTGTATGTAGGTAAAGGAAGTGAAGATTGAAACTGTTTAAAGAAAATTGAGGTTTTTGAAGTATGATGAAAATTGGTTTTTTTTTTTTTTTAATCGAACTTCGGTGAGCTATAACTTGGCTTCTGGAATCCCAAATTGATTCCAACTTATTTTAAATGAAAATTGGATTCGTGAAGTTTATGCCGTTTGAAGAATGGAAGAAAAATGATTTAAAACGATTAAGTTATGCTCGTCAGAAGTTTTGGTGTGGAATATGTAATTATGCAGGTGAATACTTCATGATTATGCAGCTCTTTGGTTGATCTGATTTTTTTGGAAAAACGTATGCCCACGCGTACGCGTGGCATGCAATTTTTGATTGTGCGTACACGAATAGCCCTATGCGTACGTGTAATGAGTCAGCATGCATGTCTATGCGTACGCATGGCTCACGCGTACGCGTGACATGAGGTACTCACCTACGCAGACGCATGACAAGGGGATGCGCGCGCGAGCTGCTTTATTACACTCCCACGCGTATACGTGAGCCACGCATACGCGTGGCCCCTGATTCAGCAAACATGATTTTCTGAGTTTTAAACCCTATTTCAAACTTCTAAACCTCTATTTTTATTCCTTTAGTCATAAATAATAGTATTAGACCTAATAATTAGATGAAGTTAGGAAATGGGGATAACTTGAAGGTAAAGTAAAGTTGAAAAGTGATGAATTAGTTATGAAATGTTACGGATGATCATGTATGATACTTGGCTTGAATAATCAAATGAATGATTATGTATGATATTTGGCTTGAATAATCAAATGATCTGAGATACGAGATTTCCTGGGTAAAGTACCGTGATTTGCCACCACATGTACCAGGTTGAAAACTCATTACTATGTTAACCCTACGACGTAAGGGTGACTTGGCACTTATAAATTTCCGGAAATGGTACCCTCATTGAGCGATTTGATATATATATGAGGAAAAGCTATGCATAGACTCATGGGGATACGCATCGGGGGACAGTCCAAAGGTTTAGCAAACCGGACTTGTCGGGTTGGCTTGATAACCGACAGATGAGACTCATCAGCCATAGGACAGGCATGCATCATATGCATATTACTTGAATTACTTTTTTGTGCATTAACTGGGTATGTCTAAGTGTATTTGCTATGTTAAATGTATATTTGTTACCTGCAGTGCTTGTAACCTTCTTGTGCTTGCCTTATCTGCTTACTTGTTTGTGATATGTTGTTGGAGATGGAGGTAAGGAGGAAATGCAGTAAGATTTAGATTCAAGATTAAGTTAAGTTAGGCTTAGATACTCTTAGTAAACTACCTTTTATGGCTTCTGATTAATACTATAAGCTTTATAATCTGAGTATTGGCGTTCTAGGATTGCCTCTGGCATTCCCAGGACCTTATATCTTATACGTGTGGCACCTTTACCATACTGAGAACCTCTGGTTCTCACCCCATACTATGTTGTTGTTTTTCAGATGTAGGTCGAGAGGCACCTCCTTAGGCGTCTGAGCTTCTAAAGCGAAGTGGTTGTCAGGTTACTTTTTGGATTGTATAGTCATACATATACATGTACTTAGTTTTCTCTCCGCATAACTTGTTCTTTTTTTATCCTCTTAGAGGCTTATGGAGAAACAGGATTTTGTTTATGTAAATTTGGGTTTTGGATATGTATATATATATGTGTGTATATATTCTCCGGCCAGTCTTGACTTCGCAGGCTGAGTTAGGAGCTTGATATTTTGTATCTTTGGCCATCTATTCCTACTATTGTTATCTTATGCTTGATAGTTATAGTTTTCTTAGCACGCAAGTTAACTCATTTCTTGAGCGTTGCGTTTTTATTTCGCGACTTTTATTTCATCTATTTTTCAAGACTCCTAGTATATTATAATTTTTCTGCTATTATATGTAAACATTTTATTTTAGAGGTCGTAATACCACACCACTTCTGTTTTACGGCTTAAGCGTAAAGTTCAGTGTGGTAGGGTGTTACAAAAAAATGAAATATTTGTATTTAAAGTAAGAATAACTTTTTTGTAGAAAATAATAAATTTTTTTAATTTATTCTAAAAAAAAATCCTAGCTTTTATATTACAAAAATATTTAATAATAAAAAAATTAACCAAAAATAATCAGAACTTATTTTATTTAATATTTATTAATTATTATTAAAATTAATAATATTAAATAAAACAAATTTTAACTGTTTTTTTTGTCTCTTTAATATTACAGTTATATTAAATAATGGTTAGAATTTATTGTTTAATTAATTATTCCTAATTAGTTAAGTTACATTAAACAGGAAACATAATATAATTGATCAGTAAAATAAATGACAAATAAGGCAAATAAATAATTAATGTTGTTGCCTTAACTAAAGTTTTTTTATATTATGTACAATTTCAATTCTTATCATTATTGTACCGTTACAAAAATATTATTAAATTCTCATTATTTTTTATTATTCTTTGTTGAATTATTTTTTTTTTAAAATTCTTATGACTTGAATTATTTTCTTGCCTCGTATGTTTATCATTTATTTTAAAAAATTAATAAAGTTTTGTTTTTTTTTATTTATTTACAAGAGATATACTGTAGTTATAGTAGTTGCTAAATTCATTTTTAGTAGGTGCAAGGAGTTAGGAAACTTTGTTTTCTTTATTTCTTTTAAAGTAACTTTTTGTTGGGTTCAAATTATTTAGTATTTTTTAACATTTAATCATAAAACTTTATATGAGTAAAATTACATGAATAATAAAATTACATCATTTTAAAATTAGAATATATTAACTGATATATTTTTAAAATAAAATATATTTATATTTTGGTGTATTTATTTTTTATATTCTACGATATATAATATATAATATCATGAATTTTATACTTATATAAATCTTGATTTTGAAATTTGATATTTTTTTTTTCTATTTAATTCTTGTATTTATATAATTATACGAGCTTATGAAACTTTGATTGGTATTGCATTTTTAATTGGTATATTTTTAAGATTTATATTAAAATATATTTATACTTTTGTGTATTTATTTATAATTTTATACATTGTATTACTATAGTTTAGTTATTTTGGTTGAATTATGGTTGAACCGGTTAAACTATTAAACTATTGAACTAGTTGTCAGATCGGTTTAATGACCAGTTCGATTTTCAGAACCTTAAATATAATTATGTAAATTAAAGTATATAAAATTCTCATTACTTTTTTATTATTAAAGCTTTTACATCAATAATAAGAAAGTACTCAATTAATATAAAAATCTCTAAAAATATATTCTCGAATAAATAAAATAAATTATTAAATAATTTATTATCTAATTTCCAAAAATTTGAGGTCTTACATCTTAGAATAATGTAATATTCTCGCTATCAGAGTGGTGCAGCTGGAAGTGCGACGTTCTGATAGTGAGGGTGTTACATTAATTATATCTCAAATAATTTCCAATGCCGATTCATTTTCAATATCAAATTAACTCCAAAACCAAGAAAACCACTTTTCATAATATTCAATCAAATCAACTTTCCAAATAAATTTCTTATCAACAACCAGATGCTTGATCCAAACAAATCAATAATTCAATCAAGCAAACAATTTCATTCATCTAAAGCAACTCAAATCAATCCTTAAGAAGCACGTAATCATAAAAATATATTTTTCTTATTAATATCAACTTGTAACAATTCTTAAAAGTAAAATGTGTTTAAGAAAAGCGTCCCTACCTCGAATAGTCGAAACTCATAAACTAAACACGTCAAAGAAACCCTTTTCTTTCGACCCGCAACCAGCGGCAACTGCAACTACAGCTCCACTATATCCGTAGCCACAATAGCAACTTTAATTCACCAACATGCAATAACCGGGACTCTATCCTAAGGCATTAACGTCGCAAAACTCTCAGCAATATATAATAGAAATAGCAAGTAAAAGGGTTCGGAACAAGGAACAGTTTACAAACTTACGAATAATCGAGAAAACGGAGCAGCAGCAGCTTCAGTGACGACGCAACAGCTTGATGTTGTATGCAACAACTACTAACTCAACACGCAAGACCCGAAACACGACCCTATGTTACCAACATCTTAGAAGCTTTAACAACTCAGAACAGAATACTGATTTCAAGGGTTTCGGAAACGAAATCACTTACCAAGAAGATAGGGGCTCCAACGGCGATTTCTAGCGGCCAGAACGGCGGCGACAGTGACAAAATGTAATATTCTCGCTATGAGAGTGGCACAGCCGGAAGCATGACGTTCTGATAGTGGGGGTGTTACATTATGGTATCAGAGCCAAGTTTCGATCCTAGGACCTGTGGGTTATGGGCCCACCTCGCTTCTGTTGTGTCAGTCTGATAGCGAGAATATTACATAATCTAGACAAGCTTTGCCGTCAAGGACCTTATACTGATCTGAAATGACATTGGAACTCAGAAGTCGGACGAAAAAAAGTTGGCAGCAAACTGGAGAGGGCCATACAAGGTCACTGAGGTCTTAGAGAAGGGTTACTATAAGGTGTCCTACCTAAAAGGGAATGAGCTCCCGAGGTCATGGCATGCATATAACTTAAAAAGGTATTACAGTTAGAGAAGCGTACCTTGCTCCCTGATGTACTCTTTTTCTCGACTTCATGGGTTTTTTTCGAAAAGAGTTTTCCTAAAGGGATTTTAATGAAGCATCACAGCAAGCGCTATGGATTATAAGAAAATCTTTAGCAGCAAACTTATGTAAACCCCCTTTTTCTTATCAAACAATAAGATATTTCTTTTACCAAATTTTTCACGCTCAAACACATTAATTTAAGCTCAAAAAACTGCGAAAATTGTTGACCGACTTGTATGGTCGACAAGATGAAGCGAGGAGATACAAATTAATGTAAGAAGTTTTGTAAGTAATTCATAAACCAACCTAAAAAATAAGTCAAAACAAAAATGAAATGCAAAAGTAACTTGGCGAAATTCTGATTACACGAAGTCAGAACTTACAAAGGAAAACATAATATGTGTGTATGAAAAGTCCAGAAAGGACCGATCACTTCGCCAACCTCATTTCTAAGCAAAAAATAGCATCGAAAGTTGTCAAAGTAAAGTTTTTTAATTAAACAGCTGTATAAGCTAAGATATATTTCAAAAAGAAGCAATTACTTAAAATCTAAAACCACTATCAAAGGGAAGAAAGGTTTTTAACAAGATTCTAAAGTTGTTTAAAACTACAATTAAGATCAAATAAAAATTGTTCAAAACCAACTATTACAAAGACCCACAGATTGGGCCATTCAAAAGCTACGAAAAATGAAGTTTACAAAGGATTAAGTTGTTTCCCAGTGATAGCATCCTCGGCGTGAACGGAGGAAGTCGTATTGTATTCAGAGACTGGCACAGCGGGAATTGGACGAGTTGGAAGAGGAAGGAGTTCACCACCAACAAGCTCGCCTTTAGATTGAAGCTCAGGATCCTGGGAAGTCGGACCGACCTGTGACCCCAAGGCCTTCGGATTGGGCAAAGGGGTATCATCCTCATCATCCAAAGCAGCAACGATCTTTCCGTCCACCACTATGTTGTCCGGGTTGATCAGGGAAAGGTCCGCCTCAGAAGCAATCACTTAGAACTGGGCGTTCATATTTTCAACCATCTCATCCATACCTTCGGCCACAGACTCCTCAAGCTCCGCATACTTGTCCCAGGCTTTAGTAACCTCATATACCCGTCGTCCAAACTCTACCTCGGGCTAAGAGCTGAAGGTGACTTTTGATGGCCATGTCATCCATGCTAATGTAGCTATGAGAAAGGATGTACTTTTCACTCCATGCAAGGCCGTTAAAGCCCTACTTATATATGCTCCCCGACTCCGAGGTCTTGCACCTCTTAAGATTCGGCTCGTCAGTAGGAAGTGGAGGCGCAGTTACTTGCTTACTCGTAGAGTGGAGTGTTTTCATGGCAGCCGACTGAGGAGCTATCCTTTCTGCAACGCCCAAATGAAGAAATGTTAGTTATCAACACAAATTTACAAGTAAAATCTATAAAGGGAAGAGAAAACTACCTAGCTCGGACTGAAGCTAGCTCAGGTTCCCTAAATACCTCTTTGTGTCCAGATAAGGAGCCCAGCTCCAGAACTCCTGAAACACCCCGACCACACTCGACTCTACCTCATCTAAATCATTCGAGTTATACTTAACTATCACGGGGCTTTCTTCCCAATACAAAAGGAAGATGGATTCATCCTCATCATTCAAGAAAAAAGGTCGAACACCCTCTACAGTTCGGACCTTAAAAAAGTGATTTTTTAAGTCATAAAATGACTCATCAAAGATAGCAAAAACTTTCCTACCCTGGATAGCATAGAAAGACAGCCAACCTTGTTTTTAATAACTAAAGGGTTTGGTAAGCACAAAGAGGTAAAAGAAGACATTAAGAGAAGGTCAGACATCTAGCTCCCGACAAAAAAAGTTGATATATTTTCAAGAAGCCCCAAGAATTGGGATGTAATTGGGTGGGAGCACCGTTGCAGAATCTAAGAACCTCAGACTCAAAATTGGAAAAAGGAAAGGTAACCCCTAACTTTGCGAAAAAACAATCATAGACATACATGAAATGTCGCTCCGACCTATCAAGTCAGGAGAAGCAGACTCTCTCCTCAGGGTCAGCAACGACAATATCATAGTTCCTCTCATTCTCTTGACTTAAAGATAGCCTATGATGTCTATAAAAGGCCTCGGCATATTCATTATCAATTACAGAAATAGGGGTAAGAACAGATAAATCTACCCATTTCAACACAACAAAATAAAAAATAACCACTACAAATCGGACAAAGCAAACCAAGCAATTAGGATTTCAGGTCAATATCACAGATCGACATTTATATCCTGGACTTAAAACAACAACAGCACATGCATAAACAAAAGGAGGTCGGGTCAACATTGTGAAACTTTTCCAGAACGCAAACAGATATGCGATACCTCTAACATGCAGAAATGAAGCCATCTTCTATATGAAAATGGCATCATTTGGGAGCATCATAGAAACCCCACAAACAGGACCACAACAACAGTAAAAACCTTTTCTTTTTCAAACAGCCAAAATCATATTCTCAAAGATGCAAAGCCCTAAAATCAGAGTGGCAATCACAAGCAACATTTTACAACTACCATTCATTCACACATGAATAGGATCCAGAATACAGAAAAATAAGAAAAGATAGATAAAGAGCACTAACCTTGAAGAAGCGTGAAAATGGAAGTGCACGTCAAACCGCAACAATGCAAACAGTCCTCTCCTAGAGCGCAAGAAAGACCTTTGAAAACCTCAAGATAAAGAAATATTGAAAGAGGGAACAGTTACACAAACGAAGAATGAAGGAAGAAGACGACAAAGAAGTGAACGAATGAACGTTTCGCAAATGGAAAAATAAAAAGGGAGAAGAAGTGAAGTATTTATAAGACACAAGGGGCAAAGAAGACATTTTGCAGCCCTCACTAAATACGTGCACAGATCCCAAGAAAACTGCAACGTAACACACACTGTATCATTAAGCGGTACAACGTTTACAAAATTTTGAAACACGTCGAGTACCTGATGTCTTGAAGGCACCGCCCGACGAAGAAAACTGAAGCTACAAATGCTCGAGCCCAACTTTATAAAAGCTCATACTCAAGCAGAGGCACTATTCATATCCTGGCCCAAAAACTTAGAGCCAGGCCCAACGAAGGCAAAGGCTCACCAAATAAGGTAGCCTCATCCACTTATCCGACCTCATTTAGGTCGGACACGACAAGAGAGGTCCATCCCTACTTATCTGAATAAGTAACTACCTCCCTAAATATCTCATACTATCTCTACCTCATTTAGAAGGTAGATCTCAACAAACTCCCAAGATAAGAGGAACGGTTATCTACCAACAAAGGTGAAACAACTCCAAAAGGTGGTTATCTATTCAATTATAAATACACTGACACTCCTCAGGTATATTCAAGTCCTAATCTACTAAAAATATGCTTAAAGCCCTTGTTAACTTAAGCATCAGAGTCTCTTGCAGGTACCACCTCCCACCTCTTCACGAGAAACTCAGACGGTGGCACCTCGACACCAGCACAAGTCGGACACTGTCTCAGAAGAAGTCTGGACCTCACGTTCAGGTCCAAATCACATTTTCAGGTAACTTTCGGATCAAATGGTAATATATAAATTGAGGCAACAATTTAAATTTTTCTATAACTAATTTAATTAAATACTAATATTAGAACTAAATTATTTAAATAATATTTAAACTATTCTAGTATTTAGACACATATAAATTAGAGTAATTTTCGTAACGACATCCAACTGAAACAATATCATCAGATCCAACATTTAGAATTTATGCAAATGCAAACAATCCTCTTGTTAAATAAGCTTCATAATCCGTTATCCATGTATTGCGGCAAGGTATAGAATAGCTAGAACAAGAAATTAAATTGACCTTTGTTCACATCAATGGCATTGCATTGACACAGTAAAAGGCCGATAATTTTTTTTAAGTAATAATATGTTATAAAATTATTTTTATTGCGAAAAGGTTAAAAGAAGAAAATTTAAATACAATACCAATTTTTGGAATTGCATCTCCAAACTTGACACAGTTATAGCAAAATTGAAATTAAATTGAGGAAATTCAATTTCATTATATGCTCTACTTCGAAGATTTTCGGACAGACGTAGAAAGCATGGAAGGGATGGAATTTGATCTTGGCCTATAAAGCTCCTCCAAAGTAATTACTCGATAAACGAAAAGAATAAGTTTGAGTAAGAACAATTATCAAAATAATACTAATAGAATGACTACATAAAAAATATCATAAAAAATTATAACTTGTACCTTAAAATGATCAACTTTAATGAAAAACGAAAAATACATTCTTATTCTATGAAGTAGTCAAGGAAGAATAACAAACTACAAAATTAAATAAAATACTTTGGCTCTCAAACTTAGACTCATGAACCATAAAAGAAACACTATATATAATCTTTAGTAGCACGAGATTAATTATAAAAGTTAATTATTGATATCGATATCAATATACCACTAATTAATACACATGTGCATTATAGAGCATTTTAACAAAGCTATTTATGTTAGGATCATATTTATGGCAATTAGAATTATAAATTTATGTTTAATTTTTTATTGTTGATATCAATATCAATTTACCATCGATTATGTTTGATTAAAAATTATATCATAATGATTGACAATTAGAATGATTAATAATTAATATAATTAGAATGATTAAAAATATTAATAATTGACAATTAGTTTAATTATGTATTAAATGCTAATTTTTTTATATAATTATAAAGAAGATTTTTTTTAAATAAATTAAAAAGAGAGATATGCATACTGGCACCAAAATTCGTCACGTTAATATTCTTGGTGCCAGAATACTATCCATTGTAGAATAATATAATGATAATGATATCAGTTTTGGTAGGTATTTAAACTAAAAAAAATATAAAACTATTTCTAGGTACCAATACATCTATTTCAACTTAAAAATAAACAAAATATATTGATAAGTTTCAACAAGTAACAATGTTGATTTTATTATTTTGATTTCAATAATGAACAAGTGTAATTACCCGTGTCATGCACGTGATAAGATTGAAATTCTTATTTTAAATTATTTTTTAAAAATTAATTTGAATTATAATAATTTGATTAAAAAAAGTAATATGTTATGCATTGTTTGATTTTGTTTAATCTAGTATTAATTGGATTAACTCTAAAATAGTTATTAATCGATTTTAATAATCTACTTTCTTCAATAAATCTGACATATATACTGAATGTGATCATAAATAATATAGTAATAGTCAAATCCACCAACAAATATATTGGCTATTATCACACTATAAAACAAATTAAATATAAAAGTTATTAGCACTTACAAATCTATAAAATTGCACTGTCTTTGATTTGTGCAAGGGTTTACTTATCAAATAAACTTAAAATATGAACAAAAAATATTTATAAAATGGACCTAGCATCACTTGAAAGAATCATGGAAAATAATCAACTTACCTTATCATCCATAAGAATCATTTCTACGTAAGTCGTCTTGTTCTTGTCAAATTTGGATGGGACTTTCCATAACCTTATAATTCTTGCCTTTATTTTTTAAACTTTTTCATTACATAATCTACCATAGGTAATACTGTTGATAGAATCGTAGTTAGTAGCCCTTAGGTATGAAAAATAATAAACAGAAGAAGATCTATGTTTGAGGTACGAATTTTCTAGATGATAAATAATTGTAACAATTCACTATTAATTCTTATATATATATATACACACACACACACACTAATTATACATGGTAATAATTAGTAAATATTTTTAATAGAGATACTTGCTACAATTAAGTGAAATTTATGCCATTATATTTTATTAACCTTTATGATTAATTCAATAGAGATACTTACTCAATATATATGTTATCGACATTAATTATATGCCAATATTTTTAAAAAAGAGCTAAAAGAGGATATATATATAAATATATATAATATTATTGCTATATAGAAAGCATACATAAATTGCTATATTTTTTTTATTATGTTATACAACTTAAAATTATAGTATCATGTTATTATTAATTCTAGATACTTGCTATAATTATATCAAATTTAATTATGACTCTAAATAAATAAAATAGATAACATTCATTATTATTTTTTTCTTTTTTACATTCAATATTTACTGTAAATATAAAAAGTAAAATAATTAATGAAAAAATATGAGCAAAAAATAAATATATTAATTAAAATTCAATTTGTTATCTAATTAATCTTGTGTCCATACGATATAATTTTACGAAAATGTTATGAATCACAATCTTTTTTATTCTACAAAAAAGAAAAAAACACTATATGTAGTCTTTAATAGTACAAAAATAATTATAAGAATTAATTATTGATATTGATATTAATCACAATTGATTATTGATACCCTAATTTTTTTAAGATATGTTTTACCTTTTTAAAATATAATGCATGTACCGTGTAGACCTTATTATTATTATTATTATTATTATTATTATTATTATTATTATTATTATTATTATTATTATTATTATCAAATTAAATGGGTCACTATTAATGTATGCATTAACTATCTCCTAATAAAATTATTGCACTTGAATGAGAATTAGAACTATATCAATTGATATAATTAGAATGATTAAAAATATCGATAATTGATAAGTAGTTTAATAAAGCATTAAATATTTTTGATATAATTATAATGAAGATATTTTCTTAAATTAATATAATCATGCATTATTCATGAGCTAATTAATTGTAATATAATTA
The DNA here is from genome assembly GCF_003086295.3 of Arachis hypogaea. NCBI lineage: Eukaryota > Viridiplantae > Streptophyta > Magnoliopsida > Fabales > Fabaceae > Arachis > Arachis hypogaea. Next base: position 22,268,081 of record NC_092050.1, read on the forward strand.
GAATAAATTTATTTGAGAGAAAAAAAGAGTTCATATGTAATTTTCAAAAATTATAATAATTTTTTTATTTATGTATACGTATATATTAATTTTGTTAAATAATTCTATATATATATTACGGTAATTTTTCTTAATATATATACATATACATAAATAATTATACACATATACATAAATAAAAAAACATATGAATTATATTTTGTTAAACTCCATGTTACCGGTTATTAAAAGTATTTAAATCACATATATTATTTTTTTTGTTATAATTATTTCGTTTTATATATATGATTTTTTTATTCAACAATCGTGCAATAATTTTTTATTTTTTATATCCATATATATTCCTCAATTCCGGCTCCATTGTTTCTTTTCTAATAGTGATGTTTTAATTTTTTGTTTTTTTTTTCACGTATCTTTTCTTTTTTTTTTAAATAGTGATATTTTAATATTTTTTTAAATACATTTTTCTTAATAATTACATTACTAATCTAAAAAATAAAATGAAAAAAAAAGGTGATACATATATCCAGGAAAGAAAATAAACTTAAAAATTAGAAAAAAAATTTTATATTAGAAAATGTAAAAATCATATATTCAAAAAGAATAGTTGTAATATATAAATTGAGTCAATAATTTAAATTTCTCTAAAACTAATTTAATCAAATACCAATATTAGAAATAAATTACTTAAATAATATTTAATCTATTCTACTCCTTAGACACGTATAGATTAGAGTCATTCTCGTAACGACAACCAACTGAAACAACATCGTAAGTTCGAACATTTAGAATTCGTGCAAATTTAGACCATTCCCTTATTCTTTGAAAACCTTCTGTATCCCTGATAGAGTTAAAACGTGTAGCCATTAAAAAGCAATAAAAAAGTCCCTTTTAGTTTTTTATTTATTAATTATTAATTTATTATAATTAATTTCACAATATTTATTATATGTTATTCATCTTACAAATTAATACAATCAATTAATTGACTTAAATTATCGATAATTAATTTTAATTGATATAACTCATTTCGCTATACTTTCTAAATAAATTATTAAAAATGCATGTCTCAATTTTTTAAAAGTAGAATAAAATAAATTACATAAATTGAGTAGATATAAATCTGAAAATTATAAAATTTTACTAACAACTCAAATAAATTAGTACCATAAAACTAAATTTAATGTCTATTTTAAAAATAATTACTGACCTTTTATTCTTTTAATTATTAATAATTTAAATAAAGTAATATCCTATAACTTATTTTGTTATCTATTTTAAGTAATTACTAACATTCTATTTTTCTAATTATTTGCGTGTCTTATTTATCATTTATACTTTCGATCAATTATATTAATAAACAAATAAACTAAATTAACTCCAGTTATACTTGGACTATTCAATAATTTAACATAATCTTTTTAATTTAGGATTAATTACTTCCGATAGAAAATAAAAAATTTAGAGTAATTCAATATTATGAACATTAATTATTATTGTGAAATAACCTAAAATCATAATGCAATTTATTTTTAAAGAAATAATCAAGTATTATTGTTAATTATGAAATAACCTAAAATCATAATGCATTTTATTTTTAAAGAAACAATCATCCATTAATATCTATAAATAGAAATTATCGTCAAAATGCTTTGATTAAAAATATGAGGGGTTAATTACTATTCATTATTAATAATATATCGATTATATCAAAAAGTAAAAATATAATTTTCTGCATTTACACCATTAGAAAAATTACCATCATGAGTAAAATTTTGTCAAAAAAAAAAGAGAATAAAATTGCATACATAGCGAATTTAAAAAATAAATGTCGTTAAGTAATTATGTTTTTTTTAATATGGTAAAAAATTAAATATCATAAACTATATTTTTTCAAAAGTAATCCTTTTAAGTTGTTATGTTTGACATGGTTTATTTGTACGTAATTTAAATTGACATTATTTTTAATTATAATAATTATTTATCCTTAATACTTATTTTTAGAATTTAATAATTTATCATGCCTTACAATAATTATCTATAAAAAATATATATATCCGAAAAAATTATTAAATAAATTTATTTTTTTGCCCTATTTTCACATTAAAAAATTTTTTGTTCTGTCTTTTTTAATTGTTATTATGTTATTAGAATTATTAAATAATATTAAAAAATTCTTTAAAAATAGAAATAGCGATGGCACCTGTAAACCCCGGTTAAATTAGTAGATAATTAGTCAATAAATTAGTTTTTAATAAGGAGGATTAGAAATGTGAAAATTATATCAAATTAGAATATAGCTCATCGAAACGAGAATTTTGACACCAATTTCGAAGAAAACGGCCCAAGATTGGACCGAACAAGCTAAACCGGTTGAACCGGGTCCAAACTGGACCCGTGGGCCCAACTGGACCATCCCATTAAATGAGTTTAAAGCTCATTTCTTTCTTTATACGCAGCAGAAGCAGCAACGTAAATGGGGGAAGGAGAGGAGAAGCGTACCGAAACCTTATGGTAACTTCAACCCGCCGTAGCTTCTCCGTCTGAGCTCCGATTGTTGCATCGTTTGCGGTCACGCGTCCACCGCGTCGAGCTCGACATTTCTACCAGAACAATTTCATAGGTAACTCATTTTTCTATTTCCAACCATCTTTTCCCCTAATTTTGGAAAATTAAGTAGGGATATTGAATTTCTTTGTTCTTTGATGTTTTAGGATCCAATTAGTTTGAGGAAAACGTTCACTCTTACTTATGTGAAGCTTGGGTAAGGTGATGATACGATAATTCTATTTTAATTTTATTGAATTTGAGCTTTGAGTATTAAATTAGATATATATGTGTTATGAATGTGTATTAGGTTGTGAATAAATAATTGGAGCTTGAAATTGTGAATATTGGAACTTGGAGGAAGCTGAGCTTAGAGTTTGTTGAATTTTGAGGGGATGTCTTGATTTTGAATAAATTACTTTGGTCGTTACGTGGAAATCGGCCAAGGTATGGTTTAGGTTTCTTGCATTTGATATATAATATTTTGTGAAAACTTAGGCTAGATGACCATAGGATAAGTTAGATTGCATGTGTATATTTAATACTTAGTATCCTATTGATGAATATGGTTGGTTTGGTGCTTGATGATTAACTGGTAATTTGGTGAATTATTGATTTAAGGTATAACTATTGTGGAGGTTGTTGTGATAATGAGGTATTTTGTGTTAAAAGCCTAGGATTTGTGAACTATGATTCCTAGTTGAATTTTAGTTGTTGGATTTGAATATTGTATGAGTATAATTGTTGATCTGAGGTAGATTTATTGTGGTGATTGTTATGATGATGAGAAAGGGTATGTTGAATTGAAAAGAATGCAGGTTTGGACCCGAAAAGGGTGGCAAAGTACGAGTTTTAGAGGAGATGCTGTCGAAATTTTATAAAAATTAGAGATTTTGTTTAGATGATTATTTAAATTGATTTAGATTCAAAGGTTATATGATTTGATTTTGAGTTATTAAGAAAATGAGTATGTTTTAAGTTTGATTCATTTAGAAAAGAATGAATTATGTTTTGAATTGGAACTATTGATGGACGGAATGTGAGGTGTGATAATGAAATATAAGGATTGAATATGATTGATGTATGATGATGAATGAGATGCGATTGAGAATGATGTGGATGTTGATGAATTATAATTGAATTATTTATATAGCTTATGAATTTGAATGATTTGAGATACGAGATTCCCTTGATAAAGTGCCGTGGCTTGCCACCACGTGTACCAGGTAGAAAACTCGATACTCTGTTGACCCTACGACGTAAGTGTGACCGGGCACTATATAAATTCCCAGGAATGTAACCCCCATTGAGCAATATTGAATATATGAGAAAAAGCTATGCATAGACTCTTAGGGATGCACGTCGGGAGACAGTCTAAGTTCAATTCAGACTTGTCGGATTGGCTGGATAACCGGCAGATGAGCCTCATCAGCCATAGGACAGGCATGCATCATATGCATATTACTTGAGTTACTTGCTTGTGCTCTAATTGGGTGTGCCTAATTGTACTTGCCATGTTAAATGAATATTTTTTACTTGCAATATTTGTAACCTTCCCTTTATCTGCTTATTTGTCTGTGAAATGTATAATGGAGTTGGAGGTATGGAGGAATGGCACTATGGGATTTAGATTTAAGGTTAAGTTAAGTTAGGTTTAGATATTCTTAGAAAACCACTCTTTATGGCTTCTGTTTAATACTTTAAGCTCTATAATCTGAGTGTCGGCGTTCTAGGATTGTCTCTGGCATTCCCAGGACCTTATATATTATGTGTGTGGCACCTTTACCATACTGAGAACCTCCGGTTCTCATTCCATACTATGTTGTTATTTTTCAGATGCAGGTCGAGAGGCGTCTCGTTAAGCGTCTGGGCTCCTGAAGCGAAGTGGTTACTGGGTTATTTTGTTGCATAGCGATGTATATATTTGCACTTAGCTCTTTCTCTCCGCATAACTCGTTCTTTTTGGTCCTCTTAGAGGCTTATGGAGAGGCAGGATTTTGTTTATGTACTTTTGAGTTTTGGATATATATGTATATATGTGTAAATATTCTCGGGCCAGCCTTGACTTCGCTGGCTGAGTTAGGAGCTTGTTATTTTGTATTTTTGGCACTCTACTCCTAATTTTATTATCCTATGGTTAATAGTTATAGTTTTCTTAGCACGCAAGTTAACTCGTACCTTGGGCATTGCGCTTTTTTATTTCGCGATTTTTACTTCCCTTTTTCTTCAAGGCTCCTAGCATATTACAATCTTTCTGCTATTACATATATACGTTTTATTTTTAGAGGTCGTAATAGCACACCACCTCTGTTTTACGGCTTAAGCATAAAGCTTTGTGCGGTAGGGTGTTACAGCACCTTGAATAATTAATTCAATAGAATTAAAATTTAAACAAATAGGATGATTCAATCAATTATACAAATAATAGCATATTTATAAATATTAATAATGAAAATAGTCTCACTAACATAAATTGTAACGACCCAGTCCCAGTAAGTCATGATCATACTAGAAATCAAGTGTCACCAACTTGTTCCACTGAAACTTTTACTATTAATATTAAGCCTATAATCGAGTTAGCGTGCTATCGAGTTTTGAAAAGACTTTTATTTTATAAAACAATTTGCGAGGACAGCTAATTAAACATACACAAGCCATAATAAAAAATTAAACAAATCATACACAAGCCAGCATTATGTATACCCACAACACATAGCATAGACCATACATACGCATACAGGTACTATCGTGTGTGTATATATATATATATATATATATATATATATATATATATATATATATATATCATAAGTTAGCATACCACCCTTTAGAAATATTACTATGTACAAATCAACACTCCGAGCCCTGGTTCATATAGAAAATTCATAAGCTGGCGTCCGAACTAGCCTAGTCAACTATGTACATCCTACTCTCTCAGTGAGTCTAACTAAAAGTGAGAGACTAACACAAAAGCTAGGCTATCGCAAAAAAACTATCAAAAGGCACAACCGCAACTCTCAAGCCTCAGCTATCATCGTCAGAGGAGATCACAACCACATCAGAACACTCCTCAGGATCCTCGTCCTTGTCGTCGGAAATCTCTATAACCTCAGGAGGGGCACTGGCACTCGTGCTATTGGTCTGACCAGCACTCGCCGGTCCACTAATAGAGGCGGTGAGCGGCTCCTCAGAAGATGGTTCGGATGAAGATACTGAGATTTGCTCCACTGGGATATCCTCCTCCGGTACAAGCTCCGGAATATGCTTCTCCATGGACTCAGGCTCAGGGTCCGCCTGATCTGCAGGCTGATCGGGATGCTGGTGAGGCACCGGCCCATCATGAAACGGGTGAAATAGAGCATCCGGGTGAAGCCACTGCAGCGGGAACTCATAGGGCATGTCGAGGTTAAACTCTGGAGTGTCAATCGGGTGGCTGAAAGGATGATCACGTAGAATGTACACGCGAGTCCTAATCTCCGCAGCTACCACATAAAACCTATGCTGTACTATATCCTCGTATATATAGGGAGGGTCCATCTCGTAAAATATAACTCCGGTCTCCATCTGAAGGGGAGGAAGAAAATGGGTAAGAACTGGGGGGTTCTTAGTAGGGTCGAGGGTAGTTAGTTTAATAAGGGTTACCACAGTTCAAGTAATTCTCAAAAAAATATACAAGATTCACAGAGAAGTATCTAATTACCACAATTAAGAGTAACAGTAAGGAATGCATAAATACAGGAAGACAATCGCAAATAATTTCACCATATCAAGCAAAATGCAAATGCACAACAAGGATGATGCATGTCTAGTCCTATCGCAGGTAATGAGCTCATTTATCGGTTTCGGCCCGCACCCGACGCAATCCGACTCGCAAGTCAGATAAGACATTCCAGCGGCATAACCTCTGCAAGGTCTCAACCTCTTGCAGGCGTTGATTCTTCAGCTGAAGTATGCCGAACATGACCTCTGCAAGTACTTGCAGGCGCTGATTCTCCAGTTGAAGCATGTGCCACTTTCTCCTGGAAGCCATTCCATATACACGGGCATTCCCGTATAATTACTCATACATAAAGCCCGCGGCTTAACATGTTCACATCAACACTATAATTATTTACTTTCCGTCACCCTCTTGTGACCTTTTAATTATTTCATAATCACACGTGCCGGTTTGTCTTCTCTTTTCCTTTTAAAACCAAAACTAATCCCCTTTTATTTTTAACACAAATTCTTTAACATTTTCCAAGATGTCGCCAAACGGAATCATTCAATAAAAACTCAATTACTTTTGAAGTTCACTAAAACTCCTCCAAATAAAATCCTTGAGTCAAATTCAGAACATCAGCCCCTTTTCATTTTCAAATCAAACTCAAACATAGTACTTTTCTTAAATAATTTAAATCCGACATATAACTATTTTCTGAATAAATAGAAAATCAAATAATACAATTTCTCAAATTCAATCTTTTTCTTCTAAACAAAATTTTAAATAAATTCTTAAGGTTTATAACATAATTTTGGCGGCACCTCCCCTAAAATCCGGACTCTGCCACCCTTTTCGGGTTCCATCCAAACCATTTTCCACACTCTTTTCAAATCATTTCCAATAAATCAAACCGACAACTTTTAACATTTTCAAATTATCCTACCGTAATCCAGAAATCACAATCATCAATATAAATTCAATCGACAAGTAATCACGACATCAATTCACTTATCAAATACCAATTTAACTGGTGAAAATTTACAAAAATTCTACCTTCGTACGAAATCAAAATATGCGAAGCTCCGGAGGAACCTTCTGACTGATCTGTTGAAGGAAAAATGTCTGGAATCCTCCGTGCCTCCTAAAACTCCAGTTGGCCAAACTCAAGGGGTAGAGGAACTACGTCACCGTCGACTTCCACCGGACAAAAGTAACGCCAACACGTAAAGAAGGAGGATACAAACATTTTTACCGGATTAGATTTTTTATTGGAGTTACGGATTAGGAAAAATCGAAAAGGGAGAATGGTTGAGGGTTACGGTTCTTCGATGGGGGATTTTGGTCTCTCTTTTCTTTCTTACATGCAATTCGGTTACGAGCTAAAGAAAGGAGATTAGAGGGTGTTAGCAATATTGAACAAGGATATGTGTCAAGGAGAGGGTTATGTGTCATGTTTTCTTTCTTTCTTAATACATTCGGTCATAATAAAAGGGCATTAATCAAAGGATAAAGGCATTGGATGATAACTCATTATTTAGTTCCTTTGGTCAGGATACGTGTTATGTTTTATATATGTATACATATGTATATAAGCCATGCTAATAAAATCCTAGGTGGATGAATCATGAATTAAAGTACATGGATCCTGTTTATATTTTTTTTTCTTTCTTCTATTCTCTTAATGGCTTGGCCAAGAGAAAAATAAAATGAACATTGTTAGGTCATGATGCTAATTAAAGACATATGATGAATTAAATAAATAATATATAAGGTTGAATAATATACCATAATAATAATAATAATAATAATAATATTATACAAGGTCAAATATATATGAGTTACTAACATAAATGATATTAGTAATTTGGAAATTGAAAGATATTTGATGAAGAATTAGAAATTTTAAATTCATCAAAAAATACCAATAATTAGTTTTATCGGTAAAACTCGGACTTGATAATAATAATATTAATATTATTATCTAGGCTTCATTATAATTAGAACAAGTAAAATAAATAAATAACATAATAATAAAATTATATTACCATTTATTTTACTTCGGGGTTCGAAGTCGACTCATCAAGATAAAACTAATCGCTTTAAAATATTATTTTAAGAAAAACTCGCATTAGTGCAAAAATTAGAGTTGTTACATAAATGATCAATACAATAATTATATGAAAAAACAACTAATTTTATAATTGCATAATTTTCAAGATCCTATATAGTTGAATCTAATGAACAAATAAAAAATATCTATATGATAATATCCTAATATTTTAGCATATTATAAATCATATTATAAATTTATATATCGTATTATAATTTTAAGTCAACTCCTTAAACACATTATAACATAAACCATCTAAAAAGATACACCAAATTAACGAATATCACATGGATCATAACATACACTCTAAATTGTCACGATATTTCAAATAAAAAGAGCATCAATACAGAGAAATCAATGAATATAACTAAAATAAAGAGCAACAAAGAGACACAAAAAAATAATAATAAAGAGAATCAATAAAAGAATTAACATATAAATCACATATACGAATAGTGTATATATTAATTGTGAATCACAAAAAAAGACTATATATATATATATATATATATATATATAAATAATTGTGAATCACAAAAAAAGACAATATATATATATGAATTGAAGTACACATGACAAAATAGAATATTACAAAACAAAATTATAGTAAGATTATTTAAAAACAACGTAAAAATGACACATCTTTTTTGTTAATCAGAAGCTAAAAGAAAAAAAAGTATGTGCCTAATAATAAGCAATTAAAATAAACAAAAATTTTAAAACAAATAAAAAAAATGAAATGTATAAATAAAGATAAAAAAACAAAAATTAAATAAATTATAAAAATTGTACCTTAAACACGAGAGAGAAAGGAAGAGAGGGAGGGAGGGAGAGAGAGAGAGAGAGAAAAGAGAGCGAATGAGTAAAAAATATTTGATTTTGTATAAATAGATGGTATTGAGAAAAATAAACTAATTAAATTAATTCATATATTTTGTTATCATATTTATTATTTATTAAATCATTTGATATTTACTCCAATCAAATCAAATAATTAATATAATTAACCAAATTAATTAATTAATATAATTAATTATAATTAATCAATTCATATAAATTATAATAAATGGTGAGATTTGAATGTCTAATCAAATTAATTAATTGATATAATTAATTATAATTGATTTGCATTAACGAATTAAATGAAATAAATAAGGAAACACCTCAAGAGCATGCCACATCAGTTCCATCATTAAGTGTAAAAATTCGATTTTTATATAATAGAATAAATAGAATAGATAGATAATAAAGATATTTTCTTAAATTATTATAATTATGCATCATTCATTAAATATTAATCATAATATTGTAATATAATTATAATAAAGATATTTTTCTAAAATAAATTTATTTAGAGAAATATAAATTAGTTTTCAATAACCGGTGCCATTATCATATAATTTTCATATTATTATTATTATTATTATTATTATTATTATTATTGTTGTTGTTGTTGTTGTTGTTGTTGTTGTTGTTGTTGTTGTTGTTGTTTTTAATTATTATCAGTATAATTAAAATGATTAAAAATATTTTCAATTGATAATTGATAAGTAGTTTAATAATGCATTAAATATTGATTTTATATAACTATAATAAATATATTTTCCTAAATTAGTATAATTATGCATTATTACTTAAATGCTAATTATAGTATAATTATAGTAAAAATATTTTTATAAAATAAACTTAGAAGAGAAAATAGTATATTCATTTTGGCGGAAAAATGGATTCATGAAGAATCGACACCTCCCTTCCATTAGTTGGGGAAAAATCCAGTTTTAGTATATTAAGTAGATTTGCTTGTCTTATTTATCATTTATGCTTTCAATCAATTATATTAATAAACAAATCAACTAAATTAGCTCCGGTTATACTTGGACTATTCAATAATTTAACATAATCTTTTTAATTTGGCTTTAATTACTAACGGTAGAAAATAAAAAATTTAGAGTAATTAAATATTATGAACATTAATTATTATTGTGAAATAACCTAAAATCATAATGCAATTTATTTTTAAAGAAATAATCAAGTATTATTGTTAAGTATGAAATAACCTAAAATCATAATGCATTTTATTTTTAAAGAAACAATCATCCATCTACTTAATATACTAAAACTGGGTTTTCCCCCAATTAATGAAGGTGAGGTGTCGATCCCTCGTGATTCCGTTTTTCCTCCAAAATGAACTTTCCTATTCTCTATTCTAAATTATTTTATAAAAAATATCTTTATTATAATTATATTATAATTAATATTTAATAAATAATACATAATTATACTAATTTAAAAACATATCCTTATTATAGTTATATCAAATCAATATTTAATGCATTACTAAACTACTTATCAATTATCAATCAAAAATACTTTTAATAATAATAATAATAATAATAATAATAATAATAATAATAATAATAATAATAATAATATATGATAATGATATGATAATTGCATCGGTCGTAGTAATTATGATAAGAATATTTGAATCTAATCATAAAATGATCAAATTTTATAATATTAATAAAGCACATTAATTTTAAATATTTTTAGTCATTTTAATTATATTAATTTTAAAAATATTGATATAATTTTAATTTTTATTCATTATCCAACAACAACAACAACAACAACAATAATAATAATAATAATAATAATAATAATAATAATAATAATAATAATAATAATAATAATAATAATAATAATAATAATAACTACTTGAAGAATCCGTATATAAACTATTTCAATTTCCCGTGTATTATTATTAAAATTCTATGTGTTCCTAAATATAAGTCTTAAAAAACACGACATGGCACGGGTGATGCGTTTGCATCTTTGCTATATTAGCTAGTTAGTTTAAGTAGTTGTAACTTAGTTTTATTCATTTTCTTTGAAATAAACAAGTATTTTAATGAGTTTCATCTCCATGCATTCATGAACCAAGAACTAGGTGAAATTTGGCATAATCCATGCAAATGATTCAAGGAGTTTATAAACAAGTTGATGTGAATGATTCCCTTGAAATTTATTGCAAAAGATGACAAGACTTTGAGGAAGATTCTTTGGTTTATGTTAGGTAATGAAGCAAGAAGGCAATGGAGCAAGAATGGGAGCAAGAAGGCTTGAAGATACATCAATCTTGGCAAGGAAACAGGGGAAGGCTAGCGTGTTCCTTGACAACGCTGGCAACAACACCAGGATCTTGGAGCAGAGCAAGGAAGAGCTCAAGAAGCGTTGCCCAGTAGAGGATGAACTGGCGTGTTTATCAATAACGCAAGCAACAACGCTGGCCACTGTAAGGTAGCCATGGGAGTGATATTGGGCGTTGCCAACGTTGAAGAGAGTTGGCGTGTTCCTTGGCAACGCAAGGCAAAGAAATGGAGCCAAGGAAGAGGTCGAAGGCGTTGTTGCCTTGAAATTGAATTAGCGTGTTCATCAACAACACCAGCAACAACGCCAATGCAAAGAACTTGAGTCAGGGGAGGACAGAGCACGTTGCTAGTGGCGTGTTTGCCAACAATTTCACCAAAAACGCCTAACCAAGGCAGCCTGACCTTGCCCTCTTTAAGGATGCATAACTTGAGTTACAGAGATCCAATTTGAGTACTTCTAGTTGCGTTGGAAAGCTGACATTCAGAGCTTTCCAACAATATATAATAGTCTATAGTGTAATATGAAATGGGAGCTCAAATTAGAGTCATCATTAGGCCCCAAAAATAAGAAAATGGAGTTGAGAGTTAGGGAGGCATGAATGAGCCACAAAAAGGTGATCGAGAGCGTTGCCAGGCAGGGATTGAACTGGCGTGTTCCCTGGCACTGCCCACAATAACGCCAAGGCTAAGGAATTGGACCAGAGGAGGTCGAGCACATTGTTGGTGGCATGTTTGCCAACAACTTCACCAAAAAGGCCCAACCAAGGCAGCCTGACCTTACCCTTTTCAATGGAGCATAACTTGAGCTAGGAAGATCCAATTGAGATGATCCCAAGTGCATTGGAAAGAAGACATTATGAGCTTTCCAAGCATATATAGTACTATATAGTGGACACTAAATTTGAGGGAAAAACTCCGCCCAAAAGTGCATAGATGAACATGGTATCAACTTGTAGTAAGGCCAGCTGACCTCTTCATCTTCCATGGAGTATATCTTGAGCCCTAGAGCTTTAAATGATGAAATCTCATCGGCTTTGGAAAGTAGACATCCAGAGCTTTCCAACGATATATAATAGTATGGGTTTGACATTCATTTGAAGCTTCAAAAGCTGGCTTCATTTAGAGCTTCAGAATCTGAGCACGTTGGCAAGGGCGTGTTCACCAAAAACGCCTGCGATTTTGGCAGGCTGACCTTACCCTCTTCAATAGAGCATAACTTGAGCTACAGAGATCCAATTGAGATACTTCTAGTTGCGTTGGAAAGCTGACATTCAGAACTTTCCAACCATGTATAATAGTCTATATTGAAGCAAAGGATTGAAGCTCAAAGTTCAGGCAACATCAAGCATGAAAAGTGAAGCTAAGAAGGAAGAATGAGCCAAGTGTTTGGCAACAACGCCCAAGTACCAAGCTCCACACCCAGAAAATGTCACAGCACGTTGCCAACGTGCAACAAGGCTGACGTGTTTGCCAGTAACGCCAAGCCATTGGGCCAGAGCAATGAGAATGAGTCCTGTTTCCTCTGTTTGGCAAGAATTCTTTCATGAAGCAAAATCAACAAGAGCAAGGCCCAAATTGCTAACCCAAAAGGAGAATTTCAAGGAGTCTTAGGACTAGTATAAATAGAGAAGAAGTTTGTACTTAGGAAGGACTTTTTTTGGAGACACACTTTTACTTTTACGCATTATACTTTTACTCTTTATTTTTCTTGCATTTTGGGAAATATACCAGGGAACCATTTTGTTTTTCTTGTAATTTTGAATTTCAGTTTTAAGAATTTGTCTTCTTCTTCTTCATTCTTTTCTACACTTAGCTTAATTTTCATTCTTGCAATGATAGTTGTAATTGGAGCTATGATTCACTAAACCCCACTTTCATTAGGGGGAAGAGCTCTGTTTATTTGAATGGGTTGATAACTTTTCTTTTCCTTCTCAATTCAAGTGGTTCATCCAAGAAGAAACTCTTGTTCTTCAAAGATTCAATCACCATCGAGAGAGGGGTTAAATCTATATGAATTGTGTGGTAAACTTGATAAAGAAGCCATATAATTCAGTTTAGAGTTCATCCTTTCATAATTTCCTTGATTAATACACTTTGGGTTGGTATGTGAGATGTAACCACCCTTGGTTGAGATCCTGGGCATTGTGTGGCTTGAAGGATTAGTTAATGAACTTCATCTCTTCTCATGAACAATTAGATCACGAGAGTAGCAATTGATTGTGTTGAGAGAAATTGAGTTACCAAGAGATTGGAATTCAATTACCTACAATCTGCCATGGATCTATACCCATGATTGAGAAGGAATTGATCAACATCAATTCATGAGAATTTGCATCTCTGATCCCTAATGATCTCTTCCATCATTAATTCTCATTTCTTTTGCTCTTTAGTTATTTTGATTACCCATCACCCAAGTCCCTTTTTCATTCAAGCAATTTAACATTCCTGTTATTTACATTCTGCTCTAAATTTACTTGCAATTTAATTTCTGCACTTTATATCCAGGAACTCTACTTCCTTACAATTTATCTTCAATGTCATTTAAGTTTCTTGCAATCTAAGTTTCCCGTCATTTACTTTCAGTCATTCAATTTTCTTTTATTACTTTAGTTCTTTAAATTTCTTGTCATTTAATTCTTTGCAATTTCTTTCAACTGTTCAACTCTCATGAATCAAAACAATGTTTGTTCAACTAAACTACCAATTAACTAAAGTTGCTTAATCTACCAATCTCCATGGGATCGACTTTACTCCGGTGAGTTTTACTACTTGATACGATCCGGTATACTTGCCGGTAATTACGTGAATTCAAAATTTTCGCATATCAATTTTTTGGCGCCGTTGCCGGGGATTGGAAAAGATTAACAATAATTAAGTAAACGGTGGTTTAGATTAAGCATTTTTCTTTTTTTAGTTAAGACCCACTAACTGTTTGATATTTTGTTTCACTAACTTTATCTTCACTCTAGCAATAGAGTGCTTTACTTGTATTGTTGGTGTATTTGTGTATGTCAGAGGCAAGGAGATTTGATCCTGAAGACGAGAGAACCCTCCGAAGGTTAATAAGAGAAGCAACAGGAAAAGGGATAATTGGTGAAGAGGATTCAGAAGGAGAAGATCAAGTCATGGAGGGCAACTCACATAACCCTGCTGAGGGAGTTGCTAATAATAATGGACCACCTAGAAGGGTACTGGCCTCATACACCATCCCTGATCCAAGGCATTGTGGAAGCAGCATAGTCACTCCAAATGTCCATGCCAACAACTTTGAGTTGAAACCCCAACTCATCACTTTGGTACAAAACAATTGCTCTTATAGAGGGGGGCCTCTTGAAGACCCAAATCAACACTTGTCTATTTTTCTGAGGATATGTGATACGGTGAAGACAAATGGAGTGCATCCGGACATCTACAAGCTGTTGCTATTTCCATTCTCTTTGAGGGATAAGGCCACTCGATGGTTAGAGTCATTCCCCAAGGAAAGCATCAACAATTGGAATGATCTGGTGGGCAGATTTTTAGCCAAGTTTTACCCACCTCAAAAGATCATCAAGTTGAAGACAGAGGTCCAAACTTTCAGGCAAATGGAAGGGGAGTCACTATATGAAGCCTGGGAAAGATACAAGGCATTAATGAGAAGATGTCCACCCGACATGTTTATCAACTCGGTTAAACTCCAAAACTTCTATGAAGGCTTAACTTTAGAAGCAAGGAAGGGATTAGATTACTCATCAGGAGGATCACTCAACATGATGAAAACTGCTGAAGAGGCTCAAGACCTCATTGAGATTGTTGCAAACAATCAATACTACTACTCATCAGAGAGGCATCACAACTCAACCTCAAAGAAAGGTGTGGTGGAGCTTGAAGGTGTTGATGCTATATTGGTACAAAACAAACTGATGCACCAACAAATCCAACAGCAAATAGAAATGATGGCTAAGAGAATAGATGGCCTCCAAATAGCTTCAGTGAGCACAACAAGTCAACCTTCAGCAGAGTGGGGCCAAGGTGAAGTAGGCAATGCTGAGCAGCAACAAGAATAAGTTCAATACATGCAGAATGCTCCAAATCCTTCTCAGAATGAATTCCATGGTGACACATACAACCCATCCTGGAGAAACCACCCCAACCTGAAGTGGGGTGAGAATCAAAATCAATGGCAAAAGAACAACAACTCCAACCACTCCCGCAACACACACAACCAAAATCATTCATCTAACAACACTAACCAATACAAGAAACCACAAAACACATATCAACCACCCCACAACAATTCACAAATTCACCAAAATAACTTCTCCACACCACCATTCAACTCACAAAATGCCCACCTCAATGCTCCAAACAACTTCCAGCCACAACAATCATACCCTACCATACCACCCATTGACCATCATGAAACCAGGATCTCAAGTCTTGAAGTAGCCTTGCAAGCCCTTACCCAAAACATACAGTCACTTGCCCAGACCACTCAAGGTTTAGCCAAGGGGCAAGATATTTTGCTCAAAGGACAAGAGAGACATGAAGCCACCATGAAGAACCTTGAACGACAATTGGGACAATTGGCCAAACAAGCTGAACGGCCAACCAATGTTCTCCCAAGTGATACAATCTCCAATCCAAAGGACACAGGAAAAGCCATAAAATGGGAGGAGTGTAAAGCAATCATCCTGAAAAGTGGTAAGAAGGTGGAGACAGAACCCATCACTCAGGAAGAGCACAACAAAGAAGGCTTAAAAGAAGAGGTGAAGGAGTAAAAGCAGGAGCAAGAAACCTCTACACAAAGTGATAAGTCAACTAAGAAAGAGGTAGTGAGAGCATATCAACCAATGCTACCATATCCTCAAAGATTCAAGGGAGAGAACAAAGAGAAGTAATACTCCAAATTCCTGGAGATATTCAAGACACTGCACATCAACATCCCCTTCATAGAAGCACTTGAACAAATGCCATTGTATGCAAAGTTCATGAAGGAATTATTGACAAAGAAAAGATCCTTGAAGGAGGGACAAATGGTTGCAATGACCAGGGAGTGTAGTGCCATCATCCAAAGAGGATTGCCATGAAAGAGGAAGGACTCAGGAAGTTTTCATATCCCATGCACCATAGGCAACATGATGATTGAGAAAGCATTTTGTGATCTTGGTGCAAGCATCAACCTAATTCCTCTATCCTTGATGAAGAAGCTTCAGATTCATGAATTGAGACCCACAAAAATAGCCCTTCAAATGGCGGACAAATCTATTCAGCAAGCTCTTGGGGTTGTGGAGAATGTATTGGTAAAAGTGGACAAATTTTTTTCTCCCAGCTGACTTCATCATCCTAGACATAGAGGAAGATGACAACACTCCCATCATCCTAGGGAGGCCCTTCTTAGCTACTGCCAGGACATTGATAGATGTTGAAAAAGGAGAATTGATGCTAAGGGTGCATGAAAAGCATATAGTGTTCCATGTCTTCAAGAATTTGCAAGATTCCACCCAAGAGGAAGAGTGTATGAAGATTGATTCCATAGATCCAAACTTGAAAGAGGCACCTGATGAAACACTTCCAATGCACCTAAGCTCATGCTGGAAAAGAAAGGAAGAGGTAGAAGTGGTGCAACAAGCTCAAAGAATAGAGGAGAAGCTACAACCAAAGCTTGCATTTGAGATTCTCAACAAGAACCTTCCAAAAATTGAGGCCCCAAAACCTGAACTACCTCCTGGAAAAGAAAAGAGTCCCAAGAAGAAAGTGCCAAGAGGATGGAAAAACAAAAAAATTTCCACTGAAGGCTTCTCACCCAGGGGATAAAGTGATGCTAACTTACCAACCAGTGGAAATATCTCTACACTTTTCTGGATATTACACAGTGAACAAAATCCTCTCACTTGAACATGTGGAAATCATCAAGAGAGACACTGGAAGGAAGCTCACGGTGAGAGGGGAAGGATTAAGGCACTATGATCATCATCCTCCCTAAAGAGGGACAACCGTCAAGCTAATGACGATAAAGAAGCGCTTGTTGGGAGGCAACCCAACCAAAGGTAGTTTTCTTTTCTTAGTTAATTCAATAAAAGAGTTAAGTATATTTATCTGTATTGCAAGGAGCTAAGTTTAGTGTTGCACACCAAAAGAATTTAAGGGTGAAGGTGAGGTGCTAAGTTTGGTGTTCCACCAAAAGGTTTCATTAAAGACATATTTCAGCCTTCAGCATGATTAGCCACTTGCTCCAAACAATCAGGAAAACTACTTAACAATTGGTGCTTTCTAATTTAGAGTTTATTTTCCTTAATAGAAGCACTTGATGTTTCTTGCATGTATTCATTCTACTGCATATAAAAGTAAGTAGGGAACTAAGTTTGGTGTCTCCACACCAACTTATGTCTAGAAGATCACAAGCATACATGCATGCTAACCATCTCTCAAGTGTTTGGGGACAAGCAACTTTCAAAGTTCATTGTAGGCAGTCACTTCAATCTTGGAAAGGATTAAGCATCATCAACCAAAGAGGCAAAGAAGGATGTAAAGACCAACAATGATGATGATAAGGAGTAAAGCAAGTGAACTCCAAAAGGTTGTATTGTTAAGTGATTGTCTTTTATTTAAAACTGTTATGATTGAAAGTGATATTGTACCCCTGTTTATCTGCTTAGTATGACTTCTTTGTAGTTCAATAACTAAGATGTTTGATATATCATAATACCATACTCCTGAAATTGCTTGCACTCAATATCTATAAGAATGTAAACGGAGAACATTTCTTTGAAAAAGAATGATTGAGGAGTCAAAAATTTGTTTTGAGGCAAGCAAAAGATTAAGAGAAGTGGTGGTTCTAGTTGTATGATTGTGTATTGAGGTTGCATGTTTGTGAAAACCTGCATGGGAGCTCATAGGCAGGAAATAGAGTTCAAAGAAGTATTGTGAAGATTCTCAAACATCTTTTGATCCAAGAAGCAGCAAAAGAAAACAAAAGAAATAGAAAAAAAACAAAAGAACATGGCAAAAGTCTCTGAGCATCAATTACTAAGAAGAAAAAGAAAGAAATAAGAACTCAAAGAGTTATTATCCTAGTTAAATGCTTGTGGTAGAATTGTGTCAAAGAGAGAGGCTTGAGCAAGTAAATCCTAAGGGGTGCTTCAACACCTAATACCTTAAAACCAACTGGTTTGGGAGTATTGATTGAAAGCTTATCTAAAGAGCCGCTTTGAGACATGACACTTAGAGTCAAGGCCAAGACACAAAAACTATAAGCTGCTTCAAGGTGATTACCTATAGAGAGATTTCCATGATATCATTTGAATGAAAGTCCTAAGACCTAAGACTTCCAAAATGTAGGGACTAATAAGCACTGGAATCCTTGTATGAGCATATAATTCAGAGTTCACCCCACTGTCAACTAATCACTTCACTCACTAAGGCATTACAAGCTACTTCTCAACCCGTTCCGATTGAAAGAAATCTTTTTGCATAGTTCTTTTCTTGCTTGAGGACAAGCAAGGTTTAAGTTTGGTGTTGTGATGCGTTTGCATCTTTGCTATATTAGCTAGTTAGTTTAAGTAGTTTTAACTTAGTTTCATTCATTTTCTTTGAAATAAACAAGCATTTTAATGAGTTTCATCTCCATGCATTCATAAAACAAGAACTAGGTGAAATTTGGCATAATCCATGCAAATGATTCAAGGAGTTTATAAACAAGTTGATGTGAATGATTCCCTTGAAATTTATTGCAAAAGATGGCAAGACTTTGTGGAAGATTCTTTGGTTTATGTTAGGTAATGAAGCAAGAAGGCAATGGAGCAAGAATGGGAGCAAGAAGGCTTGAAGATACATCAATCTTGGCAAGGAAACAGGGGAAGGCTAGCGTGTTCCTTGACAACGCTGGCAACAACACCAGGATCTTGGAGCAGAGCAAGGAAGAGCTTGAGAAGCATTGCCCAGCAGAGGATGAACTGGCGTGTTCATCAATAACGCAAGCAACAACGCTGGCCACTGTAAGGTAGCCATGGGAGTGATATTGGGCGTTGCCAACGTTGAAGAGAGTTGGCGTGTTCCTTGGCAACGCAAGGCAAAGAAATGGAGCCAAGGAAGAGGTCGAAGGCGTTGTTGCCTTGAAATTGAATTGGTGTGTTCATCAACAACACCAGCAACAATGGAAATGCAAAGAACTTGAGTCAAGGGAGGACAGAGCACGTTGCTAGTGGCGTGTTTGCCAACAACTTCACCAAAAACGCCCAACCAAGGCAGCCTGACCTTGCCCTCTTCAAGGATGCATAACTTGAGTTACAAAGATTCAATTTGAGTACTTCTAATTGCGTTGGAAAGCTGACATTCAGAGCTTTCCAACGATATATAATAGTCTATAGTGTAACATGAAATGGAAGATCAAATCAGAGTCATCATTAGGCCCCAAAAACAAGAAAATGGAGTTGAGAGTTAGGGAGGCATGAATGAGCCACAAAAAGGTGATCGAGAGCGTTGCCAGGCAGGGATTGAGCTGGCGTGTTCCCTGGCAACACCCACAACAACTTCACCAAAGACGCCCAACCAAGGCAGCCTGACCTTACTCTCTTCAATGGAGCATAACTTGAGATAGGAAGATCCAATTGAGATGATCCCAAGTGCATTGGAAAGAAGAGATTCTGAGCTTTCCAAGCATATATGGCACTATATGGTGGACACTAAATTTGAGGGAGAAACGCGGCCCGAAAGTTCATAGATGAACATGGTATCAACCTGTAGTAAGGCTAGCTGACCTCTTCATCTTCCATGGAGTATATCTTGAGCGCTAGAGCTTTAAATGATGAAATCTCAACGGCATTGGAAAGTAGACATTCATAGCTTTCCAACGATACATAATAGTATGGGTTTGACATTCATTTGAAGCTTCAAAAGCTGGCTTCATTTAGAGCTTCAGAATCTGAGCAAGTTGGCAAGGGCGTGTTCACCAAAAACGCCTGCGATTTTGGCAGGCTGACCTTACCCTCTTCAATAGAGCATAACTTGAGCTACAGAGATCCAATTGAGATACTTCTAGTTGCGTTGGAAAGCTGACATTCAGAACTTTCCAACCATGTATAATAGTCTATATTGAAGCAAAGGATTGAAGCTCAAAGTTCAGGCAACATCAAGCATGAAAAGTGAAGCTAAGAAGGAAGAATGAGCCAAGTGTTTGGCAACAACTTGGGCAACAACTTGGGCAACAACTTGGACAACAATGCCCAAGTACCAAGCTCCACACCCAGGAAATGTCACAGCACATTGCCAATGTGCAACAAGGCTGACGTGTTTGCCAGTAATGCCAAGCCATTGTGCCAGAGCAATGAGAATGAGCCCTGTTTCCTCTGTTTGGCAAGAATTCTTTCATGAAGCGAAATCAACAAGAGCAAGGCCCAAATTGCTAACCCAAAAGGAGAATTTCAAGGAGTCTTAGGACTAGTATAAATAGAGAAGAAGTTTGTACTTAGGAAGGACTTTTTTTGGAGACACACTTTTACTTTTACGCATTATACTTTTACTCTTTATTTTTCTTGCATTTTGGGAAATATACCGGGGAACCATTTTGTTTTTCTTGTAATTTTGAATTTCAGTTTTAAGAATTTGTCTTCTTCTTCTTCATTCTTTTCTACACTTAGCTTAATTTTCATTCTTGCAATGATAGTTGTAATTGGAGCTATGATTCACTAAACCCCACTTTTATTAGGGGGAAGAGCTCTGTTTATTTGAATGGGTTGATAACTTTTCTTTTCCTTCTCAATTCAAGTGGTTCATCCAAGAGGAAACTCTTGTTCTTCAAAGATTCAATCACCATCGAGAGAGGGGTTAAATCTATATGAATTGTGTGGTGAACTTGAGAAAGAAGCCATATAATTCAGTTTAGAGTTCATCCTTTCATAATTTCCTTGATTAATACACTTTGGGTTGGTATGTGAGATGTAACCACCCTTGGTTGAGATCCTGGGAATTGTGTGGCTTGAAGGATTAGTTAATGAACTTCATCTCTTCTCATGAACAATTAGATCACGAGAGTGGCAATTGATTGTGTTGAGAGAAATTGAGTTACCAAGAGATTGGAATTCAATTACCTACAATCTGCCATGGATCTATACCCATGATTGAGAAGGAATTGATCAACATCAATTCATGAGAATTTGCATCTCTGATCCCTAATGATCTCTTCCATCATTAATTCTCATTTCTTTTGCTCTTTAGTTATTTTGATTACCCATCACCCAAGTCCCTTTTTCATTCAAGCAATTTAACATTCCTGTTATTTACATTCTGCTCTAAATTTACTTGCAATTTAATTTCTACACTTTATATCCATGCACTCTACTTCCTTGCAATTTATCTTCAATGTCATTTAAGTTTCTTGCAATCTAAGTTTCCCGTCATTTACTTTCAGTCATTCAATTTTCTTTTATTACTTTAGTTCTTTAAATTTCTTGTCATTTAATTCTATACAATTTCTTTCAACTGTTCAACTCTCATGAATCAAAACAATGTTTGTTCAACTAAACTACCAATTAACTAAAGTTGCTTAATCTATCAATCTCCGTGGGATCGACCTCACTCCAGTGAGTTTTACTACTTGATACGATCCGGTATACTTGCCGGTAATTACGTGAATTCAAAATTTTTGCGTATCAACGGGCTATTGGTGTAGAGTTATTTAGGTTTGTTTAGGAAGATATAATAGAATTTATATTTCTAAATTTCAAGACATATATTTCTATTTCAATCTGTGTATATCAGGTATAATATTCTTATTCATTGTCTGGGATTTCTCTGATTATGATAAAAGATAATGATTCTAATAATATCATAACAAAATTATATAATTTTAACAAAATTAATATATGATGTGTAATTACTGTATATAATAAAAAATTATCTTAATAATAAATAATTTACATATTTATTTTTGTTTTACAAAAGTTTATATATAGTATTTTTCTGTGGTACATGAATCTAAATTTGAGAGTCAACTCATAATTTTATATTTATTATTTTTCTTTTACTACTTCATAGAATAAGAATGTATTTTTCGTTTTTCATCGAAGTTGACCCTTTTAAGGTACAATTTATAATTTTTTATATTATTTTTCATATACTCATTCTATTATATTATTCTTTTGATAATTTATTAATTGTTGTTACTCTAAGTTATTCTTATCGTCTAATGTTCCAGTTCGATTGTCTTTTGCCACAATCGTTTACAATGCATCACATCCATGAAATACCTCATCGAGTTGTCTTCAGTGATTCGGGTTCCAACTACATGGATGTAAACGTCCAAAGAAGGGGCAATAAACTCTACTTTACCGAATGATGGTTGGATCTACTCACCTATTATGACTAACCTAATGGAATGTGGTTAAAGTTAGTTTTCTTGGGAGGAGCTCGATTTTTTATTGAAGAATTGTTTTCACGGAGTTTTGTAGGTCAAGTTTAAGTCCCACCCCCTCGATGCTTTTTACGTTTGCCCGAACATCTTCGAAGTGGAGCACATAATGAGATTGAATTTCCTCAGTTTAAGTTCAGTTTTGGTAAATTCGTGACAAACTCAGAGATGCAATTTCAACGATTGGTAATATATTTAAACTTTTTTATTTTAAGCTTTTCGTTATTACGATAATTTTATAACATATTGTGATTTTTTTCAGAAATTACTGGCTTTCTTTTGCATGCATGCAATGCCATTGAGGGGAATAAGGGTTAGTTTGGTTTCTCGTTGTGACAATTTTATACCTTACCGCATTGCATGGATAGCGAATGATGAAGCTTATTTAACAAAAGGATGGTCTGAATTTGCACGAATTCTAGATATTCAAACTTACGATGTTGTTTCAATTGGTTGCCGTTACGAGAATGACTCTATTCTATACGTGTCTAAGGACTAGAATAGATTTAATATTATTTAAATAATTTAGTTTTAATATTAGTATTTGATTAAAGTAGTATTAGATAATTTTATATTGTTGCCTCAATTTATATATTACGACTATTTTTTGTGGATATGCTATTTTTAAATGTTTTAATATAAATTTTTTTTGTGTCAGATATATTTAAGTTTATTATTTTCTTTGATATATGTATCACTTTTATTTCTTTATTTGTATTTTCATTATATTCGAAAAAATCTCGACCTAACATAGGAAATTGTTTACCTAAACACAATTTCTTTGACGATAAAAATATGTTTGATCTAGAAAAAAATGAAACATACATCTTTTGATGATATACACAAAGTATAATAGAAATATAGTAAGTAGATATTATTTTATAAAAATATCTTTAATTGCATTATAATTAGCTCATGAATAATATATGATTATATTATTTTAGGAAAATATTTGTATTATAATTGTATCAAATCAATACTCAATATATTATTAAACTAATTATTAATTAATGATATTTTTCTTCATTTTAATAATAATAATAGTCTATTCTTTTATTAAAACACTCATCTAACTGAATTAATATAAATATTTAATAAAAATAAAGGATGAATTTTTGGCTTGAATGATAATACAATTGTATATTCTTGAAGATTTTAAGGCTGTAAGTAAATAAGTGATATAATAGAAAAATGCTTCTGAATATATATTCTTCCTATATTAATATACGCATGCATGTCACCTCAGTATTTACTTTTTAGATCGCTCAATTTTCATTAAGCGTAATAGAAACCATAAAAACCAATAAATAATTACTTGAGTTTTTCGTTATTCCTATATATAGGCTTTATTTTTTTTATAATACAATCTATATATATTTATATCTATTTTTTATATAACAATAATATTATATATATATATATATATATATATATCTTCTTTTAGTTTTTTTTTTAAATATTGGCGCATAATTAAAGTAGATAACATATATACTGAATAAATATCTCTATTGAATTAATTATAACGATTAATACAAGATAATAACATAAGAATAACCTAATTATAGCAAGAATTTCCATTAAAATTATTGACTAATAATTTGAATATAATTGATATAGTTAAATTGATATAATCGATAAGATTGAGTATAACATCCCAGATTTTTGAAAATTAGTTATCTTGGGAATGGACTGACTATGCTTTACTGCATACTCTGAGTGTCTGTCATGCAGTAGGACTTGTCCTAATGACAAGAATTTGAGTTTCAAATGCATGATTGTCTATTGATTAATGCTGTTAGTCGACCGTTGCATTTCTCATGGTATTAGGTCTGGCCAACTTAATACTAATGATTCATGTATATGGGAACACTAATGGATTTTCATGGACGAAATAGGAGTAATAGATAATGCGAATTATGGGGTTTGGGAACATTAGAGGTTACGAAGATAACTTGTTTTCGAAGCATAATCCTTATTCGTGCTAATATGGATCTCTTCCTTGATTGCTTATAGTGAAATTCTTTGTTTCAAACTTCCTTCTTGGGGTATGATTGATTTATATTCTAATCATATCTTATCTCCAATGCATATCCTTGTTTGATTTTGTTCTTATGCATTGCTTGAAATCTTTTGGAACATTCACCCTTATCGCTATTCACCTATCATTGTTTTGTGCATTCTTGTTAGAATCTAATCTTAAGCCCCTTTCTAAATCTCCGCAGTACACTACACCTTTTCTGTCATCTTCACAAGATATGATTTCTTTCACATTTGAAAAACTGAATGTGCCAAATCTTTCCATTTCTTTTCCTCGATGTTTTTGAAAGTGGAGTTGATAAGAATCTTTTCCATCTTTTATCAATTTTTGAGGGCGAAAATTTTGTAAGGTGGGTGGGATATAACATTCCAGATTTTTGAAAATTAAATAATTAGTTATTTATGAGTGATTATATCACATTAAGATTTTATTTTTTTTTAAAAAAATTATTTTTAACAAAAATAATTAAACAAAATTTTATAATTATTGAAGTTTAATCTAATTATGATTTATTTTATTAGTTTAAAATATTTGTAAAAAATTATTTTAATATACAAAAATTAAATTTATTATTATTATTATTATTATTATTATTATTATTATTATTATTATTATTATTATTATTATTATTAGAAGGTACCTAATAACGTAGCCTTCAAAGGAACCAAAGAAAGGAAATAGAACTTGATTTACTATGCATATGTATATATATAATAATAACACATGCTTTCTTTTATTTATTAACCTTGACACCTAGCCAATATTTATTTTAATCATCGAATGTCATTATATATTCTTTCAATTATCTCATTCACTTGGTCAAGGTTCAAAGTGTACAAAAAGAAGAAGTAAACGTGGCTTGTTTGCTATGATCGAGTGGAATGGAGTTGTGTGGTTCGTAATGAAAAAACTTGGTTTTTGTCAGAGGTGGATAGAATGGGTAAAGAAATGTGTCACTACTATTTCTTATTCTGTTATTGTGAAAAATTCTCCTATTGGTTTCTTTAAACCAAGTAGAGGGCTCCGGCAAGGAGATCCCCTCTCACCCTACCTTTTTCTATTATGCGCAGAAGGTCTATCATTTCTGCTCCATAAAGGAGAACAGGATAACCTATTTCAGGGGCTTCGGTTGAATAGTAGATGTCCATCCATCAACCACCTTTTATTCGCTGATGACTCTTTACTATTCTGTAAAGCAACTCCACATAATTGCGCTAATTTGATTAATGTTATTCAATAGTATGGCTCCCTAAGCATTCAGATTATCAATTTCAGTAAGTCTACAGTATTTTTTAGTAAGAATACACCTCATGCTATTAAGGAAGAAATCGCTACTTTTCTTAGAGTCCCTAATATTGGTGCACAAGACAAATATTTGGGTCTCCCATCTATTGTTAACATATCTAAAAGTCAGACATTTGCTTATGTAAAGGATAAGGTGTCGAAGAAGCTACAAGGTTGGAAGCGTCAACTATTGTCAGCAAGTGGAAGAGAAATCTTAATCAAAGCTGTGGGGTGTGCTATACCTATCTATACTCTAAGTTGTTTCAAACTGCCCGAATCACTATTAGATGATATTCACAAAATGATTATGCAATTCTGGTGGGTCAAAAATAGAATGAAAAAAAAACTCCAATGGATCAGCTGGGATACAATGAGCAGAATTAAAGAGGAAGGCGGTTTGGGGTTTAAAGATCTCAAAGTGTTTAATCTGGCGATGCTGGCAAAACAGGGATGAAGACTAATGACTAAACCAAATTCTCTGTTTTATAAAGTCTTCAAAAGCAAATATTTTAGACTGACCTCTTTTTTAGGAGCAAAACCAGGCCTGAGACCATCTTGGGCTTGGCAGAGCTTATTGGAAGGCAGAAAAGTACTGGAACAGGGTACCAAATAGAAAGTCACGACACAAGGTATAGTAAAATTCAAAGAAGAACCATGGTTTGGTAACTTACCTCCCTTTCGAGTACAGGAAGAAGACTGCAGTGATGGAAATCTGATCTGGCTAAGACAACTATTCAATGAGATAAGGGGTTGGAATACATAGCTCATTCATAGTAAGTTCAGTCCCAACATAGCACAACAAATCTGCCAAATAGACATTGAAGAAGGTGAAGATTCAGTCAGGTGGATAAAGCATGATTCAGGTCAATACAATGTTAGAACGGGATATAAAGTAGCTTACAAATTTTTTCATAAGCCTATGGAAGATCTTCATGTCAGATTTCAAAGTAGACAACTATGGAGGAGCATCTGGGAGGTTCGATGCCAACCAAAAATCAAGGCATTTCTATGGAAATTTGCTCACGAAGGGCTAGCAGTGAAGACAAATCTTCATAAGAGGATACCTCAGATCCCCAATTTACGCCCGCGATGTTCTTCACTGCCAGAAACGCACCGCCATGCTCTGATTTTCTGTCCGGGAGTTGTGCAAGTCTGGAATCAATCACCAGTAATAAGTGTGATTCCCAGAGATCCGACTATAGAACCATGGGAGTGGTAGTGTCAGTTGATGGAAGCAGTGAGAAGAAGAAGAGACTCAAAAGAAAAAGTCAGTCAAGTAAGTTACCTTCTATGGCAGATTTGGTTGTCTAGGAACGCTCTCATTTTTGAAAATTGCAGAGTTGAGGTTGTGAAAATTCTGTCCCGAGCTCTGATATTTGCAGAAGAATTTGGATGACTTGGGAGGCATAGCAACTGAAACTAAAGAGGAGAGAATAGCTTGTCCTTTTTGTTTTAATCCCTACTGCTTTAGCTTGGTATTATTGTTTCTGGGAGTTTCCCAAATTTTTATTATTGTATATGCTTATCTCTGTTTGTGTGGGTATTGTAATTGAATCATTTAATTGCAATAAAAGTATTATCTTTAGAAAAAAAAACGTGGCTTGTTTGTAATATATATATATATATATATATATATATATATATATATATATATATTAATGACACCTAAATGCCTTAGCTACCACAAATTTCCATCCATTCTCATTAGCTTTAATCACTTCCATTTCTTTCATTCATGCTTTACCGAATTGAACTTAAGAGAAAAGAAAAAGGGAAAAGCCGTAAGGGAGAGAGATTGAGAAACCATGAAACATCTGAGCTTCCGATTTCGATTTTTTGCAATCCGTAACTTCAATAAAAAAATATAATCTGGTAAAAGTGTTCGTATCCTCCTCCTCTACACATTGGCGCCACTTTTGATCGGTGGAAGTTGACAATGACGTAGTTCCCTTACCCCATGAGTTCGGCCAATTGGAGTTCTAAGAGATACAGTCGATTTCTGACATTTCCTTCTTCAGCAGTTCGGTCAAAAAAAATTTTCGAACTTTTTATTGACTTTGATTTTGTACAGAGATAGGGAATTTATTTCAAATTAACTGTTTTAATTTATGAATGCCATTGAAGTTTAGTGAGTAACTGCAAATAATTCATAAATGTCTCGTTTGATTAACTGATGAAAATTGATAAAATTGAGATTGTTGGTGATTAATCTGGGGTTATTTATTAATTTGAATATGCTGAGTTGATTATTGAAAACCTGTTGTATGAGTAATTGTTGAATTGAGTTTGGGTTTTGGCTGTGACTATGACTGGTTTTGTTATTGTGAGTGATTAACTGGTGAGATTGATTTTGGTTTGATTTGTTGGTATTGAATTGAAATTTGAAAATGATTTATGATATTGAAATTAGTTTGAGTTATTGGAAACACTTGAAAAAAAAAGGTTGAGAATAGTTCGGTTGGAACCCGAAAAGGGTGGTGAAGTCCAATTTTAAAGGGAGATGCTGTCCAATTTTTGTAAAAACATATGAAAAGTGATTTCATTTTTAAAATATGATTTATAAGCTTATTTTGAGAAATTATTAATTTGATTTATTAATAATTATTGGTTTCACTCAATAACATAATATTTGAAAGGTCTGAATTTTATTAAAATAGAAAGTGGCTTAGTTTCAAAGAAAACGTTTTAATTACTGAAAACTATTTGATTTTCGATTTATTACAGAAAGTCTTATTTTCAACTTGATTTATTAAGAAAGTATAATGTTTTACATTCAGTTGTTTTTTAGAATAGATTTTTTTTCAAGTTATTTTTGAGTTCGGTTTTTTAAGAGAAAGAAGAAAAGAGGAAAGAGAACACGGAACGTGTGATTATGAAATGAATAAAAGGTCACGAGAGGGTGATAGAAAGTAATTAGTTAGGGTGCTGATGTGAGAATGTTAAGTCGTGGGCTTTATGTGTGAATGATTGTGCGGGGATGCCCGTATGTGTGGAATGACTTCCAGGAGAAAGTGGCACATGCTGCAACTGGAGAATCAGCGCCTGCAAGTACTTGCAGAGGTCATGTTCGGCATACTTCAGCTGGAGAATCAGCGCCTGCAAGAGGTTGAAACCTTGCAGAGGTTATGCCGCTGTAATGCCTTATCTGACTTGAGAGTCAGATTGCGTCGGGTGCGGGTCGAAACCGACAAATGAGCTCATTACCTGCGATAGGACTAGACATGCATCATCATTGTTTGCACATTTGCACTTGATTGTGTTTGTTTCTCTTGCCTCTCTGTGATTGTGCGGTTTGTATTATTACTATTTGTTTGAGTGTTTATCTGTTTTCTGTGATATTAGTTTGTGTATTGAGGTGACTGAGAACTGAGGTTGTGATTGAGATTTGTCTTAAGTTTGGGAACTTGAAGAAGGTAATTAATTATATAAAGTAATAGTAAAAAGTATTTTCAAAAGGTTTGATAGAAAAATAGTTTTATTGAGTAAAGTTAATTATTTGCATTTTATTTCATTACTCTTACGGCATTTCCATTCCCTGCTGAGAACGCGTGATTTGTTCTCACCCCAAAATCTTCCACCCTTTCAGTGACATAGGTTTGATGACTCAGTTTGAAGCTGCGGGCGATTATTAGCCTTATTTGAGTTAAGTTTATGTGTTGAGTCACTTTTCTAGAATTTCCTCGCCTTTGTTAGTTAAGATTTTATTTTATACAGAGGGACAGGAGTTGTATCTGAATTGTATCTGAATTCCTTTTGTATAATATTTATTATTATTAATAATTTTGTGATTGTTATTACTTAGTGTTCTTTGATGATTGGGTTTAATTAATAAAAAAAATACAAAATTTTTCGGCTTTTTCTTAAAAATTGAAACACGAAGTCGAACTAAAGGCTCAGTATTAAATAGTAAATATAGAGAACAGGTCAATAACGCTTCACTTTTGGTACGATCATAATGTGCTAAAAGTTAGGGTGTTACATTGAGAGTATATAGCAATTATATCAATTATAACAGTAATTCACGTGACTTCATATGCAATAATTTGAATTATAATTGTCACCTAATTATACTTGAATATTATTTAATTTTAGATGTTTTATAGGTAAAAGTTATTACCACGTGAATTATCGTCATTATTCAATAATAATAATAATAATAATTCCGAATTAATATAATTGATATAATTGATATAATTCTAATTTTCATTAACATGTAATAATTTTATCAGTATATATTCACAATTTTAATTAGTATATAATAATAATAATAATAATAATAATAATAATAATAATAATAATAATAATAATAATAATAATAATAATAATAATAATAATAATAATAATAATAATAATAATAATAATAATAATATATAGATATAAGATGACTTAGTTAACAAATTGAATTTTAATTATGGAGTTTTATTTTTCACTCAAATTTTTTATCATTAGTGATTTTATTTTTTATATTTATAGTAAATTTTGAATATAAAAAGAAAAAAATAGTATTGATTGTTATCTATTTTATTTATTTACAGTCATAATTAAATTTGATATAATTATAGTAAGTCTATATAATTATAGCAATTTAAACCTGCTTCATATATAGTAACTATATTATACATATTTATATATCTCCTCTTTTATCTCTCTCCTAAAAATTTTGGCATATAATTAATGTGGACAACATATATACTTAATAAGTATCTCTGTTTATATACTTTTTTCTAATTTTAGCAAATATCTCCATTAAAAATCCGTACTGTGTGCAATTAGTGTGTGTATATATATAAGTCGTAATAGTCAATTGTTACAATTATTTATCATCTAGAAAATTCGTACCTCATTCATAGTTCTTTTTCTCTTTATTATTTTTCATCATACCTAATTGCTACAAGCTATGATTCTATCAACAGTATTACCTATGGTAGATTATGTAATGAAAAAGTTTGGAAAATAAAGGCAAGGATTATAAGGTTATGGAAAGTCCCATCCAAATTTGACAAGAGTAAGACAGCTTACCTAGAAATGGTTCTCATGGATGATAAGGTAGGTTGATTTTCCTTCATTATTTCTTCAAGTGATGCGAGGTCCAATTTATAGATATTTTTGTTCATATTTTAAATTTATTTGATAAGTAAACCCTTAGACGAATCAACGACAGTGCAATTTAATAGAGTTATAAGTGCTAATAATCTTCATTTTTAATTTGTTTTAGGATGTGATAAAATTCATTGTTCAATCAAGAATTATTTGGCAAAGATGTTTGAGAATGATCTGATCGAGGGGAAGGTTTATGTCTTCTCAAATTTTCTGATTGAGGAATCACGAGGAATTTATCTTCCGACTGCACATGTGTGTAAAATAACCTTTAAGAAGGAGTCACGTATAGTAAATACGATCGATGATCGTAACATTCCTGACAATCATTTCAATTTTCTCGATCATACTGATATATTGAGACAAACAAATGAAAAAGCTAACTTTTTGGTACGTAGTTAATTATTATTATTATTATTATTATTATTATTATTATTATTATTATTATTATTATTATTATTATTATTATTATTATTGTGTTGTTCATTTATTTGTCTTTAATTTCATGCTTTTAATTTTTTTTTTAATTAGATGTTATTGGACTCTTGACCGGAAAAGGAGAACTTATATCATGGTCAAAAGCAGGAAAAAGTGGCCATTACATTGTGGTTGATCTCCGTGATGGTGTCGTTTATGACTCCTTCAAAGATGCATGCTATGTTCTAGGACTGTTGCAGAATGACAGAGAATTCATTGATACAATCTCTGAAGTAGGAACATGGCACTCTGCAACTTTTTAAGGAGATTTTTTGTTGTTTTATTAACATCAAATAACATGAGTAGACCAGATTTTGTTTGGAAAAAGACTTGGAATTTTCTCTCTAATGACGTACTATATGAATGAAGAAGATTACTGTAAATGGAAGGTAACTATAGTCTATTATAATTTTTTCCCATGGTAGAATTCAATTTAGCCTATAATTATAACAAAAACATTGGATAAGGAATTTTAAGAGTGATTTTCTTTAACAAAATGCCTTTTTTGGGAGTAAAATTATCATACATATGGCAAAATTGTTTATTGGTGTTCACTTTAACTTTTTATCTTTCTCTGATAATATTTAGGAAATATAACAAAATATTACTCAAAAATTGGATTATATATATATTAGTTTCGTACTTGCTTTACTTCCTCCTCTTAATACATATTTTGATTCATTGCCGTAAACCATATCTACTTCATTTAAGAAACCGTAATTAAATCCACATACTTCCAATACTTGCATTTGCATCGGTTGTTTGTGTACTTTTTTTATGTTATAATGATTTTGATATCCATGTTAATCACAATAATAATTTTTAAAAGGACATGTTACTAATGAAGCATTTTTTGAACAAAAAATAAGGAGTGTTATTTATCATTCAACAATGCATTTCAAACTTTTTTTGCCAGAGACTAATTTAATAATTTTTCAAATAATTATGTTATTTTAAATTGAAAAAATACAGATTTGATGATGTCAGAAATCCAAATAAAAGATATTGCACTTGCAAAAATTGAAGATTTGCTCCAGTCAAATGGCAAGTCATTGAAAGAATATTGTGCAATGCCATATCCTTCAGAAAAGTTGGTGCCCAGCTTAGAAGACAGAATTATAATGGAAGAGTTGAACTTTGATGTTAATGCTCTTATGAGTGAACTAGGTATGTATTTAGAAAAGCTAACTGATGAGCAGAAATTTGCATACGATCAAATAATTGGTGTTGTTAGCAGTAATATGGGTGGACTTTTCTTCTTATACGGTCAAGGTGGTTATGGAAAAAAATTCTTATGGTCAACTATATCATGCTCAATTAGGTCTAAAGGAGGTATAGTTTTAAATTTTGCTTCGAGTGGGATTGCTGCACTTCTGTTGCCTAAAGGAAGAACTGCACATTCAAGGTTTAAAATTTCTTTGACCATAAATGAAGATTCTTTGTGTGGCATTAAACAGGAAAGTCCTCTTGCAAGGTTAATATCCAAGGCCAAATTAATCATATGGGATGAAGCTCCAATGATAAGTAAGTATTGTTACGAAGATTTAGACAAATGCCTCAGAGACATCTTAAGGTGCTCAGATTCATATAATGCTCATTTGCCATTTGGAGGTAAATTTGTTCTCGAAGGAGATTTTAGACAAATTTTACCTGTGATTCCCAAGAGGCTCAAGGCAAGATATAATTCAGTCTTCTATTAATTCTTTATATTTGTGGCATAACTGTAAGGTTTTGAAACTTACAAAAAACATAAGATTGTTACTAGGTGAAAACAACAACATACAAGAACTCATAAATTTTGCAGAATGGCTACTCAAAATTGCTGATGGTTTGGCTAGTGATACAACAGATGGTGAATCGATCGTTCATATACCATCTGACATTTTGGTTAAGAACTCTGAGACAGCTTTGGATGACTACATTGATTTTGTATATCCATATATGTTATCCAATCTATCTGTTGAAAATTATTTCAAGGATAGAGCAATTCTTGCACCAACTCTGGATTGTGTCACTAATGTCAACAACAAGATGATTGCAGGGTTACCTGGACAAGAAAGAGTCTACTTAAGTTTAGACTCTGTGTGTGCTGAGGAGGGAAATATGAAATTTGAGTTAGATGCTTTCTCGCCGGAGATTCTAAATGGAATAAATTGTTCAGGTCTACCACCACACAAGTTGGTTGTAAAGGTTGGCGCTCCTGTTATGTTGTTGTGGAATATAGACCAAACTAATGGTTTGTGCAATGGAACGAGAATGCAAGTTAGAAGAATGGGAAATCATGTGATAGAATGCAAGACTTTAACCGATAACAAAGCTGGAAGTATTGTTCTTATCGTAAGACTGAATTTAATTTCAAATAATGAAACATTACCGGTCAGGTTTTAAAGAAGACAATTCCTAATTATTATGTCATTTGCAATGACAATAAATAAGTCCCAGGGACAAACTCTATCTAAAGTTGGAATTTACCTTCCAAGGTCAGTTTTCACCCATGGTCAATTGTATGTTGCGTTATCAAGGGTAATGAGTAAAGATGGTTTGCGAGTACTATTGCAAGATCACGGACACTTAGAAGATAACTGCACGATGAATGTGGTATATAGAAAAGTTTTTGAGAGCCTATAATGAAAAGGTAATAACAAAATGTCTTACTTAAATTTATTTATTTATTAAAATTTATTACTATCAATCAAAAAAATTTAGAAATTCTAGGAGCTAATGGATAATGCATTCTTATTGTACATTAATAGATTGAGAATATTAAAATTATCATAAAAATCCGTATTATTTCATTCTCCTCATAAACAATTTTATAATTACGTTAATCATATAATTTTATACACTAACATTGATACAGTGTTGTTTCATGTATATATTTTGCAGGTATCAAAGGATAGCGTTGAATTCTTATTAAGTAGGTTTAAATTTTTATTGTTTATTGCAGAGCTTTTTGCATTAGAATTCTCTATGAATTTGTTCTTCATTTTGAACTGATTTTGATATGTTCTTACTTCATGCTAAACCAACATATAAAACCTTTTTGGTGGATTTAAGTATTACTAGATTACTTATGGTCATATTGAGTACATATCTCTGATTTATTGAAAAAAGTAGATTACTAATATCGGTTAATAACTATTTTATAGTTAATACAATTAACACTATATTAAGAAAAGAAAAACAATGCATACAAGTTATTTTTTTATTAATTAAATTATTCTAATTGAAATTAATTTTAACACAACAGCTTAAAATTATAATTTCAATCTTATCACGTGCATGGCACGGGTTATTACACTTGTTAATATCTATAAATAGAAACTATCGTCAAAATACTTTGATTAAAAATATGAGGGGTTAATTACTATTCATTATTAATAATATATCGATTATATCAAAAAAATAAAAATATAATTTTCTGCATTTACACCATTAGAAGAATTACCATCATGAGTAAAATTTTGTCAAAAAAAAAAGAGAATATAATTGCATACATAGTGAATTTAAAAAATAAATATCGTTAAGAAATTATGTTTTTTTTTTAATAAATAGTAAAAAATTAAATATCATAAACTATATTCTTTCAAAAGTAACCATTTTAAGTTATTATGTTTAGTATAGTTTATTTGTATATAATTTAAATTGACATTATTTTTAATTATAATAATTATTTATCCTTAATAATTATTTTTAGAATTTAATAATTTATCATGCCTTACAATAATTATCTATAAAAAATATATATATCCTGAAAAAATTATTAAATAAATTTATTCTTTTTGCCCTATTTTCACATTAAAAAATTTTTTGTTCTGTCTTTTTTAATTTTTATTATGTTATTAGAATTGTTAAATAATATTAAAAAATTCTTTAAAAATAGAAATAACGATGACACCTTGAATAATTAATTCAATAGAATTAAATTTAAACAAATAAGATGATTCAATCAATTATACAAATAATAGTATATTTATAAATATTAAAAATAAAAATAGTCTCACTAATGTAAATGATCAACACAATAATTATATGAAAAAATAACTAATTACATAATTGCATAATTTTCAAGATCCTATATAGTTGAATCTAATGGACAAATAAAAAATATCTATATGATAATATCCTAATATTTTAGCATATTATAAATCATATTATAAATTTATATATCATATTATAATTTTAAGTCAACTCCTTAAACACATTATAACATAAATCATCTAAAAAGATACACCAAATTAACGAATATCACATAGATCATAACATACATTCTAAATTGTCACGATATTTCAAATAAAAAGAGCATCAATACATAGAAATCAATGAATATAACTAAAATAAAGAGAAACAAAGAGACACACAAAAAAAAATAATAAAGAGAATCAATAAAAGAATTAACATATAAACCACATATACGAATAATGTATATATTAATTGTGAATCACAAAAAAAAAGACTATATATATATTGTCTTTTTTTTGTGATTCACATATATATTGTCTTTTTTTTGTCATTCACAATTAATGTATATATTGTTTGTGTATGTGGTTTATATATATATATATATATATATATATATGAATTGAAGTACACATGACAAAATAGAATATTACAAAACAAAATTATAGTAAAATTATTTAAAAACAACGTAAAAATGACACATCTTTTTTGTTAACCAGAAGCTAAAATAAAAAATAAAGTATGTGCCTAATAATAAGCAATTAAAATAAACAAAAATTTAAAAAAATAAAATAAAATGTATAAATAAAGATAAAAAAAATAAAAATTAAAGAGTAAAGTATCGTTTTGTCCCCAACGTTTGGGGTAAATCCTATTTGTGTCCCTAACGTTTAAATCGTCCTATTTGTATCATTAACGTTTGTAAAAGTGATTCAATGTTATCCTGCCGTCAATTACAATCATGAGCGCTTTAGTTTGAGTTTTAAAAATCTCTTCTTGAAGTTAGAATACAAATGTCTGGGATAAAATCGATGATCTACTCCGAAAAATAGCTCATCAAATGTTGAAACTAATTCCTACAACATTTACATAATTCACTTTTCTAGGGGACATAATTGAATCTAAACATAAATAATAGTGGGTATAATATTAAAATCGAATACATCCAAGTGAGACCTAATTGAGAATAATTGAAAAATATAATCTGATTTGTTAGTATAATTGATAGTAGGATAACATTGAATCACTTTTATAAACGTTAAGGATATAAATAGGACGATTTAAACGTTAGGGACAAAAATAGGACTTACCCCAAACGTTAGAGACAAAAACGATACTTTACTTTAAATTAAATAAATTATAAAAATTGTACCTTAAACACGAGAAAGAGAGAGAAAGAGAGGAAGAGATGGAGGGAGGGAGAGAGAGAGAAAAGAGAGCAAATGAATAAAAAATATGATTTTGTATAAATAGATGGTATTGAGAAAAATAAATTAATTAAATTAATTTATATATTTTATTATTATATTTATTATTTATTAAATAATTTGATATTTACTCCAATCAAATCAAACAATTAATATAATTAACCAAATTAATTAATATAATTAATTATAATTAATCAATTCATATAAATTATAATAAATAGTGAGATTTGAATGTCTAATTAAATTAATTAATTGATATAATTAATTAATTATAATTGATTTGCTTTAACGAATTAAATGAAATAAATAAGGAAACACCTCAAGAGCATGCCACATCAGTTCCATCATTAAGTACAAAAATCTGATTTTTATATAATAGAATAAATAGAATAGATAGATAATAAAGATATTTTCTTAAATTATTATAATTATGCATCATTCATTAAATATTAATTATAATATTGTAATATAATTATAATAAAGATGTTTTTCTAAAATAAATTTATTTAGAGAAATATAAATTGGTTATTAATAACCGGTGCCATTATCATATAATTATCGTATTATTATTATTATTATTATTATTATTAAAATGATTAAAAATATTTTTGATTGATAATTGATAAGTAGTTTAATAATGTATTAAATATTGATTTTATATAACTATAATAAAGATATTTTCATAAATTAGTATAATTATTCATTATTACTTAAATGCTAATTTTGATAGTATAATTATAATAAAAATATTTTTATAAAATAAACTTAGAAGAGAAAATAGTACATTCATTTTGGCGGAAAAATGGATTCAAGAGGAATCGACACTTCACTTCCATTAGTTGGGGAAAAATTCAGTTTTAGTATATTAAGTAGATTTACTTGTCTTATTTATCATTTATGCTTTCAATCAATTATATAATAAACAAATAAACTAAATTAACTCCGGTTATACTTGTACTATTCAATAATTCAACATAATCTTTTTAATTTGTGATTAATTACTAACGGTAGAAAATAAAAAATTTAGAGTAATTCAATATTATGAACATTAATTATTATTGTGAAATAACCTAAAATCATAATACAATTTATTTTTAAAGAAATAATCAAGTATTATTGTTAATTATGAAATAACCTAAAATTATAATATATTTTATTTTTAAAGAAACAATCATCCATTAATATCTATAAATAGAAACTATCGTCAAAATACTTTGATTAAAAATATGAGAGGTTAATTACTATTCATTATTAATAATATATCGATTATATGAAAAAGTAAAAATATAATTTTCTGCATTTACACCATTAGAAGAATTACCATCATGAGTAAAATTTTGTCAAAAAAAAGAGAATAAAATTACATACATAGTGAATTTAAAAAATAAATATCGTTAAGTAATTATGCTTTTTTTTTAATAAATAGTAAAAAATTAAATATCATAAACTATATTCTTTCAAAAGTAACCCTTTTAAAAGTTGTTATGTTTGGCATAGTTTATTTGTATATAATTTAAATTGAAATTATTTTTAATTATAATAATTATTTATCCTTAATAATTATTTTTAGAATTTAATAATTTATCATGCCTTACAATAATTATCTATAAAAAAATATATATCCTAAAAAATTTATTAAATAAATTTATTCTTTTTGTCCTATTTTCACATTAAAAACTTTTTTGTGCTGTCTTTTTTAAGTGTTATTATGTTATTAGAATTGTTAAATAATATTAAAAAATTCTTTAAAAATAGAAATAGCGATGACACCTTGAATAATTAATTCAATAGAATTAAATTTAAACAAATAAGATGATTCAATCAATTATACAAATAATAGTATATTTATAAATATTAATAATGAAAATAGTCTCACTAATGTAAATGATCAATACAATAATTATATGAAAAAAATAACTAATTACATAATTGCATAATTTTCAAGATCCTATGTAGTTGAATCTAATGGACAAATAAAAAATATCTATATGATAATATCCTAATATTTTAGCATATTATAAATTATATTATAAATTTATATATCATATTATAATTTTAAGTCAACTCCTTAAACACATTATAACATAAACCATCTAAAAAGATACACCAAATTAACGAATATCACATGGATCATAACATACACTCTAAATTGTCACGATATTTCAAATAAAAAGAGCATTAATACAGAGAAATCAATGAATATAACTAAAATAAAGAGCAACAAAGAGACACACACAAAAAATGATAAAGAGAATCAATAAAAGAATTAACATATAAACCACATACACGAATAATGTATATATTAATTGTGAATCACAAAAAAAAAGATAATATATATATATATATATATATATATATATATATATATATATGAATTGATATACACATGACAAAATAGAACATTACAAAACAAAATTATAGTAAGATTATTTAAAAATAACATAAAAATGACACATCTTTTTTGTTAATTAGAAGCTAAAAGAAAAAAAAGTATGTGCCTAATAATAAGCAATTAAAATAAACAAAAATTTAAAAAAAAATAAAATGTATAAATAAAGATAAAAAATAAAAATTAAATAAATTATAAAAATCGTACTTTAAACACGAGAGAGAGAGAGAAAGAGAGGAAGAGAGGGAGGGAGGGAGATAGAGAGAGAGAAAAGAGAGCGAATGAGTAAAAAATATTTGATCTTGTATAAATAGATAGTATTGAAAAAAATAAAATAATTAAATTAATTCATATATTTCGTTATTATATGTATTATTTATTAAACAATTTGATATTTACTCCAATCAAATCAAATAATTAATATAATTAACCAAATTAATTAATTAATATAATTAATTATAATTAATCAATTCATATAAATTATAATAAATGGTGAGATTTGAATGTCTAATCAAATTAATTAATTGATATAGTTAATTAATTATATTTGATTTACTTTAACGAATTAAAATGAAATAAATAAGGAAACATCTCAAGAAGATGCCACATCAGTTCCATTATTGAGTGCAAAAATTCGATTTTTATATAATAGAATAAATAGAATGGATAAATAATAAAGATATTTTCTTAAATTATTATAATTATGCATCATTCATTAAATATTAATTGTAATACTGTAATATAATTATAATTAAGATATTTTTCTAAAATAAATTTATTTAGACAAATATAAATTGGTTATAAATAACCGGTGCCATTATCATATTATTATTATTATTATTATTATTATTATTAAAAATATTTTCTATTGTTAATTGATAAGTAGTTTAATAATGCATTAAATATTGATTTTATATAACTATAATAAATATATTTTTCTAAATTAGTATAATTATGCATTATTACTTAAATGCTAATTATAATAAAAATATTTTTATAAAATAAACTTAGAAGAGAAAATAGTATATTCATTTTGATGGAAAAATGGATTCATGAGGAATCGACACCTCACTTCTATTAGTTGGGAAAAACCCAATTTTAATATATTAAGTAGATATGATACAAGAATATAAATCATTTCTGAATAGATTTTAACAAAAATAATTCTCCATAATAATTTCTTTTGCTATGATAATAAAGAAGATAATTCAAGAATAAATTTATCTCATATTCGATTGTACTTGTTCAAATCGATTTTAAATTTTAATATAAGAGTAGGAATTTAAATATTTTACTCATGAATAAGAAAAAAATATCTACAAATTAACCACTAATATTGTTTAAAAAAATAAAAAGATAAAATTTTAATGTAAATATTTTAATTAAATCACAAAGTATATATATTTACTATAATAAATAATTATAATACTTTGAAAACAAATAAAAGTAATACTCATTAATTTTATTATTGTTAATATTAAAAATAGTCAAATTTTAAATTTAATTAATTTTATATAAAAATTACCATGAATATTTTAGTTTAAAATTAAAAAAAAATATTTTATATAATTTTGTATTTTAATCATTCCGTGATCATATATACTAGCTTGACTATAAAATTCAAATTTGTATTTATTACTTGATGGAGTCTTCGGCAACAACCACCCCGTTGCGGCGTTGCCAATTTTCACTGTGAAGATAGGCATGTCACATGTCACGTGTAGAAGGATAGATACTGTTTCAAAATATTTTCTTTTAATTTTTTTTCTTTATTTATTTATTTT
Organism: Arachis hypogaea; assembly: GCF_003086295.3. Lineage (NCBI taxonomy): Eukaryota > Viridiplantae > Streptophyta > Magnoliopsida > Fabales > Fabaceae > Arachis > Arachis hypogaea. The sequence continues at coordinate 22,309,435 of NC_092050.1, forward strand.
TTAAAACAGAATTTTGGATCCATTAAAAAAAATATTAACTACCTAAAAATCTCTTCTGACAACCAAACTAGTCAAAGTAATAAATCATTGAGTGAGTTATTTAATTAGCGAATCACTAATAAAACTCCACATAATAAATTTAAAAATAAATCTCTATATTCAAATAAAATACTTAACCAAATCTAATCAAGTTATTATAATTATTTTTTAAATGACGCACATTTTTTTTTATTTTCTTCTCCTTCTCCATTTCCTCCTCCTCCTCCTTTTAAATTCGTGCACGTAAATTCTTCTTTTTTTTCTCTTTTGTTATCATCATCACCAATACTACCAACATTTTGTTATCATCTTTATTAGTTCTGATTTTTTCTAGTGCCACCATTAAATAATTTCTATTCATTTGGTCAATACTTATCGGCAACATTAGATGAACCTCAATTAATACACAAATAAACCGAAATTACTTCAATTTTGAATAAGCAAAAAAAAAAGAAAAAGACTCGATCATCAATAAAAACACATTAAATTTATTTCTAAATCCATATGAACCTCAATTAAACAAAAGAGAAAAAGAAAAAAAAACACAACAATATAGCAACAATAAAAGAACGATTGACAAAAAACACGCGAAGAAGAAAAAGGAAGAACGCGAAGACAAAAAAGAAGGAATGCGAAGATGAAGAAGGAATAATGCGAAGTAGAAGAAACGTGAAGACAAAAAAGTTTGCGCTAGTGAAGCACATGTATACACGCTAGTGTAATAAAAGTGGTTTTTGTTGAATTTTGGCCAACTTTGTTGGACTTAGTTGCCAAAAAGAGTTGGATGTTTTCCATCACTTTAGACAAATTTAGAGACCCTATTATACTTTATACTCTTTTCATGTTTTCCATCACTTTAGACATAGTTGAATAGTAGATTCAATTATGCTATTCGTTTTCCATTTTTATGACTTGATGGTGAGAGTTCAGTGTGCTTTGGGAGTAAAAAATAATCACTATAAATCGGAGAAAGCAAACCAAGCAATTAGGATTTCGGGTCAATATCACAGATCGACATTTATATTTCGAACTTAAAACAACAACAGCACAGGCATAAACAAAAGGTCGGGTCAAACATTGTGAAACTCTTTCAGAACGCAAACTGATATGTGATACCTCTAACATGTAGAAATGAAGCTATCTTCTATATGAAAATGGCATCATTTGGGAGCATCATAGAAACCGACAAACATGTAGAAATGAAGCCATCTTCTATATGAAAATGGCATCATTTGGGAGCATCATAGAAACCTGACAAATAGGACCACAACAACAACAAAAACCTTTTCTTTTTCAAACACCCAAAATTCATATTCTCAAAGACGCAAAGCCCTAAAATCAGAGTGGCAATCACAAGTAATATTTTACAACTACCATTCATTCACACATAAATAGAATTCAGAATACAGAAAAATAAGAAAAGATAGATAAAGAGCACCAATCTTAAAGAAGCGTGAAAACGAAAGGGCAAGTCAAACCGCAACAACGCAAACAGTCCTCTCCCAGTGCGCAAGCAAGACCTTCGAGAACCTCAAGATAAAGAAATATTGAAAGAGGGAACAGTTACACAAACGAAGAATGAAGGAAGAAGACGAAGAAGTGAACGAATGAACGTTTCGCAAATGGAAAAATAAGAAAGGAGGAAGAAGTGAAGTATTTATAAGACACAAGGGGCAAGGAAGACATTTCGCACCCATCACTAAAGATGTGCACGGGTCCCAAGAAAATTGCAACGTAACGCACACTATATCATTAAGCGGTACAACGTTTAAAAAATTTTGAAACACGTCAAGTACCTGATCTCTTGAAGGCGATGTGCTCGATGAAGAAAACTAAAGCTACAAATGCTCGAGCCCAACCTTATAAAAGCTCGGACTCAAGTAGGGGCACTATTCATACCCTGGCCCAAAAACTTAAAGCCAAGCCCAACGAAGGCAAAGGCCCACCAAATAAGGTAGCCTCGTCCGCTTATCTGACCTCATTTAGGTCGGACACGACAAGCGAGGTCCAGCCCTACTTATCTGAATAAGTAACTACCTCCCTAAATATGTCATACTATCTCTACCTCATTTAGAAGGTAGATCTCAACAAACTCCCAAGATAAGAGGAATGGTTATCCACCGACAAAGGTAAAACAACTCCAAAAGGTGGTTATCTATTCTACTATAAATACACTGATACTCCTCAGATATATTCAAGTCCTAATCTACTAAAAATATGCTTAAATCCCTTGTTAACTTAAGCATCAGAGTCTCTTGCAGGTACCACCTTTTCACGAGGGACTTAGACGGTGGCACCTCGATACCAGTACAAGTCGAACGCTGCCTTAGAAGGAGTTTAGACCTCACGTTTAGGTCCAAATCACCGTTTTAGGTAACTCTCGGATCAAATGGTAATATTTAAATTAAGGCAACAATTTAAATTTTTCTATAACTAATTTAATCAAATACTAATATTAGAACTAAATTATTTAAATAATATTTAAACTATTCTAGTCTTTAGACACATATAAATTAGAGTAATTTTCGTAATGACATCCAACTGAAACAATGTCATTAGCTCCAACATTAGAATTTATGCAAATACAAACAATCCTCTTGTTAAATAAGTTTCATCATCTGTTATCCATATATTGCGGCAAGGTATAAAATAGCCACACCAAGAAATTAAATTGACCTTTGTTCACATCAATGGTATTGCATGGGATGCACTAGAAGGCCGATAATTTTTTTTAAAAAATCATAATATGTTAAAAAATTACTTTTATTGCAAAAAAGGTTAAAAGAAGAAAATTTAAATACAGTACCAATTTTTGAAATTGCATCTCCAAACTTGATACAGTTATAGCAAAACTGAACTTAAATTGAGGAAATTCAATTTCATTATATGCTCTACTTCAAAGATTTTCGCACAGACATAGAAACCATAGAAGGGATAGAATTTGATCTTGGCCTATAAAGCTCCTCCAAAGCAATTACTCGATAAACGAAAAGAATAAGTTTGACTAAGAACAATTATCAAAATAATAATAATAGAATAATTACATAAAAAAATATCATAAAAAATTATAACTTGTACCTTAAAATGATCAACTTTAATGAAAAACGAAAATTATATTCTTATTCTATGAAGTAGTCAAGGAAGAATAATAAACTAAAAAATTAAATAAAATGCTTTGACTCTCAAACTTAGACTCATGAACCATAAAAGAAACACTATATATAATCTTTAGTAGTACGAAATTAATTATAAAAGTATAATTATTGATATCGATATCAATTTGCTACTAATTAATACACATGTGCGTTACAGAGCATTTTAACAAAGCTATTTATGTTAGGATCATATTTATGGCAATTAGAATTATAAATTTATGTTTAATTTTTTATTGTTGATATCAATATCAATTTACCATTGATTATGTTTGATTAAAAATTATATCATAATGATTGACAATTAGAATGATTAATAATTAATATAATTAGAATGATTGAAAATATTAATAATTGATAATTAGTCTAATTATGCATTAAATGATAATTTTCTTATATAATTATAAAGAAGATATTTTTTTAAAATAAATTAAAAAGAGAGAGATATGCATACTGGCACCATAATGTGCCACGTCAATATTCTTGGCGCCAGAATACTATCCATCGTAGAGTAATATAATGATAATGATATCAGTTTTGGTAGGTATTTAAACTAATAAAAAAATATAAGACTATTTTTAGGTACAAATACAACTATTTCAACTTAAAAATAGACAAAATATATTGATAAGTTTCAACAAATAACAATGTTGATTTTATTATTTTGATTTCAATAATGAATATGATACAAGAGTATAAATCAGTTTTGGATAGATTTTAATAAAAATAATTCTCTATAATAATTTCTTTTGCTATGATAATAAAGAAGATAATTCAAGGACAAATTTATTTCATATTCGATTGTACTTGTTCAAATCGATTTTAAATTTTAATATAAGAGTAAGAATTTAAATATTTTATTCATAAATAATAAAAAAATATCTACAAATTAACCACTAATATTGTTTAAAAAAAATAAAAAGATAAAATTTTAATATAAATATTTTAATTTAATCACAAATTATATATACTTACTATAATAAATAATTATTATACTTTGAAAACAAATAAAATTAATACTCATTGATTTTATTATTGTTAATATAAAAAATAGTTAAATTTTAAATTTAATTAATTTTATATAAAAATTACCATGAATATTTTAGTTTAAAAATTAAAAAATATTTTATATAATTTTGTATTTTAATTATTCTGTGATCATATATACTAGTTTGACTATAAAATTCAAGTTTGTATTTATTACTTGATGGAGTCTTCGGCAACAACCACCCCGTTGCGGCGTTGCCAATTTTCACTGTGAAGATAGGCATGTCATATGTCACGTGTAGAAGGATAGATATTGTTTCAAAATATTTTTTTATTTATTTTCTTTATTTATTTATTTTTTTAAACAGAATTTTGGATCCATAAAAAAAAGAGTATTAACTACCTAAAAATCACTTCTGACAACCAAACTAGTCAAAGTAATAAATCATTGAGTCAGTTATTTAACTAGCGAATTACTAATAAAACTCCACAAGAATAAATTTAAAAATAAATCTCTACATTTAAGCAAAATACTTAATCAAGTCTAATTAAGTTATTATAACTATTTTTTAAAAGACACACATTCTTCTCTGTTTTTTTCTCCTTCTCCTTTTCCGTTTCCTCCTCCTCTTTTTAAATTCGCGCACGTAAGTTCTTTCTTCTTCTTCTTCTCTTTCGTTATCATCATCACCAACAACACCAACATTTTGTTATCATCTTTATTAGTTCTGATCTTTTCTAGTGCCATCATTAAATAATTTCGGTTCATTTTGTGTATTAATTGAGGTTCATTTGATGCTGCTGATAAATATTAACCAAATTTTTTATTTAAGTAATTTCGGTTTATTTCTTAGTTTAATTGAAGTTTATTTGGATCCAGAAATAAATTTGATGTGTGTTTTGTTGATGATTGAGTCTTTTTGACTACTTGTTCAAAACTGAACTAATTTTGGTTCATTTGTGTTAATTAGGATCCATTTAATGCTATTGATAAGTATTGACACACAAATGAACCGAAATTAGTTAAGGAATAAAAAACTTGGTCAATACTTAACAGCAGCATTAGATGAACTTCAATTAACACACAAATGAACCGAAATTAGTTCAATTTTGAACAAGTAGTCAAAAAGACGCAATCATCAACAAAAACACATTCAATCAATTTTTAGATCCAAATGAACATCAATTAAATTAAAAAATGAACCGAAATTACTTTAAGGAATAAAAAATTTGGTCAATTTTTTTTAGAACTCAGAAGAGAGATGAGAGAGCGAGAGAGAGAGCGAGAGGTGAGGGAGCGAGGGGGGAAACACAGGGACGGGTAGGTCTCATGATCTGGACAAGGATCCGCGGGTTTGGAACAGGGAAGAGTATCGACGTTTGGAACATGAGTCTTTCTCTGTATTTGTGGATCACCTTCCGGACGACATCTCAAAGAGGGATTTGTTTCACTTGTTTAACTGGACTAGACGCATCAACGATATCTATCTATCCCGGAAACAGAAGAATGGTGGCATCTATATGTTTGCGTTCATACAATACACGACGAGAGGAGGGGCGTTGAAAGCTATGGCAGAAATGAATCGACTGAGACTACGAGGCAAGGTTATCTCGGTACAAGAAGCAAAATACAAAAGGACTTCCGAAGCCACATATGTCGGTAATGGACAAGTAGGAGATGATCAGCACCACCGACTGGTTCTGAAGCCGCAGAGGGATGAAGGGAACGGGCGCCCATTGGCAACTGCAAATGCATTACGTACAAAGGGAATTGTGAAGAACATGCTTGGAGATTGCGAGATAAAAAACGTGGAGTGTGTAGTGGCGAAAGAAAACTTGGAATGGCTGTGGAGAAGTCTTGTGGGTGTAACGCTGGAGCCTATTGATTTTACTTCGTTGAGGAAAATGGTAGCAATATCCCTACCTTCTGTCATCCAAGTCCGGGAGATGGGAGCTTGCAAAGCACTTCTGACCTTTGACAGTGATATGCATGCAGATGTGACGTACACCTTCCATTTGAATAGCCTACTACAAACTTTTCATAAGGTTAGGAAGTGGGACGAGTTGGAGCGGTGTGAATCGCGTAGGGTTTGGCTCGAATGTTTCGGTGTTCTGTTATCTGCTTGGTCTGCCGATACTTTCAAAATGATAGGAGGCCAGTGGAGAACAGTTGTTAGATGTGCAAAGGAGACCAAATTGTGCAGCACGCTCACAGCAGGACATATTCTGATTGATACGTGTGTCATGGAAGTTATTCAGGAGAGGATCCGTATTACTTGTGGTTCGGGGGGCTACGACGTTTTGGTAAAGGAGGTTGGTTTTGATCCGTGTGACATGCAGTGTCGTGGGACTGTTACAGACATGGATATTGCCACCAAAGAGACTACGAGCCATGAGATAACAAATCCGGGCACGGAAACGGGTGCACGGCAGAACGAACAGTTGAGCCTAGCAAGGACGGACGGCCAAGATGAGGGGTTGATGATGGTGGTGCGACGGGGAGACGAGGAGGACAGGGGCAGGCTAGTAATTTTTCACGATATTTTGAATGAGTGGGTTAAATGTGGTGCAAATCAAAATCGCGGAGAATCAGCAACGTACCAATCTGTTAATGGCTATAATCAAGGAGCCCCTGATCTTGGAGGTGAAAACGGTGATACTTATGATGCTGACTCGGACAAGACGGTAACGTGTGAATATGATCCTTTATGAAATGGGTTGAAACGGCATAATGGGCTAAAAAAAGCTACTGCCAATGGAAAGAAAAAACGGACAGTTGGGCCAAGGAAGAGTGGGCTGACTAAAATAAACAAATCTGAAGGTAAGGAAGAAATGCAATTGGGCTTGGGTTTAACACATGGTGGGCATGACCCGGTTCATGAGGGGGAATCGATGCTTCTCCTGCCTCCTGTACAAGCAGACCTGGTTGCGGTGAGCCCCCTAGGAGGGAGCGTTGACCCCTGTCTCGGAGATGGCAGCCATGGGAGCCGGCGGATTGCAGAACCGGGAAGCTGGGTGAACCGAAGTGCTGGGACCGCTGGAGATGGGGTTGTCGCCGGGGCTGGACTTGCCGGTGAGGCGGGGGATTCGGAGTGCCGACTGGCTCCTGTGCAGCGCCCTAATGACCTGGCTATGGTGAGGCCCGGCCGAGAGCATGCGGACCACCGTCTTGAAAGTGGCGGCAATGGGACTAGGCGACTTGCAGCCGAGGGAACACCCTTGACCCGCAGTGCTGTGAACGATGGAGATGGTGGATATGGCGAAGGTGAGCTCGTCAATGGTGAGGCTCTATTGTCTGGCCATGTTAGGCATGATGGAACAGGGCGCGGTGCGATACGGCAGGTGGTTGAAGCAAGCTCCGGTGGGAAGGGGCAGGATGCTGTGGTGGACGGCATGCGTGACGAGACCCTGGCCCAAGATAACGATGTGATATCAGGGTGTAGGAAACATGATGTAAACAATGTCGGGCTGGGGAAAGGACGAGTGCATGGCCTGGACCAGGGTGATGGAAGTGGGGCTGTTGGAAGGGCAGTGGACGGTTGCAGAGGCGCTGGACCAGAGCAGGGTGACGATGAGCAAGGGGACGGAGATAGTGACTGTCAATGCATAGAGGACCAGATTCTGGAGAACAAATTGACTTGGGAGCTGGCAAGAGAATCAGGGGATGTGCTATGCAATGATGAAGACGATATAATGGCAATCCTACAGGCACAGAATGAAGAAATAGCACGGAAGAGGAAAGTGGCTAAACAAAAGGCTAAGATGAGGCGGTGCAGACCTAAAACTCAAAAACAGGTGTGTAAAAATAATTATAAATGATTTTCAGTTCTTGGAATGTTAGAGGATTAAGGGGTGACGGAAAATTGAGAATGGTGAAGGAGTTAAAAAACAAACATAACTTGAGCTTGATAGGGTTGATTGAGACTAAACGGCAGGTTATGACGAGGCTTGATATTGGGAGGATCTGGGGAGGTAGTGGGGCGGGATGGGAATATGTAGGGTCGAACGGTGCATCTGGTGGTCTCTTGATGATTTGGGATGAAACTTTTTTTAAACTAAATCAATGCTATAAGGGGGAAAGGTGGTTATGCGTTGAAGGTGTCTTGCTGAAGAATGACTTCAATTGTGCCTTCTTCTTGGTATATGGTGAGGATAGTAGAGAAGAAAAGAGTCACGTGTGGGAGGAGTTGAGCTACATTGCTAGCCTATGTCAGGTTCCTTGCTGTTTCATGGGAGATTTTAATGAGATAGTGACAGTGGAGGAACGGAAAGGGACTGCTAGTTTGCCTTTGTCTGCAGTTGATTTTAGGAGTTGGATCCAAGACATGCACCTAGTGGATTTGCCGCTTACAGATCGGAAGTTTACGTGGTTCCGCGGCCGTTCATGTAGTCGAATTGATAGAGCTATGGTGAGTGTGGAATGGCTGGAGGAGTTCCCTGAGACCCGATTAAGGGGCGGACCACGGGCTTGTCAGATCACTGCCCTATCATTGTGGAAGGCAAAAGGATGAGCGGAGGGCCTAGGCCTTTTCGAAGTCTTGATTCGTGGTTTACACATGAAGTTTTTCTTCGAATGGTTAGGGAGGAATGGAGAGGTTTGGGGAGCTGGAGTTCACAGATAAATTGAAGGAATTAAGGGGCCCTTTGGGGAGATGGCATAAGGAGAACTTTGGTGAGATGGACAAGAAAATATCGAAGTTTGAGGAGGAGATTAAAAAGGTGGATGATATGGTAAGTAATGGAGTGTATGATGGAACTATTGAGGCTAGGAGAAAGGCGCTAGTTCCTTGCTGTGAGAGGTGGTACGTGAGGAAAGAAATTCACTGGAAGCAAATGTCTCGGTCTCGGCAAGCGAAGGATATGGACAGAAACACAAGATACTTCCACCATATAGCGTCAACTAGACGGAGGAATAACCAGATCGATACTCTGATAGTCAATGGCAGACTGGTAAGGAACCAAGCTAGGATCAAGCTGGCGATTAAAGAGTTTTATAAAGATCTGTATCATCAGGAGAAATCTCCTTTGGTGGGATCAGAGATGGTCTGGTAGAAAGGATAGATGAGGATGAGGCGGCAACCTTGGAGGTGATGCCATCAGCAGAGGAAATCAGAGAGGCAGTGTGGGATTGTGAATCATCGAAGGCGCCAGGCTATGATGGATACAACATGAAATTCATTAAGAGGTGCTGGGATGAGATTGGGGCTGAATTTATGACAACAGTGATGAGGTTCTTTCAGACATCCAGGTTACCAGCAGATTCTAACATTACTTGGGTGGCTTTGGCCCCTAAGTTCACTGGTGCGAAGGAGATTAAAGACCTAAGACCGATTAGTATGGTGGGATGTGTGTACAAGGTTATCTCGAAGGTCTTAGTGAGGAGGATGAGAGCAGTGATGCCAAAGTTGGTGGGGGAGACTCAGAGCGCATTCGTAAAGGGTAGGAAAATCCATGATGGGGCTCTCATAGCGTGTGAAACAGTGCACTGGCTTAGAAGGAGAAAGAAGGAGGCAGCCATCATCAAGCTAGATTTTCAAAAAGCGTATGACAGAGTCAAGTGGAGCTTTTTGGATATTGTGCTACAAAAAATAGGATTTGGGCACCGGTGGAGGATGTGGATTATGGAATGTGTGAGCACAGCTTCTATGCCGGTCCTGATTAATGGGTCACCATCTAAACCGTTTAAATTAGAGAGGGGATTGAGGCAAGGCAACCCGCTTTCTCCGTTCCTCTTTGTGTTGGTTGTGGATGTTTTGCATAGAATGGTTGGTGAGGCAGTCAGGAATGGACGTATTTCTCCTTTGGTGGTTGGTCGAGACAGCGTGGAGCTATCACATCTCCAGTTTACTGATGATACAATTCTGTTTTCTCCACCTGAAGATGAGACAATGAAGAACTACAAGCGGCTCCTGCGTTGGTTTAAGTTGATGTCAGGGCTCAGTATTAACTTCGACAAGTCTAGCTTGATTCCTATCAATTGTGAAGAGTAGTGGGTACACAGTATGTGTAGGCTGTGGGGTTGTAAGGAAGACTCCCTCCCTGTGAAATACCTTGGAGTCCCCTTAGGAGCTAATCCAAGGCTGGTTAAGACCTGGAAGCCTATCATCGATAAAGTGGAAGAGAAACTAAGTCTTTGGAAGGCGAAGGTGCTAAACAAAGCGGGAAAGTTTGTGCTCATCAAATCAATCTTGAACAGCTTACCAGTGTACTATTTGAGCCTCTATAAGATGCCGAAGGCAGTTGCTGAGAAGTTGATTTCCCTGTAGAGAAGATTCCTATGGAGTAAAGAGGATGGGAGGAATGGCATGGCGTTAGTGAAATGGGAGTTGGTACAAGCCCCGAAAAAGCTAGGCAGGTTGGGAGTCGGCGATGCTATGCTTCGTAACACTGCCTTATTATTCAAGTGGTGGTGGTGCTTTGCGAAGGAGGACTGCCCGCTTTGGAAGAAGATAGTCTGTTCCTGTAATAATCTGAGACCTAATGAGTTATTGTCCACTCAAGTGCTGCCTACTAGAGGAGGCCCATGGAAGGATATTTGCCATATGCAAATTAAGGAGCATCTCAGGGAGAAGATGATCACAGGTCTGGCAATGGAAATTGGTGATGGACAGCGGACTCGATTTTGGGAGGATGTATGGATACATGGTGGATCCTTGAAAGAGCAGTTCCCCAGGCTCTTCTCTGTTTCAAATCAGTGTGATTCGATCATTAGGGATTGCGGGTTTTGGGATGGGTTAGAGTGGATTTGGAATTTCTAATGGAGGAGAGAGTTGTTCCAGTGGGAGTTAGACCTTCTGAATCAATTACATGAGACTCCGAGACCTGTCAGGATAGTGAATAATCGAGAGGATAGGGTTGTGTGAAAATTTGATAGACTTGGTATATTTTCGACTAACTTCTTTGTGCAGGTGCTACAAGAAGGAATGCTTTCGGAGGATGTCACTAGCTACAGCTTCACAAAGACCATCTGGAAAGGTCTGGTTCCGCCAAGAGTAGAGTTGTTTGCTTGGTTTGTCCTGGTAGGCAGGGTGAATACCAAGGAACGGCTAAGACGCTAAGTCAGTTCGGGATTATAAGTAAGGACGATACGAGTTGTATTTTATGCACTAAGGATGTGGAGCAGGTCGATCACTTGTTTCTTGGCTGTGAATTTGTTTGGCAGGTGTGGAGTGCTTGGGTATCTGTCTTTGACCGGCCCTGGGCTTTCCCGAGGGCGATGAAGGACCATTTTTTAAATTGGACAAAGGAGCCGCGTGGAAAAGAGGCTCAAAAGCAGCGTCTGAGGTGCTTCTGTGCGATCATCTGGTACATCTGGTTGGAGAGGAATAGGAGAATATTTCAGAATCAAACCAAAGGCGTAGAAGACATTTTCACACAACCATGCTCAGCTACGAGTGGAGTGGTACCACGTCCTAGTGTTGATGGCTTTGCCGGAGAGGACACGTGAATCTCCTTTCTTTGGTTGTTGGTACTTCTTGGAGTTGCTTTCTTTTTGTGTTGTTTTACGCTGATTGCTCCACCGAGTGTGTTGAGCTCTTTAGTATTCAAAAAAAAAAAAAAAACAAAGAAAAAGAAAAAACACAACAACACAGCAACAATAAAAGAACGATTGACAAAAAACACACGAAGAAGAAAAAGAAAAATCGCGAAGACGAAGAAAGAATGCGAAGACAAAGAAAGAATAATGCGAAGAAGGAAGAAAGACAAAAAAGTTTGCGCTAGTAAAGCACATGTGTACATGCTGGTGTAATAAAAGTGATTTCTGTTGAGTTTATGCCAACTTGGTTGGACTTGATTGCAAAAAAGAGTTGGATGTTTAGCTGGACTGTAAATTTAATTAAATAATTATATGAAATAAAATGTAATTTGGCTGGCAGAGAAATCGCACAATCCGTAATGATTAGTGTCTAACCCACGGTGCGGAGGGAAGTTAAAGGAAAAAACCTGAGCTTATAACATATTTATCATCGTTATTGTGTATCGACATTTGCAGGACGTGATCTTTTCTGTGGTGGTGATTTATTTACAACGGAGTAATCGGTCTTAAATGCTGCTACATTCGTTGAGATCCCCTTGGTAATTCCAATAGAATGCAGTTTCTCCTTTTTACAGGTATTGGGAGAGGATGATGCACAAGCAACACCAGAAACGGACCGCAGTGACAATTTATTATTATCCTCCGAAAAAATAGCGGGCTTTCGTGTGAAGCGAAGCTTTAACTTGGGTAATTCCTTATTAGTTTCCTTTTGCCGCGGTGCGGAACTGCTTGTAGATTCAATAGGTACCAGCCGTCCATTAACTTGATTTGTGAACACAAAGGTCACCTGAAAAAATGTATTATAGAATTAAAATTGACTGTTTAATTTAATCTTTTATATTGTATATTCTATACTGAATACTAGAAGCAGTAAGCTATGGGGCACAAAAAGACTTGCAAACCATGCATTAAATACATTTGAGTTTAACAACTTTCCCAGGAACTAGAGGAGAGCAAAAATGTCAGAAAGCTACAGCACACCTCATCACCAGCTGAAGCCTGAAGGATGGCATCTGGTACAGAAGCAGAGGAGAAGTGATGGCCCCAACTGCCTAAATCTTCTTCCAATGGTGTCCCCACCTGATGGGAAACGCATTGGAATCAAAATTAGAATGATATGCTCTTTATCTCCCCTTGACCCTTCTATCAAGAGGCAAGATGGAGTGTGGAAGGTGAAACAGGAGTGATAAGTAGAATAAAAAATTTACACCCTAAATAGGAGAACCTGTACAAATTGACTCATTTATCCAACAAATATACCTGCTTTTCTGACCTTTTTAACTTCTCTAAGCAGCCAGCAATTTCTGCAAATCCACCTATGTCAGTGGTTTCTTCATCAGATTCACAATCAGGGGCTGCATATTTCTTTTCAGTAGTTTGAGGTGCATCATCTGTTTGACATCGAGTGCAACACATCTTTTCATGAATCTCCGACCTAAATACGTGATAGAGCAGACATTAGACTGAGAATTATTTATATAAGATCACTTAAAGATGCCACTTGAGTTTACACTCTCACAACAAACTACTACTCTCGCTGAACACACACATGCATGTCAGCATTGTAAGTATTAATTGTATTGCACTGGAATTTGAGCTTTGCAAAACATAAGGTAGTTTGCCTTGTAACCTGAGGTCACAGATTCAAATCATGAAAACATCTCCAATCACAGGAGTAAGATTGTGTACAACTACACTCCACAGATGAGAGCTCATACAAAAGCCACCCATCAGTTGTACTAAACTTAATTTAACCGCAATATTAAAGATATAAAAGTATGGTGCATGGACCAGTTTTTTTTATCACAGCAAAACGATTACTCATACCTATGGATTGAATATATGTTTCTAAGTCACCAGTAAATCTCATCCATATTGCTTTCCTCTGTATTCTATTGCTTAGTTTCTAGCGGTGATCAGGTTTCATCCACTAGTCATTTTGGTGTTTCCTTCCCACATATGTATCTTGGGTTGTTCATCAAATTCAATAATTTCAGAAGCATTGGGATTTAGACATGGAAAGATCATAAGAAGAATTAGAATATTTCAATCTAGTCATCAGTCAAAATCATCAGAAGACCACCAGTTTCAGCATAAAATTCAGGGTACTAATTCATTGGAAATCAATTAGAAAAGATTCTCTCCTTTCCAAGTTTCTACTCAAATCCAGATAACATATGCAAATCTGAGCCAATACCCTAACTATATAAAGATAAAAGAGCTGGAATACATTACTTGGCATTCTCATGAAAGGTGAACAAATTGCGAAGATCCTCTGTTGAAAGGAAGTTACCCTAAAAATCAGTGTGTGGATAGAATTGTGAGACCTAACTAATAGCATCAACCAAAGCACATGACCATGGTAGAAGCAGAAATTTTTACCTGTGCCGCAAGGCTATCAGTTTGCTCCTTCTGAATGACCTTTTGCAACCCTTCTTTTGACATCTGACGCTGGTAGACCTAAACATGAGTTTTAACCGTTCAATGAGGGGAGAAATGTAAACAGAAATTTCTCAGTGTGTGCATTGATAATAAATGAATATAAATGATAGTTTTTTTGTTTAATAAATCTTTACAACAATCTAACCTTTTCTTCTATTGTTCCAGTACTCAAAAATCTATAAATATATACTCTTTTCTTCTGTCCATCCCTCCAGACTCTTGCTGCAGCCTGATTATGAGTAAGGAAAAGTTGGAAACAAAAGCATGTAAGATATAGACAAAAATGAAAGAATGCATGTTAAAATTCTAATCAGAGAATACTGCTTAAACCCAGGGCATTACTTGTTTATCATTTGCTGGGTTCCAGTCAGGATCAAACAACACAAGTCGATTTCCACCAATCAAATTGAGTCCACAACCACCAGCCTTGCTGCTTAACAGAAAAACAAATTCGTCCTGCAGTATGTCAACCAAGGAATGTGATAAAGTGAAAGATGAAGCGAGAATAATAAACCAAACACCAGAATTTTGAATTGAACCATAAAGTGAAAGTTATTTACCTTAGATGGGTCATTAAAGAAGTTGACCAACTTCTGCCTTTTTTTGATTGATGTAGCACCATCAAGCCTCAGGTAAGGGTACCCTTGTTCCCGACACAATTGCGCAAAAAGATCGAGAGTCTGTTTCATGATAGAAAAATAAGTTTAGCAAACGAGAACCAGAAGGGTAACAAGACAAACATGAGAGATTCAATTAAACATCAAGGTTGAGAGGCACAAATATTCCATCTCTAACTGCAAGAGTGAGCATGAACCTGTACATATGTGTAAGATAAATAGGATTCTCATTTCTCTCCATTAGTCTTTGATGTTCTAGATTCTGTATTGCCTAGCCTGTCTATTCAAGCCTAATTAAACCATGAAACAGTCAGAGAATGTTGCTCGCTGTATTTCCTTTTCTTGGGCTAGTATCTTTATTTCTCGGATAACATTCTACCAGAGCTTGGCAAGATAAAATATGAGTGTCATGGTTGGTTCATGGCAGAAGTTGACAAAACTCATTCCCATCTATGAGTTCATTGCCAGTGTTCCTTAAATGTGTCTAATGCCAGCTTTGACAGCTTATAGTATGTATCTTGCTCCACATCAGGTTTTCTTAGGGATTAAAGGAGATGATGGCATTGCAATAAGGAACAAATATATTGTGAATGATTGAAAGTTTTTCTACAGTGAACCTCATGTGTCAATAAGTTTTCGGAGTACAACATGTAATAAGTCAGAAAGACATGGTAATCTACATGAGACGATCAAAACTAATGATATCACATCTTACATATGCATGGAGTCATGGACCAATTATTAACACACTCAACATTATTAAGATATCCAACATTATTCATACAATTTTTAGAATTTTCATAGCAAAATTCCCTTAGATGTTTCATCAATATCTCAAGGGTAGGTTGCTTTTGGTTTTGTTAAAATTTACACAACCATAACTCTACACATATCTCTTAATTTAAAAATTCTTCATTTTCAATGCAATCCAACTTGTTGACCAGACCCAACTAGTCTGTTACATTGGGATGACCCAAACCAAGTATGAGATTAAATTGGAATGGAACCTGAAACCCATGTATTGTTGGGTTGAACCAACCCTTGACACCTTTAATTGTCAAGCAGTAAATCAGTAACCAATAATAATATACAACAACAATACTTCCATTATGTTCTTTATATATGATATTAGAGATTTTATTTGAATGGCATCATTACTGACCACAAAAACTACAAATTTCCTTTAGTAAATTAAACAAATCATTTCACGCAAAAGTACTATAATTTGAAGTTTGAACAATCACATAACTAAAACCAGTTATCTAAATCTAGTACCCAACACGAGTACCCCAACTTTCTATATTCTTTTTTAGTAATATACCTGAGTGTAGTTTGAGACCAAGACAATGCGATCAGTTGTTCTCTGACGTAAATGAGCAAGTAACCTTGCTAAGACATGCATTTTCCCAGATAGCTCGACCCAAGCTCCATGCTCTCCTGTCCGTGAGCCAGACCTATGAAGAACACCCCCCAAACAAAATATGATGATTAAATTTAAACATTAAACATATAAATGAAACTTAGGCTAAAAATCTCTACCTTCCAGATAGCATTTGTGGAGGAAAGAATCGAAGGCAGTCTTCAAAACCTGAATTTCCGGGACTCCCACTTTTTATGGTATCGTAGATCAACTACAAACACTACTTCAGTTAGGAAGAAAATATGACTGAATTACTGAAACTTAATAATCATGAATGGTTAAGACAGGATTGTGTAAAAAAATCCAATTGATGGTCAAGGTAACACGAGGAAATCGATGTGATCCCCCTTCTTTTTTCTTTCTTTGGTTTTTTTTCAAAGAAGAAAAAATTTCCCTGCAGGAGAAAATCCCAAACATACCTTTGGATGATTGCATAGCTTTTTGAGAGCTGTTATGTAGGCCAAGATCTTGGATTGCTTCTGTTCTTCATTAATTGCACGTCTAACCTGTGATTCGGCACACGGATTTAACAATTCTGGTCTGATGATATTGGTTTTGGCAAAATACAACAGATAAAGACCTATTAAAGATATAGATTTTCTCAAGCAAAACTGAACTTTACATTTTTGGATTGTATAAAATGTTTGTAAAGGTCGGACTGTAAGGGAGTCAACTTGCAGCAAACAACTTCAACTATCTGCATCAGAAAAGAGACAGCACATGGATAATTGGATATTGATCAAGTGTCACTTCTAAACACAATGACCTGTGAACAGTTGTCTTTATTTCTTTTAAGGGCCTTGAATTTTATGTTCAAATATTATAATACTCAACAAGACACATGTTTCCTTTTACTTTTTAATTAAGAACATTGAGAGAGGAAAACTACAGTGCTAGTTATTTATAAATGTAACATTTCAAAAGCAATATTACTGAAAATTCAGAGAAAGAAATAATCCATTCATATGATTGATTCTTTTGAGCAATTATATGTAAGTGAAAAGTGAAATAGATCAGCAAGTTTGCCATGCAGATAAAGAAAACTATAATACCTTTGGTGGCAAGTGATTAGATAATAATGCATTAGTCCTTCTTAATATGAACTGCAACGACATACCAGCCAGTTAATAATGAGATAAAGAGTATTTTTAATCAGAGTATGAAAGAAACCAGGGGCACTATAATATGTATCAGTTCTAACTTGGTAATAATAACTTATTTGCTATCAAGCTGAATTACATCTGCAGTGACCACAGATGGATAATACAGAACTCTTTAAAATTAGGGGGTGATAACCAGCTCACATCCATAGGCGAAGAAATAATTAATACCCGATTTACTTTGGCACTTAATTCTGCAGAGCGTTCTGCACCTAGCTTCTTCTCTTCTGTAGTGGCATTTGGTTCTCTTCCACTGATGATTGGAGCCTTTAAAATGCAAGTAGGACACGTTTAAAATCAGAAACGCAAGAGAAGGGTATAAAACTCGTTTTCAGCATCATACTCTAAAAAGAGCTTTCATAGATTGGTTTGTTCTATTAGTTTGGGTACACTATAGCCTAATATTTAACAAGTGAATAGCTCTGCTTTCCAAATTAGCAGAACATTCTGACTAAAGAAGAGCTTGAGCTTTTGACTTGTATCCAAAAAATAAAATATAAAGTGATCAACGCACCTCATAGTAACGTCGAAAATTGGCAATATCACCCAGTATTCCAGGATTAGTAAAATTAACCATTGCAAAGAATTCCTCCAAGTCATTCTGCAAAATATGTCCATAAAAGTATAAACATAAATGGTTATTTAGGATTGTAGCACGAAACACAGAGCTATACATGCATAGAATCTCACCTGCAAAGGAGTTCCTGACAATAGAATTCTACGTTTACATGGAAGAGCTGCCAATGCCTGATTCAGGAAGTACAGGCGAGAAACTCAGAATCACAGCCATCAAGGTGCCTTGAACAAAAGTCAGAAACATGCCTTTAAACCGGAGAAATTTTGTACAGTACCCTGTTTGTTATCGTCTGATCATTCTTTAGTCTGTGAGCCTCATCACAAATAAGGAGGTCACAAGAGCCACTAGAGCTAAACTTTGACGAATGCATTCGGAATGTCTCATACGAAACAATGAGCACCTGTAAAATTTGGTAATGAGTACATATGTAGTTTAAGCTATACAGTCACGCACAGCTAAAAAAGGAGGGGAAATTTTGCCTGTATAGTGCTGTGGGGCCTTGTAAACTTGTCAATCCCAGAGAGAACATCTTCTCTAGTGCTTTCACAGAGAGCAAGAAGACGAACTCTTTCTCCAATCCACTTCTTGA
The DNA here is from genome assembly GCF_003086295.3 of Arachis hypogaea. Classification (NCBI taxonomy): domain Eukaryota; kingdom Viridiplantae; phylum Streptophyta; class Magnoliopsida; order Fabales; family Fabaceae; genus Arachis; species Arachis hypogaea. Next base: position 22,327,955 of record NC_092050.1, read on the forward strand.
TCTCAGCTTCCCAATTGCTGACAAGGCTGGTAGGAGTTACAATGATAGCCTTTCTAACCAGTGGATTCCCATCAAATCCTTGGCAAATTAGAGTATATAGTAATGTAATTGACTGCAATGTCTTCCCCAAACTGTTTTAAGAAAAAAACGTAGCATCACAGTCTGCCTTATAATGTGAAATTTTGAAAAGGAGTATTAAAAAGAAGAGCTTACCCCATATCATCAGCCAAAATGCATCCATCTATATTGTCTGCGCTACACAGGCCAGAGACACAATCAAACATGAACTGAACTCCTTCTCTGTATCAGAAAGCAGGATGAACAGTACACATGTTAATGTGAATCCATGGTTCCAGTACTCAAACATAAAAATGCAATATGAGTATAGTAAGAACCTCTGATGTGGACGAAGGAAACGAACAAGCAACGGGTCAACTGCAATGGTGGTTAAATTGGAAGTTTGATTCTCGTCGAGGGCGCGCCAGAGTATGAGAGGATCAATGCCAGGGGGCAAAGGAAGTTCGATTTTGTGGTGAGGCTGCTCGTCGGCAAGGTCAAAGGAGCTTGCATTTTCATTTGCGTTCAAGTCCAAGAGAGGGGGTCGGGGTGAACAAGTAGAAGAACCCCAAGGGACAAACCTCTTGCGGGCGGAAAGGCGACGGGTAAGCGCATTATCATTATCGTAAGTGTGATTGGACGACGGAGGTTTAAAGGGCTTTCTACAAGCACCTCCTCCTCCCACTGATAGAACTCGAGGTAGCAGGGACTGCCTCTTAACTATGAGGTTGCCCCTATAAGTACCAATTTGCAAAATTCCAATGGATTTTGAAAAATTATGACTCAGATTCGTATCCTAAACACAAATATACGAAGCAAACAACTCTTGACTATAAATCGAAAGATGACTTACCTGAGGAGAGCATCCACATTCTGCGATTTGCGTTGGTCGTCCGCCGGAGAGGAACATTCTTCGTATTCCTCATCGGAAGAAGAAGAACAAGACACCACTTCATCTTCATCTTTCTCTTCCATTCTCACTCTCTCCGCCCCCGCCTCGCCAATTCAAGTTTCAACTTCTTACTTTGCCGCCGTACATAGCTTTCTTTCTTTCTTTTTTTTTTTTCTTTTTCTTTTTTCTTTTCCGGCTACAAAACAGGACCTTTTTATACGTAAATAAAAGAGAAAAGGACAAATAGATCCCGACCTTTTGTCCTATAGACATTTTTATCTTTGACCATTAATACTTTTAAGTCCTTAACTTTCACAAAACTTGGAAGGATAAGTCCCTGACGTAGGCATTTGGATAGATCAGTCCGTGACGGAAGTATTTGGACGGAGGGACTGATCCGTCCAAATTTTGTGAAGGTCAGGGACTTAAAAGTATTTTTCAATAGTTAGGGACGAAAATGTCCGCAGAACAAAAGGTCAAGAATTTATTTGTCCTTTTCTCTAAATAAAATAAGATAACTATTTTATTTAACAATATAAGTAATATATGAAAGGTGGAAATTCAGGTGCAGTTGACTTCACGTGAAGTTGATACCTGAGAATCGTTAAATGATTCGACTGATTTGACTAAATTTTCATCTAATGGCTCTTAGGTATCAATTTCACGTGAAGTCGACTTCACCTGAGTTTATCAATTTAAATTCTGAAATAGAATATAGTGAAATGTTTGGGTAATGGATCCTCTCCATTGTTAAAAAAAATTAAGGGTGTAAAGTGTGATCTTTAACCCTTTATTATTCTCTCTCTCATATTTATTATTAATCTCACTTACAAAATTAATGGTGAGAGATTACACTTTACTCTCTCAATTGTTAAAAAAATTGAGAGGATCCATTCCCGTAAATACAAAATATATACACATAGACTAAATTTTTGAAATGGTCTTTTAGATTAGACTCTTGCATTAGTTTTATCTTTGAATTTTTAATTGTACTATTTTAGTCTTCAAAATTAAACTCTAGACTCCATAAAAATACTCAAGCCCATTTTCGATCTAAGTCAGCAAATTAAAATGTTGATCTAACAAGTCATTGTCAGGGTAAAAATGGTGCAGATTAGAAATTCAAAAATAAAATTAGTACAAAAATCTAATTTAAAATAGTATTTTAAAAATTTAATCTATATATATTTCATGATATGAAAAAAATGTTAATATGCATTTGAGATCTCATTCATTTCACAAAAATGAGTATATCTCTATTTTTCTTTTGTCTATAATATATTAAATAAAACAAAATGATTTTTTTTAAAATTATAGAAAAAAATTGATAAAAGAATTATTTATGTTAATATTTTTTAAAATAATTGAGATTAATGTATTTTATAATTTTTTTTCATATCTAAAATAATGAATGACTCCTAAATTACTTAACTCATCATATAATTTGTATCCATTGCATTTAATATATATATATATATATATATATATATATATATATATATATATATATATATATTATTAAAGATAGGAAGATTCAAACTTGCGATTTTTTAAGTGAGTATGGGGAGATTATGACATTTGAGTTATAATTTATTGGTGCATTTAAAATATATTTTAAAATTTAAACTGATAAATATTTCATAAATTATATATATTGATAAATAATTTATTTTATTTATATATAAAAAAGCTCCACAGGACATGGATAATTTTTTAATATATGTGAATATTTTGTAAAATTTAAAATATTGGATTAATTGGAGTTTTGCCAAAATACGGGATGAATTTTAAAAAATGAAATTGCTGAGGAGTATTTGTAATTTAAAAAAAAAAATGAAAAGTTAAATTGTTGGGGTAATCTTTTATTTTTTCTAAAAAAATATACAGAAACTATTGGTTGAAATTTTTAATATTTTTATTTTAAAAAATAAAAAAATAAAACGTCAAAGACAATTACAGTATTTAAAACTTAAAATTTCTATCAAAAAAATCAATACAAATATTTCTTATTTTAAAAAAATACAAAAATTATATAAAATAAATTGATAGACACAATTTCTATTTTTAAAAAATTTAAAAAAATTTGTCAGTTAAGATAAGAGATATTATCCTAATTGTTACAAGAAGTCCCACCAAAATTACTCATTGACTATCTATCTTATTATATAAAAGAAGTTCTTAACTACTCCATGTACACGTATCCCCAAAGAGTCCGGCTAGGGAGACAATGACATATGTATACAATATGTACAATGGGCTTTTTATCTAGCCCACTCATATTTAAAAATAATAATAAACACCCAGATAACCTAATTGTAATCCCTAAAAAAAATTACTCCCAATTCACCCCTTTTGACTGTGCTACCCTACCACCAAAACACCTCCTCATCACTGTTCACCTTCCCCCGACACCGCCACGTAGCTGTCCAAATCGCAATCTGCAGCAGCACCTGAAACACGTCTGCATTGGAGACCCGCTGTTCGCGATAAATCCCCATCGGTGGCAGCGTCGGGATCGCACGGTCGTTCCTCCATGCCAACGCGAGTTGCTGGGCCCAGGTGCCGCGCTTGTTCGCCCTTGGCGGAAGCATCACCGGTGTACTTTTTGCAGCTGCGTATCTGTTCCTTGTTTCGCTAACTGACGTGGTCCAGAACCTCTTCGACCATCCATGGTGAGTGCTTTACTTTCTTCTTTTCATGATTACTCCCTGCAATTGGTACTTGTTTTATAGAGTGTTTAAGATGTTTATTTTTCTGAAACTACATGGTGAAAAAGAAATAAATAGAATTTTAGTATTTTTGGAGCATGAGAAATTAGCTGTTGCTTGAGATTGTTACAATTGATTTAACAGATTCGCTGCCTGACGTGAACTATTTACCGGGACTAACACGAACAGCAGAACTATATCGTCGTCGAACGTCCACGTTGAGTGGGTTAGTTAGTTTCTTCCTTTCATGAAACATCTTTCACCTTGCAGTTTGTAATGTAAAGAGTGTATGTTGCTTATTTGCTTGATTTTACATGGTGAAAACGCAGTATATGGAATTTTAGTATGTTCGAGCATGTGAAATTAGTTCTTGTTTGAGATCGTTGCAATTGATATAACTTTTGAGCGGGAAAGGTGAAATAAGGTTGTTAAGCTAGTTTAAATATAATTTTATTTTTCTGCCCGGTGGGGACCTTTGGATGCGATGTTACGTAAATCAGCTGATCACTGGCTTCTTATTATTGACCATAATTGAATGGTTACTTTAGTAGGGTATTGGATGTTCGGTGATAATGATAGATTTTTTTCCCCATGTAATTGGATGGTTACTTTAGCTGGGTTTTGGATGTTTGGTGTTCATGATAGATTTTTTTTGCCCCTTTAATTGGATGGAAAATGCAGTAGGTAATCAGATTGTTGGTTTTCACATTCACATGTATCCATGCTTGATTATAGTTTTTCTTTTCATGATTACTCCCTACAGTTGGTACTTGTTTCATAGAGCATTTAAGATGTTTATTTTTCTGAAACTACATGGTGAAAAAGAAATAAATAGAATTTTAGTTTTTTGGAGCATGAGAAATTAGTTATTGCTTGAGATTGTTGCAACTGATTTAATAGATTCGCCGCCTGACGTGAACTATTTACCGGGACTGACACGAACAACAGAACTATATCGTCGTCGAGCATCCACGTTGAGTGGGTTAGTTTCTTCGTTTCATGAAACATCTTTTACCTTGCAGTTTGTAATGTAGAGAGTGTATGTTGCTTATTTGCTTGATTTTACATGGTGAAAATGCAGTATATGGAATTTTAGTATGTTCGAGCATGTGAAATTAGTTCTTGTTTAAGATCGTTGCAATTGATATAACTTTGGAGCGGGAAAGGTGAAATAAGGTTGTTAAGCTAGTTTAAATATAATTTTATTTTCCCGCCCGGTGGGGATCTTTGGATGCGATGTTACGTAAACCAGCTGATCACTGGCTTCTTATTCTTGACCATAATTGGATGGTTACTTTAGTAGGGTATTGGATGTTCGGTGATAATGATAGATTTTTTTCCCATGTAATTAGATGGTTACTTTAGCTAGGTTTTGGATGTTTGGTGTTCATGATAGATTTTTTTGGCCCCTTTAATTGGATGGAAAATGTAGTAGGTAATAAGATTGTTGGTTTTTCTTTTAATTGAATTGGTTGTTTTTTTTTTCATTCTTTCATGGTTTTTTTAAGTAAAATAATCCATGTATGATATGAAAATTGGCTTCTGATATGAGATACCAAATACTAATTTTAAGTGAAATTGGTGGCTAATTTAATATCTATTCGCGTTTCTGTCTCTGGCTGTAAACATTGAGTTATGGGGCTGTCATTTTGTTGAATCGAGTGAGAATAGTTTACATTTTTTATGATTGTTATGTTGGTAACTGATTGACCTGGTCTGTTGGACCAATTAAACTGATGCTAATGGAATCCTTTTTGTTTATGGGTGTTATACATGTATTCGCTGATTGTTCTTCATGATAGATATTTTTACGTGTTTAATGGGTGGCTTAGTAAGCAGTCGAATGACTGCTTGTTTGATTATGGTTTTTCTTTCAATTAAAAATGCGTAATGTATGGAGTAATGGATGATTAAATCGGTTGATGTCTGATTTTTTTTAACGAGATGTTTATTTAATAAATTTTGATACGTTACTTGATTGTTCTGCTTCTGTACGTCAAGGTTGGATTGTGCAAAATTGGCCTCTATTGAACAGATTTTTGTTGCTGCTGTTGCTGGTTTACTTCGTTTTCATTCAAAGTTTTGTCAAATTTTGACTTAGTTAGTACAATAATAATTCAACATGGATGATTACTTTACTACGTATCCGAATGGATGATTTTCATTCTAGCAATTCCTATTTTTTTTGTGCTAAGTAATTGATTTTTTTGCATCATTTGCTCTATGGATTGTGAGTTTGTTGAATACTTGAGCACATTTTAGTTGCTCACAGATTACTTAAATGGATAGAACCATCCGTAATTATAGTAAAATGAACATCCGTCTTAGTTTAAATGGCTTAAAGTATAGTACATGATGTATCTCAATCCCTATGCAACTTGTTATTGAGCTCTCAATCCGTCTTAGTAAAATAAACATTCGGACTATTTTACTGATTAGACTATGTCTATTGTGGCCAAAAGGTGGCTGTGGCTTTTACTGATCTTCCAATGACATAATTCAAAGTAAACAACACCCAAATTCTCAAAGCTCTTGGACTTGAAGAAGAAACGGTAACATTTCCACTGGTAGCCTCCTGTATTTGAAACATTAAGTGACCTCAACGCAGTCATTCCTGTATTTAGATGAAAATATACCAAATGAGACAACAAAATAGATTGAAAGGTATTAAATCATAAAGATATGCAGAAAATACCAGATAACAATTTCAAAGTTTTATCCGTCAAGTTGCAATTCTGGGACAGGTTAAGCTGTGTAAGAGAGGTCATCTCTTTTATGTGTTTTACACCTCCATCAGTTAATCCTCTGCCACATATTTTAAGGAATTGTAGCTTCTTGAAAGCTGCATCAAAGAACATAGAGAAAATAATATTTCAGCTTGCAATCCATGTTGAAGAACACACTTATGCTGTTCTATGATTTTCATATATGAAGATGCAATGTGGGGTTGAATGGGATCTCTCAATAGTATTAACTCTTAGATTGTGTTGCTGTTTTAGGCTATTATAGTGTTCTCAAGTACAGGAATAAAAGAGACATGAATTTATTCTATCAAGAAGTACAAAAGAATCTCATTACATTTTCAAATACAATAATACTTAATAACTGCAGAAGTACAGACATCCACTTAGATTCATTTATTATCTTTAACAATTTACAACACTTTCATCACAAAGCTGCACTTTTAGCTCAATACTCCTATGACAAACACCCAACAAAGAATCTCCATTGTCATTCATTCCCATTTCAGATATAAATTACTCATTTTTATCTTAGAACATCAAGTTTGCATGTCACAACCAGGTATGTTAAAAAGAAACATACTGTTGCATAATAAGTGCATAAAGAAAAGAAAAAAGCAAATCAACCATGGTCTAAAATCTAAATCAGTTCAACATACATACTTCTATTGGAATCCAAGAGCAGGAAACCAAGAGAAACAACACCATCACCATACTGCCATGCCTTGTAAACAAGTGCACCTCCATTTTTGAGAGAACCTATTATCAAACCAGTATCAAAACAAAGCACATGGATATATTTGCAATGCAACTTCAGTAAGAAAATTTTTTGAGGGCATAAACTTCTTCACAATATGCAAATTCTGCATATTATGATATTAAGACCTATCAAATCAAGAGATGTAACAAAAAGCAGCTATATTGGATAATACTATATATTAACACAACATGATTTTGTAAAATGCCTAATTGTACTTGAAAAAATTACATAGTCAAATTATATTTTTCGGTTGACCATAATCATTGATCTAACATTCTGCTAGAATTAATTAAGAAGCAAATTAAAGAAATGAGTCCTAGTAAGGAAATCTCTCAAATATTCCTAAATGAGTATACATTCACATAGACAAGAAGGGTCTAAATAGAAAAACTTTGTTGCAATTCAACACCAAAATCAGATATCAAGTAAGCAGTCTAGCTATGAAAATGAAAATCACATATAACAAATATACATGTATATATGCAAATCAAAATCAACCATTTCATAGTTCACATATCATTAATTAACTTTATAGAAATCTCAGAATATATCTAATAAACCAAACAAATCAAAGGCATGAATCAGCAATAGAAGAAAAACTAGAAGAAGCTTGAGCCCTGATTGATCTAGGCTTAGCAGAAGAGCAAAAAATTCTTGCTGCAAAACCCTTTCTTGCAGTGCTGAGCTCAGTTTTCATGGTGCTCGGTTTCCAAAATCAAAGAACATCTGAACCCTAGGTGTCACACAAACATAATCTATAGAGTAGAATAATAACTTTATACTGACCTTTTGTAGTCCAAGAGGGGAACGAAGAAGACGTCGGAGGGTAAAACGTCGCCGGCTGGGGGAGGGGCTTTTCCGACTGGCAGGTTTAGGGTTGCGCGAACGATGCAACCTGTGCGACGGTGATGCTCGGGTATTCGCAGTGCGCACGATAGCGTCTCCTGAGGCTATGCGTGATGGCGGCTGTTGCGGTTTGCGGGGCGGCACCGTTGAGAGATGAGAATGCCGGAGAAGCAAATACATGCAAATAGGGGAGAGGGTTGGCAGTTTTTAGTTTTGCATTATGAAATCCTTATTTGGGTTGAATTTGAAATTTGAAATAAATAATAATTAATTATATTAATTATCATTTGATTTTAATTACAAAAATATCCCCATTGTATATATTGTATAGCAATTACATTGGCTCCTCATACTTTTTCATCCCGAAATACCTCAAGCACCAAATTCTGCGCTGTAGAAGCTCATCGGAGTCATAGAATTTTCAAGAAATTATTTCATAGAGAATCAGGTTCTTACATTCTACTCTCATTAAAAAAATTACCTTCAAAGTTTAGTTACCTGAATGTAAAAAATATATTCTCATGTTAGTTTCTAATTTTTACGTGTGTTCTTCAATATCATCTCGTTCTCACGCTATCTTTATTAGGGGAATAGTCTTTCCTCTTAACTGCTTGATACTCCATTCAATTATTCTTACTGGTGGTGCTCGAAATGTCAAGTCATTTCGTAACTGTATTGTCTCAGACTCTACAACATGATTCTCGTCAGGATCGTACTTTCTAAGTTAGGAGACATGAAATACATTATGAAGGTTTGACAGATATGGGGGAAGAGCTATCTGGTATACTACTGGACCAACTCTCTTGAGGATCTGAAAAGGTCCTATATATCTAGGGTTTTACTTTTGGTCTTAAGACTGCGACCTACTCCAGTGGTGGGTATAACTTTAAGGAAGACGTGGTCACTCTCCTCGAATTATAAGGGGCTTTCTTCTCTTATTGGCATAGCTCTTCTGTCAGTTTTGTGGTGTCAGAATCTTATCACGAATTTTCTTAATCTATAATGTGATTTTTTGAACTAGTTTCGGTCCCAAAACATTGGATTCTCCTCCTTCATACTGGTATTGAGACGATTGTCACTTGCACTCATAGAGTGCTTCATACGGTACTATCTCGATATTTGCATAATAATTATTGTTATAGGCAAACTCTACTAGTGGCAAGTACATATTCTAACTGCCCTTTTGATCCAAAGCACAGGATCTCAACATATCTTCTAAAATTTGGATGGTGCGTTTTGATTGATTGTCGATTTGAGGGTGGTATGCAATGCTGATGTGCAAGCTGGTCCCAAACGCCTTCTGAAAACACCCTCCAAAACCTCAAAGTGAACCGCGGATTTCTGTCTGACACAATACTAGAGGGTACACTATGTAATGTCACTAACTCCCGGATGTAGAGTTGTGCTAACCTTTCTAGGGAGTAGTCCATTCGGATAGGTAAGAAGTGTGCAGATTTGGTCAATCTATCCACAACTACTCATATCGCATCATATCCTGACGCAGTTCTCGGCAGTCCTGAGACAAAATCCATGGTGATCACTTCACATTTCCACTGTGGTACATCAAGGGGCTGGAGAGTTTTTGATGGCTTTTGATGTTCGATCTTAATCTTCTGGCAGGTGAGGCATTTCGATATGAACGCTGCTACATCTTTCTTCATTTTCGACTACCAAAATATATGTTTTAAGTCTTGATATATTTTGGTAAACCCTGGATTTATCGAGAACTTACCTTGATGAGCCTTTGTCAGAATCTCTCATTGTAACCTTTTATGGTTTGATCAATGTGTTCAACTAAACCATGATTTGACTAGTTCAATAAATTTAACTGAATTGGATCGTATAAGATGGTTCTACTAGACCAGAGACTTAACTACTAGCTTTTTTTTTCAAAAACGGACCCAAAATATCCAACAAAAGTGAAATAACAGCTCCCAAAAAACCACAAATTTCAAAAAGCTCTAAATTATAAGAATTAGTATTATGAATTAAATTTTTACAAAAAAAAATTACAAGATATACTTTGGCGAAAAATAGCAAACTACCTAAATAAAAAAAAAAGAGTATTTCTAAAATACCCACCTGAACCTTGATACCAATGTAATAATAATAATAATAATAATAATAATAATAATAATAATAATAATAATAATAATAATAATAATAATAATAATAATAATAATAATAATAATAATAATAATAAATAAAAAGTACTCTAAAAAAAAGCATCAATATAAACGCAAAATATAAAATTTATAAATAAACCCAACTTCAAATAAAAAATTACAAAATAATAGATTTAGAGAAATGTTAAAGGGTCATCAGAATTTATTAATTTTAGTCATCAGTTAGTCATCAACATTTAAAGTATAGGATAAAATATGTTAGGTTACTAGATTAAAAGAATTAGAGTGAAAAATTAAATTGATAATTAAGTGATAATCAAAATTAATAAAATTTGATAACTCCTAATATTTTTCATAAATTTATTATCAATAACTATACATAGAATGCAAAGAACTCCCAACATAAAAAATAAAAATAAAAACACCAAAACATAAAATTACTACAATATCTAAAGACAAAAAACAAAATATACCCAACATAAAAAAACAAAAATACCAAAATAGCCAAGAATAAAATTACCAGACGAACACAAACATTAAAATTACAAATAACCACAAATAAAAAAAGGCCAAATAAACAAACAAGACTTTATCCCTTATTCGATTCTTTACTCTATTTTATTCTAATTCTGCTTCATTATTTAGATTTTATATTTTAAAAAGGCTTTCTCTTCTCTCCGTATCCAACGAACCAACTTGGATCCCCTTAAACCTTTTAAAATCATTAAAGAAAACACCGTATTATGCAAGAATGCCAATGAAACTGAAATAATAATAAGCTAACATGTGACGTAAGGAATTAAAGGTACATAATAAATTTATTACTAGTAGAAAGTTTTAAATGTTTGAATAAAATTCTACAACCAAATAAAATACTTAATAAGTCTAACCAAGTTGTTATAACCATTTTTTACATCATGTGCTTCTTCTTTTTCTTAATAATGACAACACACAAACAAATTTAGTTCAAAACAATCACAGTTTACTTAATGATAACTCAAAATTCTTTCTTTTTTTTTTATCTTTTTTATTATCATCATTATCTTTTTTTGTTCATCTTCTCTTTCTTGTTTTACTTTCTCATAATTCTTTTTGATTTATTCTCTTAATAAGAATAAAAAAATATATAATACTGTAAAATTAGTAGAAAGAAGAAGAACTTACATTCATTCAACTAAATAAAATTATAATATAATATATACATATTCATTCAAGTATAATATAAGAAACAATGCTCCTAAAAGAAGAAATAAGAGTAACTGAAAAAAAGAAAAAGAAAAAATACAGCATTAAAAAAGATATTTTTATATTTTCATAACAAAATTTTGGTGTCAAAACTTAAAAATTAACGTGTTAAAAAATTTAATATTTTTTGTTCTGATAAATTTTGTATAATTCAAAAATTTTTCTCATTTTTCTCTACATTTTTTGCTGTTTCTTTTTTTTCATCTTTTTTAATTTTATTTTTATCATAATTTTTTTTTGTTTTATTCTCTTAAGAGAATAAAAAAAATAAACAAAAAAAGACAATATCAAATGAAAAATATGAGGACAAGAAAAAATAAAAAACAATTAAAAAAATACACGAAAAAAAATACCAATAAAAGAAGGAAAAGAAAAAAATAGTGTGATTTCACGTGTATATTACGTAAAGGAATTTGTTGGATTTGAACCAACTTGGCTACCAAAAAATTTTAAATGTATAATAAAACTGTTTTTGTTTAAGAAATATAAATAAATACATAAAAAATTAATGCTTTTTATATTTATTTACATGATAGATAAACCCTAATAATAATAGAAATAAAGTTTTCACAAATTATTTTTTATATGGAATACATATTGGTGTATTTGCTGAATATTTGGGAGGGAGGTGTTTTGCGCGTTGTGGGTGTCAGGTTTAACACGCCGGGAGCATGGTGACAGAGCCAGTCAGTGGTGTGGCAGTTTTTTGCCAACACGCAGAGGCGTGGTGATGTGGCGGGTAGAAACGGGTGGCAGTACCCTGCCAACACGTAGAAGGTGTGTTGCTCTGAAGTCCGTGAAGCGTTGCAGGTTTTTGCTTGTTTCCGATGATGCAGTAGCAATAGGGGGCGGGTTGCAGGCTTGTCTGCATGCAGGGAACAGCCCCACCCTTGTAACCAGCGACAAGGCAATAAAGTTTTATAAATTGAAGCTTCATAAAACCCATTCATGCACATGTATCGAGAGAGAAAAAGAGAGCGTGAAAAAGAGGGGCATCACCGAGAAAGAAGAAGAGAGTGTTGTTAGCCGTGTGTTAGTAGTAGTAATAGTGTGAGTAGTGGCTTGAAAGAAAAAAAAAAAAATATATATATATATATATATATATATATATATATATATAATTATTAGTTTGTAGTGATAAAAAATGATACGTAATTATACGACATTCGAAAAATATATTATCAATTATTTGGATCATTCAATTTAAGTAAGTTGATAAATTTTATTTTTTATGTATTTAAATTTTTTAAATTTTTGTTATTGTTAGTAGCATATAAAAATATAGTAGGATTTTTTTTTTGTATTTTATGAGTATTTTTGAATAAAATTTTTATTTGTCTAGTATAATTATATTTTATTTTATATAAACGTGAATATATAATTTTTTTGTTATAGTGGGATTAATTTTCTGTATATTTAATAAATAATTTAGATATTAATAAATAAATAAATTTTTTATTTTTAAAAATAAATATGCGAATATTTATTTTCAAAATTTTAATAAATAAATATTACAATAAATATGTGAATATCTATAAAATATGTTATTATTAAATATTTTATTTAATGTAGAAAAAATCATTTATATTTATTTATTTTTAGAAAAAATGTAAAAATATAAATATTTATTTATAATATTTAAAGAAATAAATGTGAATATATAATTTTTTTAAATTTTTTTGTTATAATAAAGTTATTTTTCTGTACATTTAATAAATAATTTAAATATTAATAATTTAATAAATATTTTTATTTTTTGAAAATAAATAAGCAAATATTTATTAAATTATTTAATAAATAAATATTATAATAAATATGTGAATATTTATAACAATATTTATATTGATGTCGATTTGTATTATAAATAAATATTTATTTATAATAATAATTATTTATTTAAACTAATAAATATATTTTGTTGAGCCTAACAAAAATTTGATGGTTCGTAAACTGGATCCGTTGCAGACGTGGAATTCGATGGTCGAAAATTACTTACGCTCAACGGGATTCTACCACGTTTCTACTTTCTAGGATTGGGGTGATAAGAGGATTTTACCTCTTATTAGCTGCTCTGGTGGAAAGGTGGAGGTCAGAAAACTCACACTTTTGTATTGCCGGTGGGTGAGGTTACTGTGACACTGAAAGATGTCGCTCATATATTTGGCCTACCCATTGATAGAGAGCCTCTGAGCGGCTGGACAGATAGTACTAGCAACTTCCTACAGAGCCAAAGCATCGCGATATTCGGTCGCAAACCGATTGTCAGTAATTCTTCGAAATCTTATATAAAGCTGGATTGGGTGTAGCGTATCAGAGACGCAGAGCCATTGGACACTGAGGAGTCTATTAAGAGATACATCAGATGCCAGATTTTTTGTTTGTTCGGTTCGACCTTATTCACAGATAAGTCGACCGCATATGCCCACACAAAGTATCTACCGTTGCTTCGTGATTTCGAACGGATCCATACTTATAGTTGGGGGTCAGCATGTCTCGCACATCTTTACAGAGCACTATGCAGTGCATCACAGTGTGATACTAAGGAGATGGATGACCCTCTTAATCTGTTGTTTGTATGGGCATGGGAGCGACTGCCGTGTATTGTACCCGTACCAAGACAGACCCTTCCACCGGCTGAGATACCAGTTGCCATGAGGTAACAGTTCCTATTTTAGTCCTACATTATATTCACGATACATATTTGATTTATGGTGACTTTTTTAAAATTTTCAATGAACTATGTTTCAGGTGGAGTCATTCGGCACGGACCACGGCGTGGTTATCAAAGACTGCAGCGAGATTTAAGCAGGATATAGACTACATGAACGAGGTAAATATTTAGGGTTCGTGTGATTTCCATTTCTAAATATTAATATTAGGATTCTAATTTTTCAATAATATGTAGCAGTTTGAGTGGCAGTCGTACGAAGGATTGATCATACCCGACGAGTTACATGGACATCTTGAGGTATGTGACATCGTTGCTCCGTTGTTGTCGTTTGAGTGTGGCACCCTGCAAACCAAGTGATGCGTCAGTTTGAGTATGCACAACCACCCCCGCGAGTAGCAAGAGACATTTTACTAGAGGTTGCCAGTCACCTCCGAAACGATTTACTGCTGCCCGGATTGACTCATGTCGGTCTGAGATCATACCCACACCGTCTCTTCTAACAATATGCACTCGTAGATTCCTGAGAAAGAAGTGTCACGCATCAGCTATCTCCCCCTCCACCAAGGCAAAAGAGATAAGCACAATGTTCTGGTTTCCATCTTGTGCAACAGCAACCAGAAGTGTACCTTTGTATTTTTCATATAGGTGTGTGCCGTCAACCTGAACTAGAGGCTTGTAATGCCTGAACACCCTAATGCATGGATTGAAACTCCAAAATACGCGATGAAGTATTCTGACACCGTCCGCCTCCTCACTCCCGTTGTACAGTGATCGTGTTTCTATTTGGACAATTGAACCAAGCATCTTGTGAACCATGACCGAGAGCCACCATGGCAAAGCTTGGTAAGAATCCTCTCAACCACCGAAAAATTTGGCTATAAACTTCTGCTTTGCCAATCAAGCCTTTCGGTAATTGATGGTATAGTTGAACCTTGACTGAACTTCCACTATTATAAATTTCACCTTGATGGACGGGTCAGTCTCAACCAATGGCCTTATAGCCTCAGCAACTGTATCCGAGTTCAACTTGAAATGATCCTGTGAAATCGTTCCCATTGTGCACATGTGCCTACCGTTGTATATGCATATCTTCCAACAACCTTTTTTCCATATCAAGTTGGCTGGGATAAGCCAATCGCACCCACGCCCATTCGTCTTGTATTTTTGCAGAGAACGTCTGTGGCTCAGAGTCATACACATTGTAGTCAACTCCTCTAGAGATAGTATAACTTCTAATTGCTGCGACGACCAACTTTCTAGAACTATATTCCATTCCAATCATGAACTCTTCGTCCTCAGGATCAGCAACGCCTACAGAAAGCAGAAATCATCATTCATTAATCAATCCAAAATATAAATTAACAAAAACGTATTATTCACTCATCACATATCTATGTTTGCATATTCTGAAAATTTCGGTGCATGCATGGTGTCAAAATCCAAGTTACGCATAAAAGGTAGAACATTCATCGGTTGACTAACTGAGGGACGAACCGCTACCTTCTCCACTGCTATCTCAACTCCCACATTAACATCTTCGTCTTCATCACCGACTTCATAAGTGGTTTCGAAATCCTCTTCTTTGTCACTATTATTGCTTCGTACACTGCAGCTCTATTATCCTCTATATCTAAATCATTTTGAATCCCATTTGCCTCTACGTTTTCAAACTCAACATACAACTCAATATGTGGTTGTCGCATTTGAGTCTGCCGGTGAATTTGGAACATATTCTGCATACTCGCTTCGTCAATGATCGGTATAATATCAAACTGTATTAGACCACCAAAAACTACAACCGAATTTCGGTATAGAATACTGCTCACTCTCCTCAACATATCGTTCTCCATGCTTTGACAAAGACCGTTCTGAAGCTCCATTAACGTCATGGTGCATGGAACCACAAACGAAAACAGATTCTGATACACAAACCTCACTCCCTCATGAGTATTCCGTATAATCTCACCGTTGCGATACACTACCAAGTTTGCGGTACCCTCCATTACACTACCAACACACTCAAAGAACACTTTTTTTCGCAATGAAAATGGTGCCGAGCTTTGCCTTATATAGAGGAAAGCACTCAGCACGCCATCCACGTGTTGCTTCATCAGTCAATTAGAGTGAGCCACGTGTCAACACGCCCTATGCGTACTGACTCAGCACGCCTCCCACGTGCTGCAGATTCAACCAAGCATACTTCGCCACGTGTCAACATGCCCTCCATGTGCTGACTCAACATGCCCCCACGTACTGCAGACCTAACCATGCAAACTTCACCATGTGTCAACCACTCCCCCCGTGTGTTGGATACACTCACTACACCCATTTCCAACTAAAAACCCAAATAATAAATCCATAATCAAATTCTTGAGTCCAAAGTTTTTACAAATAAAAAACGTGAAAATATGATGGGAGGACTCGCTGCTCCTTGGAAACATGAACATGCGCCTCTTCTTGTTGTAGAGAGCATGAAATTTTCAATAATGGTCACAACAAAATCATTGCAAAAAACACATTCAAAATCTAACCATTATCCCTAATATCAATAACATGCAATTTCTATTGAATTAAAAAAAATAAATGCCGGGAAAAACAAATAGATGATTCTTTAAAGAAAGAAAAACAAGAAGTAAAGATAGGATGGCGACAATGAAGGAGACAGTACATAGTCAACAGCGATGATGCTGACGGAGGAAGGACTTAGACATCTCAAAGGCGATGCATTGCACGGACGACTTTAGTGACAGAGGAGGTGATGCAAGGGGGCAGAGATGGCGGCAACATCAGCCCAGGGCTGAGGGTCAGAGGACGTGAGGCGAGGCCACAACAAGACAAACGGGACGAGGGGACGGCGACGCGAGACGACTGGGTAGCCAAGGCGGAAACAACACAATGGAGATGGCGACAGACAAGTTGACTGCGACGGAAGGATTGAGAAGCAGAAAGTGATAGATGGTGAAAGTGTGGCTGTTAAATAGAGAGATTGTAGTAAGAAATTAAAGAGGGTTTTTGAGTTTAAGAAACGGTTACTTTTTGTTCATACATATCTACAACAATATTCTATAACAATATTATTATTATTATTATTATTATTATTATTATTATTATTATTATCATTATCATCATCATCATCATTATCATTAGCTCAATAGCCAAGCTCAATGGCTGTCTTTGATCATGCATGACCTTAGATTGCCCCTAACTGAGTCTATTACTCTCTTTTGTGACAACAGATCCGCTAGTTATGTTGCCACTAATCTTATTTTTTATGAACAAATAAAACATATCAAGGTGGATTGCCACATCACTCGGAATCACCACCTTTCTGACCTCACTCACTTGATGGCAGTCTCCTCGTCCATTCAGCTTGCAGATTTTCTGATTGACACAGGTCCTTTTGCGGTTAATCTTTTCAAACTAAGACTTCTAAATATTCACCGCCCTAATTTCTGGGAGGATGTAAGTTGAGTTATAAATTATTAATTATGCGCTAGTTGGCATTTTGGTTTGTTACCCCTAATGCCTCGGCAAAATTAGTTAGTCAATTACTATTATTATATATATATATATATATATATATATAATAGCTATTAGGGTATTCAATTTAATTTTGTTGAGAATTCATTCCGCCACTTTTAATATTAGTTCTCTGTTTACTTTCCTTTCTTTTTCTCACTCTCTTGAACTATCTCTCTTCTCACCTCCTTCTCTCTAGGGGTGTCTGCGGATCGGATCGGATCGGATATGGCCAAAATTTCGATCCAATCCGCACTAAAATTATCGGATCGGATCGGATCCAATATCCGCAATTTTTAAGGTTGGATCGGATCAGATATCGGATATATCCGCAAAACACAAAAATATTTTTAAAAGCTTATTTTTATTAAAAAAATATCAATAAAATTTATTTTTTCTATTCTTTTAAATATGTTTACTCTTAAAATAATATTAAACATACTTTTCTTGAATAATAAATTAAAATAATTTAACATATATGATAATTATTAGTTAAAATAAAGCATAAAAAGAATATTTTACTTATTTATTTCTTTATTTTTGCGGATACGCGGATATGCGGATACCAACACAAAATCCGCAATCCGATCCGAAAGCCTTGCGGATCGGATCCATATCCGCAATTTTCGGATCGGATTCAGATAAACACTGCGGATATGTGGATCGGATCCGATCCATGGACACCCCTACTTCTCTCTACCCATTCTTTCTTTGTTCTCAGACTCATCTAATAGTGTTTGATGAGACTGAAGCCTCTCTTTCACCAATTTCTATGTAGGGGTGTTTAAATTCAAACCGATCCAAATTAAATTGTTCATCTAATTCAACCCAAACCAAAAATTGATTAAAATCGCACAAAATTGGATTTAATTGAATTCTATTTTTTGCAAACCGCTGGATTAGATCGGATTTTAGATATACTTTTCATAACACAAAAATTAATTTAAACCGCACAATGTACTATAATATTATTATTTTATTATCATATTTACAATCATACTTATAACATGTTCAATTTATTATATATTTTTATAGTATTAATGTATTATTATTATTTAATAAATATTTTATGTTCAAAATGTGATTTATTTATTTATTTTAACTAACCTATAATTTTATTTCTATTGTTATGTTATCGCTGGTTTTTAAAATATTGTTGAGAGTTATTATGTCATTGTTGGTTATTTAAAATTTGATGTTGTGACTTGTTATATATATTTAATTTATTTAACTTACAAAACCGCAAATCTAATCCAATCAAATCCAAACCATTTGAAATTAGATTGGATTGGACCGAATTTTTTTTAAAAATATCCAATCCGAATTGCACCGCAAGTAAAATTAATGTTCGAATTGGATGAGTTTTTGACTCAAAATCCGATCCGAGCCGCACGGCGAACACCCCTATCAACAGGGACACGCGGTAACTATTTTGAATTATAACTCGTTAGCTTTATTGTGTTATTGTTATGTGTAACAAAATCAAGATAAATATTTACAAAATAATTGTTTACAAATATTATATAAGTTTATTTATTTATTTTTTTAACAGTATTTAATTTGAAGCAAAAACAAAAATTTATATTCATACATAATTCTAATAGATAAAAAATATTTTATTTTTTAAAATTTTATATTCGTTTTATTAAATCATCTCTAATTTTATTACTTTTTTAAAATTATTAATTTTTACTTTTATTATATCCCTTCATTGTATCACATACTATTATACTGTAATTTTATATCTTCTCTTACTATTATTAAAATTGTCTCACCATCACTGTTGTCTTATTCTCTTTTCTCATGTTCTTCTCCTTCTCCCACCTTTTTACCCAATCATAATTAATTATCACCAAATATCATTATTGTAATTTTCAATTTTGTCTATCATTTTAATTTATAACCATCAATTTTGTTAATTTTTATGAGTTAAAATGTTATTAAAAGAATTCGTTTTTGTCTTTTAAATATCTAGATGTATAAAAATAATAGTTTTTTCTTAATGTGCGTATTAAATCGTCTTATTGTTCTATTAAGAAAAAATTTAAAACATAAAGCATTCAAGATTTTTGCTTAAATTATTAAAATTTGATGCCAATAATCCTAAAAAATAATATCAAAACATTATTGTAAATTTTTAACTAATAATTATAAGTTTAAGGGTAAATACCATTTTTTGTCTCTGACATTTTCTCTGTGAGACATAATGCACCTTAATCATCCTTAAATCTTAACCAGATTCCCATCTATTAGGAAAAATGGACAAATTGACCCTGCTACCAAAATTTTGTCCATATACTAATGAGCCACGCATGGCTCATGATCTAAATCCACTTTACATCAAGTGTTTTCCCCCATTCTCTCTTCAATTATTAGTACGTTCCATGAGATTGGGAACATTAACAAAACAGGGCAATGAAACACACAGAGGAATGCAATCCTTGTACAACTATATATAGTCTGAATCTGGATCTCTCCGGAAATGTTGCAAATCTGGATGAGCGTCATATCCTGGCCTACGAGGATTCCTGCAAAAAAAGGCAAGGCAACGCACTAGTAATAATCCATCCAATTTTGTAATATCTATACACAGTATATCAGTTGATTCAATGTTCAACAAAAGATGTCCTTAAACAAGTTTAGATTACCAGCAGGTGATGCCCACAATAACAGTATATGTATGTGTTTTAGGGAGCATATGTGCTAATTCTCCTGTATTTGCTTCAATGAACCGGATTCCCTTTAAGACTGAAACTTCTTGTTTCACTAAGCAAAAGCGAAACAGTGAGAAGTAGCTCGTGTAAATGTGACAAATGATCCCTAGGGTTATTAGCTTCTCAAATTATTCGCAAAAGATTCAAAATTTGAATTACGACAAATTGATTTAATTAGCAAGAGCTTGCGCAAGCTCTTGCTAATTAAATCAATGTCACTTAACTCTTTTGCGAATAATTTGAGAAAATAATAACCCTTAAATTTATAATATAAATCCTTCATAAACTTGTAATTGGATTCCCAAAGGTTCAGGGGTTTACATTCCATCCATCTTACAAATAATTTCCTCCTCAAAATTTCATGTCACCACCTACATCTTATCCGGAAATTCTTTTGCCTTGTGTCCTGCTTTCCCACAAGAATAGCAAGCACTCTTCCCGGTCAAACAAGGGTTGTCTCCAAGGTTTCTCTTACCCTTTGGGCATTTCCTAGCAAGTTGATCATCCTGGGGTTGCTTTCTGCAACTTTGAGCATCATTCGTAGTGCAGATACTTGGCTCCTGTCAAAAATATCATGGAGATTGATCCACATCCTTGAACCTTTGGCTTTGAGGGGCTAAACTCTTATAAAAGTTTTTCTGTAATTGCCTCCTCTGACTAGCCTGAGTCATTGCCCACTTCTTATAGCACTCTTCAGCTATCTGACTCTTGTTCACTAACTCTGTGAAGTTTGTAATTACCACTGGACCTACTGTATTGAGAATCTCTGCTCACAATCCTCCTCGGTACTTAATACACTTCTACTCTTCGTAGTGCTCAGGGGCTCCTTGACACGCCTTAGAAAAACGAAAAAGTTCCTCAAATTTGTTCGTATATTCGACCAGAGACATATCCACTTCGTTAGCTGCAGTATCTCCACTTCGTTAGCTGCTTGGACTGAATTCGGGAAGAACTTCTTATATAACTCCCTCTTGAAATCCTCCCAGGTGATCTCGGCATCATTTCATTGAAGTAAAGGCCTCACACCTTGCCACCAAAATTGTGCTCCTCCTTTAAGCATGTATGTGGCAAATTCTACATACTGATTCCTGGGGACATGTTGGGCTTGCAGTGCCCTTTCGATATCTTGAAACCAATCATTGGCATCCATGGGATTAGTGGTTACTCTGAACTCAGGCGGGTTAATCTTCAGAGAAGTAGCTAAAGTCGTAACCTTCCCTTTTTCGAGACCGTTTCTCCAATTCCTATCCTGACGCTCCAATTGTTCCACCATTCTATTTGCAGCAACAGCTGTATCATGCATGGCCGCAGCCATCACAGTCATAGTAACCATCAAATCGGTTGCATCCTCTCTAAAAGTCCCTTCATTATCACCTCGCATGTTCGTGTCAATCTTAATCCTATTCACATCAAAGAACCACTATGCACACAATCATACATCTTTAAATCCTCTTATCAATCTTTTTCTAAAGTCAACTATACATAAACAGTAATCATTAGTTTTCATCATTATCATTCCTTATTCATTTACTAAACCATCATCGCTTATTTAATCATTCCAACTTTATTCCCTAAATCTTCACAATGACCAACCTTTCTTTCAATAAGAATTGAGACCTCACCTCATAGTTATCCTATATGACTTCTTCCAAACATCAATAACCATCGAACTTATTACTTAAGCATACTCTTGAAGATAGATTATTACAAGCTATACTTGGAATTCAGGTATCCTCCTCAAAGGAAACTAGTCACCATTGATATCGACACATCTGAGATCGCTAAATGTTTGGGAGTTCCTCTATTCAATCCTTTTCCTTCTTCTTGTTGCTGGATATCTCGTTTGTACACATCTCTTTCATTACATCGATGTGGAGTACCTCGCGAAATAGCAATAGAACTTTTCCAGACATTTGTAATTCGTTAGTATTCTATAGTTCTCAATTAATTAAACATTGTTATCCATTCCCTTTAATGTTATATCGATATCACCATGGATAATAAAGATTCTCATCCAACTCCTTTTCATCTAAATAATAATTCTCTTGAAAGAGCTCTACGCTCTCATCATGGTTATGGTCTAATATTACCCGGCAATATATCAAAACCCCGCTTATTTCATAATAATTATTAGGGACATGGTTTACGACTAAGTTTTGGCAAAACAAAATCTTAGAAGGATCTATCCTCATAACAAGTTTGTCCTAACTCAAACCGAGTTCTATCAGAAAGTTCAAATTGGTTCTAAGCTCACCACCTTTACTTTGGGCAACAACCCCTCAGAATCCTCAAAATCCATACATGAATCAAGTAAACTAGCTCTCTAGTTGCGCGAAACTAGGCACATCCACTCCTCTGAGTGTCAAAACGCCACACAAAATCAAGGAATTCAGTCATTACAATCAATCATCACAGTCAACATAATAGCAATTTTTCAAACAAGTCCTAATTCCATCCAGCAAACCCAGCATTCACACAAGTATATTTTCCTAACTTCAACCTCCTTTGACTCGTTGACTTCTAATGCTCCCAACCTAGTACCTCTAGCCTCCTAGCATTTTTAAGTTGTCTTTGACAATCTATCAGCATCCATATACACGCAATCCAACGATATTAAGTTGGCCAGACTTAATACCAATAGCGTTGATCAAAAGATGCGGATATAGCTCTAACTCTAGCCTCCTTGCCAAGGCCTAATGCATAACAAGCATTCAGAGTATGTAATGAAACATAGTCAGTCCACTCCTTAAGCTCTAATAAGAAGGATTACTCTGATACCATATTGTAACATGCTCACAATTAGAATACCACGAGCACGGTATTCTAATAGTAAGTGTGCTACAGTCTTCTTCTTCGTCTATCTATTAACGTCATGGTCTTTTGGGTGTTTGCTAAGTATCAAGTTTAGATTTTTACCATTTGTCTACATTGACTTTGATGGGGTACCAAGGGAGGTCATATGGAAGGTTTTAGAAAAGAGGAGAGTAAGAATCGCATATATTCGGATAATTAAAGACATGTATGATGGGACCACAACTAGTGTGAAGACTCAAGGTGGTGTGACAGAGGAATTCCCTATTGGTATAGGATTACACCAGGGATCATCCTTAAGTCCATACCTTTTCACATTAGTCTTGGAAGTACTCACAAAGCACATCCAAGAGCCTGTGCCATGGTGCATGCTTTTTGCCGATGATATCGTCCTTATGGGAGAGTCAAGGAAAGACCTAAATAAGAAGTTGGAGTTATGGAGAGAAGCTCTAGAAGTGTATGGTCTGCGCATAAGCCGTAGCAAGACGGAATATATGGAATGTAAATTCAGTCTGAGAAGGGAAAACCCCAATATAGAGGTGAAGATTGGAGAAAACATCCTACGAAAAGTTAAAAGTTTTAAGTATCTTGGGTGCATCATACAGGATAACAGAGAGATTGAACAAGATGTAAATCATAGGATCCAAGCAGGTTGGTCAAAATGGCGGAGTGCATCTGGTTTTATATACGACGAAAAAGTGCCTTTAAAACTTAAAGGTAAATTCTATCGCACCGCTATAAGACCGGCTATGCTGTATAGTACGGAGTGTTGGGCGGCTAAAGGGGAGCACGAACATAAGCCGAGTGTGGTAGAGATGAAGATGTTGAGATGGATGAGTGATCATACGCGATTGGATAAAATAAAGAATAAAGATATAAGGGAGAGAGTTGGAGTAGCACCCATTGTGGAAAAGATGGTTGAATTGCGTCTCAGGTGGTTTGGACATGTGAGAAGAAGACCGATAGAACATCCAGTCAGGAGGGTGGATGAGATGGAAGAGGGACAAAGGGCGAAAGGCAGAGAAAGACCTAAGAAGACCATCCATGAAGTGGTCAAACGAGATCTACATGTAAACGGTCTCTCTGTAGACATGATACATGACAGAGCACAATGGCGTCGTTTGATTCATGTAGCTGATCCCACTTAGTGGGATAAGGCTTTGTTGTTGTTTGTTGTTTAGAACAAGACTCAAGTGTTGATTCATGAAGCGGAAAATGCTAAGGTCCTTTTGTATATGTTTTATGCTAAGAGTTTGATATTTTATGTTTAGGATACGCCAATTTTAATCATGAATTTCATATTTTATCATACAAAATATCTAGGCTTGCCATCCCTTGTCCTTCACAAAAGTGCACCTTCGTGTGTTGTGTGATCCAAATTCCATGCTATGTATTTGCAAACACAACCTTTCTTGTTCTCCGTGTGTCTTGTTTTATTCTCATAACCAAAAGCAACCTATGTACTTCTAGCTCAAAAGCCTAACCAACCATTTGAAACCAGTACGTATTTGCAAAATCTATGAATATAGTTGATGGTATGACCAAGATGTTCAACAAAGGATCAAGTACATGTTTAAATTCTTTTTGTAATATTTTCTTTAACCTTAATCATTAACAACACCCCCCCCCCAAAAAAACACACGCAAAAAAAACCCCAAAAAAACATTGATCCAGATTGGACTAAGATTAATATATGAAAAGGAGGTGAAAAAGTGAGAAAGGTAAAAAAGAAAAGAACTTGGAAGATATAAATGACATTTGCTTTAATATACAATATATGAATATGAATTTATGAAATATGATGTACGCTACCATACCTTGTAAACCTGTTAGGCTCAAAACCAGGAACACCAGGAGGACCATATGGATCAAATCGAGCACCGGGAGGAACACCCCTATTTCAATATATTTACATTTGGATATAAGCTTTAATATATGCCATAGCTATTGATTAAAGTGCAACAAAATGAAGAAATAGACTTACAGCTGTCCTCCAGGAAAGCCTGGTTCTCCACCGATACCGCCAATACCACCGAAGAAACGGGGATCATTAGGCCCTGCATCCATGTGTTGAACTCAGCATTAATGATACTGGTCGATAGAAAATAATACCCACTCAGTTGCTTACTATTATTAGATCGTGCCTTACATACCTACAAGCATGCTCCCACCAATGTTGTGATCACCCCTAAAGCCAATGATGAATGTTTCATGAAAAGAAAAGAACGATTAAGACCACGGGCTAACAATTGAGTACAAAGGTAATACAGGTAAACTATACCTTGAAGGATACATTCCAGCAGCCGCTCCCGGAAAAAGATCACTACCAGACCCAATGGAAACAGGAGGGAACACAATTCTGTTTAAAAAGTAACCAAATTTCCAGAGACACAAACATTAGACACAAAATGGACAACAGAGAAATTTTTCTTTTCATCTTAAAGGATTAATATAATCAGGGCATGCATGTGATACCTATAAGGGTATCCTTTGACTAAGTATGAATAGCAAACTTTTTGGATTCAACAAACTCCATTGGTAGAATAGCAAACTTTGAGTTCACCAAACTCCATTAAGATAAAAATAACAATAGAATCTTACCCAGCAGGATGATTTGGGGGAATGGCAGGATCACCAAATCCAGTACCAGTCTCATGTATCTCTTGTCTTTCAGTTGTTTCTGACCTGTAAGTAAACAATGGAGGAAAGAAAAATTTAATGAGGATCTCAAATTGTCGATTCATAAAGTTTTTGCGCCAATGCTTCCTATACTAGTAGTGCAACATAGCAGGTCGACACAACTACGCTTTGCTCACACAAAAGTAGCTAACCCAAGAATGCTCTTGCAACAGTAGTTTCCAAACAGTTGATCTAGAGGAACTGCAAACTTAGGTTTTTCTTTAAACAGCATTGCTATAATTAATCAATTCAATGTTATCGACATCAAAACAGTATACTTCATTTAGCTGTTTCTAATCAAAACAAACATGTACAGGTAAGTTGATTTAAATATAGCATAAGAGACACATAATAGTTTTCTTAAAAGCTTTCTGTTTCTCAGTTAATCATATTGGTGCACTTATTAAGAGAAGTGAGTATACCGGTTAAGTTTTCGGGCCAACAATGAAGTTCTTAAAATTCTGATCTGCCAATATTAGACGAATATACATATGAAGTTTATCAGAGAAAGATTAAATTTTAAGGAACAGGTTCCTGCTAGAATTAAAAGTTCATCTTGTCATTTTGTGTAAAGCTTTTATAGATAAAATTGTCCATGGAAATAAATAAGCCACTTGACCGGCAAATGCGAGAAACCACAAAACACATGCACATAAACAAATAAAGCAACACTACTTAGACACATAATAATATAATGTATACAAAACTAGAAAACAGGAATAGATAACTCATAATCCTCCACGCAGTAAAACTAGTTCACTCCACATGACTGAGCAGTAAAATAGAAAAAACTTAAAACTGAAACTAGATCAGAATTTGAGTTCATGTAACAACCAATTCACAAAGGTTAAAGCATTTGCTCCAAATATGTGACAAGGTTTGCGCTCACAGATTGAGTTGAAAAGTACACCAAATTTACAACATTCGAATCTACCTTTTATTTGACGAGCTAGCATTAGCAGAACCATCAAATTTAGATAAGATATCCCCATCTATTATCTTTACAAGCTTGTCCAAATTCTTGAAGTGCTGAGAATAATTGCTACCGCCATCCTCTCCTGCATATTTCCCAACACTGCACATTTATGGAGGAAAGCAACTATTAAAAAAATAAAATAAAAAAGCTCCAAAATCCCTATAACCCCCAGTTTCAATGCAGGAAAACCCTGTTCAAGAATCCAACTGCATGTGTGTTTGATTTAGGAAAAAATTCTTATTTTTATATTTCTACAATATCAGAAAAAATGAAAATAGAATTAAAAAATGAAATAGAAACTGTAACCATATTTTAAAGGAAAGCTCAAAATGGTATCACACAAGAGTCAATTTGGTCCTGAAGCTGAAAGATACAAACCTTAGATAAGTTTGTCACATTAAATAGTGACCCTTTAGGGAACATTTTGAGTGTTAACCTATTTTTAAAATCTAACATGGTTCAAAGTTTCCTTCCTTCTATATAGAGAACTTGCAAAAAAGAAATCATCAATTCAAAAATAAATAAATAAAGAACAAAAAATTTAAATCCAATTACTTAATGTCAAGGTGGACAGGCTCCGAAGACCCTTCAGACAAAGCATCAACGAGCAATATTTCGTTCATCACAAGGCACTTCAAGAGTACTTTTTTCGAATCCCTTTCTGGGTTTGCGTAAACGAACGCGTACTCGTCATTTAGCTCGTTCCAGTGATCAACCGCTACCTCCTCTACACAAAAAATAAAAAACGCATCGCAAAAATGAAAATTCCAAATTTTCCGAAAAATAAAGAATATATATATAGAGAGAAAGGGTTCTACCGTTGGAAGAATTGGAAAGCGCAGTGTCGGAGAGGGCTTGGGAACCAGTCGCGGTGAGGACGTAACCGGAGGCGAGGAAGGAGGAGTGAACGGCAAAGGCGATTTTGTCGTTTTGGTTGCGGAAGGTGGGCCTCGACGCCCTGATCACAGCCAACACTGTCTTGTCACTCACCATTGACGTTTATGGTTTTCACTTTTCAGCACGAGACGGCAGTGTCGTTTTCAGCTTAGGGAGTTTGGCAACAAAGTCAACAACTAAAAGGAAGAAGAAACCCGAGGAAACCCCTTGCTGTTCATTCTCTTCTTTAGGCTGTGTTCAGTCTCTTCACGGTCTAAATAAGCGGTTTTGCCGTCAGTTTGAAGAATAGAAAACTAACCACGAACAAAAACAAAAAACAAAAAACAAAAAACAAAAAAGCATACCACTGTACAAAAACTTTAACAAAATTATTGAAGAGTAAATAGCGATAAAAAAAAAAAAAAAAGTTGTGACCTAATACCGCTTTTAAATTATCCTACTAGAATTTGTCTGTGTCCCAAGAATTTTGTTTTGGCTTTGCTTTTTTTTTTTTTTACTTTAATTCTTTAATTCTCTTTTTATTTTTTTAAATAATTTTTTTATTTAAATTCATTCTTTATAATTTTTTCTTTTTTTTTTACTCTTTATTTTTCTTGTCTTTCTCTCACTCAACCATTATTATATTCTCACTCGTATCATAAACTCAAAAGAAGGAAGAAATTCACATTCAAATCCAAGGAATGTGAAAAAAGAGAAAAAAATTGGTGTTTGTGACAAAGAAAGACTTCTATGAAAGAAGAAATTGATATGTACTAAAAGTCTATTTGATCTTGTATTTGCTGACAAGATATTTCTAATAGGAACCATTAAAAATACATTGAAGGCTATATGAAGAAAGTCGGATGGATTTAGATTAGTAGAATTGGATCAAATCAATTCCAACTCATCTTTGAAGATGACTTTAGATGTTCTCAAAGATAAGAAGAAATCCCCATGACTTTTTAAGAATTTTGTTTTACATGTTCGGAAGTGGACTACAATAGAATTTGTTCTTTTTCCATTTAGATTCGATTTTGAGAGCTTCCAGAAAAATTCAAAACTATTGAAATTGGTCGTAAATTGAGTGAAAAAATTGATGAGATTATTAATATTGATTTTTTTTCTCTATCAGAGAAAAAGAATCCAAAATCTTTAAATATGGAGTTCTAATCAATGGTGATAAAAGAATGAAAGTCTCGATTCAAATGGCTTCTCTAGGAGGTAAGGTATTGAAAATTGGATTGAGATATGAGTGTATTGAGATCTTCTACACTTATTGTGCTTACTGTAATACTCTAACCTTTTGCACCTTATGGTCGCACTAAAAGTTCAGGCATTACCTACTTCTACTCCTTTAAATTCATACTATATTTATTTAATATTGAGTCTTCACGAATACAAACTGAATTTTTACTTAAGAAATCGAAAAGTCTTTACTTTAAATCACTTAATCACATAATTATATTCACATAATATTAACTAAATAGACTTATTTAAAATTTCAAAAATAGAAGTCCTACCCCTCTAATTACCAAAACAATAAATGACGAGGGGAAAAGAAAATTTAAGACTAAACCAAATACAGAAAATGAAAACATATATATACATAAAGCTTTGTAGTTCGGTCGCGACTTTGCGTCAAAACTTTCTGAACCTGCCACTAAAAAAGAAAAGCTATAGGGAGTGAGAACATCGTTCTCGCAGGTTCTCAATAGGAAATGAAATACCATCATTATAAACACAGTTTCTTTTTAAAAATAATACTTTGGAAAAACTTTATGAAATATTTTACTTCGAAAAGGTCGTAAAGAAACTTTCTTTAATTTACAAATCTGTAAGGTAAATAATTTAAAGAAATGAAAAGGGCCAAAGACGTGCTTAAGGACTTTCTACCCATTAACTTACATCACTCATCCCTATCCATCCAATACATAAACTAGAGAAATAAGGCAATACCTAGTCCAACCTGCCTCAACCTCCATCATCACATACCAGGAACAACCCTTAGTGTCACCACCGCCAACATGAGGGATCTCTCAGAAACAAACATAGGCAAAACAGACAAGAAAAAAACAGGTATAGATAGCAGTTACAACATATAAGTCAGGTAGCAGTTAATTACAGTTAGGCAATTAAGCAAATTAAAACAATTGCAAACTCAAACAAGACATACAAGTGCATATGATGCATGTCTGTCCTATGGCCAATGAGTCTCTTTTGTTGGTTATCCAGTCAAACCTGACATGTTTAGTAGCGAATCCTAGACAATCCCCACATGTGCACATCCCTAAGAGTATATATATATATATACACACTTAATCAATTATTTATTATATCATTGGGAAAATCCGAGTTAAAGCATAAAAAGTATGTTTTTTACAATTAAGCACTATTAGGAGAAATTCACAAAAACATACAATTTCAATGAATAAATACAAGATAAATTGATAAATTCTACTCTTTTCAACTCAAAAATTATCATAAAATATGAATTTATCACAGTACCCTTGCGTTATGGATATTTTTGGTTGTGCTTTGTTACGTACATACGACTTCAAGTATCCTAAATACGTATCAATAAATAATGATTAAATACTATCAAAAAACTAATAAATTAAGATCTAAGCAAATAATTTTATCTCTCTATAGGGTACATCCAACAATCTCAATTTTAAAAAGTGCTACATCAGTGGTTTTGAAAAATTTATTATTTCATTATATCAATAATTCATTATTTCAAGCTCCGAGTCCTCGACTCATCCCAACCATTGTGAATCCATAATTTTCTTTCCGAACTCATTAGTTCATCAATTCTCAATTCATATATCTTTCTCTCTTCTCACTTCTCCAAACCCATCCTCAGTACACTAGAAACCTAAGCCTCCGTTCTCGAACTTTTCAAGGTAATTCCAAATTAAATCTCCTAGTACCTTTCACATATTTTGATACCCGAAAATAAGCCAAAGAGTCTTAAATAGGTGTCATAGAAGTTTATAAGCTTGTTGGGAAGGTGAAACAATTAAAAACAAGAATTTAGTTAAAAAACAGGGCATGTGCGCACGCACAGGGGTGTGCATGCGCACACCCAGGAGGATTTTCAAATGTGTGCGTACGCACAAGTGTAAAATTTTTCAATTCTGTTCGCTCGCACAAGGCATACGAACACCCTCAACAGAATGCACCTTCCAACGTGTGCGTGCGCACAGCTTGCAGAACTTCGTTGGTTGTGTGTGCGCACAGAGCGTGCTAGCGCTCTCACCAGTATCCACATCCCCATGTGTGCGTGCACACAAGGCTGTGCGTGTGCACACAAACCAGAAATCACAAATTCTGCAGCGTGCACATAATTCAAATTTTGACACCAAACTTTGAATGATCATAAGTTCCACTACAAAAATCCATTTTCTACAAACTTTATATCCATTTAAATATTTTTCAATGAACTTTAATTTAAAGCAAATTTCAACAAATTTTGAAAACTGATGATCAAGTTATGATCCGTCAAAATTCACCAAAAATAACCTTTTACCAAAATTCACAAATTTCTCAATTCCTTAAAATATATAGCCAAAACCAAATCAAACCATTCCAAACTCCAATTTATATCAAAATCTACCCTTTTCTATCGTAATCCACCATTCATACCAATTTTCCACTCACATTACAATATCATCAACCTCAAACATCGAATATATCACACTAAAACCATTTTTCAATCCACACAATCATCCATCATCATCATGTCACTAACAATCATCATGATTAAACTCATTCAACCCCAATCTCACTCTTCAACATCATTTTATCAACATTAACATCACAATTCATCAAAATAGCCAAAACTCATCAATTCATCATACATTATATCTCAACAAATTAAACAACCAATACAATCCAATCCTATCCTATGGGTCACTAGTCTAAGTGTCCAGAAATATTACATATTATATAGAGGAAACCGAAATCATACCTTGGCCGATTCCCAATATGCACTAAATCACCAAGTTGACCTCAACCAAGCTTCCACAAGTCCTCAAACTCAATCAAGCCCTCAATTCAACTCCAAGCTCCAAGTAAATGTCAATAATCACAACTTCAACTATATATTCACATAATTTCATAACCAATCAACCTAGGGTTCAACTTAATCACAATTTCACAAGGGTTCAAGATATTCTTACCTTACCCAACAGTTTTGGAAGTAAAGCCCAATAGAAATCAAGTGCTAGAGTGTACGTACCCAAAATCACAAAATTTCATTCAATACAAAACTCTAAAATTCGAAATTTTGGAAGGAAGAACTGAGAGAGATTTCATGATTTTCTTACCAGTTTTTTGGATGGATTTTGTAAAGCTCTTGCGAGGATCGCGTGGCCACAAACGGTGCAGCGATCGGAGCTCCATAGCTCAAGTTATGAGCTTGGGAAGATGAACATGAATAGTAACAATGGAACCCTCACTCTCTTCTCACTTCAGCTGTGTGGTGTTATGTTTGATGGTGAATGAGCTGAGTGAGGCTCATTAAAGAGGGTTTTATATGTTGGGCTTGGGCCCAACTTGGGCCCGGTCTAATTCGTTAGCGTTTTTAGCCCGTTTGTCCCAACTTTGGGCCAAACCTTTAAAATTAATGCCCGGTTTTTAATTTCTAATATTTTTCTATGGTTTTCTACTATTTTTAATTTTTCTCGCACAGTAACGGGCAGACTTAAACCGGTTTGACCTGTTCGGCTGCCGGTTCACAGTTTTACTCGGTTTTTTGGAAAAAAATACATTTTCTGATTCAGAAAAATCTACTGAGTCCAAAAATCATATTTAAATCCTCCAATTCTCATTTTAAAATTTTGGTTCCTATTTTGGGAAATATTAATTATTTAATTAGACGATTAATTAGTCTCGGTTCTTACAATTTATATTAAGAATAAACATCTCATTTACATGAAAAATAAACATCTACATGCATATATAAAACTTCCGCTGCATACTGTCTCCCAGCATCGGTCTGCGCGTCCATCATCGATCTTCCAATGATCCATACGCTTCTCCGGTGATGCTGCTGTCGCCACCATCATGCCTGTCGTCGTTTCGTGCCGACGATGCATCCGGCTGAAGGTGCAGAAAATTCTGCTGCCAGACATTGTTCAGCCACGTCGGAATGGTCCTCCATCGCCGGCGCTAGAGAGAGTTAGCATCTCGGTGCCGTCGTCATCCTCAGACTCAGCGTCTCCATCCTCACTAAAACACTTCCATTCACTGTAGTTTTCTTAGGCTTTGACAGCCCAATCCCGTGGCTCGTCTGCCTCGCCTTCTTCTTCACCAAAGGATTCATCAAGCCCAGCCTCGGAAACCGCGTTGTGTACCAGTTCGTCTCACTTTTTGGAAGCTCCTCGCTGGGGTTAGGGTACAGCTTGGTCTTCAGCAAAGCGCTTCTCAAGCCGGCGATCTCGTCGGTTTCAGCGGCACAGATGAGAGAGAGAGAGAGAAGGGGGGAGAGGGAAACTGGTTGGAGGTGTTCGTAATTGTTTGGAATCCTTATTTGCTTTGTATTTAAAATTGAAAATAATTTTGTAATTAATTAATTTAATTATCATTTAATGTTAATTTCAAAAATATCCCCATTGTACACATTGTACACTAATTATATTGGCTCCTTATACTTTCTCTTTTTACAATATGCATTATATCATGATTATGACGTAGCAAATTAGACTTCCAATATGGCAACTCCAAAAACTACTTTTCTTTTTACATCGTTTGAGTGCCACCTCCTTCAACAGGTCTACCAGTGCATAATATATTACCACTTTTTCCTATTTAATTTCTTCTCTTCGGCCAAAGGTGACATTAATATTCTCAACTTGTGAAAGGATTTCATTGCTAGATAATGTTCTTGGTGGAAGCCTTATTTTTTATTTTTCATTAAATTGAATGGTGTTTAATCTAAATTTGTGTCTCTGATCAAGAAAGCAACGATGACCCACAAAACAATACTTTTTGCTGTGATTGAGACGATGAGGGATGTTATCAAAGTTGCGAGATGGGCAAGCAAGTCCTGTGTATGTATTCCACCAGAAAGATTCCCTAACCCAGGAAAATCACTAATTGTCCACAATAAAGATGCGTGCAACTTAAACATTTCCTGTTTTAAAACATCATATGCATCACAATCCTCATCCCATTACTCCTTTAACTCTTTTATTAGAGGTTGCAAATAAACATCTATGCTATTTTCTGGCATTTTCTTGTCAGGAATAATCATTGAAATTATGAATGATGTCAATTTCATACACATCCATGGAGGAGTATTATATGGAATGAGAGAAAAATATTGTGATTTGCACTCAAAGTTCCATGTGGATTGAAACCATCGGTAGCTAATGCAAGACACACATTTCATGCATTGGATGAAAACTTACAGTGCTCCAAATCAAACCCTTTCTAGGCCTCAAAGTCTCTTGGATGTCTCATTGAGTTATTCTTATTCTTAGCCGTAGCATGCCATTGCATATCAACAGTAGTCTTTGACGAATAGAATAATCTTGTCAATCAAGATTTTAAAGGAAAGTAATGCAGAACTTTTATAGGAAGCTTCTTTTTGTTACCAGTAATACTCGATGTCTCACCTTGGTCTTTTTTCTTAAATATCTTTCATCTAGACTTATTACAAACCTTACATGTCTCCCTATTCTCATCTTCTCCGTGATAGAGCATACAATTGTTTAGGTATTCATGTATCTTCAAACAATCCAAATTAAGTTTGATGATGATCTTTTTACCTCAGAAAGTGAACTTGGAATCTTTGCCTATTCAAATGCATCACTCAGTAGTTCTAATATCATCTTTATAGACTTGTTGCTCATATCACATACGGATTTGATATGAAACAACTTCAATATAAAAGATAATTTTGAGTATCTTGTACACCCTTCATATAATGGTTCTTCTCCATCTTTAAGCAGATCACTAAACCCTTTTACTTCGTGAGTTTTATGAGTTTCACTAGGCATCAACCTTTGACCACCACCATCAATGGCTTCATTTTTTATTACGGGTGCTCCATTTCTATTGTTCCCATTAACTCCTAGACCTTTACTAATCAATTTTCGAATGGAATCAACCTCTACCATAAGATTCTGCTCATCAATCATAGGATTTTGTACTATATCCGAAAACTGCTATTTGAGACGTTACTAGTTTTTCCTATCGAGCGCTCTCCATGATAAGACCAAAATGTATATCCTATTGGAAATTGTGTACAAATCAAATGATTATACACCTCATCTCTTGTTAGCCATTTCTTAAAAGCACATGTACTACATGGACATATGATTATTCTATCGTAGAATGATGCACAAAAGCAAAATCAATAAATTTTGAAACACTTTGTGCATACTCGAGAATTTTATAGTTTCTTAATCCACAATTTAGTAACAACTATGAAAATAATTTTTTTAAAAAATATTAATCTACCAATCCTAGTGAAAGAGATATCACTACTTGTTCTTCAAAAAAATAAAATCAGCACATAAGTAAAATGTAACAAGTAAGTTTTTACTCCACCAAAAATAGAAGTGCGTACTTTGGCCTTCAGCTATCTACAATTGTGAAGTGATAGATTAGCTCTTTAACTTTGAACCTATTCGTATATGGTTCAAACAAGAAAACATCTATATCATACAAGTATTTTGTTTAGGACTTTATTTTTTTGAGCAACAGAAAAAATGTTCCTGCCAAAGAAAAAATCTTGGCTACCACAGAATGAAATGCTAAAACATCTAAGAAATGAAATCCCAACATGGACCTTATGAATAAAAGTTAGAAAATTAAGAAACTAATTTTTATTTTTATTTTTTAAAACAAGTGAATTGAATCGTTCAAACACTTACTTCATTATATTTTTCATTAAAAAACTAACTTGAACAAAAATAAATCAGAATCAAAATTAGAAACATAAATGAATAAAATGGATGAAGAATAGTAGTAAAAATAAAGAAGAAATTCTCATCTTATACATGTATCATCATTAGATGTGGTTGAAAATCACATGAACACTATAACCAGCTACTAGCTATATACCACCACTTTGCTAGTCTAAAGTTTCATCTTTACGTGAATAGTCTCACCATTATATGTGCTATTTTTTAGTTGAAGTCCAAGCTATAGCATTTAGTGTTATGTTATGTTAAAATTAAATGTGCTCGCTATTTGTATTCATTCTAATTTCCTGTTCTGAGACCATATAATAAGGACATGAAGGAGAACATTATTATAAAGAAAATTTTCTAATTCAATATTTCATTGCTTTCAAGACCAATCATGATCATATATAAAATCTTTACTAAAATTCAATTATCAAGTCACTATTTTTTATGTATTAGGTTGAAGCTTTATAATACGTTGTAGAGTCCCCAATTAGTAGAGGTACTATCCAATTCCTTCTATATCCGAGTACATCGTCAATCATGTTCTAACTACACAGTGAATGAAATTAGATTGTATATGTTAGCATATCATACATTCCAAACTAAGAACTACATTGCATATATTAGCACCTAAAAACTTACAACTATTCTACTCTGCTAAACAGACTTAAATTAATGACCTTGGAGTAACAATGATCACACCTCAAACTAGCGTCATGGTTATGCTTCTATATTAGCACCTAATAGCTTTTGATGTATATTAGTAATAGACAATAACAACTACTATCAAAGCTTTCAAACACTAATCACAACATGAGGTACAAAAACAAGTTATATATATCGACAAAATTCTTTGGAAACTATAGAGAAGGAGAGAAAAAGCACAAAAAAAAAAAAGCATTAAAAAAGCCTTATAATACATCAGATTCTTCTTCCTTTCTTTTCTTCATCAACTATTACATTTAAAGTAAGATTTATATGTAATGACTAACACCATTTAAATAAGCTTTTTAACACAAAAAGAATATACATAAAGTTAATTACTTTATATTTGTTAAAATTGACGTATTCACCTTGACAAAATCATACTAACTAACTTTTATTAAGTTATATATATATATGGCACCTAATTATATATACCTGCAACTTCTTGATTGTATATGATTGCTTCCTTACGTACAAAACAATATGCAATTATCAATTTTATAATCAGATTTTGAACCTATTTTATATATATACGAAGATGGTTTCCATTCATTTTTCCAACAAATTACGTCACAACCTAAACTTCCGTTATTATTATTATTAGAATTTACTCATTCTCCATGTTAGAAACTAGATGCAAAAAAACTGGAGAAGGGGTTTGTGTATTATTGAGTGTATTCAAATTGTTTATTCAAGTTGTCTATTCAAATTGTCTAGAATGATACAATATAAAAGGTATTTATAGGTGCTAAAAGAATCGTAATAATAAAGACGTAATCTCTTATAATAAATATTCAGATATACTAAATAATACAATTGATCCTAATTGATCCTAATTATATTCTAACATCCTCCCTCAAACTCAAGTGACAACTTGAGTTTGAAAGTTAAAACTGTTGGAATTTTCTCAAAATTCCTTAACCCAAAGATCATCCATGTTAAATCATTAAGAAAGAAAACACTGGATGCGGAAGGGTACCTGAATTCATAAATATGAATCATACGATCGGAAGAGTTTGGATCTTGTGGTTCTTTCGATCTTCCTCAACCAAAGCCTTCTGTATTCTTAGGTGGCTGAACTGTAACTCTTTTGATGGGGAAAGAGCAACAAAGGCGGCTTTGGTATATTGGGGACCGAAACCCTGAAGGTCTATTTATATTTGAGCATGACACCCATTAAACCCTAAAGCCCAAATAAAATAGTATCTAGAGCCCAAAAGATAATTAATATATCTAAAATCCAAAAAAGATCATTATCTAAGGAACAAAAGATAATATCCGGTTTTATTCTCATTTAATTTCAAATCAAAAGTAATAATGACTTATTCAATTTATTATTTATAACAATAAATGAGATCACCATTATATAAGTCATTTAATTTGAAATAGCATAATTTGTGATTATAATTAATATATGTATTGCCCACAAATAAGTTAGGAAATTAAATAATTTCCTAACAATCTCCCACTTGGGCTATACATATATTCTTTCTTGACATAATCACATCTTATAAACTTTATGCGCGTATCTGAATGTTATTTCTCTCATTACTTTAACAATCTGGTCTGTCTCATACGTTAGATATGGAACTACCGCAGCTTTTATCACATTAAATCCCGTGACTAAACCACGCCAATCACCATCCTAATATACTTAACGACATAGATCAAATTTGGATGAGTAATATGGAAATTACATGCCAAGTGATCTCATGCATGTCTATTTCCAGCTGGTCCAACTTTATTGAGATCAAACACAATATAAATATTACAAAATGAACATTTCACATAACATGAAATAAACCATCAACTTAATTCTGCAGAAAAATAATTCAATATCTGTCATAGGACATATATCATAAAATAAACTCCCACTAAACCAAAGCATCACAAATATTGACACTCATCCGAGCAGTGTGCTCTTTGAAAGACTTTAGGGATCAATTCCTTGGTTAATGAGTCTGCTAGTATATACTCTGTTCCTATATGTCCTATGGAAATCTATTTTTTTTCTTAAACTTTCTCCTTAACAACTAAGAACTTGATATCTGTATGCTTCGATTTTGTCAAGCTCTTACTGTTATTGGAGTATAGTACTGCTGACTTATTGTCACAAAATATCCTTAATGGCCTTTCAATGTCATCTACTATATGAAGCTCAGTGACAAAGTTTGGCAACCATATGCCATGAAATCGAAATCGGAATCAGAGTACCTAATGATCTCCAAATTTTCTGATCTCCAATAAATAAGCATGTAATTCTTTGTTCGCTTTAAATAACGCATTATGCGTTTAACAGCTATCCAATGATCCCTGTCCGGATTGCTCAAGTATCTATCCAACACTCCCACTATAAATGATATATCGGGATGTGTGCATACTTGAGCATACATTAAGCTCCCTAGTGCTGATGCATAAGGTTTATTATGCATTGCTGTCCTCTCAAGATCATTTTAGGGCATTGCTTGAGACTGAACTTGTCTCCTTTAGCTACAGGTGTGTGCATTGGTCTACAACTTTTCATGACATATCTACTTAAAATCTTTTTGATATAGTTATTTTGTGATAATCCAAGAATACCTTGAGAGCGATCTCTTAGTATCTCGATTCCTAATACAAAAGAGGCATCACCAAGATCTTTCATTTCGAATTTGTTCGATAGAAATTTCTTAGTTTCATGCAACAAGCCTATATCGTTACTGGCAAGTAGAACGTCATCAACATGTAAGACCAAAAGGATGTATTTACTCCCACTGAACTTGTGGTATACACACTCATCTATGATATTTACCTCAAAACCATGAGGTAATGACTTGATGAACATGTGATACCATTGACGGAAAGCTTGTTTGAGACTATAGATGGATTTTCTCCTTTCTCTATTGGATCTCCTTAATGACACTTCTTGAGGTTGTTGAGCTTGCTGTATGGATTGGGATTGAGGAGGATTCTCATTATTTTTCTGTGCTGTAGCAGTATCTTGAGCAACAACGATATTCTCATTGTTCTCTTGTACTGTAACTGAATCTACAGTAGGATTCTCATTGTGCTCTTGTACTATAACTGTGTCTTGAACAATAATAGGCACAAGGACCTGATCATTGTCAGTTACAGAATCCTCATCAAAAGCAACATTTCTAATATTTCCTTCCCCCCCAAACTCAACACCCTTAAGAAATCTCGCATTTTCCATTTCAAAAAATAGACCTTGATGTAGGATTGTAAAACTTGTACCCCCGTGAACGCTCAGCGTAACCAACAAAGTAGCAACTAATTGTTCTTGAGTCCAATTTTCTTTCATGCGGGCTATAAGGTCGCGGCTCAATTGGACATCCCCAAGTATGCAGATGCTTTATACTGGGCCTTTTTCCAGTCCAAATTTCATACGGAGTTTTGTTAACTGCTTTGCTTGGCACCCTATTAAGGATGTACACTGCGGTCTTTAAGTCTTCTCCCCAGAGTGATTCAGGCAAGGAAGAATGACTAATCATACTTTTCACCATGTCTTTAAGAGTTCGGTTCCTTCGCTCTACAACACCATTCATGCTAGGTTTGTCTGGCATAGTGTATTGCGGAACAATACCACACTCCTCTAGGAAAAGAGCAAAAGGCCTGGGATGTTGCTCACCTGAACCGTCATATCTTCCGTAGTATTCACCACCACGATCAGATTTGATAGCTTTAATTTTCTTTCCAAGTTGAAGTTCAACTTCAGCTTTGAAAGACTTGAAAACATCCAAGGCTTGGGACTTTTCATGAATTAAATATAGATACCCATAACGAGAGTAATCATCTATGAACGTAATAAAGTACCGTTGTCCATTCCAAGAGACAGTAGGAAATGGGCCACATATATCGGTATGTATCAGTTTTAAGACATCTTTAGCTCTCTCGGCACCTAATTTTCTTTCCTTTGTCCTTTTCCCCTTTATGCACTCAATGCAGACTTCAAAGTTCACCAAATTTTGGGGTCCAAGAATTCCATCCGACACGAGCCTCTGAATTCTCTGTTTAGAGATGTGACCTAGGCGTTTATGCCATAATGATGCCGAATTCTCATTTAGTTTTTGTTTTGTACCCGTTTGCAGTATTTCATTATTATAGGAATTTAAGTCAAGCCTATATAGATTATCCACCAAATAACCAGCGCAAATATTATTCGAATTATAAAAGAGACTGACTTTATTGTCTCCGAACGAACAAAAATAACCTGATTTGTCCAAACGAGAAACAAAAACCAAATTCCGCCTAAATGATGGTACATAAAATGTCTCTAATAAATCCAAGTAAAATCCACTCGTGGAACATAATCTAAAGGTTCCTATAGCTTCGACTGCAACTATATTGCCGTCTGCCACATAGATGTATCTTTCAGCATCACTTGGCGGTCGGCTCCACAGGCAACCCTGCATAGTAACACTTACATGAGTAGTAGCAGCAAAATCTACCCACCAAGTATCAATAGGTGCATAACTTAAACTAGCCTCAGAACAAACGAAAGTAAGAATTATACCTTTCTTTACACGCCAGGTAGCATATTTGGTACAATCCTTCTTCATGTGTCCCACCTTCTTACAGAAGAAACATGTTGAAACTTGATCCTATTTCTTAGCCTTTTTCTGCTGAGAAGACACATCCGCAGTGGTATTACACTTTCTTTTATACTGAGAAGATGAAGCCATGTGAGCATTTTCAGTCTTATCTTGCTGTAGCCTCTCTTCTTCTTGCACACAGTGAGATATAAGCTCATTTAAGGACCAAGTGTCCTTCAGAGTGTTATAACTCACTTTGAATTGTCCAAAGTGTGCAGGAATGGAAATCAAAATGAAATGCATGAGTAAATCTTCAGACAACTCTAACTTTAGTGCTTTCAATTTTGAAGCAAGATGAGACATTTCTATAATGTACCCCCTTATGTTCCCTTTACCTTTATATCTCATGGAGACAAGTTTGCTCAAAAGACTACTTGCCTCCGCTTTTTCATTCTTAGTAAAGAATTTTTCAACATCTTTCAGGAACTGTTTAGCATCTTTATCCTCAGTAATTGAGCCCCGAAATGCCTCAGGAATTGAGCGTTTCATGATCATAATACTCATTCGATTGGATCTCCCACTTCTCTATTTTAACCTCATTGAGATTTTCTGGAGTGGAAGTGGGTTTCTCCTCTCGAAGAGCTATATCTAGATCCATACAACCGAAGACAATTTCTACGGTATCCTTCCAAACTTTAAAGTTTGAACCATTCAGCATGGGAATACTGCTAATTTGTGCAGAAACATTGGTAGCTAAAGCCATAGTTTCTAGATTAGAACAAAAGGAACATGCAGTAAACATTAGTTGAATAATGGGAAAAATCCATATTGAGATATCTAGAACAACATTAATTTTTAATCTTTGGATAGAAAAATTAACTGTAAGTGATACTCTCATTGCAGTAATCAAATATTGTCAAAATTTCTGTCACACATGAAGCCTTTCTTTGGACTAACTTAATGCGCACATGGAGACTTAAACTTCGCAACCTATTTATTACCGCATATATTTTCTATTAATTGGCCAAACAATAACCTTCCTTTGGGCCGATTGTTGACCGCATAATTAATAGAAAATAAACAAAAGCGTGCAATGCTTATTATTTGGCCAAACAATAAACTTCCTTTGGGCCGATTATTGTTCGCATAAATGATAAGCATTACTTTATTCTTAATTAGTTACCCAAATATGTATTTACCATCAATATGTGTATGTAATTCGGCCAAATACAGACCTTCCTTTGGGCCGACCAATATTCGCATGAATTACATATCACCATATTCCTAATGTTTTAAATAAATCAATTTTCACAAAAGAAGATACTTTAGCAGCATAATGTTCAATCAATTTATTCCAAAACCAAATCTTTATAAAATAGATGGGTATACTAATCCAAATTGTTACTAGTTTCTTTAGGTAACAATTAAATAATATTTTTTTATTATTCTCTTCTTTATAAAAAAAAATAATCCATGAACAAATAATAATAAAAAAAAGTATCTATGTCTGCATGATTATTATCCACACATGTATATATTACTTGATCATGTGTCAGAACGCATTGCATTTACATGTACGAAACATATTACTTTAATGAACAAATAAATCAATGTATAAAGAAAGTACTCGGAGTCCATGTATGCACATTAAAATAAATAATAAACTCATCAGATCCATAAAATTAAGTTGATCCAAAAGGAGAACAACGACGCAAATATATATTACTCCAATATTTAGGATCGAGATACAAACAAAAAATAGTATGCACATATATAAAAGAATGTAACATTTTTTTTAATATACTTTTTGTATTTTTTATATGCTCTTCATGTACTATTTGTGTATTCTTTATGCACTTTTCATGTACTATTTTAGTTTTATTAACATGTGATACGCAATTTAAAAGCAGCACATATTTGAATCTAATTTTACAACCTCAAATTAAGATTCAAATTAAAATAAAATAAATTTATAATTTCTTAATGATTTAATCATAGACAGCTCTGATACCACTTGTTGGAATTTTTTCAAAATTTCTTAACCCAAAGATCATCCATGTTAAATCATTAAGAAAGAAAACACTGGATGCAGAAGCGTACCTGAATTCATAAACATGAATCATACGATCGGAAGAGTTTGGATCTTGTGGTTCTTTCGATCTTCCTCAACCAAAGCCTTCTGTATTCCTAGGTGGCTGAATTGTAACTCTTTTGATGGAGAAAGAGCAACAAAGGCGGCTTTGGTATATTGGGGACCGAAACCTGAAGGTCTATTTATATTTGAGCATGGCACCCATTAAACCCTAAAGCCCAAATAAAATAGTATCTAGAGCCCAAAAGATAATATATCTAAAATCCAAAAAAGATCATTATCTAAGGAACAAAAGATAATATCCGGTTTTATTCTCATTTAATTCCAAATCAAAAGTAATAATGACTTATTCAATTTATTATTTATAACAATAAATGAGATCACCATTATATAAGTCATTTAATTTGAAATAGCATAATTTGTGATTATAATTAATATATGTATTGCCCACAAATAAGTTAGAAAATTAAATAATTTCCTAACAAAAACAACGAAATAAAGAGAAAAAAATTGCATAAACTGATAAAACGAGTGCAGACGGAACTGCCGGAAGGAAGTGCAGACGGAACTGCCGCTAGTCTGAAGGAAGCGCATACGGAACTGCCAGAAAGAAACACAGACGAAACTGCCACAAGAAAACACAAATGGAACTGTCACGAGAGGCAGACGGAACTGTCACGAGAGAACACAAACGAAACTGCCACGAGAGAATGCAAACGGAACTGCCACAAGAGAACGCAGACAGAACTGCCACGAGAGAACACAGACAGAACTGCCATGAGAGAACGCAGACGGAACTGTCGAAAGAGAGCGAAAACTATATGATTTCTTCATGAGAATAGGTAAGCAGCGGATGACAATGGTGTTTGATCATTCGACTCGAAAAAATATAAGACAGAGAAAGTAGGCTAGTCGGTGAGGTGAAAAAGTATCAAAGGAGTGACAAAAGGTAAGGAAAAATGGCATAGAAAAAAAAGTGAAAAAACTACGGTGATTTCACCGCAAGGAAAACAACCTATCATCTTCAAGGAGGATACCATGGCTCTGATACCATGTTAGAAATAAGAGACTGAGAGAGTAATCTGAAAAGTATATTATTGAGTTTATTCAAGTTGT
Source organism: Arachis hypogaea (assembly GCF_003086295.3). NCBI lineage: Eukaryota > Viridiplantae > Streptophyta > Magnoliopsida > Fabales > Fabaceae > Arachis > Arachis hypogaea. The sequence continues at coordinate 22,371,940 of NC_092050.1, forward strand.
CTATTCAAATTGTCTAGAATGATACAATATAAAGGGTATTTATAGGTGCTAAAAGAATCGTAATAATAAAGACGTAATCTCCTATAATAAATATTCAGATATACTAAATAATACTAATTCATCCTAATTATATTCTAATACCCCACATTGAGATACAAAGAAAAGCTCTATTATTCTTTGTTAATAAAATCATCACCACAATTCAAAAAATTTGAATAGTTTTTGATCACCTGAGTTATGACTTATGAACCATTAATTTGTGAATTTAATTTTGTACTTATAAGTTTATTATAAATTATTTTATAAAAAATAACAAAATGTCATAGATTAAGCTTCAAAAATCATTTGTAAGAAAAAAGAGAGATAAGAAAATCCTAATAGAGAAAAAGAGTAATCTTCTGCACTTCTAAGAAAAAAATTTGTGCTTTCAAAGTGATGAACAAGACGGAAAAAACGAGAGAACAGAGTAATGGATTATTAGTGATTATCAACAACAAGAAGCATTAAGTCCAAGGAGAAAAAAACAAATTAAAAAGAAGCACGATTAGTTTACCATGGAAAGGAACAAATGCGTGGGGTTTTGCTAAGCCATGATTTATCGTCGTTCTGCGAAAAGAGTTTCTCTCACTACAATTGGAGTTCTAGGTGAGGAGCTAGGTTTTGGGATAACCAAAATTGGGGTAATGACGGGTAATAGTGGCTAGAGGGAGAAGCGCAAACAAAAATTAGGAATTAAGCGGGTAATGGCACGAATACTCTAAACTGCCATGGAGTAAAAGTAACTCGCCGCCCGTTACATACTTTAGAGGCGGTTGTTTTACACCGCTAGAATGTGTAAAATGGGACAACAACGGTGATGGTTCTATTTAATCTCGTTCAAGAAATAGCTGTTGGAATTATAAATTGTTGTAGTGATTTGTGCTTTAAAGTGTATGGATATTGAAAACACATATAACTTTTTCTTAATCCACCTATATCCTTCGAGAGTAATCATTTATGAAGGAGACAAAATAATTTATTCCTTCTAATAATATTACAGGTGATTTTCACACATTAGAGTGAATTAAGTTTAGTATGTGCTTACTTTTGATGCACCTTTTAAATTTTATCTTGTGTTATTTGCTTGTCACGCCATGCTCACAGAAAAGTAGATTTATCAATTTGATCCTAGGAAGAATATTGCTATTTGCAAGAACTTGTAGATCACATCCTAGCATGTGGCATAGCCTGCAATGCCACATCATCGACATCTCTTCATGATTTACACATGCAGCAGCCACTTTTGCGTCTTGGACTATGTCTTCAAAGAGTAAGTAGAGATTGGTTATTAGCCTTTTGGCTTGAACACTATTTAACACTTTTAAGATTCCACTTTTAATATTAATTTTGTGGAGCTTTTTTCGGTGGAAAAAGATCTTCTAGTCCTTAAAGGATTAGGTAATAAAAGAAATTAATAAAAAAATATGGAACCGGTTCACAAATAATAAAAAATAACATTTGGGGCAAATTTGGAGAAAAATAACCTTGTTATTTACCATACACTACTCCTAAACATGTCAATTGGCAAACTTTTTGGAGATCATAGTCTTCTATTACGACAGCTATTTCTAGTTCTTGCAATTATAAATTGATCTATATAATGCAGATGTCATTTAATCACAAAAGTGATAGGAATACTATGGGAGACACTTGCCAAAAAAATAGGGAACACTTTTGGCATGTGGTTAGTCGTAAAGGTGAAGCCTTTACAATTGAAAAATTCAAAAAAAAAGTGCGATTTGAATGGCTACTAGAAGATTCAAATTGAGTCCGACTTGGCGGTGTTAGTGGTGGCGGTAACGGCGACGATGAGATATTGAAAGAAACTTCCAACAAATGCTGATTTCGAAAGCAAAGGTATTGAAAAAAGGCTAACCGGGAGTTTGAACAGAAAAGTGAGGAAGGCGAAAGAAAATGCAACACCAACATCTCCTTCATGCGGTGGTTTTACGGTGTCTGTTCATGAAAATTGAGTGAATCAAAATTTAAGAGGAAAATGCAAAAAAAATATTTTAAAGAAATTTTATGGACAATATGCTCAACACGCCAAAGAAGATGGATTTGCCATTGAAATGAGTTTTGTAAGTACAGTCACGGAGTATTTGGATTGCAGTGAGTGTTGGGGATCTAAGTTGGGGTACCGTGTTGAAAATGGGTGTCTGATGGGGAATTGGGGATGAATACTAGCAATTAAGTTTTTCTTTTTTAAATTATAATTAATTATTATTATTATTATTATAGCTCTTTAAAGCCCAAAATAAATAAATTACTTTTAGATTATTAAATTTTTTTAAAGCCCAAAAATCACTCAGCCCATTAAATCAAATACCAACATTTTCTTCCCAAAAAAAAAAAAACAATTAAATCAGTCATCATGTCATTAGTCCAACCAAACCGTAATGTACCGGTTTATAATTAAGATAAGTATGGGGTCATATGTAATTATAGGTAATTTATATACAAATTCAATCTGAACCACATATTAAGAATATTTTTACTTAATCCTTAAAGGATTAGATTATTCTTTTCCCACCAAAGACATTCCCTGATTTTGTACTTTTTGAACATCCAAGAGCCCAACAGACAATAGATTCTTTTTTAGGCCTTTTACATATCTTATACCTTGAATTGTACATATGGAACCACGGAATATTTTGATTTTAATAGTACTAATACCCATAATTTTCAAAGCATGATTATCTCTCATGAGCACAAATCTTAATGAAACCGGTTCATAGGTGCTAAACCAATGCCGATGCAAAGTCATGTTATACGTTGCAGCATAATCCATCAACAAAACATCAATCAGTCGTCCACTACCTTCATGACCTATCGCTGCTTCAATGCACAAGATGCTTCTATCATCAGAGATACTTGTAATACATCCTTGTGAGGTTGTTGTATCAGGAAATTTCTGTACTTTTTTTATTTAACCAACAATCTTTTTTCTAGTGTCCTTTTTTATCATAATGATAACACCTCTTTTAAGACTTTGATTTATTACGATAATGACTCCCACAAAATTTTTGTTTGTTTTGAACCTTCTGTTCGATTGTCTTTATTTTTACGCTTACTCTTTTTTTTTTTTTTAAATAGCGGTAACAACATCATCAAATCGAAATTAATCAATAATATTGTTATTAGTGATGTTAATGATGATTTGATTATATGAATCTAGTAAGTTTTGAAGAATAAGTTCGACACGTTCAATTTTTTTTCAATTTGACCGTCCATAATTGTAAGTTGTGAAAACTCAGATTATTGATGTGTTCTGTGAATGACGTAAATAAAAGTAACACTCTTTTATATGTATATAAACGTAACACACTTTTATATGTATATAAACGTAACACACTCATTAAAAATTATTACACACTCACACTTTTGTTACACACTTTCTCACTCTCTACAATGCACGTTACACACACACACTCACTTTTGTAATTGTTACACCTCTGCTCACTTATATTATACTCAGACACTAGCTAATTATTCACTCACTTGTCACACACCCAACACTCAGGAACATATATCTATCTCATGGTTTATTATTATAGTAGTACATGCTTAATTAACATGCTTCTGGTGGTGCATATCATTACCTGAAAGATTATCTTTTATATAAAATTTCTCTGCCAAAAACACTGCTACTACATATCATAAAATACTCTTTTTTTAATAATACTTTTGCATCTTCACATAGTATGCACATACTTCTTTTATTTCAACATTTAAAGAAAACAATTAAATTAAACTCATACAAATTATGATACATTTAACATAAAACAAGATACATTCCACACAAGATAAAATTACAATACTAATTAGCCACTAAATCAAGCCGTATATATTATTTGTGTAAAAATATATGTATTATTTAATTTATTTTTAATATATATTTTATACGAATAATTAATCTATTGATTAATTTTTAGTATGTAGTTATTAACCAAATAATGTCATATTTGGTTGGAAAGGTAATCCCAAGATAAAGGCCTAAATATATGAGAATAATGAGACTCCATGAATTCCAAGTGGTTCTTGTGAAGGTGCATATAGAGCACCCAATCGCCATTCCCTTTAGGGCTAGGCAATGGCATCACATAACCACAACGACCACCCCATGGAAAATGGCATGATTCAAATATTGGCTTTCCCCAGCCAAAATCAACCTTTGACTCAAGAAACCTTCTTCCCGAAGACACCACAAAACACGGCCCATCATACGTTTCATGAAAGATCCTGGTCACCGCCGGTACGGGGCGGTGTATTTCAACCCAGTCATTGAGCCCTAAGAAGTGTTCTTCCGTTGTTGCCACCTCTAGGAACTCGTGAACCTGCTCGGCCACCTGGCTCAGTGTCTTTTCCACTAACTTCTCCACTGGTTCCCCATCAAATGGAATGGAAACCACGTTGCCAAAGTAACAATTCATTAGTGCTTCCTTCTTCTTGTCGCCATTGCTCAGCCTTCTTCTTCCATCAACCACAACACCCATCTTAGCAACGATCGCCTTTTTGTTATTATAACCTGTTATATATGTACATCATTGGCTTGAATCAAGCTCGCAAGATCATATATATATATATATATATATATATATGTATGTATGTATGAGAAAATATAGGAAAATAATATTTTTTGAACAACTTAAATAATAGGTTAAAAGAAAAAAAGTTAATTTTAATTTTAAATTTTAAATTAATTAAGTTTATTTATGTTTAGTGGATATGGGATGTAATCGAATATATACACCATTAATGTATGTGCAGTTCTTCTCTCTTATTTTTTTTAGAGAAAAAATTCTAAACGATCCTAACAATTATCTCGAAAGACAACGAGGTTCTAAAAAAAAAATCCATTTTCAAATTTTTATTTGGAAAAGTCTAAGGGGCCAACAACTTTGTTAAATTCTGGCCAGCATGTAACCAATAAAAAAAAGTGAATGAAATCTCACACCATTAAAACCATCATTGATGGCTATTTGATGGCTACAAATCACAAAGTTGCTGGCCCCCTAGCATTCCTCTTTTTTTTTTTTTATGAGACTAGTTAGCCTATCTGTTAATATTTTCTCTCTATATTAACGAAATAAACCTACATGACATGTTAAACTGTTGATTTATCCTTTAATAACTAACTAGGATTAACAATTTTTAATTTTTTGTTGGGAATCTCTTTGTCTTTTAATGATAATTTTTAAGGTTGTTTAATTTTTAGTTTTATTTTTTTAAATATATTAGCTAAATTTACTGTGTAAAATTAAAAAATATTAGTAATTTTTAAATTATTTTTACTTATAAAATTTAAATAGAAGATATATTAGTGATTAACGTATCACATACATAAGTATGTTTTGAAAAAAATCATTGACAGAGAAACTAATTAGTCTCACAAAATTAAATATAAAAAATTAAAAAGAATTTTTTTTTGTACAAAAACCTTGTAGTCCATAAAAAAAATATCAAGACCAAATTAGATATTCATTTTTTTTAGCCTAAATATGTGTTTATTTATTTCTTTTTTATTTGAGGATGAAAATCGTAACAGTGAGGATATATAATAGTTAACAAAATAAAATATTCACTCTCTTATCATTTAAATTGAGTACCAACTTTCAAAATGTTGAATACTTGAATATCATAATCATAACATATTTAATATTTATAACCAATTAGGGCGGTTATTCTATATATTGTGAATAAAAATGTTATGCATGTATAAAAGAAAATCAATTATTGAATGAATTGTGATATATTTATGTATAAATATTTGTTATTTATATATTATTATTTTAATTATATATTTAATATTTTAATATATATTCTATTAGATTAGATAATTTTAGATGTAGCATGCATGATGGATTATGAATAGAGAAGTGACATAATTGTTCACTTTTTAATTATTATTTGCATTGTTACTTTTTATTGTAAAATTAAGGGTTTACTGGCTATGTATTATGAAATGAAATAATAAACTTTTAGAAAATATATGTACAAAATGAGTTATTTTATACGTATTTTATAAATATTTCTCTTTTGATGGATTGTAAGTTGTAAGTTACCATCAATAATAGCTTTGGATGAAACAGAAGCCGTAGCAACCAATTTCCACAAGAATGCAGAGAAGGATACAAGCTTTGTGGGCTTGGCACCGTTTGAGGTTGCAAGTGCCTGAATGCGGTTAAGTTCTTCAACAGTGATGAAATATATGCGGCTGATGATTGGGCCGGGATCGGAACTGGGATTGGGCTCAGCTGGTGGAGGAAGGTGGTCGGTGAGGAGAACATACATGCGGTCAATTGAAGCTGAAGGGTGGATAGTTGGGGGGCGTCTTGGACTGAGGAGGGAGCGGCGAAAACAAGGTTGATGAGTTAAGGTAGTGAGCCCTGTCGATTGGGCCAACTGGGCCCACGATACAAGAAATATGTTTGTACTGTAAGCATCTGCGATTCGATGGTCAGAAGTGCATCCTACTACTAATCCACCACACTTTAGCCAAGTTACCTGCACCAATTATACAAAAATGCATGCTTAATTAAGTTAATTAAATATTCTTACAAAATAAACCGAGTTAAAGAAAAGTTTGAACTAGCTATTGGTTAAAATTTTAACAAAAACTTGCGTAGCTACTGTAGTCACCAACTTAGACATGCATGCTACAATCCACCTCTATGTTGAGTTTCCTTTTTTTTTTTTCCCATAATATAGTTTAGATCGAAAAGGATATTTATCCATGCCTGAACAGCAAGCACGCCACGCTTCTTCTTTGGAACAAGCTTTCCTTCAACAGATTCATCAGGGTTATACAAGTTAAGACTCTGAAGTTCAACATCAGCCTCAGCCACAACAAAATCAACCCCACGGTTATTGCAAAGAAGCTCAGGTTCACCCATGGAGTTTTGCACCACCTCACCACCAAAAGCATAATAGGGAACCAAAGCCTTAGCTAGTGAATTCTTAAGTGACTCCACCATTGATCCAAAGCTCAGCATTGCGGTGTTATTGTAGCAAAAGAAGACGCTAGCATCAATCGGTGGAAGAAGGAGGTCAAGGTTTGAGAATGGCAACCAATGGTCTTGCATGGGAAGCATGGCTGCCACCACTTCCTCTTTGATCACACTCACTCTGAATTCTCCCATTTTTTATATACCAAATATGTGAATATTATTGATGGGTTTATTGTATTTATGTGTGTTGATGAACACAAGCCACATGCAAAAGTTGGCTTATATTATATAGAAAAAGATATGGATAAATGAAGAAGATAGTAAACCGGGGGAAATTAAACCAACTGGATCCTTTTCCAACAATTTATTTTTCTTGTTGCTATAATTAATTAATCAGCGAAATGTCATATATATTGGTAGTGACAATTATTACTAGTGAGACCTTAAGCATTTTAAGGACGACAAATTATAGGCATGCAAATTAAATAGGGTAGTTCCCTGGTGACTAAGGATTTGGTGGCTAAGGAAGGCCAAAAATTGATTAGATCATGATTTGGTGGCACTACAACAAAACAGCATTTTGACGATGGTTTTTTTTAATGCTTGGTGACGGTTTTATTGTCATTAAATACTTTTGCGACGGCTAAAAAAAGCGTCACAGATTTGAGCGTTGCCAGCTGGCATAGTGACGATTTTGGACCACCGTTGGTATGGAGTGTCGCTAAATTATTTGTGACGGTTTTTAAAGTATAAAACCGTCACTAATTTGTAACACTTGTAAAGGTGTTTTTTATACTGTATTTCGCGACGTTTTAAAACTGTCGTTAAATTATTAAATCCTGTGACAGTTTTTTCTTATATCTTTGTGATTGTTTTAAACAGTCACAATATTTAGCAACAATTTGAAACCGTCACTAAGTTACTTGTCTTTATGACGGTTCTTAGATATATTTAGTGACTATTTAAACTGTCGCAATATTTTTAGTGACAGTTTTTCGAATTAAAACCGTCACTAAGTTACTAATTCCTGTGATAGTTTTTCCTGTATTTAGTGACTGTTTTAAACTGTCATAATCTCTCCAACATCAAAGCTTTCTTTTATTAATTATTACAAAAATTATTTCTATTATAAATAATAATTTATACGTATATAAATACTACAACATCAAAAGTTTCCTTCTTAATAAAATTTTCTACACCAAAATATTTATACAATCATAGATCTAATTCATTGTTCATTTGATTCAAAATTCATGTATCTATAAAGAGTAAATACTACCATACACAATAAAAGTATCAACCCTGTAACATAATTTATATATCTAAGTGCTAAATAAATATATGATATTCGGTTCTTGATGGTCCACTTGTAGTAGCAGATTGCATAAAACCTCTTGTGCAAGAGCTTCTCAAATTCAACTTCAACTTCAGTGGTTCTTCCTCTATGAAAAATACCTCTGACAAAGTAAGATCATCACATAAATACTAGATTTACAAGATAGGAACAAAAATATCTAAGGGTAATAATGGAAAACAACTAACTTACTGGTGTTGCTCAACTGGTTCAAAATGAAATGGGTCAGAGTTTGCATCATCGAGCCTGAAAGCAACACTGGATAAATTGCACATGTTTGGATTTAGTCCCAGCAACAACATAGCAAACCATTTAAAACAATGTACAATGAACGATAGCATACCAAAATCAATCAAGGAAGGATAATTGATGGTCATCCACCACACTTTATAGCCTATGATTTTTCTACCATGAACAGATTGTACCTCGTATGCATTCTGAAGTTACTTGAAAGCTTCTGCAGCCTTTTCATTACCCATATTTTTGTCGGGATGAATCAACATTGCATGATAACCAGTGAAAACAGACTATTAGAAATAACGAGAATTATCAAGTAACAATTAGTGAAGCTATTAAAGGAAATGTGACTTGCATACTACAAGCAACTAGATACAACCAAATTCCAATAGCACATAAATCTGCAATGTAAAAGTCATCAATCATGTCAAACACTCGAGTTGCATGATGTGGCTTGTCATTGAAGGGTGATGAGAGAAGATATTTTAGAAAGAATAAATGTTTATTACCTTCACTGCCAAAACAAGTATTTTGACCAAATAACAAAAGAGAAAGAATCAAGCAGGAGATAAGCATGGCGAAAAAGTATTCACCCATTACGGCCTACCTTTAAAGCTACCATATGATTTATGTATGTCAGAACTTGGACATAGAACTATAACTAATAGTACTATGTATGAGCCATAACAATATATATTCATACACATTAAACTAATTAAAGTTAAACACTAATTTTTATTCATACAATTGCACGGCAACATTAAACTAATTAAGGGTTCTACTTCTATGTAATAACAGAATCCACATCAATAAAGCACTTCACTAATTCACTTAGCTACAAATGCGTACCTTATGATTGTTTAAGCTAGGCTGAGCTGATTTCCCTTTACTCCCTTGTAAGTATGCAAAGAAATCAGATACTCACATATCATAATAAAGCATATTAACCAAATTTCATATATATAAAGGTGAAAAGAGAGTAACCAGATTTGGGATGTCGCGGGGACAAAAGAAGAAAAACGAGGAAGACACTGATCTTAAAGCTCTACTAGTTAAGATGACCTAACTTGCATTCTTCAAGCATAAGTGCACAACACAAGACACTAATTCAGAACAATGAAAAATGAAAACATTCACTCTTTTGCACGGTCGAAACATTACCAAAACTCACAATAGCTACATTATTAGATTGTAGAAGTTGGTTAGCATTGAGAAGAAGGAAAGATTAGCCTTAATATAACAGAAGCTCAGAAATTGAAAGAAAGTAGAATCATTTGACATACTTATAAGATTTGAAGAACATTGACCAAGACAAGACAAAATATGTGAAATACAGAAACAGTTAATCATCTCCAACAAATTGAAGAACTAACTCAAATCCAAACTCAGGAAGTAGAACTCACAGAAGGAATCTTGTTTTCATGTACAAATGCTATTGAAACTTGAGCATGGTTTATGATAAACTCCATTGCATTTGGACCTGTTCTTAGGTACCTCAAGAATCATTAGGGAAATGCTTGGAATAATAAAAAGCATCTAAAAATCAATGAGAAAAGGAGTGAAAAACATACCAAGTGTGTCATATAATGGGACATATGTTACTGAATGGCTATTACAAGCCTGCAACCACCATATTTAAATCAGGTTTAGTACTAAACAGTTTCTTGCTGATCAAGTTAAGGGAAATATGGTTGAGGGGGGCATGGTGTCTTGTAAGCTTAAATAACACCTTTATCAACTTCTCGGAATTACCTGCAATCTAGAATATAAAATTGAAATGTGCTTTTGCCACTTGAAATCAAGTTCGAGATCCAAAAAATACTAAAGACTTACAACCAATCATCCAAAAAATATTAAACTAAAAAAAAAAGTGCAATAAGCAGACCTGCAAAACTCTTAACTTAACTGTTGAGCACACGTTATTACCAGAAAGGCACTCCCAAACCCAGTTCATAACAACACTTATAGATGAGAGGCTAAAATTTCTTAAGAGCAGATGCAGGTTCAAGGCTTGAGGGTAAACTTGCCAGGCTCGGTGTATTTTGCTTCTAGCTGATCAACTTTGTTAAATTTAAAACCCCTGATTCTCAATACCTCAGGCTCCTTGGAATCCTTATGGTCGACAATTTCAAGGGTCCAACCTTTGTTCTGAACTGAACCACTTGCATTAACCTATTAAAAAAGAAGAGAAAAAAAACTCGCAAAAATAATTAACCTTATTTCTTTCATGTTAATGACTAACTCGATGCCATTAAAGAATTAATCAAATTAAGGGACAAAATTTTTCACATTAGACATTTGCTTGGCTTTTTATTTTTTTATTTTTTTTAACATGTCAAAACAGAGAAATTAAATCTATCCATGTCAAAATGTCAAGATTTTTAACATTTGTTAGACAATTAGTTCTCTCAGCTTTTTAATCAAGTGCTATAAAATTGATAATTTCAAGCAAACAATGAAGTTTACTAGGAACTCACAATGCCTAAATTTGGTCATAACTTTGGCATTATTTACTAGTTTTACTAAGTTCTTAACAAATTTAAAATGTTAATTAAGTCACATAGATTCATCACAAATGTAACAAATATGCAGGAACATCAATTGCTATGTATCCATGCATATCCTCTTTTGGTTTCTCTTAGTCTTGGTTTGACTAATGCATCATGCATCATTGCCATGTAATTTGTCTTAGTCTTTTTCTTCATTTGCTATGTAATTTCCATTATGCCTTATCTTATTTTGTTTTCTAATTAAAAATCAAATGAAATTAGAGCAAGCAATCACATTGCAGCCAATAAACACAGTTCACAATAAAGAGTAACTCATCTCTCACCACAATGAGGACACTCAAAAGCCGACAACAAAATCTGCACAAAAGTTAAAGGCAACAATGCATTATGCTTACATACCATAATCACAAATTCATGCTTCAAAAATTAATCATATAATTAAATCACACAATAAATTCCTATTTAAAAAGGCAAAGAAAGAAATTATTGAAGTATTACCATAACTCAATAAGGATAAAGCACACATACCTTTCTGAAGTGAGGAATTAAAGTGAGTAAGAATCTTGTAATCCACTACGAAACACAATAGAAATGAAATTAAAACCACTCTAAAAGGGGATATTCTTATAGTGGAGGAGTGCTACTTGTCGAAGAGAGAGCTTGAAGCCTTGAAACAGAGAGAGATGACGAGGAGAGGTCTACCATATCAGTGCATTAATTTTATATTATCTATCCTTCTAATTAGAAATGTATCAAGTCAGCCATAATTTTAGTTGATACATTTCATCGAACAGGTTGTGTGCAAGTAAAATCAAAATGAATTTTAAAACAAAATAAAGCTTCCAACAAAACAATCCTCCATATAATAAGATACAAAGCATGATCTCTCAGACGAAGAATCAATGAAAAATTTAAAATCACAAATAACAGTACCAAAGAATAACAATCATGTATAGGTTATTTGATTTACATTAATCCATTCACAATTTCACATTAAAAAATTAGCAAACAAAGCATAAAAGGAAGAGAAGAACCGAAGAAGTGAAAGTAGTGCGACTAACCTTCGATGGAGACACGAACGGAGACCGGCGGCGACATGGCGGTGAGCTACTCCAACCTCGAACAGAGAAGACAGGGAGGACGCGGACAGCGGGAAGGAGGACGCCGAGCTACAAGAGAGGGCCTGGGCTAAAAGAGAGGACGCGGAGGCGCCGACAATACGGACGGCGGCGACACTGTCTCAAAATGGTTGCAGGGAGAACCTAGGGTTTTGGCTGGGTGATTTTGAACTTTGCTTGAGTTCAGAGATAGTGATTCATGAACAGGGGGTGTTGGGGGAAGGGGATGAGTGAGGGCTGAACGTTGGGGAAAAAACCAAAACGGTGCCGTTTAATAAGCACCGATCCAATTTCATTTTAAAATATAGAAATGGTTATCAGAAATAGAAAATAAAAAAAGAAAAAAGAGAGAAAGGAATAAATTGCTAGTGACGCTGAAAAAATTATATAAATAAGTGTCACTATTTTATTTAATAACGACTGTTTAAATAAGGGTCATAAAATAAGTGTAGCTATTCATCAAATTTGGTGTAGTGTGACCTGTAGCACTAAAAATTTTACAAGAAGTCCTAAGGCCAAAAAGTTGAGGCCTTATTTTCTGATAAAAGCAGGAATTAGACATTGAAAAAGAAGAAAAGAGAGTCCTGTATGCTTTTTAAGAAGAGAGAGTGTCTCTGAATAGAAATTTTTATTGTTTAATAATAACTTATCATATATGACAAGTCATTATAAAAATAATAATTATATAAAATTATAATTAATTAAAAAAATTAAGTTATAGTTAATTTATTAATAACTATAATAATTAATTATATTAAATAATTATATTTCTATTAGTACAAGAATAAGGTATGTGGTTACGTTTTTTTTCTTATGCTTTGAAAGCGTAGTCAAAAGGAGTCAATGGTCACGCTTTTATGAGGGTGGCAATTGATTAGCAATTTGGCTACGTTTTTTTTTGCACGCTGCAAAGATGGCAATTGATTAGAGATTTAGCTATGTTTTTTTGTGCCACGCTTCAAAAATGTGGCCATAGAGAGCAATAGGCGTGGTTTAGAGTTATGTTACTGTGACATTTTTAAAGTGTGGCAAAAGGTATATAAAACTACGGAAAGCAAAAACACTTTAGCATGTAAAACGAAACATATATGCTTAACGTTTTTCATCACTCTAACACATACACTACTTCAACCAGAGCTTCTTCATCACATACCTCCAACCCTAACCCCATGGCACCTCCAAGTCTCCAACGAACCCTAACTCCAGAGCTTCTTCATCGCACCTCCAACCCAATACCCATAGCTTCATTGCGCCTCCAACCCTAACCCAGAGCTTCATCACGCTTCCAACCTTAACCACAGAGATTCATTGTGCTTCCGTTGAGCTTGGCTAACGTCGTCTTTGTCTTCCTCATCTCCTCCTCGTGACCTAGACCAGAAAGCCCTAAGCCTCCATCTTTTCTCTTTTCTCTTTTCTTTGCTTCAAGCTGCGTCGCCGCCTTCGTTCTTGTGCCGCCGTTCCATCGCCGCTTTGAACCCTAAGCAATAGCTCGGGTTCTTCTCCTCATCTACTCTCTCACTCTCCCTCCGATTGCACAACACACCAACCTAGATCTATCCTTATCTTCTCGAATTTCAGAGCCAAGGTTTGCATCTAATGCTTTTTGTTTTTTTATTTTTCTAGATTTTTTTGCTGTGTTATTGACGGTTGATTATTCAGTGGATTTGGTTCGTTGACGCTATTTGCAGAAACCGTTTATTAAATATGTTGTCCGACGCCAGCAAGAAAAAGGCCGCGCAGAAGAAGGCAGTGGCATCGGCTAAGAGAGGATGCAAGGCGACTGCTTTGTCGAAGGCAGCCAACCAGCTCGCCAACTGTGTCGGAGATATTGTCATATCGGATCGGACCTGAATTGGTGTCGTCTGCTCACATCCCCTTTCCAGGGATATTAGATTCAGTAACACTTCGGATGATGTTCAATTGAATTGAATGTAATGTTTAGGGTTTTAAGTTTAGGAATGGAATAGTGTAAACTGTGGTTAAACAGAGTTGTAGATGTCATGTCTTTGTTTAGTGTTCTGATTCTCTCTGTTTACACATCCTAAATGCTTATGCTCTGTTAGTTCTTGTAGAGTTAAAGGAACATATCAGTTAAATCTAAAGCTGAACGAGTAAGGTTAAGGAGAAGGTTGAGCTAAGGAGTAGGTTAATTTAAAAATCTTCATTTGCAGCATGACTGATGGAAGGACGGAAGTCGGCCAATTAAGAAATCAATATAGGAAATACGTTGCGAGTATTGTTCTTAACCAGCAAAAATCTGCTCATCAATTTAGAAAGGTCGTCACAAAATTAGAATAAAAATACTGAGAGTATGAGTCCCAGGTCGTCTCCCAACGAGTTGCCAAAAGGGTGCTAATTTATTAATCAGGAGTTTTCCGAAAAATTTTGATAGTTGAATGACAGAAAAATAAATAATTGTAATTTAGTGCAATGAAAATTAAAAGAGATTTAAATTATTCAAAATAAAAAGCCTTGACTGGGGGAATGATTAATTGGAAGTTCTATCCTTGTTGGAATTCTCTCAAGTGTAGTATAAAGAGGTTGTTGTTTTCACTTAGTTAACCCTTACTAAATTAAGGAAAGTCAAGTGATTGAGCTAACTCTTATTCACAAATCCTAGTCCTCTCCCTTGGGAAGGTCTAGCGTTAGTAACTAGAGAATTAGCCAACAACTTCCAATTTAACTAATCACTTGAGCATTCCAACTCAAGTGTCTCCTTTTAATCAACCCCCATGTCAAGTTGGGAGTCTACTCCATCAACATGGATACCATCTTCGTTGTTGGAAGTAGAGAATAGAAAAGAGACATGATAATTTAAATAAAATAGGAATTGAAAATTAATTAAAGGTAAAAGCAATTCTCTGTATTAATAAATCCAAAATGCAACATAAAGTAATCAATAAGAGTAAAGGAATAAGAAAACAAACTAGAATAGTAACTTCAATGGAGGTGATGACTCTCTCAATATCCAAAAGCAAAGCATAAAACTATAAAACTATGAATGTAAAGAAAACCTAGAGGAAGAGTAATTTTCTCTCTAGATTCAGATCTAAAACTAAAAACTATGCTAATGAGAATGTGTGTTGAGTCTCTGCATATTTCCTGGCTCTAGTATGTGTTTCTGGGCCGGAAATTGGGTCAAAACTCGGCCCGAAATCGCCCCCAGCATTTTCTGTTATTTCTGAAGATCGCGCATGTCACGCGTACGCGTCAGTCACGCGTACGCGTCGCTGGTCGTCTTGGCGTGTCACGCGTACGCGTCATCCACGCGCACGCGTCTTTGTGCAAACTCCAATCCACGCGTACGCGTCAGGCACGCGCACGCGTCGCTGCAAAATTCTCCATATCGCGCGCACGCGTGAGCCATGCGTACGTGTCGATGCTCGCTGGTTATCTCCTTAGTTTTTTGTGTTCCTTCCATTTTTGTAAGCTTCCTCTCCATTTTCTAAGCCATTCCTGCCCTATAAAGCCTGAAACACTTAACACACGGATCACGACATCGAATGGTATAAAGGAGAATTAAAATACACAAATTAAAGATTTCTAGAAAGCAAGTTTTCAACCATAGAACAAAACTAGAAAGGAATTGTAAAATCATGTAAATTATATGAATAAGTGGGCAAAGACTTGATGAAACCACTCAATTGAACACAAGATAAACCATAAAATAGTGGTTTATCAATGACACAAGAGCCAAGGTCTTGGTTTGGTCCAAATGGACAGTATATCAAAGAGCTTCCTTGGTTTGTGGAGCTTGACCAATTCTTAATGGAGGTAAATCATGTAACTATTCGTTTGTTTGTTGAATATTGATCAAAATTTGTGTTTTTTTTTCTTTTTTATTTTTTTGTCAAACACCCATTTCAATTTATGTTTCAAAGATTAAACATTTATTAGACAAGAGTTCATTCCAATTACATCCTTACATGATCCTTTTACTCTGAGCTATTGTTTTTCTTCCATTTAACTTTTCACGTATTGGCATATATTTGGTACATGTATAGAAGGAATAAAAGATGTTTCAGGCATAAATCTGATTATATTTCTTTGGGAGAAAAATGATCAAATTTGAATTCCAATTGCTAGGCTTAGGTAAATTGTTAGAGTTGAAAGTCTGAAACAAAGATCATTGTTTTGAGTTTATTTGCTGAGCCATGGAAACCTTACTTGAAGAGTGTATAAAGCTTATTTTGGCTTCATTGTTTCATTATGGTTATGATGATGATGATGATGATTAATTGAGTTAGTGTTGTTTAATTGAGCTAATGATGTTTAATGTTATGGCATTGTTCTGTTCTCTGCTGTCATATAGTACACGAGGTAATACCGGGTAGAATATGTATTTTTAATGTTCTTATTGAAACCATATGTGGTCGGTATTCTACAACAAACAACAACAACAACAAAACCTTGTCCCACTAGGTGGGGTCGGCTACATAAATTAAACGACGCCATTGAACTCTGTCATGTATCATG
The DNA here is from genome assembly GCF_003086295.3 of Arachis hypogaea. Classification (NCBI taxonomy): domain Eukaryota; kingdom Viridiplantae; phylum Streptophyta; class Magnoliopsida; order Fabales; family Fabaceae; genus Arachis; species Arachis hypogaea. Next base: position 22,388,624 of record NC_092050.1, read on the forward strand.
TCTACAAGAGAGACCATTTACATGTAGATCTCATTTGACCACCTCATAGATGGTCTTCTTAGGTCTTCCTCTGCCTTTCACCCCTTGTCTATCTTCCATTTCATCCATCCTTCTGACTGGGTATTCTGTCGGTCTTTTTCTCACATGTCCAAACTACCTGAGACGCGATTCTACCATCTTTTCCACAATGGGTGCTACTCCAATTCTCTCTCTTATATCTTCGTTCCTTATTTTATCCAATCGCGTATGATCACTCATCCATCTCAACATCTTCATCTCTACCACACTTAGCTTATGTTCGTGCTCCCCTTTGGCTGCCCAATACTCCGTACCACAAAACATAGCCGGTCTTATAGCAGTGCGATAGAATTTACCTTTAAGTTTTAAAGGCACTTTTTTGTCACATATAAAACCAAATGCACTCCGCCATTTTGACCAGCCTGCTTGAATCCTATGATTTACATCCTGTTCAATCTCTCAATTATCCTGTATGATGCACCCAAGATACTTAAAACTTTTAACTTTTCGTAGGATATTTTCTCCAATCTTCACCTCTATATTAGGGTTTTCCCTTCTCAAACTGAACTTACATTTCATATATTCCATCTTTCTACGGCTTATGCGCAGACCATACACTTCTAGAGTTTTTCTCCATAAGTCCAACTTCTTATTTAGGTCTTCCCTTGACTCTCCAATAAGAACGATATCATCGGCAAAAAGCATGCACCATGGCACAGGCTCTTGGATGTGCTCTATGAGTACCTCTAAGACTAATGTGAAAAGGTATGGACTTAAGGATGATTCCTGGTGTAATCCTATACCAATAGGAAATTCCTCTGTCACACTACCTTGAGTCTTCACACTAGTTGTTGTCCCATTATACATGTCTTTAATTGCATGAATATATGTGATCCTTACTCTCTTCTTTTCTAAAACCTTCTATAAGACATCCCTTGGCACCCTATCATACGCTTTTTCCAAATCAATAAAAACCATATGTAGATCCCTTTTATTACTACGATACCTCTCCATCATCCTTTTTAACAGGTATATCGCTTCAGTGGTAGATCTGCCTAGCATAAATCCAAATTGGTTCTCTATTACTTGTGTCTCTTTTCTCAACCTCCATTCTATCACCCTTTTCCCATAACTTCATGGTATGGATCATGAGCTTGATCCCTCTATAGTTTCTGCAACTTTGTATACCCCCATTTCTTTTGTAGATAGGTACCAAGGTACTCTTTCTCCACTCATCAGGCATCTTCTTTGACCTTAAAATCTCATTAAAAAACTTAGTTAACCAATTGATGCCTTTTCCTCCAAGGCCCTTCCAAACCTCAATCGGGATATTATCAAGTCCTACTGCCCTGCCATTTTTCATCTGATTTAGAGCCTCTTTTACCTCGAAGTCTTGAATCCTTCGATAGTAGTCAAAGTTCTTATCTTATTCCCTTGTACATAACCGACCAAGGCTCGGAAGAGTCTTATGTCCTTCATTAAATAACTCGTAGAAGTAGCTCTTCCACCTTTCATTAATCTTCTCCTCTTGAGCCAACACCTCTCCATCCTTATCCTTTATGCACTTAACCTTATTCAGATCTCTTGTTTTTCTTTCACAGCTCTTTGCGATTCCATATATACCTTTTTCTCCTTCTTTCGTGCCCAAAGACTGGTAGAGACCCTCATATGCTCTCGTTCTTGCTTCACTTACAGCCACTTTTGTCTCTTTCTTAGCCGCCTTATATTTTTCCCAATTATCTACATTGCGGCATAAAGACCACTCTTTAAAGTACTCCTTTTTTATCTTTATCTTTTCTTGTACACTCGCATTCCATCACCAGGACTCCTTGTCTCTTGGTCCTATCCCTTTAGATTCACCAAAACTTTCTTTTACTGTTCTTCTAATAATTTCTGCCATCTCCCTCCATATCTATTCCGCGCTTCCATTCCCATCCCACTTTGTCTCTTTTCTTACCCGTCTTAGGAAGCTTCTTTGTTCCTCACCTTTCATCCGCCACCACCTCGTCCTTGGGTTCTTCGTATGATGTATTTTCCTCAACTTTTTCTCAACGCAAAAATCCATGACGGGCATCCTATGTTGTGTTGTTAAACTCTCTCCCGGGATAATTTTACAATTAATACAAAATTTTCGATCGACTCTCCTCAACAAGAAAAAATCGATTTGAGAGCTTGTCATGCCACTCTTATAGGTTATAAGATGTTCGTCTCTCTTTTTAAAACATGTATTTGTGATGAGAAGGTCAAAGGTTGAGAAAAAGTCCAAAATAGTTTTACCCTCGGCATTGATCACCCCGAAACCATAGCCTCTGTGAATACTTCCATACCCAGACACTTCTCTTCCAATATGACCATTTAAATCTCCTCCTAAGAACATCTTATCTCTCGAAGGTATGTCTTGGACCAAATTCTCTAGATCCTCCCAAAACTTTATCTTGTGTTGTTTGTCCGAACCCACTTGTGATGCATAGGCGCGAATGAAAGCACCTCCCTCCACCACAAGTTTGATAGAGATGATCCAATCTCCCACCCTCTTGACATCCACTATGTCATTCTTCCATTGCTTATCCACAATAATTCAAACCCCATTCCTATTCTTCACATTTTCTGTGTACTAAAGTTTGAATCCGGAAGTATCCAACTCCCTAGCCTTCGCACCAACCCATTTTATTTCTTGTAGGCATATAATGTTAATCTTCTTTCTTCTCAAGGTGTCCACCACCTCTATGGATTTTCCTGTTCAAAGTGCCCATGTTCCATGTCCCAAATCTCAACCTTCTGTTGTTCCGACCTTTACTTTTTACTTTGTGAACTAGCTTATTTACCCTCGTTCGTTCATGAAAACGCGAGAATCTTTGCTCATTTAACACTACATTTGGGCACCGATGCAGCGGCTCTTGCTCATTTGACACTGTACTCGAGCCATACAGCGCGTTGCTTTCGGACAACGACCTAGCTTTAGAGCAATAATGTCTTTGATTCATGTCATGAAGATTCGACTAAGTTTTTATATTGGTTGTCGAAGACCTAACACAACTCTCCTCCTTTATCCAAACTTGGGACCGGCTATGTACCACAAGTGTAACATAGGCGGAGTTATATGTGATCCGTATTCTGTTTGATAAAAATAATATGCACTCTAAGAACTTGGGAAATATTTTGTGAAGTTGTTGGCTGGAATTTAAAGGGTTCTAGAGATGGAAGGAAAGATTGAAATCCATACAACATCAGCAGAAGCCTCTGTTGAGAGGGGGGGGGGGGAGATTCAAGAAGCCTGTCATGATGCTTGTAGTATATGCCTTGAAGATTTTTGCGATAGTGATCTTGCAATTATTTATTTATTTATTGTTAAGAGACTTTTCTTAAAGCAGTTAAGAGTTTCATTCTAACAATTTAAATTTCCAACACTTTCTATCTACATTATGTCTATCTTCATATGGGAATCTAAAAAGGAGGATTTATAGATGTTAAGATTGCCAATTTAAATGTCCATGTTTAGTTGAATGATTGCAGAGTCTTAATGCAAAAACTAGTCTAGTTAGCAACCGAATGAAGATTATCCACCAAGATCCTAAGCTTCAGGCATAAAGAGTTGCTGCTATTAAGGTTAGCAATACAAGAATTTGTATTTCATTGAAGTTTGGTGTCTTAAAATATACATTCTCCCAATATTAAATATTAATAAATGTTTGCCTGCTTCATATTATATTCCAAAATATGTGCCCGGATAGAAATACAAAAGAATGCATCAAGTGCATGTGTTACTTAACACTTGAGTATTGGCACAAGACTTCATTTCATGCTAGGACTCTAGGAAAAAATTGTCCAAGTACTTGATGCACAAGAATTTTGGCACACAGATTCGTTATAATTAATATTTTCTTTAATAATAGATGCAGAGAGCCAAGGGAACTAATGCAGCAAGAAAGCATACTTCCAAGACTATGAAAGCTTTCTTTAGTGATCCGATAAACTGTCAGAAAAGGAACATGGCCATGAAGGGTCTGTCTTAAAGGTAACTTTTTTAAATGTTTATTTTGAAAGTTGAATTTATTTTTTTAAATGTTTCATTCATACTTTATAATGTACATAATTTATATAAATCGAAGATTAAGTTTTTAATATTTTATTTTATTTTAAAGATTAATTTATTAATATTTTTATTTTATTTTTTATTTTTTTAATTAGCAAAATCATAGTTTTCTTATAATGTAGTTTTATATATTGTTGTATGAATGTAGGTCTTTCTTAGAGGCCTAAAGAACTCCAGGGAAGCTGTGAAACACTTTGGTCCTGCTCGTGGTGTTTCTCACAACCATACCAAGCCTTATGTGCCATCTAAGGGAAGAAAGTTTGAGAGGACTAGAGGAAGGAGGAACAACAGCAAAGGACTTAGGATTTAAGTTGTATTGTTTCTGTATTTTTCTTCAGTTTTTAGTTTTGGAATTTAACTCTTTCTCCTATATCCTAGTGCTACAGACAGTTGTCTTAGTGGTAAACACATTCATATCTGTGCTTTTATGCTCAGGCTGAGAAGCTTGTTGAGAAATCAGAATTTTGAATTCGAGATTTATTTTGTATTTGAGTATTAGTTTTTTAGTGTGTAAAACAATTATAGCAAAAATTATATATGTCACTAATTACTGTTTGATTTGTCTTATAATAAAAATTGCATACTATATTTATAGGTTTGGTAATAAAAAAGGATTGAAAATTTATATTGTGCACCGATGAAAGTAAAGTTAGAAAAAAGATATATATATTTTTTAATTTGATAAGGCTATTGCCACGCTTTAAAAGTGTGGCCGTATTCTCGCTATTGCCATGCTTTAAAAACGTGGCAAAAAAAACATGGCAATAGATCACCAAAAGCGTGGCGATAGAGCAATCGGCACCTTTGCGGATGTAACCCTTTCAAAAACATGTCGATAGCTCAAAAAGCGTGACAAAAAAATATTGTAACGCTTTTTTCAACTTTTCAACACCCTTTAAAAGTGTGACAATAAAACTGTTCTCTTGTAGTGTTGGTAGTTAATTTAGTAGTTAACTTTATGTATATACATAAAATATTGATCTAATAATATAGGAAAAATCGGTTAGATTAGATGATATTGATTGAAAGTTGACTAATTAATAAAATAGTGACTATCTAGTAGAACTGTACAAATAATTAAATTTGGTGACTAAGTATTTCTCTTATATGTATGGTGATGAGACCTCCACCCATGATTTAATGATAGATGAAGAAGTCTATTAACTCGTGTCATATATATATATGGAAAAGTATAAATTTGATGCTACACATACATCATATTGATACATATAAATAAATTGAAAAAAAAATCAAAATAGACAAAGCTAAATACGAATTTATCGAATTTAACAAATTTATTTAAAAAGTTTAGTTATTTTAGTCAATGAGTCAATATTTTTTAATTTTAAATTTTAAATATTAAATTTTTAAACTGTTTATGATCTTAAATTTTAAACTCTAAATATTTATTTTAAATTTTAAATTCTAAATTTCTAAAAGAATGAACATGAATGTGTACATAGTATTTTTGGTATATTGACCTCAATTGCTATCAACCTTAAATGACTTACCAAATGTTGAAGTGGACTTTGAGGATAAGTTCGTTGCACTTCTTAAATGGTTTGATTTGACAAATCAACCACGTTAGAATTTAGAACCATGCATCCTATATTCATGTCCTTTGATTTATCTAAACTGATTTCAATTACACATTTCGGTTCAACTCACCAGTTGGTTGAATCACTGTTAGTTTATTTCAATATACTCTGATTCAATGTCAACCACTTCATAAAAGAGTGTTTACCTGTTTTAAACTCAGCGTGCTATATTTTCAATTACATCGACGGTATTCTCGACCAACGATTAACATCATCTGCTGGTTCTTAATTTATATCGTCATAACTGTAAATAACAAATAATTGAATAAGGCAACTACTCAAATGAAGATGCTAAAAACATCTTTTTTATGAAGATTCTTGTGTTAAAAGTGTATTTTATTTGTTTAACCACACTTTAAAAAAAATAACACTTTTATAACACATCAAAATCAAACCATACATTTCATCATCTAATAGTAAAAAAGAAGTATCTTCATATGAAGACAATAATAAAATCTTCATGGTAGTATCCACCATTGAATAATAGTACGAAACTCTCAGAATAAGTATAAACCAATATACTATTTTTAAAGAAAATAATTTAATTAATAGTTCTAAAAGAAATTAATAAAAACTATTAGAGGATTTATTACAAATTTATTAGAGGATTTCTAATCTTCTGATTAAGCCATTAAGGGCAATAGACGATTCTGGTATGTTGAAAAGAAAAAGGCATCAAAATTTTTAAACTTGCTATATATATATGATTATTTCTCGGTTACACTTTCATAACCACAAACATAGAGAAACAGAAACCAATTTATTAATTTCATCCTTAATGTTATATAAGAAAGAAGAGTAATGCTACGTCCGTCTCTTTGAAGATTTTGAGAGAAAAATGATAGAACCTATTAGGACAAAAGTTTGACAACGAACAGTAGTGGCATCACCCATGATGTATAAGTTGATAACAGACTTAGTTGACAGTAAGATGAAATTTAAGTTAAAAAAGGAGTAAAGGACAAATAGGTCTCTGACCTTTTTTTCGTGGACATTTTCGTCTCTAAAAATTGAAAAATACATTCATATCCCTGACCTCTCCAAAACATGGACAAATTTACCCTTCGTTGAAGTCACTCCATTGGACCCGACGGAAAAGTCTGATGTGGCTCCCGTAACGCTGACCTGTCCATTACGGAATGATACATGACTTTGATCTTTTGAAAACAGGACATATTAGTCCCTATGTACCAAAACGGCGTCGTTTCACCACCTCCCCTCCAAACACACTTTAATTCCCTTCTGTAATATGCCGTTTCACCCCCCCAAGCCAAACCCTCTGACTTATTGTCTCTTCTTTCTTCCAAATCTCTATCCTTAACAGTCAATCCTTTCGTTGCTGTGACCTCAATTCATGCTTAAAATTTCTCGTTCCTTTCTCCCCGGAGCCTCGTCGCCGAAAGCTCACCTCCGCCACGTTCATCGGTTCCAATGGCAAAGAGGAAGATGACCGCCTTATCTGGTGGCCGTTGCAGCCCGTCTTGGACCTCGCACGCTGCAGTCGATTCCGGCGGTGACCCCTCAGCCATTCATCGTCTCCTCGATCCACCGCTTTGATTCCATAAATAGGAAGGAGAAGAGAATGGAGAAGCCTACCACTACAGCTGTAACATCAACTGTGACTATGGGTAAAGCGATGGGAGCAGGTTCATGTATAGGCCGGGCTAGTGCCGGTGCTCTCAAGACTCCTCAAAATTCTCTGATGGGTTCTAAAATGGGTATGGATATGGGCATGGGCATGAACAATGGCCCAGGTGCTGCTATGGGAATGGGAATAGGAATGAACAATGGCCCTGGTGCTGGAATGGGGATGGGAGGCTACGGAGGCATTAATCCATTAATAGGCATGGGCATAGGCATGGGAATGGACATGGGAATGGGTATGAGGCAAGGAGTCCAAATGCAACCCCCTATGGGAATGCCTCCCGGGTCTAACATGCCGGGTAACTATAATAAACCCATGATGGGTCCAGGTAGTTATGCCCAACAGCCATATGGTGGCTACCAGTGAGATAGGATGAACTTCAATTCTAGAGAGCATGGTGAAGTATAGTCACTTGGTTGTTTTGTTACAAGTTGAGAGATGAAATGTCTAAGTGCCAATGCTGCTAATGGTCCACATGGTGACATGAATTTTATAGCGGTGTATCTTCAACTATAATTTCATGGGTATAGGCTCGAGGTTGGTTTACGGTGTTGTTTGTTTTGATTTGAGGTGTTGTTCAAATGGTTATTGGATTCATTTCTTGGAAGCACATGTTATTACAACTTGAATGGCTGGTCCTCAGAAAGCTGGTCTTGTTGAGAGGGATATAGAGCAGGTTTGGAATTACTTGCTCTTCATTTTTTGGGCTTTGGTTTTTTCGGGAGCTATAATGAATGTAGCTGTTGTTAGATTCTAGTATCACATTTTATTGAAATATATGATTCATTAGTGTGCCATTGTTATTTTGTTGCTTAAATAACTTGTAATTGATCTTCTTTGTTGACTGAGGAGATAATGAAGCTTGAAGCTATGGTCTTCCCTCATGCTTCATGGTTTTGTAGTTGCAGATTCATGGAACTTTGAGGGAGCAGGTTAAATGGGTGTTTTGGGTATTACACAAGGGGATTAGAGTGTGTCTGGAGGGTCCTTAGTGAAACGACATCGTTTTGGTGTCGAAGGACTAATATGTCCTATTTTCAAAAGCTACATGCCACGTGGGCTCCCGTAACGGCTAGGTCAGCGCCACAGGAGCCACGTCAGACTTTTTCGTCAGGTCCAATGAAATCACATCAGCAGAGGGGTAAATTTGTCCACGTTTTAGAAAGGTCAGGGACATGAATGTATTTTTCAATCCTTGGGGACGAAAATGTCCGCGAGAAAAAAGTCAGGGACCTATTTGTCCTTTACTCTTAAGAAGGCTGAGTCGAAGTAACAAAAAACACGTGAAAAATAAGGACTTCTAATAATGATAGAAGAACGTGGGAGTAATTATTTGATGGCCAAGGTAAAAGTAGGAACGTGGAGCGTTTAACTTGGAGGACAAGATAAAACTAGATCGTGGGTGAGAGTATCACTTAGCGCGATTAGATTCGTTCTCTATGAAAAAAGAAGAAACAGGGAAGGTCAAAGGGACTTCAAGTTTTCATCATCTCAAACTACACTAAAATTCTCCAAAAAATTCCAAAAGTCACACTAACGTCAAAAAAAGTTATAGAGTGCAAGTGCATGTGACTGTTTGAAGTCATCATATTTTATTTTTTTTTTTATTTATTGATTGCGTTTATTCATTTGTTTGTATTCTAAATTTCACTTATCATTTTAGTTCGTTATTTAAAGTAATAATTTTTAATTTATTAAGTTTATTCACTTTAATTATATTTTCTTTTCAAGTTACATCAGAGCATTTTTATTACAAATTTATTTGTTACATGTGAAATTCATGGATAGAAGCTAACCTTGACACTAAGTTGATAAGTCTCGAGTCGAGCTCATCTTTTTAGAGGAGTCATATCTGTTCTCCGAATTGAGATTTTGATACAAGCTTGATTGACACCCGCAATCGAAGGTCAAACAAAAATCAGAAAAAACAAATTGGTACGCTCGGTGGGATCTTGGGCAGATTTAGTGTCATCTGGTGCATGCAATTGCGTAGTGGAAAACTAGTGAGAATGTTCTAATAGAACTTCCACTTCGATAGATACGTCGAATAATGACTTTAGGCAACCTGGGGAAGCTGTTACAAGAGGCACAGAGCCCGAATCAACATCTCCAATAGCCAGTGTGGGTAGAAAGATTAATCCAATAAGGGTTTCAGAATGAATCCCATTTGCTATCCCCTCTACTTGGCTGATATATGGCTTACCACCTAATTATTTTCCATCTTATGAAAACCCAAGTATTTTAGGTTGTGGAGGAGCTACTATACGGAATAACCCTTTATATAATTCATTATCTCCTCCTGGCTACCCTCCAATATGTACACAGGGTAGTTATAATCTCATATTTAATCACAGTACTTACAATCATTTAATGTTTAATTCCCTGTATTTAGGGTCTGCGCCTACATCTCTACCAGCTAATACGATAATGATAGGTATTACTTACACACAGGGCTTAGGATCGACATAACCACGAATATCAACCCCTCTGGGTCGAGGTTATGTGTTTCCAGAAATGCCAAGACATTTACCTATCGGAATGGCACCCCCAAACATGGTAGAGTCTCTAGCTATGTTTCGGCAATAGATCGAAGATAGTCATCATGAATTAGTTAACATGCTTACATAGCAAATGGCTACAGTCTTAAATTCCATTATAGAAAATAATAATGCAAGGATAGAGCAAGTAGCTCGATGTGTCGATGATATTACCAGAGTAATAAATCGACCATTTAATTCCTTGCTACCTCCAGTAGGAGCATCTTCCAGTGATATTGAATAGGGGGATTATCCAAATAGAATCCTATATGAGGCAAGAGAAAACAATACTGCCCAAGAATACAGGCAAACCATAACTCAAGTTGTAGAACAAATATTGAATAGGATAGGATTCAATTGGGGTCACAAACCAACCTTATTTTTTTCTCCCTTTCTTGATTATGTTTTACAAGTTAAACTCCCCAGGGGTATCAAAGCCCCACAGTCACTCACCAAATTCTCAAGGAAAAATGGTGAATTTAAAGTCAAGCATGTGGCTCAATATACTGTTGAGATCGGTGAATTGGCTGGTAATAAATATTTAAAAATGAGTTTTTTTCTCTTACTAAAAATACTTTTACATGTTTTTCAAATTTGCAACCTAACTCGATTCATAATTAGGTACAAATTGAAAGAAGTTTTCATGATCAATTCTTTAGAAGAGAATTAAAATTGACTTTTTTAGATTTATTTACAACTAAAAGAGAAAAAGTTGAGTCGATTGATGATTATATGATATGCTTCAAGAATATAAGAAACAAATGTTTCACCCTATTCCTGAACCAGAAGTCGTTAAGATGATCATTAATGGTCTTGATTTTAATATAAGAAAGAAGTTAGTCAATCAATAACTTCTCATCCTTGCTCAGCTGGCTGATAAAGTACATCAGATTGAAAAACTTAACAAAGAAAAAGAGGAACATGAGACGAATAAAAAGAGAAATTTTTTAACAAAAAAATAACTTTTGTCGATTGTATAACCGAAGCGAAATCGAGCAATGAAACTGCCTTTGCAGCTGAATTAAAGGATAAACCTCCTTATGTGTGCCGATCCCTTAATCCAGCTAAGGATAACACTCCTTTATTAGGAGGGAGGGCTTATTCATTCGATTAAACAAAAGCTGAACAAATTTTTGACATGCTTTTAAAAGATAAGCAAGTTGTTCTCTTCGAGGGAAAAAAATGCCTTCTACATCTAAAATAAAAAATAATAAATTCTATAAATTTTACCAAACTCCTGGACATTATACTAATAATTATGTATGTTTCAGGAATTTGATACAAAAGACTATCGAGGATGGTCGACTAAAGTTTGTAGAAAAACCAAATATGAAAGTTGACTTAGATCCTTTTCCATGTAACTTTGAATTTTGCCGAAACAGAAGAAATGACGTTTTTGATCAACATGGCCACCATTGAGCCAATCGTTAAGGATGATCAATTTGAACTAGATATGTTTGAAGCTAAAAGGCCAATTTATCCAAAAACAGGAGAAGATCTGCTGAATTTTCTGTTAAGGAAAAGAGAGGAGGAAAGCAATGTTGTTGTATGCCCTCAATGTAGTGCATTGTTCGACGTCTCAGCTGCAAAGATGTTTGAATCTTATAAGAAGAGTAAAGAGCGTGTTTATCAAGAAGAGTTAAGATAAGATCGACTCAAACAAGTTGGTAAAAGTAGGATGCAAGAAGTAGGGAACCCTCCTATGAACCAACAAATGCGTACCGTGGTGATGGTCGATGGGAAACCCCAAGGACTACAGCTAAGACTCGAACCCCTGCTACGAATGTGTCTAACAACAAGTAGGTGCAGAATAATGCTCCAAATTATTCTAAGAATTATAAGTTCCAAATTCTTAGGACAGGTTATGAGAATTGGAACGAGAATTACAAAAGAGGAGGTGCTCGTCCTCGAGGGAGTGAAAATAGAGGAAGAAGGGGTCGAGGTCATTCTTGACGCAATTTTAATAGAGTTCCCTTCATTACAAGGCCTGTGTCTAAGGCACAAGGTATCTATCTAAAGAAGGAAGGACTCTACCCAGAGTTGGCCAAAAGTGAATGATCCTCCATTAAGTAGTCAAATGATGAAGAAAAAATTGTCTCGACAAATAGCAAGAGAAAACAAAGCCCCGACAATCAACCAAAGAAAGAAAGCTCTATGAAGGAGGCATCAATGAGCAAGGCCAACAAGGACAAAGTAGCTATGGAGGACGATGAAGCTTTAACTGAAGCATTCGACTCTGAGTTTGAGAATGATTTGTACATCCTATTTGGAGAAACTGAGTTTGGTTATATAGCAACCATATCGATTTTGCCTTTTGATTTCCAGCGTAATCTCGACAACTCCTAGGGATGCCTAGAAAGGAATTGTGATTACATCATCCTAGGAGATGAATGTAGGTTTGTCAAGAATGGGCTTATCAAGGAAGGCTTTTTTGAAAAGCCTGATGAAGCCACTAAGGGGCACCTGCGACCTTTGAACATCAAAGCCAAGGTAGAAGGTCTGGTAATTAATTGGATTTTGGTAGACAAAGGAGCAAAAATCAATCTACTGCCAGAAAGTATGCTGCCATCATTCCAAAAAATAGTTGATGTCCTGATCAAAACCAACTTGGTTGTGATTGGTTTTAACGAGAAATCAACTACAACTTTGGGATGATCCCGCTTCGAGTTAAGGTAGGGAGTGTTGAACGACCTACTGTGTTTATTCTAAAAACTATAAGGACTTTGCAAGGCACCACCTACCACATAGTCTTAGTTATGGAGTTCATCCAACCGCTCACAAATTTTGCTACCTTACGATAAGATCCACCACACATTTATTTATGAGAAATGCTTAAGGATCACTAAAATTTATTATTTTTTACTATCACTTTTAGCTATTTATTTAATTTCTTTAGCAAAAATGCTTGGGAGACAATAAAAAATAACTCAAACTTACCTTATTTACCATTCATTAATTGTCGCTAGAGTAATTATTCTGTAGCACCCTACCACACAGAGCCTTACGCTTAAGACGTATATCAAAGATGGCGAGGCACTACGACATCTAAAAGTAAAATGTATACATATATAACAAGGATAATATAGCTAAGAGCATTAAAAAAACAGGGTACAATTAAAACAAAATCGAAGATGCATCGCTCATGAAAAATGATAAAGCAGAAAGTTTATATAGAAAACCAAAAGACAGTTATATATAGAGAGAGTTTCAATGGATAAGTATAATCAACCTCTAGACTCGACTTGCGAAGTCAAGGCCGGCTATACAGCCCTCAAAATTTGAACAACAGTAACATCCTGTTTCTTCAAAATAATCCTCTAAGAGGAATATACAATATAAGGTACAAAAGTGGAGAACAAAATACATAAACTAAAACAGAACATAAGTCCCAAAAGATAAGTTTTCGCTTCCAAGAAAGAAAATCCAGCACACTCAGCGAGGCGCGTCACGTCTTGCATCTAAAAGAGAAATTCCGATATGGGTGAGAACCCCCAACCCATAGGTTTCAGCAGGATAAAAGTTTCAAATACATAAGATATAAAGGCTACATGAACCCTCTAGGCAATCCTACAACTTCAGCAAACAGAATTATGTTCAAGCCTAGATTTACAGTAAACCAGAATGTTGTAAGGTATGCTAGCCTAACTAACCATGCTCATACGTCTCTGGTTCTCACTCAACCTTTCTTTTTTCATCAAATCCTAAATCTCTTTTAGCTTGTCTCTTTTTAGCTCTCTCAACTTTCACTCATCCCGTCTCTTTTCAATAATCTCAATACCACAGAATTTCGGTATTGAGTTTAGTAAGCAAACACAAATAAAGAATGCAAGTACAAGCAAGAACAGTTATATCATATACAACAGTTAGCAATTAAACAGAATTATACAGGTAGGCAAACTAAAATAATGCATACTCAGACAATTTCACATAAATGTATATGATGCATGACTGTCCTATTGCTATGAGCTCACGCGTCAGTTATGCCAGAAACTCGACACATTCGGTAGCTAACCCGGACATTGTCTCTCTGATTGTGCATCTCCAGGAGGATAAAATTCAAAGAATGTACCCGACCACCTTCTCTTGGAGGCAAACATCAGGGAGAACAAATCTAGGGAGAGTGCCTTACCACCTACCACTGATAAGGTAGTGGCATACTGATCCAGAGATTAGTGCCCTACCACCTTACAAAACAGAGAGAACCACTGAACAAGCGGGATCTACCACCGCCCTTGTCCTAATATACCTCAGCTCAGTTCGCAAGCGAGGTTCACCACCGTCCTTGCCACATCCTTGCCAAAGTAGCACAAATATAATACACAAGCGGGTTATACCACTGACCTTGTTAGAAAACATAATTCCAGACCATCACCAGTCTTATTACTTGTATCATTAATCACTACTATACTCAGCAGGCTTATTTACATCAATCTTTCATCATTCATCATCAACAACCCTTTTTCAATCATCATTCTCAACATTTCATTAATCATCTCAATCAAATGTAACCCCTTTTTAATCCACTCTATCACTCCCGCTCGTTCCAATGACTAAATACTAGCTAGGAGGTCTTAAATATTAATTACGATGGCTTAGAAAGCTAGGGAAATGATTAAAAATTCAAAAATATATTTTCTGCAAAACAGGGTGGCCGGTCATGCATACGTATGCCACCCACATACGCATGCCACCCACGTACGCACGAGTATCAAAAGCTGGATAGTCGCGTACGCGACCACCTACCGGGTACGCAAGTTCATAAAACAGCAACGTTTGCTCGCGTACGCGAGCACCTCCCGCGTACACAAGAGTTCAAAGAGTGCACGTTCGCGTACACATACATGCCATCTCCGCGTATGCATGTATGCTAAGTTTCCAAAAGAGCTGTTAAATTGCAAAAAAATTCAGTTTTTGCATAAAATTTTAAACACGCATAACTTTTTCGTTAAAAACTTTTTTCCGTCCGTTCATCGAACGTTATGAACTTCTTAGACCCAAATTTCATTCAAGATAAGTTTGACAAAATTTGAAGGTCCGAAGGTCACGTTATGACCCGTTGAAATTAGTTAAAAATAGGTTTATACCAAATCCTCTAGTTTTCAAAACTCACAACCAAACTCAGATTTTACCATATCCTCCATCCATGATGGGGCTCTTCTTTTTCTCTTGTTAGTTGGACCTTTTTCAGTTGCTAACCCATCTCCTGAACACCCTTTGCTGGTTCCTCAATTGGACTGTTGTTATTTTGAGTTTGCTGGCTTGGTTCCTTGTTAGGTGTATCAGGCACATCCTGATTTTCGATTCATAAGTTGAAGCATTTTTCAGCAAACGAGTAATATAGCAATGGAAATCAAGGGACATAAAAATGTATCCAAATGTTTGCTATTCTTCTACTTATTTCTACTGATGTCATGCCATTTCATTGCGTACTTGTATGTGATGAACATAGAGATAAGAAAATTATGGAATAGACAGAATTAGTTGTCAGAATGTGTCAAAGTTCAAAGAAAGTAAATTGGATAGGTAAGCTATTCATTCATATGCATGTTAGGAATAATGTTATATGTATCATTCTAACAAAATTTCATGGAAGTAAAAGTTCTAAACTGCCATTATTTTTCTAAACACTAACCATCAGTACTAATCTGTCAAGTGTAATACACATAAGTAGTGTTTACTCAAAAGATAAACACAAACAACAGTTGAAAAAAAAAAATAATAAAACAGAAAATACAAAAAATCATACCTCATTTATCTACCAAAGATCCCTTGCACGCACAAACGAACTACACTAAAAATGGCTAAGTCTGCATAAAGAAATGATACTTGTACTCCCATTTCTTTTTGGACATGAGCTAACTAACTCACGCTCAAGGAAAAGTGAATACAAATAACACAACTTGCATGCATAACCCTATACGATAATAGGAGTCGTACAAAGAAAATTAGCTATGAAAATATCATGGAGAGAGCTCTTGTATAGTGGGAAGCCTTGGTTGCCAATCAAAGACCCTATATACTCTGTTCTTTGGAAGAGGTGGCACAAAAGGCTTGTTCTTTATTCCTTTTCGTCTTCTTGTATGTTTTATAGACTTATCCTTGGGACTTGAGAAGTATGGCTTTGCATAGCCATGAGGTTCTTGTGCAGGCCCTCCACCTTGAAGTTCCTCTATTCCTCCATGTGGAGATAAACTTTTCTTTGTTTCCACCATCTCTTGGCCTTGTGCTCCATTTGCTTCATTAGAAGCTTTATTACTACTCTCTCTAGTTTGGTGTCCACAGGGAAAATATCTGGTAACTTCTTCTGCCGGCGATAGCTCTTGCATCGCCGGTCCATTATTCTCTTCGTCTTCGCCTTGCTGAGCGTGTTTGCGCTTCAGCTTGTGGACATCTCGTGGCGATATCATGATGTACTTGTGACCAAGAAGCAACACTTGGTCCGGCCCCAACACCGATTGATGAGGATCCTTGAAGACTTGCGGCGATGCGACGCACATTCCCGGGTACTTTCTCATCAACTTTGATGCAGGGAGTGCACGTTGATACACCTCTTGTTGTCCACCTTTATGAACAATCCTCACAACAAAATCATTTGATGTCAGGCTTACGTCAGGGGACACCTTAGCCTTAGTCCCTCTCTTCACCTGACTCTTGTGGTTTCCTTTCTTCTTGACCTGGCTCTTGCTTTTTTTGTGATCTCGATCCGACGCCGACTCCGCTCGGCCTAACGAGTGAGTAAAGAGCTTCAGCATAGCCTGCAACTACAAGTTGTGCAATGCAGAAATGATGTTTCATCCTCTTCTCTATTAGATAGTGATAGAAGGTAAGGAGTGGAAATGAGGGAGGTAGATATCATTTTAAAGACCTTACAAACTAAGAATGTTATGGCCGGCTGTGTCTGACTTGGTATTTTCACCCTATACGCTTCGATGAAACCAAGGATTAATACATTTGTAGTTCGTAAACATAGGATAAGAGGAAATATTCTGCTTGTCGAACACTTAAATAGATATATTGCTTGTGCTTCATCCGTTAATAAAGTGATATGCATCAGTATTTATTATGATAGAGTTATCTTAAATGACTATTTACGCGATCTGTATAATACGTTTTATAAATTAAATTCTATTTAAAATTTTATTTTATTAAATCGACGGAACACAATTTAGCTAAATATTTTATGGAAACGGCTATCTGAGCTTTGAATCATGTCGGAATTAGAACAAAATATCTTCCTTGAGACTTGTGAGAGGATAAAAAAGCATCCTCTGCTTCCTCGAAATTGTCATTCATTGGCTTCATGTTGTGCCAGCTCCGCATGATTTTTTTTTTTTTTTTTTTGGCCAAGATCTTACTCTCCTAAATCCTAAGCCAGACAACTAGCTAGGTTGATTACCTAGATTCTTGAGTCTGATTGTTATTGATAATAGAAACACTTAACAACCCCTTCAAAACGGAGCTGGTTTGATATTTTTAAATGCCTCAAGTTTTAAGCAAAATTTGAATAAAACTTAGGTATGTGATCATTGTTCAAAAGCTTCCACACATGACACATCTGATTATAAATCAAAACCACGTGGATTGGCACATAAATATTAAACAATTATTCCGTTTTCCTTTAAAATTAGATCATAAATTATATTTTTATATATTATTGTATAATAAATTTCGTATTTAACACAAAAAATAAATTTCTCTATATATTTTATTTAAATATAAAGTATCATCTTTGAATTAAATTCTAGATAATTAACTTTATGCATTATTTTTTGGTGACTACTCCAATGAAGATTTAATGATTGTCATCATGTGAAGATACATCATTTTGATAATTGGATTATAGATTATAGGGCTTGATTTTTATTTAAAGTAAAAGTGTTACTTTTATTTAAAGTGTTGCTAAACAAATAAGTTATACTTTTTAAACAAGAATCATCATAAAAAGATATTTTTGGTATCTTCATGTGAGTAATTACCTTATTTTTTTTTCTCATAGTATTATAAAACATGAGAAATATTTACGTGATTCTCGAGTGTGTTTACTGTTTAATATCTGTTTTTCAAAAATTTAAAATCATCCAAATTTTAACTATTTCTTTGATTAGTTAAATGTATACTTATTTTATATGTTAAAATTAAATTAGAGTAAAGTATCGTTTTTGTTCCCAACGTTTGGGGTAGATCTTATTTGTGTCCCTAACGTTTAAATCGTCCTATTTGTATCCTTAACATTTGTAAAAGTGATTCAATGTTATCCTGCCGTCAATTACACATCATGAGCGCTTTAGTTTGAGTTTTAAAAATCTCTTCTTGAAGTTAGAATACAAATGTCTGGGATAGAATCAATGATCTACTCCGAAAAATAGCTCATCAAATGTTGAAACTAATTCCTACAACATTTACATAATTCACTTTTCTAGGGATATAATTGAATATAAACACAAATAGTGGGTATAATATTAAAATCAAACACATCTAATAATGAGACTTAATTGAGAATGAATACATCAGAATAAGAATAATTGAAAAATATAATCTGATTTGTTAGAATAATTGATAGTAGGATAATATTCAACCACTTTTATAAACGTTAAGGATACAAATATGACGATTTAAACGTTAGGGACACAAATAGGACTTACCCCAAACGTTGGGGACAAAAACGATACTTTACTCTAAATCAAAGAAGAACTTGAGGGTTATTAGCAGCATTGCTCTTAATCATAAAGTATCGTTTTTGTCCCAAACGTTTGGGGTAAGTCCTATTTGTGTCCCTAACGTTTAAATCGTCCTATTTGTATTCTTAATGTTTATAAAAGTGGTTGAATATTATCCTACTATCAATTATACTAACAAATCAGATTATATTTTTCAATTATTCTTACTTTGATGTATTCATTCTCAATTAAGTCTCACTTGGATGTGTTTGATTTTAATATTATACCCACTATTTGTGTTTATATTCAATTATATTCCTAGAAAAGTGAATTATGTAAATGTTGTAGGAATTAGTTTCAACATTTGATGAGCTATTTTTCGGAGTAGATCTTCGATTCTATCCCAGATATTTGTATACTAAAACTTGAAGAAGAGATTTTTAAAACTCAAACTAAAGCGCTCATGATGTGTAATTGACGGCAGGATAACATTGAATCACTTTTACAAACGTTAGGGATACAAATAGGACGATTTAAACGTTAGAGACACAAATAAAATTTATCCCAAACGTTGGGAACAAAAACGATACTTTACTTGCAGCATTATTATTATGAGGCTAGTAAAAATCAGATAGAATATACAGGCTAAAACTAGATAGAATATACACTTACTTTTGTCTAATCTTATTGTATTTATGCACAATATAGATGTTGCATATATTATTGTATTTCATGTATGCATTGTTTATACTCCTAAAAAGAAGTGGAATTTCTAGTCTAAGATGCTATAAAACGGACCTTGTTTGTTTTAGTTATCAGACTCTGCACCAAATCAACTAATGAATTATTTTAAACTAAAATCTGGACAGTGATACGTGCGAGTCAGAATTCTTGTGATCATCAACTTCACACTAAAAAAAGAATTGCATAAATAACTAATATTGACAATTTTAGCAAAGGAGATAAATATTATGGACTCGTAATAAGCTCAAAATATACATATTTTTATTTTTTAGTATAGATGTCATATATAATGATCAAATCCAGTTGTTTGTATAATTGTTTTTGGTATAATTGAACTATAATACCTATTTTATTATCTCATCTTACTCCTGCTTATTATTATTATATCAAAAATCACATCCACACCCATTTTACGTATCTCAATTAGTGATGAATCCATTGAGAATTTCCGGGAACCAATTTAGGGTATATACTCCATCTTGACTTCAGTGCCTGAGGTTAGTTTCTTATTAAGATCAGAGCAAGGCAGAAACGAACATCTTTACCAATTATGGATATACATATAAGCAAAACTTGGGGCACATATGATTTGAGATAGATAGCTACAATTTTGATTCAAAAACATTGGTCAGACTTTGAAAAAATATTATTAAAAAATAAATAACAAATTGATGCATATAATTTGACCAATGACTTTAGTAAAAAATATAATTAAAATTTTTCATGTAAATTTTTTTTTATATAAAAGGGAACAAATCCAACTATTAGGATATGTAATTCAGATCATAAAATACTCTTCTCAAATTTAGTTTAATTTCTTAGGTCATAATTTTATATATTTAAAAGTTTAGTTTCATATAAATTTAGTTATAGTTTGTTATTGGTATAAACATTTTAAAAATAAAACTTTGTGAAAGTTTTTTATAACTTAGAGAAGGAGGGTTGAATCTATGACCTTCTTTAATTTTGATTAATAAAGCCTTTAACCTGAGATTATAATTTGGCTTCAATTTAGTCTGTGCAGCATATTATGCAAGAGATAATTTCATTTTGTCTCATAAAACCAGAAAAACATAATAAGAGCAGAAAGGAAGAAGGTGACACAGCCATATATCCTGATTCAGTTGCCTTGTGCAATGCAACCTATATTCAGTCTCCACCACAACGTTGGTAGAATTTTCACTATCATTTCAGTATTACATACACCAATTCTCTAGGACTCAACATAATCCTATTTGAGACACATCAACCTTCAACATAAACTTGATTTGGTTATGTACCTACCTAAACTAGACACACTAAGTACTTACCCAACTTAGCAAAGGATACCTCTTAAGTACTTGATACAAAACAGAAATACAACCAACAGAAATCTGAAATCACTACTCTTGACTTTTTTCTCAAGTGTATCACTCAGCCCTTTTCTCTCAATGGCTTTTATCAATGTCTCTCTTTTTTGCCTTTTACCACATAATTAAAACAAAAAATTTATGACAATGAAACAAAAATACAAATAGTAAACTAGGAAGGAGATGATGATTCACAACCTTGACTCTATGCGCTGAACCCAACTTCTAAACTCAAAATATTGTTCTTCATCTTGGTTAAGTGCTTCTTTTAGTGTAGGTACAATACTTCCAAGACTTTAAACTCTATTGTGAGGTTTCACCCTTTTCTCCAATTCGAGTTCTCTCCTTTCTTTCTAATAAGAATCAATTTCCTTTTTGTACCTTATTTTAAGCCACGGTTAGGGTTCCTTCAAAGTCAACTTCTTGGTTCTTGAACCACATGTCATCCTTCCTTCTCTTTCCTCAATCAGCCCAAAAAATTAGGGATTTAAAATTTGATTTGGGCTTAACCAAGGAGATGGTGGCAGCAGCAAGTGGCTTGCTCAGTGAGGTTCCTAAATCTGCACCTTTAAAAATGTGCTTTAGCTCTAAGAAACGATGTAAGTCATTGATTCACAGTAGAAAAAATTCAGCCACCATTTTTTTCAACTTACCCGAAATAGTGATGAAAGGAGAAGGAGAAAAATTGAAGCAATTAACTTGCATGTTAAAGGAAACAAATTACATTTAACCTTTGTGCTTGTTTAGCATGCTTTTGATTATCTTGATTTGACATTAACTTCATCGATTAGCTTTCCTTTTCTTCCTCTTTGGTGTTTGAGCACAAACTGAAGCTCACTCTCTTCTTCTGACCAATACTCGAA
Organism: Arachis hypogaea; assembly: GCF_003086295.3. NCBI lineage: Eukaryota > Viridiplantae > Streptophyta > Magnoliopsida > Fabales > Fabaceae > Arachis > Arachis hypogaea. The sequence continues at coordinate 22,410,128 of NC_092050.1, forward strand.
GTGAACTAGGCAAAGCTTTATGGTTGCTTCAATATTGCTTGATTGGAATTGGGCTTAATTTAATTTGTTTTTATCTTCATTCAGCTGCTTCAGTTGATTGGGTTTTCAAGGTTTGGATTTCAACAAAAACAAATTTGACTTGCACATAGATTCACATCATTAAAACTCACTTGGGTTTTTAACCCAAATTAGTCATGTTTGTCATCATCAATATATTATTATTTTTTCTAACTCAACAATCTCCTCCTTAATGACAAACATAATATTTAGGGAGATAATCAAAGAATTTAACTTAGGTAAGTTTCAGAAACTTCCCTTGATGCCTTGTAGTTTTTGGTGTGCTCCTCCTTTCTTTTAAAAGAGTTTCTCCCCTTTAATGAGCACTTGTCTTCAGTTCCCTGTTTATGTACACTCATAGAGACACAACTATACATACAAGACACACAAATTCAGTTTAGAATTATCTTGTAGTACAACATTTACAGCAATTCAAGCAAAATAATACATTATGCATTATGTATTTTCTTTTCATAAACTTAATCAAACAGCACTAAGGCATTAAAACCAAACACCAAAACTGACACATTTAAATTACCAGAGATTGCAATATCAAACTGTTTAAAATATTTAAACCAGCAAACTCACAGTTTCAACAATTAAAACTTATCACCCTCGGACAAATTCGTCAAGGGAGGAAAAACATATTTACTCCTTGATAAACCACTATTTTATGGTTTATCTTGTGCTAAATTGAGTGTTTTTGTCAATTCTTTGCACACTTATTCATACAATTTGCATGGTTTTACAAATCCTTCCCAATTTTGTTCTATGATTGAAAACTTGCTTCTTAAGCCTTTAAATTGTCAATTTTTAATGCTCTTTTATACCATTCGATGCCGTGATCTGTGTGATAAGTGTTTTCAGGCTATATAAGGCAGGAATGACTTAGAGGATAGAGAGGAAGATTGCAAAAATGGAAGGAACACAATAAACAAAGGAGATGGCCAGCGAGGATCGACGCGCACGCATGGCTCACGCGTGCGCGTGACTTGGAGCTTTTCACAGCGACGCATACGCGTGACTGACGCGCACGCGTGACACGCATAGAAGACCATCGACGCGTACGCGTGACCTACACGTATGCATGACGTGTGCCACGTGCAGAAATTACAGAAGACGCTGGGGTGATTTTTGGCTGGTTTTGGACCCAGTTTTCGGCCCAGAAACACATACTAGGGCCAGGGGACAGGTAGAGACCCAAGACGCATTCACTTTTACACAGTTTTAGTTTTTAGTCTTGAATCTTGGAGAGAAAACTACTACTTCCTCTAGGATTCTTCACATTCATATTTTCTAGTTTTATGCTTTTGATTTGGATATTGAGAAGAGTTACTACCTCCGTTTGAAGTCCTTATCATTACAGTTTGCTTTCTTCTTTCCTTACTCTTTTACTTTCCATTCAGTTTGTTCAGAGTTACATATGGATATCTTCGATTTTGGAATTTATTAATGCAAAGAGTTATTTTTACCTTTAATTAATTTTCTGTTATTACTTTATTTGAATTACCATGTCTTCTTTTCACTCCCTTTATATGTTTATGAAAATGGCACTCATGTCAATGGAGTAGACTCCCAACTTGATTTGGGAGTTGATTAATAGGAGACCATTGAGTTGGAATACTCAAGTGTTAATTTGTAATTGAAAGTTGTTGGCTGACTCTCTAGTCACTTACTCTAATCCTTCCCTAGGAGAGGATTAGGACTTGTGAATCAAAGTTAGTTAGTTACTTGACTTTTCTTTATTAAGTAATGGATAACTAAGTAGAATAATAACCTCTTACTATTATATTTGAGGAATTTCAACAAGGATAGAAATTCCGATTAATCTTCTCCCAGTCAAGGCTTTCTATTTCAAATATATAAAACCTCTTGTTAATTTTTATTGCTTTAACTAATAATCATTTTATTTTTCCGTTCTCCAACTCTAAAATTTCTCAGAAAATTCCTGACCAATAAATTGTACTATTTTGTCAACTCGTTGGGAGACGACCTGGGAATTCTACTCCCAGTATTTTATTCTTAAATTGTGACAACTCTTTTTAAATTGATAAGCGAAATTTTCGTCGGTTAAGAGCTGTACTTGCAACGCTATTCTTATTAGAAATTCTTAATTAAAAATTTTCCGCCCATCACTCCCCCTTGTGTTATCAAACAAATTCATCAATACTCAAGCAAATTCATCATCAAGCACAAGCACAAGAGTAAACACTACTCATAAAAACTACTCATAATTGCTACTCAAAAAAACTGCTCATAACTACTACTCTCCTTTTTGTCATCAAGGGAGGAAACCAAAACCAATTCAAACCTACAAAAGGTGTTAGCACATAAAAATCACATAAACTTAAATAAAATAAGTGCAAATAAAACAGTTGTTAAGGTTTACAGTCATCCAGAACATAAGACAGAGTCTAAAACTAAACTGTTCCATGAAAGAAAGAGTTATAAAATAGCAATCTTCATCAAGAGATATTCCTAGACATCCAAGCTATCCTCTTCAGTGTCTAGTGGTTCTTCTTAATCCGTGGCCATAATGTTGTCCTCATGGATGTTGTCCACATATTTCAAAAGAACATCTATTCTATTCCTTGATATTTGCAAGGCATTTCCATTCCTTACCGCAAATTTCCGCTCTTGTTGACTTGTGGAAATGAGATGGTTGGACAAGTTCACAAATTCTTGCAAAACATCTTTGACAACTTCATAGAGGAGTGATTTGTGATCGGTTGAAGCAGATGTTCTAGAAATTGAAGGAGGAGGAATGTCATGTAGCTCATCATCATCATCATCAAGGACAACCTTTTCAGTTCTTGTTGGTCCTTTCTTTTATTGTTTTACTGTATCACCTTCTTTTAGATAAAAGTGTCTATTTTCATAAGATTCATTGAAAAGGTCAATACCAAATGATTCAAAAATGCAAGTTAAAAACACGTCATAAGGGAGAGACACATTCTTGTCACTCCTTATGCAATCACACATATGCCTCATCATTAAGTAAGCAAAAGAAAATTCAGTTTTAGTGATAATGGCATACAAAACCAATGTATCACAAAATGACACTCTTTGATAAGAGCCGCTTTGGGGTAAAATGATATAGTTCACAATACGGTGCAGTTGAGCACAAAGAGGACCAAGGGCTTTATGATTAGGAGTGAGACCATCAATCAAAAAAATATTTTCACACACATGAGCCAAAGCATCTTGATATGACAAACCCAACCCTTCATCCCATTTACCCGAAGTGTAAGTACAAACACCAATATCTGTATAACCTAGGATATCAAAACTATTTTCAAAGTGTTGGTTCATCATTTGCAAGGTAATATGAATGATTTAGTGAGATCATAACCATAGTGCTTTTATTAAGGGTAGACTCATTCCAGATAACATTCTTATTGCTCACGAATACATGCATTATTTGAAGAATAAAAAGAGGGGTTTAAACACTGAAATGGCTCTTAAAATGGATATGAGCAAGGCCTATGATAAAGTTGAATGGCGGTTCTTATGGTTTATTATGGAAAGACTAAGGTTCGATCCTAAATTGATTGGCTAGGTTCAGGAATTGGTTATCACTATTTCTTACTTCGGTGTTGTGGAAGGGCAACTGAAGAACTGAAGATTGATGGTTTAGAAGTTATAGTAAACTCTCGTTGCAAGTATAGTTACTAAACCAAGCAATCAACCTTTCTTACAAATGTTTTAGTTGTCACAAGTAACAAACCCCTTTAAAATTGATAACTGAAGTATTTAAACATCGGGTCGTCTTCTCAAGGAACTGCAGGGAAGTATGTTCTTATTATTGGTTGTGAAGATTGTAAATTGGGGTCTTTAAAAATAAGGAATGAGTAATTTAAATGGCAAATAAAATAAATAAATAACTGTAAAATAAACTCTTGGCAAGGTATAAGAAATTGGAAGTCCTATCCTAGTTATCCTTATCAATGGTGATGAGAATTGAGTCTTAATCCCACTTAGTTAGCCTTTACTAAAGCAAAGGAAGATCAAGTGGATTAATTAGTATGAACTTCAGGTTCTGGTCAATCCCTAAAAAAAGACTGGAATTATTGAAGTTCAATTCAATTAACAAGATAACAATTATCAATCACGTTGAGTTTGATAACTCCTGAGTTACTGATTTCTTGACCAAGACCAAAAGGAGAAAAAGTAAATCTACTGGAATAAAAAAATATCTTCAGATTAGAAATAACAATAATGTAAATAAAAGAAAGCAATCATAAACTGAAATACCTCAAATATCATTAATTAAGAGAATTATCTGTAACATAGAAAAGTTCATAAATCAATATTGAGAAAATAAATAAAAAGGAATATTGAACCTAATGAAAAGAGATAATCCTGAAAGCAAAAGAAATCCTAATTCTAAATCCTAAAAGAGAGAGGAGAGAACCTCTCTCTAAAAACTACATCTAAATCATCAAAAGTAACTAATTGGAGACTCTCCTTTGAATGGATGCATTCTCCCACTTTATAACCTCTGATCTGTGCCTTCTGGACTTGGATTTGGGCCAAAAAGGGCTTCAGAAATCGCTGGGAGTGTTTTCTGTAATTTCTGGTGCGTGGCCTCTAACACGCGTCCGCGTGGGTCACGTGGTCGCGTCATTTGGAGTTTTCCTTGTCACGCGTTCGCTTCGGTCAAGCGCCCGCGTCATCTGCATTTTTCTCGTGGCGCGCGATCGCGTCATTCACGCGTTCGCGTCGCTGCTTTTTCGCGCTAGGCATGCGGCCACGTCGTCCATTCGTTTGCGTCGCTGCCAGCTTCTTCAAAAACTCCATTTTGTGCTTTCCTTCCATTTTTGTATGTTTCCTTTCCATCCTTTAAGTCATTCCTGCCTTAGAAGATCTGAAACTACTCAACACATAAATCACGGCATCGAATGGTAATAAAAGGGTAATTAAAATAATTATTTTTAAAGCATAGGAAACATGTTTTTCACATACATCACATAATAAGGAAGGGAAAGTAAAACCATGCAATTAACATGAATAAGTGAGTGAAGGATTGAATAAATCACTTAAATTAAGCACAAAATATATCATAAAATATGAGTTTATCAACATCCCCACACTTAAACAATAGCATGTCCTCATGCTAAATCCAAGATAAAGAGTAAGGTTGAAGTGGTGGAATCTCATGTAATGCAATCTATTCTAAATGTAACTACCTAAATGAATCATGCAATTCTAATTGTTATTCACTTGTATATAAAACTTACATGTAGTTAAATTAATTCACATTCTCAAGGAATCATATATGCATAGCCAAACCTTAGATAATGATAAATAACCTTTACAATTGAGATGAGAAAGAGAAATATTTTATAAACTTGCAAGACAATTAACAATTTAAGCAGAGATATATGTTGATGAGCTATTGAACCCTCACTGGATTTTGTGTTTACTCTCTAGTCACTCAGTGTTTATTGGGTTAATCACTATATTCTTCTTTTTATCTTTACTTTCAATAACTTTGTTCTTCATCTAACCAATCAACAATTATAGAATATAGGCATACAAAAATCATGAGGTCTTTTCCAAGGTTGTAATGGGGCCAAGGTAAAGGTAAGGGTATATGTATAAGGCTAAGTGAGCTAATAAGTGAATCCTTGATTAGTCTAAGATCTCACCTAATATACATATTTTGTAATTCAAAGGTTTCTTTACCTATTTATCCAATTTTTCCCACTTTTTATGTTACATGCTCATGCCTTAATTTTAATTTTTATCCCATGTGCATTGCTCTTTCTTTTTTTTTTTTTTTCATTTGAGGAATTCTTTTGTATCCCCTTATTTGGGTACTGAAATAAAATATATAAATTTTTTTTAATGTACATGGTAATTTAATTGCTTTGATTTCACATGAGCATGCTTCCCAAAATTTTATTTTGAAATATTTTTATTCTTTTTAACTTTCTACCTTTGTTTCTATCATCCATGTTCCCATAAGGTTCCCCACACTTAAACAATTACACAATTTCTATCTTAAGCTAACCAAGGATTCAACTTGGGATTTTTATTTTGTTTTTCTGCTTAAGGCTAGTAATGTGGTTTATAGAACAGGAGGGGTTTTAAAGGCTCAAGGGGGCTAACAAGGGTGATGTAAAAGGTAGGCTAATTTGGGATAAGTGAGCTGGAATCAAAAAATGGCCTCAATCACTTTCTTGGTATGTATCTATATTCTATAATCGGACATATAGATTAAAACAAAGTAAAGAACACCAGAATAAAAATGAAGGACGAAACACACAGGAATAAAATATTATGGTTTGAATGTAACCATACAATTAAGCTCAAAACTCACAGGCTGTGTGTTCTCTAGCTCAAAAATCATATATCAGTTATGTATGTCATGCAAGTAAAAATTAAGAGTTCCCATTATTCTCAATGTAAATCTTAGGGTGGCTTTAAAGTTTTAGTGTTTCTCCTTGATGAAATGTTCTTAACTAACTAACATGTAATGCTATATATACAAGGTGTGTGGATTGTTTCTGTTCTGTTCAAGTCTCTAGTTTACTTCTTTTTTGTATTTTCAATTCGAACTAAGCTATCTTATGCTAAAAAGGGTAAACTATACTAATTAATTCACATTTTCTATAACTAATAAGTTAGAATTGCAACTAAACTAAATGGCTAAAATATGAACTAAAGTGCAAAATGCAAAAATAGAGTAAAAATACATGAAAAGAGTAATGTATAAGTACTGAGAAATAAAAATAAAGATCAAAATACAGAAAAATAACAAAATAAAATAAAAAGAGTCTGTAGTGGTTCACCAAGAAAAATACGCCAGAGATGGCGACCTCCCCACACTTAAAATAAAGCATCGTCCTCGATGCTCACTCAAGCAGGGTGTGAAGGAGTGTCATCACTGGAAGGATGGGTGGCTGGAGTCTCTGTAGTGGTGGTCTGAGGATCTGTCTGCTGCAGAGGAGGTGCTGACTGAATAGAAACCTCTGGGTCTGCAACTTGAATCTGATGTGGGGCCTCCTGCTGTGATGCAGCCTGCTCCGTGACTGCCTGCTCAGCCTCTCTCTGTGGATAGGTCTCTGCCTCATGATCATCCGCCTCCTCCTTAGATGGCTCTAATGGTGTGTCAAGCTCGGAGGGGATGTCACCGTCAGAACGGATCATCAGCTTCAGGTGCTCATAGCGTCGCTTGCTGCGACGCTCAGATCTCTCATATCGGCGCCGGTTGCGACGCTCCATCTGGTCTAGCTGCTGAAACAGGCGGTGTACGAGGTGATAAACGGGCTCTGAGGCAGGTGAAGGTGCAGTGGTGGTAGCTAGGATAGCTGTAGATGAAGAAGGTCCGGCGGAAGGTGCGGCTGTCTCATCAATAGCAGTGAGGAATGGAGGTCTGTAGACCAAAGCCAAAAAGTTCCTGCTGTGAGGGATAATCTTCTTGCAGTCTGCAGCAGGTGGCTTCTCATCAGCATCCTCCCAAGGCACGTCAGCTCGACAGCCGAGCTGGGTAATCAGATATGGCAAGGGGAGAGTGCCTCGGATGTGGACCCGAGCCATGTAGTACCGGATGAATCGTGGCAGGTACAGGTCCTTACCCTCCATCATACACCATAGGAGGGTGATCATAGCGGCAGGTAGCTCAGTCTCGTGAGTACTCGGCATAACAAAGTTGCTCAGGATCTGGTGCTAGAGCCGAGCCTCATCGTTCAAGTATATCCGCTTGATTCCCTTAGGCATGGTGGTGTTCTGACCCATGACCCAGGGGACAGTCGGGTCAAGGGCTATCTTTGCCTTAACCGCATCCCAGTCAAACCTCATGAAGCGCATGTCCTCCTCAGCCTTTTGGTAACCATCAAGCTGATCGGATTTAGGCTGAAGCTGCAGAATATCCTCAATGGCCTCTTCAGTGACCAGTATCTGCTTCCCTCTTAGGTTCACTGCATCTAGGGAAGTTTTGAAGTAATTGCAGTAAAACTCTCTTACCCAAGAAGCATTAGCCTCTATGTTTGATCTGATCAGAGGTGTATTGCTAGAGTTCTTCCGGAATTTTCAGAGTCCGCTCCAGGTACAGGTTCCTGGAGGTTGCAAACACCAGATACTTCAACTCGCAATATCTGTTTGCAAACTTGATGGGGTCATTAGCAGGGAGTAGCTGGTCAGCCTTCTCCTGCGGGGTAAAGTGTTTCTCCCACCAGGAGTCATCGTGCATGATGTCCAGGATGGACATAGAGGATTCTCCTCTTTTTCGTTTGCCAGTTGTTGCCTTTCCTTTTCCTTTTCTTTGAGTGTCAGACATCCTGAAAAATATAAATCCAGGATATAACAAAAACAGGAAAACAAGTAGGCAAATAACAAAATAAGCACATAGTGGCAAAGGAGCAGTAGAATAATGAAATGAGTTGAGTAAATGTGCATTATGGATTGTATAGGAGTTAGAAATCGGAGAAAAATTTCACAATCCAAAATGTGATATAAATAGAATTCATGTTAATTAGGAAAAATTATCATCATGCCTTGGTTAGAAGGTTAAAGAGAATAGTGAAAAACCAAGAGATGTTGTGAAAGTTAGGTTGGTTAGGAATGAAAAAGAGGTTAGGAAGTTGAAATTAGTGAGTTAGTAAAAAGAAGGTTAGAGTAAGTGGTTTGATGATCATTTTCTAAGTAACAAGAATTTACAATTAGAAGCTACAGTTAACTCACATTCAAACAAGGAAGTTGATGATGATTCATATAGATATGTAAATAGCAAAAAGTGGAATTGAATCATCCAAAAGGCAATTTATTAACTAGGAAATCGAAAAGAATAAGAAAGCTTGCTCGTGCATACATGAATTGGTTTGGTAAAAGCTGAGTAAAGCATAATTCAAATTGCCAAAACCAAAACATGAATGAAAATCAGAATAGTTTACAGAAATTTGGGCAGCATTCCGGCTAAAAGTGGATGGTCCCGGAAAATAAACAGCAAGTAGAATAGTTCATATAAATTAAAAGAAACTGCAAAAAGATGTAAATAATTTGAACATGAAAGAGCAGTCGCAATAGCAGCATGAAAGTAAGAACAGCATATGAACAATACTTAGATCACAGCAACAGCAAAATTGCGAAAATTATAAAACAAGTAGCACGAACATCGCAATTAATCAGGCCTAAATCCACTAACCACATCCTATGCTACCTAACCACCTAGAATCCACTACAACATGCATATCTAACTAGCCTAATTTTGAACATAAACGGAAAAAAATTCAAATAACTGCGAAAGGAAAGAAGGGTGGCGTTCGGCGGAACCTGGTAGGCGAATGAATGAAAGTGGAGCAGAGAGATGGCTGGGGGGGTGGTTGCGGTGGTGGCTGACGCGGCAGTTGAGGCGGTGGTGAACGGCTGTCCGGTGGCAAGGGGTTTCGAGTAGGGTAATAGGGGTAGGGGTTAAGGAGGAAGGATGGGAGGGGGTGAGTGTGGTGGTGGTTGGCGCGGAGGCGCGGCGGTGACGGTGCGGTGGTCGGTGGTTGGCTGCGGCGGTGGAAGAAAGGGAAGGGGGTGGAAGAAGAAGAAGGAAGAATGAGGGGGAGGTGGCGTTGCGGTGGTCGGAGGTGGTGGCTGGGAGTGATGATGGTGGTTGGTGGTGGAGGGTTGCAGAGAAGAGAGAAAGGAGTAGGGGGTTGGAGGGGCGCGAATGGGTAGGGTTTCGCGTGGCTGAGGGGGTTAATGAATTTGAACCCACGCGATCGCGTGGGACACGCGGTCGCGTGGCTGGGGTGGAATGGGGGTTGACGCGATCGCGTGGGTGGCGCGATCGCATGGAATGGAAAAAATGGTAAATGACGCGGTCGCGTGAGGCATGCGACCGCGTCGCTGGAAATTGGGTGAAACGCACAATTCCAGCGTCGTTTCAGCGCAACTCTCTGTCTCCTTTGGGGTGTTGTGCAATCCACACGACGCGATCGCGTCGCTCACGCTTTCGCGTGGGATGGGTGTTGTGCAAGTGATGCGATCGCGTTAAGGACGCGACCGCATGGGTCGTTTTGTGCTAAACGCACAACGGCCGCCCGATTCCAGCCCAACTTTCTGGGCGTTGGATCTTTACGCCGATCTCCAGGTCACGCGGCCGCGTGAATGACGTAGACGCGTGGGGAGTGTTTTACGCAACTGACGCGATCGCATGAGCGATGCGGTCGCGTCGCACGCCCGACTCTTTTTTTTTTCAAATGCAATCATGCAATTATGCAGTATGCAATGCTAATGAATAATATTCAGGTTCAATTTGAAAAAGAATAAAATAAATAACACGAAATAAAACTGAAAACGAAATGACCATACCATGGTGGGTTGTCTCCCACCTAGCACTTTTAGTTAAAGTCCTTAAGTTGGACATATGGCGAGCTTCCTGTTATGGCGGCATATGCTTAAACTCGTCCAGAAATCTCCACCAATGTTTGGAATGCCAACGGCCTCCGAGGTCCCAAACTAGGCATGTAAAGCTTCTGAGCAGCTTCAAACAGATTCTCAGGCTCCCGGGGTGACGAATGTCAGAATAGATTCCAGGATCCCAAACTTTGCTTTTAAATCTGTGTCCGTCTTTATCTATATTTTTCCATCCGGGCGGTTTAAAAATTAGATTCTCACCAAGATGACCAAACATTTTCCAAGATCCATTCGATTGATCATGATGCCAATCCGTGCACTTCGAGTTGAAGCGTGGAACCTTATTGCACCTTGTGCACCAGCTTTGAGTATGAGCCATTTCCCTCTTACTCTTAAAGCCGCAGAGAGCTCTAAGCTGGCCATCAGTTTCAAGCAACCCATATTCGAGTGGAAAGATAAAGTTAAAGGTTAAGGATTGTACCCACTTGAAGCTTGTATTGGATGGTAATGGCCTTGGGATAGGTGTTTCCAGTAGTTCTGTGAGTTCTACTCCCTTGTGCTCTTCTGTGAATTTCTCCACTTCTTTGAAAAATTCTTCAAATGCATCCATGTCCTGATCAAAGCCTTCTATGTCTTTCTTATCACTTAAGTCATAAACTGGAGGTTGAGAGAAATTTACCTCCGCATCATCTTCGTATTCACTTGGGGAAGATTCTTCGATCTCAAAGAATTCACTCGCGGATGCAAGTTCATTACTGGGAGAACTTGACTTGAGATTATCATCATCAAGGAAACTTGCTTCTTGGATTATTCCGTCTAGTTCTTCATAAAAGATTTGCCTTGGGGGTTGTGCACTATCCTCCTTAGCATCAATTGTAACGTCCTTGACAGAATTCTCCACAACTCTGGATTCCCATGGAAGTTCAGCGTCTCCTAAGTCTTCAACTAACTCTTCTTCTTCTATAATGACGGCTTCCTCTACTTGTTCCGGTACGAAGTCATGCTCTATCTTGTCTACTGGAGTTTCTAGTATCTCTTTCATGCTACGCTCTTCATTAGATTGTCCACATGGGGCTGTGAGAGGTCTTTGAATGTTCGAACGTCTAGAAGATAATTGACTTATTGCTTGCTCTAGTTGATGAAGGGTTGTTTGAAGTTGATCTACTGTTTCCTTGAGGCGAACCTGTGATTCTGGAGGCGATAGATTTGGACGTGGTACATAGGGAAGTTGTGGTATTTGGGAGTAATTGGATTGGAATCGGGGTAAATAAGGATCATATGGTGGTGAATGGTGAAAAGGAGCTTGTGAGTGTGGTGGTTCGAAGTTATGTTGAGAGGATGGTCTATAAGCACATGGTGGGGCTTGTTGGTAACTACAAGGTTGTCCACCACATCTATTAGCTTGGTATGCATTGTAAAATGGTCTTTGCCCATGATATCTTGGAGGGTGTTGTTGCCTAAAGGGTTGATCAGATCCTCTTGGCTCCATCCATCTTTGATTGCTCAGACCTTGATGCACGTTCCTGTTATAACTTTCACTCCTTTCAACAATATTAGAACCAAACTCAAAGCGAGAGGGGTGAGAATTCATAGTAGCTAATAAAAATAAAAAGAAGAAAATAAGAACAAATAAACAAGTAAAAGAGAAATATTTACAATAACCAATAATAAGGCACACGAATGCAGTTTCCCGGCAACGGCACCATTTTAAAGAACTGAAGATTGATGGTTTAGAAGTTATAGTAAACTCTCATTGCAAGTATAGTTACTAAACCAAGCAATCAACCTTTCTTACAAACGTTTTGGTTGTCACAAGTAACAAACCCCTTTAAAATTGATAACCAAAGTATTTAAACATCGGGTCGTCTTCTCAAGGAACTGTAGGGAAGTATGTTCTTATTATTGGTTGTGAAGATTGTAAATTGGGGTCTTTGAAAATAAGGAATGAGTAATTTAAATGGCAAATAAAATAAATAGATAACTGTAAAATAAACTCTTGGCAAGGTATAAGAAATTGGAAGTCCTATCCTAGTTATCCTTATCAATGGTGATGAGAATTGAGTCTTAATCCCACTTAGTTAGCCTTTACTAAAGCAAAGGAAGATCAAGTGGATTAATTAGTCTGAACTTCAGGTTCTGGTCAATCCTTAAGAAAAGACTGGAATTATTGAAGTTCAATTCAATTAACAAGATAACAATTATCAATCATGTTGAGTTTGATAACTCCTGAGTTACTGATTTCTTGACCAAGACCAAAAGGGAAAAAAGTAAATCTGCTGGAATAAAAAAATGTCTTCAGATTGGAAATAACAATAATGTAAATAAAAGAAAGCAATCATAAACTGAAATACCTCAAATATCATTAATTAAGAGAATTATCTGTAACATAGAAAAGTTCATAAATAAATATTGAGAAAATAAATAAAAAGGAATATTGAACCTGATGAAAAGAGATAATCCTGAAAGCAAAAAAAATTCTAATTCTAAACCCTAAAAGAGAGAGGAGAGAACCTCTCTCTAAAAACTACATCTAAATCATCAAAAGTAACTAATTGGAGACTCTCCTTTGAATGGATGCATTCTCCCACTTCATAACCTCTGATCTGTGCCTTCTGGACTTGGATTTGGGCCAAAAAGGGCTTCAGAAATCGCTGGGAGCGTTTTCTGTAATTTCTGGTGCGTGGCCTCTGACACGCGTCCGCGTGGGTCACGCGGTCGCGTCATTTGGAGTTTTTCTTGTCACGCGTTCGCTTCGGTCAAGCGCCCGCATCATCTGCGTTTTGCTCATGGCGCTCGATCGCGTCATTTACGCGTTCGCGTCACTGCCTTTTCGCGCTAGGCATGCGGCCGCGTCGTCCATTCGTTTGCGTCGCTGCCAGCTTCTTCAAAAACTTCATTTTGTGCTTTTCTTCCATTTTTGTATGTTTCCTTTCTATCCTTTAAGTCATTCCTGCCTTAGAAGATCTGAAACTACTCAACACACAAATCACGGCATCGAATGGTAATAAAAGGGTAATTAAAATAATTATTTTTAAAGCATAGGAAACATGTTTTTCACATACATCACATAATAAGGAAGGGAAAGTAAAACCATGCAATTAACATGAATAAGTGAGTGAAGGATTGAATAAATCACTTAAATTGAGCACAAAATATATCATAAAATATGGGTTTATCAGCAACCTTTTGGCTTTTTCAAACTAAATAGAGGTATCTGTCAAGGAGATCCTCTATCCCCGTATCTTTTTATATTTTGTGTAAAAGATCTCTCCTTCTTGCTATATAAAGCAAGGCAAAATAACACCATTTAAGGTATCCAGCTCAACAAAAAGTACCCTAAAGTCAACTACCTTTTATTTGTTGACAACTCTATTTTATTTTTTAAAGCCTCTCTACAAAATTGTGATAGTATTTCAGCCTTTTTAAACGCTTACGAGAGCGTTAGTGGTCAGAATATAAATCTAAATAAGTCGACTGTGTTTTTTAGCAATAATTCTATATCAACAATGAGACAACTGTTAGTGGGTAGATTGAACATCTCTCATGTGGGTACTTAGGATAAGTACTTGGGACTACCCTCAGTTATTCAAAGATCTAAGAAAGCGACCTTTGGAGGATAAGGTCTGGAAGAAGGTTGAGGGATGGAAAAGAAAGCTTCTATCAACAGGTAGAAGATATGTTCTAATCAGGGATGTGGGTAAAATAGTGCCAATTAATTCCCTCTCTTGTTTTAAACTTCCTGACACTTTAATCTAGAAAATTCACAATATTTTGACTCAGTTTTGGTGGGAGGAACAGCACAGAAAGAAAGATTTCTTAGGTTAGTTGAAAAAAATATCTCTACTAAAATGGAAGGAGGTTTGGGATTCAAGAATCTCAGAGCATAGAATTTAGCCTTATTTAGAAAACAATGCTGGAAAATTCTGATCCATCCTAATTTTATACTATCTAAAATTCTTAAAGAAAGATATTTCAAGTATGGTAATATTATAAAAGTTGAGAGTGGCGTATTACCTTCGTGGGGATGGAGAAGCTCGCTTGAAGGCCGTAAAGTAGTTGAAAACGGCCTGATTTGGAAGGTAGGGGATGATTCCAGCATCAACATCTCATCTAATCCTTGGATTCCATCGATACAACCTTTCTCCTTTCCTCTAATCATCAGCCAAAATCCTTCCAAACCAATTGTAATGAGAGTTTGTGACCTGCTACATGCAAATAAAGAGTGGAATGCTAAATTAATATATGCTTTATTTCCAACTCATTTAAACTTTGTTTAAAGAAAAAATGAAAGAAAAGAAAAAGAAAGAAAGAAAATTGAAAGGAAAATGATTATTTTTCATTGTTTAGTTGAAAAGGAAAATTAGAAAAGAAGAAAATTAGATGAAAAAAAATTGGTGGGACTTATTAATTTTTTTTCTCTCCAATATTGAAAAAGAAAGAAGAAAAAACTTATTTTCTCTCTATACTTTCAATATTATCCCTTCATTTTTTCAATATATTTTATAATACAAGAGTAAGATTATCTTTTTATAATATTTTTTCTCTTTATTTTTCTTTTATCCAAACACATTTTAAAAAAATAAAAATTCACTCAATTTTTTTTATTTTTAATTTTTTATTTTTTTCTCTCTATCTTTTTTCTTCCAACCACCAAACGTAGTCTTAGAGTTAGCTCAGCAAATTTTCAAGATACAAATTGGGGGCAATTCTGATCAGTTCAATGTTATACCACGAATCAAGCAACTACGAAATATCCTCTAGGTACCGTGTAGCATGCCATTTCAGTCAGCCTCTGGTGCACGAATTGTGAATCACACTTTTCACAACTCGTACCACTAACCAGCAAGTGCACTGGGTCGTCCAAGTAATACCTTACGTGAGTAAGGGTCGAATCCCACGGAGATTGTTGGTTTGAAGCAATCTCTGGTTATCTTGCAATTCTTAGTCAGGAAGTCAATTATATTTATCAGTTGAATTGCGAATAAACAAGAGAGCATGGATTAAAGGTTACTTGTTATGCAGTAATGGAGAATATGTTGGAGTTTTGGAGATGCTTTGTCTTCTGAATCTCTACTTTTCATTGAAAGGAAAATGATTATTTTTCATTGTTTAGTTGAAAAGGAAAATTAGAAAAGAAGAAAATTAGATGAAAAAAAATTGGTGGGACTTATTAATTTTTTTTCTCTCCAATATTGAAAAAGAAAGAAGAAAAAACTTATTTTCTCTCTATACTTTCAATATTATCCCTTCATTTTTTCAATATATTTTATAATACAAGAGTAAGATTATCTTTTTATAATATTTTTTCTCTTTATTTTTCTTTTATCCAAACACATTTTAAAAAAATAAAAATTCACTCAATTTTTTTTATTTTTAATTTTTTATTTTTTTCTCTCTATCTTTTTTCTTCCAACCACCAAACGTAGTCTTAGAGTTAGCTCAGCAAATTTTCAAGATACAAATTGGGGGCAATTCTGATCAGTTCAATGTTATACCACGAATCAAGCAACTACGAAATATCCTCTAGGTACCGTGTAGCATGCCATTTCAGTCAGCCTCTGGTGCACGAATTGTGAATCACACTTTTCACAACTCGTACCACTAACCAGCAAGTGCACTGGGTCGTCCAAGTAATACCTTACGTGAGTAAGGGTCGAATCCCACGGAGATTGTTGGTTTGAAGCAATCTCTGGTTATCTTGCAATTCTTAGTCAGGAAGTCAATTATATTTATCAGTTGAATTGCGAATAAACAAGAGAGCATGGATTAAAGGTTACTTGTTATGCAGTAATGGAGAATATGTTGGAGTTTTGGAGATGCTTTGTCTTCTGAATCTCTACTTTTCTCTGTCTTCTGATTCACGCACGCACGTCCTTCTATGGCAAGCTGTGTGTTGGTGGATCACCGTTGTCAATGGCTACCATCCATCCTTCCAGTGAAAAGGGTCCAGGTGCACTGTCACCGCACGGCTAATCATCTGCAGGTTCTCAGTCGTACCGGAATAGGATTTACTATCCTTTTGCGTCTGTCACTACGCCCAGCACTCGCAAGTTTGAAGTTCGTCACAGTCATCCAATCCCAGAATCCTACTCGGAATACCACAGACAAGGTTTAGACTTTCCGGATTCTCATGAATGCCGCCATCAATCTAGCTTATACCACGGAGATTCTGATTAAGGAATCTAAGAGATATTCATTCAATCTGATGTAGAACGAAGGTGATTGTCAGACACACGTTCATGGATTGAGGAAGGTGATGAGTGTCACTGATCATCACCTTCTCCATAGTTAGGCGCGAATGGATATCTTAGATAGGAACACGCATGTTTGAATGGAAAACAGAAATACTTGCATTAATTCATCGAGACACAGCAGAGCTCCTCACCCCCAACAATGGAGTTTAGAGACTCATGCCGTCAAAGAGTACAAAGTTCAGATCTAAAAATGTCATGAGATACAAAATAAGTCTCTAAAAGTTGTTTAAATACTAAACTAGTAGCCTAGGTTTACAGAAAATGAGTAAACTATGATAGATGGTGTAGAGATCCACTTCTGGGGCCCACTTGGTGTGTGCTGGGGCTGAGACTTAAGCAATTCACGTGCATGAGGCTGTTTTGGGCGTTCAACGCCAGTTTTGGACCCTTTTCTGGCGTTGAACTCCAACCTTTAATCCTTTTCTGGCGCTGGACGCCAGAATTGGTCAGAGAACTGGCGTTGAATGCCGGTTTACGTCATCTATCCTTGAGCAAAGTATGGAATATTATATATTGCTGGAAAGCCCTGGATGTCTACTTTCCAACGCAATTGGAAGCGCGCCATTTTGAGTTCTGTAGCTCTAGAAAATACACTTTAAGTGTAGGGAGGTCAGAATCCAACAACATCAGCAGTCCTTTTTCAGCCTGAATCAGATTTTTGCTCAGCTCCCTCAATTTCAGCCAGAAAAATACCTGAAATTACAGAAAAATACACAACTCATAGTAAAGTCCAGAAATATGAATTTTTCCTAAAAACTAATGGAAATAAACTAAAAACTAACTAAAACATACTAAAAACTATATGAAATTAACCCCAAAAAGCGTATAAAATATCCGCTCATCACAACACCAAACTTAAACTGTTGCTTGTCCTCAAGTAACTAGACAAATAAAATAGAAGACTAATAGGTTGAGAAGCGATAATATCTCAAAGTTTTTGAGTGAAGCTCAGTTCTAATTAGATGAGCGGGACTAGTAGCTTTTTGCTTCCGAACAGTTTTGGCATCTCACTTTATCCATTGAAGCTCAGAGTGATTGGCATCTATAGGAACTTAGAATTCAGATAGTGTTATTGATTCTCCTATTTCAGTGTGATGATTCTTGAACACATCTATTTTATGAGTCTTGGCCGTGGCCCTAAGCACTTTGTTTTCCAGTATTACCACCGGATACATAAATGCCACAGACACATAATTGGGTGAACTCTTTTAGATTGTGACTCAACTTTGCTAAAGTCCCCAATTAGAGGTGTCCAGGGTTCTTAAGCACACTCTTCTTTTTGCTTTGGACCTTGACTTTAACCGCTCAGTCTCAAGTTTTCACTTGACACCTTCACGCCACAAGCACATGGCTAGGGACAACTTGGTTTAGCCGCTTAGGCCAGGATTTTATTCCTTTAGGCCCTCCTATCCACTGATGCTCAAAGCCTTGGGATCCTTTCTATTACCCTTGCCTTTTGGTTTTAAGAGCTTTGGCTTTTTCTACTTGCTTTCTCTTTCTCTTTCTTTTTTTTTCTCTTTTTTTTTTCTGCAAGCTTTGTTCTTTGCTGCTTTTTCTTGCTTCAAGAATCATTTTTATGATTTTTCAGATTATCAATAACATGTCTCATGTTCATCATTCTTTCAAGATCCAACATATTTAACAGTCGTAAACAACAAATTCAAAAGACATATGCACTGTTCAAGCATTCATTCAGAAGACAGAAAGCATTGCCACCACATGTTACTAATTAGAATTTTTCTTATTAAAAACTCGAATTTTATTGCCTCTTATTTAAAAGATCTACTATTTTATTCATGTTTGCTGATGATGAGAAAAATAGACTATAACTTAATTGGAGGTAAAATCAAAATAGACACTAATTACTACTATATGACTCCTAAGGTAAACTCCTATAACGACAACTATCACAGAGTTAAAGCAGAAATTGGAATTTAACAACCTTTGTTCTGGGAAGTGGATGTTCCTTGGATCTGTGGGGTGCTTGGTCCTTCAAGAGATAACTTCTGGCGCTTCAATTCCCTCAAGTCACGCCCTTGCTCTTCTTGTTCTTTAATCAAATAGCAAAGAATTTGACTTTGTTCCTTCTGTTCCTTTATTATTTGTTCCATTGCTTCTTGCATCTTGGTAACTGATGTTTCAAGATACTCCCAATATTCAGATTGAGGGATTTCTGGGAGAAATTCCTGTGTTTTCTTTTTGATGGGGTCATCCTGTGCTTGTTGTTTTTCCATTGATGCTTTGGTGATTGGTTTCTCAATTGAGATATACTCAGTTATTCCCATCCTTACTCCAGCGTCCTTGCAGAGCAGAGAAATCAAGCTTGGGTAAGCCAACCTGGCCTCTTTAGAATTTTTATTAGCAATTTTGTAGAATTCAGTTGAAATCAGTTGATGAACTTCCACTTCTTTTCCCATCATGATGCAATGGATCATCACTGCTCTTTTAACAGTGACTTCAGAACGGTTGCTGGTGGGCAGCAGAGAATGCCCAATGAAGTCCAGCCATCCTCTGGCGACTGGTTTGAGATCTTCTCTTTTGAGTTGATTTGGGACACCCTTCGTGCTAGTGGTCCACCTTGCTCCAGGGATACATATATCCTCTAGAATCTTATCCAGGCCCTTGTCTGTTCTCATTATTCTCCTGTTGAAAGAGTCTGGATCATCTTTTAGCTGAGGTAGCTTTAAGATCTCTCTGATCTTGTCAGGGATGGTATGAATAATCTTTCCTCTGACCACGATCCGATATTCATAGAAAGCAGTTCCAGATAGTTTTTGCTTGTCAGTCTGCCACATATTAGCATAGAACTCCTGGACCATATTCCTTCCCACTTTCGTCTCAGGATTAGCTAGGACCTCCCAGTTCCTGATTCGAATTTGCTCCTGGATCTCCGGATATTCGTCTTCTTTCAGATCGAATCTAACTTCCGGGATCACTGATCTTAGACCCATTATTTTGTAATAATGGTCTGAATGTTCTTTAGATAAGAACTTCCCTTGATTCCAAAGTGGTTTTGGAACGCTCTCTTTCTTGCCTCTTGAAGTGGGTTGTTTTCCCTTAGGAGCCATGATCTTAGTGATCACGGATAAACACACCAAACTTAGAGGTTTGCTTGTCCTCAAGCAAAAGAAAAGAAAAGAGAGGGATAGAAGGAGAGCTAGGTGCAATTGTTGATGGAGGGGGGGGAGGCCGAACCCATATTTAAAGGGAGGGGGGTGGGTTCGAAAATTTAGAAAAGATATGATAAAAAAAAGATTGATTTGGAAAAGATAAGATAGAAGATATGATAAGAGAGGATATAGTTTAAAATTGAAAAGATATGAAAATTTTTTGAAAAAGATAAATCTAGATTTTGAAAAGGATAATGTGGAGATTTGAAAAAGATAATAGTTGAAAAGATAGATTTGTTTTGAAAATTTGAAAAAAGAGTTGAATTGAATTGAAAAAGAGGGTTTGTGCTTATGGATTAAGATATATTTGATATTTTTAAGGTAGGGTTTTTAGAAATTAGGGATTTTAAAAATCAGAGTTCTTAACATGTTTATGCAAGAAATCATGGATTAAAGCATGAAAATTAAGATTAGAACGAAAAAATATGAAGAAAGAATGAATTTACCTCCTCCCCACCATCCTGGCGTTTGAACGCCCAAACGCTGCATGTTATGGGTGTTCAGCGCCCAAATGCTGCCTCTCCTGGGCGTTCAACGCCCAGCTGCTGCTTCTTTCTGGCGTTGAACGCCAGGAAGTCCTTTGTTACTGGGCGTTTTTTTGAACGCCCAGAATGCTGTAAATCTGGCGTTAAACGCCCAGAAAGAGCTTCTTTCTG
This sequence comes from Arachis hypogaea, assembly GCF_003086295.3. NCBI lineage: Eukaryota > Viridiplantae > Streptophyta > Magnoliopsida > Fabales > Fabaceae > Arachis > Arachis hypogaea. The sequence continues at coordinate 22,430,615 of NC_092050.1, forward strand.
GTGTTTAACGCCCAGATGGCTATCCTCACTGGCGTTCAACGCCCAGTGGATGCTTCTGTTGGGCGTTGAACGCCCAAAACAGACTTTGACTGGCGTTTTCTTGCCAGTGAGCTCTTTTTCTCTGTTTTGTGTGCAGAATCCTTCTGTAACCCTGTGAACTTATACAATTGACTCTTTACCTTAGGATCAGTGAACTTTATATAAACAAATAAAAATAAAAATAGGGCAAAATGCTTAGAGGATTGATGCCCCATGGCTGGGTTGCCTCCCAACAAGCGCTTCTTTATTGTCTTTAGCTGGACCTTGCTGAGTTTTTAGTCTAGCTTCAGCCTTGAGCACTCTTGCTCAACATTGCCTTCAAGATAGTGCTTGATTCTCTGTCCATTGACAATGAACTTCTTATCAGAATCAATATCTTGAAGCTCCACATAACCATATGGTGATACACTTGTAATCACATATGGTCCCCTCCACCGGGACTTCAGTTTCCCGGGGAATAGCCTGAGCCTGAAGTTGAACAACAGAACCTTTTGTCCTGGTTCAAAGATTCTAGATGACAGCTTTCTGTCATGCCACTTTTTTTATTTTTCTTTATAAAGCTTGGCATTTTCGAAAGCAGTGAATCTGAATTCCTCTAGCTCATTTAGCTGGAGCAATCTTTTTTCTCCAGCTAATTTGGCATCAAAGTTCAGGAATCTGGTTGCCCAGTAGGCTTTATGTTCCAGTTCCACGGGCAGGTGACATGCCTTACCATAGACCAGTTGGTATGGGGAGGTCCCTATAGGAGTCTTGAATGTTGTTCTGTATGCCCACAGAGCATCATCCAAGCTTCTTGCCCAATCCTTTCTACGGGTATTTACAGTCCGTTCTAGGATTCTTTTTAGTTCTCTGTTAAAGACTTCAGCTTGTCCATTAGTCTGTGGATGATATGGAGTCGCCACCTTGTGGCGAATCCCATACCGAACCATGGCAGAGTAAAGCTGTTTGTTGCAGAAGTGAGTGCCCCCATCACTGATTAGTACTCTAGGGACCCCAAACCTGCTGAAGATATATTTCTGGAGGAACTTCAGCACTGTTTTAGTATCATTAGTGGGTGTGGCAACGGCCTCAACCCATTTTGATACATAGTCAACTGCCACCAGAATATAAGTGTTTGAGAATGATGGTGGGAAAGGTCCCATGAAGTCAATTCCCCATACGTCAAACAACTCAATCTCCAAGATTCCTTGTTGAGGCATGGCGTAACCATGAGGCAGATTACCAGCTCTTTGGCAACTGTCACAGTTACGTATAAACTCTCGGGAATCTTTATAGAGTGTGGGCCAATAGAAGCCACATTGGAGGACCTTGGTGGCTGTTCGCTCACCTCCGAAATGGCCTCCATATTGAGATCCATGGCAATGCCATAGGATCCTCTGTGCTTCTTCTCTAGGAACACACCTACGGATTATTCCGTCTGCACATCTCTTAAAGAGATAGGGTTCATCCCACAAGTAGTACTTTGCATCAGTGATTAATTTTTTCTTTTGTTGCCTGTTGTACTCTTTGGGTATGAACCTTGCAGCTTTATAGTTTGCAATATCGGCAAACCATGGTGTTTCCTGAATGGCAAATAAATGCTCATCCGGAAAAGTCTCAGAGATCTCAAGAGAGGGGAGGGACGTCCCTTCTACTGGCTCTATCCGGGATAGATGATCAGCCACTTGATTCTCCGTCCCTTTTCTGTCTCTTATTTCTATATCAAACTCTTGCAGAAGCAACACCTATCTGATGAGCCTGGGTTTTGAATCCTGCTTTGTAAGTAGGTATTTAAGAGCAGCATTGTCAGTATACACAATCACTTTTGATCCTACTAAGTATGATCTGAACTTGTCAATGGCATAAACCAATGCAAGTAATTCTTTTTCTGTGGTTGTGTAATTTTTTTGGGCATCATTTAAAACGCGACTAGCATAATAAATGACGTGCAGAAGCTTGTCATGCCTCTGTCCCAATACTGCACCAATGGCGTGATCACTGGCATCACACATGAGCTCAAATGGTAATGTCCAGTCTGGTGCGGAAATAACTGGTGCTGTGACCAACTTAGCTTTCAGCATTTCAAACGCCTGCAGACACTCTGTGTCAAACACAAATGGCGTGTCAGCAGCTAGCAGATTACTCAGAGGTTTTGCAATTTTTGAAAAATCCTTTATAAACCTCCTATAGAATCATGCATGCCCCAGAAAGCTTCTGATTGCCTTAACATTGGCAGGTGGTGGTAGTTTTTCAATTACCTCTATTTTTGCTTGATCCACCTCTATTCCCTTATTTGAGATTTTATGCCCAAGGACAATCCCTTCAGTCACCATGAAGTGACATTTTTTCCAGTTTAAAACTAGGTTGGTCTCTTGGCATCTCTTCAGAACAAGTTTCAGGTGATCAAGACAGGAGCTGAATGAGTCTCCATATACTGAGAAGTCATCCATGAAGACTTCCAGAAAATTTTCCACCATATCAGAGAAAATAGAGAGCATGCATCTCTGGAAGGTTGCAGGCGCATTACACAGCCCAAATGGCATCCTTCTATAAGCAAACACTCCAGATGGACATGTGAATGCTGTTTTCTCTTGATCCTGGGGATCTACTGCAATCTGGTTATAGCCTGAGTAACCATCCAAAAAGCAGTAATAATCATGACCTGCCAATCTTTCTAGCATCTGGTCTATGAATGGTAAAGGAAAATGATCCTTTCTGGTGGCTGTATTGAGCCTTCTATAGTCAATACACATGCGCCACCCTGTAACTGTTCTTGTAGGAACCAGTTCATTCTTTTCATTATGAACCACTGTCATGCCTCCCTTTTTGGGGACAACTTGGACAGGGCTCACCCAGGGGCTGTCAGAAATAGGATAAATAATCCTAGCCTCCAGTAATTTGGTGACCTCTTTCTGCACCACTTCGTTCATGGCTGGATTTAGCCGCCTCTGTGGTTGAACCACTGGTTTAGCATTATCTTCCAATAAGATTTTGTGCATGCATCTAGCTGGGCTTATGCCCTTAAGGTCACCTATGGACCACCCAAGAGCTGTCTTGTGTGTCCTTAGCACTTGAATAAGTGCTTCCTCTTCCTGTGGATTTAAAGCAGAGCTTATGATCACTAGAAAAGTGTCACCTTCTCCCAGAAATACATATTTCAGGGATGGTGGTAATGGTTTGAGCTCGGGTTTAGGAGGTTTTTCCTCTTTCAGAGGAAATTTCAGAGGCTCTTTCATCTCCTCTGAATCCTCCAAATCAGGCTGAACATCTTTAAAGATGTCTTCCAACTCTGATTCGAGACTCTCAGCCATGTTGATCTCTTCTACCAAAGAGTCAATAAGATCAACTTTCATGCAGTCTTTTGACGTGTCTGGATGCTGCATGGCTTTGACAGCATTCAACTTAAACTCATCATCATTGACTCTCAGGGTTATTTCCCCTTGTTGGACATCAATGAGGGTTCGTCCAGTTGCTAGGAAGGGTCTTCCTAGAATGAGAGTAGCACTCTTGTGCTCCTCCATTTCCAGCACTACAAAGTCAGTGGGAAAGGCGAATGGTCCAACTCTGACAATCATGTCTTCAATCACGCCTGATGGGTATTTAATGGAGCCATCGACAAGTTGGAGACATATCCGGGTTGGTTTAACTTCTTCAGTTAAGCCAAGCTTTCTGATAGTGGATGCAGGTATTAGGTTGATGCTTGCCCCAAGATCACATAAAGCTGTCTTGGTGCAATTACATTCTAATATGCATGGTATCAGAAAACTCCCAGGGTCTTTAAGCTTTTCAGGAAAGCTCTTCAGAATGACTGCACTGCATTCTTCAGTGAGGAGAACTCTTTCTGTTTCTCTCTAATCCTTTTTATGACTCAAGATATCTTTCATGAACTTGGCATAAGAAGGTATTTGCTCTAGTGCTTCTGCAAATGGAATCTTTATTTCAAGAGTCCTGAGATAATCTGCAAAGCGAGCAAATTGCTTATCCTGCTCCTCTTTCCGGAGTTTTTGAGGATAAGGTATCTTGGCTTTATATTCCTTAACCTTAGTTTCTGTAGGTTTATTGCCTACAGAAGTGGTTGAAGAAGCCTTTTTAGAGGGGTTGTCATCAGCACTCGTGTGTGTCTGATCCCTCACTGGCAATTGAGAGCCAGAGTTAGAAGCTGGAGTGACGTTAGACGCCAACTCCTTGTCTGTTCCTGGCGTCTGAACGCCAGAACTGTGCCCATTTTGGGCGTTCAGCGCCAGATCTTGCCTATTTTGGGCGTTCAACGCCAGATCCTTGCTTGTTATTGGCGTTGAACGCCAGTCTTGGGCATGGTCTGGGCGTTCAGCGCCAGTCTTCCACCAGATTGCTGGCGTTTTAGTGCCAGAATTACTTTTTCCTATGCTCTTACTGTCCTCAGGTGAATTTTGGGTGGTTTGCTCATTCCTTAGCTCTTTGCTGCCTTGAGGTGGGGTATTTAATGTTTTCCCACTTCTTAATTGAACTGCTTGGCATTCTTCTATTATTTGTCTTGACAGCTGCTGCTTTGTTTGCTTCAATTGTTCTTCCATATTTATATTAGCCATCCTTGTCTCTTGTAGTTTATCCTTGAATTCGGCTAACTGCTTTGTTAGAAAGTCTAATTGCTGATTGAATTCAGCAGCTTGTTTTACAGGACTGAGTTCAGCAGTTACTGTTTTAACCTCTTCTTTCATGGAAGGGTCGCTGCTTAGGTACAGATGCTGATTTCTAGCAACTGTATCAATGAGCTCTTGAGCTTCTTCAATTGTCTTTCTCATGTGGATGGATCCACCAGCTGAGCAATCTAAAGAGATCTGAGCTCTTTCTGTAAGCCCATAATAAAAGATGTCTAACTGAACCCACTCTGAAAATATTTCAGAGGGGCATTTGCGTAGCATCTCTCTGTATCTCTCCCAGGCATCATAAAGAGATTCATTATCTCCTTGTTTAAAGCCTTGGATGTCCAGCCTTAGCTGTGTCATCCGTTTTGGAGGAAAGTATTGATTCAGAAATTTTTCTGTCAGCTGTTTCCATGTCCTTATGCTAGCCTTAGGTTGGTTATTTAACCACCTCTTGGCTTGGTCTTTTACAGCAAATGGAAACAGTAATAGTTTGTAAACATCCTGATCTACCTCCTTATCATGTATTGTGTCAGCAATTTGTAAAAACTGTGCCAAAAACTCTGTAGGTTCTTCCTGTGGAAGACCGGAATACTGGCAGCTTTGCTGCACCATGATAATGAGCTGAGGATTCAACTCAAAGCTATTGACTCCAATGGAGGGTATGCAGATACTGCTCCCATATGAAGCAGTAGAGAGGTTAGCATATGACCCCAGAGTCCTCCTAGACTGTTCATTTCTACTCAGATCCATGATGGAGAAAGGGAGATGATGTAAAGTAAAAAAAATTTTATTTTTATTTATTTATTTATTTATTTATTTCGAAAATGAAATAGATTAAAATAAAGTAAATAAAAATGATTGAAAATTTTCGAAAAATTTGATGAGGGAGAAAGTGGTTAGGAAGTTTTGAAAAAGATATGAATTTTTTTTTTAAATAATTTTCGAAAATTTGTTTTAAAATAGAGAGGGAAGACACCAAACTTAAAATTTTTAGAAAACCAAAATAAAATTTTCGAAAACCAAAGAAAAATCAACAAGAAAACACCAAACTTAAAGTTTGGCACAAGATTTAATCAAGAGAAAATTGTTTTTGAAAAAGATTTTTAATAAAACTGGTGCCCAATCATCAAGAACATAAACCAACACTCTAGCCAATTGGGCAATAAATGTAACACTTGTTTTGAAGAAGGATATTTTTAACCAAGAACAATAATAAAAGACTCTAAACCAAAAAGAAAAATTTTCCTAATCTAAGCAACAAAATAAACCGTCAGTTGTTCAAACACGAACAATCCCCGGCAACGGCGCCAAAAACTTAGTGCACGAATTGTGAATCACACTTTTCACAACTCGTACCACTAACCAGCAAGTGCACTGGGTCGTCCAAGTAATACCTTACGTGAGTAAGGGTCGAATCCCACGGAGATTGTTGGTTTGAAGCAATCTCTGGTTATCTTGCAATTCTTAGTCAGGAAGTCAATTATATTTATCAGTTGAATTGCGAATAAACAAGAGAGCATGGATTAAAGGTTACTTGTTATGCAGTAATGGAGAATATGTTGGAGTTTTGGAGATGCTTTGTCTTCTGAATCTCTGCTTTCCTCTGTCTTCTGATTCACGCACGCACGTCCTTCTATGGCAAGCTGTGTGTTGGTGGATCACCGTTGTCAATAATGCACCACTTTTCCAATCAAGAAAATAAATGCTTTAGAAGCATTCGCTCCTCGGTTCAAGAAAGAAGAAGAAGTCGGATACGAGGTCAAGAGAAGGAGATCGACTGGCTATAATTGGAGTTAGGTTCCGTCTTTGGCGTAGCCTTTCTTCGAACTACGCTCACCGCGCACTTGCATCACCACCTGAGCTTCGCTACCGCTTCGCCCAGCTCCTACGCCTACCACGAATCTTGAATCATCACGAGTGGATGCTAGGATTCAAAGCAAAAGAGATTGGTGCTTCGGCTCTTATTTCAACGAAGTTGTAAGGCCTGAGGCACGACAGAAGAGTTTTGGATTCAAATTAAACCAGAGCGTAAAACAGGTACTGCTGACAGCAATCCCGATCTACGGATATCTATCTAATGCGGCGCGTTGCGATTCGTCTTTTTTTGAAGAAATGGGCACGATCTAGGAACTTCCATAACGTTGGTGTGATTCAGTTTGAGCAACGGATCCTGACGTGAGACATCTTCGTAATGAAAATGGAGTGGAAACATAGTGTAGTGATTGATTGAGAAAAATTGATTCCCTCCAGACAGAAAGTCATGTAGGAGTCTTGAAGAATTCATTCTATTGAGTTGTGCTTGGCACTGGGAAAACGCTCTAGCGACGGGAAAGCGGCCACTAGTTACAAAGCTCCAATAAGGTATCGAGAGGGCTATCCTTGTGAAGGTTCGGGGCAGGTGCGGCTACCATCCATCCTTCCAGTGAAAAGGGTCCAGGTGCACTGTCACCGCACGGCTAATCATCTACAGGTTCTCAGTCGTACCGGAATAGGATTTACTATCCTTTTGCGTCTGTCACTACGCCCAGCACTCGCAAGTTTAAAGTTCGTCACAGTCATCCAATCCCAGAATCCTACTCGGAATACCACAGACAAGGTTTAGACTTTCCGGATTCTCATGAATGCCTCCATCAATCTAGCTTATACCACGGAGATTCTGATTAAGGAATCTAAGAGATATTCATTCAATCTGATGTAGAACGGAGGTGATTGTCAGACACACGTTCATGGATTGAGGAAGGTGATGAGTGTCACTGATCATCACCTTCTCCATAGTTAGGCGCGAATGGATATCTTAGATAAGAACACGCATGTTTGAATGGAAAACAGAAATACTTGCATTAATTCATCGAGACACATCAGAGCTCCTCACCCCCAACAATGGAGTTTAGAGACTCATGCCGTCAAAGAGTACAAAGTTCAGATCTAAAAATGTCATGAGATACAAAATAAGTCTCTAAAAGTTGTTTAAATACTAAACTAGTAGCCTAGGTTTACAGAAAATGAGTAAACTATGATAGATGGTACAGAGATCCACTTCTGGGGCCCACTTGGTGTGTGCTGGGGCTGAGACTTAAGCAATTCACGTGCATGAGGCTGTTTTGGGCGTTCAACGCCAGTTTTGGACCCTTTTCTGGTGTTGAACTCCAACCTTTAATCCTTTTCTGGCGCTGGACGCCAGAATTGGTCAGAGAACTGGCGTTGAACGCCAGTTTACGTCATCTATCCTTGAGCAAAGTATGGACTATTATATATTTCTGGAAATCCCTGGATGTCTACTTTCCAACGCAATTGGAAGCGCGCCATTTTGAGTTCTGTAGCTCCAGAAAATCCACTTTGAGTGCAGGGAGGTCAGAATCCAACAGCATCAGCAGTCCTTTTTCAGCCTGAATCAGATTTTTGCTCAGCTCCCTCAATTTCAGCCAGAAAAATACCTGAAATTATAGAAAAACACACAACTCATAGCAAAGTCCAGAAATATGAATTTTTCCTAAAAACTAATGGAAATAAACTAAAAACTAACTAAAACATACTAAAAACTATATGAAATTAACCCCAAAAAGCGTATAAAATATCCGCTCATCAGCCTCCAATTGAATTCTATCCAGGTCTGATGCAACGCAAAGACATCTGGAAGATGAAACTCTCCCCCAAAAGTTCTCTTTTTCCTTTTGTGTGCTCTCTTTGAAAGTCTCCCGGTCATGGTCAACCTTCATAAGCGTATTCTAACAAAGCCTTCAATTCATAAGCGTATTCTAACAAAGTATTCTAGAAAACTCTTCTTTGACTACAGTTCAACATCTTCCTCCTAGCGCCACCAATTTCTTCTCTAGGAATTGCTTTTTCTCTTCTTATTTTTCATTCGTGTAGCTCACATAGAGCATTGGGAGAACTCTTTTTATATGTTAGTTGTCCCAATTAGACATTAATTCTTTCTCTCTTTCAATGAAATGAATAACTCAACTTTGGGGAAAAAAAATATAATGATCAAATCCAGTTGTTTGTATAATTGTTTTTAGTAGGTAAATTGAGAATAAATAATCAAATTAGTCCCTAAAAGATCAAGCGATTTTTAAATTAGTCTCTAAATAATTTTTTAATCAAATTCATTTTTTAAAAATTTAAAATGAGTCACGTTAGTCCTTCCATTAATTATATAACTGATAGTGTCATCATTTACAAAATTAGATCAAATTAGTCCTAATTGATAAACCATAATCCCAATTTCATGTATGAATATCCACTCTATCATACATATGCAGAATCTGATCATCAACAAAATTATATGCACGGTCCACCTGTCTCAAACACCTCTGAGAGTAATCTCTAAACTACCATAAGTAGTCCACAAGACTTGCATCCAATAAAATGTATCACAAGTGGTCACCTGTGATCACCAATACCAGGATGAATGGGTGATAATTTTCAATCATCTCTTCATAACGATTCACAAGAACTCCCCCAATAGTCATGCAAGTAGTAACCATTCTCAAGGTACACTTTTGCACTCAAATAGCCATGTTACAAGAAGGATATGGGCCTTGTTCCGAGCGATAAAATTTGAAAAATTAATGTATTGTTGGAGCCACCTTTTGCACCATTGGTCCCAATTGGTGATTTTGGGGCCTAATGTGTATGGTGCGTTTGCAGGTTACTTCGTCGTTGCTGGATGGTTTGTCGACGAGGATCGTGGAGATATCGAAGGTGACATAGTTGGTGGTGGTGGTGGTTTTCTCTAAGTGTTGTTGTTCTTCGAGGATGCAGCCGTGCGAGTTGAGGTGGTGGCTGAGATTATTGAAGCCTTGTTAAGGGGTTCCGAACTTGTCGGCGCCAATGGTGCCGTGGAGGATGATGACAGTGAGAAAAAAAACATAGAAATGTGAACGGCGTCATGGTGGAAGGCATGGCGAATTTGACAAACCCTGTTGGGAGGGGTTTTTTTCTTATTGAGAGTGACTGAAAGTGTGTGGTTAAAGTAAGAGCGAGTAACGTTTTGCCAATGATATAAATTAGATTAATTTAAAATTTTTTAAAAATAAATTTAATTAAAAAAAATCATTCGAAGATTAATTTAAAAATTATAGAAAAATTATCTCGTATACCTTTTCAAATGAGTGGAATATCGTATGTCTTGTACGAATAAGTTGCCAATGCTATATTTGTCTTATAGTGAATTAGAAGAACTAAAATAACCCTACTTTTATTAATATATTCTCACAAATAACCGACTCATAAACGTAATTGTCTAGTCGAGGAGTAATGGATAAAGTAATATGTAAAAGTGAGTTTGGAGTTGTTGGATATAAACTATTTTTTTTTGGCTTGGTAGCTTATAGGTTTAAGTTTTGGGGTGCAGTCTAACCATGCTTTTTTCAGGAATTTTTTTCATTGAATAATTTATTGAAACAATTTTCCCTCCTGTTTATTATATTCAGAATTTTTAATTTATAATAAGAATATTATTACTTTTTCCAGCTATATGTAATAAGGACAATATTAAACAAGTTTCTATTTTTTTTCATGAAAATTAAACTCTAGTATAGCATGCATGTGAATATTAGTTATTATTATAGTGATTGGTTGCTACCTTTATTTGTATGATTAGCATCTTTTCCTAATTAATGATAGCTAAACTTCAAAAATATTTTATTGTGATTATAATTTTTTTTATATGTTATGGTTTTTTATCATCTATTTATGAATTATTCTTTTATATTTATTTATTTATTTGGGTATAAATATTTTTTAATATATATATATATATATATATATATATATATATATATATATAACTTAAAAATATTAATTAATGACTTAACATATTATATATTTTTAATAAATATTTTTCACTAATAATATTAACGATTCAAAATTTATTAATTATTTTTTATGAATTCTTATTTTTTGTTCTTGATTAATTTGTATGTTATTACTTAACGATTTTCACTTATGAAACTATCAACTATTTAATATTAAGATTTAGTTAATAAGAATAATGACATTAATATTTTTTTCTAAGTTTTGTTATTAATTATAATTAGAAAAGAGCCGTAAATAAATTTATTAGGAGTCGCAAATAGGTTGAAACTTATCGGACTGGCTCGCGTATCTCGAAGAAAAAAAAGATGAGTCGGACTAGAAATTTAAGTCCTCTATAATAGAAAAAACTCATCGAACCCACACTGCCTAATTCACAGATTTCGCAGGTTTCGGCAAGGTAGGACGGACTTTTGACTTTAAGATGATAATTGAATTTGGAACATTACTTTTGTGTTTGTATTTGAAATGTTTGTTCATTTTACTTTGAGTTAGTTGGACAATATTTAATTATATATTTTAGATAATGTTTGTTTTGCTTTAAACAATATTGATTTTATTATTTTGTTTTAAAAAACTTGGTTAATTATTATGTATATTAGATATTTAGAATTATAAATATTTTTTAATGTTTGTGAATTTAAAAATTATAAATTTATTGAAATACTCATGAAATTATATATTTTTTATTATAATGGTTTAATAATTTTTCAAAAAGAGAAAAAGAGCCTACCAAACCGCCATTAGGTAGGACGGAATAGAAATTTAGGACCGCTTCAATAGACGGAAAGGGGGACTAGCCCGCCAAATAGTGACCTTTTGGCGGGACAAAATGGGACAGGGTAGGCATGCCCACTTGCCACCCCTAAAATTTATTTTCTTAATGAATGTTAATTTTGTTGTGAAATTCTATATTTCATTTAAAAATGTAGCATAATTGAATCTAATTCCTACATTTTGAAATGAATTTACTTGAAAATTTTAAAATGTAAATCACATTTTTTTATAAAATTTTTTTATTAACATAATTAGTGGTGCTTACTTGAATAATTATATTTAGATTCTAATCATATTAAAGTCAACATATTTTATTATTTTATGCCTTCAAAAAATTCACAAGACTGACATGAAAATGTAACAAGTTATATATTTTATTAATAATGTACGTCAGTTATTGATCTTTTAATATTTAAAATAGTAAAAAACTTAAATATGTATGTTATTTTTTAAAAAAATTAAAAAGATACAAATTTAAAATTGACCGTAAACATAAAGATTTGTATTAAAAATAGCTTATAAATAAATTATTTTATAATTAATTTTTTAATCATAAAAATATTTATTTTAAAAAAAAGTGATAAAAAAATTTATTATAGAAAAAATTAAATCACTTTTTTTAATATCATGATTTAACATTTATGCAAATTAATGACTTATTCATCTTGGTGATATACTCGTTAACTTTTATTGAGATTGAAATATAATATTCTTATTTAGTCATATTTATGATATGTTATCATATTAGTATATTACTTTTAGTGGTAAAATTTTTATTGTTATTAAAAATAATTATTCATTTTTTTTAAATATTGATATCTAAAATTAATAAATTAAACAAATAATTTATTATCATACACTCAATTATAGTATTTAATAAATACATAACTTTTAACCCAACAAAACGGCTTCGCTTAAAAAGTTATGCATTCATCCATTCACACATCTACCTTTTATCTCACATCAGTCACATGGGTCATGGATAAAAGGGACATTGTATGCGTGTATATACTTGTCAACTATAAAATCCGAATCCGTTGCAAATTTACCGTGAACTCCTGACTTTCACGTACACTCAAAGTAGTTTATTAAAATTTTGACCGTTCATATTAATTTATGTTATATCTCTATGGTCAAAATGAGAGAAACATCACATTCCATTACGTACATTGTCATACCAGAACAGCTTCCTAAACTATAATACCTATTTTATTATCTCATCTTCTAATTATTATTATATCAAAAATCACATCCACACCCATTTTACGTATCTCAATTAGTGATAAATCCATTGAGAATTTCCGGGAACCAATTTAGAGTATTCTCCATCTTAACTTCAGTGTCTTAGGTTAGTTTCTTATTAAGAGTAATGCAAAAACGAACATCTTTACCAATTATGTATATGCATATAAGCAAAACTTGGGGTGGATAAACCACTAGTTTCTTTCATGATTAGTTCATTCAATTTTTCGATGGAATTTGGATATTCCTGTATTATTCAAATCAAATAGCTTTAACACGTTAAGAAATTATATTACAACATAAATGAACATATAATACATGTTACCAACAGCATAAAGAAAGTGCAGCTTAATCTAGCATCTTGAATTCCAATGTAGCCCAATGGTGGAGCTAGTTTTCATGCTTTCGCATCTAAGAATCTGATCCGGTGAGATTTTCTGTGGAGCTGCCTCAGCATTTTGAATCAAGACTTCTGCAACAAATATCATTTCTTCCTTCTTTGCTCTAAACCTTAATATTGTTGTGTAAGACTAAATACATGGGCAGCAAGACATGAAAAAAAGAAGTTGCTACCCCACTGTACTGCATTTTAAAATAAAGAATCAAGCAGCAATGGAAACCCCAAAATCATGCCATGGCATCTGCCTGTTTTCGAGTCAACCGAGCATATAAACCATCTTTTAGGAGAAGTTCTCTATGACTTCCAATCTGCACAGAGAGAAGTTATTGGCAGCTAGAATTCAGATTATGACAAATGGGGCATAGTGAAAACAATAAAGCCTTGCAACATAATAAGAGTTATGTCCCCACGCTATTTAACAGTCTGATTAAACTTAATGAAAAAAACAATCAGATTAAAAACTGGAAGAGAAACAATTAGGGACTGTTTGGTGTGAGTTCATATTTATATTGCTTTTTACTTTTAGACGTTTCTGAAGAAAAAAGTATAAAAATTAGTTAAACAATAAAATTCCTTTCATTGCAAATCGAATAATTCTTATTTTTATTATAGGATTTTAAAAATAGATATATTGAAAATCAAAATTGAAACCAAACAACCCTTACTGTCTTCAACTCTTCATGGTCCTGTCTAATGACCATCATTATCCAGAATAAGAACTTCGGTGAAAATCCAGTAATTTTTTTTTCTTGTTTTTTAAATAGAGAACATGTATAAACTTGTAACCCAAATTTTCATACACCATTGAAGATGACAGAAATCAAGAAAGGAGGAAACACATGAAAATATCAAGGGTACTTCAAAAGGGATTATTAAAATGTTGATAGGATAATTTAGGGCAATCAAATTAAATCAACACTTTACAAACCTCAATAACTTGACCACCATCCATTACCACAATCCTGTCAGCGGCTTGTATGGTGGAAAGCCTGTGAACCAAGTCTTATAGATCAGGAAAAAGAAAAAGAAAAAAAAAAAGAGACAGGATACTATCTAATGACAATCATAAAACCAAAGAATCTATATCACCTGTGTGCAATGACTATGACACTTCTCCTTGATGTAGAGTCACTTCTGACGGATCGAAGAACACCCTACATAGAATTGAATGCATCAGTGCCTTAATCTCTCTATTAACATTTAGTGTGTCTAATTACCAACCGGTTAATAATAGGTTCCAGAAACAACCTTGACGTTATGTTCACTCTCAGCATCCAGTGCACTGGTGGCTTCATCAAGGATCAATATTTTTGGGTCCCGAAGGATGGCTCTAGCAATAGCGATTCGCTGCTTTTGACCCCCACTTAATAGATCGTCATCGACAACTGTTTCATAACCGTTAGGAAGTGCTGTGATGAAATCATGAGCATAGGCCTCCTTTGCAGCCCATTCAACATCCTCCTGTGTTACATCGCGAGTACATCCATATCTGATGTTTGAACTAATATCCATCCGGAAGAGCTTGGGTTCCTACACAAGCAAAAACTGTTAGGTCAGAAGGAAAGAGCAATATTTATTTACTGAATTTCAACCATGTTGGAAAGACTTAAGAACCTGTCCAACATATCCTATTCTCCCTCTCCACCACATGATGTCCAAGTCTTTAATAGGAATGCCATCTACCAAAATCTGCAATAAATAAAAACTTATGTCGATAAATATTCAAATAAAAAATGTAAGCTACTAGTAAGACCCTTGTCTCACCCGCATTCAAACATAGATTCAGAACCTTCTTCTTTTTAGCCCTTTTAATGGAAAGTCAACATGTAAATGAAACCATCCAAGTCTGCGCTCAGTTTATATGAGATATACCTGGCCACTTGTCGGCTCATAGAGACGAAGCAAAAGGTTCACCAGTGTGCTTTTTCCGCTACCACTAAGACCAACCTATACCGAATCAAAAGGAAAAAGTAAATTAATCTCTTGAGCAGAGTGCAGGGAAGGAATGTATTGAAGGTGCTACAGGCAATTTCTTTCTTACAATTGCAACCACCTCACTGGGATGGACCACAAAGTTTACATGTTGCACCACAGATACCTGCCACAACGTCAGTGTGATTAATTGAGCCTGTATCACTGACAATAACTTAAACACGTGTACATGGAATGTCAAATCGAATATAACATGTTAAAATGTCACGCAAACAGAGAAGTGATGGCAGAAGAATTCAGAATTCAGGATATATGTCAATAGTAAACCATTCCATTAATTTGAGAAATTGTGTTGCATGGGATATTCGTGGAATAAATTGTCTATAATGAAGAATGATTGCATGAACACTGAGATAATATGATTCAAAATGTTCTGCCCCTTTTCCTTCATCCCTTTCACACAAAGATTTTATTTTTAAATACACTTAGTTCAAAGCTTATATAAAGCATGCATTTTTTCTAAAAGGACATAAACAGTTAAACTTCACAGCATTGTTATTTGACACCCAACTTACACTACCAAAAAGGGAAAAAGAATGCATCAACAATTTTGGAGGGAGAGCAAGCTTTTAAAAATTGCTGCATTGAAGTCAATATTTTAATTTTAGCACCATTCACAGTGTAACTGAGACATGGAGGAGTAAGAATATAAAAGTTTCTCTATAGAAACCAAATAATGATGCTAGCAATAGGAGATCTACCGTTGGCCTTGAAGGGTAGCGAAAAGATACATTTAGAAACTCAATTTGCCCCATCAACCCCTGCAACTTTACTCCTGCGAAAAAATTGTCCCCAATCTTCATTATATTTAGAATTAAATGAATGATGGAAAGTTATGCAATAACTCAACATTTCAATAATAGGAGACTTTCCTTTTCTCTTATTTTTAGATAAAACTTTTTCAATATGTAAATTACTATCACTATTTTCCACAAATTTCTTGGGTTCAGAAAATATTAATGTTTGATCCACAAGTAGTTGAAAGTTGCACATGCAGACGTAGGTACCAGCAGTCTCATACAGGTGGAAGAATGAAAAGCCTTAATATAGCTCTCACAATACTTGCCTCTTTCTGTGAATTGGCTGCTAGGTAAGAGATCCATTAAATGGAATACTTTTTCACTAGCTCCAACAGATTGCATCAAATTGGAAATATTGTCTCCCACCCACCAGGTTGAATAAATTAGCCATTCACTGTATAGTATAAACTTAGTAAGTTTCTCAGCAGTAATATGTCCAGCAAGAATAGACATCCCTCCAAACAGCACAGCGATAACCTATAAGATAAAACATTCCCATAAAAGCAGCAGTCAAGTACAAAGGTTTAGTTTAGCTAGACTTCTGAATTAAAATAAATTAATTTTTAATCAAACTTCCTTCCAATAGCAAATTAAAGGTCAAAGGTGAAAACAGGGGCAAATATCTCAAAATAGATAAGTATAGAAATTTAGAATCCTTATTATACCTGAGTTGAATGATAAAGAGCATTGAAGCTTAAATTCCAAAACCCATATGCAGCACTTTGTCGCAGGCTTATGTCAGCTAATTTCTCCAGCCACCATTTGTACCTGTCAATAGAGATGAATATAATTAGCAGAATAATGGGAATAAGCAAGTAATAAATAAATTATAATCATAATAACATCACCTTCCATGTTCTACTTCTTCTGTTCCATAAACACGGACAGTTCGAATGAGAGACAAGGTCTCTTGAGCTACCTATGATATAATAACGAGAAAATTGTTACAATAGCATTTATGAATTATAAAACGAATTACATCACAAGGCATCATATTCTACATCATTTGCAGAAGCAGTGACTTCTTGGATCAACCTTGCTGCCTTTTTCTGGTACCTATGTTGAAATATATAACAAAATTAACACCGGTGGAATAAGGAGACAAAATAAGGCAAAAAGTAGATGCCTGGGGTAAACACTGTTAGGGAATGTTAAGAGATTCCTTTGACTTTTACATATTGACATCTTCTCTAAAATGGAAATTAATTAGCCTCTATTGTGTGAACCAATTAAGAGCAAGTCATAGCATTCATGAGCAGTATGTTCTGATAGATACACTCCCTTTTTAGACATGATGCCTCTGTTAGTGCTATTTAATTTGCAATTAACACAAGAAATGGAATTGCAATTTTCTAAAGGAGATATTTGAAGAAAATCAACCAAAAACTTTACCTTCCATAATGTACCATAACTGCTCCTAACATGATGCATATCATCAACGTACTTAAACCAAGTGGCCAAGACAAAATCACCAAGTAGATTAATGAACCTGTCCCCTAACAAGATGAGAAAACTAATTTAAATCTTTTGACATGTGGGATGACTTATATGGATATTTCATCTTGCACAACTAATTCATACCTGAAGAACATTGCGCAATATCAAGTTAAGATCATTTCCAATAACCCTAGACACTTGTTGACAATCTGCCCCGAGTCTACTTGTCAAATCACCAACTGTTTCAGAGTCAAAAAATGATATATCCTACAATAAGGGCACTGCAGAATGAGTTAAACCATACACCAAGAGAAAAGATAAATAAATGAGGGCAACAAACTTATAGTGTTATTAAGTGCTGCGGCAGAACCTGAAGAATAAGGGAAGAGTATAATGTTTCTCTCATTCTCTTAACCTGCACATATTTGTAAACACATAAATCATTGTTTCAACACACACATGCACACACACACAAATCGCCATTTATATAACATATATGCAGACCAGATCTGAAAGTAAAGGCTTATCAAATTGCATAAAGATCACTGCTCAAGTACAATAGTCTTAATTTGAAAACTATACTTATTTCATTATGACCTAGCCTATTTGTATTTTTAACATAAAGCATTGAAGTCCCAAAACCCAAGTCTTGTTTACACAGTACAGAGAAACTCACCAAAATCATGTTTGCAATGCCAAAACAGCAACCTCTTATCCCACTGAAGCATAGGAAAACTACTTGTTAGCCACCATATCTCAAATGTAAAACCAAAGTTTCAAATGAACCAAACTAAAAACAACAAATGAGGGCGGAAAAGTAAATGATCTTTGCCATTCAAAATTAATTTTAGATGTAAACCAAGCATGCTCTAACTAAATCAAAACCAAAAGTTCTCTAACAAAGTTTTAACTCCTAGTTACAATAATATCTTCAATACTTACAACTGTCATCGGAATCTTAACAATGCATTACTATATTCTACTCCATAAAAGACACTAAAAGAAAGAGGAGAATGATTCATTGATTCCCCCTTTTGGTAAAGCAAAAAAAAAAAAAGCAATTTATGAGTATCAGCAAGTAGAAAGGGAGATTAGACCATACAAGATTTTGACCTGCATATTCCCGAGATCACACACAACAGAACCAAAAGCCGCACATTCTGGTGAAAAACCGCAATCTCCGCGCTCTGCGCCGAGAAAATCGACGCCGTCAAGAAATGCGGTATTGAAATCTCAGAAACCTGAAAGAAAGCAAAAAAAAAGTCATACAACAAATTCTCGAAAAATCAAATGTTCCAAAAAGCAGCAAAAGAAGAATGGGCAGACGCACCGCCGCGAAAATGAGAGCGGTGAAGGCGGCGAAGATGATCCAGCGGTCACGCGCGACGAGGTGCCACATCTTGCCGAGTGCGCGCCAGACAGAAACCGGCTGAGCCAGTAGCTCGATTTCGATGTCGTCGTCGAAGTTCCACCAGGATCCACCAGGGAGAATGGAAGGGAGGAAGCGGAGCCAGGTTCGGAGCGTTTGGAGGAGAAGGAACTCATCCCGAGTAGGAGAAGTTGATTCTTCGTTTCTGGAATGTTCTGGAATGTCCTCAAGGGAAACACCGTTGATGGAGGAAGAGGAAGAAGCAGAATATTTAGGGAGAATGCGCCTGGAACGGAGAGAGGGTGGGGTTGTTAAGGTGTTGGGAGCGAAACCGAAGCGCTTTCTAGAAAGTGTGATGAGAGTTTTATTACTGTGTGGGATGAGAGGGAGTAGGGGAGGTTGTGAAGCTGAGAGTAGAAGAGGCATGGTGGTGGTGGTGGTGGTGGTGGTGGTGGTGGAGTAGCAGAGAAGAGAACATAGGAGAGAGATGAAGAGTTTTCAGTTTTGGGGATAAAGTTACGAGTTTGAACGTGCGAGGGTGTGGTTCATGTGTGTCAGTGAGAAGAAAAAGAGAGCTGCGGTTCCGGTTGAACCTTGAGTTTGCTAGGCTCTCCTTTCACCTACCATAAAATCCATGCAATTATACGACATCGTTTTCTGTTCCAGAAAGCCAGAATTGCCTTCCACGTGCAAAATAGTGTTGCACATTTACACACCCACCTGATGCTTCTTAACTCTTAAATAGGAGAATTTTCGAAGTGTCCAATCTAATCCATAAATATTATTTATTTTCATTTATAATGTTTGAAAAATATATTAAAAATATTGTTTTAGTATAGCTATGAAGTATTCTTGTATAGTTAATAGTTCGTTCACTTTGAAATGTTCTTTGGATTTTTCGAATTGGATGAGTTATATTTCGATTGAAGAAGAATATGAAGCATAAATACCTGCAAAAGACATCCCATAATCAAATAAGACTAAAAATTAGAATTTTTTCACATATTTTTTTAGTGAAAAATTTACTCTCTTTTATATAAATATTATAAGAAAGTAATAGTTGATCTGTTAGAATAAGATATAAAAATTGCAAATAATAATCGAATTATAATTTTTTTTTTGTACGATAAAAATCGAATTATAAGGCAGTTATACTCGAGTTGTAACGGACAAATCATATATATAATAAACAATACTTAATTTTGTTTTGGATTCGTATTAAATATGTTTTGGATATATGCAACTATTTTAAGACCATGCAACTGATGCAAGTTTTGAACTCCTTAGCTTGTAATAATAGTAGTTTTGACATAATCAGTAATGCCTGTATGTGTGAGTTCTGTACGTACTCTATCTATGCATGTTTTATTTGTTTTTAAGTTGGTCTTTAATTTATGGTACTCAATTACGACATTGTTGCTTTGACTTCCTTGCACTTTTTATTTTTTATATTAGGTTGAGAATGGTGTTTTTTTTAGATTATGGATTGTTGAGATATTATTCTTAAATGTGACACCGATTAATTTAAAAAACCGAAATTAAATCTTTCGAGTTGTAAGAGATATAAAAATCGAATCTTCGATTTGTGAAATAAAAATCAAACCCTCTAATTTTTAAAATACAAAATCAAACCTTTTAATTTCTATTTCAAAAGAGTTAAAAAATTTAAGATATAAAAATCAGATTCAATAATTTCTGTACCTTTTACATTTTTTTTAAAAACACTTAAAATTATCATATTAAAAAATATCCCCCATCTCACGTCCACCAAAAAATAAATTAGCCCCTTGCTTGCCCCCTTAGATTCATCTCTTAAAGGAGTGCACACAATGACTAACTAGTAGCTACAAAAAAAATATTCAACGAATCACTACTCAATGTGAAAAAATACAAATCTGGGTGTCACATTGATGATACAATGATACCATATGAAGTTATGAACTGCAGCCGTGCACACTTAATGTTTTAATTGCCCTTTAAAACTCCGAAAAATCAAACAAATGAACAGCTCTAGTTACAAAAAAAAGATTCATGATATTTTTGTTTCGGATCAAGCTCAAATTTGTAAACTGAAAAAGTGAAAGTCCAATATCCTTAAATCAAAATAATAAAATTTATATATGATAAAAATTATAAATTTAATAATAATTAATATTTTATTTTATTAGGCTCAAGAATTTCAATATGGGAAGGAAAGTGGTGATTGGGCTAGAAATAGAGAAACATTGTGTTTTACCCAATGGTGGACGTCTGGAGTGCATGATCAACACGCAGGGGGCGTGTTGACTGCTACACGTGGGGAGCGTGATGATGACGTGGCGCAGCTTGAGTGGTACACGGGGGCATCACGTGGGGGCGTGCTGGCATACCACGTGGGGGCGTGATGATGACGTGGCGGATCTTGAGTGGAACACAGGGGCATCACATGGGGGCGTGCTGACGTAGCACGTGGGGGCGTGATGAGTCAGCACGCAGGGGCGTCCTGACACGTGGCAATACGTGATTGGCCTGAGGCAATCAAAACGTGGGGGGCGTGGTGAATGCTACACTCTCTATATAAGGCAGTGCTCGGGTCCATTTTTATTCTGAGGAAGTGTGTGAGTGATCTTTGAGTGTGTTTCTGGTGTAATGGAAGGTACCACAAACTTGGTAGTATATCGCGACGGTGAGATAATACGTAATACTCATGAGGGAGTGAGGTTTGTGTGCCAGAATCCGTTTTCCTTTGTAGTTCCATGCACCATGATGTTTATGGAACTTCAGAATAGTCTCTGTCAAAGCATGGAGAATGGTACGTTAATGAGAGTGAGCAGAATTCTGTACCGGAATCCGGTTGTAGTTTTTGGTGGTCTGATACAGTTTGATACCATGCCAATCACTGACGAAGTGACTATGCATAATATGTTTCAAATTCACCGGCAGACTCAGATGCGACAACCACAGATTGAGCTGTATGTTGAGTTTGAAACCGTAGAGGCGGAAGGGATTCAAAATGATTTAGAGGTGGAGGATGATAGAGCAGCAGTGTACGAGAGAATGAATAGTGACAGTGAAGAGGATTTCGAAACCACTTATGAAGCCGGCGACGAAGACGAGGATGGTGATGTGGGAGTTGAGACAGTAGTGGATAATGTAGTGGTTCACCCCTCGATCAGTCAACCGATGAACGTGCCACCTTTTATGCGTGAGTTGGATCTCGACGCCATGCATGCACCGGAGTTTCCGGAATATTCAAACATAAGTACGTGATGACCGAATAATATGTTTTCTTTAATTTATACTTTGGATTGATTAATAAATGATGATGGGCACTTTCTGTAGGCGTTGCTGATCCCAAGGACGGAGAGTTCCGAATTGGAATGGAATACAGTTCTAGAAAGTCGGTCGTGGCATCAATTAAAAGTTACACTATCGCTAGAGGAGTTGACTACGGCGTGTATGAGTCTAAGCCACAGACGTTCTATGCAAAATGCAAGATGTATGGGCGTGGGTGCGACTGGCTTATCCGAGCCAGCTTGATACGGAAAAAAGGTTGTTGGGAGATACGCAGATACAACGGTAGGCACATGTGCACAATGGGAGTGATTTCACAGGATCATTCCAAGTTGGACTCGGATACAGTTGCTGAGGCTATAAGGCCATTGGTCGAGACTGACCCGTCCATCAAGGTGAAATCTATAATAGCCGAAGTCCAGTCAAGGTTCAACTATACCATCAGTTATCGAAAGGCTTGGTTGGCAAAGCAGAAGTCCATAGCGAAAGTTTTCGGTGATTGGGAGGAGAGTTTCCAAGCCTTGCCATGGTGGCTCTCGGTTATGGTTCAGAAGATGTCTGGGTTAGTTGTCCAGATAGAAACACGCCCACTGTACAATGGAAATGAAGAGGCGCAAAGGGTAAAAATACTTCATCGTGTATTTTGGAGTTTCAATCCATGCATTAGGGCATTTAGGCATTGCAAGCCCCTAGTTAAGGTTGACGGAACACACCTATATGGAAAGTACAAAGGTACACTTCTGGTCGCTGTTGCACAGGATGGGAACCAGAACATTGTGCCTATCGCTTTTGCCTTGGTGGAAGGGGAGACAGCTGATGCGTGGCACTTCTTTCTCAGGAATCTATGAATGTATGTTGTCAGAAAAGATGGTGTGGGTATGATCTCAGACCGGCATGAGTCAATTAGGGCAGCAGTGAATCGTTTCGGAGGTGACTGGCAACCTCCAAGAGCATGGTGGATGTTTTGAATAAGGCACATCGGCAGCAACTTCCTACGAACATTCAAAGTCTCTCACTTGCAAAAGCTTGTGGTCAACATTGGGTATTCAAGAATGGTGGAGGAGTATAACATCAACTATAAGAGGTTGGAAGAGCGAGGCGATGCATATGCTAGGTGGTGCGATGCTATTGCACTTAGACATTGGGTATTGGCATTCGACGAGGGACATCGATGGGGCCATATGACGACGAACCTTATCGAGTGCATTAACTCAGTGTTGAAGGGTGCCCGTAATCTACCTGTGTTGGCACTAGTCCGAGCAACATATTATCGGTTAAATGAACTTTTTACGTGGAAGAGTGCTGAGAGTCACGAACGCAAACGTGCTGGATTTACCTATTCCGTATTCGCACAACAGTGGATAGAGGCAAGTATGCAACAGGCTGGAAATATAGTTGTGCACCGTTTTGACAGACGGAATGAAGTATTTGAGGTGCGCAAAATGACTAGCAGAAAGGTGTTAGTCGTTGATCTTGCGCGACGTACGTGCGACTGTGGGCACTTTCAGGTGGAACGAATACCATGTCGCCGTGTTATTGCTTGCTGTGCTAACCAGCGAATCGATTGGCAGCTGTATGTGCATGACGTGTACAAGATGACAGAGGTCCGTAAGGTATATAGATTCGAGTTCACACCGTTAGGTGATGCCGAGACATGGCCTGCATATGAGGGACCCACATTGGTTGCTAATCCCACCTTGAGATGAACGTCGAAAGGTCGCCCAAAATTGACCAGATACTTGAATGAAATGGACTCACGCGACATGCGTGGTCCTCGGATATGCCGTCTCTGTGGTGCTTAGGGTCATAGTCGGAGTCGATATCCTCAGCGTGCTAGACCGAGTGGTGGGGGGAATGACTTTTATTTTCATTGTGTTTGTATTTCTGAATTTGCATTTTTATAATAGATTTTCTTTTTTTATCTTAGTCTTGTTTGTATTTTTAAATTTGAGATTATCCATTGATGTTTAACACCATGATAATGTTAACATTTACGGCCTTACTGAAGCAAATATACAAATTTTTAACTACGAATAACATCGGCCAACATACAGAATATTAAATACGAATTACATTAAACCCTAGGATGAAATCTAAAAACCCCGACCCGATGCTCACTTCCTACGAGCCATCCAGTTCAGTGCCTTACCCATCATGCCCTGACCTGGCCGCAACGGAGTATAACTATCAGGCGGATTTTGCTTCGTCCGTATGTCATATGGGTGACCTGGAACAGAGTCATCCACACCTGCAGCGGCCGACCGGCCCGCCTCTTCCGGAGGTGCCGACCCACCCGCATCTGCCGGAGGGGCCGACCCACCTGCCTCTGCTGGAGCGGATGCACCGGGGTTGTACTCGTCAACAACTGTGTATGTCCGCCAAAGGAATCCACTATCACATGACGCACCCTCTGACGTGTGGTCGGAAGCAGGACGCCGCAAACCATGGCTCATACCGACTGATGCCCCACGTGGATCAGCTGAGACTGGCGGTGAATGCATAGCACTAAAATCTGACCAACCACCCAAACTAGCGTTGGCCCAATCATGACCACCGACGGAGAAGTCAAACCAATCATGACTGGCTGGAGTCGTCAGTATCGGATGACACAACTGGCTGGCT
This sequence comes from Arachis hypogaea, assembly GCF_003086295.3. Classification (NCBI taxonomy): domain Eukaryota; kingdom Viridiplantae; phylum Streptophyta; class Magnoliopsida; order Fabales; family Fabaceae; genus Arachis; species Arachis hypogaea. The sequence goes on from NC_092050.1 coordinate 22,454,987, forward strand.
GGCCCGGGTGCCTGTGCTGAGAGTGCTGGGAATGGTGGCTATGCTGGGAATGGTGGCTGTGCTGAGAGTGGTTGCTATGCTGAGCGTGATGAGAGTGGTGGCTGGACGCATTGTGATGACTGTGATGGCTACCATGGCTCTGGTCTTGTGGCTGTGGTACATAATAAGGAATCGGCTCAAACACTGCATGCTGAGGTGGGACCTGAGGTGCAGGTGCTAAGGTGCTGCTGGGCCCTGAGGAACATACGCCGATAATCTCAGCATATGTCCGAATGAGCGCACGTACCAATCCCGATACTTCGAGGTCGGTATAAAGTCCCAAGTCGGAAAGGGGTGCAGATCCCGCAGTCGAGTGTTTCGCCTGTTGCCCCCACTCCGCTACGGTATGATCATTCCTTCGTACGGTCGCCACTCAAACTGCCACATATAATTCGTATGTCATAACCCTAACATTAATGTCTGGAACTAGGATTCATTAGAACCATAAATATTTACCTTCTGCATGTAGTCTATATCATGCCTAAATGTCACAACGGTCTTCTCTAACCACGCTGTGCTCCGTTCCGAATGACTCCACCTGAAACATGATACAGTGAAAAAATTTACATAAGTAACCGTAATTGAAACATGCATAGTGAATATAATCTCCGACAAGAACCATAAATATTTACCTCATGGCAACTGGTATCTCAGCAGGTGGAAGGATATGTCTCGGTACGGGCGCAATACACGGCATTCGCTCCCATGCCCAAACAAACAACAGATTAAGAGGGTCATCCATCTCCTTCGTATCATATCGTGATGCACGGCATAGTGCTCTGTAAAGATGTGCGAGACATGCTGAACCCCAACTATAAGTATGGATCCGCTCGAAATCGCGAAGCAACGGTAGATACTTCGCATGGGCGTATGCGGTCGACTTATCTGTGAATAGGGTCGACCCTAACATACAGAAAATCTGACATCTCACGTATCTCTTTATGGACTCTTCAGTGTCCAACGGCTCCGCATCTCTGTTACGTTGAACCCAATCAAGCTTTATATAAGATTTCGAATTACGACTGAGTACTGGTTCACGTCCGAATATTGCCATGCTCTGACTCTGAACGAAATCACTACTACTATCAGTCCATCCACTCACAGGCTCTCAATCAATGAGTAAGCCAAATATATGTGAGACATCTTTCAATGTCACTGTAACCTCACCCACCGGCAACACAAAAGTGTGAGTCTCTGGCCTCTACCTTTCAACCAGAGCAGCTAACAATGGGTGAAATCCTCTTATCATCCCAATCCTAGATACGTGGTAGAATCCCGTGGCGCGTAAGTAGTTTTTGACCCCCGGGTTCCAACTCTGTGGCGAATCTAGTTTACGCACCAACAAATTTCTGTTAGACTGCATCAACAAAAATATATTTGTTATATTAGTTATAAATATTCATTTATTAATAAACAAATATTAGCATATCTATTTATATGTGATCACTTTATTTAATAATATTATTTACATATTTATTTATTTTAATATTTTATTTGTTAAAATAATTAACGTGCAGTGCATTACCAGTACCATAGTTAAAATAATTTTTTTCCGTGCATCAAAAGCATATATTTCTCTAATATTATTAATAACAACGTATATATTTTTCTAATATTTATTTATTACTTTAACATTTATATATTAAAATTTTGAATATGTTCAACATACATATTTATTTATTTTACAGAATATATATTTTATTTTACTATAGTATTATTTTATATTTTTATCATAGAAAAATATATATTTTTTAAAAATTTTTAGTATATTGTATCGTATAATGTATATTTTATTTTAGTATTTTTATAACATAAAATTAATTCAAAATTAACAAAAAAATTATATTTTAACATGTTAAATAACAAAAAATAACAAAAATTTAAATACACAATAAAAATATAATTTAACAACTTACATAAATTGGATGATCCAAATAATTTATAATATGTTCCTCCAGAGCATTATAATTACGAACCATTTTTTAAAATAAATACAAAATATTTTTTTCTGCCTATTTTCCCACCATTTCTCCTTGTGGAGCAGCAACACCCTTCCCCTCTTAGTTGAATCGCAACCCCCCTTCCCCTCTGCTTCACACACTAATGCTTTTCTTCCCTCTCACTAACACACTTTCTATATATTGCAGTTGGGGGAGGCTCTTTATATAGAGCAACTTAGACCACGCTTGCTGTTTACCGGGGTGAGACCTGTCCCCTGCATGGCAGCAGCTGCAACACGCCCCCCCTGTGGTGCAGGCACATTGGGACTCTGCGACGTCAGCTCCACCACGCCCCTGCGTTGTACCAGATCCTTGCATGCGCGCCGCGTCACCACGCTCCCGGCGTGCTACTGAGGTGCTGACACGCTGCTGAAGAGCAGGGACACCACGTCCCCTGCGTGTTGACCGGAAGCTCCACCGCCCGGTAAATCACCCCACCTCCCAATATCTTCCGAAAACACCAACTTCTTTCCTATAACAAAAATAATTTCTGTATTTTATTACTTTATAATGTTTTTTTTTTCATTTTAAGTGATTTTGTCCTTTTGTATCAGTCAAGTGGATTGCATAGAACTGCAAAGTTTGCAACTAACTTGCTTATTCACTTACGAAAACTTTCATATCCATTCTTTATTTATTTATTTTTTGTAACTTTGTAAGTAATGCAAAGTCCACATAATTCTTATTCAGGTGAATCAAGCCACTTTTTTATTTTGAAATGGATGAGAGGACGTTCAATTTGCATAATAATAATTTTTTAAAAAAATTGCTCCATATTAAAAAGCACCAACCTTTCTAATAAAAGTGCATATCACACCATTTCAATTCATAAAAAAATAGCCTAATCAAGTAATTGATGTAAATATTAATAACGGTCAAAATATGAATTAAAAGTTAATCTTTAAAGTAGTCAATAAAATTAGATTCGATGTTCATAATGGTTCCTGAAATTAATAGTTTTTCAAATTCATTTCTGCAAATTGTACTCTAGAATTTAAATTCATCTTTTAGATAATTTCTATGCAAATAGCACCATCAAAAAACTAGTCTGGACTCTATTGTGACACATTATAGATGATGTGGCAGGAGAAATTTCTTGAGAGCAAATTGGTCCATACGTGAAATTTAAAAATCCTAATCCCCAATTGATTACACCATCTCCAGACCTTCTGTACTCATGTCCTCTGCTGGATTCAAGAATCTCCAAAGTGAAACGAGATGGCTAACGCGAGTGACATAGCTGGGAGCTTGACTAATTCTCGCTCCAATGAAAGTGTTGGTAGGAGAACTGCTAGAAACAGAGATTCGTGTTTGCCAGAATAGTGTAGGTGTGGGGGACGATCGGTTCTAAGATGGTCAGGAGATCAAAGGCCCTTCTTCGGTTGCCAAACTACAATGTAAGTGGTTGCTCTTGTTTGCTATGTTCTAGATATAATTATGGCTTATTTACTTCCAAATTCTCTTGAATGTGGGTGTAGATTGTAGGTAAGAGGTGGTGTAGGTTGTTCCTATGAGCAGATAAAGTTCAAGAAGAAGATGTGATAACAGTTAATGGTAGAGTAAGTCCTTTAAATGACAATAAAAAATAGAAGATGAAGATTGCTTGAAAGCTTGGAAGCCTAAAGTCTGAAGTTAGGGTTTTAGAAATGGGTGGGGCTATGTTGTTTGTATGTATGTTACTGATTATTGTGGTTGTTTTGTTTTTCAAGTGGGATAAGTAATTTGGACAATTGTATCTTGCTAAAAACAAATGAGATGTGCATATGCACATTGTATTACTATACATTTTTTTAGCTTTCAAAGAAACAAAAATTGATAGCATTTTACATATTTTCGTATTTTAGGACAAAATAAAACAAAATCAATTCAAAAGAGTTATAATTGATATTCATTGCATAAAAAGACTTCGCCAAAAGTGTTGTATATGTCAAGGTTCCAAAAATAAAACCTTTATTGAGCTTAAAAAAGTTTATCCTAATTAAGAAAGCATTTAAAGCAAGTATTCTAAACAAAACAGAGAGACAAAGACACCAATTATTTTCTATACATAATATTCTATGTCATTATTTGTTGGTTCTGGGTGGCTTGAATTTAGGAGTAGGCACAAATCTCATGTAGTTGACAAGCCTTGAAACAATTCTCTATGTTGCTTTTTGCATGGGACTTGGTGTGGTAGTTGCAGGTAGGGTGTTAGCTAGTGTGGTAGTTGTAGGTGGGTTGCTTGCTGATGGAGTGCTTGTGGCTTTGGATAACTTCCTTTTAGGAGGGAGCTTTATTAGCCAAGCTGGAGCGAAAGATACCTATGTAAGAAACATGTTAAATGATTAATAAAATTCATAAGAGTGTGGATATAATAAAATCTATACAAGCTACATTTGCAAACTTATTGAGAGTCATCGGTTTCTGACAAAATAAGTTGACTAAGTTGAAGCTGTATTTCAAGTTGAGGCAGTGGACTAAGTATGGCATCACCACCATCTACAGCAGTAGTTGAAGTAGAATTATTGGCCTAATTTTCATCAACATCAATACCAGTATCAGCTACAGCAACTGCAGTTGCTGCTTTTTCATCAACAACTCTCTTGCCACAATATCTTTTGGTGTGTTCTGCTTCACCAAAGTAGTAACAATGGCATTTTTTATAAGTTCTTTTCAACTTGGTCTTCTGCTTCTTACTACCACTTGGCTCATCATCAGCATCCTTTCTTGTTTTTTCCTTAATTGGCCTTGGTTTCTTTCTGAATGGTTGAGGTATGTTATAAGGTGATCTTTTTTTATAGTGCTTGGCATAGAAATGGGTTTATATGGAAGGCATATGTATCATTATATGCTTCCATAGTTAACCACTTGTGATAGAATTGATCTGATTTTTTGTCAGCTATTGCCAATGCAGCACATGCGTGCACCCATGGCATCCCTGCACAAAAAATCTCTATCAATAAACAACTAATGCTAGATAGTAGACATAATTAAATAGATAAACTTAAATGAATGAAATTATACCACTTAGCTGCCAAAAATTACATGTGTACAACCTCTTTTTCAAGTCCACAACAATGTTGATTGGCCAGTCGTAGACTTCAAACTTCTCATAATGTGTGTTACCAGACCACATAGGCACCCAATTTTTGGATTCTTTCCTTTTTTTTTCAACCTACTACACTGGATGGGACGAAGGTAGGATCCCAACATGAGCATTAGACTTCACCTTGTTCCTGGCTATAGACCTTATAGCATACAACCTAACTTCCTCCAACAGTGTGATAATGGGCTTGGCTTTGGCTTCTTTGATCCTAGCGTTGAAAATTTTGTAGGCATTATTGCAAATGTTGTCAATTTTAGAAAAATTACTGAAGAAGGCCCTACTCCATGAATCCATTGGCCACTTGCTCAGATATGTCCACGCATCCTTATTAACTCTCTATATTTTTTTATCCTTCAATGAACCCTTCTTGGATAGTACACCTTGCACACTCCTATAGCAACTCTCTAAGCTCATTGTCCTTCCATTACTTGTTGAAGTTCCTTCATAAATAGCAAACATAGAATTTGTGATAGACATCAGGGAACACCTCCCAAATTGCAAGAATGAGGCCCTGAAAATAAAATGAAATAAAATTAACCTTAGCTAAAAGTTTTCTCCCGAGCCTCAATGTAATTCCCAAAGTTATATAAGTGATAGCAAATTGGTCCCCAAAGTTATATAAGTGATAGCAAATTGGTCCCCAAAATTATATAGGTGACAGCAAATTGGCCCTTTTTTAGTGTAAACAAATAGTCGAGATAGTCCTTGTGGCACTTCTCTTAGTTAAAACAAAGAAAAACATTGCAGCGGTATAAAGGCCACAAGAATAAGAATAATAATTGTAGTTAATGAACATCTCAATGAACATCATATGTAAAGTTCAAGTCAATGAACAACTAGTGTTAATTAACAACTGCAACAACTACCATAAATAATCTCTATTAACAACTACAAAAAATCACAACAGCTGCAACAACTACCATAACTAATCTTTATTAACAACTTTAACAAATCACAACAGCTACAATAACTATCATAAATAATGATAATTAACAACTACAAACATCACAACAGCTATAATAACTACCATAACTACAAAAAATACCATGATTACAATAAATCACAACATCTACAATAAATCACAACTATAATAACTACCATAACTAATTTTAATTAACAACTACAATTATCACAATAGCTATTTATGGATTAATAGATTCATCATAGGTTAGTTACCATGTCAATTAACAATAATACCTTTTGCATGTCTGAGATAAAATACCAACCATGCTCTTTATAATGACCCAAGTATTCATGAAGCAGTTCCATGAATCACTTCTAGTTGTCCTTGTTTTCAATAGAAACAATAGCATAAGCAATCACATTTTACATCTTAACCAATAGCAGATAGAATTTGACCAACATGCTGTGTTTTCAGAAATGCTCCATCCATGCCTATAAGTGGCCTGCAACCAGCCTTAAACCCTCTTTTACATTCTTTAAGATAAATATACATCTTCTCAAATATTATATTTTCATCAGAATTAGGATGAAGCGTGACACCAATCTAGACATCGGAGCCATGATTACTCTTGATCAATGTCAATCTGTAATCCTTAACCATTCCATTCGGGCAGCAGCATCGCCATATACTATGGCCCTTGCATTCCCTAAAGCCCTTGTTAGTGAGGACTTGTTAAGGTCCAACTCACAGTTGCTCTTGAAAGTACTATGCAACCTCAAAATACTTCATATTAGGATATTTCCTCAGTTTTCTCACCAATCTACAAGCTAGTCATTTCTTGTTAGCCAATATATTTTCAGTCTCCCTTGGGCATCTATGATCATCCATAAAGGTCTTGATCTGCTAATAATTACCCTCAAATAGGGGTGGCAAGCAGAGAAGCCCGCTCCACCCCGCCAAAAGCCCGCCTTTGGTGGGCAGCCCCGCCCCGCTTGCCTAGTACGACAGTCCTAAAATCTCACCCCGCCCCGCCTAATTGCGGGCTGGCGGGCTAAGCCTGCCAAATCTCTTCTTTTTTTATTATTAACTATTAAATAATATATATAATTTTACAATCATTTTAATATATTTATAATTTATAAAAGCATAAAAAAATTATAATTTTTATATTCACAAACATTAAAGTCATTGTAATTATAAATATCTAATAAAAATAATTATAAACCAAGTTTTCATCCAAAACATAATTATAAATATTGTCTCCAAAGCAAAATAAACATAATCCAAAACATAATTATAAATATTGTCTCCAAAGCAAAATAAACATAATCCAAAACACTCAATTTTCATCTTCATTCTCTTGTAAGTTGGGTTGGGAGAAGTTGGATTTTGACAAAAAATTGCAAAAATATTCCCTTGCCAAAAAATCACTAAGCCCGGCAGGGAAGCCTGTCCCGCCTTGCCAAATCCCGTGGGTTAAGCGGTGCGGGTTAAACAAAATTTTGCTATTTGGCGGTCCCAAATTTCCAGCCTGACCCGTCTTTTTTGGCGGATTACGCGGATCAGCCCGACGGATTTAGGCCCGTTTGCCGCTCCTACCCTCAACGTCTCTGGAAGCATACACAACCCAACCACATTCCTCCAGCTTACACACTGACACTATCATTCTTCTTAAACCAAATTTGTCTTCCCTCTTGAATACAATACTCACTAACAACCTCCTTGAATTCCATTTTCATGTTAAATTTCATTTCTACCTCAAGTTTCTGATCTCCAAACCTTTCTCCTTCTCTAAACACCAGAAAGACCTTATCTAAATCAACCTCATCCAATACATCTTCAGAGTTTGGAAGAGTCTTCATTTCCTTCGAATGTCATGAATCTCCACCATCAGATTCATCATAAGCTCCATCTTGAGCTTCAGAATATGGTGTCATATCACCAAAAAATAGTTCATCATCTTTAGAGTCTGAGTCTGCACACACCATACCATCATCCTCAACCATAATTACTCTTCTCTCTTGCATTAGCTTGGAAGTTGCTGCAGTCCTCAACTTAACTTGAGGGAGCTTTCCTGTTGACTTCTTCACAGCCACTTCTTCTTCTTCAGTAGAGTCTTCTTTGTCATAACCAGGCTTATATGGTTCATCCTCCACACTATCATAACTATCATGACTATCTGTTGAGTCATCTGAACTAGATAGTGTCACTGTCATAGTTTCGGACTCTTTTCCCTTAGCATATGATATTCTGATAGTGTTAATAGAAGCTGCTCTTGTTAAAGGCCTCCTAGCATGTGTTGTTGCAATTTTGCCTCTTTGGGAACCTTTTTTTTGGTAGATCACACTCCTTAAACACTGTATGTTTGGGCCTGGTTACAGATTTTGCAGTGGACTAGACATTTATTTTTGGTGGTGGGTGGGGCTTACTACTACCTTTTGCAATGGGTTGCGTCTTTGCTTTTGGACCTGGACTGAATTTACTATTTGGTTTTGTTGTGTGGATTGATTTTAGGGTGGACAAGACATTTTAAGAATTAGCTAACTTTGTAGTGGTGCTAGCAGTGTGACATGGTTCTGGATTTGGGGTTGATGATGTTGTGGGGATTGTTTTGGTGGTGACATTAGTAATGAGGTTTGGCTGGAAAAAACGGTCTTTTAAATTTTCTCCTACAGTAGCATTATCCTCTAACACAATCAATTCTTTGCCTTTAGATACTGCTTCTTCTTCCACATTAAACACAGATTCAGGCATTCCATGCTCATAATAACACATAGACAACTCTCTTGTTCCTTTGAGTATGATAATACATCTTCATGAGCTCTTTATCATGTGATATAGTTCAGAGACTAGTCTTCAAAAGTCTATTAGGAGCCAACAACCAACATTGAGTCACCTTGTCATACCTAAGTTGCTTGTGGTAGTCTCGGATTAAGAAGACATCGAGTGTGTCTACATCAAGTCGTTGCATATTTGAAATTTGTCCACTACTGTAGGACACACTTCCATCCTGCTCTGTGGTAAATAACCCTCCATGGTGATATATGATGGTAATAAAAAGCTCATCCATCTGAAAATAAAAAAGATAAACACCTAACTTCAACACTAATATCATTAAACCATAAACCACATTCCACTAAAATGTTAGAATCAAACTATAACAATAATGAAATAGATATCAAATATAACAAACAACTCTTGATCAACGAAAAATTTTATCATGATCACTAACAAAATTAGTTCCAATTAAACCCTAACAAAAACAGCATAACATCAACATGCATACCCACATAATCAACGATAAATAATTCTATTTAACTATTAAAAGAAATCACATTAACAACATTTAAGTAAAACAAAGCATTTCTTATTCTACTTTCTCTTTTTTTTTCTTGCCTCTAATAGAGAAATCAGTCTTCATCACACACTCTCTGAATGATGACGACGATGAAGCTGACCCTCGAGTGCAGTGTGTTTTTAGAGGGAATCGCTGTAAAGACACGATTCACACCATTGCCATTAAGGGTTAAATGGAAGAAGAAAGGATTTTGTTTCTGTTTTGAGAGGGAAAGAAAATGTTGATTTAACTTTGAAGGAGAGACTATTGTATATAGTGTGAAACGATGTTGCATAGCAAACGTTTACTTGCCAATACACATACGGTGTCGTTTAGGGTTTGCAAACGTGTCAAAATAGAGTCTATGTCAGCTTTTCGATGATGTCACTTGGACAGAAATGTCCTGAAGGATGAATTTGAGTCTCAAAGTACAATTTTGAGGATGAATTTGAGGAATTATTAATTTTAGGGACTACTTTAAACTCTGAGTGCAATTTCTAATACCACTTGAAAGCTTAATTCTCGAATTGAGAAAATCTAACACATTAGACAAACACACACGTAATCTTTTTTTTTTCTCTCTCTCCTTATTTTTTGTGAAAAAACATGGCTTAATTTTATATATTGGTCTAATATTTCATTAGAAACATGTGTGCAGTGGCTACTGCCAATTCTTTTTTTTTTGTCAGAGAACTAGACCAAAACCTGGCCCAGACCTAATACAATACAAAAACTCAAAGCCCCCAACCTTTGACCAAAAAAAAAAAAAAAAAAAGCCCCCAACCCGACCCGAAAATCAAACATACGTTTCCTTCTTCATTTTTTGACGAAACTAGACTCTTCATCTTCCATTACAGCAAGTTTTCCTCAACAAGCCAAGCAGATGAACTGCAGCATCTCGACGCGGAAGAGCACCAAATCGACGGAAGTATCTTCGACGCTCAAAGCTCCAAAATCAATGGACGCAGTTATCGAACCGTCGGTTGTATCTTCGTCTTCGTCGGCAGCATCTTCATCTCCATCGACATCCTCATCGTCTTCATCCCTGCCGAACTTTGGTGGTCCTTGAAGTTTCGAATCGTTCGCTTCTTTGAAGGCATATAATGGGTTTTTTTTTTTTGGTCAAGCGGCATATAATGGGTATTTTTTTATAATGATTATTAATGAAGGCATATAATGGGCTTATAAGGGCCCGGGGTATATAAAAGGCATATAATGGGCTTATAGGGTCCGGGGTAAGCTGGCCCAATAAAGTATGGAAACAGCCCAACAACAAGGGCCACGTTGGCCACATTATAAAACCCTAGGAGCCCATGCGAGGACTCAAACCCTAACCCTATTTATAAATCTGCAGAACTGAAAAAACCTTCACTTTTGTTCATCCCCCCACCAGATCCACGCCGTGATTCGTGATACCTAGTTGTGGAAGGAAGATGAAGGTCATCGCCGCCTACCTCCTCGCCGTCCTCGGTGGCAATGCCGCTCCTTCCGCCGCCGATCTCAAGGGCATTCTCAGCTCCGGTAGCCTTTTTATCTAATTAATCCTATTTTATTTCAATACATTTCTATTTTGCTTCGAAGTTAGTTGATATGTGGAGAATTTTGACCTTAGTATTGTAAATTATGACATGTATGTTTTGTTCAGTTGGAGCTGAAGCAGATGATGACAGCATAACGCTCCTTTTATCTGAAGTTAAAGGCAAAGACATAACAGAGGTTATTGCCGCCGGAAGGGAAAAGCTTGCGTCGGTGCCTGCTGGTGGTGGTGGTGCTGTTGCCGTTGCCGCTGCTCCTAGCGGTGGTGCTGCTGCTCCCGCAGCCGCCGAGGCAAAGAAGGAGGAGAAGGTCGAAGAGAAGGAGGAATCAGATGATGTAAGAAGATTCAACTATTATTATTATTATTATTATTATTTAATTACTTTGGTTTTTCAAAATGATCTGATTATTTGGTTTTGGATTTGTTTGTCTTGCAGGATATGGGATTCAGTCTCTTTGATTAAGTGGTAGGTTGTTCAAACTAGAGCTTCTAAGTTTTGTCTCTTATTTTTGGGTTAATTGTAGTGATCTATGTGTTTGAAAGGATTTGGTTTTATATTTTTATTGACTTTTTATTGATGTTATGGAACTTCAATTTGGTAAACACAGTTGAGTTTATTTCTTGGTTTAGCTTATTTTTGCCTGGACTTACGTTCTATACTAATTCAGGTAGTTCAGTCGTGACTGAATTAATAGGGAGTTAAATTACAATTACGGAATTACTCACGGAATTGCCTGGATTACTCGAATAAAATATGGGCTGGGAAGTGATAACGAAAACTAATCTCAAATATCGTGAATTGAATAATGAAGATAAATCGATTGTTAAGATATAGATATACAATGACTGAATTTTATATGCTATTATGATCGTCCTAATTTTACAATGAAATTCCTCATGCCTTTCTCAGAATGTCAAAAAGATTTTCTGGCGATACCGAAATTCAATTTATTTTATGCCTTGTCTCGCGTAGCGTGTACTGTCATTCTGTCATGCATTGATGTTGTAAGTCGAGCAGTTATATTTTCTAACCAAAATTTTAACACAAGGGCTAAAATTGAAATATTAAATAAAATTAGAGATAAAATGTACACTCAAATACTTTGATAAATTCGGATCTAGAATGTGTTTGCTCTAAAATTATCAACCGTTGCTGCTACAGTGCTACTTTCAATTAACACTATTTTCTTATGTCTGGATCATTCTTCACAATCTCGTTCTCTGATTCGGTATACCTGCCCCACTTTATCTTATTTCGGCAAGAGAGGCCTGCCATTCGATCAAAAGATTAGGCTCTAATAAAAATAAAGTGATGTTATACATTCAAATCTTATTATGAATCAAGTCTAAATAAAGTAAATAATAAGATTTAAAATAATATTAGTTATAATTGATTTTTATTATGTTAGACTAACTTGGTTAACAAAAAAATTTAGATGCTTATTCTTTAAATTCTTTTTCTTCCAACATTTTAATTCATTAATACATAATAGTAAATTGTTTTGATCCAACACCGTAGTAGAAAATTTTACCTCTCTACTCCAATTGGTTTTATAGACCATGAGGCTTAACACACATGATTGTAGGAAGGTCCTTGACAGCATTCCAGACCAAATTCGCTAAAAATCGTCAGGCACACCAAAAATATGCTTAGAATAATTTCTCTCTTAAAATTTTTAGATATGGATAATTTCAGTGAGAAATACAATAACATTTGATATTTTGATATTTTACATTGCTATGATAGTAGTACAAATTGACGTTTTGTAAAAAAAAAATATTATTTTAATTATATAAAGGCAAAATTTCATTGACGTTTTATTAACACTCACAACAACAAACGAAGTGATCATAGCAACTACTATGGTCAATTTTGCTGTTCTTGGGTGACTTGCCCCGACTTCATTTGACAGCCTCACACTGCATGATGTTAGGAATCAAATTAGTTTTTATTAAAACTAATAACATTTCTTTTAATTGTTGTGTTGCATAGTTTTTCCTGAAAAATGATGCATCTAAAATAGGACCAAACCTCACGGCTGCATTCATTCCGAAGGCGAACATGATTGTCCAGCCCAAGATATTCATGCTGCAAAGTCATCATCAGAAAAACATGCATGAATCGCCAGCATTGGAAAAGGTGAGCATTGAACCCATATAAAAAAAATTGGCTTTTTATTGTAAGATAATGTTGTGTAGTACCATATACTCATTGCATCCACCGAAATTTCTACATTCTTTAGATAACCAGCGAACAAAATCAGGACCATAAAGTACCAAACTTCCAAGCTGCACAAGATTTTAAGGAAACATATGGAAGAATATATATCTTTTGGGTAGATAAAAAAAACTTGTGATTATAATTTGGTAATAATATAGATATACAAGCATAGGCAGTACATATTTGTGCATATATATGAAAATGTGACGCACCAGAGCATAACAGCAGAGGCTAATGAGAGACGAATAAAACCACAGAGACTCTGAAATGCTTGCAAGGAGAATCCCTTCCAAGTGTCCTTGCAACTTCCATTTGAGCCACCACTATGACACGTTAAGCATCACGGCAGCGGATTTTTAGCATCGACACCCAGCTCAGCACCGCATGCGCCACCAGCACCCCCGCGGAGATCCAAGCCATGACCATGATCTTGCTTTGTGCCTGTAGGGATTTTTGGATGGGGAAGTTCATGGAGTATGCAAAGAGTTGTGGAAGCATCCAAAGTGCGAATACTCCCGCCACCTTTGCTATGGATGCTGTCTCGTGTCTCCCCTATCAATCTTGGTAACTGGCAAGCAAACACATATAAGAAGCTAAGGAGAAGTGCAATGGCGTTGAGGATCACCCATGATCTTTGCATTAAGACTCCAAGCATTTCCAACTTTCTTGCTCCAAATGCTTGTTTCTAGTGCGCTTCCCATTCCAAGCTGCATCATTGCAAAATATATGCAATTACTTTGACTCATTTTATTTAGATTTTGTTTCAAGGAAACAATAATCTCTTTTCCAATTATGAAATATATGTGGAAATGTTACTATTGGTAAAGAAAGTCTAAATAATATAGTCTATTTTCCAGTTGAAATGATTTTTTTTGGTCGGAGTAGGAAATTTTTTGAAGAGCAAAAATTTTGAAATCCCTAAAACTTAGTAAAATACATATTTTAAACTAAAATAATAGATCCATAACATATGTTTATTAGCAACAATATCAGCTTGGCGTTCTTATGGTCTGTATTGAAAGGGGAGTTACTTATATTTTATTAAGAACTTATACAGTATATACTTGGTTAGTGTTGATACGCGAAAATTTAAATATTAACGCGTAACCGGTAAGTATATCGGGTCGTATCAAGTAATAAAACTCATTAAGAGTGAGGTCGATCCCACGGAGATTGGTAGATTAAGCAACTTTAGTTAAATGGTATATTTAGTCAAGCAAACATGGTTTTGATTTCATGAGATTTGTGATTTTTTGAACATAATTGCAAAAATTTAAATGGCAAGGAATTTAAAGAACTAGAATAGAGAAAGAAAATGAAAGTGACTAACTGAAACTTAAAGTGCAAGAAACTTAAATGACATGGAAAATAAATTGCAAGAAAGTAAAGGTTGCAGAATTTTAAAGAGCAGAAGAGTAAATTGCAAGAAATAGAGAAACAGAATGTAAATGACAAGAATGATAAATTGCAAGAATATAGAAGGGAATTGGGTAGTGGGCATTCAAAGAACTAAAGAACAAAGAGATGAGAATTAATGATGGAGAGATCATTAGGGATCAGAGATGTAAATTGTCATGAATTGATGTTACTCAATTCCTTCTCAATCATGGGTATAGATCCATGGCGGATTGTGAATAATTGAATCCCAATCTCTTGGCAATTCAATTTCTCTTCAACACAATCAATTGCCACTCTCGTGATCTAATTGGTCATGAGAAGAGGTGAAGTTCAATTTCTAATCCAAGGCCACACAACTTCCAGGATCTCAACTAAGGAAGGTTACATCTCACATACCAACCCAAAGTGTATTGATCAAAGAAATCATGAAAGGATGAACTCTAAACTGAGTTACATGGCTCCTTTCTCAAGTTCACCATATAATTCATGTAGATTCAACCCTTCTCTCGAATGTAGTTGAATCTTTGAAGAACAAGAGTTTCCTCTTGGATGAACCACTTGAATTGAGAAGGAAAAGAAGAATTATCAACCCATTCAAATAAACAGAGCTCCTCCCCCTAGTGAAGGTGGGGTTTAGTGAATCATAGCTCTAAATTCAACAATAAATGTAAAAGTTAAAAATTAAACTAAGTGTAGAGAAGAATGAAGAAGAAGAAGAAGAAGTATTCCTTTAAAACTGAAATTCAAAGTTGCAAGAAAAACAAAATAGAAGACGGGTGAGATGCAGAAAAAAAAGTAAAAAAGCTAGTGTAATAGTAAAAGTGTCTAAAAAGTAAAAGTAAAAGTCACCGTAAAAGTACAAACTCCTTCTCTATTTAAACTAGTCCTAAGACTCATTTGGAGATCTTCAATTGGATTAGCAATGTGGGCTTTATCCTTGTTGAATATTGGCTCAGTGGAGGAAGTGTTGCTAAACAGAAGAAACAGACCTCATTCTTCTCGCTTCTGGCCCAATGGTCTGGCGTTACTGGCAAACACGCCAGCTTTATGCACGTTGGCAACGTGCCCAAGAATTTTCTGGGCTAGGAACTTGGTGCTTGGGCGTTGCCAGCCCAAGTTGTTGCTAAACACTTGGCCCTTTCTGCCTTTTTGAACTCAGTTTTGATGCCCAAAGTTGCCTCTGGTTTGAGCTTCAATTTTGTGCTCTACTATAGACTATTATACATGGTTGGAAAGCTCTGAGTGTCAGCTTTCCAACACAACTAGAAGCACCTCAATTAGATCTCTGTAGCTCAAGTTATGTTCTATTGAAGAAGACATGGTCAGCCTGCCAGAATCGCAGGCGTTTTTGGCAAACACGCCTATGCCAACGTGCTCAGTTTCTGAGGCTCTAAATGAAGCCAGCTTTTGAAGCTTCGAATGAACTCCAATCCCATGCTATGATATATGGTTGGAAAGCTCTTGATGTCTACTTTCCAATGCCACTGAAATCACCTCATTTGGAGCTTTCCAGCTTAAGATATACTCCATTGAAGAGGGCAAGGTCAGGCTGCCAATTTTTTCTGGAGTTGTTGCTGGAGTTGTTGGCAAACATGCCAGCAACAACGTGTAAGCCTTCTCCTCCATTTTTCATGGGCGTTGTTGCCCATGTTTTTGGCAAACATGCCAGTAACAACGTGCAGACCTTCTCCTCTGGTAGCTTCCTGGCATTGCCAACTTGGTTCTCAAGTTGGCAACTTGCAATGTATCACCCTCCAGGATTGCTGGTGTTGCTGCCCAAGTTGTTGCTGGACACGCCAGTAACAACGTGCATACTTCCTGCACACACACTTGTATGTTACCAACTTGGTTTCCAAGTTGCCAACTTGCTTGTTCTTCCTTGCTCCAGGCACACACATTGGCGTTGCCAACTTGGTTTCCAGGTTGCCAACTTGCTTCATTACCTAACATAAACCAAAAGATTTTCCTCAAAGTCTTGCCATCTTATGGAATAATTTTCAAGGGAATCATTCACATCAACTTGTATATAAACTTCTTGAGTCATTTGCATGGATTATGCCAAATTTCACTTAGTTCTTGGTTCATGAATGCATGGATGAAAAGCTCACAAAATTGCTTATTTATTTCAAAGAAAATGAATGAAACTAAACTAAAACTACTTAAACTAATTAGCTAATATAGAAAAGATGCAAATGCATCACAACACCAAACTTAAACCTTGCTTGTCCTCAAGCAAGAAAAGAACTATGCAAAAAAGATTTCTTTCAATCGGAACGGGTTGAGGAGTAGCTTGTAATGCCTGAGTGAGTGAAGTGATTAGTTGACAGTGGGGTGAACTCTGAATTATATGCTCATACAAGGATTCCAGTGCTTATTAGTCCCTACATTTTGGAAGTCTTAGGTCTTAGGACTTTCATTCAAATGATATCATGGAAATCTCTCTATAGGTAATCACCTTGAAGCAGCTTATAGTTTTTGTGTCTTGGCCTTGACTCTAAGTGTCATGTCTCAAAGCGGCTCTTTAGATAAGCTTTCAATCAATACTCCCAAACCAGTTGGTTTTAAGGTATTAGGTGTTGAAGCACCCCTTAGGATTTACTTGCTCAAGCCTCTCTCTTTGACACAATTCTACCACAAGCATTTAACTAGGATAATAACTCTTTGAGTTCTTATTTCTTTCTTTTTCTTCCTAGTAATTGATGCTCAGAGCCTTTTGCCATGTTCTCTTTTTTTTTTGCTGCTTCTTGGATCAAAAGATGTTTGAGAATCTCCATAATACTTCTTTGAACTCTATTTCCTACCTATGAGCTCCCATGCAGGTTTTCACAAACATGCAACCTCAATACACAATCATATAACTAGAACCACCACTTCTCTTAATCTTTTGCTTGTCTCAAAACAAATTTTTGACTCCTCAATCATTCTTTTCAAGGAAATTTTCTCTGTTTGCAATTTATAGATCTTGAGTGTAAGCAAATTCTCAAGTGTATGGTGCTATGATGTATTTAGCATCTTAGTTATTGAACTTTTAAGGAGATTATGCTAAGCAGACAAGCAGGGGTGCAATATTGCTCTCAATCATAACAGTTTTGAATATAAGATGATCACTTAACAATACAACCTTTCGGAGTTCACTTGCTTTACTCCTTATCATCATCATTTTTGGTCTTTACATCCTTCTTTGCCTCTTTGATTGATAATGCTTAATCCTTCCAAAAATTGAAGTGACTACCTACAATGAATTTTGAAAGTTTCTTGTCCCCAAGCACTTGAGAGATGGTTAGCATGCAGGTATGCTTGTGAGTTCTTGACCTTAAATTGGTGTGGGAATACCAAACTTAGTTCCTTACCTACTTCTATATACTAACACAAGAATGCTTCTTTCATGCATGCATACTACATCATGTGCTTTAAATCTATGAGTAAATAAAATGCAGGACTAAAAGGTAAACAGATGAAATGCAGGCTTAGTCAATTTCTATGATTGTTTGGGATTTATGATTGTTCATAATTATCTCAAGAGTTACTTTGTTTTCCATGACTGTTGGTGGAACACCAAACTTAGTACCATGCATTCACCCTTAATTTTTTCTTTGTTGATACAATCACATTGGTGTGGAACACCAAACTTAATTCCTTGCAATACATAGAAGTTGAACTAACCATTTATTCTGAGAAGAGTATGAAAAAGTAGTTACCTAAGGTTGGGTTGCCTCCCAACAAGCGCTCTTTTATCGTCATTAGCTTGACGATTGTCCCTCTTTAGGGAGGATGATGATCATAGTGCCTTAATCCTTCCCCTCTCACCGTGAGCTTCCTTCCAGTATCCTTCTTGATGATTTCCACATGTTCAAGTGAGAGGATTTTGTTCACTGTGTAATATCCAGAAAAGTGTGGAGATATTTCCATTGGTTGGTAAGTTAGCATCACTTTATCCCCTGGTGAGAAGCTTTCAGTGGGGATTTTCTTGTTTCTCCATCCTCTTGGCACTTTCTTCTTGGGACTCTTTTCTTTTTCAGGAGGTAGTTCAGGTTTTGAAGCCTCAATTTTTGGAATGTCCTTGCTAAGAATCTCAAATGCTTTCGTTGTAGCTTCTCCTTTATTCTTTGAGCTTGTTGCACCACTTCTACCTCTTCCTTTCTTTTCCAACATGAGCTTATGTGCATTGGAAGTGTTTCATCAGGTGCCTCTTTCAAGTTTGGATCTATGGAATCAATCTTCATACACTCTTCCTCTTGGGTGGAATCTTGCAAATTCTTGAAGACATGGAACACTATATGCTCTTCATGCACCCTTAGCATCAATTCTCCTTTTTCAACATCTATCAATGCCCTGGCAGTAGCTAAGAAAGGTCTCCCTAGGATAATAGGAGTGTTGTCATCTTTTTCTATGTCTAAGATGACAAAGTCAGCTGGGAGGAAAAATTTGTCCACATTTACCAATACATTCTCTACAACCCCAAATGCTTGCTGAATAGATTTGTCCGCCATTTGTAGGGCTATTTTTGTGGGTTTCAATTCATGAATCTGAAGCTTCCTCATCAAAGATAGAGGCCTTAGATTTATGCTTGCACCAAGGTCACAAAATGCTCTCTCAATCATCATGTTGCCTATGGTGCAGGGGATATGAAAGCTCCCTGGGTCCTTCCTCTTTCTTGGCAATCTTTTCTGGATGATGGCGCTACACTCCCTGGTCATTACAACCATTTGTCCCTCCTTCAAGGATCTTTTCTTTGTCAACAATTCCTTCATGAACTTTGCATATAATGTCATTTGTTCAAGTGCTTCTATGAAGGGGATGTTGATGTGCAGTGTCTTGAATATCTCCAGGAATTTGGAGTATTGTTTCTCTTTGTTCTCTCCCTTGAGCCTTTGAGGGTATGGGATCATTGGTTGGTATGCTTTCATTGCCTCCTTCTTAGCTAACTTCTTACTTTGTGTGGAAGTTTCTTGCTCCTGCTTTTACTCCTTTACCTCTCCTTTTAGGCCTTCTTTGTTGTGCTCTTCTTGAGTGATGGCTTCTGTTTCCACCTTCTTTCCACTTCTCAATGTGATTGCTTTACACTCCTCCCACTTTATGGCTTTTCCTGTGTCCCTTGGGGTTGTCTTCAGTGGTACTAGGAAATGCTCGCTTCTCACCTATCTCTGTGATATGTTTAGCCATTTGTCCCATTTGTCTTTCAAGATTTTTCATAGATGCATCCTGATTTTTGAGTGTCAAGACTTGATCTTGTCTTGCCATCTCTTGAGTCTTGATGAGTTTTTCCATTAAAATCTCTAAGTTAGAGATCCTCTGAGAGTCTGGATGTGGTTGCATGGGAGGTGATGGTTGCTGGTGGAGGTTGTTTGGAGCATTGAGGTGGTTATTTTGTGAGTTGAATGGAAGTGTGGAAAGGTTATTTTGGTGAGTTTGTGAGTTGTTATGAGGTGGATGATATGTGTTTTGTGAGTTTTTGTATTGGTTAGTGTTATTGGATGAATGATTTTGGTTGTTTGTATTGCGAGAGTTATTGGAATTGTGGTTTCTCTGCCATGAATTTTGATTGTCACCCCATCTCAGGTTGGGGTGATTCCTCCAAGATGAGTTGTATGTGTCACCACAGAAATCATTTTGAGAAGAATTTGAGGTATTATGCATATATTGAACCTGTTTTTGTTGCTGCTCAACATTGCTCGCTTCATTTTGACCACATTCAATTGAAGGTTGATTTGTTGTGCTCACTGAAGCTAGTTGGAGGCCATCTATTCTCTTAGCCATCATTTTCATTTGTTGCTGGATTTGTTGGTGCATCAACTTGTTTTGTGTCAAGATCGTGTTTACTCCTTCTAATTCCAACACTCCCTTCTTTTGAACGGGTTGGCGTTGTCTCTGATGAGTATAGAAGTATTAGTTATTTGCCACCATGTCTATGAGATTCTGGGCTTCCTCAGATGTCTTCATAAATTGTAGCGAGCCTCCTGCAGAGTAATCCAGGGACTCTTGAGACTTTAGAGTTAACCCTTCATAGAAATTTTGAAGTCTATCCCATTCACTGAACATCTCAGGTGGACATTTCCTAATCAGAGCTTTGTATCTTTTCCATGCCTCATACAATGATTCCCCATCCATTTGAGTGAACGTTTGCACCTCCGTCTTCAACCTGATGATCCTCTGAGGTGGATAGAACTTAGATAGGAATTTATTCACCAGATTATCCCAAGTGTTGATACTTTCTTTGGGGAATATCTCCAGCCATTGAGATGCATTGTCCCTCAAAGAAAATGGGAACAACAGCAGCTTGTAGATATCTGGATGTACACCATTTGTCTTGACAGTTTTACATATTCTCAAAAAGACAGATAGGTGTTGATTTGGATCCTCAAGGGGACCTCCTCCATAGGAACAATTGTTTTGCACGAGAGTGATGAGCTGAGGCTTCAATTCAAAGTTGTTTGCATGAACATTGGGAGTGAGTATACTGCTCCCACAGTGTCTTGGATTTGGGAAAGTGTAAGAAGCTAGAACTCTTCTTTGAGGTGGGTCGTTATTGTTGGCAACTCCCTCAGGAGGGTTATGCAAGTTGCCCTCTATGACTTGGTCTTCTCCTTCTGAATCCTCCTCACCAATTATGCATTTTCCTGTTACTTCTCTTCTTAACCTTCGGAGGGTTCTCTCGTCTTCAGGATCAAATCTCCTTGCCTCTGACATACACAAACACACGCAAACCAACAACACAAATGAAACACTCTATTGCTAGAGTGAAGTTAAAGTTAGCGAAACAAAATATCAAACAATTAGTGGGCTATAACAAAGAAAAGAAAAATGCTTAATCTAAACTTCCATTCAGTTAATCATTGTTAATCTTTGCCAATCCCCGACAACGGCGCCAAAAACTTGATACGCAAAAATTTAAATATTAACGCACAACCGGCAAGTATACCGGGTCGTATCAAGTAATAAAACTCACTAAGAGTGAGGTCGATCCCACGGAGATTGGTAGATTAAGCAACTTTAGTTAAATGGTATATTTAGTCAAGCAAACATAGTTTTGATTTCATGAGATTTGTGATTTTTTGAACATAATTACAAAAATTTAAATGGCAAGGAATTTAAAGAACTAGAATAGAGAAAGAAAATGAAAGTGACTAACTGAAACTTAAAGTGCAAGAAACTTAAATGACATGGAAAATAAATTGCAAGAAAGTAAAGGTTGCAGAATTTTAAAAAGCAGAAGAGTAAATTGCAAGAAATAGAGAAACAGAATATAAATGGCAAGAATGATAAATTGCAAGAATATAGAAGGAAATTGGGTAGTGGGCATTCAAAGAACTAAAGAACAAAAGAGATGAGAATTAATGATGGAGAGATCATTAGGGATCAGAGATGTAAATTGTCATGAATTGATGTTACTCAATTCCTTCTCAATCATGGGTATAGATCCATGGCGGATTGTGAATAATTGAATCCCAATCTCTTGGCAATTCAATTTCTCTTCAACACAATCAATTGCCACTCTCGTGATCTAATTGGTCATGAGAAGAGGTGAAGTTCAATTTCTAATCCAAGGCCACACATCTTCCAGGATCTCAACTAAGGGAGGTTACATCTCACATACCAACCCAAAGTGTATTGATCAAAGAAATCATGAAAGGATGAACTCTAAACTGAGTTACATGGCTCCTTTCTCAAGTTCACCATATAATTCATGTAGATTCAACCCTTCTCTCGAATTTAGTTGAATCTTTGAAGAACAAGAGTTTCCTCTTGGATGAACCACTTGAATTGAGAAGGAAAAGAAGAATTATCAACCCATTCAAATAAACAGAGCTCCTCCCCCTAATGAAGGTGGGGTTTAGTGAATCATAGCTCTAAATTCAACAATAAATGTAAAAGTTGAAAATTAAACTAAGTGTAGAGAAGAATGAAGAAGAAGAAGAAGAAGTATTCCTTTAAAACTGAAATTCAAAGTTGCAAGAAAAACAAAATAGAAGACGGGTGAGATGCAGAAAAAAAAAGTAAAAATGCTAGTGTAATAGTAAAAGTGTCTAAAAAGTAAAAGTAAAAGTCACCGTAAAATTAAAAACTCCTTCTCTATTTATACTAATCCTAAGACTCATTTGGAGATCTTCAATTGGGTTAGCAATGTGGGCTTTATCCTTGTTGAATATTGGCTCAGTGGAGGAAGTGTTGCTAAACAGAGGAAACAGAGCTCATTCTTCTCGCTTCTGGCCCAATGGTCTGGCGTTACTGGAAAACACGCCAGCTTTATGCATGTTGGCAACATGCCCAAGAATTTCCTGGGCTGGGAACTTGGTGCTTGGACGTTGCCAGCCCAAGTTGTTGCTAAACACTTGACCCTTTCTGCCTTTTTGAACTCAGTTTTGATGCCCGAAGTTGCCTCTGATTTGAGCTTTAATTTTGTGCTCCATTATATACTATTATATATGGTTGGAAAGCTCTGAATGTCAGCTTTCCAACCAATTGGAAGCACCTCAATTGGATCTCTGTAGCTCAAGTTATGTTCCATTGAAAAAGACATGGTCAGCCTGCCAGAATCGCAGGCGTTTTTGGCAAACACGCCTGTGCCAACGTGCTCAGTTTCTGAGGCTCTAAATGAAGCTAGCTTTTGAAGCTTCGAATGAACTCCAATCCCATGCTATGATATATGGTTGGAAAGCTCTTGATGTCTACTTTCCAATGCCACTGAAATCACCTCATTTGGAGCTTTCTAGCTTAAGATATACTCCATTGAAGAGGGCAAGGTCAGGCTGCCAATTTTTTCTGGAGTTGTTGCTGGAGTTGTTGGCAAATACGCCAGCAACAACGTGCAAGCCTTCTCCTCCATTTTTCATGGGCGTTGTTGCCCAAGTTGTTGGCAAACACGCCAGCAACAACGTGCAAGCCTTCTCCTCCAGTTTGCATGGGCGTTGTTGCCCAAGTTGTTGGCAAACACGCCAGCAACAACGTGCAGGCCTTCTCCTCTGGTAGCTTCCTGGCGTTGGCAACTTGCAATGTATCACCCTCTAGAATTGTTGACGTTGCTGCCCAAGTTGTTGCTAGACACGCCAGTAACAACGTGCATCCTTCCTGCACACACACTTGTACGTTGCCAACTTGCTTGTTCTTCCTTGCTCCAGGCACACACATTGGCGTTGCCAACTTGGTTTCCAGGTTGCCAACTTGCTTCATTACCTAACATAAACCAAAAGATTTTCCTCAAAGTCTTGCCATCGTATGCAATAATTTTCAAGGGAATCATTCACATTAACTTGTATATAAACTTCTTGAGTCATTTACATGGATTATGCCAAATTTCACTTAGTTCTTGGTTCATGAATGCATGGATGAAAAGCTCACAAAATTGCTTATTTATTTCAAAGAAAATAAATGAAACTAAACTAAAACTACTTAAACTAACTAGCTAATATAGCAAAGATGCAAATGCATCAAGTGTTAAAAAAAATTATATCCTCATTTAACTAAAAAATTCTTTTTATCCACATTTTAAGGTAATGAATGGTTAAATTAATCAAAAATGCTATTTGTACAACAAAATCAACCACCAATGTATTTATGTATAAATGCATATGTAGTTTAATTTATTTTCAATGTGTATTTATATTCTAGCATGTATTTTATACTAAAAACTTATTTTGGTTGCTGATTTTAGTGTACAGATGGTATAACTCTTAATTTATCTACATGTTTTCAAATAATGCATAACAATAATTAATTCTTGGACCAGGAAAAAGTACCATGATACCAAAGCAGAAGCAGGCAACGACATTATTCTCCACGGAGATGGCGGCGAGAGCGGTGGTGCCGACGTGGCCCGCAAGGAGCTGAGTGACGGCGCCAAGAGAGTACTGGCAAAGGGAGGTGAAGATGGCTGGGCCGGCCAGGTACCACAGCTTCTTAGACTCAATGAAGAACTCTCTGATGAAATCTCCCAGGCTTGTTATACAAGGGATGTCACTAGATTCTGCTCTGAAAACTTCCGTGTCTCTCGCTGTGACTGGCAGTGTTCATCATCACGGTTCTCCATCACCATGAATGATAATGAATTCTTGTTAATAATGATATAAACAAATTAACAGTATATGTAGCATGTGTGGCTATGTATATGTATGTGATAAGTGCTATCATTCTTTTTTAATTAATGTCATTTCATGGCATAATTAGCATATTTAAAGATTCTAGATTATTTCTGATGCCTGAGTTATATATATACTTCTTAATTTTTACTGTAAATTAAATTAACATTGAAACAGAACTCTCGGCAACACCAATATTCCATGTTTAATTGGGGGGACAAATTCAATATCCCCATACTCTTTCAATCGTATATATTTGGAGATAAGCCTCAATGTAGTTCCTGAAGTTGCACTCGAGCCTCATAGTAGTCCCTGAACTTAAAAGTTCCTCAGAGTCATCCCCAAACTTGCACTCCGGGACTCAAAGTGGTCCTTCCGGCAATTTCAGCACACGTGGCGCAACCGGAAAGCTTAGCTGACAGCGTTGGTGACACGTGGGACTCACAACGGCTAGCTGAAGTGGCAGAGTAAACTCTTCCGACTCAATTTAGTCCCTCAGGTGAAGTTAAAACCCTAATCCCCTTTTTTGAAGGCCACATTGTTCACTCTGCTGTCTCTTCATCGGTGATGTGTTCTTCTGTTCTCTCTCTCTGAAGCCCGAAGGTTATGGCTAGCACGAGCAATGCAGCTAGAAGCTCGAACAACCCACGATCGTTTGGAAGCATCATGAGAAGAATGAACAGAAATAGAGAAGCTCGTTTGCCAAAAATGAAAAAAAAAATCATGGGAAGCCTGGTTTCTCTGAAAGAGGTAAGCCAAAAATGAAAAAAAATGTGGTTCCTCTGTTTTTTGATATTGTTGTTAATCTAATATTCACAAAAGTTCAGGCCGTTTTTTTCGATTGTAATTGGTGGGTATGAATGCCTCTGTTCTGTTCTCTGTGCTAGGGTTTGATCACTACTGGCTTTCGTAGTGGTTTGGCCAAGAAAATTGTAGAGTAGGAGCGTTTCTTGTGTTTTGATGATATAAAAACGTGTTCTTTATGTGTTAAAGTTTACTGCTCTTAGTGGAGGAGTTTTCAAACTGTTAATGTGTTTCAAGACAATGACTCTGATCAATGAATTTGTTAAACAGAGTTTGTATGATCACAGTAGAAGTAAAGATCTTTTGGGAGTTGAAAATTTTTTTAACTCTGATAATGGATTCTGAATTTGACTGATTTACCTAATTGCCTTTCTTTGTATTGAGTTGGTTTAGTTAAAATGAATGTAATATGTAATGCTGTTTAGTTAAACTGAGTGTGTGATTATAAAGGATTCTTGCATACATAAGTTAGAGTAATATAAAGTAATAAGTTTTGCAATTGCTAATGAAGTTAACTTAGCTATTGGAATAGTCAAATTATTTGATGAATTTGGTCTGGACTAGTGGATTAGTTGTGGGAAAGGGTATGTAAATTTGAATGGTTTGATCCATCAAGATTGAAGTTAGTGTCTAGAGAACTGCTATCCTTAGTTACACCAAAATAATGTTCTTGATTTCACACTTTCTTATGTTCACATGACACAAATCATTAGCAACATGATCAAAATAAAGGTGAAATATCATATAATTTAACAGTTAACAACTAACAAAGTTAGGCACTCTATTCAATACCCCGGTCCACAATAACCTTTTCTAATAAAAATTTTGAAAAAAAAAGCACAAAATAATAGAAGACTTAACTTATATTGTTAATTTGAATATAGTGATAATATAGCACAGTGAAATATTAGAGAGAGAAGGAGAAGTAGAAAAGTAAGGGAGTGGTGCTTTTGTTGCCAACTGTCAAATAATGAAAAAGAGAGAGTGAAAGTGATGATGAAATGGTAGAAGAAGATTAGGACTGAATCAATGCTATGATCATTAACTACTATTTACCATTACTATTTCTAGATGGTTTTTCTTATTTCATCTCCACCTTCAGGTGTTGTATATTATTTTATTGTTTTTTAACCTCTCTAGTTAGTGATTACTTTAGCTCCAAATTTGGCAGATTTTCTTTATTTCTGTGTGCCTTTTTTTGTTGGTAGTAAGTTGTAGTTGTATATATATATTTCCCTCAGTTGCAAAAAAAAAAAAAAGGGTCTTAGTCTTGGGTTTTGTGGGGAACTACACGGAGAGTGAAGTTTGGTGCCTGTCCTTGTGATTTATTTGCCAGTTTGATTTAAGGCACATATTGCTGATTATATATGCTGAATTAATCCTGGACTGATTATATGATGTTAATACACTGGGCTGGTGTCTATATATGCAGAATTAATCCTGGACTGATTATATGCTGCATAATGTTCTGTCAATCTATTGTTACTCATTTATCCTGTTCTGCATAATGTTTTGTAACAGTGCTGTGTAGGGACTAGTTTGATGTCACTTACATAAGTCTAGGGACTAGTTTGATGTCACTTGAACAAGTCCAGGGACTATTTTGATGTCACTTATATAACTGTAGGGACAGTTTTGCTGCCTGAAAACAACTATCTGACCCCTTCTTTGGTATCTGAAACAGGGCCTTATAAATGCAGTTAAGGAGGTTTTTCCAGATGTCCATCACAGATTCTGTGTTTGGCATCTGTGGAAGAACTTCAATAAGCAATGGAAGGATCTCCAGCTTAGAGGGCTACTTTGGGATTGTGCAAGGTGTACTAGCCAAGATGGCTTCTTTGATATCATCAAAAAGATTGAAAGGGTTAATAAGGAAGCCTGAGAGTATTTGAACAAGTGGCCCTATGCAAGGTGCAACACAGGAAACTGCTACAAGGCTTGCAAATTTTATGAAGTTTGTGTCCAACCCTGGATTCAAGGCACCCAAACACAAAAAATGAAGATTAGGATGATTATATTTAGGAAAAACAAGCTGTTTTTTTTTATCTATTTTGCTGATGTTGTTTACAATGCCTAAAATATTGTCCCAGTGTTGGGGATTTTAGAATTTGAATTTTATCAGGTCAATATGTCAACAACTTTGATATACTTAGTGTTTTGGCTCTATATTGTGTCTTTTTTGAGTCAAACATTACCAATATGAATTATGAATTATGACTTTATTGAATTGAGTTTTCTAAGCCTTTTGTTTATATCTTATCCTCTGTTACAAACTTAAGAGTAGTTCAAATCCTGTCCATTTCTATTTCATTGAAAAGAAGTCTAGGAACAAAAGTATGCATATAATCAAACACTTTAATTTCCATTTCTTTCAAACAAAAGGATAGAAACAAGTACATGAACAAGGAATGCATATAACATGCATGTCATTTGTTTTTTGCTAGATACAGTTGACCCTGTTGTCTATCCAGCTTTAATACAAGAACACCAATTACAATCAGCAGCATGAACACAAACATCAAAATTCCTTCCATTTTCAGAACCCTAATTTCATCTTCTAATTTACCAAATTTCCAAGCCATCTTCATCTTCCATTCTTCATCATCAACTGAATGTCTTGTTCTATCATCACATGGCATGGCATCTTCCAAAACTTTATCAACCCACATAAACAATCCACACCATTTCTTACCCACAGTCTGCACATCAAAGAAAATTCAATCAGCAAAATTTATATCCATAAATACAGCAATCAACAACAATAATACTTACATTGTAGTTCGGACAACCCAGGAACGGTCTCTCTGGATTAGAATCCGTCCCTGACCACCGCAGCACCGGTCTCGACCCGCATGCACACCATTCTGGCAAACGAGCTTCTCTGTTTCTGTTCATTCTCCTCATGATGCTTCCAAACGATCGTGGGTTGTTCGAGCTCCCAACTGCATTGCTCGTACTAGCCATAACCTTCGGGCTTTAGAGAGGGAGAACAGAAAAACACAGCACCGATGAGAAGACAGCAGAGTGAACAATGTGGCCTTCAAAAAAGGGGATTAGGGTTTTAATTTCACCTGAGGGACCAAATTGAGTCGGAAGAGTTTACTCTGCCACATCAGCTAGCCGTTGTGAGTCCCACGTGTCACCAACGCTGCCAGCTAAGCTTTCCGGTTGCGCCACGTGTGCTGAAATTGCCGGAAGGACCACTTTGAGTCCCGGAGTGCAAGTTCGGGGATGACTCTAAGAAACTTTTAAGTTTAGAGACTACTATGAGACTCGAGTGCAACTTCAAAGACTACATTGAGGCTTATCTCTATATATTTGATATGGGGATATATATTCAAAAAAGCATCATATCATAGTAATGTTATTATTCCGGAAGTATTATTCTTACATATATGCAACTTCCATTAGTAGTCTCAAATGATTAACTAGTGACTAATATATTAGATGTATGACAGTCAAAGTGAAAGAAGAAAGTGGAGGGAAGGAAAACAATAGAAACAATTGTGCAAAAGAGCCTTTTCAACTAGAGAAACGTTCCCAATTAATGGGGAATAATAATGAGTCCACGCCACCACTTCTGGTTCTTGGAATAACAAGTTTCTTCTTTCATTTCATCTTTTATAAACCGAAAATCTATTATATATTCTATTATATATCTCTAATTTTAAGGCCAAAATATGCCACATGTTACTCTCTCGTTGCAATTGAAATAAATCTTTTTCTCCAAAATCAAAGAACTCTCCTCTCTTCTCTCTTTCTTTCTCTATCTCTCTCATTTTCTCACTCACTCTATCTCTCTTATATATCATTATCAATGACTAATTACGAATTTGACAATCAAAATATACAACATATATAACATTCTCTAATTATATTTAAATTAAATTAAAATTAAAATTGAAATACTAAAATTAAAATATAGCTATATTATATATTATATTTATATATCTATTATATATTACTAATTTTAAGGCCAAAATGTGCCACATGTCACTCTCTCATTGCAATTGAAATCAAATCTTTTTCTTCAAAATTAAAAAACTCTCCCCTCTTCTCTCTTCCTTTCTCTATCTCTCTCATTCCTTCACTCACTCTATCTCTCTTATATATCATTATCATTATTAATGACTAATTACGAATTTGACAATCAAAATATACAATATAACATTCTCTAATTGTATTTAAATTAAATTAAAATACTAAAATTGAAATATAGCTATATTTTATATTATATTTATATATTACTAACTAATTTAATAACTAAAATGTGTCATACGACACTCTCTTATTAAAATTTAGAGAAAATATTTTCCTCTAAAATTAGTAAACATCCTTCTTATATTTTCTTATCTACGACCTCTCTTTTTTTCTATTTCTCTCTATCCTTCCTACTCTATATATAATTTATAATTCATATTTTATATTAGTAATTTGACAAATCAAAATTTGTCACTAGATATTTTCATTATAATTAAAATAAAAAATTTTCTTAACTTCCAAAATTAACAAACTCCTTCTCTCATTCTTCTTCTTTATCTTTCTCTCTCTTTTCTCTCATTCTCTATTTTTTTCTACAAAAAATAAAATTAACAACATAATATAATTTAAATAAAAAATATTATTATATACATATATTTTATTTAAATTTAAATTTTTACTGCTTATCTTTTTAATATATGTTTTTACTTTTTTCTTTTAAATATTTATTACATATAATTTTAAAAAAAATACAAATATTGTGATTAAAAGTTAGAATCAAGATTCAATTGTTTTAAAAAAATGAGTTAATTTTATAACTATAAATATAAATTTTTTTTATATTAATATCTAATTATATTTTTATATATATAGAAAAAATATTATTTTTAAATAGTAAGTATAAAAATTAATTATTTCTATTTGTGCAACAAACTTAATACCTAATCAAATATAAAAATATACACCTTAAATTCTTTTAAATTTTAGATAACGAATGTTAAAATTAAGTAAAAAAATTAAACTCTTTCATTTAAAAATAATAACTAAAAAATTTATTATTTAATTTTGTTTAAGATTCTGATCTTTTTAGCCGACGAGAACTTTTGTCCCTTAATACCATTTTATAAAAGTAGTTTAATATTATAAATTTTTCGTGTCATAATCTATAATATCAGGACTTAACGTAATTTTAAAAGACTTATATTCCCGTAATAATATTACGGGTAAAAATACTAGTTGAAAACTGTTTTGCATAATTATTATTCGTTTGCATCAAGCAAGGTTCTAAAAATTGAACCGATTATAAAATCGATAAAGTTTCGAGGTTCAAAAGTATTTAATTTGCAGCACTTTCATGTTTCCTGATGATCATGCTTTAATTTGCAATCAAGTTCTCTTCTGAATCTTTAGACCCACCCCACTTCTTTATCCTATCTTCAGCAAGAGAGGCCTGTCATTTGCACACAAGATTAAAATTAATTAGTTAAGTCTCTACTGAAATATTTTTATGTATACCATTGCTCAAGTATTTTTGCCTTCATCTTGCATGCATTTGCAAAATCATACACCTACATATATGCATATATACTACTCCAATTTGCAAAAAACAACGTTACCTCTTTATTCCAATTTGTCTTATAGACCATAAAAAATAGCACACAAGATTGTAGGATGGTCCCTGACATCATTCCAGACCAAATCCCCTAAAAAACATCAAAACACATTAAACATATATTTAAAATTTCACCACTAAACTAAATATAAACAGAAAGTTGATTAATCCATGATAGAGAGGAAGATACTCACAATGACACCCAAGTCAAGTTTGAAACCTAACAAAAGTCCAAGGGGAACACCAATTAAGTAGTAACAAGTAATGTTGACATAAGCAACAGTAGCTTGCCAACCTGCCCCAACAGCCACACCTGAAAGAACTGGTTGCACATTGTTGATTATAATGCACAACGCCAACATGGGTGTCAACTCTATCACAAGCTCTTTCACATCTTCATCCGTTGTAAACAATGAAGGGTATTCTTTTCTGAAGATGACAAGAACCATGGAGAGCACGAAAGAAACCATAAGTGTAGTAATCACAGCAACAGCTATAGCAAATTTCGCCGTTCTTGGGTGACGAGCTCCCAATTCATTTGACACTCTCACACTGCACCAAAATTGCCTGACTTCATTTTTTTAATGGTAATATCATATCTTTTCCATTTATTTTTCAGAAATATCCCGGGTTCTTTTAAAGTATTGGTCAAAATTAAGGTAATATTTTTCTATATTTTTGTAATATTTTTTTGTATATTTTATTTTAATATTTTAAAAAAATAATTTTTTTTTAAAAGTTGTTATAATTATGTAGCCATTATAGCTATAGTAATAATAATTACCATAGCATGCATACACTATTTTGATATATCAGATAAATTTCATATATATATGATCTGTCAAAAAAAAAAAGTAACATAATAGTATCTTATGTTTTTTTCTGATAGCATAATAGTATAAGAAAAATTTTAAGTATATGGAGAATACCGGTGTTCCAATTATTTTAACCGTTGATTTCAATTAATATATATTTTTAATAATTCAGATCAACGGTTAAAATAACTGAAACACCAGTGTTCTAGGTACACTTGAAACTCTTCGAATAGTATATATCTTAGTAGACAAAAGTGTTATTAATTTCATTTATGCATATTATCGTGTGCATGTGTGACCAATTAAATCCAAACCTTACTGCTGCATTCATTCCCAAGGTTAGCATGATCATCCATCCTAGTATGTTCATGCTACAAATATAATTAAATGATCAATATTAGACAAATGAAGTGTTTGAGTTAACTCAACGTAAGCGAAAAGAAGATATTTTTCTAGCACTTGTTTGAATTATTGAAATGTGAGTGACCACACTTACCAGATAGACATGGCATCCACCGAAACTTCAGCATTCTTGAGATAACCGGCAATAAGAATCAGGGCCATGAAATACCAAACTTCTAGGCTGCTCCAAGATTTTTAAGCAAAAAGAAACTATTAATATATGCCGAAACCTCATAAAGAACAGTCATTTCTATCATGAAACTGTCTCAAAAGTTTAAATTAATAGAAAAAAATAATATTAATAATTATATTTCTGAGTATTTCAATTTTTAACTATTATGCATATATATTGATATTGTTACTTTATAGCATCTTTTATGCTTAATTTTTTTTATTTTATTTTAAATTCTACAAAATATTATATAAATATTTGTGATATTATATATCATTAAAATTGATTTGACGCTCAATGTAAAATTTGTCATTTTAATATTTTATCTCAATTCAATTTAAATTTTATATTTTTAATTATTATATTTAATGAATTATATAAGTAACAACATTTAATTAATTTTTTTAAATAATATATATGATCTCTTTGTATTGATACCAATCTTATTTTAAATGTTATATTTAATTTAAATTTAAATTTTAAATTAATTCAATTATCATAAATATAAAAAATAATAGCAAGTCGGAGACAAAATTTTAATAAGGCTGAGGCTATGAGATTTGTTAGTTTTAAATGTTCAACTCAATGTGTGTAAATAAGGATTATACATTATTCTATTTAATTTAGAATGAACCACACTCCAATAAAACCATGCATATATAGAATAGGAAGCATTTCAAGTGCACCGGGAGTACCGGTGTTCCAGTTGTTTTAACCATCGATCTGAATTATAAAAAAAATATATAATATATATTAATTGAAATCAACGATTAAAACAACTGGTGCACCAGTACTGCCTGATGCACTTGAAATGTTTCATATAGTATAAAATTAAACAGATTTTAGATTTCTTTTTCACTCATACATAGGTTGTGGAGAAATATACACTATACTGTAATAAAATATTAGTGTTAAAAAAATGGAAAAAGTTAAAAGTAAAATAGTACAAAAACAAATGAACATATCTTAAAATTATTTTCACTCAAATTATGCACACATTATGAAGACATACACATTTGTAATTGAAAAGAAGAATGTTTTAAAAAAATTATAAAATAGTACAAAAAGGAAAAAAAAAAGAATAAATGATTCAAACTAAAATTAAATTAGTGGTGCTAAACACCGAAATGAAAACAAAAGAATTTGAATCAAGCAAGTGATAGTTTTATTTCAATTTCATTGAGTCTCACAAAATATCACATCACATCAATATTTATATGATTATATATTATAAATTGAAAAAATAATAATTTCACTTATTTTGATAATGCCACTTCTTTTTAGATGTATACAAAGATACAATACAAAAAAATCATATGAGAAGTGTTATTATAAAAAATAAAAATGAAATTATTATTTTTTATAAATTATTATTTGAAATTAAATACAAAATTTATCACTTCAATATTTAGTTTCAATTCAATTTAAATTTTATATAAAATAATAAAATTTAATTAATTCTCTTTTAACATGAAACCATCTTTTTATACTGTGACTGATTTTATTTTATTAATCATCTTTAATGCAAAATAAAATATGAAAATATTACGTTTTCTTTTATATATATATTAAATTTAAAATCCCAAAAATACTGTATTGGAGCTCTTAGAAACGGATGAGAACAATCAATGTATGGGAAAATCCAATCCCAGCGCACAAATGTAAGATTACAATGACAATTGAATCAATAAAATTGTGTGTTTCATTTAAATGTTATCCGATGAAGTTGGCTTAAACAAATATTGATTACCAAAACTTTTCCCTTTCTATTAATAATAAAAAGGATAATTATCTAAATAATCTTTAAAAATTTTAAAATTAAATATTTTAGTCTTTTAAATTTTAAAATACATAAAATAATTTTTAATATTTATTTTTATTAGATAATGTAATTTTTTTTAATAGTCACTAATGATGACTGCTGATGTATGTGGTATGTTGACTTGCACATACAATCGTTAAGTATTCATATGTGCAATTTGGATAAATCAATAATTAGAATGAAGTATAAAATAATTTTCAAAAAATTTAAAAACTCTCAAAACAGCTTCTAAAAGATTAAAAAAATATAAAATAGTCTTTCAAATTATTTATATATAATTATTTCTTAATTAATAAATTTTAATTTCTAAAATTTTTGTTATATTGATCTCAAATTTGATTATTTATATACAAAATATTTTTAAAATAAATTATAAATTAATTTTGAGAAGGCACTATATATTTTAAAAAAATAATAAATAAATGAATCTATTTTATTTTTGATCATGCAAGATATTAATTTAATTTAATTTAATATATAGGTATCATATTCTATGATTATTCTTTAATAATGAAAAAGAGAATGAACTAATATTATTTAAAAAAGATAGGAGAATTTTTATTTAATATAAAATTTTTTATAAAAATAATTAGGAATATTTATGCAAATATTTATGACTACCACACTTTAGAACTTACATGCAATTTGAATTAAGTTATCTATAAAGTCAAATTTATAAGTTTTGGTTAACTACAAGGTCAATGTAGTGATTTACAAAATTTCAATGTGAAGTTATTAATACTTTGCACCACTTGAAGAAGAGATGTCTTAGCAAATCTAAGTGTTGTGTTTGTCATATTTCTTAAAAAGTTTTGAGATTCATTAATTGTAATAATGTTGCACAAAATAGATTTGCAATTGAAGTTGTTTGTGCTACTACAATTAGCAATTATGCTAAAAAAATAGATTTTTTTTACTTAGGAATATTTTTTTAAATTTATTTGGTGTTAATATCTTAAAAGTTTAGATCCATAAAATAATAGTCTTCATAATACAATAACTCCTTAGATTTAGTTGTTATTATTATAGTTTCTATATTATATCGATGTAAGTGTCATATATAAATAATTAAATAATAGTATTTCTTATGACATTTTAGTATTAATAAATAAAATTATTTGGTAGTATATATTTTGTTATTTTTTATATTATTTATTTATTATATATTTTTTAATAATATTTTATTATTCTAATTAATAAAAATATTATAAGATGTTGAATTTTGAAAATGATTAAAAATATTTGAAAGAATTATTTAAAATTTTAAAAATTTTTCAAAACCTATTTTGAGATTTTTTAAATTGTTTGGGAATTATTTTGTACTTCATTCAGATTGATATGTCAAACTTGCACATATGATCACTTAATAACCATGTATGCAAGCTAACGCTTTACATCCGCAGTCATTGTTAGCTATTAATAAAAAAGATTGTATTATATAATGGAAGTAAATAATAAAGATTATTTTATACATTTTGGAATTTAAAAAAATTAAAATATTCAATTTTAAAATTTTTTGGCTAATTTCAGTAACTCTTTTAATAATACTTTATGCATATAAAAGCATCATTAGAATTAATTAATTTTAATTATTAATAATTAATATTTAAAAATATAAAATAGAATATATTATTAGATAATAAAACTAAAATAATTAAATTAATAATTAAATAATGATTTATTCGTTGACCATTTATTTTTGCGCATATAATGAAAGGTGTAACGCACCAAAGCATGATAGCGGAGGCAAATGAGAGACGAAGAAAGGCCCAAAGATTCTGAAACGCTTGGAAGGAGAAGCCTCTCCAAGTCTTACCACAATACCCACACACTACATAACCAATCTTAACTATCACCATGAACCACCACGCCGCGTTGAGCACCGCCGCCGCACCCACCAGGCCCCACCCCAATTTCAACATTAGTACCCAGCTAAGCACAGCATGCGCTACCAATGCAACCGCCGCGGTCCATGCCATGATCATCATCTTGCTCTGAGCTTGCAAGAATTTCTGGATGGGGAAGTTCATGGAATAGGCAAACAGCTGCGGGATCATATACAACGCAAAAACACCGGCCGCCTCGGCGATCGCGGTGGTTTCTCCTATTGCCTTTAGGATCTGCCGTGCGAATACGTATAGAAGGGATAGAAGAAGCGCGGTGGTGTTCAGAATTATCCATGATCTTTGCATGTACACACCTAACATCTCTGGTTTCCCTGCTCCAAAGGCTTGTCCGCACAGCGTTTCCAACGCGCTTCCCATACCAATCTGCATTGCAAAATAACGCTTTATCCTACAAATTATACTTTTATTATACTATTTACTTATGGAAAAGTTTAGGGGAAGTAATTTTTGTGTTTTCTGGCCAACACTTAACCATCAAAACAAAAGTGAGTATTCTCTCACCATTAGATGTAATCTCACACCATTAAAAACACTATTGATAACCAATTGATGGTTACAAAACACCAAAATTGCTGGTACCCTAATATTCCTCTTATTAAATATAAAATATTCAAAAGATTTATCTGTACACTCAAAATCATGTTCATCATTTTTATTAGGAAAAATAATTATTTGTACTATAAATTTTATTAAGGCTCATAAAAATATCTATTAAATAAAAAAATAACAATATATTTATAAAAGATTAATTTCATATGACAAAAATATTAAAATCTTTTTAATAAAATTTTTAAATTATTCCGACTCTTTATCTTTAATTTCAGTTCCACTGCTATTTTTTCTTTCCCAACTTACAAAGATGCTCCTTCTTTTCCATCCACCCCCGCACTTCCTCTCCTCCCACTCCTTCTCAAGCTCCCACTCCCGCTTCCTCTCATAAAAATGTTCTATTTTCAGTAAGTCATGTAGGCTGTTGGTCACTACTAATAATTCAGTGGTATATAAACAATTTGAATAGTAGGTAGACATGGCGTTCAAACCTTTAACTTTGAATTTCCTTTCTGGTATAGATATTGAGTTCGAACTTCTCCTAAACTTGATCCAAAAACCCTTTAAATTATACCGGGCTTTGAAAAATTAGTGGCCAGAAATAGAACTTCTGTAGTTTTATGTATTTATTTTTCTATACTATAAGCAAAAGGATTGATGCCCATTTTTTTAAATACCTTTTGTTTTATGATCTATAAAATGTTTTTTTTTTTGTTATTTCTAAAATTTAAATTGAAAACCTCTTAGTGAAATCATAAACTATTTTTAAATAAATAAAAGAGTGATGAATATAGTGCCTATTGATTTACTAAGGTATATAGATATATACATAATATGAAAAATGCTATGTATTTTGAAGTAAAATGTTTATTCAAATATTAAGCACAAAATCTTTTGGGCTAGATAGATAGATGAAAGCTTACCATGATGCCAAAGCAAAAGCCGGCGATGACAGAGTTCTCGATGGAAACAGCGGCAAGGGCGATGGTGCTGACGTGGCCGGCAAAAAGCTGAGTGATAGCGCCAAGGGAGTATTGGCAAAGGGAGGTGAAGATGGCTGGGCCCGCCAGGTACCACAGCTTCTTTGCCTCAATGGAGAACTGTCTCAAGAAATCTATGGGGCCTGTGATCGGACCAATGTCATCGGAATCCGTCGTAAAAACAACCGTGTTCCGGGGCCGCATTTGGTCTTCTGGAGATAGCAGTGGCTGATGGCTCTGGTCATCATTACCTATATTCTCCATGACCACAAATATGCAAATATGGACCAGAATTGTTGCCTCTTATATATATAAACGGATAAATTTAGAAAGAAGAATAATAATTAGCTTACATTATTTAAAAAATGTTATAAACACAAAAAATTAGTCACTAAATCAATCAGCATGTATTTGTATTGTATATAAATATATGTAGTGTTTTCATTTTTAATATATATTTTATATTTAATTTTAACATATATTTTATATGTATTGATTTAGTAATTGATTTTTAGTATACACACAATACATGATTGATATGATTTTATTAAAATTTAATATATGTGTTAACAAATAAATTTTTAACAAATATTATGGTCAAATAATTAAGTATTACAAATATATTATTATAATAAATTAATTTTTTTTATAGAAAAGTCAATCTATTTCAAAGTTTTTTAAAATAATAAAAATTTGTTAAAAATTGAAATGTATAATTTAATTTTTTTTTGAGAATTAACTTAAATATCTATTATTTGTTGGTTTATTTTTGTTATTTCCTATTGTATATAAATAAAGGCTTGGCCATTGTGTGCATATGTGAACTTGGATATGCTAAAATAGTAACATGGTTTATGTACCTTAATTTTATGGAGGTGTTTAATAATCTTTTTTCATCATTTCATGGTTCTATCTTTTCCCTTTCTAACTTTTCTTTTTATTATTTTTAGACAAGACACGTTAAATATGTTGTGTTTTAAACTTACTCTCACTTAAGTCACCAAAAAAAAAAAACTTAGTCTCACTTAGAAGGAGATTATAAAACCTTAAGTTCTTTTATATTAATCCAACTAAGCATATGTCAAAAGAAATCAAAGATCTTGATGGACTCCCACACATGATTTACACTTGATTGTTCTTGACATTTAATTTGCTAATTGACAAAATAAATATTTGGACTCCTGTTGAAAAATTAACTATCATTGTAACATTATTTTAATTTATTTATCTATAAAATTTTATTTATATTTAAAGTAACTAAAATATTATTTTTGAATGTCCATTAAATATAGATGATCTATTTGGACTTAGATTGGAGTATAAGTCCATCCAAAAAAAAGAAGACAAAAGTTGGTGTATAAGAAATGTTTGAGAATTGAAGTAGCAAAAATGATTTATTTCGGTGGATATCATCTCATTTTTTTTTCATTATTTAACAAATAAAGTTATGCGTGATTTTAATCTATATATATACATACGCCATGCATAGAACTTTCAAATGAATGAAACTAGTACAAAATATATAAAAGCAAACACTATATATCTTTCTCAAATTATTAGATACATCAATTCTTAATAAATGTAAATTGTGGAACAAACAATTAATTTGATATAAAGGAAGTAAATGTATCTTGATAAAAGATCACACTTATCTTATAAAGCAGAAAAAAGGAATTAAAAAAAATTAAGGTCACTGTTGTATAGTATGATACATAAACGAACACTGATATGGACACAGAACACAATACGATACAAAATATATAGAGATGCAAATTTTAAAATTTTATAAAATATAAGAACACGACATATATATAAAATATAAAATAATTTTTTAATTGTTTATTTTTAATATCTTCTTTTAATATTAAAATATTTAACATATTTTTTTGTTTTAAAAAATAATAATATATATTATTTTTAAACTCATTTCAAGAATATATGTTAAGAATAAAGTTGGACATGCTGACACGTGATGATATTTAAATGTGTCCAAAAAAATTTTTTTTTTATTAAAATACGGTTAAACACAATAGATACGCGTGTCAAACGAGTGTCAATAAGTATCATATCTAAAATGTGTCTGACACGCGAATACAATAAGTTATCAAAGTGTTCTTACATCATAGTTTATAGGTAAACTTGCACCGTATTTTGACATATTTTCACTATTTTTAACTAAAAAGCTAAAAGTAAGAAGATATCAATTTTATTTTTGTATTACTTTCTAAAAATATTTTCACTAAAAATATTATTAAAATATTCTATCAAACATATTTTGAAATTCAATTTTTATTTTTTTTGAAAATCAAAATAAAAATATTCTAACTAAATTTGACCTATATAGACCGAGTACAGACTGATTCATTGAGCTAGATCGGACCATAAAGGCATAAACACGCCAACTATAACACTTGTTTTATACTTCACAAAGAGGAGAAGTTCTGTTAAAAGTTAAAACTAGTTGATAAATATTTATACTAAGCATTTAATTAATGTTGTGATGTATGTGTAACTAGTGTACGGTAGTGGTACTTCTATATTTATTTTATGTTTTTTTTTAAATAAATTTAATTATTCTGTTAATTTTTATAATTTTATAAAATTTTTAATTAAATTTATATATATATATTTTTTAATTGAGTCTTTGCACCAATTTTTTTAATTGAGTTTCTATATTTTTTTTCTTTTTATTTGGATTTTTGCACCAATTTTTTTTAATTAGGTCCTTATACAATTAAACTAATTACTGTTAAGAGAGACCTAATTGAAAAAAAAATTTGGTGCAAGTTTACCCATTTAAAAAGAAAAAAAATATAGGATCTTAATTGAAAATTTTGCAAAACTATAAGAACTAACAAAGTAATTAAATCTTTTAGGTAGCGTTTGTTTTGAGGTACTAGGACAGAGACAGAGAGACTGAAATACAGTATAATGCACTATAAGAAAAGAGAGTTATTTTAACATGATTTTTTTTAACAACCATAGTTAAGTATAAAAATTAATATATATTTTTGACAAATATCACAAATGTCAAATTTTCTATGTTTTTTTTTTATTTATAATTTGATTGTAGAAAATTATTCCTCAATTTTGATACTCATTTGTTTTCAACATACTCCATTCTTCCTTTTTTCGTTGAGCTCCGTCAATTTTGGCATCACACTGCTCTCAGTTTGGGATCATACTACTCATTCTTCATCTTCAAAATCTCAGTTTATTCTTCAGTTTCAAGATCTCATCTCATTCTTTGTTAAAAAATTTTTATTGAGAATTTTTTGTGGTCAATAAGTGTCCAAATAAATAGTATTTTTGACGGTTAATAAGTATCACAAAAAATACATTCTCAAATTTTTCTAACAAATTAATTTTGATGGCCAATATTTATCAAAATAAGATTTAAACTTTTTTTATAATTACTTATATGTTAAAAATACTATTTTTGACAAAACTTTTATTAACATATTTTCATAGTTAAAATAGTGTCAAAATTTATTTTTTTTGACGAATTTTAATTTTTTTTGACACATAATAATCCTTAAAAATAGTCTATATTGTTGTAATGATGTTTGTTAGCTCAGAGACAGGTACTAAAATTTTTCTATCTCTGTCTCCAAAATTTCAGTATTTCAGTACTTTCAAAAAATAAGGACACAGGAGACTAAAATTTTCAGAGACGGAGACTGAAATTTTAATAACATTTTATCCATAAAATACCCTGATTTCAATTAATTAATTTCAATTTTATCCTTTGTATAAATTAAATTAGAGTTTCATTCTTATTTTAATTTCTGTCTCTCACTTTATACCAAACAAAATATTAAAATTTTATTTCAATCTCTGTCTCTCCACCAACTGTTACCTTAGATATTTATTAAATTTAAAGGAAGAGAAAGCGAAAGGAATAAATACATATATAGCTACCAATTGATGGTTGTAAATTAAATGTAGGATTTAAATATTTATATGTAGTGTACAAATATTTTTTTTATGTAATTACTTATTCATCCTATACCATTTCTACATATAATTGTTGTTGGTCGTACATTTTTGTCCTTTCCTTAAATAATTGGGAATCATGGTTGCAACAAATATCGTCTAGTGATTTAGTAGGCTTTGAGGCATGAGGTAGGGAGTGAAAATTTGTAAAATGTGTAACAAGCTCCCACACACTGATCTTTTTTCTGAGTTCTAATAACTCAAATGTCATGAGTCCGTTTTTTTTTTTTCTATGGTGACTAACAAATCTTTCTTGTTAATTAATTTTTGGAGGAAAAAAAAAAGGTTAGTTACATGTGGAAATCAAAACTAATCTCTTTCACCACCCAATCGCCATTGGTAGCCAGCTAGTTATTTGATTTTGGCCACAAATTTATTGGTATATCCCAGCAAACTTATGTGGATATATAGTGGAAACTAAATATACAACCATGCAATGAATACATAAAAAATTAATTATTCGTAAAAAAAAAAACATGTTAAAATATAATAAATTAACTCTCTGATTAAATAGAGTTTGATATATAGTAAAATAGTTCTTTTAACTTGAAAAAAGAAAAGGATAATTTTAAATAATTTCTCTGACTAGAGAAATAATTTTTAAATAAAATTAATATTAATATGCTAGTAGTATAAGCCTTTGTAGGATTATTTTCTTATTTGATAAGCTTGTTCTTGCTATAAGAAGTATAATAATGTGATAAAATATCACAAGGCTAACAACAACCATTCAAACACTAACTACCAGCCTGTGCAAACTAGGTAGCTACTCAAATCGAATGGTAGCTATCCAAGTATTTAAGTTCAGATCTTTGGCAGAAATAAAGTGCTTAAGGGGTAACATTATTGACTATACTTTATTCACCGAGATATTCTCTTCCTTTCCTTCCCTAGCTTTATTCACTCCAAAATCAACAATAATGGACAAATGTGATATTTATATATATCTTATTTGAAAAATGCTATTTGTACACTAAAATTAGTCACTAAAATCAGTCACTAATATATTTGTGTATAAATATATGTGTATTTTAATTTATTTTCAATGTGTATTTATATTTTAACATATATTTTATATTAGTGGCTAATTTTAGTGGTTGATTTTGGTGTAAACGTAGCATAACCCATCTTATTTAGGTACTCCGAAAATTTCTTAGCTATTCGAATAATAAATGAGAATTTTTCTCTATTTTATTCATATTATGACACATCAACATAAATTATTTTTATTTTAAAAAATTAAATTTTTAAAATTTAAATTCTTACTTTCTTTGAACTAACATAAATTTTTGTTTTCTTATCTATTTATTTATTTACTTATTTATTTGTTGATTCATTTTTTAATAATTATTTACCCTTATTTTTACTATGAATAATTTCTATTTAATTTGATTTTAATCATCTTGTAAATGCATTCTTTATTTAATTTGGAAAATTAAATATTATTTAAGTTATATTATTTGCATAATTTATTCTAGGTGATTGTTTTATGTTGGATGTGTTAGAAGTGTAATGAGATTAAGTTTCAATTCTTTTTTTATGTATAGTTATACTTTTAAATCTAAATTCTATAAAAAAAATTGATTTTTATGAATTTAAAATTATTTTTTATTTTTCTATAAAGAAAATTGATAGTGACTCCTATTTTTTTCAAATATTTTTATTGTCTGTCCTTTATTCCTAGTCATTCCAATTTTGAAAAACTCTTTCGCCTCTTGTCTTAATGTATTTTAGTCATAATAGGCTGTGACACTTAACAAAATTTCATATTTGCTTTTTATTTAAAATATTAATAAATGATGAGACTTGACAAAGGTAATGTGTTTAAAAGATCTTGATGTAAAACAACAAATGTACTTAATAATAAATATATTTTTGTCTTTAATATTTGTGTCACATTTGGTCTAGTTTTAATAATACTTCTAATGTTTTAAATATATTTTCTTTCACAATTATTTTAATTATATTCTTAGACATTAACACTATAAAAAATACACTGAATACCGTCAAATTTAATGACGGACGTTACTGACGAATTTAACGGTAAATTTTCTGACGATTATGAATGAAAATTCGTCCCTTGAATAAGTTACCGTCGGATTTAAATTTCACCGCTAAATCCGACAGTAAATAAAGACGCAAAAATTAATTTATTAGCGCCGAATTTAGCGTCAAATTTTCCGTCGAAAAATTTTGACGGTAACAAAATTTAGTAAAACGCGTTGTTTAGACAACGACGAACACCTTATTGTCAGATTTTTCCGCCGGTAAATTCAACGGTAAATTTGGGATAAAATTCAAATGCGAAACCCTTCTCCCTCACTTCTGCAAACACACACACACACACACACACTCTCTCTCTCTCTTCTCTCTTTTTTCGTCTCTTTCTCATCTCTCTTCTTCTAGTCCATTGAAGAAGGTTGCTCCACCACCACCTGGAGGCTGGAGTTGTTGTCACCGCCGGTAAACCACATTGTCATTGCAGATCAGCACGTCGTTGTCACTATTGCTAGAGTTTCTGTGGTAGCCTCCACCGTGCCACTACTGTTAGTGTTCCTTGCCGTCTATCAGAGGTCGTCGCCTTGTTGTTATCACCGCGGCTGAGGTCTACCGTGCCAAGGTAAGGTTGTTGTTCATTTTTCTTTTGGTTATTTGTTATATTACTAAACCCTAACTCCACCATTGTAGGTTTCACTGCTGCCTTCTGTCACCATCACGCTTCCACCATTCTGCAGCCACCATCAGAAGTAATTTTTTTGTATTTTTTGTATTTTTTTCAAATTTTTTATTTATTTAGGATTTGTTAGGTATTTTATTAAATTATTGATTAAATTTTTTAATGAAGTGTGTGATTATGGTTTGTTATATTAATTTAGTGTAATTAAAAATTAAATAATGTTAGGTTAGGTAGGGTGTAATTTAGGATTTGTTTTGAGTTGATGGGATTTTGGATGATTGTTAATATTCTGAGTTTATTGTTGTAGTTAATTATTTTCTGAGTTAATTAGTGTTGATTGTTGTTAATTCTTTGAGTTAATTTTATCTTGTTAATTTTCTAAGTTAATTATTGACTTATTGTTGATTGTTGTTAATTTTTTGAGTTTATTGTTGTCTGAGTTAATTATTTTCTAAATTAATTTGAGTTGATTGTTG
Organism: Arachis hypogaea; assembly: GCF_003086295.3. Lineage (NCBI taxonomy): Eukaryota > Viridiplantae > Streptophyta > Magnoliopsida > Fabales > Fabaceae > Arachis > Arachis hypogaea. The sequence continues at coordinate 22,499,774 of NC_092050.1, forward strand.
TTAATTTTACTAAGTTTGTTGCAATTTATTCATTTGAAGATATGAACTTTGATTTGTTTGTTTAATTATAATTTGTGTGTTGATTATGTTTACAGTTTACAATTGAAGGTGTACAGCCTGGTATTCCAAAAAAATGTGCCTGTAGACAATAGGTTTATGATGCAAATTAAAACCTCCAGCTAGATTTGTAAGTTGCTGATATTGTATAAGTTTAAATAGATATACCATTTGAGAGACATATATATACATGTTAGTGGATTACTTAGAATCTTAAATAGATATATTATTTGTATAATTAATTTTCTTTTCAATATTTTATTGTCTAGAAGAGAGCTTTAACTATGCAATTGGTATGTTATTTTTCATATCAAACCTTATGTAAGTTCATCTTTTCTGAATTTAGAGTATATATTTATAGTGCTATTTTTTTCATACACGAATAATTATTATTTTTCTTCTTTATTCTTAAATTTTGATGTGTGAACTTATTTGTGAACTTTAACGAAAAATTATAGACAAATTATTATAAAAAACTGTAAAATTTTGAATTTTGTTAGTTTAAAAATGATTGAATTTAAGTATTTAAAATTATATATTAAATTTTTAAACATTTTTTTTAAAAATAAAAGCTAAGTTTACCGTAATAAGCTCCAGAATTTCGCCAATTAAAAGTTAATATCCGCAACTAAATCTGTTGATAATTAGCGGCGAACGAAAAAATCCGCCGATAAACAATTATCGCGAGGTTTATACCGTCGAAATCAATCCGACGGTAAACATATTACCGACGAATTTTTTTTGGTAAATCCGCCAGTATCCAACGAATTTCTTGTAGTGTAATGCCATGTAACATATTAGATTGAACAATTGATAACACATTGGCATAATTAAACTCTTAACCTCTTCATTCATTAAAAGAAACACCGTTAAAATCGACGGTTAAATAGACGACGCGAAGTTGTCAATAATATTAAAAATCGGTAACAAAATTGAAGGCGTGACATGTCACTTTTAAATGTGTCAATTTTTAAAAAATATAATAAAATTGACGGCTTGTTGGACTGTCGATAAGTTTTCAAGAAAATCGACAACCTTTTTGTCGATAATATGAATTTAAGATTTTTACATATTTAAAAAAAGCGACACCTTAACTCTCGATAATCTTATATAAAATTGATGACAAATCTGTCAATATTTGATTCATTAAAATTAATAAATTAGACATCGATTTAATTATTAAAGTACCAATAATGCCGTTGTTTATTTTTTATTTTCTTTTGTCTATTTTAAAGTAAAAAAGTGACAACACTGTCGTCGATTTTAATAGCTATATTTTTTAATAATTTTTTTTCATTTGAAAATTGTAGACAATTAATGCAAATAAATTTTTAAATATAAAAATAAAATTTATACTAAATATTAGATAATGGGACAAATAAATTTTTAAATATAGAAATAAAATTTATACTAAATATTAGATAATGAATTTGCAAACTTATCAAGATAATAAATAATTCTCTAACATAAAGATTCAAGATAAGATAAATAACTAAATATAAAATATTCGTCTAAATTCACTAATAATATAAAATATTCAAAGCAAAATAAATAACCCTACTCGTACTCATCTAAATAGTCCTCATCTGAGTCATCGAGATCATCAGAATCATCCTCCATTTGGAAAGAACCATGTGACTGTCCTGGTGGCTTCGAGATAAAAGGGGGTTGTTTGTCTTAGGTTGTGCTTCTTTATAAGCTTTAAAAAGTAAAAAGAAGAGATGGGGGACACGTACCAAAACTACTAGGATAGTAGGATCCATGGCCCTCACATACTCAGTCAAGCTGTTTGAAAAAGTAAAATACTTCCATACTTCATCATGGGAAGGACGTATCATCACATAATCATTTCTGCAATTTTCTTGATGCCACAACATATAAAGTGCAAAGTTCATTAAGGTATACAACCTTTGCAGCCTTGAAATTAACCGCAAATAATACATTATTTTATATGACACCTTTTTATTTTTATCCTTCTTAGACTTAAATCTCTACTCCTACAAAATTTGCTTTGCCTAAGATTTTTGTCCTCTTTGCAATATATCATACATCCGCTGACATAACAATCTATCTTAACCTCCTTAAACCCAAGCTGAAAAATAATTTTCTTAGCTTCATAGTAGTTAGTGTAAAATTCACAAAATTAGTAAATAAGTAGCTAATAAATTAATTATTAATCAAAAAAATTAGAAAATGAAATTTGATAATTTAAGGAGATAGAGCTAATTAAAATAAGAATTTTGACATTAACTTTAAAGAATTTGGCCCAAGATTGAGCCGAACAGACCGAATCGAACAAACCGGATCCATATTGGTCCAAACACACTTAATGAAGCCTTCCTTCCTCCCTCTTTTAGCAAACACGCTGAAACACTTGAGCCAATGGGGAAGAACACCTCCAAGAACACAAAACCGTCACTTGATCTTCAAACCCAAATAACTTTTGATTCGGAGTTCTGATTGCCGCATCATTTACGGCTACGCGTCCGCAGTGACGAGATCTACAAAGGCTAGTACATAATAAGGTGAGAAACCCACATTTTTAGTTTCTATTCTCTCTTCTCCAATTCAAAAATTTAGTATTTGGAGTTTTGAGATTTTGATGTTTTGATGTGTTTAGTATTGGGTTGTGATCTTATGATATTTGGAGAAGGTAAGAACCCTAACCCTCTTGTGAATTTTTGAGATTTTGAGCTTAGGAATTGATTATAGTGATATATGTGGATTAGATTGAATATTGTTGATGTAATATCAAATTGGAGGTCAAACTTGTGAAACTGGAACTCATTTAAAGAGAACGGAAGCTTGAGATCAATTTTGGAAGCTAGGTTCATTGGTGAGAGGCTGTGGTTGAACGCTTGAGGTGTTCCAAAATTAACGGGAATTGGCCAAGGTATGATTTCGGTTTTCTATAACTAAAATATAATGTGTTATGAAAACTTAGGTTAGTTGGCCATAAGATATGAATTAAATTGTTGATGTTGTTGATGGTTGAGGTTGATTAATATGTTTGTTGGCTAGTGATTTTGAGGTTGTAATTGGTGCTATTATGAATGATATGTCTAACTTGGTATATGAGATTGATAAATGATAATAATGATATTTTTGAGACGTGGATGTTGTTGATGATTTAGGATTGGTTGGTATTTATGAGGTTCGGCTAATTAAGGTTGTTGTTGGTGAAATAATATAAATTTTATGGAAATTGATGAAGTGTATATGCATGTTGTTGATGATTTTGTGTAATGTTGCTTTGGATATGGATTATGGTGTTGAAATGGAATTGTAATTGTAAATTAGTTTATATGAAGATGTTGAGGGGTGTGGATGAAGGGTTGAACTTAGTTGGAGGCACATTTGGTAAGTTTTAATAGGGGTTCGGATTTAAAAGTTTTGAAAGTTGAGGTTTTACATTGTAACACCCTACCATACAGAGTCTTATGCTTAAGTCATAATTCAGAGATGGCAAGGTATTACGATCTCTAAAACAAAAATTTAGTACGTATAGTAGTATGAATAATTGATTATAACTAGGAGCCTTTGTAGAAAAAGGGGTAAACAAAAACCGTAGCTCGAAAGCGCAACACTCCGATCGATAACGTAACGAGTAAAGGATAAGCGAACGCGAGATCATATATATAAAGGAGTGTCAAAAACAGGAATATCAAGACTCAAAATCCAGCTGCGAAGATAACCGGTCCGAGCATAGCAATATATACATATGATAGAATAAGGAAAACCCCAAAGGAAACCCAAAGGGACACAAATACAGAAATCTAATCTCCAAAAATCCCCTCTAGAAGGAGTCATCACAGTTTGTATTATTTAATGGAGATAAAAGTATCTAAACAAGAAATATAAACCAAAACAGAGCCCCGAGAACAAAGATCTTCGCTAACCCGGAAGTCTCCAGCATGCCTCAGCGAGAAACCTCACGCCCTGCATCTGAAAACCACAAAATCCGCATGGGTGAGAACCAGAGGTCCCCAGCACGGTAACAGCTTCCACATATATAATACATAATAATAGAGGAAAGCCGAAGGCAATCCTAGAACTTCCTCCAGATAATATCAAAGCTTATAAACAAGCTAAACCGTAAGTGGCAACTGACTAAAGATTCTTCAGTCTAACTAATACTTCCCTTTCCAATTCCTTCAGACCTCCCAACCACCAGCAGGAGTATAATATAGCAAACACAGTTATATCAGATAGGAGATATACAAATAAGAACAATTAAGGCATTTAGACAAATAGCAAGTAATATGCAGTCAAATAGGCAATCTCAAACAATTCATGTAGTATGCTTATGATGCATGCCTGTCCCTAGTGGCTGATGATATCATCTGTCGGTTATAGAGCCAACCCGACAAGTCCTGGTAGCTAACCATTGGACTGTCCCTCTGTCGTGCATCCCCAATTCGAGTTATACTCATCATAAACTTGATCATAATCATGATCCATATCCATCACCCTCACTGGTGAATATTTATCCATCACCATCACTGGTGAATATTTATCCATCACCATCACTGGTGAATATTTATGGGGGCGAGCTCATCCGGGCCTTTCACAGTGCCCGGCCACACTTACGACATTAGGTTAACAGAGCTTTGAGTCTCAACCTGGAGCACGTGGTGGCTAGCCACTGCTACTACCCAGGGAAACCCTCATCTCCAATGGTGGAAGTGCAACATTCACAATTCATTCAACAGCATATATGTATTTATACTTAGCCATAAACATGGCTCTGCCGTAACACGGCAATAATCTAGCCATCCGGCTCACGGTTAAATCCATAACCAGCCAATTCATTAACAAGTATGGCCCTTCGGCCCATGGCACAACAAGCACTTCCACCGCCATCCTCCGCATCTCACATAATCATCTTTGATCCTCAATGATCATTCATTTTTCCCTTTGCTTCTCTCGCAAGTTACCACATTCACTAGCCCTTTTTCTCATGTTAGGCATATCATAATGATTCAAAACATAAGTGGTGAGATCGGAGGCTTAGAAGTATGAAATTTGGCTTTTAAAACTCAAAAATCAACCTTGGGATGAAAACAGGGCCACGCATACGCGCACTCCACGCGCACGCGTGGATGGCCTTAAAACTCATCGACGCGCAAGCGTCATACGCGCGAACGTGCGGGTTGAGAAATATCCAAACGGCGCGCAAGCGTCAGCCACGCGTACGCGTGGGTGCTCTTGCGCCCCAGGCACAAAACTGGCACAACTCTCTGAAAAATGGCTGGGCATTTGGTACAGCGCATCGACACGCCCGCGCACACCACGCGCACGCGTGGATGGTGCTTTCTTGAAGAACGGCGTGTACGCGCCAAGTGCGCCTACGCGCGGAGGGTCATTCTGCTAAAAATTTTCTAAGTTAAAAGCTGCAGAATTCACAGATGCAACCCCCAATCTTCCGACGGACATAAATTCCTCATTTTAAATCATTTTTCACCCGTTCTTCGAACGGCATGGACATCCCGGATCCAATTTCATTTCTAAATAGATTTGGCACAAATCAGAGATCCGTAGTCCAAGTTATGTCCCGTCAAAGTATGCCCAAAAAAACCATGTTTTCATACAAAACCACAAAGTGCCATTTTCAAAACAAGCCACTTTCAACTATTTTCAAAATCAATCAAAACACACCAATTTCATCCCTTTTCTTTGAAATCAATCAAAATGTACCAAAATCAACAACAAACCATCCTCAACTCACACATTGACCCTTTACCAAAATTTCCAAAATCACATCCAACCATTCTAACACTTAAAATGTGGCTTACCTTAAGATTGATTGTATGGGTTTTGTAGAGCTATCCGCGGTGAACGCGTGGCTGCAAACGGAGCGGCAATCGGAGCTCTAGATCAAAAGTTACGGTGGTTTGAAGATCAAGTGAGAGATAGAACTTGAGAGAGTGTTCTTCCCTTCCTCTCCACCATTTCAGCGTGTTTGAGTGTATTGTGAGGAGAGAGAGTGCTGAAAACTAGGGTTTTGGTTTAGTTGTATTGGGCCAAGGGCCCACTTTGGGTCCGGTTTGGCCCGTTCGGTCCAATCTTGGTCCGATTTCTATAAAATTGGTACCGAAATTCTCGTCTCAATCTCCTCTATCACATTTAGCCATAAAAATAACATTTTTGGCTTTCTAGAATAAATTCTCATTTATGGGTTAATTAGCCGTTAATTAACCGGATCTTACATTCTACCCACCTAATTGGGAATTTTGCCCACAAAATTCAAATCAAATTACCTGAGAATAAGTGCGGATAATCCGTACGCATCTCCGACTCAAGTTCCCAAGTGTGTTCCTCAACACCGCCTCGACTCCAAGCCACTTTGACTAATGAAACCTCTTTTCCACGCAATCGTTTGATACTAGTATCATCAATTCTGACTGGAGCCACTGGAAGCGTCAAATCTTCCCTTAACTGAACCGATTCGGGTTCTAATACATGGCTAGCATCAGGAGTGTACTTCTGAAACTACGACACGTGAAATACGTCGTGCAGGTTCGAAAGATGAGGTGGTAGAGCCACCCGATACGCCACCGGCCCAATCTTCTCCAGGATCTGAAATGGACCAATGTATCGAGGATTCAACTTCTTTGCTTTAATCGCTCTACCTACTCCTGTGGTCGGAGTAACCTTAAGGAAAACATGATCTCCTGCCTCAAATTCCAAGGGCTTCCGCCTCTGATCGGTGTAACTCTTCTGACGACTCTGCGCCGTAAGCATCCTATCTCGGATTTTCTTGACTTGTTCAGTGGTCTCAGCTATCATTTCCGGCCCCAACAAGCCTTTCTCTCCAGCTTCATACCAACATAGCGGAGATTGACATTTCTTCCCATACAATGCCTCATACGGAGCCATTCCGATGCTCGCATGGTAACTATTATTGTATGCAAACTCCACTAACGGCATATACCGATCCCAACTCGCCGGTTGGTCCAAAACACAAGCTCTCAATATATCCTCTAGTGTTTGGATCGTCCTCTCGGATTGACCATCTGTTTGAGGATGGTAAGCTGTACTCAAGCTTAATCGGGTTCCAAAAGCTTTCTGAAATGCACCCCAGAACCTCGAAGTGAAACGAGGATCTCTATCAGAGATTATAGTAGCAGGTACACCATGGAGTCTTACAATCTCCTTTATGTATAACCGAGCTAGATCCTCAAGGGTGTAAGTCATTCGAATGGGCAAAAGTGAGCTGACTTCATCAGTCGGTGCACAATCACCCAGATAGCATCAAAACCAGTCCTAGTCCTTGGCAATCCCGACACAAAGTCCATTGCAATATTTTTCCACTTCCATTGCGGAACCTCTAAAGGTTGCAACATCCCGGAAGGTCTTTGATGTTCAATCTTTACCTTTTGGCAAGTTAAGCACTTTGAAACATATTCCGCCACATCATTCTTCATACCCGGCCACCAAAACATCGCCTTTAAATCATGGTACATCTTAGTACTTCCCGGGTGAATGGAGAATCCGCTTTTGTGTGCCTCCTTTAAGATATCTTGCCTCAAAGTGTCAACATCCGGCACAATGATCCTACCCTTGAATCTCCATAACCCATCTTTTTCTTCCGACACTCTCCACTGTTTTCCTTGCTCGATAGCCGGTAACACCTTCCATAACGCTTCATCATTTTCATGAGCCTTTAGGAGTTCGGACTTAAAGTCACTTGAGATTTCTAATCGGCTCAAACACAAGGTTCCGGATACTTCTCGGACACTAATTTTTAGACTCTCGAATCCCTTGAGCAACTTCTCCTCTTGAAGCATCATCCAAGACGCATATAACGACTTCCGACTTAATGCATCCGCCACTATATTCGCCTTTCCAGGATGGTAATTTAACTCAAAGTCATAGTCTTTCAACAATTCCATCCACCTCCTTTGCCTCATATTAAGCTCTTTCTGATCAAAGAGGTATTTCAAGCTCTTGTGATCGGAGAAGACTTGGAAGTTAACCCCATAGAGATAATGCCTCCACACCTTCAAGGCAAACACGACCGCAGCGAGTTTCAGATCGTGCGTAGGGTAACTAACTTCATGAGGTCTTAACTGTCGTGAGGCATACGCCACTACATTATGATGCTGCATCAGCACGCACCCTAGGCCCTTTAACGATGCATCACAGTACACCTCAAAAGGCTCGTTCGGCTCAGGTAACACTAACACAGGTGCAGTGGTCAACTTTTTCTTCAATGTCTGAAAGCTCTTCTCGCACTCAGGAGTCCAAACAAACGGAGTGTCTTTGCGAGTTAACTTTGTCAACGGCAAAGCTAATTGCGAAAAGCCTTTGATGAACCTTCGGTAATAGCCAGCTAAACCCAGAAAACTCCTTATCTCAGTTACTGTGGTTGGTTGCCTCCAATCCATCACAGCTTCTACCTTGGTTGGATCTACGGCTATTCCCTTCTTACTCACCACGTGACCCAAAAACTTCACCTCATCCTTCCAGAACTCACACTTAGACAGTTTCGCATAGAGTTTCTTCTCCTTTAGAATCTGCAACACGGTTCTCAGGTGTTCCGCATGCTCTTCTTCAGTCTTGGAGTAAATCAGTATGTCGTCAATGAAGACAACAACGAATTTATCCAAAAACGGACGGAATACTCTATTCATGTAATCCATGAATACTGCAGGAGCGTTCGTCAACCCAAAGGACATTACAGTGTACTCGTAATGACCATAACGAGTCCTGAAAGCGGTCTTAGGGATATCCCCACCCTTCACCCTTATTTGGTGATAACCGGATCGCAAATCGATCTTGGAGAAAACCCTAGTTCCTTGTAACTGATCCATGAGATCATCAATCCTCGGCAATGGGTACTTATTCTTTATGGTGACCTTGTTCAGCTGCCTGTAATCCACACAGAGGCGCATACTTCCATCTTTCTTCTTCACCAGTAACACTGGAGCACCCCACGGGGATACACTTGGTCGAATAAAGTTCTTACCCAACAATTCCTCTAACTGAGACTTTAGCTCGGCCATCTCTAACGGTGACATCCTATAAGGAGCACTTGAGATTGGTCCCGCCCCAGGCACCAATTCAATAGCAAACTCGACCTCTCGGTTAGGTGGAAATTTCTCAATATCATCAGGAAACACTTCTGGAAACTCACACACTACCGGAATCTGATCCAATCTTTGATCATCACCCGAAACACCCGCGGTTAACAATAGGATACCCTGACATTCGATTCCAGAACAGTTCACCATCATCGAATTCAAGTAATAATTATTCACCACAACCGGCCCTTCTGTATCCTCCGGCATAAAGTATACCGACTTTGTAGAACAATCAAGCAGGACATGGTTCTCAGATAACCAGTCCAATCCCAAGATAAGATCAAGACCGATCATTGGTAAGCAGATTAAATTATGGACAAAATCACGCTGCTTGAACCTAAACGAAACTTTCGGGCATCCTAGCCTAGTTACCATGGCTTCATGGGTAGCATTATACACTTTTAAGTCATAACCTAAGGTTACGATCTTCAATCCTAACTCATGGGCTTTCTCAAATGCAATGAATGAATGCAATGCTCCCGAATCAAATAAAGCATTTAAAGTTTGACCAGCCATTTCATAGTTACCTCGAATGAGTGTCTCGGATCCCTCTGCACCCACAGCTGAGGTGGTGAACACCCGACCAGTCTGTTGTGCTTTCCCAGCACCTTGCTTTTGCTTCTCCGGACAACTTGCGGCTTTATGCCCCGCCTTTCCACAATTGTAGCACAAACCCCATCCGGCCTTGCATGGTACTCCCGGATGGTGACTTCCACACCTAGTACAAGCTTGATCATTCTGAGGCTGCTTCCCAAACCTTTTCCCTTGGGAGTTGTTGTTGTTGGGCCTCGTAAAAGAACCTCCCCTCTTGAAGGGCGGACCTCTAGGTGCAAAGCTCTTCCCTCGGTTTTGTGGAAATGATCCCTTGTGATTTTCTTTCTCAGTGGCTGCCCTCTTCACACACTCTTCAGCAACCCTACACTTGTTCACCAATTCGGAGAAAGTCCTAATCTCCATTGGTCCCACTGAACTGAAAATATCGCTTCGGAGTCCTCATTCGTGCTTAACACACTTCCATTCCTCATATTCCACCGGAGTCCCTTGACACATACGAGAGAATCTGAAAAGCTCCTCAAACTTGTCAGTATACTCAGATACGGACATAGCACCCTGCTTCAGCTGCAACAATTCAAGCTCCTTGGCTGTCCTGGCAGAAGTCGGAAAGTACTTCTTATAGAACTCCTCTTGGAAAACATCCCAGGTGATATAGTCATCACCCTACTGCAGGAGGCGTCGGATATCCTGCCACCAATGCGACACTTCACCAGTGAGCAAATAGGTAGCAAACTCAACACGCTGTCCTTCAGGCACCACCTGCGCTTGCAGTGCTCGTTCCATAGCCTGAAACCATGTATCGGTCTCAGTCGGGCTAGTAGTTCCCTTGAACTTCGGGGGATTAACCTTCAAAAAGTTCGCCAGTGTCATCGGACCCTGAACTCTACCTCCGTCATTACCATGGTTGTTCATCTATTGACCAAGAGCCTCAGCAGTGGCTTGCATAGCAGCAGCCATGTTCTCCAACGCAGTCATAAAGTTCACCGGGTCATTAGGGTTATTCTCCGGCGCACGAGCATTAGTATGTCCTCTCCCACGGACTCTACCGCGTCCACGAGGTGCCATCTGGTTCCTATACACACCAAACAATCGATATTAAGTTGATCAGTCTCAATATCGGAAGTTTAATGCTTCAAAGTCCCAAATGCATGCTCCTGAACGTTTATGCTAACTATATCAAGTAGATATACTAACAGCACATAACACACATACAGAGAATGCACAGAAGCATAGTCAGTCCATTCCTCAGGCTCTACAGGAACGAACTGCTCTGATACCATAATGTAACACCCTACCATACAGAGTCTTATGCTTAAGTCATAATTCAGAGATGGCAAGGTATTACGACCTCTAAAACAAAAATTTAGTACGTATAGTAGTATGAATAATTGATTATAACTAGGAGCCTTTGTAGAAAAAGGGGTAAACAAAAACCGTAGCTCGAAAGCGCAACACTCCGATCGATAACGTAACGAGTAAAGGATAAGCGAACGCGAGATCATATATATAAAGGAGTGTCAAAAACAGGAATATCAAGACTCAAAATCCGGCTGTGAAGATAACCGGTCCGAGCATAGCAATATATACATATGATAGAATAAGGAAACCCAAAGGAACACAAATACAGAAATCTAATCTCCAAAAATCCCCTCTAGAAGGAGTCATTACAGTTTGTATTATTTAATAGAGATAAAAGTATCTAAACAAGATATATAAACCAAAACAGAGCCCCGAGAACAAAGATCTTCGCTAATCCGGAAGTCTCCAGCATGCCTCAGTGAGAAACCTCACGCCCTGCATCTGAAAACCACAAAATCCGCATGGGTGAGAACCAGAGGTCCCCAGCACGGTAACAGCTTCCATATATATATATAATACATAATAATAGAGGAAAGCCGAAGGCAATCCTAGAACTTCCTCCAGATAATATCAAAGCTTATAAACAAGCTAAACCGTAAGTGGCAACTGACTAAAGATTCTTCAGTCTAACTAATACTTCCCTTTCCAATTCCTTCAGACCTCCCAACCACCAGCAGGAGTATAATATAGCAAACACAGTTATATCAGACAGGAGATATACAAATAAGAACAATTAAGGCATTTAGACAAATAGCAAGTAATATGCAGTCAAATAGGCAATCTCAAACAATTCATGTACTATGCTTATGATGCATGCCTGTCCCTAGTGGCTGATGATATCATCTGTCGGTTATAGAGCCAACCCGACAAGTCCTGGTAGCTAACCATTGGACTGTCCCTCTGTCGTGCATCCCCAATTCGAGTTATACTCATCATAAACTTGATCATAATCATGATCCATATCCATCACCCTCACTGGTGAATATTTATCCATCACCATCACTGGTGAATATTTATCCATCACCATCACTGGTGAATATTTATGGGGGCGAGCTCATCCGGGCCTTTCACAGTGCCCGGCCACACTTACGACATTGGGTTAACAGAGCTTCGAGTCTCAACCTGGAGCACGTGGTGGCTAGCCACTGCTACTACCCAGGGAAACCCTCATCTCCAATGGTGGAAGTGCAACATTCACAATTCATTCAACAGCATATATGCATTTATACTTAGCCATAAACATGGCTCCGCCGTAACACGGCAATAATCTAGCCATCCGGCTCACGGTTAAATCCATAACCAGCCAATTCATTAACAAGTATGGCCCTTCGGCCCATGGCACAACAAGCACTTCCACCGCCATCCTTCGCATCTCACATAATCATCTTTGATCCTCAATGATCATTCATTTTTCCCTTTGCTTCTCTCGCAAGTTATCACATTCACTAGCCCTTTTTCTCATGTTAGGCATATCATAATGATTCAAGACATAAGTGGTGAGATCGGAGGCTTAGAAGTATGAAATTTGGCTTTTAAAACTCAAAAATCAACCTTGGGATGAAAACAGGGCCACGCGTACGCGCACTCCACGCGCACGCGTGGATGACCATAAAACTCATCGACGCGCAAGCGTCATACGCGCGAACGCGCGGGTTGAGAAATATCCAAACGGCGCGCAAGCGTCAGCCACGCGTACGCGTGGGTGCTCTTGCGCCCCAGGCACAAAACTGGCACAACTCTGGCACAACTCTCTGGAAAATGGCTGGGCATTTAGTACAGCGCATCGACGCGCCCGCGCACACCACGCGCACGCGTGGATGGTGCTTTCTTGAAGAACGGTGCGTACGCGCCAAGTGCGCCTACGCGCAGAGGGTCATTCTGCTAAAAATTTTCTAAGTTAAAAGCTGCAGAATTCATAGATTCAACCCCCAATCTTCCGACGGACATAAATTTCTCATTTTAAATCATTTTTCACCCGTTCTTCGAACGGCATGGACATCCCGGATCCAATTTCATTTCTAAATAGATTTGGCACAAATCAGAGATCTGTAGTCCATGTTATGTCCCGTCAAAGTATGCCCAAAAAAACCATGTTTTCATACAAAACCACAAAGTGCCATTTTCAAAACAAGCCACTTTCAACTCTTTTCAAAATCAATCAAAACACGCCAATTTCATCCATTTTCTTTGAAATCAATCAAAATGTACCAAAATCAACAGCAAACCATCCTCAACTCACACATTGACCCTTTACCAAAATTCCCAAAATCACATCCAACCATTCTAACACTTCTCAATCAAATGGCTAAAGGACAAACACAATATCATGTCATACATCTTTCTCATCCCAATTTCCAATAATACCATTCCCAATCAACCATCATTATACATAATCATCATCATACTCACCATCAACATGGTACCACCCATCAATTCAACCTCAATCATCCATCAAGCATATATCACAACATGCATTTCTCATATATCACACAATCAAGGCATCAATATTTATAATCACATATATGAACACATCATATATCTCAACCATTCAACAATACCAACAATTCAATGCCTATCTTAGGGCCTCTAGCCTAAGTATTTCCTACCACATTACATATTAGATACGGGAAACTGAAACCATACCTTAGCCGATTTCCCAAGCTCAACCGGAGCACTTCCAAATCACTTGTCCACAAGCTTTCAAGGTATTAACACCTCCAAGAACAGATTTTATCACACAAAACCCTCTTCCAAGCTTTCCAAAATCACCAATCAAGCTCCAATATTCACATATACACAACCTAAGCCACAATCATCATACCCATACACAACATCTCAATACCCAAACCTCATAGAACAACAAATTACACTAGGGTTGAGAATCTTACCACACCCAATGTTTAAGGAGACAAGATTAACCTTCTCCTTCAAGAGAGTTGGGTCCTATAACATCAAAGAACCCAAAATCTCAACATTTTTGCTCATGAAACTCGAAATCAAGGGCTGGAATTTCGAACAGTAAAACGTGGCTTACTTCAAGATTGATTGTATGGGTTTTGTAGAGCTATCCGTGGTAAACGCGTGGCCGCAAACGGAGCGGCAATTGGAGCTCTAGATCAAAAGTTATGGTGGTTTGAAGATCAAGTGAGAGATAGAACTTGAGAGAGTGTTCTTCCCTTCCTCTCTACCATTTCAGCGTGTTTGAGTGTATTGTGAGGAGAGAGAGTGATGAAAACTAGGGTTTTGGTTTAGTTGTGTTGGGCCAAGGGCCCACTTTGGGTCCGGTTGGTCCGGTTTGGCCCGTTCGGTCCAATCTTGGTCCGATTTCTATAAAATTGGTACCGAAATTCTTGTCTCAATCTCCTCTATCACATTTAGCCATAAAAATAATATTTTTGGCTTTCTAGAATAAATTCTCATTTATGGGTTAATTAGCCGTTAATTAACCGGGTCTTACATACATTATCAATGAAATCTATGATTTTTATCTCAACTTTGACAGAGCATAACTTAGCCTCCGGGACTTCGAATTTTATCAAACTTTTCTTTAAAGAAAATTTGGTTCGAGTGGTTTACATTGTTTGAATAACGAATGAAAAATATTTTAAAACGAAAAAATTATGCGTGTCGGAAGTTTGTGTTTAAAGCTAAAATTCTGCAGCACTCCCAATTTTTACCAACTCAGCATAACTCACATACGCGAGCCTCTCATGTAACACCCTAACTTTTAGCACCTCATGATCGCACTAAAAGTCCGAGCACTACTTACCTCTACTCCTTTAATTATATGCTATGTTTATTTAATATTGAGCCTTCGTGAATACGAACCGAAACTTTAATTAAGAAAACAGAAAGTTATTACTTTTAATCACTTAATCACAAAGATATATATATATATATATATATATATATATATATATATATATTCACATAGCATTATATACATAGACTTATTTCAAGATTCTCAAATACAAGTCCTGTCCCCTCTAAAAGCTAAAAACAATAAACAATGAGGGAAAAATAAATTCTAATAACTCAACTCGCGAATATAATCTGCTATGCTCCTGTAGCTCCGCACTAAACCTTCGCACCTATAGCTGAAAGGGGTGAAAATAGGGGTAAGAACTAGGGAGTTCTTAGTAGGGTCGGGGTTAAAAGTTAACTTCATTTTAATACCATAGCCGATAGCAACGGGCAACAGAATACATTTAGACTTAACAAATAAAGGACACAGAAATCAAGCAATCATATAGCACACCCACAATCACAAGAAACACACTCACAAACAAATATGCGCAAACAAGTATGATGTATGTCTATCCCTAGTGCAGGTAATGAGCTCATCTGTTGGTTTCGACACGCTCCCGACGTAACTCAGCAACCTTTGTCTGAGTTTGGTTTCCAGTGTCATAACCTCTGTAAGCAACCTCTATCTTACAGGTGCGACTCTCTTGAGCCGATGTATGCAAACATAACCTCTGTAAGCAACCTCGGTCTTACAGGTGAGGCTCTCTCTAGCCAATGTATGTATCGATAACCTCTATAAGCAACCTCTGTCTTACAGGTGCGACCATGCATCCCCTGGATCGGCCAATGTATCTCTGGAAAGTAAATCTCGGTGGACTCACTACCATATCTCTGCTCGTTTTCAGTAGGTAAACAATCATCTCAGCTCGTTTTCAGTGCCAACCAATATCTCTGCTTATCTCCTTTTCTTTTCATTCTTTCTTTCTTTCTTTTCTTTTCTGTTCTCTGCTCTCCTGTGGCAGCGGTTCTTTAGATTCTTTTAATCTTTTCTTTTCTTCTTCTTTTATTTTTCTTGATTTAATACCAGAAATTATCTTCACACTCTTCCTTCCTCTCTCCCTAGATGTTTTCTGAAGAGTGAATCATAAGATTCTTAACTTAGGTTCGTCTTTCTACAGCTTTTAAGTAGGTTACTATTTAACTCTTCTATTCTGTTATAGTACAAATTACTAATGTATAATATATTGTCAAAAATACTGTGATAATAATCTTAATAAATTAATAACAATAATAATGATTCTCTTTGTTACTCAAAACTTATAAGTTAAGCTTTATTATTAAGCTTTTATAAATTATTCTGAATCTTTGACCTTTTTAAAATATTTACATTCTTACCCCCAACATATTTTATAGTTTATTAAAATGTTCGTATATATATTATAATTACTAAAATAATCTTGAATCTTTTATAAAATACCCATTTTACTCCTGAACTTCTCAATTATTATCCAAAATACCCCAAAAATATATATAATTACAAAACTAACTTCAATTTTTATTAAATTACTATTTCAATCTCAAATATAAATCTTAATTCTCTGATTAGAACTTTATCAAAGGACTGAATCTCATTTAAAAAATTCTTCAAGTTTTCAACTTGAGATTTAAGTCTGTTTTTTAAACTTCACTATTACTGATTTTTCACTGCTTTTCATTTAATCTCTCGACCATCAAACCTCATCAATTTTAGTCAATAATTCTCATTCACAACATCCTCAAAATCATCAAAATAACCCTAGTTGGGCTATTCTTCATGGCCGAACCACAATTTACAAGCAACAACAATAATTCAACAAAATTTCAACATAAAACTCAATCAAACTCAACAATAATCAATCAAACTAATATTTACTTATAAAATTTATATTTAGTTCTTATAAAATTATCAAATCTTACCTCCGTACAAAACAAAATGGGACCTCCGGAGAAGTTCTTTGACCGAGCTGCTGAAGAAAAAAACGTTAGGAATCGTCTGTGCCTCCTAGAACTCCAATTGGCCGAACTCAAGGGGAAGAGGAGCTACGTCACCGTTAACTTCTACTAGACAAAAGTAACGCTAACGTATAGAGGAGGATGAGACGAACACTTTTTCTGGATTAGATTTTTTATTGGAGTTACAGATCTCAAGAAATTGAGTGCTGAAGGTTCATGGCCCATGAAGTTCCACACGGCCTTCTCTCTCCTTTTTTCTTTCTTCTTGGTTCGGTTAAGGGGAGGAAATGAGATGTTGATGGTGAGGATTAATGAATAAGGGGGTTAGGTGTCAAGCTAGGCCACATGTCAGTTTTTAAAGATGTTGAATCAGCGATTCAAGTTATAAATATCCTAAACGGATAATTAAGAAAACAGGATATATTAAAATACAAGTAATAATATATATGAGTTACTAATATAAATGACATTAGTAACATAATGATAAAAGATATACAGTGAAGCATTAACAAAGCTAAATTCACTGAAGACTATCGATATTTACCCATATCGGCAGATATCTAGTTCTTTAGGTGAATGGATCCACCTGCAGAAGTGTCCAGTGACATTTTTGATAGCTCAGATAAACCATCATAGAATATATCCAGGATGGTCCATTCTGAAAGCATGTCAGAAGGACACTTTTTGGTCAACTGTTTGTATCTTTCCCAAGCTTCATAGAGGGATTCACCTTCTTTCTGTCTGAAGGTTTGAACATCAGCTCTAAGCTTGTTCAGCTTTTGAGGAGGAAAGTACTTGGCTAAGAAAGCCGTGACCAGCTTATCCCAAGAGTTCAGGCTGTCTTTGGGTTGAGAATCCAACCATAATCTAGCTCTGTCTCTTACAGCAAAAGGGAAAAGCATGAGCCTGTAGACTTCAGGATCTACTCCATTAGTCTTAACAGTATCACATATCGGCAAGAATTCAGTTAAGAACTGAAAAGGATCTTCAGATGGAAGTCCATGAAACTTGCAGTTCTGCTGCAACAGAGAAACTAATTGAGGTTTCAGCTCAAAGTTGTTTGCTCCAATGGCAGGAATGGAGATGCTTCTTCCATGTAAATTGGAATTAGGTGCAGTAAAGTCACCAAGCATCTTCCTTACATTATTATTATTTTCGGCTGCCATCTCCTTTTCCTGTTCGAAAATTTCTGAAAGGTTATTTCTGGATTGTTGTATTTTAGCTTCTCTTAGTTTCCTTTTTAGAGTCCTTTCAGGTTCTGGATCTGCTTCCACAAGAATGTTCTTATCCTTGCTCCTGCTCATATGACAAAGAAGAGGGCACAGAAAAAATAATAATAATAATATGGATCCTTTATACCACAGTATAGGGATCCTTGTGTGAGTAGAAGAAGAGGGGGAGACAAAGAATGTAATATAATGGAAGAAACACAACTGTGAGGATGGCAGAGATGTGAGATGAGATGTTAGGATATGAATAAATAGAATAAGATAGGGGAGGGATAATTTTCGAAAATTATTTTGAAAAAGAGTTAGTGATTTTCGAAAATGGTTTTTGAAAATTGTTAGCATTTTTTTTCGAAAAATTTTTAAAATTAAAAATAAAAATAAGAATAATTAGTTAATTAAAAAGAAATTTTTGAAAAAGAGGGAAGATATTTTCGAAAATTAGAGAGAGAGAGTTAGTTAGGTAGTTTTGAAAAAGTTAAGAAACAAACAAAAAGTTAGTTAGTTAGTTGAAACAAATTTTGAAAAGATAAGAAGTTAGGAAGTTAGAAAAGATATTTTGAAAAGATATTTTTTTTGAAAAAGATAAGATAAGAAGATATTTTTGAAAAGATATGATTGAAATTAGTTTTGAAAAAGATTTGATTTTTAAAATCACAATTAATGACTTGATTCATAAGAAATCACAAGATATGATTCTAGAACTCAAAGTTTGAATCTTTCTTAACAAGCAAGTAACAAACTTCAAATTTTTGAATCAAAACATTAATTGATTATGTTATTTTCGAAAATTTGATATAAAAATAAGAAAAAGATTTTTGAAAAATAATTTTAGAATTTTCGAAAATAACTAAGGAATTTGAAAAAGATTTGATTTTTGAAAAAGATTTTGAAAAAGATAAGATTTTCAAATTGAAAATTTGATTTGACTCATAAGAAACAACTTGATTTTAAAATTTTTTGAAAAAGTCAACTCAAATTTTCGAATTTGATGAGAGAAAAAGGGAGAGATATTTTTTTTATTTTTGAATTTTTATGATGCAAGGGAAAAACAAGAAAAATGATGCAATGCATGAAATTTTTAGATCAAAACAATGAATGCATGCATGAATGATATGAGTGTCAAGATGAACACCAAGAACACTTTGAATGTCAAGATGAACATCAAGAACATATTTTTGAAAAATTTTTGATGCAAAGAAAACATGCAAGACACCAAACTTAGAATTCTTTAATGCTTACGCACTAAGAATTCAAGAATGCATATGAAAAACACCATGCAACACAAAACAAAAAATCATCAAGATCAAACAAGAAGACTTACCAAGAACAACTTGAAGATCATGAAGAACACTATGAATGCATAAAATTTTCGAAAAATGCAAGATGCACATGCAAATGACACCAAACTTATGATATGACTCAAGACTCAAACAAGAAACACAAAAAATATTTTTATATTTTTTATGATTTTCAAATTTTTTTTTTGGATTTTTTTCGAAAATTATATGAAAAAAAAAAATAAGGATTCCAAAATTTTTAATATGAATTCCAGGAATCTTGCATTCTTAGTCTGAAGCTTCAGTCCAGGAATTAGACATGGCTCACTAGCCAGCCAAGCTTTCAAAGAAAGCTCCAGTCCAAAACACTAGACATGGCCAATGGCCAGCCAAGCTTCAGCATTTAACACGAGAGTATATTGCTCTTGATAACAAATTGCAAGCCTCAGTCCAAATAAATTTAGACATGGCTTTACAGCCAGCCAGGCTTTACATGCTTCATGAAACACTAGAATTCATTCTTAAAAATTTTGAATAAAAAAATTTTTTTGAAAACATTTTTATTATTTTCGAAAACAGATGAGAAAATTTTAGAAATATTTTTGAAAAATTTTTGAAAATAAAATAAAAAGAAAATTACCTAATCTGAGCAACAAGATGAACCGTCAGTTGTCCAAACTCGAACAATCCCCGGCAACGGCGCCAAAAACTTGGTGCACGAAATTGTGATGTCCAGGCTCAAACTATTCCTGGCACGTGAGCAACTTGGTACGCGTAATCGTGATTACACATTCATAATATGTCACAACTTCGATACAACTAACCAGCAAGTGCACTGGGTCGTCCAAGTAATACCTTACGTGAGTAAGGGTCGAATCCCACGGAGATTGTTGGTATGAAGCAAGCTATGGTCACCTTGTAAATCTCAGTCAGGCAGATATAAAATAATTATGGAGTTTTCGAATGATAAATAATAGAATAGGGATAGAGGCACTTATGTAAATCATTAGTAGGAATTTCAGATAAGCGAATGGAGATGCTTTTCGTTCCTCTGAACCTCTACTTTCCTGTTAACTTCATCCAATCAGTCTTACTCCTTTCCATGGCTGGCTTTATGTGATACATCACCACTGTCAATGGCTACTTTCGGTCATCTCTCGGGAAAATGATCCAATGCCCTGTCACGGCACGGCTAATCGTCTGGAGGCATCACCCTTGTCAATGGCTTCATCTTATCCTCTCAGTGAATAATATGCTCACGCACCCTGTCACGGCACGGCTATTCATCTGTCGGTTCTCGATCATGCCGGAATAGGATTTACTATCCTTTTGCGTCTGTCACTAATGCCCTGCAATCGCGAGTTCGGAGCTCGTCACAGTCATTCAATCATTGAATCCTACTCGGAATACCACAGACAAGGTTTAGACCTTCCGGATTCTCTTGAATGCCGCCATCATTCTAGCTTACGCCACGAAGATTCTAGTTAGGAGATCTAAGAGATACTCATTCTAGCTTAATTCATGTAGAACAGAAGTGTTTGTCAGGCACGCGTTCATAAGGGAGAAGGATGATGAGCGTCACACATAATCATCACCTTCATCACGTTCTTAGGTGCGAATGGATATCTTAGAAGTGAAATAAGAAGAATTGAATAGAAAACAGTAGTACTTTGCATTAATCTTTGAGGAACAGCAGAGCTCCATACCTTAATCTATGGAGTGTAGAAACTCTACCGTTAAAAATACATAAGTGAAGGTCCAGGCATGGCCGAGATGGCCAGCCCCCAAAACGTGATCAAAGGATCATAAGGTAATCCAAAGATGCCTAATACAATAGTAAAAGGTCCTATTTATAATAAACTAGCTACTAGGGTTTACATGAGTAAGTAATTGATGTATAAATCCACTTCCTGGGCCCACTTGGTGTGTGTTTGGGCTGAGCCTGAGTGTTGCACGTGTAGAGGTCCTTCTTGGAGTTGAACACCAGCTTTTGTGCCAGTTTGGGCGTTCAACTCTGGTTTTGGCTCCTTTTCTGGCGCTGGACGCCAGATTTGGGTAGAAAGCTGGCGTTGAACGCCAGTTTACGTCATCAATTCTTGGCCAAAGTATGGAATTATTATATATTGCTGGAAATCCCTGGATGTCTACTTTCCAACGCAATTGGAAGCGCGCCATTTCGAGTTCTGTAGCTCCAGAAAATCCATTTTGAGTGCAGGGAGGTCAGAATCCAACAGCATCAGCAGTCCTTCTTCAACCTCTGAATCTGATTTCTGCTCAAGTCCCTCAATTTCAGCCAGAAAATACCTGAAATCATAGAAAAACACACAAACTCATAGTAAAGTCCAGAAATGTGAATTTAACATAAAAACTAATGAAAATATCCCTAAAAGTAACTAGATCCTACTAAAAACATACTAAAAACAATGTCAAAAAGCGTATAAATTATCCGCTCATCACAACACCAAACTTAAATGGTTGCTTGTCCCCAAGCAACTGAAAATCAAATAGGATAAAAAGAAGAGAATATACTATAAATTCCAAACTATCAATGAAACATAGCTCCAATCAAATGAGCGGGACTTATAGCTTTTTGCCTCTTGAATAGTTTTGACATCTCACTTTATCCATTGAAGTTCAGAATGATTGGCATCTATAGGAACTCAGAGTTCAGATAGTGTTATTGACTCTCCTAGTTCAGTATGATGATTCTTGAACACAGCTTCTTTATGAGTCTTGGCCGTGGCCCTAAGCACTTTGTTTTCCAGTATTACCACCGGATACATAAATGCCACAGACACATAATTGGGTGAACCTTTTCAGATTGTGACTCAGCTTTGCTAAAGTCCCCAATTAAAGGTGTCCAGGGTTCTTAAGCACACTCTTTTTTTTTTTTTTTGGACCTTGACTTTAACCGTTCAGTCTCAAGTTTTCACTTCACACCTACACGCCACAAGCACATGGTTAGGGACAGCTTGGTTTAGCCGCTTAGGCCAGGAGTTTATTCTTGTAGGCCCTCCTATCCACTGATGCTCAAAGCCTTAGGATCCTTTTTATTTGCCCTTGCCTTTTGGTTTTAAGGGTTATTGGCTTTTTGCTCTTGCCTCTTGGTTTTAAGAGCTTTGGCTTTTTCTGCTTGCTTTTTCTTTTTTCTTTCTATATTTTTTTTCGTCTATATTTTTTTTCTTCTTTTTTTTTCTGCAAGCTTTGTTCTTTGCTGCTTTTTCTTGCTTCAAGAATCATTTTTATGATTTTTCAGATTATCAAATAACATGTCTCCTAGTCATCATTCTTTCAAGAGCCAACATATTTAACATTCTTAAACAACAACTTCAAAAGACATATGCACTGTTCAAGCATACATTCAGAAAACAAGAAGCATTGTCACCACATCAATATAATTAAGCTAAGTTCAAGGATAAATTCGAAACTCATGTACTTCTTGTTCTTTTGAATTAAAACATTTTTCATTTAAGAGAGGTGATGGATTCATAGGACATTTATAACTTTAAGACAAAGTTACTAACTACTAATGATCATGTAATGAAGACACAAACATGGATAAGCACATAACATATAAAATGAAAAAACAGAGAAAGTAAGAACAAGGAATGAGTCCACCTTAGTGATGTCCTTGAGCTCTTCTATGTCTCTTCCTTGTCTTTGCTGCTCCTCCTTCATTGCTTTTAGATCTTCTCTGATTTCATGAAGGATGATGGAGTGCTCTTGATGTTCCACCCTTAGTTGCTTCCAATAATTGTGTGGAAGAAAATGTATCCCCTGAGGTATCTCAGGGATCTCTTGATTTGCAGTAAAATGTTCTACCACTGAGCTATAGACCCTTGATGGAAGCTTTTGTCTTCCCTTTTCTCTTTCTAGAGGTTTCTCTGGCCTTAGGTTCCATCAATGGTTATGGAAAAAAACAAAAAAGCTATGCTTTTACCACACCAAACTTAGAATGTTGCTCGCCCTCGAGCAAAAGAAGAAAGAATAGAAGAAGAAGAAGAAGATATGGAGGAGATGGATGGGTGTGTGTATTCGGCCATATGGGTGGGATTGGGTGGGAGAGAGATGTTGAATTTTGAAGGTAGTGGGTGTATGGATGTGAGTGGTGAATAGAAAACAGAAGGGATGATCATGAATGGAAAGAGAGATGATGAGGTAGGTGGGGATCCTGTGGGGTCCACAGATCCTGAGGTGTCAAGGCATTTACATCCCTGCACCAAATTAGGCATGTAAAATGCCTTTGCACACAACTCTGGGCGTTCAGCGCCAGGTTGGTGCCCATTTTGGGCGTTCAACGCCCATTTGCTGCCATTTCTGGCGTTGAACGCCAGAACCATGCTTGTTCTGGGCGTTCAGCGCCAGGATGCTGCCCATTCTGGGCGTTCAGCGCCAGAACCATGCTCTGTTCTGGCGTTTGAACGCCAGACAGATGCTCCTCCAGGGTGTGATTTTTCTTCTGCTGTTTTTGATTCTGTTTTCAATTTTTATATTTATTTTGTGACTCCACATGATCATGAACCTAAGAAAACATGAAAAACAATAATAATAGAGTTAGATAAACATTGGGTTACCTCCCAACAAGCGCTTCTTTAATGTCAATAGCTTGACAGTGGGCTCTCATGGAGCCTCACAGATGTGCAGAGCTTTGTTGAGACTCTCCAACACCAAACTTAGAGTTTGGATATGGGAGTTCAACACCAAACTTAGAGTTTGGTTGTGGCCTCCCAATACCAAACTTAGATTTTGACTGTGGGGGCACTGGTTGACTCTGCTTTGAGAGAAGCTTTTTCTGCTTTCTCTCCATGGTTGCAGAGGGAGATCCTTGGGTTTTAAACACAAGGGAGTCCTCATTCCATTGAAGGACTATTTCACCTCTGTCAACATCAATCACAGCTCTTGCTGTGGCCAGGAAAGGTCTTCCTAGGATGATGGATTCATCCTCTTCCTTTCCAGTATCCAGGACTATGAAATCAGCAGGGATGTAAAGGCCTTCAACCTTTACTAACACGTCCTCTACTTGTCCATAAGCCTGTTTTCTTGAACTGTCTGCCATCTCTAATGAGATTTTAGCAGTTTGCACCCCATAGATTCCCAGTTTCTCTATTACAGAGAGGGGCATGAGGTTTATTCCTGAACCAAGGTCACACAGAGCCTTAAAGAGCATGGTGCCTATGGTACAGGGTATTATGAACTTTCCAGGATCCTGTCTCTTCTGAGGCAATGTCAGTTGATCCAGATCACTTAGTTCATTGATGAACAAGGGAGGTTCAACTTCCCAAGTATCAATGCCAAATAGTTTGGCATTCAGCTTCATGATTGCACCAAGAAACTTGGCAGTTTGCTCTTTAGTAACATCCTCATTCTCTTCAGAAGAGGAATACTCATCAGAGCTCATGAAGGGCATAAGGAGGTTCAATGGAATCTCTATGGTCTCTAGATGAGCCTCAGAGTCCTTTGGTTCCTCAGAGGGAAGCTCCTTATTGATCACTGGACATCCCAGGAGGTCTTCCTCCTTGGGATTCACGTCCTCTCCTCTCCTCACAGGTTCGGCCATGATGCTTATGTCAATGGCCTTGCACTCTCCTTTTGGATTCTCTTCTGTATTGCTTGGGAGAGTACTAGAAGGGATTTCAGTGATCCTTTTACTCAGCTGGCCCACTTGTGCTTCCAGATTTCTAATGGAAGACCTTGTCTCATTCATGAAACTCACAGTGGCCTTGGATAGATCAGAGACTAGATTTGCTAAATTAGAAGCATTTTGTTCAGAGTTCTCTGTCTGTGGCTGAGTGGATGATGGAAAAGGTTTATTATTGTTAAACCTGTTTCTTCCACCATTATTAAAGCCTTGTTGAGACTTTTGATCCTTCCATGAGAAATTTGGATGATTTCTCCATGATGAGTTATAGGTGTTTCCATAAGGTTCTCCTAAGTAATTCACCTCTGCTATTGCAGGGTTCTCAGGATCATAAGCTTCTTCTTCATAAGAAGCCTCTTGAGTACTGTTGGATGCAGCTTGCATTCCATGCAGACTCTGTGAGATCATATTGACTTGCTGAGTCAATATTTTGTTCTGAGCCAATATGGCGTTCAGAGTATCAACTTCAAGAACTCCCTTCTTCATAGGCGTCCCATTGCTCACAGGATTCCTTTCAGAAGTGTACATGAACTGGTTATTTGCAACCATGTCAATGAGTTCTTGAGCTTCTGCAGGCGTTTTCTTTTGGTGAATGGATCCACCTGCAGAAGTGTCCAGTGACATTTTTGATAGCTCAGATAAACCATCATAGAATATATCCAGGATGGTCCATTCTGAAAGCATGTCAGAAGGACACTTTTTGGTCAACTGTTTGTATCTTTCCCAAGCTTCATAGAGGGATTCACCTTCTTTCTGTCTGAAGGTTTGAACATCAGCTCTAAACTTGCTCAGCTTTTGAGGAGGAAAGTACTTGGCTAAGAAAGCCGTGACCAGCTTATCCCAAGAGTTCAGGCTGTCTTTGGGTTGAGAATCCAACCATAATCTAGCTCTGTCTCTTACAGCAAAAGGAAAAAGCATGAGCCTGTAGACTTCAGGATCTACTCCATTAGTCTTAACAGTATCACATATCGGCAAGAATTCAGTTAAGAACTGAAAAGGATCTTCAGATGGAAGTCCATGAAACTTGCGGTTCTGCTGCATCAGAGAAACTAATTGAGGTTTCAGGTCAAAGTTGTTTGCTCCAATGGCAGGAATGAAGATGCTTCTTTCATGTAAATTGGAATTAAGTGCAGTAAAGTCACCAAGCATCTTCCTTACATTATTATTATTTTCGGCTGCCATCTCCTTTTCCTGTTCGAAAATTTCTGAAAGGTTATTTCTGGATTGTTGTATTTTAGCTTCTCTTAGTTTCCTTTTTAGAGTCCTTTCAGGTTCTGGATCTACTTCCACAAGAATGTTCTTATCCTTGCTCCTGCTCATATGACAAAGAAGAGGGCACAGAAAAAATAATAATAATAATATGGATCCTTTATACCACAGTATAGGGATCCTTGTGTGAGTAGAAGAAGAGGGGGAGACAAAGAATGTAACATAATGGAAGAAACACAACTGTGAGGATGGCAGAGATGTGAGATGAGATGTTAGGATATGAATAAATAGAATAAGATAGGGGAGGGATAATTTTCGAAAATTATTTTGAAAAAGAGTTAGTGATTTTCGAAAATGGTTTTTGAAAATTGTTAGCATTTTTTTTCGAAAAATTTTTAAAATTAAAAATAAAAATAAGAATAATTAGTTAATTAAAAAGAAATTTTTGAAAAAGAGGGAAGATATTTTCGAAAATTAGAGAGAGAGAGTTAGTTAGGTAGTTTTGAAAAAGTTAAGAAACAAACAAAAAGTTAGTTAGTTAGTTGAAACAAATTTTGAAAAGATAAGAAGTTAGGAAGTTAGAAAAGATATTTTGAAAAGATATTTTTTTTGAAAAAGATAAGATAAGAAGATACTTTTGAAAAGATATGATTGAAATTAGTTTTGAAAAAGATTTGATTTTTAAAATCACAATTAATGACTTGATTCATAAGAAATCACAAGATATGATTCTAGAACTCAAAGTTTGAATCTTTCTTAACAAGCAAGTAACAAACTTCAAATTTTTGAATCAAAATATTAATTGATTATGTTATTTTCGAAAATTTGATATAAAAATAAGAAAAATATTTTTGAAAAATATTTTTAGAATTTTCGAAAATAACTAAGGAATTTGAAAAAGATTTGATTTTTGAAAAAGATTTTGAAAAAGATAAGATTTTCAAATTGAAAATTTGATTTGACTCATAAGAAACAACTTGATTTTAAAAATTTTTGAAAAAGTCAACTCAAATTTTCGAATTTGATGAGAGAAAAAGGGAGAGATATTTTTTTGATTTTTGAATTTTTATGATGCAAGGGAAAAACAAGAAAAATGATGCAATGCATGAAATTTTTAGATCAAAACAATGAATGCATGCATGAATGATATGAGTGTCAAGATGAACACCAAGAACACTTTGAATGTCAAGATGAACATCAAGAACATATTTTTAAAAAATTTTTGATTCAAAGAAAACATGCAAGACACCAAACTTAGAATTCTTTAATGCTTACGCACTAAGAATTCAAGAATGCATATGAAAAACACCATGCAACTCAAAACAAAAAATCATCAAGATCAAACAAGAAGACTTACCAAGAACAACTTGAAGATCATGAAGAACACTATGAATGCATGAAATTTTCGAAAAATGCAAGATGCACATGCAAATGACACCAAACTTATGATATGACTCAAGACTCAAACAAGAAACACAAAAAATATTTTTATATTTTTTATGATTTTCAAAATTTTTTTTTTGGATTTTTTTCGAAAATTATATGAAAAAAAAAAAGAATTCCAAAATTTTTAATATGAATTCCAGGAATCTTGCATTCTTAGTCTGAAGCTTCAGTCCAGGAATTAGACATGCCTCACTAGCCAGCCAAGCTTTCAAAGAAAGCTCCAGTCCAAAACATAGTTGTCAGAACCGAACCGGTGATCGAACCGGTCAGGTCACTGGTTCACTGGTTCACTGGTTCAACCGGTGGGTCACTGGTTGAACCGATAGACCCGGTCGTACGTAAATAAAAAATATAAAATAGTAAAAAATTGAATAAAGTGACAATTATGTCCTTCCTTAAAATTTTTTACTTCAAATTAATTAGCCCTTGAAAAAAAAATAAAATATCAATTTGGTCCTTCAAGATAGTAAACGATGAACACATTACGTCCCTCCATTAATTTTTCATGTGAAATTTAGTGGTGATGCTTAGATGTCCCTACTAATTAGTCTTAAGTCGAAATCTTCGAAGACCTACTAACTCAATACTCTAAAAAATTTAAAATAAATATCTTTACTAACATTTTAATATGTAAATGTAAATATTAAAATATTTGATACTTATTTTAATAATTCTATAAATTTAAATTCTAAAGAATTAAAAAAAATTGAGTATAAAACTAAAATTAAATTAAATAAATATAAAATAATTCAGTTGTGTATATATATAATATATAAAATAATTAGCACATAAATTTCCAAATGAACACACCAGCCAGGTGGCATTCCTTATCCTTATTTAGCTAGGGGACAAGGGTTCGAAACCCATTGCATGCATTTTTGAATACATTTGAATATTGGACCGGCCGGTTCACGAATTGCATCGAACCGGCCGGTTTTGGCCGGTTTGCTCCGGTTTGTGACGAACCGTCTGGTTTTAAACGGTTTGCTTCCTTCTTCGGTCCAAAGCTAAGACCGAACCGACTGGATCACCGGTTCACCGGTTTTCCAGTCGAACCGGTCGGTCCGGTCCGGTTCTTACAACTATGGTCCAAAACACTAGACATGGCCAATGGCCAGCCAAGCTTCAGCATTTAACACGAGAGTATATTGCTCTTGATAACAAATTGCAAGCCTCAGTCCAAATAAATTTAGACATGGCTTTACAGCCAGCTAGGCTTTACATGCTTCATGAAACACTAGAATTCATTCTTAAAAATTTTGAATAAAAAAATTTTTTTGAAAACATTTTTATTATTTTCGAAAACAGATGAGAAAATTTTAGAAATATTTTTGAAAAATTTTTGAAAATAAAATAAAAAGAAAATTACCTAATCTGAGCAACAAGATGAACCGTCAGTTGTCCAAACTCGAACAATCCCCGGCAACGGCGCCAAAAACTTGGTGCACGAAATTGTGATGTCCAGGCTCAAACTATTCCTGGCACGTGAGCAACTTGGTACGCGTAATCGTGATTACACATTCATAATATGTCACAACTTCGATACAACTAACCAGCAAGTGCACTGGGTCGTCCAAGTAATACCTTACGTGAGTAAGGGTCGAATCCCATGGAGATTGTTGGTATGAAGCAAGCTATGGTCACCTTGTAAATCTCAGTCAGGCAGATATAAAATAATTATGGAGTTTTCGAATGATAAATAATAGAATAGGGATAGAGGCACTTATGTAAATCATTGGTAGGAATTTCAGATAAGCGAATGGAGATGCTTTTCGTTCCTCTGAACCTCTACTTTCCTGCTATCTTCATCCAATCAGTCTTACTCCTTTCCATGGCTGGCTTTATGTGATACATCACCACTGTCAATGGCTACTTTCGGTCATCTCTCGGGAAAATGATCCAATGCCCTGTCACGGCACGGCTAATCGTCTGGAGGCATCACCCTTGTCAATGGCTTCATCTTATCCTCTCAGTGAATAATATGCTCACGCACCCTGTCACGGCACGGCTATTCATCTGTCGGTTCTCGATCATGCCGGAATAGGATTTACTATCCTTTTGCGTCTGTCACTAACGCCCTGCAATCGCGAGTTCGGAGCTCGTCACAATCATTCAATCATTGAATCCTACTCAGAATACCACAGACAAGGTTTAGACCTTCCGGATTCTCTTGAATGCCGCCATCATTCTAGCTTACACCACGAAGATTCTGGTTAGGAGATCTAAGAGATACTCATTCTAGCTTAATTCATGTAGAACAGAAGTGTTTGTCAGGCACGCGTTCATAAGGGAGAAGGATGATGAGCGTCACACATAATCATCACCTTCATCACGTTCTTAGGTGCAAATGGATATCTTAGAAGCGAAATAAGAAGAATTGAATAGAAAACAGTAGTACTTTGCATTAATCTTTGAGGAACAGCAGAGCTCCATATCTTAATCTATGGAGTGTAGAAACTCTACCGTTAAAAATATATAAGTGAAGGTCCAGGCATGGCCGAGATGGCCAGCCCCCAAAACGTGATCAAAGGATCATAAGGTAATCCAAAGATGCCTAATACAATAGTAAAAGGTCCTATTTATAATAAACTAGCTACTAGGGTTTACATGAGTAAGTAATTGATGTATAAATCCACTTCCTGGGCCCACTTGGTGTGTGTTTGGGCTGAGCCTGAGTGTTGCACGTGTAGAGGTCCTTCTTGGAGTTGAACGCCAGCTTTTGTGCTAGTTTGGGCGTTCAACTCTGGTTTTGGCTCCTTTTCTGGCGCTGGACGCCAGATTTGGGTAGAAAGCTGGCGTTGAACGCCAGTTTACGTCGTCAATTCTTGGCCAAAGTATGGAATTATTATATATTGCTGGAAAGCCCTGGATGTCTACTTTCCAACGCAATTGGAAGCGCGCCATTTTGAGTTCTGTAGCTCCAGAAAATCCATTTTGAGTGCAGGGAGGTCAGAATCCAACAGCATCAGCAGTCCTTCTTCAACCTCTGAATCTGATTTCTGCTCAAGTCCCTCAATTTCAGCCAGAAAATACCTGAAATCATAGAAAAACACACAAACTCATAGTAAAGTCCAGAAATGTGAATTTAACATAAAAACTAATGAAAACATCCCTAAAAGTAACTAGATCCTACTAAAAACATACTAAAAACAATGTCAAAAAGCGTATAAATTATCCGCTCATCACATATACATGAATTATTAGTATTAAGTTGGCCAGAACTAATACCGTGAGGAATACAATGGTCGACTAACAGCGTTAATCAATAGATAGTCATGCATCTGAAACTCAAACTCTTGTCATTAGGACAAGTCCTATTGCATGACAAACACTCAGAGTATGCAGTGAAGCATAGTCAGTCCATTCCCAATGCTCTAACAGGAACGAACTGCTCTGATACCATAATGTAACACCCTAACTTTTAGCACCTCATGATCGCACTAAAAGTATGAGCACTACTTACCTCTACTTCTTTAATTATATGCTATGTTTATTTAATATTGAACCTTCGTAAATACGAACCGAAACTTTAATTAAGAAAACAGAAAGTTTTTACTTTTAATCACTTAATCACAAAGATATATATATATATATATATATATATATATATATATATATATATATATTGACATAGTATTATATACATAGACTTATTTCAAGATTCTCAAATACAAGTCCTATCCCCTCTAAAAACTAAAAACAATAAACGATGAGGGAAAAATAAATTCTAATAACTCAACTTGCGAATATAATCTGCTATGCTCCTGTAGCTCCGCACTAAACCTTCGCACCTGTAGCTGAAAGGAGTGGAAATAGGGGATAAGAACTGATGAGTTTTTAGTAGGGTCGGGGTTAGAAGTTAACTTCATTTTAATACTATAGCCGATAGCAACAGGCAACATAATACATTTAGACTTAACAAATAATGGACACAAAAATCAAGCAATCATATAGCACACCCACAATCACAAGAAACATGCTCACAAACAAATATGTCCAAAGATAATCGTCCATAAACAACTTGAGGCATTGACACCGGTAGAGGTTTTTGGGTAGAGAATAAATTATTCATCCACTAAGATGACTATGGACCTTAAACCTAATCAATAATGTGTCTATATTACAAACTATTTTTCTTTATACTATTTTCAGACTTCTAGTTAAAAAAATAGTAATAAATATCAAATAAAACACTTTTTACCTATATGTACTTGGTTTTGTTGAATATGCAATCTGTCATTTTGCTTATTTTAGTGGCTTAAGAAGTTAAAAATGTTGGAAGAAAGTTGTGGAGCCTATCAGCCTGGGAACAAAAAGAAGAAGAAATGAGGAAGAGAAGATGGTCTCTGGCTAGGGTTAAGGCTCTCACAGTGGAAAGAGAGAGACTCGTGCCACGTGTCGAACATGCACACAAAAATGCCACTAACGTTTTGTGAAAAATGGCAACAACGTTTTGTGAAAAACGATAGGAACGTGTTGTGTTTAACGGCGTCAACGTTTTCCTCCGTCAGTAGCTGCCTCCCATAACGGCGTTAAACATGTCTCTTTGGGCATTTTGGTGAGATATGTAAGGCCCCAGATTTTTGAAAATTAAATAATGAATTATTTATGATATTTTATTTATTTGAGAATATATTTTTAGAAATTTTTATATTAATTGAATAGTTTTTTATTATTGATTTAAGGTTTTAATAATTGAAAAATAACTAGAATTTTATATACTTTAATTTGAATATTTAGATTTTTGAGCTTTATTTTATAAATAAAAGAAAATTATTTTAATTATTTCTAATTATTGAATTAGAGTATTTATTTGAAAATAAATTTTAAGTTGATAATGAAATGATATTTTTATAGATATTATTATTATTGGATTAAAATTAGTTTTCAATTACTCTATTGTCCCTAATTTTATTAAACTTACCTAAACTACCTAAATCTTAACATACAACACTCACTCACCCTCTAACCCTAATTCAGCGCCACCCTCTCTTTCCCTTTCTTCCTCAAAATGCACACATCAACACCATAACACACGCACAGAGATGAAGAGGAGAGAAAGAAAGGGAAGTCACCGTCGCACCCAGCTACCATCCAGCCCACCTCTGCCGTCGTTACATCACCGTCGTTGTCCAAGGATGGAGGAGGCATCGAAAGAGAGCACCGCATGACGAGAGAGATCTGCTGCCGAAGACGCGAGCTGGAGAAGTTACGCCGTCGTCGCCATTCTGCGGTTGAGCCATGCCTCGTCCTCACCTTAGAGCCATCACTGTCGTCGAGCCGTACGTCGTCACCGCCGTGAATCCCGAACAGAGGAGAGGGAGAGAGACGAGTTAGTGAGGGAGAAGAGGAAGCAGCGGTGCCACCTTGCCACCATGCCTCCTTGTCACCGTCGAGGTATCCGCTGTTGTTGCCGCCGTTTTGATCACCAGAAACTGC
Organism: Arachis hypogaea; assembly: GCF_003086295.3. Taxonomy (NCBI): domain Eukaryota; kingdom Viridiplantae; phylum Streptophyta; class Magnoliopsida; order Fabales; family Fabaceae; genus Arachis; species Arachis hypogaea. The sequence continues at coordinate 22,532,808 of NC_092050.1, forward strand.
CACTGGAACCCCTGTCTACTTGGGTCGAGCTTCGGTTCTTGCATGCTAAGATTCATGGTGGTTGCATGCGACATCTAGCCATTGCATCGTCACTGGAGCTGCCGCTGCTCCATTTTCTTAGTTGTTCGTAAGTCCAAGTCTAGTTACTGTGACTGCATGTGGTGTTTGATGGCTGCTGCTGCCGCAGGAACGTTTGAAAGTGTTGTCGCCACTATGAAATGAAAGAAAAAAGGGCTTTGACGCATTTGGTTTTAAGAGTTTCAACGAGTTGAGGTACGGGCATTTTTTAAACTCATTTTACTTTTAAGAGTTGTTATAAGTCGATAATAGTATGAAAATTATATTTTTTATGATTATGTGAGTCCTATAAATTAAATTGAACTGCTTGGATGGATGTGATTATTTATCTTATTGATTTATTGCATTATTGAGGAAGCTGGTTATTCTGATTTATTGTTTTAGTTTGTTGAGTTGGTGGTTGTTGGACTGATTTTTTGAATTTGGATTTTGGATTATGATAGGATGATTTGAGAATATTGGAATTGGTTTGTTGATTTATTGAAAATAATTCTGAGATTTGGATATGATTTGAGATATGAAAATGGTTTTATTTTGGAAGCGGTTTGATTTTTAATTAGTTTGATTTTATAAATATTTTGATATTAGAAATATTTTTTATTTATTGGAGATGATTTGAAAAGAGTTTGAGAAATGGTTTGGATGAGACTCGAGAAGGTTGGCAAAGTCTGAGTTTTAGGAGAGGTGTTGCCGAAATTTTTATGAGAATTTTGAGAAGTTTTATTTTGGTTAATTTAGATTGAAGAATTGTTTTATTTGATTCTGATTTATTTAAGAAAAGAATGAATTATGTTTGAGTTTAAATGATTTGGTTTTGAAATGGATTCGGAACTTTTAGATTACATAATTTGGTTTTGGTTTAAATAATTGGGTTTTGGTTTAAATTTTATTTTGATCGATCCAAATTGAGAAGCTATGATTTTAAGAATTTTTAATGAATTTAAGGAAATGAGATTTGTTGTCGACCCCTTAAAGTCTAGAGGCCTTGCCGAGGAGTTTAACTAATAAATGATTTTCCTTTGTCTTTTGAAAGAAGAATTGGTTTTAAGTGAAATTATTTTGAAGGTTTTGGAGAATGACACAAAGAGGTAGTATTGGTTTTAAAAGAAAAAGAAATTTGGAATTTGAAATATCTGGGCAGTACGCAAGGGTTATGACTTAGTCACACTTGCTCCGGGTCAAGATTTTAAAAGATTGTGGTTATGAATGTGAGTTTTGACCTGGCAAGGATTGTGATGGTGTACCGCTTATCCAGTGTTGCGATGGACGTGGGGATCGTGGTTATTTACTGCCCACGGGTTGTAAAGTGTTTGTGGGGATCATGGTTATTTACCGCCCACAGGTGTGTGTTTTCAATTGAAAATCTTGCGAGAATCGTGGTAGTGTACCGCTTGTGATGGTGGGGATCGTGGTGGTATACTGCTCACCAGGTAGGGATTGTGGTGGTGTACCGCCTACTGATTTTCAAGAAGACGATATCTGGATTAGCTACCGGATGTGTCGGGTTCTAGCAAAGTAACTGACACGTGAGCTCACAGCCAGTAGGACAGGCATGCATCATATTACATTTGTTTGCTTTGTTTGGGTGTGCTTAAGTGTTTTGGTTTGCCTAACTGCTTAACTGTCATTAACTGCTATCTGAGATACTTGTTGTAACTGCTATTTATACCTGTGATTTTCTTGTCTGTTTTGTCTGTATTTTTTCTAGTGGTACTTTTGAGGTTGAGTATTGGTGCTGAATTGAAGACAGTATTGATTGATTGCAAGATTGGTTTCTGATTAAGGTTTAGTTAAGTATGAAAAATCAAGCTATTTCAGCATAGACTTAATGAACCTATGTTTGGAACAGGTTGATCATTCATACACTCTAGAAAACTTTTAAGATTTTTCTTATAAGAAAAGAAAGGTTTTTTATTTTAGATAATTAACTGTTTTCTTTTAAAAAGGTTTTGGATTTTCGGATGTTAAACAGTTGGTTTTCAAAAGATTCATAAAACAACGATGATTACTGTGTTTGAAAAATGGTTTTCTTTTAAAATATCCTCTTATGACAATTCTGAAAATCCGTGGTGAGACCATGTAGTTAGGTTCTCACCCCTACAACTTTATCTTTTCAGGGCAGACGAAGAAGCTTACGGAATTTTTGTTAAGTACTTAGATATATTGTTTCTGTTTGTATACACGTTATGGATTTCCCTCGCCTTTATAGTTATATTCTTATACAAGGGATAGGAATCGTGACTGTAATGACATGTATGTATATAATATTTGTAAGTTGCTTGAGTAAGAAGTTTTGTATATATGTATAAACTTGTTTGTTTTCTTTAAAAAGTATTTCCGTACTTTTTTTTAAGAAAACAGCAATATGATTTCAAGCCAAATGCTCTTATTTTATTATTAAGTATATGAAGTCGTCATAATACTTCCTACTATCAGAGTGGCGCAGTTAGAAGCGTGATATTTTGATAGTAAAGGTGTTAAATTATTAAGTGTGACATTCGTAATACTTCTAGCTTTTGCATTATGATGAGTTTGGAAAATTCTAAGTTAACATTTGTGATGACTAAACATTATTAATTTGATTAAATACAAAAATAATAATTCATATATGTTGATTAATTAATTTTTGCTATGCAGGTTATGTTTGGGCCAAAAATAAAAGAAAATATTGCAAGCCCAATTATATTCAGCATTGATACAAAATTATTTTTAGCTGAATTATTGTTTTGATCATTTGGGCCAGAATTTGTGATACAAGTCTAATTAAAATACTTGCTACAAGAACACCAAGGTTAGTCCGAAATCAAAAGAAAATTGGGCTAGATTGAATTTTGTTGTTATAAGCCCAATTATAATCTTTGCCTAGTGATCCAATGCTTGGTCCGAATCTAATTGAGAAAGAAAGCAAATTGTTTTGCTTCTTTGCTTCCAACGGATCCCACCTTTCATCAAGTGATGGATCTCAAATTCAATTAATTGGAATTTAACTCACATTGGGAACCATGAGAGAGAAAGTGTGATTGACATGATTGATTGCATTAATGCAACACGCTACTCAACATAGAGGGAAGTAAAAGCAACTCACTTTAATTAATTTGTTCTATTTCATTTAATTGCTTTTCTTTCAAACTCTATCTTCTCTCTCAACTCTCTTCTCTTTTCGGTCATTACACAGCAAACCATGGAAGCTAAAGCTAGCCACCGAAGAGAAGAAGAAGCACGCTATAAGACCATCACAATGATGGCAAGAAAAAGTAAACTAAAAGTATGCTGTGGCTAAAATTCTCATCACTTGTGGTAAGATTTGGTGAAGAAATCTTGGCCTCTCCCTATCCAAAAATGGAAGAGAAGATTTCGGTCAGAGAAGAAGATCCTTGGAGAGGATGGCTTGACTCTGATGTTGCTCAACCACCACAGGAGGTAGCTACAGTGGCTACGTGATGGAAGAGGCAGAGATTGGAGCAGATGAAGCTATCATCATCATGATGCATCAAGGGTCAGAAATCTATCTTAGAGAGCAAGGCAAGGATGGAGGGCTCGGATTGATGATTGTTGGTGACTAAGGAAGGACTAGAGGTAATTGCATGTTGGGTTTTGCATGAGTTATCTCTTCTCTTTCTCTGGCCGAACCGGTTCTATTTTTGAAGAAGAAGAAGATTAGCTTAGTTTGTTTGGTTTCAACCTTGGAGGCTTCTCCCTATAAGTAAGGGTAAACAGTCAGGGCTTGATTCAAGGAGCAAGAAGTGAGAGTGCAAGACACAGAGTTCTCATAGCAATCTAAGCTAACAGAAGTTCTACTCCTTCAATGTTTTTCATTTTGTAATTTTTCTGTTTAATTTTTTCTGTCTTGAGTCTCATGCAAAAAGACAAACAGTGAGGTTTGTAATGAAAAAGCCATAGAGCGGAAAAAGACAGAGAGTGTAAAATTAAAAAAAAAAGCCATAGATGTCCTTAGAGGTCCTTTGTACATTTGTGTTGTGTATCATGATTCTGTGGGAATCCCTTGCAAGTTGGTTCAGCACTTAGCAATTGAAAGCTTGGCAGTAACCAAGTCAAGTTCAGGATTGGGTTTTAGATTCTGGATTTGTCCCGGATAGGAAGGGTAGTTTTTAGGGAGAATTGGTGTTTGTAATCAAGAATGATTATAGTGAAATTCCATCATTGTTGTGATGGAGACTGGATGTAGGCTGCCTTGCACTTAGCAGCTGAACCATGATATATCTTGGTGTAATTTTCTCTCTCTTCTACTCCATTTCTATTTCTGCTGCCTAGGAGATAAAACTGAAAAATATCTCGTGCTGATCAACGAGACAAAAAGAAAAGTCTCGTGGTTGGGTACGAGACAAAAGAAAAAGTCTCGTGGCTGATTACGAGACAAAAAGGCAAAAAGTCTCCAGAAGTTGTTTCAAAGACCAGCAAGTATTATTGAGTGAAAAAGGGGCTAAGATTTAACCCCCCTTCTCTTAGCCACTGAAAACTATCAATTGGTATCAGAGCTTCATCTCAAAGAGATCAAGCTTTGCAGCTTGGAGAAAAGATCCAGATGGCAGAAAACAGTGGCTCAAATTTGGTGTCCTACAACCTGACCGAAGGACAGTCAAGCAACAGACCTCCTCTTTTCAATGGGAAAAACTACACCTATTGAAAGGAGAGAATGAAGATCTTTGTGCAAGCAGTGGATTACAGACTATGGAAGATCATCCTTGAGGGTCCTCAGTTTTCAACCACTACAAGTGCTGAAGGAGTAATTTCACTTAAACCAGAAGCCAGCTGGACCGAATAAGACAGAAAGAAGGTGGAGCTCAATGCCAAGGCTATCAACTTGCTCAACTATGCTATCAGCTTTGAGGAGTACCGACGGGTATCACGATGCACAACGGCAAAGAAAATCTGGGACAAACTTCAAATCACTCATGAAAGAATCACCATAGTAAAGAAGACAAGGATAGACATGTTGAACAGAGAATATGAAATGTTCTCAATGAAGGAAGGAGAATATATTGATGAATTGTTTAAGCGCTTCAACATCATCATTGTCGGCTTGGATGCTATGGGAATCAAGTATCCTGAATCTGTGCTTGTGAGAAGAGTGTTGAGATGTCTCACAAAAGAGTGGAAAACAAAAGCATTAATAATTTCTGAGAGTAGTGGTCTTGACTCCATGACATATGATGACTTGAGAGAAAATTTACTTGCTTTTGAAAACACCTATTTGAAAAAAGATTCAAAAAAGAAAGGAATAGCTTTCTCATCTGTTACTAACCCTCTGGATGATGAATCCAGTGATAACTCATCTGAAAATGAATTTGTGTTGTTTGCCAAAAAATTCAGAAAAATGGTGAAGCTCAAGGAGAGAGGCAAAGGAGGCAGTTCAAGAAAACAGAAGAGAGATCTCAGCAAGGTGACATGCTACAACTGTAAGGAAACAGGGCATTTCAAATCTAACTGCCCTAAGTTGAAGAAGGAAGAAAAGTTGAAGAAAGGAAAGAAAAAGGGACTGATGGCGTCATAGGAGGACCTGGAAAATGACTCTGAAGACGATGAAGAATCTAAAACAAAGTCTCAACCATGTCTCATGGCAGATCACATTGAACAGGTAGTCTTTCATAATCCAAACACTGAAGATCTTCATCTTATGATAGACCACCTTTCTGAAAAGATAAGATGCTTTTTGCTTGATAACCAAGATCTTGAACAATAAATCACCATCCTTAAAGCAGAAAACAGTTTTCTCAAAGAAAAAAGTAAAGGAGGCCGAAACCGCTTGTGAACTTGTTGAAGAAAATAAGCAGTTAAAAGCCCAACTTAGGAGCTGTGAAAGTGACCATTCAGTTGTTTCATATGTAAACTGTTTTAAAGAAAATGAAGAGTTGCTTAAAGAGGTCAAAAGACTTAAAGATGACTTAGCCAAGTTCACTCAAAGTTCTGAAAATCTAAATCAAATCTTGGCTAGTCAAAAACCTCTTTATGATAAAGCTGGCTTGGGGTTCTATAAATCTGTTGAGAAACCTTATTTTGAAAATATTGCCTCATCTTCCAATGATACAAGGTTTCAAAACCCAACAAGCTTTAACAAAACAGCAACTCCAAGGTTTTATAGACCATGTAACCGAAATGGACACTTTCGCATTTAATGTTTTTTTTGTGAGAGGGTGATTGGTGATAAAGTTTACAAAGTTGTTTTTTATTATAATGGTTTAGGACATAAGAGATGGTTTAACGTGAAAGGATCCAAGAAAATTTGGATACCTAAGGTCACTTGAGCTTGTTTTGTAGGTGTGCCTAGCATCCAAATGGAAGGAGAATATGTGGTATATGGACAGCGGATGCTCTAGGCATATGACCGGAAAGACAACCTTCTTCATAAAGCTTGATGAATATGATGGAGGATTTGTCACTTTTGGTGATGATGCTAAAGGAAAAATAGTGGCTGTCGGAAAAGTTGGTAAAAACTTTTCATCTTGTATAAATGATGTTCTGCTTGTAAATGGTTTGAAGCATAATCTACTTAGTGTAAGCCAATTGTGTGATCTAGGATTTGAAGTTATTTTTAGAAAGTTTGAGTGTTTGGTTGTTTGTGAAAAATCTGGGGATATTTTATTTGATGCTAAAAGGTGCAATAATGTGTATGGATTGACTCTTGAGGACTTGAAAGAACAAAATGTAACATGTTTTGCTTCTTTTGAATCTGAAAAATGGCTATGGCATAGAAAGTTAGGCCATGCTAGCATGTACCAAATTTCTAAGCTAGTTAAGAAAAATATGGTTAGAGGAATTCCAAATATCAAATTTGATAAGGATCTTACTTGTGATGCTTGTCAATTAGACAAACAAGTAAAATCCTCTTTTAAGCCAAAAGATAGAATTTCAACCAAAAGGCCATTAGAGATGTTACACATTGATCTTTTTGGTCCAACAAGAACTCAAAGTTTAGGAGGTAAACATTATGGTCTAGTGGTGGTAGATGATTACTCTAGATTTGGTTGGGTACTTTTTCTTACTCATAAAAATGATGCTTTTCATGCTTTCTCAACCCTTTGTAAGAAAATTCAGAATGAAAAAGATTTAAAAATTGCCCATTTGAGAAGTGATCACGGAAGAGAATTTGAAAACCAAGACTTTGAAAAATTCTGTGATGACTTTAGAATTGCTCATAACTTTTCATGCCCTAGAACCCCTCAACAAAATAGGGTGGTTGAAAGAAGGAATAGAAGCCTTCAAGAGATGACTAGGGCCATGCTTTGTGAGAATGATATTCTAAAATTTCTATGGGCTAAAGCTGTAAATACAGCTTGTTACATTTTGAATAGGACCATTATTAGAAAAGGGTTAAAGAAAACTCCCTATGAGCTATGGAAAGGAACCCCTCCAAATCTTAAGTATTTCCATATTTTTAGATGTAAATGCTTTGTACTTAAGAATAAAGAAAATCTTGGCAAATTTAATCCAAAATCCTATGAAGGGATGTTTGTTGGATATTCCACCACTAGCAAGGCCTATAAGATTTATCTCAAAGAACATAGGACCATAGAGGAATCCATACATGTTACTTTTTGTGATTCTAATTTAATTCTCAGTACTGTGATAGATAATGATTCAGATTGTGAAGAAGCTGGAACAAGTAAAGAAAATCCCAAGTCTACTCAAAATGAAGAATCTGCCAGTCCAGTTTTGTCTCGTCAGAATGGAGGAGACATTTCCATTTTGTCTCCTGAGCCAGTAGGAGAAACTGGAACAGAACAACCCACAGAAACTCATCAAAGCTCAACACCACTCCGAAAGCCTAGAGAATGGAAGTCCATGAGGGGTTATCCTCATGACTTTATCATTGGTGATCCCTCACAAGGTGTATCAACAAGATCCTCATCCAAAAGACAATCCGAACCAAGCAATTTTGCTCTCTTGTCACAAATGGATCCCAACAATATCAAATAAGCTCTTGAAGATCCATCATGGGTCAAAGCCATGCAAGAAAAGCTTGCTCAATTCGACAAGAATAAGGTTTGGACACTAGTACCTCATCCGGATGGTAAGAAAGTTACGAGTACTAAGTGGGTGTTCAAAAATAAATTAGGTGAGGATTGAAAAGTTGTTCGTAACAAGGCTAGATTAGTGGCCCAAGGTTACGATCAAGAAGAGGGTATATATTTTGATGAGTCTTTTGCTCCGGTAGCAAGAATGGAAGCAATTAGGTTGCTTCTTGCCTATGCTGCCCATAAAGGTTTTAAAATGTTTCAAATGGATGTGAAATGTGCTTTTCTTAATGGCTTTATTGATAGAGAAGTGTATGTGGCTCAACTCCCCGGGTTTGAACATAAAGATTTTCCAAATCATGTTTTGAAACTCTCAAAGGCCCTTTATAGCCTTAGGCAAGCTCCAAGAGCTTGGTATGAAAGGTTTAGTGCCTTCCTATTGGAAAATCACTTTCAAAGGGGAACCGCCGACACAACTTTATTCATTAAAGCATCTAATGATGATATTCTCCTAGTTCAAGTTTATGTGGATGATATTGTGTTTGGATCGGCCAATGAGTCCTTGTGTGAAGAGTTTGGAAAACTCATGACTAGTGAGTTTGAGATGAGTTTAATGGGAGAGCTAACTTTCTTTCTTGGCCTCCAAATTAAACAAACTCCTAGTGGTACCTTTATTCACCAAGGAAAGTATGCAAAAGAACTTATCAAAAAATTTGGCCTAGAAAGTTCCAAACCAATGGGAACACCTATGCATCCAAACACAAAACTTGAAAAGGATAATGATGGCAAAGATGTGTGCGTATGCTCAAGGTTTCAATCTCACCCAAAAGAATCTCATCTTTCAGCCGTTAAGCGCATGATTAGATACATTAAGGGAACTAGTGATTATGGCTTGTGGTATCCTAAATCTAATTACTTTTCTGCAGTAGGGTTTTGTGATGCAGATTATGCAGAAGATAAGTGGATAGAAGGAGCACCTCCGGCATGTGTTGCTTCCTTGGAAGCTCACTCAACATGTGATCAAGCAAAAAGCAAGCCACATTGGCTCTATCCACAGCTGAAACTGAATATATTTCTGCATCTGCATGTTGTTCATAATTAATTTGGTTAAAAATGCAGTTAGAAGATTACAAATTAAAAATCAATAGTATACCCTTATTTTGTGATAATATGAGTGCTATAAACATCTCAAAAAATCCTGTTTTGCACTCAAGAACCAAGCACATTGAAATCAAATATCATTTCATTAGAGAACATGTGCGAAAGGGTACTATTGATATTCAATTCGTAAAATCTGAAGACCAACTTGCTGACATTTTTACAAAACCCCTTTGTGAAGACAGATTCTGCACTTTGAGAAAAAGTTTGGGAATGATTGATTTAAGTTTTATTAATAATTTGTGACATTTTTTATTCTGCTCAATTTTGTCTCGTAGAAAAGCAGGAGATAAAAATCAGGGTGTGTTGGAAGGGCTGTGATCAAGGAGGAGACTGCGCAGAAATTAATTCTTATGGGCCCCACCAAATTTCTTTCACCCCACTCTGACCGTTTTGTTAGTTTCTCTCTATGTAAATCACAATCTCCTTTTGTTGTCTCATCAAATCTTGTTGAAAGAGGATGGTGTCAAATCAAATCTTTCTCTTCATCTAATCCCTTGATTCTAGGAAACCATTTTTTAGTTTATTTCAAATAAAAGGGAAACTCCTTTGGTTAATAACCGCCCACTAATGGTCATTAAACTCCCTTCAATTCTCTCTCCACTCCACATTTAATGCATCTCTAACCTCCCCACTCCCTCACTCAATTCGGTCTTCTTCAACCCTCCCTCTTCCACTTCTCTATTTTCTTTATCATGAAAAAGAAAACTGCCCCTAGAAAAAGTGAAAGAATTCTCTTCTCTCAAAAACCCTCCACACCTCAAACTCACACCCACATACATATCCATTCTACCTCTTCGTCTTCTCCCTCACCACCATCCAAACACACAGACACCATGAGGAAGAAAGCAATAGCCACGAAGACATCTTCAAGGAAAAAGAAGGAGAAGGTTCCAGTGATGGAAGAAGAAGAATCACACACTTCACCCATTCCATCACCGCTGCAATCACCACCAAAGAAGGCCACACCCGGAAGGAGTACCCAGAAGACAAAAGGATTCGCGTTGCATGACACTAGGGAGCCAACAAATCTGGAGTCATTAGATTTCAAAAACAAGTTCAACAAACCACATTCTCATTTTGATCCGGCAAGGTTCAACTCTTGTGCCTCCTATGAATTCCATAAAGAGGTTCTGGAAAAACGCCATCTCTGTGCCACCTATCTCGTCAATCTCGACTCACTCACCAACAAAGGGATCAATGTTTCTTCTCTGTTTGAACTTCTCCAATGGACACCACTGCTCCACATCCAGAAACCGGTTTACCCCGGTTTGGTACGTGAGTTCTATGCCAACATGCGACTGATTGATGGCACCATCCACTCCTATGTCAAGAAGGTTTACATAACTCTGAACACTGAGGCAATTGGAACTGCCCTGGGCTATACGGATGCAGGACCAAGAGCCTATATGGCTGAGAAGTGGGACTCCCAGGTTGGGGTCACGTACAAAATCGTCCTGCAACATATTTGTGAAAACCTATCTGGCTTGGACGGCACTATTCCTACCCACAAGGCACTCGGCCCTACTAACTCCCTGCTTCACAGGATCATCACCCACATCCTATCCCCTCAAAGTGGCTCCCATAACAGAGTAACCTTTTCTGACTCTCTCATACTATTTGCTCTTGTTACATCTACTCCTATATCATTTGGTTACCTTATGATCAGACACATGTGGAAATCAGTTAAGAGCACCAAAAAGACGAATCTGCCTTATGGCATATTTTTAATAAGTATCTTTGAATTTTTTAAAATTGATCTCCTAAATGAAGCTGTAAAAAATAAGGTATCTATGATCAAAGGAGGAGGAGCTGTGAAGGGAACCAAAGGGAAGAAATCTGTAGCTTCGGATAGTGACTTTGAGAGTCGGCCTGAGTCCTCCAAGGCAACAGAATCAATAAAAGAAATCCTCACCGAATTCTCAAACATGTCAGAACTCATGGTACAATCCCATAAGGCGGCCCGCAAGCTAGCCTATGAAAATGATAGGGCTTGGATGCGATGCAAGGATAGGGTGAGTTTGATGTTATAGAGTTTTGAGGAGGAGTTGGGTGCTGCTAGTGGAGATGAGGCTGAGGAATCTGAATTCCACTTATCTAATGATTAATCTGCTTTTTTTAGTATTTGATATTGGCATGTTTAGACTCAATTGGATAATGTACTTGTCTATTTGGATACTGCTGAACCTATGACCCTGTGATACACTTTTAATATTTTGGGTATATTTTGGATATTTTGTCTCACATGAAATTTTTTGCAGGTGCCCCTTGATGCCAAAAGGGGGAGAAAATCTGGAAAAATTGAAATTTACAAAACAGGGGATGAAATTCTTTTCAGGGTTCATGATCACCCTTATTTCAATATCTTGTTGTAATGATATGCTTCTATCTTGATTGCTGCCGCTTGATGATTGTAATTTATTTGATTTATCTTGGTTAAATATTTGAATGTTTGCTGTTTTGGCTTTATTTTTGGCAGTTCCTTTAAGCTGTGACATAAAAAAAAATCTGAATAGTTGATATGATTTGAGATGATCAGGCTTAATTAGAAATATTTTTCTTGCTATGTTCAATTTGCTCTGATTTGATTGGAAAATATTTTCAAGATAGCTTAAAAAGCAGTTTCAGAAAACATCAATTTTTGTTTGTACCTAATTGTTTTGTATGAGTTTGAGCAGAAAAATCACTTTTATGATAACAAAAGAGTTTTGTTTGTCATCCAATTTTGCTCATAAATCAAACATTCAACATTTCAAAATTAATATGTTGAATAACATAGTTGCCTAAGCTTGATTTCTAAAGTTACAGGTATAAAGCTTTCCTTAGTAAAATAGCATACATTAAGGGGGAGCCTTGTGACAATTGGAAAAGGGAAAGAATACTAATCTTCAAAGGGAGTATGCTATACTCTAATCTTTAATTTCTTTCCATTTCAATTTTAATAACGTTTACCATCAAGGGGGAGATTGATGAGTTTGGAAAATTCTAAGTTAACATTTGTGAGGACTAAACATTATTAATTTGATTAAATGCAAAAATAATAATTCATATATGTTGATTAATTAATTTTTGCTATGCAGGTTATGTTTGGGCCAAAAATAAAAGAAAATATTGCAAGCCCAATTATATTCAGCATTGATACAAAATTATTTTTAGCTGAATTATTGTTTTGATTATTTGGGCCAGAATTTGTGATACAAGCCCAATTGAAATACTTGCTACAAGAACACCAAGGTTGGTCCGAAATCAAAAGGAAATTGGGCCAGATTGAATTTTGTTGTTACAAGCCCAATTATAATCTTTGCCTAGTGATCCAATGCTTGGTCCGAATCTAATTGAGAAAGAAAGCAAATTGTTTTGCTTCTTTGCTTCCAACGGATCCCACCTTTCATCAAGTGATGGATCTCAAATTCAATTAATTTGAATTTAACTCACATTGGAAACCATGAGAGAGAAAGTGTGATTGACATGATTGATTGCATTAATGCAACACGCTACTCAGCATAGAGGGAAGTAAAAGCAACTCACTTTAATTAATTTGTTCTATTTCATTTAATTGCTTTTCTTTCAAACTCTATCTTCTCTCTCAACTCTCTTCTCTTTTCGGTCATTACACAGCAAACCATGGAAGCTAAAGCTAGTCACCGAAGAGAAGAAGAAGCACGCTACAAGACCATCACAATGATGGCAAGAAAAAGTAAACTAAAAGTATGTTGTGGCTAAGATTCTCATCACTTGTGGTAAGATTTGGTGAAGAGATCTTGGCCTCTCCCTACCCAAAAATGGAAGAGAAGATTTCGGTCAGAGAAGAAGATCATTGGAGAGGATGGCTTGACTCTGATGTTGCTCAACCACCACAGGAGGTAGCTACAGTGGCTACGTGATGGAAGAGGCAGAGATTGGAGCAAATAAAGCTATCATCATCATGATGCATCAAGGGCCAGAAATCTATCTTGGAGAGCAAGGTAAGGATGGAGGGCTCAGATTGATGATTGTTGGTGACTAAGGAAGGACTAGAGGTAATTGCATGTTGGATTTTGCATGAGTTATCTCTTCTCTTTCTCTGGCCGAACCGGTTCTATTTTTGAAGAAGAAGAAGATTAGCTTAGTTTGTTTGGTTTCAACCTTGGAGGCTTCTCCCTATAAGTAAGGGTGAACAGTCAGGGCTTGATTCAAGGAGCAAGAAGTGAGAGTGCAAGGCACAGAGTTCTCATAGCAATCTAAGCTAATAGAAGTTCTTCTCCTTCAATGTTTTTCATTTTGTAATTTTTCTGTTTAATTTTGTCTGTCTTGAGTCTCATGAAAAAAGACAAAGAGTGAGGTTTGTAATGAAAAAGTCATAGAGTAGAAAAAGACAGAGAGTGAAAAATTAAAAGAAAAAGCCATAGATGTCCTTAGAGGTCTTTTGTACATTTGTGTTGTGTATCATGATTCTGTGGGAATCCCTTGCAAGTTGGGTCAGCACTTAGCAATTGAAAGCTTGGCAGTAACCAAGTCAAGTTCAGGATTGGGTTTTAGATTCTGGATTTGTCCCGGATAGGAAGGGTAGTTCCTAGGGAGAATTGGTATTTGTAATCAAGAATGATTATAGTGAAATTCCATCATTGTTGTGATGGAGATTGGATGTAGGCTGCCTTGCACTTAGCAGCTGAACCATGATATATCTTGGTGTAATTCTCTCTCTCTTCTACTCCATTTCTATTTCTGCTGCCCAGGAGATAAAACTGTAAATATCTCGTGTTGATCGACGAGACAAAAAGAAAAGTCTTGTGGTTGGGTACGAGACAAAAGAAAAAGTCTCGTGGCTGATTACGAGACAAAAAGGCAAAAAGTCTCCAGAAGTTGTTTCAAAGACCAGCAAGTATTATTGAGTGAAAAAGGGGCTAAGATTCAACCCCCTTCTCTTAGCCACTGAAAACCATCACATTCATTTCTTTTTCATTAGATTATTAATCAAAAAAATTATTTGAAAAAAATTGGTGTAGGAACTCAATTAAAAGGAAAAAAGTATAGGGATCCAATTAAAAATTTCGCGAAATTATAGAGACCAACAGAGTAATTAAACCTAATTTTATTAATCTCATTAAAGAGACCAAATTAAATAAATTTTTTTCTAAAAGTAATATTAGAATCATAAGTAATGAAAAATTATAATAGAAAGAGTACTAAAAGCTAATGAGAGTATCAAAATTTATTTAAATATCTAAAATAAATAAGATAATATAAAATTATTATTTAAATTCATGTCAGTTTTAGTAATTTTTTATTTAAAAATAATCTTAAATAATATAATCCAACTAACATTTAATTTACTACAATCTATTTTGTATAAAAATTGTCAAACATAAACACTAATTCACTTTTAATCAAAATCAATTTTATGTAAACTCTTATTTACAAACTTCGATCTAAACACACACTTAATCCTCCAAAATCTTTTAGATTTATCATTTTCAAGTTCTCAAAAATTGGAGATGTTATAAGATTTAAATTTAAATTACTTTTTTATTATAATAATTTACTATATTAGTATTTATTATTATTTACTTTTATACATAATATTTACTTTTATACATAATCTTTAAGGGTTTAAAGGGTTTTTGTTAACCCTCTAAATCCCTCATTTCTATTTATCTCCGATGATTAAAATATGACCTTCACAAATTTTAATTTATCTTCACTGTAAGTTTATCGGATGTTTCAATAATTGTGCAAACATCTAAGGTATACAACTATTATTAATTTTTCTTTTTATTCTCATTAATCTTTTTATTATTAGTAGTAGTATTATTTTTTAATGAGCCTATATCCAGGGAAAATTTTGATTTTTGTAAATGAAATTAACACGTGAACTGAAAACAAATTAAACATGTGGTATATGTAAAGTGCTAGTTGGAATTAGGAATGCTTTCATGCTTCTTGAATATCCTCCACAATCTGATTCACTTTTGTATCTTTATAACCTCCCCACTTCTTTATCCTATTTTCAGCAAGAGAAGCCTGTCGTTTGAGCAAAAAGAAAATTAGTCAGTCTATCATAAACATCCAAAAAGATATTCTATGGTGCTTAAGATATTGGTGTCTAATTTGCCTAAAAAATGAGAAAAATAATAGATTTTACCTTTTATTTTTACATCAAATTAAATAGTTAAAAAATTACATATCATAGAAGATACCTAAACAAAAACATCTTTACCACATTTATAACCACTTTTCACAAATCACATCATCATTAAATAAATTTCCTTGTACTAGCTTCCACATACGATTATATGTATAATATTACTTTCATAGAATTGTTACCTCTTTATTCCAATTCGTTTTGTAGATCATGAAGAATAGCACACAAGTTTGTAGGACTATCCCAGACAACATTCCAGACCAAATTCCCTGAAAAATGGGCCATCAAACATTAAAAAATATTTACAAGAATAGTATTATTTTTCAATACATTTATAATCAAATTCTATACTGTATACCCATGCATTTATCCACCACCAACATTATTTTGAGATCTGGTAGCTAGCAAGGTTCTACTTGTCAAGATTCTAGCTCAAGGCAAGAATCTGATGCACACAGCAGAAGCAAAGTGCGGAACAATGAATTGAAAGAGAACTGGGAGAGAATTGAAAACAGAGAATGAAAGAAAACTAAAGACTTGCAGAACACGTAATTGCATAAGAATGAAATTGTGCCTTAATCTGTTCACTGTCACCCAAACTACACTTCCTATGTAGCAGAATTAACTGTCAAACTGACTAACTTAACTTCCTTTACAATACTAAACTTATATTACACTAAATATAATTACGTTGATGTGCACTATCATCAGATTATGTGATATGTCAAATGAGTAAGATAAAAATTATGTTTAAAAAATATTTCTATTTACTAATCTTGTTTTTAGACACCAATAAATTTGTCTTTTGACAATAACTACTGAATAATGTTATTATAAAATATAATATAAAGAATGATATATTTATCACTGCTGAATTTGCTAAATGCCACTTCTATATGTGATTTTTTTAAGTTATCTTTCATTCTTATTTTTTTTTCCGTTGTGGTGATAAATAGCCATAGAATTGAAGGTAATTTGAAAATAATATATCATAGGAAATGAAATTATCGAATTCAAGAATGAGAAAATTCACTCCTAAAATGTATAGTCCAAACTTTATCAAGGTAATATGTTTAAATTTTAAGTCAACTACATTGTTATTGACCTATTTTATAAACATGATTTTCATGAATAAAATATTATTTATTATATCTAGGTTTAGTTCAGTAACGTTATTGTTTAAAAAGGATAAATTAAATTACCAAATGGTAAATGAAATATCATATTTTTTTGACAAAAATAAATCTGAAAAGTAAAACAACAAATAAGTCTTTAAAAACTTAAAAACGTAATAAAAATAATCAAATTAAATTTGGATGTGGTATTTTACGAGTATGATTAAAAAGAGGCATTTTTATTTTAAAAATTTTGTGATTTTATACTTAGATGATTTTTTTTTTAAATAACCAATTCTTTTAAAGAAATGAAAAAAGAGGTCTAGAGATAGAATTTATTCTAATTTTTTACATACACATTCTAAATAATTATTCAAATATTCTCACAAAAATTTAGATCAAATACATAAATTATTTCGCAAATACAAATTCCTTTGCCACTTATAAAAAAACGTGTATATATATATTGTTTTTTTTTTTACTAATATAAATTTTTAAGTACTATTTTAATGGTTTATTTTTTTGAAATTATAAATAAGAGAAAACCAAGAAAAAGTGTTATCCAAGATATATTAAACGATATTTTAAAAAGAAAAAAAATTAGGACATAATATTGCACAACTAATATTGTAGCTAACTATAAGAAAAAAAAATTAAAGTTATTAAAAATAAAAACATCTGTATCTCAATTAAAAGAAATTTCTAAAATTCAAATTTTAAAAAAAAAATTAGTGAAGCTTTATATCATACTTGTTTGACAATCTACTATAATATTGACTAAAATTAAGATTACTCTTCTAAAAATCATTTTATATATATATATATATATATATATATATATATATATATATATATATATATATATATATTAATAATTAATTATTAATTATAGTAGCTGATTTTAATATATACTTAGTAATATAGTAGTATGATTGGAAAAATTAGGAGAAAAAGGAAGAGAATGCTCACAAGGACACCCAAGTCAAGCATGAAGCCCAAAAGAAGTCCAAGAGGAATACCAAAAATGTAGTAGCAAGCAATGTTGACACAAGCAACGATAGCTTGCCAGCCTGCCCCAACAGCCACACCTGAAAGAACTGGTTGCACGTTGTTGATTATAATGCACAACGCCAACATGGGTGTCAGCTCTATCACAAGCTCTTTCACATCTTCGTCCGTTGAAAACAGTGAAGGGTATTGCTTCCTGAATATGACGAGAATCATGGAGAGCACTAAAGCAATCGCAAATGAACTAATCACAGCCACAGCTACAGCGAATTTCGCTGTTCTTGGATGACCTGCCCCCAATTCATTTGACACTCTCACACTGCACGCATATATTAATTAATTAATTAACTTTATTAAATCTTGTCATTTTTATTTGTGTTATTTATTAATTAATTAATTGTTGTTTAATTTGCATATATATATATAC
This sequence comes from Arachis hypogaea, assembly GCF_003086295.3. Taxonomy (NCBI): domain Eukaryota; kingdom Viridiplantae; phylum Streptophyta; class Magnoliopsida; order Fabales; family Fabaceae; genus Arachis; species Arachis hypogaea. The sequence continues at coordinate 22,550,688 of NC_092050.1, forward strand.
AACCTTACTGCTGCATTCATTCCGAATGCTAACATCACTGTCAATCCCAATATGTTCATGCTGCAAATTAAATTCATCGAATAAGTGAGATAGTAAACAAATCTTTGTAAATGTATATTTTCCTTTAATGCACAATTTCTACATCATCTAAAATAATCAACAGAAAATTCTTAATTACAACAAGGTAAATAATGCCTCGCCGAATGATCGAAATGATATGAGGGTCTTCATCACAACTTACCAAATGGACATTGCATCCACCGCAACTTCTGGGTTCTTGAGATAACCAGCCATCAGAATTAGGGCCATAAAGTACCAAACTTCCAGGCTACACAAGATTGTAAAGAAAAAAAAAAGGATATATAACTAAAATAATTAAAATACATTTTTATAGATTATTTACATAAAAATAAATAAAATAATCTTCAAAAATAATAACTAAAATGAATATATGTTGTATTTATATCAAACTGCTTAATCAAATATGTAAAATCATTTAATTATATTATATGTTTTAAATAATATATTTATGTAAAAATTATTATATTTTAAATATTTTTGTGTGAGTAATCCACCAAATTTTTTAACTATTTTTTTCAATTTTTTAAGGTTAAACTAACAAAAATGCATCCGAATTATTTTTATGCTGACGAAAATTCTTCTAAAATTTGTTATCAACAAAAATTTTTTCAAATTACTTAAAAATGCAAAAAAAAATGCCTAAAATTTTTTTTTATACAAGTGACAAACCATTTTTGTATTTGATAAATCGTATACGTATTTGATCCAAAATTTTATAAAAATATTTAGATAAATATTTAGAAAATACACACAAAAAGTCGAATAAAAATTTAATTTTTTATTTTTTATTTTTTAAAAATATTAGCGGTTATTGACAAAAAATCACAAAAAAGATTATATATTTAGTAAAAAAATACTAAATTTTAAGGATAAAAATATTTTATTTTTTTAACCATACTTATAAAAAATATATCAAAATTTAATTTTTAAAAATTTTTAAAAATATATATTTAATGTTAGAAATTTTTATCGCGTTTTTAAATAATTTAAAAATATTATTGTACGATAATAAAATTTGGAATATTTTTATGAGCTCCAAAATAATTTGGATATATTTTTTGTAGTTTACTTTTTTGTTTTTAGAATCCATAATTATTGTGAGGCGAAAGAACCCACCAAAGCATGACAGCAGAGGCAAATGAGAGACGAAGAAAACCCCAAAGATTATGAAATGCTTGCAAGGAGAAGCCACTCCACGCTTCACCGCAACTACCACCAAATATATATGCCAACTGATCCACAACTATGAACCACCACGTCACATTCAAAACCACCGCCGCACCAACAAGGCCCCACCCCACTTTAAGCATCAAGACCCAGCTTAGCCCCGCGTGCGCTACGAGCGCCGCGGCGGAAATCCAAGCCATGACCATAATCTTGCTTTGTGCTTGCAAGAACTTCTGAATTGGAAAATTCATGGAGTAGGCGAACAGCTGCGGGATCATCCAGACGGCGAAAACGCCGGCCGCCTCGGCAATTGCGGTTGTTTCTCCGATGGCTTTTAGGAGTTGGCGCGCAAAAATGTATAAAAGGCAAAGGAGGAGGGCAGTTGTGTTGAGGATGACCCATGATCTTTGCATGTACACACCCAACATGTCTAGTTTACCCGCTCCAACGGCTTGCCCACACAATGTCTCCAACGCACTTCCCATCCCAAGCTGCGTTCACAAATAAACACTTGTTATTCACTATTGTAAGTAAGATTTGTCTCGATAGGTTACTCTAATTTCTTATTATTAGACTAATTTTAATGGTTTATAAATACTTTTTTTTTTCAGTGAATTGTTCTATTTAGAATATTTATGTGGAGTCTTGTTTCTAATTAAAAAAAAAAAACAGATTAACGCTCCATTACTCCATCATGAGAAATATATAAAATATTTTTATACTATTAGAATTTTACATTTAGATTATTTTTAGAATTTATTTCAATAAAATTTTACTAGTTTAATTTTTTTAAAAGAGTGTCAGATAATTTTTTTTAAAAAAAATTAAATTGATAAAATTATATATATAAATTATTATATCTCTAATATAATTTTTTAAATAAGAATTTTTTTGAATATTTACATAAGTTTTTTTATTTATTTTATTTGTCTTATATTATTATTTGTTTTTTTAGGATAATTAGGATTGAATTTTAGAAAATAAATGTCAAGATATTACTTCTGGACCTTTTGTGAATCACGTGTTCTACAGGGATAAAATCAAAAATAAAAGAGGAGATGGAAATAAAAATATTACTAAAAACGTTTAACTTAATAATAATACTGAATAATCGTCTTTTTTTTGTATTAATTCACATTTAGTCAATTTTATCATTCTCTCTTTTCTTTTTATCATATCTTTTCATATAGTTGCGGAAAAAAGTTGTGTTTGACTTTTTTATTTACTTATTTTTGAAAAAAAAAATTAATTCTTTTAGTTGTACCGAAAAATAATATGCATCATTGTGTAAAAACTTGTTAAATGTTTTATACAACTTCTTTAAACATGAGTTTAATGATATATTTGGAGTGATTATAATTTTTTTACATAGTTACATTTCAAATGTTTGTGTTGAGTTAAACCTCAAGATGTTCCATGAGATTGACATCGTGCACTAAAATCGTCTATGAGATTTCAATTGCACCAATTACGTCTCTGAGATTGAGAAAAGTGCACCATACTAGTCCCTGACCCATTTTTCCTTAACGACGTGATGACATGGCTGGATGACGTAGACGGTAAGTGACACGTGTCACTCCATGATTTGGCCACGTGTAATGATATGATGATGTGGTGACCAGTGACACGTGGCATGCTGATGTGGATAGTTGTGCCACGTGTCACAATGTTATTTGGCCACGTGTTTGTTTGTGCCACGTGTCACAACAGTATTCGTCCACGTGTCATCCATTATGTTGTCGTTGTAAATGCACCAAATTAGTCCCTCATTTTGCATTAAATGACTCATTTTAGTCCCTGAAATTGAATGTCGTGCACCAAACTGGTCCCTTCACCAATTTTTTCTCATTTTTTTCTATAAATTCAAAATTCTCAATATTTTTGAATGCATTAATTTCAATTCTATTTTTTCACATGTTATTCAAATAAAAGTGCTTTTATAAAATATTTTTTTTCTTGCGAATACCCTAACCGCTGACTTGGAGTTGACGTGAAGGCATTTCAAGCACCTTCACTACTATCTCCGACCTCTTTCAGTACTTTTATAAAATATTTTTTTCTCTTGCGGATACCCCTAATCGACGTCTTGGAGTTGACGTTAAGGCATTTCAAGTTTCCCTCATTACCATCTCTGACCTCTTTCGTTTAGACTGCAGAAGTCGGAGATAATAGTGAGAGTGCTTGAAGTACCTTCAATCTAGCTAATTTACACATAACGAAAATGTGTATTTCATAAGAATAAAAAAAATGTATATTTTAATTATTGATTTCTTGTTAAAAGCACGTGTTTTTTTATGAAAAAAAATGTGTCCAATCAATCATATTATTATTTTTTTATAATAACATACTTATATATTATAAAATTTACCAATGTTAAATTATGAAAAAAATTATATAATTAAAACTAAAATTTTAAAATTTTTATGAAAACACTTGTATTTAAATATATGAAAAAATAGAATTGAAATTAGTGCATCTAAGATATTGAAAATTTTAAATTTAAAAAAATGAGAAAAAATTGGTGAAAGGACTAGTTTGGTGCACGACATTCAATTTTAGGGACTAAAATGAGTCACTTAATGCAAAGTGAGGGACTAATTTGGTGCATCTACAACGATGACATAATGGATGACACGTGGACGAATACTGTTGCGACACGTGACACAAACAGATACGTGGCCAAATAATATTGTGACACGTGGCACAACTATCCACATCAGCATGCCACGTGTCACTGGTCACCACATCATCATATCATTACATGTGGTCAAATCATGAAGTGACACGTGTCACTTACCGTCCACGTCATCCAGCCATGTCATCATGTCGTTAAGGGAAAATGGGTCAGGGACTAATATGGTGCACTTTTTTCAATCTCAGGAACGTAATTGGTGCAATTGGAATCTCAATAACGATTTTAGTGCACGACGTCAATTTTAGGGACCATTTTAGAGTTTAACTCTGTTTGTGTTAGTATAATTTTAAAATTAGCAATTAATAATTAAGTCAAACATTTCAATTCATATAATAGTATATGATTAAGTATTGATAAAAATTCATATGCATTTTTTTTATATAAATTTATCAATTCAAATATTAAATTATTAAATAATAATTTTTATCTATTAATTTTATATAAAAATAATTATATGTGAATTTTTACATTAACTATTAATATAGAATCAAATTTTTTGTAATATATAATTCTTAACTGATTCTAGCCCAAAATTAAATATACACATTGACTCATTTAACTATTGCAATGAAGGAAACAACATAATTTAATTTTCAAGGTGTCAGGTACGTTAATTAATTTATACATACAAATATGATATAAAAATGTAAACGAATATAAAATTGCTAAGTTGATTATATTTTCATAATAATAATTTATTTTTTTATTTGTATTCTAAACAATTAGTAAATTATTATAAATATTAAAATATTCTTATAAATAATTATAAAAAGATTAATATATTCTTATAATTATTTTTTTAAAGATTAAATAATTTTTTTATTATTTTGATTAAAATTTTTTTAACAATAAAAAATTAAGATTAAATAATCTTAATCTATTAACCTTAAAATGGATAAGCCAATAAGTAATAGCTCAAATAGCATAGTCTCCCCATACTCAATTAAGAGGTCGTGGGTTCGAGTCTTCTATCTTTGGTAAAAAAAAAAAAAAAAAAAACCTTAAAATGAATAAATTAAAAGTTTAAAACCAAAGAAACAAAAACAAATCCCTAATTATTTATATTATTCATATAAGAAAATAAATCTGTGTTCATATGAGAAAACAAATCCCGATTGAAACTGTCAAGGTCAAGAATGCCGTCGTCGTGCCGCCTGAGGATAAGAGACACACGGCAACCTATGAAGTCGGCGGCGTCGGTGACTAGGACGGTGAGTCCGGAGTCAGAGTTCCTGCGGGATGACTTCACGAATTCTCCAAGTGGTAGCTGCCCCATGATATCCGGCGGTTGACGGCGGGGAAAGGATGAAGAAGAAGAGGATGACGGTGAGGAATATGGAGAATCAAAAGGTGAGTGTTGATAGCCTAAGACAATCATATAGTGGTTGCAGTTGCAGGGTTGGTACTTTTTTGGTTTCAACTTGTTAGGTGTTGATGGCAGCATGTTGTTCTCCATGTTGTGTGACACCGCCACCGTCTTCAGGCAGCAACGAGGATTCTTATAATAATGTAATAATAAAATCCTGATTCCAAAATTCTTCTAATTTGACTTTCTTTGATATTGTAAAGGAATTCTCTTTCTCTTTTCCTGGGAAGGAGGAGAAGATGATTTTGATTCAATTCTCTTGAGAAGAAATGGAGTCGGAGTCCAAAGACAGAAAGTTCAGATTTTACTTATTTTTAATTTTATTAATTTAAGATGGTTTAAAATTTAATTTTTTTTATAATTATTCTTCAAGTACAAGTCATTTTTTTTACAAGTCTATACAAGTCATTTATATTTATGCCTGCACATTTTTCTTCATACGCACATTCTCCTTCTTTTTTATTATTTTTCTCTTTTGTTATCGTCGTCACCAACACTACTTCCTTTTTTTCTTCCTCCTTTCTTTTTTCATTGGAATTCCTCTCCTCATTCCTTTTCCTCATTCTCCTCCATCATTAGTCATCTCGTTGTTAAAGATAATGAATAATTCAAGTGCAGATTGTAAATTGAATCAGAACGAAATTATTTATTATTTTAAATCCAATCAAGTGGCTGAGGTGTGGTTCGATTCTAGTGAATTTTTTTGTTAGTAGTTTATGATTCGGTAGGTGAATAATGTTTCATCGTTGATGGTTTGAATTGAATGTAATGTAAAAGTTTTGCATTAAAGAAAATATTTTTCTGTATTTACAGTGAATTTGGGTGTAACACGAAGATATTTAAATGTATTGTTTAAGAATTTTCGGTGTATATGTGCTGATAAGTTATGCATAATTCAAAATTCTTCTTCTCTCTCCTCCTCATCTTCTTGCTTCTTCTTCTTCTTTTTAATTATCATCATCATCATTTTCTTTTTTTTATTCATATTTTTTTCTTATTTTATCTTCTCAAGTTTTTTCTTATTTTACTCTTTTAATAAGAATAAAAACAAAAAAAACAAATAAAGAAGAAGAAACACATAATGTTGTAAAATTATTTGGAAGGGGATGAATTTACATTCATTCAACTAAAAGAAAAAAAGAAATAAGAAAAAAAAGAAGAAGAAAAAAAATGCAACATTAGAGAAAATATTTTTCTGTATTTGCAGAAAATTTAGGTGTAACACGAAGATATTTAGGTGTAACACTAAGATATTTGAGTGTATTGTTTAAGAATTTTCGGTGTATGTATGCTGATAAGTTCTGCATAATTCAAAATTCTCCCTCTTCCTCCTCCTTATATTATACTGCTTCTTCTTTTTTTCATCACCGCCGTCACCATCATCTTCTTCTTTTTTTTCATTATCTTTTCTTTTTTATTTTACCTTCTCAAGTTTCTTTTTGTTTTACTTTTTTAACAAAAATAAAAATAAAAAAAAAATCAAACAAAAAAGAAGAAACACATAATACTACAAAATTACTTGGAAGAGGATAAACTTATATTCATTCAACTAAAAAAAAGAAAGAAATAAGGAAAAAAAGAACAAAAAAAATGCAGCATTAGAAGAAATATTTTTCTTGCAGTAAATTTGGGTGTAACACGAAAATATTTGAGTGTATTATTTAAGAATTTTTTATGTATGTGTGTTGATAAGTTCTGCATAATTCAAAACCCTTTCTCTTCCTGCTTCTCATCTTCTGCTGCTTCTTCTTCTTCATCTTCTTATTTCATATTCTCATAATTTTTTTGGGAGGAAAAAATTAAACAAAGAAGAAAAATATATACTATTGCAAAATCAATAGAAAGAGGAGGAGGAAAAAAAATACAGTAACAACAGCAGTAATAAAAAAAAGATGATGAAAATAAAACACGCAAAGAAAAAGGAGGAAAAACGTAAAGAAAAAGAAGAAGAAGAAGAAGAAGAATAAGGAAGAGGAGGAGAAGGAACGCGGAATACAAAGAGGAACAACGTGATTTCACGAATGCGTTATGTAAGTGACTTGTATGACAAAAAAGACTTGTATGTGTAGCAGTACTTTTTTTTTATTGTAAAAACTTAAAAGATATTTTGGTCATATCCATAAAAAATATTTAATTTTTTAATAAAAATAATTATAGGTAGGTCTTTGGTGGCGAAGGTTATAATGGCTATGAGTGGCCAAATTTTAACTGATCAATGAACATATGACATGTGGAGAGTTGGTACAAATTGTTAGTTAGAGTGATAAGCTCTTATTGTTAGTGATTACTGCACGGTAAAAGAGTAAATAACTGTTAGTATTTTTTGAGTGGATAATTCCAAAACTTCAATGGTTAGGCCTTAGTATGAAAATTTATTATAATATTTGCATCAATAAAAGGTCATGAACTATTAATGATGAGAGTAATCAAAAGAAGAAAAAAAACAAGAATTAAATCATGTGATATTTATGTGGATTTCTATTACTAATGTATTTGTGGCATGAATTATATGAGAGTATAAATTTATAAAGTGTTAAAATTTTATAAAAAAATATTATTATTTTAAATAAAAATAACTATTAAACAGTATTTTTGATATTATTATAGTTATTATTATTATTATTATTATTATTAAAAGAAAAATTTTGGAGATTAGTAATTTTTAGCAGTTTTGCTTATCTTTTGGTGAATATAAATACTAAATTATGTTTAACAGATAAATTTTATTTAATTTATGTGTTCAAACTTTAAAAATTTTGAGTGCAAATGGTAATGATTTATGTGTGCAAAATTTTGATAAATATAGGTGCAAATTACATATTTATTATGTACAAAATATCTATAAATTTGGGTACAAATTATTACCGACTAAGTGCCAACAAAAAATGATAATACTTGTTATTAGTCATGTAGCATTGTTCTTATTAAAAATCTTCGTAATAGTTTTATTAATAAGATTTACTTTTTTATTTTGTGAATTCACTAAAACTGACATCTGTAAATCTTTAATTCATAATGTCATATCTTTGATAATTTACTTAAATAAACTAGTTAAAAATTAATCATACCAGATTGTCTTAAAACTGAATTCAATGTTAATTTTTTTTGCCCTCTCAATATTTATATAAAGTGTGGCCGTTGTATAAAATTTTAAAGAAACAAATATAAAAATTGCAAAACCTCCATGACTTGTGAAGTAAATTTGTTAACTTTTATCAATGTTTATGCTTTTTTAAGATATTAATTGATTATTTTTTATTTAAATAAAAATTCTTTATTTTCTAATTTTTATATCCATAATTATACATATTATTCGTTAATTCCATGATATAAGTTTTAAAAGTAAAGAAGAAATGGACATTGATAAGCGCAAAACGTAAAAATATAAAATAAAAAGAGTCATTCGTAATTTTTTAGGATATTCATATAAAATAACGGTAAAAGATATTTTAATTATAATAGTGTATAAAATATTTTTGTATTTATATTATCAGAGAGATCTAAAATTTTTAATATGAAGAGATCGAATTATAGACAAAATTTTTTAATTTTTTTTTTAGATTTTCTCATTACATAAAAGCAATTCAGGAATAATATATAGTTAGAATTGGTTTTATAAGATTTTTGAATAAAACCAATTCAATAACTATATATTATTCCTAAATTATTTTTATGTAACAAAAAATCTAAAAAAAAGTTAAAAAAATTTCTCCACAATTCAATCTCTCCATATTAAAAATCCTAAATCCGTCCTTAGTAATATAAATACAAAAATATTTTATACACTATTATGATTAAAATATTTTTTATCATAATTTTACATGAATATTCTAAAAAAATATGAGTGACTCTTTTTGTTTTATATTATTAAGGTTTGTGCTTGTTAATGTTCATTTTTTCTTTACTTTTAAAACTTATATCATAGAATTAACAAATAAAATCATGGATATAAAAATTAGAAAACAAAGAATTTTTACTTAAATAAAAAATAACAAATTAATATTTTAAAAAAGCATAAACGTTGATAAAAACTAACAAATTTACTTCACAAGTCATGGAGGTTTTGCAAGTTTTATATTTGTTTCTTTAAAATTTTATACAACGACCACGCTTTATATAAATATTGAGAGGATAAAAAAAATTAACATTGAATGCAGTTTTAAGACAATTTGGCATGATTAATTTTTAACTAATTTATTTAAGTAAATTATCAAAGATATGACATTATGAATTCAAGATTTACGGATGCTAGTTTTAGTGAATTCACAAAGTAAAAAAGTAAATTTTATTAATAAAACTATTATGAAGATTTTTAACAAGAACAATGCTACATGACTAATAATAAGTATTATTATTTTTTGTTAGCACTTAGTCGGTAATAATTTTTACCCATATTTATAGAGATTTTGTACATAATAAACATGTAATTTGCACCTATGTTTATCAAAATTTTGCACACATAAATTATTACCATTTGCACTCAAAATTTTTAAAATTTAAACACATAAATTAATAAAATTTATCTATTAAACATAATTTAGTATTTATATTCACCAAAAGATGAATAAAACTACTAAAAATTACTAATCTCCAAAAAGTTCTCTTTTATTAATAATAATAATAATAATAATAATAATAATAATAATAATAATAATAATAATTATGATAATATCAACAATACTGTTTAATAGTTACTTTTATTCAAAATAATAATATTTTTTTATAAAATTTTAACAATTTATAAATTTATACTCTCATATCATTCATGCCGTAAATATATTAGTAATAGGAATCCACATAAATATCACATAATTTAGTTCTTGTTTTTTTTTATTACTTTTATCATTAATAGTTCATGACCTCTTATTGATCCAATATTATAATAGATTTTCATACTGAGATCTAATCATTGAAATTTTGGAATTATCCACTCAAAAAACACTAACAATTTTTTTTTTTTTAAATAAAAGGCCCACATGATATACACATCATTTTGGTTCAATTTATTTACTTTTTTTTGTCGTGCAGTAATCACTAACAATAAGAGTCTATCACTTTAACTAACAACTTATACCAACTCTCTACATGTCATATCTTGATTAGTCAGTCAAAATTTGGCTACTTTTAGCCACTATAACTTTGGCCACAAAAACTTACTAAAAAATAAATGCTTACTATGATATATAATATAAATATATAATCCACTTGCTAATTTTATATTTGGCTACTTTTTATATTGTACCGATAGCTATAAATTAGTCATTGTGTCAAAACAAGTAATAATTTTCAATCACCTACAAAAGGAATTTGTTATTAATGTTCTATACTTCTATTCAACATAACTATACATACACACATATATTGGTTGGACGAGGGAGCTAGCTAGTGAGCTACTAATAGTTACTACGTACCATGACGCCAAAGCAGAAGCCTGCAATGACGGAGTTCTCGACGGAGACGGCAGCAAGGGCAATGGTGCTGATGTGTCCGGCGAGGAGTAGAGTGATGGCGCCAAGCGAATACTGGCTAAGGGAAGTGAAGATGGCGGGGCCAGCCAGGTACCACAGCTTCTTGATCTCAATGGAGAACTCTCTCAAGAAATCTCTGATTCCGTTTATTGGAGGGATGTCATCGGATTTTGTTGTGAAAACGGCCGCCGTGTCGCGGATTCCGATCTGGTTTCCCGATCCAAGCAGCGGCTCGCTCTGTACATTTTCAAAATTCTCCATCACCAATAATAATATGAGTATCGTATATAGCCGCTGCTATTACACATTTACACTTACATGCATATATACAACGTAGTATGCGTATGTATGTGCTGGAGTATGTATGTGATATTTTTTATTTTTCATGGCTCTAATTGTTTTCTAATTATTTTGCTTTTTTTAATAATTTATTTGGACAAGACCATTGTCGTAGATGATCTGATTCGGACAGGTGAAAGAAGGTAGCAACAATGATGAAAAGTAGTGATTTATTTTCGGAGAGAAAATTAAAAGAGTAAAATAAAAAATAAAGTAAAGTATACTTTTGTCTCTAAAGTTTGACAAAAATTTCAAAAATATCCTCAAGTTTTATTTTGTTTCAATTTTGTCACAGAAATTTTCGATTTGCATCAAATATATCCTCGACGACTAAATTTTCAAAAAATTTAAGACCAATCTAACAATAATGCATGAAAATTATGTTTGATTTGCTTGTATTGGGGGGTTGTTCTTATAAAATTGTTGTTGAATCGGTCTTAAATTTTTTGAAAAATTAGCCGTCAGGGATATATTTGATACAAATTGAAAATTTTTGGGATAAAATTGAAACAAAATAAAACTTAAAGGTATTTTTGAAACTTTTGTCAAATTTTAAGGATAAAAAATATACTTTACTCTAAAAATATCCGTCAATTATTTAAAATTTTTTTTATTAAAAATTAAAAATTTTTAATTTTTAATTTTAAATTATAATCTTAAATATTTAACTTGATTCGTATTGGTTAACTAAAAATTCATTTTTTATATTTTTTAATGAGAATATCTTTTTTTAAATAGTTTTAATAAAACCAACCAAACTATCTAATACAAATTAATTTCGTTTTAGTTAGTAGTTAATTCAATTCTTGAGAGATCATATATACCTAACGTAGTTCTCGAAATATCAAACAATTCAAATTAATTCCTGAATGGTACAAGTATGAGGAGTCTAATTTAGCCTCCATATGAATATTTTATGACACATAATCAAATTAACAAAAATACCAATTTTTTTCATTATTATATTTTTTAGGGACCAATAATTTAAAGTGTGTAACTAATCTTTTGAAAATTAAATTGATGCACATGTGATCTTTTACCAATAATTTGTATACTTACTTATTACATCTAAAGTTTAGACCAACTATAAAAAATTGATAATTATATATAAAATTAATAAAAAAAGAAATACGAGAAAGACACTACTGTAAAAAAATAAGTGATAAAGAAAAAAGCCAAAGATAAAGGCTATGAGAGAAATAGAGACGGAGAGACTGAGAGATAGAAACTGAAAGATAAAGATTAAAATAAATTTTAGTATTATGTTTGATATAAATTGGGAGACAGAGACTAAAATAAGAATAAAGTTCTAATTTAATTTATACAAAGGATAAAATTAAAACTAATTAATTAAAATTACAGTATTTTAGGTATAAAATATTATTAAAATTTTAGTTCACATCTCTAAAAATTTTAGTTTTCTGTGGCCCACTTTTTAAAAGTATTGAAATACTGAAATTTTAGAGACAAAAATTGAAATTTTAGTACCAATCTCTAAACTAACAAAAATAATATTAAAGACCAATTTTCAAATCTCAATGTCAATACCTCAAAACAAATGCTACCTTAATAATAATTATTGGAAGATAGCCAGATAGGTACACATAACTTCATTTTTATACACAAACTCATGGCTTTTAGATGCTCAAAGATATCTTGAAAATAAATGTTCAAATAATATTCCTGTTATTATTTATTTATCGATTAAGCTTTGTTCCTCATATAGTGTGATGATAATAACATATCAAAGGCAAGATTCATAACAACTGTTCAAACACTGAACTGCCAGTTTGAGCAAAAGCAACAGAGAACACACCAGTCACTCAAATCGAATGGTAGGTATGTATACATAAACAAGAACTCATACTCAATAATTAAACACAAACTCAGTTATTATGAGACCATATTTAATACCATTAGTGATTTTAAAATGTGTATATTTACATCTAATACACAGATACCTAATTTTTCTCTAAATTATCATTCATTGTTTTATAAGTATTTTTTAATTTGTTAAGATCATCCATAAACGATGATAGATATTAAAACTCATATTTATGTGCAACTCAATCATACACTTTACATTTGTCAAAAAAAAAAATTGATTTTTAATTTTTAATTTTTATTGTGTCGTACTTCATTTTTTAAAAAATTTTGCCAGAATTTTTCCTATCAATAAAAAACTCTAAATTTTTTAAATTCATCTCAACATATATTTCAAATTTTTTGCATTACATTAAATAATATAAACAAGTACCACATAATTTGTAATTATATTTATTATTATTATCCTTGACCAATTTAATCATCTTATTCTTCGTATAAAAATAGAGTTAATAGTCAAAATCATTCCTGAAAGATATCTCGATCTTCATTTTCGTCCCCAAAAGATAATTAACTTGGTCGCATTAGTCCTTCCGTCATCTCCTGCGTTGAGGTGGCTAACGCTCGCTAACATGGCCTATTAACTACCAACATTGGCACTCGTTTAGTGTACCCTCTTGTTGCTAATAAGATAAGTTTATTAGACCAATTCAAATCAGTCCCTAAGTCCATGAACCTTAATCCCAAATCCAAAGGAATCGAACCTCACCTCCATAGCAGATTCCATATTCCCAGGTTGTCCTTGTTGCCATCCGCGTCACTGCCTACACCTTCAACGCCGCCATCGCCTGCGCATCGACGTCGTCTGCATCGTAGCCATCGCCCAAAGTAGAACAAAGTCTATCATCAACGCCGTTCCTTGCTACAGATTCTGTCACAGTACTCACGCTTCTGATCCAGTCCCATTTCACCACCACGTACGACAATCCACTCGATTGTGGCCGTGCTTCCTTTTTCTTCCTTGACGTTACTGCTTCATCGCGTTGCATCATCTCCGACTTGATATTCCTTCATGTCTCTGTTGCTCCAGTTATTCCCCCAATGCAGATTTATCTCCGAATTCATGGACTCCATGATGCTACTCCTATTTGTTTTCAGTAATGAAGTGGAAAATGCTTGAGGCTAGAGCTTCCAAAACCGATACTGCTATGGCGTCTCTTCGCCCCTTGCACAGATGAAAAGCAGGTTCTTTTCTGGAGCTTTGGGTCAAAATCACCTTATTAGAAGATTAATTTTCCTTCTATTTTATCTTGGAGCTTCCCTGTCAATGATTTCCTGGTAACATCGTCTTTAACTTTCATAACAAACTACCCAGATGAGAGATTCACTAAAGTCTATGTTGTGGTAGAGTCTTGAGGAAGCTTTTGAGTTGCTTCAATGGCCTGAGAAGAAGATTTAATATAGCTATAATTTGAATTAATTGCTCCAAAGGTAGTGATGGAAGTGAGAGGAAGAGGGGAGATGGAAGTGAGAGAAAGAGGGACGAGAGTACAAGGCAACCATTGAATTTGGGATTAGGGTTCATGGACTTAGGGACTGATTTGAATTGATCTAATAAAATTATCTTATCAGCAACAAGAGGATACACTAAGCGAGTACCACGCTGGCAGTTTAACAGGCCATGTCAGCGAACGTCAGCACCTCAGCGAGATGACGGAAGGACTAACGCGACCAAGTTGGTTATTTTTTTGGGACGAATTTGATTAATTTTATCTTTCGGAGACGAAAATGGAGAACGAGTTATCTTTTAGGGACGATTTGATTATTAACTCTATAAAAATGCAACAAACACAAACAATCTGTCACTACAAGGAACACCGTTAAAATCGATGGCCAAATTGACAGTCTTGCTGTCGATAATATTAAAAATTGACGGCAAAATCAGTGGCATAAGTTGTCACTTTTTAATGTCTCGATTTTCAAAATTCTAATAAAATCGATGGCTTGTCGGACCGTCGATAAGTTTTCAATAAAATTGACACCATTTCTGTCTATAATATGAGTTTAAGATTCTTATTTATTTAATAAAATTGACAAAGTAGCCGTCAATTTAATTATTAAGATACCGACAAGCATGTCGTCAATTAATAGCCATATTTTTTTATTTGAAAAATAGTAGACAATTAATGCAAATAAACTTTTAAATATAGAAATAAAATTTATACTAAATATTAGATAACGAGACAACAAAACTTTTAAATATAAAAATAAAATATATACTAAATGAGTTTAAAAATTTATCAAAATAATAAATAATCCTCTAATATAAAGATTCAAGACAACATAAATACCTAAACTAAGACTTATATTCTTCTAAATTGCAATCCATTAATGATACAAAATATTCAAAGAAAAGTAATAACCCTACTCGTACTCGTCCAAATAGTCATCATATGAGTCATTGAGATTATTAGAATTATCCTCCATCTGAGAACCCTGTGGCTGTCTTGGTAGCTGCAGGATAGGTGGAAGTTTTCTACCTGGAGCTGTACTTTTCTGGGAGCTTGGAAAAGTAAAAAAAGGAGGTAGGAGGACATGTGATTCAGAACTAGTAGGACCCATGACCCTCACATACTCAATCAAGTTGCTGAGTTGATGATTAAACTGATCCATCTATGAGTTACTTTTAGGCCCTTGTAATATGCCTCTACTGCAGGCAGCATAGGAGTAACATTACGAGCTCGCATCAAGCTCCATATGAAATTAGCAGTAGTGTATCCACCAGTCTACCATTTGAGAAATAAACACCAGAATATACATTTTAAACCCAGGGCAAGAAATATAATTTATCTTATATGAAACATATACAAAGAGGATATAAATAGAAAAGTTTGCATACCTTTTCACCATCAGCTAGAAGCAAATCACGTCCCATTTTAGGAATTAACAAAAAGTTTCTTTGGTTCATCACTACCTGCATTTATAGGCGTATATTCTAAAGTTGTTGAACAAATCAGAAAATCCACTATGTAACCAAGTTGATAAAGTAGCTATGACAACTACCAGTACATCTTGAGCAATTTGCATCCCTTTCTCAATGTACCTAAACATTGCCCCTTTTGCAAGTGTCTGTAGCCATATTAGTTTGCATTGTAACCAAATTGGTATTCAATAAATGTCAGATGCTGAATAAGGAAAATACCATGACTACAACACCAAACATTGAAACTACTATATGGCAATTAGACAACAAATTGCCGGCCACATGAGTTATTAATAGATGTTGAAAGTTTCTCCTTCTGGTATCCATTATGTATGCACTATCGAAATTTGATACATTGTAAAACCAATGTATCTAGAGACAAAATTAATAAAGTGGACAATTAATTGATACCAGACAGATAGAGGAAGGTCAATAGAAATTAAGGAGAACAATCTCCATGTTTAAAATTCAGACATGCCCACTGCACTGTAATAAAGGTCATTTATCCATATTCATAAGGTCCTTGAGATTGTGCAAAGAAACACCAACATTCTTTGAATTACGATATTAGGTATTGAAAATCACAAAAACTGCACATAACCAAACTCACCACAAAAAGATCTCCAGCTGAAGGTTTTCCTGAATTTTTGTAATCCTCTAAAGTTTAACGAGCACGCTCAATATCTCTTGCATTACAATAGCACCTGCATAGTAATGTTAATCAGAGGTACTGAACTATCTTATAATGGAATCAACAAAAATAGATATCTATTGAATAAAACAGGAGCAAGGAAACTGTCCACTCTAAAGACAACATATTTAACTTATAACAATATTTTCTAACTTCATCAAGCATAACAGAACCAAGTTGATCAAATTTGATGGTTACAAGTATTTACAAAGCAATTCATAGCCTATTTTCAACAAGAGACTCTAATTGGTATCATCTAATGGCTTTATATTAAGTGAAATTGCAACGAAACTGAGGAATGAAAGTAGTTTCAACTGATAATAACTAATGATGTAATATTCAATTTTATATTATCAATATGAGTCAATTACTAATGTTACACGTAATATTAGTAATATAAGTCAATAACTAATGTATGTAGTACATCTAGTTGCAGTCTAGTACATGTTCAGCCAAATGTGATCATTGACATAATAGGACATTTAGAGCAAAATGACTCTTACCAGCTTCCATATCTACTCTTATACAATTTTGTTGATTAACAAAATCTAACAGAAATAACAATAAGAAATAAAGCATAATGAGTACTCGGTGCCTTGCTTATTGGAATATTTTGAGGTAGGCTATAAATCACAAAAAAGAAGAGCTTTCTTGTAGCAAAATGGCATCAAAATGGCTTGGTTTAACTTGGTCTTGCATCACCAAAAAGAAAATAAATTATAGAGTAACTATAGAGTTAAGATTCAATCTAAAACAAAAGAAACATATTAAAGTCGCTTAATATAAATAGAATAATTAAGAAAAGTAGTGAATAAAAAAATTTGAGTTTATGCTACAGAATAATTGAAGTGAATCTAAGAAATTTGGGATTGAAGAAATTAGATACTAGGTTCATCTGTGCTTTTTAAGGTGCTTCAGGATCCAAATTAGATTAATGATTAGTTCCAAATTAATCTTTGAAGACCTATTTTGTAATAATGCTGAGCAAATTTTTGATTCAAATAATTGATGAAAAAAGCAATAAAGAACGAAAGAGAGAGAGAGAGAGTAAGTGAGTAACTGATTTTGATTGAGCAGCAACAACAATGGCGCAGAGAGATAGAGTGACGGCAGTAGTGGAATGACAGCGGCGTGAGCGTGAGGAGCGACAACGGCACGGAAGTAGCGGAGCGACGGCAGCGCGAGCAAGAGGAGCGATGGCGGCATGACGCCAGTGGAGAAGGAGGGTTGAAGTGTGCGAGGTGAATACAGTGGTAAAATAAGGGTTGGTAAAAATTGAAATGGTGAATTTAGAGAAATGAGGGAGACGCGGGAATTGAGTGGGAAAAATTTATTTTATTGATAAAAATCGACGGCATATTTGTCGATTTTAATTTGAAAAAAATAACACCCTAAGTGTCTATTTTATACATTAAATCTACACTTTTTATTTGATTTTAGAAAGCGATTTAGACCGTTCAAATTTATTGACGGCAAAATATTGTCGATATTTTAAATAGTAACATAGATGTTATGTTCGTTGATTTTAAAATAAAAGTATTTTTCAGCCATGGTTCGTCGACAATGTGACGATAATAGGAGAAAGGCTAATACATCATCAAAAAAATCGACGACCTGATTCTCGATTTTAATATTTTATTTTCAATTATCTTTTTTTAATAATATTGACAGCAAGCTGTCAAAAAATATGGACGAAAGAGAGAACTGTCGATTTTTAGCGACGAAAGATACACTTTTTTTTGTAGTGTACAATGTGTTTACATTTGTAAAATTAAAGGTGTAGTAAACTAATTATCTAAGTTACAATCTATTGTAGTATTATCTACTACAAAAGCTGAATATATGCCAACTAGTGTTAAGTCAAGAATTACATATTAATTCTTATGATGACAAACATATTCAAAATTTTCTATTATAACTAACTTTCTATTGTAAGCATTATAGGTTTTAATTAAAAAGCAATAAAGGACAACCAAACCAGAAATCTAAGATTGTGCAAAACAACAATAAGTTAAAAAACAAAATAGAACTAGAATATAGAAAATTCATACTTGATTTTGTTTGAGTGTTTTTTGAACGTATATACTAGGATAGAGTTCACATTGTTCCCCTTTCTCTAAGTTGGGTTAGTTGGATAAGTACTTAAAGGTGTTCTAAGTTAGGTGTGGCTTAGGTGTGAGAAGATTGATTTGATTCTTGTATTGGTGATTGTAATCAAAGTGATTATAGTAAAAATTCTATCATGATTTATGAAAAAGACTAGATGTAAGTCATATTGTACTTAATGGCTAAACCAAAATATATTGTAGTGTCATTATTCTTACAATTTTTCTCTTCTGCATATTAGTGATAAAATAAAGTGAAAAAAATCTCATGTTTTATTGTGTTTTGCATAATCAACAAAAAGTACTTAATTAACTTGTGTTTTTTTTATTCAACCCCTTTCTTAAGTCATTAGAAAATTTTTTACTAACAATGTTATAAGAAAGTAATTTGATTGTAAAAAGTAATGGAAGAATTCGGAAACAAATAAAAAAATTCTGATATTTTGTGATAGTTAGATTGCTTTATATATCACAAGAAATTTAAATTTTTATCTGAGGATGAAATATATAGGTATTTAATATATTTTGTCGGTGAAATATGGTAGGAAAGAAAGTGGATATGGAAAAAATTTATACTTGCGATAACTTTGTAAATACTATGAAAAAGGTAATCAATACAGACAAATTTAGTTAATGTAGAATTGTAGATCCTTTCTTACCTATTACAAATGTAAGTAGTGAGAATATACCAAATGAATAATTTTGAGAAATTGTAAAGACAAGATGGCAAAATAATTCTTTTAGACAGAAGATTGTAATAAAAATATTATTTTTTAATGATTTTATCCGTAGTAAAATGACAGCTACAAGTTTTTTTTTAATTTTCGTCTCTCACCATTTCCACATCAACCAATCCTGACTCGAGTGTTTAGCCACCATTGTTTTTCCTCCCATGGATAATCACTCCACAGTTTCTTTCACCACCACCAACAATAATCTTTTTCTTTTAAAAACAAAACCAAAGAAAAAGAAAGAGAAGAAAAGAAGAGAGGCATAGGAACAAAAAAAAAATCCTAATTCAAATCACTATGTAAAAGATGAAGCACGAGAATGTTAAATCCAACCTCCAGCAACCCTGTTACTACGAGCATCCATTTTGGCTCGTCAATCCACAACATAGTTTGCATCCCTCTAAATTAGAACAAATCTCACTAGCCAATTTCCATTTTTCTTCAGGTTGAAAGTCCACTGAAGTAAAGTTTTTTTCACATGACCTTTTGAAATTCACCAACGATCAACTAAGAAAAAAGGCGTCTATAGAATCTGTCTCGTAAACCACTTGCCAATCCCCAACCTCTTTTTATCGTTAACAGCAACAATCTATTTCATTGTCATTGTCAATAACAATAACAACAACAAAAGCATTCAAAATTTTTGAAGGTAAAATACAGAGGCATGGAGGAAAAGAGAGAAGAGAGGAGGCAAATGGGGGCTTGAGACGCCACCGAAGCTGCTGCTGTTTTAAGAGGAGTTGTCAAAGGCGGTAGCATAATAGTGATGGCTAGCAGTGAGATGTGGGAGGAGGAGGGAGATGTTGCAATGACAAAGGATGATATAAGAGGGGAAGAGAGAAGAAGAAAGAATTTTGTGGTGATGAGAGAAGAAGGGTGATGAGAAGCAGAAGATTGATAAGAAGGAGAGAGTGTTTTTTTATTAATTTTATTTTGAGGTAATGCCCAAAATGGTCCTTGAAATTTCTAACTCGCTTTAGATTAGTCCCCTACTTTTTAAAATGACCAAATAAATCCCTTACTTTTCAAAATCATGAATCTCCGTTAGTCCAAAAGTTACTAGACGTTTTAACAGCACTGATGTGAACATTTAAGTGGCAAGTTGGCACTTAATTAAACAATGTCGTTTATTGATGAACCTCTAATTGCAGCAAAACGACGTCATTTGCACCCTATAATCTATCTTTCCCGATTAAAAAACTCCCAAATAGTCTCCCATTAACAAAAGTTACTTTCCCACCAAAAATTCAAAATACGTTCTCGTCACCTTCATCGCTTCATCGTCTTCCTTAAGTCAGCATCGTCGTGGCTTGCCAGCACTCGTCCACTGTCCCCTCATTTGATCGGCGAAGCTCTTCATCTCTTTCAACATCATCAAACTCAACCATTTGCCACGGTGAAATTTAAGGATTTAGATTTTTTATTTTTTTTTTTTATTTTTTGCACTATGTTGGTGTTAGTTGGGTGATCACCATGGTAGACTGTGATTCTGATACTTGCATTTAACTTTTTTGAATATTTTTTGTCATTTATTTTTTTTGGAGTTGTGTTTTAGGGTTTAAGATTTCATTTTTTTACCATAGTACTAATTTTTGTGATGATATTCTGGTTCGCAAAGTTAAATGCATGTGTTAGTGTAGTTAACAGTTTGTTAGTATGGCTGTAAATATGCATTTTTTTTATATGTGAATGTTTAACATTTTCTGAAAATTAGGGATTTCTGTAATAGTGAACTCTGGTATATTTTGTTGTGTTTTTTCAGATGAGTGATCGACTGAGACTCATTTTTTGCCATGGAGGGAGGTTTGAGACCCAAGCTTCTGATGATAGAGTTGTGTACATATCAAGTGCACCGATGAATGGCTTAGAGTTGATGCAGATTACTTGGATATTTTTGTCATAACTAGTTACTACAAGGAGTTAGGCTATGATAAAGCTAATGTTTGCTAGTACTTGGACCCTAAAGAAAGTTTAGAGTACAGTTTGAGGAGGTTGAAGTTGGACCAGGATCTAAGACTGCATTTGTTTCTGTAGACAAGACATAGAGACATGAACAATACATATGTAAAACGTGTTTAGACAGAAAGACATAGACACTGGACACAATATCTCTGGGACACTTTTTTTTTTCATATTTGTGTCCACTTCTAAATGAAGGACACTAATGGACACGGAAATAGGAAGGTGGACACGGGATTTTTAACGAAAACTTTTTCCCTTTTTGTCCATAGATATTTTTCATTATTTCAATATTACCCATTTTTATTATCTTGTTAAAAACTCTAACCTAAGCTTTTTTGCACTGTCGTTTTCAGGTACTCTCTCTTCTTCTTGCTCTCTCTTTCTATTCTTTACCTTCTTCTTGCTCTTTCTATCATCGTCTTCTACTTCGTTCCGTTCTTCCTCTTCTTTCACTTCCTTCGCAGTAATATCTTTTTCTTGCTCTCTATTTCTATCTCTCTTTCTTCTTTTTTTTGATTTTGTATCTTCTTTTCTCTTTCTGATTCTTTTCTTGGTTTTTTTATCTTCTTCTCTCTTATGATTTTGTATCTTTTTCTCTTTTTTTTTTATTTTTTATTGGTTTCAAAAGAATTTGGTTCTGCTTTGTCTTCATTTTTTTTGTTTTTAATTTTTTATGATTTTTCAATCTGAAAATCATATAAGAAGAAGAGCTACATTCTTTTCTTTGACAGAATCTTAAATATTTACAATGATAGTGTGAATAGATGAATGAAAAAATTGTTTTGAATTTTAATATGTTGATGTATTTTGTTTATAATGAAAGAATGAATGGAAAAATTGTATTGATTTTGTCTCTTGTTATTAGTTTGAACTAAAAATTAAAATAATTAGTGAGTTATGTTGTTGTTGCTCTTGTAGCTGCTGTTCTTATTGTTGCTGATAATTTTTAGTATGTGTTAATTATATAAGTTATTTTTTATGTGTTGATTAGGGAAGAATGGAACCATTAGACCGCTCTGAGAAATTTAGGCGATTTCTTTTTTTTTATGATTCAAGCTGAGCTTGAAGTAGTTATGATATTAGTTTTGATGTTTGTATTTTTGTATTTGAGAAATAGGAGAAGAGGACATTTGTTGATTAGGAATAGAAAAATTAATACTAATCCCTTAAGACAGAATGTATTAAACCGCATAATAGGAGGAGGCGATAGAAATTGTATTTGGGAATTAAGGATGAACGTAGATGCATTAGGAAGATTGTGTGAGTTACTAAAAGTTTAAGGTGGATTAAGAGATGAATGTCGTGTAAGTATACCTGAGCAAATGATTACATTTTTAATAATACTAGCTTGTCATAAAAAGAATCGTACGCTTCAAGTTAGATTTTATAGGTCAGGAGAAACAATAAATAAGTATTTCAACAAGGTGTTATCCTCGGTCATACGTGTCCAAAGTCTATTATTTGCAAAAGCTGTTCCTATTCCAGATGACTGCATAGATCCTAGATGAAAATGGTTCAAGGTAAATGTAGTGAATAATTGAGGTAGTGGTTTAGTATAATCTAAAATTTTGTATAGAATTAGTCTTGACACTTCAATTTTTTTAGTTTAGGGATATCTAGGAGCATTAGTTGGAACATATATAGATGTGACTATCCCTGAAAAAGATAAATCAAGATACCGAATAAGAAAAAGTAAGATATCAACTAATGTCCTAGGCGTATACAATCGAGATATGAATTTTATGTACATACTTAATGGATGGAAAGGATCCGCTTTAGATTCAAGAATCCTTAGAGATGCCATTTCACGTCGTAATAACCTCAAGATACCAATTGGTATGTAATTCTTAATTTTTAGGTAACAAAAACATTTCAATGTTTTTAGTTCATTCAAATTCCTTAGTCCTCATAATGTATTTCTTTTGATTTATAGGGAATTATTATTTAGTGGATGCGTGTTATATTAATTGCAAGGGATTTCTAGCACCATATAGGCATACTCAATACCACGTACATGAATGGGATCATGGTAGAAATGGTCCTAAAAATTTTTGAGAATATTTTAACAAGAAGCACTCTTCGGCTAGGAACATTATTGAGTGCTATTTTGGTTTATTGAAGATGAGGTGCGCGATTTTAAGGAGTCCTTATTTCTACAAAATTAAGACACAAAATAGAATAATTATTGCTTGTTGTCTACTACAAAATTTTATTCGGCTTAATATGGAATTCGACCATGAAGAGGACACACTACTTGAAGAGGAGCAAGTGCTTATTCGAGAGGAGCATGGTGGTAACGAAGATGGCGATGATGGCATGATTGAAAGTGTAGAGGGTAGCAATGAGTGGACTATTTGGCGAGACAATTTAGCAAACGGAATGTATGAGTGGATGAATTGCCGAATCAATTAGTTAATTTATTTGTTTTATGTGTGTTTTATTAGAATCTTTCAATTTGTTTGGTTGGACATTTGTTGTAAGAGCTAATTGTAAAACTTTAATTATGTGAACTACATATATCACTTTATTAAATGTATTATATTTTATAAGTTATTACAATGATGACATCATGTATATGTAATGTTTATTTGAATTTTGATTGAGTTAATCTAGATTATAGGGACAAATGGACAAACATGTCTGGACTGACAAAGAGACAGAGACATTTGTCAGTTTTATGGAGGAGCTTGTCATTGAAGGAAAAAGAGCTGATGCGGGTCAGTTTAGACCTGGATCTTTTGAGAAGCTTGCTACAAAAATGAATGAGAAATTTTTAGGTGGTAGCTTTCAAATAATTCATTGCAAGAATAAAGTTAAAAGGATAAAAGAGAAGTATCAATTTGCAAGTGACATTGCATCCTGTAGCGATTTTGGATGGGATGATGTAAAGCAATGTGTGGTTATGGACAACAAAGAGATCCTAGCTGCATATTTGAAAGTTGGTTTACTAGTTTGAATTTACTGAATTATTTATATTCTGTTCAAACATCTATTTTCGTCCTTCTATGATATTTTTGTAATTTCTTTCCCTAGAAACAAGGACAAAGATTGTATACTCCAGGGAAGCCCTTTCCCCTGTAACCGCGTTTAGAGAAAATATTTTGTAAAGAAAGAACAAGTGGAGTGGATGCTGTAAGTGGCAATGACACTGAAGAAGAAGTACAAAAAGATGGAGATGAAGAAATGGATGACGAAGAATTTTTTATGTTTAACTAAAATCATGATTTCAGTGAATCTCTTCCCTAACAATCTAATTATGTGGCTTCATCTTCTGAGAGGAAACAAGGAAAGAAGCCACACTCATCTAAGGCGATGAAGGACACCAACATGATGAAAGAGCTAACTGAGACCTTAAAATATGTGTTTGATCAACAGAAAAAGCATTTGGATGCATTTGCTCAGGCTATGATAAACACTCATGAAGAAAAAAAGGTTAGTGACATGCTTAGCGAGCTTGGCTTCACAGATGACGAAATTATTTCTATTGCACTCAAGTTCTCCACAAATCCTCAGCTGGAGAAAACCTTTTGGTCATTGGGACGTAATCAGAAAGTTGGATTTGCCAGAGCTATATTGGATAGATAGAGTTAGAGTTAATCTCTTTTCAAGAAATAAATTACTGAAATTAGTATTATGTTTTATGTGTAATTTGTGTGTTAGGATGTGACATGTGATACATTTAGTTATGTGGTTCTAATTTGAATTTTGCATTGAGTTTTTATTAGTGCATATTTCTGATGCAGAATTTGAGTTCATGTTAGTGCAGAATTTGGGATTTTGTTTCAATTTTGCATTGACTTTATAGTGCAGAATTTTGATGTAGAGATTGGTTTGTTAGTGTAGAAATCTAATTTTATGTTAAGGCAAAATTTGGGATTAGAAATTGGTTTAGTTAGAGCATAAATCTAATTCTATGTTAGTGCAAAATTTTGACATAAATTAGTGCATACTTGATGCAGAATTTGGTTTAAGCACAAGTTGTTCATGTTCTCTCCAGGCAACCATTGGCGACTACTGCATAGTTCTCTAGCAAGTAGATAGTTGCCTGTAACACCCCTTTAATGATCAGCTTTGGTTGGTGGTTAGTTTTGGCTTCATCTATCTTTGTAGTGTATGGTTTGGTATTGACTAACTACTGGTATTGGTTTTTCTACTTTTATTGATATCTAAATTTTATGATATCAACTTAATTTTATTTTGATCAAGTTTTTAATCATGTATTCAGTTTGATCCTTGGAAAACATGATTCTTTTCCTCAATTCTCTCTTAACATCATAGTTAACCATCGATCAATTAACATACCTTGATCCTGCATTTTTTGTCTTGATTTTTACTAGTTAAATTTGTTACTAATTGCACCAATTCGGTACTAATTTCCTAAAACATGAATATTTTCTTGTTATCTCTTCTCTAAAAAAGTTAAGTTACTTTATTATATATATATATATTCCTCCAACAATTTAATATTTCTATATATACTCCTCCAACTATTTAATATTTCTTGTGAGAAGATTCCATGTATTTGATTGCATGTGGTTGTCATTCTTTACAAGCCTGAATAAAATGAACCTTCTGTTACCATGCTAAAACAAAGTACAAATAATTTTTTGGCTAGAATCTAGATTTTAAGTAGTATTTTTCAATTGCTTTTGAATCCAAGAATCATAATCTTGAAGCATCTGCTGATACAGGCATCATGGTGAATAGTTTTGTATAAATCTGCAAAACACAAATGAGCACAAGAATAGGTATCAAAATATAGTTACTATTGTAATAATTTTAATTGCAGAATGTTGACATTATAACATACAAACATACAACTACACAAGCTGAACAAGTTAAAACCAGACAGACTCCACAATGGTAAATATCAAATAAATTAGGCTATTACATAAATTACTCATAGTTTGCATCAAAGCAAGGAAGTTCATGATTTTTGAACAAAAATCAAAGCTTATCCACAAGAACAGAGGAAACTGAAATGAATATGGAATGGATACAATAGTATATCAAAAATTTAAATCTATGATGATGATAAGAAATTAAGAACAACTTCAAGTATGAGATTCAATTTAACATCAACTTCTAAAAATGATTCAGCATCAGCACCTCCTCATGTAATATGATTTATCGTAAGTGCTGCAAATTCATAGCAATAAAAGCATGAATTAAAAAAGAAAAGTTACATGAATTATCTTTTCATTTTCTTGGAAGACAGATCAGTTTATCTGTAGAAGACTCTTAATAGCAAATAAAATAAATTGTTGGTCAATTCACAAAAACAAAGAGATTATATCCCAAATTAAATATATGACTCAGATCCCACACTGTGCACCAATTTCATCCATTGACATATGAAAAGTGGTTATTTTTCTCTTTCACAACTTCAGAACCCTCAAACTGTGAAGAATACAGTGAAGTATCCAGAAAATTAAAATGGGATGAGTGACTAATGGAATGTAGCAGTGCAAAGATGCATGTCCAATTAAAATATAAAAATGGCTTGTTTGATTTAAGAAATTATTCTCTATTTTTATTTCTCCTTTTTCAAATTTAATTACAAAAATATCACACGGTTTCAATCCATTTTTGGTTTTCCAGATTTTCTAAAGGAAACAATTAAAACAAGTTTGTTGAAAACAGAAAACAATGAGAAAATGATCTTTTGAAAGTAAAGAGACTCTAAGGCTTATTATGTTTATTGAATATTAAGGTTTTGCATAGAATATATTTGCCTTAACTTCTGCTTAAAAGCAAAATAAATAATTAAATATGTTTTCAGCATTTGAGTAAAACCTAACATAAGTAGCTTATGTTAATTAAAATCTTTCTTAGTATTTATAAATTCACATTTAAGCAATTCAATTGTTGAATTAAACTCATTGTTAAATCATTTACCGAACTTTTCATTTTGTTTTCCAATATTGTGTCGCGTGGCACACCTTACAGGAAAAGCATCTCAACCAAGCAATCTTCCTCAGTTGGGGTGATGCGCAAATCCATCATTGGAGCAGCTTCAAGGTTCAAAAATTGAAGTTTAGGCAGTGAGCACCTACAAGCAATAAATAATTAGTATTTGATTTCAGGTGCATACTTATTACACCAAACAAGCACAGTAAGATATATGCTAGAATTCATAAATGCAAGGTTAAAACACAATGTTAAAGGATTTTCACCATAAGGATTAAAGAATAGTATTTTTCAATTGATGTTCAGTTCAATTGATGAAATTAAGATTTCAGGTTGTATCACAATTGCTTCACACAAAAGTATTGGTAACCAGGAAAAGATACTAGGTACAAAACTAAAATTGAAGCCAAATAGATAACCTTAAGATTGATATAAACTTGACAAAGTTACACTCTAGACTTGTTGGAAATAAACATATAAAAAGAGACAGCAAGAACCCTCTGTTAGTAGTCTCGTTCAAGGTTAAGGGAAAAATAGACTTCTAGCAACAGTATATAGCCAACTTTATCAAATAATTTTCATTCTAATTCGATTTACTTGTCTTTCTTTCATCAGATCAAGGGTTTGAAAACATCTTGTGCAAATCTAATGAAAATCAAGCAGGATAGAACTTACAAAGAGAGGGTTCAGAACAACAGCCAAGAGGAGAAAGAAGAGAGATTGGGTTAGCAGAAACAGAAGACGAGTTGGCAGCGGCGCGGGAAATAGGCAACGTCGTGCAGGTGGAACAAGATTCATTCCTCCACCGTTCCTGGGAAAGGGTTAGGGCGGCAGCCAAGGAGTGCGAGACAGAGATAGTCATAGGTAGATATGAAAGTTTGAAAAGATATGTCTATTTTAGTAATTTTACATCATATTTTAGTCTTGTTCATATTTATCCAAACATAATATTAGACTTTATTTTAGTGTCTTGTCGATTGTATCCAAACACAATACATAAAAAGCAATTTTTAGTGTCTCTATCTCAGTGTCTTTGTCTCAGTGTCATGTCCTGTTCTGTCTACAAAAATAAATGTAGCCTAAGAGACATGGTTAGCCTCTGCCACCAAAATGGTAATGTCATCCATATCTATTTTGAACATTGTCCCTCTGTCCTCGAGTTTATAGATTATATGAAACTGTCTAATGATGATGAATGTATTGATGGAGGAGGTGATAAGGATGGCTTAGATCAACACAATTGTGTTAAGAAAACCAACATAATTCTTAGCTAATTGTGTGATCCTACTGAGCAAGAGACTCCAACACTACCTAGTGAGCCAATTGTGCAACTGAATACCAAGTCATCTGGACCCACACCACATCCCATATCAAAGTCCACACCACAACCCACACTACATCCCACACCAAAGCCACCACCAAAGCCTAATATCAGCATGCCCTTATCACAGCCAATTCTCATTACTCCCAAAGAAAATTCCATCACCATCAAGCCATTGTCTCAACCAAACCCGATGACACCCACTCTCCCAACTCAGAAAAAAACCAACATAAAAACTACACAAATTTTTCAGAGAAATTCCACCACCAAACCAACAAAAAAATTCATGACTTCAAGTTTCACACTTCAACAAAGTTACATAGAAAACCTGTGATAAGATCTCATGGCAAGAAGGCACCTCAAAGGCCAATCATTGGGGTTGATGGTGAATCATCTGATTCATATGAATCTGCAGAACATAGTCTTTACAAGCCACATCTGCCACCTGAATTTTCAGAATTCAGCACTGAATTTGAGGTATAGACTTCTAAAAAAAAGAAACAAGTAAGTTGCCAGCATTTTAGACAAGAAAAAAAAGTTGTACATGAAGAAGACTTAATCCCCACAACTAATGAATCAAACTTTGAGAAGGATGGAGGATATGAATTCGACAAGCAGAGTCTTGGTAATTTATTTAGTTTAATTTAATCTATGTTCTACTAAATCATATTTGTTTGGACTTATTTAATATATTTTATTTAGTTTAGTGTAATCTATGGTTTGCTAAAGCATATTTGTTTGGACTTATTTATTATATTTGATTTAGTTTAGTTTAGTGTAATCTATGGTTTGCTAAAGCATATTTGTTTGGACTTATTTATTATATTTGATTTAGTTTAGTTTAGTGTAATCTATGTTTTGCAATCTCTATTTTGCTAAAGTATATTTGTTTAGACTTATTTATTGTATTTTATTTAGTTTAGTTTAGTATAATCTATGTTTTGCTAAAGCATATTTGTTTGGAGTTATTTATTTAGTTTAATGTAATTTGATAAGCAGGTTCATTTTCGGGTGACTCTTGGAAGTTAGATGAGCTGAGGACTCCACCAAATTCTGATGATCATGACGAGGCAGACTCAGTTATGAATCCAATTTTCAATGATGCTGTCAAGTTCATCCATGTCAGGTTAGAATTAGGGATGAAATTTACAACTAGGAAGCTTTCAAGAAGGCTGTTACAAACTATACTCTACAAGAGGAAAGGGGAGTAATGTATTCAAAGAATGACACTACTAGAGCTAGAGTTGTTTGTAAAAATGAAGAGTGTATTTGGTTGGTCTATTGTTCTTATCACAAGAGGCATGCTTGTTGGAAGATTAAGACATTTAATGATGACTATAATTGTGAGAGAAAGATAAGAAATAGGTGTGCAACTAAGAAGTGGGTTACTGAAATCCTAATAAAAAAAGGTAAGAAAGTAACCTACTTTTAGGCATTGTGAGGTATTTGATTATTTCAAGAGAAAAATTGGAGTTCAATTATCTAGGACCAACATTACAAGATCTTTAGGAGATGCTAGGAAGATTGTAATAGGTGACGAAGCAGCCTAGTATGCCAAGCTTAGGGAATATGCAGAGAAATTATTGAGGTCAAATCCGGGATCTACTGTGAAACTAGGTATCAATGCACAGCCTGAGAGAGTCCCTATCTTTTAAAATTTTTATGTGTGTCTTCATGGTTGCAAGAGCGGGTTAGTGCATGAATGTAGACCCTTGATTGGTCTAGATGCAGATTTTCTAAAGACTTTCTATGGAGGACGGTTGATGTGTGCCGTCGGACAAGATGCAAGCAATCACATCTACCCCATAGCATGGGCTATTGTTGCTGTTGAGAATACAACATCTTGAAAGTGGTTCTTGAAACTTTTAAATGAAGATATCGGATACTTTAAGGAACATAACTAGTGTTTCATGAGTGACATATAGAAGGTACGTATAACATACTATATAGAAGCAGGATATATGATATATTGGACTGTTTAGATTTAATTATGGTTGTGTTAGGGACTCTTTAGATTTAATGAGTGTATAGTCAGTGTCTATTTTGAGCATTAAGCAGTTGTGAATTCTGATTGTTACCATTGCAGGAACTCACACTGGCACTGCAGGAAGTTATGCCTGGGCACCTGTTGGCATAACTTTCAAAAGCGATAGAAGGATAAACACCTCAAATCATTATTGTGGGCATGTGTTAGAGCATAGATAGTTCCAAGAGTTTAACAAAAATATGCAAACCCTCAAGACTATCAATGTGAAGGCATGAGAGTATATGGACAAGATCCCTAGAGAATCTTGAACCAGAGTATATTACAAAAATAACCCAAAGAACAATAATGTATGCAACATGTGTGAAGTCTTCAACTCAGCCACCAATATATACAGATCAAAGCAAATTTTTGCACTACTAGAAGAAGTTAGAAGGATTGCCATGACAAGCATGGCTAGAAATAAACTCAAGCTAGCCAGTCATGTTAGGCATTCACCTCCTATACAACAGAGCAGGCATGCAAAGGAGAGAAATTTCAATAGATACCAAACGCCTATGTGGTCTGATAATGCTGCATAAGTCATGTTTGAAGTTCACAGTGAGCCACACAATGTGGTAGTTGATTTGGAAAATCACACATGCAGTTGTAAGTCATGGCAGCTATTAGATAATACATGTAGTTTTTTGAATTTATTTGTTTTCTAAATACAACAACATATTCACTTAGTTATCTTGCTTTTAAGATTACCTTGTCATCATTCCATCGCGGATATTGCATATATGAATGGTCGGCCTGAGAACTATGTTCATGGATGGTTGACAATGGGGTCTTACAATAAGACATATGAGTTTCATATCAACCCAATCAGAGGAGTTAAGATGTGGGACAAGTCTGAGTACTTTCACTGCTTATCCTCGGCAAGACCGAAACCCCGTGGGAGAACAAAGCTCTATACATGAAAGAAGAATGCACATGAGGCCCCTGTTGAAGGCAGTCGAGAAAAAGTCCACAAAATTAAAGAAGCAATATGGTAAGTTCACTTGTGGAACATGTGGCGATGATGGTTACACTACAAGGGAGTGCGAAGTTACAAAAAAGCTAAAGGTAGAGGAGGCAGAAGCAGCTGCAGAACAAGATGATGCTGAAGTTGGTGAAGAAGCCCCACAAACTAATCAAATTAATGAACAAGTTAGTGATGAAGCTTGTGCCCCACAAGGTGGACATGTTGCTACTCAAGTTGGAGATGTTCCCCAAACCCAAGGTGCTACTGCTCAAGGTACTACTATAGAAGGTGTTGCTGTTGCTCAAGATACTGTTGTTCAAGATATTGTTGCTCAAGGTGCTACTAAGGTAATTTATGTTGTCTAAAATTATTTAGAAGCCATAATTTAAACAATTTAATTGAGTATTATGATTAGCTATTACTATTAATGTTGTAAATATTAGCATTGTGGTTGATTCTAGTTGTTTTGATAGTTGTCCAAGCGGAAGATAACTAGGCAAAACAAACTTTCAATTGTCAGGTCATCTGTTGATGCTGCCAGTTCTCCAAAGCCAAATGTTGGTACTGCTAATGTGGTTTCAAGGGAGACAATGGAAGGAGCAAGTGCAGGAACATAAAAAAAGATGGAAGCTTTGTTGAAGTTTGTTCCAACACCTGGATTTAAGACCCCAAGAAAGAAAGCCTGATGATGTCATGTTATGAAGACTTTATTTGTTACTTTATTTTGTTAGTGTTTGTTCATGATGTTGTTGCTTTTGATTTACTTTGATGGATTAAGTCTGAACTTGTATTTTGTTAGTATTTGTTCATGGTGATATGGACCTAGTTATAAACTTTTGGCCTAGTTTATATTTTACATTTTGCATTATGTTGTTGCGTAATTGATGCTCTTCTGTGCTTTTGTTAAGACAACATAATTATCATGGTTATTATAATTATAATGATATATTATAGGTTGTTCTATTTAAAGGTGTATATTTGTTAGCTTTATTTTGTCACTAGGTTATCCTTCATCCAGATTAATGAGATACAAAGTTGAGAAAAACTTAACTTCATTTATAATCATAAATCATTATATAATGATCATGAACACACTTATACTTTAGCTATTTCTTAACTAACAACCAAAACAACCAAACACCAAAACCAAACCCAATAATTATCACAACACACAACAACAACAGCATCTTCAATGTGCTAATACTACTCTCTAAAGATTTCATTCTCCAATTGAGCTCATTGAAAACTTCTTGTGCAACCTGAACTACACCTTGTTCTTCATATCCATCAGCCCACCAAAAGAAATTACAGTAAACTCCAAACTATAATAATGCAAAAAGAAATATTGAATTCACAATCACCAAATCATCCCTTCAAACCCGTATCAACTTAACAATTCCATCAATAAGAGAATTTTACCTCATAGTTAGGACACCCATAAAAAGGTCTTCTTGGATTCTTTGACGTCGTTGAGTACTTAATCACTGTTAACCCGCAATTGCATAATACAACGTTCTTACCTCTAGTTCAAATTTTCCTATTACTCTAATTTCTCCCACTGGAGTTTTTCTTGCTTGAGCTTTCTTGACTTCTATCATCGCCGCCCATCATGCCTCACCCAAAAGAATGATTTTTCAGAGCTTCACCAGAGGATACTATGAACAATAGCAGCGAGGAGGACTGGAGACGAAGAAGATTATATGACAAAGATGAACATTTGGGGATTATGATTTTATAAGTGTGAATAGTGCTCTAGAGAATATGGCTGCTGCTATACAAGCTACTGTTGAGATTTTGGGGCAGAATGCCGGGAATGAAAATGGAAATGAAACTGATGAATCTAATGGAGGACCGATGACGTTGGCTAATTTCCTAAAGGTGAACCCATCTAATTGTTAGTGTGTTGTGATGAGATGGGTTCATTAATGGCTCTATTTATATGTTAGGCTTGGGCTCAACTTGGGCCCGGTCCAACCCGTTAGCATTTTTAGCCCGTTTGGCCCAACTTCGGGCCAAACCTTTAAAATTAATGCCCGGTTTTCCATTTCTAATATTTTTCTAAGGTTTTTGACGGCTTTCACTTTTTCGCGTGCGGTACTGGGCAGACTTGAACCGGTTCAACCGGTTCAACTGCCGGTTCGCGATTTTTCACGGTTTTTCGCAGAAGGCACATTTTCTGACTCAGAAAAACCCACTGAGTCCAAAAATCACCTTTAAATCCATAAATTCTCTCTCTAACTTTTTGGAATATAATTTGGGCAATATTAATTTTTTAATTAACCGGTTGATTAATTGCGGTTCTTACAGTACCGGTATGATGGAGTTTTGATGGATGAGTCGCCTTGATAACCTAATCAAGTTTGAGTATGGATGAAGATTTAAGATGATACCTTGGACTTTTAAAGTGAACCTCAATTTGGTTAATGTCGTTAGGAGCAAGACGCTTCGTGGATGGGGGAGTTGTTGGATAAAAAGTTGTTTTAAAGGTTAGCAAAAGGTTGAGGAACGATATGTGGAGGTAAAGAAGAGCCCTCTCACCTGTTTTCTTTTCGTGGTTGAAATTTTGAGGAAAAAATTTCTATTAAGGTGGGTAGGATGTAAAACCCAGATAAATGGTATATAATTATTGCGGAAAACGCATATCGGCGTTAGTATTAGCTGTACCAGCTTAAGTTTGTCAGGTACTGCGTGTGGGGGAATTAAAACTATGGAAATGACGAGAAAAAGATTTAGAATGGAAAGCCGGACTCTCTATGAAAAACGAAGACTCCTTTACATTTTCTATTCTGTGCTTCGTGTTGTTTATTTCTCCACTTTTTTATATGTATATGTATATCCCTCTTAGAGGTTGATCTTTGGAGAAATAGGATTATATATTGTTTAACTTCTGGATCTATAATATACTTTCTAGTCGGTCTTATCTTCGCAGATCAAGACTGGTATTTGCTATGTATCTCCTTTTGAATCATGTGTGTGTGTGTGTGTGTGTGTGTGTTGTGTGTGTGTGTGTGTGTGTGTGTGTGTGTGTGTGTGTCTTTTGTTTCTGTTTATCGACGTTGTATATCTTTGACGTTTCGAGTGAGGTGCGCTTGTCGTTTTGTTATTCTTGTTTTCATAGGCTCCTAGCTATATTACTATCTTTCAAATATATGTATGTATTTTACTTTTAGGCGTCGTAATACCTCACCACCTCTGATTTATGACTATGGCGTAAGGCTTTGTGCAATAGTGTGTTACAACTAGGAATTAATGCTTTCTGGTGGTGGACGAAAGTCTTTCTATGGTGCATTATCGTTGTTGTACTGTCTCTTGTTTTACTGAAATGGGGTGTTCCATTTAATTTTAAAAAGGTATTTCCTTTTACATTGCACTAAAATTATTCTAGTAGTTCAGCATTTAGACTAGAGTTGTATTGTTTATGTAGCTTCACTTAGCATGCGGAATTTGCAATATAGTATTACAATGTTGTTTGGTTGTCATGGATTTATTTGATATGTTAAGATTATGACATTCTTATGTCATTATCGGGCTTCTATTATCTTTAAACAGAATATTTTATATTACAAACAATTTGGAAGTTTGAATTTTTCCCTTAGCATCGGAATTTTATGTATTTGGTTTATGCTGAATAGTTTAAGGAGTTATTATTCCATGCTCTCTCATACTTTATGTAAATTATGTGGGATTGGTGTGCAGAATACTATGCTGTTATCCAATCTAATGGAGAAATTTTAGGGAACTGAATTCATATGTGATCGCAGAAATACCCTAATTTTCAGAATGATCACTCCATCAAGAGGACTTGGTAGCTAATTTGTTCTTTGACGTATTAAATTTAAAAGAGGGATGCAAGGATTGTTTAATATTTTCTTGCAAGTTAGAAGTAAATTTTGCTTAGCACTTTTCAAGTATTATATTCATTTTTCCCACACTCTGCCAAGTTTTGTGACATTTTAAGTGTTTATAGTAAACTAATAATAAATTTGAAGATCTTGGGAAACTAAGTTGTTATTAATATATTGCTATTGCCTAGAACCGGCTTAGATTCTAATATTCAATTCTCATGTAGTTGCAAACATTTCATGTGTATTATTGGAATATTTTGATTTATTCATATTTGCAAACTTTCATACTTTTGCTGCAGGTTCTTTACCTAATGATGGAATGGGAAGCTATTGCATTTGGCTGCCCAGTTGTTGCCCTTATACTTATAGAGCTCATTCATGCTAGTTAAGATTTTTCATGTGTGAAAATATTGTGTGCTGAATTTGTTGTTAATTTGCAGCCGAATTATATAATTTTGTCTATTTGTCCAGCTAATCAAGATCTTGGAACATCTGATGCAATTAAAATATTTCGCGAAGTGGATCCTACTGGTACTTTATTTTATTTTGTAGGCTTTAATGTGTTTCTTATTGTATGAATTTTATGTTGCTTATCTAATTCTTATTCTATTGATTTTTTTTTTGGGATAGGACAATGAAATTTTGACAAAGATTGATCTTATGGATAAGGGTACTAATGCATGATGTAAGTTGAAAAATTTTTAAAAGAATTCTCAAAAATTGAAAAAGCATTTGAAATTATTTTATATTTGTACGGTTATTATCTATCAAGTATGAAAGTAGACACTTCCTTCCTGAAGGATACTTATTATTAGAAAAGTGATTCTGAATATTTTATCATAGTCGATTCATTTACCATATCAACTTTATTCTTTGGTTTTGTTGTTCATGTTCTTTGATGTGTTGTTTGAATTGAATGCATCCAGGTTTATTCATTTGATCTTGATATATTGTTTCACAACAAAAGTGGTTGCCATTATTGCTGAATGAGGATTCTGCGATCATGGAAAGACGTGGTGCCTTTGAAAGAGGCTTGAGTTATACCGGAGTGTATAAGCTGAGATAGATGCAGATGATTGGTCTAAGTAGATATTGAATAGAGAAGAGTTATATTGTTCATGAATTATTTTTACTATGTTTTAGTCTAGATTGTGGATCATAAATTTGATGTATTTAGAAATTTTTTATATTTTAAATTTTATATTTCTATGTAGACATTGTGAATGTTTTTAGTATTTGTTTGAAAAATTGATCTATGTTTGATTTTTTTATATTTTGTGGAAATATAATTATTTATGAAAATTAAGTTTTAATAGTAGTAAATGTGAAATTAATAAAAATCTATAATTATAAGATCAAGAACAGCGACCGATTTAGAATTTTAGTTCAAGAATTAGCGACCGATTTCATCGGCGACCGATTTAGCGACTGAAAAATTGGTCACTATTTAGCGACCGATTTACTCAGTGACCGATTTAGCGACGGAAAATTTGGTCACTATTTAGCGACCGATTATGTTAGTGACTGATACTCTTTAGTGATGGTTTGGAGGCCTTGTTCAAAAATCGGTCACTAAAATCGGTCCACTAACGATTAGCGGCCGAAGTTGGTTGCTATTTTTTAATTAGCAACCAAGGTTTTAGCAACTACAAGAAATGGTCGCTATTGCGATAATTTCTTGTAGTGTTTATAAATTCAAAACGGAACAATAAATTAAACAATTTTTAAAAATTCGTTAAAAATCGTCCTTTGACTCATTAACATCTAAAGAATCATTACCGAAACTTTTAAGGTTGAAAAAGTTATATAAAGTATAGCCCTCTAAGGTGGCATAGAAGATAAAACTTGAATTTTTTTCAAAATAAAAAATAACAGATAGTTATACAATATAAAAAGACTAACTATATTTATACAATATGTAATTTATGAGATAATTAAATTATCATTTAATTTGTGAATTAAGTATAGAACAAATACTTTGATGGCGTTACTTCTAACTCAAACTTGAATTTTTCAGAACATAATATCATCAAAATGTAAGTTCTACACTTAATTTCATAAATTAAATGATAATTTAATTAATATAATATTTTAATTATTTCAATTAGTTACATTATATAAATATGTAATTTGTAAAAAAATAAAATATTATACTAATTAAATTATTGTTT
Source organism: Arachis hypogaea (assembly GCF_003086295.3). NCBI lineage: Eukaryota > Viridiplantae > Streptophyta > Magnoliopsida > Fabales > Fabaceae > Arachis > Arachis hypogaea. The sequence goes on from NC_092050.1 coordinate 22,588,337, forward strand.
TATAAATATTTATACAATATGAGACACTATCGTGAGAGATTATTAAACTAATTTAACTAGTATAATATTCTAATTATCTCACAAATTATATATATAAATATAGTTGATTTTTTTAGATTATATAACTATCTGTTAGTTTTTATTCTAAAAAAATCTAAATTTTATCTCCGTTATGCTATCTTGGAGGGTTATACTTTATATTAATATTTTCAACATCAAAAGTTTTGGTAATAATTCTTCAGATGTTAATGAGTCAAAAGATTATTTTAATGAATTTTTAGAAATCGTTTATTATTCCGAATTGAATTTATAAATTTGTAAAAATATAGATTTTCTGGAATTTAAACTAAAATACAAAATTTGAATTTATATTCTTATTCGTTTTAATTTTTTTGATATTTTATTTGAATTCAAATAAGGGTATTTCTTTATTGACATTTATATTTTAAAGTTAATAAAGATTAACTTAAATGTAAGAAATGTCAATAATCTGTATTAGTAGTAAATCAAATCAAATAGTATGTATGTGCTGTATAATAATAAATCAAATCAAGTTGATTCGATTTACATATACATATATATGCTGTATTAGTAGTAAAATAAATCAAGTTAATTTGACTTACTACTGGTACAACATATATATACTAAATCGAATCCAATTGATTTGATTTACATTAAAAAATGTAAATTAAATTTAATTGATTGGATTTACATAAAAAATCAAACAAGACATGTATGTAACGAAATTCAAGTTAAAATGTCTGCGTAATTTTTATTCTTAATCAATTTATCTATGTAATTTACCCATTAAACTATTATCCAAAACAGTAGTTCAATTTCCTATTATAACTATTTGGTAATTATTTTCGAGAGTAAAGTATCATTTTTATCCCCAACATTTTGGGTAAGTCCTATTTGTGTTCCTAACGTTTAAATCGTCCTATTTGTATCTTTAACGTTTATAAAAGTGATTCAATGTTATCTTGCCACCAATTATTACACATCATGAGCTTTAGTTTGAGTTTTGAAAATCTCTTTTTAAAGTTAAAATACAAATGTCTGGGACAGAACCAATGATCCACTTCAAAAAATAATTCATCAAAAGTTGAAACTAATACCTGCAATATTTATATAATTCACTTTTCTATGGATATAGTTGAATCTAAACACAAATAGTGGGTACAATATTAAAATCGAACACATCCAAGTGAGACCAAATTGAGAATGAATACATTCAAGTGAGAATAATTGAAAAATACAATCTGAATTGTTAGTATAATTGACGACAGGATAACATTGAATCATTTTTATAAACGTTAGAGATACAAATAGGACGATTTAAACGTTAAGGATACAAATAAGATTTATTCCAAACATTAGGGACAAAAACGATACTTTACTCTTATTTTGGAAGACTTACATATTGATTCGGGTGAGTTTCGTGAAAAATAGATTAAGTGAAAAATAATGGTTAAGATGAGAGATTCAGGGTAAGTATACTTGTGAGGAAAACACTTCTATTAGGCTGCGTTTGTTTACAGAGACAGGAGATTGAGACAGGGACACTGAGACACAAAATCGTGTTTGGCAGAGGAGACATGGACAGAGACAATGTGTCCAGAGACATTGAATTAATGTATTTTGTGTCCATCCTGATAGGAAGGACACGGAGACACTAACAAGGGACACAACTTATTTTTTATTTTTTCTTTCATTATTATTGTTAATTTTTCATAATTATATTTTTTATTGTTATTTTTTTCATCTCAAAATTTTTGAATGAAAAAAAATGAGAATAAATTGAATTTTCATAATTTGTTCTAGTTTATCACCAAACAGAATACAAGAACACAAAATTTTGTGTCTCTGTCTATCAGTGTCTTATCCTGTCCTGTTCTCAGTGTCTTGTCCTGTCCTGTTCTTAAAAATAATAAGCAGGAACTAATAATGAGGAATAGAGGTGGAGAACAAGTGTTGAGACCTCCACTAATGTCACAAGAGGATGAATGAGCTTTGTTTAAAGTGGACATGGGTTAGTTAATGGTTGTTGAGTGTTCTGGTGGAACAGCCAAATGCCAGTTTTTACTCGTGAGGGTGATGAATGGAATGATGAACAATGAGAGGAAATTTGGGGAGAGAAAAAGATAGATTTTCTATCTTCTCAGCTTCAGAAGTGAAAAAGAAGGTCAAGGTGCTTTAAAGAGGTGGCTTAAGGTCCTTTTATAGTGTAAAACCATTTTGAAAAGGAAATCTATTGTCCAATGGTTTTAGTGTGATATTTGGTTTACTCCTTTTATCCCAAATATCTTTAGGTATTCCTGTCACCTCAAGTCTTTTCAACTGAAAAATGTAAGAAGTTGATTTCCATAAGTTAAACTAAAGCTCATGACATGTGACATTAGTGAAGGGACATATAGTTTGGTTTTCTTTTAACTAGATGACACCTTTACACTCCAAATCCAACCAATCCACTTCCACCAATATAGTTCCCACGGAAGAGAAATTCAACTCCTCAAGGTGCTCTTTTAGGTTCCATCCTTTTACCCAATACCTTTAGGAGGAACTTGACTCTTTTTTACCATGTTTTTAGGTTATTATAAAAATTATTTATATACAAAAAAGGTTTATATTTTTAGTACACAATCATAAGCCCCCATGCAGTTTTTGAGGGTATAAAGTATTCCCTCAAGCTGCATTGAACTTTTTTTGTACTCAACAGAGCTATAATAATTTTAAAATTTTTTGTTAACAAAATATCAAAATAATATATATATTTTTTAAAACATATCATAACTCTAAAGAATCAAATCTTCCCTCTTTTATTTATTTTTTTTGTTATAATAATATATGTATTTGTAAATATTACGATATTCAAATGTAAATATGCATGTATAATTTGAATATGATTATGTACTCATAAAAAATGAATAAAAGAATTTTATTGTGCAAATGTTTTGAATATTAATAAAATAAATAAATAAATAAATAAGATTAGTAAATAAATATATTCATAACTTATTTGTATGTACGTATGTATTTATTTTTTAAAAGTAGTGTATGCATGTGTATATATATATATATTAAGGAAATAAGAAGGGGAGAAACTCTTACCCTTTTAATTGGACGCGTTTTAAATTTGAGTACTTGAATTTGGAGAGAGACACAAGGAGAGAGAACACCTAGAAGAATAGGGGAGAGCGTGTTCCTCATCATCTCTGCTAGGGCATTTTCTACACAGCAGTATTTCCAGTATCATCACTATTATCACCACCACCGTCCAAACCCTCTATCTTTTTCAACAATTGGGAGTTTTTCTTAGGGCAAAGGACATTTTTACTTTCAACTTCGCTCTATTTTTTTTACTCTGTCTTCTTACTTGGTAAGACTCTTTTTCTTCTTTTCTTGCTTTTGTCTTCAGCGTTGCTCTTTTTTCTTTTGTCATATAATGTGTACTCCTATTTTCTTGTATGAGATTCTGACACTTGAATATCTGCTATTGTATATTTGACATTTTTTGTATTATTCTGAACTTTTGTTACTCTAATCTGATGATCATTCTGTACTCTTGTTACTCTGAATCCTTATTATTATGTTCTTTGCCTTCGCTCTCATGTAACCCCTCTCAGCCCCCATGTGTATTGGATTGCTAATTTTGGAATTAGCTACAGGGATTCTCCAATAAAGGTCTTTCACTTTACAACTTTAGATGTTATATCCTCATTTGTACATGTTCTCATTTGTATATGTTTCCAATGGCATCACAAAATAAAAGAAATTGAATTAAAAATTATGAGCAATGTTCATTTGTAACTATAAAATAGATATTTAAAAATAATTTTTTTAAAAAATAACAAATTACTTATGAGTTAAAAATATTTATTCCGTTCTCCTTTTTTTTGTATAGTATAGTCATAACTCATAAGTAATTTGTTTATAAACTTTTTCAATTAGAGCAATTTACTAGTATTCAATATTCATATTCTTTCAAAGCTATAAACATATAATGTCTTGCAATGTTTTCATATACGTTACCAAATGAAATACGATATTGTGAAGATATGAGGAGTTAATGGCCTTATCAAGTAAAGAATATGATGAATAATTTTCATACCTTTACTTTTTTGTTTCATTTGAGAACTCATTGGTTGTTTTCTTGACATGCGATGCTCTTTGACTTTTTAGAATTTCTTGAGTGTCCTGCGATATTCTCCTTTATTTTTTGAGTATTTTTGTCGTTAGTATTCATGTGATCTTGATATTCACTCTATTTTGTTGTTGCTGTTCTCCTTCTTTCCCCCTTTTCTTTAGGAATTGTTCTTTTTTGTTGTCATGCCTCGTGTGAAACTTGCTGAGATATTGGATAGTGACCCAGAGGACTCTAGTAACAGTTTGGGTACTAACTTTTTTGTGGATGATATGGACGATGTTCCCTCAAGAATATGCTATCGGGTTTTCTGAATCTATCCCCCAACCTTGGGTTAAACCATCAGATAATAGGGCTACTTTTGTGGATCCTCCTCTGATTAAGAAACCTTTTTTGGACCCTCCTTCCTCTGGCTCGTTATTAGATACGGATAAAACTATGAAACCCGGCTTTGATTCTTCAGATTGTAGAGTCTTGGGTGAATTTGTTGAGAAGCCTTCATATCAAGTGGGTCCTGCTTTACTTCGTTCTCAGTTGAAGCGCCAAGAATTTCCTTGGACGTCTTTTAAATATGAGGCAGCTACTCACGTGAATAAGGTTTGGCAAAAGTGGGTATTCACAGTATTGTTTGAGGAGGATGGTAATTTTGTGAGGAGATTAAAATTTGCTGGTGTTGCTGAGGCTATCCACACATCTGCAGGTTGGTTATTCTCTACCATTCATCATCATAATTGATTCTTATCATTTCTTTACTTTGTTGTGATATATTGAAGAATAACTAATTGATTTCTTCTTGGCAGGCTTGGGTGTTCAACGAAATGGATATGATATGAGTTTACTTTGGCAGAGGTGGTGTTCTTAGACTCATACTTTTCTGACTTCTTGGGGTGAGTTTTCACCCACTTTGGAAGATGTTGTGGTTCTTCTTCAACTGCCGGTGTTTGGCAGTGTGGATCTCACTCTTCTTCGCCCGAATTCTGATATGCTTAAGCTTGCGAGACATCTTCAAACGAGTTTAAGTGATGCTGTTTAGTATGCAAAAGAGTTGTCCAAGAGTAGGCGTGTTAAGAAATCTTCCTCCAAGGATGAGCATCCAAAGACTTGTGGGTCCTCGAAAGGAAAAGAGGTAGTTGGCGACAAGCAAGATTCCAGGAAGAAGATTACTGTTAAGTATTCTTATTCTAACTGGTCTCGTTATTTCTTTGGTGATTTCCTCAATGGTAAGTTTGTCCCTGCTCCTGCTGTTCCTTCAGATCCTAGGGAAGCTGATTTTGTCGCTTATTGGTTAAGTAATATGTGTTTTTGGGACCGGCGAATGAGTGTATGAGCCATGGGGTGTTTCTTTTAGCTTGCTTGATTGCTGGAGGAGAACGTCTGCCATTGGCTTCTCTGTATCTCGGTAGTTTATATACGCGGCTTAATCAATTTTCCCAGCAACTCAAGATTGCTCATGGTCGCTTTCCAGTATTGGCTTTCATTGACGAAATATTTCTTCAACTCTTTCTTTTTGAGCGGTTCTCTCAGTTTGCTCCCATCCGTAAGCCCCCTACAATTCTTCCAGATAAGAAGGCAAGTCCTCGTGCTTGGATTTGGGGTTCAGCTCATCCTTCCAAATCTTTGGAGGATGTTATTGATTTGGAGGACAATTTTTGTTTTAGGCCCGTACGTAACCTCTTACCAGCCTAATGCATCGGTTATTCATCGTATATATTCTGCTTGTCTTGAACATGATCGCAATGATATTTTCACTGGCAAGGAAGGGGCCTATGACTTTTGGCTTCTGTGTACTTCTCCTACCCCCATTCCTGGTTTGATTGTTATGTATAGGGACTTCCATTGTGGAGCTTTGAGCTGTCCGGTGATCTACCGTTCTGATAGGGTAAGTTGCCAACTAGGGTGGGACTAAACGATCAGATTTTCTATCGGTAAAGAAATTTTATAAAAATATAATCGCGTTGTAAGTATAGTTTCTAAACCAACAGAGAATCCTTTCGTACAAAAGTTTTGGTTGTCACTTAAGCAAACCCAATAAAATTTATAACCGAAGTATTCAAACTTCGGGTCGTCTTCTCAAGGAATTGCAGGGAGGTATGATTTATTATTGGTTATGTAAAATAGTATATTTTTGGGTTTTTGAAATAGGGAACAAGTAATTTAAATAACAAGAAAAATAAATTAATAATTAATAAAATCTCTTGGCAAGGTATGAGAAATTGAAGTCCTATCCTAGTTATCCTTATCAGGTGTGATGAGAATTGGATTCAGCTCCCACTTTAAGTAACCCTTGCTAAACAAAGAAAAGTCAAGTGAACTAATTATTTTGATCCCCAAGTCCTAGTCAACTCCTATAGAAAGACTAGAGTTATTGGAGTACAAATTAACCAGCAGAGAATTCTAATTTCAATCAACAGCTGAGTTTGATAACTCAGGTGTTGCTAATTACTTAACCAAAGCCAAAAGGGAAAAATATCTTAAATTAAATTAAAAGCATTCATAAATAAAATAAAGTAAAATTAAATTTGAAAATACCTCAATTTATATTAATTAAGAAAAATCCTAACATTGAAAAATTCATAAATCGAGGCGAAAAGATAAATATCAATTAAAGTAATAGAGTAAATAATAGTAGAAGAGAAAATAAACTAAGGGAATATTGAACCTGTGATTGAAGAAGAAATAAACCTAACCTTTAAGAGAAATCCTAATCCTAAGTCCTAAGAGAGAGGAGAGAACCTCTCTCTCTAAAAACTACATCTAAAACCTAAAATTATGAATTATGAATGTTATATTATTAAAGCTTCCTTGAATTGTTCTCTGATGAATGGATGCATTCCCTCACTTTATAGCCTCTAATTTGTGTTTTTGGGCCGAGAACTGGGCTAGAAACAGCCCAGAATTCGCTGGTTGCGAATTCAAACACGCTGATTTTCGTCACTGCGATGCATCCGCGTGGAGTATGCGTTTGCGTCGCCTATCTGTACAGCCACTATAGCAAATTATATATCATTTCGAAGCCCCGGACATTAGCTTTCCAACGCAACTGAAACCGCATCATTTGTACCTCTGCAACTCAAGTTATGACTGTTTTAGTGCGAGAGGGTCAGGCTGACAGCTTTGCAGTTCCTTCAATTTCTTGTATTCCTTCCACTTTTGTATGCTTCCTTTCTCTCCTCTGAGTCATTCCTGCCCTGTAATCTCTGAAATCACTTAACGTACATATCAAAGCATCGATTGGTAATAAGAGAAGATTAATATTAGCAAATATAAGGCCAAAGAAGCATGTTTTCAATCATAGCACAAAATCAGGAAGGAGAATATAAAACATGCATTTTGTATGAACAAGTGTATGAAAGATTGATAAAATCTACTCAATTGAGCACAAGATAAACCATAAAATAGTGGTTTATCAGGGACCAAGATCCAAAAAATGTGGAGCATATTTTTTTTTCACTGGAAAATTTAATGAAAAAGGTTCTGTTTCAAAAAGAACTCCCGGAGTACAATCCTTGCTTGGTTGTTCCTCTTGATAGGGATGAGGGAGTTACAATGGAGTATGTGGATTACCTCATACATATGAAGAAGCATATTAGGCAATATGAAGGTACCTCCGTTCCAGATGTCAGATCATTTGTTCCAATTTTGATCAAGGATCCATATTTCATGACTGGCAACCTTTCTCCTTTGACCATTGCAAGTAATATTTGCTCTTTGCTGATTTTTGTTTTTTTTCACTTCTTTTTCGTCTCGCTCTCCCCCTCTCTTTTTTTGGCTTTGTGTGTTTGACTGTTGTATCTTCTGTGTTGGTGTTTTGTAGACTTGGACGTCAGGTGTTACAAACATCCCCTTTCTTCAAAGAGAAAATCTAATGATTCAGTTGTTACTGCTGAAGTGGTCAAGCGCAGTAAAGTGGAGAGTTCAATTGTTAAGGTTGCAAATAGGTCTCTTGAAAAACCACCTGGGCCTTCCATTGATGCTACGCCTTCACCAATTTCCACTGGCTCAGGAATTTCTCCTTCTTGGACAGCAAAAGCTAAATATTCTTCTGCCGCTGCTTGCTTTGTTAAGTCATCACAGTTTCCCGGTAAGGCTGTGATTAGCTTATCTAAAAGTGATGTGAAGCGTAGGTCTCATCGTCTTTTAGGTAAAATGAAAACAATTCCAAATGCACCTTCTGATCCGGTAAATGTAGGCGATGAGAGCTCTCAAGAAAGGGTCAGTGGGGATTCATTTGTTGTTGGCAACGTCCTTGACGAGGGTACTACCCAAGATGTTGTTCGAGGTGGCCCACGAGCAATAGCAAGTTCTAAGAGCAATGTTGACATTGAGCTAGATGTTACCTGCCAAGGGGATCCTACTAGACGTGTTGTTACTCCCATCCGAACAGTATTTCCTGGTGTAGGTACAACTGTTTTACTCCACTTCTTCTTCTTTGTTTTTTTTATTTGCATACATGATTCTGTTCATGTTGTTTGTGTATATGCTTGTATCTTTTCCTATTTATCAGCTTCTCATGTTGCATCTGAGTCCACTTTCTAAGCTTCGAGCAATTGTATTTCTCATGTCACAAAGGAACCCTCAGCTAGTGCTTCTTTTGGTGTGTTCCATTGTATTTCTTTTCATTTGTCAGGTGTGCCAGCATTTTATAAGTTCTTGATGGAAAAAAAAAGGTGTTTTCTTACTTGTTTGTTTTGCTTTTCAATTTCTGTCTGTGATGAGTTTGAGCATTTCGATGGCGATGCGAAGAACTTGTTATCGGAGATTGCATCCCGGGCTCCTTCCTTTCTGCTTCCAAATGACCTAAACTGCCTTTTCAAGAAGCTTGGGTATCAAGTTTTTCTAGACACATGGGATTTCTTTACTTCACACTCCCTTACAGACTTGTGGGGTGCTCATCGGGATATGGTAGAAAATCATCTAAATAACCTTAAGTTATTTAAATTTAGTGGTCGTTGGCTTGAGAACCTTTCTACTAAATTGGAACCTCCACCTGCGGTCTCTGATCTTGCTAGAGAAGAATTGTTGTCTAAAGAGTATCATGTTCTATCTTCTGATGTTTCTGCTCTTCAAGAAAAGGTTAACAAGCTTACATCTGAATTGAACACCATGAAGGCTAGGTTAGCTAGCGTTAGCCTGGAGCAAGAGCAATTGGCCAAGCATAAGGAGGCTGCTTCTTCTGTGATTTCTTACAGTGATATTTTGTGGCTGTGATAGTTTTTCAGCACTTTATTTTGTAAAAATATGTAACGTTTTGACAAAATATATTTTTCTTTTGTCCTGCTGCTTTTATGACTTTCATTGTACACCTTTTTTTGGGTGTTATGTTTTCCCTCCTTTTTTTATAATATGCATACTCCTCCAGGGGCTTTACCTGCTTGTGTGATCATTTTATTTTGGATATACACTTTTTTTTTGCAGGGGGAGGGTATGATTTTAAGATGAGTAGGATTATCTACTGCTATTTTTTTTTGTCTTTTTTTTTTTCAGGCCAAAAAAGGAAGGTACCTAGAACTTTCTTACCCTATTTATGCTTTCTCTCTCTTTTTTAGGAGCTTGGAGGGTGGGGCACTTCACTTTTTTGAAATATTTTATACTGCAGATTTCTTAAGATGTATCATTCACAACTTTTGAGTATATAATTGCTAATGCAATTTTTTCATGCATTGCAGGATGCTTGTAGAATAATATAACATAAACATTGGCTTTTGATAAAGAAGCCTTTTGGAATTGAAATTCAAACTACTAAAGCTGAAATTAGGCATAGTACTTCTTGACATACTTGAAATTGATGGGGCCAGTGGTTGTTCCATGATCTGGGTCTAGTAGGATACAGTGTCCGTTGGGGTGTACTTCAGAAACAATGTAAGGACCCTCCCATTTGGGAGTCCATTTTGGCAAAGACATCTTCCTCATTACTGCGTCTACTGATTTTAATACCAGATCACCCTCTAGGAACACCCTGGGCCGAACATGCTTGTCATAAGCTAATGCTAGTCTCCGGTGGTATTCTTCCATCTTGCTTCCCACAACTTCTCTTTTTTCTTCCAATTCTTGCAACCCAGCTTCACGATCCCTTGCTTCGTCTAACAATATCCTGGCGGTGGGTACTTCAATCTCTGCTGGCAGTACAGCTTCAACCCCGTAAACCAATGAGAAGGGTGTTACTCCAATTGTTCCATGTCTGGTTGTCCTGTAAGCCCAAAGAGCAAGTGGTAGGTATTCACTCCAATCTTTATGGGCATCGGTCACCATCTTTGTGAGTATTTTCAAAAGGCTCTTGTTAATAGCCTCTGCCTGGCCATTGCCTTGCGGGTAGTAGGGGGAAGACTTGTGATGTTTGATTTGATACTGTTCAAGAATACCCCCACACTCTTTGGTTAACAAAGTGAGTTCCATTGTCGGACACTAGAACGCTTGGTAGTCTGAACCTACATATTATATTTTCTTTGATAAATCTCACTACTGCTTCAGCATTTACTTCTCTGATAGCCACAACCTCCACCCACTTGGTGAAGCTTTCTGTTGCAACTAGAATTCATTTCTTCCCCATTGATGGAGGGTTGATCGGTCCCACAACATCTACTGCCCATGTATGGAATGTGTATGGTATTTTGAGGCTGTTCTTCTGCACACTTGGCGCATGTATCAAGTTTGCATGCTTTTGGCATCGCGGACACCTCCTGGCCTAGTTGATTGCATCTTTCTTCATTTTTGGCCACTAATAGCCAATCTTGATTAGCTCATACCACAAGGCCCTTCCTCCTTGGTGTCTTCCACATACTCCTTGATGGACTTCTTCTAAGACTCTGTCTTTTTCTTCATCTCAAACACATTTTAGCATCTCCCCAATAAAACTCTTCTTGAACAACTCACCTTTCTGTAAGAAGTAGCGTTCTGATCTCTTCTTCAATCTTTCAGCTTCTATTTTTTTGAAGGCAAAACTCCAGCATCGAGGTACTCTATGATAGGTTGTTACCAATTGTGAACATTACATATCTGCGTACTTTCTTTTGTTTCTTGACAAGCCTTGCAAGAAGCTTGTAATTCATCACAATGAAACTTCATTTTTAGCCAATAAATACCCCACCTCTGGAGCCTTCGGTACAAACCGGGACCCTCTTCTCTGCAAGTGGCTCCATGCAGTTGTTCTACTTTTTCTTTCCCTTCCTCTTCTCCTACACATTTCATGAGGAGTCCATCACTGCTTTTTCTGAACATTTTCCCATTGAAGAGGCAAAATCCTCTTGTTTCTTTGGTGATGTTGAGCGTTCTGAGCTGTTCATGTATAGGCGTTCACCAATCATTGGTTTTTCCTTCCACGGACACCCTTTCTTCTCTGGCAGAACTTTCAGATACCCAATGTTCCAAAGCATGTTGTCCATTTTGAATAGTGACTCTACTCCCCAATGTTGCTAAAGCATCCACATGCTTGTTTTCTGTTCGGGGTACATGCTCAAATGAGATCTTATCAAATACCTTCATCATGCGCCACACTTGTTCTCTACATAAGGCCAAACTTATTTTCTTCGTGTCGTACCCTCCTAGGATTTGTTGTATTATTAGGTTGGAGTCTCCTTTGACATGGAGTTTCTTGATACCAATTTCTTGAGCCATCTTTAGACCGAGTATTAGCGCTTCATATTCTGCCTCATTGTTGGTGCAAGAGAAATCCAATCGAAACATGAAGGACAGATTTCTTCCATGGGAGTCTGTAAGGACGACTCCTGCCCCTCCTTGAGGGTTCGAGGGTGTTCCATCAAACATGAGGGTCCATATTTCCTCTTCATTGCAAGCATGAACAACCTCTATTGTTCCTGGAATCTGATCGGATAACTCTTCAATCGTTGCTTTTTCAGGACATATTGACAAGAGGTCAGCCAAAGCTTGGCTCTTAATGGTGGTAGGTGTCACCAATTTCACATCATATTCGCTTATTAGGAGTGCCCAACGACTCATTCTTCCAGTCAACATTGGCTTTTCGATTAAAAATCTGAGACCTTCATTTTTTAATACGACTTCTACTTGGTGTGCTTGAAAGTAGTGTCGGTATCTTTGTGAGATGTACACTAGAGCGAAACAATGTTTCTCTGCTGAGGAGTATCTTTGTTCTGGCCCTTTCATGGCTCTGCTAACATAAGCAATGGGTTTCTCTTTGCCTTCACCTTCTTGTGCAATTAACCCACTAACTGCTTCTTCTCCTACCGCTAAGTATACCTTCAATGGTGCACCAGGTTGAGGGGAAGTCATGGTGTGAGTGGATGTGAGAACGTCCTTGATCTTGTCCATTACAGCTTGGTGGTGTTGTTCCCACTTAAAGGTGTTCTTCTCTTTCAACAAAGGTCTTAAGGGTCCTAAGAGCTCCCCTAATGTTGGTACGAACCTTTGAATGTACCCCAGCTTGCCTATGAACTTTTGAAGTCCCTTGATGTCTTTCGGAGGTTCCATATCTTGGACAGCTTTAATCTTATCCTCGTCAGCTGAAATGCTTCCTTTGTGGACTCTGAATCCCAAGAACTTTCTATATGACACCCCGAAGGCACATTTCATGGGGTTCATCTTGAGTCTATACTTTATGCATCTAGTGAACACAGTTCTGAGGTGTTCTGTGTGTTGCTTCCCGGATGTTGACTTGACAACAAAATCGTCTACATAGTCTTCCACAAAGTCATGCATTATGTCATGGAATATAGCAGTCATGGCTCTTTGGTAGGTTGCTCCAGCATTCTTTAGGCCAAAAGGCATGACAGTATAGTAAAAATTACCTACGGGTGTTCGAAGTGCTGTTTTTTCTTCATCTCTCGGAGCCATTTTAATTTGATTGTACCTGCTAAATCCATCCATGAAGGAGAACCTTTCAAATCCAGCTGTAGCATCTACCATTCTATCAACATCTGGTAGGGGGAAATCATCCTTAGGGCAAGCTTTGTTTAGATCTCTGAAATCCAGGCAACACCGGATCTGCCCAGTTTTCTTTTTCACTGGTACTATGTTGGCTAACCAAGAGGGGTGTTGTATTGGTTTGACGAATTTGGCTGCGAGTAACTTTTCGATTTCTTTCTTTACTTGAGCTTCTATTTCATTGGAGAATTTTCTCGGAGCTTGCTTGACAAGAGTTGCTCCTTTCCTCACAGCTAAATTGTGGGTTACCAGGTTTGGGTCTAACCCCGGCATTTCATCATAGTTCCAAGCGAACACATATCTTAACTCTGTTAATAGCGCTATCAAATTCCTTTTCTCCTTCTCCTCTAGAGCTTTGCACACGAACAAAGGCCTTGGGTGTTCTTCAGTCCCTAAATTAACCTCTTCCAATTCTTCCTCCTTCTGCTTTGCTTCATCTTGGAGTTGGAGAGGGGCATTTTCTATGTTGCTTTGAAGATGTTGTTTCTCTTGTACACTTAGGATGTCGGGGCCAGGGGAGTTCTGGTAATTTTACTCCGCTGGACCCCCGAGTTCCTATAGGATACACCACCTATATCCTCCACATGGGAGAATTTCCTTACGAAGCCCTAGGTCTTCGATTGCTGTTACTTATTTTTTGGTGTTTTCTTTTGGTGCTTCCTCCATCAGGGTGTTCTTTCGTACTGCTTTTTGTCTGGGTGTTCCGATGGCGCATTCCCACACAGGCCTTATTTTGTTGACCCCTGGTAATGCAAGCTCTTCATAAAAACTCGCATCCACTAAATGTGCTTTTCCCGCATCAAAGGGTGTTACAGTGGCTGAGATGCTAATATCCTTCCCTCTCCAGCTGGACTTTATGCATTGATGCCAACTTGAAGGAATGCACCGATATAAATGAATCCATGGACGTCCCAGTAGGATGTGGTAGCTAGAGCTTCCATCCACCACATGAAACTTATTATTGGTCTTTATGGGGCCAACTTCCAAGACAGCATTAACACACCCTCTAGATTTCACACCCACTCCATTAAAAGCATTGAGCCCTACTTGAGTAGGCCTTATCTGATCAGCAAAACTTTCCATTTCTAGAAATATATGAGTGGGTATGATATTTACCCCCAAGCCAACATCCACCAAGGCCCTTTTGACCTTCATGCCTTCTACCACTGCTTCCACGTACAATGGTTTATTATGGTAGAACTCCCATTGAATGAGTTAGGGTCCCGAAACACCAGGGAGTTTGCATGGGCCTTTGCTAATCTTGTGAGCGAAGCGTTGACGCCCCCAAAACTTTTTTCATGCTTCTGAATGACTCCTATTAAAGCTCTAGCCACCTCTTTCTGAATGTGGGGTTCCAAGCCAAGTTGGTTGAACATGATTCTACAACCTTGAGACTTCAAAAGACCTCTTGTCAATGTGTCTTCACTCAAGGACTCCTCCATGGTGACCATCTCTTCTGCTTCATCTACGATCTCTGTCAGCATTACCTCTCCTTCAACGCCTATCATTCCAACATCATGTTGAGGAAAAGGAATGATTTTTACACCTTCTTGGTTTTTTTCTCCATTTAGGAGTATCTTCCCTTCCTTCACTTGCCTATGAAACATCGTCCTCACCACATAACAATCAGTCAACCCATGGCTCTTATTTCGGTGCACCATGCAATATCTTGGATCTCTTGAGTCTTCAGGTGTTGGTGGCTTTCTATCTGTTCTGGGGTTTAATGTTTCATCCTCAAACAATCCATTTACGACAACCATGGCCTGAGCTCTGGAGAGAGGTAGCAGGAGTAGAGGACTGTTTCTCTTAGCACCCCTAGAATAGGAACTCCTTCTGCCCCTGCCATCAGCGGCACACACCTCCAGAGGGGAAACTTCTTTAGATCTCCTTCCATTGCGCTTCATTGCCTCGGCTATGTCAGATGCTCTCTTTAAGAGCTCAGAAAAAGTGTTTATGTTGCTCATAGAAAGATAAATTTGGGATCCATCTTCTACATTTCTAATACACCCGTACACCAATTGTGGCTCTGGGAGAATGTCTATACAAAGTAAAGCTTGATCTCTGTATCTCTTGATGAATGCTACCAATCCTTCTCCTTGTCTCAGTTTCACTCTCCCCAGGTCCATGATGTGCATAGAGTGTTCCTCTTCTAGGAACTTGTTGCAGAACTCCGTCACTAATTGCTCTCAGGTGTTGATATTATTGGCTTTCAACTTGCAATACCACGTGAACACCCTTCCTGTCAGTGATTTTGAGAACTCCTTGATCTTGAGCTCCTGGTGGTTCTTGAACACTCCAAGGTCATCCAAGAATGACAGGATGTGTTCTTTGGCACTTCCGGCACCGTCAAAATTACGAAAGGTTGGCGGTTGGTACCCCTTAGGATAGGGTTTTGCCAAAATATGATGTCTGAATGGTGGACTTATCTCCCAAGTGGGTTCATTTGCTTCTCCCTTGTCTTTTAGAATACGCGCCAACTCCCTACGAGTGACCAGGGTGTTCTTATCTTCCTCCATATTCTCCTGATTCGCAAATGGAGGCGGTGAGGGGGTTCTATACCTCGTTTGATCCCTAGCCATCATTTTCGTGATCAAAGCTTGCATCTTTATTTAGTTGTCTATCATATAGTTGTACACATGAGCAGGAATGGTTACATGAGTGTGCATGCCAGCGGTACCTCCAGCATGGGGTGTGAAGAAATTCGTGTAGGCATGAGCTCCTTCTCCTCCCGCACCCAGATTATGCTGCTCCATGTGTTCTTCTTCTTGGTTGTGCATGTCCTCATCTTGAGGTGATCCCAAGTTGAGGTTGAGGTTCCGAGGGGTTATTGAGTGTCGCTTAGGTGGTCGATTCTGTCCAGGATGAGTATTGCTAGATTCAGCCATCACGTCGAAGTGTTCCTCCCCAGTGGAGTCGCCAGGTGATTCGGGTGATTTTCGTGAAAAATAAATTAAGTGAAAAATAATTGTTAAGATGAGAGATTCAGGGTAAGTATACTTGTGAGGAAAACACTTCTATTAATGACGAATAAGCAATACAGGAACTAATAATGAGGAATAGAGGTGGAGAACAAGTGTTAAGACCTCCACTAATGTCACAAAAGGATGAATGAGCTTTGTTTGAAATGGACAGGGGTTGGTTAATGGTTGTTGAGTGTTCTGGTGGAACAGCCAAATGCCAGTTTTTACTTGTGAGGGTGATGAATGGAATGATGAACAATGAGAGGAAATTTAGGGAGAGAAAAAGATGGATTTTCTATCTTCTCAGCTTCAGAAGTGAAAAAAAAGGTCAAGGTGCTTTAAAGAGGTGGCTTGAGGTCCTTTTATAGTGTAAAACCATTTTGAAAAGGAAATTTATTGTCCAATGATTTTAGTCTGATATTTGGTTTACTCCTTTTATCCCAAATATATTTAGGTATTCCTGTCACCTCAAGTCTTTTCAACTGAAAAAGGTAAGAAATTGATTTCCACAAGTTAAACTAAAGCTCATGACATGTGACATTAGTGAAGGGATATCTAGTTTGGTTTTCTTTTAACTAGATGACACCTTTACACTCCAAATCCAACCAATCCACTTCCACCAATATAATTCCCACCGAAGAAAAATTCAACTCCTCAAGGTGCTTTTTTGGGTTCCATCCTTTTATCCAATACCCACCAATAAGTATTGTAAACCTTAATATTTTGTACTATTAGTTATTATAAGACTATAAGTTAATGTTTTATATTTAGAATGCATAAGACTTTAAACTATATAATATTGTGTTATTTGTATTGATTTAAATATTTGGTGTTATTAGACAATATTAGTATTGATTGTGGTTATGCTTTAATTTTGAAGAAGGGTTGGTTCTTGTTATATTTTTCTAAGTGAATTTTACAATGTCAAATAATGGTTGGAGTCTTGAAAATTTGGATATTTTTACATGCTAGCTTACAAGAAGGTATCAATGTAATGTAATGTTAACGGGCCGATTTTCACCCGATATAATTGTGGCCCGAAAGTGTATTGGCATCGGGTCTAAGGTCGGGTTCGAATCTAATAAATAGACCCGATGTATATTTCGAATTGGGTCTGTATCATATAAAATTCGGCTTCACCCGACCATATGCACCTCCACTTCCCACATGTGCACTCTATGCTGTCATAAGCCTTACAAAGGGTGCAAACTGCAAAGGCTTCTTTCCAACACAGTCCTCGATATAGGACTCCAAATTTCAGAAACATGAAAATAATTCCAGAGTATTAAAAGGTAGATTCAAATATGGGCATTCAGGTTAGATAATTCTTGTTTTGCCATGAGGCTATGTTGCTTTTTATGATTTTATACGTTAATATATATATATATATATATATATATATATATATATATATATATATATATATATATATATATTCAATTAAATTGTTTTGTATTTTAAATTTAATTTTAGTTTTGTATTCATTCTTTCTTAAATTAAGTAAATTTTATTAAATATTTGCAAATTAAAAAACAAACCGAAAATATCATCTATTAATCATAACATATTTTCTCTTTTCTATAATTAAATGTTATTTTTAATAAATATTTAAAGTATATAATAAATTTAAACTAATTAATAAATTATTAAAATTAAAAATAATAATCAATTTAATACAAAAAAATTAAAGAAAAACACTAACTATAAAAAAAGATGGAACAGAATTTTATATAATTATTTAGTTATAACCAAATTAACGATTTAACCACTAATTTAACAGTTGAGCTAGTAATCTAATATTATGACTGGATTAATTATGGATTCAGTTTTCACAATTATAATTTAGTTAGCCAATTAAAACAAACCAATTTACTTACATTCAACTCGAGATTTATAATAGATCATGTTATCCACAAATAAGATGAAAACAAAATATCACAAAATATTAAATGAGTGCACGTAGAGCCTTAGTTTAGTGGTCATCTTCTATACTTTATACTTTGCAATGAGTGCACTCAAATTTAAAATTTAGCTAATATCAAGTAATTGATAAAACTCTTAATATTGTGTGTTTAAGTGTGGTATGAGTGAATATGTAATACTTAGAATTGGACACTATCTAATAATGTATCTTACTAAAAAAAAATTACCTCTATTCCCCGACTATCCAGAGTTGGGCCTATATATACATACGCTTTTAAAGTCTAAAACTATATTTTGACAAAAACCTCAAACCATTTAATAATCGACAAAAACATATTTATATGTAAAGTTGCTAATATTTGTTCAAATGAATTAAATTATTCTCTACTTATATATCTTCTTTAATTATTCTCTTTCTTATGAATTCTCATTTTATCTCATGCATATATGTCAGTTATCTTTGGCAGGCTTATCAAAACTTGTCCATACTGCACCAGAGGCAAATTTTGGATAACAATTTATATATTATTTAAAAATTTTATTTAAATTGTAATTTATATGTTTATTTTATTAAATTTAAAATAAATAATTTAACCCGTGATTCAGTAATTAAACTACTAAATCAATGATCTAATACTTGAAAAAATCAGTTATCTACTCGATTTTAATAATCATATAAGAAGCTTTCAAGACAGCTTTATATAATGTTAAGTTTGGAATCATCAACATCAAGCTAAGCTATGCCGAAGGAAAACCAGCCATAATGGAGGACACACCAATAATAATCTTAAGCAAACAAATACTTTCCACGAAACCCACAATAAATAAATAACTTTCAACACAAAAAACTCTTTAACAAAACCCGTAAGAGATATTTAAAATGGAAAGATGATGTGTTTTCTTTCCATCGCTTTCAATCTTGGCCAAAACAAAAAAGGAGCATCTTTTGAATATAAAAACTTATCCGCTTTATACACATTTGATATTGATAATAAGACAAGTGTTTATAATTATTTATTTATATTTACTAAAATTATATATAAAAAAGGTATTTGCATATAGTTATGGATTAACGGTACATGCAATGATGCAAGTCACTGCTTTTTATTAACAGAAAATAGTGATCGTTTAATTTGATTTTTGAAATTATATATATTCCTTTTTTCAGTAGGTAATTATATCATTATTCAGTATATGTATTCTTTATTTAGTTTCGAAAATTTTGTAAATATTAGTATCATCTTAAAAATTTATTTCATAAATCATTTTAATTTTTTTTAGGAAAAGTATATATAAATAGACAATGAAAATTCTAAACAATGTGAACAATAGATATATCAAATGTTTAATTCATTGAGTGTACAAATGGTTATCCTAATATTAAGATTTAGGTAGATAATTTAGGATGTAGTATGTTTTTACTTTATTGGACAAATTTTAAAGTTCATTATTCACATTATTCACAAAAATTATTGTCTACCTTTTTTTTATCAATGATAGTACTGTAAACTGCAATGTAATGCATTATATGACGTGATATGATAATATAGCACGCTGAGTGATTAATTGAAACATGTTATGCTATTGTGACATATTATTACGTCATATTGTATATCAACAATAATAATTCTAGGGAACTAAGAGGGACCAGCCAAAAACCTGCCAACTCCTCTTGGGCTGGACCCCGAAGCCCACCCTCACTACAGCAACATCCAAAAATTCACCCAGGTAAACACAGTTCACCCTAACTAAACCCTATACTCTCCTTTCACCGTTTCACCGCAGTAGAAGCCCAAAACCATCCACGGCCGCGCCAGTTCATCGTGCAATCTTCTCCTCCGCCTTCATCGGACGCTGCGCCCCCGTCCACCACGTGCGGGCAACAGCCGGCCTCCGTAGACTGCTTCAGAACGCCACAACGCTCCCATCTCCTTGACGTGCTTCTTAACGCGTTAATCAGAGCTTCCCCAATTTCGGCCGCGGCAACATCGTTCCACCCAGGTGCGAGGAACAAGATGGTTCTCCTTCTCACCAAGGGTGCGCCGCTGCTGCTGCATGTCGGTGTTGGCAGCGCCATTGAAGCTTCCCTGTTCTGCTCCGCCAAATGCAATAGGACGTCCACTGCTCCAATCTCGAAACCTCCCTTCACATAACTAATTGGTAAGTATTTAATAGCTTGTTTTTATTGATATAGGGTTTCAGTTCCGTGGATGATACTTGTTGGATGTTGCCTTTGATTTTGGTATAATTAAGGTATTGTTAGATGTTGCTTCTGATTTCATGTGCAAGTTTTTGTAAAAGGATTTGGACACGGTATTGTTATCCTGTTTCTTGTGCTTTTTTGTGTTCCTTAAAAGGTTTCTCTGTTTCTACAAGAGAAGATGATACTTTATGCTTGGTTCCCTATTTTCGTATTTCATCATGCTCGATTCCTGTAACTTCATAATGGTGAAAGTTTTAAAAAGTACTGAATTGTTATTTTTATAGCAGTTCACAAAATAGTGAAAGCATGACTTTTGCATAATATCATCATCAGAGAAAGCAAATGTGAAGGGACTAGAATTTCTTTGTGATTCCAATTAGAGGTTTTTGTATAGAATATATTTGAATGGTAATTAATTATTTGAATTGTAATTAATTTCTGAATTTGAATCTTTTACTTTATAAACAACATGATTTGGCTCTTATAATTCTTCCGCACCCTCCTGAATCACAATATTAGCCACTATATCACAACGGCAAAATTAGAAAATAACAATAATGATAATAGTAATAATTCTTATCTTTCAATTATAGGAAAATAATTTTTTTATTCACAGCATATGATGTAGAATTTTATTTTCTTTTCTGTTCTTTGTTGATGTTGGCGGGATGTTTTTTTTTAGTTAAATAGCATGTAATTGGTGTGGTTATTGATCAACTATGTGCACTCTTACATCAGTAGTTTAGCTCAGGTTATAGTTTTGTACTTTTTAGCAAACTTTAGATTCAATTATCTCACACAATTGAAAGAATTCAACAACATTTGTAGCATCGACCACTTGGAATAATAAACATTAAATAATAAGTATTGAGGTAATAAGTTTTACAAATTGAACGTATGCATAGTTTGAGATTAGTTTTTATCCGAGTTCTTCAAAGAATTTTTTTACTATGATAACTACTTTTCGATTTAGCATTTTCATGGCCATGTTCTGATTTATTAATCCTTACCTTTACCATTATTTATTTTGAAACCAAATCCAACTTACACTTTAATTTTTTTGGATGGGTGAATAGCAAATAACGGATAATACTTGGTTAGTGTTGAATAAAGGGTGTGGATTGATGAAGGGTTTTAGTAGAATTGATCCGACTAGTTGGATGTTGCTTCTGATTTGTGTATAATTAAGGAATGGATAGATATCGCTTTTGATTTGGGTTTTATATGGTATTAATTGATTGGGGTTTTGTGTAGCAGCAACAACAATATATAATTGAGGACTTTTTTGATGTTGCTTCTGATTTTGTATGCGGGTTTTGTTAAAGGATTTGGGGTTGTTTCTTGTCAACAAGCACCAGGATTGTGTTGCCGAAAAGTCAATTAAGATGGAAAAAAAGGTACAATGATATTTACCGTTCTCTCATCTGCGTGCACATTGAACTTGATTTGCATATGTTTTTTCCTAAATTATTATTCGCTTCAAGATAGTTTACTAAGATTGTGTCTTTGGATGTTTATATGGCATTTCCTGCCTTACATCAGTTTCGTGTGAGCCTAAGAAATCTTGTTTCACTGCAGGTATATGAACTGCTATTGCTGAAATTGTGAAGTTGTTGGTGACTTTATCCAAACTTTTAGGTGGATGATGCTTCTGATAGGCATTATGATGTTTCTTTGCACTGGGAATTGGATGGTTCTGGATATGTGTTCCGAGTTATCACGTGTTAATATATAATAGACATAGATGGCTATTAATCTATTGCATAAACGTTGACCATAAATGCTTTGTTTTGCTTTCACTTTGTAGGGGCATCCTGAAGAGCCGAGCACAATATACAAAAATCTACATCAGATGTTTCTCTTGTTAAACAAATGGATGTTTCTTTTTATACTAAATGGATTATTCTTTGAAATGAATCATCATTTTAGGTGAAAATTAACTTTGAAGTAATTGAACGCATATTGTACTTATTGATTCAATTGTTGTGACTTATCAGCATTTTTATAGTTAATATATAATAGACATAAATGACTATTCATTTGTTGTGTACACCCTGACCACTAGATAACAAATTTAATCATGCAAGTAACACTTGCCTCATAAGTTCATCACTAAGTAGTACTAAGTAGTATGTTGTGTATGTGGACTCTGGAGTCCAAAGTTCAAGTATAATAACGGCATAAAGCAAACAGTGGGTAAAAGGAAAGCTGTCAAAACACTTTGATTGCTCTTGAAAAAGCAAATAACCAGATATTGTTGTTGTTCATTTCTTTATCTTTTTTTTCCTTCTTTAAATTTTATTAAACAAGTATCAGAATAAATACAAAAAATTATTTCTTTCTTTTGTGATACTTGTATTCACTATCAATTGAATCATCTCTGCAGTAAAGAATAAATACAAGTAATTTCTGTTAGGTACCTAATTATTTTTGTAAAAATCTAAGTAGATATTACTTCTGTCAAGCATCATGATGTTCCTTTTCCATACTAAATAGATGTTACTTTAACAGGAGCCATGTGAATGAAAAATCAAAACAAGATTATCCTACATAAGTAACTATAAATTTGTCATCATGCTAAAATGTAATGAAAGGAATCATGATATTTATTTAACTTATCCATACAATTTGCAACACTGTTGATACAGGAATTCATCATGACCAAAAGTAATACAAAAAGAATCATCCATTTAGTATAAAAAAACATCTATTTTTTTTAACAAAAGAAACATCTGTCGAAAACTTTATATTTTGTTAGAGGGGGTGAAGCTACATTGTTTAGAAAATGGATATATCATTACTATACAACTAGCTAAACAAAGAATAACTTTCTAATTGCTACACTTGGATCACGTCTCTTTCACTTCATCCAATTCATCAACTGTTTCAAATTTCTCTTCGATCAGTTCAAATTTATCAATCATTTTAAAATAGACTTTCTACAATTATCCTTCTGCAACCATAAGCAAAGACACATACGCAGCCATAAGCAAAGAAATATCTATCTAAAAAATAAAGAAACAACCATCTAATGACAATTATAAAAACAAAGAAACATCTACTTTTAAAAATAAAAGTCACAATTATTATTCAACCTAAAATAATCTAGCTATTTTGAATCTAATAAATATTTATAAAAGTAGCCCAATTCATATGGTGTCATTTCTTCCCCAAATTTGGCCATAACTGTCTCCAAAGTAAATACATTTGATAGGTTCACAAATCACAAAACACCTTTATATAGTAACCTACGAATATTTTCAGTAAAATCCTATGATTATAAATATAGAAATGATATTTGAACTTTAGAGAAGTGTACAATCATCACTCTACTTTTTTTTTCTTTTATATCATTATATGGTCTGATACCATTTCAGGATTCATATAGCACTCACTAATATAGTTATATTATATTGAAAGCATATTCCAAATTGATGTAACCTACCCTAAGAAAGTAGATGAAAAGTAAAATCAAAGCATATTCTCATCAAAACCTTGCCAAGGCTTAAATACTACCAAAAAGAGCACATATTCTTTCTTAGTCAATAATACAAAATTAACATAGTGAAAAATCTAATGTGACTTAAAAAATATCTAATTAGCATGAATTAGAAACATTCACATAGCACACTCATCCTTTCTAGTCACAACGATGTCAGTAATTTTGTCGACCTTCAATTAAAGACACAATAAAAAACCATTATCAAGTTAAGATCCTTCCTTACTATATAATGAATGAGTCCAATAAAAATCATAAAAAGTTATTGCAAAACAAATTTGAGAGTCAAGCATACTTTAATGATGACAATTCTTATGATTTGAACATGCTGGGTAAGTATTTAGTAGCAATTTTAAGCATACTTTGCTCAACTAAATATATCACTGTACCAAAATTTTTCAAATGAATATACTTTTTGAACTGAAAAAAATATCTAATTAGCATGAATAATAAACATTCAAATAACACATTGTTATAAAATTTCTTACAACGCAAGAGCAGCTTATGCAACATACTTTCGACCCCTCTTGCTCTTGAATAACTACTTCACCCACACTGAGTTGTTCATCGTCTTGGGTTGGATTGATCAATGTACTAATCGATCCACCTTCCGGGGTTGAAAACGCCATGAAAGATGCTCTCTTCCGGAAGTGTTGCATCGCACCCTTCTCTTGGATGGTTGATTGGAGGAGGTTGGCGCCGCTGATGTAACCAAGAGCGAACCATGCACCATAGCCGCCGAGAGGGAGATAGGGTGAATAATCGGGAGCGTAGACTTCACTTGAGAATGGAGCGGCGCTTGGATGGTCCGATGGAGGAGGTTGGCGTCGTTGATGTAACCAAGAGCGAACCATGCACTGTAGCCACCAAGAGGGAGAGAGGATGAAGAATTGGGAGCCTTGTCTTCGCCTGAGAAGGGATTACTGCTTGGATGGTCGGATGGATGAGATCGGCGGCATCAATGATATGAAGAGAGAACCATGCACCGTAGCCACCAAAGGGAATAGAGGGTGAAGAATCGGGCTTGATTTCTGCTCCGTGATCCCAGGAGCATTTTTTGAAACATATTACTCAAAAGCTGATTTTAATGAAACAGCAATTAATAACAAATATTGTAAATTAAAAAAATAAATTAATTAAGATAATTATAAATTAATTAGGTTGTTTACTTTTTGGCTGGTCACCTCTTGATTCCATATACTTTTCCTATCAACAATAATTAGGATTTAATTTGAAATGAGCCGAAAATCAATTCGAATTAAATTCGTTATCAGTTTGATAAACTAAATTTACGAGCTTATGAGTCAAGCTTAATCCTAAATTTGAACTCATATATTAAATAAGTCAAACTTAAATAAATTCATCGTGAGCTATCTCAATTATATATATAAAATTGTAACTATATATTACTTATTATAATGATATATATAAATACATATATTACAAAAATTATTTTTTATATGAAAAATGATTGTATTTTTATAGAATATGATATTTTGAGTGTTTTGTAGTATTGTAGAAGTTCAGAATTTTCCTAACACAACACGCAAGGGACGTGTTGCTGCTTCTCCGTCAGAGATTTGTAACAGCTTGGACACATGGCGCGACGGGAGCAACACGCAAGAGGCCGGGTGTGTTGGTTGTTTTTCAAAATTTCGTTAGAGATTCACCACATCTTTGATCAGAGATTCTTTGCAGCTTTTGCCACGTGGCGCGACGAAAGCAACACTCTCCTGCGTGTTGACTGCTTTTTAGAGATCCGTTACAATTTTGATAAGAGATTCTCCACAAAAATTCACCACGTGGCACGACAAAAGCAATACGCTCCCTGCATGTTGACTATTTTTTTAACTTGTCTGCATGCAAAAGACAATTGCTCCAATAACAGCAGTTTAATAATGGCTTTGAGCCTTTAAAATGAGAAGTGAAGTGAGGTTTCAATGCACAAGTCATTTTCGTTGAGAGAAATTCAGAGTAAGGGCAAAATTCTTTTAGAGAGATTGAGAGTGAAAGAATAGTGTGGTGAAAGTAGTGTGGTGAGAGTGATATTAAATAGTGTGTTGAGAGTGAGTATTATGTGTAAAAATATTATAACCATATTTAGCAAAAATAGTACGTAATTATACGTCTCCGCAGAAGTGGTGTGATGCGTCTTGCCGACATGTCACCTAAGTGATTGCCATGTGTCCAATATGTGGCCTGCATGCTGACTCAACATATTTTTTGTGTGTTATGCTTATTTCATTTATAATTTTTATCTACCTACAATTATGTCAAATGAATCTATTTTTAACTAAAACATCAAAAAAAATTTTCATATAAAAAAATGACTTCATATATTATGTATTTATATTTTTAATTTATAATAATATATAATTTTATAAAATTGTAATATAAAATAAATTATAATTAATAAATAAATAATAATTAATAATTTTTTTATATAAATTATAATTTATTTATATAAAATTATAAATTATATTCGTATTATTTAAACTAACAAATTTATAAATTTTACAAATAAATTCAATTGTTAATAATTTGAGTCCTAATTCGAAATTGAGAACCATAAAAACCACAACAATAATAGCTTACCAATTACTAAATTAGTAAAGGAAGAAACTAACTAACTTTCTATTTTTTTCTATTAAAAATATTGACAATTTAACATTGGCCTTTAATAAATTGATAAGCCATAACCATAACTTGTAAAAATCTAGATGATATTCAACAGCATATACTTTGCCTTGTCGCATAGGTCTGGAAACTTTCCTCTCTTATAAATATAATAATGACTTAAAGCAATCATGCTGAATATTAATGAGTTGAAAAGTGAGAAGAGTGTTGTCCCTCTGTCTACGGATCCACCCTCACTCTATTATTATCAATAACGCACCCATTCTTCTTCTTCTTCTGTGATTGTGTGAGAGAGTGATTTGTGCTATCAGAGTGCGAGTCTGAGAGAGAAAGAGAGAGAAGCATTGCTGTATGTCAGTGGGGTACCACAGTGAGATATACTACTGCTGCGGTGGATACGCTGAGGCTGAGCTTGCTAACCCTCTCCAATGGCCTCAGCTCCGGAAAAAGCGACGCCCCTCCTTAACACCACCACCAACAACACCGCTACTGCAGCTCCTTCGTCTTCATGGCCCGACTCCACTTTGGATTCCACCCGAAACAGATCCACCATAGCCTCTGCCTTGATCTCCGCCGTTGATTCCTTCTCTGATCCTCCTCCCAGCTCCGCTCCTTCTACTAAAGGTCCTTTCTTTCTTTCTCTCTCTGTTCTTTCACTTTGACTTTCACTTTGACTTTGACTTTGACTAATCTAAAGTACTATCATTCTAGAGTATAGAGTCAGTAGCATTCTATTGATCCAGTAACTTCCATTCGAAGTACAATTACTGTCGATTTGATTCTATTATTTGAATTTTGATATAGGTTTTGTTGTTTTCTATCCTAATCACCTTGGATTTAAATTTTGACTATCATTTTCCCTCTGCCACAAGGCAAAGTAATCACACTTCACTAACATTATCACTTAGTGGTTACGTTGGATCTTAAGCTTAAACCTCACAGCCATCAATGAACCGGAAAAATAAAATGCTTGACATGTTCAAATGCAACTGGTTATTTATACCTTCTCACTTTTGTGAAATTTCGTCTTCTGTTTCCACATACTTGCTGCTATAGGTATCACAGTCATGACCAGAGCTCAAACTTGCCACCCTTTGGATCCATTATCTGCTGCTGAAATTGCAGTAGCTGTGGGAACTGTTCGGGCAGCAGGGGCAACCCCTGAGGTAGATTGCTTAGTTGCCTTCTTTAACAATTTAAGTGGATTAATTAACCAGTAATGGTTAAATTATATGAGGTAATTTGTATGATCACTTGAAAATCCTTGTGTTTTCTTGCTGATGAAGCTCTTGGATTATATTCTTAGGTAAGGGACAGCATGCGCTTTGTCGAAGTAGTCTTGCTGGAACCGGATAAACAAGTTGTCGCATTAGCGGATGCGTACTTCTTCCCTCCTTTCCAGCCTTCATTGCTCCCCAGGACTAAAGGCGGGCCTGTGATTCCTACAAAACTTCCCCCAAGAAAAGCAAGACTAGTTGTGTACAACAAACGGTCAAATGAGACAAGCATATGGATTGTTGAACTTACACAGGTGCATGCAGCAACTCGAGGGGGTCACCACAGGGGAAAAGTAATTTCTTCTAATGTTGTTCCAGATGTTCAGCCACCAATGGTAAATATGCACCATTTAAATTTCATATTTTCTTCAAGTTATGCTGTTTTTTAGGATCTTGTTATTGTCATTCTTAGAGAGAGCTACAAGCCTACAACCATTTTTCTCTTGCAAATATTTAATGAGACCGTTTGTAAGTTTATTAATTGAAATGGTTTTTGTAAAACTTACATGAAGAGAGCTTTTAGAATGGAATGATAAAAGAGAGGGGGGGGGGGGTAGGGTTTGTCCACCTTTCAGAAAATGAATGGCTTTGGTTATT
Source organism: Arachis hypogaea (assembly GCF_003086295.3). Taxonomy (NCBI): domain Eukaryota; kingdom Viridiplantae; phylum Streptophyta; class Magnoliopsida; order Fabales; family Fabaceae; genus Arachis; species Arachis hypogaea. The sequence goes on from NC_092050.1 coordinate 22,616,472, forward strand.
CTTGTGCTGACTGTGGAGAACCTAGGAGAAATGGAATCACTGCCTTAATCTTAAGAAGTTGGCAAAAAATTTGTGTTAGTTATAAAAAACTTTGCTTGTCTTATAGCTCTGCTCTTCTATCCAAAATGGTCTCGGGCTTAATGAACGTATTGAGAACTATTGCCAAATCTGATAGCATTCTTTGTTTCAAGTTAACTTAGGATTCCGTTATTCACTTTATGCCTACAGGACGCTGTGGAGTATGCTGAATGTGAAGCTATTGTGAAGGACTTCCCTCCATTTCGAGAAGCAATGAAGAGAAGAGGGATTGAAGACATGGATCTTGTCATGGTGGATGCCTGGTTGGTTACTCCTTTCAGATGGTTTAAGCAACTTTTTGTTTAGAATTTTTTTCATCTGTCTTACTCTTTCTAATATTTGAGGTGCTGAAATTTTCAGGTGTGTTGGATATCATAGTGAATTTGATGCTCCTAGCCGCAGGCTTGCCAAACCATTAATCTTTTGTAGAACCGAGAGTGACTGCCCCATGGAAAATGGCTATGCCCGCCCAGTTGAAGGAATTTACATTCTTGTTGACATGCAAAATATGGTAGTTCTTGAGTTCGAAGACTGCAAACTAGTGCCCCTTCCACCTGCTGACCCCTTAAGAAATTATACTTCTGGTGAAACCCGGGGTGGAGTTGATAGAAGTGATGTTAAGCCATTACAGATTCTTCAGCCTGAAGGTCCAAGTTTTCGTGTCAATGGCTACTTTATTCAATGGCAGAAGGTAATATTTGTATCTCTAGTTTTTCTAAAATTAATTCATAAAAGCCACATCGGAAACTTCTAAAAGTAATTGCTTATTTGCAGTGGAACTTTCGGATTGGTTTCACTCCTAGGGAGGGTTTGGTCATTTATTCAGTAGCCTATATTGATGGAAGTCGAGGGCGAAGGCCAGTAGCACACCGGTTGAGTTTTGTTGAGATGGTGGTTCCTTATGGAGATCCAAATGATCCTCACTATAGGAAGAATGCTTTTGATGCAGGAGAAGATGGCCTGGGTAAAAATGCCCATTCTCTCAAGAAGGTCAGCGTATTTGCTTTTATTCATGTTTTGCTTATCATAAATTCTTCTTCTTTCTCAGTGTAGATGAAACCCAATTTTAATTTTCTTGGTTTCATTGTTACAGGGTTGTGATTGTTTGGGATATATCAAGTACTTTGATGCACACTTCACAAACTTTAATGGAGGTGTTGAAACAATAGAGAATTGTGTTTGCTTGCATGAAGAGGATCATGGTATTTTGTGGAAGCATCAAGACTGGAGAACAGGTTTGGCTGAAGTACGAAGATCTAGAAGGCTGACAGTGTCTTTTATATGCACTGTGGCTAACTATGAGTATGGCTTTTTCTGGCACTTTTATCAGGCAAGTTTGATGTTTGCATCCATTCATTTTTCTGAATCTGTTTGTCTGGTGAGATTGCAAAAATTAAATTGATGGTGCTTGCTTGTTCTGATTTTCTTTGATATAATCTGCTTGCTTATGTTATTTGATATTCTGAATTGTTTATCCTACCTATGTCGGACTAAAGTGGGTTTCAATGTTGAACTTTAAAATGTTTAACAAAAATGCTATCTACACATCAAAATTCAGCCACCATATATTTGTGGATAAATACATGTGTTGCTTAACTCATTTTCAATGCGTATTTTGTATTTCAACATGTATTCTATACGGTTGGCTTGTTTGGTGGCTGTTTTTTTTGTGTACACAGTACACATAGTATAGTTGAATATATAATTATCTTTCTAATTCTGTATAGCACTTTCCTTCTTGCAGGATGGAAAGATAGAAGCTGAGGTCAAACTCACAGGAATTCTCAGCTTAGGAGCACTGCAACCAGGTGAAACTCGAAAATATGGCACGACCATTGCCCCTGGATTGTATGCGCCTGTCCATCAGCACTTTTTTGTTGCTCGTATGGACATGGCAGTTGATTGCAAGCCTGGTGAAGCTTTCAATCAGGTCTGTGTCCAATTTTGCTCGTCGTTCTGCAGAATGCCAAATGAATATTTCAATTTACAAATTTCGATACTTTGAGGCAGTGTTTTGAAGATAAGCATCAAGTGAACATTGTTTTGAAGAATACCAAATAGTAAAAATACATGGCAGTATCACTTTTCAGGTGTCATGTATTCATCAACCTAATAACTAGTATAACCTTTGTTACTATCACACGCTTGGCTGTATGAAGTTTCTTTTGTGTTTTAATTTTTTTTTTCCTTTCTTTTTCTTGCCAATTTGCCATACTGAACTTCTGAGTTATTTGTTACTCTCTGATTTCTTTTTGGTAAGAAAGAAAAATGGACTCCAACAGTTCTATTATTAAGCTTGAAATTCATCATTGCCATCATATGGTCACAAATAAAATGACAAAACAGTAACAGGGTTCTCCCATTCCCTGCCCAGGTTGTTGAGGTTGATGTCAAAGTTGAAGAGCCAGGAAAGGATAATGTTCACAACAACGCGTTTTATGCCGAGGAAAGAGTGCTTAAATCTGAATTGGAAGCAATGCGTGATTGTAATCCTTTATCTGCTCGTCATTGGGTTGTAAGTTCTTACTAGTTGTTTATATAGCATCAAAATATAGATCGAAACAGGGACAAAAATCTAATATAAATCTTATTACCTACGTTCATTTGTTTAAAAACACTATTTTAAGAACTTTCCTTAATGTGTTTCAAAAATTTCCTGCTTCAGGTTAGGAACACTAGGACAGTGAACCGCACTGGACAGCTAACAGGTTATAAATTAGTACCTGGTTCAAATTGTTTACCCTTGGCTCGTCCAGAGGCCAAGTTTCTGAGAAGAGCGGCTTTCTTGAAGCACAATCTTTGGGTCACTCCTTATGCACATAATGAAATGCATCCCGGAGGAGAGTTCCCTAATCAAAATCCACGTGTCGAAGAGGGTTTGGTTACTTGGGTTCAGCAAAATAGGTCATTGGAGGAAGCTGATATAGTTCTTTGGTTAGTTCTCTAAATCTTATCCTACTGCATGGAGTCATTTGCATGTATAAGATGATGTCAATGATAATTTGTGGTTTAACTACAGGGTTTTATGTTATCCACATGTCTAGTATACTTTTCCTGTCTTTTCCATCTTACACTTGAATATGCAGTGAAACTTATAAGGGGACAATGCATGACTTACCAAGATAAACATGGTGCATTATGAACCAAGATAATCCAATAGCGTAAATTTTAGTATAAGGTTACACCGATAACTTGTGTTAAATCTATATCGTTATACATCGAGTACAAAGTTTAACTCGGTGCATTTTAAGTCATTCCCCTGGCTTGAGGCAGTTATAAACTGATGAGTACACTTCTTTTCCTCTCATGATTTGTTGAAATTTTGCAGGTACGTATTTGGAGTGACTCACATTCCTCGTCTAGAAGACTGGCCTGTTATGCCAGTAGAACGCGTTGGTTTTATGCTTATGGTATACGCCTTTCTACATTACCTTATTTTCCTTGCCATTGTTTCTTGTTGGCATTTAATTTAAGATTCATACTGGATTACTTGGCACTCAAAAAGTCAAAACATAGATTATCTGCTCCTACAACATCTAAACTTGAATGTTATATGGTAATTACCATGCTATGGAACAAAGTTATTCTGGAACATTAGACTGCGTTTGTTTATAGGCGTGAAACACTAAGACAGGAACACAGAGATACAAAATCATATTTAGCAATATGAATATGAATGCAGACATTGTATCCACAAACACTGAATTAGTATATTTGTGTCCTTGTTGATAGGAAAGACACAGAAATACTAACAAGAGACTGTTTATTTTTTTATTTTTCTTTTCATTATTTCAATCAATTTTTCGTAATTATATTTTTTATCATTATATTTTTCTTAGTTTTTGTATGAAAAAATAAAGTAAATTGGACTTTCATAATTTATTTTTTTATATTTAGTTTATCGTCCAACAAAATACAAAAACACTAATTTTTGTGTCTCTATTCTTTATGTCTTGTTCTGAGTGTCATGCCTTATTTTGTTCTCAAAACCAAACGCAACATTAGAATTGGTAATAATATTGTATACATTGGCAAAATTTATTTGATTCTGCAATTTGTGATGCAGCCACATGGATTTTTCAATTGTTCCCCTGCAGTGGATGTTCCTCCAACTACAAGTGATTTGGATGATAAGGAGATTGGGATGCCTGCAAAGCCTAGCCAGAATGGGGTCATTGCAAAGTTATGAAATGAACAAATCATAGACATTTGCACTGTTTATAAAACCATTGGTTGCGCAAACTTAATTAAACTCTGCTGCTTGGTAATTAAATTTAATATACAAGTGAACTTTCTTGTGCCCCATATGAATATTTAGGCTAATTTTTTTTATATTGGTTAAATATATGTGTAATACATTGTTATTGGAAAATTAGGTGTTTTTTTTTATATGGTGTTTTATTCAAATCGGATGGTCCGATTTGTTTGATAAAAAAAAATAAACTACAAATCGGAGGGTCCGATTTGCTTTAAGAAGAAAATAAACACCAAATCAGAGGGTCCGATATGTATTTTTTATTTTTTTTAATTTGTTAAAATGAAAATCGGACGGTTCGATTTCAACATTAAAATTTTTTTATTTTCAAAATTACAAATCGGACCGTCCGATTAGTTTTGTTTTCTTTTTTTTTTCCTTTTTTAAATCAAAACGGACCATTCGATTAGGATTTTTAACTTTTTTTTTTTCAAACTCAAAAAGGAGGGTCCGTATTCTGCTAACACTATAAATATATAAAACATCTCTCTTCTCCACATTGTTGTATTGCTACATTTTCTTCTCCATATAAAAAATCAAAAGCGGAATATTTAAGCAAAACTATACAGGATGATGCATGTAGTATATATAGTTGGAAAAATGCAAGATTCTTTGGGTCTTACTCCGAATTTGTAATCCGATATTCCTATCTTCACAAAGTGGGAATGGTATCTTGAGTGTTGGATTATAGTCATACCTGCTATAAATTCATTGTATCTTGGAACATTGAGTGATTAATGTATCAAATATTTTAATGTGATAGATATGTAAACAGTAATGTTAGAGAGAAAAAAAATCTGAATTTATCTTTTTTTATATTTATTAATAATTAATAAATATTAAATAAAATAAATTTTGGTTTATTTTGTCTAAATTTTTTTTGTTATCAAATATTGATACGTAAAATGTAGAGAATATTTTCCGTGACCTATAAATGATGAGAAATAATGATAGTCTATTATTATTTGAAAATCCGCAATGATAGCTACCCCACAGTGAGTTGGTTTGATTGTGATAGCTGAGGTCACCAAATTAGGGAACAGACGTGTAGTTTAAGGCTGATTTAGTTGCAAAATTAATTGATATGTTACACTAATTTAGTCCGATTTGATGACTTATGTCGCTAACCATATTCTATACCTGAAATAATACTCTACTACAGAAGCGTTAGGTTAGCCGTCATAAGCATGATCATGAAAAGTTGAAAACAATAATGCTGTTGCTGTACCAATCCCATAGCAGTTATATTTAAAAAAAATTTGAAATCACTGCTTATACCTCGCTACTGAAATATGGACATTTTTCTAATGTTTGTGATGCCAATTTCCAAAAGTTTTTCAAACGATAATTGAGTGCTGTTGTATCCTCCAAATAATTGATTTGTAATTCTCTCATCTTTAAATATAATCTTCTATTAATCTTATTTATAAAGTGTGAATTGTCATTGATACTAACATTATCAGCTCATTCAGGATTTAATTTTATTATTTTAAGGAAAAATTACATTTTTTCTTTTTTCTTAAAAAAAATTAATAAAACTTAATCTATCTTATCTTTATTGTTAAAGAATATATATTTATATCTCATGAGATCTAAGTAATGTGATCTAAGTAATGAGATCTAAGTAGTAGTTTAAAATTACATTAGATTTTACTCCATTCAATTTCAAACTCTATTTGCATTTTCAGTTTTTCACCACTCATTTTTCAATAGAAAAAGCTCAGTTTTTCCCGGGTCAACTAAAAGCCGGCTTTGTGATTCTCTCTAGCGGTAGACAGACATTCTAAATCTGGAAACCTGTTCTTTCTATATTCTATAAAGCTTCTAGACACCGATAGATGCTTCCAACTTTTGTCTACTGTTTTTTTTTTTTTTTTTTTTGGGATAGGTTTTACATAAAGATGACTCAAATAGTCAAATTTATTCATGTTTTTTTTTTTTCAATTTTATTAGGTAGGCAACAGATATTATAAACAATATAACCAATAAGTTATATTTCAGGTTTACTAAATATGAATACATTTAATTAATTCAAAATTTAAATTTTAAAATTAAAATTAATTTTTTTTAATTTATTATTTATATTGTTCAAAAAAAAAAAACGTTGTTCATCGATACTTTTTTTTTCATATAATATAAAAACGAAGTCTAAACTCTAGAGTTACATGCTAAGAAATAGCTATCCTGTTGACCTGTTCTATACATTTTACCAGTAATTTCAAATCCGAGTCACTCATTGTGCGGATTTGTTTTAAATAAATAATTTATTACGTGTATAGATAATTTGGACACAATTTATTATTTTATATTTTATGAATAAACGATATAAATGAATTAATTATAGATATATTTTATTTATACAGTAAATAAAATAATTTTTACATATTTCATTTATATTGTATTAGAATTTATTATTCCCATCTTTTGTTTAAAGTATAAATGAGATATATCTAAATTGGACCTCTTCATATATTACGTTTGCATTCGATTTATTTATTTAAACTTTATATCTTTTTTATCTCTAGTTAATTTGTTTATACTCTAAATGAGATATATCATATGACATAAAATTGTAAATTATGTTTACATTATCTATATGATACGATGGGTAACCGGAGATTATTGGGCTGGACTCACTGGGTTTGCCCAATCGTCTATGGAAGGAAGCCTTCGAGCAGATTCACGTCTTCAGGGCCTCCGTCCGACTTGTGAATACGAGTGAAGGGGGGTGGTACCTGCAAAGACACTCCGATGCCTAAGTCAGCAAGGGCGTGAGCAGGTCTAGAGAGTATTGGGACTTAGAGATACCTGAGGGGTGTCAGTGTATTTATAGTGGTGAGCCAATAACCACCGCTGAAATAGTTTCACCTTTTAAGGTGGATAACCGTCCCTTTATCTTAGGAAAGTTGGGATATGGCTCCTGGAAGTGGGTTGAGAGATCTTAGGGGCAGTTACTCATTTGAGTGAGTGTTTATCTACCAGCTAATCTTCGTCCCCGACTTCTTTAGAGCAAGTTGTAGTGAGAACCGACTTCTTTAGGGGAAGGTCGGTGTGGGGTGAGGCTCAATCCTTTGGACTGGGTCTTTTCGTTTGGACCTGGGCCTTAGTGTTGGGCCAGGGTATGAACAGTGCCCCTACTCGAGCCCAATTTCTTTTTAAGACTTGGGTTCGAGTATTCTACTCGGGGTCGTAGCCGACTTGTGAGGGAACCGACGTGATTATTCGGAACCGACGTGACTTTTATGACTTTTGATTTTCACAGTCGCGTCTAATCAAACGTCGCGTCCGTTAGAGGTTCGTGTGGAGATTAATTACCTTGGTAACGGTGCGCTCATTAATGACATTTTTTCGTTTTTACTATTATGCCCCTAACGTGTCTATAAATACTTTTCCTCTCTTTCGTTGTTTCGTTTCTGCGATTTTTCAAAATTTCCTTCTCATCTGTTCGTGGGGAATTCTTCATTTGAAGGCTTTCATCTTCCTCTACCTTTTTCTCAGGTAAGGGTTAGTTTTTTCTCCTCTTTTATGCAGTGCTTCTGTTTGCATGCTTTTACTTTTTTGGAGAGAGGAGTTGGTTTGTAGGTTTCTGTTTGATTCCATGCCCCCTTAGGGATCCCGTTCTTGATCTTTTTCTTTTCCCTTTGTAGGTTTTCGTCAACCTTTAGGAAACAATGTCTTCTGTAGAAATTCTTGCCCAGTGGGTTGACGTCACGGTCCTAGGGGAGGAACCTATGGTCGACACCGATTTTATCACCAACCTCCGTACTCATCATAGACTTTGTACCTCTGATGAGGATGAGCCGAAGTATGAATTGGTTGTCCCGGGTCCGGAAGACCCGGTTTGTTTTGGGAGGGCTTCTGAAGTAGCCCCTCATTTCTTTTATATGTATGAGAGTATGATCACCCGCCTGGGCGTTTTTCTCCCCTTTTCTGATTTTGAGGTTGCCGTTCTACGCCACTGCCGAGTTGCTCCTACCCAGCTTCACCCCAACTCCTGGGATTTTCTGAAAATCTACCAGTTCATTAGCCATGCTTTAGACTTTCCGACGTCCCTAAGGATTTTTTTTTCTCTTTCACATGACCAAGCCCTTCAGTGGGCAAAATAATAAGTAACAATGGGTGTCTTTCCGAGCTATACAAGGTCGGAGAATCTTCACCCTTTTTGATGAATCCTTCCATGACTTCAAAAATTATTTTTTCAAAGTTCAAGCTGTAGAGGGTCACCACCCCTTCTTCTTAGACGAGAGTTCTTCCCCTCGCTTTCCTCTGTACTGGCTGGAGGCCTCTCCCTGTGAGAAATATGGTTTGGATGATCTGGATGAAGTGGAGGCTGCCATTGTGGGGTTCCTCCGAGAAGTGTGGGGGAAGGCCCCATATCTGGATACCAAAAAATTTCTCCAGGGGTCGCCGACCTTTGTCCAGACACAACTAGGTAGCTTTTATTTATCCACTTTGTTTCCGACTTGTTTTTACCGACTTGTTTTGTTGACTCTTTGGCTACTGATTGTTTTTTACAGAGATGGCGAAGAAGAATTTCAGGGAGTCTTACCAGAGAGTCCAGGAGGCCAAGGCAAGGTCCCGTGCCAGGGTTGGTGGCGCCAGGATAACTAACGCTCCTCTTCCTTCTCCTCCCCCCTTCCTCACAATTTGGGGACCCCGAACCGACCTATTGTCATTTCTTCTTCAACCTCTTCTCAGCCGTCCCTTCCTCCCCAATCCTCCCCTGAGCCAGAAAAGAAGAAGCGCAAGACCTTGGAGTCTAGCTCTTCTTTTGAAGGTGAGGCTAAGGTGGATGCACCTCAATTTGTCCGGAAATACATCTATCCCCATACCCGCATAGGTATGGATGATGTTTCTATTCGGAACCACCTCACTATTCTGGCTCAGGAGAGTATCAGGGCGGCGGGGGTATGCACAAAGTTCCTTGATATGTTTGAGAAGACTCCTCTTAGCTCTCTGGGTTCAACCTCGAGGGTTGAAGAGTTGGAGGGGAGGCTTCTCATGTATCAGGAGCATGAGAGGGCGCTGAAGGAGGAGGTCGCCAAATTGAAGGAGGAAAGGGATGGCCTTCAGGAAAGTGAGCGGAAGTTGCAAGCTCGGTGCAACATGGAGGAGGGCCTGAGGCTGAAGGCGCAGGAGAGTTATGCGAGCTTGTTTGAGGACCTCGTGGTGGTGAAGAAAGATTTGCTGAAAGCTCGGAGTGACTATACTGAGTTGGAGGACTCTATTGCTGACGGGGCCGAGGAAGCTTGGAGGATCTTTAAGGAACAGGTCGGAGTCCTTGCTCCCGACCTGGATCTCTCACCTTTGGATCCGGACAAGGTCGTCATTGACGGGGCCATAGTCTCTCCTCCCTCTCCCCAATATGTCACCGAGTCAGATTTGAAGACTCAGGGGCAGAGGATAATGGAGTCTCCTCCCCGACCAAAGGATGCCCCGAGTTCCTCGAAAGCTCCCGGAACCTCCTTTCCGTCTCCTATGGATACTTCTCTCCCTGGTCCTGATGGCACTCCGACTACTCTCCCTGAATCTGGTGGTGATCCTCTTTGAAAAAATGATTGTGGCTATATGGGGGCCCGGCCTGTGGGTCCCCCTTTTTTTAAACTCTTTTTATATTGTGGTGGTCTGCTGACATTTCTTGGCCTTTTAAGGCCGTAAACAAAATATTTATAGAAATACCCTTTTTTGGATAAGGGTTTAGGTTGAAAAAAAATATCCCTTTTTTGGATAAGGGTTTAAGTTATCTTTCTTTGTCTTGTTGTGTGCATGCTTTTCTGATTTTGGTTTTTGAAAAATCCCCTTGATCTTTTTGAAAACCTTTTTCTTGGCTGTTTGTCCTTTTTGAGCCTTTTAACTTTAAGGACTTAGGACAGTCTTTAGGTTTTTCGATCTCATTTTGACATTCCTTATACTCAATTTTTTGATTTATTGAGTTCCTATGACTTAGGTTATTTTTGCGATGCGTTTTCTTTGCTGCTCGGTTTTTCACTTCGACTTATGAGTCAGAATGTTTCCGAGTTTTTCACGATCAACTTTTATAACCTCTTTACACCGACTTGTACCTCGTCGTTTTATCCTAACGACCATCTAGGTCGGTTCATGGGATTTTCACGTTTTGTCGAGCTTAAGTCGGTGCGTTTCGTAGAAAGAAAAACAAACGAGAAGGAATTTATAAGAGATATTGTAAAAGATCTTTATTTATTTGGGAAGGTACTTTCGCTGCTACTAAGGGTTTTTGATAGTCCATTCTCCCTTAGTCTCTACTGTGATGCCTCGTTAAAAACCCTTCTTTAGAAAAAACCCTTTGATTTTTGGGAAAAAATCGTGAAGTTGGAAAAAGAGTACATCAGAGAGTAGAGTTCGCATTTAACTATAGTACCTTTTCATGTTACAAGCATGCCACGACCTTGGTAACTCGGTGCCGTTTAGGTCGGTCACCTTATAATACCCTTTTCCTAAGACCTCACTAACTTTGTATGGTCCTTTCCAATTAGCAGCGAGCTTTTCTTCCCCTGATTTGTTGACTCCAATGTCATTTCTGATCAAGACCAAATCGTTTGGGGTGAAACTCCTTCTAATGAATTTTTTGTTGTACCTGGTAGTCATCCTTTGTTTCAATGCTGCTTCTCTTATCTGGGCTTGCTCTCGGACTTCGGGGAGCAATTCAAGCTCCTCTTTGTGCCCCTGTACATTTCCGACCTCATTATGGAGGATCACCCTTGGGTTTTGTTCGTTGATTTCTACTGGTATCATGGCTTCTACGCCGTAGACAAGTCGGAAGGGTGTTTCTCCTGTGGCGGATTGTGGCGTCGTCCGGTAGGCCCATAGCACTTGCGGGAGCTCATCAGCCCAAGCTCCTTTTGCATCTTGTAGTCTTTTCTTTAGTCCCGCCAGTATAATTTTGTTAGCTGCCTCCGCTTGTCCATTTGCTTGTGGATGCTCCACCGAGGTGAACTGGTGTTTTATTTTCATACTGACTACTAGGCTTCTGAAGGTAGAGTCGGTGAACTGGGTTCCATTATCTGTGGTAATAGAATGAGGTATCCCATATCTTGTGATGATATTTTTGTAGAGAAACCTCCGACTTCTCTGGGCAGTGATAGTGGCCAATGGTTCTACTTCTATCCACTTTGTGAAGTAGTCTATTCCCACAATTAAGTATTTGACTTGTCCTGGGGATTGGGGAAAAGGTCCTAACAGATCCATCCCCCATTTTGCAAAGGGCCATGGAGAAGTTATACTGATTAGCTCCTCGAGAGGAGCCACGTGGAAATTTGCGTGCATCTGACATGGTTGGCACTTTTTCACAAATTCTGTGGCATCCTTCTACAAAGTCGGCCAATAGAACCCAGCTCGGATTACTTTTCTTGCTAGCGACCTGGCTCCGAGGTGGTTTCCGCAGATTCCATTTTGAACCTCTTCTAGTACTTCATTTGTCCTTGAGGTCGGTACGCACTTTAGCAATGGTGTTGATATTCCTCTTTTATAGAGGGTATTTTTCACCAAAGTGTAGTATTGTGCTTCCCTCTGGATTTTCTTGGCCTCTTTTTCCTCTTTGGGGAGGATGTCGAATTTTAGGTATTCGATCAAGGGGTTCATCCATCCAAGGTTTAACCCGGTTACTTCAAGGACTTCCTGCTTGTCCTCTGTTTTCATCACAGATGGTTCTTGGAGAGTTTCCTGGATCAAGCTTCTATTATTCCCCCTGGTTTGGTACTGGCTAACTTGGAGAGGGCATCTGCTCTGCTATTCAGGTCCCGAGTTATGTGTCTGATCTCGGTTTCTGTAAAGCGCCCGAGATGCTCCAGAGTTTTTTCCAAGTATCTTTTTATGTTCGGGTCTTTAGCCTGATACTTTCCATTTATTTGGGAGGTCACTACTTGGGAATCGCTAAATATCAGCACCTGGGTTGCACCGACCTCTTTTGCCAGTTTTAATCCTGCAATCAGGGCTTCATATTCTGCCTGATTGTTGGAAGCTGGAAATTCAAATTTGAGGGAGACTTCTATCTGTGTTCCCCCTTCATTGGCTAGTATTATGCCTGCACCGCTTCCTGTTTTGTTTGAGGATCCATCTACGTATAGTTCCCATTTAGTCGGCTTTTCCTCTTGATCTCCTGCATATTCCGCTATAAAGTCGGTGAGGCATTGGGCTTTTACCGCTGTCCGAGTTTTGTACTTTAAGTCGAACTCAGAGAGCTCTATCGCCCACTGAACCATTCTCCCTGCAACATCCATCTTTTGGAGGATTTGCTTCATGGGTTGGTTCGTTCGGATTCTTATTGTGTGGGCTTGGAAGTAGGGTCGTAACCTCCGCGAGGCTATTACTAAGGAGTACGCAAACTTCTCTAGCTTGTGGTACCTTAGTTCGGAACCCTGTAGAACTTTGCTGGTGAAGTATACTGGATGCTGTCCAACCTCATCCTCTCGTATTAGGGCCGATGCGACAGCTTTGTCCGCTACAGACAAATATAGGACAAGCTCTTCACCCACTAGAGGTCGGGTGAGGATTGGAGGTTGGCTCAAGAACTTTTTGAACTCTTGGAACGCTTCTTCACATTCTGGAGTCCACTCGAACTGGCATCCTTTTCTCAGCAGAGAGAACAGTGGAAGGGACCTTAATGCTGACCCTGCCAAGAACCTGGAAAGGGCTGCGAGTCGGCCATTTAGTTGTTGGACTTCTCTTAAGCAAGTCGGGCTTTTCATTTCTAGGATAGCTTTGCACTTGTCAGGATTTGCCTCGATCCCTCTTTGGGTTAGCATAAATCCTAGGAATTTTCCAGCCTCCATCGCGAAGGTGCATTTTGCGGGATTTAGTCTCATCCCATGCGCCCTTATGGTGTTGAAAACTTGCGTGAGGTCCGTAAAAAGGTCGGCCTCTTCCTGGGTTTTTACCAACATGTCGTCTACATAGACCTCCATTAAGTGCCCGAGGTGGGGAGCGAACACCTTGTTCATCAGCCTTTGGTACGTGGCCCCTGCATTTTTTAATCCAAAAGGCATGACCACATAACAATAATTTGCTCTAGGTGTGATGAACGATATCTTTTCCTGGTCTGGCTTGTACATTGGGATCTGGTTATATCCTGAGTAGGCATCCATAAACGACAAGTATTGATATCCTGAGCTGGAGTCCACTAGAGTATCAATGCTTGGGAGTGGATATGGGTCCTTGGGACATGCCTTATTCAGGTCGGTGTAGTCGACGCACATCCTCCACTTGCCGTTTTGTTTCTTGACTAGCACTACATTTGCTAGCCATGTTGGATACTTAACTTCTCTGATGAAGCCGGCCTCTAGGAGTGCTTGTACCTGCTCTTCCACCGCTTGAGCTCGTTCTGGGCCGAGCTTACGCCTTCGCTGCTGTACAGGTCGAGACCCTGGGTGGACAGAGAGCATGTGGGACATGAGCTCGGGGTCTATCCCTGGCATGTCAGAAGCTTTCCAAGCAAAGAGGTCAGAATTTTCTTTTAGGAGTTTTATCAACTTTTGTTTTATGCTTTCCTCCAGGTTGGCTCCTATGTTGGTATTTTTTCCTTCCTCTTCACCGACCTGTATTTCTTCAGTTTTTCCTCCTGGTTGTGGGCGCAGCTCTTCTTTGGTTCTTGTGCCACCGAGCTCTATGGTGTGAACTTCCTTGCCTTTCCCTCTCAGGTTCAGGCTTTCATTGTAGCATTTTCTTGCCAGCTTCTGATCTCCTCGCACCGTTGCTATCCCCGCAAATGTCGGGAATTTCATGCAAAGGTGAGGGATAAACACCACCGCTCTGAGTCGATTTAGGGTAGCTCTGCCAATCAAGGCATTATATGCTGACCCCACGTCGAGGACTATGAAGTCTATGCTCAGAGTTTTGGACTTTTCCCCCTTTCTGAAGGTCGTGTGGAGGGGTAGAAATCCCAGTGGTTTTATTGGCATGTCGCCTAATCCATATAAGGTGTCGGGTTAGGCTCTTAACTCCTTTTCATCTAGCACTAGCTTGTCGAACGTGGGCTTGAAAAGGATATCTGCCGAACTCCCTTGGTCTACTAGAGTTCTGTGGAGGTGGGCGTTGGCTAGGATCATGGTTATCACCACTGGATCATCATGTCCAGGGATTATTCCTTGCCCATCCTCCTTTGTGAATGAGATTGTGGGGAGGTCGGGTGATTCACTCCCGACCTGGTAAACTCGCTTGAGGTGTCTCTTGCGAGAGGACTTGGTGAGTCCTCCACCCGCGAATCCTCCCGAGATCATATGTATATGTCTCTCGGGAGTTTGTGGTGGTGGGTCTCTCCTGTCCTCATCCTCTCGCTTTCTCTTCTCGTGATTGTCCGACCTTTCCATGAGATATCTATCAAGCCGACCTTCTCTGGCCAGCTTTTCTATCACATTTTTAAGGTCGTAGCAATCATTTGTTGAATGACCATAGATCTTATGGTACTCACAGTAATCGCCGCGACTTCCCCCCTTTTTATTCTTAATGGGCCTGGGAGGTGGCAGCCTTTCAATGTTGCAGATCTCTCTGTAGAGATCCATCATGGAGTCCTTTAGAGGAGTATAAGAGTGATATTTCATTGGCCTGTCGAGACTGAGTTCTTCTTTCTTCTTGGGCTCTCTTTCCTTCTCTTTTGCAGAGTGGGAATGCCCAGATCGCCAACTCGGCTCTCGTAGTTTGGTATTTTCCTCCATGTTGATGTACTTTTCTGCTCTTTCCTGTACATCGCTCAGGGAGGTGGGGTGCCTTTTTGATATGGACTGTGAGAAGGGACCTTCTCTAAGTCCATTCACTAACCCCATGATGACAGCTTCGGTGGGCAGGTCCTGAATCTCTAAACATGCTTTATTGAACCTTTCCATATAGTCCCGCAAAGGTTCTCCGACCTCCTGCTTTATTCCCAGGAGGCTCGGCGCATGTTTTACTTTATCCTTTTGGATGGAGAACCTCATCAAGAATTTTCTCGAGAGGTCTTCAAAGCTGGTGACCGACCTCGGTGGGAGGCTGTCGAACCACTTCATCGCCGCTTTTGACAAGGTAGTCGGAAAGGCTTTGCAGCGAGTTGCATCAGAAGCATCAGCCAGATACATCCGACTTTTGAAATTACTTAAGTGATGCTTCGGATCAGTGGTTCCGTCATAGAGGTTCATATAAGGGCTTTTGAAGTTTCTTGGAACTTTTGCCCTCATGATGTCCTCACTAAACGGATCTTCTCCTCCCAGGGGCGACTCTTCTCGGTCGTCACGGGAGTTCCGACTTTTCAGAGAAGATTCTAGTCTTAAGAGTTTTTCCTCTAACTCTTTTCGTCGCTCTATCTCTTCCCTGAGATTTCGCTCCGCCTCTCATTGTCGTTCTAACTCCTGTTCCAACTGTTCCAAACGACCTTGGTGGCCATGGACCAACCCCATTAGCTCGGTTGCATGGGGTGGCCCTTCCTTTCCTGACTCTCGTCCGTCCGAGGAGTTTACCTTTGGATTTTTAAACCTAAAGGTGCCTTCTCGATGTTGATCGCTAGCCTCCTGGTGAGGAGTTGGGTTCGCATCGTTGTTTCCGGTGTCCAGGTTTTCCTATTCGGAATCGGACGCCGTATGACCATCTTCCGATGATTTGTCCTCCATTACTGGTTGATCTCTCGGGTCCCCGGCAACGGCGCCAATGTTACGATGGGTAACCGGAGATTATTGGGCTGGACTCGCTGGGTTGGCCCAATCGTCTATGGAAGGAAGCTTTCGAGCGGATTCACGTCTTCAGGGCCTCCGTCCGCCTTGTGAATACGAGTGAAGGGGGTGGTACCTGCAAAGACACTCCGATGCCTAAGTCAGCAAGGGTGTGAGCAGGTCTAGAGAGTATTAGGACTTAGAGATACCTGAGGGGGTGTCAGTGTATTTATAGTGGTGAGCCAATAACCACCACTGAAGTAGTTCCACCTTTTAAGGTGGATAACCGTCCCTTTATCTTAGGGAAGTTGGGATATGGCTCCTGGAAGTGGGTTGAGAGATCTTAGGGGCAGTTACTCATTTGAGTGAGTGTTTATCTGCCAGCTAATCTTCGTCCTCGACTTCTTTAGAGCAAGTCGTAGTGAAAACTGACTTCTTTAGGGGAAGGTCGGTGTGGGGTGAGGCTCAATCCTTTGGACTGGGTCTTTTCGTTTGGACCTGGGCCTTAGTGTTGGGGTAGGGTATGAACACTATATATCTAAATAAAATATTTAAATTATTTATTTTAAAAAAATTCTCCCATTGTGCTCTGTTCATGCCTTTCGTGCATTCTTGTCCATTTTGTTTTTGCTGCACTAACCTTTGTCTTCGTTTGTGCCTTTGTAGACCAATGCGATCCTTAAACATTATATATTAGTACCATGTTATAGCCGCTATAGCCGCTATATATTATTAATTTATTATTATGGTAGTTATATAATTTGATAATATTTAAAACGTGTTGTTAAAATTAAAAGATTATTTTTTCAATATTTAAAAATTAAAATTAAAAAGTGTTGCAAAAATATAAGCAAATGTATCATTAATTTTAGCAAAATTTTATAGCCACATAAACTCAAGTTATATATTATATAAAGTGAACAATAGTAGTATATAAAATTAATTCCTTCAAACCTTAGAGACCAATTAATTATTATATTTAGAAAAATTTGTTTTACGTTATTGGAGATTGAAACTGAAAATTTTGTATATGGTTTTGAAATAGGTGAATTTCTTTAAAATGGGTTATTCGGATTAATTTTAGAAATATGAGTCTAAATATTTTGCAAATTGTAAAAGATAAGGTGAAGATTCGCATGCAGTTGTCTTAATGTAAAGTTGATAATTGAGAACTATTAAATAATTTGATGTTTGACTAAATTATTACCTAACGATTCTCAGTTATCAATTTTATATAAAGACAATTGTATGTGAAATTTTCACCAAAAAACATCAAATTTAGTCTCTCTTATAATTTATAAAAAAACATCCTCTTTAATTTATTTTAAATTTTTTGTGTTAACTAATATTAATTTTATCTATTTTTTTAAATATAAAAAATATCTTTTAGTGAAATTTTATTTTTTTTATTAAATTTTGTTTATTAAAATACTTTTTAACAAATTATTTTTTATTGATTAAATTATATTTCTATTAATTTTTTTTAAAAATTTTTAATGATTAAATTATTTTTTTAAAAAACACAAATGACACTCCCCCTTCTTATCTTTGGAGGATTTATGCTTCTCTTTCTTTAGATGGCATTTTTTTTGAATTTTCCTAAAATTTTTAAAAAAATATTTTGGTATAAATATAATTTAATCATCAATAAAAAAATAATTTATTAAAAAATATTTTAAAAAATAAAATTTAATCACAAAAAATAAAATTTTATTAAAAAATATTTTTGTAAAAAATAATTTTTTTTAAAAAAATAAATAAAATTAATATTAATTAATAAAAAATTTAAATTAAATTAAAAATAATATTTTTTAAAAATTATAAAAAATAAAATATATATTTTATAAATAAAAAAATATTATTTTAGTATCTCTTAAATGAAGGGAGTAAAATTTTTTCATTATATAATTAATTAATTATAGACTACGTTGTCTTTTTATGAAGGTGGAATAATTTTTGGGGTTGACTCATTAATGACTTTGTAATTGCAAGGAAGCAGCGAATTAGGTATGACCATTGAAAAGCCGCCATGTACGTATGTTGTAACACACGACTTCACATTTCAGTTCTTTGAACAGTCACCGTTACATTTATTTATTTTTTTGAATTTGTCTCTATTTTGACTAAATGTCTTTAAAATTTCACGTCAAAATTAATGTTCATTTTTAAAGCCAAAATGTATATATAAACTAATTAGAGATTAATATTACATATATCTATTAAAACAAAAAATATTATAAAAATTTATTAAGTAAATTATTTTATGTAATTCGAATGAGAGATATTTGAAATATAAAATTTAATTCTAATTTAAAGTAGTGTAATTCGAATTACTAAAAAAATTATAAATCAAAGGGGACAATTCGAATGATGTATGGACAAAATGTACTACTAATTCAAATGAAGCTGAATCGAACTATGCATGCACGTGAATATCTCTATTAGTCGAAAAATATTTTCGACTAGGATGAACCAATTCGAAGTATTAAAGAGATAATTGGGATGGAGGCAGATATCGAAGAAGCCCACGTGCAAGCGTTAGTAGGGATCGGAGTTACTTGTCACAGACTTGATTTTGGACACTTCATTAATTCGAGCAGGCCTAATCGACAGGCATTCGAATGTGAAATCGAATAGTTGCTTGAATATTGGATCAAACGGTTACATAGGTGGAGAAGTTGAAAGCTTTTACCACGTGAGGAATTGATGGGTAGCAGTTTATTAGTAAAAGAGCGGGAGCGGTTACTAGGGAGTGCGCATACAAGACAACACTGTGTAATTAATAATCGGTTACAGACTATAAATATTAGAAAGTTTTAGGGAATAAAGGTTAGAACTTTGCTTTAGAAATTACTCACGCACACTCACATCCCCAGAGACTTTTTGAATCTGCTTCGAGTTAATTATCTGTAGGGTTCCTTTCATGTCTTTATCTTTTCAGTTTAACTTTCTGTAAACTTTACTTTTCAAGCAAATTTATGTTTCAAGTAATGATTTAACTTTTGAATGCAATTTACATTCCAGTACCTTTGATTTTCATGCCAAAAGCCCTTTGACCCAATCAAAGGCACCTTTATTGTTTTCTTTAAGTTTCAACGCAACCTTTCCGAATTTATTGTCTTTAACTTCTTTTATCCTTTTACAAATTTTTATTTACTTGTTATTTCAATACCTGTCTAATCGAAGACACTTTGATGCACTTATAGAAAACTGGTACCTGCAAAAGAGGAGTTGGTTTCGCTCCCAAACCATTAGAATCGAACCACCATCGATTTGCTAAAAATCGACAAAACAAATTGGCACGCCTGGTGGGACAGTTTTAAATTGAAGCGTGTCAAATAGTTTTTGGTGTCATTTGGTGTATTCGATTGAGAAGTGGAAAGATCATTCACATGACTGATGAATTGTCGAATGTGAATGGTGGTTCATCCACCAATGATAGCATACCAGTAACTGTGCAATCGGTGGACGTGATTTCACGTTCGGAAGGTGTAATTGGAAGTGAAAGTATAGCGGTTACTACCAAGCAAACTGAAAGTGTTGGATGTAACATTCGTCCACGTGGTACTTTACCACCGACCCAGCCTCCATTAACCACTGGATGGCCTCCTTATGGTCTTCCTCCTGGTTCTGTTCCACCAGTGGGTAGTTTCGTTCCTCCTGTTCGATTTGGGACTGTAAATGGAGGGAATAATTTTCAAAACCCACAACAACATTCCGAGTATTCTCGTTATTATAATCTGGGCTCTACTTCGAATGCTGCTAATTCTATGGCAGTGTATCGACAACAAGTAGAGGAGAGTCATCATGACTTAGTTAACCTGTTGACTCAACAAATGACCACAATTCTAAATCCTATGATGGCTGATCACGAATCGAAATTTGAACGCCTTGCTAGACAAGTCGAACGAATTGCTCGAATCGTAGATTACAAGGAAGGTGAAAGGCATGATGTCAGGGGAAACAATGAAGGATTTGAAAATGTGTTTCAAAATGAAAACAATGTTTTAAATATAGAAAATTCTCATATAGTTCCCTGTGGTCAAGATGCAGATGAGGTTCTAGCCAGATTACGCGCTAATCATGGTGGTGAACGTTATCAAGTCACAAGAATTGTGGAAGAAATGCTTAATCGGGTTGGTTTAAATGTTGGTTTTATGAATTGACCTCATTTATTTCTGCTTTCCCTCAAGTTGTTCAAATGGCTGAAGTGCCAAGAGGGGTGAAAAATCCAAAGATAATCACAAAATTTGCAGGAGAAGTTGGAGAATCAACCACTGAACATGTTGCTCGATATTTGCTTGAGATTAGAAATTTAGCCAATGATGAGAATTTGAAAATGAAGTTTTTTCCTTCTTTCTTAACGAAGAATACGTTTACTTGGTTTTCGAATCTCAAACCAAATTCGATAACAACATGGAATCAGTTGAAAACTGCTTTTCACGCTCAATTTTATCGAGGGGAATTGAATGTAGCAGTTATTGATCTAGTTGCTTTGAAATGTGAAGATGGTATGTTTCATTACCATTGATGATTATATGATATGTTTCAAAAATGCCAGAAGCATATGCTATGTTTCATTACCTGAGAGTGAAGTGGTGAAAATAGCAATTATAGGACTAGGATTTTATATGCGCCGAAAGTTGCTTAATGTGCATATCCCTGATTTAGCCCATCTAGCTGAAAAGGTCCGTCAGACCGAACTCATGAAAAAAGAAAAGGAAAAACATAAGAGTGAGCAAAATCAAAGAGTAAACCTTTTACTCGAAAAGAGAAAGTTGCTTATATGACTATGGAGTCCTCAGAGGAGGAACTCGATTTCGAAACAGAGATCGATTTGGCCGAACTTGAAAAGGGCCCTCCATATGTTTGCTCGTTACTTAAAAAAGCTTCCTAGTAATGAAAAGTCGAATGAATCAAAACTGAAAGGTGGAAAAAAGTATAGTTTTGATATTTCAAAATCTGATCAAATTTTCAATGTGTTGCTTAAAGATAAACAATTAATTTTGCCTGAGGGTAGAACTTTACTTTCGATGAAAGATTTAAAAGGGAGACCTTATTGAAAATTTCACCAAGCAACTAGTAATTCGACTAACAGTTGTGTTTGTTTCAGGGACTTAATTCAGGAAGCTATAATGGAGGGACATTTGAAGTTTGATGACGAAAAGAGGGAAATGAAAGTGGATGTTGATCCTTTTGATACGGATGCTAGTTTCGTTGAACCATATTTCAGAGTGAATATGGTTGGTATGTCTTATGACTTTGATGTGGCTTTGGATGATTTCGAGTCACAAGTTCGATCTGTATATCCTCGAGAAGGAGATGACTTGCTCGATTTCTTGGTACAGCAAAAGATTAAAGATCGTGACGTATCTCTATGTCTACGGTGTAATGCTATATTTGATGCTGAAGCTATAGCCATTTTCAGAAAGAAAGAATGAAGAAAGAATTAGCTCATAGAGAGGAACAAGCGCGTCAGAGGCAGCCAATTCGACGTATAGAGGTTCAAAGCTCTAAGACCCCTCAACAAAATGTGGTTGCACCTTTAAGACGGTCTCAGGCTATAGGTGTACTATAGATTCGGAATTGTCGGGAATTCCAGAATCGAGATGCTCTGTATCGACGGAACCCTCAGTGGGGATATTGAGGACCTCCTCAAAATCAGTATCCTTATTTCCATGGTAGAGCTAGAGGATACCCAAGGGGTAAGGGTAGAAGAAATCTCAATCAAAATAAAAAACCTCAAGCAGACATAAGCAAGGAGGCAACGCCTTCTGTTCATTCCCGAATTGTCTTTCCTTCTGATGGAGAGACGTGCCCGAAGGGGATTCCATTCCTGCAAAGATGGAGAAAGGCAAGGCAATAGCTCATTCCTCGGGGGTCGACAAAGGCAAGGAAGTTAATTTGGATGAAGAGTACTTCGAGGAAGGGGATGATGAAATGGTTAGAACAGTTTCAATTATTCCAACTGAGTATCTGGGGGAATATGAAGGTGACCCAGAGGAAGACTATGACATGGAAGCCGAAGAAGCTTTCTCCTTCATCCGATATGAGGATGAATGGTGCACGAAATTGTGATCTCTGAAACGGCGCCAAAAACTTGGTACGCACAATCGCAATTTCAACTCTTTTCACAACTCCGCACAACTAACCAGCAAGTGCACTGGGTCGTCCAAGTAATAAACCTTACGTGAGTAAGGGTCGATCCTACGAAGATTGTCGGCTTGAAGCAAGCTATGGTCATCCTTGTAAATCTCAGTCAGGCAGATTCAAATGGTTATGAGGTTTTGATAATTAAAATATAAATAAAATATAAAACAAGATAGAGATACTTATGTACTTCATTGGTGGGAATTTCATATAAGCGTCTGGAGATGCTTTGTTGCTTTTGAACTTCTGCTTTCCTATTG
Source organism: Arachis hypogaea (assembly GCF_003086295.3). Taxonomy (NCBI): domain Eukaryota; kingdom Viridiplantae; phylum Streptophyta; class Magnoliopsida; order Fabales; family Fabaceae; genus Arachis; species Arachis hypogaea. Next base: position 22,638,845 of record NC_092050.1, read on the forward strand.
CCTCCTTCCAACCATGCGTTACCTCCTTCTATGGCAAGCTGTATGATCCTCTCGGATGAAAACAAATCCATATGCGCTGTCACCGCACGGCTAATCATTTGTCGGTTCCCGCTAGTGTCGGAATAGGACCATTGTCCTTTTGCACACTATCACTTGTGCCCCACATTCGCAGGTTTGAAGCTCGTCACAATCATCCCTTCCCAGATCCTACTCGGAATACCACAGACAAGGTTTATACTTTTCGGATTCCATAAATGGCTGCCAATAATTCTAGCCTATACCACGAAGGTTCTAATATTAGATTAGAAACCCAAGAGAATATACTCCAGCTGTCGTCCAATGACTACGTTGAACATCATGTAGATCGCTTTGTGGTTGTCAGGCACGCGACCTTGGCTAAGCGAGTAACGAAGATTGGGTGATTGTCACGGGTCACCCCTTCATTCTGACTTAACTGAATTAAGTACGAGAGTATATCTTGGAGAAGAAGTAGGCGTGAATTGAATAGAAAAACAGTAGTAATTGCATTAATTCATGAAGAACAGTAGAGCTCCACACCTTAATCTATGGGTGTAGAAACTCCACCGTAGAAAATACATAAGTGAAAAAGGTCTAGGCATGGCCGTGAGGCCAGCCTCCAAACGTGTACAATGATAAAGTCTAAGGACTAAACGTCCTCTTTCTAATCTAAAAAAACTCTAAAAGTAGTTTTTATACTAAACTAGTAACTAGGGTTTACAGAAAATGAGTAACTAAGTGCAGATAGTGCAGAAATCCACTTTCGGGGCCCACTTGGTGTGTGCTTGGGCTGAGCATTGAAGCTTTTTCGTGCTTAGGGTGTTTCTGGAGTTAAACGCCAGATTTGGTGCCAGTTTGGGCCTTTAACTCCAATTCTAGTGCCAGTTTGGCCGTTTTACGCCAAGATGTTTTAGGCTGACTTTGAACGCCAGTTTGAGCCATCAAATCTCGAACAAAGTATAGACTATTATATATTTCTGAAAAGCCCAGGATGTCTACTTTCGAACGCAATTGAGAGCGCGCCAATTGGGCTTTTGTAGCTCCAGAAAATTTACTTCGAGTGCAGGGAGGTCAGAATCCAACAACATCTGCAGTCCTTTTTCAGCCTCTGAATAAGATTTTTGCTCAGGTCCCTCAATTTCAGCCAGAAAATACCTGAAATCACAGAAAAATATACAAACTCATAGTAAAGTCCAAAAATATGATTTTTGAATAAAAACTAATAAAAATATAATAAAAAGTAACTAAAACATACTAAAAACTATGTAAAAACAATGCCAAAAAGGGTATAAATTATCCGCTCATCACAACACCAAACTTAAATTGTTGCTTGTCCCCAAGCAACTAAAAATAAAATAGGATAAAAAGAAGAGAATATACAATGAATTCCAAACTTATCAATGAACTTAATTCCAATTAGATGAGCGGGACTTGTAGCCTTTTTGCTTCTGAACAGTTTTGGCATCTCACTTTATCCTTTGAAGTTCAGAATGATTGGCTTCCATAGGAACTTAGAATTCAGATAGTGTTATTGATTCTATTAGTTCAGTATGTTGATTCTTGAACACAGCTACTTTATGAGTCTTGGCTGTGACCCTAAGTATTTTGTTTTTCAGTATTACCACCGGATACATAAATGCCACAGACACATAACTGGGTGAACCTTTTCAGATTGTGACTCAGCTTTGCTAAAGTCTCCAGTTAGAGGTGTCCAGAGCTCTTAAGCACACTCTTTTTGCTTTGGACCACGACTTTAACTGCTCAGTCTCAAGCTTTTCACTTGACACCTTCACGCCACAAGCACATGGTTAAGGACAGTTTGGTTTAGCCGCTTAGACCAGGATTTTATTCCTGTGGGCACTCCTATCCATTAATGCTCAAAGCCTTGGATCCTTTTTACCCTTGCCTTTTGGTTTAAAGGGCTATTGGCTTTTTCTGCTAGCTTTTTCTCTTTCTTTCTTTTTTTTCGCCATATTTTTTTCGCAAGCTTTGTCTATTCACTTATTTTTCTTGCTTCAAGAATCAATTTTATGATTTTTCAGATTATCAAATAACATTTCTCCTTTTTCATTATTCTTTCAAGAGCCAACAAATTTAACATTCATAAACAACAATATAAAAAATATGCACTGTTCAAGCATTCATTCAGAAAGCAAAAGGTATTGCCACCACATCAAAATAATTAAACTAATTTCAAGATAGAATTCGAAACCATGTACTTCTTGTTCTTTTGTAATTAAAAACATTTTTCATTTAAGAAAGGTGAAGGATTCATAGGACATTCATAGCTTTAAGACATAGATACTAGACACTAATGATAATGTAATAAAGACAAAAATATAAATAAAACATAGGGCATAGGAAACGAAAAACAGAAAATAAATAACAAGGAAATTAAAGAACGGGTCCACCTTAGTGATGGCAGCTAGTTCTTCCTCTTGAAGATCTTATGGAGTGCTTTAGCTCCTCTATGTCTCTTCCTTGCCTTTGTTGCTCCTCCCTCATGGCTCTTTGGTCTTCTCTAATTTCATGGAGGAGGATGGAATACTCTTGGTGCTCCACCCTTAGTTGTCCCATGTTGGAACTCAATTCTCCTAGGGAGGTGTTGATTTGCTCCCAATAGTTTTGTGGAGGAAAATGCATCCCCTGAGGCATCTCAGGGATTTCTAGATGAAGAACTTCCTCATGCTCTTGTTGAGGTCCATGAGTGGGCTCTCTTGTTTGCTCCATCTTCTTCTTAGTGATGGGCTTGTCTCCTTCAATGAGGATGTCTTCCTCTATGACAATTCCAACTGAATTGCATAGGTGACAAATGAGATGAGGGAAGGCTAACCTTGCCAAAGTGGATGGCTTGTCCGCCACCTTGTAGAGTTCTAGGGATATAATCTCATGAACTTCTACTTCCTCTCCATTCATGATACTATGGATCATGATAGCCTGGTCTATTGTAACTTCAGACCGGTTGCTAGTAGGAATGATAGAGCGTTGGATAAACTCCAACCATCCCCTAGCCACGGGCTTGAGGTCAAGCCTTCTTAGTTGAACCGGCTTGCCTCTTGAGTCTCTCTTCCATTGAGCACCTTCCACACAAATGTCCCTAAGGACTTGGTCCAACCTTTGATCAAAGTTGACCCTTCTAGTGAAAGGGTGAGGATCTCCTTGCATCATTGGCAAGTTAAATGCCAACCTCACATTTTCCGGACTAAAATCCAAGTAACTCTCCCGAACCATTGTGAGCCAATTCTTTAGATTTGGGTTCACACTTTGGTCATGGTTCTTAGTGATCCATGCATTAGCATAGAACTCTTGAACCATTAAGATCCCGACTTGTTGAATAGGGTTGGTGAGGATTTTCCAACCTCTTCTTTGAACTTCATGTTGGATCTCCGGATATTCACTCTTTTTGAGCTTGAAGGAGACCTCGGGGATCACCTTTTTCTTGGCCACAACTTCATAGAAGTGGTCTTGATGGACCTTTGAGATGAATCTCTCCATCTCCCACGACTCGGAGGTGGAAGCAATTGTCTTCCCTTTCCTCTTTCTAGAGGTTTCTCCAGCCTTAGGTGCCATTAGTGGTTATGGAAAAACAAAAAGCTTTAGCTTTTCCCACACCAAACTTAGAAGATTTGCTCATCCGCGAGCAAAAGAAGAAAGAAAGGAGTAGAAGAAGAAGAAATGGAGGAGATGGAGTAGTGGTTTGGGTTCGGCCAAGGGGGTAGTAGTGTGTATGTTGTGTGAACATGAAGGTGGTAAGGAGGGGGTATTTATAGGGTAAGGGAGAGAGGGTATTCGGCCATGTGTGGGTGGGTTTGGGAGGAAAATGGTTTGAATTTGAATGGTGAGGTAGGTGGGGTTTAATGATGGATGGATGTGAGTGGTGAAGAGGATATGAGGAAGAGGGTAGGATTTGATAGGTGAAGGGTATTTGGGGAAGAGTTTTTGATGGAATTGGCCAATGGTGTTTGGGGAAGAGTGTTATGGAAAGGTGTGAAGAGGAGAGAAGGAGAGGTGGGGTAGGTGGGGATCCTGTGGGGTCCACAGATCTTGAGGTGTCAAGAAATTTGAGTCCCTACACCATTCTGGCGTTCAAACGCCCATTCTGTGCCAATTCTGGCGTTAAATGCCACTCTGCTGCCCATTTCTGGCGTTAAACGCCAGCCAGATGCCCATTTCTGGCGTTTAACGCCATCCAAATGCCAGACAGCCTTTTTTGGTGTTAAACACCCAGAGTGCTGCCCATTCTGGCGTTTAACACCCAGAATGCTGCCAGGCTGGGCGTTAAACACCCATTCTGCTATCCTTACAGGCGTTTAAACGCCAGTAAGCCTGTCCTCCAGGGTGTGCTATTTTTCATGCTATTTTTCATTTTGTTTTTGATTTTTCAATTGTTTTTGTGACTTCACATGAGCATCAACCTAAAGAAAACACAAAATAATAATGGAAAACAAATAAATATAATTAAATAACATTGGGTTGCCTCCCAATAAGCACTTCTTTAATGTCAATAGCTTGACAGTGAAGCTCTTAGAGAGCTTCACAGAGATTCAGAGATCAATGGTGGCCTCCCAACACTAAACTTGAGTGTGGGGGCTCTATTTGACTCTGTATTGAGAGAAACTTTTCATGCTTCCTCTCCATGGTTACATAAGAAGATCCTTGAGCCTTAAACACAAGGTAGTCCTCATTCAGTTACAGGACTAACTCTCCTCTATCCACATCAATCACAGCTCTTACTATGGCTAGGAAGGGTCTTCCAAGGATGATGGATTCATCTTCATCCTTCCCAGTGTCTAGGATTATGAAATCAGCAGGGATGTAATAGCCTTCAACCTTCACTAAGACATCCTCTACAAGTCCATAAGCCTGTTTTCTTGAATTGTCTGCCATTTCTAGTGAGATTCTTGTAGCTTGCTCCTCAAAGATCCCTAGTTTCTCCATTACAGAGAGTGGCATGAAGTTTATACTTGAACCAAGGTCACACAAAACCTTTTTAAAGGTCATGGTGCCTATGATGCAAGGTATTAAGAACTTTCTGGGATCCGGTTTCTTCTGAGGTAATTTTTGTTGAACCAAGGTATTTAGTTCACTGGTGAGCAATGGAGGTTCATCCTCCCAAGTCTCATTACCAAATAACTTGGCATTCAGCTTCATGATTGCTCCTAGATATTGAGCAACTTGCTCTTCAATAATATCTTCATCCTCTTCAGAGGAAGAATACTCATCAGAGCTCATGAATGGCAACAGTAAGTTCATTGGAATCCCTATGGTCTCTATATGAGCCTCAGATTCCTTTGATTCCTCAATAGGGAACTCTTTAGTGGCTAGTGGACGTCTATTGAGGTCTTCCTCATTGGAAATCAATGCCTTTTCTTCCTCTCCAAGTTTGGCCATGTTGGACGTGTAGATGGCCTTGCACTCTCTCTTTGGATTCTCTTCTGTATTGCTTGGGAGAGTACTAGGAGGGAGTTCAGTAACTTTCTTACTCGGCTGACCCACTTGTGCCTCCAAATTTCTAATGGAGGACCTTGCTTCAGTCATGAAGCTGAGAGTGGTCTTAGATAGATCAGAGACTACAGTTGCTAAGTCAGAGTGACTCTGCTTAGAATTCTCTGTCTGTTGCTGAGATGATGATGGAAAAGGTTTGTTATTGCTAAACCGTGCTCTCCCACCATTATTATTATTAAAGCTTTGGTTAGACTTCTGTTGATCCTTCCATGAGAGATTTGGATGATTCCTCCATGAAGGATTATAGGTGTTTCCATAGGATTCTCCCATATAATTCACCTCTTCCATTGCAGGATTCTCAGGGTCATAGGCTTCTTCTTCAGAGGAAGCTTCCTTAGTACTGCCTGTTGCAGCTTGCATTCCAGACAGACTCTGAGAAATCATATTGACTTACTGAGTCAATATTTTGTTCTGAGCCAATATGGCATTCAAAGTATCAATCTCAAGAACTCCTTTCTTCTGAGTTGTCCCATTATTCACAGGATTCCTTTCAGAAGTGTACATGAACTGGTTATTTGCAATCATTTCAATGAGTTCTTGGGCTTCTGCAGGCATCTTCTTCAGATAAAGAGATCCTCCAGCAGAGTGGTCCAATGACATCTTGGATAATTCAGACAGACCATCATAGAATATATATATGATGCTCCATTCTGAAAACATGTCAGAATGACACCTTCTGATCAATTGCTTGTATCTTTTCCAAGCTTCATAGAGGGATTCACCTTCCTTCTGTCTGAAAGTTTGGACTTCCACTCTAAGCTTGCTCAACTTTAGAGGTGGAAAGAATTTGGCCAAGAAGGCATTGACCAACTTTTCCTAAGAGTACAGGCTATCTTTAGGTTGTGAGTCCAACCATGTCCTAGCTCTGTCTCTTACAGCAAAGGAAAAAAGCATAAGTCTGTAGACCTCAGGATTAACCCCATTGGTCTTAACAGTATCACAGATTTGCAAGAATTTAGCTAAGAACTGATGAGGATCTTCCAATGGAAGTCCATGAAACTTGCATTTCTGCTGCATTAGAGAAACTAATTGAGGCTTAAGCTCAAAGTTGTTTGCTCCAATTGCAGGAATTGAGATGCTCTTTCCACATAAGTCAGAAGAGGGTGCAATAAAGTCACCAAACATCTTCCTTGCATCTCCACCATTGTTATTGGGTTCGGCCATCTCTTCTTCTTTTTCGAAAAATTCTGTCAGGTCCTCTCCAGAGTGTTATGCTTTAGCTTCTCTTAGCTTCCTCTTTAGAGTCCTTTCAGGTTCCGGATCAGCTTCAACAAGAATGTTCTTATCCTTGCTCCTGTTCATATGAAAAAGAAGAGAACAGAAAAGAATAGGAATCCTCTATGTCACAGTATAGAGATTCCTTTATATGAGTAGAAGAATAGAAGAGTAGAATGAAGAAAAGAGAAGATGAAAAATTCGAACACAGAGAGGGAGAGAGGATTCGAATTATAAGAAGAAGAGAAGTGTTAGTAAATAAATAAATAAATAGAAAGAGATGAGAGAGAGAGAATTCGAATTTTAAATTAAAAAATAAAAGGAAAATATTTTTGTTTTTTATTTTAATTATTGGTTAGTATTCGAGATTTAAGAGAAGAGATAAAATAAAATTTGAAAACTAATTAAATTAATTAATTAAAAAGATTTTTGAAAAAGTGTTAGTGATTTTCAAAAATTGGAGAGAGAAAAGTAGTTAGGTGGTTTTGAAAAAGATATGATTGAAATAGAAAACTTTTAAAATCAAACAAAAAGTCAAGTAGTTAATTGAAAAATATTTGAAAATCAATTTTAAAAAGATAAGAAATTAGAAAAAGATTTGAAAAGGAAATTAAAAAGATTTGATTTTTGAAATTAAAGTTAATTACTTGACTAACAAGAAACTAAAAGATATGATTCTAGAATTTAAAGTTTGATCATTTCTTAATAGGCAAGTAACAACTTAAAAATTTTGAATCAAAATATTAATTGCTAGCATTAATTTCGAAAATTATGAAATAAAAATAAGAAAAAGATTTTGAAAATCAAATTTTAAAATTTTCGAAAATATTAAGAAGGAAATTGAAAAAGATTTGATTTTTGAAAAAAAATTTGAAAAGATAGAATTTTTAAATTGAAAATTTGACTTGACTAATAAGAAACAATTAAATTTTAAAACTTTATGACTAAATCAATTCAAATTTTCGAAATTTATAAGTGAAATAAGGGAAAGATATTTTTTTATTTTTGAATTTTTAATGAGGAGAGAGAAAAACAACTGAATGATGCAAAACATAAAAATTTAAGATCAAAACTAATAATGCATGCAAGAACACCTTGAATGTCAAGATGAACACCAAGAACACTTTGAAGATCATGATGAACATCAAGAACATATTTTTGAAGAATTTTTAAGAAAAGAAAAACATGCAAGACACCAAACTTAAAAATTTTTATTCTATAGATACTAATAATTCAAGAATGCATATGAAAAACAAGAAAAGACACAAAACAAGAAAATCACAAGATTAAACAAATACAATCATCAAGAACAACTTGAAGATCATGAAGAACAAAACTCAATGCATGGATTTTCAAAAATTTAAAGAAAAAAAATCAAAATATGCAATTGACACCAAACTTAAAATTTGACACTAGACTCAAACAAGAAACACAAAATTTTTGGTTTTTATGATTTTATTAATTTTTTTTGGATTTTTCGAAAATTATTTGGAAAAAGAAAAATAAGGATTTCAAAATTTTTTATAAGAATTTCAGGAATCATGCAATGTTAGTCTAAAGCTTCGGTCCAAAAATTTAGACATGGCCAATGGCCAGCCAAGCTTCAGCAGAACATTACATACAACAGCTAAATTGATGAGAAATCCAAAGAAGCTCTTCTAAAGATAAGTGAAACCTCGGTTCAAAATTTTAGACATGGCTTAACAGCCAGCCAGGATTCAACATATCTCATGAAACTCTAGAATTCATTCTTAAAAATTCAGAAGAACAAGATAAAATATAACATAAATACCTTTGATTCTTTAACGTGGTCGGTTCCTTCGTAAGTGATTTGGAGTTTATCCCAAATCTCTTTAGCGGTTTCACATGTAGAGATCTTCATATAATCATGCTCGTTGAGTGCACAATGAATGAAGTTGATGGCTTTATCATTCATTGCCACTTTCTTCCAATCATCGTCACTATATTCATTTTCTCCTTTCGGTACTTGCTTTAAGACGGAGACTTCTCCTTCTTTGGCGCTTGTTGTCTTTGTTGGAATGTGATTTCCATTCTCAATCACTTTCCAAATTCTCACATCTTGAGAACGGATCCAAATTCTCATCTTATTTTTCCAATAAGAGTAATTTGTTCCGCTAAAAAGAGGAGGTCTAGCGGTTGAGTTACCTTCACTAGTGTTGTTGTTGTTAAAGCTTGTGCTTGCCATGATCTTTTCCCTTAAACGGTTAAGTCTTTCAAAGGGTTAAGCTCTGATGCCACTTGTAGAACCTATGCACAATTACTCAAGAGGGGGGGTGAATTGAGTATTGCAACAACAATGAATCTTTTTGCGAAAGTTAAAGACAATATACAAAAGTGTTATTGTACTAGTATTTTTCCAAGAGCTTAACTCAATTGCTAAGCATTTATAAGGAGCTTTTACTTTCCAATAGACACCAACTCAAATAAATTGATCAAGCTTTTCACCAATCGGACTTAAGCTATTCCTTAAGTACTTACGAAGCTACTTTTCGATCACAATTTATTTGCTCAAAGGTAAAAGACAATAATATTGAAAAGATGAGTTTGGAGAGATGCAAACGCTATTTAGAGTGGTTCGGCACAATCCTTGTCCTACGTCCACTTTCTTTCTCAATCGCTATTGAGAAGTTCCACTATTGCCAAGCTTCAAGGTGCTCGCGCAAAACCTTTTACAATCTGAGTCCTTAGTTTCTAACACCTCACGGTATATGATCACCACTCGTATACTAACCCACTCCACTTAGAGATACCTTCTCTAAGATTTGCCTTGAGTACTTAGTATACTTCTTTGGTATCCTCACCGACTATAGTGTTTATAACTCTTGACTCAACCTTGGAGATCACACTTCAATTTACAAAGTGTTACAAGAAAACAATTCTCAAAGAATTGTTGAGATGAAGTGAGTACTCTCTAGAAGAGTGTATGATTACAAGTTTAGCACTATTGAACCAATTGATATTGCTCTCTCAAATTGTGTATTATAACACCTTAAAAATGTGTAGAATGAAAGAATATGAACAAGATAGTTTGCAAATACTCACGTGTATGAAATAAGGCTTCAATCCATCTATTTATAGACTTCCCAAACCTTAGAAACGTTGGGGAGTTAATGGGATGGAGCCGTTTTGTCAAAACTAGCCGTTTTTTATGTTTTTGAATCATTTGCATCGATGCATAACACTTTGCATCGATGCAAATGTGTCTTTGAAGCTGAAATTTGAATTTTCAGCTAGATTGCATCGATGCAAACATCTTTGCATCGATACAACAAGTCGTCGCATGCTTTGCATCGATGCAAGATGAGTGTGCATCGATGCAAACCTTAAAGAATGGCTTAAAATCACTTCAAAATACTTAGGATTGATCTCAAACTTGTTGGAGTCAATTCCTATGCCTTTGTACCTTTGAAAACAAGTTTTTAAACCATTTGGCTAGCATCGAATTGTAAGATGTGCATCAAAACATTTTGTGAGTGTGTGTTGAGAGATTTAGCAATTGGTTCTTAACAAGAAGTTACCTAAGTCCTAAGACACTATACTTGTCTTCAAATGTTGTGGACTTGAGTTTCTTGTTGTTGTTGTGTTGCTTTCAACTCTTCATTCCTCAATGTTGAATGTTGGTTGATCTTTCAACATGCTTGTTCATTCAAGTTGTTTGTTGGTTTGTCTTTCATGTCGTTTGTTGGTTTGTCATTCATCAAAACCTACGAATACAAACTTCGCATACAAGCAACATGATTTACAATTTCCCCCTTTTTGATAATGACAAACCAATTTTGAGGATATGCATTTATAAATGATTTTGAAAGCAACATTAATGCACTTTGTTTTATAGAAAGCTTTGGAGAAGACTTCACAAAAAAATTTTTGCAGGAGTTCCCCCTAAATATGTGCATTTGTTCCCTTAAAGGGCGTTTATCAAAGAAAACGATTTAGATATCAAAAGTTTTTGCTTAGCGGAAGTCTTTTTGAAATCATTGTTTCGCAAACTTATTTCTTCTTTTCAAATCCTCAAACTTCTTCTTTTTCAAAAGTTCAAAACTTCAAATATCCTCAAACTTTTCTTCCCCCTTTTGACATTATCAAAAAGAAAGGAGTTTGAAATGTGTCATAGAAGCATGCAAAAACAATGAAAAATTTTTTTAAGTTCAATATCTCTATTAATCTCAAGGATGAGATATTCCCCCTTTCAAAAAGAATTTGATTTCCTCTTTTTATATATAACAAGCATGCATAATTCCCCCTAAAGAAGTGAAATATATCAAGGCATGCACATTAACTTAAAATAGGGGTACCAAGCCTATTTTGAGTTATTCACCAAATAAGCATACAAGCATTAATCATTAAACAGAATTATGAAGGAAATATCAAAGTATTTAAACCATAATAGAAATCCTTAGCTTACTAGGAGTTAGTTTAACAATTCATATAATCAAATAAACTATTATAAACTTCAATTTGTTGATCCTCCATTGTTTATAATCTTCAAATTCTTCAATCTACCTCAAGATTAATCACTCATTCATCAACTCATAAACCTACAAAACAATGGCTAATTGGATATCTCCAATGCTTAAGTTAGTAAGAGATACAAAAATAGCAATATAAATACAATGAATTCAAACAAATCATATTAGATTAGAATCCAAGATACCAAGTTCATTTCGGATGTTAAAAAAACTTTCTTTACATAAAGGTTTAGTGAAGATGTCCGCTAGTTGTTTACTAGTTTCGACAAATTCAATAACCACATCACCCTTTTCAACATGGTCTCTTATGAAGTGATGTCTAATCTCAATATGCTTGGTTCTTGAATGTTGAACCGGATTCTTGGTTAAATTTATTTCACTAGTATTATCACATTTGATAGGAATGTGATCAAGCATGAGTCCATAGTCCACAAGTTGTTGTTTCATCCATAAAATTTGGGCGCAACAACTACCGGCGGCTACATACTCGGCTTCGGCGGTAGACAAGGCTACACTTACTTGTTTCTTACTATGCCATGAAACAAGAGAGTTTCCTAGCAAGTGACAAGTGCCGCTAGTGCTTTTCCTATCCAATTTGCAACCGGCAAAATCGGAATCGGAATAACCAATCAAATCACAAGTGGATCCTTTTGGATACCACAATCCAACATTTAATGTTCCTATGAGATACTTCATAATCCTTTTCACCGCACTTAAGTGAGATTCCTTAGGATTAGCTTGGTATCTCGCACACATGCATACACTAAACATGATATCTGGCCTACTTGCCGTTAGATAAAGTAATGATCCTATCATGCCTCTATACTTCTTTACATCTATGTTTTTACCTTGTTCATCTTTGTCAAGGTAGCAAGTAGTGCTCATTGGTGTGTCCATTGCCTTAGCATTGTCCATTCCAAATCTTTTGAGCAATTCCTTGCAATATTTGGTTTGGCTAACGAAAGTTCCTTCTTTTCCTTGTTTGATTTGAAGACCAAGGAAGAAGTTGAGTTCGCCCATCATGGACATTTCAAATTCACTTTGCATGAGGTTTGAGAAAAACTTGCAAAGTGATTCGTTAGTTGAACCAAATATTATGTCATCGACGTAAACTTGTACCAAAAGGATATTTTTGTTTTCAATCATGATAAATAAAGTTGTATCAACCTTCCCTCTTCTAAAACCCTTTTCTATTAAAAACTTGCTCAAACGTTCATACCAAGCTCTTGGAGCTTGTTTAAGACCATAAAGAGCTTTCTTGAGTTTAAAAACATGATTAGGATTTTCATAATCCTCAAAACCGGGAGGTTGTTCAACATATACTTCTTCTTGAATGAAACCATTAAGAAAGGCACTCTTAACATCCATTTGATAAAGTTTGAAGTTATAAGAGGATGCAAAAGCAAGTAACATCCTAATAGCTTCTAATCTAGCTACGGGAGCATAAGTTTCGTCATAATCAATGCCTTCCTCTTGATTATAACCTTTAGCTACCAATCTAGCTTTGTTTCTAACAATTGTACCATTTTCATCGAGTTTATTTCTAAAAACCCATTTTGTTCCTACAATTGTTTGATTACTTGGTTTAGGCACCAATTCCCAAACGTCATTTCGTTTGAATTGGTTAAGCTCCTCTTGCATTGCCATAGCCCAATGTTCATCATCAATTGCGGACTCAATGGTAGATGGTTCAATTTGAGAAACAAAAGCACTATATGCAAATAAATTTCTAAAAGTGGATCGAGTTGTTACCCCTTTCGAAACATCACCAATGACGTTGTCTAGAGGATGATCCTTTGAAGTACGCCAGTCCTTTGGAAGTGCATTTATTTGTGCTTGTGATGGTTCAATTTCTTCAACTTGAACACTATCCTTTGTTGAGCTTGTAGAGGCTTCAGTTAAATCTTTTTCTTTGTCTTCACCATTCAAATTTAGTGAATCAAAGTTTTCTACATTTTCATCAAAATCTTTTCTAGCACAACAACGGTTAGTTTCATCAAAAGCGACATGAATACTTTCTTCCATAGTCATGATGCGTTTATTATATACTCTAAAAGCTTTGCTAGTTAAAGAGTAGCCTAAGAAGATTCCTTCATCAGCCTTAGCATCAAATTTGCCTAAGTTATCTTTTCCATTATTTAGAATAAAGCATTTACAGCCAAAGACGTGAAGGTGGGAAATATTTGGCTTTCTTCCTTTGTACAATTCGTACGGTGTTTTCTTAAGAATAGGTCGAATGATAATCCTATTCATAACATAACACGCGGTACTAACCGCATCCGCCCAAAAGTACTTAGGAATATTAGCCTCATTGAGCATGGTTCTCGCCATTTCTTCTAAATGACGATTTTTCCTTTCAACCACACCATTTTGTTGTGGTGTTCTAGGAGAGGAAAAATTATGCTCAATGCCATTTTCTTCACAAAAAGTTTCAAAAAGATTGTTTTCAAATTCTCCACCATGATCACTTCTAATAGATGATATATGGAAATTCTTTTCATTTTGAATAACTTTGGCTAATCTTTTGAATGCTCGAAATGCATCACTCTTGTTTGCTAGGAACAAGGTCCATGTAAATCGAGAGTAATCATCAACAATAACTAAAGCATAGTAATTGCCACCAAAGCTCATAATCCTAGAAGGACCAAATAAATCCATGTGCAAAAGTTGTAATGGCCTTGTTGTTGAAACAATGTTTTTGGATTTAAAAGAGGCCTTTACTTGTTTTCCCTTTTGACATGCATCGTAAAGGACGTCTTTTTCAAAACGTAGCTTTGGTAAGCCAATTACTAACTCTTTAGAGACCAACTTGCCAAGATGGTCCATGTTAGCATGAGCTACTCTACGATGCCATAACCAAGTTTCATCATTTTTACTAACAAGGCATTTCACATCATTTGAGGAAACTTCATCTAGATTAATCATGTATACATTGTCAACACGGTGCCCAATTAGCACAATTTTATTAGTGTCTTGCCTTTTTATCAAACAACATTTTGAATTAAAGGTGACTAAGTTTCCTTTGTCACAAAGTTGGCTAACACTAATGAGATTATGTTTGAGACCTTTGACAAGTATAACATTATCTATGGAGGTAGAAGAATTTTTACCAACTTTTCCAACGCCGATTACTTTGCCGGTGTTGTTGTCTCCATAGATCACGTTTCCTCCGTTTGTAGGCTCTATTGCGGTGAACTTTGATTCATCGCCGGTCATGTGTTTGGAGCATCCACTATCAACATACCAATTTGTATCCTTAGCTCCAACACGTACCTTTTCTTCGCTTGCCATTAAGCAAAGATTTGCAACCTCGTCGTCATCGGAGTCGGATTCATCCTCGTTCTCCCATGATATGTATGCTTTCTCCTTCTTCTTAAATTTCTTGTTTTTGTCCTCCTTTTGAAGTTTTGAAAAATTGGGTTTAATGTGTCCAACTTCTCCACACTCATAGCATTTTGGTACCTTTGTTTTGCTCTTGAAGTTTTTCTTCATTGCAAACTTATTGAATCTTTTTAATAAGAGTGCAAATTCTTCATCTCCTTCTTCTTCATTATCATCACTCTCTTCTTGTAGTGATGTTGTTTTAAGGGCGAGACTTTTCTTCTTGCTTTCTTCACCTTTTTGTCTATTTAGCATAGTCATTTCATAGGTGAGAAGATTACCTCGTAGTTGATCAAATGTAAGTTGATCATAGAGCCTTCCTTCCACAATGGCGTTCACTTTGGAGTTCCATTTTGGTGTAAGGCTTGTAAGCACCTTGGTCACAATTTGTTTATCATTGTATTTTGTGCCAAGCATGCTTAGGTTGTTGAAGATCTTGGAGAGTCTTTCAAGAGCTTCTTCAATGCTCTCTTCATCTTTCATTTTAAAATTTTCCCATTCATGAACCAACATAAATACCTTTGATTCTTTAACGTGGTCGGTTCCTTCGTAAGTGATTTGGAGTTTATCCCAAATCTCTTTAGCGATTTCACATGTAGAGATCTTCATATAATCATGCTCGTTGAGTGCACAATGAATGAAGTTGATGGCTTTATCATTCATTGCCACTTTCTTCCAATCATCGTCACTATATTCATTTTTTCCTTTCGGTACTTGCTTTAAGACGGAGACTTCTCCTTCTTTGGCGCTTGTTGTCTTTGTTGGAATGTGATTTCCATTCTCAATCACTTTCCAAATTCTCACATCTTGAGAACGGATCCAAATTCTCATCTTATTTTTCCAATAAGAGTAATTTGTTCCGCTAAAAAGAGGAGGTCTAGCGGTTGAGTTACCTTCACTAGTGTTGTTGTTGTTAAAGCTTGTGCTTGCCATGATCTTTTCCCTTAAACGGTTAAGTCTTTCAAAGGGTTAAGCTCTGATGCCACTTGTAGAACCTATGCACAATTACTCAAGAGGGGGGGGTGAATTGAGTATTGCAACAACAATGAATCTTTTTGCGAAAGTTAAAGACAATATACAAAAGTGTTATTGTACTAGTATTTTTCCAAGAGCTTAACTCAATTGCTAAGCATTTATAAGGAGCTTTTACTTTCCAATAGACACCAACTCAAATAAATTGATCAAGCTTTTCACCAATCGGACTTAAGCTATTCCTTAAGTACTTACGAAGCTACTTTTCGATCACAATTTATTTGCTCAAAGGTAAAAGACAATAATATTGAAAAGATGAGTTTGAAGAGATGCAAACGCTATTTAGAGTGGTTTGGCACAATCCTTGTCCTACGTCCACTTTCTTTCTCAATTGCTATTGAGAAGTTCCACTATTGCCAAGCTTCAAGGTGCTCGCGCAAAACCTTTTACAATCCGAGTCCTTAGTTTCTAACACCTCACGGTATATGATCACCACTCGTATACTAACCCACTCCACTTAGAGATACCTTCTCTAAGATTTGCCTTGAGTACTTAGTATACTTCTTTGGTATCCTCACCGACTATAGTGTTTATAACTCTTGACTCAACCTTGGAGATCACACTTCAATTTACAAAGTGTTACAAGAAAACAATTCTCAAAGAATTGTTGAGATGAAGTGAGTACTCTCTAGAAGAGTGTATGATTACAAGTTTAGCACTATTGAACCAATTGATATTGCTCTCTCAAATTGTGTATTATAACACCTTAAAAATGTGTAGAATGAAAGAATATGAACAAGATAGTTTGCAAATACTCACGTGTATGAAATAAGGCTTCAATCCATCTATTTATAGACTTCCCAAACCTTAGAAACGTTGGGGAGTTAATGGGATGGAGCCGTTTTTTCAAAACTAGCCGTTTTTTATGTTTTTGAATCATTTGCATCGATGCATAACACTTTGCATCGATGCAAATGTGTCTTTGAAGCTGAAATTTGAATTTTCAGCTAGATTGCATCGATGCAAACATCTTTGCATCGATGCAGCAAGTCGTCGCATGCTTTGCATCGATGCAAGATGAGTGTGCATCGATGCAAACCTTAAAGAATGGCTTAAAATCACTTCAAAATACTTAGGATTGATCTCAAACTTGTTGGAGTCAATTCCTATGCCTTTGTACCTTTGAAAACAAGTTTTTAAACCATTTGGCTAGCATCGAATTGCAAGATTTGCATCAAAACATTTTGTGAGTGTGTGTTGAGAGATTTAGCAATTGGTTCTTAACAAGAAGTTACCTAAGTCCTAAGACACTATACTTGTCTTCAAATGTTGTGGACTTGAGTTTCTTGTTGTTGTTGTGTTGCTTTCAACTCTTCATTCCTCAATGTTGAATGTTGGTTGATCTTTCAACATGCTTGTTCATTCAAGTTGTTTGTTAGTTTGTCTTTCATGTCGTTTGTTGGTTTGTCATTCATCAAAACCTACGAATACAAACTTCGCATACAAGCAACATGATTTACATTTAGTATGATTTAGTTAGTTTTTAGTATATTTTTATTAGTTTTTAAATAAAAATCACATTTTTGGACTTTACTATGAGTTTGTGTGTTTTTCTGTGATTTCAGGTATTTTCTGGCTGAAATTGAGGGACTTGAGCAAAAATCAGATTCAGAGGTTGAAGGAGGACTGCAGATGCTGTTGGATTCTGACTTTCCTGCACTCAAAGTGGATTTTCTGGAGCTACAGAACTCCAAATGGCGCGCTCTCAATTGCGTTGGAAAGTAGACATCCAGGGCTTCCTGCCCTATTCTGGAGTTAAACGCCAGAAACATGTTGCAAAGTGGAGTTAACCACCAGAAACAGGCTACAAACTGGCGTTCAACTTCAAGAGAAGCCTCTACACGTGTAAAGCTCAATGCTCAGCCCAAGCACACACCAAGTGGGCCCCGGAAGTGGATTTCTGCATCATTTACTCATTTCTGTAAACCCTAGTAACTAGTTTAGTATAAATAGGACTTTTTACTATTATATTTACATCTTATCTTTGATCAATTTTATGCTATCTTAGACCTTTATGGGGGCTGGCCATTCGGCCATGCCTGGACCATTATCACTTATGTATTTTCAACGGTAGAGTTTCTACACACCATAGATTAAGGTGTGGAACTCTGCTGTTCCTCACAGATTAATGCAAAGTACTATTGTTTCTCTATTCAATTCAAGCTTATTCATATTCTAAGATATCCATTCGCACACAAGAACATGATGAATGTGATGATTATGTGACGCTCATCATCATTCTCACTTATGAATGCGTGCCTGACAAACACTTCCGTTCTACATGCAAACAAGCTAGAATGAGTATCTCTTAGATATCTAATACAGAGGACCAAGTATGAGATATTAGAGTCTTCGTGGTATAAGTTAGAACCCATGGATGGCCATTCCTGAGGTCTGGAAAGTCTAAACATTGTCTGTGGTATTCCGAGTAGGGTCTGGGAAGGGATGGCTGCGAGCTTCAAACTCGCGAGTGCTGGGCGTAGTGACAGACGCAAAAGGATAGTAAATCCTATTCCAGTATGATCGAGAAGTGACAGATGATTAGCCATGCAGTGACAGCGCATTGGACCATTTTCACAGAGAGGATGGGATGTAGCCATTGACAATGGTGATGCCCTACATAAAGCTTGCCATGAAAAGGAGTAGGAATGATTGGATGAAGACAACAGGAAAACAGAAGTTCAGGAGGAACGAAAGCATCTCTATACGCTTATCTGAAATTCTCACCAATGAATTACATAAGTATCTCTATCCTAGTTTATATTTTAATTATGTTTTAATTATCAATTCTCCATTACCATTTGAATCCGCCTGACTGAGATTTACAAGGTGACCATAGCTTGCTTCAGGCCGAAAATCTCCATGGGATCGACCCTTACTCACGTAAGGTTTATTACTTGGACGACCCAGTGCACTTGCTGGTTAGTTGTGCGAAGTTGTGACAAAGTGTGATTCACATTTGAGAGCACCAAGTTGTTGGCGCCATTGTTGATGATCACAATTTCTGCGCACCAAGTTTTTGGCGCCGTTGCCGGGGATTGTTTGAGTTTGGACAACTGACGGTTCATCTTGTTGCTTAGATTAGGTAATTTTATTTTAATTTTAAGCTTTTTGTTTTTATTATTCTTATTTTCGAAAAAAAATAAAAATAAAAATAAATATTTTCAAAAATATATTTTTCTTCAGAATTTTTTAGAAGGAATTCTGGAATTTCATGGGAAATGTTGAATCCTGGCTGGCTGTAAAGACATGTCTAAATTCTTTTGGACTGTGGCTTCTTCTTCACATGCTTGAACTATGAATGCTGAAGCTTGGCTGGCCATTGGCCATGTCTAGTGTTTTGGACCGGAGCTTTCACTGAAAGCTTGGCTGGCTAGTAAGCCATGTCTAATTCCTGGACTGGAGCTTTAGACTAACATTGCAAGATTCCTGGAATTCTCATTAAAAATTCTAAAATCCTTATTTTCTTTTTTCCAAATAATTTTCGAAAAATCCAAAAAAAATTAATAAAATCAAAAAACCAAAAAAATAATTTTGTGTCTCTTGTTTGATTCTTGTGTCAGTCTTTAAGTTTGGTGTCAATTGCATGTTGTTATTTTTCTTGCATTTTCGAAAATTCATGCATTGCATTCTTCATGATCTTCAAGTTGTTCTTGATGAATTTCCTTGTTTGATCTTTGTATTTTCATGTTTTGCATCTTTTCTTATTTTTCATGTGCATTTTCAATTTGTTAGTGTCTAAAAAATTAAAAATCTTTAAGTTTGGTGTCTTGCATGTTTTCTTTTCTTGAAAATCTTTCAAAAATAAGTTCTTAGTGTTCATCTTGACATTCAAAGTGTTCTTAGTGTTCATCTTGACATTCATAGTGTTCTTGCATGCATCATGTGTTTTGATCCAAAATTTTCATGCATTGAGTCTTTTTGATGTTTTTCTCTTTCATCATTAAAAATTCAAAAAAAAAAGTCTTTTCCTTTTTCACTCATAAATTTTCGAAAATTTGAGTTGACTTTTTCAAAACTTTTTAAAATTTAGTTGTTTCTTAGGAGTCAAATCAAATTTTCAATTTAAAAATTTTATCTTTTTCAAATCTTTTTCAAAAATCAAATCTTTTTCATTTTTTTCTTTCATATTTTCGAAAACTTTATGATTGATTTTCAAAATCTTTTTCTTATTTCTAATTCATATTTTCGAAATTAATGCTAACAATTAATGTGATTGATTCAAAATTTTTAAGTTTGTTACTTGCCTATCAAGAAAAGTTCAATCTTTAAATTTTAAAATCATATCTTTTTGTTTCTTGTTAGTCAAGTAATCAACTTTAGTTTTCAAAATCAAATCTTTTTAAATTTCTTTTTCAAATCTTTTTCAAAATAAATTTCAATCACATCTTTTTCAAAATTTATTTCAAAATCTTTTCTAACTTCTTATCTTTTCAAAAATTAATTTTCAAATCTTTTTCAATTAACTACTTGACTTTTTGATTGATTTTAAAAGTTTACTATTTCAATCATATCTTTTTCAAAACTATCTAACTAATTCTCTCTTTAATTTTTGAAAATCACTTTCCTCTTTTTCAAAATTTCTTTTTAATTAACTAATTATTTTAAATTTCAATTTAAATTAGATTCATTTTTTCCTTCTTATTTTCGAATTCTAACTTTGATTTTAAATTAAAAACAAAAATATTTTTATTTTAATTTATCTAATTTTCGAAAATTCTTCTCCCTCATCTCCTTCTAATTATTTATTTATTTACTAACACTCCTCTTCATCTAAGAATTCGAACCCACTCCTCACCCTTGTGTTTGGATTCTCATCTTTTCCTTCTTCTATTCTTATCTTCTTCTACTCACGTAAAGGAATCTCTATACTGTGACATAGAGAATTCTATATTTTCTTTTCTGTTTTCTTCTTTTTCATATGAGCAGGAACAAGGATAAGAACATTCTTGTTGAAACTGATCCTGAACCTGAAAGGACTTTAAAGAGGAAGCTGAGGGAAGCTAAAGCACAACTCTCTGGAGAAAATCTGACAGAAATTTTCGAAAAAGAAGGAGACATAGTCGAAAATAATAACAATGCAAGGAAGATGCTTGGTGACTTTACTGCACCAAATTCCAATTTACATGGAAGAAGCATCTCAATCCCTGCCATTGGAGCAAACAATTTTGAGCTTAAACCTCAACTAGTTTCTCTGATGCAATAGAACTGCAAGTTTCATGGACTTCCATCTGAAGATCATTTTCAGTTCTTAACTGAATTCTTGCAGATCTGTGATACTGTTAAGACCAATGGGGTTGATCCCGAGGTCTACAGGCTTATGCTTTTCCCGTTTGCTGTAAGAGACAGAGCTAGAGTATGGTTGGACTCTCAACCTAAAGATAGTCTGAACTCTTGGGATAAGCTGGTCACGACTTTCTTAGCCAAGTTCTTTCCTCCTCAAAAGCTTAGTAAGCTTAGAGTGGATGTTCAAACCTTCAAACAAAAAGAAGGTGAGTCCCTCTATGAAGCTTGGGAGAGATACAAGGAACTTACCAAAAAGTGTCCTTCTGACATGCTTTCAGAATGGACCATCCTGGATATATTCTATCATGGTCTATCTGAGCAATCAAAAATGTCACTGGACCATTCTGTAGGTGGATCCATTCACCTAAAGAAAACGCTTGCAGAAGTTCAAGAACTCATTGACATGGTTGCAAATAACCAGTTCTTGTACACTTCTGAAAGGAATCCTATGAGTAATGGGATGCCTATGAGGAAGGAAGTTCTTGAAATTGATACTTAGAATGCCATATTGGCTCAGAACAAAATATTGACTCAGCAAGTCAATATGATCTCTCAGAGTCTGAATGGATTGAAGTAATCATCCAACAGTACTAAAGAGGCATCTTCTGAAGAAGAAGCTTATGATCCTGAGAACCCTGCAATAGCAGAGGTGAATTACATGGGTGAACCCTATGGAATCACCTATAATCCCTCATGGAGAAATCATCCAAATTTCTCATGGAAGGATCAACAAAAGCCTCAACAAGGCTTTAATAATGGTGGAAGAAACAGGTTTAGCAATAGCAAGCCTTTTCCATCATCCACTCAGCAACAAACAGGGAATTATGAGCAGAATCCATCTAGCTTAGCAAATATAGTCTCTGATCTATCTAAGGCCACTTTAAGTTTCATGAATAAAACAAGGTCCTCCATTAGAAATTTGGAGGCACAAGTGGGCCAGCTGAGTAAAAGAGTCACTGAAACCCCTCCTAGTACTCTCCCAAGCAATACAGAAAAGAATCCAAAAAGAGAGTGCAAGGCCATCAATTTAACCATCATGGCCGAACCTACAAGGGAGGGAGAGAACGTGAATCCTAGTGAGGAAGACCTCCTAGGACGTTCAGTGACCAATAAGGAGTATCCCTTTGAGGACCTAAAGGAATCTGAGGCTCACCTAGAGACCATAGAGATTCCATTAAACCTTCTTCTTCCCTTCATGAGCTCTGATGAGTATTCTTCTTCTGAAGAGAATGAAGACATTACTGAAGAGCAAGTTGCTAAGTACCTTGGTACAATCATGAAGTTGAATGCCAAATTATTTGGTAATGAGACTTGGGAAGATGAACCTCCCTTGCTCACCAATGAACTGAATGCATTGGATAGGCAGAAATTACCTCAAGAAACAGGATCCTGGTAAATTCCTAATTCCCTGTAACATAGGCACTATGACCTTTGAAAAAGCTTTGTGTGACCTGGGGTCAGGAATAAACTTAATGCCACTCTCTGTAATGGAGAAACTTGGGATCTTTGAGGTGCAAGCTGCCAGAATCTCATTAGAGATGGCAGACAACTCAAGAAAACAGGTTTATGAACTAGTAGAGGACGTGTTAGTAAAGGTTGAAGGCCTTTACATCCCTGCTGATTTCATAATCCTAGACACTGGGAAGGATGAGGATGAATCCATCATCCTTGGAAGACCCTTCCTAGCCACAGCAAGAGCAGTGATTAATGTGGACAGAGGAGAATTGATCCTTCAACTGAATGAGGACAACCTTGTGTTTAAAACTCAAGGATCTCCTTCTGTAACCATGGAGAGGAAGCATGAAAAGCTTCTCTCACTGCAGAGTCAACCAAAGCTCCCACTGTCAAACTCTAAGTTTGGTGTTGGGAGGCCACAACCAAACTCTAAGTTTGGTGTTGGGAGGTTCCAACAATGCTCTGAACATCTGTGAAGCTCCATGAGAGCTCACTGTCAAGCTATTGACATTAAAGAAGTGTTTGTTGGGAGGCAACCCAAGGTTATTTAATCATATCTATTTTATTTTCTTTTTGTTATTTCGTGTTTTATTAGGTTGATGATCATGTGGAGTCACAAAAACTACTGAAAAATCAAAAATAGAATGAAAAATAGCATTAAAAATAGCACATCTGAAGGAGGAGCATTCTGGCGTTTAAACGCCAGAAACAAGCATCTGTCTGGCGTTTAATGCCAGAAACAAGCATCAAGCTGGCGTTTAACGCCAGAAACAAGCATCAAGCTGGTGTTTAACGCCAGAAATAAGCAGCAGTCTGGCGTTAAACACCAGGATTGCACAGCAAGGGCATTTTACACGCCTAATTGGAGCAGGGATGTTAAGTCCTTGGCTCCACTGGATCTGTGGACCCCACAGAATCCCCACAGGATCCCCACCACTTCTTCTCTGCTCTTCATACCTTTTCATAACTCTCTTCCCCAAATACCCCTCACCAATCAACTCAATCACTCTTCCCCATCACCTCTTCACCATTCACATCCATCCTCTCTTCCCCAAAACCCCACCTACCTTCAAATTCAAAATATTTTCCCTCCCAAACCTAACCCTAATGGCCAAACCCTTAACCCTCCCCCACTCCTATATAAACCCCTCATTCCTTCTTCATTTTCACACAACACAACCCTCTCTTCTCCCCCTTGGCCGAATACACCCTTCTCTCCCTCTCCTCCATTTTTCTTCTTCTCCTTCTTTCTTTCTTCTTTTGCTCAGAGACGAGCAAACATTTTAAGTTTGGTGTGATAAAAGAATTGCTTTTTGTTTTTCCATAACCATTAATGGCACCTAGGGCCAGAGAAACCTCTAGAAAGAGGAAAGAGAAGGCAATTGCTTCCACCTCTGAGTCATGGAAAATGGAGAGATTCATCTCAAAGGTCTATCAAGACCACTTCTATGAAGTTGTGGCCAAGAAGAAAGTGATCCCTGAGGTTCCTTTCAAGCTCAAAAAGAATGAGTATCCGGAGATCCGACTTAAGATCCAAAGAAGAAGTTGGGAAGTTCTCACCAACCCCATTCAATAAGTCAGGATCCTAATGGTTCAAGAGTTCTATGCAAATGCATGGATCACTAGGAACCATGATCAAAGTGTGAACCCGAATCCAAAGCATTGGCTTACCATGGTTCGGGAGAAATACTTAGATTTCAGTTCGGAAAATGTAAGGCTGGCGTTCAACTTACCAATGATGGAAGAAAATGCACGCCCTTACACTAGAAGAGTCAACTTTGATCAAAGGTTAGACCAAGTCCTCATGGACATATGTGTAGAAGGAGCTCAATGGAAAATTGACTCAAGAGGTAAGCCAGTTCAATTGAGAAGACTGGACCTTAAACCTGTAGCTAGAGGATGGTTGGAGTTTATTCAATGTTCAATCATTCCTACTAGCAACCGGTCTAAAGTTACTATAGATCGGGCCATCATGATCTACAGTATCATGATTGGGGAGGAAGTGGAAGTTCATGAGATTATACCTCAAGAACTCTACAAGGTGGCTGACAAGTCCTCTACTTTGGCAAGGTTAGCCTTTCCTCACCTCATTTGCCACCTCTACAATTCGGTTGGAATTGACATAGAGGGAGACATCCTCATTGAAGAGGATAAGCCCATCACTAAGAAAAGGATGGAGCAAACAAGAGATCATGGACCTCAACAGGAGCATGAGGAAATTCCTCACCATGAAATCCCTGAGATGCCTCAAGGGATGCACTTCCCTCCACAAAATTATTGGGAGCAAATCAACATTTCCCTAGGAGAATTAAGTTCCAACATGGGACAACTAAGGGTGGAACACTAAGAGCACTCCATCATCCTCCATGAAATTAGAAAAGATCAAAGAGCTATGAGGGAGGAGCAACAAAGACAAGGAAGAGACATAGAGGAGCTCAAGCACTCCATAGGATCATCAAGAGGAAGACGCCACCAACACTAAGGTGGACTCATTCCTTAATCTCCTTGTCTATTTATTTTCTATTTTCGGTTTCCATGCTTCATGTTTAATTATGTTTGTGTCTTTACTATATGATCATTAGTGTTTAAGTGTCTATGTCTTAAAGCTTTGAATGTCCTATGAATCCATCACCTCTCTTAAATGAAAAATGCTTTAAAAACAAAAGAACAAGAAGTACATGGTTTCGAATTCATCCTTGAAATTAGTTTAATTATTTTGATGTGGTGACAATACTTTTTGTTTTCTGAATGATGCTTGAACAGTGCATATGTCTTTTGAAGTTGTTGTTTATGAATGTTAAATATGTTGGCTCTTGAAAGAATGATGAAAAGGA
The DNA here is from genome assembly GCF_003086295.3 of Arachis hypogaea. Taxonomy (NCBI): domain Eukaryota; kingdom Viridiplantae; phylum Streptophyta; class Magnoliopsida; order Fabales; family Fabaceae; genus Arachis; species Arachis hypogaea. The sequence goes on from NC_092050.1 coordinate 22,664,061, forward strand.
GAAATATTATTTGATAATCTAAAAAATCATAAAAATGATTCTTGAAGCAAGAAAAAGCAGTGAATACAAAAGCTTGCAGGAAAAAAAATGGCAAAAATAAAAGAAAAAGAAAAAGAAAAAGCAAGCAGAAAAAGCCAAAAGCTCTTTAAACCAGAAGACAAGAGCAAAAAGCCAATAGCCCTTAAAACCAAAAGGAAAGGGTAATAAGAAGGATCCAAGGCTTTGAGCATTAGTGGATAGGAGGGCCTAAAGGAATCAAATCCTGGCCTAAGCGGCTAAACCAAGCTGTCCCTAACCATGTGCTTGTGGCGTGAAAGTGTCAAGTGAAAACTTGAGACTGAGCAGTTAAAGTCAAGGTCCAAAGCAAAAACAGAGTGTGCTTAAGAACCCTGGACACCTCTAATTGGGGACTTTAGCAAAGCTGAGTCACAATCTGAACAGGTTCACCCAATTATGTGTCTGTGGCATTTATGTATCCGGTGGTAATACTGGAAAACAAAGTGCTTAAGGCCACGGCCAAGACTCATAAAGTAGCTGCGTTCAAGAATCAACATACTGAACTAGGAGAATCAATAACACTATCTGAACTCTGAGTTCTTATAGATGCCAATCATTTTGAACCTCAATGGATAAAGCAAGGTGCCAAAACTATTCAAGAGGCACCAAGCTACAAGTTCCGCTCATCTGATTGGAGCTAAGTTTCATTGATATTTTGGAATTTATAGTATATTCTCTTCTTTTTATCCTATTTGATTTTCAGTTGCTTGGGGGCAAGCAACAATTTAAGTTTGGTGTTGTGATGAGCGGATAATTTATACGCTTTTTGGCATTGTTTTTACATAGTTTTTAGTATGATTTAGTTAGTTTTTAGTATATTTTTATTAGTTTTTAAATAAAAATCACATTTCTAGACTTTACTATGAGTTTGTGTGTTTTTCTATAATTTCAGGTATTTTCTGGCTGAAATTGAGGGACTTGAGCAAAAATCATATTCAGAGGTTGAAGGAGGACTGCAGATGCTGTTGGATTCTGACCTCCCTGTACTCAAACTGGATTTTCTGGAGCTACAGAACTCCAAATGGTGCGCTCTCAATTGCGTTGGAAAGTAGACATCCAGGGCTTTCCAGCAATAGATAATAGTCCATACTTTGCCCGAGTTTAGATGATGCAAACTAGCGTTCAACGCCAGCTTCCTGCCCTATTCTAGAGTTAAACACTACAAAATTTGTATTTGTTTGTGGTAGTTTTTTAATGGGAGTTACTAAAAACCTCCATAATATATTTTATTTGTGACAAATTATAAAACTCCCTAAATAATTAATAAAAACTCCCACTATTATAATACTCTTAATTCAATTAATTAAAAAACAATCCAACCCAAACAAATATTCACTTAGCCCATATAAAAAAAATCAAACAGGGCTTCGAGAGGGAGAAAATGAAGGAGAGTGAGATCGAAACCCTAAAATCCACCACCACCGCCATCGCTACCGCCGCCGCCGCTGCCATTCATCTCTGCCATTGTTGCCGTTACTGTCTCCTTCGTCGACACATCACCGCTGGAGTTATGAATGAAGGACAAGGTGATCGTGGAGCCTCTCCTCTGCTTCTACGTCATCTTCCTCGGCGGGTTCTTCCGCTGGTTCTACTTTTGCTCCGGTGGCTTGAAGAACTCAGAGCGCAGTTTCGATGCGGACGCGGTGGCACTGGCGGAGCAGATCTAGAAGGCGAGCGAGCGGGAGTCTCTGGAAGCTTCGATTGAAGCTGCGATAGTGTGATCGAAGCTATCAAATCTTATGGAACTAATTCTCATGTCGTTCCGAGTCATCGAGGTGAGGATTTGTTCCTACTTTGTAAAGGTTTCCATGAACTGAACTAGGATCTTTATTTGTATGAACTTTTTGACAATTGAGCTTTCAGTCTTATTGAGAAATCAAATTTTGAGGTTTCATGCTCCAAAGAATGTAACAAGAAAAAGAGGAGTATGAATTCCTGCTTAAACTTAGATTTGCTTGATATTGAAAAGTTAAAATGATTTATGCTCCATTTAGCATGACTTGCAAATTTGTGGCTGCTTTCTCGGATTTCTCTGGTTTGATTTGGAGATTGTAGAATAGCATGCTTTGTCATCTTTAAAGCAAATTTGGTGCCTACTTCACCAAGTTTGTGTCGGAAGATCACTAAATCATTATGTCCTCCATATCATCTATATTCATGAAATTCTATTATATTCATGTTGTAATGCTGGGGGGATAAATCTTTTAATATTAACTCTTTAGCTACTGCTTCTTTTGCTATGTCATTATATTACTCTGATTGGTTTGTTACATTGTAAATTTTATTTTATTTTTTGAATGAATTATGTTTTGTATTTATTTGGATCTTCATTTTTTTTAGATGTTAGGGGCTGGTGTTAGTCAGGTTGCTGTATGCGCATTCTTCTAATGAATATGATACTTTCCTTGCTGTTTATCTGTACCACTAAATAATATGAAATTTATTTCTAAAACTACTTTTGCAGGGCCTGCTATGATGTTTTGAGGTTTGTTATGGAAAATGGCGCCAAGGGATGCAAGGTTTGTTCTTGACAGCATCTGATTTCAGGTTTCCTTGTTGCTATGCTTAGGTTGCGATAACATTTTGATTTTGCACAGGTCATCGTTAGTGGCAAGTTGAGGGCTCAGTGTGCTAAATCCATGAAGTTCAAGGACGGGTACATGATTTCCTCAGGGCAACCAGTCAAGGACTACATTGATTCTGTGTAAGATATGTACTCCTTAGGCAGGTCAGTATATACTCTTTTAGACAAGTCTTCCTTTGACTGCATTGATAGTGTATGCATTTTGTTTGAATTGAAGAGTCATTACAGCAGGTTTAAATTGAAGATAATTGAAATTCTCTGCTTGCTTTATTTGAATTATTTTTTAACTGCTATGCGAGCTGTTGGTCCAATTCTTCTCACGATTTGGTAATTTCTTTTGTTGATTCAGGTTGGAAGAGTTTGCTTGTTGTAACAGATTAGCTTACAAGGAAATTGTAATTATTCAGTTTTTAGGTATGAATTAGGTGTTAAAGATCTACTTGTTATTTATTTCTGCTTAATCAATTAATTAATATGCAAAACTAGTGTAAAGATCTCAAGTTCTAAATCTGGTACAAGAAGTTGCTTAGGATTTTGATGTAATGATAATAAATTTGGTGTAATACCAGAAAATTGCTAGCATTAGCCATTCACACACAATCATTTTCCTTTTGTAGTGAATCAATGAAGTTTGTGATTTTTATGCTAGAGTAATATATTCTGTTTTTGTTGAATATGCAGCGCAAAAGAAGCAAAAATTTTCTGGTACCACTGATTTTAGTCTAATGAAGATAGATGATAAAGGAAGGATTCTCTCATTCAGTGAAAAGTCCAAATGAAAATTATCATACTATAGAGAGAGCATTCAAATAAAGATTATTTTTATGGATTTGTTTTGCTTTGTCTTTGGAGGTGAATTTGTTTTTAATGATGGTGTTTTCTACTTTTATGTCAAATTCTTGTACTCATAACTGTCATGATAGATTCAGCTATATAGACCGTTATCTACTGAAGATAAAGTTTAGAGTATACTTCATATAGAACATACAAGCTTCTATGCTCCTGAAATCTTTTATGGACCTGCCATATAATTTGGCATAAATTTCTGCACTCCTTTGTTACTCTACGGAACCAAGTTATTATTTATTAGGTGATTCCTTTATACTTTCTTTCATTGCTAGGCATGAACTTCAAAAATCTTGGCCCAGAAATTGACCATTGCAGTAAGTTATCTTGCCACACACATACCACTATATCTTACTCATCCAGCCATGCATAAATGAGGTAATGAACCTAAAAAATTCCTTGCAGGCCCTGCAACATATAAGACAGATTGCACAAGAATCTAGCGGAGAAATTCAGTATGGTGGGGGAAGCCAGCCTACTGTGTTGAGGACATTTAGCCAGAGACTATGCCGGTATGGTCCAGCCTTTTTATTCTGTCAAGAATCTATTCATAGCTGTACATTTGAATTATTGACTTGATGTACATTCGGTGTTTAATTGTAACATTCTAGATAAAATTTGAGTCTTTTTAATTACTGTATAATTAATTGAAATTCAACTTCTTAGGGGGTTCAATGATGCTGTTAATGGGTTTGTGGAGGATGGTTGGTCACTGCTGGGCAATGATGGGGTAGAAGATGTGACTATAGCTATAAACTCATCTCCCAACAAATTTTTGGGGTCCCAGTACAATTCATCAATGTTCCCAGCTTTTGGAGGTGGGGTTCTATGTGCCAAGGCATCCATGCTGTTGCAGGTACTTAATGAAGCAAACAAATTTCATGATCACCTATGGTACAAAAGTAATATTCTTGAACTGCTTTTAATAATGGTGTTTTGCAAAATGTTCCTCCGGCTTTGCTTGTTCGATTCTTGAGGGAGCATCGATCTGAGTGGGTTGATTATGGTGTTGATGCATACTCTGCTACATGTCTTAAGGCTACTCCTTATGCTGTTCCTTGTGCAAGACCTAGTGGTTTCCCAAACACCCAGGTCATTTTACCACGTACTCATACTAGTTTTAAAAATCTTGAAGTTGCTAGATTGCGTATCCTCCAGTTGCTAGGTTGAATTCGAGAAGCCACTGGTTGTCATGATTCTGTCTCCTTACTGATCTTTTGAGATTTTAATATTTGAATGCTGATTTTTCTGCTTAACCGTTTTACTTTTCCTAATGAATTGTTATTTTTAAAATCTTGAAGGAGTTTCATTTTCTTGATTGGCAGATGCTGGAGATGCATCAATATTGTAGTGAAGCTTTGTACGTATGTCAATTGGCCTTGTTAATATATCTAACAGTCATGTTTAGTGAAATGAATATTGGTTCTGACTCATTTTCACCAAGAATAGAGATGTTTTCCTTGCATATGTTCACATGTTAACCACTAGCATGTTATTAATTCAATGGCTTAGTAACTCATTTTCTCATTATACTGTTTAGACTTTCTTTGATGTTACAAAACATTTGGACAGCTTTATTTTTGGAATAGGTTTATTTGAGTTGCTGTTAGATTCTACTGGTATAAATATACTATTCATTTGTAGTTGTAATTAATGTGATTGGAAAATGATGGTATTGTACTATATTTTGTTTTAAAGTATTTCTTTTATTTTAATTTTCTTCTACATTTTTAATGTCTTGTTTAAATATTTCTTTTTAATAATAAATTATCAGTAGTGTGACAATAATGTAAATTAATTTTTAAAAATTATAGACAGGTTTGTGAAGGTTTGAAACCTCCACAAACATTGACCAAGAACTACCACAAAAATTTAATATAAAACCCACTAAACACACACAAAATTTCCGCTGAATAGATTGTGGAGGTTTTTAAAAACCCCCACAAAAGACCTCGTGGCACCTCAAATTTTGGGGGTTTTAGAAACCCCCACAAATCATTTGGTGGGGGTTATAAACCTCCACAAATAAGAGAAAAAACTGCCACAAATAAATAAAAACCTTGTAGTGAAACGCCAGAAACAGGTTGCAAAGTGGAGTTAAACGCCAGAAACAGGCTACAAACTGGTGTTCAACTCCAAGAGAAGCCTCTACACGTGTAAAGTTCAATGCTCAGTCCAAGCACACACCAAGTGGACCCCAGAAGTGGATTTCTGCATCATTTACTCATTTCTGTAAACCCTAGTAACTAGTTTAGTATAAATAAGACTTTTTACTATTGTATTTACATCTTATCTTTGATCAGTTTTATGCTATCTTAGACCTTTATGGGGGCTGGCCATTCGGCCATGCCTGGACCATTATCACTTATGTATTTTCAACAGTAGAGTTTCTACACACCATAGATTAAGGTGTGGAGCTCTGCTGTTCCTCACAGATTAATGCAAAGTACTATTGTTTCTCTATTCAATTCAAACTTATTCCTATTCTAAGATATCCATTCGCACACAAGAACATGATGAATGTGATGATTATGTGATGCTCATCATCATTCTCACTTATGAACACGTGCCTGACAAACACTTCCGTTCTACATGCAAACAAGCTAGAATGAGTATCTCTTAGATATCTAATACAGAGGACTGAGTCCGAGATATTAGAGTCTTCGTGGTATAAGTTAGAACCCATGGATGGCCATTCCTGAGGTCCGGAAAGTCTAAACATTGTCTGTGGTATTCCGAGTAGGGTCTGGGAAGGGATGGCGGTGACGAGCTTCAAACTCGCGAGTGCTGGGCGTAGTGATAGACGCAAAAGGATAGTAAATCCTATTCTAGTATGATCGAGAACCGACAGATGATTAGCCATGCAGTGACAGCGCATTGGACCATTTTCACAGAGAGGATGGGATATAGCCATTGACAACGGTGATGCCCTACATAAAGCTTGCCATGGAAAGGAGTAGGAATGATTGGATGAAGACAGTAGGAAAGCAGAAGTTCAGGAGGAACGAAAGCATCTCTATACACTTATCTGAAATTCTCACCAATGAATTACATAAGTATCTCTATCCTAGTTTATATTTTAATTATGTTTTAATTATCAATTCTCCATTACCGTTTGAATCCGCCTGACTGAGATTTACAAGGTGACCATAGCTTGCTTCAGGCCGACAATCTCCGTGGGATCGACCCTTACTCACGTAAGGTTTATTACTTGGACGACCCAGTGCACTTGCTGGTTAGTTGTGCGAAGTTGTGACAAAGTGTGATTCACGTTTGAGAGCACCAAGTTGTTGGCGCCATTGTTGATGATCACAATTTCTGCGCACCAGAGGTTCATTTCGAATCTTTCTGACCGAACTCGAGTGTTTGCACCTTTAGCTAGTGAAACTAAAGAATGACTCACAGTTCGAATGGACAAATGAGCATCAACTAGCGTTCGATTCGATTACGGCTTATTTATCTAAGGCTCCAATTATGGCGAACGTTCATCCACATGAGCCCTTAAAATTATACATTGCAGCATCTATACACACAATTGGGTGTATGTTAGCCCAAGATGATGAGAATGGGCATGAACAGGCAGTTTATTACCTTAGTCGAGTGCTAACTAATATCGAGACAAGGTATTCCCCGATAGAAAAGTTGTGTTTATCTTTGTACTATGTTTGTATGAAGTTAAAATGTTATATGGTTGCCAAATCAGTAAAAGTTGTAGAACAAACTGATCTCATCAAATATATGTTAAGTTTTCCGATGTTACGAGGTCGTTTAGGAAAATGGATGCTAGCATTGACAGAGTTTGATTTACAATATGTCCCGGCCAGGGCTGTGAAAGGCCAGGTCATTGCAAATTTTCTTGTTGATAATTCGAATAATCTGAATGACCAGGGGGCAAATGTAATCGATATAAAAGTCGATTATTAGAAGTTGTATTTTGATGGATCGAAGCACAAAGATGGTACATGGGTTGGAATTCTTATTATCTCACCAGAAGGGATTCCATCAGAATTTTTATTTGAGTTAAAATATCCCTGCCCGAATAATGTGGCAGAGTATGAAGCCTTAATTCTGGGTCTCGAAATATTAATCAGTAAAGGGGTTTTGGAAGTCCAAATACTAAGGGATTCTCAGTTAGTTTTAAAGCAGTTATCGAAGGAGTTTAAATGCAATAGTGAGAAGTTGCAGAAATATTTAGCAACAGTTTGGGAGTTGTTAATTTTTTTTCGAAAAGTTTCTTTGGTTCACATCCCAAGGGTTCATAATGAAATTGCTAATGAGTTAGCCCAAATTGCTTTGAGATATAGAATCGGCCCAACAACTCTAAGAAAGTTGGCTGGTATCTATCAAATATTAGTACCTGCAGATGAAAGGGAGGCTTTGTGTATAGGCGAATGGAAAGATGATGATTGGAGAAAGCCTATTGCTGAGTATTTGAAGAATCCCAGCATCCCAATTGAAAGAAAGATAAAATTGCAAGTAATAAATTTTGTCTTAATGGCCGATGAGTTGTATAAGAAAGGAATCGATGGAAGTTTGTCGAGATATTTAGGCCAAGATGATCAAAATATTGCTTTGAGCAAAGTCCATAAAGGGATATGTGGTGCTCATCAAGCTAGAAAGAAGATGAAATGGGTGTTATATCGCAATCATGTGTATTAGCCAACTATGATCAAAGATTGTATTGAATATTCAAAGGCATGTCAGGAGTGTCAAAAGCATGGTTTGACACAATAGATCCCAGCATTTGAGTTGTATTCGATCATAAAGCCATGGCCATTTAGAGGTTGAGCTTTGGATCTGATTGGTTTGATTCACCCTCCTTCATCGAAGCATCATAAATTTATCTTGGTTGCAATTGATTATTTCACAAAGTGGGTTGAAGCAGTTCCTTTAATAGAAGTTGGTCAAAATGAAATTATAGACTTTATCGAGGAATATATAATCCATCTTGGGATTCCTCAAGCATTGAGCACTGATCAAAGGACTATGTTTACTAGTCAACGAATTAAAAATTTTGCAGCCTCGAGGAATATCAATATGGTTACTTCAACCCCTTATTATGCACAGGCTAATGGGCAAGTTGAGGCAGCAAATAAAATTCTAATAGGTTTGATTAAAAAACAAATCGAAAATAGACCTCGAACTTGGCATGAAACGTTAAGTCAAGTACTATGGACCGAAATCCACCAAGAGGATCAACAGGTACGTCACCTTATAAATTAGTTTATGGCCATGATGCTGTGCTCCCATTAGAAATCAATTTGAATACTTTGATGGTATCAAAACAGAATGACTTGCCGATTGATGATTATTGGAATGATATGTTTGATGAGTTAAATGAATTAGATTCAGAGCGAATATGGGCACTTGAAAATATGATTTGATAAAAAGAAAGTATTGCTCGAAATTATAATCGTCGAATAAAGGAGAAGTGTTTCAGTATAGGTGAGTTGGTTTTGAAAGTTATTTAGCCAATAGAACAGAAAAGCTACATGCTCATCGTCTGTAATAGCAGTGCCCTTCTTACCCATGTGATGAGCAATAAAGTCACTATAGGAATTGGTGGAAGCAATGGTGTATTGATGTCTGGGTTGCATGTCAGAAGTAAAATCTGGAGGACTTATCGGGAGCCCTGTAATAGCGGCTACGTCCAAAAGAGACATACCAATCATTCCACAAGGAAGGTGGAAATTGTTGATAGTTCTGTTCCAAAAGCAGGTTACAGCTCCAATCATCCAAAGGAGCATTGAAGGTGAGAAGTGGGAAAGCCTTAGAAGGTCCTGAATCCCCAGAGCCCCCCAAGCAGTGCTCTTTGTAGGAGCAAGGCGTTGGTGCCAGGCTGTGAAGTTAGTCCCTCGAGGGTTAATCTTTGAATTATTCCTGAAGGGTTTCTGATTGATGAAGAAAGAGATATCAAGGGCTTGGTTGATCAACAAATCCTCCCCCTGAGCACTAGGGAAAAAAGGTAGTTTCTTGTTTGCCCTCTCCAGGGATTCGATAGGCCCAAGGAAACAATTAGTATTTCCGCTTACTATGAAAGGGATTAGGATTCTAGAATCATTGATTTGAAGCTGTGGGTCATCAATGACTTCATCATTGACTTGATTCAACATATGGAGGACTGGTGGAGCTGGTGGTGCCACCACGGGGCCTTTACCCTTGTCTTGGGTAGCAGCATGAGTCGAAGAAGCGGCCATTGCAGAATAAAGAAGGAAGTTTGAAGGTTAAGGGTTGTGCAGAAAGATTGATGCAAGAGAAATTCAAGAAGCAAGGGTTCGAGAAAAACCGAACAAAGGCGAAAGTGTCGAATTTAAAGGGAGTGTTACTGTAGCCGTTATTGTAGAAGGAATGCAATAGGAAAAGAGGTAACTTTGTGAAGAAGGTGAAGTGGTAGAAAGAGAAAATGTAGGTCACGAAAAACGTGTCGAGTGGGTCAGTATTAATGGAGAAGTTAAATGGTAATTATTACTAATTTAGGAGATCAAAATTTGAATTTGGATTAAGTATTTCATCTTCTAAAGTTGATTTCGAAGATAAACACATTAATCCAAGGGGACAATTTGTTAGTCAAAAAATATTTTCGACTAGGATGAGCCAATTTGAAGTATTAAAGAGATAATTGGGATAGAAGCATAATCGAAGAAGCGCACGTGCAAGCGTTAGTAGGGAGTTACTCGTCACAGACTTGATTTTGGACACCTCATTAATTCGAGCGGGCCTAATCGAACAAGCATTCGAATGGAAAATCGAATAGTTGCTTGAATATTGGATCGAACGGTTACATAGGTGGAGAAGTTGAAGGCTTTTACCACGTGAGGAATTGATGGGTAGCAGTTTATTAGTAAAAGAGCGGGAACGGTTACCAGGGAGTGCGCATACAAGACAGCACTGTGTAATTAATAATCGGTTACATAGGTGGACTATAAATATTAGAAAGTTTTAGAGAATAAAGGTTGGAACTTTGCTTCAGAAATTACTCACACACACTCACATCCTAGAGACTTTCTGAGTCTGCTTCGAGTTAATTATCTGTAGGGTTCCTTCCATGTCTTTATCTTTTCATTTTAACTTTCTGTAAACCTTAATTTTCAAGCAAATTTATGTTTCAAGTAATGATTTAACTTTCGAATGCAATTTACATTCCAGTACTTTTGATTTTCATGCCAAAAGCCCTTTGACCCAGTCAAAGGCACCTTTATTATTTTCTTTAAATTTCAACGCAACCTTTTTGAATTTATTGTATTTAACTTCTTTTATCCTTTTACAAATTTTTATTTACTTGTTATTTCAATACCTGTCTAATCGAAGACACTTTGATGCACTTATAGAAAACTGATACCTGCAAAAAAGGATTTGGTTTCGCTCCCAGACCATTAGAATCGAACCACCATCGATTTGCTAAAAATCGACAAAAACAACCTCACATGGTAATTCGAAACAATGTGCTTCAATTTGTCCATAGTATACTAATTCAAAGTTGGCTAATTCGAATTACCACCCAAGAGCAGCCCAAGGTAATTCGAATTGATTTCATTTGAATTACCAGCGAATGCCCTGTAAATATTGTTCGAGTTTAGCTCATTCGAACCACAAATTTAAACCCCTGCCCCACCAAATCTCTAGAGAAAATACCATTCTGAAACTGCAAGGAAGTGTTCAACATTCGAATATTCTGCTGATGAAGGATAATCCGGACCGGCTTTATGGTCTGGATGGAGTGACTCATATAGCTGGTGTCATCAATGAAGAGGTTAGTGAGCACATTGTTTTCGAAAATATTTCATGTGTCATTTTTTTGTTTATTATAACGCTAGTCATTATTTAAAGTTGTTAAGTTAAATAGAGTTGTTGTATTAGTGATTTATTAGTTTATAGAGATTCGACGGAAGAATTTTTAATTTGGGTAATGATTACAAATAAGTAGAAGAGTCTGAGTAGTGAAGATAGTGGGGTGCAACTTATTTAGAATTCAGGAAGTCAAGCGAAGCTTGTTGCATGTAGGTTTCAGAAAAACACTGAGGGTATCCTTATCAGTAAACTTAATATCAGAACGTGTTTTTTTTCTTAATCGACCCTCTATAGTGTACCAACACTAAAATACTCTCCTCACTAGCCATTGTGTTTCATTCTAATGAGAGGAATTCACGTTCACACCATATTTATACATGTCGGGGCTTGATAATTCGAAGCAATCAATTTCGAATTATATATATATATATATATATATATATATATATATATATATATATATATATATATATATATATAATTCGAAACAGACTCATTCGAATTATTAGGGACGTCCTTGCATGCATAATTTGAATCACCCTAATTTGAACTACCCTAAGGCTACATGCATGCATAATTCGAATTGGCCAAATTCAAATTACAAACATCACTACTAGTTCAAATTGGCCTAATTCGAATTAGTGTTGGTTTGGCTAATTCGAATGGGGCTCCCTTTTGAGAGATTCAGGTAACGTTTTTTAATTTGGTAGAATTGTGTAATTTGGCCCTCGTTCCATTTGATTTGTTTGTGCCAAGCCCCATTCTTAAATGTGTTTTATTAAAGTCACCAAAAAAAAATATGTTTTATTAAATAAAAAGTGTTACACTCTTTGTTAATTAAATGAATTATAACTCTTTATTTGTTATATTTTATACCAATAGTTTAGATTTAAATTTTAAAATTTAGTATTTAAAATTTACGGTTTGTGATTTAGAATTTAAAATTCAAAATTTTAGAATTCAAAGTATGATTTAGGATTTAGATGATTTATGATTTATAGTTTAGAATTTAAGGTTTAACATTTATGTTTTAAATTATAATACACAGATATTGACACAGTACATGATACGATATAATACGAGACACGTAAATACAAAAATTTCAATTTTTTATAAGATATGGAGATATAGTATATATACAAAATATAAATTATAATGATATATTTATTAATATTAAAATATAAATTAATCTTTAACTATTTTTCGATTACACTTTAACTATTTTTTTGATTTTTTTTGTTTGATTAGACATTTATTAGTATTTTAATAAGTTTGATTCTTACGATACTAATTTTATTAATTTGTTAGTTTTTACTCCTTTATTTTGTATTATTGAAAATACTAGTAAAAATTACATATAATTTTAATATTATTTTATTTTATAATTACACAAAATAGCATGTCTCCAAAACTAATTCCTAGAAGAGCCAATGAAAAAAACTCAATTAAAATGCAAATGACTGAAAAAAAAAAAAAAAAAAACTAGATGGAACGATTATACTACTGAAGAGAAAATTGTTGTTGGAAATAAGCCTTATACACACTTAGAGAAAATTAGAAGAACATAGTAACTAAGTTTAAGAATATCAAAAGTTGTTTGTATATTTTATGTTTTACCTTGGATTAATCAACACTCTTAAAATTTCGCATTAATTTCTATATGTCAAATTTAAATTAGCTTAATAATATGTATACATCTTATATAATTAATTAAAAGTATAATTAAAATTAATCATAAAATGCAATAAAATATGGTAATTTTTAAAAGTTCTTCCAACAGAGTGATGAGAATTAGGGAAGAATTTAGAATTTAAAAAAAATTAAGTTTTGGGAGAAAATATTAAGATTTAGAATAAAATTAAAAATTAAAAAATTAGAATTAATGATATAAATTATAATTACTAATTATGATAAATGATATTTTTGATAAAAAATATTTAAAAATTGCTTTTATTTTTACTTTTTTTTAAAACAATGGGTTGAGTACTATGTATTTATTCAATTTAAATAAAAAAAAGAGTTAGCAACGCCCAGGCCGTGATTAAAGGTGCGTTTGTTTTTAAGAAATAGGACAAAATAAGATACTGAGAATAAGACACAAAGGATAAAAACACAAGATTTTGTATTTTTATATTTTGTTTGGTAATAAATTAAAATAAATTATAAAAATTTAATTTTTTTATTTTTTTTCATTTAAAAAATTTAAGAAGAAAAATATAATAATAAAAAATATATTTATAAAAAATTAACAAAAACATTAAAAAAAATAAAAAATAAATTTTATCCTTTATTAATATTTTTTGTGTCTTTTTTTATCAAAATAAATACAAAATATACTAATTTAATATCTCTAAATACAATATTTTTATTTATATCTTATCTGTCAAATATAAATTTATATCTTTATATTCTTATTTTAATGTTTCGTTCTTATAAATAAACACAACCGACTGGCCAAAAGAAATCCTTGGTATTTGGTAATGGCAATACTCTAGTAATGTTTTTTACTATTTAAACCTCCAGCTCATGGTTCATAACACACTACACACTAAATACACACACACATATATATATATATATATATATATATATATATATATATATATATATATATATATATATAATTAATACTACTAATTACTAAAAATTTTTAGAAATCATAGGGCATGGTCATGGTGAGAAGTGGGAATACGTATTTCTATTTTGTAATAAAGGAGGCACAAAAAAAATTAAATAAATATTCTAATAAAAATTTTATAATTATTCATATATAATTTTTTTTTGTTTTTAAATAATAAATTATAAGATTAAATTTTAATATATTATAAAATTATTATTTTTATTTAAAATATAATTAAATAAATAAATTATATTTTTATATAAAATATTTTTATAAAAAAATATTTTTAATATTTTTATTTCAATAATTCCTAAAAAATTATGTAACAAAGTACAAATAGTACGGGATTTTAGTGGGGTTCACTTGAAGAGTAAAACAACGCCATTTTATTTGAGTACTCTCTAATAGTCTATTAACAAAAAAATTTATCAGGAAACAATTTGATCAACCAAAAAAATATCGATGACTAAATTGAATCAAAAAGATTTTAATGATAAACTTGACTCAAGTATAAAATTTCAGAGATTAATCTAAATATTTATTCTTTTTAATTTTGTGTGTGTGATTTTTTTTTTTAAATATGTGATCGTTTAGAATTAGACGTTTTATGTTTAGTTCCTTACTTATTGTCTTTATTAAGTCTTTATTATTTGTATAATTGTTGGGTTGTTTCTTGACCAATGCTTCCAATCAATACAACTTACTATCTTGTAGAATAAATGGGACGTGAATCTTACCTCAAAATTTGACAATTCTCGTGCATTTGTTTTTGAATATTCGATCCCCAAAAGAAGAAAAAATGGGTCTAACAAAAGGGATTATTCCTTACATGACATGTTCTTTGGAAAAACAATACTTACAATAAATAAATATCAATAAAATGGTTTCACCCAATGAAAATGAAGCTTGGGATAATTAAGTACGCGGATTTAAAATTAGCATGCGTGTTAGCAGATAAAACATAATTTTATTGCTTAAACAAAATTAAATTCTTCAAAACTTTTTTCCTTTTAATATTATCATAAACCAAACTCATAAATATACTAAATAATTAGATTAGTAAAAGAGTTTACTACTTAATACATTTCATTCTACTCTATCATAAGCATGTTCATATTTAATTTCAAAGTCATATTTGATTATTTGTTTCTCCATAGATTTTAGCCTTGAAAAGATGCATGTATTCATAGACTACTGTTACGGATTCGTCCCACAGATCCCACACTCAAAACGGTTTCTGAATTCAGTTATCTAGATCGGACCCACTTCGACCTTTTAGAAAGTCCAGAACCGGCTTGCTAAAGCTTCTAACCAACAATTAAATTTAAATACCTCCCTTATCTTAACCAAATAAGATAAGATAAGATAATCACCATCACCTATATAAAGGGGAGCCCCTGTCCCCTCAGGTATGACGTTCACTCTACACACCTTATACCTCTCAGATCCATTCTGACTTGAGCGTCAGAGTGTCTTTGCAGGTACCACCCCCCATTGCTCCAGTCAAATAATCCAGCATCCGCGTCGACCCACAAATTTCCGATCCATCTCTCAACCCGTACCAGAGGCATCCAGTACATTGGCGCCGTCTGTGGGGACTTGCAACATCGTTATGCAATGGCGGACGCCTTCGAGGAGCGATCCCCGAGCCACCATGATAACTCCCGAACGAGGAACCCAACCCCCGAACACCAAGAGACTACACCCCATGGAAGGATAGCAAGCACTATTCGCCAGACCCCGGCACAAAATAAAGAGAACGGTCCCGAATACCAGTCGCCGAAAACCTGGGAGAAAAGGGAGCCCAGATAATTCAAGATCTCTGTCTCCAGGTACAAGAGCTCGAGGGACGAGTTCCAACTAAGGAAAAACACCACGTTGAAAGCGGAAGCCACGCGACTTCCCGATCAAGATCCCGCCATGAAACCAGACATGCCAGGTCGCCCGAACGGCAACACGGCAGGAGAAATGATCGCAGCGCCTCCCGCGACCAGGGACACCAGCACGGTGCAAACGGCAGAAGACACGACAAGTCGCCCAAACGGCGACATGGCAAGAGGCACGACCGCAGCGTCTCCCGCGACCCGAGTCATTGACACGACACGGACGACGACCGACGACATCGAGAACCCAAATGCACAAGAAACGACCACGTGATCATGGGAGCTACTCCTTTTATTGAAAGAATCCTGAGAGAAAAACTCCCCAAGGGTTTTGACAAACCCACGGACATGAAGTACGACGGAACCAAGGACCCCCAGGAACACCTGACAGCTTTCGAGGCCAGAATGAACCTGGAAGGAGCCCCCGACGCGGTCCAATGCAGGGCCTTCCCGGTAACCCTAACCAGACCCGGGATTAAATGGTTTAACGCCCTGCCCAACGAATCTATAACTGGCTTCCACGACATCTCACGAAAATTCAAGGTCCAATTCACCACCAGAATCACCAAAGCCAAACATCTCATCAGCTTGTTGGGAGTCACTCAGAGACAAGACGAGTCCACAAGAAAATACTTTAACCGATTCAATGACGAGTGCTTGACGGTCGACGGACTGACTGACTCAATTGCAAGCCTCTGCCTAACCAACGGACTCATGAACGAAGACTTCCAGAAACACCTCACCACCAGACCGATGTGGACCATGCACGAGATCCAGGGCATTGCAAAGGAGTACATAAACGACGAAAAGGTAAGTCAAGTCGTAGCCGCCAATAAACGGCAACATGGCAACACCCAGCACGGCAACAAAGCACCTCGACATAAACCCCCCACCAAGAGAAAACCAGAGGGAACATTCTAAACTGGTGAACATAAACCGACCTCCCAGAGCCAGAAAATTCTCTAACTACACACCCCTGACGGCCCCGATCACCGAGATCTACCACCAAATAACAGACCGAGGTATCCTCCCGAAGGGCCCGACAACTTAAGGAAAGAACCGGCGGCAACAAAACCATATACTGCGACTACCACCGAGGTTACGGATATAGGACATAAGACTGTTTTGACTTAAAAGATGCTCTCGAATAAGCAATAAGAGACGGAAAACTCCCCGAGTTCACCAAAATTATCAGGGAACCAAAACGAGCAGAAAGAGACAGATCACCAGAGAGAGAAGGGCGCAACCCGAGGACGTAGAGACAAGCCCCCCAGGGAAAGCCCAGAGACAGACCCGACCATAATTGTAAATGTCATCACAGGCAAAGACACCCCGAGTAAATCGAAATTAGCACTCAAGAAGGATCTCAAGGTCTTGGCAGTCAAAAACCAAACCCCAACCGCCACCACTGGTAAAGCGATAACATCCTCCCCCGAGGACTGCCAACACGGCACCTTGGCGGAAGACGCCCCCTTTGTCATCTCGACAAAGATTGGAACTGGGCTAGTCAGAAGAATACTGGTGGATACAGGAGCAAACTCTAACATCCTTTTCAGAGGAGCCTTCGACAAGTTCGGACTCCGCAACGACAATCTACAGACACACCGCAAGGGAGTCACCAGACTCGGAGACAACTTCCTCAAACCAGACGGTTCCATTGTCCTTCCCCTCACCATAGGGATGGAAAACCAAAGGAAGACAATCCTATCCGAGTTCGTGGTCCTCAAAGACTCCACCGCCTACAACGTCATCCTCGGAAGAAAAACAATCAACGACCTCTCCGCCGTTATCTTCACAAAATTCCTCCTCATGAAGTTTACCGCAGAGGACGGATCCATCGGAATAATCCACGGAGACCGGGAAATCGCAGTAGAATGCGACAACACCAGCCTAGCCCTACGGGAGAGATCCCGCGACGCGGCCGGATATTCTTAGCCGACCTCGATGCCCGGCAAGACAGACAACCTAGACTGGAACCAGAGGGGGACATGGAGAAACTACAAATAGGACACACCATAGAAGAATACACTTTCATCAACAGGAACCTTCCATACGACCTTAAGGAAGACCTCTCACGCCTCCTAAGACGGAGCAGAGACTTGTTCGCATTCACTCCCGCCGACATGCCAGGAATTGACCCCGACCTAATGTCCCACCGGCTAGCCGTAGATCCCAAGGCCAAGCCTGTGACACAAAGGAGACGAAAAATGTCCCCCAACAGAGCAGCCGAAGTAAAGAAATAGGTCACAGCCCTCCTCGAAGCGGGCTTCATCAGGGAACTACCCTATGCGACCTGGCTCGCCAATGTCGTGCTAGTAAAAAAAGCTAACGGAAAGTGGCGAATGTGCGTCGACTACACGGACTTAAACAAAGCTTGTCCAAAAGACACCTTTTCCCTACCAAATATTGACGGGCTGGTAGACGCCGCATCTGGTCACCAATACCTCAGCTTCATGGACGCATACTCCGAATACAACCAGATACCCATGCACCAACCAGACGAGGAGAAAACGGCATTAATCCCCTCAAACATCATTCATCCCCCCGAACGGCACGTACTGTTACACAGTCATTCCCTTCGGCCTGAAAAACGTTGGAGCCACCTTCCAAAGGCTCGTCAACAAGATATTCCAAGGCTTGTCCGGGACCAAGCTAGAAGTCTACATAGATGACATGCTCGCCAAAATTGACTTCGGCGAGCAACTCATAGATGACCTTGAGCTCGTCATGAACACCTTGAGGAAGCACCGGATGCGCCTTAACCCGGCAAAATGCCCCTTTGGAATGGAAGCAGGAAAATTTCTGGGCTTCATGATCACATAGCGCAGGGTAGAGGTGAACCCGGAGAAGTGTAGGGCCATCCTCGAAATGGAAAGCCTAAAAAACCTCAAAGACATCCAGAAACTGACTGGCTGATTGACCTCCCTGTCCCGCTTCCTTGGCACGTCAGCCCAGAAGGCGATCCCCTTCTTCAAACTTATGAAGAAAGGAACCCCCTTTAAATGGGATACAGAATGGGAAAGAGCATTCCAACATTTCAAGAAAATACTGACGGAACCCCCCATTCTTGCCAAACCCCAAACAAAGGAGGTCCTCTACCTGTACCTATCCATAACGGAAGAAGCACTGGCCGCGGCACTTGTCCGGGAAACCGAGAACAAAGTCCAGCGACCCGTATACTTCGTAAGCAAAGTCTTCTAAGACACGGAATCACGCTACTCCCGCCTCGAGAAGATTTCCTTCGCACTCCTCACAGCTTCCCGACACCTTCGATAATACTTCCAGGCTCACCCCATTACATTATGAACCAATCAAGCGGTCAGACAAGTCCTGCATAAGCCCGACCTGGCGGGAAGAATGCTAGCATGGTCCATCGAACTATCCCAGTTCCAAATAACATTCGAAGCCCAGACCGTGATCAAGGCACAGGCCCTGGCAGACTTCATCGCTGATATGACTCTAGGAAACCCCGCCGTCGTAACTTGGAAGCTACACGTAGACGGCTTATCCAACACCACTTCCGGAGGAGCCAGAGTGATACTCGAAAGCCAAAATGGGATAGTAATCGAACCATCCGTTCGATACAAGTTCCCAGTCTCCAACAACCAAGCAGAGTACGAGGCTCTCTTGGCTGGCTTGACTCTAGCCAAGGAGGTCGGGGCAAAAATCTTGGAGGTATGCAGTGACTCAGGTAGTTAGTTCCCAAGTCAACGGAGACTATCAGACACGAGACCCCCTGCTCCAACAGTACCTCACCAAAGTAAACAAGATAAAAGAAGAATTCGATCGTGTAACCATACAACACGTCCCCATGGAACGAAATGCAGGGGCAGACCTACTCTCGAAACTGGCCAGCACCAAGCCAAGACAAGGTAACCAGTCGCTAATTCAAGAAGTCGTCAGATCGCTGTCGGTATCAACCGACACCGTCCTCCCGGCCTCCAACCAAGAATCATGGACCTCCCCTATCCTGCAATACCTCCTCAATGGAGTGCTACCCGAGGACTCTAAGGAAGCAAATCAGATAAAAAAGGAAGCCGCCAACTACATTGTCGTAACAGGACAACTGTACAAACGAGGATTCTCGTAGCCCCTACTCAAGTGCGTCGAGCTCGGGGACACGGAGTACATACTCCGCGAAATCCATGAAGGCTGCTGTGGCCATCACATCGGAGGCAAAACCCTAGCCCAGAAAGTTATCCGGGCTGGGTACTTCTGGCCCTCGGTTATCAGGGACTCCATGCAGCTGGTAAGAAACTGCTCCAAATGCCAGATACATGCCGATCTCTACCAAGCCGCCCAGCACCAGTGGTGCACGAATTGTGAATCACACTTTTCACAACGCGTACCACTAACCAGCAAGTACACTGGGTCGTCCAAGTAATACCTCACGTGAGTAAGGGTCGAATCCCACGGAGATTGTTGGTTTGAAGCAATCTATGGTTATCTTGTAAATCTTAGTCAGGAAGTCAATTATGTTTATCAGTTGAATTGTGAATAACCAAGAAAGCATAAATTAAAGATTACTTGTTGTGCAGTAATGGAGAATATGTTGGGGTTTTGGAGATGCTTTGTCTTCTGAATCTCTACTTTCCTCTGTCTTCTGATTCACGCACGCACGCCCTCCTATGGCAAGCTGTGTGTTGGTGGATCACCGTTGTCAATGGCTACCTTCCGTCCTCCCAGTGAAAACTACGCTCACGCGCTCTGTCACAGCACGACTAATCACCGGTTGGTTCTCGATCCGGTTGGAATAGGATTTACTATCCTTTTGCGTCTGTCACTAACGCCCAGCCTTCAAGAGTTTGAAGCTCGTCACAGTCATTCAATCCTTGAATCCTACTCGGAATACCACAGACAAGGTTTAGACTTTCCGGATTCTCATGAATGCTGCCATCAGTTCTAGCTTACACCACGGAGATTCTGATTAAGGAATCTAAGAGATATTCATTCAATCGTATATAGAACGGAGGTGGTTGTCAGGCACACGTTCATGATTTGAGGAAGGTGATGAGTGTCACAGCTCATCACCTCCATCACAGTTAAGCACGAATGAACATCTTAGATAGGAGCAAGCGTGTTTGAATGGAAAACAGAAACACTTGTATTAATTCACCGAGACACAGCAGAGCTCCTCACCCCCAACAATGGGGTTTAGAGACTCATGCCGTCAGAGAATACAAAGTTTAGATCTGAAATGTCATGAGATACAAAATAAGTCTCTAAAAGTTGTTTAAATACTAAACTAGTAGCCTAGGTTTACAAAAATTGGATAAACTATGATGGATGATGCAGAGATCCACTTCTGGGGCCCACTTGGTGTGTGCTGGGGCTGAGACTTAAGCAATTCACGTGCAGAGGCCATTTGTGGAGTTGAACGCCAGTTTTTATGCCAGTTTGGGCGTTCAACTCCAGCTTTTGATCCTTTTCTGGCGCTGGACGCCAGAATTGGGCAGAGGACTGGCGTTGAACGCCAGTTTACGTCATCTATTCTTGTGCAAAGTATGGACTATTATATATTTCTGGAAAGCCCTGGATGTCTACTTTCCAACACAATTGGAAGCATGCCATTTCGAGTTCTGTAGCTCCAGAAAATCCACTTTGAGTGCAGGGAGGTCAGAATCCAACAGCATCAGCAGTCCTTTTTCAGCCTGAATCAGATTTTTGCTCAGCTCCTTCAATTTCAGCCAGAAAAATACCTGAAATTACAGAAAAACACACAACTCATAGTAAAGTCCAGAAATATGAATTTTTTCTAAAAACTAATAGAAATAGACTAACAACTAACTAAAACATACTCAAAACTATATGAAATTATCCCCAAAAAGCGTATAAAATATCCGCTCATCACAACACCAAACTTAAACTGTTGCTTGTCCTCAAGCAACTAGACAAATAAAATAGAAGACTAATAGGTTGAGAAGCAATAATATCTCAGAGTTTTTGATTGAAGCTCAGATCCTAATTAGATGAGCGGGACTAGTAGCTTTTTGCTTCTGAACAGTTTTGGCATCTCACTTTATCCATTGAAGCTCAGAGTGATTGGCATCTATAGGAACTCAGAATTCAGATAGTGTTATTGATTCTCTTAGTTTAGTGTGATGATTCTTGAACACAGCTTCTTTATGAGTCTTGGCCGTGGCCCTAAGCACTTTGTTTTCCAGTATTACTACCGGATACATAAATGCCACAGACACATAACTGGGTGAACCTTTTCAGATTGTGACTCAGCTTTGCTAAAGTCCCCAATTAGAGGTGTCCAGAGTTCTTAAGCACACTCTTCTTTTTGTTTTGGACCTTGACTTTAACCGCTCAGTCTCAAGTTTTCACTTGACACCTGCACGCCACAAGCACATGGTTAGGGACAGCTTGGTTTAGCCGCTTAGACCAGGATTTTAGTCCTTTAGGCCCTCCTATCCACTGATGCTCAAAGCCTTGGGATCCTTTTTATTTGCCCTTGCCTTTTGGTTTTAAGAGCTTTTGGCTTTTTCTGCTTGCTTTTTTTTTTTTTGCAAGCTTTGTTCTTTGCTGCTTTTTCTTGCTTCAAGAATCATTTTTATGATTTTCAGATTATCAATAACATGTCTCATGTTCATCATTCTTTCAAGAGCCAACATATTTAACAGTCTTAAACAACAAATTCAAAAGACATATGCACTGTTCAAGCATTCATTCAGAAGACAGAAAGTATTGCCACCACATTTAACCAATTAGAATTTCTTTTATTAAACTCGAAATTTTATTGCTTCTTATTCAAAAGATCTACTATTTTATTCATGTTTAATGATGATGAGAAAAATAAACTATAGCTTAATTGGAGATAAAATCAAATAGATACTAATTACTATTATATGACTTCTAAGGTAAACTTTTATAAGGACACTGTCACAGAGTTAAGGCAGAAATTGGAAATTAACAACCTTTATTCTGGGGGTATGGGGGTTCCTCTGATCCTTGGGAGGCTTGGTATTACAGAAGACTTTTGGCACTTCAGTTCCCTTAAGTCACGTCCCTGCTCCTCTTGTTCTTTAAACATATGGGTCAGCATTTGACTGTGTTCCTTCTGTTGTTTTATTATTTGCTCCATAGCTTCCTGTATCTTGGTGACAGACGTCTCAAGATATTCCCAATATTCCGCTTGAGGAATCTCTGGGAGGAATTCCTGTGCTCTCTTCTTGATATGATCCTCCTGTGCTTGTTGTCTCTCCATTGATGCTTTGGTGATTGACTTTTCAATTAGGATATATTCAGTTATTCCCATCTTGACTCCAGCGTCCTTGCAGAGCAGAGAAATCACGCTTGGATAAGCCAACCTGGCCTCTCTTGAATTTTTATTAGCTATCTTGTAGAGTTCAGTGGAAATCAGCTGATGAACCTCCACTTCCTTCCCCGTCATGATGCAATGAATCATCACTGCTCTTTTAACTTGTGACTTCAGAACGGTTGCTAGTGGGCAACAGAGAACGCCCAATGAAGTCCAGCCATCCTCTGGCAACTGGTTTGAGATCCTCTCTCTTGAGTTGATTTGGGACGCCCTTTGTGTTGGTGGTCCACCTGGCTCCAGGGATACATATGTCCTCTAGGATCTTATCCAGGCCAATGTCTACTCTCATCATCCTCCTGTTGAAGGAGTCTGGATCATCCTTTAGCTGAGGTAGCTTTAATATCTCTCTGATCTTGTCAGGGGTGGTATGAACAATCTTTCCCCTGACCATGGTCCGAAATTCGTAGCAGGCTGTTCCAGATAGTCTTTGCTTGTCAGTCTGCCACATATTAGCATAGAACTCCTGGACCATGTTCCTTCCTACTTTCGTTTCAGGATTAGCTAGGACTTCCCAGTTCCTGATTCGAATTTGCTCCTGGATCTCCGGATATTCGTCTTCTTTCAGATCGAATCTAACTTCCGGGATCACTGATCTCAGACCCATTACTTTAAGATAATGGTCTGAATGTTCTTTAGATAAGAACTTCCCTTGATTCCAAAGTGGTTTTGGAACGCTCTCTTTCTTGCCTCTTGGAGTGGATTGTTTTCCTTTGGGAGCCATGATCTTAGTGATCTCGGATAATCACACCAAACTTAGAGGTTTGCTTGTCCTCAAGCAAAAGAAAAGAAAGGAGAGGGATAGAAGGAGATCGAGGTGCACTTGTTGATGGAGGAGGGGGGAGGCCGAACCCAATTTTAAAGGGGTGGGGGTGGGTTTTCGAAAAATTGGAAGAGATAAGATAAAAAGATTGAGTTGAAAAAGATAAGATAGAAGATAGAGTTTAATTTTGAAAAGATATGATAGATTTTTGAAAAAGATAACTCTGAATTTTGAAAAAGATAATATGGATATTTGAAAAAGATATGGATTAGTTGAAAAGATTTTTGAGTGAAAAAGATAGATTTGTTTTCAGAAAAGATTTTGAAAAGAGTTGGATTGAATTTGGAAAGATGGATTTTTAGAAATTAAGGATTTTAGAAATCAGGGTTCTTGATATGTTTATGTAAAAATCATGCATTGAAGCATAAAATTTGAAATTAAAATGGAAATACGTGTGGGATAACTGGATTTGGCTCCTCCCTGTCTTCCTGGCGTTTGAACGCCCAAACACTGCTTGTTTTGGGCGTTCAGCGCCCAAATGCTGATCTCCTGGGCGTTCAGTGCCCAGTTGCTGCCATTACTGGCGTTCAACGCCCAGTAGGTGGCCATTTCTGGCGTTGAACGCCCAGATTGCTACCATTACTGGCGTTCAGCGCCCAGTGGATGCCCATTTTGGGCGCTGAACGCCCAAAATGCCCCTTTACTGGCGTTTTCTTGCCATTGAGCTCTTTTACTCTATTTTGTGTGCCGAGGTCTTCTGTAAATGATTATTTACCTTGTTGTCAATGAACTCTATATAAACAAATAGAAATAACAATAGAAATAGGGCAAAATGCTTAGAGGATTGTTGCCCCATGGCTGGGTTGCCTCCCAGCAAGCGCTTCTTTATTGTCTTTAGCTGGACCTTGCTGAGCTTTTAATCTAGCTTCAGCCTTGAGCATTCTTGCTCGATGTTGCCTTCAAGATAATGCTTGATTCTCTGTCCATTGACAATGAACTTCTTATCAGAATCAATATCTTGAAGCTCCACATAACCATATGGTGATACACTTGTAATCACGTATGGTCCCCTCCACCGGGATTTCAGTTTTCCGGGGAATAGCCTGAGTCTAGAGTTAAATAACAGAACCTTCTGTCTTGGTTCAAAGATTCTAGATGACAGCTTTCTGTCATGCCATTTTTTTATTTTTCTTTATAAAGTTTGGCATTTTCGAAAGCTGTGAATCTGAATTCCTCTAGCTCATTTAGCTGGAGCAATCGTTTTTCTCCTGCTAATTTGGCATCAAAGTTTAGGAATCTGGTTGCCCAGTAGGCCTTATGTTCCAGTTCCACGGGCAGGTGACATGCCTTACCATACACGAGTTGGTATGGAGAGGTCCCTATAGGGATCTTGAATGCTGTTCTGTAAGCCCACAGAGCATCATCCAAGCTCCGTGCCCAATCCTTTCTACGGGTATTTACTGTCCGTTCCAGGATTCTCTTTAATTCTCTGTTAGAGACTTCAGCTTGCCCATTGGTTTGTGGATGATATGGAGTGGCCACCTTGTGGCGAATTCCATACCGAACCATAGCAGAGTAAAGCTGTTTATTGCAGAAGTGAGTGCCCCCATCACTGATTAGCACTCTAGGGACACCAAACCTGCTAAAGATATGTTTCTGGAGGAACTTCAGCACTGTTTTAGTATCATTGGTGGGTGTGGCAATAGCCTCAACCCATTTTGATACATAGTCAACTGCCACCAGAATATAAGTGTTTGAATATGATGGTGGGAAAGGTCCCATGAAGTCAATTCCCCATACGTCAAACAACTCAATCTCTAAGATTCCTTGTTGAGGCATGGCGTAACCATGAGGCAGATTACCAGCTCTTTGGCAACTGTCGCAATTACGTACAAACTCTCGGGAATCTTTATAGAGTGTGGGCTAATAGAAGCCACATTGGAGGACCTTGGTGGCGGTTCGCTCACCTCCGAAATGGCCTCCATATTGTGATCCATGGCAATGCCATAGGATCCTCTGTGCTTCTTCTCTAGGCACACACCTACGGATAATTCCGTCTGCACATCTCTTAAAGAGATAAGGTTCATCCCACAAGTAGTACTTTGCATCAGTAATTAATTTCTTCTTTTGTATCCTGTTGTACTCCTTGGGTATGAACCT
Organism: Arachis hypogaea; assembly: GCF_003086295.3. Taxonomy (NCBI): domain Eukaryota; kingdom Viridiplantae; phylum Streptophyta; class Magnoliopsida; order Fabales; family Fabaceae; genus Arachis; species Arachis hypogaea. The sequence continues at coordinate 22,690,083 of NC_092050.1, forward strand.
TGCAGCTTTATAGTTTGCAATATCGGCAAACCATGGTGCTTCCTGAATGGCGAATAAATGCTCATCAGGAAACGTTTCAGAGATCTCAAGAGAAGGGAGGGGCGTCCCTTCCACTGGCTCTATCCGGGACAGATGATCAGCCACTTGGTTCTCTGTCCCTTTTCTGTCTCTTATTTCTATATCAAACTCTTGCAGAAGCAATACCCATCTGATGAGCCTGGGTTTTGAATCCTGCTTTGTGAGTAGATATTTAAGAGCAGCATGGTCAGTATACACAATCACTTTTGATCCTACTAAGTATGATCTGAACTTGTCAATGGCGTAAACCACTGCAAGCAGTTCTTTTTCTGTGGTTGTGTAATTTTTCTGGGCATCATTTAGAACGCGACTGGCATAATAAATGACATGCAGAAGCTTGTCATGCCTCTGTCCCAATACTGCACCAATGGCATGATCACTGGCATCACACATTAGCTCAAATGGTAATGTCCAGTCTGGTGCAGAAATGACTGGTGCTGTGACCAGCTTAGCTTTCAGCGTTTCAAACGCCTGCAGGCACTTTGTGTCAAACACAAATGGCGTGTCAGCAGCTAGCAGATTGCTTAGAGGTTTTGCGATTTTTGAAAAATCCTTTATAAACCTCCTATAGAATCCTGCATGCCCCAGAAAGCTTCTGATTGCCTTAACATTGGCAGGTGGTGGTAATTTTTCAATTACCTCTATTTTTGCTTGATCCACCTCTATTCAATTGTTTGAGATTTTATGCCCAAGAACAATTCCTTCAGTCACCATGAAGTGACACTTTTCCCAGTTTAAAACTAGGTTGGTTTCTTGGCATCTTTTCAAAACAAGTTTCAGGTGATCAAGACAGGAGCTGAATGACTCTCCATATACTGAGAAGTCATCCATGAAGACTTCCAGAAATTTTTCCACCATATCAGAGAAAATAGAGAGCATGCATCTCTGAAAGGTTGCATGCGCATTACATAGCCCAAATGGCATCCTTCTATAAGCAAACACTCCAGATGGACATGTGAATGCTGTTTTCTCTTGATCCTGGGGATCTACTGCAATCTGGTTATAGCCTGAGTAGCCATCCAAAAAGCAGTAATAATCATGACCTGCTAGTCTTTCTAGCATCTGGTCTATGAATGGTAAAGGAAAATGATCCTTTCTGGTGGCTGTATTGAGCCTTCTATAATCAATACACATGCGCCACCCTATAACTGTTCTTGTAGGAACCAGTTCATTTTTTTCATTATGAATCACTGTCATGCCTCCCTTTTTTGGGACGACTTGAACAGGGCTCACCCAGGGGCTATCAGAAATAGGATAAATAATCCCAGCCTCCAGTAATTTGGTGACCTCTTTCTGCACCACTTCTTTCATGGCTGGATTTAGCCGCCTCTGTGGTTGAACCACTGGTTTGGCATTATCCTCCAATAAGATTTTGTGCATGCATCTAGCTGGGCTTATGCCCTTAAGGTCACCTATGGACCACCCAAGAGCTGTCTTGTGTGTCCTTAGCACTTGAATAAGTGCTTCCTCTTCCTGTGAATTTAAAGCAGAGCTTATGATCACTGGAAAAGTGTCACCTTCTCCCAGAAATGCATATTTCAAGGATGGTGGTAGTGGCTTGAGCTCGGGTTTAGGAGGTTTTTCCTCTTTCAGAAGAAAGTTCAGAGGCTCTTTCATGTCCTCTGAATCCTCCAAATCAGGCTGAACATCTTTAAAGATGTCTTCCAACTCTGATTCGAGACTCTCAGCCATGTTGATCTCTTCTACCAAAGAGTCAATGAGATCAACTTTCATGCAGTCTGTTGATGTGTCTGGATGCTGCATGGCTTTGACAGCGTTCAACTTAAACTCATCATCATTGACTCTCAGGGTTATTTCCCCCTGTTGGACGTCAATGAGGGATCGTCCAGTTGCTAGGAAGGGTCTTCCTAGAATGAGAGTAGCACTCTTGTGCTCCTCCATTTCCAGCAAAACAAAGTCAGTGGGAAAGGCGAATGGCCCAACTCTGACAATCATGTCCTCAATCACGCCTGATGGGTATTTAGTGGAACCATCAGCAAGTTGGAGACATATCCGGGTTGGTTTAACTTCTTCAGTTAAGCCAAGCTTCCTGATAGTGGATGCAGGTATCAGGTTGATGCTTGCCCCAAGATCGCATAAAGCTGTCTTGGTGCAATCACCTTCTAATATGGATGGTATCAGAAAACTCCCAGGGTCTTTAAGCTTTTCAGGAAAGCTTTTCAGAATGACTGCACTGCATTCTTCAGTGAGGAGAACTCTTTCTGTTTCTCTCCACTCCTTTTTATGACTCAAGATCTCTTTCATGAACTTGGCATAAGAAGGTATTTGCTCAAGTGCTTCTGCAAATGGAATCTTTATTTCCAGAGTCCTTAGATAATCTGCAAAGCGAGCAAATTGCTTATCCTGCTCCTCTTTCCGGTGTTTTTGAGGATAAGGTATCTTGGCTTTATATTCCTCAACCTTAGTGGTTAAAGAAGCCTTTTTAGAGGGGTTGTTATCAGCACTTGTGTGTGTCTGATCCCTCACTGGCAATTGAGTGCCAGAGTCAGAAGCTGGAGTGACGTTAGACGCCAGCTCACTGTCTGTTCCTGGCGCCTGAACGCCAGAAATGTACCCATTTTGGGCGTTCAACGCTGGACTCTGCCCCATTTGGGCGTTCAACGCCAGATTCTTGCCCATTTCTGGCATTGAACGCCAATCCTGCCTTGTTTCTGGCGCTGAACGCCAGTTTTGGGCATGGTCTGGGCGTTCAGCGCCAGCCTTCCACCCAATTTCTGGCGTTTTAGTGCCAGAATTATTTTTCCCTGGGCTCTTACTGTTCTCAGGTGAATCTTTGGTGGGTCGCTCATTTCTTGAATTTCTGATGCCTTGAGGTGGGGTATTTAATGTTTTCCCACTTCTTAATTGAACTGCTTGGCATTCTTCTGCTATTTGCCTTGATAGCTGCTGCTTTGTTTGCTTAAACTGTTCGTCCATATGTATATTAGCTATCCTTGTCTCCTGTAGCCTGTCCTTGAATTCAGCTAGCTGCTTTGTTAGAAAATCCAATTGCTGATTGAATTCAGCAGCTTGTTTTACAGTACTGAATTCAGCAGTTACTGTTTTAACCTCTTCATTCATGGAAGGGTTGCTGCTTAGATACAGATGCTGATTCCTGGCAACTGTATCAATGAGCTCTTGAGCCTCTTCAATTGTCTTTCTCATATGGATAGATCCACCAGCTGAGTAATCTAGAGACATCTGAGCTCCTTCTGCAAGCCCATAGTAGAAGATGTCTAACTGAACCCACTCTGAAAACATTTCAGAGGGGCATTTTCGTAGCATCTCTCTGTATCTCTCCCAGGCATCATAAAGAGATTCATTATCTCCTTGTTTAAAGCCTTGGATGTCCAGCCTTAGCTGTGTCATCCTTTTTGGAGGAAAATACTGATTCAGAAATTTTTCTGTCAGCTGTTTCCATGTTCTTATGCTGGCCTTAGGTTGGTTATTTAACCACCTCTTAGCTTGATCTTTTACAGCAAATGGAAACAGTAATAGTCTGTAGACATCCTGATCTATTTCCTTATCATGTACTGTGTCAGCAATTTGTAAAAATTGTGCCAGAAACTCTGTAGGTTCTTCCTGTGGAAGACCGGAATACTGGCAACTTTGCTGCACCATGATAATGAGCTGAGGATTCAACTCAAAGCTACTAACTCCAATGGAGGGTATGCATATGCTACTCCCATATGAAGCAGTAGAGGGGTTAGAATATGACTCCAGAGTCCTCCTCGACTGTTCATTTTCACTTATGTCCATGATAGATATACGGATATAACTTGGACTGATTTATCTTTTTATTTATTTTATTTTATAAGAAGTAAATACTTAAATAAAATAAAATAACTAAAAAGAATTTGAATTTTTAAATTTTTTTTTTTATAAAAAGAAAATAAAAATTAATTAGTTAATAAAAAAGAAATTTTTGAAAAAGAGGGAAGAAATTTTCGAAAATTAGAGAGAGAGAGAGTTAGTTAGGTAGTTTTGAAAAAGTTAAGAAACAAACAAAAAGTTAGTTAGTTAGTTGAAACAAATTTTGAAAAGATAAGAAGTTAGGAAGTTAGAAGAGATATTTTGAAAAGATATTTTTGAATTTAGTGAGGAGAGAGAAAAACAATAAGATAGTACAAGATTTAAAATTTTTAGATCTAATGCTCCTTGTTTTTGAAAATTTTGGAGGGAAAACACCAAGGAACACCAAACTTAAAAATTTTAAGATCAAGACACAAGGAAAACTTCAAGAATACTTTGAAGACTCACAAGAACACAAGAACATGAAGAAAGAACACCAAACTTAAAATTTTTAGAAAACCAAACCAAAATTTTCGAAAACCAAAGGGAAATCAACAAGAAAACACCAAACTTAAAGTTTGGCACAAGATTTAATAGAAAAAATATTATTTATGAAAAAGAAGGTTTTGAAAAGAATATAAAAGACTCTAACCCAATTACCAAGAACACAGATTAACGCTCTAGCCAAATGAGTTATGAAAATTTTCGAAAATTTTAAGAAAGATTATTTTTGAAAACACCAAACTTAAAGTTTGGCACAGGATTTAACAGAAAAATTATTTTTGAAAAAGGTTTTAAAAAAATATGATAGCCAATTACCATGAACATAAACACCACGTTCTAATTAACTGAGCTATAAATTTAAAGTGTTTTAACAAGGGATAAATAATAAAAGACTCTAAACCAAAAAGAGAAAATTTTTCCTAATCTAAGCAACAAAATAAACCGTTAGTTGTCCAAACACGAACAATCCCCGGCAACGGCGCCAAAAACTTGGTGCACGAATTGTGAATCACACTTTTCACAACGCGTACCACTAACCAGCAAGTGCACTGGGTCGTCCAAGTAATACCTCACGTGAGTAAGGGTCGACTCCCACGGAGATTGTTGGTTTGAAGCAATCTATGGTTATCTTGTAAATCTTAGTCAGGAAGTCAATTATGTTTTTCAGTTGAATTGTGAATAACCAAGAAAGCATAAATTAAAGATTACTTGTTGTGCAGTAATGGAGAATATGTTGGGGTTTTGGAGATGCTTTGTCTTCTGAATCTCTGCTTTCCTCTGTCTTCTGATTCACGCACGCATGCCCTCCTATGGCAAGCTGTGTGTTGGTGGATCACCGTTGTCAATGGCTACCTTCCGTCCTCCCAGTGAAAACTACGCTCACGCGCTCTGTCACAGCACGGCTAATCACCGGTTGGTTCTCGATCCGGTTGGAATAGGATTTACTATCCTTTTGCGTCTGTCACTAACGCCCAGCCTTCAAGAGTTTGAAGCTCGTCACAGTCATTCAATCCTTGAATCCTACTCGGAATACCACAGACAAGGTTTAGACTTTCCGGATTCTCATGAATGCTGCCATCAGTTCTAGCTTACACCACGGAGATTCTGATTAAGGAATCTAAGAGATATTCATTCAATCGTATATAGAACGGAGGTGGTTGTCAGGCACACGTTCATGATTTGAGGAAGGTGATGAGTGTCACAGCTCATCACCTCCATCACAGTTAAGCGCGAATGAACATCTTAGATAGGAGCAAGCGTGTTTGAATGGAAAACAGAAACACTTGCATTAATTCATCGAGACACAGCAGAGCTCCTCACCCCCAACAATGGGGTTTAGAGACTCATGCCGTCAGAGAATACAAAGTTTAGATCTGAAATGTCATGAGATACAAAAATTGGATAAACTATGATGGATGATGCAGAGATCCACTTCTGGGGCCCACTTGGTGTGTGCTGGGGCCCACTTGGTGTGTGCTGGGGCTGAGACTTAAGCAATTCACGTGCAGAGGCCATTTGTGGAGTTGAACGCCAGTTTTTATGCCAGTTTGGGCGTTCAACTCCAGCTTTTGATCCTTTTCTGGCGCTGGACGCCAGAATTGGGCAGAGGACTGGCGTTGAACGCCAGTTTACGTCGTCTATTCTTGTGCAAAGTATGGACTATTATATATTGCTGGAAAGCCCTAGATGTCTACTTTCCAACGCAATTGGAAGCATGCCATTTCGAGTTCTGTAGCTCCAGAAAATCTACTTTGAGTGCAGGGAGGTCAGAATCCAACAGCATCAGCAGTCCTTTTTCAGCCTGAATCAGATTTTTGCTCAGCTCCTTCAATTTCAGCCAGAAAAATACCTGAAATTACAGAAAAACACACAACTCATAGTAAAGTCCAGAAATATGAATTTTTTCTAAAAACTAATAGAAATAGACTAACAACTAACTAAAACATACTCAAAACTATATGAAATTATCCCCAAAAAGCGTATAAAATATCCGCTCATCAACCAGCTCAACGTTATAACGGCTGACCGGCCATTCGGAACATGGCGCGTCGACCTCGTCGGCCCTTTTCCCACGGCACCCGAACAACTTCGGTATCTCGTTGTCGCTATAGACTACTAGACCAAATGGATCGAGGCCGAACCCCTGGCCTCTATCACGGCAACCCAATGCCAGAAAGTTTTTCTGGAGACATATAATAACCCGGTTCGAGATTCCCGAGATCGTAATCTCGGACAACGAAACCCATTCATCGACAAAAAATTCAAAGAATTCTTAGAGGGGATGCACATATCCCACCGTTTCAGCTAGGTGGAACATCCCCAGACAAACAGGCAGGTGGAATCCGTGAACAAGATAATAGTCAAGAGACTTAAAAAATGGCTCGACGGGGCTAAAGGTCTGTGGGCCGACGAACTCGGATCAGTCCTCTGGTCATACCGAACCACACCCCAGACCTCCACAGTGGAAACCCCTTTCCGCTTAACATACGGCGTAGAAGCTATTATCCCGGTAGAAGTAGGTGACCCGAGCCCAGAAGAACAATCGGAGGCAATGACGAAGAGGCAGAATGGGACCTCACAAACGAAGTAAGAAGCATAGCCCATATGCGAGAGCTAGCCTTAAAACAAAGAATCAGCCTAAGGTATAACCGTGGCGTAGTTCGACGGAATTCACACCCAAAGACCTCGTCCTACGACGGAATGACATCGGCGCCTCCACACCCGGAGAAGGGAAATTGACCCCCAATTGGGAAGGCCCATAGAGAATCAAGGCGGCAATGGGAAAGGGAGCATACAAGCTCGAACGACTCAACGGCGCCGAGATCCCGAGGACCTGGAATGCCGCCAACCTACGACGATATTACGCGTAGGCCCATACCCTACTTTCAAGTTCATCTTTTACTTATTCATTAGCTTTATCTTCATTTTCCTTATTTTCATTTTCATATAAGTGTTATTTTCGAGTACTCTTTCCCGCTACATCGGAAGGTTTTAACGAGGCCCAACTTAATAAAATTTTATTTAAAACTTGCCTTACTTCTCCCTATACTTCCGTAACGGAAAAAGAACAAATGGCCAACATCGAGGACCGATCACACTCGAGGCCTACAAACGGATATCCATAAACATACGACTAAACGGCCTACCGAACACACCAAGTCATGACGACTCAGGAACGCATACAAACAGCTTGAAAACAAGAAGCCCGAACGGCCAAAATACACTCACACCCAAGTCATCGAAAAACGAGTTAAAAACGGCCACAATGGCCCAAAAGGTACAAATAAACCAAAGTAAAAAAACATCCAGAGTCACAAACACGGCCACACGGCCAGCAAAACATAAAAAAAAAGTCACAAGTTATGAAAGCGGCAAATACAGAAGAACATGAGAAGTCCTACTCAAAGATCCACGATGCGACCATCCTGCACAACCTTGAATGCTCCCATGACGGACACGTCGGCATCGGGGGCAAGAATCTGAGCTTGAGCCCTCATCGTCTCTTCAGCCGCCGTCACTGCCTCCTTCACATCAGCAAGAAGCTTCGTCTTCTCTTTCCTCAACGCTTCTACCTCGGCCTTCGACCCGACAACCTCAGCCTTTAGGGTGTCCACCTCGGCAAGGAGAACAGCAGTCTGAGACTTAGCATCAGAGGCCCTCTTCCGCTCGCCGCCCAACTGAGACAAAAGTGAAGTCTCAACCTCGAAGAGACGGAGGATTTCGGCCCCGGCCTCCTCAGAGGAGGAAACGATACACTGACTTGGCTTGAAAGGCCACGTCGCAATCATCAAAAAACCCCTCAGTACCAGGCATCAGATGCTGGTCGATGAAAGCAGAAGCATCGGAGCGCCGATCCATCATAGAAGGCACATCACCCTCCTCTTCCAGGTTCTCGCTGTTGATCTCCTCGGGCCTCTTCCGCTTCCGAGAAGCCTCTGCAGCCAAAACCACAATTACCTCCTCCTCAGGCGAAATCACTAGACCCGTGGAAATGTGAACATCGACCCTGGCCCCAGCTGAGACCACCTCATGAGAAACAACCCGGGAATCCGCGGCAGGACAGGACGAAGGAGTGGAAGGAGTAGCCGACGACGCCTCCTCATGATCCATAGCAGCCTTCAGTCTTACCAAAGAAGTCAAACCGCCAGCCATCTCAACTGAAAGAAAGAAAGGGAAAAAACATAAGTCCCAAACTCAACAGGTAAAAAAAAACACACCAATAAAAAGTCCGGCAAGCAACCGGGTCCCCATCACATCCCTAGGACTCAGGGGATGCTCCCCAAACAAATACCAAAGGATGCCAGCGACATCTCGATCCTCTAAAGACAGAAACTATTGAGACACTCAAGTCAAAACGGAAGGCCCCGCACCGAAATTCCAATACGTCGAAAATCGGCGCTCCCCTTCCAACATTAGCCAAAAGGGATGATGACCCCTAGCAGGACGAACCTTGAAGTATCCAATTTTAAAGCCATGGAATGAGTCCTCATATAAACCAAAGACACGACGATGAGGCTGGGCCCTAAAAGACATATACCCCTTCTTATGCTTCCCCTCCTTGGTTGATAAGGTGCATAAGAAGAGGAAAAGGAAAACATTCACCGAATTCGGGAGCTCCAGGTACTCGCACACGAGCTCGAAAGTCTGTATCGCTGCCCAACTATTTGGATGTAGCTGAGACGGCACCACGGAACATCGGCTGAATAGCTGCTGCACGAAAGGAGAAAACGGAAGCTGCACGGCGAGCCGGGGGAACATCGCCTCATAAACCCACATCTAATCTGGAACGATCGGCGAGTCGAGATTAGTGTAACTAACCCTCTCGTCGACCCTCGGAAGGGCAAGCTCGTACTGAAGCTCGGCATCGCCCCCTCCGTAAATAGCCCCCTGATCGCGGAGCCGCTGAAGGTCCGACTCTGTCACCCGGAACGGCATCCCCGAAACATCACTGGTCACCCAGGAATAAAGGGAGGGAACGCCACCGGCGGGAACCACCGGAACACCTGTACCCTCAGTCCTCCGCTGAGCCATACCTAAAACAGAGGTGAGCACCACCATCAGCCTAAAACTGCGCAGCAAAAACCAGTGGAGAATATCAAAATAGACGCCACAACCTACTGCCAATGACACAGTGGTGCTCATCCCCTCAAAAACCCACTACCCCAAAAAACAAAGACCATCATACAAAAACAGGATACATCCCCAATCCACACTAAACCAAAAAACACCAAAGAGAGGCAAGCAAAAATAAAACAGAAACACAAGAAGCAGGCAATGCAGATTACAAGGATAAAAAGAACATCAACCTGAAAATGCGAGCACAAACTTGAAGAGCAGGAAGCAGAAGCACGACAGTAAAGAAGCAGAAAAAACACCAAAACAAGAGAGAAGAAAGAGAGGTTCACAGAGAAGAAGCAAAAGCAACTAGGAAATGAAACGAACGAGAGAAGAAAGGTAAAAAATCAAAACGGTTTCAAAACGGAAAAAAGACGTAAATAACCCCAAGTACAAACATGATGCGGAGGGGTGAAATTGGAAAGCAACCCAAACGTCCCCTCGCAATAAATGCTCCCTTGGAAAAATAAAACTGACAGCACGCCTCAAAAAATGAAACGGATGCAAGAATACGAAAAGTTTGCGTCAATCAAACGACACGAACTCCAAAGAAGACGAACCTCAGCTGAACCACAAAACTCAGGTCCGACGCGCCGACCACCCACGATAAACTCCGTCAACCAAGAACTCCGCTCCGACAAACAGAAGAAGGCCACCAACGGCCAAAACCATATCCTCCAACGACAGAGACCAACCTCGTTCGCTCTCCCACTGCGGGGACAACTGTTACGAATCTGACCCACGGATCCCACACCCATAACGGTCTCTGAACCCGGTTACCCGAGTCCGACCCGCTTCGCCCTTCTAAAAAGTCTGGAACCGGCTTGCTAAAACTTCTAAGTAACAATCAAATTCAAATACCTCCCTTATCTTAACCAAATAAGATAAGATAATCACCATCACCTATATAAAGGGGATCCCCTGACCCCCTCAGATATGACATTCACTCTACACACCTTATACCTCTCAGATCCATTCTGACTTGAGCGTCGGAGTGTCTTTGCAGGTACGACCCCCCATTGCTCAAGTCAAATAATCCAGCATCCGCGTCGACCCGCAAATTTCCGATCCATCTCTCAACCCGTACCGGAGGCATCCAGTACAACTACCAATATATTATCACTAATTAGCCTTCTCCGAATAAAAGAGTTTTGGTTATCACTTATGATTTTGTTTATCAAGAATTATAATCTGTGCACTAGGATTTTTTATACTTCCTTATAGAACATTGTGCTAAGGTTAATAGATAGAATCTGATTCATAGTTTCTGCATTCAGTACTTTTTGTATTAAGCATGTCTCCGTATGGTTAAAGCTCTTTAGAATGTGTTCACCTTCAAAAATACTCTTAACCACCCGACAAACATATTTTTTAATGGCTTTCTAATATAGAACTAAAAATTTTAGCTATAAATCCATTGTTCCCGAGTGCAACTCCTAGATTAATGAAAAAATATCTTTCTAATTTTCTTTTCTCCAATTGGTTTTGTAAAATTTCACTTAAGATCAGAAGAAAATTTCCTTCTAATGTCCTCCAACATCAATGATGGGTCTCAAGAGTGGTTGATGGTGAATAATTTTTCAAAAAAATTTTAGGCTCAACCACCAATTCACATTTTCATCTTCAAGCTTCCAAATCTTATTCCTCTTATTCCTGACTTGATTCTTTGGGTGGAAGTATCTTGAATTTTGATTTTTCTATTTTAGCCAATTTATTCTTGACTTTTCTCTCTAGAATCTTTTTTCTATCATGCAAGCATTGCTGAGTTCTTCTTCCAACTGTATAATTTTAATTTTATCTGTTTCTGCTAGTTTTTATTTTCAATTTTTTTCCATATTTTTTTGAGTTTCTAGTCCTCGTTGACTGTCTTATCACTATTTTAGATTTATATATTTCTAACTTTTGAAATAATTGAAACATAGGTGAGCTATTGATATTGTCTACCACACCTCTCGAACAATATTACCCACTTCCTCCTCCTCACACAATCTCTCTTGAAACTTGAATCGCATTTTACTTTTTTGAGTTGTTGAATTAGTTTTCAAAAGAGCTGATCTATGATCTAAGCTAATATTTTCAAATGGTAGCCAAAGGATACTCCTCCTATAATTTTAGAGAAAGAATGACTCTATCAATTTTCTCTCTAATTGCTTTCTCCTAACAACTCTTATTCCACCAAGTGAACTTCTCTCATATGTATTCCATATCCAACTGCCTTCTTGTATTGACGAAATCATGAAAAAATTCTACATCGATTGAGCCAACTTCTCTCTAGCTCTCTCCTTCTCATGCCTGCCATAATTACATTAAAATCTCATACAACCAAATATCGATCACCCATCTATCCAATCACTTTTAGTAAGTTAGCATATTACGTTATATGAGTATTATCAATGCTGTAGAGGTGCACTCCTAACACTTCTCAATTGATAATCCTTTTCGAATCATCAATAGTGAAGTGTATGAGAAACTCAGCACTTTGCTTGACTTTCAGCCATACTCCTTCCTTTTAAAATAGTGTTAATCATCTTGCATTGCCATTTGGATTAACACAAAAAATTTTTGAATAGCCACAATTTTTTGTTTGTCTCTCAACAAACGAGATTTGGTGTTTAGTTTTGCATAAAAATAATATCTTAGGATAATGAGAAGTTTTAATCCCTTTAATGTTGTGAATTACTAAAATTTTTTTCAAGTCCCAATAGTTCCACGTGAGCATCTTCACGGATTTTCGGGTACCTCTTGCAGGATGGCACCCAAAAGTTTTTCAGCATTGCTTTCCTTCTACATCTACCTTTTTCTCTCTTTACTATGTGCTTCTTTTAGCTTCAACAATTTAACTTATGTTCCTCTTTGTCTCTTTCGTTTTTATTAGATATTTTATTTTTTATTTTTTTACTACTCCTTATAACTCCCATCTTATTACTAATCTGAAAAATTTTTCAGGTCTCCCAATTTCAGCATTCTTTTTTCTCTTCCATTGTCTCTTACTTCTGGATCATTACTTGTAAGATTTAATAGGTTTTGGTCATAATAGGTTAGATTGTTTGATTAGGCGTGTGTTAGAAATGTGTTTGTTGGATATGAGTGTAATTATTGTTGGTATTATGTAGAGTTTTGGGTTGATGTATTCATGGATATGTTAGGTTTAGGTGATGATGTATGTTGCTAGTTGTTTGTGAATGTATGTTATAGTTGGGGTGTGTGTATTTATTTGGGGTGGTTAATTTTATTTATTGTGAATTTAGATCCGTTATGTTGTGGTAATTTGAAGTGCAGGTTATTTTAGTAAATGAGAGTTGAGAGAAACTCTTTGTTAATAGAGCACAACTTATCCTAATAGAAACAATCTTAAAATTGGACTATCTCCCTAAAAGAGCTTAATACTTAATTACATACTTATTTTAGGACTAATTTAATTGACTTAATAGATGAGTGAGTAAGGTGAAGAGCACGTTCTTTGATAGAGGTGGAGATAGATGAAATATTAGAGAAGAATCAAAAATATTTACACAATAAAATAAGAATAAAATAAAATTTTAAAAAAGACTAAATTAAAATTTACATATAATTTATATGTAAAAAATTAAATTTAGGAGGACCATTACTCCCTTTTTCTACTACATAGCTCCATCCGTGCTCCTTGAGAACAAGTATGTGTTTAACATAAAGACAAGCATAGTAAAGTAGTAAACTAATTTTCATTTTAAGTTACCTACGACTGTATGAGTCAAACTAACTCAAACTCCTCCTTCTCCAATAGCTTATTAATAACAAAATATTATTTACACATTAAAATTAATCATTAAAATTAAAATTTGTGTATAAATATATGTGTACTTTAACTTATTTTTAATGTGTATTTTATATTCAAATATATATATTCTACTTTGATGACTAATTTTAATGATTGATTTTACTGTACACCTAACATAATTGTATTAATAATTTGATTTAGTTAATACGTATGGATAAATTTATTAAGAGAAAATTACACTCTCCTCTCCTGCGAGATGCTAAAATGACACTTCCCTCCCTTCTATTTTATAAATGTACATTTCCCTCCCTTCTAACTTTTAAAAAACCTCATCTTTAATCCATTTTAAAATTTTTGTGTTAACTAATGTTAACTTTATCTATTTTTTAAGAAAAAATAAATTATTTTTTTAAAAAATACCCATTAGTAAAAATTTTATTTTTTATCATTAAATTTTGCTTACCAAAATATCTTTTAATAAATTATTCTTTTATTGATTAAATTCTATTTTTTTTTTAAAATTTAATAATTATATAATTTTTTTTCTAAAATACCCTTTAATAATTTTTTAATTATTAAATTATAATTTTACCAAAATTTTTGTTAGCAATTTTTTTATATTTTACTATTAATTTTTCGATAGTTATATATATTATTTTAACATTAAATAAAAAGTTTTAGTAAGATTATTTTTCAATATCAATATATATTAATTGTTATATATATTAACAGCGGTAAGATTTTTTTATTTAATGTTACAATAATATATATTGATATAAAAAATTAATAGTAAAATATAAAAATAATTGTTAACAAAAATTTTGGTAAAATCACAATTAATAATTAAAAAATTATTGAAGGGTAGGTATCTTAAAAAAAATAATTTAATTATTAATTTTTTTAAAAGTATTTAATAAAAATATAATTTAATCAATAAAAAAATAATTTATTAAAAAAGTATTTTGGTAAGTAAAATTTAATAATAAAAAATAAAATTTTTGCTAATAGGTATTTTTTTAAAAATAATTTATTTTTTTTTAAAAAATGGATAAAGTTAATATTAGTTAACACAAAAATTTTAAATGGATTAAAGAGGAGGTTTTTTAAAAGTTAGAAGGAATGAGAATGTATATTTATAAAATAGAGGGAAGAAGAATGTCATTTTAGCATCTCACAGAGTAGGGGAGTGGAATTTTCTCATTTATTAATTAAAAATAATTATAAAAATATATAAAATTTATTTATTGAAACAAATAAAAATTATATTAATAATAGTTTTAACGGTTAAACCCTTAATAATTATTCAATCCAACTTCGATCTTATTTATCGTTAATGAAACTCACACAAAATTTCCAACAGTTCTTTCAAAAATGATTTTGGCTCCTAAATGATTATTCATTTTAAAATAAAAATTAATTTTATTATCAATAATTATATCATCTATTTAATCTGATATATTTGATTAAAAAGATTGATTTATGATCTTAACATTTAACAAAATAAAATTCTATTATTATTTTAATAGTTTATTTGAAAAGTAATCATTTAATTTGATTTTTGTCCATTTTTTTAAAGATGAGACTTGAGGCAAAAAAAAAGACAAATTAATTTTTGACCCAATTCTTTTGTAAAATTCTAATAAAGTAAATAAATAAAATTAATTATTAAATTAATTATTTATATAAAATATATGTTAAAATATAATATATTAAAAATAAATTAAATAATATATATATATAATAACTATTTTAATAAATAATTTTTTGTATAGACATAATATTTTTGGTAAATTCACTTTTAAAACATAATAAACTTGTTTTAGTGTCATGTTAAAGTGACGATATAATCGTTAAAATACCATACTTAAGATAAATGGATCACAGGCCAATTTATCTCTATTATCCTAATGCAAAACGATATTATTTAGTCTATAATTAATATTTTTAAATTCTTCAAGAATAAATAGTCAAAAATAAAAATATTAAGAATTTAAGTATCAAAGATACATTTTTACTTTTTTTTTTGTGTGTGTGTGAAAATGGGGCCAAAAGACCCAAAACAGAGAGAAAAGAAAAAGACAAATAATTAACTATTCTTTGCTTGGTTTGTGCTAGTAGGAAGGGTAAATACGAAGGAGAGGCTGAGCAGACTTAGAATTATTAATCATCATGACAACATTTGTGTTTTGTGTAAAAAGAATATAGAATTTGTACATCATTTATTTTTTGCATGTGAGTTCACGTGGCAGGTATGGTGTGCTTGGCTGACATTTTCTGATAGAGCTTGGGCCATCCCGGGAACCACTAAAGAGTTCTATGAGAGCTGGATTGAAGCAACAGGTGGGAAGTCAGAGCAAAGAAAATGGGTGATAGGATTTTGTGCGGTTATTTGGAACATCTGGTTGGAGCGAAATAGCAGAGTCTTCCAGCAGGTAGAGACAAGTGTTGAAGGAATTAAGATCATGTCCTTCTTGAGTTACAAGGAGTGGTGTGGAGTTGATCCGTTTGGTTGTTGATGGCAATGCCGGAGATGACAACGGATACCAGCTTTTCAGTTATGTCTGTGTTTATCTGGTTATCTTAGTTCCTTTGCTCCACTTTACTGTGTTGAGCTTCTTTTGTTCAAAAAAAAAAAGAACTATTGCCTCTCATCCTTATGCCACTCGAACTATCCATGAGCAGGGCATGATTAACGTTACTAGGAGAAACTTTAAATATATAAATACCTAAGGGAAGCTCTTGACCCTTCTTGGCAAATATATCAGCAACAGAGTACTGGTGTGGAATTTAAAGTCCACAAACTAATTGACAAGTGTACCGAATTGTACCAAGTAATATCTCAAGTGAGTGAAGGTCGATCCCACGAAAATTAATGATAAAGCAATAATAATTGAGTGATTGACTTAATCAGACAAACAGAAAAGAGTGTTTGGGTTTCAATTGCATTAAACAGTAAATTCAGAGAATTAATAAAGCAAGCAGTAAACTAGTGAAAAATATATGAGTAAAACAGTTAAGGATTCAGAGATATTTATCTTTCGGATTGACTTTTTTTACCAACTATTTTAATCATGCAAGATTCAATTCATAGCAAACTATATGTGACTAAACCCTAATTCCTTAGACCTTTTTAGTCTCCTCTAACCTTTATCAACTGCCAATTTCTTGGTCACTTAATTTCGATTAGAGAGTTAAGTTCAAAACTAGTTTATGTGCCACAAAACCCTAATTATCCAAATATAAGAGGATTATATGTCACATATACCGTTAAGTCCAGATAATTAGAAATTTAGGAGAAATTATTTTCAAGCTGTTGTTCAAGTGAGACTCTCTAGAGAACCACAATCGAGCATGTTATTCAAGCGAGACGATCCTCTAGAGATAACTCTCCCGAGATTCACAAGAACTCAAATAAAATAAGGGTCATACTTCTATTCCACCCAAATTCATAAGATGAAGAATGAAAACAAATTCTTGAAATTGAAATCAACACATGAATTAAAATAGAAAAGTAATAGTGTCAATCCATACAATAGACAGAGCTCCTAACCTTAACAGTGGAGGTTTAGTTGCTCATGACTCAGAGAGAAAACAAGGATTCTGAAAAACTGTAAATTGCGGAATGAGGTAAGAAAGAAAAGAGAGTCCGAAGGGCTGAGTCTTTTTCCTTTTATATCTAATCCTAATTAATGTAAAATATATTTCCTAAAACTAAATAATATCTTTTCCTATTTGTAAATAAAATAAAAGTTTTAATCAAAATAAAATAAAATCTTCGTTGCTTGCTTTGATGAACGCTGGGACCACTTCTTTAATTTGGGTTGGCACCTAACTTGGAAAATCCCAAGTTAGGCACCACTATTACAGCATGTCTTAGAGGCGTTGATCATCACTGGCTCCTAACTTCAGAATCCACCCTGGCAGCAAGCAATTAGGGTGTAAGTTCTCCTTTGGCGCCTAACTTGGAGAATCCCAAGTTAGGCGCCACCAAGGCCGTACAGTGTGAGAGAAAAATGTATACTATTATACATCGTTAGAAAGCTCTGAAAGTCAGCTTTCCAATGCCACTGAAATCACATCAATTGGACCTCTGTAGCTCAAGTTATGTTTATTAGAGTGCAAGAAGGTCATGGTTGACAGCATCATTCATTTTCTGCTCTTTTTCTACAAAACTCCGTCAAATCCATCCGAATGCTATCCGAAATAAACAGAATTGCACACAACTCAAGGTAGCATTCATGGTGACTAAAAATTATTTAAATCTTGATTAAAATTACAAATTCGAATGCAAATTCACTAGGAAAAGATAGAAAAGATGCTCACGCATCACAACACCAAACTTGAATTGTTGCTTGTCCTCAAGCAACCAAAACTAATATAGGCATAGGATGTGAATTTGCATGAGAAGTGAGTGTTCAATTAAGCTCCTGTCCCTTCTTAAAGTGGGGTTTATACACTACAATCCTAAATAGTTTTGGCATTTCACTATCCTTTGAATAAGAGGAATGTCACTGTTATTTGGAATTAGAATCCCGATAATATTATGAATTCTCTGACTTTTTTACCTTGGGTTAGTCCTTGAACACAGCAAACTTTTTTTTCATTCTCTTTTCTTTGGTGCTTTGCACCTTGAGCCTAGCCGTGACTTTAAATTCTTTGTCTCAAGTTGCACTTGACACAAAAATACCACAAGCACTTAACTGGAGAACTCTCTTTTGTTCTAATTTTTCCTTCAGTTACTCCCAGACAGTGGTACTCAAAGCCTTTGGCATACTCTGTTAAATGCACTTGATCTCGACTCTTAGTGCTCTGTCTCAAGGATTACTTGACACATTACACCACAAGCATATGACTAGGAAAAATAACTCTTTGAGCTTTTAATAATGTTTGACCTCCTTAGTCATTGATGCTCGGAGCCTTGGACCTTGTTTTTATTTTATTTTTTTTGCTGTTTCTTTTACTTCAAGGATTAAGCTTTTGTTTACTTCAGAGAATTCATAATAGTTCTCTAAATTCTTGTTCCTCATGCATCAACATCCTTTTATTCAAATTCAAATATGCACTGTTCATATCATAAATTCAGAATCACAGATAATGCCACCACATTTAAGTAAATAAGACTACTCTTTAATATAAACTCAATTTCTCATGCACTACACCACTTCTTTTCTTTTTTTTTAGATTCAAGATCAGTGAATGGTACACGAGACATCTCTTCAATTAAAAGATAAATAACTGAAATTTTAAAATAATAGAATTAAACTAGAACCTAGGACTCAAAATTACTAAAGATCATGCATACATTCAAGTAAAATAGCAGAAAATAGGAATATAAAATAATAAGAGTGGAAGGAAATATAGAATGAAAGGAACTCAACCGCCTCAGTTATCCTAGTGGTCATCTCATTCCTTAGGCTGTGCTTCTTCGTGAAGATGATCCGCCTCCCTTTGGTGTCATTAAAATAAACAGAGAAGCCACAAGCGAAGCGACAATACCAAACTTAAAACTTTGCTCATCCTCGAGCAAAATAGAAAATAACCAAGAGGAATATGGAATCTAAAATAATGAAAGAAAATTAAATTTAAAAGTTCCTTTTTCTCTTTTTTAAAGGAAGAAAAGGTTTACAGAGGGGGGAACGTGGGAAGGGGGAAGGGGTTGATGTGGGGGATATGTTGTGGGTTAGGAGGAGTGGGGGTGGGGTAGGGTTTTGAATTTGTGTATAGAAGAGGGTTGGGGACAAGGGACAAAGATTGTGGTCAAGGGGCTTAGAGAAGGAATAAATTGGGAAGGTAAAAAGGGTGATTCAAAGATATGGGGGAGATATGTGTGAGGGTGGGAACCAGGGATGATGGGATTCGGTTTAGGCAATCACAGATTGTGTTTTGGAATAAGACAATAAAGGGGAATATGGGTTAGCGCCTAACTTGATGTATGGGAAGTTAGCCGTGAGGTGTCCCGTAATGCATGCTATCTCCTGTGCCTAACTTGATGGAGATGGCACCTAACTTGGAGTGAGAGCTCTCCCCTGGTGCCTAACTTGATGAGTATGGCGCCTAACTTCACGCTGGACTTCTCTCCTGGCGCCTAACTTGAAAAGAGTAGAGTTAGGCGCCAGGCTTCCCGTATCTCCTCTAATTTGTACGCATGGTTGGCGCCTAACTTCAAAAAGTGAAGTTAGGCGCCACCCCTCCCGAAAGCTCTTCCCAAAATTGGCTTAGATGTGGCACCTAACTTCAGAAAGTGAAGTTAGGCGGCACCCAATCCGAACTTAGCTTCTCCAGGGTGTCTAAAACTCTTTCTTAATGCACCTGTTTCTATTCTAATCACTCTGCATGATCAAAATATACGTAAAATAAAGAAAAATAATAGAAATTCAAACAAAACTAGATAAAGAAAAATCAAAGTAAAAAAGCAAACTTAAGGATACAAAAACATTGGGTTGCCTCCCAATAACTGCTTCTTTACCATCACTAGCTTGACGATTAGCTCCTCTAAGGAAGAGGATCATAGGAGCTCAGCTCTTCACCCCTCGCTGTGAACTTTTTTCCTGTGCTCTCATGGATCAACTCTATATGCTCAAGAGACAGGATCTTGTTCACTGTATGAGGCAGGATTGGGGATGCAGTGAATACCACCTTCGTTCCTTTTTATTTCTCCATCCCCTGGGTGCTTTCTTCTTTTTGAGAACCTCTTCCTTGGTGAATAATGCATTCCCGACAACAAACTTAGGTTTGATGTCAGGGAGAATTTTGTTGATTGTGACCAAAGGAGGTTTGAGCTGCAGATCTTGTGGTGTATCATCAGGGGGTTCTTAAAGGTTTGAATCAATAAGCTCAGTCTACATGCACCTCTCTTCTTCACCTGCTGAATGCATATCTTTGAAGACATGAAATACCAGTTGCTCATCATGCACTCTAAGCACTAATTCACCCACTTCTACATTAATTAGAGCTCTCCCAGTCGCTAGGAATGACCTTCCTAGAATTATAGAGGCATTCTCATCCTCCCTCGTGTCAAGAATCACAAAATCTGCTAGGAAGAAGAACTTACCCACTTTGACCAAGATATCCTCCACTGATCCATATGCAGGCTTTAGAGATTTGTCTGCCATCTGTAATGCTATCCTTGTGGGTTGTACCTCTTGGATTTGCAACTTCTTCATCACAGACAAGGGTATTAGATTTATGCTTGCACCCAAATCACATAGGGCTTTCTCAAAGGTGGTGCTCCCAATTGTACATGAAATTTGAAATCTCCCTGAATTTGGCATCTTCCTTGAAAAGTTATTCTGAATTATGGCACTACATTCCTTAGTCAAGACCACTGTCTCATCTCCCTTTAAAGGCTTCGATCTTCTTTCACAACAACTCCTTCATAAATTTAACATAGAGAGGCATTTGCTCCAAAACCTCAGCAAAAGGAATATTGATTTGCAACTTTCTGAATACTTCCAAGAACTTTGAAAACTGCTTGTCCTTAGTCTCCTTTTGAAGTCTCTAAGGATATGGCATCTTAGGCTTGTATTCAAGAGCCTTAGGTAAGGTTGGATGTGTGTCAAGAGTGATTGGGAAAGGATTGTCTGCACACCTAGGTGGGGCGTGTTCAACCTCCTCCTTTTTCTCCTCCGAAACTTCTTTTTCAACTGGCCCCTTAGTAACTTGTGCTTCCATACTTGCCACTTGTCTACTTATCACGGTGATGGCCTTGCACTCCTCTCTTGGATTTGGAATTGTGTTACCAGGAAGGCTATTAGTGGTCCTCTGATCAATTTCATTAACTTTTGTGGTAAATTAACCCATCTGAACCTCCAGGTTCTTGATTGATGCTTTGGTTTTCTGTATAAAGCTTATTACCAGAGATTCTAAATCAGTAGTCTTCTGAGCCTGAAAAGTTGCTTGCTGAGATGACTAAAATTGGTGGTTATTGAAATTATTCAGATGGAAACTGCTCTGAGAATTATTGAAATTCTATTACCTCTGAGGTTGCTCTCTCCACCCAAGATTTGGGTGATTTCTCCATCCCAGATTAAAGGTTTTGGCATGTGGATCATTATTGGGATTTCTAGGAGCATTTCCCATATAGTTGACTTGTTTAGGAGGAAATTGGGCATCATAATTCTCACCTTGATTAAAGCCGCCATTCATGTCATATGGAGCCTCTTGAGGGGCATTCTAAGCATTAACAGCAGAAACTTGCATCCCACTCAAGTGTTGAGTAAGCATATTAATCTATTGAGACATGGCTTTGTTCTGAGCAAGAATAGCATCCAAGGTCTCCACTTCTAAAATGCCTTTCTTCTGAGGAGTCTCAGAGTTCACAAGATTCCTGTTAGAAGAGTAAAGATATTGGTTGTTAGCAACCAATTCAATAAGCTCAGTAGTCTCTTCAGGCATTTTCTTTACTCTTGCAGAGTTGTCTAAACACATTTTGGCCATTTCATAGAGGCTCTCATAAAAGATCTCCAGCTGGGTCCATTTTGAAAACATGTTAGGGGGGCATTGCCTGGTTAGCAGCTTGTACCTCTCCCAGGCTTCATAGAGGGTCACACCATCTTTCTGCCTGAAGGTCTGAACATCCAACCTTAGCTTAGTCAGCTTCTGTGGTGGAAGGAATTTGGACAAAAATTCATTGACTACCTTATCCCAAGTGTTCAGGCTCTCCTTGGGTTGAGAATCTAACCACAGTTTTGCTCTATCCCTCACAGCAAATGGAAAGAGCATGAGCTTGTAAATCTCAGGATTCACTCTATTTGTTTACATAGTGTCACAAATCTACAGGAAGTTAGAGATAAATTGGTTTGGATCTTCCTGCGGGAGTCCATAATACTAACAATTTTGCTGCACCAGAGTGACTAACTGAGGCTTCAACTCAAAGTTGTTTACAACTATAGGAGGCACCACAATACTATTCCCATAGAGATCTGGATTGGGGGCAGTGTATAAGCCAAGCACTCTTCTAGGTTGTTCATTCACATTTGGATTGATCACACTGGCATTAACAGCATGATTAGGATCCATAATGGACTCTGCAGCTTCCTTTTCAAAGGTCTCACTTAGATTTTCACTAGCCTTGTAAGGCCTAGCTTGTTGTAAGTGCCTCTTCAAAGTCCTTTCTGGTTCAGAATCAAAATCTATAAGAGGTTCCTTGTTCCTGTCCCTGCTTATAAACAAACAGAAAACAAGAAAAGTGGGATTTCCTACGTCAGAGTGCAGAGAATTCTCAGTGAAATAATCTGTGTAAAGAAATAAAATAAAACAAATAAATAATTAAAGCAAAAAAAAATTCAAAAATTGTAATAAAAATTAAAATAGAAAATTCAAAATTTATAAAAATAATTAAACAGCAAAATTAAAATAAAAATAACTAGGTAACACCAAACTTAATTTCAGAAATTAAGGAAAAATAGTAGCACTAGTTTTTGAAAATTATAGAGCAAAATTAAATAAAATTAAAGCTAAAATGCCTAATCTAAGCAATCAAATAACTAATAGTTGTCAATCACAGTCAATCCCTAACAACGGCGCAAAAAACTTAGTGCAGAATTTAAATTCCACAAACTAACCGGCAAGTGCATCGGGTTGTAACAAGTAATACCTCAGGTGAGTGAGGGTCGATCCCATGAGGATTGATGGATTAAGCAATAATGATTGAGTTATTAGCTTAGTCAGACAAGCAGAAAAGAGTGTTTGGGTTTTAGTTGCATTAATCAGTAAATTCAGAGAATTAATAAAGCAAGCAGTAAATTGGTATAAAAAATATATGAGTAAAACAGTCAAGGGTTCAGAGATGTTTATCTTCCGGATTGACTTTTCTTACCAACTATTTTAATCATGCAAGATTCAATTCATGGCAAACTATATGTGACTAAACCCTAAACCCTAATACCTTAGACCTTTTTAGTCTCCTCTAACCTTCATCAATTGCCAATTCCTTGGTCACTTAATTTCGATTAGAGAGTTAAGTTCAAAACTAGTTCATGTGCCACAAAAACCCTAATTATCCGAATATAAGAGGATTATATGTCACGTATCCCGTTAAGTCCAGATAATTAGAAATTTAGGAGAAATTATTTTCAAACTGTTGTTCAATTGAGACTCTCTAGAGAACCACAATCGAGCCTCTTGTTCAAGCGAGATGATCCTCTAGAGATAACTCTCCCGAGATTCACAAGAACTCAAATAGAATAAGGGTCATACTTCGGTTTCACCCAGATTCATAAGATGAAAAACGAAAACAAATTCTTGAAATTAAAATCAATATATGAATTAAAATAAAAAAGTAATAATATCAATCTATACAATAGACAGAGCTCCTAACCTTAACAGTAGAGGTTTAGTTGCTCATGGCTCAGAGAGAAAACAAGGATTCTGAAAAACTGTAAATTGCGGAATGAGGTAAGAGAGAAAAGAGAGCCTGAAGGGCTGAATCTTTTTCTTTTATATCTAATCCTAATTAATGTAAAATATATTTTATAAAACTAAATAATATCTTTTTTTATTTGTAAATAAAATAAAAGTTTTAATCAAAATAAAATAAAATCTTCGTTGCTTGCTTTGATGAACGCTGGGACTACTTCTTTAATTTGAGATGGCGCCTAACGTGGAAAATTCCAATTTAGGAATCACTATTGCAGCATGGCTTGGAGGCGTTGATGATCACTGGTGCCTAACTTCAGAATCCTGAAGTTAGGCACCACCCTGGCAGCAAGCAATTGGCATGTAAGTTCTCCTTTAGCGCCTAACTTGGAGAATCCCAGATTAGGTGCCACCAAGGCCGTATAGTCTGAGAAAAAAATGTATATTATTATATATTGTTGGAAAGCTTTGAAAGTTAGCTTTCCAATGCCACTGGAATCACGTCAATTGGACCTCTGTAGCTCAAGTTATATCTGTTTGAGTGCAAAGAGGTCATGGTTGACAACATCATTCACTTTCTGCTCTTTTTCTACAAAATTCTGTTAAATCCATCCGAATGCTACCTAAAATAAACAAAATTGCACACAACTCAAAGTAGCATTCATGGTGACTAAAAAGTATTTAAATCTTAATTAAAATTATAAATTCAAATGCAAATTCACTATGAAAAGATAGAAAAGATGCTCACGCATCAGTTACCTTTCTTAGGGATGTGCAGCCAGGTTACATGTTCCAAGTGACGAACAAAAATCTTAATATCCTTTAAGAGAGATTTGCACGAGCATGAAGAGGGACAACCACTCTTTACAAAACTCAGCGCCATACTAGAATCAAAGTCAATGACTATGCTATTAAAATTATGCGCAACAACAATTTGAAACCTTTAATAATATCCCATAATTTAGCTTGCATTATTGAATAACTTTCCAAATTATTGGAGAAACCCAACATGAACCTGCTCATATGGTTTCTAAAAAATTCACCACATGTCGTGTTATTGTTGTTAGAAAAGAAAGAACCATCAACGTTCAGCTTTATACTATGTTCCGGAGGCGGATTCCAACATATGAAGTTGGTAGATGCAGCACTATAACTCTTGAAAGGTTTTCAAACCTCAAAATACTCTAAAATTCAACGCTCCTAACTTTGATAGATTCAGCAGCAGCAATGGGATTAGTCATGTATCCTTCAAAAATCAATTTGTTGTGAAAAGAACCAAAGGAATAAAATTATTGTACCAAATAAACAAGACCACTCATTGTTTGTAGAGAGATTAATAATGAGCCAGTCACGTTTATTTTATTGGAAGAAGTTATTAGCATTTTCCTGAGCTTGAAAGCGTTGCCAAACAAGACATGAATAAGGGTAATATCTTAGAACGTGAAGGACTATTTCACTATCATGGTTGCATCTGGGACAATTCTAACTAGATGTCATGTGTCTCCTTCATCTTTTTTTATTGCTAAGGATGGCCTCATGAGCTGTTAACCACAAAAAGTTTGGATTCTCTCAGGCCTGTTTCAACTCCA
This sequence comes from Arachis hypogaea, assembly GCF_003086295.3. Taxonomy (NCBI): domain Eukaryota; kingdom Viridiplantae; phylum Streptophyta; class Magnoliopsida; order Fabales; family Fabaceae; genus Arachis; species Arachis hypogaea. The sequence continues at coordinate 22,715,274 of NC_092050.1, forward strand.
AATAGTTTTGAAAAATTTGTTTGGAGGAGATTCTTCAATGATGGAATTGTGTGCTGACTTGATGCTGAAAGTACCATCCAAAAAGTAGCCGCAAGCAATAGCTCCTTTCTAAGGAGAGGGAGAGACATCACTACAATCTTCATAATCACTAATTTAGGTAGCAGCTCCTGCAATCTCTTCTCATCCCAATCACCTGAAACAGAGAGAAAATTAGTAAGATAAGTCTCCAAATCATGTTGACTAATTACTTGAGTAGCATGTTGATCAAGTTTGTCCAATTTTGGCACCCAATTATAAGTCTCCAAATCATGTGGACTAATTTAGCATGTTGATCAATATTTTTCCAAACATAATTTATTCCTTTCCAAAGATTGGATAGATCATTTCTTCTTGCAATAGTTAGGAGGATATCATTCCCGCAGTTATATTTTGACCTTAGGACTTTGACCCATAAAGAGTCTTTCTTTTCCACCAAGCCCCATCCTATTTTCATCATGAAAGCATGATTTGTGTCCTTAGCATGTCTAACGCGAAAGTCTCCAGAATTTTTGGAATGGCTCTCTTCCAACTAACGAGATGAATTTTTTTGTTTTGATCAATTTCTCCCCAAAGAAAGTTCTTGCAAGAACGATCAATAACATTACTAGTAGTAACAGGTAGAAAAACAATTTGCATAGTGTAATTAGGAAGAAAAGTAAGAATAGATTTCACCAGGATTGCTCTTTCTACAAGAGATAAGGTGTTCACTTTTCAGTTATTGATTTTTGAATTGATCTTACTAATGATGTCATTATAGGTGTCTTTAGAAACTCTTAAATAATAAAGAAGGGGCACTCCAAAATAATTTTTCAAGTCATTCGTTCTAGAGAATTAGAGAGAATTGCTGATTTCCTCTCTAATGTTGTTATCCACATTCTTGAAAAAAATTTTCAGTCTTCTCAGTACTCTCGTTCTGTCCAGAACTCATATAAAATGCATTAAGCACTTTGTTGACAATTTCCACCAATTTCATAGTGGCCTCAATAAACAAAATTAGGTCATCAGCAAAGGAGAGGTGTGAGAGGTTTGGGCCACATCTCTTGAGTTGAATAGGTTTCTAGAAGCCATATTCACACGCTGCACATATAAGCTTAGATAGGTGATATAACAAACCAACTTCTAGCTTGTCATGATCACGCTAGAAACTAAGTGTTACTAACTTGCTTTTCTTAACTTTAACTAGTATTTATTATATGAGCCTGATTCATTGTTAAAATGTAGTTATTTTGCGAGGTAAATTTTTTTTAAAATATTTGGTTTGATAAGCAGAAACATTCATAGATAAAATCGCAGGTAATAATATATAAAACAATTATAAACAACCATACATGTGTACATCTCAAAAGAGTTAACAATACACAGTCATCCAGTCTTTAACAGTGTACAGATATTGATTATGACACCCCTAGAAATAGTCAAATAATATATATATACCAGATAAATCAAGCTCTGATACCATATATACCCGAAGTGGATCTAGGAGGAGGGATAAGGAGAAAGAGTGAAATTAAAATATAAAGGATAGATTGAAATTGAGTACAAAGAGAATCACGCTAATTCTACCCAATTTCTTGACGCAACAAGAAAGGGACTCCTCAACCTAACTTGTTAATGCCATAGTTCTGGAATTGATTCGAATGGACTCCTCAACCTTCTACCCAATTTCCCAATACAACAAGAGAGGGACTCCTTAACCTCAATTGTCTACACTAAGGGTTTCATCAAGAAACCCAAAAGGGGTTTTTAAACCTCTAAATCATTCTCTACTACGACTACCCTAGTTTATGAGGTATTTATAACCTCTTATTAGGTTAAAATATAAAAAACCCTAAGCCCATAAACATAAGGTCTAATCTAGTAATTAAATAAACAAAATCAAAATATATCAAATTAAATTAAAATATTCTAAAAATGTAAACTAATATCTTCTAAATAATACTTGAACTCTTCATATCTCGAACATTTAAAGCACGTATCATTCTCCCCCTCTTCAAAAAAGATTCGTCTTCGAATCTTGTAGGTAAAAAAATAGTATATGAAAAGTACAATAATTAAAAGGAAGATAATTTCTTTTTTTTCTTTTTTTGTATATATTTCTTTTTTTCTCATTTTTTTTTCTTTTCCTTTTTTTTCTTTTCCTTTTTTTTGCACTATATATTTTTTTATTTTTTTAAACAATAAAATCAACAATAATGAAACACAAACAAAAAACAAGAACACAAGAACTTAAAGAAAGACACGACAGACACTGGACTCTTTTTTATGATAAAAGAAGAACAAATATAGATTAATAAGAATTAATCTAATACCTAAACTCTGATACCAAATGATAAAGAAATAAAAGATAAACAAGAAGATAAGGATTCAAACTGAATAAAAAAAGGTACATTAAAATTGAAATAGAAACAAAAAGGATAGAATGAAATTGAGTACAAAGAAAATCACTTTACTTTTTACCCAATTTCTTGACACAACAAGAAACGGACTTCTCAACCTAACTTGTCAACACCATAGTTTGGGAATTGAGTCGAAGGGAGTCCTCAACCTTCTACCCAATTCTCCGATACAACAAGAGAGGGACTCCTCAACCTCAATTGTCCACACTATGGTTTCATCACGAAACCCAAAAGAGGTTTTTAAATCTCTAAATCATTCTCTATACTGCGACTACCCTAGTTTATGAGGTATTTATAACCTCTTATTAGGTTAAAATATAGAAAACCCTAAACCCATAAACATAAGGCCCAATCTAATAATTAAATAAACAAAATCAAAATTAATCAAATTAAATTAAAATATTCTAAAAATGTAAACTAATATCTTCTAAATAATACTTGAACTTTTCATATCTCAAACATTTGAAGCACGTATCATAATCACTGGAAGAGGCTGTTGAGGAATTTGAATCTTGTTTTCCTTCTTGGTCTTCTTCAGCTTGAAGTAGCTGTAAGATTTGCTGTAAATTTTTGGTAAATGATTCTTTGGATTGAGACCCTGCAAGAGCTGCTACAATATGGGCCTTTTGATTGAGAAAGACAGATGTTTCTTTATCCATTGCCTTAACAAATTTAGGATGTTCTTTGAACAATTTTCATACTTCGTCAGGATGAGCCATAGTTGAGTCGAATTGGGACCACCATTTGATGTATGCATTTCTTTGAAGCATTGGTGGTGTTTTAGGATGATCTTGTTTGCCATACCTGTATTGCCATGAGAAAATCCATGCCAATACAAATGTAGAAAAGAACTTCAAGTCAACAGGGATACTGGATTCCTGTTAGTCAAATTTATGTTTGAAAACCTTGAGCCCCTCATCGGCAGGTGGGAGTAAAATTTCAGGTAGTGTGTAACACCCTCACTACCAGAATGTCACGCTTCCGGTTGCGCCACTCTGATAGAAAGAAGTATTACCACGACTTCATATACTTAATAATAAAATAGGAGCCTTTGATTCGAAATCGTATCGCTATTTTTTTTTTTTTGAAAAACCAAAAAAATACTTTATCTTGAAAACAGACAAGCATATACATATGTACAAAGGTTCTTGCATAAGTAGTTTATGAATATAATATACATATAGAACATACAATTCCTGTCCCTCTTTTAAAATACAATATTGATGGCGAGGGAAAAATAAATAACAATTAAACTAATTTAACAACAAAATAGTATAAGCAAAGTTGTGATTAAACTCTTCGTAAGCCTCTTCGTTCGTCTCCTGAAAAGATAAAGCTGTAGGAGGTGAGAAGCTAACCACACGGTCTCACCACGGAGTTTCAGAATTGTCATAAGAAGATATTTAATAAGAAAATCGTTTTCAAACTCAGTGATTATTGTTGTCTTTTGAATCCTTTGAAAACCGATGATTTAACCATAAAAAATTCAAAACATTTTAAAAAGAAATCAGTTAATTAACCAGAAATCTAAACCCCCTTTTCAGATAAAAGAATCTTAAAAGTTTTCTAACAATATGAATGACCAACATGTTCCAAACATAGGTTCATTAAGTCGATGCTGAACCATCTTGATATTTCATACTTTACTAAACCATAACTCAAACCAATCATGGCCTCCGACTTATCACATAATCAATCACGGCTTCAGGACCAAACAACTCAATCAACATGCAATTCACCACAACCCAACCAATTTCAGTCACTAATACAATCAAGAGCAGTTACGTCAACTCGTCAAGTATAGCAATTAGCAATTAAATAGAATTATTCACATAGACAAACCAATTACAACATACACACCCAAACAATGTCATATATATGCATATGATGAATGCCTGCCCTATGGCTAATGAGCTCATTTGTCGGCTATACAGCCAACCCGACATGTCCTGGTAGCTAACCATTGGACAGTCCCTCTGTATGCGCATCCCCAAGCTTAATAATATTCATGAAAAAAATCCCAAGCTCATCCATGGGGAGAGATAAAGCCCCAAACTCAAATTCATATATATATGCATGCCCATGGGAGAACCCGGTGAGTTAAAGTGTCCGGTCACACCTTACGTACAGAAGGTCAATAATTTGTCTCAATTTTGTAAGTCTCATATATTTTTAATTCATCATCATCATCAATTCATCATATCTCATTTTCACATTCATTCAAAAATCATACTTTAAAATTATTCCTCATCATCCTTCATTCAAATTCAATCATCATCATCCATCCTCCCATTCCGTTCATCACAATCCCAATTCAAAATATAATTCATTCTTTTCTAAATAAATCAAACTTAAAACATATAATCTTTAAAACCAAATCTTTTTAAATAATTACTTCAACAAATCTTCCAATTTTTATAAAATTTTGACCTTATCTCCTCTAAAACTCGGACTCTGCCACCCTTTTCGGGTCCCATCCAAACATTTCTTAAACCCTTCTCAACCATTTTCAAATCTCAATTATTTTCCAAAATTCAACCACTTCTTCAAACCAGCTCAAATATTAAATCATTTATAAAATCAAACTAATTCAATCAAACCGCTTCCAAAATCAATTCTTTTTCATATCTCATATCATTTCTAAAGCTGATTCATTTACATTATCAAATTAACTTCAAAATTAAGAAAAACTACTTTTCATAATAATCAACTAAGTAACTTTTCAAACCAATTTCTCATCAACAACCGCACACTACTCAAGCAATCAATAATTCAGTGCAGCAAACAGCCACATTCACGAGACAAACATAATCACAGAAATATATTTTTTACATCAATATCAATTTATCACAACTCTGTAATATAAACTAAACTTTAAGAAAAACTCCTACCTCAAAAAGTCGAACCAATGTGTTAAAGAAACCCTTTTACCCTTGGCCCGAAAACAACGACATCAACTCCGACTATGTTCTACAGCGGTAACAGCCACAAGGGCACCAGCTAACAACAGTAACTTAACACTGACATAAAATCGTCGTGTAAAACTCAATAATCTATAACAGAACAACGACAAAGAGGGGTTTTCAGAGTAAAAGATTTACTGTACCAAGAAAGAAATCAGGGACGGAGTAGCCGCAGCACCAGCAACGAACTTCGACAGCGTAAATGCTGCTCCCGGCGACCATGCACGGTGGCAACAACCACGGCAGCAGCAGCAGCAGAGCCCCAATCATGTTTTTCTCTGCTCTCCAAGCTATCTCTCTCTCCTCGAGCTCCTCAGCAGCGGCGGCAATAGGGGGATCACCGGCTCCCTTCGGTGATAGCCCATGCCACCGTGACAGCGAAGGAGGCTTCGGCGATAACACACGGTGCCTCCTCCTCCGCGATACTCCCTTTCCCTGCGCGTCTCTCTCTCTTCGCGGTGACTCGTTGACGGATCGGTGGTAACGAGAAGCAACTCGACGGTGTCTTCTCCCTTCGTGCAAGCTTTCTCCCTCAGCGCAACGGCATGGTGACTTGACGACAAGGCGGCGTGACTCTGGACGCGGCTCCTCCCTCTCCTCTTCCCCCTCACTCCCTCGGCACTCCCTCTCTTCTCTCTTTTCCCAGTTTCTGTTTCCCCTTTCTTTTTCTTTCTTTTGCTTGCTGGAGCCGCTGTGTTGGGCGTAAAGGAAGAGGATGGCAGTGGGTGAGGCGGTGAGGCAGTTAGGTGAGGGTTAAATTTAGGGCCAAATTTGGGTTTTGATTTGGGAATTAGGATTTTGTATATGAAATTGGGAATTTTGGATAGTTTAGTAATTTTAATAAAATCAGGGTAATAGAGTAATTGAAAATTACTTTAATCAAACAATAATTATATATAAAAATAGCATTTATTCATCAACTTGCAAATTATTTTTAAATAAGTACTCCAATTCAATAATTAGAGATAATATGATTAATTTTCTTTATTTATAAAAAATTAAAGTATTAAACTCCAAAATCTCAATTATTTAAATAGAATCATATAAAATTTTTAGTATTTAACAATTACTAAATTTATAATTTAAATATGGGAATTATCCAACGATTGTAAAATTAGATAAAAATTTTAATTTAATGATCAAAACTTGATTTAATTAGCTTTAATAATTTTTTTAAATTAATGTCTTTAATGAATAAATAAATTAAAATTGATTCATAATAAGAATTTTAAAAAATTATGGATCTTACATAGTGAGCCGAAATAATTCCACCATTGAGAAAATCAATTTGAAAAATGATAATTAACATTTTTTTTTGAAATAAATGAGCCAAGAGTGCTGGTTTTATTGGTTTTGAAACCAGAAAATTCTTATTCATGTATCCATGTAATCCTAATAAGAATATCCCATTAGGTCAAATAGTTGTGAAAATTCGGTAATACTGTTTGGGTTTTTGTTAAATTGAGTTGGGATAAAAATCTTTAGAATTTGGATTGTTGAGTGGGTTGTATTTGTAGAATTTTTGGGGTCTTTGTAATGTTTTATTGATATCGAATCAGAATCTACGAGTATAAATTTATAGAATTGTCTCGTTTTATTAAAGGCTATTGGTTTAAAGTGAAATCCTGGTGGATAAACTTTTGGAATTATCTTATAAGGTGTTTTTTCCCAAAATTCTGGTTCAATTAAGAGAACAGAGGAGAACTTGTTTTTTGAAATATATATAGTTTAGGTTTTTGAAGGTTGAAGGTTTGGAAGTTGGATTTGATTAAGTGATTATGGTAATTTGGCTTTGGTAATGGCTTTGTCTTTTGAGTCTTGACAAATTGTTTGTTAGTTCGTTGCTTGGGTTAGCAAGTTTGAAATATCAATTTCTTCATCTGAACTGTCACATATGTCTGCCCAGGATTTGTGATGTAGCTTTGTTAGCCCAGCATCTTGTAAGGCTAAAAGGGTTTGAATTGGAAAGGCATAGTCTACTTTGGTCTATTTGGGTTGTTTGTTGTTGAGTTGATGATTCAACGATATCATTTTGCTGGGTAGATGACCCACCAGTTGGTTATTGGGTTAATGAGGTAGGTTATTGGGTAGATGACCCTGTTGGGGTATTTGACCCTGATCTTTTAATTGACTCTAGTAGGCCTAGGCGAATGCCTCTGCCTCTTGAAGAGGCTAAAGATGCCTTTTTAGGCATTTGAATGTAATCCCTGTAAATATTTACGTGTAAGATAATCAGGGAGAGAATTTGATATTCCTTAAATATATTCAATTTCGAAATAAAAAATGCTTAAAATTACTTGTCATCGGGCAAACATGTGTTTGGATGCAAGATTCTTTATATCTTTTTGTAATATTTCTTTGGCAGACTTGCAATCTATCTTGACAAAAAATTTTGGTTTAATAAATTAGATTGAAATTTAGAAATGCATAAAACAATTGCTAAAACTCCTTTCTTTATAGTGGAATAATTTTGTTGGAAAGTATTCCAATGGTTAGATGTAAACGCAATGATGCATTCTTTATTATTTAGCTTTTGTTTTAGGATACCACCATAACCTAAGTCTGAGGCATCAGTTTCAATAATTTTGAAGTCTTGGGAAATAGGAAGGTAAAGGCAAGGGAGTTCCTTGACACAAAGTTTGAGTTGTTTGACAATTTTTGTATGGTTATCTATCCAAATAGAAAATTTTTTTCCTAGACGATCATGAAGAGGTTTAATGAGAGTGCTCAAATTTGGAATGAAATCGGCTACATAATTTAGGCAGCCAAGAAACTTTTGAAGTTGTTGTTTTTCTATAATATGATCAAGAAATTTATCTGCAAATTGGATAGTCCTATCTATAGGTGTAATCATTCCTCGGTAAATCATGTGACCAAGAAAACGGATTTTGATTTGGAATAAATTAATCTTTGGTTTAGAAACTACTAGGCCATTATGCCTGATAGTGTGCATAAAAGTTTTCACATGCTTAAAATGATCATGCAAAGATTGTGAAAATATGAGCACGTTATCTATGTAGACGATGGCAAAGTCGGAAAAAGGATTGAAAATATTATTTATAATTTTTTAGAATTCTGACAGGGCATTCTTCAGGCCAAAAGGCATCACATTCTATTCATATTGTTCGAAAGGTACTGTGAATGCCGTTTTGTATCTATTAGCCTCATTAATCTGGATTTGCCAATACCTAGATTTCATGTCAAATTTTGAGAAAATACTCGCCGAGTTTAGTCTATTTAGTAAATCTTTTTTGTTTGGGATAGGATACCTAATCTATTGGAGAGCTTTGTTTAGAGGCTTATAGTTGATAACTAATTTAGGAGTGCCTCTTTCTATTTTGGCTTGTTTGTTGATAGAGAAAGAAGAACAAGACCATGGACTTTTACCAGGCCTAATAAGTTTTTTGTTCAAGAGATCTGTAATCTCTTTTTGACAGTATTAGAGGAGTTGCTCATACATTTGTATGGGCCTAGCTTTTATTGAAATTTGACTTTCTTTAAAATTCTTTTCATAAGGGAGATCCACAATGTGTTGTTTTCTATTCCAGAATGTGTGAGGCAAGTCGGAGCATATTGTTTCTTGCATTTGTTGAAGAAGGATTTTAATCTTTTGTTGGTTTTCAGGCTTTTGTAACTGGGTTTTCAAGGTCTTAAAAAAGACTTCTTCTTTTAAGAAGTTAATTTGATTGGCTTTGAATTGTAGGAGGTTGAGGGTCTTGTGAATGGAGGTTGAAACAAATTGAAAAGTTGTTAGGATTCCTCCTAAGTAGGTGGTAATACCATCGTATGTCATCATCAACGAGAAAAGAGTTCTAATAAATGGTGTTCCCAGTATAACCTAATTTTTTAAATCTTTTACAAGGAGAAAAGGGGTTTTTATCCGAAGAAAACCATTCTTAATGATAGCATTAGATAGTTTATATTTGATTTGTAAACGCTCGTCGTTAGCTGTACTAAGGCGCTCTGAAAGTTTTTCAAAATATTTTGTTGGGACTAAACCTTCCAAAATACAATTTGAATCTGCATCTGTATTAAAAAGGCATATAGTTTTCAGTACAAAATCATGGATGACAATCTGAATATTGATATAGAATTTCATGACGGTTAATTGACTGACTAACCGTAGAATTTTTGCTATCTTATCTTCTTGATTATCCTTTGAGAGTTGAATAATTTGGTCACTAGTTAAAGTTTGAAAAAGTTTAATTTTGAAGAAGTCGATCATTCTGAGGTTCTTCCTCAGTATTATCTGAATCTTCTTCCAGAATATGAGATAAACCATTCTGGTGTTGTTGTTGTTGTTATTTGATGAGATGGATCTTCTTTTTGAGAGTATTAATCTCATTCTGAAGATCCTGAATAGTTACAGACTTAGAAACTAGTTTTTTTGAGTTTTTTGAAAATAAGTTTGACATCGTACTTGTTTTTGATAACCAAATCTTTGGAATTAATTTTTTGTTTCTAAAGTTTGTTTGAGCTTTTGGAGAAAGTATTTTCTCTCTTCGGGGTTGGAGATAGCGTTTATGACATCGAAAAGAAGATCATGTTCTTTTGTGATGACATTGACCTCAAAATACTCATCAGATGATGATATGTCGTCATCCTGCTGAATATTTGTTTAAATCCTCAGAAAATTCATGTTCTGATTCTTCTTTGGAGCTTTCAATAAGGAGGTTATTAAATTGCTCCTCAATCTGAGGATTAAGGTTGAGATTGTTGATCTTCCGCTTGAGTCTACAGTATTTACTGATATGACCTAGTTTTTTGTAATTAAAACAGATACTTTGATTTTTGTAAGGTTCTTTCCTTTGTTTAGGAGGGGGCTTGTAATGTTTCCTAGGTTTTCATTGCCGTGGATTTGGATCAAACTATCGATTTTTGTAGTAAGGCTGTTTTGTTTTTCTCTTACTACAGGAGGGTAGGCCAAACTGTTCACAAAAAGAACCTAGGTCTTTTCTATTTTGGGTCTTTTCGCGAGCTAGTTGCCTTTGAATTTTGTCGTCTTGACAAATTTTTAAGGCCACTTTTTGGACCTACAAAATTAATTAACCATAACTTAAGGAATTATATGGAATAATTCCATCCAGAGTTAGGCTTATGATTTTATCCCTTTATCTCCCAAGAATTTTGGGAGTCCGGCTAAGAACTTCTCTTTCCAGAACGGTTGTTAGCTATCTTCTCTAGTGAAGACTCTAGTTAAGAAAGTATCTTTATACCATCTAAAGTCGGAAAAATTTTGCATTTAAAGTTGGATAGAAGCTCAGCAGACCAATCTTTCCACAAGGATGGGTTTCATATGAAATGGTTTGCTATAGTAAAGATCAAGGTGCTAACAGCAGCATCTGGGATGATTTTTTCATTATCATTAAGAATAGGTTCACCATTATTATTGATTTTAATGTTCGAAAAGATAGAATCTTTTTGCTCCTCAGTGAGATAATTATCCCACCAACCTTTAAGTTGTCCTGAAAATTCTGACATAATAATATTTGCTATTGCTTCTTTAAAAATTTCATGAGCAGTTTGATAGTCCGTACAAACCATTATCATATGCTGTAACATATGCATAATGTTGTATTCGGTTTTTCCATCTATGTTCCATTCATAGACGTTGTTTGCATTAAAGACGTTAAAGCTTAATTCTCTATCTTCCAGAGCTAGGTCAAGAGCAGTTATTTAGAGATGGTCGTGTAGATCGATGAGGTTTAATAAGACCTTTTCATTTTGTAATGGAGTTGGCCATGATAGGTCTGACTCTGGGGAAATCTAAGTCATCTTCAAAGTCTTACGATGCTTCATGGATAACATTGATGGATATTTTAGCTATCTACCTAGTAACTCTAGTGGATGATTATGTGATTTGAGGAGTCTCAAGGATGGTCATTTGGCTGAGGAAATGGTCAATTTTGTGTATAAATTCAGAAGTTCTTGATTCTTGTTTTAAAATAGAAGATTTGAGGTTTTGTGTAGCTTTTTGACTAATCTTAAAAAGTTTAAATAGTGTACATGGATGAATGGACAAGGGTTTATCTAGTATCAGAGCCTAATGGAGAAGTAGAAATGTTCTTATTAACATTAGACTAACTCTGATTCACATGAATACTGGTATCTTTTATAATTTTAATGACTGTTTATGTTTCTTTTATAAATATCGTAAAGCTAATTCCCAGATCTAGAAGTACATATTGTTTCTTCTTATCATTTATGGGTAGCAGTAAGACCTGATGATTGGACAATAAGACTAATTTGGTTATGTTTCTATAAATGATAAAAATAAAATACTAAAAATCTCTGGTGGCTATGGATCTAAAAAATTAGGTATTTTCAAAAAAAAAGAGAAAGTTAAAATCCAGTTTCAGTGGCTGAGTGCTAGTTTAATATTAATCGGCATAACCATTTTTTTTTAATGGAAATGAGAGGGATCTACCTCCTTATTTTTTACTTTTGGATTTTTTCTAACATAATGTGTCCACTCTTATTTGTGGTTTGTTTTTTGTGATTCTGGGTATTTTTCAACCCCGAGTCTAAACACTTTTGTTTGTATATGATTTTGTTTGGGATTATCTTTTCGGACCTTTTTGAAATAGTAACCTTTTGCCCATTTTGCATGGAGATAGAGGGGGATGCTTCTACATGCATACCAACTTCATTAGGAAGCTCCGTGACATCCTCGTCATTATCACTTAATACATTGAACTTGGAGTCATTATTATCTGAATTATTTCCTTTCATACTTAATGTTTCTTCCCTATTCTTAGCATATCCCATTGTACCCATTATTCTTCCCATTTTTTCTTTGCATAGGGAGTCTAACCATCATCCATGGCTCAAAGTTTGGCGGATCCTGACTCTCTTTTCCTTTGTTGACTCAAATCAACACCTTTCTAATTAGATTGATTAATTTGATTATCGACAACACTTTGATTGTTGTTAATACCGTTTCCATCCACGGCAAGGTTGGATTCATGGTGGTATGCGGTGGCTGTTGGAGCTTCCATGCATAGATCTGATCAGTGGCCATATTTTCTACATGAGAAGTAAATTAAATGGAGACCTTCATATTTGATGTTGAGAACATGACGAAAAACTAAGATTCTGGGTACTAATTGTTTAGATAAGTCAACTTCAACACAAATTCTAGCAAATCTATTACGAGAGTGAATAGAAGTGACCTTGCTGATTTTTAACATGGTTTCAATGGCGGATCTAACCCGTTATAAGATGCGGTGATTATAGAGTTCAATAGAAAAATTTAGAATCCTAATCATGCAGCAATTTTTTTCACAATATTCCTAGAGAAAGGAAAAAGGGTCTCCATCTTTGCACTATAAGATAATGTCCCATTATCATTTACAGTCCACATAACAAGACATGTGAGTAATCTTCATACTGTAAGTGAGATTCGAATCTAAAATCTTTAAATAAAAATGAAAATATTATACCATTTAAACTATAGTATTATAAGTCCTATATTTGAGTGATATATTTTCTATTCTAATTATCATTAAAACACTCCAAATAAATTCAGAAAAGAAACATTGAATAATGCAATGAAATACGGACGAAAATACAGTCAAATACGTTATTTTTTTTTTATTTTCGTTCAGTTTGCTAAATTATATATTTATTTTATTTAAATAAGAAAACCTCTTTTTATATATCAACAAACTTATGAAATTAAATTAATTGCATTCTTCGCAAAAATCCAGGTTAAGAAATGATGTTACTTGGTGTAGTAGTACACAACATCGTTAAAAAGTCTTGAAGTTGGGACAAGAAAATAAAACGTAAACATAAAAACATGCGCATCAGCACAGAGCCGATAGAACAGCACACTACACAGAAAGAAAGAAAGAAGTTCAATTTACAAAAACGCCCAATTCCAATAAACTGATACGCGAGGCGAGACCCGTTTTCCCCCAAACTGGGTCTCTGACTCACCGTAGAGGCGTAGACTCGTTTGACTCTTCCTTCTAACTCTACCACCGCCACCACCATCACCAACCTGACCTCAGTGGCTGCGTCCGTAGGAGATGGCGGCCGTGGCGTCGTCGGAGCAGCAGCAACAGCATCACCAAGAAAAGCGAATCGAGGACGAACTCTCGTACCCGATCATGGTGGCGGAGCGTGTTCGCGCGGCGGCTGACGAGGCTGACTCGTTCAAGACCGAGTGCTCCGACGTCTGGAAGCAGGTCGACCGTCTCCTCCAGATGCTCCGCTCACTCGTCCGCTTCGCCACCTCCGCCGCCTCCTCCCCAGGTGGTCTCCCTCTCTACGAGCGCCCCGTTCGCCGTGTCGCCAGCGAAGCCTCCAAGAACCTCGACCGCGCTCTCTCCCTGGTCCGCAAGTGCAAGCGCCGCTCCATCCTCCGCCGCGTCGTCACCATCGTCTCCGCCGCAGACTTCCGCAAGGTCCTCTCCTACCTCGAAGCTTCCATCGGCGACATGCGCTGGCTGCTCTCCATCCTCGACGCCGACGGCTCCGCGGCGGCCGCAGGCGGAGGTGGCGGCATCGTCCTCTCGCTCCCTCCGATCGCCAGCAACGACCCCATTCTGTCTTGGGTATGGTCTTTCATTGCTAGTGTTCAAATGGGTCAATTGAACGATAGGGTAGAAGCCGCTAATGAACTTGCCTCGCTTGCGAATGATAACGATAGGAACAAGAAGATCATTGTTGAGGAAGGTGGGGTTCCACCTTTGTTGAAGCTCTTGAAAGAGAGTTCTTCTCCGGTTGCGCAAATTGCTGCGGCTAGCGCCTTGTGTAACTTGGCTAATGATTTGGAGAGGGTTAGGGTCATTGTGAGTGAGCTTGGTGTCCCTATTGTTGTGCAGGTTCTTGCTGATTCTCCCATGAAGGTGCAGATACGGGTTGCCCAATTGGTTGCCCGGATGGCCGAGCATGACCCTGTTGCACAGGAGGATTTCGCCCGGGAGAATGCCATTAGGCCTCTTGTTACACTGTTGTCCTTTGATACATTTGTTGATGATCCTATGGGCCAATTGGGCCGTCAGAGCATTCATTCCATTGTTCAGATTAATAGGGAATTCGGGAAGAAGACGGCTATGATGGGTAGGTCTGGTAATCGGCCGTTGACGAATTCTTTCTCAAGTTTTTCACATTCAGAGGGCAGTAGCAGAGGAGGAAATCACAGGAAAGACAGGGAGAATGAGGATCCTGCTGTAAAGCTTCAGCTAAAGGTTAGTTGCGCTGAAGCCTTGTGGATGCTTGCGAGAGGAAGTGTGACCAATAGTAGGAAGATAACCGAAACCAAAGGGATGCTTTGTTTGGCTAAGCTTGTTGAGAAGGAACAGGGGGAGCTGCAGTACAATTGCTTGATGACGATTATGGAGATAACAGCTGCAGCCGAGTCCAATGCTGATCTTCGCCGTGCAGCGTTCAAGACCAACTCTCCTGCTGCTAAAGCTGTGGTGGAACAACTCTTGAGGATAATTAAGGAGGTGGACAACCCGTCCTTGCGAATTCCAGCCATAAAGTCAATTGGTTCATTAGCCAGGACATTTCCTGCTAGAGAGACTAGAGTAATCGGTCCCCTAGTAGCACAGCTGAGTCATAAAAACACAGATGTTGCGGCTGAAGCAGCCATTGCTCTTAACAAGTTTGCTTGTCCAGATAATTTTCTACATGTGGAGCATTCGAAGGCCATAATTGAATTCAATGGAGTCCCGGCACTAATGAGACTGCTAAGGGCCAATGAAATTACACAGTTGCATGGGTTAATTCTCCTATGCTACCTTGCACTACATGCTGGTAACAGCGAATCGTTGGAACAAGCGAGGGTATTGACGGCTCTGGAGGGTGCAGACAGAGCAGTTATAGCACAGCATCCTGAGTTAAGAGAATTAGTGTCCAGAGCATTAATCCACCTCAGTCTGTATCATGCAGGGATGAATTCTCAAAGGATAACATATTTGCCTTGACCACAGTCAGGAGCTAGTTTTCAACCCTGTCTATTTATGGGTTCACTGGTATACTCTTTAGTTAGTTTGCATCTGGTCAACTCTTTGGGTAATAAGAGGGGGTTTTAATTTATAGAAACAAAAGCATACTTAAGAAAAATACATTAGTTTTCAAGTTAGTCTCTTTTTTTCCCCTTTTGTGCAGAGATTGATTTATATTTTGGATAATTTAACTCTTTTTTATCTTTTGCATATGATTTTTCTGTATATTGTCCATCAAATTTGTTTTTCTCCGTTGCCTTTTGATAGTGCAATGTATTAGACTAGGATAAAATTGTTGTGAGGTTTCGATTAGTTTATTGTATGTGGAATGATTCTACTGTCAGAAAGCCTATTCATCACTTAACAGCTTCCTGATCAGTTGTGAGCACATCAATTGTGGTGTGTTAACTGGAATATCCTCTATTCATTCATTATTTGGAACTTTATGGTTACAGAAACAACTTAGTTTCTCACATATTGTTAGAACCAATGAAAATAATAATGCTTTATCAATACTTCTTGTATGTTAAAAGGAACTAGTCGTTGAAATTTTATGCAGCAGGCTTGAATTATTGTGGCTTTATTTTCATCAGATATGCTATTACTGGTTTAGACGCCGTGACTTGATTTATATGTAACTTGTTAATGGTGGCTCTTTTTTCCAAGTTTGCAAACTGCAAAGTGCCTTTTCGTGCTTACTAATACTCTGTCTCTTGCTGTTGTTGTGTGGGAGTGGGACGATATTGAAAAAGAAAAGAGAAAGGTTCCAAATTTGGAAGAACTTGTCTGCAAGTAAAAGGCGTTTTGGTTATATTCCCCATGTAAGAGGGCAAGATGTATTGTATTACCTTCAGATATGTTGATTGAACATGAAACGATTTTTATAAGCAAATTTCCTAACCGCTTATCATTTTATGCAGAGGATCTGAAGCCTGCCTCCTAAAGATTCATTTCTCGACAATAAAATAATAGAACAAATAAGATACAGTATTCACTTAATTCTTTTATCTCTGTAATTTTAGCTAAATGTATGAATATTTTAAGAAAAAAAGTTTAGGAGAGAAAGATTATTGTTAATTTGAAAAGCGGGTATACAAAAATAAGTAAGTGACAATATCAAAGACTATGACACGGTTAGGCAAAGAGTGCCCTTCCCTGGCCAACTTATTATTAGCACATGCATTGGCCTCCCCAATATACAAATTTCATGTGCACATGCCAATCTTCAGCCACCAAATTCCTAATGGCTGAAATTAACTAACTATACATGTCCATTGTCGGTGACAGGAACGCCTAAAACAAAATTTTGAATCACACTTTCAAGTGTCAAATTCTTCAATGCAAAATTACAAGTAGCATTTTCTTCATTTGCATCCTTGCCTAGTGAACAACACGCATAAATTTTCTGCATTCAAATCTCTGGCCATTCCAATCTATGCGACTATGCATCAAATGTATGGAACTTTCACGTAATGGTTAGACTCCTAATTACATACCCAGAAGAGCAGAAGTGTAAATGTTGACTACAACATTATAATGCTTCTATATATGATTCAGGTCAATATGAAACTGCAATCTTCCATGACAGCCTATACATAACACCACCCATCAGAGTATACGCAGACGTGTGAAACTGAATTTTGACAAGTTCAACGTGTGAAAATAAATTATTCCATTTTTAATTTTACATCTTGATATACTGATATAGTATGCTTTGTACGTGCCAGAGCACTAGCTAGGAAGTTATCTATTATACATGGGAAGAACACTTATGTTTGGGATTAGTAAGCATAGCTTGCCGCTTGCTCAGCTACAGCTTTCTTTGTTCTTATGCTTTAGAATGTCTCTGTTGATTTTACACTTAAAGGGGTTGACTGCTGCTGATTTGACTTATTTTGATGGCAGAGCACGCCAGCTGTCAGCGAGATGCATGGCATGATCACGTGAAGCTGCTGAAAGCCGGTGTGAAGCTTCATTCTTGACATGAGAAGCACCTCTTTCACCAGCCCGAGTAGCAAGTTCCAAGTATACCACAGCTTTCATCATGTCTCCCTCCTGTACACATGTAAAACCTTTATCAGGAATACATTTTAATCAAAATATTGTCCACCTTAGACTCAATCAAATCCTCTAGTTTCAATTATCAATTACCATAAGGCTTAAGAATATCTTAGTCCTTGCTGCAATAGTATAAATAAATTCCAAATGGGAATGGAATCAACAACAACAAAGCTATCTCCCTCTAATTTGGGGTTCACTATAATAATAATGTCAACAAATTTCAGAACTGAGGCAAATGATTCTCAAACAGAAATTTGGTGTGGGTGTGGGTGTCCGTGTGTGTCTCCACATATGATACACTTGTAAACTAGCTGAACTAAGGTTAGGACAGAGAGATCAATAAAACAAAGTAATGCATTGATTTCCAGAAAAAGTAAAGGTGATGAAGAAGTCAATATAATATAAAGAAACACCTAGCTGACAATTAACAAGCTTCTAGAACTAGTAAGTATAGAAAAATACCAGATTCAAAATAAAGTGCCTTCCTGCAATGATGTGTGGATTTCATTGAGGAAAGTTAACCCAGACATTTTGCCTGTTTCATTGGATTTGGATCCTCTAAAGTTTGAATTTTACTTTAGAGAGTAAAGTGTGATCTTCTATCCTTGAATAGTTTTTCTTTCATATTTATTTTTGGTCCCACCTATGAAATCAACGGTGAGATATCACACTTTACTCTCTAAAGTGAAATCCAAACTTTAGAGGATCCAAATCCGTTTCATTTACTCTTTAGCTCCACGCTAAAAATGCAAAAGAGTGGTATCAAGAGGTTAGGACTTACCGAGAAGAGAGCCAGTCCATGCTCATACTGAGCTTTACTGTGACCACGATCTGCAGCCCGCTTCATCCATTTTCTTGCCAATTGATTACTGTGTGTCAAGCCATCCCCAAAAGAGTAGCATAAGGAGATATTATACATGGCTCGCACATACCCTCCTTCTGCAGCTTTCAGATACCATCTTGCCTGTTTCAAGGAAAACAAGTTAAAAGCAAAGATCATATAATATATCATGATGACGATGGATCTTAAAAATAGCTGAAACTATAAACTAATTGTAAAACATAGATCCAACTGAAAATGGAAAAATATGCAGATAGGAAAAGGATAGAGCACCCACAGCTTCTTTCATATTGCTCTTGGTCCCACAACTTCGATGCAGAGTGAGTGCAAGTTGGTACTGGGCACGAGCATTCCCACCAACGGAGGCTTTCCGCAACCATTTTATAGCTTCCTCAGTCTTTGGAGGTTCAGCTGTATAGCAAAGGTACAACAACATCAGAAAACTAACCATCAACAAAACTATATTTTGGCAATCTAAAGATAATAATATAACAATAATACACATGCAGGCATAAAGAGTAACCCTCACTCCTAAATACCACGAAACAACAGAAGAATAACTCCTAAGCCTAGATTTCATTTTTCAAGCTAACACTCACAGAATTTATTCCTAGCCACCATCCATCTTGACAAAGAGCCATGAATACCACATAACATAAATTTTTTGGTCAGAAGTCGAAACCACAGGTATAGAGGAAATCCAGTTCAAACCGAAGAGAACCTCTTGGGCAGCAAAACTCTCCATTCCAAGTTTTAACATAGCTGCATATCTGACCAGGGCTTGAACAGTTGAACCAAATAACTTTTGGTCAAGCAAACAAAGGCATCTGTGAGCTGAATTACGTATTCATTGGTTTGTTCCACAGGGAAAGCCTAAAATGACAATGATAATGTACCCAAGTCCAGAAATAATGCAATTCCCAACCTTCCCGCGTTTATTCCCGTGTTCTTTCTGGTGTATTCTAAGCCATTGAATATGAACTAATCTAGTTTGAGCTAAAGTCAACAGACTATGAACAGCACAAATATGCTTTATCCAATATCCACAATTAGAAACTCAACCTTTAAATTAGTTTAGAAAATAAATACCTTGCAAATACGAAATCCCTAAATTGCACTGTGCGGCATGGTTTCCGAGCTCCGCAGATTTCAGGAACAAATCGAGGGCTCTCTGCTTCTCCCCTCTCTCCCAATACATGAGCCCGGCGTCCACCATGGCGAGTGCAGACCCACGCGCCGCCGCCTTCTCGAACGACTCCAGTGCCTTTTCTGCGTTCTGTTTCACCCGTGGGCTTCCGTGCTTGAACTTCTTCCCCCACCGGAGCAGCATCATCGCCTCTCTCAGCGGCCGCAACGCCTCCCACCACGACCGGCACACCACCGACGCCGCCTTCAGGGTTGGGTCATCGAACGACGCTGCTATCTTCGCCATCACGTCGTACGGTAGCGCCGAGAAGCCAGCGCCGACGTCGGAAGGTGCAGCCGGCAAGGGAGGAGGGTGGCTGTGGGAGCAGCGACGAACAAAACGAGTGTGTTTCGCGGCCGAGGAAGAGGACGGGGTGTCGGTTGGGAAGGGGAAAGAGGAGAAGGGTGAGGAAGAGGAGGCGCGTGGCCATGTTCGGTGCTTCATTATGCTCCGGCACGGTGGCGGTGGTGCTAGTGTTAGAGAACGTGTGGCGTGTGGTTTCGTTCAGGAGTGTAAGACACTGAGACGACGTCGCTGTGTTGGGTTTTGGTGAGGCATTTTCATTTCTTTATTTTCATTTTCAATTTCAATTTTGCCTTCGCATCAAAGTCAGCTATGACATGACTTGTAAAATTGATTAATTCATGATCATTTAATAATTTTTTTGTTATTAATTTTCTTACATGTGAATTTCTACTTTTGTTTATTTACGACGAATACAATGTGTTTCTAATAAAACAGAGGAAAAAATGTTTTTTTAATGATTTGTTATTATAATTAATAAATAAAATAATTTATTATTTAATTTTAATCTTACGAAACTCATTATATTTATTTATTTTTATTAAAATAATTTTTAAAAGAGTTAAACCTCAAAGTGGTCCATGAAATTCACAAAATGCACCGATTTAATCCCTGATTTTCCAATTGCACCAAATAAGTCCTCCAGATTGGAAAAAATGCATCAACGTGGTCCCCCTCATATTTTCTGGTCATGTTCGTTGTTGGTGGGAGTGACGTGGCGAATGAGTGCCACGCTGGAGTGTCTACCGGTTGGCTGATGTGGCAAATGAAAGTTTTTATGACCCAATTTGGTCCCTAACCCCTTTTTAAACCCTAACTCACAAGTAGCGCAGCACTTCTTCGTCAGCTACCTTCTTCTTCCTTGGTCATTCTCGTACCCATTGCTTTGCTGGTTGGATGATGGTTGGACGTGCAGATGAAAGAGAGGGAAGTTCTATGCGATCAACCACAAGGAGGCCAAGTCAGAGTAGAGGCACGCGAGTACCAGAGCGGTGTGGGTGTGGGAAACATCCTGTGCTCCGATGGTCTGGAACGGAGACCCACCCAAATAAGCCCTTCTTTGGATGCCCGAATTACAACGTGAGTGTTTTCTGAAGATTTGTTGTTGACTATTTTGATGGTAACTGTTAAATTTCATGTTCACAGAGTAGTGGAAGAAGATGGTGTGGGTTCTTTCAATCGGTAGACATTGAAGAAGATGATAAAGAAAATTTGGAAGACACTGCGGCATACAACAATGAAGAAGTGAGCGTCAGTCTTACTTTGAGGATTGGCAATTTGGAGGCTGAGTTAAGGACCCAGAAATATATGATACAAATGTTAGGGTTGCTGTTTTTCTCTGTTAGTTGTTGTTTTAGTCGTGATGGTAAAAATGTAAGAACTGTGTTTGAAAGCATCTGTTAATGAATGTATGGGAATTGTTTAGCTTATTGGTGTGTTATTTGTAGATAGATTTTACAAAAATAGAATACAAACTGAATGAAGAGAAGAGGTAAATTGATAATAGTAGTTGTAGATTATAAACAAGACATTGTCAATGTAACACAGTATCAATTGACCACATAAGGATAAACAAACTGAAACAGCTACCTGCGAGCATAAACTCTATTATAGTATTTACTACCAGAAAATTAAAATAAACCAAACAGTCTAGCTAAAAGCCATTCCTTTAGAGAAATAACAAAAAAACCCAAAAAATCAACCAATGCCCAAATCCCATATATATTCTTAAACAAGCTGATAGAACATCCAAAATCAAGGATTTTTCTTCCTCGGTGCCTTGACCTGTGGTGTTGGAACAAACTTCATGAACCTTTCCAACCTTGAAGATGTGGCTGCACTTGCTCCTTGCATGGGATCGACAGAAGTAGTTACTGGTTGTTGTGGCGTCCTCCGTTTGGTTAGTAATTTAGGTGGCCTTGTTGTTGGTGGTGGTGGTGCCTGCGTAAAGTGTAATAATTTGTATGAGTTAGTGTGAATAGGGGAGTTAAACATAGGAAGTAAACCACAAATATTTTGGGACCTTTTATACCTCATCTTATGTTTCACCATAGCTTGGTTGGGATAATTCAACCTCTTCAGCTTGCGGTGCAAACACTGGTGGTGGAATGTCAGCTGCTGGTGGTCCCGGAGTGACGGTGTTGCTTGCTTCAGCTGCATGTGTACTCCCAATAGGAGTAGCTTTGGCCTTGGAAGCTGCCACAATAGCTGCTGCAGCTGCAAGAGCAGCAGCAAGCTCATCAGCTCTCTTTTGTTTGCAACCCATCTTGGTGTGGCCCTTTACACCACAATACGTGCATGTGAATGGCTTGAGCTGTCTCTTTAGGGTAACAGTATGCTTAGCTTTCTTGTTTATACTAATACCCTCATCAGCGTCCTTTCTTCTTTTGGTTGTGAGCTTTCCTGGTTTCCGTTTGATGTTTGGAGCCTGGGGCTGACTATATGCTGATTTTTTCCACATGGATTGGCCCGGAAGAGGATTGATGTAATGTTCGTAGGTCTTCCTGTATGAATCTATTGTGACCAAGGGGTGACAGAAATCCTCTGGTCTCCTGTTCACCCGTGCAAGAGCAGCACAGGCATAAACACAGGGAATGCGTATAGCACAAAAGGCAGTTCAAGTCCAGACCATGCCATTTAATAGTTCAAGTAAAAACAGCTTAAACTGAATATGATGATAATGTAAATGAAAATAAATATAATAAAAATAAATATAATTTTAGTGTAACAAAATTTACCTGTTAACATCCAGAACTGGCAGGTGCAAAGTCTTTTTTCTAGATCGACAACCATGTTTGTTGGTTGTCCATGGACCTCAAACTTTTTATAGGCTTCATCCCCAGTCCATATGGGAACCCAATTCTTTGACTCTTTCCTTACCTTTTCTAACCGGCTCTGAATAACTGGAGGAAATTTTTCCACGTGGTTGTTCAACTTTATTTTGTTCTTTGCAATGGACCTCATAACGAACATCCTTACCTCTTTAAGCATTGTGAAGATTGGCTTGTGATGAGCGGATAATTTATACGCTTTTTGGCATTGTTTTTAGTATGTTTTTAGTAGAATCTAGTTACTTGTAGGGATGTTTTCATTAGTTTTTATGTTAAATTCACATTTCTGAACTTTACTATGAGTTTGTGTATTTTTCTGTGATTTCAGGTATTTTCTGGCTGAAATTGAGGGACTTGAGCAAAAATCAGATTCAGAGGTTGAAGAAGGACTACTGATGCTGTTGGATTCTGACCTCCCTACACTCAAAGTGGATTTTCTGGAGCTACAGAACTCAAACTGGCGCGCTTTTAATTGCGTTGGAAAGTAGACATCTAGGGCTTTCCAGCAATATATAATAGTCCATACTTTGGCCGAGTTTAGACGACGTAAAAAGGCGTTGAACGCCAGTTCTACGCTGCTGTCTGGAGTTAAATGCCAGAAACACGTCACAAGCCAGAGTTGAACGCCAGAAATACGTTACAAACTGGCGTTCAACTCCAAGATTGACCTCTACACGTGTAACATTCAAGCTTAGCCCAAGCACACACCAAGTGGGTGCCGGAAGTGGATTTATGCATCAATTACTTACTTCTGTAAACCCTAGTAACTAGTTTAGTATAAATAGGACTTTTTACTATTGTATTAGACATCTTTGATCAGTTTTATGCTATCTTAAACTTTCATGGGGGCTGGCATTCGGCCATGCCTGGACCATTATCACTTATGTATTTTCATACGGTAGAGTTTCTGCACTCCATAGATTAAGGTGTGGAGCTCTGCTGTTCCTCAAAGATTAATGCAAAGTACTACTGTTTTTCTATTCAATTCAACTTATTCTGCTTCTAAGATATTCATTCGCACTTCAATCTGAATGTGATGAACGTGACAATCATCATCATTCCCTATGAACGCGTGCCTGACAACCACTTCCGTTCTACCTTAGATTGAATGAGTATCTCTTGGATCTCTTAATCAGAATCTTCGTGGTATAAGCTAGATTGATGGCGGCATTCATGAGAGTCCGAAAAGTCTAAACCTTGTCTGTGGTATTCCGAGTAGGACTCTGGGATTGAATGACTGTGACGAACTTCAAACTCGCGAGTGCTGGGCGTAGTGACAGACGCAAAAGGAGGGTGAATCCTATTCCAGTATGATCGAGAACCTCAGATGATTAGCCGTGCTGTGACAGAGCATTTGGACCATTTTCACAAGAGGATAGGATGCAGCCATTGGCAAGGGTGATGCCTCCAGACGATTAGCCATGCAGTGACAGCGCATCGGACCATTTTCCAGAGAGGATTAAAAGTAGCCATTGACAACGGTGATGTCCTTACATAAAGCCAGCCGTAGAAAAGAGTAAGACTGATTGGATGAAGACAACGGGAAAGCAGAGATTCAGAGGAACGAAAGTATCTCTATACGCTTATCTGAAATTCTCACCAATGAATTACATAAGTGTTTCTATCCTTATTTTCTATCTATTTATTATTTATGTTCGAAAACTCCATAACTATTTTATATCCACCTGACTGAGATTTACAAGGTGACCATAGCTTGCTTCATACCAACAATCTCCGTGGGATCGACCCTTACTCACGTAAGGTTTATTACTTGGACGACCCAGTGCACTTGCTGGTTAGTTGTATCAAAGTTGTGAATGAAAAACGATTTATTAAGACGTGCGTACAGAGTTTCTGGCACTGTTGCCTGAGATCACAATTTCGTGCACCAGCTTGCTCCTAGCCTCTTTGATCCTTGCGTTGAAGACCTCACATGCGTTGTTGCATATATTATCCAGCTTTGGCCTGTGGCTAAATTGAGACTTCGTCCATGAATGCCTAGGCCACTTGTTAAGGTATGTCCATGCTTCCTCATTTACTCTTTTGATCTTGTTCATGTTGCCAATAAAATCTTGGAAGGTGGTTGATCTTGCAGCATCCCAAAGGAGTCTCCGTAGCTCAAGATCCTTAGAACTATTTGTTGAAATTTTGCCACAGGTGCCATACACAGAAACGATGGTGGACCTGTGGCATGACCTCCTCCACAGCCGCTATCAACCCCTGCAATTGATAGAAAGATATAGCAGACACCAAACACCAAAAATAACCAAAGTTCATCAATAACCAGCCTACCTACATAACCAATCACCCTACATAATCAAACTACCTAATTAATGAAACTACTTAAATGATCAAGGTAACTAAATATTTAGACTACCTAAATAACCAAACAATATACATAACCAAACCATCTATCCTAACAAGTGAAATCAGCAAGTTCCAATTATCCATACCAATTAAGACATAGAAGCAAACAGTTTATACAATAACCAGACATACATTTTGCTTACAAAATAAACTGTCTAACCTTCTGCATATCAGAAATGAAACACCACCCGTTAGCCTTATAGTCTCCTAAATCATCATGGAGTAAATCCAAAAACCATTTCCAATTCTCTTTGTTTTCAATGTTGACTATAGCCCAAGCAACCACATAAATATGGTGATTAGTATCTTATGCAACAGCTGATAATATCTGTCCACCAATCTGCGTCTTTAGAAATGCACTATCGAGGCCGATTAAAGGTCGACACCCGGCTTTAAACCCGTTCTTGCAACCACTCAGGCAGATGTACATTTTATCAAACATGACTTGGCGGTCAGGCATTGGAGTAACCCCAATCCTTACAGTGGATCCCGGATTGGCTTTTAGCAGTGTTTCAGCATAATCCCTTAACAAGACATACTATGCATTTTCATCTCCGTAGACAACATTTTTCGCATCAGCCAAGGCTCTTGCAATTGAATTTCTATGCAATATGAGATCACACTTTGACCTAAAGTATGTTGCAGCCTCACATTGCTTGAAATTAGGGTACTTCCTAACCTTTTTTACCAACTTACTTGCCAGCCAAGCTCTGTTTGCAGCCTTATTAGAATTCTCTCTCGGACATGTATGATCGTCATAAAAAGTCTTGATTTGCCAGCAAGAGTCCTCATGATCCCTTGAGGCGTAAACCACCCATGAGCACTCTTCTACCTGGCACACTGCCCTACACCTCACATTGTCATTCTTTACAAACTTAATCCTCCTACCCTCCTGAATGGTAAACTCTCGCACAGCATCCCTGAAGTCTTGTTTAGTATTAAACTTCATGCCCACTTGCAGTTGCAACTCACCAAATCTCTGACCCTCTTGGAAGATTGGAAACTCATCTGATTCTCCATCAGATTCCAACTCATCTTCAGAATTAGGAGTACTCTTCATCTCCTCCGAGTGCCACGAGTTGGCACAATCAGATTCTGCACCTGGGTCTAGAGCATCATACATCAATCCATCCCTTGGACTTCCTAAAAAACCAAGGTCCACCTCTACATCAGATAAGTCTGCCACAATTGCATCATCATCTTGCATAATAGTATCTTTATACATCTTTTCCTTTTCTTTGGCCATGGCTGAGGCCTTCTTAACCTTCTTGACCTCTTTTCTGATTGGTTGTGTTACCAATTCATCATCACTACTAGAGCTGGCCTCCTGCACAGGGACATAACAATCATCCTCTGAACTACCTTCATCACTACTTGATCCGTTTCCAATTAAATCCACATGATTATTTTGCTTCTCTTTGTTAGCACTCCAATGTCCCCTTGCCTGAGATCTTGTGATTCTTTTAGGTGGGTTAAATTTGGGCTTGGTTTTTGAAGTAAACTTGGGCTTGGGCTTTGGTTGAGTTTTCTTGGGCTTCTGGTTCTGCTTGAGTTTTTTATTCTGCTTGACATTTGGGGTTGTATTGGGCTTTGTGGTGGGTTTTGGGTTGGGTATATGATGGAGTTTGGGGTTCTCATGATTAGCCATGGACTTGGTATCATCATGTATAGGTCTTGTGGTGGGGGTGTTAGTAGGAACTGAGATTGCAATTGGACTGTTTGGAATGGGATTGAAGTAGGAGGAGCTGGGTCAGGATCACATTTGTCATGTGGCATTTCATTTAAGGTATCCTCAGGGGTGTTCTTCTTGTTTAAGTCACCACCAGGCTCCTCTTCTGAAATATAATCCAGACACAGGACAACTTATTTCCCCTCCATCAGTTCAGGTGTCGAAACTCCATATTCGAAATAAACATCGACCACTCCATCATTTCTCTGTGCATGGAAGCACATCTCCCTTAATTCATCATCAGTGGTCAGAGCTCTCAATCCAACCTCCAAGCTCCTCTCCGGAACCAACCACCAGCACTCAACTACCTTGTCATATCCCAACTCCTTAAAATAGTTCCTGACAAAGAAGACGTCAAGTGTATCCTCATCTAAATCTCCTAAGCAAGCTCTATTGTCAGGTGAGTAAACCAACTTTCCATCACCATTCTTCTTAAACATTCCACCATGATGGAATATTATATCCAGCAACTTTTCCATCTGTAATGGAAAAAAAATATACAACATTTTTACTAACATATCGCATCAGCAAACAACAACAGATCATATTCCAAAATTGCTAACTAACAACTACTTCAGTCACTATGCCATTATAGAAATGCCCATATTTTCGGTTTGAAAACAGAGCATTCCGAGAACCCCTACCCACACCACCCAATGCAAAAACCCTAGCTACTAACATAGTATCCATGGTTTCCCATCAATCTACACCAATTTCCCAAGTAAAATCCATAACGATGGATACCTTACCACTATGTAAAACAGAACAAGACTATCTAATATACTGCATGCCTACCTCTGTCACAGGCATGGTTGTCAAACTCTCGAGTTAACTCGTAAATTCATACGAGTTTACGAGTTTAGGTAGTAGAATCGAGTTAACTCAGACACAAACTCGTTTTTGGGTAGACTCGGGTAGACTCGATAAACTCGCATAAACTCGGCCAAACTCGCGAGTTTACGGGCGAGTCAGCAAGTTTGCTTTGTTTGGCCTTTTTTCACAAAAACAGAGCCATTTCGGGCCCCAAAAAAAGAGAAAAAAAGGGAGCAACATATGAACATAACCCTAAACAGCTAAATCCCTCACTTTGCTCGCCGCACTCACTCAGTCACTCTCTTCTCCAAACCCTCTTCGCGTTTCGCCTGTCCTTCGCCGCCATTCGCCATTTTCCATTCTCCAAATAGCTCGTCACAATCTCTCTCTGCTTTTCTCTCATTCTCACTCTCTCATTCTGCTCTCTATTGACTCTGTTATGCATCAAAGCTCATGGATTCGTGGAGCCTCTGCCGTCGCCACGCTACCGTTGTTCGTTGCATTCTCTACCGGTTCGTCATGTCCTCTGCCTGTTAGTTGTGTACTCTGCTGCCGTTCGTTCTTGTCTGCTTGCACAGCACAGCAATGCCTGGTTCCTCAACTGAGCCTAGTCCATTCATTCATTCAGATTTAGATATGTTTAAAAAAAAATAGTTACTGAATTGCTGCATGTTGTAGTTGTTACTTGTTAGTATTAGTTTAGTCTATTCTTAATTGCTACTTCTTGTAATTTGTAGTTGTTACTTGTTAGTGTTAGTTAATTGTTACTTGTTACTGAATCTGAATGTCTGAAACTCTGAAATCTCAAATTTGAATTTACCCACTTTGATAGTGGATAACTTTGCAACTGTTAGTGGATAACTATGTAATAACTGAAGGATTTGAATGTGTGTTCTAGAGTATTTGTTATAATTATAGTATTATGTAAATTTATTAAGTTTTTTTTATATTGAAATTGTTGAGTTTTAATGCCTATATTTGAGTAAACATATATATTATACACGATATATATATTTTTTACAAAAAAATTATAACAGGTAAACTCATACGAGTTTACGAGTCGAGTCTACGAGTCGAGTCTAAGTCAGCTCCACGAGTTTACCTAGACTCATGAGTTTGACAACCTTGGTCACAGGGGATTTCACGCAGAATCTTTGCTCCTTCCTTCACCAATCTTCAGCCAACGCTGACCAGGTTCCTCTAAATTCCAAATTGTTTCACTCCGAAAATCCACACCAGGGCTCTCCAATGCCAGGGTTTGGTGCTTTCAGTTCAAGGAAAGATGAAGAAGACGAAGTGATCTTTGAATATTGGGGGAGGGGGGTTTGAACGTTTTGTATATGCTTACTTGAAACGGTGTCGTCTATTAGTGGGTTTAGCGCCAAAACCCAACATGACGACGTTTTACACTCCTCCAGCGTGGCACTCATTCGCCACGTCACTCCCGCCGGCAACGAACATGACCGAAAAATATGAGGGGGACCACATTGATGATTTTTTCCAATCTGGAGGATTTATTTGGTGCAATTGAGAAGTCAGGGACTAAATCAGTGCATTTTGTGAATCTCAGGGACCACTTTGGAGTTTAACTCATTTTTAAAATGTTTAAATGCACCATCATCAATTCATATTAGGAGTCATACCAAGTATATTCTATATACTGAATATCAAAGGTAATTTTTATTTATAAGGATAAGATACTAAAATATAGATATAGAGATATAGAGATATAAAATTATATTTAACAAATGAGATATAAATAAAAATATTATATTTTAAAATATTAAATTAGTGTATTTTATAATACTAAATAGAGACATAATTTATTTTTTATTTTTTGATTATTATTATCAAATTTTTATAATTATATTTTTTATTATTTTATTTTTTATTTTAAATTTTGTGTAAAATAAAAAATAAATTAAATTATTTATTATTTATTATTTATTTTATTTTATATTTAGTTTACTACTAAACAAAATACAAAAATATTAATTTTTGTATCTTATATTAATTTTTATTTTTTTATATTTTGATTTCAGTATCTTATCTTATCATATTCTTAAAATAAAAAACAAACTAAGATAACAGTTAAACTCTCACCATAATAATTAATTACGCATTAACATTCATGGTTATAAAAGTGAAAGATTAATTTGTCTAAAATTTACAAACTAAACTAAATCTTATTAAAAAGAGAACTATGATAAATCACATGGTAATATTTTGATGGAGAAATTATTATTCTGTACCTCGTCGTTTTCATATATTTATATGAAAAAGTAAATATTTATTATAAAAAAATAAACATATATAACTTACTAAAATAAATATATATAAAATAATAAAAATTAAATCTGTTTTATCTATTTTTACAAAGGATTATAGATTATTTTTAAAGAAAAAACTAAATGATAATCTGACTTTATTTATTTAATTTTTTAATCATTTTCACCCAAAACTACACAATTTAGATATGAAAAAAAAAGACTTATACATATCTAAATAAAGAAAATAATCAGGGCAAAACTGTTATTATTTTATATATAATGAACCGTGTGATCTTATGAAAAAATAAACAGCAGTCGGATTAAATATTTATTTAAAAGTAAATCTGTACTGTTAAAAGAAAAATATGCAATGCTATTTAAAATTAAAATATTTTTATAGTAATATATATATATATATATATATATATATATATATATATATATATATATATATATATATATATATATATATATATATATATATATCCTTCCACTACAATATTTTAGAATTGAGATAACATTTAAAAAATGTTGTCTAAAAGTTGAGAAAATGTTATCTTTGATCTAAAGTAACATTTTGGGAATATATATATATATATATATATATATATATATATATATATATATATATATATATATATATATATATATATATATCCTTCCACTACAATATTTTAGAATTGAGATAACATTTAAAAAATATTGTCTAAAAGTTGAGAAAATGTTATCTTTGATCTAAAGTAACATTTTGGGAACCTTGCAGATGCGGCTGTTGCAACACTTTTTTACTTCAAAAACAACATTTCTAAAGACAACCTTTTAGAAACGTTACCTAAATAACTGTTTCTGAAGTGTGTTTTAGGCAATATTTTACATTTGTTCATTTAGCTGTCATGCTTTAGCTTCTAGCAAAAAGTGCTACCTCCTCTTTTGAGTATATAATACGTTGAAGTGTTGCCTATTATTTAGAATATGCAACACGTTGAAACGTTACCTATTTATTTGAATTTGTAACCTGTTGTTGCCTTTAAACTAAACATGCACTCCAAGTGTTTGATAAAATACTTGGACAAGTTATGGAGTAGAATTTTTAACTCTTGGCTTGGATTGGTAACTTGGATGACCTTGAGTTACTAATGTCCAAGATGATTGATAATTTAGAGATTTTAATTAATCTTATTTCCATTGATGCTAATCTTTTGCTAATTCAATTAGTAAGTCGATTAGGATTTATGGATTAGGATTAATTAAGCCCGGTTGACTTTTCTCACCGTTTAGAGGTTGACGAATTGGATTTGCTCTTTGTAATTATCATGTTGTGGTTAGTGATAAGGATCGTGATCCTTAACTATCAATCCTTACCAAGATCTTTCTTAGTTAATTTCTTTCTGAGTCCTGCTAGGGAGCCAATGGAATATTTGTACAATGGGCTATACGAGTTACAAAATGAACATCACCCATAATATCCAGAATAACCATCCGGGTACTAGGAATAATAAACATCTCATATCATAAAACCACTCATCCCAAAAGCTTAAGCTAATTTTGAGGTTCACCAAGGATCGAACTCTTGACCTTTCAGATTTAGAGCTTTGATACCATGTCATGATACCACTCATCCCAAAAGCTTATACTGATGGGAAAAAGTAACACTAATGGTTATATCTCTAATACTCCCTAAACCTCCATTGGTTCCTTATACTTTCCATTTCTTTAATTGTGTTAGTTCAATTCCCTTTGCTATTTAGCTATTACTTGCTCATTTAATTTCTTGCTATTTATATTTCTTATTGTTGCTATCAAATCTCCGATTTTCCATAGCCAATGATACGCACACCTGACTGCAATTCTGTGAGGAATAACCCAAGATTTAAAACTCCCGGTTATTTGATTTGAATTATGACCATTTTTTAACTTTAATTGAGGGTTGTTTGCCGGTTTAGAACTATACTTATGACGAATTCGAGTTTTATAACTTGTGAAATTCTAAGCTGGTATCTAGCCCCCACTAACGGAAGACAATTTTGAAAATGAAGACGATCCATAGATACTCATTGCCATCCCTACTTATGTCCAATATAACTCACATGACCTTCATCTGCCCCGTCAGAATTTATAAAATAAATCTCAACACTTCGCACGTACAAAATACCGCATACCATTCCACCATCCTGCCATACGTGAACATCTTCCAATAGTATATGTAAGTAGGGCTAGAAAACAGGCCAAAATTCGCTGAGTTGGCCTGCGTAATTGGCCAAAAAAGGCAGGCTGGGCTGGAAATTTGAATCCGCCTAACCCGTAGCGCATAATCCGTGGGCTTTGGCAGGCTTCGCCAGGGCAGGTAAGGCATTTTTTTTGTCAAGGCCACCTTTTTGCAAATTTATATGATGTTATTGATCTACAAGAGGATGAAGATAATAATTGAAGATGTTCTAAGTTATATTTTGGATTATGTTTTATGTTTGATTGATTATAAATTTAAAGATGTTTAATTATATATTTTGGACAATATTTGTTTTACTTTGGACAATGTTGGTTTTACTATTTTATTTCAAAAAACTTTGTTTATGATTATGTTTATTACATATTCATAATTATAAAAACTTTCATGTTTGTGAATTTAAATATTATAATTTTTTTATGTCTTTAAAAATTATAAATTTATTGAAATAGTTGTGAGATTATATATAATATATATTGTTTAATATTTAATGGTTTATCAAAAAATAAAAAGAGAAATTTGACAAGTTTCGACGGACTTTTGGCGGGGCGGGACAAGCTTCCCCATTTGCCACCCCTGTATATAAGAATCAATTTAGTGTTGTGTACATCACATCAAAATACAACTTGTTTTGAAATTTCTGCAGCTTATGTTGAATTTTAATTGGACTTGCAATTTTCTTCTGAGCATAATTATAAAAAGGGGAATCACATATTCCCTCATATATACGCTAATAAGTTGGGCCAATTCTTCAATTCAGTTACTTAAATTGCCATGGATGGATTATCAATAATGCAATGATATTAATCCACTAGCCCATCAATAAAAAGGGATGATACGATGAGAATTTAGTGTGTAATCTATCATATCGGGCTAAGAGTCAAGTGCCGACATCAACTTAACATGAGATAAGTTTTGGTGTCTCTAAGTTCACACAGGGCAATGTATCCTTCGCAAGAGGGAGCATCCTTGGCAGTTGAGTCTTACGCGTTAGGCTTTAACTCTACACGAGGACAGGTGGCATCTAGAGAGCAAGACATCACTTAGACATTCCAAATGCATTCTGACATGACGAAAAAGTCTGGACTAGTTTTTTGTCTGAAGAAAGATTGATATGGTTGCCTTTTGAATTCAAAGCACTTTCTAGCGTACGCTGTTATTTTATTCCAACTAGCGAGCAGATGTGCATTGTTAGCCTCTCTAAAGTAGGCTTTCGCGCAAGTGTGCCCCCTACTTTAGAAGCCATTGCTTGTTCGTTAGTCTTTCTCTAAAGTAGACTTTTGCGCAGCTCAATCCCTTGTTTGTTGCTTTACTAAATAGAAAGGGCTTTTCTCGATTGTTTAGTAAAGTCGGCCTTATTTTGCAAGTGTCGATGACGTCGAGTTGGCAACGGAGAAAGACTCGGTATTCAAGCGAACCTCCCGGTGGTGTGGTATGTGGTGGGTTTAGTACGCCCCGCCAAAACGGCTCTGACACAAACTAAAAAGTGCAGGACACACTCACAAGGGACTGCCAATGATATATTGGAAGAAGGTGGGGATGACGTGAAGCACGCATGGCCCTTATGGACTGGGCCACACACATGCTATAATGGCAATTACAATGGAAAACAAGGTTGTAAGGCAGAGCAAATCCGAAAAGATTGTCTCAGTTTGGATTGTTCTCTGCAATTTAGGAACATAAAGTTGGAATCGCTAGTAATCGCAGATTTATTTTCCAAATTCCTACTAGATAAGGAAACACTCATTCATGTTTTATTCCATAACCCCACATATGATTTATCAAACAAAGCAAAAAGAAACACACGGAAGACAAAGTTAAATTATATTCTCAACACGCTCAAGATAAAACATACAATCAACACAAGTAAATATAATTGCCTCATTTTTAATAATACGCGGGTGCTCTGAAGTCCTAATTATTTAAAAATAAAAAATATAACAAAGGACTTATGATGATAAAAAGAGAATCACATTTTTTTAAATTGATTTAGTTAAAGTTTTAAGAGGCATTTAAAATAAAATAAACCAAACATCTTGCAAGAAAATAAGCCAAATTTTATTTGTTTAATTTGTACTTTGTACTGTTTTTTTACACAATAGACCTGCTTAATATCCCTCTTTCTATATAAACTACAGAGTTAATCAAGTTGTTACCTAGAACAGAAAAATACTTAAGACTTAATTAAGGAGGAAAATTAAATGAGATATATATGAATTTAATTTTGATATACTTTCAGTATAAAATAATTTTTTCATGTACATTCAATTAATACTATATCATCTAAAATAATTATTATTTTTATTAACTACATGAATAATCATCTAAAAGAATAATTGTAATTGTATAATTATATAAAATATCACTAAAAAAAAAGGCCTATGGTCACGGTAAAAAACCGTGACCATAGCTAGTAAAAAGGGTGACCATAGATCTATGGTCACGGTTTTGGACCTATGGTCACGGTTTTGGACCGTGGCCTATTCTCTCGTGCCCATAGGTCTATGGTCACATTTTTTTATCTATCGTCACGGCTTTTATGGTCACGGTTTCAATTTTCAAAATCTGACACTTTATGCCACGTTTTTTTACCGTGACCATAGGTTAATCTATGGATAGCCTTATCTATGGTCACGGTTTAGCCTCTATGGTCACCCCTCCTTAAAACCGTGACCATAGATAAGGCTATGATCACCCTTCCTTAAAACCGTGACCATAGCCCTATCTATGGTCACGGTTTTTCACCGTGGACATAGCCTCTATGGTCATCCCTCCTTAAAACTGTGACCATAGCCCTATCTATGGTCACGGTTTTTCACCGTGGCCATAGACTCTATGGTCACCCTCCTTAAAACCGTGACCATAGCCTATCTATGGTCACGATTTTTCACTGTGGCCATAGCCTCTATGGTCACCCCTCCTTAAAACCGTGACCATAGCCTTATCTATGGTCACGGTTTTTCACCGTGGTCATAGCCTCTATGGTCACGATTTTTTAAAACGGTGACTATAGCCTATTGTTGTTTATGAGATTCAATTTTTTTAAATTATAATCACATCCTAAAATAATAATAATCATAAAATAAATCTAAAAATAAGAAATTCAAGAAATCTAAATTATAAAAGTTTCATTATAAGATAGATATGTTTAATTTTTAGTCTAAACAACACAAATCAAAATAGAGTGTAATTTTTCTAATTACATGTAATACCTCAAAAAGTATAAAACACATTGGTGCACGAAATTACAATCACACTTTTGCAACTCCGCACAACTAACCAGCAAGTGCACTGGGTCGTCCAAGTAATACCTTACGTGAGTAAGGGTCGATCCCACGGAGATTGTCGGCTTGAAGCAAGCTATGGTTATCTTGTAACTCTTAGTCAGGATATCAATAATTCTCAGATTTAATTGTAAAAAGTAAAAGAACATGAAATAAATACTTGTTATGCAGTAATGAAGAACATGTTGAGGTTTTGGAGATGCTTTGTCTTCTGAATCTCTGCTTTCTTACTGTCTTCTTCTTCATGCACGCAAGGCTCCTTCCATGGCAAGCTTTATGTTGGGCATCACCGTTGTCAATGGCTACTTCCCGTCCTCTCAGTGAAAATGTTCCAAATGCGCTGTCACCGCACGGCTAATCAGCTGTTGGTTCTTGATCATGTTGGAATAGGATCCATTGATCCTTTTGCGTCTGTCACACACCCAACACTCGCGAGTTTGAAGCTCGTCACAGTCATCCCTTCCCAGATCCTACTCGGAATACCACAGACAAGGTTTAGACTTTCCGGATCTCAGGAATGACCGCCAGTAATTCTAGCCTATACCACGAAGGTTCCAATCTTAGATTAGAAACCCAAGAGATACACATTCAAGCTTAATTGCATATAAAACGGAGGTGGTTGTCAGGCACGCGTTCATAGGTGAGAATGATGATGAGTGTCACGGATCATCACATTCATCAGGTTGAAGTACGAATGAATATCTTAGAATAGAAGCAAGTGTGATAGAATGAAAAATAATAGTAATTGCATTAATTCATGAAGAACAGCAGAGCTCCTCACCCCCAACAATGGGGTTTAGAGACTCATGCCGTAGAAGATACAATATGAAACGTGTAGAATGTCATGAGGTACAATATGAATCACTAAAAGTAGTTTTTATAGTAAACTAGTGACCTAGGGTTACAGAAAATGAGTAAGCTAGAGTAGTTAGTGTAGAAATCCACTTCCGGGGCCCACTTGGTGTGTGCTTAGGCTGAGCATTGAAGCTTTCACGTGTAGAGACCTTTCTTGGAGTTAAACGCCAGCTTTTGTGCCAGTTTGGGCGTTTAACTCCATCTTTCATGCCAGTTCTGGCGTTTTGACGCCAGAATTTCTATGCTGATTTGGAACGCCAGTTTGGGCCATCAAATCTCGAGAAAAGTATGGACTATTATATATTGATGGAAAGCCCAGGATGTCTATTTTCCAATGCAATTGAGAGCCCGCCAATTGGGCTTCTGTAGCTCAAGAAAATTCACTTCGAGTGTAGGGAGGTCAGAATCTAACAGCATCTGCAGTCCTTTTTCAGCCTCTGAATCAGATTTTTGCTCAGGTCCCTCAATTTCATCCAGAAAATACCTGAAATCACAGAAAAATACACAAACTCATAGTAAAGTCCAGAAATGTGATTTTTATTTAAAAACTAATAAAAACATAATAAAAACTAACTAAAATATACTAAAAATATACTAAAAATAATGCCAAAAAGCGTATATATTATCCGCTCATCACAACACCAAACTTAAATTGTTGCTTGTCCCCAAGCAACTGAAAATCAAATAGGATAAAAAGAAGAGAATATACAATAAATTCCAAAAACATCTATGAAGATCAGTCTTAATTAGATGAGCGGGGCTTTTAGCTTTTTGCCTCCGAACAGTTTTAGCATCTCACTTTATCCCTTGAGGTTCAGAATGATTGGCATCTATAGGAACTCAGAATTCAGATAGTGTTATTGATTCTCCTAGTTCAGTATGTTGATTCTTGAATACAGCTACTTTATGAGTCTTGGCCGTGACCCTAAGCACTTTGTTTTCCAGTATTACCACCGGATACATAAATGCCACAGACATATAACTGGGTGAACCTTTTCAGATTGTGACTCAGCTTTGCTAGAGTCCCCAATTAGAGGTGTCCAGAGCTCTTAAGCACACTCTTTTTTTGCTTTGGACCACGACTTTAACCGCTCAGTCTCAAGTTTTCACTTGACACCTTCATGCCACAAGCACATGGTTAGGGACAACTTGGTTTAGCCGCTTAGGCCAGGATTTTATTCCTGTGGGCCCTCCTATCCACTGATGCTCAAAGCCTTGGATCCTTTTTTATTTTACCCTTGCCTTTTAGTTTAAAGGGCTATTGGTTTTTTCTGCTTGCTTTTTTTTTTCTTTCTTTTTCTCTTTTTTTTCTCTTTCTTTTTTTTCGCCTCTCTTTTTTTCTGCAAGTTTTTCACTGCTTTTTCTTGCTTCAAGAATCCTTTTTATGATTTTTCAGATCATCAATAACATTTCTCCTTTTTCATCATTCTTTCAAGAGCCAACAATTTTAGCATTCATAAACAACAATTTCAAAAATATGCACTGTTCAGGCATTCATTCAGAAAAACAAAAAGTATTGCCACCACATCAAAATAATTAAATTGTTTTAAAATTCGAAATTCATGTACTTCTTTTTCTTTTTCAATTAAAAACATTTTTCATTTAAGAAAGGTGATGGATTCATTTTCATAGCTTTAAGGTATAGACACTTAGACACTAGTGATCATGTAATAAGACACAAACATAAATAAACATAAAGCATAAAAATTTGAAAAACATAAAATAAAGAACAAGGAAATTAAAGAACGGGTCCACCTTAGTGATGGCGGCTTGTTCTTCCTCTTGAAGATCTTATGGAGTGCTTGAGCTCCTCAATGTCTCTTCTTTGCCTTTGTTGCTCCTCTCTGATTTCACGGAGGATAGTGGAATGCTCTTGTTGAGGTCCATGAGTGGGCTCTCTTGTTTGCTCCATCCTTTTCTTAGTGATGGGCTTTTGAGATGAATCTCTCCATCTCCCGTGACTCGGAGGTGGAAGCTTTTGCCTTCCCTTTCCTCTTTCTAGAGGTTTCTCCGGCCTTAGGTGCCATATATGGTTATGAAAACACAAAAAGCAATGCTTTTTCTACACCAAACTTAGAAGGTTTGCTCGTCCTCGAGCAAAAGAAGAAAGAAGGGAGGAGAAGAAGAAGAAAATGGAGGAGATGGAGATGTGTGAGTGGTTAAGAGGTGATGGGGAAGGGTGTTATAGGAAGGTGTGAAGAAGAGAGAGAGTAAGTTAAGGTTGGTGGGGATCCTGTGGGGTCCACAGATCTTGAGGTGTCAATAATTTTTCATCCCTGCACCAATTAGGCTTGCAAAACGCCCTTTGCTGCCAATCCTGGCGTTAAACGCCAGGTTGCTGCCCATTTCTGGCGTTTAACGCCAGCTTCTTGCCCTTTTCTGGCGTTAAACGCCGGTCTGGTGCCCATTTCTGGCGTTAAACGCCCAGAATGGTGCCAGACTGGGCGTTTAACGCCCATTCTGCTACCCTTACTGGAGTTTAAATGCCAATAAGCTTCTCCTCCAGGGTGTGCTGTTTTTAATATTGTTTTTCATTCTGTTTTTGCTCTTTCAGTTGTTTTTGTGAGTTTACATGATCATCAACGTACAGAAAATATAAAATAACAATAGAAAATAAATAGATATAAAATTGGGTTGCCTCCCAACAAGCGCTTCTTTATTGTCTTTAGCTGGACCTTGACTGAGTTTTATTCTAGTCTCAGTTTTGAGCATTCTTGCTCAAAATTGCTTTCAAGATAGTGTTTGATTCTCTGTCCATTAACAATGAACTTTTTGTCAGAATCAATATCCTGAAGCTCAACATATTCATATGGTGACACACTTGTAATCACATATGGTCCTCTCCACCGGGATTTTAATTTCCCGGGGAATAATCTAAGTCTAGAGTTAAACAGCAGAACCTTCTGTCCTGGCTCAAAAACTCTAGATGACAGTTTCTTGTCACGCCACCTTTTTGCTTTTTCCTTATAAATTTTTGCATTTTCAAAAGCATTGAGTCTGAATTCCTCTAGCTCATTCAGCTGGAGCAATCTTTTCTCTCCAGCTAACTTAGCATCTAGGTTTAGGAATCTGGTTGCCCAGTAGGCCTTATGTTCCAGTTCCACGGGCAAATGACAGGCCTTGCCATACACAAGCTGGTATGGAGAGGTTCCTATAGGAGTCTTGAATGCTGTTCTGTATGCCCACAGAGCATCATCCAAGCTTTTTGCCCAATCCTTTCTACGGGCAATTACAGTCCATTCCAGGATTCTTTTTAGTTCTCTATTAGAGACTTCAGCCTGCCCATTTGTCTGTGGGTGATATGGAGTTGCTACTTTGTGGCTAATTCCATATCGTACCATAGCAGAGTATAGCTGTTTATTACAGAAATGAGTGCCCTCGTCACTGATTAGTACTCTGGGGACGCCAAATCTGCTAAAGATATGTTTCTGGAGGAATTTCAGTACGGTCTTAGTATCATTAGTGGGTGTGGCAATTGCTTCTACCCATTTAGATACATAGTCTACTGCCACCAGAATGTAAGTGTTTGAGTATGATGGTGGGAAGGGACCCATGAAGTCAATACCCCATACATCAAACAACTCAATCTCTAAGATCCCTTGTTGAGGCATGGCATAACCATGAGGCAAGTTGCCAGCTCTTTGGCAACTGTCACAGTTACGCACAAACTCTCGGGCATCTCTATAGAGAGTAGGCCAGTAAAAGCCACATTGGAGGACCTTAGTGGCTGTTCGCTCACCTCCGAAATGTCCTCCATACTGTGATCCATGGCAGTGCCATAGGATCTTCTGTGTCTCTTCTCTGGGTACGCACCTACGGATCATCCCGTCTGCACATCTCTTAAAGAGATATGGTTCATCCCATAAGTAGTACTTTGCATATGAAATTAGTTTTTTTGTCTGCACCCTGCTGTACTCTTTGGGTATGAACCTCACAGCTTTATAATTCGCAATGTCTGCAAACCATGGTGCTTCCTGAATGGAGAATAGTTGCTCATCTAGAAAGGTTTCAGAGATCTCAGTAGGAGGGAGGGACGCCCCTGCCACTGGTTCTATCCGGAACAGGTTATTAGCTACCTGGTTCTCTGTCCCTTTTCTGTCTCTTACTTCTATATCAAACTCTTGCAGAAGCAACACCCATCTTATGAGCCTGGGTTTTGAATCCTACTTTGTGAGTAGGTATTTAAGAGCAGTATGGTCAGTATACACAATCACTTTGGAACCTACTAAATAGGATCTAAACTTGTCAATGGCATAAACCACTACAAGTAACTCTTTTTCTGTGGTTGTGCAATTCTTCTGTGCATCATTTAAAACACGGCTAGCATAGTAAATGACGTGTAAAAGCTTGTTATGCCTCTGTTCCAACACTACACCAATGGCATGGTCACTGGCATCACACATTAGTTCGAATGGTAATGTCCAGTTTGGTGCAGAGATGACTGCTGCTGTGACCAGCTTAGCTTTCATGGTCTCAAATGCCTGCAGACACTCTGTGTCAAATATAAATGGCGTGTCAGCAGCTAGCAGATTGCTCAGAGGTTTTGCTATTTTCGAAAAATCCTTTATAAACTTCCTATAGAATCCTGCATGTCCCAGAAAGCTTCTGATTGCTTTTACATTGGCAGGTGGTGGTAATTTTTCAATTACCTCTACCTTAGCTTGATCCACCTCTATTCCCTTGTTTGAAATTTTATGCCCAAGAAAAATTCCTTCAGTTACCATAAAGTGACATTTTTCCCAGTTTAAAACTAGGTTGGTCTCTTGGCATCTTTTCAGAACAAGTGCTAAATGGTCAAGACAGGAGCTGAATGAGTCTCCAAATACTGAGAAGTCATCCATGAAGACTTCCAGAAATTTTTCCACCATATCAGAGAAAATAGAAAGCATGCACCTCTGAAAGGTTGCAGGTGCATTGCACAGACCAAAAGGCATCTTTCTGTAGGCAAATACTCCAGAAGGACATGTGAATGTTATTTTCTCTTGATCTTGAGGATCTATTGCAATTTGGTTGTAGCCTGAATAGCCATCCAAAAATCAGTAATAGTCATAACCTGCTAGTCTCTCTAGCATCTGGTCTATGAATGGTAAAGGAAAATGATCCTTTCTGGTGGCTGTATTGAGCCTTCTGTAGTCAATACACATATGCCACCATGTAACTGTTCTTGTAGGAACCAGTTCATTCTTTTCATTGTGAACCACTGTCATGCCTCCCTTTTTGGGGACAACTTGGACAGGGCTTACCCAGGGGCTATCAGAAATAGGATAAATAATCCCAGCCTCTAGTAATTTAGTAACCTCTTTCTGCACCACTTCCTTCATGGCTGGATTTAGCCGCCTCTGTGGTTGAACCACTGGCTTAGCATCATCCTCCAATAGGATCTTGTGCATGCATCTTGCTGGGCTAATGCCCTTAAGATCACTTATGGACCACCCAAGAGCTGTCTTGTGTGTCCTTAGCACTTGAATTAGTGCTTTCTCTTCCTGTGGATTTAAAGCAGAGCTTATGATCACTGGAAAAGTGTCACCTTCTCCCAAAAATGCATATTTCAGGGATGGTAGTAGTGGTTTGAGCTCGGGTTTAGGAGGCTTATCCTATTCTTGAGGAATTTTCAGAGGTTCTTTTATTTCCTCTGATTCCTCCAGATCAGGCTGAACATCTTTAAAGATGTCCTCTAGCTCTGTTTTAAGACTTTCAGTCATATTGACCTCTTCCACTAAAGAGTCAATAATATCAGTGCTTATGCAGTCATTTGATGTGTCTGGATGCTGCATAGCTTTGACAGCATTTAACTTGAACTCATCCTCATTGACTCTCAGGGTCACTTCCCCTTTTTGTACATCAATAAGAGTTCGTCCAGTTGCTAGTAAAGGTCTTCCTAGAATGATAGTTGCACTCTTGTGCTCCTCTATTTCCAGCACTACAAAGTCAGTGGGAAAGGCAAATGGCCCAACCTTGACAATCATGTCCTCAATTATGCCTGATGGATATTTAATGGAGCCATTAGCAAGTTGAAGACATATCCGGGTTGGTTTGACTTCTTCAGTCAAGCCAAGCTTTCTGATAGTGGATGCAGGTATTAGGTTGATACTTGCTCCAAGGTCACATAGAGCTGTCTTGGTGCAAGCACCCTCTAATGTGCATGGTATCATAAAGCTTCTTGGATCTGTAAGCTTCTCTGGTAAGCTTTTTAGAATGACTGCACTGCATTCTTCAGTGAGAAAAACTTTTTCAGTTTCTCTCCAATCCTTCTTATGACTTAAGATCTCTTTCATGAACTTAGCATAAGAGGGTATTTGCTCAAGTGCCTCTGCAAATGGGATCTTTATTTCAAGAGTCCTGAGATAGTCTGCAAAGCGGGCAAATTGTTTATCCTGCTCCGCTTGGCGGAGTTTCTGAGGATAAGGCATCTTGGCTTTATATTCTTCAACCTTAATTGCTGCAGGTTTATTCCCTACAGAGGTGGTTGGAAAAGCCTTCTTAGAGGGGTTACTATCAGCACTTGCAGGTGTTTGATCCCTCATTGGTGTTTGAACGCCAGGATTGGGTGCTGGATGGGCGTTTAACGCCAGCTTTCCACCCTTTTCTGGCGTTTGAACGCCAGAACTGGGCAGGGAATGGGCGTTTAACGCCAACTTTTCTCCCTTCTCTGGTGTTTGAACGGCAGAAGTGGGCATCCACTGGGCATTTAACGCCAATCTTTCACCCTTTTCTGGCGTTTGAACGCCAGAATTATTCATCTCTGGGCTCTTGCTGTCCTCAGAGGGATTTTGGGCAGTGGTTTGGTCATCCTCTGTCAGTTATTCCTTTCTTGGCTTTCTGCTACTTTGAGCTGATTTATTCAATGTCTTCCCGTTCCTTAATTGGACAGCTTGGCATTCTTCTATTATCTGTTTAGATAGCTGCTGTCTTATCTGATTCAATTGTGCTTCTATATTCTTGTTAGCATTTTTATTGTCTTGGAGCATCTCTTTAAATTCTGCTAATTGTTTTGTCATAAGGAGTAATTGCTGATTAAGTTCAATGATCTGTTCTTGAGGATTAGGATCAGTAGTTACTACCCTAGCCTCTTCTTTTATGGAGGACTCACTGCTAGGGTACAAATGTTGATTTCTAGCAACCGTATCTATGAGTTCTTGAGCTTCTTCAATCGTCTTCCTCATGTGTATAGATCCACCAGTTGAGTGGTCTAGAGACATATGAGCTTTTTCTGTAAGCCCATAGTAGAAAATATCTAACTGTACCCACTCTAAAAACATTTCAGAGGGGTATTTCCTTAGCATCCCTCTGTACCTCTCCCAGGCATTATAAAGGGATTCATGATCCTCTTGTTTAAAGCCTTAGATGTCTAGCCTCAGTTATGTCATCCTTTTTGGAGGGTAAAATTGATTCAGGAATTTGTCTGATAACTGTCTCTATATTTTTATGCTTGCTGTGGGTTGGTTATTTAACCACCTCTTAGCTTGATCTTTTACAGCAAATGGAAACAGTAATAATCTGTAGACATCCTGATCCACTTCTTTATCATGTACTGTGTCAGCAATTTGTAAGAAGTGTGCCAGAAACTCAGTAGGTTCTTCCTGTGGAAGACCGGAATATTGGCAATTTTGCTACACCATGATAATGAGCTGAGGATTTAGCTCAAAACTGCTTGCTTTGATGGGAGGTATACAGATGCTACTCTCATATGCAGCTGTAATGGGGTTAGCATATGACCCCAGAGCCCTTCTAGACTGCTCATTTCCACTTAGGTCCATGATGGAGAAAGGGAGATGATGTGAATTGCAAATAAAATATATATATATTTTTTTTTTGTAAATAACCGAAAAAAATAAAACAAAATAAATGGAAGATAAAATAGAACTTTCGAAAATTAGAAGAAAATAAAAGCAATTTGAAAACTAAATTAATTAATTGATTAAAAAGATTTTGGA
The DNA here is from genome assembly GCF_003086295.3 of Arachis hypogaea. NCBI lineage: Eukaryota > Viridiplantae > Streptophyta > Magnoliopsida > Fabales > Fabaceae > Arachis > Arachis hypogaea. Next base: position 22,759,329 of record NC_092050.1, read on the forward strand.
AATTAGCAATCAAAAAGATATGATTGAAAATTATTTTTAAAAAAGATATGATTGAGAAGATATGATTGCAATTAAAAAAAAGAGATATGATTGAGAAGTTATGATTGCAATTTAAAAAAAAAAAGATATGATTGAAGAAATTAAAAAGATTTAATTTTTGAAAAAGATTTGAAAAGATCAATTTTTGAAATTAAAATTTTGACTTGACTAAAAAAAGATATGATTTTGAAAATCTTTGACTAATTTAATGCAAAATTTTGAAATTTATGAGTAAAATAAGGAAAAGATATTTTTTTGATTTTTGAATTTTAATGAGAAAAGAGAAAAATAACAAAATGACACTAAACTTAAAAATTTTAGATCAAAACAAAGAGAACAAACAAGAAAATTTTGAATGTCAAGATGAACACCAAGAACACTTTGAAGATCAAGATGAACACCAAGAACAAATTTTTGAAAAAATTTTTAAGTAAATAAAAGCACAAGGGACACCAAACTTAAAATTTTTAGAAAATCAAACACAAGTTTTCGAAAATTTAAAGGAAAACACAAAGAAGACACCAAACTTAGAATTTTTTTAAAGATCAAGAAAGACTAAGAATATGCAAATTCGAAAAACTGAAAGAAAATAACAACATGCAATTGACACCAAATTTAAAATATAAAACTAAACTCAAATAAAAGACTCAAATTTAGTGACTCTAAACCAATAAAAAAATTATTCCTAATCTAAGCAACAAAATAAACCGTCAGTTGTCCAAACTCGAACAATCCCTGGCAACGGCGCCAAAAACTTGGTGCACGAAATAACAATCACACTTTTGCAACTCCGCACAACTAACCAGCAAGTGCACTGGGTCGTCCAAGTAATACCTTACGTGAGTAAGGGTCGATCCCACGGAGATTGTCGGCTTGAAGTAAGCTATGGTTATCTTGTAACTCTTAGTCAGGATATCAATAATTCTCAGATTTAATTGTAAAAAGTAAAAGAACATGAAATAAATACTTGTTATGCAGTAATGAAGAACAGGTTGAGGTTTTGGAGATGCTTTGTCTTCTGAATCTCTGCTTTCCTACTGTCTTCTTCTTCATACACGCAAGGCTCCTTCCATGGCAAGCTTTATGTTGGGCATCACCGTTGTCAATGGCTACTTCCCGTCCTCTCAGTGAAAATGTTCCAAATGCGCTGTCACCGCACGGCTAATCAGCTGTTGGTTCTCGATCATGTTGGAATAGGATCCATTGATCCTTTTGCGTCTGTCACACGCCCAACACTCGCGAGTTTGAAGCTCGTCACAGTCATCCCTTCCCAGATCCTACTCGGAATACCACAAACAAGGTTTAGACTTTCCGGATCTCAGGAATGGCCGCCAGTAATTCTAGCCTATACCACGAAGGTTCCAATCTTATATTAGAAACCCAAGAGATACACATTCAAGCTTGATTGGATGTAAAACGGAGGTGGTTTTCAGGAACACGTTCATAGGTGAGAATGATGATGAGTGTCACGGATCATCACATTCATCAGGTTGAAGTATGAATGAATATCTTAGAATAGAAGCAAGCGTGTAGAATGGAAAACAATAGTAATTGCATTAATTCATGAAGAACAGCAGAGCTCCTCACCCCCAACAATGGAGTTTAGAGACTCATGCCATAGAAGATACAATATGAAACGTGTAGAATGTCATGAGGTACAAGATGAATCACTAAAAGTAGTTTTTATAGTAAACTAGTGACCTAGGGTTACAGAAAATGAGTAAGCTAGAGTAGTTAGTATAGAAATTCACTTCCGGGGCCCACTTGGTGTGTGCTTGGGCTGAGCATTGAAGCTTTCACGTGTAGAGACCTTTCTTGGAGTTAAACGCCAGCTTTTGTGCCAGTTTGGGCGTTTAACTCCAGCTTTCATGCCAGTTCTGGCGTTTTGACGCCAGAATTTCTATGCTGACTTGAAACACCGGTTTGGGACATCAAATCTCGGGAAAAGTATGGACTATTATATATTGATGGAAAGCCCAGGATGTCTACTTTCCAACGCAATTGAGAGCTCGCTAATTGGGATTCTGTAGCTCCATAATATTCTCTTCGAGTGCAGGGAGGTCAGAATCCAACAGCATCTGCAGTCCTTTTTCAGCCTCTGAATCAGATTTTTGCTCAGGTCCCTCAATTTCAGCCAGAAAATACCTGAAATCACAGAAAAATACACAAACTCATAGTAAAGTCCAGAAATGTGATTTTTATTTAAAAACTAATAAAAACATAATAAAAACTAACTAAAATATACTAAAAACATACTAAAAACAATGCCAAAAAGCGTATAAATTATCCACTCATCACACATCAAAATATTATATTTACATAACTAAGGTCATTGTAAGACCCATCCCATGTGATATTTTTATGGAACATATTTTCTTCATCACATCATGTCTTTCTGCACGTAAAAGAAATAAACATGTTAGATATCTTGCATTTATGCTTTTGATGATGCAATACATATACAACAAAATAAATTTTAAATATATTTATAGCTAAATCAATTTGCCTTTGATATACTTTCCTAGACCCTTCATTGACGCAAGATGTTTGAATACCTGCTTGTCTTTTTTTTTAACGCCAAATTAGCCCCTGATAAATTTTCAATCAAATACTTAGGACCCAATAAAAAAACCCTCAAGTTGACCAACGTCAAAACACCAAAAGTAACTAAGCAACAAAAACTGAAGCTTCTTCCCCCACCAGCTTTGTACTGCTGCTAATTGATACATGCTTAAAAGGTGAATCATGTAAACGCCCCACCTAGAGTTTTAGCAGAGGGGTTATGAAATAGAGCACTAGAAACCTAAGAATTCTTTAAATTCAAATCTGGAAGAAGATGTCTTGCTAGGATCAAAGATAAGTTGAGAAATTTACACATAAAACACAAGAAGTAGAAGTGTTCTACATTCCTGAAACTGACACATTTAATTGAAGATCACATGAAATATCTATGGCACAAATTCAAAAAATAATGTTTAAAAAAATTACCTACATATAATTACACAAAACTTTCTTGACAAGTATAGCATCCATACTTCAACAAATTTAAACATGAAACTATGTAGCTCCAGAAATGTATCAATTGACATGATTACTAACACCATAGAAGCAGCAAATCTGCATACCTGCCCATCTAAGGCTTGAATGGCACTTCACACCTCCTCAACCGAACTGTAAGTAATAAACCCAAATCCTCTGGATCTGCCAAAATCACGGTCCACAATTATCCTTGCTACAAAAATCACAAGATAAAACAGCAATTAACATTGAATCACTAACTTGAAACTAATCCCAAACCAACAAAAAAAATAGCAATAAGAGAATCCAACTATTTACCATCAACAACATCACCATATTTCCCAAAAACCTCCCTCAAACTTTGCTCATCAGTGGAATACGAAACACCTGCAATGGATAAACACACCATGTTCATTACATAATTGTTATTATCAACTAAAGGTGAAAAAGTATGCCAATTCATGGATGCAACTCAGGTAATCCTACAACCGCGCACCTCCTATAAACAGCTTCATACTTGGAGCATTTGACATGCACCGTACATACTGGAAAACAGACAGGATTTCACATAAATCCAAACTGATCTTCCTACTTGTCACTTGCCTTAGTATATTTCCAGTTCTACTGAAGAAAGCCATTCTGCAGCTAGAAGAAAAATCAGAAATTGTAATCACTGAAGCTATATTATGTAAATCACATTACTCAAAAAATGCAACATTGAATCCATCCCACATAAACCAGGTAACAAATTCATGAAACCATGAATTAGTACAAAAGGTTTTCCATTTAACCTAACATTCAGCTTATTCTTTACCCAAACAAGCACACATATTTCACAGAAACCGTTAATTAACTTCCACCTAACAAAATATGAAAAATTAGACCATTCTAACCTAGATTTCGTCTGATTTTGGTTCGGGCATAAAAAAGTGTTCTTATATATTAAGATCACCAATTCACCACAAAATAATCATAAATAAATAGCAAAAGGAATCAACAGAAGAGAGAAAAAGAAAAGAAAGATTAACTCACGTTCCTTTCCTTGCTGTGGTGGATTCTCTTGTGCTATGGTGGTAACAGCGGCGGTGAAGGCAGTGGAGGCGATGACAGACACCAACTCAGCTTTTGACCCCTCTCTCTCTCTCATCTTCATGCATTTTCTCTCTCTCTTCGAAGTTCGACGGTGGCTGGATAGCGAAGGAGCGCGACGCCCTACTCTTCTTCCTCGCGGTGACAGGAAGCTTGCGGTGAGACGCGACAGAGGAGCTCGGCGATGCTAGGGTTTCTGCCTTCGTCGATCTTGGGGGCTGTGATGAAGTAGGGGCTGGGAGGAAGGTGAACGACAATGGTAGAGGATGGGAGGAAGGGAAACGATGTACGATGGAGGGGTTGGGAGGAGCTCGACGAAGGTGGGGGCTGGCTCGAAGGAAAACGGTGAGAATGGGGGATGTGACGAAGTGATAGGATTTTTTTTTGTTCTAAGTTATTAATTAGGAGGGAATGGGGATTTTGCTGGGAGTGAAGGGGGAATTTTGGGATTTGGGGGGGGGGGGGGGGGGAGGGGGAATGATGGCGTTTATGGGGAGGGATAGTTAAAAAAAAAATAAATTAAAAAAAAAACGGTGATCATAGATCACCTTAGGCCACTCCTAATAACCGTGACCATAGAGTATCTATGGTTACCTTCCAAAACCGTGACTATAGATATCTTTAGGTCACTTTCCAAAACCGTGACCATAGAGCCTTTTAGGTCACCCTTTCGAAAAACCGTAACCATAGACCTTTTTTGGTCACTGTAAAAAACCGTGACCATAAACCCCTTTAGGTCACTCCTAAAACTGTGACATAGACCCTTTTAGGCCACCCACCAAAACCGTGACCATAAACCACTTTAGGTCACCCCCCAAAACCGTGACCATAGACCCCTTTAGGTCACCCTTTTTTGAAAAACCGTGACCATAGACCCTTTTTTGTCGCCGTAAAAAACTGTGGTCATAGACCCCTTTAGGCCACCTCTAAAACCGTGACCATAAACCCTTTTAGGCCGCCCCTCAAAACCGTAACTATAGACCACTTTAGGTCACCTCCAAAACCGTGACTATAGACCCTTTTTGGTCACTGTAAAAAATCGTGACCATAGACCCTTTTAGGTAACTCCCAAAAAAGTGACCATAAATACCCTATGGTCACCCTTTTTATAAAAACCGTGATCATAGCTTTTTTTTTTTTGTCAAGGTAAAAAAAATCGTAGCTATAGACCCAAAATATTGTGGTGTATTTTACACAGTATATCAAAACTAATATATATATACAGTGACTAAGTAAGTATTATTAAAATTAAAGTCACATCTTTTTACATTTTAGTAACATTATTTTTAGCAACATTTTTTAAAAAACATTATTAAATAGTAAAAAAATGTTACTTTAATTTGAATCATAGCTACCATAACCACCATAGCATAAGTATACAAGACTAGAGTGATATATATACATGAAATCAATCAAATAGCCCTTTCAACAACATGGCGAATGAAGACAGTTTCCAAGTCCGGCGGAGTGAAGAACTCCTTAGCTCCACCACCGGCGCCGTGGTAGTTGCACTTGAGAGAAGATTTTGGCTTCCTCGGAGCCGGTGGACAGTTCAAAGTTGTTGGAACCCTTGCTTCTTTTCCCGTTGGAGTTGTTGAAGTTGAAAACTCATCTTGTTGTTCTTCTTCTTGTTGTTTAGCTTTCTGATCCACCGGAATCACAGTGTAAATTGGTTTCAATGGCGCTCTCAAAGACGTTCCGGCGATGACCCATTTTCTGTTATTGTTATCTGATGAGTCTAACCCTCCTCCTCCTTCTATTATTTGTGGTGGCTTCTCAGAGAATCCCATGATTCTTATTATTATTATTATAACAATAAACAATAAAAAAGTGTTACAAGGAATGTGTTTGTATATATAGCACAGAGAATATATAATAGGATGGGAAGGGAATGAATAATTATAAAGAAGATTAGATAGGTTACGTTATTCTATTCTCTCTCTCTCTCTCTCTTTTTCACTTTTCTTTTGGGTATGTAAAATTAAATGCCGGGAATGGTATAATGGTATGAGGAATAAGATGATGAAAGCTAAGTATGAAACAGGTAAGAAAGTGTTGACTATATTATAAGAGTGGTGAAAGTGAGGAATAAAGAGGGTGAGGGGGGAAAAATTAAAAGGAAGAAAAAGGTTTTTGCACTGAGAAAGATATGAGATAACAAAGAAGGGTTTTCAAGTCTTGAGTGGAAGAGTAGTAGTATTATTATTGTGCTTTGAATATCATTGTTGGTTGTTGAAGGTGAGGGGACATAGGAAAAGTGGAATGAAGAGTTTAAGGACCTACTTTTATATAGATAATAGGCGCACACACACTTGGTGCGCCTTGCTTCTAAAGTCATTCAAGGAATTTGTACCCAAATAAAGAAAAAAGAAAATAAGTAAAAGAAAGAATAGTGATTCTAGGTACTTTTTATGGAATAAAATATTATTTTAATTTTTAAATATTTGGTTAAATTTTAATTTTGTCTTTAGAATTTAAAACATTTTAATTTTGTTTTAAATATTTATTTCATTATATTTTTATTTTATTATTGTATTTCATTGCTGTTTACACTCTCAATAAATCACTACCACTATTGGTATGGCTACTATAATTTCGATTTTTGCTACTACTTAAAAAAAATTATAATAAAAGAAAAGGAATTTTTGGAAAAAAATAATTTTAATCAAAAGACCAAAATAAAATAAAATAAGACGTTTAAAATAAAAATATAATGTTTCAAATATTAATGACAAAATTAAAGTTCAGTCTAAAATTTAAAGATTAAAATAATATTTTATTCCGCTTTTATTCTTATATGAGTTTTTTTTACTCCTTTTCTTTTTTTAATTATGTCAAGTCAATTATTTTGTTTTTATTGTTGAATATATATATGTATGTGTGGGCATGTGTGCGTGTGCCTGCCTGTGTACAAAACAAAGAAAATTTTAAATTAGAACAACAGAATAAATTAATCATTTTCTTTATTTTATAATAGAAGTAAAGTAAAAATGGTGAGATGCAGATTTATTGAAAAAGATGATGATTTATAATAATATAGGTGTATGTTATTACTTTTTGCCTCTTGTGACATGCTTTTCTATAAGAAAAGGAGAGAATAAAAAATGCTTTTTACATTCTTCAAAAAGCCTTTTTATTAGGATTTTTAATTTTAATAAATAAATTAATTATAATAATTACTGAAATAAATAATTTAAAAATATTTATCAAAATAAATATTCCACTCTTATCTCGTTTACATCGTAAACAAGATAATTTTGTACGTATCTTATTTACAGTGTGTTTTTTTAATTTTCGTATTGTAAACGAGATATATGTATTTATAAATAATTAAATATAATTTTTAAAAATAATAAAAAATATTAATAATATAATTTGGATCAAACTTTTAAAAATAAAATGTTTCAGATAATAAAGAAGTATTTATTTTGGTAAATATTTTTTAAATTATTTATTTCCGTAATTATTATAATTTATTTATTTATTAAAATAAAAAACCCCTTTTTATTTAGGAAAAGTCTTTTTTTTTCCGGATAAATATTTGTGTGGATTTTTTTAATTAAAGTGATTTTATTAAATGTTAAATATATTTTAACAAGAATATGATACTTTTATTAAAAAAATAAATTATTTTTTTTTAAAAGTCAATAATATCTTGTTTTTAGAAAATAGAAAAAACTTTTTAATATTTAAAAATTACATTTTAAAAATCTTTTCAATTGAAAATAACTTTTTATATAAAAAATTAAAAAAATAAGTACTTCTTGAAAAAATTAATTCAAACTATATCTAAATAATATTAAAAAGATGCTTTTTCATTCTCTAAAATGTTTTTTATCAGAAAAAGATTTTTAAAAAATTACACTCCGTCAAAAGTGTTTTTGTAAAAATAATAATAACAATAATAACAATATTAAATTTTTACCCTTCGATTAGTTTTATATGTATAAAAAATGTGCGATATATATGTGTCTAGTTACTTATTAAATGAAGAAAGTTTTATAATATATAATGAATTATTAGATAATTTAATATGTGTAATCGAATATATTTGATTAAGTCTAACAATATATGTAATATATGCATTTTTTTTCTTAGTATATCAATTGCCATTTTAAAAAAAATAGTATTTAATTATACGAAGAGAAAATGGTTCTGATACGCCAAATAAAAATATTTTGATACCTAGAATAATTCTACTAAGCATATAGGGAAGTAGGGAACTCCTAATTTCCAATTTTCTTAAAAAAAGAAAGCAACATTCCAAGAATCAAGACCCTGTCCTTGTCTTGAAATTCCTAGCCAAATACATAATGTACTCATGACAATTGTGAGAGAGAGAGAGATTGTTGATATGAGAAAAAGAAAATATAAGGTTTCAAATATGGAAGAATAAGACATTATTGAATACTTGAATCTCTATGAGTGCTGTATAGAATTATAGAAAAAATTTTAAGTGTTTCGATACAGGTATTTTAATAATTTTTAGTTATTGATCTTAATTATAAAAAATATATATATAATATATGATTAAGATAATTGATTCTGTTAGGGATGTTTCGGTATACTTAAAAAGTTTTCCAAAATTATAAAGAATGGTAGATAGTGGACGGTGCCCCCAAAGAAGCCCGTGACATAAGCGTAAACCATTAAATAACATTGTCTGAGAAAGAGATACCAGAGACGTGGGCACAGTGTAAATGTCTGTAAATAAAAAGAGAGAAAATGTGAGTGCCCGTGACAATTGCTGAACATTGAGAACCATATATCTATAACACTGAAACTAATTAAGCCACTTTGGATTTTGCCGCCAAGTTTTCAGGGTATATTGGGATCACCAATATGTATATATTAAAAACCAATTATTTTTTATTTCTATCACAATCACAAAGTAGTTATTATAAGAAACGGATTTAATTAAATAATTATATAAAATATTTTATATTATTAATATATTAAAATAAAATATATATAATATTATTCATAAAATTATTAATTAATATTATTACCATTCTCTCTAATATGCTCGTCCTATTATTCATTATATTATATTTTATAAAGATAATTCTATGATAAAAATATTTTTTGTGTGGGAAGAAATCAAGAAAATAAAAAAGAGTGTATAAATTTATTTTAAAAAATTAATAAAAATAAAATAGCATTTTTTTAAATAAATATCCGACTATCTACAAAAGTAAATTTTATCTTTTTATTATTATTTTTTATCGTAGTATGTACTCTTTTATAAAAATCTCATTTGATTAATAGTGACAACGGGTAGAACAGAATTTAGATTTTATTCTAATTCTATCTGCGGATTTAAATATTTTCTAAAATTTTATTTTATTTTATTCGTGACTTGAGAATCTTCTAACTATAATTTTATCTATATCTTAAAATTTTTCACTTGATGCTATCTACAATAAATCAATTTTTTTTTAACTAAACACAATATTTAATGATTTCATATTTTATAAACATACTAATAAAATAAAAAATATAAAATTAAGTCTATATTAAAATTAAAAAAAAATCCTAATATAAATCATATTAAAATTACAAAAAAAAAATTAGGTTCGATATTTATCAATTTCATTATATATGTATAATAATTTTTAATTATATACTATATTATATCAAGAGTTTAAGTAAATCGGATAAAATTAATCCTAAATTTAACATCCTATTCTATTCGATTCGTAGTTCAATCTATTTTGCTTTTAATTCTGACCTGTTGTGAGTCAAATTACCAAACCTACTTGAACAAATTAGGTTGGAATAAATATTTGCGGATATAATTTACTATTATCGGCTCTACATGCAATGCGATATGAAATAAAGGAGCCTTTTTCCATTTCTTATTAATTTCGGGCCCCTTTCTTTTTGAATATGTGGTTTGGAGAATAAAATCATATTTTTCTCCCCTAAAAATTCCAATATGCAATCAAAATCTTGTATTGTGACTTTGGTGTGTGTGTGTGTTTTTTTTCTTTTTTTTTTTTTTTTGTGATTGACGTTTCGTTACAGGATTTGTTCACTTAATATTTTCAATCAGCACTCCATCCAAACTACAAAACAAAGGACAATCCATCAATTTATTTATTAAAAAGCTAAGAATAAAAATTCTTATTATAATGAAGTCATCAGTTATCAAGGCTTATTACAAATAATATTTTAAAAGATATTAATGTAATTGACATATGAAATTTTCACACTCGAGAATAATAAAATTTAGAAAGAAGAATAACAGTTATTAAGATAAAAACCACTTAATCGCATATATATAGAAGTGATGTAAATTTTACCGACGGCTAAAGTATCGATAATTAATTTTATCGACAAGAAAGACCGTCGAGAAAACTGTCGTTAATAAATTTCAATCAATATTATCGATGGCTGTAAACGGTCAGTAATATTATTTTAATATTACCGTCGTATGAAAATATTTTTTTCATTATACTGAGGGTTTGGTCGTCAATAACATTAACAATAAAAAAATAATAAAATATTAATTGATTATTTTTTATTTCTTAAACATAATTTACCGACAGCTAATGTTTGGATTTTGTAAGTCATATATATATATCGAATTCTTAACTATTTATTTGAATTTCTGTTATACGATTAAATTTTAATACAAGCAGTAAATGATATAAAAGAGTTTTTATTCAAACTGAAATTAAATAGATAGCAATTAAGTTTATAGAATTATTCAAAACTAAAACACAACAGAAAAACAAAAATAAAAAATATCATCAAAACAAAAAATACAAATATACTACCTATAATCATTGACATAAAGTCACCGTCATCGTCATCGGCTTCATCCGGAAGTCCTGGTGGGGCTCGTGGTGGCGCTAGTGGCATCGGCTCCATCCTGAACTAATAATATATTTCAATAAATACTTAAAAATTTGAGTCTTTGTCACTAAAGATCGACTCATTCACAACAGGCAGCAACTTAAGTGTTTTATTAAAAGTAGGGGGAAAAAAAAGCTTAAGTTATTACTTTTAAAATTTGTAATTTACAAATTATTTATAAATGGTTCATGAACTAAAAAAATTATACTTTAACCATTCTAGACTCGAAAATGGAACAGACCTGGCCTGAATGTAACTTGAAGGTGTAATAATTTTATATTCCAATTCATTTTCAACGTCTTAACAATGACATTAATTAGTTGACAAATTATCTTTAATTAAGGCGTTAACACAGTTGCTGTAATTAATTCAAGTGATTGATTGACGTAATTTTTCAAACAAAAATATACTTAATAAATAATTAATTAAAATTTTATACATTTAAAAATTAAATATTAAATATCTAAAATTTATGTTAACTATTATTAGTTAACTTTTGTTATTTCTTTATTAAATTTGCCCTTTTTCCAAACATGTGTCTTCTAGAACAAACAATTTTGCTACGTGATCAAGCATTTCGATTAATTAATTAAGTTGAATTAAATTAGTTTTAATTTATTAGTCCAAATGCTCACAAAGAAATACTCACACTTTCAAACACTTGATATATATATATATCATTCTCTCTCACACTCTTATGATTACATAAATGTCTCCAATTTTAGTGCATACAAGTTTAAAATTTAATGTACCCGCAAGAGGTCATCCTGATCCTATGATCATTCATGTGTATACAAAGATGATGATCTATGAGTTTTTTTTTTTTTGTTTTTTTTTTTTATTTAAAGAATAACTTTCATTTATAAAAACATCATACGGCAGTTACAAATTACAGCAAGAGCATTAAATCTATATCTAAATCAGAAGATAAAATATTTTATATATTAAATTATAAACTAAAAAAAATACAATATTCAATTATAAATAATCTTAATGAATAGAAATAGAGATAAAATTAAGCCTTTTTATTTTTAAATTTACACAAATATCCTGCAATATAGTAGGATAGTTTTTTTCTCGACTCAAATAGATCTGATCACTTTTTAGATTTATAAAAAATTACATATATATTTAGCTTTTCTCAAAATGTCTTTCTCCTATATTAAGAACTGCACCACAAAAATCAAAATACCCATAAAATAAAAATCAGTACACTTTAAAAGAGAATCATTATACTACAAAAAAGATGAATAATTACAAGAGAGTTATTGTCGTACTAGATTTACAAAATAAAATTGAAAGAAAATTGAAAATCAGAAACAACAAATAAAACCAGAAATAAGGGAAGGAGAAGAAGATAGACTGTGAGAGTAAAAGGAAAAAGAAAAAGAAAGAAAGAAAGGAAGAAAGGAGAAAGAAAGTAACCTTTTCATATATGAAACTAGAGGCAGAAAAAGAGGGAAAGGAGTTGAGGACACAGAGAGACAAGGTAAGCAGATGAGAAAAAGAAAGGAGAGGGAGAAAAAAAAAGTTTTGCGAGAGAGAAGAGAGGAGATGGAGAACTGCCGCCACTAAAATTGAAGGCGGCAATGGCAATCCTCAAAGCGGTGTCCAAGCGTACTTTGTTATCAGAGAGAGAGAAAGAGAGAGGGAGAGAGAGTATCTACAAGTGTATTTAAAATTATAAAAAAAAATTTTAATTTAATTTTATAAATAAATAATATAAATGTTTAGCATTTTTTTTTGATATATCAAATATGAAAAAATATATAAATACTTAAAATTAAAGTATAAAACTTAATTTTATATTATATGTAATGAAATATTTTCACACAAATAAAAAAGTATGTTATTGTATACTTAATTTATATTATATATAATAAAATATTTTCACATAAATAAAAAATTATGCTGTATACGTGATTAAGAACTATAATTTAAAAAAATAAAAAAATTTAAATTTGGTCAACATTTTTGTTTATTAAACTTGCTCCAAAAAATAATTATTTTTACTATTAAAATAGAATATTATTCTTCAAAAATTTTCAGAATTAAACTTTAGAACATACACAATAATTCTAGACCCTAAAAATTATGAAATTGAAAACACAAAGACATTATACATTATTTAAAAACGTTTTAACTAAATCGACATTTGCAAAACTTAACAAAAAATTTTAATTAAATTTTATTTTTTTTAGTAAATTAGACACCCTAAAATTAAGTCCATAAAATTATAATCTACGACTGAAAACAATATTAACAAAACTCATTCAATTCTATCTAGGAAGTTTTAAAATAATATGCACAACTTTTGTAAAGCAGTCGCTTTATAAGAGTTATAGAAACACATATTTTTATAGACAATATAATCAAATGCAAAAATTTTTAACATAAAAATACAGAAATTTATGCTAACTGAATACATAAATTCCAGCAAAAAAAAAAAAAAAAAACTCAACTCAATATATTCTAACTAAACTAAACACAAAATTATACTGTAATAAACACATAGCTGATTGTTTCCAAAATTATGCAAAAAACGAAAAAAGGCATCTAAAATTCAAATAAATCATATTTACTAATTAGTTAGATTAAGATACGAATCTCTTTCATGTGAGTTATTTGAGATAATAGAATCAATTGATTTTGATTTAATTGATTTGCGTTCCAATCATCTATTGTTAGAAAAATAATTTGAAGATTGATGATGATGAATAATAATGAAGATAAAATCTAAAGAGAAATTTTGATTTCAAAAATGACAAAATAACATATTTGAAAGAGGATAATCATGCATATAATGTTTCTAGTTCCAGAAAAAAAATCAGAGGAAGAAACAGTGTTGAAATTAAGGACGAAAATAACAAAATTAGAGAACGAAAGATTGATAAGAAGAGAAGGGTTTAAAAGAATTTTCGTATTGTTCACCTAACATTTCTAGTAATAAAATGATAAATACATTTCAAAATATAAAAGATACATATACTATTATGTTTGATAGTGTAAAGAGCAAGTATGATGTGTCAGGAGTTAGTTAAAAGTGATTGTGATTAATTATAGAGTTGTTTGAATCATTATTAGTATGTACAAGTTAGTTAGAGTAACTGATCTGAGTTAGCATTACTCTCATATAAATAGATTCCGTTTAGTGTAATAACTTGGGATGAATTCATTATAGCCATAACACTCTCTTTTCTCATGTACTCACTTTCTCTAGTCTACTCTCCTCCTTCAAGCTCAGGCCTGATACCTTACATGGTATTAGATCTTCAAACTCTGGCTACTGAAACAAAGCTAACTATTCAAATTTTTTCAGTTCCAGTGGTGCTGAAACTAGATCCATTTAATTTTTTGTCGTGGAAAGATCATATCAAGGCAATAGTTGAGGGCTATGAACTCTTGCATCGTCTCACAGGGAAGGATACTCCAAAAAAGTTCACATCCGAGGCAAATCGAAGCTCCGAAATCATCTCATCAGAATACAAGAAATGAAAGAAACAAGATGCACATATCAAAGCCTGGCTTCTTGCGCCTATGAGTAAGAATTTCACAACTCGAATGGTTAACTACGAATTTTCACATCAAATTTGCTCTAGGTTAAATATATTTTTTGCTACATAAGTGAGGGCGAACATCATGCAATTAAAGAACAAATTAGGAATGGTGAAGAAAACTAGTTCAGTTAATGAATATCTACTGAAAATTAAAGAAACTGTTGATGTATTGATCTCGGTTGGTGCTGAAATTTCTGAATTAGATCATATTATGAAAATCTTGAATGGATTACCAGAGGAATTTAGTGCGTTAATAACATCTGTGGTGTCAAGATTTGAACTAGTATCGATTAGAGAACTAGAAGCCCTATTGATGGCTGATGAAAGCATGTTAGAGAGATTCAAGAAGTCTGACTCTTTTATTCAAGCTAATATTGTGCAGTATGAGAATCAATCTCAAAGACAGTATCAGGCAAAATCCTCACTCAGATTTTAAAGAGGTGGCTGATTTGGCAATTTTAGAGGAGGCAGAGGTGATAGATTTGGAAACTTCAGAGGAGGAAGCTGATTTTCAACCCCAAGAATCTCGTGTCAGCTATGTAATAAATATGGACATCTAGCAGCTCAGTGTTGGCATCGGTTTGATGAGGCATTTGAGACTAGGAATCATGAACAACGAAGTTTTGAACCAAGAAACTATGCTGGATCAAGTTCACAGGGTCAGAGAAGAGGACTTAGGGCAAATCTTGCCATGAGCAATACACTTGCTACTCTTGCCATGATTAGTGATCTGAATTGGTATCTGGACTCTGAAGCAACACATCATATGACTCCCGATCCATATAACTTGATGCAAAAATTAGTTTATGATGGTTCAAAACAAGTCATGATTGGAGACGGTTTAGGTTTGCATATTATTCATGTTGGAAACACATTATTTAAACCTAATTTGAGCACAAAATTGTTTAAGCTAGCCAATTTATTACATGTTTCTAATATAACAAAGAATCTTATTAGTGTAAATAAGCTTGCCAAAGACAATAATATTTTCTTTGAGCTCCATGATGATTTTTGCTGTGTTAAATCTCAGGAGACTAATGAAGTGCTCCTCCTTGGTTCTGTTGATAATGGACTCTATAAGTTCAACAATTTCAGTCTTGCTGTCTCAGTTGTAAAATCCGATAAATTAATAATAAATAATTAACTAATAAATTAATTATGAGCCAAGAGAATTAGGAATTAAATTTAATAATTTGAAGAAGTAAACATAATTAAAATATGAATTAAAATACTAATTTTAACAATTTTGGCCCGAAATTAGGCTAATGGACCGAACCGGTTGAACTAGGCCCGTATTGTACCCAAGGCCCAACATATATAAACGAAACTCAGCCTCTTTTCTCTCTCCATTTCTGATTCACGCTGGATTGAAGAAGGGGAGCCAAGAACCCTAACCTCTATTTTCAATTCAATCTTCAATCACTCATATCTCTCACCGCCGCACCGTTTGCGGCTACGCGTTCGTCTCATCGAGATCTTCAATTCTATCCTAACAAAGTGGTAAGGATCTCTAAATTTCTTGCCCAGTTTTTCATTCCATCCATTTTCACGTTTTTGCTTCATGGGTATTGAAAATTTTTGTGTTTTTTATGGTTTAGGCATAATCTAGCATTGCGTAATCATTAGGTTTCATCCATATAAGCTGTGGGTACGGTAAGGAATTATTAAATCTTTGTGAATTATTGAATTAGTGAACCCTAGTATTTGATTATGGTAAAATTGTATGAACTAGATTGAATTTCTTATTCATTGGAGTGAATTGAAGTACTTGGAATAAAGCTTTGGTGGCTGGAACTTATTGAATTTGATTCGGAGTCTTGGAAGCTTAAATTGTGGTGTTTTGAGCTTAGGAAGAAATCAGCTAAGGTACGGTTTCAGTTTCTTGTAGTTAATATATAATATTGTGTGAAAACTTAGGCTAGTAGGCTATTAGCCTTAAGATAAGTTGAATTGCATGAATTAATTGATTGAATGAATAGGATGATGTAGAATATGGAATGAGGTTGTACTGAAGGAGTATTGTTATGATGTTATAGATTGATGATGATTATTGATGAGTATTGAATGATAAATTAAACATTGGTGTTGATGATGATTGAATTGCATGTTTTGGTTGATGATATTGTGTGTGATATGTGACTAATTGAATGGAGGTTGGATATGAGCTTGTGAATATTATATTGATGTATAATGATTATGATGGATTGGAATTGTGTATATTTGGTGTGATTATTACGTGGATGGTAATTGTTGGAAGTTGTTGAAATGAATCAACTGGGAATTGAATGGTTTAAGTGTTGGAATAATTGAGAAGTAATTGAGCAATATTTGTTAGGGTGTGGGAGTATTTAGTATGGAATTGGTATGGTTAAATTTGGAATTGAATTGAGGATTTTGAAACTGGAGAACTTTGGTAAAATTTTGGTAAAAACCGATTTTTGACTTATTTCGGTGGGGCATAACTTGGCTTCCAGACTCCCAAATCTTGTGAAACTTGTTTTGGATAAAATTGGGTTTGTGAAGTTTATAATGTTCAAAGAACGAATTGAAAATGATTTTTTACAAAAAATTATGCGCGTTTAAAGTTAGTGTGAAAAACTAATTTCTGAACTTAACAGTTTTTTTGGGAATGTTGATATGCGTGCATACGTGGCAGGGTCATATGTATGCGGTATTGGGCTCTGCCTACTCACTTGCATAGGTGGACGAGGGCAGCGTACGCGACTTTGGCGTTTTGACTTACTCGCGTATGCGGAAGAAGCTTGCGTACGCAACACCCTGTTTTGGCTGAAATGAATTTTTTGTGTTTTTTATCAGTCCTCTAGCCTTTTAAACCCTGTTATGAGTCTAAAGCCAATGTACTAGAGGGTAGAAGGGTTAGGGATGAAATTTAATGGGTTGAGATAGCAAATTGAAGAATAATAATTATGATATATGGTATTGTGGGATGATGATGAGGAGGATGAGAATTACATGAATAAATATACTTATGAAAGTTGAGACTTTGAGAGATGATTGATGGCGATGATGATATTGATTGATTATGATAGTGACTATGGACAGAGTGAGATAATATTAAGAATAAAATAGATAAAAAGACAATGAATGTGATAAGTTTGGCAAGGTCGGTGGTGTTATCCCACTTACAGTTTGACTTGTGGTTATAACCCGAGCAAGGATGATGGTGAAATCCCGCTTGTTCATGGTTCTCTCTCTAATTGCATGGTGACAGGGCACATATTCCTTCTAATGGTGACAGGGCACTCTCCCTCTAACGGTCAGCCGATGTGTTGAGATAATTGTGTGCAACAGACAGACAATGTATGGGTTAGCTACTGAACATGTCGAATTTTGATTGTATAACCGACAAATGAGACTCATCAGTCATAGGACAGACATGCATCATATGCACTTGTATGTTTTGTTTGAGTGTGCATTTATTTTGGCTTTCCTATTTACTTAACTGTAATTAACTACTACCTAATCTATTTGCTGTATCTGCTATCCATATCTGTGTTTTCCTTGTTTGTTTTGTATGTGTTTGTTTCTGATAGATCCTTCATGCTGGTAGAGGTGACGCTGAGGGTTGTTCCACTTGGTGATTTGGAGGTTTTTAGAGAATGAAAGAAAAAAGTTAGATTAGAATCCTTAGATATAGTTACCATAATTCTAGTTTAGTGAAAACTTTAGGATTTGATATTGGTTGTTGGAGATTTTGGAATGCCTCTGGCTTCCCAGGACA
Source organism: Arachis hypogaea (assembly GCF_003086295.3). NCBI lineage: Eukaryota > Viridiplantae > Streptophyta > Magnoliopsida > Fabales > Fabaceae > Arachis > Arachis hypogaea. The sequence goes on from NC_092050.1 coordinate 22,777,635, forward strand.
TTATGTATTATCTATATGGACACCTTTACCATACTGAGAACTCCCGGTTCTCATTCCATATATATTTTATTATTTTTCATATGCAGGACGTGAGGCACCTTGCTGAGTGTGCTGGAGACTTTGCTAAAGCAAAGATCTACTTTTAGGGATATTATGTTTTGTATTTTATATATATATAAGATGTACTCTCCACTTTTATATAGAATTTGTATTTTGTCCCTCTTAGAGATTGACTTGGAGAATCAGGATTTATATTTTGTTTTTGGGATACTTTTAGATTGTATATATGTATATATGTATACTCTGGCTAGCCTTTGCTACGCAGGTTGAGTCTGGAGCTTGTTAAAATGTATCTCTTTTGAAACTCTTATCTCGTATTATTGTGTTTCTTCTGTTTTACTATTTATGCATTTTATTCTTAACCGTTCGAGTGCAATGCGACTTTTGAGTTCTGTTTTTCTCAACTTCTCTTCAAGGCTCCTAGTAAACTATTCATGTGTGTGTGTGTGTGTTTGTACGTATTTTACTTTTAGAAGTCGTAATACTCTACCACCTCTGATTTATGAACTTAAGCGTAAAGTTTTGTATGGTAGGTTGTTACATCGGCACCCAAAGCACTACTAGCATCTACAAGCCCCTCTAATATTTTTAGGCTCTGGCACAATTGATTAGGCCATCCTTATTACACTATTTTAACTAAAGTCATGCAATCTTACAATATTAAAGTTGATGTTTCTAAGTCAATTTTTCAGCTTGTTGCATGGAAAAATCACACAATTTACCATTTTCTCACTCTTCTACAATATATTCTCAACCTCTTAAGTTAGGGTACTCTGGTATTTGGGGTCCTTCCCCTTTTCCTGGAATAAATGGTGCACGTTACTATGTTCAATTTCTTTATGCTTATTCCAAGTTCACTTGGCTATACTTAATTTCGTCCTACTCTCAGCTCAAATAAGTTTCTATGAGTTTTCAAAACATGGTAGAATTACAATTGAATGCTAAAATCAAAGTGTTTTAAAGCGATAATGCTAAGAAATACATAAGCTTGTCTAAGGTTTTTTAGGACAAAAGGATATTGCATAGGTTTTCTTGTCCCCATGTTCATCAACAAAATAGAGCTTCAAAGAGGAAGCATCGACATATTGTCGAAATGGGACTGACTTTAATGGCAAATGCAGTTGTTCCTCTAAAGTAATAGGGTGAAGCCTTTCTTACGGCGGCACAACTCATTAATATTCTCCCAACACCTATTTTGGGCAATGTATCACCAATGGAGAAGTTGCTGAATAAAAACCTGATTATCAGAATCTCAAAGTGTTTGGATGTCTGTGTTTCCCTTATCTAAGAGCCTATAATCAACATAAACTGGAATTCAGATTAGAACCCTTTATCTTTTTGGGATATGGAACTCAATATAAAGGCTTTCAATATCTTCTTCCTTCGGGTAAAGTAATCATTACTAGGCATTGTGTATTTGATGAGACCTCCTTTCATTTTAAACGTACCACTCATAGTTCCGACCCTCCAACCCCCGTCGACTTATCTCATATACCTCCACTTCAGATTCACACCAATACCACACCAACAACCACCTTACCATCATCTACCTCACATACACAATCTCATCTTAATTATCATTCTGCCATCACCTCTCCCTTCTTTCACACATCACCTGAACCAGCATCCAATACTGAATCTTCATCTTCTTCTGATTCACTTTCCTTTTGCCCTCAAAACACCCATCCAATGACTATACAGGCCAAAGTTGGGATCTTCAAACCTAAGGTGTTTAATGCTTCTTTAGAACCTAAGACAGTGAAGCAGGCGCTTGCAATTCCTCACTGGAAACAAGATAAGCCATGGATGATGAATACGCAACACTCATGAGAAATAACACTTGGACATTGGTGCAGCTACCTCCTAAGAAGCATGCTATATACTGTAAGTGGGTTTTTCGTGCCAAATTCAATGCATATGCCTCTCTTCAAAAGTACAAGGCGCGCCTTGTGGCTCAAGGGTTTCATCAGTGCCCTGTCCAAGATTTCAAATAAATGTTCAGCCCTGTTATTAAGCCAACGTCTATAAGAATGGTGCTTTTAATTGTTGTTTCACACAATTAGCAGCTTCGTCAACTCGATGTGAACTTCCTTAATAGTGAACTCGATGAGGAAGTTTACATGCTCTAGCCAAAGGGCTATGAAGCTGGTGATACCAACACTGTTTGCAAGCTTTTCAAGGCTCTCTACGGCCTGAACCAGGCTCCCCGTGCTTGGTACATTATGTTGTGTGGTACTTTTCAGTCACTTGGGTTTTAGCCGACCAAGTTTAACGTGTCCTTGTTTACTTGCTTTGATGGCTCTGAGAAGACATTTGCCCTCATCTATGTTGATGATATCATACTTACTAAGAGTTCTTCATCCCTGATTGATCAAATTGTTTAGCAACTTCATCAGAAATTCGCACTCAAAAACATGGGGTCGTTGCATTACTTTCTTGGTATTCAAGTCATGCCTACAAGCTTAGGGGGATTAGATTGTGTCAGAACAAGTACATACAGGAGGTCCTTAAGAAGGCAAAAATGTCTGATTGCAAAGGAGGTCCCACACCTCTTCCTTCGGATATAAAATTGTCTAGCAAAGATGGCGTTCCATTTTGAGATCTGAGTCTCTACAAAACCATGGTAGGCAGCCTTCAATATGGCATTGTAACGCGATCAGAGCTTACTTATGCAGTTAACAGGGTCTGCCAGTTAATGCACAACCCTTAGATACTCACTGGAAGGTTGTCAAGCGAATTCTTTGCTACCTTAACACCACAGCCACATTTGGTCTTCATCTTTCTCCCTTGGTGGATGCAAGGATCACTGGATATACTAACAGTGATTAGGGCAGTAACCCTGATGATCGCAAGTCTACAAATGGTTATTGTGTGTTCTATGGTAAGAATCTAGTTGCTTGGTCTTCCTAAAAGTAGCATGCAGTGACTCGCAGCAGTACCGATGAGGCGAAGTATAAGGGTTTAGCTGCGCTGATTCTTAAGACCACCTGACTTTGCAACTTGTTGGATGAACTCCACATGCCACTCCAAAGTCCTCCTCAACTTTTTTGTGACATTCTCAGTGTCGTCTTATTAGCAGCTATTCCTGTCCTTCACTCAAAATCAAAGCATTCTGAGATAGATTTGAGTTTTTTGCGGACCATATTGCAAAAGGCAATATAGCAGTGAGTCATATTTCCAGTAGTATTTAAATGGCTGATATCTTTTCAAAGGCAATCTCCTCTAAACTGTTCAGTAACTTCAGAGGCAAACTTAGGATTTAACCGTGTCAGGTCCTGAGTTTGAGGGGCGATGATAGTGTAGAGAGCAAGTCTGACGTGTCACGAGTTAGTTAGAAGTGATTGTGATTAATGAGAGTGGTTAGAGTCATTGTTAATATGTATAAGTTAGTTAAAGTAACCGAGTCAGCATAACTCTCCTATAAATAGATTCCACTTAGTGTAAAAACTTGGGATGGATTCATTATAGCAATAACCCTCTCTTCTCTCTCGTATTCTCTCTCTCTCTCTCTCTACTCTACTTGTAACCACCCAATTTCTCGTATGTCATGATCACACTAAAAGCTAAGCATTACTAACTTGCTTTCCAATTTAGTAACTAATATTTATTATATGATCCTATTTCGTTATTAAAGCACAGTTATTTTGTCGGAAAAATTTTTTTCTTGAAAATGTTTAGTTCAGTAAGCAGAAACATTTAAAGATAAGTTCACAAATAATAACAGATGAAGTAGAATCAGAACTTTTATGTATATACATTGCATGTTGATTAACATCACTAGGAGTATATATATATATATATATATATATATATATATATATATATATATGACATTTCCTAGTCCCTTTAAACTACAAAGGCGATGGAATAATACTCTAGGTCTTGAAAATTCGCGCCAAGTTGAATGTTGTCAAAATGCATGATATCATCCATCATCTCTCTGCATGATCATACGTCATTACTGGGCCGCTGGTGCTCTATCTGAAGGGGAGGAAAGTAAGGTCGGGGTTGTTAGTTAAGTTCAATAAATCTTTATTATTACCAAATAACTGTACTTGAACATAAAATACAGGAAATAGCAGATAAACAGAAAACACAGAAAAATAGTAAACAAACAGAGAATACAGAATATAGAATACAACAAAGAAAGCGCACACACGTTAAGAATGTACATAAAGGAATATATGCGGCAAACAAGTATGATGCATATCTGTCCTATGCAAGCCATGAGCTCACGTTTCAGTTTACATTTTACAGCCCGACATTACCTGGGTACAAGTCCCGGATATGGCTTTCCAGTTGCATAAAAGTTGTATGGCCAAAAGCCACATCAATTGACTTGAAGTTGTATGGCCAAAGTCACATCAGTTGACTTTTAACCCATTTTCTACAAATATGCGTACCCTTGGAAAGCAATTCTCAGTCTGTGGGCGTCCCACTATACAATCAGCATTAAGACCCAATCAACATTTACCTATCAGTTTTCCTTTTCTATAAATCCTTTAAATTCCTTTCTCTGTTCTTTCTCTATTCATTTTTTCTTAACCGTTCCTTTCAATTATCAGTTCTCAATCGCTATAACTCCTCTTAGTTTCTCTTTTTCTTTTATTCTTTTTTCTCAATATAGTCTTCAATATCCATGTTTCCGTCATTTATTCTCATGTGTCATTATTCTTTCTCTATTTTCTTTGATAATCTTAATTAATCTTAGCCTCTTTTACTTGCCTCACTTAAATCTTTTAAGGCGTAGCCCACTTCTAGAAATCTTATTTCTCTTTTTTCTTGTATTAATGTCTTTTCTTGATATTCTTATTCTTTCTTTAGTACTATAACCAATTATAAGCATCTTCTTGAACCTTTTCCTAAGTGTTTTATGAAAGAATCCCTAGAATTTAGACTACTAAATTATCTTTCTACATCTTTTATTATAATTATTGTTATATTTTTAAATTTTACGACACTTACCTCAATATTTACTTGAATTCTTTTTATATTTTTTAATTTTTAAATATTATACTTACATTTTACTTTTAATCTCAAAATTTTAATTAATTATAATTTGGTTCATAAACTTTACTTAATTATACTTTAACTATCCAATTTTTTTCACTAATTACACTAATTCTTCTGTATTTAAAATTAGTTACGTTTTAATTCTATAACTTTAATAAAATATATTCATATACATAATATATATATATATATATATATATATTAATAATTATATAGTATATACAATATATATATATATATGTTAATGATTATTATATATAATATTATACTATACGTTATATATTATATATGTACTTTTATATTACATGTTATAATTATATATTATTCGTGTGTGTAGTTTGGACGCCGGCCTCCTCCTCCTCCTCCTCCTCCTTCTTCTTCTTCTTCTTATTATTAGCGCTCGGCACCTTTAGTTGGGCACTCAGCGCTGCGTCCGGCGTCTAAAGTGTCCCAGAGAGGAACGGGCGACGCCCCTGATGTCAAGCCCAACGCTCATGTTTTTTTGTGCTTTTTAAAAAATATTACAACATCAAATAAATACGGTTTCATGTATTTAAAAACAAAATTCAATCAGGAATCAAATAATAAAATACAACTTATTTATGTTTAATTTATCAAATCTTACCTCTCGAAGTTAGTTTACAAAAACCGATTCTTCCCATGATCTTTAACTTACGTTTTTTTTAATTTTAATCAAAGCAATATTTAAACCACCATATACAAGATAAACGAATCGTAAGTTCAAAAAGAAAATTCTTACCTTATCGAAACTAATACAGTTGTAGAAAAGAGGAAGAAACGAATGCTTTAATCGATTTAAAATATTTTTTGGAATTTTAGAATTAAACGGTCGAATCTCATAAAATTTATCGTCTATCGATCTTCAACTTTTATCTTTTATTCTTTTTCTTATCATCACGTATGAAAAAAAAAAAGGAAGAAATAGTTTGAGATTATATACGAAGAAAAAAAGGAAAGCAGGATGTGGCTGAAAATAAAAAACTATAGGAGTTATAAGGGTGAATTATCAAAATACATTAATAAAATATCATTATAATAAATTATTAATATACTAAAATATTATTATTATTATCATAAAATATTATTATTTATTTTTCTGCATATTCAAAATCATCTTATCAAACTAAATCTGACCGCATTACTCAGATTTTGCAAATCCTAACATATAAAGCTCAAGAATTCCATTGTTAAAGATCTGGGTTATTATAATCTATTCTCTTTAAAAAAAAATTTGTCCTCAAAATTTTAGTTACGTGCAAGAAGTTGCGAAAGATCCATCTTCAAGCGATATATTTCCTTTGAACCATCTTAATGAAGAGAAGAGTTCGTTTCGTACAGCAACCATATCTCACATAGCAATAGCCATGGTGATCATAACAGTTATGAAAATAGATGTGCCTCATACCGATTTGTCGTTTCGATACTCGATTAAATTATGCCTATTCGCAGTCATTAAGGTCTTATCCGTACCAAACAATCAACATTAAGATGAACAGTCTTAATATCTCAAGTCAAGTATAAACATTCTTAAAATGAGCGGTTATAGTCATTCATGCCAAATGTTTCTCAAAGATACCCTAACAGTATAGGACACGCAAGCAGGGCATGAAGTGAAACATGATTTTGTCCGTTCCCCAAGTTCTACTAGGCTGCGTTTGTTTTCGAGAACAAGACATGACAAGATACTGAGAATAGGACAGGACAAGACATTGATGGACAGAGACACAAAATTTTGTGTTCTTGTATTCTATTTGGTGATAAGCTAGAACAAATTATGAAAATTCAATTTATTCTCATTTTTTTTCATTCAAAAAATTTGAGATGAAAAATATAATAATAAAAAAATATAATTATGAAAAATTAACAAAAATAATGAAAGAAAAAATAAAAAATAAGTTGTGTCTCTTATTAGTGTCTCCATGTCCTTCTTGTCAGGATGGACACAAAATACACTAATTCAGTGTCTCTGGATACATTGTCTCTGTCCATGTCTCCTCTGCCAAACACGATCATGTATCTCTGTGTCCCTGTCTCAGTGTTCTGTCTCTGTAAACAAACGCAACCCTAATGACGAATTGCTCATCAAATTGTACCGACCCAATTTCTAGCAAGTCATGGTCACACTAGAAGTTAGGCGTTACTAACTTACTTTCCTATTTAATAACTAATATTTATTATATGAGTCTGTTTTGGTATTAAAGTGCAGTTATTTTGCCAAATTTTTTTTTTAATTTTTTCGTTCGATAAGCAGAAATATTCAAAGATAAAATCACAGATAATAACAGATGAAGTAGAATCAGAACTTTCATATACATACATCGCATGTTGATTAACATAACTAGGAGTAGATAGCTATTAACTATTTACATATATATATATATATATATATATATATATATATATATATATATATGATATCTCCTAATCTCTCTAAACTACAAAGACGAGGGAATAACACTCTAGGTCATCAAAACTCGGATCAAGCTGAATGTTGTCAAAATGCATGATATCATCCATCACCTCTCTGCATGATCATACAGTATTACTGAGCCGCTAGTGCTCCATTTGAAGGGAAAAAAATGAGTAAAAACTTGGAAATTATTAATAAGATCGGGATTATTTGTTGATGATACGTCATCTTAAGCAATTTTTAAGATTTTTTTCTTATTTCTTTTCTTAAATTTTAATAAAATTCCTTATGTTTTTATGTTTAATAAAATTTTAATAAATTTTTAATAATTAATAAAATATTTAGAGTGAATCATCAAAATAAATTAATAAAATATTAATATATTAAAATATTATTATTTAAAAATATTATTATTAAATAAATTATTATTATTACTATAAAATATTATTTTTTTTTGTATATTCATAATCAGTTCATCAAACTAAATTTAACTGCGTCATTCAAATTTTACCAATCCTAATATATAGAGGTTAAGAAATCCGTTGTTAAAAATCTGGTTGTTATACTACTCTCCTCCTTCAAGCTCAGGCCTGATATCTTACAATGCTAAAGAACAATTTTGAAACGATTTAAACAATCGAATAAGGGTTTTAAATTTTAATGTAGACTCACGATTTTTTTTGTTTGAAGCAAATATTTGGTGAAAAGATTTAAGTCTCGGATTTCAAATGATAAACAGTATAACTCTTCTTTAGACGACTTTTTCATAAATAAACAATAGTCATATACTACAATATGAGAATTGAATGAAAATCATCGAAATAAGTTCGTATTCCCGTTCAACTTAAATTGGAATGAGTTTCAAGGTAAATTAATTTGGTTTGACATGCATTCATAGCAAATCAAAGTAGATGATTGTTATTATATTTAAAAGTGTTTGTCTAATTTACTAAAAAAAGTTAAAAATTAATATTTGATTTTAAAATATAAAAATAAATAATTATTAAATATTTAAAATTTGTCATAAAAAATAAGCTAGAAAAAAATTAAACACCAAATTATAGGCATCATAGAATTTACCATAAACCAAAGTGTATATGAATAAAATGGAGCAAAAAGAATCGAAAAAAGCTTAAAGTAACTTTTAAAATGTCCCATATTATATTCCATATCTTATCTTAATAATAGCTTTAAATCTTGATTCCCATGGCTTTACAACCTAGTAAAGAAAGGCCTATGTCTATGCCAATTAATCCATTTCTGGAATAACAATGTGAAGAAATATCCTGAGAGTTTGAAGTAATAATACTATCCAATTTCAAAAGAATACAAAAGTTAATAAATTATATCCCGTTGCACATATTTTGCAACTGTCATTGTTGTACCAATTATTCCATTATGTATAAGTCATGGAACAGTACCAGATTTTGTGCCAACAAGGCCTTTAGATAGTTTGAGAATGCAACTACCATTCAAGAAGTGCTTTAATTTCTTATATGTGAAAAATTTTGGTATTTGAAATATAGGAGAGGCAATTATTAGAGAATATCTTTAATCTTAACACTTTCCAAGAATATCTTTAATCATAACTAAGTAACCAACCAAGAAAAAGAACTTTACAGTTTTACTTTTTTGTTTTCTTTATCAAATAATTTTACTGAAGACTTGAAGTCAAAGGAAAAGGTATGTGTAGTTGTCATTCTCATTTGTCACATTTATTGTCCAGGAATATTTCATTTTATGCCGCAATTAATTATATTAACAACATGATAGAGGAGGGGGCCAAAAAAGAAAAGAGAAGAAAAAGCAATTTCATAGAATTTTCTATTCCAAAAGAACCTTCCTCTACCAACACACACCATATTTATATGACACAAGAAATTAATATAGAAGTATATGAAATTCAAGATGATTGTATTGTCACAACATAGTAAAGATACAAGGAAGATTAAATATACATGAAATAAAGATTAGCAGTTCAGAATGATATAGAAGAAGGTATAAGGTTCACAAGTAGAAGCCTCATTAAGAGGAGTTCATGCTTTTTAAGAGAGACTGAACTGCTTTAAAAATGTGCAATGAGAGTATAATGCAACCTTTTTCTTTTCCACCCCAGGATTTGTTTACATCCGTGAGTAACCTCTATGATCTTCATATTGCTCCATGAAATCATCATTGAACTTCTTGAAACTATCCATAATAGCAGGCATGTCTTCCTCAGCAGGTAAAATGGTTGTCCTCAAATGGAAGACCCTATATGCAAAAAATGTTTGGCACAAATAAAGCATTAGAAAATAAAAATAGGAAACCATTGGTAACAGGTATTTTCTGTGTCCATATTTATCAGTTCATTCAATCAAATGCATGTATTTCTAAACTTTTAAAATAGTTCGTAGCTAGTTCTACTGACGTAGCAATACATAATTGATACATAATTGAATGTTTGCGTAAAATACTTTAAAATTGAATGCGTTTGATTAAACCCCAATATTACCACATAATAAACCTAGAAAGAGTTGCTCCATTAATTTTCATTCATGATCATGGAAAAATGATTGTGTATGCCTTTCCTAGTGAACTCATAAACGGATCCTCTGATATGAAAATTTTACATGATAGGATCATTTATTAAAGTTCGCGATCGATTAGATTCCATGGGTCCTATACTAGGCCTCACCTTCCTCATCAATGGTAAAAGTCATGTGAGATATTTACATGAATGGATCAATTCCCATCAATTTTTTCAATGCATAACAGCAATACAGAGTAGGCATGTAGGATCACTTCCTAAAAATTGGAATTAATTCTAAATAAGGGATGAATACGAGAAAAAATAATGGATATGTTATGTACCCTTCTTTCTGTCCAAATCCTGAACCAGGAACAGTGGATATGCCAGTGGCTTCCAAAAGCTTTAGACAGTAGAACACATCTGGAACCTTTCCAGCCTGTTTAGCAGCCTCTATAGCTCTTGGCGGCAACCGAATTTGAGGGAATGAATACATTGCACCTGACCAAAACTCCTCGCATTACTAATAAGCTAAGACAACCATAGGTTGAAGAAGAAACATGCAACAAGGAACACTATCATTTATACCTTCTGTGAAATTACAAACAACATTTCTGCAGCTGTTGAATCCATCAGTCATGATCCTTGCTCTTCTCCTCAACGATTCGAGTATTCCTTTGCTGCATATCATAGATATTTGTCAATTCACTACATAGAAATTTAATATTTAGCGGATTATTCTTGCCAATATTACCTTTCCCTAACAAATTGGTCATAAGAAATATCTCCTGGTTTAGGTGGATTGACCATAAGCCCCATCTGCAGTGAGAGGGAAAGGAGATGGATATTCAATAGTCAACTATTACAGAAAGAAATATGGAGTCCAAATTAAAATATCACAAAAATATTCAGCACTCACAAATATTTGTGCTGGAACATTAGGACTGAGTGATATCGATGCAACTTTATAGATCTGATCAACTGTCTGCAACAAAGAGTGATAATCATAGTAAATCATCAGTGATGTAGCAATATCATATTTTAACAATGATATCTTGATATACATATCCCAAATTTGGTAGAATCCAAGCTTGAAACTCAAATACTTCAAGGAAATGTAGTAATGTTTAATATAATAGACAAACCTCGGGAGGAATGTTGGTCATTTCGAAATATCCTCCACGCTGTCCACATTCACCCCAATATCCTTTAGACACAGTGTGAAAAGAAATAAGCTGGACTTCCTTGCTTAAAGGAGGGCCTATGTCCATCAGAACCTTATTATGTAAAGAAATATTAAGGTTAGATCAAGTTAACGATTGATGCAAAAACATTAGATCAGAGGAACAGCAAACAGCAAAGTATACCTTTTTGGCACTAACGAAGGGTCGTTCATCCTGATATATATTCTGCTGGTAAACCTCATCTCCAAGCAAGACTAAATTTTCTTCAAAACAAAATTGCAAAACCTCTCTTAGATTAGCTTCACTAAGGCATTGTCCAGTAGGATTTCCAGGATTTATGATCACCATTGCTTTAACCTGATCAAATTTCAAAGTATCATAATTTTGTTGCTTCCGTCAAAGAACAATGGATATGAGATTTTGACAAATGATAAAGAACTTATCAGAAAGACGCTGAGTTTTAATCAATATAGCAGCTACTAATTCATCATAGATTATTCCATCTCTGGCACAAAAAGAATCTTCCTATTATAACTACATCCAGGAAGATTCTTTTTCATTCATCCGTTGGATGAGGCAACCAGCCAAGTTAGTGGTGGTTGTCACCATAACAAGGGACAGGAACAAGAAAAGTATCGACAAAATACAGTTTCAGTTCAAGAAGGTTCATTCTCTTTAGATTGTTTACTATCCTCTTCATTCAAGCCTATGAGCTTCTGGATTCATTATGAGTTTAATCTAGATTCTAGAAACAGCGGAAAATACCACATTAGAAACGCCAGGACACTTACAGTTATTCCTTTATAGCGAGCCTGGTTAACCGACTGACGAAGTTCATTGATATCTAGACCCCAGTTTGCAGTCTCTTCTAGGTAGTATGGAACAAGAGAACCACCAAGGAGAGCAATTGTTGCGGAGTAGAGCGGGTATTGTGGGACTGGAACCAAAATCTGGCAATAGGAAGTGTTAGGCAATACTAAAAAAATGGCAATGGATATAGATATCTGAAGTAATAAAATGATAAAAAGACTGTATTACCCCATCCCCTTGACCTCCAATTATAGTTTGTAAGATCTGCATCACACCCTTGCTAGCACCATCAGTGAGATAAATAAGCTCTGGATCACTGTGAATGGAGCAACAACAATTAACATCTTCATTAATCGACTTCGAAATTTAGCTTTAAAGCCTTACCATGACGAAAGGCAGGATAACAAATGGCTGAGTAAAAGTATGGAGGATAAATAAATACCTGGGGTAACCATCACGCCTTTGTATGAACTCTGCCACTTCCTTCCGTACTCCTGGAATGCCGCGGGAGTCGCTGTAAGCACCTAAAATATACCATTACGGCAGTCAATTACTGGAGATTCTAATAAATAGAAAAATCTTTACTCCTCTGTTATAATGAGATGAATAGGTGAACACCAAATTATAATAGTAAGATGTGTAAATTAGAATGTCAAAACAGCAATAAATATCTGCAAGATAAGGAGTGCCTGCTAGTTCTGAAAACTTTCTAAGACTATTGGAAGCAATTAGTACAGTTTGAGCTTTATTTATAAAGGAAATCCCATTGGCAAAAGGTTCCTTAAAAAAGCAATTAAAGAGATTTCAGCTGGTTGGTGGCATTGTTTCAGCAATGTAGTCTTTAGTTCCAGGCACTAGCTTACAGTTTAAGCTTTCTATAGCAAATGCTTAAATAATCAATGGTATCATAACATAAGATGCAAAGCATTACATCAAAAACGAAACAAATTGTTCATTTAAGTTGGTTTACATATCAATACCTAAACCACCGCCAGTCATTGACAGATAATGTTTGGCTTTTGCAATTGCATCAGCAGGGAATAACAGACCAACATTAGGATCATCAAGTAGGAATGGTGCCTGGCACAAAGCAACCACCTGCAATAGAAAAATTTCAGATGTTTAGCATAATCAACAGTTAAAAATAGCTTACCCTTCGCATTGGATCAGTTAAAAGTAGAATTATGATAGTTATGCTGAACCTGGCGGGGGAAGCTCAGTGGTTTCTGTCCCAAAGCATGTGGGTTGCCAACATTGGTGAATATAATCTGTCATCGATTGAAAATAAGTCAGTATAAATATTACATGAATCCAAATATCTTTTGAGCAACCAACTTTGCTACAAAGAAAGTAATCAGTAATCATAACTAAGGTATTGATAATTGTGAAAACCATATACTCTCACGGTTCAGAATTGATTTGCACATATATAAACTGATTTAATTTCAAAAAGTTCTACAAACATGAACGATTGCCAACTTGGCGCAGGTAAGACATGTCATATAGCTTCAAGAAGGACAACATGTATGAAACAACTGCATATTATCAAACTTGCTCACACTTATGTATACATCTAAAACATATCAGGATACCTGAACAAGATGCTAAAGCAGAATTTATTGTCTTACTTAATAGAATGTATTCATCCTGTAGGAAACAATATATTCCTTTATACTGTCAAATCGAAAACAAGTTTGATGAAATGAATTCGATGATCATGGACAATTTCTCCTTCTCCAACCATTGAGGGCCCGTTTGGGAAGCTTCAAAAGTTACTTTTTTGAGCTTTTGACTTATGAAAAGTGGTAGTCTTAATGTCTGGTGCAGTTTTCAAAACCAAATTGTAGCTTTCTAAGAAACTATTTAAGTGCTTATAGAAAAGTTAAAAAAAATAACTTCTCTCATAATAAAATTTTTTTTATCACATTTCTTTTAAAATAAGCACTTTTAGAACTAAAAAAACCAAACACACAATAACTTATTTATAAGCTACTTTCAATATAAGCATTTATTGTTTAAGCTATTTTTTAAAAGGAGCTTAATTAAGCTTAATCCAAGGCAAACAAATAACAGTCTCCATACATAGGCTGGACAAGAAATCCTATTTTACCTTTTTGCCCTCCTTCTGAAGCTCAGAAGCTCGAAGGTATAATTCACCTCTGACAGCATATTGACTCTTCTTCACGTTTTCATTTATAGACTCATAGTCTAAGGGCTTTGGTGGCATGGTGAAGCAGAAAACTTCTTACAGATATATCTGCATAATAATAACAATAACAATTAAAAAAAAATTATCAACAAATTAAACCATTTATCTACCAGGGTAGCTCATATAACGAAAAAGAAAAAGACTGAGAAACTCCATGATTCTTGGAATTAAGCAGCACAAAAAATACAGTATTATGATACATATGAAATTATTTTAATTTTCGTATTTCGAACAAATTAAAGTGATGCCGGTAGTGGCCACTGCACTCTAAATTGATTCTAGAATAACAGACCTCAAGCTAACCAGTGAAGAAAATGTTGAAAAGCAAACAATAGAGCCCCAATATTATTACTTACTAGACCTCGGTTTCTTGGCCATAACTTCATCAAAGAAAAATGCTTAATAGTTAGATGAAACAAGTTAATAGAATCATTCACAGATATATCATTATCATGGTTCTAATTTATGATATAATAACTCATTTATTCATCCAATATGCCACATGGAACACACATCGTCAAATGCAGCGTCAACAAATTTGCCCAAAAGAGAGAAAAAAAAAAAAAGGATCCCACGTCCAATTTGTGAAAATGACATTGGAAATTCTGAACATATAAAATATAAAATTGAATGATTACAAAGGAACTACAGAGGCCAGTGGACAACGGTAAGATACATAACAATAATAACATACTATCAATCATTCAAAGAAAACCCAGTTAAACACAAGAATAAGAAGAATTAGGATAATGGAATCAAGTATCATTTCAAGTGACACAAACCCAGTTAATCCAAAAGGAAAAAGATTCAATTTTTAACTTGTAATTGCAAGTGGGTAGTGTAGAAAGATCGGAATCGATAGAAGTAATACCTGTAAAAAGTGGTATGAACTATGAAGCTTCACTTTGGGGAACCGAAGAGAGTTTGTGGACTGAGAAGAAGAAGAATAAACGAGTCTAAGCGTAGATACCACCCACGCTTTAGTGTGAAAGTGCTAAGTGTCAAATACAAAACTCGTTCTCAATGTTATACGTGTCTGACAAATCAATATTGTAAGGTGTTATTTTTTTTATTAATATTATTTTGTCTGATGCGGAAAAAAAGAAGTATGTGGCAGTGGCAGTTAGTTAAACGCTTTGGCAGAAGCAGAGCCACTGAAAAAAAGAGGAAAATGTAGGAAACGGATTAATATTGAAAAGTCGAAGGGATAATAGCTTTGCATGAATTGTGGTGTTGGTGAAGATAACAGTGGCTATGGAATTTTGTTGGTGAATGGTGAGGTCTCTGCTTGTGCTTCAAAAATACACATGTGTCTTTGTCATTGTCATTTCTGTCGCACTCTAATCTCACTTGCTAGCAAGAGTGGTTCATCTTTGTTTGTCTTGGATTTTCCTTCCGTTTTGATTCAGCATATGTTGATCTCTCTCAAAAGGACTGAACACTTTCATGAAATAGAGCAAAAACAATTTGGAGATGTAGCTTGGTTGCGTAATGAAAATGCAGAAAAATATAGAAAATCAATTAAGGTATCAGCCAATTTTGGTGTGAACAATAATAAAAAATTCAGTAACATAAAAACATCTCACATTCTTATCGAAACCTAATTTTATTCTCACTTTTTACTGTTAGTCGTAAATTTGAAAAAAAAAAAAAAAAACAGCACAATCCTCTGCTTTCTCTTCTACTCCCATTTACGTTGTTAGGCTGCCTCCAAACGGTGATCATTCTCTGTCGTAGCAAGAAGCCGTGTCTGGTAACATTTTACTAAAATGTTAGGCTTCTGGCTGCGTTGCTTTGATAGTTAGAATATTACGACGATTTTTTTATACTTAATAATAAAATGAGAGTTTTTAATTCTAAGTGGTGTTGTTGTTTTTTTTAAAAAAAAATCGAAAATATTTTTTTTTACAAATATACATATATATATACAAAATTTTTTATACAAATAATTTACAAATATGCATCATACACAATCCCCATACACATCATTACAACTCCTATCTCTCTTACAAAAATATAATAATAAAGACGAGGAAAAACTATAACTAATATGTATACAATAATATAGAACGCAGTCAGATGCGGAAAAAAATTCCTTAAACTCTTCGTCCTTCCTGAAAAGAAAAATCTGTAGGGGGTGAGAACATCGTCCTTTACAGGGTTCTCAATAAGAGATTTTTAAGAATTGTCATAAGAGGATACGTATAAATAAAAGATTTGATTTTAACTACAGTGATTATCGCTTGTCTTCTGAACCTATTCAAAACATTAATAATTTATTATTCAAAGTTCACTTCTTTAGTTATAAGAATTTCAAAGCTCAATTAATATCTCATAACCTAATCAGTTACGGTCTCCGACCAAACATATAATCAAATCTCATTACAGCCTCCGGTCCAAATCAAACCAACTCGGCCTCCGGCTCAAATCAAGTCAAAACACGACCTCCGATCCAACTCAAATCAGATCACCATCAAAAATCAATCTCAAAACAAAATTAATACTGGCATCAAACGGTATAAGACAATTACAATCAGGGAACAATTACAACCAGTGCCACATCAGGAACAACCCTCAGCGTCACCATTGCTAGCATGAGGGATCTTTCAATTGTTCAAACCTAGAAAAAATAATATAAAGAATACACAAACAGAGAGGATAGTTAAGGCAATTAGTTCAATGAGCATAGAGGTACAATTATTCAATTAGACAAACCAAATACAAGATGCACAACCAAATAATGCACACAAATGCAAATGATACATGTTTGTCCTATGACCAATTAGTTTATCTATCGGTTATACAGCTAGACCTGACATGTCCAGTAGCTAACCCGGACATTATCTCTCAATATGAAGGGAATCATCAATCTTGCAGGAGGGAATCCTCAACCTCCCAATCAGAGAGAGATTGTAATGCAACTGTTGATCGGAAAAATATTTTCGATAAGGGTGAATTATTCGAATTGATAAAGTTGTCAAAAGCATAAGCGGTGACATGTGTGCAAGTGTTGGGTGAAGGTTCTTAGCACAGATTTGATTTCGAGGCTTCCTGATAAATCGAGCGAGTCAAATCGAATGGGATACTTGAAGTGGTTATTCGAAAAAGATTGATTCGAATAGTTGTAGTAGTGGAGAAGTTAAGAAGTTTTCCATCACGTAAGGAAATTGTGGGGAATGCGAACAATCAAAAGGCGGGAACAGTTATCAAGGAGAAAGCATTCAAAATTTCAAATTCATATTTAATTGTAATTAATTATCATTAATTGTCAGTTACTAAAGGTAGATTATAAATACTAAGATGTCTTAGAAAATTGGGGTTGGAATTTCACTTCAAAAAACACTCAAGCACACTCACATCCCCAGCGAATTTCTGAGTCTGCATTCGAGTTTAATTTCTGTAGAGTTTCTTCCACATTTTAAATTTCTCATTTACATTTTCTGTAAACTTTATTTTTTCAAGTAAATTTATCATTCAAGCAATCTTTAATTTCTTTGTTCAATTTACATTTCATCATTTCTATTTTTCAAGTCAAAGCCCTTTGATTCAGTCGAAGGCACCTTTGTTGCTTTATTTAGGTTTCAATGCAACCTTTCCAATTCCAGTAAATTTTTCTTTTTGAAAATTTGTTTTGTCATCTTTGATCTTAAATTACATGATTTACTTTATCTTTATTTCCAAATCCCATCTAATTGAAAACACTTTGATGCACTTGTAGAAAACTGGTACCTGCAAAGAGGAGTAGGTTTTGCTCCCAGATCATTAGATATCGAACCACCATCGATTTGCTAAAAATCGACAAAACAAATTGGCACGCCCGGTGGGACAATTTTAAATCGAAGTGTGTCAAACTAATATTTTTTCCAGTGTTTTTCAGTGTATGCGATTGCGAAATAGAAAGATTATTCACATGGCTGATGAATTATCAAATGTGAATGGTGGTTCATCCACTAGTGATTGTATACTAGTGTCCATGCAACAAGCCGACATGTCATCACGTTCGGAGGGTGCGATTGGAACTGAAAGTATAGCAGTTACGATTGTTCAGACTAGAAATGGTGGACGTAATATTTGTCCACGTGGCCCTGTAACCCCCATATCAACCTCCATTAACCGCTGGTTGTCCTCCTTATGGTCTTCCCCCTGGTTATACCCCACCGGCGGGTGGTTTTATTCTACCTATCCGCTTTGGGAATGCAAATTGAGTAAACAATTCTCAAAATCCACAGCAAAATTTTGAGTATTCTTGAGATTATAATGTGGACTCTACTTCGAATGCTGCGAATTCAATGGCAATATATCGTCAACAAGTAGAGGAAAGTCATCATGACTTAGTTAACTTATTGACTCAACAAATGACTACAATTCTGAATCCTATGATGGCTGATCATGAATCAAAATTCGAATGCCTCGCTCGACAAGTTGAACGAATTGCTCGAATTGTTGATTATGATGAGGGTGAAAGGCATTATGCTAGGGGAAATAATAAGGGGTTTGAAAATGTTTTTCAAAATGAAAATGTTGTTATTAATAGAGAGATTCTTCATGTAGTTCCCCTGAATAAAAATGCTGATGATTTTTTTAGCCAGATTACGTAATAATCATGGCGGTGAACGTTATCAAATCACCAGAATTGTGGAGGAAGTGTTGAATAGAGTCGGTCTGAATGTTGGTTTTATGAATCAACTACATTTTGTGTCCGCTTTTTCCCAAGTTGTTCAGATGGCTGAAGTGCCGAGAGGGGTGAAGAATCTAAAGATAGTCACAAAATTTGCTGATGAAGTTGGAGAATCAACTACTGAACATGTTGCTCGTTATTTGGTTGAGATTAGGAACTTAGCTAATGATGAAAATTTGAAAATGAAGTTTTTTCCTTCTTCATTGACGAAAAATGCATTTACTTAGTTTTCGAATCTCAGACCAAATTCGATCACAACATGGAATCAGTTAGAAACTGCTTTTCACGCTCAGTTTTATCGGGGAAAAATGAATGTAGCAGTTACTGATCTTGTGGCTTTGAAACGTGAAGATGGTGAAACTATTGATGATTATTTAATACGTTTCAAAAATGCTAGAAGTAGATGCTATGTGTCATTACCCGAAAGTGAGATAGTGAAAATAGCAACCATGGGATTAGGATTCTATATGTGTAGAAAATTGCTCAATGTGCATATTCCTAATGTGGCCCATTTGGCCGAAAAGGTTCGACAGACCGAACTCATGAAAAAAGAGAAAGAAAAGTATAGAAATGAGCAAAGGTCAAATAGTAAACCTTTTTTCTCGAAAAAAAAAGGTTGCTTATGTAACCATGGAGTCCTCAGAGGAGGAATTCGATTTTGAAACAGAAGTCGATTTGGCTGAACTTACGAAAGGTCCTCCATATATTTGTTCTTTACTGAAGAAACTTCCAAGTAGTGAAAATTCGAATGATTCAAAACTAAAAAGTGGAAAGAAGTATAGTTTTGATATTTCAAAATTTGATCAAATTTTCGTTGTGTTGCTTAAAGATAAACAATTAATTATGCCTGAGGGTAGAACTTTACTTTCCGTGAAAGATTTAAAAGAAAAGCCTTATTGTAAATTTCATCAAGCAACAAGTCATTTGACTAACAGTTGTGTCCATTTCAGGGACTTGATTCAAGAAGCGATAATGGAAGGACGGTTGAAATTTCATGATGGCAAGAAAGAAATGAAGGTTGATGTGGATCCCTTCGAGGTTGATGCTAGTTATATCGAACCTTGTTTCGGAGTGAACATGGTTGGCATGTCTTATGACTTTTATGTGACTCTTGATGATTTTGAGTCACAGGTGAGATTTGTATACCCCAGAATAGGGGATGGTTTCCTGGATTTTTTGGTTCAGCAGAAAATCAAAGACCGGGATGTATCTTTGTGTCCCCGATGCAATGCTGTCTTTGATGCTGAAGCAGCAGCAATCTTTGAAAAGAAAAGGATGAAGAAAGAATTGGCTCATAGAGAAGAGCAAGCTCGCCAGAGGCAGCTGATTCGGCAAATAGAGGGTTTCGGCTCAAAGACCCCTCAGCAAAATGTAACTACACCTTTAAACCGGTCCCAAGCCATAGGTGTTCAATGAATTAGGAATTGTCAAGAATTCCAAAGACGTGATCATCTGTATCGACGTAATCCACAATGGAGGAATCGAGCACCTTCTCGAAACCAATATTCCTACTATCGAGGTCGTGATAGGGATTTTCCAAGAGGAAGAGGTGGAAGAAGAAGTTTCAATCAAAATAAGAGACCTCATATAGAAACAGGTAAAGAGGTATGCAAGGGGGCAACATCTTCTGTGCATTCTCGAATTATCTTTCCTTCTGATGGAGAGACTTATCCCAAGGAAATTTCATTGCCTGCAAAAATGGAAAAAGGCAAAGCAGTAGCCCAGTCTTCAGGAGTCGATAAGGGTAAAGATGTCGATGTTGATGAAGAGTATTTTGATGAAGGAGATGATGACATGATAGGGACGATTTCGATCATTCCAACTGAATATTTGGGGGAGTATGAAGGTGACCCTAATGAAGATTATGATTCAGAGGACGAAGAAGCCTTTTCCTTTATTCAAATCGAAGATAAGCCTGGTTATTTCTTGCAGCCTACTGAGAAACAGATGTCTCATCTCTGCTCACTTCATATAACAACTACTTTGAGTGGGATAAGGGTAAATAAAGTCTTGATTGATGGTGGTGCTGCGATCAGTCTGTTGCCTGAGAGGATGTTAAGAAAAGTGGGTAAACATCCTGATGATTTAGTCCCTACAAATATTGTTGTGACAGACTTCAGTGGGACTTCGACCCCGGCCAGAGGGTTGGTTACTCTGACTGTGAAGGTTGGCTCGTCTGAGCGAAATACTGTTTTTGTGGTGGTTCCATCAAGAGCAAGCTATAATGCTTTGCTGGGGCGTGATTGGATCCATGGAGTGGGTGCAGTTCCTTTTGCTGTGCATTAGAGTGTTCTTCTGTGGACAAAAGATGGTAAACCTGAAATCATTAAGGCAGATTCGAACCTTTATGTCGAACAACTGCACATTGATTTCAGGATGTACAATTCTAAACTAAAGCCTTTGAATGTTGATCGGACACTAAATTCTTATAATTGTGAAGGTTGCTATCTATCTTCTGAAGGCCTCTTGGTGAAGTTACGTTATCCAGAATTAGGCTTTGAGCTGACTGGTTGGGACTGTCTTTCTTGAAGGTCTTGGAGAAACTGCTCTATGGACCAAGTTGAGGAAGTTTCTGACTACCTGGTAACATTACATAATTATTTGAATAATTTTCAGTTATTAGAGAATAAAGTTGATTCTTCTGATGAAGTTGAATCACATAGGGGTAGTAATGTTATTAGTTGTAATGTGTTCGATTCAGCATCTTCAGTCAAATTTAGTTATGATTTTTCCTATTTCTTGTAATGAAAATAATGATGCAAGCCGGACTGTCGATTTAATAGCAGAGGCTCATTGTGTAAAAAATATAAGTAATGCTGATTTAATCATTGATCAAGTTTCTTCTATTTCTGATGATTCTATTGATTTAACTTTTGATTGCATTTATGATCTAGAACCATTGGGTTTTGAGAAGTATTCAGTAAAAGATGATGATTATTATAAAGGGTTTGAGTCTCAAGATCCCTTGGAGGAAATTAATCTAGGGACTCTTAATGATGTTCGAATTACATATATTTGTAAGGATCTTGTTGATCCTTTTCAAACTGAACTCTTTAATCTTTTACACGAGTTTAAAGATTATTTTGCTTGGGATTATCATGAGATTCCTGGTCTTAATCGTTCACTAGTGGAACATCGATTAGCATTGAAACCCAATGCTCGACCTGTGAAACAAACTCCAAGACGTTTTGCTCCTGAAATTAATGTAAAAATTAAAGAAGAGATAGAACGCTTGATTAAAGCAAAATTTATTCGAACTGCATGTTATGTTGAGTGGGTGTCGAGTATTGTCCCTGTCATGAAGAAGAATGGGAAATTGAGAGTATGCATCGATTTTCGAGATTTGAATAATGCTACTCCAAAAGATGAATATTTTATGCCTATCGCAGATATGTTAATCGATTCTGCAGCAGGAAATGAAATACTTAGTTTCATGGACGATTATTCTGGATATAACCAAATTTTCATTGCTGAAGATGATGTGGCTAAAACTGCTTTTCGTTGTCCGGGCGCATTAGGTACATATAAATGGGTAGTTATGCCTTTTGGTTTGAAAAATGCTGGAGCAACATATCAGCGGGCAATGAATGCTATTTTCATGAATTTATTGGAAAATTTATGGAAGTGTATATCGATGATGTTATGGTTAAATCGATTTCGGTGGATCAGCACATTAATCATTTAAAGAGAGCATTTCTTACTATGAGGAAGAAAGGATTAAAGATGAATCCTTTGAAATGTGCCTTTGGTGTATCGGCTAGAAATTTTTTGGGTTTTGTTGTTCATAAAAAAGGGATTGCCATCGATAAAAATAAAGCAGATGCGATATTGGCGTTATCTGCACCCAAATCGAAGAAAGAGGTACAATCCTTTTTGGGTAAGGTAAATTATCTTCGGAGATTCATTTCGAATCTTTCAGATCGAACTAGAGTGTTTGCACCTCTAGTAAAACTAAGGAATGATTCACAATTCGATGGACGATGGAACATCAGTTGGCGTTTGATTCTATTAAAATTTACTTATCTAAAGCCCCAATTATGGCGAATGTTCGACCATTGGAGCCCTTAAAATTATATATAGCAGCATCTGAAAATACTATAGGGTGTATGTTAGCCCAGGATGATGAAAACGGGCATGAGCGGACAGTTTATTACCTTAGTCGAGTTTTAACTAACATCAAAACGAGGTATTCCCCGATCAAAAAATTGTGTTTGTCTTTATATCATGCTTGTATAAAATTAAAGTGTTATATGGTGGCTAAATCGGTGAAAGTTATAGCACAAACTGATTTAATTAAATATATGTTGAGTTTCCTTATGTTAAGGGGACGTTTAGGGAAATGGATGCTGGCATTGACAGAATTTGATTTACAATATGTCACATCCAAAGCTGTGAAAGGACAGGTCATTGCAGATTTTCTTGTGGATAATTCGAAAGATCTGAATGACCAGGGGGCAAATGTAATCAAATTAAAAATCGATTATTGGAAGTTGTATTTTGATGGGACAAAACATAAAGATGGCGTAGGAGTTGGAATTTTAATTGTTTCACCAGAAGGAATTCCGTCAAAATTTTTATTCAAAATAAAATATCCTTGTTCGAATAATGAGGCAGAGTACGAAGCTTTGATTTTGGGCCTCGAGATCTTAATTAATAAGGGAGTTTCGGAAGTTCAGATATTAGGGGATTCTCAGTTGGTTTTAAAACAGTTATCCAAAGAATTTAAATGTAATGGTGAGAAGTTACAGAAGTATTTGACATTTGCTTGGGAGTTGTTAACTTCTTTTCAAAGAGTTTCTCTGATTCATATTCCAAGGATTCAAAATGAAATGGCTAATAAATTAGCCCAAATTGCTTCGAAGTATAAAATTAGCCCAGGAACCCTTGAGACATTGGCAGGTATTTGTCAGATTTTAGTACCTGCAGGTGAAAGAGAAGTTTTGTGCGTTGATAAATGGGAGGATATTGATTGGAAGAAGCCTATTGCTCAGTACTTAAAAGATCCCAGTATCCCAGTTGATAGAAAGATGAAATTGTGAGTAATGAATTTTGTTTTAATGGCTAATGAATTGTATAAGAAAGGTATCGATGGGAGTCTATCGAGATGTTTGGGTCAAAATGATCAAAATATTACTTCGGGTAAAGTTCACAATGGGATATGTGGTGCTCATCAGGCTGGAAAGAAAATGAGATGGGTGTTATATCGCAATCATGTATATTAGCCATCCATGATTAAAGATTGCATTGATTATACAAAAGCATGCCTAGAATGCTAGAAGCATGGCTCAATTCAACAAATCCCAGCATCCGAATTACATTCGATAATAAAGCCATGGCCATTTAGAGGTTGGGCTTTGGATTTAATTGGGTTAATTCATCCTCCTTTATCAAAACAACACAAGTTTATCTTAGTACCAATTGATTATTTTACAAAATGGGTTGAAGCGATTCCGTTGATAGAAGTAAGTTAAGGTGAGATAATAGACTTTATTGAGGAACATATTATACATCGATTTGGAATTTCTCAAACATTAAGTACTGATTAAGGAACGATGTTTACTGGTCAGCGGATTAAAAATTTTGTAGCTTCGAGAAATATTAATATGGTTACCTCAACTCCTTATTATGCACAGGCTAATGGGCAAGTAGAAGCAGCAAATAAGATTTTGATAAGTTTGATCAAAAAATATATTGAAGACAAGCCTCGAACATGGCATGAAACTTTAAGCTAAGTATTGTGGGCTTATCGAAACTCACCAAGGGGTTCGACTGGTACTTCACCATATAAGTTGGTATATGGTCATGATGCAGTGCTACCACTAGAGATAAATCTAAATACTTTAAGAATATCAAAGCAGAGTGATTTACCAGTCGATGATTACTGGAATGCAATGTTCAATGAATTGAGCGAGTTAGATTCGGAGCGACTTTTGGCACTCGATAACATGATTCGACAGAAAGCAGGTATCGCTCGAAGTTATAATTGTCGAATCAAGGAAAAGTCTTTTAATACAGGTGAATTGGTTTTGAAAGTTATTTTGCCAATGGAAAAGAAATCAAAATTTCTTGGTAAATGGTCCCATATTTGGGAGGGTCCTTTCCAAGTGATAGCTAGGAACATATTCGGGAAATACTTATCAGATTAAAGATATCGAGTCAGAAAGAGTAATTAACTCAATTAATGAAAAATAATTAAAGCAATACTATTGTTGGCAGAATTAAAAGTTCAACATGCATAAGTCTAGAAAATAGAAAAGATAGTCATACAGAGAGAAATGAAAAACTTCAAGGCGCTATAATTTTGCTAAATCAGAGCGAAGCTTTACTCTCCTGTTGGCCAGAGTTAAAAGCACTTCAGTTTGTTTGAATTTGTCAAACTGGATCTTTTTGAGTTGTTCTTCATATTCTTCTTATTTGGTCTGGATCGAAATAAGCTCCTAGATGAGATGTTGTTGTTCTTGTTGAGCGGAAGCTAGAGGCTTGGCTATGATAGCTCGTCTTTGACGAATTCTGGTAAGTTTTTCATTAATTTGAGCCAGTTCTGCTTCAAGTTTTGTTTCCTCTTTGTCATAAAAAGCTTGAACGAAAATAGCATGGGCAATCCTCAAATCGAATTCCTCACGAGAGACTTGAATTGGTCGAGAGGCTGTAATACAACTCTCTATGTTAGATTGGACCTTTGCTTCTTCTGTCTTTGTTTCTTGGATTTGGAATTGAGAAGCTACGCTTTCATTGAGTAGTTTCTTGAATTCTTGAATTGAATTAGAATGAAGTAAAGAGGCTGGGAGTTCAATAGAAAAATTCAAAAGCTCAGACAAAAGTTGGTTAAGAATTGTATCATTAACCCATGTGGCAGGTGGATGATCCAAAAGCTTTATAAGTGATCGGAGCTGTTCTTGGGTGTCAGCACTTAATTCGAATGAAGGTCTTGATGTGGCAGGCTTTGGAAGTGTTGGCACTGGTACATGCACTTCATCCTCTTGAAGAACTTGGTCTAAGACAGAGATCAGACTGGCCAATGTAGCACTTGTGGGAGTAGTGGAGGCATTCAGTGTTTCAGACACTTGTCTAGGGGAAGTTTGAAAACTAGCCTGTTGAAGAGGACTAGACGGTTTGGGAGGAGTCTCTAAGACCCTAGATCGGGAAGAATCTTAATTGGTGGTGTCAACAATTCTAGAAGCAGAATCAGAATCTGGAGCTACTTGGTTTTCTGCAGAAAGTGCAGTTTGATTGTTTGGTGAAATCGACTCAAGTATATGGGTGTCTTCTGGAGAATGCTGCAAGGGATTTGCCGTCGAATCAACCACTTGTGTTGTATGAGGAGGAGGTGAAAAAACATCTGGAATTGGCTGAATAGGCCCTGTGAATTGAATTGAGTCATGTGATGTGGAGTGCTCTGGGTCATGTTGTTGTTGCAGAATTGGTTGATCAGGAGCCACAGAGGATGAAATTGAATGAGCAATAGTGGTAGGCTGGTATGAAAGATACACAATTATAAATTCGAAATTTATGTTAATTTGAATGAAATATGTATAGAGATGATTGTATTACCGGACGAAGTCTGGATTTTCGTACTAGTTGAGGACCAGGATCAGAATCAGCCATGTCTTCCGATTAGGGAGAAGTGACAAAAATTTTCTGAATATTTTGTTCGTTCCCATCAGAACTTTCACTTGATGGTTGTAACCGTAACTAATAAAGAAATGAAAATAAAAAATCAATAGGTATCAGTTCGAAATATATAATTATGTGTGGGATAGTAAATGGATGATGGTTACCTTTCTGGAAGTTCAGGTAGGAGTTCTTCGACTTTTGTGTTGTGGTTGATCGGAAGAGGTTGTGGTATCAGCTTTTCTTTTTTGTGACTTTTTGGGAAAACCTTCTGCAGCAGGATCTGTTCGAATGGCAGATTGCTGGATTGCTTCTAAAGTACGATTGTACTTAGAATAGTAGGTAGTCCACCATTCGAGACAAGATTTAGTAATATATGTACTGCGGTCATAAACAAGGAAATTAAAGTGATCCTTGTGTTGTTGATTTGTTGTAAGGAAGAAGTCAAGGTCACGTTGGGAAGTCAGAGTAACATGGCAAAGTGGTTTGTTATTCCGAGAAAAAGGGATCGGAATCACTTGTGAAAATCCTAGCTGTCTGGCTGTAAAGTGAGGGGCATATAATGTCACCTTAAGTTTTTCTTTCTTGTGTTGGGGTAATCCAATCGGAATTACCTGGACAGCCAATAGATTTGCCTAATTCCGATTTGCCAGTTCATTTTCTTCTGTATCATGTGGGAAAAGTAGGCGATCGAGCCATGCAGGGCCGCGATTTCGGCGTAAAAAGGGGGGTGAAATCCAGATCCTCATTGTCAAAATCTTTACAGGAATGGAAAAGAGAAAAGACAGCCCAGAATCAGTCCTCATCTGTTTGTGTGTCTCGGAAGTTGGGTTTATAGTTAGCTAATCGAAAACCTTCGATGTGTTGCTTATCAGTGCCCCCAACTCCAGGTTTCGTCATAAACTTTTCAAAAATGGCATTGAGCCATGGCTGGAGGAGCCAGAGAGGGCCACCTGTACTTATAATACTATTGTCTCGGAGACATTGGACGAATTGGCCAAGTTCTTCGAAAATGTGCCCTAAAAGAAGTTTGGCCAAGTTGAGAACTTTTCCTTCGTGAAGCAAAGCAGCCAAGGGAAGAAAGAGTTTCGACATCTGAACACTTCGAGAACAAAAGAAGATTGCATTTAGCCAATAAAATAAAAAGGCTACATGTTCGTCATCTGTAATATTTGTACTTTCAGCACCCATGTTATGAGCAATGAAATCACTGTAAGAATTGGTTAAGATGACAGTGTATTGATGTTCCGGCTGCATGTCAGGAGTACAATCTGGAGAGTTTATTAGAAGCCCTATGATGGCAGCTACGTCCAAAAAAGACATTCCGACCATTCCACAAGGGAGGTGAAAGTTGTTAGTCATCATGTTCTAGAAGCAGGTTACCGCTCCAATCGTCCATGGGAGTGTGGTAAGTGTGAAATGGGAGAACCTTAGCAGTTCCTGTATTCCTAACGCTCCCCAGGTAGCACTTTTTGTGGGCTCAAGGCGTTGATACCAGGCAGAGAAGTCGTATCCTCGAGGATTAATCTTGGGATTATTCCTGAATGGTTTTTGATTAATAAAATGAGAGATGTTGAAAGCTTGATTAATTAATAGATCTTCTCCTTCGGCACTAGGGAAAGAAAGAAAGCTTCTTGTTTGCCCTCTCTAGGGATTCAATTGGTCCGAGGAAGCAATGGGTATCCGTGCCTATTGTGAAGGGGATTAAGATCCTAGTATCATTAGCTTGTAGTCGAGGGTCATCAATGACTTCGTCATTGACTTGATTCAGTATGCGAAGAGCTGGTGGGGTCGGCGGTGCTATTGCAGGACCCTTTCCTTTGTCTTGAATAGTAACATGGGAAGAAGAAGCTGCCATTGTAAAATGAGGGAAAGAAAATGCAAAGTTGGGGATTTGATAGAATAAGAGGGGTGCAGAGAGTGACGAGTTCAGGAAGAGTTTGAACAAAGGGGAGATTGGTGAATTTAAAGTATTACTGTAGCCGTTACTATAGAAAGAATGCGAAAAGGGATAACTTCGCGTGGAAGTTAAAGTGAAAGGAAAAAGAAGCGTGAGTCTCGGGGAACGTGTCGAGTGGGTCAGTATTGACGGGAGGTTAAATGATAGTTATTACTGATTTTAAAATTGAAGTTTGAATTTGGATTAAGCGTTTTACCTTTCGATAAAGTCATCGAAGACAAACACAATAATCCAAGGGGGCAATTTGTTGATCGGAAAAATATTTTCGATAAGAGTGAATTGTTCGAATTGATAAAGTTGTCGAAAGCATAAGCGGTGACATGTGTGCAAGTGTTGGGTGAAGGTTCTTAGCACGGATTTGATTTCGAGGCTTCCTGATAAATCGAGCGAGTCAAATCGAATGGGATACTTGAAGTGGTTATTCGAAAAAGATTGATTCAAATAGTTGTAGTAGTGGAGAAGTTAAGAAGTTTTCCATCACGTGAGGAAATTGTGGGGAATGCGGACAATCAAAAGGCGGGAACAGTTACCAAGGAGAAGCATTCGAAATTTCAAATTCATAGTTCATTGTAATTAATTATCATTAATTGTCAGTTACTAAAGGTAGATTATAAATACTAAGATGTCTTAGAAAATTGGGGTTGGAATTTCACTTCAGAAAACACTCAAGCACACTCACATCCCAGCGAATTTCTGAGTCTGCATTTGAGTTCAATTTCTATAGGGTTCCTTCCACATTTTAAATTTCTCATTTACATTTTCTGTAAACTTTATTTTTTCAAGTAAATTTATCATTCAAGAAATCTTTAATTTCTTTGTTCAATTTACATTTCATCATTTCTATTTTTCAAGTCAAAGCCCTTTGATTCAGTCGAAGGCACCTTTATTGCTTTATTTAGGTTTCAATGCAACCTTTCCAATTCCAGTTAATTTTTCTTTTCGAAAATTTGTTTTGTCATCTTTTATCTTAAATTACATGATTTAATTTATCTTTATTTCCAAATCCCATCCAATCGAAAACACTTTGATGCACTTCTAGAAAACTGGTACCTGCAAAGAGGAGTAGGTTTCGCTCCCAGATCATTAGATATCGAACCACCATCGATTTGCTAAAAATTGACAAAATAGTAACAACAGGGAATTCTCAACCTAACTCGTTTACACCACAGTCAAAAATTGAATCAAAAGAAATTCTCAACCTTCTCTATCAATTCTCCGATGTAGCAAGAGAGGAAATTCTCAACTCCGCTTGCCCACCATAACAAGAGAGGAAATTCTCAACCTCAACTTGTCTATCCGTGAACAGGATCAAACCACCATCCTCACAATGTCAATCCAAATCTCATTTCGTCAAATATAATCTTAATCATAACCAAAAATCAAAATAATAATATAGAATTGAATGGAAGAGAATCCTCCACATTCTATCCAACTCTCCGGTGCGACAAGAAAGGGAATCCTCAACCTCAATCTTGTCCACCACAACAAATGAGGGAATCCTCAACCTCAACTTGTCTATCGCAGAAAGAGAGAGAATCCTCAATCTTAACTTACCTAATTACTTCAATAGCAATATACATTCAGTTCACAGCATGCCAAGAATCACTTTTCCTCAAATCATTTTCCTTTAAAACCAAAACCAATTTTTATAACGTTTTCTAAAATCTTCAAAACAATGTCACTCTAAACCCGTTCTCATTCATAAAACTCATATTTACTCAATCAAAATCTCCCAGACCAACCTCAAAACCATTTTCATTTTAAATCTCTTTCAAAAGACTTAAGAAATTTATTTATTTTAAATTCAATAAATACTTTTCAAAACGTAACCATTTCATTAAAAGTAATCAAATGAAACTCATTCTTAAGTTTGCTAACTTCCTAAAGACTCAAAAATCATCCCTCTTCACCAATCAAATTCAAATATTGTAGATTTACCAAAACTCCTCAAAAAGTAATTCTTTAATCAAACCCAAAACATAAGTCTCTTTATATTAAATTGAAATCAAAACAAAATTTTTTTCTTAAATAAATCAAATTCAAAACATAATTCTTTTCTTAATAAATAAAACTCAAAACATCATTCTTTTCTCAATAATTCAAACTCAACACATAATTCATTCTTTTCTTAATAAATCAAAATCAAATAAAACAATTCTTCAATCCAAATTAACCAAAATAAAACTTTCAAAATTATCATAAAAATTTCGACAGCACCTCCCCTAAAACTCGGACTTTGTCACCATTCTCAGGTCCCAACCAAATCATTTCTCAAACTCTTTTCAAATTATTTCCAAAATCAGACTAATTTCAATATCTCAAATCATTTTCAATTCTCAAAACCTATTTCTGATAAATCAAATAAAACCAATTCCAATATCTCAAATCATTCTATCATAATCCAGAAACCAATTTCAAGAAACTAGTCCAACAACGACCAACTCAACAAACTAAATCAATAAATCAAAATAACCAGCCTCCTCAATAATTCAATAAATCAATCAGGTAAATATTCACATCTATCCAAAACAGTTCAGTTCAATCCATAAGACTCGCGTAAAATGAGTTTAAGAAAATGACCGTACCTCGACTGCAACTTAACTACGCGACAAACTCTTTTTCTCTCGGTCCGTAACCGCGACAGCCACAACCACCGCTCCAAACCACTTTTGCAGCAACCACAGCAACTTTAATTGCAATATGTAATAACCAAAGCTCAACCCTATAGCAAATAACACCGCAAAACCTTAGCATAAGATAATAGAACAGTGACCAAAGGAGTTTTCGAAACGGAAACGCTTACTGCAACTAAGAAGAAACGACTAAGCCAAGCAGTAGAAACTCTGGCGGTGATTCCGGTGACAACAACACCATACCCAGTGACCAGAAACTCTGGCAGCAGCGGCAACAGGGGGATGGCGACGTCAATAGGGCTTCTCAACGGCCAGAGGCACAGTGACCGCCTCTAACGGAGGTTCGACAGTGACCCAACCAACATCAACGACGACGCGAGGCTTCTCTCTCCTCGTGCTCTATTTTCCTCGCATCGGGCTCCGCTTCCCGGTGACCCAACGGCGGCAAAGCCAAGGATGGACCTACTCATAACATTGTGGGGGCATTTGCCCCATTGAATCTTAAAAATAAAAAATATATATATAAGGAGTTTATTGTAATCATGTATATGTCTCTGTATTTTAAAAAAATTTATTTGTGTACAAAATTTATATTATTAAATATTAATTTAATAATAAAAATTATTGTATTATATAACTTTGATCGATTGGATAAAATCATATTTACTCAATTAAAAGTGCAAATAATAATAATCCGATTACCTAATCATTCAAATCTAAATCTTACTTTTCAAATATAAATAGACTATTAGTATTTAGTAATTTTTTTTAATAGTTGATTGAGATATATATTTTTTCTTTAGTTTTGGCGGTGTTACGTATAATTAATAATTATTTTTGTCTAAAAAATTTCACCATAATAATGATAAACTCTTCAGTTACATGATGAAAAATTATTAAATAATTGTTTAGTAAAAAAAGAAATAGTTTATATATATATATATATATATATATATATATATATATAAAGAGAATTATGATTATTTGATTTGAATTTTTATTTTTTTATAATATTTTTTGCTCCCCCACACAATTATAGAAAAGAATCGAATTTGTTTAATTTAAGTTATACTCTTTATAAATTCTTCAATAACGAATAATAATTTTTTTGTGTGTTATATTATATCTTGTATTAATAATAAACATATTAAACAATATGACTAAAACATTAAATGAAAAGAATCTTAATTTATAGACTTTGAATTTTACATATTAAATATATTAATATTAATTTTTATATATATTTTTTTATATTATTTTTAGGGCAATGTAGTGAAATAAATTAATTAATTGAATTTTTTATGTATATACATTATTTGAAAACTGGTTATATACATGTGTATTTTTATTATTATGTAATCCGTGGGAGCCTACCACGGTTTGGAATTTATACATAAACCGTTGGAGGCTAAAACGGATTATAGTTGGAAAAAAGTTAGCATATGTAGAAGAAGAGTATGAAGTTCACTGAGAAGCATCGAGTGTATTCACAGTTTATGCTTTGAGTAATATAAAATTATGTGACAAACGAATAATATTAAATTAATTAATTTTTTTGCAATATAATTTAAAAAATTAATAAATGTCAAATCAAGTATTCTATATAATTAAATATCAAATTCAATAGTCTACATAATTAATAGTTTAGACTTTAGATAGTTTAGGAAATTAATATACTAATGTTTTTAAACGAACTTTCTTGTGTCTTATATATATGCCAATCAAATAAATTGACCAATATTCAAAACAAATAATATTGTAGTAGACAAAATTAATAATTTAATTTAGTTTCAAAGTAAATATTTATGTACTCAAATATCAAATATAATACTCTACATAATCAATATTTTAAAAAAATAGTACTATGTCTTTAATTTACTTATCTAATCTATATTCTCAGTAATTGCTCTATCTTTTTAATTTATTCTAAACCTTTTACGTTTAAAAATAGTACTATGTCTCTTTTTTATCAATTTAATGTAAAAAAAAACATATTTTTTTATCTTATTAATTTGATGTAAAAAAAACGATTTTTTTATTTGATATATATTTTTATTTTTTGATATGTCTTTACCTATTTAATAATAATATTATTAAATAATAAATTATTATTTAATAATAAATTAAATTTTTTATTTATAATGTATGCATATAATAAATTCTTTGTTAAAAGTTGAGACCGAGTTGCAAGTCAAAGTACAGTACAGTATATCATAGAGTACGTAGTGTACTAAACCATATAAATTAAGACTATTTTTTTTTCTCTTCATCCCTTCTAAAGTATACTTTTTTTTTCCTTAAAAATCGCTTCATTCTTAATTTTTATATGTAAACTATATGAATGCAAAAAAATATATACTCCATTTACTCTCAATCTTTCTTTGACTGTGCCTTAATCTAGTATAAATAAACATCTTTTATACTATCACAAATTGTATAAAAAGTTATAAGTTATAACTACTTTTCTTATAGTTATCATAAAAATGGAAGAATTTTTGGCATGGTTAATTATGAGTCATTTTTTCTTGCAATTTTATAGAGAAAAAAAAAATAAAAATAATACATAATTAATTTAATAAATGGAAAAAGATTCCTTCAGTAGCTTAAATGTCACTCACATATATATAGAGTTTCTCTCCTCATAAACCGTTGCAGCTAACAAAGGTTTATGCCTAATAAGAGTTCTTCATAAATCGCTGCTGCTTACAAAGTTTTATGTATATTTATCTCCCTTAATAAACCGTGGTAGCTTGCTACAATTTATGATCAATCTTCTTCAAACGTCCGTGTCAGGTAGCCACGATTTATGTATAAACTTAAAACCGTGGTTGAGTCCCACGGATTACGTAATAATCAATTTGCATATTCACGTAACCAATTTCCAAATAATGTATATAGGTAAAAGATTCACTCAATTAATTTATTTCAGTATATTGCCCTTATTTTTACTCCATTACTAAAACTTTTATGGGTCTGTAACTGTTTGTAACGATAATAGCGGATCCCAATTAGAGCAAGGAGATGTAATATACTAAGGAGATGTTCCATGAAGACGCAGAAAACGTCTTTTTTAAAGATATTTTTTAATAATTAAAATTTAATATATATAATTATTTAAATTATGTTATTCTTTTTTAAATTAGACCAGACAAATTAATTTAATCAAAAAATAGTAAATCAAATTTTGAATCTGTCTAAATTAATATTATTTTTTATAAAAAAATGATTACAATATTCCTATTATATAAAATAATTAAAATACTCTTATTATATATATTATAATTTTAAAAATTCTAAATTCTAATCTTTTTTTCTCTATCGTTATAGAATTAGAATTTAAAGTTTTTAAAATTAATATATATATATATATATATATATATATATATATATATATATAATAGAGATATTTTAGTTGTATTTTATAATAGAAATATTGTAATAATTTTTTTACTAAACTGAATTGTTCAGTTTAATTTTAATAAAAATAATATAATTTAATTAATTATATGTGTTAAATTTTAATTTTTAAAAAACATATTTAAAGAAAAACGTTTGACATCTTTATCTTGCTCCCATATACTAATATGTGTTTGCTGCGTTACTTTTCTCTTTCGTTGACGATGCCAGTTCAGTCTTTCACATGCGTTTTTGTATTTATCTTCCAATATTTGGATAAGAAGTTAAGTAGTTAACAACTGTCTGCTACAGTGCAAACACCAAGGGAATATAAGGCTTTCCTATATGGAGATATGGGCTATCTTATTTGAGCCTAATCATTTTTTTTTCCTTTTGACCTTTTCGGTAAGAAATTTATAGTTTAGCCCATCTTACAGTCTTTTATTTTCTATCATAAGGCCTTTTTTTAATGTTTTTAATGTTTTTTATTGTACCATTAATTATACTTATTTTTAATATATTAAGTATTAAGATAATATATTCAATCTAAATTAAATATATACTAAAAATTAAAAAATACATATATTTTTATACATAAAAAATAGAAACTAAAATATAATTAAATTATTAGATATTTTTTATATTTATTCTTTATTATTTTATAATATAGAATAGAACTTAATTTTAATATATTAACAATTAAAATCTTTTATACAATTGTTCAATCATATTCGTCTGTTTAGATGACCATTCATATAGTTAATATAAGTAATTATTTTTTGTAATTTAATGTTATGTAATTAGATGCACGCATAAATTTATTTTATACTATCATTTTATATAATATTATAAATTTTATATGTATATAAATTTTGACCTTTAATATTTATTTTTTGTATATTTGAGTATTTGACTCATGTGTTATATTTAAATATGATTATGAGATTTTAATTAGAATTATACTTTTAATTTGTATATATTTAAGAGTTATATCAAAATATATTTATATTTTTATATATTTATTTATTATTTAATATATTATTTTATTATAATTCGATTATTTTTGGTTGAATTTTTAAACCGATAAATCAATAATTTGAGTAACTTGATGATCGATTCGGCCATAATCTTAAGTGGAATCAAATTATTGTTTGATGTCCAAATCGGGTCGAACACGCGTCATAGTACCCATGGCTTTTTTTTTTGGACTTGACCCATGGCTTGAACAGGTCGAGTATGTCGACTCGTGTAGTGTCTGGACCGGTCTTTATAGTTTGAACAGGTCTTATTGAATCTATTGAGGTGGATTAACCCATTTTGGGCCTTGACCTTAAGTATTGAAGCCATGATATGAACAAAATATATGTTAAAAACTTGTAACAAACTTGCAAATTTTTCATCTACCAAATAAAGAAATACGAGAACTAATTTGGGTTGGTCAAGTGGTCAGTTTACTCGTCCGCTTAAGTAAGTGTCGGGGGTCCAAATTCCGCCTTATGCATGTAGCAACCCATTGGCCAACGGCAAACCCTTAAGTGGAGCTCAGATCTGCGACGGATTAGTCATTGACCTGTTGAGTTAGGAGATACCGTGGGGCGTGGGCAACCTAAAAAAAATAAAGGAATACGAGAAAAAGAGTATGCAAAAATGAAAAAGCGTTGACTATTATTGAAGAATGTTACCTCTTTTAACTGTTGCAAAAAGAATGAAGGTTACGTTAGCATTGCAAGGGACAATAACTTAGTTGATATGGTTCTCCAATTCAAGCAATTGAAATATATTAGGTTGTCGATTGTCATATATTAAGTTATTAACACTGACTTAAATATTTTATTTTTGAATTCTTATGATTATTAGGTTGTCCTATATTAACATTAGAATGGTTAGATTATGAGACAAATTGTGAGTTTTGTTTTATAGTAAGTGGACTTACGTATTTTAACATTGAGAGAAATAAAGTTTCAATCAAAGTTATTTAATACAAGTGGTAGTTAAACGTTTTAAAAAATTGTAATAATAATAATTTTAGGATTTAATTATTTCATTAGTACTATAATTTTATTAAATTTGTAATTAGGTTTTTATATTTTTTTTAATTGGGTCTTTATACTACTTTTAATTTTGTAATTAGGTAATTTTTAATATAAAAAATATTAGAGTTAACTGAATATTTTTTTACGAATTGAAGGTATTCACAGTTAGAAACCTAATTAAATCTTTAATCATATATTTTTTGAAAATTTTTTTTGTTAATTTTAACGTTTTTGGACATAAAAAGAACCTAATTACAAAATTAAAAATAGTGTAAAAATTCAATTGAAAAAAAAAATATAAGGAGTTAATTATAAATTTGATAAAACTATAAGAACCGATAGAATAATTAAACCTAATTTTAAAGGAGTATTTTGATAAATTCAAGAAATTTTTTAATATAAAAAAAGTAATGATATTTTATAATATTTATATTTAACTTTTCCAAAAGTCAAAGTCAAAATAATTTTAATTAAAGATATTTGATATTAGATATATTTTTTATAAATTTAAAATATTTTTAATATTTAATAACTATGTTATTTTTCATCCAAAAATAAAAGAATCTATTTGAAATGAATATGTCTATTTTTGTAATAAATTACTATGTCTATATAAATGAGAAAATACAAAGTTACTTATTGCGCAACATTATAGTACTAATGGATTTATTTGTTAGTAAATATTTTGCTAAATTGTTATTATAATTCGAATCTGATTCATTCAGATTTAGTAGTATTTCCGTTTTTCCTTTAATAAATTGAATTTGATTAATTTAATTTATTGTGTCTTAGCTAAAGCGAGTTTGAATGATTTGATTTACATGTGTAAATGACATAAATTAAGTTAATCTAATTCAATTTATATAGAAGTATTTAGAACAAGACATATAATTAATTCTGATTCAGGACATTTGCATAAGATTAAATTCTATTTATTTTATCAATATGAATTACTCTAATAGTTATCTTAATATTTCTATAAAATTAAAAAGAGATATAAAATGAAAGAAATATTAACTAACTACATATCTTATGTAAATAAACTATATGTATTTTGAAAATAATCTATATATTTTGTACTAAATATATATTTATTTTAAATATAACGATATTTTTTAGGTTCTGAAAACTGAATCGGTAGATTTAAAAGAATTGAAATTTAACCGAGATTGAATCGGATATAATAAAGTAATATATTTTATGTATAAAATATATTTTTAGTTAAAAAAATCATTTTTTATATTTTATAATTTTATTTTTTAAATCGATTAACCGCTAAAAAATCACATAGATTCAATTGGTTAACTAATTTTTTACCAATTTTTTTATTTTTTAATCGATTCATTGGCAATTAATTTTTTATTTAACCTGAATCGATCTTGTTCATACCCTGGCTCAGAATATAAGCCAGACCCAAATCAAGACAAGAGGTCCAATCCAAAAGGATGGCCTTCACTTATTATCCGACTTCCATTAAGAAGTCGAAGTCAACACCAGCGAGCAGTCAGCACTTATCCAAATGAATAATTGCCTCCTTAAATCTCTCACCCACTTCTAGAAGAGAGATCCCAACAACCTTAAGATAAAGGAACGGTTATCCACCATCAGAAGTGGAATTACTTCAGCGGTGGTTATTGGATCCTCTCTATAAATACACTGTCTCACTCAGGTAAACTTAAGTTCCAATATACTAAAACCTGCTTAACTCCTTGCTGACTTAGGCATCGGAGTGTCATTGTAGGTACCACCCTCCATTCGCCAATACACATATAATCACCTTGGACGACGGCTCCCAAGCGCGAAGCTAGTCGAAGTCCACGTTCCCTCATCATTTGGGCCTTTAATCCAAGCCCAATCATCTGGTTCTAGATAAGTCCCGAAATATTGGCGCCGTTGCCGAGGACCTGGAAGATCAACCAGTGATGGCAGATGACCAACATGAAGATGGACACACCGCATCGGAGTCTAAACAAGAGCACCAAGACGTGGTCAACAACGATAGAGCAATAATATCCCTACAAGGAACGGAGGAACAGCATAGTGAAGGTCCCTTCAATACCCAGAGATAAAAAGGGATCTCCTCTGAAGTTCATCAACCTGGAAAAGATGGATAGCCTCACTCTGCCGACCTCATGGGACTATTGCATGGTCACCAAGGTTGACTCGAGCAACTAGAACAGGAGTTGGAACGACAGCGTGAGGCGGAACGAAGCTTAAGGAAAGAGATCGAGCGATGAAGAGAGCTCGAAGAAAATCTCTCGAGGCTGGAATTCAACCTCCGAATAAGGATTCTCGCAGAGATCGGGAAGACACTCCGTTAGGAGAAGAGAATCCATTCATCGAGGATATCATGAGGGCTAAAATTCTCAAAAATTTTAAAAGCCCCGACATGGATCTGTACGATGGGACGACTGATCCGAAGCATCACCTCAGTAATTTCAAAAGTCGGATGTACTTAGCCGACGCGTCGGACGCCACTCGTTGTAAAGCCTTTCCGACGAATTTGACAAAGGTGGCGATGAAGTGGTTCGACAGCCTTCCTCCTAGGTCAGTGGCCAGCTTCGACGACCTCTCGTGCAAGTTTCTAGTGCGTTTCTCAATCCAAAAAGACAAAGTCAAGCATGCACTCAGCCTATTAGGAGTAAAACAGGAGGTCGGAGAACCCCTGAGAGACTACATGGAAAGGTTCAATAAAGCATGCTTGGAAATCCAGGACTTACCTACTGAAGCAGTGATAATGGGCCTAGTTAACGGACTCCGAGAAGCACCCTTCTCCTAGTCCATCTCAAAGAGACACCCGACCTCTTTGAGTGATGCACAAGAACGAGCTGAGAAGTACATCAATATGGAAGAAAACACCAGGCTACGAGAACCCAGCTGGTGACAAGGGAACCCCCCATCAATCAAAAGAAAAAAATAGGGAGCCCAAGAAAAAGGAAGAAGTCGGATCTGAGAGGCCCAGAAGGTATCATTCCTACACTCCCCTACGAGTTTCCTTAGTTGACGTCTACAGGAAAATTTGTCATACTGAAAAGCTACTTCCCCCACGACCAATTAAGAACAAAAGGGGGGGGGGAGCCAAAATGAATACTGTGAGTACCATAATTTGTATGGCCACTCCACCAACAATTGTTATGACCTAAAAAATGTGATAGAAAAGTTGGCCAGGGAAGGTCGGCTAGATAAATATCTCATGGAAAGGTCAGACAATCATGGAAAAAGAAAAAGAGATGACGAAGGTCACGGACGAAGAAGTCCGCCCCCACAGACCCCGAGCGACACATTCATATGACATCGGGAGGGTTTGCTGGAGGGGGGCTGAACAAATCATCTCGAAAAAGGCATTTGAAAGAAGTCTACCAAGTTGGGAATGAAGGACCCGAATTCCCAACCATTTCCTTCATCAAAGAGGACGGACAAGGTATCATCCCCGGGCATGACGACCCAGTAGTAATCACCATGATTCTCGCCAACGCTCATCTACATAGAACTTTGGTGGACCAAGGGAGCTCGACGGACATCCTGTTCAAACCAGCATTTGATAAGTTGGGATTGGATGAGAAAGAGTTAAAGGCCTACCTTGACACTCTCTTCGGGTTAGGGGACACTCCCATTAAACCACTGGGCTTCATTTCCCTACACACTACTTTTGGAAAGGGGGTGAAATCCAAAACCTTAAGCATCGACTTCATTATCGTCGATGTAGCTTCTGCCTACAACGCCCTAATAGGAAGAACAACCCTAAATAGGATTGGAGTAGTGGTTTCTACCCCCCATCTTTGCATGAAGTTCCTAACACTAGAAGGGATCGCCACCATCAGAGGAGATCAGAAGTTGGCGAGAAAATGTTACAATGAAAGCCTTAACCTAAGAGGTAAAGGCAAAGAAGTCAATACCATCGAGCTTGGAGGAGTCTGAGTTAAAGAAGAACTACGACCACAGCCAGGAGAAAAGACTGAGGAAGTGCAGATCGGGCAAGAGGTCGGAAAGAATACCAACATAGGAGCTAGTCTAACAGAAGATCTGAAACAGAAGCTGACACAGCTCCTACAACAAAATTCTGACCTCTTTGCCTGGAAAGCTTCTGACATGCCTGGGATAGATTCCGAACTCATGTCACACAGATTGGTTATTCATCTGGGATCCCAACCTGTTCAACAAAAAAGACGGAAGCTAGGAGATGAGCGGGCTCAAGTGGTCAAAGAGCAAGTACAAGCCTTACTGGAAGCAGGCTTTATCAGAGAAGTCAAGTACCCGGCCTGGCTGGCAAACGTGGTGCTGGTTAAGAAACAGAACGGCACAATGGCAAATGGAGGATGTGTGTCGACTACACGGACCTTAACAAGGCGTGTCCAAAAGACCCATATCCTCTACCAAATATTGATACCCTAGTGGACTCCAGCTCGGGGTATTGTCATTCATGGATGCTTACTCGGGGTATAATCAAATCCCGATGTACAAACCAGACCAAGAAAAGATGTCATTCATCACGCCCAGAGCAAATTATTATTATGTTGTCATGCCATTTGGATTAAAAAATACAAGGGTCACTTCTCAAAGGCTGATGAATAAGGTGTTTGCACTTCATTTAGGAGAGTTGATGGAGGTGTATGTAGACGACATGCTGGTAAAAACCAAGGATGACGCCTACCTCCTGGACAACCTCTCGAAAGTTTTCGCCACCATAGGAGCACACGGGATGAAACTAAATCCCGATAAGTGCAGCTTTGCAGTGGAGGCTGGAAAGCTTCTAGGATTCATGCTAACACAAAGGGGCATTGAAGCTAACCCCGACAAGTGTAGAGCGGTCCTGGAAATGAAGAGTCCGATCTGCTTAAAGGAGGTCCAACAGTTGAATGGCCGACTTGCAGCTTTATCCAGATTCTTGGCAGGATCAGCATTAAGATCCTAACCACTTTTTTCCCTACTACTAAAAGGATGCCAGTTTGAATGGACTCCTAAATGCGAGAAGGCATTCCAAGAGTTCAAAAGGTACCTGAGCCAACCTCCAATGCTTACCCGTCCAAAAGTGGGTGAAGAACTTGTGTTATACTTAGTTGTCGCAAAGAAGGCCGTGGCGTCAGCTTTAATACGAGAGGATGAGGTCAGACAGCATCCTATCTACTTCACAAGCAAGGTGCTACAAGGCCCCGAACTAAAGTATAAAAAAACTTGAAAAGTTCGCATACGCCTTGATAGTAGCATCTAGAAGGCTTCGGCCTTATTTTCAATCTCACACCATGAAAGTTCGGACGAACCAGCCCATGAAGCAAATCCATCAGAAAACAAATGTTGCGAACAGAATGATTCAATAGACTATAGAGCTATCCGAGTTTGACTTGAAGTACGAAACTCGGACCGCCATCAAAGTCCAATACCTCACCGACTTCGTGGCCAAATACACAGGAGATCAAGAGGAGACCTTCACAACTTGGGAGTTGTATGTGGATAGCTCCTCCAACAAAGTCGGAAGCGGTGCAGGCATAATACTGGCTAGCCAGGAAGGAACTCAAATAGAAGTCTCCTTAAAATTTGAGTTCCCAGTCTCCAACAATCAAGCAAAATATGAAGCCCTGATTGCTGGACTGAAGTTAGCTAAAGAAGTCAGAGTAACCAAAGTAGTAGTCTTCAGTGACTCTCAAGTCGTGACTTCTCAGATTAACGAAGAGTACCACGCTAAAGACTCAAATATGAAAAGGTACTTAGAAAAAACTATGGAGTATCTTAGGCAATTTCCCAAAACCAAGGTGGTGCACGAATTGTGAATCACACTTTTCACAACGCGTACCACTAACCAGCAAGTGCACTGGGTCGTCCAAGTAATACCTCACGTGAGTAAGGGTCGAATCCCACGGAGATTGTTGGTTTGAAGCAATCTATGGTTATCTTGTAAATCTTAGTCAGGAAGTCAATTATGTTTATCAGTTGAATTGCGAATAAACAATAGAGCATGGATTAAAGGTTACTTGTTATGCAGTAATGGAGAATATGTTGGAGTTCTGGAGATGCTTTGTCTTCTGAATCTCTGCTTTCCTCTGTCTTCTTGTTCACGCACGCACGTCCTCCTATGGCAAGCTGTGTGTTGGTGGATCACCGTTGTCAATGGCTACCTTCCATCCTTCCAGTGAAAACTACGCTCACGCGCTCTGTCACAGCACGGCTAATCACCGGTTGGTTCTCGATCTGGTTGGAATAGGATTTACTATCCTTTTGCGTCTGTCACTAACGCCCAGCCTTCAGGAGTTTGAAGCTCGTCACAGTCATTCAATCCTTGAATCCTACTCGGAATACCACAGACAAGGTTTAGACTTTCCGGATTCTCATGAATGCCGCCATCAGTTCTAGCTTATACCACGGAGATTCTGATTAAGGAATCTAAGAGATCCTCATTCAATCGTATATAGAACGGAGGTGGTTGTCAGGCACACGTTCATGATTTGAGGAAGGTGATGATTGTCACAGATCATCACCTCCATCACAGTTAAGCGCGAATGAACATCTTAGATAGGAACAAGCGTGTTTGAATGGAAAACAGAAATACTTGCATTAATTCATCGAGACACAGCAGAGCTCCTCACCCCCAACAATGGGGTTTAGAGACTCATGCCGTCAGAGAATACAAAGTTTAGATCTAAAATGTTATCAGATACAAAACAAGTCTCTAAGAGTTGTTTAAATACTAAACTAGTAGCCTAGGTTTACAAAAATTGGATAAACTATGATGGATGATGCAGAAATTCACTTCTGGGGCCCACTTCTGTGTGCTGGGGCCCACTTGGTGTGTGCTGGGGCTGAGACTTAAGCAATTCACGTGCAGAGGCCATTTGTGGAGTTGAACGCCAGTTTTTGTGCCAGTTTGGGCGTTCAACTCCAGTTTTTGATCCTTTTCTGGCGCTGGACGCCAGAATTGGGCAGAGGACTGGCGTTGAATGCCAGTTTACGTCGTCTATTCTTGTGCAAAGTATGGACTATTATATATTGCTGGAAAGCTCTGGATGTCTACTTTCCAACGCAATTAAAAGCACGCCATTTCGAGTTCTGTAGCTCCAAAAAATCCACTTTGAGTGCAGGGAGGTCAGAATCCAACAGCATCAGCAGTCCTTTTTCAGCCTGAATCAGATTTTTGCTCAGCTCCTTCAATTTCAGCCAGAAAAATACCTGAAATTACAGAAAAATACACAACTCATAGTAAAGTCCAGAAATATGAATTTTTCCTAAAAACTAATAGAAATAGACTAAAAACTAACTAAAACATACTCAAAACTATATGAAATTATCCCCAAAAAGCGTATAAAATATCCGCTCATCACAACACCAAACTTAAACTGTTGCTTGTCCTCAAGCAACTAGACAAATAAAATAGAAGACTAATAGGTTGAGAAGCAATAATATCTCAGAGTTTTTGATTGAAGCTCAGATCCTAATTAGATGAGCGGGACTAGTAGCTTTTTGCTTCTGAACAGTTTTGGCATCTCACTTTATCCATTGAAGCTCAGAGTGATTGGCATCTATAGGAACTCAGAATTCAGATAGTGTTATTGATTCTCTTAGTTCAGTGTGATAATTCTTGAACACAGCTTCTTTATGAGTCTTGTCCGTGGCACTAAGCACTTTGTTTTCCAGTATTACTACCGGATACATAAATGCCACAGACACATAACTGGGTGAACCTTTTCAGATTGTGACTCAGCTTTGCTAAAGTCCCCAATTAGAGGTGTCCAGAGTTCTTAAGCACACTCTTCTTTTTGCTTTGGACCTTGACTTTAACCGCTCAGTCTCAAGTTTTCA
This sequence comes from Arachis hypogaea, assembly GCF_003086295.3. Lineage (NCBI taxonomy): Eukaryota > Viridiplantae > Streptophyta > Magnoliopsida > Fabales > Fabaceae > Arachis > Arachis hypogaea. Next base: position 22,821,950 of record NC_092050.1, read on the forward strand.
CTTGACACCTGCACGCCACAAGCACATGGTTAGGGACAGCTTGGTTTAGCCGCTTAGACCAGGATTTTAGTCCTTTAGGCCCTCCTATCCACTGATGCTCAAAGCCTTGGGATCCTTTTTATTTTCCCTTGCCTTTTGGTTTTAAGAGCTTTTGGCTTTTTCTGCTTGCTTTTTTTTTTTTTCTGCAAGCTTTGTTCTTTGCTGCTTTTTCTTGCTTCAAGAATCATTTTTATGATTTTTCAGATTATCAATAACATGTCTCATGTTCATCATTCTTTCAAGAGCCAACATATTTAACAGTCTTAAACAACAAATTCAAAAGACATATGCACTGTTCAAGCATTCATTCAGAAGATAGAAAGCATTGCCACCACATTTAACCAATTAGAATTTCTTTTATTAAACTCGAAATTTTATTGCTTCTTATTCAAAAGATCTACTATTTTATTCATGTTTAATGATGATGAGAAAAATAAACTATAGCTTAATTGGAGATAAAATCAAATAGATACTAATTACTATTATATGACTTCTAAGGTAAACTTTTATAAGGACACTGTCACAGAGTTAAGGCAGAAATTGGAAATTAACAACCTTTATTCTGGGGGCACGGGGGTTCCTCTGATCCTTGGGATGCTTGGTCCTGGCCTCTTTTGAATTTTTGTTAGCAATCTTATAGAGCTCAGTTGAAATCAGCTGATGAACCTCCACTTCCTTTCCCATCATGATGCAATGGATCATCACTGCTCTTTTAACTGTGACTTCAGAGCGGTTGCTAGTGGGCAACAGAGAACGCCCAATGAAGTCCAGCCATCCTCTGGCAACTGGTTTGAGATCCTCTCTCTTGAGTTGATTTGGGACGCCCTTTGTGTTGGTGGTCCACCTGGCTCCAGGGATACATATGTCCTCTAGAATCTTATCCAGGCCAATGTCTGCTCTCATCATCCTCCTGTTGAAGAAGTCTGGATCATCCTTTAGCCGAGGTAGCTTTAATATCTCTCTGATCTTGTCAGGGGTGGTATGAACAATTTTTCCCCTGACCATGGTCCGAAATTCGTAGAAGGCAGTTCCAGATAGTCTTTGCTTGTCAGTCTGCCACATATTAGCATAGAACTCCTGGACCATGTTCCTTCCTACTTTCGTTTCAGGATTAGCTAGGACTTCCCAGTTCCTGATTCGAATTTGCTCCTGGATCTCCGGATATTCGTCTTCTTTCAGATCGAATCTAACTTCCGGGATCACTGATCTCAGACCCATTACTTTAAGATAATGGTCTGAATGTTCTTTAGATAAGAACTTCCCTTGATTCCAAAGTGGTTTTGGAACGCTCTCTTTCTTGCCTCTTGGAGTGGATTGTTTTCCTTTGGGAGCCATGATTTTAGTGATCTCGGATAAACACACCAAACTTAGAGGTTTGCTTGTCCTCAAGCAAAAGAAAAGAAAGGAGAGGGATAGAAGGAGATCGAGGTGCACTTGTTGATGGAGGAGGGGGGAGGCCGAACCCAATTTTAAAGGGGTGGGGGGTGGGTTTTCGAAAAATTGGAAGAGATAAGATAAAAAGATTGAGTTGAAAAAGATAAGATAGAAGATAGAGTTTAATTTTGAAAAGATATGATAGATTTTTTGAAAAAGATAACTCTGAATTTTGAAAAAGATAATATGGATATTTGAAAAAGATATGAATTAGTTGAAAAGATTTTTGAGTGAAAAAGATAGATTTGTTTTCAGAAAAGATTTTGAAAAGAGTTGGATTGAATTTGGAAAGATGGATTTTTTGAAATTAAGGATTTTAGAAATCAGGGTTCTTGACATGTTCATGTAAAAATCATGCATTGAAGCATAAAATTTGAAATTAGAATGGAAATACGTGTGGGATAAATGGATTTGGCTCCTCCCTGTCTTCCTGGCGTTTGAACGCCCAAACACTGCTTGTTTTGGGCGTTCAACGCCCAAATGCTGATCTCCTGGGTGTTCAGCGCCCAGTTGCTGCCATTACTGGCGTTCAACGCCCATTGGGTGCCTGTTTCTGGCGTTGAACGCCCAGATTGCTGCCCTTACTGGCGTTCAGCGCCCAGTGGATGCCCATTTTGGGCGCTGAACGCCCAAAATGCCCCTTTACTGGCGTTTTCTTGCCATTAAGCTCCCTATCTCTGTTTTGTGTGCAGATTCCTTCTGTAACCCTGTAAATTTATACAAATGATTCTGTACCTTAGTGTCAGTGAACTTTATATAAACAAATAAAAATAAAAATAGGGCAAAAATGCTTAGAGGATTGATGCCCCATGGCTGGGTTGCCTCCCAGCAAGCGCTTCTTTATTGTCTTTAGCTGGACCTTGCTGAGCTTTTAATCTAGCTTCAGCCTTGAGCATTCTTGCTCAATGTTGCCTTCAAGATAATGCTTGATTCTCTGTCCATTGACAATGAACTTCTTATCAGAATCAATATCTTGAAGCTCCACATAACCATATGGTGACACACTTGTAATCACGTATGGTCCCCTCCACCGGGATTTTAGTTTCCCGGGGAATAGCCTGAGTCTAGAGTTAAATAATAGGACCTTCTGTCCTGGTTCAAAGATTCTAGATGACAGCTTTCTGTCATGCCATTTTTTTTATTTTTCTTTATAAAGCTTGGCATTTTCGAAAGCTGTGAATCTGAATTCCTCTAGCTCATTTAGCTGGAGCAATCGTTTTTCTCCTGCTAATTTGGCATCAAAGTTTAGGAATCTGGTTGCCCAGTAGGCCTTATGTTCCAGTTCCACGGGCAAGTGGCATGCCTTACCATACACGAGTTGGTATGGAAAGGTCCCTATAGGGGTCTTGAATGCTGTTCTGTAAGCCCACAGAGCATCATCCAAGCTCCTTGCCCAATCCTTTCTACGGGTATTTACTGTCCGTTCCAGGATTCTCTTTAATTCTCTGTTAGAGACTTCAGCTTGCCCATTGGTTTGTGGATGATATGGGGTGGCCACTTTGTGGCGAATTCCATACCGAATCATGGCAGAGTAAAGCTGTTTATTGCAGAAGTGAGTGCCCCCATCACTGATTAACACTCTAGGGACACCAAACCTGCTAAAGATATGTTTCTGGAGGAACTTCAGCACTGTTTTAGTATCATTGGTGGGTGTGGCAATAGCCTCAACCCATTTTGATACATAGTCAACTGCCACCAGAATATAAGTGTTTGAATATGATGGTGGAAAAGGTCCCATGAAGTCAATTCCCCATACGTCAAACAACTCAATTTCCAAGATTCCTTGTTGAGGCATGGCGTAACCATGAGGCAGATTACCAGCTCTTTGGCAACTGTCACAATTACGTACAAACTCTCGGGAATCTTTATAGAGTGTGGGCCAATAGAAGCCACATTGGAGGACCTTGGTGGCTGTTCGCTCACCCCCGAAATGGCCTCCATATTGAGATCCGTGGCAATGCCATAGGATTCTCTGTGCTTCCTCTCTGGGAACAAACCTACGGATAATTCCGTCTGCACATCTCTTAAAGAGATAGGGTTCATCCCACAAGTAGTACTTTGCATCAGTAACTAATTTCTTCTTTTGTATTCTATTGTACTCCTTGGGTATGAACCTTGCAGCTTTATAGTTTGCAATATCGGCAAACCATGGTGCTTCCTGAATGGCAAATAGATGCTCATCAGGGAACGTCTCAGAGATCTCAAGAAAGGGGAGGGACGTCCCTTCCACTGGCTCTATCCGGGACAGATGATCAGCCACTTGGTTCTCTGTCCCTTTTCTGTCTCTTATTTCTATATCAAACTCTTGCAGAAGCAATACCCATCTGATGAGCCTGGGTTTTGAATCCTGCTTTGTGAGTAGATATTTAAGAGCAGCATGGTCAGTATACACAATCACTTTTGATCCTACTAAGTATGATCTGAACTTGTCAATGGCGTAAACCACTGCAAGTAGTTCTTTTTCTGTGGTTGTGTAATTTTTCTGGGCATCATTTAGAACGCGACTGGCATAATAAATGACATGCAGAAGCTTGTCATGCCTCTGTCCCAATACTGCACCAATAGCATGATCACTGGCATCACACATTAGCTCAAATGGTAATGTCCAGTCTGGTGCAAAAATGACTGGTGCTGTGACCAGCTTAGCTTTCAGCGTTTCAAATGCCTACAGGCACTTTGTGTTAAACACAAACGGCGTGTCAGCAGCTAGCAGATTGCTTAGAGGTTTTGCGATTTTTGAAAAATCCTTTATAAACCTCCTATAGAATCCTGCATGCCCCAGAAAGCTTCTGATTGCCTTAACATTAGCAGGTGGTGGTAATTTTTCAATTACCTCTATTTTTGCTTGATCCACCTCTATTCCCTTGTTTGAGATTTTATGCCCAAGAACAATTCCTTCAGTCACCATGAAGTGACACTTTTCCCAGTTTAAAACTAGGTTGGTCTCTTGGCATCTTTTCAGAACAAGTTTCAGGTGATCAAGACAGGAGCTGAATGAGTCTCCATATACTGAGAAGTCATCCATGAAGACTTCCAGAAATTTTTCCACCATGTCAGAGAAAATAGAGAGCATGCATCTCTGGAAGGTTGCAGGCGCATTACATAACCCAAATGGCATCCTTCTATAAGCAAACACTCCAGATGGGCATGTGAATGCTGTTTTCTCTTGATCCTGGGGATCCACTGCAATCTGGTTATAGCCTGAATAGCCATCCAAAAAGCAGTAATAATCATGACCTGCTAGTCTCTCTAGCATCTGGTCTATGAATGGTAAAGGAAAATGATCCTTTCTGGTGGCTGTATTGAGCCTTCTGTAGTCAATACACATGCGCCACCCTGTAACTGTTCTTGTGGGAATCAGTTCATTTTTTTCATTATGAATCACTGTCATGCCTCCCTTTTTTGGGACGACTTGAACAGGGCTCACCCAGGGGCTATCAGAAATAGGATAAATAATCCCAGCCTCTAGTAACTTGGTGACCTCTTTCTGCACCACTTCCTTCATGGCTGGATTTAGCCGCCTCTGTGGTTGAACCACTGGTTTGGCATTGTCCTCCAATAGGATTTTGTGCATGCATCTAGCTGGGCTTATGCCCTTAAGGTCACCTATGGACCACCCAAGAGCTGTCTTGTGTGTCCTTAGCACTTGAATAAGTGCTTCCTCTTCCTGTGAATTTAAAGCAGAGCTTATGATCACTGGAAAAGTGTCATCTTCTCCCAGAAATGCATATTTCAAGGATGGTGGTAGTGGCTTGAGCTCGGGTTTAGGAGGTTTTTCCTCTTTCAGAAGAAAGTTCAGAGGCTCTTTCATGTCCTCTGAATCCTCCAAATCAGGCTGAACATCTTTAAAGATGTCTTCCAACTCTGATTCGAGACTCTCAGCCATGTTGATCTCTTCTACCAAAGAGTCAATGAGATCAACTTTCATGCAGTCTGTTGATGTGTCTGGATGCTGCATGGCTTTGACAGCGTTCAACTTAAACTCATCATCATTGACTCTCAGGGTTATTTTCCCCTGTTGGACGTCAATGAGGGATCGTCCAGTTGCTAGGAAGGGTCTTCCTAGAATGAGAGTAGCACTCTTGTGCTCCTCCATTTCCAGCACAACAAAGTCAGTGGGAAAGGTGAATGGCCCAACTCTGACAATCATGTCTTCAATCACGCCTGATGGGTATTTAGTGGAACCATCAGCAAGTTGGAGACATATCCGGGTTGGTTTAACTTCTTCAGTTAAGCCAAGCTTCCTGATAGTGGATGCAGGTATTAGGTTGATGCTTGCCCCAAGATCGCATAAAGCTGTCTTGGTGCAATCACCTTCTAATATGCATGGTATCAGAAAACTCCCAGGGTCTTTAAGCTTTTCAGGAAAGCTTTTCAGGATGACTGCACTGCATTCTTCAGTGAGGAGAACTCTTTCTGTTTCTCTCCACTCCTTTTTATGACTCAAGATCTCTTTCATGAACTTGGCATAAGAAGGTATTTGCTCAAGTGCCTCTGCAAATGGAATCTTTATTTCAAGAGTCCTTAGATAATCTGCAAAGCGAGCAAATTGCTTATCCTGCTCCTCTTTCTGGAGTTTTTGAGGATAAGGTATCTTGGCTTTATATTCCTCAACCTTAGTGGTTAAAGAAGCCTTTTTAGAGGGGTTGTTATCAGCACTTGTGTGTGTCTGATCCCTCACTGGCAATTGAGTGCCAGAGTCAGAAGCTGGAGTGACGTTAGACGCCAGCTCACTGTTTGTTCCTGGCGCCTGAACGCCAGGAATGTGCCCATTTTGGGCGTTCAACGCTGGATTCTGCCCCCATTTGGGCGTTCAACGCCAAATTCTTGCCCATTTCTGGCGTTGAACGCCAATCCTGCCTTGTTTCTGGCGCTGAACGCCAGTTTTGGGCATGGTCTGGGCGTTCAGCGCCAGCCTTCCACCCATTTTCTGGCGTTTTAGTGCCAGAATTATTTTTCCCTGGGCTCTTACTGTCCTCAGGTGAATCTTTGGTGGGTCGCTCATTTCTTGAATTTTTGATGCCTTGAGGTGGGGTATTTAATGTTTTCCCACTTCTTAATTGAACTGCTTGGCATTCTTCTGCTATTTGCCTTGATAGCTGCTGCTTTGTTTGCTTAAACTGTTCGTCCATATGTATATTAGCTATCCTTGTCTCCTGTAGCCTATCTTTGAATTCAGCTAGCTGCTTTGTTAGAAAATCCAATTGCTGATTGAATTCAGCAGCTTGTTTTACAGTACTGAATTCAGCAGTTACTGTTTTAACCTCTTCATTCATGGAAGGGTTGCTGCTTAGATACAGATGCTGATTCTTGGCAACTGTATCAATGAGCTCTTGAGCCTCTTCAATTGTCTTTCTCATATGGATAGATCCACCAGCTGAGTAATCTAGAGACATCTGAGCTCCTTCTGCAAGCCCATAGTAGAAGATGTCTAACTGAACCCACTCTGAAAACATTTCAGAGGGGCATTTTCATAGCATCTCTCTGTATCTCTCCCAGGCATCATAAAGAGATTCATTATCTCCTTGTTTAAAGCCTTGGATGTCCAGCCTTAGCTGTGTCATCCTTTTTGGAGGAAAATACTGATTCAAGAATTTTTCTGTCAGCTATTTCCATGTTCTTATGCTGGCCTTAGGTTGGTTATTTAACCACCTCTTAGCTTGATCTTTTACAGCAAATGGAAACAGTAATAGTCTGTAGACATCCTGATCTATTTCCTTATCATGTACTGTGTCAGCAATTTGTAGAAATTGTGCCAGAAACTCTGTAGGTTCTTCCTGTGGAAGACCGGAATACTGGCAACTTTGCTGCACCATGATAATGAGCTGAGGATTCAACTCAAAGCTACTAACTCCAATGGAGGGTATGCATATGCTACTCCCATATGAAGCAGTAGAGGGGTTAGAATATGACCCCAGAGTCCTCCTGGACTGTTCATTTCCACTTATGTCCATGATGGATATATGGATATAACTTGGACTGATTTACCTTTTTATTTATTTTATTTTATAAGAAGTAAATACTTAAATAAAATAAAATAACTAAAAAGAATTTGAATTTTGAAATTAAAATTTTTTTTTTATAATTTTCGAAAATTTGTTTTAAAAATGGAGAGAAAAGATAATTTTGAATTTAGTGAGGAGAGAGAAAAACAATAAGATAGCACAAGATTTAAAAGTTTTTAGATCTAGTGCTCCTTGTTTTTTTAAAATTTTTGGAGGGAAAACACCAAGAAACACCAAACTTAAAGTTTGGCACAAAATTTAATAGAGAAAATATTATTTATGAAAAAGAAGGTTTTGAAAGGAATATAAAAGACTCTAACCCAATTACCAAGAACACAGATTAACGCTCTAGCCAAATGAGTTATGAAAATTTTCGAAAATTTTAAGAAAAATCAACAAGAAAACACCAAACTTAAAGTTTGGCACAGGATTTAATAGAAAAATTATTTTTGAAAAAGGTTTTAAAAAATATGACAGCCAATTACCATGAACATAAACACCACGTTCTAACTAACTGAGCTATAAATATAAAGTGTTTTAACAAGGGATAAATGATAAAAGACTCTAAACCAAAAAAAGAAAGATTTTTCCTAATCTAAGCAACAAAATAAACCGTTAGTTGTCCAAACACGAACAATCCCCGGCAACGGCGCCAAAAACTTGGTGCACGAATTGTGAATCACACTTTTCACAACGCGTACCACTAACCAGCAAGTGCACTGGGTCGTCCAAGTAATACCTCACGTGAGTAAGGGTCGAATCCCACGGAGATTGTTGGTTTGAAGCAATCTATGGTTATCTTGTAAATCTTAGTCAGGAAGTCAATTATGTTTATCAGTTGAATTGCGAATAAACAATAGAGCATGGATTAAAGGTTACTTGTTATGCAGTAATGGAGAATATGTTGGAGTTCTGGAGATGCTTTGTCTTCTGAATCTCTGCTTTCCTCTGTCTTCTTGTTCACGCACGCACGTCCTCCAATGGCAAGCTGTGTGTTGGTGGATCACCGTTGTCAATGGCTACCTTCCATCCTTCCAGTGAAAACTACGCTCACGCGCTCTGTCACAGCACGGCTAATCACCGGTTGGTTCTCGATCTGGTTAGAATAGGATTTACTATCCTTTTGCGTCTGTCACTAACGCCCAGCCTTCAGGAGTTTGAAGCTCGTCACAGTCATTCAATCCTTGAATCCTACTCGGAATACCACAGACAAGGTTTAGACTTTCTGGATTCTCATGAATGCCGCCATCAGTTCTAGCTTATACCACGGAGATTCTGATTAAGGAATCTAAGAGATCCTCATTCAATCGTATATAGAACGGAGGTGGTTGTCAGGCACACGTTCATGATTTGAGGAAGGTGATGATTGTCACAGATCATCACCTCCATCACAGTTAAGCGCGAATGAACATCTTAGATAGGAACAAGCGTGTTTGAATGGAAAACAGAAATACTTGCATTAATTCATCGAGACACAGCAAAGCTCCTCACCCCCAAAAAATGGGGTTTAGAGACTCATGCTGTCAGAGAATACAAAGTTTAGATCTAAAATATTATCAGATACAAAACAAGTCTCTAAGAGTTGTTTAAATACTAAACTAGTAGCCTAGGTTTACAAAAATTGGATAAACTATGATGGATGATGCAGAAATTCACTTCTGGGGCCCACTTCTGTGTGCTGGGGCCCACTTGGTGTGTGCTGGGGCTGAGACTTAAGCAATTCACGTGCAGAGGCCATTTGTGGAGTTGAACGCCAGTTTTTGTGCCAGTTTGGGCGTTCAACTCCAGTTTTTTATCCTTTTCTGGCGCTGGATGCCAGAATTGGGCAGAGGACTGGCGTTGAACGCCAGTTTACGTCGTCTATTCTTGTGCAAAGTATGGACTATTATATATTGCTGGAAAGCCCTGGATGTCTACTTTCCAACGCAATTGGAAGCACGCCATTTCGAGTTTTGTAGCTCCAGAAAATCCACTTTGAGTGCAGGGAGGTCAGAATCCAACAGCATCAGCAGTCCTTTTTCAGCCTGAATCAGATTTTTGCTCAGCTCCTTCAATTTCAGCCAGAAAAATACCTGAAATTACAGAAAAATATACAACTCATAGTAAAGTCCAGAAATATGAATTTTTCCTAAAAACTAATAGAAATAGACTAAAACCTAACTAAAACATACTCAAAACTATATGAAATTATCCCCAAAAAGCGTATAAAATATCCGCTCAACACAAGGTTAGACATAACTCGGGAGCTCAACAGCAGAGTAGACGCCCTCTCCAAGTTGGCAAGTACCAAGCCTGGTGGAAACAATAGAAGCCTAATCCAAGAAACTCTCCAAAAACCTTCAGTTACAAAGGTAGATACCAAATCAGATGTTTTAGAAGTTTCCGGATTAAACCTTGGTTGGATGACTCCTCTGATCAAATACTTGAAATTCGACATCTTACCGGAGGAACAAAAAAAGGCTAAGAAGATTCAGAGGGAGGCACAGAATTACACATTGGTGAAAAGCGTCCTCTACAAAAGAGGAATATCTACACCATTGTTAAAGTGCATCCCAACTTCTAAAACAGAAGAAGTGTTGGATGAAGTACATAACGGCATCTGCGGCAACCATCTCGGGGCAAGATCTTTAGCCAGAAAGGTTATCCAAGCTGGATTCTTCTGACCGACTTTGCAAAAAAATGCCACCAATTTCGTGAGGAAGTGTCAACCATGCCAGATGCATGCCAACTTCCACGTCGCTTCCCCAGAAGAGTTAATTAGTATAATTTCTCCATGGCATTTTGCAAAATGGGGACTGGACCTACTCGGGCCTTTTTCTCAAGTGCCTGGACAAGTTAAATATCTCATAGTGGGAGTAGACTATTTCACGAAGTGGATTGAAGCAGAGCCTTTAGCCACCATCACAGCACAAAGAAGTCAGAAGTTTCTTTATAAGAATATCATTACTAGGTTTGGAGTCTCCAACTCCATCACCACGGATAATTGTACTCAATTTACCGACTCTACATTTAGAAATTTGGTGTCTAGCATGAAGATCAAGCATCAGTTCACCTCGGTCGAGCACCCCCAAGCAAATGGGCAAGCCAAGGCTGCTAACAAAGTTATATTAGCAGGACTTAGGAAAAGACATCAAGAAGCAAAGGGAGTTTGGGCTGAAGAGCTCTCCTAAGTATTGTGGGCCTACCAAACTACACCTCATTCTACTACTAGAGAGACACCCTTTCGACTCGCTTATGGCATAGAAGCTATGATCCCTATAGAGATCAACGAGCAAAGTCCAAGGGTGAGATTTTACGATGAGGTCGGCAACATGCAAGCTCACAAAGAAGAACTCGAGTTGCTCCCCGAAGTCCGAGAACAAGCCCAGATACGAGAAGCAGCATTGAAGTAAAGGATGATGAACAGATACAACAAAAAGGTCATTCGAAGAAGCTTCGCCTCAGACGACTTGGTTCTGATCAGAAATGACATCAGCGTAAACAAGTCGGGCAAAGGGAAGCTCGTTTCAAATTGGAAGGGACCCTACAAGATAATTGAAGTATGAGGAAAAGGGTACTATAAGGTGTCTGATCTAGGAGGATCAGAGGTTCCCAGATCGTGGCACTCTTGCAATATGAAGAGATATTACAACTAGAAGTGAACCTCGCTCCCTGATGTACTCTTTTTCCCGACTTCATGGTTTTTTCCCAAAAAAGGATTTTCCTGGAGGGGTTTTGACGAGGCATCACAGCGAGGACTAAGGGGGCAAATATTCCAACCCCTTAGTAGTAAAAGCATCATTGTAAAGCCATACTACATTTAATAATAATATCTCTCTTTATATTATCTTCTTTCTCTTTAAAATTTCTATTTATCATTACTACGATATGCACTGACTTAAGCGCGAAAAAACGCAAGAATCCGTTGACTGACCTACATGGTCGGTAGGATAAAGCGACGAGGTACAAGTTAGTGTAAAGAGGTTATAAAAGTTGATCATGACAAGCTCGGACACCATATAGCTAACGACTTACAAGTCGGAAAGCCCGAGCAGAGTAAAATATATCGCAAGAATAACCTAAGTTATATAAACGATTCAAGAGGCAAAGCAAAATTGAACGTACGAGGTCAAAGTAATGGAAAACAAAGAGATGCGAGAGTTCCCTAGGAAATCAATGATAAAAGTTTTTCATAAAGATTTTTGCCAAAGAAAAATATTACTTAGAAAAAGGTTTTCTCAGAATTTAAAAAGCTTCACATAGTTAAAGCTTTCTATCTAAGGATTGAAACAAAGGTTTTTTACAAAAACTTGTAAAAACCTTAAAATCATTCAACGCAAACGTCATCACAAGAATAGTAAAATAACTACTTTGTTAAAGGCCCTATCCAAAAGGACCAGAAAATTATTGTTAAAAGATCCTATGAAAAAAGGATCAAATGTCAGGAACTATCAACACAAATATAAACAAACAACTATAAAAAGAGTTCGTAAAAAGGACCCACAAGCCGGGCCTTAATAATTTCAATTACTTTGGACCAAGGAGGGGGTTTGAATCATCACCAGGAGAGGAGGTCGGAGTTTCAGCTGTCGAAGTCAGAAGGGTCGGAGGGGGTCTCTTCGGCAGTAGGAGCAGGAATCACCTCGGGAGTGGCGGAAGAAGACGGCATATCAACCTCACGAGGAGGATATTCAACAATACGCTGTCCCGCTGTCTTCAACTCGGAATCCGTAGCAGGGCGTGGAGGATATACTATGGCACCATCAATAACGACTTTGTCAGGGTGTAAAGGCGACAGATCTAAGTCGGGGGCCAAAACCCGAACTTGCTCCTTCAACACCTCAAACAACACTACAGTCCCCTCAGCCACAGACTCCTCCAGCTCCTGGTACCCCTCCCTAAGTCTGTCCATCTCCTCCTTCAATTCTATTTTATCAGAAAAAGGCGAACATAATTCTGTTCAGCCTTCTCCTTTAAACCCTCAGCCATGGCGCATTAGCCTATCAACTTCTTCTCCCTCTCCCGGGACTGGGCAAGCTCCTCCTTTAACGTTTCATTCTCCTCCTGTAGCCTTTTCTCATCCTCTTGGTACATGACAATCCTCCCTTGAAGATCCTCCAAAGACTTTTGAGTAGAGCTCAATGGAGTTTTGTCAAGAATATCAAGAAGGGAGGTGCAGACCCCAGCAGTCCCGATTCCTCCTCGGATTAAAATCTGGAGATGATTTCGGATAGCAGCATCATCCATAGCAATTTGGCTGTGGGGAAGGATGTGCTTCCTAGAAAAATTAGGATTGTCAAAGCTGGCCTCCGCAACATTAGAGGCGCTGGCTTTTGAGGTCTTACATTTTTTAGAAATATGTTTCGAGGGGGGAGGAGCTGGCGGGGCAGGCACAAAAGGAGGAGGAGGAGGAGTATTAGAGAGATTTACCGACTTGGCCTTACCAGAAGAAATCGCCCCAGCATCTGACGTCCGAAGAGAGGAGGTAGTGGACGTCCCACCTTCCTGCAACTGAGCAGCTTGGGCCCGAGCATTTCTCTTTGCCTCCTGAACCTTCTGGTAAGCTGCTGCCCCACTTTTCTTCATTTTTTCTGGAAAAAATAAAGTAAAAAGGATTACCATACAAGTCGGGAGCACCAGCTAGCTACTCATGAAGACAATCGTAAAATTTAGAAATAAAAGCTACCTAGCTCGGTCCGAACGAAACTCGGAGATCCAAGAAGAAATTTTTTTGTGTCAAGATTGGGAGCTCGTCCCCAAGCCTCTCGAAAGAATCCCATCACAGCCTCCTCAATCTCATCCAAATCTTCCAAATTGTACTTCTCTACAGGGGCAGCCTCTGCCCAGTACAACTGAAAGCGGGGTTCATGGCTTTCATTAAGAAAAAAGGGATGATGGCCCTCAACGGCGAAAACTTTGAAGAAGAAATTTTTAAAGTCATGAAACGACTCGTCAAAAATAGAAAACACCTTCCGACCCTGAATAGCTCAAAAGGAGACCCACTGTTGTTTGTTCTGAGCGCTAAAGGGCTTTGTCAAGTGAAAAAGATAGAAAAAGACCTTTAAAGAAATCGGAAAGTTGAGCTCTCGACTGACAAGTTGATAAATTTTTCAGAAAATCCCAGGAATTAGAGTGGAGTTGGGTAGGAGCTACTCGGCAATGGGACAAAACTTCCATCTCAAAATCAAAAAAAGGGAATGTAACCCCCAAACGGGTGAAAAGACAATTGTACATGAAAATGAAATGAGGGTTAGACTCAGTAAGCCTCCCACAGCAAAATCTATCCTTTGGGTCTGGGGCTGCTAACTCATACTTGGGTTCATCGGCTTCAAGGACACAAACCCTATGATGCTTCCTAAGTTCAATTATAAAAACATCATCTACTAGGGGACGTTCAGATAAAACGGAAGAATCTACCCATCTCAACAAGGCTTCAGAAACTCGGGAAGACATTTCTCGGAAAAGGAAAAATATATAGGGAGATATACCTACAGTACACAAAGAAAAATCATCAAAAATAGATTTTGAACCAAGACAGCTTCTTTCCAAAACAGAAACAGTTAATCACATCAAAGGAAGCTGTTTTAACAAAAAGGAAAGCACAAAAAATTCAAAGATTCCAACCACAAACAATAAAGATGCCATAGAGCTTACTCAAAAAACTCCTCCTCGATCAGTACACTTAATAAAAATAGCGAAGACGCTACGAAAGCCAGTAAAGAATAAAGATAATGAAAAACTAACTTTTCTTGGAGAGAAAAACTGATAGCAAGAATGGAAGAAACGTCGCAAGTACTGAAAAATCCAAGAACAGAGAAAGCGAGCACCAGAAGCACGAAGGTCTTTGATGATGACCAATTCGCATAGGTTAGGAATTTTATTATCAAAATAGAATTGGCATTGTGAGTATAGTCCTAACCCAACAAATTGACCATCAATCAAATGTTATCATAATACAAAACAAATTATAACCGAGAGTATTTAGCTCCCGGGTCGTCTTTCCTAGGAGTTGCAATGAAGTGTACAATTATTGGCTATGAGAGAGAGCATGGAGAATTGGGAATGAAAGCAAGAGAGCAAGAAATGTAAATAGCAAGAAAGCAAATAAACATGCAAGGGATGTAAATGGCAACTCTTGGCAAGAATTTGGAAAATTTGGGATTCCTATCCTAGTTATGGACCACAAACATGGCAATTGTGTGGAATCAATTCAAATTAGTCAATCCTCCTTGAGAATTAGTCAAAAGCATAATTGGTCTCAATCTATAAGTCCTAGTCAACTCACTAATTACTTAGTGAAAGACTAGCTTCAATGGAAACCAAACCAATTAACTATTCTCACACAATGTGGAATGGACATCTACAACTCAATTCTACCCAAACATCCAATTTCTCAACCAAGAGGGTGAAAACTAAACATGCAAGAAATTAAACATGCAAGGAATAAAACTCAAAACAATAAAATGCAAGAAAAAGAAACTTCAAATGCAAGAAATCTCTTGGCAAGCAATTTAGAGCTAAAGTTAACTATCTTCGCCATTGACCACAAACACATGATTATGAAGAGTTAATCCTACTTAGTCAACCTTACATCGAAGATAAGTCAAATAGGCATAGTTAATTTCAATCCCTAAGTCCTATGTCAACACTAAGGGGTCACATAGAGTCAAGGAAGACCAAATTAACTAACTACTCTAATATATCAAACAAGAATGGACATCAATGACTCAATGATCACCAAAACTAACAATTCCAAGCCAAGAGTGTAGAAAAACTAAGTAAAGACTAAGCCAAGTATTTTATCAAACACTTGGTGTGCATGAAAATAAAATAATATTAAAATATAATAAAATAAATTCTAAAGCTACCAAAGCAAGAAAATGACAATAATAACCAAGGAAAGTAATAAATGAACATAAAACATAAATTACATTAATTAAAATAAAAATAACAAAAGTGTTCATAACATGAAAAATGTCATAAAAGAGAAAATAACAAAAGAGATGAAGAAGATAAAGACAAGAAAGCATAAAAACATAAATGAGACTACACTAAAACAAGAATTAAAGTGCTGAAATTAAATAAAAACTAAGCTAAAAACTCTAATTCTAGAGAGAGGGGGGAGCTTCTCTCTCTAGAAACTAAGAGGAAACATAATAAAATCTAACCCTAGTTGCCCCCCTTCATTCCTCTTCACTTTGGCCTTAAATAGCTTCAGAAAATGAGTTGGATTGGGTTTTGGAGGCCCAGAATTCGTCCCCGGTGATTTGTATTAATGAGCTCACGTGCAGGGACCTGTGCGGACGCACAGACGCGTGCGTCCGCACATATGCTGAAAATTGACCTGTGCGGACGCACAAGTACCTGTGCGTACGCACAGGTAGACTTATATCCACTATAGCAAATTGCATATCATTTTGAAGCCTCAGACGTCAGCTTTCCAATGTCGCTGGAACCGCCTCATTTGGATCTCTATAGCTCAAGTTATGACCAATTTAGTACAGAGAGGTCAGGGCTGGCAGCTTTCCAAATCCTTTATTTCTTGAATTCTTCCACTTTGTATGCTTTCCTTCCACTTTCTCAAGTCATTCTTGCCTTCAAAACCTTAAATCACTCAAACAAATATATCAAGGCATCTAATGGGAGAAAAGTGAATTAAAATTGGTAATTTAAGCATGAAATGTATATTTTTCACAATTAAGCACAATTAGGAAAAAATTCACAAAAGCATGCTATTTAGGCGAATAAATGTGAGTTTATGTGATGGAATCCACTCAAATCAAATCAAAATATATCGTAAAATATGGATTCATCAGTCTTATGAGAGTAAAAAGAAAGCACGAAGAAAAAATTCAAAGAGGAGACGAAAGAAAAAGAAAGAGAGAAGGAGGCAAAGGTTTTATAGCATACTAGGGGCATAACGGTAAAACAATGCGATCATTAAAAGAGCGCGCCATTACGAATGTAACCGCCCTCACGTGTAAGTGCAAAACCCAAACGGACGTGACGTTTGATTAGACGCAACAGTTGAGAAAATTCAAAATCACGACGATTTTCTGACTTGGAAAGAAACACCAACTTGATCATATCCGAGTTCAATTAATACTCGAATCCAACTCATAGCAGATCAGACTCGAGTAGGGGCATTTTTCATATCCTGACCCAGAATATAAGCCAGACCCAAATCAAGACAAGAGGCCTAATCCAAAAGGATGGCCTTTACTTATTATCCGACCTCCACTAAGAAGTCGGAGTCAATATCAGCGAGCAGTCAGCACTTATCTAAGTGTATAACTGCCTCCTTAAATCTCTCACCCACTTCTAAAAGAGAGATCCCAACAGTCCTAAGATAAAGGGATGGTTATCCACCATCAGAAGTGGAACTACTTCAGCAATGGTTATTGGATCCTCTCTATAAATACACTGTCTCACTCAGGTAAACTTAAGTTCCAATACACTAAAACCTGCTTAACTCCTTACTGACTTAGGCATCGGAGTGTCATTGCAGGTACCACGCCCCATTCGCCAATACGCATACAATCACCTCGGATGATAGCTCCCAGGTGCGAAACTAGTCGAAGTCCACATTCTCTCATCGTTTGAGCCTTTAATCCAAGCTCAATCATCCAGTTCTAGGTAAGCACCGGAACATATCTAATAATCGATTTTCAATTAACCCAACCAATTCAATTCGATTTTCAGAATCATAGATATTTTGACCATTACTATATCAACCAAGATATATATGATGTATTGTTTAATAATATTATTATAAAAATATTATTTTATTATTATTTAAAAAAAAAAGACATTTACAACCATATAAATAATAAAAAAAGAAGTGTCTGTTTAGCCTCTACTTTACACTCACATAATAATAATAATAATAATAATAAATGTGTTATCAAAATAAGAATTAAAATTTGAGAAGAGAAAAAAGAAAAAAAAATAGGAAGAATGATAGATAACTTTATTAATGAAATTAGAAATGTAAATTTTATATTAAAATAGGAAAGAACTAATTAAAACGAGAATTTTGACACTAATTTTAAAGAATTTGGCCTAAGATTGGGTCGAACCGGGCCCAAAATGGGCCCAAGGCCCAATTTAGCCCATTAGCCTTTAAGGGACACAGCTCTCCCTTTTTTCCTCCTTTCCATTTCACGCTGCAGCCATTTGGAGAAGGGGAAGAACAATTAACACTTCCAAACCCTTGGTCAATAATTCAATCCATCATAACTTCTTGCTCCGAGCTCTGATCGCCGCACCGTTTACGACTACGCGTTCACCGCGTCGAGCTCTACGATTCCATCGGAACAATTTCTTTGGTAAGTCACTCGAACACTCCAGCCTCTCTGCCCCCTTAATTCTTGAAAATTAGTGAGAATCGGTGTTGAGAAATTGTGATTTTGGTTCTCTAGGTTCAAGTTTAGCTTGAGGAACTTGTGGGTCTTTGTTCAATCAAGACATAGACAAGGTGAGGACTCTCAAATTCTACCATTTCTTAGCCAATGTGAGTTGGGTATTGAATTTGGTTATCTATATGTTGTATATATGTATTAGGTATATATATATATTGGAACTTGGATTGTGGACATTGGAAGCTTGGAGTTGGAAACTAGTTGCTGAATTTTTGGTGTTGAGGCTTGCAATCTTGCCTAGTGGGTGGTCTTGGGAAATGCGTGGAAATCGGCCAAGGTATGGTTTAAGTTTCTCGTATTTAATATGTAAGGTTTTGTGAAAATTTAGGCTAGATGACCATAGACTAGGTATGAATGTTTGAATGCGCTAAATGTTTAATACTTTGATAATGATTGTTGATTTTGGTTGATTATTAGCTTGATAACTGATGTTGGTGATAGAACATAATTTTATATGGTGAATTAGTGATAATTGGCAATGTGTTAAGGAATGAACTTATAAATGTGATGAAGGATGATGATCTTATTGTTTAGTTGAGTAATTTGTATATGGGATTGTGCATATAGGAGTATAATTGATTAATCTAGGAGGTGGAGGTTTTTTGCATTCTAAAGTAGTATGTTAGGGTGTGGGTATTGAGTTTGTTGCGGTAAAAATGGAGGTTTGAGGTTTTGAATAAAAACTTGAGTTTTAACGAACTTCGCTGGTCTATAATTCGAGTCTCAAATTTTGGATAAAAATAAATTTTATTTCAAATCAAAGAGGGTTTTACAAGCTTTAAAACGGTATAAATTTTATGGAAAGCCGAATTTTGTAGAGAAAATTATGGACGCCGAAAATCTTGTGCAAAAAACTAAAAATTGGTTTAAGTATAGCAGAACCAGAGTTTCTGGTGTGTGCCTACGCACACTGATGTGCGTACGCACCCAGCAGTAGCAACAATTTCACTTGTGCGTACGCACACCATGGTGTGCATGCACGCACCAGGATATGATTTCTGCTGGTGGCGCTCGCATAGGTGAGGTGCACGCACACCAAGTAGTTTCTAGTTGGTGTGCGCACGCACGCACTCGTGCATACGCAAACGCTCTGTTTTTCATAAATTGTGCGTGCGCACACTTGTGTACGTCCGCACACTCTGTTTTTCAGTACTTGTATTTTTGTGATTCAAACATGGTTTTGAACCTCTAAACTTTTATTTTTATTCTTTTAACCCTAGATCTTATTAGTAAGCTTAGTGATAAGTTGGAGTTAGGAAATTAAGGTAACTTGGAGGTGAAGTAAAATTGAAAAGGTGATGATTTAGGTATGAGAAGATAGGTGGCATAAATATATATGTATACATATATCTTTTAAATTATGAAACTAGCTAATGAAAGGAATAAATATTGCACTTGAGCACTCTTTCTTGAAAGTGCAACCCCAAGAGATGGTGGAAGGTGAGGATCCCCTTCTTTGTTCCTCCTGGTATTGTAAAATCACCCCCATCGATATGGTGGGAGGTTAGGATCCCCTCGTTTATTCCTCCTGGGCATATGAGAACGTACCTCCTGGGTAGACGCAAGGGTTGTGGTTTCGCCCCACTTGCTCCAGGTTGGTTAATATAGAAGCTCTTCGGATAGATGCAAGGGTTGTGGTTTCGCCCCACTTGCTCCGGGTTATGATGAGTTATGTATAAAAGTACAATGACATGATGAGTAAGTAATGAATGATTATGAAATGTTAATGAATGATTATGGAATGATTATTTGAGATACGAGTTTTTCTGGGCAAAGTACCGTAGCTTGCCACCACATGCTCCAGGTTGAAACTCGATACTCTGTTGACCCTACGTTGTAAGGGTGACCGGGCACGTATAAATTCCCGGAAATAGTAGCCCCGATTGAGCAAAGTTTTATATATGAATGTATGAATTATGAATGATATGAGAAAAAGCTATGTATAAAGTCATGGGGATGGGCAACGGGGGACAGTCCAAGGGTTTCGGACTTGTCGAGTTGGCTTGATAACCGATAGATGAGCCTCATCAGCCATAGGACAGGCATGCATCATGTGCATATTGTTTGAATTATTTGATTGTGCATTAACTGGGAATGCCTAATTACTTATAATATGTTAGTTGATATACTTGCTATTTGTACTCTTTGTATTCTACTTGTGTATACTTTTGTTTGTTTGTTTGTCTCTGTAATATCATCGGAGATGGAGGAACGGAGGAAAGGCAAAGAGAGTTAGGATTCTTGTCAGTTTTAGTTAGATTTTAAGAAAACAGTTTAGTTTAGAAAGTCTTAGAAAACCACCCTACTTTATGGCTTCTGTTTTAGTTCTCTAAGGTTATAATCTGAGTGTTGGCATTCCCAAGACCTTATATCTTATGTGTGTGGCACCTTTACCATGCTGAGAACCTCCGGTTCTCACCCTATATTGTGTTGTTATTTTCAGATGCAGGTCAAGAGGCTCATCGCTAGGCGTCTAGATCCCTAAAGTGGAGTGGTCCCTGGGTTCTTTCGATTAGCTGTTTATATATATGCACTTAGCTTTCTCTCCAAGAAACTTGTTTATTTTTGTTCCTCTTAGAGGTTTAAGGAGAGTTAAGGTTTTATTTCTGTATTTTAGGTATTTTGGGATACTTATATATGTATGTAAATATTCTCCGGTCAGCGTTAGCTTCGCAAGTTGAGTTAGGAGCTTGTTATTTTGTATTCTTGATCCTCTATTCTGGCTCTATGTTTACTTATATGCCTTTGAACCTTAGTTTTCTTGGTACACAAGTTACGTTGTTCTGAGCGTTGCGCTTTTTATTTTACGAATTTTGTTTAATCCGTTTTTCAAGACTCCTAGTATACTATATCCTTTGTTATGTATTATTATATATTTTTTTTAGAGGTTGTAATATCACACCACCACTATTTTACATCCTAAGTATAAAGCTCTGTGTGGTAGAGTGTTACAATATTCATGGTTAAGAATATAAATAAAATTATGATATTAGTTCTACGAGCGCTATATGTTTAATTATTGGTAAAAACTCAGGTACAGTCAACTTTACATGAAGTTGATAGCTGAAAGTGGTTAAATGATTTGACTGATTTGACTAAATTTTTATCTAATGATTCTCAGTTATCAACTTTACATAAAATTGACTGTACCTAAATTTTCACCTTAATTATTTGAAGGAATAATACTTTTAATATATTTTTCTTTTTAATAAAAATTATTTGTCATTCACTTCAAAAAATAATTATTTATATAATTAATTATCATTTATTTCGAAAAATAATTATGCTTATAATTAATTATTATTATTTTGAAGAATAATTAACTACATGATTAATTATATTCACTTCGAAAAATAATATTAATATAAAATAAAATATCTTATATAAAAAAATAAATAATCTAAAATAAATAAAAGAGATAGTATTAATGAAAGAAAAGGAAAAAGACAATTGCAAAAAAAAAATTGATTATAAAAACAATTGGGAACGATAATAAATATAAATTATAAAACAGTAGAAAATGTTTGATTATTTAATTAATCATTTTTTTTTACCAAAGATAGGAGACTCGAACCCGAAAGATATGTGACTCGAACCGCGACCTCTTAATTGAGTATGGGGAGTCTATGCCATTTGAGCTATAACTCATTCGAAAAAATTTGGAAAGATATGTGACTCGAACCCGCGACCTCTTAATTGAGTATGGAGAGTCTATGCCATTTGAGCTATAATTCATTGGCAATTATTTAATTAGTCATTAAGAACATGAAATAAATAAGGTAGATGAAAAATACGTATTAATATTAATTATATTAGTTAGTTCTAGAATAGAGCCGAGGGTTTAAATTTTCGGGCCTGCTACACATACAAGCAAAAACGGTATACAAGTTTTACAAGTTGGCCCAGCCCATAAAAAAAAACACGCGCATAGTGAAGAGCATTGAATGGAGCGTGATTTACACGCGCTCAACTCAAACGGTTACGCTTCACGTAAACCGCGCCCTTAATGGCAAACTCTTCCACTTCTTCCACTTCTCAAAGCCATTCAGAGAAAAAGCAACCCTTCCATTTTCGAGCAACGTTCGAAACTCAAGATATACACCTCGTCGCTAACATTCGAAAACTCCATCAACACACTATAGAACTCTCGATCAAGAATCTCCAGAGAGAACAAAGCTATAATACTCAAGGTACGTTACATTACCATTGCTGTATATTTTCCATATTTCGAACTAGGTTTTAATGTTCTTCTACGTTGTTGTACGTTTTACTGTTCTTCTTGCTCTACGTCTCATTTTACAGTTTATGATGTTCTACTTGTTCTAGGTTTCACTGTTATTCTTGATTCTATGTTACACTGTTCTTCTTCGTTCTTCTAGGTGTTACTGTTCTTGTTCTTTTAGTTCTTCTGGTAACTGATTTTTGGGAGTATATTCCGTAGTTTGGTGGGTGTATATGAGGTAATATACATGGGTGTATATGGCACAAATTGTTGGGTGTATTTTTCTGAACTGATATACTGTAATAGTCAGCAGTTGCAACTGTTCTTATATTTGCTTGTCCATGGGTGTATATTGTTTGACCTTGTATATTGATGCATGTTTGAGTGATACCTGACTGATATATATGGGTGTATCTGAATCATATCTATGGGTGTATCTGACTGATATATATGGGTGTATCTGAATCATATCTATGTGTGTATCTTACTGTTATCTATGCGTGTATCTAACTCATATATATGGGTGTATCTTACTGATAACTTTGTGTGTATTTTTCATTTCAGAGAAAATGGCAGCAAGAAACTAACCTGGAAGAAACGTAAGAACAAATATATGTCTTACCTGAAATCAGTTTTATATAATAGTAACATATCTGACTATAATTTTGTTTCTGTTTATAGCAAACAAAAGACCTTAATTGTGCAACACATCTGCTAAGTGATAAATTCAGAAACATGAGTGAGGAGAAGAAAACGATTGTGAGGGATTTGGGATTCGGTTGCTTGATGCACATCCCACCACTAAGGGTGCATCACCAAGTGTTAAGGGAGCTGACTAACAACTTCAAATTGGGGGAGAACAGACTGGAAACCGAATACAGTTCTTTTAAAATAACCCCAAGAAAAATAGGTCATGTGCTTGGCATCAACGCAACAAGTAACTCGCTAAAAATTATAGGTGTATATTAACTGATGCTTGGGTGTCTTTAAATTCATGCTTGGGTGTATTTGAACCGATTTTGATACTTTGTTGTTTTCCTTTTTGTAGGAGATCTATTTCCTCAAAAAGTCGATTATAAGAAACTTTCTGAGGATGACAAAGTAATTTTTAGAAGATTCCAGGGTAAGACCCTCAAAAGTCTTACAGATGAGATGATGGATATTGGCGTTGGTAACGAAGAGGATCGCCTAATGTTCAAGAGGATTTTCATTCTCTATATACAGATGGCGTTCCTTTTGCCAATGACAATAAACAAAATCTCGCCTGTACACCTGGTCCCAATTTTTGAGATGGACAGCATAACGGAGCGAAACTGGGGAGGGCATGTTTTGACCTTTATCATCAAGGGCATAACCGACTACAAGGAGAAAAAGAAGAAGGCAATTGATGGCTGCCTCTTTGCCCTGATGATAATATACTTTCATCTTTCTAAAAATAAAGGCAAGAAGAGGGCTGAAAGACCGCCAAAACCCTGGATTGCCAACTGGAGTAAGGAGCAGTTGGTCGAAAGAATGAATGCAGAAACAGAGGAAATTTTGGTAAGTGAACATAATATGTTGGGTGTATTTTATTTATCTGAATGCTGCTAAATAAATTATCTGATGTTTCAGGGGATTGTAAAGATGGCGCAAACAAAAGAGAAAATGAAAAAAATAGAGAAAAAAGAAAAAAAATAAGAAATAAAAAAAACAAAAAAAGGAAGGCAAGTTCAACATCGTCTTCGGAGGAAGAAACAACTGATAGTGACAGTTCTACCTCTGAGTCTGAGACTCAAGAAGACTCGGAGGATTCAGCAAGAAAACAACCCAGCAAAAAGGGAAAAAAGTAAGTACCATACTTGGGTGTATTTTCTTTCTCGGGTTGGGTGTATTTTGTGGAACCATTTGGGTGTATTTTGTTTATCAAGTTGGTTGTATGTTGTTTATTAAGTTGGGGGTATTTCGTTTGTTGTGTTGGGTGTATATTGTCCATTCAGTTGGTTGTATCTTGTGCATTCATCTGGGTGTATTTTATATCTTTAGTATGTTCTAAATAATGATTGTTTGCCTTCCAAAATGGACTCCAAAAAAAGGAAGAAAAGTCAAGAGGATTCAGATTCTTATTCAGAATCCGAATCAACTGATGAGTAATGTTCTGAAATTATTACTCCTTTCTTTTGGCTTAATTATCAAGATTTCGTGTATTAATTGAAGTGTCTCTTATTAACTTATAGAAGCGAAGAATCATCACCGGTGAAGAAGCAAAAAAAAAAAGAAAAAGACACAAAGAATACCAAAAAAGTAAGCACCTCTTTGGATAGTATTCTGTGATAAAATTAATTTTTTATTTCTGATTCATACTTGTTTTTTCCACCCAGAACACAATCCAAAAAGAAAAAGGTTGTTGCTGAGCATTCATCTCCTGAAGAAGATCAATCCTATGATGGGTACAGTAATACGTAAGCTATATTACCGTCATCATCATAATTATTTTAGTTAACATCTTCTTTTATGAATGTAGTGAGAGATATGAAATATCAAGTGAAGATCTAGATAAATTGTTAAGGGAAAACGATGAAAATTCTGGTGCACAGAGGTATGTCTTGATGGAGTGTATATTTCAGATTTTAGTGTGTTTTCTTTGCTAATAATTGTTTCTTGTTTCGCAGGGAGAAGGAAGCTGACATGCGATCGACAGAAGGTCGCTATGTCTCTTCTGAAACGTAAGATGCTTTATTTAATAAAATTTTTTTATCATGATTTACATGTATCATATTTTGTCTGAAATAACATGAAATCTGTCTAGAATACCGGACGTCAACTTGGAAAGTGATGATCCTCCCTCTCAAAGACACACAGAATAAAGTAGTGTAAACAGGCCTGCAGAGAGCACGTAATTTCTCTTTCAAAGAACCGTTACTTTCGTTCTTTTATTACCTTCTGCTTCTAATTTTGTATATATTTTTTTTAGAAAAAAAGCCCTTTATTATTTTATTCGAGAAAAAAAAGGCAGGAAAAAAAAGCAAAAACTGCAAGTATGTAAGTTCTCAAAAAACAAAGCCTGTGTTCCTTTTGAATTGTTCGGGTGTATTTTTTGACTCTCTTTAGGTGTATTTTAGGTTGAGTCTTGTTCAAGAGTCAGCCAGTGAGCCGACTGATTCGAATATAATGGTTGTGAGGGAAGAGACACCGTTGGAAGCGCTTGCAATGTGAGTTTTTCAAGAATATTTCAACCTTATAACCTTATTATTTTCAAAGGCGTTGTTAACCTTTCATTTTTCTTCTTGTTTAGAGTTCCGATTCAAGTTTTCGTGCCAATGTCCCAAACAACCACCGTGCCGGAATTTGAAGAAATACCAGAGACAGAATTTTATGCAACCCCTCTGCTACAAATTGAAGGAACTACAAAAACGTAAGAAATAGTATTGGGTATATATTTGTTTTGAGTTTGGGTGTATATTGGGTTACAGTTCGGGTGTATATTTGTTTTGAATTTGGGTGTATATTTGCTTACAGTTTGCGTGTATATTATTCTTGAATAGTTTTTTTTCGTCATGATTAATTTGATGTGCCGTGCAGCACTCCTGAACCCCCCCCAACAACTTGAAGAAAGTACAGCCACACTTCCCCCAGCTCCATCTAAAAGGTAAGTTCATCAGAGTAAAATCAATGTATGGGTGTATATTGGGTTACAGTTTGGGTGTATATTGGTTTACAGTTTGGGTGTATATTATTCCTGTATAGTTTTTTTTTATGTCATGATTAATTTTCTGTGTCGTGCAGTACTCCTGAACCCCCCCCCCTCAAAACTTGAAGAAAGCACACCCACGCTTC
This sequence comes from Arachis hypogaea, assembly GCF_003086295.3. Classification (NCBI taxonomy): domain Eukaryota; kingdom Viridiplantae; phylum Streptophyta; class Magnoliopsida; order Fabales; family Fabaceae; genus Arachis; species Arachis hypogaea. The sequence continues at coordinate 22,847,863 of NC_092050.1, forward strand.
CCCCAGCTCCATCTAAAAGGTAAGTTCATCAGACTAAAATCAATCTTTGCTTATCATCCGTATATTCTTACTCTTACAATACGTTATACATGATCATGCAGTTATCCAGCCGAAGAAGACGCTGCTGCGTTGATGATGATGGCACGGACAGCGTCGTATGTTCCTAAAACAGATCCAATGCCATCATTCAGCCCGGGCTTCACTGATTCAAGCCAAGAAGAAGCAGCAACGTAGGAGGGAGCGTCACGCAGGAGGCAGACAGGTCAAAAACTCTAGAAACTGCAAATTTGCTGGAACAACTAGAGGATTTGGTACAAAAAATAGCAAGCAGTGAGGCGAAAGAAGAAAGTAAAAGTCCACAAATTCAAAAGGAGACTGGCGGAGAAAGTTCTGGGAAGTTTGAAACTCCTGCGGGAATAAATCAGAATACGGATGATATGAAAGTGAAGTGCTACATCTGGGCGACGCGAGTGAAGACATACGCAGATGACAGTACTAACGAGTTTGATAACCTGTGCACTCTGATTGCCCAAGACAAATACATTTTGAATAGAATGCACCTTGCATCGCTCCAGGCAGGAACTTATATAGAATCTGAGGTAATATTAGAATAACATTAATGTTTTAACACCAAAGTTAAATGCATTGTTTATTAATGTAAATTGATTTCGGCATATATTTCTAGATTGTATCTGCCATGTGCCTCATCCTCAACCAGAAAAATGATAAAAGGTTTCGAGAACAAGTATACTGTCTCCCCCCTGATATTGTGGTAAGTGTTACTTCTACGAATTTTGGCTGTATTTTCTGTATTCCTTAGGGTGTATATTCTCTGATCAACGGGTCTGTTTTTGTATTCATTGGGGTGTATTTTTTACGTTCAATTGGGTGTAAGTTGTGTAGTTATTTGGGTTTATTTAAAGTATTATATTTTCAGTATTTCATTTGTTGTTTCACAATTGTTGCAGAGCATGGCCGTTTCGAAGCACCCAAACGGAAAATTCATATCACCTAAAATCAATAAAGAATTCAAGGTGGAAGACTACCCAATGTTTATTCCCTTCATAGATGGAAAAAAATTAGCTTCACATCGATATGTGAGTTTTCATTTGTAAAATTGGTTAGTACCGTTCTTTACTTATATGCCAAATAAAATAACACACTGTTGAAATGTGGCAATCCTTCAGATTTTTGCGCCTGTTTGCTACTCGGGCCATTGGTGGTTATGGGTGATTGATACAACAAATGGGAGATTTTATATACTTGACCCGCTACACAAGAAAGCTCCAAGCAATGGGAGAAAGCAGCTTAATAAATTCACTGTAAGTTGGCTCTGTGTTCTTTATTTTAATAGATAGGTGTATTTCAATTCAATATAAGGTGTATATATGTTTTGATTTGGGTGTAAGTATGTTCTCTTTTGAGGGTATTTCATTCGGGTGTATTACTGATTTGGTTTGTTTTTTAAGGGATATGTAATTTCAAGAATTAGAGCATACACCGGCGGGGCACCTCTGAAGAAAAAGGAGAATGAGTTGGAAATTAAAGCAACATACGTTAAAAGCTCAGGCCAAAAATCAAGGTATAAAATTGTGACTCTGAACATTAAACTTTCCTAAATGAGATTTGTAATTTATTTTCTTCGTTTTTAGCTATGACTGTGCTATTTACGTTATGAAGTGGCTTGAGTTAATTGAGCCGGAAAACATTAAAAGGGCGAAGTATGAATGGGATAATTGGCCACAGGTAACTGTCTTTAAAACTATATAACTCTGTATTACTTTACTGGAATTAATATTGTTGTTTAAACAGAATATACTTTTTAATTGTAGGAGGAGGTGGACCACTATAGAGTAGAATATGCTTCGCGGATACTATTCAGTGAAATGAATAAAGAGAGAGATCAAGCAATTAGAGCGAGTAATGCAATAAGATTGTCCAAGCCATCGTCAGTCTTATTGAGTCCATTTTGTCAGATAAATTCTACTGATGTAGAAACTGAGTAATCTGACTGCTAGCTAGTTTGTAAATTGAACAAATGCTGTAAAAATTTGCCATTTATAAACAACTTCTGTTCAATGAAATTTTTTTTCCATAGTTAAACTGTCTGTGCTGTTAAACTGTCTGTGCTGTATTCAAAATGTATGAATTACAGGTACTATAATATGAAGAAAAACATCAAATCAAATATACACTCATAACCTGCGATTTTTTACACCTAACCAAAGTTGAATATACACCCTGAAATCTATCCCCCCCTGAACCCTAAACACTTAAAACCTAAACCCTTACCCTTAACCTGTAAACCCTAAAACCCTGAACCCTAATATTATATATATGTATCTATATGTAAAATGTGAATCACAAGAAAATTCAGAAAAATACATCCAAAAGAACAGTGCTTTTACACCCATATTCTGTAACTATACAGCCAAAGAGTTATCCCCTGCTCCTGGTACCCTGAACTGATAATTCATAACATGTCCTTGATATTGGCTGGAATTTGAATGCACCACTGATGCGGCATCAAACAAGTTTATCTGAATATAAGAAACTCACATATTAGCTAAACTATTAATGAGAAAAATAAACTCAATCACCACAAATTTAAAGAACATTACTTTTACCTCGCTTAAAACTTTCGTTTTCTTCTTCTTTGTGGCATTTGCGATCTGTTTGTCTAACTTTGAACCTAGCCTATTTTTTGGACATCCTCTTGTTCGAATCCTTGGCGGGCTTTGAAGCTCGTTAACGGATTCCAAGTTGGCGTCTTCGTGGGATAAAGAAGATGTCCCCTTCCTTTTGGCTTTTAATGATTCCATCTCAGCCATGACGTTATCGTACGCACGGTGCAGAATTGCAGTCAGCTCCTCCGATTCGGATGCAAATTCGCAAATATTTTGCGAACAAAAAACCAATTGGTCAAACCTCTTGCTTCTTGGCTCCAACAGTGGCTCGTCGTGGCTGCTCTTGATGTGTGTGTGTCGCCTCTTTACCTTCTTGCTCCATCGTTCCAGTATATATCTCGGTGACACTTGGCTTACTCATTCAAAGCTTAACACGCTTAGTGCGTGACGACACAGTATACCTCTCGACTCGAATAATAAGCATTGGCATTTTACCTCGGCTGCAACTGAGTCGTAAGTAACCACAAACTTGTTGAATATTGAGCTGGAAACTTGTTCTCCGACTTCGTATACTGAATAGCCTAGAGCGGAATTTGTTAATCTGGTGATGCAATTCGCCTTTCCTCTGAATTGCGCTTGGACTTCCCTAAACTTTTGATGAGTGTACACATCTTGAAACTGAGCTTCAATGGAGGATTTAGTTGCACACGGTATGACCGTATGAAAATCTGCAGCATCTGATTCTCTCTCTGCCTGCTCCCAGCTTCCGAGGCAATTATCGTATTGTTTGACGAACTGAATAAGCGAGCTGTTTCGGGTGATAAACTTGTTAAAAAATGAATGCATGCTCTCGCTCCTTTGTGTGCTTCTCATCCCTGCCCAAAAGTGGTGATCCAGATAGATAGGAACTCATATATGACGGTCTTCATACAGATCTGCAGAATACACCCAAACACAGACTATAAATACACCCGAAAAAAAATGTAAGTTACACCTCTGCTGCAGATTTTTAACAAACATTACCTGAAAGCCACTTGTTGTCCACAAGGCCAAAATTCAGCAGGAAATCATTCCAATTCCTATCGAATGAGTCTTTGCTATGAGAGTTCCAAACAACTTGGCTCATTTCTTGTTCGATATATGCATGTCCCTTGTACCCATTTAATTTGCTTGGTATCTTCTTCATGATGTGCCAAATACACCAACGGTGAATTGTTGTTGGCATACAGGCCTCTAAAGCCCTTTTCATTGATGCGCATTGATCGGTGAGAAACCCTTTCGGAGCGTTTCCTCCCATGCAACGAAGCCAACATTCAAATAACCATTTGAATGATTCAATTTCTTCGTTTTTCATCAAAGAGCATCTGAGAAGTGTTGACTGACCGTGGTGATTCACCCCGACAAAAGAACCACAAACCAAATTATACCTAAAACAAATTACCATAGTGCAGAATGCAAAATCATTAGGTACACCCAACAAATGCTTCGTATACACCCAAAAAAACAGCCAATATACACCTCTGCTGCGGATTCATAAAAATACACTAATTTAGCATCATAAACAGGGGCAGTTTGTTACCTGTTTGTATTGTAGGTGGTGTCAAATGAAATAACGTCTCCGAAATACTCAAAGGCAGCTCTGCTTCTTGCATCAGCCCAAAAAGCCAGCTTAATCGATTGATCATCCTCGAGTTCGAGCTCAAAAAAGAAATTCTGATTCTTCTCTTTCATTCTTAACAAATATTTCCCGAATTTCTTTGCATCTTCTTGTTCGGAAACATTTCGCACTTCCCTGGTAATGTAATTCCTCACATCCTTTTCGATAAAATTTAACTCGCGGTGACCCCCGGCAGCCGCGACAAATGATTGGTAGGTTTTGCTTGGTCTGATACCGGCCTCCTCATTATTCTCTATTGTACGACGAATGGACATGCTTAGTTCCCTGTGCTATTTGAGCATCTCTACTTTACTTGGACAGCAGGGGTGAGAATGATCCAGCACAACCTTTGAAATGATCCAAGCACCGACATCCTTCAATGTGTGTATATAAATTCTTGCAGGACAGTTTAAACCGGCTGTCGGATTGGTCTTCTCGGTCGGAGATATTTTAGATTTCCATTTTCCCTCTCTGCTACATGTAATCAATTGATTCTTAATCTCGTTTCTCTTCCTATTTGTGCTCCGAACTCTTGTAGAAAAACCTACAGCCTTGGCATAGTTCCTATAAAATTTTCCAGCATCTTCAAGGGTGGTAAAGGTCATTCCAACCTTCGGAACAAACTGGTCATCAACAACAGAGAGAGACTGCAGAATACATCATGTCAAAAACAAAAAATACACCCAATCATTGCTGATATAATACACCCGAACCGCAACAACTCAACTAAAATAACAAAAAAAAAACCATAAACTGTAAATACACAAGCTGCAGAATACACCATGTCAAAAACTAAAAACACACACAATCATGTCTGATATAATACACCCAAACGACAACAACTCAGCTAACAACAGAAAAACCCATAAACTGTAAATACACCCACACTTCTCGCAAAAATACACCCAAAAAAGTTCTGATATACACCCGAGCGTCTGCTATAAATTCCAAATAATTAATCAAAACTAATACATTACATTCAATCGACAGATTCATGTTAACGTGTTAGTTCAATGTTCAGGAATTTTTCAGCTACACAATGCTATTCAAATGACTGCAACAAAATTCAGAGTATGTAAATCAAACCTCAGGGACTTCGTTAGATTCAAATTCATAATCCACTTCGCCCTGATTCAGCTGACAATCTGAGCTTGAATCATCCATAATCTTCAAAACGAGTTCAAACTTTGATTTCAGAAAACAACAAATCAAATAGAAAACGAAGCTAGAGTTGCAGAAAGAAGAACTAACATAAATGACGAAGAACATACCAGTGAGAAAGGAGAGAAAAAGAGCGATGGAGAAGAAGGAGAGAAGACGCGCGAGAAGAAGAACGAGCAAATCCGCAAATAACGAAAACGAAGAAGGAAAGAAATCTTTTAAATTTGATAGTTAGATAAAAGCGGGAGCCCTAATATAGCACGTGTATATGATGTATGTGTAACAACGCGTTTTGGATTTTATTTGTTAATGAACTTGTAAAGCATAGCAGAGCTTTTCTGTTTTTAACTGATTCAATTAAATTATATTTATAACTAATTTTATCTATTCAAATTTTAAATACAGTTACAATTTAAAATATTTATAATATATTTATAATAAAATAAAATATTTAATTATTAATAAAAATTATTATTTTTATTATTATTTAATTATTAATTTAATTTTTTTAATTTAAAATTTTTAATTTAACAATTTAATAATATATTTTATTCTATATTTTTAAATATTAATAGATAATTATGACTTAAAAATAATAAATGTCTGGTGACCCAACATTCCTCGTTATTAATTATAATTACTTACTGATTAAGTCACCAAAAAAAAATTGCTTACTGATTAATAGTATTTTTGTTTAGTAACAAACTCAAACTCCAACCGGCACCTGCCATCAAATAGTGTGTGACTCTATGAAACAAATAGTGTCGGCGATGCAACCGGTGACTGCTGAGAATGGAGGCGCCACCCAGTTTCTTCTTGTCCCAAAACAGATCCCTCACTCTCAAACCCTCTTCTCCCCTTCACTCCCACTTCCTCCTTCCCAATTCCAATAAGAACAACGACAAAAACCGCTTCTCTTCTACGTGCGAGATCAAGAGCAACCTCCGCAACTGGTCAATTGAGCACGTGCGGGAAATGAACAAAGACACTTCCATTCACGGTAACAACAACTCTTCCTCCTCCTCATTTTCTTCTTCGTTGGTCTCTGTCTCCGCTGCTACTTCATCTGAATTCCGCACCAAGAATGCTAAAAAGGTTGTTCTCTTTTTCTGCGACGAGACCAAGTCCCTTGCTCAGAAAATCGCCTCTGAATCTGACACCATCGAACTCCGCACTATCTCTTGGGGGTTTGTTTCATTTTCTCTTTTTCTCTTTTTGTTTTTTTGTTTTTTTTTTTTTCTTTTCTTCTTTCCCGTGCTATGTCTTGCCAATATGTGTTTTTGACCAATGTGGTAATGTGTATTGGTTTTTCGTTGACTCTGGACTCTCCCGGTTCAATGTCTCTATGATCCTATTAAGTTGAATTGCAGTTTCGTGATGGAATTGATGTAGTGTGATGTTCAAATTTCGGAACTTGGAAATGCCCATTAAGAGAGAGTAAATAGGAGAAACTACAGGACCAACTTTTAGATAGCCAACATTAGACAATTTTAGAGTTTAGTTTTGTAATATAGGATTTAGGGTTAAGAGTTTATGATCAGGGTATAGAATTTTAATATCAACAAAATAATTTTAAAATAATTAGTTGGACTCAGCGACATTCAAAATGCAGAAATTTATGTTAACAATGATGAGTTGACGGGTTTAAGGGAGTAGTTCAATTCACCATTGCCAATTTCCTATTCCCACTTCTATTATAGGCTTATACTGTAATTTTACTTAAGAATGCTAAAATTATGATCTTGATGTGATGCCTGAGGTTACTGAAACTGTTGCTATGTTACATTGGTATTGTTCTTTTTTTTTTCCCTACCTTGTTTGCATTTTGAATACATTTTTTGGGTTTCCACTGAAATGCTTTATATTATGCTTCAGAAAGTTTCCTGATGGTTTTCCCAACATATTCATTCCAAATGCTCAAAGTATTCGTGGACAGCATGTAGCTTTTCTGGCATCGTTCAGTTCTCCAGCAGTGATTTTTGAGCAGATACCTGTTATTTATCAATTGCCGAAACTGTTTATTTCCTCGTTTACCCTTGTCCTTCCGTTCTTCCCCACTGGCACTTCTGAAAGAATGGAAGATGAAGGAGATATTGCTACGGCTTTTACTTTGGCTAGGCTTTTGTCGAACATACCAATTTCTAGGGGAGGACCTACTAGTTTGGTGACATTTGATATTCATGCTTTGCAGGTTCATGCCTTATATTGGTAGAATGAATTCCTTTTTATAGTTGTTGCTGGTTGGTTCATATCTTATTTTCCCTTATTGGTTGATGATTTGCTTCAACACAGGAGAGATTCTACTTTGGCGATAACATTCTACCGTGCTTTGAGAGTGGCATACCATTGCTTAAAAGAAGGCTTCAAGATCTCCCTGATTCTGACAATGTACGGATTTCACTCATATCTTTATTTCTTCTCCTTTGTGAAAACTTCGTGTGTTCTTTTTGTATATATTGTTCTGCCTTTTCCCCTTTGAGTGATAGAAACTGCGGATCTTTTGCACTTGCAAGTAATCAACCTATCATTTTGAAAGTTGCTTCTCATATTTTACCATTAAGTCTTCTCCATATTATTCTGAAAAGAAACATGCTTATATTTCATTAGATGTTAACTGAAAAAGTGAATGAGTAATTGCTTTCATACTATCTTCTTCATTGACAAGTTGGGAATTCATGTATCACAGATATCAATTGCTTTTCCTGATGATGGTGCTTGGAAACGATTTCATAAGCAACTCCAGCATTTTCCAACGGTATTGCTCTAACAATTTTTGTCGTGTGTATCAATCTGGTGCCAGATTCAGCATTGCTTCCATCTGTTACCACTTACACAATGCATATGCAGATAGTTTGTGCAAAAGTTAGGGAAGGAGATCAACGGATTGTTCGTATTAAGGAGGGAGATCCGAGTGCTCGGCATGTTGTGATTGTTGATGATTTGGTTCAATCGGGTGGAACTCTAGTAGAATGTCAGGTACAGACATTTATGTTAGAGGATTCATACCTAACATACTGCACAAAATCAAAGTCTTATATTCTATTATTTATTGTAAGAAAGCTTCTCTTATGTTTTATTTCATAACTTGTAAGTTTTTCATCTTTCAGAAAGTTTTGGCAGCTCATGGAGCAGAAAAGATTAGTGCTTATGTAACGCATGGCATTTTTCCAAATAAATCATGGGCGCGCTTTGAACATGACAATGGAGGTAGTGCTTCATTTGCATTGCTTTTTTTCATAGATCCATGTTCATTGCCTCTCCTTTGTCATAGAGGAACATAAATTCATATGAAATATTCATGAACTTGTTAATCCACTTCCTTTTATTTATTTGATTTAGTTGAATTTTTCTTGAAAATTTACTGGGTTTTATATGGCATTATACTCCATGAACATTCTTTAGTCATGTCACACTTCTCTTCAAGATCCCATCGACTTGAAAAAGTTCAGATATCCAGTCACTTTTCACTTGGTTCATTGACTATATTTCAGCATGAGTTTCTTGTCATTGTGTAGTTTTTTCATTTTGAAGAAGTATCAATATATTTATGGAAAGATTTTACATTACATTTGTAAACTCTTGTGTGTTTTTAAATCTTTCACTAACACATCTAGGTGAACTGCGGATTAAGTTTGAATATTATTGTGTGTTAAAAAGAGGATTTCATTTCTAAGTAGTGATAAATGACTCATGTTTTTTATGTACTCAATTGAAACTTTGTCATTTTAACACTATAGGGTGGAAATGGAACCTCCACTCTTTATCCTATGATAATAATATTTCCAAATGAGTACTAAGAAAAACTCACAAGGGCAATCTAATGTTTACTTATATGTCTTACCTGTAACACTTCAGGGAATCCAGAGAGTGCATTCACCTACTTCTGGATCACAGATTCATGCCCATTGACAGTGAAGGAGGTGACGAACAAGCCGCCATTTGAGGTTCTCAGTCTTGCAAGCTCTATATCAGCCAGTCTCCAAATCTGAAAAAGGAACACAATGTTATTATTATTATTAATCTCATCCTCAAAATAAATAAGGACAAAAGAAGTAGAAAATCCTCTTCTTCATAGAGATAGAGCTCTTTTAGCATGCGGCTTATACTAGCAACTTTCAAAGGGGTAAAAAAAAAAAAAGAAAAAAGAAGCTTTGCCAAGGCCAACATCTACCTTGATTTGCTTTCATGCAGCTTAATGTTTGTTAATAGAAAGTAGTTTATTAAACATAATCATGTACCTTTTTTTTTGGCCTTTTGGATTTTGGTAGTTTAAATCTTGTGTGTTCTTTGTGTGTAAATGTACAAGAATAATGAATGCTGATTTGTGCACCTTTGGTTCCAACCTGAGAAAATTGAAGTAATGATTGAGGATCCACAATCTCAACTCTCAAGCGCCAAAAACCAGAAAAAGATTGATGCAGTTACTAGAATCATACAGGTTAAATTCGAAATGGAGATGGTATACGGTGATGAAGGGAAGAAACATCTTCATGTGAGAAACTTGTGACTCAATAGTTTCGGAGTAAAAATGGATCTTCTCAATTTTTTCTCTTAAATCCTTAGGTGGAACTAAGAGAAGATGTTAAATGGTAAAATATCATATTTGACAAAATAATGGAGGGAAAAAAATTAGAATTCATTCCTTTTGGAAGATATGTGTCCGTAGTTGTAGATATGATGGATTTGAGTATTTGACACAATGTCAAACAGTTTTTGTAGGTGAATCACAGTTTTAGTATACTAGATGATGTAATTAGCTAGTTGATGTTAGTTCTTGTAAGTCTCATTTTTTCTTGTTGAGTAAGAAAGTGAACCAGTAAGAAACCACTTTCTCGTCTCAGCTTCTCAACTCCTCCTACATCAATTCACATCTCTTTTTGATTCTTTATTCTCTGAATCACCATTTCTTCAATTAGCTTTCTTTAATTTATGCATAACTTCCTTTTCCCTGGTTCAATGAGGAGATGGTTTCTCTTGGAGATAAAACTAGAAATCCGAAACTTTAGCTCGACACTGTATTGCAATTTTATAGATGATTTATTTTGGTTCCCCTTTCATGGAAGTCGAATAAATGAAACCTAGATGTCTATTTTCCATAGAATATGTAGAAGAAGAAACCAAGTACGGTTGGATCGTGAAATTCATAATTCAGCATCGAAGTATTTTGCAATATCAAAGTCCAAATGAATTAAATTCATTAAAACTTGTTAAAATCTAACTAGCTTGCACTATTTCATAGAGGTTTAATTATAAGTTGTAAGCCAATACCATTTAAATTTGCTGAGATTTTAATGATAACATACATACTCTATTGAGAGTTCTTCCATTTTACACCTTATATAGTTAGTTATATATACATCAACTATGCAAGATACCGTGTACATTAAAATTCAATCACCAAATTAATTACTAGTGTATAATACATGCTAAAATATTAAACATATATTAAAAATAAGTTAAATAATATATGTATTTATACATAAATATATAGTAGTTGATTTGGTAACTAATTTTTAATGTGCAGACATTATTTTGTTATATATATATATATATTCGAAATTGTTTATATGTTTGGGTCATTATTGTTTCTTCTCTCAATACTATTTTAAGGACTGGTAAAAAGGTATTATATACATATAAGTTACTGGTTAATTAATTAATTTTTATTTGTAAAACTCCATCACTGCAAACGAAATTGAGGAATCATTGCAAGTAACCTCAAATCGGGAAAATCCGGAGCTCTTGCATAATTTTTTAAATTGCTTCTCAGTTCTTTCCTTTACCATGAACTAGAAGCATAAGACAATCCAGATTCACAGCATAAGTATCCTTAGACGATGATGTTGATTTCGGAATTTCAGGCAATAAAGTATCCAAAACTATGACCTTCCCATGTGCTGGCAAAGCTTCGTAGCAGTTTCTTAAAAACATCACACATTCTTCATCTCCCCAATTATGACATACATGCTGAAATGATGACAATATATTAGATTTTGTTATATAAATGAATAAATTTGAATGCTTTAAATTGTAGCTACAATGCTAATAACCTAACCTTGAGCAAAATGGCATCGCCTTTTGGAACACTTGTAAACATGTCTCCTCCGATATGCTCTAACCCTTTATGCAAAATAGTTCTCTCTAAATTAATGATTTTCAAATATATACAATTATACATATATTGTACTTTTATCCGTAATTACAATACGGGAATATAAATATTTTAAAATTATATCGGTTTTATCCTGATATAACACAAAAGATTTATAAAATCAAATTACCTTTACAAAAAGATTGTAGGAGACAAAAGTCTCCATTGACTAAGAAGACTAGGATCTTCGTGGATAAAAAATCAAATAATAAGATTTTTAATTATTATTTTCATGTGAAAGAATTTGATTTATTACTAATAATTAATTTTAATATTCGTTATCTAAAATTTGAAATAATTTAACTTATATACTTTTGATTAGGTGTTAAGACTGTTGCACAAATAGAAATAATTAACTTTTATGCTTGTTATTTAAAAATAATATTTTTTTCTCTGTACGTATATAAAAATATAATTAAATATTAGCATGAAAAAAATTATATTGATAGTTATAAAATTAACTCAAAATTAATTTTCTTTAAACAATTGAATCTTGATTTTAACTTTTAATTATAACATTAGTATTCTCTCTAATTATATTTAATAAATATTTGAAAGAAGAAAAAAAAATATAGATTAGAAAGATACACAGTGAAAATTTAAAACTAAACAAAAAAACTAAAAAAATATGTATATAATAATAATATTTTTTATTTGAATTATATTATTTTGTTAATTTTATTTTTTGTAGAATAAAAAGATAGAAAAAATAGAGAATGAAAGAAAAGAGAGAGAAAGATAAAGATGAAGACTGAGAGAGGGGATTTGTTAATTTTGAAAAAAAAATATTTTAATTATAATAAAAAATATCTGATGACACATTTTGATTTGTCAAATTACTAATACAAAATATAAATTACAAATTACATATAGAGTGGAAAGAGTAAAGAGAAATAGAAAAAGAGAGAGATAGATGAGAGAATTTAAGAAGAGATTATTAATTTTGGAAGGAAATATTTTTTTTCAATTTGAATAAGAGAATATCATGTGACACATTTGGTTATTAAATTAGATAATAATATATAAATATATTAAAATTATATATAGAGTGAGAAAGGTAGAAAGAACTAGAAAAAATGGAGAGAGGTATATGAGAGAATTTAGGAAGGGAGTTTATTAATTTTAGAGAAAAATATTTTCTCTTAAATTTAATAAGAGTATTATGTAACACATTTTATTATTAAATTAGATAATAATATATAATATAATACAATATATAATATAGTTATATTTTAATTTTAATTTTAATATAATTAAAAAATGTCATGTTGCACATTTTGATTGTCAAATTTATAATTATTTATTGATAATGATATATAAAAGAGATAGAGTGGTTGAAGGAATAAGAGGGATAGATAAAGAGAGAGGGAAGAGGGAAAACTCTTTAATTTTGGAGGGAAAGATTTGATTTTAATTGCAATGAGGAAATGACATGTGGCACATCTTAGTTGTAAAATTAGTAGGGAGAATGGAAGAATTCTTTAATTTTGGAGGAAAAGTTTGATTTTAATTGTAATGAAGGAGTGACATGTGGCACATTTTGGTTGTAAAATTAGTAGGAAGAAGGATATAATTCTTTAATTTTGGAGGAAAAAATTTAATTTCAATTGCAATGAAAAAGTGACATGTGGTACATTTTAGTTATAAAATTAGATAGATATATATAATAGATATGTTTTCTCTTATTATGATAAGATTATATTTTAGAAATGATCACATTATTTATTTTCTAATTCTAAAATTAATTTTCACTTTTTTAGATGTTACAAATATATAGATTAAGTGCTTGTTTGGACGCTATTATTTTAATAAAAAAATATTTTTTTTAATAAAAAAATCTTTTTTTACTTTTAGCGTATTTGACAGATTTCTAGTAGTAAAAGTAAAAGTATTAAAAAATATATTTTTTAGGAAATTGTAATTTACATATTTTTTTAAAAGATCTTTTTTTAAAAGAAAATATATTTTTTATGTAATAAATAAACAAAAAAGTACTTTTATATTGGTCTTGTTTGGATGCCATTCTCGCAAAAGATCTTTTTTTTAAATGATATTTTTTTAAAAGACCTTTTAGAAAAGTAAAAGTGATTTTATGTTTGGATATCTCATATAAAAATATCTTTTTATCTATCAATTATATTTGGATAAAATATGATAAAAAGTACTTTTTTATTCATTTATTATGTGAAAAATATTTTTTTTAAAGAAAAATATCTTTAAAAAAAAGATGTAAATTGTAGCTTTTCAAAAAAAATGTTTTTATTTTTATTTTTTTAGTACTTTTACTTTTACTATTTGAAATTTGCCATACATACTAAAAAATAAAAAAAAGATCTTTTCTCATTGAAAAAAGATATTTTTTATCAATTTAATGGCGCTCAAACTGGCACATTGTTATACTCAAATATAATTGATAGATAAAAAGATCTTTTTGCATGAAATATTCAAACATAAAATTACTTTTACTTTTCCATAAGATCTTTTAAAAAAGAAAATAATTAAAAAAAAGATATTTTCTTAGAAACTCACCCAAACAAGCCTAAATCTTGTTGATCACTCAAAGTGATCAAATTCTATCTGTAGGATGTCTTTGTTTACGGGACACTGAGATAGAAACACAGAGACACAAAATCGTGTTTGACAGTTGAGACATGAACAGAGACATTGTGTCCAAAGATACTGAATTAATGTATTTTGTATCCATCCTGACAGGAAGAACACAACTTATTTTTCATTTTTTTATTATTCTTGTTAATTTTTTATAATTATATTTTTCTTTTCAATTTTTTTGAATGAAAAAAATAAAAATAAATTGAATTTTATAAATTATTCTAATTTATTACCAAACAAAATATAAGAATACAAAATTTTGTGTTTCCATCCTCTGTATCTTATTCTCAATATCTTGTCTTATTCTATTCTCAGAAACAACCATGGCCTATAATCCAAAAAATAAACATAAATAATAATAGAGAGTTGCTATACATCCAAGTATTTTTTCATCCAAATAGGTCCAACACCAACAAAAACTACTCTCATTAAAGGAACGTGATCACACGCGCGTTTCATAACGCAATTTCTTCATCTTCGTCTTCTCCTTTTTCGTTTCCTCTTTCTCCTCTTCTTCTTCCTCCTTCTCCTTTTAAATTCGCGCACGTAGGTTCTTCTTCTGCTTCTTCTTCGCACACGCATATTCTTCTTTTTTTTCTTCTTCTTCTTCTTTCATTATAATCATCACCAACAACACCAACATTTTGCTCGGTTAAGTGGAATTGCTCATTTTGATTCACTTGATTGTTAATGTATTCAGTTGAGTCCTTGTGCATGTAAAAATATTTTTCTTACTGATTGAATGTTTATCACGTTTTATTCAGCACATAATTGGTATTCGGTTCAGTGGTGTTGGCTGTTTCGGTTTACCTGATTGTTATGTGTTCAGTTGGCTTCTTTTGCATGAAAAAAGGCCATTATTGATGATTGAATGTTTATGACATTTTATTCAGTACATGAATGCTGCTCGGTTCACGCACGCAGATCCTTTCGTTATAGTCATTACCAACAACAGCAATATTTTGCTCGGTTAAGTGGAGTTTCTCATTTTAATTCACTTGATTGTTAATGTATTCAGTTGAGTCTTTGTGCATGCAGAAATATTTTTTTTACTGATTGAATGCTTATCACGTTTTATTCAGCACATGATTAGTGTTCGGTTCAGTGGTGTTGACCATTTTGGTTCACCTGATTGTTATGTGTTCAGTTGACTTCTTTTGCATATAAAAATTCTATTCTTGATGATTGAATGTTTATGACGTTTTATTCAGCACATGAATGTTGCTCGGTTAAGTGGAGTTGCTCATTTTGAATTACCTGATTGTTAGTGTGTTCAATTGAGTCTTGTGCATGTAGAAATATTTTTCTTGATGATTAAATGTTTATGACGTTTTATTCAGTACATGAATGATGTTCGGTTCAGTGGAGTTGGCCATTTCGGTTCATTTCTGTTCTGCACAATTCAAAACTCTTCCTCCTCACCTTCTACTGTTTCTTCACCAGGGAGAAAAGGAGAAAAAGACAAAAAAAATACAGTAGCAATAACAACAAAAGAATGACGATAAGGAGAAAACACGTAAAGAAGAAGAAACGCGAAAAAGAAGGAGGAGAATGAGGATCGTTGGAGGAGGAAGGCGAAGAAGAAGAAGAAGCTCTGTGCGTAAACGAACGTGAGAAGAAGCGCGTGACCTAAAATCACTTGGATGAACTTGGATGCTAAAATTGTTTGGATTTGGAGAATATCTCATAATAATATAGATTGATAGTTGTGTACTAAGAAGCTTAAGAGTTAAGATACAATACAATAAAATTTTTAAAACCTTAAAATTTACAAATTTTACTAATTCCAAAATTTTTTCTATAATGAATTTTGTCAAGTCAAAATTTACCAGACTAAATTTAAAGAAAAAGTATAGGTGAACAATAATATTAGTGAACAATATAAACAATGGGGTTAAAAAAGTAAATTAACTACATGTAATCAATGGTTTGATTAATTAAATTCTAATAATAACCATATTTCAAATTCAAAAAAAATCAGGGTTTTCATATTGGTGAATTGAGACTCTACAACTAACCTCTCATTTTATCTTCCTCTTACTAGATCTTTTTCTCTTCTTCACTCTCAACCCAGCACAGCTTGAGACCACAACCGAGGCCCAACCCTCCGTCTGACACCACCGCTATTACCACCGTCGCCTGCCCTCTCTCTCTTCCCTCTATTCTCTTTTTCTTTCCTCTTTCCTCATTTCTCCCCAATCCCTTGTACGCTACCCCTGTTCTTTGTGCAAAGTCCAACCCCAGCGAGAAACCTCGGTGCAACCCCCAGCAGCGGCGAAACTCTATGCCGCTGCAACACCGCGTATGCTATCCCTCTCTTTCCATTCTTCCCCTTTCACCAATGCAGGTTCCATGATTTCCCCTGTCCTTGTGTTCTTTCGTTTATTTATTTTAACTGCTTTTTAATTCTGCTTTTAGAGTTTAGATTAGGCTTAGATTAATGGATTAATACTTTCTGGATTGTAAAATGTTTGATGGCTAATTTTTCTAGATTGATTGCTGCTTAAATTGAGTTCAAAATATCTGTTTACATATTGTGCACACCATATGCTCGATAAAATACCTGAGTGAAACTTTTTGTTTAATTCTTATGTTTGGCCAGCATTTATCTTAAATTTTGTTCTCTATAGGCATTATAATTCAAAATTGTGCAATTTTATGCTATTTTTAATGATGTTTGGATTGAGTTTTGACAAGACACTTGATTATTATTTTTGTTTAAACACCAAATTGGTTTAAAATTTCAAGTTTGGTCATTTGATTGGTGTAATTTAAGAAGTGCATATCATGTTTAGTTAAGTGAATTGAATGAAACTACCTATTCATGTATGTTTTGAATATACTTGAATTTTAATTAATCCCTCTCTTGCTTTTGTGCCAATTATCTATTTTTCCTGAGTTGTATTCCATTTTTTCTTTTTCAGGATGTGTCATAAAGGCAAGGAACCGGCTTCATCATCGGCTCCCGCCGAGGTTCGTCCGAGTAATCAACCGGACGTTATGATAGACAATGAGAATGATTCTTGTTCCTTAATAATGGTAGGTTTCTTTCATGTAAAGTAGGCAATGCTCATAAAAGTTATGAAGTAGTTGTATTAATTGTTAAATACCTAATCGGACCATAAAACTTACGTCAAAGGTGATTTGTGATTTTGCTCATTTTTTAGGTTTGACAAAAGAATCACTTCTTTTGCTGAGGACAAGTTCCAAAGAGATGGCATTGATGTGAAAATTGGATCCATGGTTGTGAAGGTATCTGATAAAGAAATTTCGACTAAAGAAATGAAAAATGGAGGAGAAATCACTACAATGTCATATGGAATGGCTGTCTGGTCAACTGGCATTGGGACTCATCTATTTATCAATGAGGGTGTTGAATGATGTGGGAGAGCTCAATGACAACAAGTTGCATAGGAATTGAGATACATCATGTACTATATTTTAAGTCATTTAAACGAAGGTAGATGTTCATTTTACTATAATTATGAATGGTTATTTCCATTCTAAAGGGGATGGTTATTTTGGATATACTATTTGTAGTACAATTTATTACCCTGTTGTGTTAATATAAACAAAAAAAATTAAAAGAAAAATTAAAATGGGCTAAATGTTCATTTTACTAGGTAGGCTGCTGGTTATTTTCATTTTAATTTGGATGTTCATTTGATTTGGATTGAATTTAACATAATTTTGTTAAGTGGATGGTTATTTTCATTCTAATTTGGATGTTTATTTGTTGGGGTTTGAATTTAACATATTTCAATTTTAAACTTTAAAATAATATGTTCATTCTAATTCTAATAATAACCATATTTCAAATTTAAACGAAGACAGATGTTCATTTTATTATAATTACGGATGGTTATTTCTATTTTAAAGTGGATGATTATTTTGGATATACTATTTGTAGTACAATTTATTATTCTACTATGTTAATATAAACAAAAAAATTAAAAGAAATGTACTGTGTTATTAATTGAATTTGACCACTTTCAAGGCCCGTTGTTCATGTTAGTTAGATAAATTATTGGTTATCTAACGTTGCCCAAATTTAAAATAATAAATAATAAAAAATTCGTCTTTAAAAAATCACACGATTTCTAAATTAATTCCTAAAAAATTATTTTAATCAAATTTAGTCTTTCCGTCACTCCCCAATGACGGTGCTAACCGCACTGTTCTTTTCATGAGCTAGATCAACAAATACCTAAACTTAACCTACCCGGTCTCACTCACCCCAAAAATTTCACCCATTAGTCATCTTCTCCCTTGTTGAATCTGTTCCTCATTACTGAAACTCGATAGCCACTAACTCTTGCCTGAGTAGCCATGGATGTCTCTCTAGCTGCCAATGTCATAATGGTGTAGTGATGCTTTGCTATGCTCTTATCGTGCGTCTCTCACTATTATCATTTCTCTTTCTATTTTTCTTTTCCAATAATGACATTTAACTTCTAGTCCCTTTTCCTCATCCTCTTTCTTATTCAATTGTTTCTTTCTTTCTTTTTTTAAGGTTGTGGTGTTTCTTGTTAATTTCGTCAGAGAGATCAAAATCCTCTAAAAAAAGATAAAAATATATACTAAAATGGCACCTTTGTTCAGCTGGGGTACAAAAGAGAGCCACCGTAAAACATCGGTGGTGGTCAAGATGGAAAACCCAAACTGGTCCATGGGAGAGCTCGAGGGTCCTTCCGATGAAGACTTGCTCATTGGTGGTGGTGGTAATCGTGAACATTCAAGTCGCGTATGGGAGAAAGAAAGAGGCAAAAACGCAAAATAACTCACCTGGGTTCTTCTCCTTAAAGCACACAAAGCTGTCAGTTGTTTAGCCTCCACAGCGCCCGCATTGTACGGCCTGGTTTTCGCGTGGCGTGGCCTCTGAAGAGTAGACGAGGACGAGATCCCAGCAGTAAAGAGCAGATTCTACTCATAAAAGAGGGAGAAAAACCAAGGCTAAAAGAAAAAAAACAACACTCCACCACTCTTAAGTTCATGAACATGAAAAAAGTACAGCATAAACAAACCATAAAAGAGTCTCCTTACCTGAGAGTGAGAGGAAAAAAAGGGTTTTATTTTTTCAAGTTTTTTTTTTTAATTTTTAATTTAATTTAACTCTTCCTCTATCCTAAAAACGTCGTTTATGCAACTTAATGACAAGGTCAATTTTTGTTAACTCCGTTAGTAAAAAATATGATAGAAGGATTAATGCGACTAATTAAAAATTTTTTATAGATATATTTGATTAAAAAGAATTTAAAAATTAATTTAAAAATTATATAATTTTTTAGAGACTAATTTAACTATTTACTCAAATTTAAAAAAAGGTGTCTCGAAAAAAAAAATATACAAATAAATTATTTACAATTATAAAAGTAAAAATAGGGCAATTTACCCAAATAAATAAATTGAGTGAATTCTTTACCTAAATACACAAAATGAAAATTTTTTACGCGCATGTGCATTTTTACTATTATGTAAACCGTCGTAGCCAACCACGGTTTTTAATTTCTACGTAAACCGTTGCTACCAGGGACGTATTATGGTTGGAACACATTAGGCATAAACCGTGGTAGCCTCCCACGGCTACCACGGTTTATGAAGAGAATGGCTTCAACGTAGACCCCCCTTAGCTTCCCAAGGTTTACATGTTAGGTAGTATAAATACATAAACAAACATATAAAAGTGATTCAATTAAACATATAAAATAAATGGACTTACTCAGATGAATTTAGTATACTAAACAAACATATTAAATTTTTTATTGGACAATAATATTAATACTTATTGAATATTCTATTATTTTTTATTATATAAAAATTAAATTAAATAAATAGTAAAATATAAAATAATATTAAATTAAATAAATAAAAAATATCTAATTTTTTATATTTGAACTTAAAGATAGAGAGAGTGTTGTTTATTGAACTTATTAGATATTTTAAGTCATAGTAAAGTATTTAAATTTTAAAAGTGTACTAAAAAATTTAATATGTTTGTTTAGTGTACTAAATTTATTAAATTTATTAAATTTAGTATACTTTTAAAATTTATAATATTTATTAAATTTTTTTATCAATTTATATAAATACAATAATATTAATACTTATTGAATATTCTATTATTTTCTATCATATAAAAAATTAAATTAAATAAATAATAAAATATAAAATAATATTAAATTAAATAAATAAAAAATATCTAATTTTTTATATTTGAACTTAAAGATAGAGAGAGTGTTGTTTATTGAACTTATTACATACTTTAAGTCATAGTAAAGTATTTAAATCAATTGAATTATTTTTTATCTTTTGAAAAAGTACTACTAAGTTTTTTATAAAAAGTTTGGGGGGCTATGCCCCCTTGTCTGAACTAAGCTCCGCCACTAGTTTATTGGGTCTGTTTAAGTTGTATTAGGCACTCTTAATTTGAGTAATGTAAGGTTGGTTAAGTCAATGAATGTCGACATGTTTGTTTAGTGTACTAAATTCATCTCCATTTATTTTATATGTTTAATTGAATCACTTGTATATGTTTGTTTATGTATTTATACTACCTAACATGTAAACCTTGGGAAGCTAGAGGGGTTTACGTTGAAGCCATTCTCTTCATAAACCGTGGGAGGCTACCACAGTTTATGCTTAATGTGTTCCAACCATAATTCGTCCATGGTAGCAACGGTTTACGTAGAAATTAAAAACCGTAGTTGGCTACCACGGTTTACATAATAGTAAAAATGCACATGTGCATAACAAGTTTCCATTTTGTGTATTTAGGTAAAGGATTCACTTAATTTATTTATTTGGGTAAATTGCCCTAAAAATGATTATAAAATATTTAGAAAAGAGAAAATAAATAAAAAAATAAACTATATAATACTACACCTCCTCCTAGGGGTGCACATGGCCCGACTCGATCCGAAAATCCGGCCCGGTTCCAAATATTTTAGGGCCTAATTTGGTGTGATTTTATCGGGTTTAAGGCCGGGTAAGGGTCTTAAAAATAGATCCGGTCATTATTTCGGGTCGGGTTCGGACCATAGTTCGGGTCACCCGAATTTGGTCCGGTGGCCCGGTCATCATACAAAATTAATATTTTGTATTATTAGTGATGGATCATAACTATTCTTATGTGGTATTTAAGTATTATAAACCTTAATATTTTGTCTTATTAGTCATTATAAGACTAAGTTAATGTTTTATGTTTAGACTAATGCATAATATTGTGTTATTTGTATTGATTTAAATATTTGGTATTATTAGATAATATTAGTATTGATTGTGGTTATGCTTTAATTTTGAAGAAGAGTTAGTTCTTGTTATATTTTTCTAAGTGAATTTTATCATGTTAAATAATGGTTAGAGTCTTAAAAATTTGAATATTTTTACATGCTAATCCGAAAGTATATTAATTTCATCGGGTTTAGGGCCAGATTCGGGTCTAATAAATAGACCCGGTGTATATTTCGAGTCGAATCTGAGTCATATCAAACCCGATTTCACATGACCCATGTGCATCCTACCTCCTCCTTTGACCCTTAACACATGTCTTTATAATAAACTAGATTTAGAGCTGCGCAAAAAACTAGTTATTATTTCTTTGTGGTGGTTTTTTATTGAAAAATGATAAGACTAAATTAAAAATGAAAAATTAGTTGGAGGTTGATTAATAACTAATCAGCTAAATATAGGATTAATTCAACTTTGGAACCCACTGTTTTGAAAAGTGCTGTGATTTAGCTTGTGAAAATTGTAGATGATGAATATGTGTGTTGATTGGTTAGTTTGAATCTGGGTTGAGGATAGTCTCTGGTTTTGATAAGGGAAATTCATAGGATGAGGATTTCCAATGGTGATTTTGTGTTTGTGGGTTAAAATGTTGAGAGGACGAAGAAAGCATGGGTCGCGAATACTGGGACCGGGAGAACAGTGGCGGAAGAGGTTGAATGGTCGTAATCAGTTAAGGAGTTAAAAAGTTAAAAGTGACCGTAGACAGACATTGACATAGATACAGGATATGACACGATATAAAATATATTGATATATGAATTTTAATATAAGATATAGAGATACGTATATATATAAAATATAAAGTATATTTTAGATAAATTATAATGATATTTTAATATTTTATTGATATTAAAATATAAATTAATTTTTTAAATATTTTTAATATTTTATTTTAATTATATAAAATATTTAAAATATTTTTAGTTTTAATAATTAATAATATATTCTATTTTTAAATTTATTTTAAGAATAAATATTAAGAATAAGGTTGAACACGTTAATATGTGATGATATTTAGGTGTGTCTAAATGTGTCTGAAATTTTTTTTTATTTTTTATTAATATATGGTTGGACACAACAGACACGCATGTCGAACGAGTATCATGTCCAAAATGTGTCTGCAACTCAGTGAAATGTCCAAGCGTGCTTCATAGGTTAAAAGATATAATAAAAAAATAATTTAAGAATTTTATTTTTTTATAAAATCAACTCTAAATTTAATGATCGGATATTTTTATCAAATATAATTTATTTTTATGAGAATAATAATTTTTTTTGTTAATTTTGTCTGTATTCAATTTTTTATGATAAAAATTAATTATTTATTTTGAGATCAAATTATTAGTCAATTAAATAAAATAAAAAATTAATTGTGATGTATTGACATCATAAAATATTTTATATAATTGTCTAATCACATTTATTATTTTAGATGACTATTTATCGAAAATAATTATTTTTATTGACATGATATTATATAATTAGATGCTAGTCTAAAATTATTTTATACTCATAGCATATCAAAATTAAATTAATAAAAGGGGTAAGTATTGTTTTGGTCTGATCCCTAACGTTTAGGGTCAGAATCTAAATCGTCCAGAACGTAATTTTTTATTTAGAATCATTCTTAACGTTTTTTTCGTATTAAAATCGTATTTTTAATAAATTTTTTAATTTTATTACTAAATTACCCCTATCCTAATAAAAAAATTATAAAATTAAAAAAAAATAAAAGAATGCGGGGAGGGGGAGAGGAGAAAGGAAAGTGGAAAGGACACCGGGAGGAAGGGGAAGGGGAAGGGGAAGGGGGGACGGCGCCGGTGAAGCTTGGAGCTGCTGTCGCCGTCGGGAATTACGAGGGAGAGAGGAGACGCGAGCCACTGTCGCCACTGACCTCGCCTCTGCCGCCTTGCCGCGTCGTTGCTGCACCTTCCCGTTTTTGCTTTTACTTCTTGCTTCAGCTTCTGCATCTTGCTTCGGCCTTTGCTTTCTGTTTCTGCTTGAGCTTCTGGTTGAGCTGTGTTTGCTTTTTTTACTTATGTTTCTGTTTTTGTTTCTAATTCTGATTTTAATTTATTATTTTTTATTTCATTGTTGTTGTGTGTTATTGATTTTGTTGTTGAATTTGATGTTATTATTACTGAATTTGAATAAAGTGTTATTGTTGGTGTTCTTGAATCTAATTATTAGTATTTGATGGCATTAAGGAAGGTGGTGGTGGTGGTGGTGGTAAAGATGCTGGTTGTGGTGGAGAGTATTTTTGTCCATAAAAAATTAAAAAGATAATTTTAATACCAAAAAAATGTTAAAGATGATTCTAAATTAAAAATTATATTAGAAATAGTTTCGATTCTGACCTAAACGTTAGGGACCAAATCAATGCACAAAAATGACGAAGTTGCTTTGACTACAGAACCATGCCTGTCTGTTGGAATGAATTGGATGATCGGCCGAGGACAGCCCCCTCTGCCCCTCACTCTCCTTTCCCTAATATGAACTTTGAGTCATCAAAGCCTTTCTGACTCGGCCTGGCCCGATCGCCCTTGACTGTAGGAAGTGAGTTGCTATGAAGTGTCAGGAACGAAATCCAATTGCCCCTTTTCCGATTAGAAGGCTATAGGCCAAGGGGAAGGTCCCTTATCCCTTAATAAAATAAAGTGGGCAACAATTACGTACCTGGAGGTGCGTTTTCCACAACGTGAGGTAAATCAAAATTAATTCCTTTAATTGATGGATAGTGAAAGAGAATTTGTTTCAGGGCTTGTCCATATCCACCTCCGACATCAACTAACGTTGATATTCCCTCAAAGCCTTTATATGAATCAAGGATTGATTTCATTACCAGAGGTCCAGCTTGAGACATTGCTTGCCCGAAAAGGTTACCGAACTCTCTATCTGTCTCCATATATTCAAATGCTAACTTTCCATACACTTTTTGGAAATGGTTGTGATTGTTAGCGTCTAATATTGCATCTTTTGTATCTTTCCTGTTTTTTAAAACATAATAGTTAATTTTAGAAATTGGAGAATATAACAGAAAAATATATAAACTGGATTATATAGATTAAATTATTGTGTTAAATCTTATAAATTTTTAAAATTTGTAACTAGGTTTTTAAATTTTTAAAGTTCTTAATTGAATATCTAATACTAATATAAAAATATTTTTATTCATCTAATCATACTATTAGCAAATTTATAATTAGATTTTTTTAAATATTTTTAAAACGGTATAAGTTTAATTATAAATTTAAAACTGAGGTAGAGACACAATTAAAATCTTTTAAAAATTTAAAATTCATTAAAAATTTGATAAAATTATAAAGTTTCACAGAATTAAACCCTATCAAAATCACTAAATTTAAGGACACATATGGTATAATAATGAATAATAATCAATAACTTAAGCTAAGTAATATACAATTACCAAACATTACGGTATCCTTGATAGATTAAAGTTGACAATGCAGCCAAGGAACTTCCTTGTTGATCATTACGTGTAAAGTATTGTCCAACAGGGGAGAGAGCATAAACCTTCTCTGTGTCACCATCTTGATTGGTGCGAATGGAGCAAGTGAGAAGAGAATGTACCGCCAACAATGGCAGCATGCGTTCAAGCCTGTTGGCCATATCAGAGTGTTGGTTTGGAAGCTTGGACGCAATTTCAGATGCACACATCCCCAGCGAAGTCTCTGCCTTTGCTATGATCTCAAACAAGTTCATATCAACAGCAGCGTTCAAGATTGCAGGAAACACTTGAGCACCTGCTAATGAAAGAGCTTTGGTGAAAGGATCATTGTCATGCATCTTGGACACTACTGCTACTTTACTCTTTCACCTGATAATATTGTGTATCTATGTGTGTATGATCTTGCTTAATTACTCACTATGTATATATGTATATATTTGTCAATCATGGAGTAGCTGAGTTTTTTCAATTTTATTTTAGGTATGTAAACTCATCTCTCAAACTATAATTCAATGGATGTTATTTTAATATAAATTCAATTTTGATATTTCACTTACATAAAATAGTTTTATATGTGTCTAACTATATAATACTATATCAATAAAAATAAGAGAAAATTTTATTCTCTTCTTCTGAGAGGTGCTAAAATGATACTTTCTTTTCCTCTATTGGTAAAATATATACTTCACTTCCTTATAATTTTTTAAAAAAAAATTTCTTTTTAATCTATTTTAAATTTTTTTGTATTAACTAATATTAATTTTATCTATTTTTTAAGAAAAAATAAATTATTTTTTACAAAAATATCCTTTAACAAAAATATTATTTTTTGATTAAATTGGATTTACCAAAATATTATTTAATAAAAATTTTTCTATTGATTAAATTGTATTTTTTAAAAAATATTTTTTTAATTTTTTTAATGAATAAATTATTTTTTCTTCAGATACCCTTTAATAATATTATAGTTATTAAGAAACTTGTTTTGTAAAGACGTGAAAGAATGAGATGTTAATTTTTTAAATTTAGGATTTACCCATTTCGACTTATTTTTGAGTTTTGATAAAGTTGTTAATAATTTTTAATAATTCTATGAAATAAATTATTTATTAATATTGATTGTTATACATATTAACAGTGGTAAGATTTTTTTAATTTAATGTTAAAATAATATACATTAATATCAAAAAATTAATAGTAAAGTATAAAAATAATTGTTAACAAAAATTTTGATAAAATCACAATTTAATAATTAAAAAATCATTGAAGAGTGTTTTAGAAAAAAATAATTTAATCATTAAAAAATTTTTCATAGAATATTTTAATAAAAATATAATTTAATCATTAGAAAAATAATTTGTTAAAGGGTATCTTAGTAAACAAAATTTAATAAAATAAAATAAAATATTTGCTAAAGAGTATTTTTCTAAAAAATAATATACTTTTTCTTAAAAAATGGATAAAGTTAACGTTAGTTAACACAAAAAATTTAAAATGATTAAAGAATAGATTTTTTAAAAGATATAAAAAAGAGGAGTGTATATTTTATAAATAGAGAGGAAGGGAGTATCATTTTAGCATCTTTCAAAAAAAGAGAGTGAAATTTTTTTTAAAAATAATTATTTTTTATATTGACTAGGTCATTTAAAATAATAGATGTAAATAAAAGATTGTATAATTTACACTATTGTACACCAAAATTAAACTCTTTTCATATTATTAAAGCTTACATTTAAAAAAAAATTCTCTCTTTGTAAACTTATATATATTAACCGAGTTGAAAGAAAGAGAAGGATAAGAAATGAAGGTGATAAGAGTAGAGAGTGTGTATGTTGAAAGGGTGTATATTGAAAGGAGAAAAGGGTTGAGAGAAAGTGAATAAAAAAAGTTAAGAAGTAATTATATTATAACAATATCTTAGACATTTTAAATTTTAAGTGAAATCCAATAAAATGAAATTTTAACTCAAACTTATTTAAGTTGAAATTAATTTTAAAAGAAAACAATAAAATTAAATTGAATTTTATCTAAACTAATTTAATTATTACACTGAAATTGAATTCAATTCATATGGGAATTGAATTCCATGAAATTTCTAAATCCCCTGTTATCATTTTTTCTTTGGTTCATCAACATAAAATCAATTAGAATTTATATTTCTTGAAATCCAAATTTCTTTTAGAAAAAATTACTCTAAAAAGACAGTAAAAAAAATTTAATTATTAAAAATATATATTTAATATCAAAATTATTAAAAGAATTTAATGTTTATAATATTTAAAAAAATCTAACTTTTTAATAAAAAGACAAATATATTTTTAATTATTTTTTATATATTTTTTTATAATCATTTATTTTTCTCATTTACGTGATTTTCCATCCTTTAATTTCTTCCTCTCACTATAAAACATCAGGAACCTAACATACAAACCATGTTTGTTACTGCATCGACTCTTTGAGTCTCTGGTAGTTTCTGCAAATTATTTTACAATTTTGAGAATTATGGTCCACCACCATCACAAACTAAATTATTATGTAGTTGAAAATGATATGAAATAATTAATTTTAGGCATTGTAATGTAACGCCTTGGATGGAACTTAAGAAAAATTGATCAAATGATTTACTTTTTAGGCACATAACCACTGTTTATAGAAGACTAGCTACTACTATTTATTCTAGACATACTTTTTATATTATTAAAAAACATATATACATTATACACCACTGTTATTTAATTTGGTATTAAGGCATAGTGTGGAGTAAATTATGTATGTATTTGTTTTGTCACTATTATAGTTTGAAGGAACATTAAAAATTAGGCAATTGTAGACATAGTAATCTTATTATCTTCTACTTGTCCTCTTGGACACGGAAACAACAATAAGAAAAAATGTTAAAATTATGAGAAAAAAGTAAATGCATTATTATTATTATTATTATTATTATTATTATTATTATTATTATTATTATTATTGTTTTAATGTAAAATGTAAGTAAGGACCTGCAAGAAGCTGATGATGTTGCTGGGTCCGAAAACTATATGAGCGGTGTTGAACTTAGCAGATTCAGCGGCGGGAAATAAGGGTCCAGCACATATTTCTCCCTCCGTGCTTCCTGTCATGGGTTTCTGTGATTGACTTATTGTATCCAATGAGAAGAAAAAAAAATAAGATCACATAAATAAAAAAAAATAATTTATAAAGATAACTAAAACTAAAAAAATAAATTATTGATATAATAATTAATAAATTATAAAAAAAGGATTAACCACCAAAACGTCTTTGAATTATTCAAACGTTGACAAAAATACATCCGAATTTTACTATCGACAAAAATACCTTTAAATAATTTAAAAACGTGACAAAAATGCCTAATAATAAATATGTATTTTCAAAAAATGTCTTACAGATTGAATTTTGATGTGATTTTTTGCAAATATGATTAGAAAAATAAAATATTATTATTCTTAAAATTTGGTGACTTTTTGGCTAAGTATATATTTTTTCTGATTTTTTAAAAATATTATTAGTTGTTAACAAAAAAATTATAAAAAAATATACACTTAACAAAAAATCACTAATAATTTTAAGAATAAAAATATCTCTTTTCTTAATCATACTTACAAAAAATTACATCAAAATTCAATCTCTAATGTATTTTTTGAGAAATACATATTTAATGTTAGATAATCTTGCAAAAAATCTAATATTAAATATGTATTTGTCAAAAAATACATTAGAGATTGAATTTTAATGCGATTTTTTACAAGTATGATTAGAAAAATGAGATATTATTATTCTTAAAATTTGGTGATTTTTTGCTAAGTATATATTTTGTTGTGATTTTTTAAAAGTATTATTGGTTGCTAACAAAAAAATTACCAAAAAAAATATATACTCAATGAAAAATTACCAAATTTTATAGATAATAATATATTATTTTTATAATCATATCTATAAAAAATCACATCAAAATTCAATTTCTAAGGCATTTTTTGAAAATATATATTTACTGTTAGGCATTTTTATCGCATTTTTAAATTATTTGAAAGCATTTTTGTCGATAGTAAAATTCGAGTGCATTTTTGTCAGCATTTAATAATTCGGAGATATTTTTTGTGGTTAACCCTATAAAAATTAATAAAAAATAATTAATAATATATTTTTTACAAAAAAATTGGTTTTTTAAATATTATAAAAATTAAGTTTTTAAATAATTTTGACATTAATATTTATTTTAATAATTAAATTTTTCTAATGATTTTTTAGAATAATTAAAAAACTTATACCATTTTTTACTAAACCAATGAAAACTCATATTCTTGCTTGTAGACAAATTAATGACGATCTTTGTAGTCTTTTTATTCATAAATAACTTTTAAATTTGTTAGCCTCCGAAATTGAAGACATGATACAATGAAAGCTTATTTATATTCAACTGCTTTAATTATTAGGATGCCGCTATTTTGACAAAGTGATCAATAATCAATATATAACGTTGGAAATGAAAGTCCCCGCATGTGCCATTATCTAAAGGTTGCGTTTGTTCAAACATGAGGATTGACATTCGGACTAAGTATTTGTATTTGTTAATCAGAAATTAAATTAATTTTAGAATATAAAATTTGAATTTTTTAAATATTTTTAAAAGAACTGAAATATTTAAAGTGTCGGCTGAAATTTTAATATTTTTTAAAAATTACTTTTATTTAATTTTTAAATTTTAAATTTATCTTATAATTTTTATATTTATTTTAAATTAAATATAATATTAAAACATAACTCAATCTAATATATTTTGTATCAAATATAATATAAAAATATAATTTATTTTCTATGTCTGAGTCTCTATCTCTCTGTTTGTATTTCCCAATCTTTCAAATACAAGTTAATAAAATAATCAAAGTAGTTCTAATTATTACTATCATCATTGTAACGACGGAATCTTTCACGTATATAAATTGCTTAGAAGTTAATATGTAATTGTTCTAAATTATTTTTAGTTACATATTTATTTTTTATGTAAATCATGGTAAGATTAAATGATTTATCATTTTCACATAAATCGTATTATCCTAGTACATACGATTTAGTAAGTGGAGATTCAAAATATTAGATCATTACATCTTAAAACAATTTAGTAGTGTATAACATTTGAATTAATCTCTACCATATAATTTAGTAGATTGAACACAGCAAAACACTAAATACGACAAATAATATAAAATACATGACTAAAGTATATATATCTAAAAAAACAGGAAGTTTTGGGATCCGACATACTAACAAAATGAACTATGTCTTTATGATGAAAGCAGGGTCGGATCTCATTAAGAGAAAAGACTGTCTTTGAACTAGAGTTTTTCGATCCAAATACCAATGAGAGAATGATGTAATTTCCAAGGTAGAGAGAAAGAGGAGTAAATTCAACCTCTCGAAAGGCATATGTAAAGCGTAGACTAACATCCAACAGAACTACATTTGGCAGATAGGAGATGATTCGAGAATAAATTTCTGGAACTACAATTGGGTCTTGGATGTGGCTGCTTAAGTCAACATGCTAATCAGGTAAGTGCTCTAATAGACGCAAATAGTCATCTAATGGATTTCCTTACTGTCGCAGGCAACTGGGATGAAAGTAAGCTGGAAATTTGGCCACCAAAGGAGCTGATCAAGAAAATTGTAGCTATTTCTCCTCCCTCCCCTTGGAAAAACGCTGACCTTATAGCTTGGAGCTTATCATCGAACGGAGATTTTGAGATGAAGACAGCATACCAAAATTTGAATGAAGAGTCATATAATCCTAAAAGACTGTACAATCTTATCCAGAGATGGAAAGGATCGGAGCGCATTTGAACTTTTCTCTGGCTGATATCACACGAAGCCATCTTTACAAACGTTAAAAGAAGAAGACGTCACCTTACAAACTATTCTTCATGTACTTCGAGATTGTGTTTATGCTGCTAATATCTGGCTTTCTCTTATAAAAAATGCGGGTTTCAATAACTTTTTTAGGTTCAATCTGATTGACTAGTTAATTCATAACCTTACTACCAAAGGGAATTAGCCCTGCATGTTAGGGGTTACGGTCTCCTTCATTTGGTACTTCAGGAATATATTTATTTTCGAAGGAGATACTACTGCGATTCGAGCTAGAGTCGAACATGTGAAAGTGTAGTTTAATGAGATTGTCAAAGTCATCAAAACGCTACCATTCCTAATCATAACCACATTTTTCAGAAGCAAGTTATTAATTGGATCTCTCCAGCAGAGAGGCGTATCAAGCTAAACGTTGACAGTTCATTCTTCTCTCAAGCTGGAGGGATTTTTCGGAATCATCTTGGCCAATTTGTTAAGGATCTCACCTGTAACTTGGGGAGTTGTTCCATTATGCATGCGGAGCTCTGGAGAATAATTATTTGTTGACTTCAAATTACTTTAGCTAACAATTTTACTTGCTTAATGGTTAAATCTGACTCTCAAACAGCTATTAATTTTGTTAAGAATGGTTGCCCAACTACACACTTATGTGATTCTCTTATAGTTAACATTCGCATCTTGGCTGCGAGTATCCAGAACATTCAAATGGTCTCATAACTTATGCGAAACTAATTCAGTGGCTAACATCCTTGCTAAGAGAGGGCATGATATATCTTTTGGCCATCATATTTTTAAAGTTGCTCCTCCTGATGTTCTTATATTCCCTTTTGTTAGATGTTTCTAGTATTTCCCTCATGAGAGGGTTTAGTTAGCTGTTTTTTCTAAAAAATGGGTCCCTAACCCACCTTTCTCGTAAAAAAAAATCTTAATTATAATTATTAACATAGTTATTAGAATCGGACCAGATTGGCCGGTTCAACCAGAAAATCAATAAATCGGATCAACTACTGATTCGGTTCGATATTTAGACCGCACAAGATTAAAAATCAGAACGAACCGGTGAAAATCGGTCAAACTTGTTGATGATCTGATCATACCGCTTGAAATTAAATTTTCAAGAACGTCCTTTATAGCCACTGAGCTAGCATGCACGTTACTAATTTATATACAAATTATAATACATATAGGTGTCTTTCATCAAATAGTTTACTTCTATTTAATTTATTTTAATTTTAGTTATAAACTCACTTATTTTTTCTTTTCATAATAATATATTATTTATTAATATTATTTTTTAATAAATACTTGTAATATATAATAGTATAATAGATATAAATTAATTAATAAATTATTAAAATTTTAAAATAATAGTTATTTTAATATAAAAATAAAATAAAAATATTTATGATGGAATAAAATTAACAAAATACTTATTGTTCATGTTCTATATTATTTTAGAATAGCTAGATATTCATAAAATATTAGTAAAAATATGTATTTTAAATTTTAATTTTAAATTTTTTACTATTTTTAATTTATATAGTACTGAGTCAATCGGTTCAATCAGTGACTCACCGGTTGAACCAATAACCCAATGACCCAATAATCTAATCGGTTCGATCACCAGTTCAGTTCTGATAACTATGATTATTAATATAAGAATTTAAATCAAATTTTTAATGCTCAAGTTCAATCTAACTTAAAACACCTTTAAATGCTCACCTAATTTAGAGGGGAAAAAAATTGCACGAGCTCAACACTACTTATACTTTTAAAACAAAACACTCAACTTAGAATTGTAATACTCATGGTTATGTATATTTGACGTATGATCGAAGCGATTTATTAAGAAGTGATCTTCATGATATGTTTATTTGGAAGCATAAAATTTGAAAATAGTTCAAAGAGCTAACATGTTTATTTTTGTTGATAGATATTGTTGTTTTGATCAATAATCTCAGATTCAGGTAGTAATATATATAAATTGGTTAATAGCATTGAAAAATTCATATTATGTGATAATGAAATTTTTCTTTGTTCACAAATATGAATTTTTTAATACTATCATATATGAATTTTACCATATGCTAATGCATATTTGGACACGATGGATTTGTAAATCTATCCATAAAATTATGCTTGAATTTTGACTTAATAGATATTTTTATTTAAAATGATTATTAATTATTTTAGTGAATGGGAGATACAATACATGTATACTGCATTCTAGTTCTAGATAACTGTATATCTTATGTATAGCCTTGGAAAAAAAATTGTAATGTAACCATTTAATTGTATTTTTTAAATTTATTCTCTTTATGCAATAGACAAATCAATTTCATATAGAAGATATATAGAAGCAATAGAGTTATTATTGTACTAATTTTCTGTAATTTAAATTTTTTATGAATATATTAGCAATGATGAGTGCTTGGTGACTCCACAACTTAAGGACAACCCATAATATTTGTGAAATATATTGATATGCATTTTGAAAGGTCTCTTGAAATCTTATATCAGTGAGAACTGTTAAGTTCATTAAAGGTTTAATTATTCTGTAAGTTTTTATAATTTTATCGAATTTTTAATTAGATTTTATATTTGTTTTTTTTTCAATTGGGTCTCTAGACATTAAATTTTTTTTCAATTTAGTCTATACAGTGACAAAACCGTTTGAAATAATAGAATATTCTACTCAAAAATCGAATATTCTCCTAATTAAATTAGAATAGGAAATTAAACCACCTCCATTTTTTTAAAATACCAAAACCACCCTTAACCTTTTATCCCAAAAGTAAAGAACCCTAGCTAGTGCTTGTTCTTTGGAAGTCACTGACGTTTCTCCTCCATTCGTTGGTCGTCGTCGTCCATTTGCGTTGTTGTCGTCCTTGGCGGTGTGAGCGTCTGTCGTTGTTGTCGTCCGTCATCCTTGGTTTGCGCTGCAGTGCTCTACACTGGTCGTGTGTCTGCTCTGCTCTGCTCCGCGCTGGTAGTGTGTCGCTTCCGTTGCATTCCCTCGCCGTGGATCAACGCACCTCGCCTAGCTGCCTGAAGTTGATCTGCCAAAATTAACAAGTTAATTTTTTTTTTTGTTTTTCAAAGTTGATAAAACAAGTTTAAACAAATGATCATTTTTTTATTTCTGAATTGATTTGATATACCTATTTGGTTAATTAATTTCTGAATTTTTTAATATAATAGTTTAGGTTTACAATATATATATATATATATATATATATATATATATATATATATATATATATATATATATATATATATATATATATATATATATGGGTTTTGTGAATTGATGAGTTGACATATAAATTAGTTTTGCTGATTATGAATTTGGTTTATTGTTGATTGTTGTTCCTGTGATGAATACCATGCTGCTTTCAACCACCGGTTTTGTTTTTGTCAAGGCTTCGCCACATGATTTGTAAAAAAAATAAAAAAGAAACACTACATCTCCATCATATTAATATATTAATCAAACCTTTTGCTTTGATTTCTTTCTCTGATATTTCCCATTTTCATAATATTATCACTTTCTTTTTGAAGTTATGCATAACTTTATTTCATGGTTTGTGATGTTAATAAGAATAATCCGCTTTGAAAAGAAATAATAGATTCATGTTTAATAAACGAAAAATGCTACTTCAGTATATAATTGATAATGTCAAAAGAGTTGCGGTTAGAACATGATGTCTATGAGTGTTATTGAAACCTCTCAAACTCAACTTATGAACATAAATTGGAAGTTCGTACTAAACAAGTAAGAGGCTAATCATAAAATTTTCTCTCAACAGAGATGAGACAGAATGATTAGGAGTAGGGTATTTTTCTCTTATTCAATTATTAAGATAAAATTAGAAGGGTTGAAAATGAATTGAAGAAAAATATATAACTCTTTATGTTCGATCTATCATATTTGCTTCTTATATTGTTGTTAGAAGATTTTTATATAAATTAAAAATTAGTCACTAAATAAGTTATTATATATTTGTGTATATTTATATATGTAATTTACATATACTTGTTTTTGGGTCTTTGTCAATCAAATTGGTTCTCTTGTTTGAAAAATTATGTAAAAATAAGTTTTTATAAACAATTTTAGTTATTACTCTGTTACTGATTCTTGTTACCATATGCCATATGCAAGTTCTTTTATTATGTTGATACGATCATACATGGTTACATATATTTGTTTTTATATGCAATAAATCGCTCTTGCAATTGTGTGATGATTAATCTTTTTTTTTCTTCAATCTGGACATTGATTCAGTATCAGGTACCTGTGGTAGTGATTGTTTTCAACAATGGAGGTGTATATAGTGGTAACCGGAGAACTTTCAAAGAGATGAATGGACCTCACAAAGATGATCCTATTCCGACTTCCTTTGTTCCGAAAACAGGCTACCATGCTTTGATTGAAGCTTTTGGTAGAAAGGGCTAACTTTTTAGGACACCTGATGAATTCAAGTTTGCTCTTTCAGATGGTTCAGAGAGTGGGAGGCTGCAACACAAGAACTTATTTTCAGATTATCTGTATTATACTGAAACTATATTTTCTATGATTTTCATTTTTATATTTCAAATTTCAATAACAAAAATTACATAGTCTTGTGATTTTTTATGGTGTACCATGATATAATAAAGATACAAACTATATTTTATGAATCCACATAAATGTAAAATATTACATGATCATAATGAATACTTGAATGATGGAAATTTAATTTTATATATACTTTTCACTATTATTTCTGTTTCATTTTATTCATTACTTTTTTTTTGTATGTTCTTAAGATAAGATAAGATATTTTAAAAGTAAAAAAAAGAAAAAGAAGATATTTTTGGTATAATTTGTATATAAATAAGTAATAAAATGATAGTGACAAAATAAAAAGAATTATAGGAATATATTTCATATCGTAGAATCATTGAATAGGGATTATAAGAATATCTTTCATTGAATATTATAGTTTCATCAGATTTTCAATTAAATTCCTATATATTTTTTTCTTTTCAATTGGGTCCCTAAGAGTATACAAGTAATTTTACAATTCATTAACATTTTTTTTATGTTTAACTTTAACAGGGACTAAATTGAAAAAAAAATGTATAAGGACTCAATTGAAAAGAAAAAAAAATATAAAAACTTAATTGAAAATTTGATAAAACTATAGACACTTGCAGAGTAATTAAACCTTCATTAAATTATATTGAATTTGTGTGATTTGGTAGATGAATTGATATGCATTCTTATTTTTGGTTGTGATACCATTTGCATTTTTAGAGATGCATATTTTCTTGGGAAGACACTAGAGTTTCATGAGAAACATGTGATTTTCTTATGAGAATTTAGTTGTATCCTTTGGCAAGACACGGTAAGGATAAATAAATACACAATAACATTAAAAGATCACTACGAGTACTCATGTCATTAATGCAATATTGTGTATGTCTTACACTTTGTATACATTTGACTGATTATTGTTGACAAGTTATTAGTTATGTGATTGTGGAGGAGCGAGACGCTTTATAATCTAAAATTTGCCTATAATTTTTAATTAATGGTTTTGTTGAGTGGGGTAATATGTTTTATGATGAATTATTTTCATACTAATATTTTACGGTCATAGCTAGTTATTTAGTTTGGGAGTCGTTTTTAAAGTATTTTTTAAAATAAATAAAACTCAATCAATATTGCCCAAAATGTAAAAATATTAGAAATTTCTGTGTTGGGTTTCTATCTATTTGTTGGGTTTTGTAATCTAAAAACGAGTTGAATGTTTTAAACTTGATATTTCTATAAATTTATGAAGTAACTAAGTGATTTACTTTGAGTTTTGAATGTCATCATATAGTATTGTGCCTCGAAATCTCATGATTAGTATATATAATAAGATAAGATAAGATAATAATGTAGGATTTTTTTGTTTAACTCTTTAACAATTAAGACCTAATTATTGTATATACATGTTATAAGTAAAACGGGTAAATTCTATCAAAATTTTAACCATTCGGGTGATCTTCTTCCAAAATGTTTCTCTGTTGAATGACGTTCTTTCAAACAAAACAATCACATTGCCTCAAACTATTCCAACTTGTTTTGTTGTTACTTCAAACCTTTTGGACACTTTGATCACTAATACTTGTCCTACTCAGAGATCTTGATCAGAATAAGTCGTTCTAACTCCTCGAAGTCTACACCTATAACTATTATTACTTCCACTGGCTCTTCATCCTCAGTTCCTACCAGTCCGTCTCTTATCTCTACATACAAGTGACATTTAGTCTTTTCTTAAACAACTTGTCTTTATTGTGCCTAGTAATACACCTAGTGCTCTTTATCCACTCCATCAAGTAACTTCAACTGGTATTTTGATTTATATTGTTTTAATCACATATCTCCTGTACATCGCATTTTTTCTTTCTTGTCTACCATAATACAATACCTTCTATTCACACTACCGGTGGATTCCTTATGCATATGAATCATATAGGATTTTGTTTCTTAGTCTAAACTCACCTTTTTCTATACTTATTTCAACCCCAAATTAAACTTTAATCTTAGGTCAACTATATAATCTTGATTTTGATGTTAATTTTTCTTCTTTTCATTGTCATGTGTAAGATCATTGGACGAAACAGATCATCGGAATAGATGTAAAGTCAAAAGACTGTATAACTTCAAGAATTTATGTAAAAAACTCTCTGAATGTCTACTAAAAGCTTGAGCTCTGAAGTAGAAAAAAGATCACCAGAAAAAAATATGGTGGCAAGGAGTACCAAGAAAGTCAAGATGGATGAATTCATACAAGAAGAAGATCATATGGAGGAGGGAGAACAAACCATATAACCAGTTGAAAAGGTTATGGACGAGGTACATAGCCTAACAGAAAAAGTAAGTGTTCAGGAGACCATTCCGGAACAAGCATCAAAGGCTTCCTATAAGGATAGACTAATAAGTAATGGTTTAGAAAAACTAAATCCTGAAGAGATTGTGGATATAGTAGCAGAAGATTATCTTTTTGAGAAAAATCTGATGGAATTAGAGGAGGATAAAAAG
Source organism: Arachis hypogaea (assembly GCF_003086295.3). NCBI lineage: Eukaryota > Viridiplantae > Streptophyta > Magnoliopsida > Fabales > Fabaceae > Arachis > Arachis hypogaea. The sequence continues at coordinate 22,885,780 of NC_092050.1, forward strand.
ACTCCCTTCAATCCAATGCCAAAAATTGGAGTTACACTCGAGGAGTATGACGAATGATGTAAACTAAGGATGCAGATACTCATAGTGAAACCTTTGGGAAAGAAGCTGAACCTGCCAACTATGGAGAGATGGGTTAATAGAAGATGGACCAAGAAGGGTGCAGTTCATGTCATGGACTTAGAAGGAGGATATTTTTTGATATGTTTCTCAGAACAGGGAGATTATGCGCATGCCCTTTTTGAAGGACCATGGATGATTGCTGATCATTATTCACTCATTCAGAGATAGAGACCCTTGTTTATCCCAAAGAAAAATAAGGTTCAAAAAGTAGCAATTTATGTACATATCCCAAACTTTCCGGCAGAATTATACAATAGATACTTCTTATGGAAGGTGGATAAATCTATTGGAACTATGCTGAAAGTGGATGAACATACTTCCATACATTCAAGAGGCAAGTTTGCAAAGATTTATGTTGAGATCGATCTTTGAAAAAAATTGGTTCCGTCCTTTTCAGTACTTGGTAAAGAATTCAACTTTGTGTACGAGGGACTACATCAAATCTGTTTTAATTGCGGTAAATACGGTCATAGAATGGAGAGTTGTCCGAATGGAAAGAAAGAAGGGCAAAAGGAAACAAGGCATGACCAATAGAACCACCATGAAGCTGCCAGAGATTCTCCCGCTCAGAACAATTCCGATTCCGAACCAGAAAGAAAAAGAAATTATGACGGAGGAAAATCAGGGGGATGGTCTTGAGGAGAAAGCTGTCGCTAATAATGAGCAATCTTCCCATATTCTTACCAAAAATGATGTAGCTGATACAATTAAGGAGGTGGGACCCTTTGGCCCTTAGATGATCGTGAAGAAACCCCAAAGAAGAAATAAACGGAGATCCGAAGAATTTAGTGAGAAGAGAAAGAGTGTAGTTAATGCAAATAGATTTGGCATACTAGTCAATGAAAAAAAGAATCAGAAAACAAATATGGATAAATAAGATATTGCCAATTTGGACAAGAAAAGAGGGGGGGGGGACCAGCCTAGCAAGGACCACCAGCAAGGAGTTAAGGTTGAAGCATCTCTAAAACACACAAGGTGCAAGAAACAAGAAAAATATATTTAACAAAGCAAATAAATGAAAAATACTGAGATTAGCAGGAAGATCACTCCTGCCCAACCAAAATCTGGAAGAATAAAAGATGTTCAGCAACCTTTAGCACTCAAAGGAGAAAAAAACACAACCTTAAAGAGGGAACAAAGAAACAAGATAAGGAGCACCATGAGTACTGGAATTAGTTCAACAATCTTTTAAAGGGCATTTATAAAAGCCACCAGGAGGGAAACTACATTAACTTCAACGAACTTCTCAACCCTCTTCTAAGCAACCTTATTGCCAAGACCATGGGTGGAGGGATACTGGAGGGAGAAAGCAGTGGTACTCTCAAAGACAAACCACCAGAAATAAATAAGAATGAATTTGTGAGCATGATCATGGATGGCAGACATGACAAGCAGCCAGTGCAAATTTCGGTTGGAGAATATGAGGAAGAGGAATATGCCCCCAAGCCTATAGAGGACTAATTCTGTCTTTTTGGCCAGGGAGCTTCTATACTCTTTGACTTGACCTTTTTACATTTTTTCTTTTTTATGATGATGAATATTTTAATTTGAAATTGCAGATGTGTCTCAACTAAGGGGCTCAATTCAATTATTAAGGATCTAACATATAGATATCAAAGTTGTCTTTGTATCCTTTTTTAGACTCATGTTTTAGGCAAAAAAGCAGAAAATATTATAAAGAATTTAGGTTTTGACGCTTGGTGTGCTAGTGATGCTGAGGGTTTTTTTGGCGACATTTGGTGCCTTTGGAAGAAAGATAAGTAGACTATAAAACCGATTATAGTGCATAAACAATTCATACACCTTGAAGTGCAATGGGATAAGGATCAGTCATCGATATTCATAGCTGTTTACAGTAGCCCACAAGTGGCAAGAAGAATGGAGCTTTAGAAAGGATTGGATTACATTCCTAGAACTATTGACGGACCATGGTGTTTAGGGAAAGATTTTAACTCTATCCTCACTTTAAATGACATATGGAGTACTTCTAATTTATCTCAAGACTCTAATAGTTTTATTAATTGTATTAACATTTGTGACCTTAATGATCTAAGTTTTACTGGCCCACCCTTTTCCTGGCAAAGGGGCAATATCAAGAGAAGATTAGATCAATGTTTAAGCAACCTAGATTTTTCTAACAAATTTTTGAAAATAGGAGTAAGACATTTATCTAAGTTAAAATCTGACCACTTACCTATTCTTCTTGATTTTCAGATGGCGGAGTATGACCGGGGACCCATACCTTTTAGATTTTTGGCACCTTGGGTGCTTTATAATGATTATAAGAATATGGTGGAGAGAAGCTGGAATAATAGGAACAATTTACTGCAGAATGTTTCTGATGTTACAAATAACATGAAGGTCTGGAATAGGAAAGTTTTCGGACATATCTTTCACAAAAAAGAGCAAATTAGCTAAGGAGAGAATCAGGAATTAACTCTCGTTCTCTAGAAATTCTTTTCTAGAGAAACTACAAAAAGATCTATGAAAAGAGTATGAAAGCATAGCAACAAAGGAGAAACCCTATTGAATGCATATGTCTAGATGCACATATATCAAATTCGAGGATAAAAATTTCAAATACTTTTATAAAAAAGCTAATGGAAGGAGGAAGAGGAATAAAGTGATTGTCCTGAAAAATAAATAAGGGAAATGGGTGGATGATGTGGATTATTTAAAGAATTGAGGTGTTAATTCTTTCAAAGAGTTGTATTATCCAGAATCAGATGAAACTCCTTTCGCAGTCAGTGGGTGTTTGCCAACTCTACAAGGAAGAGACTATAAGAGAATTGAAAAAGAGGTGACCTTTAATGAAGTTAAAACGCGATTTTTAGCATGGGTAGCTGGAAGGCCCCATGAAGCGATGGTCTCCCAGCCAAATTCTACCAACACTCTTGGAATGTAGTGGTTGAATCCCTGGTAACTTGGGTTAAGATGATTTTTAGGGACCCTAGTAACATTGCTGAGGTCAATAAAACTCTCATTTTTATCATCCCAAAGATTCTAACGCTTGAAAATTTTGGACACTATAGACCCATCAGTCTTTGCAATGTTTGCTACAAAATTATTACGAAGATTGTGGCTTCAGGACTAAAGAGGTTTATGCCCACTCTCATCTCCAATACTCAAGCAAGTTTTATTCATGGACAAGTGAGTGCGGATAATATCCTTGTGGTGCAAGAGATGATTCACACAATGAGAAATAAAAATCATGGTAAAGGCTTTATGGCTATAAAAATAGATTTAGATAATTTCTACAATATATTGAGCTGGAGATTCATTACAAAGACTTTGGAGGAGGCTAGAGTTCCAAATATTATCATTTCGGTCATCAAGCATTGCATTACATTATCTACCATGAATCTTCTGTGGAATGGCTCGCTGTCAGAGACATTTACCCCAATGAGGGGTATTAGACAAGAAGACCTCCTATTCCTGTATCTTTTTGTTCTATGCATTGAAAGACTCTCTCATTTAATAATAAATTAGTTGTAGACAAAAAATGAGAAGCTATTACTCTTTCACGTAATGGACCTAAAATCTCTCCCTTCAGTTTTGCAGATGACATGGTACTTTTTGCTGAAGCAAATATTAAACAAGTACAAGTGATCAAGGATGCACTTAGGAAGTTCTATGAGAGCTTAGGACAAAAGATTAGTCTGAACTAATCTTGCGTCTTCTTCTCAAAAAACGTGAACCACAATGTTAAAAATCAGTTGAGTCAAGAGCTAGAAATTGCACTTACGGCTAACTTGAAAAAATACCTAGGTGTTTCACTCATCCATGAAAGATGCAATCATCATCACTTCTAGTTTATCATCGATCACATGCAATCTAAGCTCACATCTTGGAAAAGAAAGTCCTTATCTCTAGCAGGAAGGTGCACGTTGATTCAATCGGTGTTGCCAACTATTCCAAGTTACTGTATGCAATCTATGAAGATTCCTATGGCAGTTTGCAACTAGATTGACAAATTTGTAGAGATTTTCTTTGGGACAGCAGTGAAGAGGGGGAAAGAATTCACCTTATAAACTGGGATAAAGTGTGAAAAACCAAGGAAAAGGATGAGTTAGGAATTCGAAAAGCGCAGGAAACAAATCATCTTTTTCTAATGAAGCTTGCTTGGGGTTTGATCCATAACCGAGATGCTCTTTGGGTTCGAGTAATGAGGACCAAATATGGGTATGGAGAGGACACTATTCCCAAAATTTGCCTCAAAACCAGCAACTGAAATACTTTAGAGTAGAATTACAAGAGTTTGGAAGAATTTTCAACAGAACTTAATTTGGCAAATAGGAGATGATAAGGAGATATCCTTCTGGAGAGACCATTGGATTACAGGGATACACAATCTAGAAGAGGTGGCTCTAAATAATCCTAGTGAGGAACAGTTACAACAAAGGGTTGCAGACTATGCTACTAGCCAAGGGAAATGAGACTGGGAGGCTATTCGGAGTGTGCTACCAGAAGAAATCATAGACCAGATTCGTATAATTAAAGCGTCCAATGATTGGATCGGGGCTGATATAATAGGATGGCTACATACCCCTAATAAAGTTTTTACTATAAAATCAGCCTATGAGTTCTACTATAACGGCAACGAAGAAGCAAAATTTTCATACAAACAATGAAAAATTAAACTACTTTAGATGTTAAAATCCTTTACCTAGTTACTCATCCATGAGGTGCTTCTGACAAATTCAAATAGAAAGAAAAGAGGCCTTACCAAAAACGACAGATGCTCGAGGTGCCACAGAGAGGAAGAAACTTTACTCCACATATTACGAGACTGTCCTTTTGCTTGTAGTATCTGAAAGAGCATGGTAAATAGAGATTATCAAAATATTTTCTTCAACCAGAACAAACATGAATTTAATCTCTCATATACAGAATGGGACCATCTACTTTGTTACAACCTGTAATACTCTATGGAGGTGCAGAAAGAAGCTTATCACCGGTTTTGGGCATCGTCCGTCACTGCTGGTGTTGCATCTTCTCACCACACCCCATATATAACACATATTTTATAAAAATTAGGTATATAGTGAAGGAAGTGAGAGTTGAACCCATAACCTCCCTCATGTAATAACTTACAATAAGTGAGCAACCACTAAACTAGTTAGTTAATATAGTAATTTAGAGCATTTGTATATTTATAAAGTTAACATAAAGTAAAAAATAAAAATAAAAATCATATATCATTGATCATTCAGAAACCTTAAAACCAAAGTGAAAATGCCGTTTCTTCTCAAATCAAACCCAAATTCGGCCATAAGCCATTCCTCTATCACCGCAAGCCCCAAGTCTCCTTCGGTCCTTCCTCCTTCCTCCTTCCTCCATTGCCGCAACTCTTCTTCCTCCTCTGTGCTCTTCTCTCTTCGCTACGTTCCTTCTGCCCTCCTCTCCTCCTATGTTGTGCTACGTTGCTGCTCCGTGCTCTCCTTGATATTTTTCAGCATGCTTGTTTATTCTTAAAGTAAAGCTTAGTTCTTGTATATTCTATGTTTATCATGTTGATTCTTTTAGTTGGTTGGACATGAAAATTGGGGCTTTACTTTGCGTTTGAATCTATGACTTTGTTTCCTTGCTGATTTATCCTTGTTAGTAATTTTGGTCTGGACTGAAAATTTTCTCATAGTGATCTTTGACTTGCGATATTTTAGAGTTCATTTTATAATTTATTTATTTATTGGAAATTTTGCTCCTTCTCTATATTCAAAAGATTATAGTTCTAGTTCTAGGGTTCATGCTGTTTCTATTTCTATTGGTATTTTTTTTGGCTAGTTGGTTCCTCCTCCAACTCTGTGCCCACGAGGCCATGATTAATTTTTCTCCATTTTTTAAAATTAATTATGATAAATATAACCGGCTCCTTTGTTGACCTTTTTTTTCGTTTGAATAGATTCATATTGATTTTATTCTGACTTTTGTCTTCTTTTTCTGGAATAATTTTGAATGGGTCTACTTCAACCCCATTTCAAAAGAGGCATGTTATGAGTTACTTCATGAATATCAAAAGAGTACATCTAATTTAAGCAATATTTCAGTGGAATTTACACAAGAGCTTAAGATTAATGCAGATGAAAATGATGATGTTGGTTATCAATTGTATATTAGACAAAAGAAGAAGGAAAAATGTTCATTTGTGAATACATAATTTGATCACTATGTAGAGAAATATGTTCATCCTCTAACTCCTGATTTTGATATATTAGCTTGGTGGAAGATAAATGAAGTTAAGTTTTCAACTCTTCAAAAAATTGCAATAAACATATTTTTCATTTTCGTGTCTACTGATATTTCTGAGTCTTCTTTTAGCATGAGTGGTCATATAATTGCTACTCAGTGTGGTAGTCTTCATGAAAATACAGTGGAAACTCTTATACGATGAAAGCTCTTATGTGCAATCAAAATGGTTGTGGGCAGCATGTCATCAAAGAGGTTATTTATGTTTTTAATTTTTTAATTTGTTTGAAAATTATAATTGTGTTAAAATTATATATTATAAAATTGTTGTATTTGATTTTTAAGTGAAAAATCTGATTATCAAACTGCAAATGATAACGATGGATTTTTTGAATTGAGGGAAGAGTAATGTTGCAAGAACTTGGAAATAAAAAAAATGTCTGAAAATACTTACCTTTGTTTATATTATTTATTTTAATTTTATTAAGAACTTGATGATCATGCTACTTGTAATTTATTTTGGATTTTTTTAAGATTTTATTATTTTTAATTTTAATTTAAACTTAATTTTTTTATTTTATTAATATAATAATATGTATGTTTATAGTTTTATGTTGGATTTTTTTAATATTTTATTATTTTTAATTTTAATTTAAATTTAATTTTTTTTTATTTTATTAATATGTATGAAATTTGAAATGATTGAATTTTATATTTATTTTTAAAAAATTTGATATTTCTACGGATAAATATGATAGGATAGAGTTTAGAATTTTAGAGTGCAGGTAGAGTTAGGGTTGAGAGATTCTCAACTCGCAGATAGAATAGAATAGAATTTTAATAAAATTCTTAACCCATAAATAAAATTAAATTAAAGTCTAAACCCTACTATATCCTATTCATTATCAACCCTAATTCCTAAAAGTAATTGTGGCTTAATCTTTTGTTTTGTCTTTGGCCTGTGCCCCTTTTAATATAACAAAAAAAAAAAAAAAAAAAAAAACTTCAACAATTTATGTTTCCACTATATCAAATGTGTGTTGTTTTCTACTACCATCTATATTTCAATTGTAATAGCATAGTCTTGCTCGTATAACTCCTTAAAAATAACGTGTCATCTCATGTCTAATAAAATTTTAAGATCTATTAATAATGAATTTTTTAATTAAATTTTTGGTCAAAGTGCAAAACAATTAGTACTATCTTTTAATAATAGTTCATCTTTTTCTTATTCTTCTGCATAATGACCACTTATCTCACTCTATTTCACTAAATAGCGTTCTCATTCATATATTTCCGTCAAAAACATATATCGATGTAGTGTGTGAAAGAGCCTAACATCAGAAATAACACAAATTTTTAATATAAGAATAATATAAAAATACTTATAATATAATATGACAGTAATTATAAACAAGTAAATATAATAAATAAAGTAATAACAAGAACATATCAAAATTTTAACGTAAAAAATTTTTTCAATGTGAGAGGTAAAAATCACAAATTATCCAGATTAATAAAATAGTTTTACTATAATCAAATGAGGTACAAGAAATTCTCAAACAAAGCACAAATCGTGCATATAACCAGCCAATGGCGGAGCTTAGTTCAGACAAGGGGGGCCACCCCCCAAACTTTTTATAAAAAATTTAGTAGTACTTTTTCAAAAGATAAAAAATAGTTCAATTGACTTAAATACTTTACTATGACTTAAAGTATCTAATAAGTTTAATAAACAACACTCTCTCTATCTTTAAGTTCAAATATAAAAAATTAGATATTTTTTATGTATTTAATTTAATATTATTTTATATTTTACTATTTATTTAATTTAAATTTTTATATGATAAAAAATAATAGAATATTCAATAAGTATTAATATTATTGTATTTGTATAAATTGATAAAAAAATTTAATAAATATTATAAATTTTAATATTTGTCCTTCTAACTTTTTCTTTACATATTTTACAGGATATATATTCAAAATTTTATATAAAATAATAATGAAAAATCAAAGAATTAATACATTTTTTAAGATGAATGCTAATATTTAAGAAGGAGAACATATAACTTTTACAATATCAACACCTATAGATAGTTCTTCTACTTTAATGAATCACGAAGAAAGTGAGATAGTGAGATATAACCTTCAAAAGTTCAAAAAGTTACATCTGATGACTTTAATCTTAACTTTTTGGAACGAGATCTTGAAAAACGGCTTTAAATTTGGCAATATCACCCAAACCAGAAAGATGAGATTAGACGAACTTATCTTAAATGGGGTCCATCTCAAAAACACTTTGACAATTATTTTCTATTTCGCCCCCCCAAAATTTTTTTTCAAGTTCCGCCACTGTAACCAGCCAAAACATTAAAGCACTAAAGCTTACAAATGAGAAGCAAGAAGATGAAAAATATCCAAAATAGAGCTACTGTTCGAATCTTATTTCTCCCTTTAAAGACCACAAATCAAAATCTCTACCGTTCAGAATGAAGAATAAGATGAGAAAAATCTGCAGTCCAAATTTCACATTGATCCAATGGTGAACAAATGAGAAACGTTTATTCAAAGATTGTTACTCTGCATAAAAATGAAAAATCTATTTTCTCTCTTGCGAAACTAATTTCTCTCACAGAAGACCACTAATCTACATCTCCATCGTCTAGAATGGAGAACAGTATAAGAGAAAACCGTAGTTCAAATTTTAGGCAGATCCAACGGTGAACAAATGAGAAAATACTATTTGAAATTTACTACTTTGCATAAAAATGGAAATTCTATTTTCCCTCTTCTCTCTCACTTTGATAGCTATATTCTCACTCTCAAAATGACCCTCAAAAATCTAATTAGGGTTCTGACATAATGGTGCAAAGCAAAACCTCAAAAAATTGGGCTTGGGTCTCAGAAAGAAGAGAACAAAAAGCCCAACAAATCTCCCCCTTCTCGACTAGGTGGAGGCCCTCGCCATTCTGGCAATCAAACAACATGTTTCAAGCTTATCTTTTGATATTGCTTTTTTCATCATATCTGCACCATCATCAGTGTGAACTTTCTCAAGTTTCAACAACTTGGAATCTAACATATCCCGTATCCAGTGATACATAACATCAATATATTTAGATCTTGCATGAAAAGTAGAATTCTTAGCAAGATGAATAGCACTTTGACTATTACACAACAACACATAACGGTCTTGCTTGAAACCAAGCACTACAAGAAACTTCTTTATCCACAATAACTCTTTACATGCTTCAGTTGCTGCAATAAACTCTGCCTCTGTGGTAGAAATTGCAACACCCTTCTGTAATCTTGACTGCCATGAAATAGCTCCCTCTGCAAATTTGACCAAATAACTTGAAGTAAACTTTCGAGAATCAACATCTCCTGTCATGCCTGGATTAGAGAGAAAACGACTCACAGTACCAACCGCATGAGCAATATCTGGTCTAGTACACACCATAGCATACATCAAACTTCCAACAACTGAGGCATAAAGAATTTCATTCATTACTTATTTCTCCTCATCAGTGGTTGGACACTGCTTGGTACTCAACTTAAAATGAGGAGCAAAAGAACTAGCAATACATTTGGCATTATTCATGCCAAACCTTTGAAGCACATTCTTTATGTACTTCTCCTGTGACAAATAAAGCTTCTTGGAATCTCTATAATGAGTAATAATCATGCCTAAAATCTGTTTGGCAGGACACAAGTCCTTTATAGCAAAGAACTTGCTCAACTGTTTCTTCAATTTATTAATCATCAAAGCATTCTTACCCACAATTAAAATGTCATCCATATAAAGCAAAAGAATGATAAAATCATCATCATAAATATTTTGCACAAATACACAATGATCTGAAGTTATCTTACGGTAACCATGCTCTCCCATAACAGATTTAAATTTCTTGTACCACTATCTTGAAGCTTGCTTCAACCCATAAAGACTCTTCTTAAGCCTGCACACAAAATCTTCCTTTCTTTTAACAACAAAGTCTTCCGGTTGCTCCATATAGGATCTCCTTATCTAAATCACCATGAAGAAAAACTGTCTTCACATCCATTTGCTCAATCTCCAGATCAAGAGAAGCTGCTAATTCGAGCACAGCACGAATAGATGACATCCTCATAATAGGAGAATAAAATCTCCTCATAATCAACACTTTTTCTCTGACTAAAGCCTCTAACAACCAATTTGGCTTTATATCGAGGCTTAGAATTGTGTTTTTCATTCTTGATTCTGAATATCCATTTGTTCTTCAAAACTCGCATACCTTTTAGTAGTTTCACCAACTCATAGGTATCATTCTCAGGCAAGGACTTTATTTCTTCTTGCATAGCTTCAATCTATTGAAATTTGCTTCCATCTTCAACAGCCTCTCCAAAACATTCAAGTTTTCTCCCATCAGTCAACAAAACAAACTCATGTGGAGAATACCTTGACAAATGCTTTCTCTCTCTTATAGACCTTTTGAGTGCATTTGCAGAAATTTTCAAAGATAGTTGTTCATCTTAATCATCATTACCTACTTCATTAAGGGTTGGATCAACTGTTCCATCTTCACCTGCACTTGTATCATGCTCATTATTTTGAGCTTTAACTCTACCATCTTCTACTATAGGCATAGAGGGAATCCAAGTCAGAAAAATCATCACTAGACTGAACCATCGACTTCTTTGCATTATCAATATCCTTCAATGTTTGGTCTTCAACAAAGACAACATCTCTACTACGAATCACCTTCTTGCTAACAGGATCATAAAATCTGTAACCAAACTCATCCATGCTATAGGCAATAAAAATACACTGCCTAGTCTTTACATCAAACTTGGATCTCTCATCTTTGAGAATATGAACAAAGGCTTTACATCCAAACACTCTTAAACGATCATAAGAAACATTTTTACTTGACCATACATTCTCTGACACTTTAAATTGCAAGGAAACACATGGTGTCCAGTTCAAGACATGAACAACAGTGCTCAAAGCTTCACCCCAAAAGGATTTTGCCAATTCAAACTGTGACAATAAGCACTTAACTCTTTCAACCAATATTCTGTTCATCCTTTCAGCCAAGCCATTCAACTTAGGAGTCTTCGGAAGAGTCTTTTGATGTCTTATACCATGCTCTTTACAATAAGCATCAAATGGATCTGAGTACTCACTATCATTGTTAGTACGAATACATTTCAACTTTTTTCTAGTTTCTCTTTTAACAGAAGTTTGAAATTGCTTGAACACATTCAAAACTTGATCTTTGGTCTTCAAAGTGTAAACCCATAATTTTCTAGAATGGTCATCAATAAAGGTTACAAAATAGATAGACCCTCCAAGTGTTATTGTCTTCATCGGCCCACATACATCAGAATGCACCCAAATCAAGTATCTCCAGCTTCCTTAAAGGTGGATGGCTCTTGAAAGAAATCCCGTTTTATTTTTCAGCAAAGCAATGGTTGCACTTTTGTAAAGCAATCTTACAACCAGATAAAAGATTCCTCTTGGATAACATATTCATACCTTTCTCACTCATATGACATAATCTCTTATACCATAAATCAGTTCCATCAATAAACTCAGTAGCATTAACAACATATTTCACAATCTTTACTTGAGTTAAATAAAGATTAGAGTGTCGTGTACCTCTAGCAACAATTATGGAACCTTTGGTGAGCTTCCAACTATCACGAGAGAATGAGCTATCTAAGTCTTCATCACACAACTTACCAACAAAAAGTAAGCTCAACTGAATATCTGGAATATGCTTCACACGCTTCAAAGTCAACTTGGTACCATTGGAGGTTTCTAAGCAAACCTGTCCAACACGGGCACATTTTGTAACACCTTGATGAGCCATTTTTACATCACCAAAATTAGCAGAAGTATAAGATGTAAAGAAATCCCTCCTAGATGTAACATGACTAAAAGCACCACTATCAATCATCCAACTAGTGCTATTATCAACAAGGTTAACAGATTCAAACTTCTCAACAAGAAGAAAATCATCATAAGTTACATTAACCTTGTCTTCAATACTACCATCATCTTTATTTTTGCTCTTGTCTTTACTTGCCTTGGATTTCTCCTTTTTTAGCTGCCAACAAAATTTTTTCACATGTCCCTTTTGACCACAATGATGACACTCAATATTTTTATCTAGACTCAAAAACAAGAACATCTGAATGTGTATTTGATGTGTCTTGTAACTTTCTTCTCATTTCTTCATTTAAAACACTGCTCTTGGCAAGATCCATAGAGATTACATAATTAGTAGCAGAATTGGACAATGAAATTCTAAGAATTTTTCACGAGTCTGGTAAGGAACCAAGAAGTAACAATCCTTGAACCTCTTCATCAAACTTGATACCCATGGAAGATAACTGATTTATTATTCTTTGAAAGTTATTCAAGTGATCTATCATTTATGTCCCATCTGTATATTTCAAAGCCAACAACTGCTTGATCAAAAATATCTTATTATTCCCAGTTTTTCGAGTATACAACTATTCAAACTTAATCCAAAGGGTCCGAGCATGTGTCTCTCCAGTAATATGGTTCAACACATTATCGTTAACCCACTGCCTAATATATCCACAAACTTGTCTGTGTAACAAAGTCCAATCGTCATCAGATTTATCATTAGGCTTTTTTGTACCAAAAACTAGTTGATAAAAATTCTTGACATAAAGCAAATCTTCTATTTTTTATTTCTACAAATCATAATTAGGACCACTAAGAGTGATCATTCTACTAGTATTAATATTAGCTTCCATTGTTCACAGAATCACAAGACCAGAAAAATACCAACAAGCTTTGATGCCAATATGAAAGAGCCCAACATCGAAAACAAGAAAAATATCCAACACGAGAACAATATAGAAGCACTCACAACATAATATGGCAGTAACTATGAACAAGCAAATATAGCAAGTAAAGCAATAACAAGAACACACCAAGATTTTAACGTGGAAAACCTCCTCAATGTGAGAGGTAAAAACCACGAGTCATCCAGACCAATGAAATAGTTTCACTATAATCAAATGAGGTACAAGAGAGTCTCAAACAAAGCTCAAATCGTGCATATAACTAGCCAAAATATCAAAGCAACAAAGCTTACAAATGAGAAGTAAGAAGATGAAAAATACCCAAAAAATAGAGCTGCTGTTTGAAGCCTATTTTTACCTCTACAGATCTCAAATCTAAATCCCACTATCCAAAATAAAGAACAAAATGAGAAGAATTTGCAGCCCAAATTTCACATTGATCCAACGGTGAATGAATGAGAAATTGCTATTCAAAGATTGCTGCTTTGCATAAAAATGAGAAATCTATTTTCTTTCTTATGAAGTCAATTTCTCTCACTGCATACCTCTAATCAACATCTCCAAAATAAAAAATGGAGAACAAAATAAGAAGAAAATGTTCAAATTTCAAGCCGATCCAACAGTAAATAAATGAGAAACTGCTATTTAAAATTTACTGCTTTACATAAAAACAAAAATTCCATTTTTTCTCTTCTTTCTCACTTTAATAGTTATAATCTCACACTCAAAATGACTCCTAAAAATCTAATTAGAATTATGACACCATAAGTGTAAAGAGACACTCCAAATAACTAAACTTGAACCTCACAAAGAAGAAAAAATCCAACAGTGTGTTGCAATGAAAAAATGTGACGATGTTTATCATTAATTCATGATGTGTGCTTTGGCCGTATTAATTCGAACGTTAAATGATATGTACCTTATATTTATATTTGGTATATTTTTTTTGGATTATGCTACGTGTACATCAAAATCAGTCATCAAAGTCAATTATCAGTATAAAATACATGTTAGAATATAAATATACATTAAAAATAAATTAAACCACACATTAAAAATATATTGGTGGTTAATTTTAATGACTGATTTTAGTGTACAAATAGTATTTCTCATCTTGTTTTTATGGCATACTTTTTTTTTTCTTCTCTAATTTTTTATTAATCATTCTTAACACTAAATTATAATGTATATAAAAGAAGTTTACAAAAAAAAGTGATATTTATTTTAAACTCAAGTTAATATTAAGTGACTATTTATAAGAAGTCTCTTTTTATGAATAATAATTAAGATATAGATACCTGTTAAATATAACAGTGTAGTTAAACATATCAAAATATTTGATGATTTTTAATTATTATTTTTTTTTATTTCCTTAACTTATTTTTTCATTATTTCTAGATGAGATTTTATAACTACTGCGCTTCACATGGTACTTGACTGATAATTTGACCTCGAGCTCCTGGTGTTGGACTTGACTTTGAAGATTCTCTTAATTTTGTTCATCTTTCTTTTTGTCATAGTAAAAGAGAAAATAAATGCCCACAAAAAAACAGGAAAATATTGCTAAGCAAGACGCTAGATAATAGAAATGCCGCATAACCTAAACCAACATCGAGGGCTCAATAAAGCTCCAAATAAAAATACGGTAAAAATTTAAGTTTAGTTAATTTTATATAAAATTAATAATTAAAAATTATTAAATAATTTAATTTATTTAATTAAATTTTTATTTAACATTTCTCGATTATTAATTTCACGTATAATTGATTAACCTGAGTTTTCACTTGAAAATATATTTTCTCTTTATATTTATATATTCTTATAAAATTCTAAATGATACGAGGGTCGAAATACTTTTAATATACATTATTGTCACGCTCTCAACCATGGGATAAAACAAAGGGAAGAGAGGAGGCCCACCGCACATAAACTAAATATCAAAAGTAGAAAAAATGAATTGTAGCCTCAAACTATAATTAGCAGCCTAATTAATTTTCCTCAAATTTATCTATATCCACCATTTTAAGGCTTCTCTCTTATCTGGAAAACCCAAACGGAATTTCCCATGCCAATCTCTGAACGCAAAACAAACTAACACAGGTTCATAATAACCAACACAACGGTTTTCAATCTCCATATATAGACAGCAACCTAATAAAACACACCGTCAAACTAAAGCAATGTTCTATTCGCTCTTGCGAACACAACAATTTCCCTTATAGTTACTTGAAGAAAATTAACCATAACAATATTAGAAACTACCAACTCATCATAGTTGTTTTGAGCTAAAACTCTATTGAATTATAAAAAGGCTTCCTCAATTTCTCATACCTCAAACCAATCGAGTTATCATTATTTTGCTTAAAATGAAGTTGCCACGGCCACTGCTGGTGGCGCTTTTGGTGCTGAGCCTGATCGTCGTTCCTTCAAAGGCAGATCTGGATGACTTTTTCAACGGCTTCGGCTTTCACTTCAGACATGGACGACAACAACAACAACAACAAGAACAACAAGAACAACAGGCTCAAGGAAATGATAATCAAGACCCGCCGGGAGCCCAAGTAAACGAGCCCAGGGGTTCATATATTGCTGGTGCATACGGCATAGGAGGATCGCCGCCGCCACCTCAACAGACGGCTGTTCAGCCTGCAGAGCCGGCTGATTTTAAGCCTGCACAGACGGTTATTACTAATAACTTAGGTGGTCTGTCGGTGGGGTTCTACGATAGAAGTTGCCCTAATGCAGAGAAGATTGTGGCTGATTGGTTGGCAGAACTTATAAAGACAAATCCATCTGCACCTGCTAACTTTATTCGTCTTGCATTCCATGATTGTGCTGTTGGTGTAAGTCTTTCTAAACTAATATTATTATATTCATAAAAAATTGGAAACTTAGTTGTGTTCGTCTAGGGATTTTAACTATCAACCTCACAGCTATATATGAATGTTCACCACAAAAACATTTGATTATTCTAATGACGCACTTTGCTAAAAGATTATTTAAAACCTACGTAATTGTATATACATGTAGAGTTTAATTTAGATAAAGAAACATAATTTATCAATTCATTCAATCACCTTTGTTTTATGGATGATATTTAATGTTGATATAAAAAGAAGTTAATTTAAAATAAAAATTCAATGCAGTTATTTTCATGTAAAATTAATAATTATAAATTATTAGATAATTTAATATGTCTGATTAAATTATTATGTAATAATTTTTTAATTATTTACTTTATATAAAAATAAAATGTGAATTTTTACGTTAATTTAATAAGAACAGAGTTACATGACTAACAAAATTTATCCTTTTTTACCTATAATTGACATGTTACATTTCTCATTTAATAATTATATTTGTGGGCATGGTTTTTAATAGGGTTGTGATGCCTCGATCTTGCTAGACTCCATTGGGCAAGGAGATAAAGTGGAGAAGGGTTCAATCTTCAACGGAATGAGCCTCAAAGGTGCCGATCTGATCGACGACCTAAAAATGAGATTGGAGGAAGAGTGTCCACAGACAGTGTCATGTGCAGATGCGATTGCTTTTACAGCCAACGAGGCGATGGCAATAGCTGGGGGAGTCCGCCAGCGTCCTCTAGGAGGACGCAGGGACGCCCTCAACTCCCTGGCTACCCTGGCAGATCAGAACCTGGCCTCGCCAACTGCCACGATAGACCAGATGTCCGCAATCTTTAAGAGGCTAGGTTTCAATCAAGAGGAAATGGTGGTGCTCTTGGGTGCACACTCCGTTGGTACAGCACACTGTGATCTTTTCATGGATAGGGTTTACAACTTCAGAAACACGCAGAAGCCTGATCCAGTGCTTCCATTGCCATATGTGGAAGATTTGAGGAGACTTTGCGCTAATCCTGGAACACCACAATTCAGGAACCCTAATGTGAACTTTGATGAAACGCCTTATGCATTGGACAACCGCTACTTCAAGAACCTTGTACAGAACAAGGCTTTGTTGCTGTCGGATTCTTCGTTAAAAGATGATCCTAGGACGGGTCCCACCGTGAGACAGATGGCGGAAAATGATACGTTGTTCCCAAAGAGGTTTGCTGAGTTGTTCACTAAGATGACTACTTTTAATGTGCTCACTGGTCTTCTTGGAGAAGTTAGGAAGACTTGTAGGTCCACTAATAATTGATTATTACTATTATAGTATTATATTACTATTATTATTGTTGTTGTAATTATTATTCATATTCTTGTTAAAGTATGTGTGTATGTTAATGATAACTTCTATCAACAGGAAAGAAAAATCGATATATAAAGATGCCTTTTGACTATGAATACTTAACGTCTTATTATTGATTATTATTTGCTTTGTTTGTTAACTACTGAATATTGTGGCCTCTGGGTTCGTTCTTTTCATTTTGTAATTTTTCAATCAAGCTAAGTGTTTATAGCTAACGACTTTTTAATGGAATTGTTTGAGAAAAGATGAATGTTACCACTTGCACACAATTTTTGGCAAATACACTCGCCATTTTAAGTAATAAAGTGAAAAATTAAGTATTGTCTTCAAAGAAATTATCAATTACTGAAATTAACTTATTAAAGACAAGAATTTGAAATTGAGAGTTTAAACAAATAAAAATGAATATGTACTAGAACATTTGATTTTAACTATTTATTATGTAATTGAATATTTATTATCATGTTATTTGTAATTCTCTTACACACAAAACTTCACACTTAAGTGGTAAAGTAAAGGTAATGAGATATTACGACACCTAAATAAAAAAAGTACATAGTATTTAAAGAATAATAATATATCTAGGAGTTTATGAAAAAAAAAAAACAAATATATATATATATATATATATATATATATATATATATATATATATATATATATATATATATATAAAAGCTTTGGAATAAGATAAATAATAAGATCTAGGTTCGACCTACGAAGAAAAAATCGGTTAGAATATTACAAAAACAAAAAATATACAAAAATACATTATATTTCTCCAAAATAAAATCTCTAACAGGAATATACATACACTATTTAAAAGTAGAGAAAAATGTTACATAAGCCAAAATAAAGTAAAACTATCAGTCTTCTTCGCTTCGCCAACGAGTCCTGCACTCTCAATGAGATGTATCACGTTCTATATCTGTAAAATAGAAAATTTCACAATGGGTGAGAATCCAAAGGTTCTCAATAGGATAATAGTTTCAAATAGAGACTATATAAAAATACATGAACCCATTTGACAGTCCTAGTCTCCAAATTCACAAGTTCAATCCTAAAGTTCAACTAATTCCAACAGGATTAAATTACTAAGTCTCAACTCTGTAACTATCTCTAGTCTCAGTCATTTCTAGTATAACATCAGCATCACTCTAATATCCAATTATTCATTCTGGTATTCAATTCAGTGATTTAATTTATTACCAGTCTCACCAAATCTCAAGCAGTCAATATCTCAAATACAATCTCAATCTCACAATTGGATCAATCATAATTAATAATCAATATGCGGTTAAAGTGCTAAATTTAACATACTCTCAACTACTAAGTCATTATTACTCTCGATATTATAATTTATTAATTCAGTATCCAATTTAGTGGTAGCATACACAATTAATAGTCAATACAAATCAAACACAACTAGAAAATAAATATAGCAAGTAATACAATTAGCAATTAACAGAATATTCAAGTAGGCAAACTAAGTATAATATGGATACTCAAACAATTTCAAATAAATGCACATGATGCATATCTGTCATACTGACCACGAGTTCATGTGTCGGTTAAACTGCTAGAACCCAACATACCCAATAGCTAACTCGGATATCGTCTCTCTGTTGCGCATCCCCATGAGGCATATAATCGAGGGAGTGTGCCCACCACCTTCTCTTGGAGGCAATCATCATGAAAGAATAAATCAAGAAAGAGTGTCCTACCACCTTTTCTTGTGAGGTCGTGCCATACAGATAGAGGGATTAGTGCCCTACCACCTTGCAGACAAAGAGAGTGTGGAAAAAAAACAAGCGAAATGAAACCACCGTCTTGCCTGGTGCAGGCGCCAAATCAACAACTATGAACAAGCGGGATATAACCACCGACCTTGCCCGAAACAAATATTAAATCAATACGCAAGCGGGACGAAACCCACGACCTTGCCATGCAAGTGGGATAATGCCACTGTCCTTGCCAATCAATAATCATCATCGATTTCAAACACGCAAGTAAAATAACACCACCGTCCTTATCAAATCGATCATTTAGACCACAATCAATCATAATCATTTACTTTAATCAATTTCATGAGTTATTAGATTCATTAACCCCAGTTCTTTATTATCAATTACTCAATTTTGTTCTCTCGTAAGCGAGATAACACTATCGTCCTCACCATGGGTGAAAATTCACCGTTCCACACAGTAAATTATACACTAAGAAAGCGGGATGATACCACCGTCCTTGTGAAGTAAGAAATCAATATCACATTTAAAACCAAGTCACAATTTCATCCAGTTTTGGAAGATACATCCTAACATAACCCCATTTTTTCATTACTAATCAACCTCATATTTTTGTGAGCAGGATAAAACTACCATCCTCACTGCAGGTGGGACAAACCTCTATTCCTGCAATATTTTATCCGGTTAACCAAGTATTTATCTGGAAATTAATCAATTCAATTTGCCATAGCACTCACTACAACATATCAAGGTTCTAAAAATCGAATCGATCATTGAACCGTTCTAGCTACTGATTTACTGATTTACTGGTCCAACCAGTTCAACCGTAATTCAACCAAAATAATCATTTTATAATAAAATAACAAATAAGCTAACTAACAGCAAAGTTTCCATATTAACTAACAACAGTTATTCAAAATTTGTTACAATAAAGTATAAAACCATAAAAAGATGTACTATCTTCTACATTTCAATCAAAGAAAATACCTAATATATATGTTATTTTCCAAAAGAAAAAATAGAAAATAAATTAGAGAAAGAGTGAGAGACTATTTCATGCCACTGTTTCACAGTAACTTCACAACTGTTTTATTTGCAAAACAAGGTCATTTACAACATGAGCTAGTACTAGAAAGAAAATGAAAGCTTTCACAGCCAACTAGACAGAATTGCTTGCCTATTTAGAAAAGAGTAATCACCCAAATTTTGGTTCAAAAGAAACAATTTGGTTTTCAAAAGTATATGCATTATTCTATCTGACATATTTATAAAAGAAAAGAAAAGAATAAACTACTTTACTTACTAGTTACTACCATATGTCACAAAATTTAATGCCTTCTATCTACTAATATGCAACAATAACTAACAAAGGCTATGGGATCAAAGACATACAGATTACTATGACTTATTGAGGAATATAAAAGAATATATTCACACATCAACAAACAAAGTTACACATCCAATTTAAAAAAGAAACTAAAAAGTTAATTTCTAAAGTGGGTCACAAGATTTACATCCTTAATCATCACAGGGCCAACCTCAGAGAGAAGGTCCAAGCATGGTGGTAGAATCTCTTTGGAAGTAGGGATTGAGCCATACTAAACCAATAGGAACAATTTTAACATGGCAAGTTTTCATCTTTTACTCAATGAACAATTTATTAAATCAACAACAACAACAACACAATATAACAATCAAAAGTTCAGGAACAACACTAAAATAATAATTTATCAAATTAACGAATTAATAAGATCAATTAAAATGGAAAATCAAAATAACAAGAACAATTAAAATTTTAAACTACAGCAAACCAACAACAAAATAAGAACTAGAAAAAAACATACTAATCATGAACACAACAATCAAATAAAATAATAACTGAATAATTAATACAAGAAAGAACAAGAAGAAGAAAAAAATCACCCTAGAATGGAGCAGTTCTGAAATTCAAACAGCACAGGGAGAGGGAGGAGCTTTAAAATGCGACGGAGATGGCTGAACGTAGGTTGAATGGTGCAGGATTTATAACCCACAAACTAACCGGCAAGTATATCGGGTCGTACCAAGTAATACTATCAGGTGAATGAGGGTCGATCCCACGAGGATTGATGGACTAAGCAACAATGGTTGATTAATTTGCTTAGTTAGACAAACAGAAAATGGTGTTTTGAGAGTTTAGAAACATTAACAGTAAATCAGAAAATCAGAAATGCAAGCAGTAAACAAGTAGTGAATAGTATATGGAGAAACAGTTAAGACTTCAGAGATATCTATCTTCCGAATTGACTTTTCTTACTAACTATTTTAATCATGCAAGATTCAATTCATGGCAAACTACATGTGAATAAACCCTAATTCCTTAGAATTTTTTAGTCTCCTCTAACCTTCATCAACCGCCAATTCCTTGGTCACTTAATTCCAATTAGAGGGTGAAGTTCAATTCTAGTTATATGCCACAAAAATCCCAATTACCCAAATATAAGAAGATTATATGTCACGTATCCCGTTAAGTCCAGATAATTAGAAATTTAGGAGAAATTATTTTCAAGCTATTGTTCAAGTAAAGAGCTTTTTCAAGTTATACAAGAACTCAATTAGAACCAAGGTCATACTTCCGTTCCACCCGGATTCATAAAATAAAGAACGAAAACAATTCTTGAAGTATAAATCAGTACATGAATTAAAATAGAAAAGTAATATTATCAATCTATACAATAGACAGAGCTCCTAATCTTAATAGTGGAGGTTTAGTTGCTCATGATTCAGAGAGAAAAATAGGATTCTGAAAAACTGTAAATTGCGAAATGAGGTAGAAGAGAGGAAAAGAGCCTGAAGGGCTGATTTGTTTCCCTTTTATATCTAATCCTAATTAATGTAAAATATATTTCCTAAAAACTAAATAATATCTTTTCCTAATTATAAAAGAAATAAAGTTTAATCAAAATTTATTAATTGATTCTCATAGCCTTATGTAGACGAATTGGGGACCACTTGTGCGTTGAAGGTTGGCGCCGAACTTGAAGGGAGTCAAGTTCGGCGTGGACTAGGCAGCAAGTTCGTCTTTACTTCTTGGCTTGTGGCGCCAAACTTGACAATGGTCAAGTTTGGCGTGGGATGTTGTACGCAAATGTCCCTTGGAAGCTTTCCATGCTGGTGCCGAACTTAAGGGTTTCCAAGTTTGGCGTGGAGGTTGTGCGTGGAGCTTCCTTTGGAGCGTTGATGCTGGCGTCGAACTTGAGTAAACTCAAGTTCGGTGTGGAGGTGGCAGCAAGCATTCCCTTGGATTTCTTGTTGTGGCGCCAAACTTGGGAAATCCAAGTTTGGCGTGGATGAAGCAGCCTTGATTCTTCACTCTCTCCATTCTCTATCCTTGATTTCAACTCCGTTAAATTCGTCCAAAACGCTACCTGAAATAAACAGAATTGCACACAATTCAAAGTAGCATTCATAGTGGCTAAAATATATTAAATCTTGATTAAACTTAGCAATTCAAGTGCAAATTCACTAGGAAAAGACAGGGAAGATGCTCACGCATCACAACACCATACTTGAATTGTTGGTTGTCCTCAAGCAACAAAAATCAGTACATGATTAAGATGTGAATTTGCATGAGAGGTGAGAGTTCAATTATGTTCATGTCTCTTCTTGAAGTGGGGTTTATCTATTATAATTTTGAATAGTTTTGGCATCTCACTCTCCTTTGAACCAGAGGAATGTCGCTGTCATTCAGAATTAGAATCCGGATCATATTATGAATTCTCTGATCTTTATACTTTAGTTTAATCCTTGAACACAGCAATTATCCTTTAATTCTCAAGTACTTGGTGCTTTGCACCTTGAGCCTAGCCGTGACTTTATATGCTCTGTCTCAATGGTTAATTGACACAAGAACACTACAAGCACTTAACTGGGGAACTTTCTTGAAGTTCTGATTTTTCTTTTAGCTACTCCCAGACAGTGGTGCTCAAAGCCTTTGGCATACTCTGCTAATTGCATTTGATCTTGACTATAAATGTTCTGTCTCAAGGGTTACTTGAAACAAGAACACCACAAGCATATGACTAGGGAAACAACTCTTTGAGCTTTTAATCATGCCTGACCTTCCCTAGTCATTGATGCTTAGAGCCTTGGACCTTGCTTTTTTTTTTCTTCCTTTGCTGTTTCTTTTGCTTCAAAGATCAACTTTCACTAATTTTAGAAAATCCATAATAGCTCTCTAATTTTTTTTCCTTATACATCAACATCCTTTGATTCAAATTCAAACATGCACGATTCATGTCATGCATTCAGAATTACAGAGAACACCACCACATTTGATTAAATGAGACTACTTTCTTTCATAAACTCTTTTACTCATGCATTACATCTTTTTCTTCTTTCTTTTCTTTTGATTTCAAGCTCATTGAGCAATACATGAGACACTCTTTCAGAATAAAAATCAAATAATAAAATAAATAGTAAATTAAACTAGAACCTAGGAATTGAAATAACAACTGATCATGCAATAACAAAAAATAGTAGAAGACAGGAACCTAATAATAAAAATAGCAAAATAATAAGAAAAATGAAAAGGAACTGAGCCACCTCAATCTCCTTGGTGGGGATCTCTCTCCTCAGGCTGTGCTCCGTAAGGTCCTCTCAAGCGGCTGTAGTCCTGTCTCAGCTGAGAGATCTCCTGCCGTTGAAGGTTCTGATCAGCTCTTATCTCATCAAGAGTGGTACAGAGATGTGCCCAACGGCTATCCTGTGTGGCTCTCATCTCTTCTACAGACGCCATGTATTGCTGCCAGCGGCTGTCATTAGTGACCCTCATCTGCTTGAAGAGCGAATGATTGACGGTTTAGAATTCAGAATGAATTCTCGTTGCAAGTATAGTTTCTAAACCGAGCAATCATCCTTTCTTACAAACGTTTTGGTTGTCACAAGTAACAAACCCCTTTAGATTTTATAACCGAAGTATTCAAACCTCGGGTCATTTTCTCAAGGAACTGCAGGGAGGTATGTTCTTATTATTGGTTATGAGTTTAGTAAATTAGGAGCTTTGAAAGTAAGGAACAAGTAATTTAAATGACAAGTAAAATAAATTAATAATAATAAAATCTCTTGGCAAGGTATGAAAATTCAGAAGTCCTATCCTAGTTATCCTTATGAGAATTGAGTTTAATCTCACTTAGTTAACCTTTACGAAAGCAAGGGAAAGTCAAGTGGACTAATTAGTTAGATCCCTAAGTCCTAGCCAACTCCTAAGGAAAGACTAGAGTTAGTGGAATTCAATTCAATTAGCAAAAATAACAATTAACAATTACGATAAGTTTGATAACTCAAGAGCCTCCAGTTAATCAATTAAAGCCAAGAATATAAAAAGCTAAATAAGAATCATAAATCTGAAATATCTCAATTTATATCAAATAAAGAAAATCCTAACATGAATGGTTCATAAGCCAATTTGGCAACATAAGTAATTAAATAAAAGCATTAAAGTATCTGAAAGTAAAAGAGAAATATAAAGTAAAAGGAATATTGAACCTGAGGGGAAGTTGAAATAATAAGTTGAAATAATAAGAAATCCTAATTCCTTTAAGAGGAATCCTAATCCTAAAACCTAAGAGAGAGAAGAGAACCTCTCTCTCTAAAAACTACATCTAAACTATGAAAAGTGAATAATCGAATCATGATCATGAATGAATGGATTCCTCCACTTTATAGTCTCTAATATGTGTTTTCTGGGCCGCAAACTGGGTCAAAAACAGCCCAGAATTCGCTGGAGAAGAAATCTGCCACGCTGATTTTCGTCATTGCAATGCATCCACGTGGAGTACGCGTTCGCGTCGCCTAGTGTCAGGGAAACTATGAGATATTATATATCAAATCGAAGTCCCGGACGTTAGCTTTCCAACGCAACTGGAACCGCGTCGTTTGGACTTCTTTAGCTCAAGTTATGACAGTTTTAGTGCGAGAGGGTCAGGCTGACAGCTTTGCAGTTCCTTCAACTTCTTGTATTCCTTCCACTTTTGCATGCTTCCTTTCCATCCTCTAAGTCATTCCTGTCCTATAAACTCTGAAATCACTTAACACACATATCAAGGCATCGAGTGGTAATAAGAGAGGATTAATATTAGCAAATATAAGGCCAAAGAAGCATGTTTTCAATCATAGCACAAAATCAGGAAGGAAAATATAAAACATGCGATTTCTATGAATAAGCGTGAGAATAATGGATGAAAAACCACTCAATTTAGCACAATATAAACCATAAAATAGTGGTTTATCACTGCTCCATGGAGGATGCGAGTTGCTGCCAGTAATCTTGAGGAGGAAAGTAGTATCCCTGAGGCAGTGGCTGCTCCTCTTGAGCTCCTTCTTCAGCCTGTTCTACTCTTGGGAGTCTCTGATAGTCCCTTACCAGTTTTATAGTCTTCTTTGTGATGGACTTCTCGACTGGAATGGGAAAATCATTCTCTATCTTCACCCTAGCATCCTCACAGAGGCAGAAGATGAGATGTGGGAAGCCCAACCTGGCATTATCCTTGGTGTTGGTGGCGACATGGTAAATCTGCTGGACAATGACGTCCTCCACTTCCACTATCTCTCCTCTCATGATGCAATGAATCAGAATGGTCCGGTCCACAGTGCACTCGGACCGGTTGCTTGTGGGCATGAGAGACCGGCAAATAAAATGGTGCCATCCCCTAGCCAAAGGCGTCAGGTCACCGACTCTGATATGGCCTGGCTTCCCCTCTGCCCCCAGTTTCCACTGGGCTTTCAGAATACAAATATCAGCGAGTACTTGCTCTAATTACTAATCTCTGTTTACCCTCTCACTGTAGCATTCCTCTTCATCACGGTCTACGAGTGGTAATTGGAGGGTCTGTCTGATGGTCTCTAAATTAAAGTCAATTATTCTTCCTCTCACAAAGCTCCTGTGGTTCCTTTCATTGACTCTAGACACATCTTTATAAGTAATCCACAGGTTCCCATAAAATTCTTGAACCATTAATTGTCCCACCTGTGTGTGCGGATTGCACAAAAATTGCCATCCCCTTCTCTGAATCTCACGCTGAATTTTCAGATATTCATCCGGTTGGAGATTAAACCGCACTTCCGGTATAATCGGTATCTTGCTAGTGACTTCATAAAAGTGTTCTTCATGCAGTTTAGAGCAGAAGCGTCTTGAATCATGAGCACCAGTGGCCGGTTCCTTTCCTTTTCTCTTCTTGGAAGGTTGGGTGGTCTTTGGTGCCATAGAAATAATAGAATAAAACCAGCAAAGCAACAACACCAAACTTAAAACTATTGCTCGTCCTCGAACAAAATAAAGAAATACAAAGGGGAAGAACAAAGGAATGCAAAAAATTAAACAGAAGAAAATAAGAAATAATGCTAAAAATTTGTTTTCTTTGTTTTTTTTCTTTTTCTTTTTTTCTTTTTTTTTTAGAATGAAACAAAAAATAGAAAGGGGTATAGGAAGGAGGGGGTATTGGACAGAAAAGAGGGGGCACGGTTGGGGGTTGCGTTTAAGGGATAAGAGTATTTGAGGTGAGGAGTTGTGTGTTTCTAGGTTGGAGTTTATATAGGAAGGGGGTAGGAGATGGGTTGTGGCTTGAAGAATGATGGAAGGGGTGTAGTTGAGTTGTTGTGTGTGTGTTGAAGGAGTTGGGGTTTATATAGGAAAGGATGTGGGGTAGGTGCGTTGGGGTTCAGGAGGGTTTAATGTGTGGTCAAGAGAGGCAGGGTTACATGTGTTGTATGGGGAAAGAAAGAGGGGTGGGGTTCACGGGGTTGTTTTGGGAAGGGAGGACTTCACGGGATTGGAGTTGGGAAAAGGGTAGAGGGTTCAAGTCTTGTAGTGTTGGGAAGGAGGATTGGGGTTGTAGGGAATATATGGGGAATGGGACAAGGTCATGGGAAAGCTAGGGGGTTGGTGAAGCAAGAAGAAAAAGGAAAGGGAATCAGGAGGGGAGTGGGGACCAATGTCATTGAGATTTGGTTGTGAAGTTTGGCTGATTGTGATTGATATGGTTCACTAACTAGTAGCTGGCGCCAAACTTGATTAGAATCAAGTTCGGCGTTGTAGGTCTCGTGTGTGAGCCCCCCTCTCCACGTCAAACTTGGTGCAGCCCAAGTTCAACGTGAGCTCTCTATGTTTTTTTTTTTGGAACAAATCCATGCCAAACGCCAGGGGAGCCAAGTTTAGCATCCCCCTGGCAGAGAGTAATGTTGCGTCTGTACGCATCCCCCACACCGAACTTGAACAAGGTCAAGTTTGGCGTGGACTCTTGGCTCAATTGCACTCTATTTTACGTCGTTCTCCGTGCTGAACTTGGGAATTTCCAAGTTCGGCGTGGACCTTCCAGAGTCTAATTCCTCGTTTGCATGCACACACGGCACCGAACTTGAGTGGTCCAAGTTTTGCGTCAACCTTACAAAGTCAACCTTCTCCTGGGTAGGCAAAAATTTTTCTTAGTGTCCGGTTCCTATTCTAAAATTTCTTCATGATCAAAACATATGTAAAACAAAGGAAAAACTGTAAAAACTCAATAAAAATCAAATAAATAATAAAATCAACGCAACAGAAAATAAACTAAGGATACAAAATTATCGAGTTGCCTCCCGACAAAGGCTTCTTTAACGTCACTAGCTTGACGGTCAATCCTGCTAATTCAGCAGATGAACGAACCGTTGCCGATCAATCTCGCCTCCAAGATAGTGCTTCAACCTCTGACCATTAACTGTGAATTTCCTGTCAGAATTCTCTTCCTAAATCACTACATGACCATGTGGTGAAGCTCTGGTAACTACAAACGGTCCTGACCACCGGGATTTCAGCTTCCCAAGTAAGAGTTTGAGTCTTGAATTATACAGAGGTACTCTCTGACCTGGCTCAAAGACTCGGATGGCAATCTTTTTGTCATGCCATATCTTGGTTCTCTTCTTATAGAGCTTGGCATTCTCATAGGCTGAATATCTGAATTCATCAAGCTCATTCAACTGAAGTATTCTCTTAATTCCTGTAGCCTGAGCATCGAGGTTCAGATACTTGATTGCCCAGTAAGCTTTATGCTCCAGCTCAACTGGCAAGTGACAGGCTTTACCATAGACCAACTGATAAGGAGACATGCCAATAGGAGTATTGTAAGCTGTCTGGTATGCCCAGAGAGTATCATCAAGCTTCCTAGACTAGTCCTTCCTTGAAACACTAACGGTCTTCTCTAGAATCCTCTTGAGTTTCCTGTTGGAAACCTCAACCTGTCCACTTGTCTGAGGGTGATAAAGGGTAGCCACTTTATAACGAACTTCATATTTCTGCAGAAGTGAGTCCAGCTGTCTGTTACAGAAGTGACTTCCACCATCACTAATGAGTGTCCTTGGGACACCAAACCGACTGAAAATATATCTCTAAAAAAAGCTCATCACCACTTTGGCATCATTGGTGGGTAGAGCCACAGCTTCTACCCACTTGGACACATAATCAACTACCACTAGAATATAGTTGTTGGAATATGAGGGTGGAAAAGGTCCCATGAAATCAATACCCCACACATCAAACAACTCAAGCACAAGAATCTCCTGCTGTGGCATCTCATGGTTGGCAGGGAGATTCTTAGCTCTTTAACATCTGTCACAGCTCTTCACGAATGCTCCTGAATCCCTGAAGAGAGTCGGCCAATAAAACTTGCTCTGAAGGACCTTTGTAGCTATCCTTTCACCACCAAAGTGGCCTCCATAATCAGAGCCATGACAGTGCCAAAGAATTTGTTGTGTCTCTTCATCTGGAACACATCTCCGGATTATACCATCTGAGCATCTTCTAAAAAGGTACAGTTCCTCCCAAAAGTAGTATTTTGCATCAGTTAGTAGCTTCTTCACTTGTTGTCTACTGTACTCCTTTGGAATGAAATTCATGGCTTTGTAATTTGCAATGTCTGCAAACCATGGAGCCTGATGAATAAGGAATAATTGCTCATCTGAAAATGTCTCAGTCATAGCTGTGGGTGGTTGCACTCCTTCCTAAGGTTCAATTCTGGACAGGTGGTCAGCTACTTGATTTTCTGAACCTTTCCTGTCTTTTATTTCAATATCAAACTCCTGAATGAGTAACACCCATCTGATTAATCTTTGTTTAGAATCTTGTTTGGTTAGAAGGTACTTCAAAGCAGCATGATCAGTATAAACAATAACCAAAGAACCAATTAAATAGGACCTAAACTTATCAATAGCATACACAATAGCTAATAATTCTTTTTCTGTAGTTGTGTAATTCTTTTGAGAATCATTTAGCACACGGCTAGCATAGTAAATGACATGTATAAGCTTGCCATGCCTCTGTCCTAAAACAGCTCCTATAGCAAAATCAATAGCATCACACATGAATTCAAATGGTAAATTCCAGTCAGAGGGAGCTATAATGGGAGCAGAAGTAAGGTTTGCTTTCAGAGTTTCAAAAGCATGCAGGCATTCAGCATCAAACACAAAAGGAACATCAGCAACTAATAGGTTGTTCAATGGTTTAGCAATTTTTGAAAAATCCTTTATAAATCTTCTATAAAATCCTGCATGACCCAAGAAACTCCTGACTGCCTTAACATTAGTTGGTGGTGGTAATTTTTCAATTACCTCCACCTTGGCTCTATCAACCTCAATCCCTTTACTTGAAATCCGGTGTCCAAGAACAATACCTTCTATAACCATAAAATGATATTTTTTCCAATTTAAAACAAGGTTTGATTCTTGACACCGTTTTAAGACCAGAGATAAATGCTTAAGGCAGGATTTAAAAGAATCACCAAAAATAGAATGACAGAATGGTGGCGGAACAAAGGCCCGAACATGCGGCGTAGATGGCTGAACAGATTGCTAAGTAGCTCGAACAGGGGCAGAACAAGGGTTGGCCAAAAATGGCAGAACAAGGGTTGGCCAAAAAACAAAGGTAAAAATTTGAACAAAAAGAAGGCGGCCGCGCGGCAAACAAGGGCGACATTGCACCAAAGCTGTAGCAATGCGAACGGCGGCAGTGGTTGGAAATTGAAGAATGGCGACGAGATGGAGGGCTACTTCGGTGCTTCCTCTAAGCTGCGTTCGAGTTCCCTTCTCTTTTGGAAGCTCGAGGTGGAGACTGGAGACGTGATAACTGAGAGTGAGAGGTGAGAGTGGAGGGCTGGAGGCTCAAGTGGAGAAAGAGAAAGCCAGAGGGGTGAGTGGGTCTGTGGGTGACTAATTGGGTAGGGTTTCTTTCAGTATGCAAAAGCAAAACACAACGTTTTTGGCCAAATTTAAAAACCGGCCGGGTCACAGTTCGGTTCGATCGAACAATTCCCGGCCAGTTCAGCGGTCCAACTTTCGTTTTTAAATCTGGCAGTTTTGCCTTTTGCCCGAATCGTGTTTGCCAACGGTTTCTAGTTCGACCAACCGGTTCAAACCGATTTTTAGAATATTGCTCAACACTGGTATCGTTCATTCTAACCGGAAGTACTTAAAACATTAAATCTTCTTCTATTTGAACTGATACGGTAGTAAAACTATTTGATACGTTGCCGGCCACCAATCCGTCTTAATACTTCAAACGGCTCGATCCCCTCGGTTTCATCCACTTAGTCTTGATTGCCCCTCGATTCCAGCCTATTGAAGCAACCTCAAAGAATGCATAACTTCTTTCCTTGAACTATCTAGGTTTTCTCTCCCAGTCCGCATAAATTTCCTATTGGCTTTGCTCAGTCAAAATCTCAACTTGAATTCACTTAGTTTTTCTCCGTGTCTTGGCTTTCGATTTGAGACCTAGGATGCTTGAGCTTCCAAGAAGTAGTCTTTCCTAAAACCTGTCAAACACTGAGTTATATGCACCGCTACTTTATCCTTCATGATACATCTTAGTAACTTTAAGGTGAATCAAAGGTTCGCTCATGTGTCCTTCGGAAAATGGTTTACGTGTCCACTTTCGACATTCGGCACACTAAGTTTTTTCTTATACATTTAAATTCCATTCCTGTTTTCTATTGATCTCTTCTTGATTACCTTGCCCAACAAGCTTCGGTATTCTTGGTAACTCCTTATCGTCTTACTGCGCTCTCCAAATCCCAGCCTCACAATTGTTTAACATTTGTAGATGACCCAGTCTAACACCTCTATCCACTTTCACATCTTCCAACCTAAAATTCTGAACTTACTTAACAATTTATTCTCCTTAATTGTCCTCCAAACAATACTCAGAGACTTCCTGCTCAGGGCATCACCAATAGATCATAACATTGCATCAGCATGTCTCCTAAGCCCTTTGGTAATGTATCGTAGTAAGCCTTAAACAGTTCATCAGGTTCAGGTAATCGCGAATACTGTAGTTAATTCCTTTCTCTCAAGGTTTGAAAGCTTCATTCGCATTCAGGCATCCATACAAAAGGTGTATCCTTACGGTTCAATCTGAGAAAATTAAACTTCACAACTCCCCATGATCCTGCACATGCTCAAGCTTCATCTTCTGCGTCCACCAATCGTATTTTAAGGAACTAACGCTCCGAGGGTTATATCTAAGAATTGTACGCGATACAAAATCAAGATCGAGTTGATTTCCGAAAAGATTCTAAGGTCAAAGGATGGACGAACGAACAACCCAAATGGTGTTCGCAAGAAATCAGAAGGATGTCTTATGTTCTGATTAAATAAAGTTGTAGAAAATTTTATGAAATACACAGGATAAGAATTAAGATGTATCTCACAGAGGAAAGCCAAATCAAACACTCTGTTTAGAAAGAAGCAATGCATATTGAATTAAGTAAGTCTCCGTCGATTTTTTGAAGAAACACAAGTTCACAAAGAAAAGCAATTCGACTGCTAGTTTTCAGAGATTCAAGAGTCACTTGGTTGTACCAAAACAAAAGTAGGCTCGCTTTAGAGAGTACAAAATTCATGCATGATTACGTGTGAGTAAGAAATAGAATTGGGGAGACAATTAAATCTTTTGCGAACAAAGAATCCAAGACAAAACTTCGAGCAAGTTATAAGGGAAAAAGAATCGATCGGGTAACGAAGGTCCATGGATAATAAGCCTATTGCACAATCAATCTCTCTCCGTTTTAGCTCACCGTCATAGAATTCAAACACTACCCCTCATGACCATCAGCTTTTTCAAACCCTTCAAACATAAATCGAATTGCATATTCAAAGCAATCCAGCAACACGTGGTGCATTGATAACCAGTCTAATCCTATCAGCGGCAAGCAAGAAGGAACCTCGAGTCTAAATATTATAAGTTGAGAAGTTGGTATACGCATACTAGAGTCACATCTAAGTCTTAACACTTTCAACTCTAAATCCCCACATTCGTCATACACTATGTCTAAACGCGGCACTCCCAATATCATATAATGCAATTAGAATTTTATTAACATTTTCAAGATTACCTCCTCCTTGTGCTCACGATTGATCAGCGTCTTGATCCTTTCTGCGAAAGCAATCTCTGGAGATATGACCCGGTGCCCCGCACCTATAATACATACCTAAATCCTTTCGACACGGCCTATTCGGATGAAACTTTCACACCTTTGGCACCTCACATCCTCTGAGTAAGGCGTCACTTGCTTCCCTTTATCACTCCCCTGGCAGCTACCACTCCTCTAGAACTCTTGACCTCTCGGTGCGAAATTCTGATTGTGGTCCCTTCAGCAGAACTCCCGGCTTTCACCCCTTGCCAGAGCAGCTTTCTTTAAACATTCTTCTGAGAAAACTCTGATTTCTATCAGGCCTACAGAACTCAATATATCACTTCGAAGTCCTCCTTCGTATTTGATACACTTCCACTCCTCAAAGTTTCTTGGAGTCCCTGACAAATCCTAGAGAATCGGCACAATTTCTCAAACTTGTTCGTGTATTCAGCAACCGACATCTGACCCTGTTTTAATTGCAGCAGTTCAAGCTCCTTAGCCATTCTGACAGAGTTGGGAAAGTATTTCTTGTAAAACTTAGTTCAGAATTCATCCCAAGGTATAACAGCATCACCCTGCTACAGAAGGTGTCGTGTCATTTCCATCAATACTGAGCTTCACCCGCTAACTGATAAGTTGCAAACTCAACACGCTGATCTTCAAGGACTTGTGCTTGTAAAGCTCGCTCGATCGTTTGAAACCAGTTATCGGCCTCAGTGGGGTTCATGGTTCCTCAGAAGATCGGTGGATGTATCTTCAGAAAAGTTGCAACCGTCATTGGCCCGTTATCCCCAATAGCGGCATTCCCATTTCTAGCTTGATTCCCCAGCGCTTCGGCTGTTTGTTGCATAGCCGCAGCCATGTCTTCCAGGGAAGCCATAAAGTTCACAAGGTCGTCTCCCGTTGTTTCAAGGTCCGCAGTACCTATCCTACCTCTGCCTTGCCTGTCATTGTGTCCACAAGTCGCCACTTGGTTCCTATTAACACCAAACAAGTGATATCAAGGTGATTAGTCTCAATATCACAAGTCTAGTGCTTTAAAGTCCCAAATTCATGATCATGAACATTCATGCCATATTTACCAGTCAGATATCCTAAATAGAACATAAACACGACTCAGAGTATGCTCATAAGCATAGTCAGTCCATCCCTCAGGCTCTACAGGAACGAACTGCTCTGATACCATAATGTACTACCCTACCACACCGAGCCTTACGCTTAAGTCGTAAAGCATAGGTGGTGAGATATTATGACCTTTAAAAGAAAAGACATATATAAATATAGTTGAAAGAATTTATATCTAGGAGCCTTGAAGAAGAAGTTAAGCAAAAGCGAAAATAGAGGATCGTGTCACACTCATACAAATAAGCGTAAAATGGATAGGTAAGATCAAAAGAAGGCTAGAAACATAATATATAAATCGGAGTTCTAAAATACAGATATCAAGCTCTAGACTCGACCTACGAAGCTAAGGCCAGCCAGAATATATAATTATATATATTTATACAACCCATAATATAACTCATACTACAGAATAAACACCTGTTTCTCCAAGTTAACCTCTAGGAGGGACAAAAAATATATACGGAGGAGAATTTATATACATATATACATAGCATCAATACAAAATACAGCAACCCAAAATAATCAAACTTCGCTTGCACAGGAAATTCTAGACGCTCAATGAGGTATCTCTCGACCTGCATCTGGAAAACAATAGAAATATGTATGGAATGAGAACCGGAGGTTCTTAGCATGGTAAATATGCCCGTATAGTTAATATAAAAGGTCTAGGAAATTCTAGAGGCATTCCTAGAACTCCGACACTTAGATTTTAGCTTAAAGATTCAACTAAACCAGAAATTAAGTAAGTTATTTAAGGTATTTCAAGTTCTGAATCTAAATTTAACCTAACACTCCACTTTCTGTCTCCTTTAATCCTCCGAATCACCGGTGGAACAACTCCCTCACACCTCCGCCAAGAGGAGTCTCTCAAAAAAAATACATATGCAATTCAAGCAAGAAAAACACAGATAGATGTGCAATTACAGCAAGTAAAACAAGTAACAGATAAGCAAAGTTAAGCAGTTAAGCAAACCAAAACAATGCACACTCAAACAAAACAAACAAATGCATATGATGTATGCCTGTCCTATGGCTAATGAGTCTCTTCTGTCAGTTATATAGCCAATCCGACATGTCCTGTAGCTAACCCGGACATCGTCCTCTTGAAAATTGGTGAGCAGTACAGTACCACGATCCTCACCTAGTGAGCGGTAAACCACCTCGATCCCCACAGAAGTTTTCAATTGGAAAACAGCACGCATGTGGGCAGTAAATACATTCACAACCCGTGGGCAGTAAATAACCACGATCCCCACAAATACATTCACAACCCGTGGGCAGTAAATAACCACGATCCCCACAAAACAAATTTCTTTAAAATCTCGTGGGCGGTAAATAAACACATTCCCCACAAAATATTTTCATATCAAATTCATCCTCATCATCATTCAATTCATTCAACAATTATCATCATCACACTTCTCATTCCGTTCATCAATAATTCACACTCAAAACATAATTCTCTTAACTAAATAAAACTCAAAACATAATACTTTTCTTAATAAATCAAGTTCCAAAACATAAAGCATTTCTTTTTTTATAAATCGAAGTCAAATAATATAATTCTTTTATCCATACTTGTCTAAATAATATTTCAAACTAAATCTCCAATTTTTATAAAAATTTCGACAACATTTCCTCTAAAATTCAGACTTCTGCCACCCTTCAAGGGTCCGAACCACCAAATCAAACACCTCTCAGTCATTCAAATCATTCTCAGTATCAAATTATTTCAAAATCAAACTAATTTCAATATTAAATCTTTTTCCAAAGCCAACCAACTCCAATATCAAATCGTTTACAAAATCAAACCGCACATTTCTCAATCAATCCATTCAATTGAATTTCACAAATCTACCATCAACCCTCAACATATCAACAATCATCATTAATTTATACTCATCAGAATCATAATCCAACTTATACAAATTTATTCATCCTTTATACGCACATCATATACTATATACACAATCCATCAATAATTCATTCAGTTTATTTTTATCTTAAGGGCTTCTAGCCTAAGTTTTCATATGATATTAAACATTACCTACGAGAAACCAAAACTATACCGTGGCCGATTCCTCTCTAAGCTCAGAACTCCTTAAAAATCTCTCCTTTCACAAGCTCCAAGCTTCCAAACGTCAATTTCTCAAATTTGATCACCCAGATTTTATTCCAAACCGCCCAATTGAACTTCAAATCAAGAAGAACACAATCTAATTCACACAATATCACTATAATCATCATAGGATCCACTAATTCAATGATTCGCAAGGGTTCAACAGTTTCTTAGCTTACCCACGGATCAATTTGACAAAACCTAGTAATTATCCACTGCTAGAGTTCACCTAAACCATCAAAATAATTCAATTCTTCAATACCCAAACTCAACCTACGAAATTGAGGAGGAGAAGAACTGGGTGAGAAATGTAAATTTCTTACCACTTTGTTCAGATAGAATTGAAGAGAATTTCGAGATGAACACGTAGTCGATGACGGCTCGTCAATCGGAGTTCCGAATTAAAAGTTACGTGGAATTGAATCTTTGGAGCAAGGGTTTCATTTATTTCCAGCACGTTTCATGTATGAAGAACGGGAAGAAGAGATGAAGCTTAATAAGGGAGGTTGAAATAGGTTGGGCCTTAGGCCCGGTCTAATCGGTTTGACCTGTTGATTTGGTTTTGGGTTAAAATTTTTAAAATTAGTGTTGCGTATTGTAATTATTTCTACCATTCTAAACTATTAAATTTATTTTTTTTATTTCTTTAAATGATAATTAATTTATTGGCTAATTATTTATTAATTTCGTGGGTTTTACACCTGCAGCCTGCTATACGCTTTTTTTAAAGTATTAAGCATGGCCTGTTATTCAGCCTGGCCTAGCCTGAAGCTTGTTAAAAGGCCCGAAACTTTTTTTTTTTGCAAAAATAAAAATATTATTTAAAAAATTATTTTTTAATAAAAATATTTATATGTAATATGTCATATTTAATATTTATAAAAAAATTTTAACTTTTAAGTATTTAAAATATACAAAAATATTTATAATAAAATATAATAAATTTAAAATATCTCATAATTTTATTAATAATAAAAAATTATTTATATATTTAATTATATATTAATAAGCCCAAACAGGTCTGACAGGCCAATAAAGCTAATTAATGAATTTAAATTTGGCCTATTAACATATTAAAGCTTTTACAAGAGTCTTAGCATGTGCATATTTTATAACAAGTCAAATTAGACTAAGCTAAACACATGCCAGACCACAGATCCTGACAAACCACTTGACCTATTTTCACTCCTATTTATAAGTCAAGAATACAATATAATTAGAGTAAATAGCCAAAATCGTCCCTGAAAGATACCCCGATCTCCATTTTGGTTCTCGAAAGATAAAGTTAATCGAAATCTTCCCTGAAAGATACACGATTGATCACGTTAGTCCTTCCGTCAGTTGGATGATAGCGTGTCACGTTAAGTGCCACGTCGCATATGATGACGTGGGGGCTAATGCCACGTGTCACAAGATGATTGGTTGATGTGTCAGTTTAGTGACACCAGACATGCCACGTGTCGGGTCAGTGACACGTGGCATGTGTCAGATCAGTGACATGTGGCACTTGACATGTAAAAAAGTTATTTATAATCAAAATAGTCCTTGAAAGTTCAGACGTAAGTCATTTTCATCCCTGAAATTTTAAAAATTAATCAAATTAGTCCTTAAATAATTTTTTTATTTTTTCTTGATAATATTAAATTTAAAATATTTTTTGATATTACTAATTTTAATAGAAATGTAATTGATAATCAAAAAATTAGTAATTGTATCTTTTCTTCTTAAAAATGTTTTCAATAAAATTATCTCTCTCCTTTAATTCTTGTCAAAATCTCTCTTATTCTTTTCTATTCTAAAACATTTTTCTTACATTATTACATTTTGCTGGAATATATATTTTTTGATAATAATGTAAGAAAAAGGTTTTAGAATAGAAAAGAATAAGAGAGATTTTGACAAGAATTTAAGGAGAGAGATAATTTTATTGAAAAAATTTTTAAGAAAAAAAAATACAATTACTAATTTTTTGATTGTCAATTACATTTCTATTAAAATTAGTAGTATAAAAAATATTTTAAATTTAATATTATCAAGAAAAAATAAAAAAAATTATATAAGGACTAATTTCATTAATTGTTAAAATTTTAGGGATAAAAATGACTTACGTCTAAACTTTCAAGGACTATTTTGATTATAAATAACTTTTTTACATGTCAAGTGCCACGTGTCACTGATCTGACACGTGACATGCCAGGTGTCACTGAGCTGACACGTCAACCAATCATCTTGTGACATGTGGCATTAGCCCCCCACGTCATCATATGCCACGTGGCAGTTAACGTAACACGTCATCATCCAACTGACGGAAGGACTAACGTGACCAATCGTGTATCTTTCGGGGACGATTTCGATTAACTTTATCTTTCGAGAACCAAAATGGAGATTGGAATATTTTTCATGAACGATTTTAGCTATTTACTCAATATAATTATGTTGACAAAATCAACTAAATATCAAACTAAATAAACATAAAATTAATATGATACCTATATGATATATTAATATATAGTATCCTAAAAGTATTCTAATCATTTGTATTATGTTAAACATTATATATTTATTTTATTAGGATAGAATCACATCTGTTATCTCGTTCTTATTGAAAATAAAATGAGAGCTAAATATAAAACTACATACTCAAATAAAAATTGACCCAGAAAATATCGCTGATGTACTTGTAATTATAACTCCCATTATTAACTATATTTTATTTTGTAATTTCTTCTAAACTCATTAGACTATATTAAGAAAATATATATATTTGGTTATACAAAAAAAATATAGGAAGAGTTTTAGGTGTACCAGGAACATCTGTATTCCAATTGTTTTAACCGTTAATTTAAATTATAAAAAATATATAAAATATATATTAATTAAAACCAACGGTTAAAATAACTGAAACACCGGTGTTCTCCGGTACACTTGAAATTTTTCCAAAAATATATTAATTACATTACATCTCCAGAAACATAAATTTAACAAATTTGGTCCAACTTAAAGCTTTTTCCATCCTTAGGCCCACTGTTATTAAACTTTTTTTTAACAGCTTTATTTTTATCTTTCCATCATGCAAAAATTATCCCAAAACTGTTGACATGGCCCAAAATCCTCCGCGGCCGGTTTTTTTCTGATCAGATAAGTTTGCCTATGTCCAAATTTCAAAACCAAAACATGAGGTCCAACCAGATATAAAATAAATAAATATTATAATTACTTTGGCTAACTAAAGTCATTAGCATTACTTATAATGCACATCGTATGAAACTGAGACCCATGATTCCATGGACGGAACACAACTTACCCATGAACGGAACACAACTTCGAACACGGGATGACAAGTTGCATCAGCAAGTGCTGAATGATCTTTCTTTCAGTACGTTAGAATTTATTTATTATTTAGTATCCAGAACACTTTTAACACATGCACCAACCAGTTAACACATTTTTCATTTTTCAATCCGCTGCTGCTATCCTGCCTCCGGCCTCGCTTCCTCCATGCCCATCAGCCTCGCTCCCTCGCTGCCAGTCAGCCTCGCGTCCAGCTTCGTTGACATCTGTCTCCCTTTGCATCCAGCCACTCACCGAGTCGTTGTCTCTCTCCGCACCCCTATCACTCTGTCAGTGTGCCTTTGCATCACCTCGGCTGTCCTTTGTCTATCTCTCTGTCCATCTCACTTCTCAGCCTTTGCCTCTCGTCATCCATAGTCGTCCATCCTCACCGCTTTTAGCCTCACAGGTTCGTCCACCCTCCGTCTCTTTTGATTTTGGCTTTTTTCTTTTAACATAATAATTTTGTGCATTTGAAGGTCTGATAGAATATAGAATTGATTTTGTGTGTGTTTAGAGTTAGATTAATTATAATGTGTGCTGAATTGCTGATAGAGTGATAGGGTTTGATAGATTAATTAAGAGTAAAATATGGTTTTTGTCCCCAACGTTTGGGGTAAGACTCAAAGTTGTCCCTAACGTTTGAATCGTCCTATTTAAGTCCCTAACGTTTCAAAATTGACTCAATGTTGTCCTGCTATTAGAAATCTGTTAACAGAGGACAAAATTGAGACAATTTTAAAACGTTAGGGACTTAAATAGGACAAACACATTGGGGACAAAAACAGTACATATAAATAAATTTTAATTTTATCCTTCAATAATATCAATTTTTTACGGTACATGGTCATTCAATTATTTTTTAATCACATCTA
This sequence comes from Arachis hypogaea, assembly GCF_003086295.3. Classification (NCBI taxonomy): domain Eukaryota; kingdom Viridiplantae; phylum Streptophyta; class Magnoliopsida; order Fabales; family Fabaceae; genus Arachis; species Arachis hypogaea. Next base: position 22,925,726 of record NC_092050.1, read on the forward strand.
AGTAAATTATATTTAATCACATTAATTTTATTCTAAATAAATTTATTTTTTTATAATTTTACTTTTAAAAATTTTTACTCATCATAAAATATTTGTAGAGCGACTAGTACATAAACTTGTGGGAAAAAAATGATACATATACAATAAAGTAATGTGATTCTAGTCATTTTACAAATATTTCATGATGAGTAAAAATCTTTAAAAGTAAAATTATAAAAAAAATAATTTATTTAGAATCAAAGTAATGTAATTAAGTGTAATTTACTTAAATGTGATTAAAAAATAATTGAATAACTATGTATCGTAAAAGATTGATATTAGTGAAGGATAAAATTAAAATTTATTTCTATGTATCGTTTTTGTCTCCAACGTTTTCGTCCTATTTAAGTCCCTAACGTTTCAAAATCGTCTCAATTTTATCCCGCCGTCAATTCTGTTAACAGATTCCTAACAGCAAGACAACATTAAGTCAATTTTGAAACGTTAAGGACTTAAATAAAACGATTTAAACGGACAACTTTAAAACTTACCCCAAACGTTGGGGACAAAAAGGATATTTTACTCAATTAATTAATTATCTTTGTTAAGAAGTAACTATTATCTTAAACTTCTTCTTGCTTACTGTTTTGCATTATCTATTGCTTTGTTGTTCATCCCTTCATGTTTTTAGTGATTTTCGCTATGTTAAATCTGCTTCCTTATGAAAAAATTGGATTTGATTGCGTAGAAATCCACTCAAGACAAAATTAGTATTCACGAGGGCAAACTATTGAAAAAGTCGTGCCATAAGATTTATAGTGATAAGAATTTTATCAAGTGAGATAGACTTAATTGCTAAAGAAGGCAAACGTTTTGCCAATTGCTATATAGGGGACAAGCGGCATTTAATAAAACTTGAAAGAAAATTTACCGATTCTAACTATGTTTATTTCTGCTGCTGCGATTTTACTTTAGAAGACTTCGATTGCAAAGACGATGAATTATTGGAAAAAGTAATTGGAGACTTTTTAATGGCATTGCTCTCTCTCTTCCTAACTCAGAAAAGTTTTATAGAGAGATAACCATGTATAACCTTGTTATCCAAAATAATATTGGATATCTGCATTAGGGAATTAAATGTCCAAAATCAACACGAGATGAAGAATGAAAGAGATTGCTTGAAAAATGCAATAAAACAGTATTATATGAAGAACAATAAGAGAGTACCTCGTAAACTTTATCATGTGTTCCATTTATGCAAAAATACTAATATAAAAGTGTAAGTTTCTTATTTTATTTACTTTTGTTTCTTATTTTATATGTTTTGTTTTCACAAATAATTTTTTTTGGGTTGTGATTCAGGACTCAGTTTAAAGCATCACTTATATCTACTATGTGCAACGGGTAAAGAGAAAAGTCCCTTTATCTAGTTACACACCGTAGATACGGGTAATATTTAAGCTGAGTCTTAAAATAAATTATTTGTGAAAACAAAACATATAAAATAAGAAACAAAAGTAAATAAAATAAAAAACTTACGCTTTCATATTGATATTTTTGAATAAACAAAACACATGACCAAGTTTACGAGGTACTAGCTTGTTGTTCTTCATATAATATTGTTTTATTGCATTTTTCAAGCAGTCTCTGTCATTCTTCATCTCGTGTTGATTTTGGACATTCAATCCCCCATATCCAACATTATCCTTGACAATAAGGTTATACATGGTTATCTCTCCATGAAATTTTCCTGAGTTATGGAGAGAGAACAATATCATTAAAAAGTCTTCAATTACTTTTCTCAATAATTCATCATCTTTGCAATCGAAGTCTTCTAAAGTAGAATCACAGTGCTCGCAGCAGAAATAAACATAGTTAGAATCCGTAAGTTTTCTTCCAAGCTTCCGCTTATTCCCTATATAGCAATTTGACAAAATGTTTGCCCTTTTTAGCAATTAAGTCTACCTCATTTGATAAAATCCTTATCACGGTAAATCTTATGGCACGATGTTTTTCAATAATTTACACTTGTGGATACTAATTTTGTCTTCAGTGGATTTCTACGCAATCAAATCCAATTTAATTTCTTGGACTGTCCGGATCTCAGGCATAGTTGACCACTGTTTAGTTTGGATAAAAATTTCAAAAGTTCAACTGAAACTAAATTATTATAACAAAATCATAAGCAAGCACTAAAAACAGATTTAACATAGAGAAAATCACTAAAAACACGAAGGAGTGAACAGCTCTGTTAATTTAGTAATTAATCTATTTAACAAATTTAAAATAACAAAGCAATAGATAATGCAAAACAGTAAACAAGAAGACAAGAATTAAACAAGCTAACAAACAGACAAAGTGCTGCAAATCACCAAGGACATCAGAAACAGCATCAAGACTTTTTAACAAAGATAATTAATTAATCTAACTCCAAAACAGCAATTCAGCACACATTATAATTAATCTAACTCCAAACACACAAAATCAATTCTATATTCTATCAGACCTTCAAATGCACAAAATTATTATGTCAAAAGAAAAAAACCAAAGTCAAAAGAGACGAAAAGTGGACGAACCTGTGAAGCTAAAAGCGGTGAGGATGGACGGCTATGGATGACGAGAGGCAGAGGCTGAGAAGCGAGATGGACAGAGACACAAACAAAGGACAGCCGAGGTGATGCAAAGGCACACTGACAGAATGACAGCTGACAGGGGTGCGGAGAGAGACGACGACTCGGCGAGTGGCTGGATGCGAAGGGAGACAGATGTCAACGAAGCTGGACGCGAGGCTGACTGGCAGCGAGGGAGCGAGGCTGAAGGGCGGCGAGGAAGCGAGGCCGGAGGCAGGATGGCAGCAGCAGTGGATTGAGAAATGGAAAAGGTGTTAACTGTTTGGTGCATGTGTTAAAAGTGTGCTCTGCTTACGGAACTTGGTGGTGAGGCATTGAAGCTTACTCCATGCTTGTATTCACTTGCAGTCATGCTTATTCTGCTGCCTACAAAAGGAAGAGGAAAAAACTCTAAACGATCTCACAATTACATGAAAAAGACAATTAGACCCCATTAAAAATAAAATCTCTTTCCGGCCTTTTATAATTAATTTCGTGGGACTGATTAATTCTTTTATCAATAATTTCTCTCTGGGATTAACAGAGCATATCTATGTGGCACGTTATCGTTAAGTGCCAACTTAGAATGTCAGATATTAAGCTCACCCAACCCAACCCCTATTAATTACACTAAAACTACGTCGTTTAGCAGATTGGGAGAGAGTATATAACCAACCAAGATTGCAAGAACTGAACCGATCAATGAATTGGTAAAGTGACCGGTTCAATAGTTAAAAGATTCAACCAGAGTTCAACTGGTTCAATTAAATATAAAATAAAATTATAAAAAATTTAATATATAATTTGAATATTTAAATTCAATGATTTCTAAACTGACAATAATTTAAAATTTTATAATTTTACATAATAAATTATCCATAATTTATCATTAAAAGTTTACAAACAACTTCACACATCAACATTTCTAGCTAACAAAAATCTAAATACATGCAAATGACAAAAACATAATGTTCTACCACCATTCCAGTTTCATAAAAGTTATAAATACAAAAAAAAAATTAACAAAAGAATCAGAAAAATCAGCAAAGAGAATCAACAGTTCAGAATTAAAAAATTAGCATAAATGACTCAGAATTAGAAAAATTCCAGCATAAACAACTCAGACTCAAAACCATAGCATAAACAACTAATCAGAAAAATTCTAGCACAGTGAAGCCCTGCACCATAACACCATCAACAACTCAAAATCAGAAAAATCAGCAACCAGAATAGACAACTCAGAATAAAAAAAATCAGCATAAACAATTCAGAATCAAATAAATCAGCATAAACAACTCAGAATCAGAAAAATTCCAGCATAAATAATGTAGTGAAGCACTGAACTATAGCACCATCAAAACTCAAAATCAGCCACTAGCAACTCAAAAATCAAAATAAATAAAATTAACAAAATAACCAAAATAAATTGAGGCACCCGTGCTTACCGGCAACGAGGGAGGAAGGAAGGTGACGGTGCGGCAAATACTCCACAGCCGAGCAGAGAGAGACGTCACAGTGAGAGAGAGAGCGCTCGAAGAGAGACGTTGAGCTTGGATTCTCGGACAGAGAGAGAGAGAACTCGAAGAAGGAGAGACGGGCATATAGAGCAGAGATAACAACAGAGCAGCCCTCTGTGGTGGCAACGCCAACAGTTTCGAGCAGGCCTTCGTGCGACGGCGAGGAGAAGCGAGCAGAACTTCCATGGGCAACGACGGCACCACGGTCTGTCCCCACAGGCGGCGAAGCACCCTCTACTAGAGGAAAATAATAAATTATAAATAAATTAAAAATAGCAGCAGCATTCAGCAACAAACATTACAGAACATTAACCAGTAATCACACTAAAAAGGTGACACTAAATTATAAAATAGCAATTACAAAACACTGAAAACAGTGACACTAGTACATTATAAAACATATCAAAACAGTGATGACACTTAATTAACCAGAGCATTAGCAAGGAAGAAGAAGAACATTAGCAACACAACCACCACCATTAACATGGCGATTCCTGTGGTAAAGGTGGAGGAGATTGTGCGATGTTGCCCGAGGGATCTCATTCAGCAACATCTCAAGCTCCTCAAGGTCACCAACATCTTTCACATTCTCAGTCATTTCTTTACCCATCTCAACATATTCACACACCAATGAACCACACAAAGAACTGAAAGAACAAACGCAGAGAAAAAAGAAAACAAAAGAGAACACAAAAGGAAAAACTCACACAAAGCAATCAGAGGAGTCCAAGAATCAGAGAACCCTTTTCAGATATCGATTCAAAGAAGATGTTAAAAGGAAGAAGAAAAGCACGGCCGCTCACCTTCGACGGAGACACGGATGGCAACCGGCGAGACGACGGCGAGAGGCGAGACGATGGCGAGAGGCGAGACGACGGCAAACTGCGAGCTGCTCCAAGCCACGAACCGAGAAACCAGTGGACGACGTGCCGAGCTACCTCGGTTCCAGACAGGGGGAAGAGGAGGAAGCGGAGGCACCGAGAACCTGGGGACGGCGGCAGCAAGGAACCTGCGGCTAGGGTTTTGCCGTTTTGATTTGGTACTCTCACTTTGCTTCAAAGGGATTTGCAGTTTTGCATGAATGATTGGGGAAGGGGGGGTTCTTGAAACTCGAAAGCATAGTTATCAGAACCGAACCGGCAATCAATCCGGTCATATGACCGGGTCACCGGATTACTGGTTCAACTAGTGGGTCACTGATTCACCCGGTTGACCCAGTCATAATCTAAAAAAATATAAAATTATATAAATGAAATTAAAATTATGTATTAAAAATTAAAATATAAGTTTTTACAAACATAATAATAATAATCAAATATTAATTTTTAAACATAACTAAAGATGTAAAAAGAGATAATAAACTAATTTCTAGTATAAATTTAGAGCATCAGAAACAGATTTGGAGTTTCATATATATCTTTAATTCTTTATAGGACAAATTTAGAGCTTGATTAATATTTTTCTCATTTTAATTTGCATCTATATCTTCTATAAGAAACATTGCATTATGCAGAACATCAGAAATAGAGAAAGAAGAGTTTGAAGAGAGAGCTTCAAGAAACTAGTGAACTGAATTAACTTCATCTTATTCTTCTACCAATGAATCAATTATACATACTTCTTAGAGGGATGCTAGAGCTCTATTTATAACAAAGTTAGAAAAGAGAAAAAGATCAGAGATCAGAACAAATTCAACACAACAACAACAAGGATCAGTAAGAAATTCAACTCAACTCAATTATCCAGCAACAAATTCTACTTCCAGCAACAACCACATTTATGATATGTTCAGCATCAAATTCAACTTACAGCTGACAACAAATTCTACTTCTAGAGTTCTGGCAACAAATTCAGGTATGATAACTATTGATAACTTTCAGGCAGCAACAAAAAACTTAAACTATGATAACTTTCAGGTAGCAACAAAAAAAAAACTCCAATTCTCCAAATATGATTCACAGCAAATTAACATTAGCTAAATCATAATTTCAGCAACAAACTCAACTTTGAACAATAAATTCAAGATGTACTAATAATTTACAGCAATAAAATTGAAAGAGGAATAACAGGGCTGAAGCTGAAACTCACATAGGCAGAGAGACGAAGCAAGCGTTGACAGAAGACCCGGGCCGAAGCTGAAACCCTAAACCCAGACTCAGGGCCAAGGAAGCGTTGATGGCCGAAGCAGGAAGGTGAGCTTACGAACTATGACAGAGCGCGACAGAGCTTGAGAGGCGACGAGCTTGAGAGGCGACGAGCTTGAGGCGGCGACACGAGCTTGAGGCATCGACGAGATTGAGGCGGTGACGCGAGCTTGAGGAGGTGACGCGAGCTTGGGGCAGCGACGAGCTTGAGGCGGCGACGAGCTTGAGGGAGAGAGTGGCGAGAGAAGAGAGAGGTGAGATGGGTTCTGAATTCTGATTTTGCCGTTAGGGCACCACACAAAGGGGGCAAACGAGGGAGAGAACAAAGAACGACACTGTTTTTTTAAAAACAAAAAAAAACGTAATCCGGTCCGGAATATATGAACCGGTCTGGGTTACCGGTTTTCATGAAATTCGACCGGGTCAACCAATTTTTACCAGGTTTATTATTTAAATGGTTCAATGAGTGGCTCGATCCGACTAGATGACTGGATGATCGGATTTTCGGTCGAACTGACCGAATCGAACCGGATTTGATAACACTGCTCAAAAGGCTTAACTTGGTTTTGGTGTTTTTTTTAAAAAAACATAAAAGGTGTCATTTTCTTAGAAACGGCCAGTTACCGATCCAGTCCAACCAACCGGTTCAGTAGTTTCCGAACAGTTCTCTAATCAACGGTTATTGACAGCGAATTGGACCGTTTTCATCGTCGGTTCCTGGTTGAACCAATTTGATCGGTTGGCCCGGTCCAATTTTTATAACCTTGCAACAGATACGGAGGATGGCAGCAGGAAATTGGCTGCCATTTACAAACTCGCTGCAGATTAGCAAGATAGCGGTGGTGGGTGTAGCGGTTTGACAACTGCAGTACTGCACCAAAATTAAATAGCATAGCGGCGGTGACACGTCCCAATCACTAGAAAGCAAGACAATGAACGCAAAATTAACATAGTGCATTTATAGAATCCTTTTTTCACGCGAAGTCAATTATGCAGGGGCGCGAACCACATCTCTGTGAATCCTCCCTGCCGTGGTGCACCCCTCCATCAATTCCAGTAGTCTCCTCCTTCCCATTGCTGTGTCAATCACTAAGCCGCTCATCCTCCCTCTAATAGTGGTTAGAAACTTAGGTTTGCTAAGCCCTCTACTTTTTGGTTTCAATTTTCAATTTAGCTCAGATTGATCTTCTTCTTCTTGAATTGGGTATATACAATCAAGAATCATATTCTTAGTTTGTTATCTTCCTCGTGCAAACACAAAAATGGCAAAGGCACGAAACACACCTCCGCGTGCAAATCCTTGCCGCCATTCCTTTCCGCCTGTCAGTACCAGCTCATCGCGCTTTCCATTACCAGGGGGTCCATCACCGATCAGCTTCTTCATTTAGATTACTGGTATGTACAAAACCCCTCTTTCAGTTTTGTTTGTTTTTCTTTTGGATTCAGAATTCAAATTGGTCCACATAATCCTGTTCTTCTTGATTTGGTATCAATTTACTATTTTGTTTTGTGTTAGTGATAGGGACTTGACATACCAATAGTTAGTGATAAGTTTATCGCATACCAATAGTTATTGATTTATTTATATATAATGAAACTGTGAGTGAGATCATAATTCATATCTTTTCCTTTTTGTTGATTAAACTACTCAGGCCAATGTTCTTTATGCCTCTATCTTTTACATTGAAGTCTGTGCTTCTTCACATATCTATGATCTATCTAACTATTTGTATGCTAATGTGATAGGTGATTCAAAAAAAAATGACATTGATTCACCAATTTTTTAGACCAAGAGACACACAAGTTTTCACATATATGCAAACATCTTATTTATTTAAGAACACAACATTAGTTTGTGCGGAATTCTTACATTGTATATTACCTGAATCACATGACTTTAAGAACACAGCATCAATTTTGTTTTAATGATAGGTTTATGTGAGTAATTAAAGTTAAAACTTATTGATTAATTAGGGTGACAGTAAAAGATAAGTCATGTCAGTGTAAAGATTATGCACATGTAAATTGTTAGTTAAAATTTAAAAAAAAAATAGAATTGGTTTGTTCATTGATGAGATATGATGACAGTGGCAGGTAATATAACTAATTTTCAAAGACAGTAATTATATGCTTTCATCTCATAACTAGATAACCACTAGGAACCTCTAATTTCTCTGTCTTTCTCTTATTTCGATTTGCTTCCCTTCAGAATTCACAATCACATTCACATTCAAACACTCCCTTCTTCACCCCAAATATCAATTCATTCATTTTTTCATGAATGAACTAATTAATTAGTTTTTCCTTTTCACCTTTGAAATCTCTTTGCTGTGGTGGTGGTGGACGCTCCCTCAGGAACTGAATGCTTTGCTGATTCATCTCTTGTCTTGTTTGTAAGCTCTTGCATCAATGCCACTTTAAAGTTTGATTCTTTCCTTTAATGGGATGGGACCTTATTCCTTACATTTTATTTTAGCTCAAATTTAGGATAGATAGATGATTGTACATGCAATCAAGCCTTGGAAATAGGAACAGTGTGTATGAATTTATTTGTTCAAAAAGACTGCTCTTTCAGCATCAAATATATATTATATATATCAATAGTGATATTATATTACACTACATTTTATGTGGCGTAGTTGCCAACAGGTAATGGAGATACATTTTAATGCTATAGCTGTATAGTAATACTTTCTATATTATATAAGTTATGATAATATATAAAGTCTAGGGTTTTGTTTATTATAATGAAGCAAGTGAGAGCGAAGAGAAAATGGGCCTGCCCTTTGTCCTAGTTGAAGAATGTATACCATTAAACTTGAAGCTTTTGTCATTGTTGGTATGTTTATTCAAAATTTATATAGGGGCATCTTTGATAATTGTTGACTAAATCAAATCAAAATCAGATTCCTAATTCCTTTCATGAATCTTCTATGTAAATAGAATTAATTATAAATCTTTTCCTTTTTGGGTTTAGCTTAATTTTAAGGATTTTATGATTAGAAATCTTTCCTTTATTTTAGGCTAGTATTTTTTCCTTCTTTCCTATTTTCTAGTTATTTCTATTTCTATAATTCCTCTATAAAGAGGCTGATTCCCTGTACATTTGATAATACAATACATTCAAACACTTCAATTTGGTATTAGAGCAGGAACTCTGCACTGTGCCTCTGATTTATAGCTATGGCTGACAGTTCCTCAGTCATTAATCCTGAACAAAAGGAGAACACCACTCCTACTCCATCAGATTTAAAATCTGAGCAACGGATACTAGTTAGTGGTGACTCCCATTCAGTTCAGATCACCACATTTCGACTCAATGGGTCAAACTACCTTAGGTGGTCTCAATCAGTTCAGATGTATATCCGTGGAAGAGGGAAGATTGGATATCTCACCGGTGAGCGAAGCCAGCCTAACATCACTGACCCACAATATCATGTGTGGGATACCGAAAATTCTATGGTGATGACATGGCTGGTGAACTCAATGGAGGAGGATATCAGCAGTAACTACATGTACTATACCACAGCCAAAGAATTGTGGGATAGTGTCAAGGAGATGTACTCTGATCTTGGGAATAAATCCCAGATTTATGAACTTACTCTAAAAGCTAGATAAATTCAACAAGGGAGTGACAATGTCACCAAATATTTCCACACATTGAAGCGGGTGTGGCAGGATCTTGACCATTTCAATAACTACAAGTGGAATTCAGCCGCTGATGCCAAACACTACCAACAAACAGTGGAAGAAGGGAGGATATTCCAGTTTCTTGCAGGCCTCAACGTGGAGCTAGATGAAGTTCGTGGCAGAATTATTGGAAGAGCAATCCTACCCTCAATTGGAGAAGTATTTGCTGAAGTTAGAAGAGAAGAAACTCGTAGAGCTGTGATGATGGGAAAAGGCAAGACTGAACAGACCTCCTTGGAGTCTAATGCACTTTTAGTGGCACCTGCTGCACTTAAAAGTTCATCAAATCAGAAGCACCCCTCCAATCTTTGGTGTGACCACTGCAACAAACCTCGTCACACCCGAGAAACCTGTTGGAAGATTCATGGAAAACAAGCACATCTTAAAGGCAGCAAACCTGGTCCCAAAATACGCCCTACCCCAACTGCTCATGAGGCTGAAAAATCATCATTGAGTAAGGAACAGGTTGAGCAGCTCATAAGGCTGTTAAATTCCAGTTCTGTGTCTAGTACTCATAGTGGTTCTTTGGCTCAAACAGGTAATTTTAGTATTCCTATGTCCCTTAACTGCACCTCAAACTTGAATGCACCATGGATTGTCGATTCAGGTGCATCTGACCATATGACCAGCCTCTCCTCTTTATTTAAAACTTATTCTCCTTGCTTTGAAAATGAAAAAATTAGAGTTGCTGATGGTAGTTTTTCATCTATTGCTGGAAAAGGTACAATTAAACTATCCAAAAACATTGACCTAAGAAATGTCCTACATGTACCAAAGCTTTCTTGTAATCTTCTCTCTATTAGTAAAATTTGCAAGGATTCCAATTGTGCTGTGACATTCTTTGACACTCATGGTATTTTTCAGGACCGGACTTCGGGGAAGATGATTGGCAGTGCTAAGATGATGGATGGGCTTTATCACTTTGAGGATATTTTGGAGGATAAAATAGCTCAAGGATTTAGTGGTATAAGTTCTATGCCTATAAAGGACCAAATAATTCTCTGGCACAATAGACTAGGACACCCTAGTTTTCCATATCTCAAACACTTGTTTCCAAGTTTGTTTAAAAATATTGATTCTTCCTTACTTAAATGTGAAAGTTGTATTCGGTCAAAGAGTCATAGAGCTCCTTATTACTCTCAACCTTATCATGCATCTAAACCGTTCCACTTGATTCATAGTGATGTATGGGGTCCATCGAAAATAACAACTCAATTTGGAAAAAAATGGTTTGTAACTTTTATTGATGACCACACACGACTATGTTGGATCTATCTCATGCATGAAAAATCTGAGGTTTCTAAAATTTTTCAGTATTTTTCAACAATGGTAGAAACACAATTTGACACAAAAATTTCAATATTAAGAAGTGATAATGGCACTGAATACTTTAATAAAAATCTTGGTGAATTTCTTCAAAAAAAAGGTATTCAACATCAATCTACATGCCCCAATACACCCCAACAAAATGGCATTGCTGAAAGGAAGAATAAACACCTTCTTGAAGTAGCACGTGCCATTATGTTTGAGGGTAATGTTCCAAAGTATTTATGGGGAGATGCTGTTCTAACAGCAGCCTATCTCATAAATCAAATGCCCACACGTGTGTTAAATTACTGCACACCGTTGGATACTTTCAAAAAGAATTTTTCAGCATGCAGGTTGCATTCTGACTTACCTTTAAAAGTATTTGGTTGCACTGTGTTTTTACATACACCTTCATATCGAAGTAAACTTGATCCAAGGACAGAAAAATGCATTTTTATAGGCTATTCCCCAAGTCAAAAGGGTTATAAATGTTTCAATCCACACACCAAGAAATTTCATGTAAGTATGGATGTTACTTTTTTGGAACATGAAACCTTTTTTCAGAAAAATTCTCTTCAAGGGGAGAGTCTAAGGGAAGAAAATTTTTTGCATGAACCTTTACCCACTCCTATCTTACATATTGAGGATACAACTTTCACTAATCAAGTAAATTCTGAAACAATTGCAAAACAAGATGTGAAAACCAATTCTGAAATTGTGCCAGAATTAGTTGGAATCCAAACAGGAAAAGAAATACCACAAGAAAAGGAGCTTCGGTGTTATGTTCGGAAATATCCCAAGAAGACTAGAGACCAGCCCATCATCTCTGTACCAACCCAATCTGAAAACCCGGAAGAAGGCCCAACTCTTCAGGAACTTCCAGGTAAATCTGAAATTGTCACTTCTAATAATAATTTGCCAATAGCCCTTAGGAAAGAAACCAGAACCTGCACCAAAAAGGTACTTAAAACCAGCACCAACCATCCTATTTCCAATTATGTCTCTTACCAAAATCTCTCTCAAAAACATCGAGCTTTTACTTCTAAAATTACAAATCTGTTTGAGCCTAGGAACATAGAGGAAGCACTAGATGATCCCAACTGGAAATTAGCAGTGATGGAAGAGTGGCATGCACTCAAGAAAAATGAAACTTGGGAGATTGTAGATCTGCCACAGAATACAAAGTTGGTTGGCTGCAGGTGGGTTTTTACCATCAAGTGCAATGCTGATGGAAGCATAGAGAGGTATAAGGCTAGGTTAGTAGCTAGGGGATATACACAAACCTATGGAGTAGACTATCGAGAGACTTTTGCTCCAGTTGCCAAACTCAGTTCTCAGCTAGGTATAATTCTCTTATCTCTTGCTGCGAATTACAATTGGCCTTTACACCAATTGGATATAAAGAATGCTTTCCTGAATGGGGAACTAGAGGAAGAGGTGTTTATGAAACTTTCACCTGGATTTGAAGCTGAACTAGGGAGGAATAAAGTGTGCAAACTAAAGAAATCTCTCTATGGATTGAAACAATCCCCAAGAGCTTGGTTTGAACGACTTGGAATGGTGGTGAAGGGACTTGGTTATACTCAAAGCCAAGCTGACCATACACTTTTCTATAAGCATTCAGCAGCTAATAAAACTGCCATCTTAATTGTATATGTGGATGACATTATTCTGACAGGTGATGACTGTTTGGAGCTAAAAGACTTGAAGGAGAAGCTTGCCAAAGCATTTGAAATCAAAGAACTTGGCTCATTAAAATACTTCCTTGGAATTGAATTTGCAAGGTCTAAGGAAGGCATTTTTATGAACCAACGAAAGTATATCCTAGATCTTTTAAAAGAGATGGGATTACTTGGTTGTAAAGCTGCTGAAACACCTATAGAGCCTAACTTAAAATTGAAGCCAGCTGAACCAGAAAATGTCATGGACAAAGGGAGATATCAGCGGTTGGTAGGGAGGCTAATCTATTTATCCCATACACGCCCAGATATAGCCTTTGCTGTGAGCATGGTAAGCCAGTTTATGCATTCACCTGGTCAAGAACACATGGATGCTGTCTTTAGAATCCTAAGGTACTTGAAAGGGTCGCCTGGGAAAGGGTTACTCTATAAAAAGCATGAACATCTTCAAGTAGAAGCTTATACAGATGCAGATTGGGCTGGGAATGTCATGGATAGAAGGTCAACATCTGGGTATTGTACTTTTGTTGGCAGAAACCTGGTTAGTTGGAGGAGTAAAAAACAGAGTGTTGTGGCACGAAGTAGTGCAGAAGCTGAGTTTAGAGCAGTGGCTCATGGAATATGTGAAGCAATATGAGTAGAGAAAATCCTACAAGAACTAAAAGTTTCCATTTCTCCACCAATAAGGTTGTATTGTGACAACAAATCTGCAATTTCCATTTCTCATAATCCAGTGTTGCATGATAGAACTAAACATGTTGAAGTTGACAAGCATTTCATCAGGGAAAAGATTGAGAGAGGACAGATTTGCATCTCATATGTTCCAACCATGGAACAATTAGCAGATATTCTAACTAAAGGATTACCCAAGAAGACTTTTGATAGCATAATAAGCAAGCTGTCAATGAATGATATCTTCAAGCCAGCTTGAGGGGGAGTGTTGACTAAATCAAATCAAAATCAGATTCCTAATTCCTTTCATGAATCTTCTATGTAAATAGAATTAATTATAAATCTTTTCCTTTTTGGGTTTAGCTTAATTTTAGGGATTTTATGATTAGAAATCTTTCCTTTATTTTAGGCTAGTATTTTTTCCTTCTTTCCTATTTTCTAGTTATTTCTATTTCTATAATTCCTCTATAAAGAGGCTGATTCCCTGTACATTTGATAATACAATACATTCAAACACTTCAATTATAATAACATTTTTGCTTAGTAGATATTAGGCATCACATATTATAAAGGCAACCTGCTGCAAGTGTTCTATTAGTAAATTAAAACACTTATTTTCTATTACTTGATATAAATAACACATTAAAGTAAGGCCACTGTCAATTTTTTTTTTTTGCAGCATAAATGTGATCTTATTAACATTAGTTGGTGAGCCAACATTGCTGCCAGACTATGGACGCTTTGTCAAACTTGTGAATGAAGTATCTTGTGAAACTGATTTTAACTGTGCCTTTTGTATCTTTTTGCTGATATCTTCCATCCTCTAAGTTGTGGATATTTTGAATCATTTACATCTAGGCTGTAAACAAGCACCGTCTGATATTTGTTAGCAGTGCTGGTAATAGTGGGCCAGCATTGAGCACAATCGGTGCTCCTGGTGGTACATCTTCAAGAATCATCAGTGTTGGTGCTTATGTTTCTCCTGCTATGGCTGTTGGTGCTCATTCTGTTGTTGAATCTCCATATGAGGAAATTGAATACACTTGGTATATTTAATCTGAAACATTTTTAATTGTATGACTTCCTATACCTTTTTTTTAAATTAAACTAGTTTTTTTGGCTTTGTATCATTGGATGATTGATGGAAACAATTTGCAGGTCTAGTCGAGGATCAACAATTGATGGAGACCTTGATGTCGGTATAAGTGCTCCTGTTGCTGCATCAACTAAAAGCTTTACTAAAATTTGATCAAAGCATCAAGTAAAAGCTTTGATACAGCTAATAGAATTTTCTTAACATAGTAGTTTTGTATTGTTCAATATTTTTTGAGTAAATAATTTACAAATAAATATTTTTTTTAGTTAACATTTTGGAATTATCTACGAGTTTAATATTGTTTGTTTAGTATTTTTTTATATTAATATCTCAAATTTAATAAATATGATGTAAAGAAAATAAGTTATAGTAAAGAAAAATGGTATAAACTATTGTAGTTGGTTAGTTTTTTTTAAGCTCGTGTATGAAAGTGTGGCGGTTCAAAACCGTCGCAATTTTTTTAAAAAAATCCGAATAAATTTGCGGTGGTTTCAAAATCGCTGTATATTTTTTTAAATCTACTGACCAAAATAGCCCGCAAAATCGTCAACCTGATTTGCTGCGGTAGTGCCAGTGGTTCATTAGAATCGCCTCAAAATCAAATCCCCCCTAAACCGTAATGTTTGTGGAACCATTGGTATATCGTTTTGTGGAGATTTTAAACTGCCGTAAATTCAAAAAAAACCGCCGCAAATTCCCATTTCCCTTGTAGTGACTCTCCATTATATTCAAGGCTTCATTAGCGGTCATTCAACTCCATACAGAGGTTAAAAGGGGTTACAACTACGCCAAATAGGCGAAACAATCGCAGAAATAGATTTCTTTAACAAAACAAGTGTGTGCGCATGCACATGCACAAATCTGACTGCAATTCTTGTCGGGTGCGTATACACAATGTGCAATTTTCTCTTGGTGTGCGTAAACACACCCTCATGCGTACGCATTAGCTGGAACACTCGCGCTTCGTAGTGCGCATGCACGTCCCTGTGTGCGCGCACACAGGCCGAATTTTCTGGTTTTCTGCAAACACTGCAATTTAAGTTTTTTACACAGTTTTCAAACGTACATAACTTTTGCTACAAAATTCTGTTTTCCTCCATTCTTAGATGGTTTTAAAGCTATCATCATCATCTTTAAGGTAAAGTTTATTAAATTTCAAGCTTCGAACGCCAAATTATGACCCGTCAAAGTTGGTCAAAATATATATTTTACCAATTTCTGCATAATTATCAATTTCACCAATTCTCAAATTTGTCACTTTCAAAACAACCTAACCCAATTCTAGGCACTATTTTCACACAATTATCAATTCCAAATCATGCCCTAGCCATTCAAAGCCCAAACAACCAAATCCAACCCAATTAACTACTTCACTCTTCATTATTAGCATTAATCAACAATTTCCAATTCAATTTCACAATCCATCACACTTATACATCCAGAATCATGACCACAATACAATTAAATCTTTAAATACCTCAATTGAGGTTCATAAATTACCAGGAAGAGGATACCTCACCCAATCACGGCTTTTGGCCCAAATTCTCGTATCATAGCCTTTCATAGGCAATCGAACACTACATCCATCAGTTCAATCACACATATACACATCACAACATGGCAGTGCCACCAACTTACCATAATTTATCCCATTACGGCCTCCGGACCAAATTATCATATCAACCATCAACAGTCACTCAATTATGCAATCACACTCAATAGGGCTTAATGTGAGAAAAAGTGGGATTGATTGGGAGTGTGAATAGTAAAAGCTAGGGCTCTTCCTACTCTCTCAGTCTCTCTTCTTCGTTGCTCTCTCTCTCTCTCAAATGAGGGGTGAATGAGCTCTTATATACCATGGACTTAGGTCCAATGTGGGTCCATTTGTAATTCTGAGCCCCTGGCCCCATCTTAAGCCAAAATCTTTAAAATAAGTGTCCGAATTTTTATTCTAAATATTTTTTTGTCATTTTTACACTTTTAATTCTCTCACATACAGTTCCGAACATATTTAAGATAGTACTAGTAAATTTCAATCCTGGTACAGTTTTTCTAAAATTAATTATATTTTTGCGCTCAAAATTATTTTGAGTTAAATTTTTACCGATAATTTTTCAAATCATAAATTTTTTATTTTTAATCCTTTTTGCTCATAATTAATTTATTAATTAATTATTCATCATTTATTTGGGTTTTGCATTATTAAATTTTTTTGTTATAAAGTCAAATTGGTTAAGTTCTTTAATCTAATTTTTAGTATTTTTTAAAGCCAAAAAATTCTTTTAAACTCATATTGATTTATTAATCTTTTAGTTACAATTTATAGTATTATAAAACTTAGGGACAGATTTATGTTCATGGTTGTGAGGACAAGTATCTCCGGTGAATTTCAAAAGTTTTTCAAACAATACATAATAATAAAATTTATTTGTCTCCACTATAAAATTAAATTTGACTCTACTATGTTATTGAACTTCGATCATCAACTTTAATTATGTAAAAGCAAATAGTAATTCAAAATTTAAATGAATTTGTTACAATAATCTTTAAAAAGAAGAAGTGAAATAATTACAGATTTATTATTTTACAATTGCAACTGATAAATAATTTAAAGCTTGAAAAAACTTATTTATATACTTAGTGAATATCAATATTGTGTCGTGTATATATATTTTATTTGTTTAAAATAGAGTTAACTACCAATTTGGTACTCAAAAAATTTAGGCATTGACAAAAAAAAATATTAATCTTATATTGACTATTAAATAAAAAATGGTTAAATAAAATATTAATCCTATATTGACTATTAAATAAAAAGGGTTAAATAAATAAATAATAACAATAATAATAATAATAAAATAATAAAATAAGAAATTAAAATAATATTATTTATTTATTGGTTTTTTTTTTAAGTTAACTTTAGTTTTTTCTAAGATAACAACAACATCCATTAAAAGAACTTTTTTAGATATGAATATTATAAAGAATCAGTTTTATAATCATACGGGAGATAAATTTTTTAAATTATTATTTACTAATATATATAAAAAGAGAGATATCTGATTGTATTTATAATAAAAAAAATTACTCAATCTTTTTAAAATATAAAACCTAAAAGAATAAAATTTTAATTTATATTATTATTATTTTAATATTTTAATTTATTAATTAGATAATTTAAAGATTAATTATATTTTATAATAATAAAGTATAATTATAAAAATTATTATCATGTTATATATGTTTTTTCCCACTCACAAAATTTTTTAGATGCGTAACTAATGAAACTTACCTAACAACCACAAAAATGTGTTCAGGGACGAATCCAGAAAAAATTAATAATGGGAGTAAAAATATATAAAGTAAAATTTATATATAGATATTTTATTTTATCTTTTTTTTTTCACAGTATATTCTAACATAACAAATCAAGAATTAATCTATTATGGATCTGAATTCTATTTAAGAGTCTGTTATCGTCCAATAAATTATTATATATACAAAATAAAATTTAAATTCTTAACACTTATTTAAATAAACTACTAATATTTTAAGATATATTCTAAATAACTCCTAATAATTAGATAGTATCATGAAACTAATTATTACTCTGTTTTAGTTTATTTATTTATTTATTTTAGAGATAAACTTAATATAACAAAAAAATAAATATTAATATTTATATATAATTATATTTGGTTATCAAAATTTTTGTAGGGACAAATATCCCTCTTACTTCTACCTGAATCTGTGCCTGAATGTGTTTGTCTATCTCTATTTTTTACACAATTTATTAGTATTTATCATTAGTAATTTTATTTGCAACATCTTTAATTTCTTAAGTATCTTGTAAATTAATATATCATTTAATCAGTGATCAAACATCTAAAAATATTAAGATTTAAGATCGATTGACTATAAATATATATGATTAAAAAGAATATAATTCAATAATAATATTGATCTATAATTATCCAGTTGACATAAAATATTATATCATTATTATTCTAGCTAAAAAATATTAATTTATAATCATATAAATAAAACAAAAAATATAAGTAAATGATGAGAGAAAAATGTCCATTATCAAAAAATGAAATTAGATTATTAATTTCAAATTCTAATTTTTTCTAACTATCTTTCCTATAATATGTATTTCTATTTTATGTGTATATTTTTTACTACTCAATCCTATCTCTCGAACTCTAAGTAAAATCTCCTTTTATAGAATAAAAAATGCATCATTATCAGCCCCCTAAATAAAGAAAATAAGATCGTGGCATTTGAAATCCAAAACCTAGCATGCATCATTATCTCCCATTCGATCTAGTGTCTATATTGAAATCCAAAACTCTTTGTTTGTGGACCAATAGCTTTATTGTAAGAAGTAACAACTAAGAACCCTCTTCTTGAATTTAAAAATGAGACGTGCTACACATACAAATTTTTTTGACATACAAGTTTATACAAGTTAATTCTAATTCAATAAAATTCATTTTTATAATGCAAGGAAGAAGAGGAAGAGTTTTGAATTATATAGAACTTATCAATACACATACATAAAAAATTCTTAAACAATACAATATAAATAATTTGTATGGACTTATATGTGTAAATGACTTGTATGTAGAGAATAATCCTTTAAAAATATCAGTTAGTCAATTCATTGCGATTATTTTTAAAGGGTTCAAAATCAGCCGCTCCTCGATCGTATCATATGCATAAATAACTTACCTATTAAGATGTGACAAACGTTATTTATTTATTTACTATTATTGTTGTTTTGGTATATATATTAATATTGCAACTTTTATATTTATCAAAAAACATTTTCTTTAGTGTTTATAAAATAAATCATCTCTTGTGTTGTTTGGATTAGTTTTTATAAGGATAATTTTTATATATATAAATAAGTTAAATAATTTATTTTTTAACATATGTAGTTTGAGAGATATTTATCAATTTACGTAATATTTTTTATCTCGTTAATGGTGCAAATGAGATAATTATGAACTAATTGCGTTTTCAATGTAAATGAGATAAGTCATAAATATTCATATCTCGTTTATAGTGTAATATACACATATCTTGTTTATATTATAAATGAGATATGATCAATTAAAAATTTTACACATCTAGTTTGTACCTAAGATATGGTGTAAAAAAGATAATTTATCTCGTTTACAGTGTAAACGAGATATGTGTATAATTATCTCATTTACAGTGTAAACAAGATATGTGTATAATTATCTCATTTACAGTATAAACGGAATAAAGAATATAATATAAGAATAAAGCTCTACAACTAATTAAACAAAATACTTAACTAAGTCTAACCAAGTTGTTATAACCATTTTTCACATACATCACACGCGTGCACTCTTCTTCATCCTCCTTATACTCTTGTTATTGCTACTCTTCTTCGTCCTCCTTATACTCTTGTTATTGCTGCTGCTTCTCTCTCTTGAATTCCTCCTCCTCCTCCTCCTCCTCCTCCTCCTCCTCCTCCTCCTCATCATCATCATCATCATCGTTATTGTTATCGTCGTCGTCGTCATCATCATTATTGTTATCATTGTTATCGTTATCGTCGTTGTTTTCTTCTTATATGTAAATAACATTGTTCATTCTTTTTTAAATTTTTTTTTGTTCTGGTTAATTTCGTTGTGTTATCTACAAATTTTTTACTTATTTTATTTTCTATCAAAATTTGTAAGTTTGCAACTCAAGTCTTCATGAAATAAATTCTTACTTTCATTACATCAGTTAGTTAGAAATTTTGGTCTTAGAGTGAATTCGGTATTATTTTTTAAAAATTTATGTGTTTTATATATCAGATACGTCGTCCTCTTCTTATATATAAATGTCATTGTTCATTTTCTTTCAAATTTTAACATTTTTTCTACTTAATTTTACTGTGTTATCTACGAATTTTTTTACTTATTTTCTTTTCTATTAAAATTTGTGAATCTGCAACTCAAGTCTCCATAAAATAAGTTTTTAGTTCTATTATCACATCATTTAGTTAAAATTTTGGTGTAAGAGTGAAGATATTTCAGTGTTATTTTTTAGATATTTTTATGTGTAATTTTATATATGAGATAAGCATTCAATTCATTGAATGCGTAATATTTTATAGAAAGATTCAATTTTTTTTATCATGTTACTGAACTTCTAGTGTCGGTGTTGTCTTATTTCATTTATAGAGTCTGATCTATACAATGGAGTCAGATAGCAGAGTGTATGATAGAGTAATGATTAAGCTAAATTGAATTAGTTACACACTCTTTTTCTTAGTTAGATTAGTTACAAGCTAGCTGTTAGTGTAAACTCTTCTTTCTTCTTCTTCAATTCTCTCTTCTTGTTCTCTATTTCACCACTCTTCGTTCCTCTAGTTTAGTTTAGCACTGATACTTTTCATGGTATTAGAGTTGTAGTTCGTTCAATAATCATAAAGGTAAACTTAGGGATAGCTGAAGCTCATGTTCAGCACCAACCTAACTTCACGTCCTCATCAATTTTGATGAAACTTGATGAAGACAATTTTCTCTAATGGAAAGATCAAGCGAAATCGACAATCGAAGGACATAATCTATTAGCACACATCACAGGAGAAGATATTCTAGCTCAGTACACAGCTTTAGGATAAAAGAATCCGAAATTTGTGAGGTGAAAGCGGTAAGATGCTCTGCTCAAATCTTGGTTATTAGCGTCAGTGACCAAGCCTTACTTGAATGGTAGGTTGCCTGTACACATATCAGGTATGTAGAAGGTTAGAAAGTCACTTTGCATAACAAATTAGAACAAGAATTCTGCAATTAAAGAACAAACTAAGTAGCATTAAAATTGAAAGTTCTACCAGTAGCTATGTATTAGAAATTAAAGAAACAACTCTGATGGAACACTCCAGAAGTACAAGGCTAGGCTGGTTGCCCAAGACTTCTCTTAGAGACCTGGGTTTGATTTTATCAAAACCTACAATCCGGTAGTGAAACCAATTTAATCAGGTTAGTCTTGACACTTGCATTAGCAAACAATCGGTCAATTAGACAATTGCATGTAAATAATGTGTTTTTGCATGGAGAGTTACTTGAGGATGTAATATATACAACATCTACAGGGCTATGTACAAGGTGATGAAAAATTAGTCTGCAAACTTACCAAGGCGTTGTATGGTTTGAAACAGGCTTTGAGGGCTTGGTATCATAAGCTGTCTACAGCTCTGCATCAATTTGGATTCTCTGCCACAGCCTCTGATGTTTCAGTCTTCACCAAATTTGATGCCAATGTCACCACCTTTGTTCTAGTATATGTAGATGATGTGATCATCATTGGAAGCTTAACCAGTGCTATGACTGATGTGGTGAATCAGTTGAATTGCAAGTTTGCACTCAAAGATAGGGGAGACCTTCATTACTTTCTAGGCATTCAAGTTAGCAAGACCAATGGTGGAGGACTATTACTCAACCAAGAAAAATATGTCAATGATTTATTGGGTAAGGCAGGTATGATAGGTTGCAAACCTTGTAAAATACCTCTCCAATCATCACTAAAAATCTCTCAGTTTGGTGGTGACATGTTTGATGAACCAGCACTTTATCGCTTAGTGGTAGGAAGTCTTCAGTATCCCACAGTTACAAGGCCAGAGCTCGCTTATGCTGTGAGCAAAATCTCTCAGTTCATGCAGGACCTGTTAGAGTCTCATTGAAAACTAGTAAAAAGAATCCTCAGGTATATAAGTGGCGCTATCAAATATGATTTACATCTCCATAGAAATGACTCTTTGAATATCACTGCCTACTATGATTCAGACTGAGGGGGACACCTTGATGACAGAAAGTCGACTAGTGGTATGTGTGTTTTCTTAGGAAGGAATTTGGTCTCTTGGTCGTATAAAAAGCAGTCTGTGGTAGCTATGTCAAGCACAGAGGCTGAATATAGAGCTATGACGGATCTAGTTGCATAACTAATTTGGATTAAGAATCTACTAAGCAAGTTAAAGGTCATAGCCTCTACTCTTACCATATACTGTGATAACCTGAGTGCTATACTTTTAGTAGCCAACTCCATTCTACATTCAAAGTCTAAACACTTTGAAACTGATATTAATTTTGTAAGGAATTATGTCACAAAGAAAGTAGTGCAAGTCAGTCATGTTCCGGGATATGTTCAGTTGGCAGACATTCTTACAAAAGAAATTACTTCTGGATCATTTGATAATGTTAGGACAAGGCTAAATGTTGAGCCAAATTTGTCATGCAATGCCACTACTGAAAGAGCGGTAGAAACAATTCATGAGCTAAACATGTCTAGTAATGAAAGCATTCTATAGAATTGCAGAGAAAGCTTAAAGGCCTTAGTAGTAGAGTGCATGATAGAGTAAATGTTAAGCTATACAATAGAGTCAGATAGCAGGTGCATGATAGAGTAATGGTTAAGCTAAATTAAATTAGTTAAGCTAAGTAGCTAAGTCAGCAGAGTTAGTCTCTCTCTCTCTCTCTCTCTCTCTCTCTCTCTCTCTCTCTCTCTCTCTCTCTCTCTCTCTCTCTCTCTCTCTCTCTCTCTCTCTCTCTCTCTCTCTCTATTAAATTAGTTATAAGCTAGCTGTCATTAGGCTCAATATATATACTTCTAGCTGTTAGTTATAGAGTCACTGTAATAGTTCAATTCACCTTTACTAAATCAGTAAAACCATTTTCTCTTCTTCTTTAATTCTCTTCTTCTTGTTCTCTATTTCACCACTATTCATTCCTCTCATTCAATTTAGCACTGATACCTTTCAGAGTTAATGTGTTCTTTTAGTACGTAATTTACTTTCTATATTCTGTATCACTGTATTTAAATTCTGGTGTCACTTTAAACAAATGTCTATGCTATTTTTATTTTTGACAAGAATTAAATTCAATAAGTATGAACCTACATTTATTCAACTAAATAAGATTGTAATACAGACATGTTCATTCAACTCTAATATAAAAAGCAATGCTTCTAAAAGAGGAAGTAAGAACAACAGAAAAAAAAAGATAGAAAGAAGAATAATAATATAAGAAGAAAAAATACAGCATTAAAGAAGATATTTCTGTATTTTTGTAGCAAATTTTTTGTGTCAAAATTAAGAAATTTTAGTGTTATTTTTCTGCATAGTTCAAAATTTCTTGTTTCGCATTCTCATAATTCTTGTTTTATCCTCTTAATAAAAACTTATGTCACAGTTAAGAAATTTCTGTGTAAAAATCGAGAAATTTCTATTTCACGATTAAAAAGTTTCAATGCTATTTTCTGATATATTCTGCATAACTAAAAACTCTTCTTCTTCTTTATTATCATCATCTTCTTTTTCTTTTTCATCTTCTTCTTTTTTGTTTTACTTTTTCATAATTCTTCTAATTTTACCATCTTAACAAAAATAAAAATAAAAAAATCAAACAAAGAAGTAGAAAAAATACATAATGCTGCAAAATCACTAGAAAGAGGAAGAAAAGAAAAAATACAGCAACAATAGCAGCAATAAAAGAACAATAATAAAAAAAAATACATAAAGAAAAAGAATGAACGCTCGATACAAATATTTACATTAGTAGGAATAGTTAGAGTGTGTATTTACGCTCTCAAATAAAACTTATTTTTGTTGAGTTTGAACCAAATTAATTGGATTTGTTTGTCAAAAACATTAGATGTATAACAAAATTGATGATATAAATTGATAAATATTTCCAAATTACATATGGAAGTAAATAAAATATTTAATTTGTTTATTTGAAAAAATCCGTTTTCATAATTGAATTACATCTATTTAATTATAATAATATCAAATTATAAAGTTAATATTAGTTCAAATATAAAATAATAATTTGTCTACACCTTCGATAGTCAACCTACTAATATTAGATTTTAGTAATTTTACTATATATCTTTCTTATATATTGATTTATGAAAAAAAAAACCAAAAGAAATAAAGGTTCGATTACTAATATCTTAACTTTTGTGGCGAGTGATAGTGTGTTTATTAGCACATCTAAGAATCAAGTGGCATTATTTAACAAGGTACAATGAGAGATAATAAACCAATATTTAATGTAAACATAAGCAACTTCAGCCTTTATTGGTTTGGAATATAGCCTATGGCTTCAAGTCTTCAACTTCATATGATTCGATCAGTATTGCCGTCGGGGGTCCCACAGTGTTGAATCCCACTTCCCTAACGCTAACAGACACATATATATGAACAGAAAAAATTGTGTCACAATCATATCATACATCATATTATAATTATAATTATTTTAAGTCCATGCTGTGTTGATACTTTATTAAGAGAAAAAGGATCACATGTATTCTTTTAATCAAACGTCTCTTCCAAAAGTAAAAGCAAAAAATCTACATCCGTTCTTGCTTAACAATTTCTATTATTGGGCTAGCTAGTACTTGAAACATAAATAATAGATATGATGTGTGTATTTTACTTAAATTAAAAGGCTTTTTAATTATCTAGAAGAATGTTATTATGGATAAATTTTTTAATTAATTCTTTTTAAATTCAGAAGTTTAAGTTGAATTTAGTATTAATATAACTAACTCAATCAAGATTAAGGTATGTACATATTTAATAATATTTACTAATTGTCTATTAAAAAATAAAAATTTGCATTGTTAAACCGACTTCTATACACAATATTCCAAATTTTTACTAGGTGATCGAGTTGAGATATTTCTTCGTTTCTTCAAAGAAGCAACAAAGATATGATAACAAAGGAATCTAGGTTAATAAGGATGTTTTAAAGAAAAATGTTATATTTTGGATATATAGTTTTGTACTTTTTATTTTTACTATGAAAAGTAATTGATAAAAAAAAAAAAATTGTACCATAAAAAAATTATCAAAAAATTTTAAAATCAAAATTTTTTTATTAATTTTGACCAGCATTTAACGAATACTAATATTAAATTATTTTTTATATTAATTTATGTGTATAAATTTTGATAAATATAATTACAAATTATATTATTATGTATATAAATTTTGGTAACTATAAAAATAAATAATATATTTCAGTGTGTAAATTTTTATAAATATAAATATAAATTATTGCTAGCCAAGCATTAAATTAAAATAATAATATTTATTGTCCAATAGCATTACTGAAAAATAAAAAATAATAGAAATATATATATTTTACTTCAAAAGCTCCTTAACTTGCTCTAATTAACCCTACTCACTTTGTTCTCTCTCTTTATTAATTCCTTCACTAGTTGACAGATTAGTTAGTAATCTCTCTCATGATGAAGAACACCATGGCTTCTTTTACTCATCAACTCCCTCTTCTGCTTACCTTTGTGGCATCATTTGCATTTGTTCTTACCACAACTAGTGTGTTCTCATCGAAAGTTTCAATGAAAGAAACAATTTTGGAACCTTTCAAGTGCTCCACAAACATAAAAACATGCAATGCCTCACTCTACCACATAACCTACGGTGATAATGATGATGACCAAACCATACAACATTACATATCTTCCAATTACACAAACTCCTCCCAAATCAGACCAATCACACGTGGCACAAGACAAGACCACCTCATAACAGTGCCTTGTTCATGCAGAAACAACAACAACCTCACCGGTTATTACTATGACACAACCTACACTGTGAAGCCAAATGATAATTTCTATGACATTAATAACTTTGTTTACAGTGGTCAAGCGATGCTTATAAATGGTGTTTTGTACCCGGGTCAGAAACTGAGTATTCATATTCCTTGTGGGTGTTCAGAAATTGAGTCACAAATTGTTGTGACTTACACGGTTCAAAGAAATGATACCTCATCTGAAATAGCTAAGCTTTTGAATTCTACGGTTGCTGAGATGGAGAGTGTGAATCATCTTTTGGATCAGAACCCATCATACATAGATGTGGGTTGGGTTTTGTTTGTTCCTAGCCATTTTAATGGAATTCCACTGCCTCCAACAAAAGGTGATTATGAGTTTGACTTTCCATTATTTATTCGATTTTTATGCTTGTGTTTTATGTGCAACAACTTTTAAGTCCCATATATAGGTGAACAAAAATGCTAATTACATATAAAAAATTAGTCATTAAATTAATTATTTTATAAAATATTTAAAATATAAAATACACATTAAAAAAAATTAAATACTACATAAATTATACAATTATATAATGATTGATTTGGTAGAATTTTAATATATACATAATATTTTTAATTTTTCAACAAAAATATTAAATATATATAAAAATTAGTCATTAATATCACTTACCATTATATTTATATATGAATACATGTATAATATAATTTATTTTTAATATATATTTTATATTTTAATATATATTTTACACTAATAATTAATATTGATAGTCAATTTTAATATACATCTATATAATCAAATTTCCAATTATATACTTATTATTCTAATTAAGGCTTATCGTTATCGGCCAATATACAAAATTTAATCCATTTATTAGTTCTAAATAATTTGAATCTACTTTAGTATTTTTTTTTTATCCAGATATAATATATTTCTTTACTAATATATATAATAGAAAATTCTATGTACTACCCAAAATTGTTTTTAATAAAATACAAAAGAAAAAAAAACTATAGAATCTGAGTTCAATTTTTAATTATATATGTAAACTCATGGAGTTTAGAAGTATGATAAATGTAAAACCTACTTAAACTTTTTTTTTTCTATCAAAATGTAAAATTTTTTACTTGAGTTCTTTACGTTATATACATATTCTTAAAATCTTAAGTAATTAATGAATCAAGGGAAGTTCTGTTATGTAGTTTGTAATTTTTGCTTTACAATCAAGGGTTTTTTTTTTTTTTCGAAGAAGCATTCATTAATAACTAAATTTTAATTTTTCAATATTTTTTTAGAGGAGTATTTAAATTTTGTGATTTGTAGTCATTAACTAATTGACTAAATACTAGTCAAATACCGGCCAAATTTTAATAAAAATACTACCCCTAAACTTTCTCTTTTTTGTTATACAAAATTGATAACCCATACTAATTGACTAACATATATATCTATCTGTTTTTCTCTAATTGAACGTTTTACTCCTAACCAATCTAAAATGCACTAGACACTATTTCTAATACAAAATGTTAAAGGTCCATTTTGCTTGCATTTACTCAATCATCTATTTAAACTAACTTCATCAGCAATGAACAATGAGTATATGTATCTTCCATCTTATTGCTTTTTGGCAGAAAAGAAACCAAAGTGGCAGATAATCATTGGGGTCTTAGTGAGTGTGACATTACTTTCAGTGATTGCCGTCATCTTTCTCATTCTCAGGAGAAATAGGGATACCGCAGCATCCGCCACAAATAATCCAAAAAGTGTCACTAAAAGATCAATTTCCAAAAAGAACTCTGACATTCATAAAGAATACATGCAAGGTATTAGCTTACTTCAACATATAGAATATAAAGTTTTCGAGTCTCCAATAACAGGTAGAAATTAAAGAGCTTGTTTTATTGATAGTAAATGTTGGTGCAGATGCTACATCATTTGAGTCAGAAAGACCAGTAATTTACTCAATTGAGGAGATAGAAGATGCCACAAATAACTTCGATGAAAACAGAAGAATTGGGGTTGGTGGATATGGCAGTGTATATTTTGGAATGTTAGGCCACAAGGTACATGAAAATCGCATACACCTTATGTATCTTGATTACTATTCTTCAATGGAAAAATGCAAGTAGAATAAATTGTTTTAAACATAAATTATTAATTCATTATCATCAGGAGGTTGCTGTGAAGAAGATGAAGTCCAATAAATCCAAGGAGTTCTTCGCAGAACTCAAGGCCTTATGTAAGATCCATCACATAAACATTGTAAGTACATATTTAATTAAAGAAGTTTTGGCTACAAAATACTCAAGGCCTTATGTAAGATCCATCACATAAACATTGTAAGTTTGTAAGTACATATTTAATTAAAAATACTCAAGGCCTTATGTAAGATCCATCACATAAACATTGTAAGTTTGTAAGTACATATTTAATTAAAGAAGTTTTGGCTACAAAATAATATATTTGGCCCATGCAGGTCTCGAACCTGCGACCTTCGCGTTATTAGCACGACGCTCTAACCAACTGAGCTAATAGGCCTTGATATTTTGCTTGATTATTAATTATGGATATAATAACCAGTTTGTTTCATATATATAAGGTGGAGTTGTTAGGGTATGCAAGTGGAGATGACCACCTTTATTTGGTGTATGAGTATGTTGCAAATGGATCTCTGAGTGATCATCTTCATGATCCTTTACTTAAAGGACATCAGGCTCTATCTTGGTGTGCTAGGACTCAGATTGCATTGGATGCAGCAAAAGGAATTGAATACATACATGATTACACAAAAGCACAATATGTTCACCGTGATATAAAGACTACTAACATTCTTCTTGATCAGAAACTCAGAGCCAAGGTAGTGTATGTGCTTCAATTCATTCATATGACTAATCTACTACTCTTGGTTGCTGCTTTAATTTAATTCGATATATACTTATTATTAATTAGGTAGCAGATTTTGGCCTTGCAAAACTGGTGGAACGGACAAATGATGAAGAATTCATTGCAACAAGGCTTGTTGGAACACCAGGCTACCTTCCACCTGAGTAAGTTACGTTTTTCAATTTCTTTCTCCGAATGGTTATATAAAGATGGTAAACAAGGTGAAAACTTAAGTGCATTCGACTTCACGTGAAGTTGATAGTTGAGAGTCATTAGATGAAAATTTAGTCAAATCAGTTAAATCATCTAACGGCTCTCAGCTATCAACTTCACGTGAAGTCGACTGCACATAAATTTTCACCAGTAAACAAACCCAAGTCTGTGGCACTGACCTGTTTAATCAACCATAAAAGGTGGGCCGAACTAAAAAATAAACCTACCTTTTTAAAATGATGAAATTATATGGTAAATATGTGAGTTTACAGATTTTTTTTATGGGATGAAAGAGAAATTAAAAAAGTTAGGACTCATATTTTAAATAACAATAAAATAATAAAAAATAATTATAAAAAAATTTATATTCTCTTAATATTCGTTTTAAAATATATCCACCTAATCAGTCCCACTTAATTTGTAAAAAAAACTCGTCAGGACACCGCTTTTCTTTTTCTTTTTTAAATAAAGAATTCAATTTATGTCCTATTAAAAAAAATCTATAGACATAGTTAGACTAAGATAAGACGACATGAGACATAACAAGACAGGATGCATTAGTCTATTTGTCATTTAAGATTCAAATTAAAAGACAAAAATTTAGATATTAATCATTTATGAATACCACAATACCACACTCCAATAATCAAAATTTGGTGGAGTGGATGTTGTTAACATATAGTATGATATCAATTGGATGTTGAGAAGAATATTTTTCTTTGTTTCTTACTAACACATTGTTACACTTTTTTTGTGTGTTGATCCCATTAAGATCTGTGAAAGAATTACAAGTGACCATAAAAACGGATGTGTTTGCATTTGGAGTAGTTCTATCAGAGCTGATAACAGGAAAACGTGCGCTATTTCGTGACAGCCAAAAACCCAATCAAATGGAATCTCTTATTTCACTTGTATGCCAAACTCTTTTCTACATTACTTACACTCTTTTCTCAGAATCAAACTATGACTAACTGATGCTGATTATATATATTTTTTCTTTCCATGAGATTGATTCAGGTTAAGAAAATATTCCAAGATAATGATCCCGTCACTGCTTTAGAAAATGTTACAGATATGAATCTTCAACATAACTATCCTATAGACGGTATCTACAAGGTCAGATTCAAGTCTTTTTGTATTATTATTAATATTATTGAAGCTAAAATGTGATGCAATAATAAGAAATGGTGTTTGGTTGGATACGAATGAAGATGGGAGAAATAGCAGAGTGGTGCATGAGGGAGGAACCAATGGAGAGGCCTGAAATGAAGGAGATAGTTGGCGCGTTGTCACAGATAGTTATGACATCCATCGAGTGGGAAGCATCGCTCGGAGGAGATAGCCAAGTTTTCAGCGGCGTATTTATTGGAAGATAACCATTCAATTTCAAGGATTGAAACGTTTTATTTTTATTGTAAATGCTTTTTATTTTTTTGTGATTATTTTTTATTGTAAATGTTTTATTTCATCTTAATTTAGTCTTTTGGTTATTTTTTTTTTAAATATTTTTTTGTTATGATTTTTTTAAGGTAATAGCAAAATACAACTGTAGAGTTATAACGGTAATTTCTATGATGCACGGATACTGATATAAATATGAGATACGACACGACACACGAATTTTAAAATCTTATAAGACATGAGGACACGCATATATATAAAATATAAAGTATGTTTTAAATAAATTATAATGATATTTTGTTATTTTATTGATATTAAATATAAATTAATTTTTTAATTATTTTTAATATCTTATTTTAATTATATAAAGTATTTAAAATATTTTTTTGTTTTAATAAATAATAATATATACTATTTCTAAATTTATTTCAAGATTACATGTTAAGAATAAGGTTGGACACGCTCATACGTGATGGTATTTAGATGTATCTAAGCGTGTCTAGAGTATAATTTTTTATTTTTTATTTTTTATTAAGACACGGTTGGATAAAGCAGACACGCATGTCAAACGAGTATCGTGTCTTAAATGTATCCAACACACAAACACAACAACTCAGCAAAGTGTCCGTACTTAGGTAATAATTTAAAAGTAAAAATAACAATTAAAAAATAAGAGAAATGAAAGGATAATAATTAAAAAAATATATTTAAAATAAAATAAAATATTTAAAATATTAAAAAAATTAAAACTTAATTGAAACCTTAAAAACTAAAATAACACTCTATATAATTTTATATCTCTCTTTAACAGATATTCCAACATCAACCACTCAACTAATCAATCCTAATTATTTTTGGTATCTTGTGGAGTGTTGAATATTTAGGGCTGTTGGTCGGAAAATATAATTTCAAAGCTATCGAGGTTAAGTTTTGATAAACATTATTTTGAAGAATGTAATCTTTATTGAAAAAAAAATCATCGAGGAAAAGAGGTAGAATTCAATCGAGGAGCATGATCGAAGAAGAAGAACAAACAGAGTTGATTAATGGTAGTTACCTACGTTATACAAAAGAGTAGGAATGGTTACTCAAAAATCAATGCACGTGGGAGTTACATTTGAAGCTGATTGATTAAATATTTCTATAAATAGGTGAAAGATCAAAGAAAAAAGGGTTGAAATTTCTTGTTAGAAAATATTCTTGCTCACTCACATCCCCAGCGAATTTCTGAGTCTGCTTAGAATTTTCTTTTTTGTAGTGTACCTGACTTCCTTCCACTATCTTTACTTTTCATTTAAATTTCTCGTTATCTTTACTTTCTTGGAAATTTACCTTTCCAACAAGTTTACTTTTTCCATTTTCTTTTAAGATTAAGCACTTTATTTTTTATTTCGAAGTCCTTTGATCTTGTCAGAGGCAATTTACTGCTTTATTTAAATTCAATGCCATTTATTTCAATTTCAGTCATTTTACTTTCAAGTTTACTTTGCTTTTCTTTCAGATTTTCTTTTATTGTTTTGTTCAATCGAAAAACCTTTGATGCACTTTCGAAAATTGGTACTCGCAAAACGAGTAAGTTTTGCTCCCAAATCATTAGATATCGAACTGTTTCGATTTACTAAAAATTGATAAAATAAATTGGCATGTCCGATGGGACAGTTTTTAAAAATAAGTGTGTTAAAAAGTGTTTTGAAATGATCTAGTGCATGCAACTTAGAAGTAGCAAGATTATTTGAATGGCAAAAGAAGTTTCTAATACTAATGTGGAATTATTTATAAACGATAATGTTGCTGTGGTTGCACCAATTCTGATGGAGACATCGTCACATGTTGAAAATAGTACAATTGGGAAGAATGTAACAGTTACTAATCCCCCAATTGGGAATAGTGGACAAAATCTACGTCCACGGATTGTTGTAATGCAACCGTCAGTAACTGCTGGTTGGCCTCCTTATGGCTTTCTTCCAGGTTATACTCCACCTGGGTATGCTCCTCCAGTTAGATTTGGAAATTCATCAAGTTTTGGTGGTAACACAGGGCCTCCATTGTATTCTGAGTTTTCTCGGAATTATCAATTGGGTTCTACATCGAATGCTTCTAGTTTGATGGTTGTTTTTCGACAACATGTTGATGAAAGTCATCATGATTTGGTCAATTTATTGACCTAACAGATGACTACAATTTTGAATCCTATGATGGCTGATCAATAATTGAAATTTGAGCACCTTGCTAGGCAAGTAGAGAGAATTGCTCGAATTATAATGAAGGAGATCAAAATTTACAAATGAATCAGGAGGATGGGATGCCTAAAAATATGAAAAATAATATGCATTTTGAAAGAGATAATCTTCGAATTGTTCATCGAGACCAAAATATGTATTGGCACGAATGAGAATTAATCAGTGTAGTGAGAGATATCAAGCAACTAGCCATTCAACTAATAATTGTATCCGTTTCAGGGACTTGATT
Source organism: Arachis hypogaea (assembly GCF_003086295.3). Taxonomy (NCBI): domain Eukaryota; kingdom Viridiplantae; phylum Streptophyta; class Magnoliopsida; order Fabales; family Fabaceae; genus Arachis; species Arachis hypogaea. Next base: position 22,958,987 of record NC_092050.1, read on the forward strand.
CAAGAAGCGATTATGGAAGGGAGGTTGAGGTTTGATGATAGCAAAAAGGACATGAAGGTTGATTCTGATCCTTTCGATGTTGGTGCAAATTTTGCGAAACTTTTTCTAGGGGTTAATATGGTTGGTTTTTCCTATGAGTTCGATACTGTTTTGGGGAACTTCGAAACTAATGTCCGATCAGTGTATCCTAGTGTTGGTGAAGGATTGTTGGAATTTTTGATGCAGCAAAATTTAAAGGATCGAGATGTGTCTTTATGTCCTCGATGTAATGATGTATTTGATGCTGATGCTACAACAATTTTCAAAAAAGAGATAATGAAAAAGGAGTTAGCTCATAAGGAAGAACAAGTTCAACAAAGACAACCTCCTTGAAGGCAGCAGGGACAAAGTTCTGGTGTCCCTCAAAGGAATTTTCCTCCTCCAATGAATTGTTCTCAAGTTCTGGGTGTGCAATAGATTCGAAATTGTCAAGAGTTTCATAATTGAGATGCATGATATAGGTATAATCCTCAGAGGGGTCATCGAGGTTTTCATTGTGGCCACTATCCATATCCTCGAGGACGAGCCAGAGGAAATCGAGGAGGGAGGAATGGACGTCAAATGAGATAAAGAGAGCCATTGAATAACAAAGGCAAGCGGGCAACCCCTTCTGTTCTTTCATGAGTATTTTTCCCGTCTGATGGGGAAATGGTTCCTAAGGAAATCCCATCACCAGCTAAGTTCGAAAAAGGTAAGGCTGTTGCTGTAGCCCAATCGATAACAAAGAAAAAGATGTCAATCTAGACGGAGAGTATTTTGAAGAGGGTGATGAAGAGATGGTAAGCACCATTTTGATTATACCAACTGAATATTTGGGTGAATATGAAGGAAACCCAAATGAAGATTATGATGTAGATGACGAAGAGGCATTTGCGTTCATTCGGCCAAAGGATGAATTGAGATGCTTTCAAAATCTCACTGAAAAACAAAAGTCACATCTTCGACCGTTACATGTCACTGCTTTTATGAGTGGTATTTGTGTTAACAAAGTTCTGGTCGATGGAGGGGTAGTGATCAGTTTGCTGCCAGAAAGGATGTTGACAAAAGTGGGAAAATATTTTGATGATTTGGTTCCCATTAACATTTCAGTAACTGATTATAACGGTGTATTAACTCATGCAAAAGGGTTAGTGACCCTTCAAGTGCAAGTGGGATCCTCACATCGAAATACTATTTTTGTTGTGGTGTCATCAAAGACCAGTTATAATGCACTACTGTGACGAGACTGGATTCACGGTATTGGAGCTGTACCTTCGATCGTGTATCAGAGTATTCTTCTTTGGACTGATGAAGGAAAATCTGAAGTAGTTAAAGCGGATTCGAGCTTATATGTCAAACAGTTATATGTTGATTTCATGGTGTATAATCAGAAACTGAAACCTCTTTATGTCGACAGTGTGCTTAATTCTTATAATTGTGAAGACTGCTTTCTAACTTCAGAAGGACTTAACGTGAAACTTCGTCATCCAAAGCTCGATTTTCCTCCTACTGGATGGGAGTAGTGCCTCTAAAAAGGTTGGTGGTTTGAAAATCTCTTGTCATGCCTGAAAGTCAAGATATTTCAGATTATTTGATTTTTTTTAAAAATTATTAAAGTAATTTCAATTCTGGTGAAAGTTTTTCTCATGTTAGAAGTGATTCTTCTGATGAAGTTGAGTCACTATAGGGATTTCAATTCTGTTTTTTCAATTTCCAGTACAAATTTGATTTCTCAAGTCAAATTTAGGCATAGTTTAAATTCTAATGTTTTTTCCATTCCTGCAAATAATGTCATTAACCAGTCTTTTGTCAAAATATCTCATGGTCTTTATGTTGAAATTAATTTGATTGTTGATTTGGTTAATAATAAAGCTTGTTTATCTTCAAATGAGTTGATCGATTTATCTTTTGATTGCATTTATGATTTAAAACTTTTGGGTTTCGAAAAATATTCAGTCAATGATGATAATATGGAAAGAGGTTTTGAGTCTCAAGATCCTCTTGAGGAAAATAACTTAGGATCTAACAGTGATGTTAGACCTACTTATATTTATAAAAATATCAATGAGCGATTTCGAAAAGAATTAATTAGTCTTTTAATTAACTATAAAGATTGTTTTGTTTGGGATTATCATGAGATGCCTTGGTTCGATCGTTCTTTGGTAGAACATCGGTTGGCTTTGAAGCCATTTGCTCGGCCAGTGAAGCAAGCGCCAAGACGCTTTGCACTGAAATTTATCTAAAGATTAAAGAGGAGATTGAAAGATTAATCAAAGCAAAGTTCATTAAATAGCTCGCTATGTTGATTGGGTGTCAAATATTGTACCGCTGATGAAGAAGAATGGGAAGTTACGAGTATGTATTGATTTTTGAGATTTAAATAATGCCATTCCCAAGGATGAATATTTTATGCTTGTGGTGGACATGCTAGTTGATTCTGCAGCAGGAAATGAAATTCTAAGTTTCATAGATAGTTATTCAGGATATAACCAAATTTTTATAGCCAAGAATTATGTCTCGAAAACTTCTTTTCGATGTCCTGGGGCATTAGGAACTTATATGCCTTTTGCTTTAAAGAATGTTGGTGCGACGTATCAACATGCTATGAATACCATCAGAAAATTTATGGAGGTATATATCGATGATATAATGGTCAAGTCAAAGTCGATAAACCACCATCTCGATCATTTGCGGCAAGTGTTTGATACTATGCGCAAAAAGGGTTTAAAGATGAATCTTTTGAAGTGTGCATTTGGAGTCTTAGTTGGAAATTTTTTAGGATTCGTGGTCCAAAAGAAAGGGATTATTGATCAGAATAAAGATAAGGCAATCTTGGAGTTACCTCCACCAACGTCCAAGAAAGAGGTATAGTCCTTTTTGGGGAAAGTTAATTTTCTTCGACACTTTATCTCTAATCTTTCTGGATGCACACGTGTTTTCTCATCTTTAGTTAAACTTAAAGATGAAATGCAGTATGTTTGGACAGAAGAACCACTATAAGAAAATTATGTTTTAGCGACAAATTTTTAGTGGCAATAACATAATGGCCACTAATTTCTTAATTTAAGTTATGTTTTTGCGGTAATTATATATTTGCCATTATTACTGTATGTTTTAGTGGCCATTATTACTATTTTCAAAAAATTATTATCTTTTTTTTTTACTTTTAATTTTAATTTTTTTAAATTATTATGGTGGCTATTGTCATTATTGCTGCTAAAATCTTATTCTCACCTTATTTTTTATCTCATCCAAATTGAAAACACTGTAAGAGAAAGAAATGAAAATTTCACTTTTACATAATGCGTCTCGCCTTCCTCTTTCACCTGCGAGCTTCCCCAAACCCTTTCCATCCCTTGTTTCTCTTCGCTTTCTCGCTCTCTCTTTTCTTCATCAACGAAAGATTGATTTCGCTACTGGCCTAGGTTAACTTGCGTAACCATTGCCATCGCCGACCACCATCACCACCACTGTAACCATTGCCGATAGCCGCCGTCCATCATCCTACTCCTTGGACTTTGTTTCCATCCAATCTGCTTCAGATCCGCATCTCTGTCATTGTTTGTTCATCTTAGATCTATGTTGCCAAGGTCTTTCGGTCACCGTTGCTGCTCTTGTTGCAACACCACATCTCCGCCGCTTGCACTGCTGCCGTTCTTGCACGTAGACGCACAAGATCGTCGCCGCCGGTAGGGCTTCTCTTGATGTGGAATTCTGCATAAATTTGATAATATCTAATAGTTAGGGTTAGCTGAACTTGATTTCATTACAATTTTGAACTCTGGATTTTGAAATTAGGAATTGTTACACCGAATTGGATATTATCTCTTAATATTAATTTGTAGGATTTGAAAGATAGGAAGCTCAAGCGTCAGCTATCTCTTAGAGAATAATTATATGGCAATGCTATGAAAGCTGCTTCTAAGGCGGAAAAGGTAAACTGTTTTCCATGTATCTTTTATGTTCAACAATTGAACTAAATTTATCCTTTTGTTTAATGATCTCTATATGACATGCTATAGGAAGAATTCAATTTTAGTTGTGCATTATATTCTTATTCAAAGAATTAAAAGAAATTTGATGTGTGAAGAACTTTGAGAATTAAAAGAAATCGTGTGCTCTGGTCTCTTTCTAATTTTTCCAACATTAAGAATCCTAATCTGATGATGGACGACCACATTCACTTCTCTGCTTTCTTCAAATATGATAATCCACCGCATAAGTTCCTTCCCGCCACAGCAGAGCAACCAATAAATTTGCAACATCCCTTGTCTTAAATTGCATCTATGAGCCTGTGGCAATTTCATTTGATGGCCAAAATCTTTGCAGCCTAGAGTCAATTGCAAAACAAAATTTTTATCATTCTATTGTATTATGGTGTACATAGGGAGGTATAGGGGTGTTCATTACTTTATTTGATATCAATCACAGAAGTGTGAAGTTGTAGGTTTCTATTTCCTGTGAATGCTAAGTAATGTAAATGAATGCTAAGTAATGTAAATAGGTTTCATGGTTTGGATTATAGGAATTATCAAAGTAAAATGCTGTTGTTTTGGGCATAAAAAATACCCTTATTCAAGAAGTGAGACTTAAAGAAGAAGAACCCTTATAAAATGCAATGCAATTTCATCTTCCTGTTTCATAAAATATTTAGAAAGTATTAGCTTTGTATTAGAAGAAACTTCCATTTTGTTGCAATTGATAGCTCTGAAATATATCTAGTTGTAGTGATTTTTATTTCTAACTTTTTTCATTTGCCTTATTTAACTCTCGACAATTAGTTGTAGTGATTGACTACTCTCAATTTTTTTTCTGCTACACATAGGTCGCATTGTAGATGAGGAAGAAAATAAACGTGACTTGAAGGACCTTACAGGGGAAGGAAATATTGAGAGCATACGTTTTGTCGAGCAAGGGTTGCGGGAATTAGCTTCACTAAAGGTGTCTTTTATATCTTTAGTTTAAAATTGTCCAGACATGCCCTTCTTTTAGTTTAGTTTAATGGTTTTATATGCTTTTATATTATTATAAAAAATATCCTTATTAAATTAGTGCTTAGGCCACTTATAATATTCTTGATGTATCAGAATCTTGGCTTAGTATGTTCTTGTTTTGTTTTTATTGGATTACCAAAGCTGTGATGGGATTTGTCTTTTGATTGTTTCTAAAGCAAGTGCGCATTGGTTTCAAGATTAAAATATTAATTACAACTAATTCTTAGCCATATATGGTTGGTATGATTTTTAACCTTATCATAGTCTCCTTTGGTTATTTAAGGCACTGCAATTTTTCTGTCAGACTGTGTCATGTGACTCAAGTCATTTTTTGCCACGGTAATTATAACATTACTATTCCTACCTTTTAGATTTAAGTATACTTCCTAGCTCCTTCATTTGCATTGATTTCATTCTGCTAGTCTTATTTTCTCTAACTTCTTGTTGATTATCTATCATCTCTACGTACATTGGAACAAAGCAAGCTGCACATAGGTTGAAGATTATATTTGGATTAGCTGGTCTGAAATCTGCTGAGCTTCATGAAAATCTTACTCAAGCCCAGCGCCTTGAAGTATGTTTCTTAAATTAATAAATTGGCAATAAAGTTTGCTTAATATTTATATTTGTGTTATGCTAGGATTTTTTTGCTCATGCTTGGTAGGCTTTGGAACAATTCAGGAAGCAAGAAGTTGACTTTTTGATTGCAACTGATGTGGCTGTTCATTTAAGAATCAATTAAAGTTCATTTTTCTTTTATTGGGTCTTTGAGTCCCACATTAATATTAATCATTCCGTTACTTTGTTTGTACCCTTTATATTGGGACACATTGTAAGGATAGTGAACTTGCTTCAGTTAGATAGAAACATCCAAAGTTGTCACAGTGACTTATTAGCTTTTTCCTTTGGAATTTTGGATATATATTTGACCCCAGTCAACCTATTTTACCTATAGGGCCTTGACATCATGGGTGTTCAAACAATTATCAACTATGCATGTTCTCGCAATCTTTACCAGGTAGAGTCTGTGATTCATGTTGTTGTCAACTCTGCTTTTGATGAATAAAATTTTGACATGTTTCATGTGTTACAACTCTTGTTTTGCATCCTTCAGTTTGTTTCGCTTACCTTAATTGTTACTTGTTACAATATCTCATACTGGTCTAATGGTCTTGCCTTTGACATCATTTTACAATAAAATTTTATGCTGGTCTAAAGGACATAATCTTTCTGTTAAAGCTAGTTTTCAATTGATTAGGAAAAGAGAGCTGGTTCAAAGCTGAAGAGCCGAATTGTAGCAGAGCGATCCATACATAAATGGTCTCATATAATTGGGCAATTTGGAGGATCAAATTGCAAAAATACTTGAAGAATAGAGGTTTTTGATTGTTAATGGTTCTCTTATTTTAACTACTGTACTGTATTTTTGCATCTCAAATTCTCAATTTTCTTTTTTTGGGGTCCAGGGAAGGAAGAGCCCTAATAAAAGCTGAAATAGGGGCCACAAAGGTATAGATTAGCGATTCATTATTTTATTTACTTGGAGTTCTGGGATGCCTTGGATTACAATTCTGTGTGTTCACTTCACATTATTGTTTAAGAAATAGTACTTCCTAATAGTAGTGTTATATTATGTGGCTTTGAACCTTCCATTTACTCTCTGCATTTTCTCATTCCTAAGATTTTTCATTTAAATATAATCATGCTCTTATGAAATGGGCAGGCTGAAAACATGATTACTCATAAGGAAGAGATCTTTTCCCACCCAAAAGAACCTGGTTTGTAACAGAGATAAAAAAAGAAGGTTGCTGCAAAAGCAGCGAAGGTAAAATTTCTTGTTTCATTGTTGTGATATTCCTCAAATTTGATATATATTATTGTCTCACATAATAAGAACGTGGTTTTTATTATTGTACCTATTAGGATATATATTCAAACTTGTTTCCATGCATTATTCAGTAATTGCATGATGGATTTTTAGCCAATGCATAAAAATTTGCCGAGAAAGCATAGAAAATTGGAAGTGGCTAGAGAGATGTTGGAAGATGAAGGAGATGATGACAAACCTGAAGTATGCACTTCCTGTTTGCATTTAAGGTTGTAATTTTCGTCATGCATCAGGAGAGATGTATCTAATATCATGAGCCTTGGCTAAATTTGTATCAATAAACAGGTTGGTACCAAATTTTACTGTGAAAATTCTTAGCTACCATCCAACTGTGTATATAAGTAAATCTTGTTCCCATTATAGCTTGACAGATTTGTTCTCTGTACCTATGTCCAAGATGATGTTCGTGCTGGATACTGGTTAATTAAAAATTGGGAACTTTGCTTCATTCTCTCTGCTGAATTATTGTATTGCATCTGTACTAGGCTCTATTTGTTTACTTTTGATTATTAACTATGTGCTAATCATTGATGTAACATAGAATTATAGTATTTGTGTTGTTTAAATTTGTATTATACTTTATTACTTTTCAAGAGAATTTTTGTATAAATATTTAATTGAATTTAATAAAATATTTTATTTTGTAATAATTAATTTTAGTATATTTATATTATGTACAATAATAATAATTGTTGGTAAAAATAATTTGAAATTTTAGAAAAATGATAGGTTGTTATTTCTAAAAGAGTGAGTATAATTAAAAAAATCTTAAAATTTTAGCGACAATAGTAATGGCAACTAAAAGTAAATAATATTATAATTTTAGAATTATTTTTAGTGGCCATATAAATTGCCGGTAAAATGAGTTTTGGCGGCAATAGTGATGGCTACTAAAAGTGAATAATATTGCAATCTTAAAATTACTTTTGGTGGCTATATAAATTGCCAAAAAAATGGCCACTAAAAATTATATACTTTTTGCGGCCATTAAAAGGTCTTTACCGGCAAATGTTATAATTGCCACTAAAACCTTTTAGCGACGAAGCATAAGACGGCTAATGTCTAATTATCGATAAATGTATTAGCGATTATTTTTATTACCGCTAAAAACAAAATAAATGGCCGCTAAAAGTGATATTTTTTGTAGTGAACATCTAAAAGTATTTGATTCGATCACAGTTTATCTGTTTAAGGCATTGATAATAGCAACCGTTTGTCCTCATGAACCATTAAAGTTATACATTGCAGCTTCAATGAATACTATAGGATGTATGTTAGCTCAGGATGATGAGTAAGGTCATGAAAGGGCTATTTATTATTTGAGTAGAATGATGACCAATATTGAGTCGAGATATTCTCCTATCGAAAAATTGTGTTTGTCTCTTTTATTGTTTAAAATAGTGAACTTTATGTTATGTATTAGTCCCACATCGTCTAGATTATGAAGACTTTTCCTTCTCCCACTAGTATAAATATAACAACCAAAATTTTTAAAATTAAATTTTATACTTTGAATTAAAAAAAAAAATTAATTTAATTATGACTTATTCTATTATTTTGAATTATCTATTAGAAACTATATTGATAGTTACAGTCTAAATTAATTATTATTATTATTATTATTATTATTATTATTATTATTAAAGTTTACTAGAAAAAGAAAGAAAATTAGAAAGAATGGACGAAGCCATTAAATGGAATCAAAGAAAAAGGAAAGTTAAACTTGAATTGTTATATATATATATATATATATATATATATATATATATATATATATATATAAAAGCATCATCTTGTTTGCGTATTTACATTTGATTGTGTTTGTTTTATTTTATTTATTTGTGTTTGTGCTGTTGTTTTGGTGATGTGCTTACGTGTTTTATGGATATTTTACTTGTTTGTGTTGTGGTCTTAATAATGTATTTAGAAATGATGTTTATGGATAAGGAATTGTTAATGTGAAATTTCTTCCTTGGTTGCTTGTCGTAAGACTCTTTGTTTCAAACTTCTTTCATGAGATATGGTTTCTTTCACATTTGCAAAACTGAACATGCCACACCTCTTTATTTCTTTTCTTCGATATTTTTGAAAATGGAGTTGATATGAATCTTTTTCATCTTATATCAATTTTCGAGGACGAAAATTTTTGTAAGGTGGATAGGATACAACAACCCAAATTTTTAAAATTAAATTTTATACTTTGAATTTAAAAAAAAAATTTAATTTAATTATGATTTATTCTATTATTTTAAATTATCTATTAAAAACTATATTAATAGTTACAGTCTAAATTGATTATTATTATTATTATTATTATTATTATTATTATTATTATTATTAAAGTTTACTAGAAAAAGAAAGAAAATTAGAAAGAATGGACGAAGCCATTAAATGGAATCAAAGAAAAAGGAAAGTTAAACTTGAATTCTTTTATATATATATATATATATAGGAACACATGCACTTGAATCACTATATGAATCCCATTTCCTTTTCTTTCCTTCACCGAAACCAAGGGACAAAAGAAAAAGAAAGGAAACGTGGCTTGTATATATATAACACTTTGACACCTAATGAGTTTTAGTATCACAAAATTTTCATTCAATACCCTTAGCCTTTAATCACATTCATCTCTTTCATATCACCGAACCACTAAGAAAAAGAAAGAAAGAGAGAGATCGAGAGTGTGGCTGAGGAGAACCGTGAAACCTTCGAGTTTCCGGTTTTGATTTCTTGTGATTCATAGCTTCAATAAAAAATCTAATCCGGTAAAAGTGTTCGTATCTTTTTTCTTTATATGTTGGCGTTATTTTTGTCCGGTGGAAGTCGACAGTGACGTAGCTCTTCTACCCTTTGAGCTCGGCCAACTGGAGTTCTACGAGGCATGGAAGATTTCGGACGTTTTTTCTTTCAGCAGCTCGGTCAAAAAGTTTCTCCGGAATTTCGAGTATTTCGATTACGTACGAAGGTAGGGGATTTATTTTTAAAGATAAACGTTTTTAATTTAGAATGCCTACAAAATTAATTGAATAATTACAAAAGTAATGTTATTGAGTATGGATTATTGCTGTGAATGTGACTGTTTTATGATTATTAAGAATTTTGTTGATTTGAGAATTGTTGAGGAATAGGAAACCTGTAAGGGTGGTTTAGATCGAATTTTAGAAAAAATGCCGCCAAAATTTTATAAAAACTGAGGTTTTATTTGAAAAGTTATTTTAAAAGATTTGGTTTTCGAAAATTAAATTATTTAAAATATATTTAGTTAAGAAAAGATTTACTCTATTTTAAAGTTTGATTTATTAAGAAAAATATAATGTTTTAAATCCAATCTTTTAAGAAGAGATTTTGTTTTAAGTAAAGATTTGAGCTCGGTTTATTAAGAAAAGGAATCTCTACCACAGGAGAGCAGAGAACAAGGATTTAAAGAATATATTAATTAATGAAGTGTCTGCCACAGAAGAGCAGATGTGACATTGTTTGGGCCTTAGTGCCAAATGTAAAGTGGGGACGCCCACACACTGAGAACTGTTTTCCAGATGTACGCTTATTGATTTGAAAAGTCACACTGATGCGGCCTAGCCGTACGACTTATAAGCACACTAATGCATCTGGAAAGCCATATCTGGGACTTGTGACCGGGTAATGTCAGGAGCGGGTAGGCAACCGACACATGAGCTCATGGCCTGCGTTAGGGATAGACATGCATCATGTTGTTTGCACATTTGCATTTGATTGCGCTTGCTTGTCTTATTATTTTGTGATTGTATTGTTTGTCTTGTTGTGACTTGCTTGTACATTGAATTGAATCTCTTGCTTGCACTACTTGTTTGTGAGTGTATTAAAGTAATTACGAGTTGACATTTGACTGAGGATTAATATGTGGCTGAGAGACAGAAAATGTGACTAATTTATATTTAAGTTTTGTTTTGAGTTAAGAGCATTTTCAAAGGGTTTGATAAAAATATATTTTTTATTGAGTAAAGTTAATTATTTGCATTTTATTCATTACTTTTACGGCATTCCCATTCCCTACTGAGAACATGTGGTTTGTTCTCACCCCAAAATCTTCCATCCTTTCAGTGACACAGGTTCGAAGATTCAGTTAGAAGATGCAGACAACCAGTAGATTAACTTGTGATTCTTGTTATTTTTATAGAGTTCCCTCGCCCTTGTTGCTTTAAGTTTTATTTTATCCAGAGGGATAGGTATTGTATTTGAGTTTTATATTAAATTCATTTGTATAGCATTTACTATTATTAATAATTGTGTGATTTTAATTACTAAAATATTTTTCTGAAATTTTCTTAAAAACTGAAACGCGGTATCGACGTAAAGGCTCAATAGTAAATTTATAATAAAGGAAATCAGGTCCGTAACGCCTTACTTTTGGTACGATCATGACGTGTTAAAAGTTAGGGTGTTACAATAAATAACTCATGTACCTTTTATTTATGAAATAGAGTTGAAGTTGATTTGAATATGAAATAGGTTGTGTGCTTATTTTCCTCTAGATTCTTTGAGAGTAAGAGGTGCATCATTGGCTTGATCAATCAAGGTAGGTTTATGGCTATTTTCACCATAGTGGGGTTGCTAACCTCGCCAAAATTGGTGAATCTAAACTATGTCACCATAGTGGAGTTGTTAATCTCGTCAAGATTGGTGAATCTAAACTATGTCCCTATAGTGGGGTTTCTTTTATTATTTTGTTCACTCGAAAAATTTTTGATACACTTTTCAAAACTAGTAAGGAGTAGGTTTCGCTCACAGATCATTAGTTATCGAACTATTTTGATTTGTTAAAAATCGATAAAACAAGGGCATATAATTATTTTTAATTAAAAAAGATATATCATAAAAAAAAAATTTGTTAACTAATCAGATACAAAATTTTCTGTACTTATTAATTATTAGTATATGGGTTGTGCTATGGTGCTGAAAGATATTTTTTTCAGCAGGTATTGAAATATGTTGGTAACATGAAGAGAAAGACACGTGTTTATATTGTTGGGACATGCGCAGAGAGAAAAATGAAGTGAAAGATAGTGAAGTGACGCAGTGGTGTTGGTAAATTGTGAATAATTAATGTTAATTTTAATAACAATTGGGCTGATTTTTTTATTGTATTTAGGCCTCTTTTTGGCAACTTATACCAAACTGATAATGTGATCAATTTATCTATTTTTTCAGATAATAATAATAATAATAATAATAATAATAATAATAATAATAATAATAATAATAATAATATAGCTTAAACAAAGAAAGAGAGAGTTATGATATGAAGGAAGAGAAATGAATTTTTAATAATCATGGCAAACTCTCATTCTTGCCACATGTAGCATATTAAGCAAAAATTCAAACCCAATAACATTTAATTAAATAACTTGGATTACTAATAAATTTATCTAAACTATTAAATAAAAGAGAAAAAAAATTCAATACCACTGACATTAATATCAGATTCCATAATACATAAACGTCTTTATCATTTTTAATAATAAAAATAAATACATTTTATTCTCTAAATAAAATAAAAAAATTAATACAACTAATATAAATTCTTCGTAATTATTGTTAGGATTTGGTTGAATTAGTTCCACATTGCTCAGGATAGCAAATGGAGTGGGTGGCCTAGGCTATAAATATGAGGTTAAGTTCTCCATTTGTTTTTGCACCAGTCAGAAACACTTTAAGCTTGTATCTGATTTTTCTTTTCCTCTGTACTCTTTGATTAGAGAGTGTTGTGAGGTGTAGTTAGATATTTGCTTTGAGAGAGTGTGGGTGTACTGGGGTGCCGGTGTTAGAGAGAAAGAAGTCTATGTGTTGTAACAATTTTCACATAGTGATATTCTCTGGTTGTCATTTGACAACGGCCGTGGTTTTTTCTCCGGTAATTGGAATTTCCACGTTAAATTCTTGTGTTGTGATTGTGTCTATTTTATTTCTCTGTCAAAGGTGTTTTCTCAAGGGGGAATGGTGTCTTATTCCCAACAAGTGGTATCAAGAGCTTCGATTTGGTGGGATTTATTCTTAGTATACTCTGTGGTTGCAGCCTAGTCTGACCTTCCACATCAGAAAAGAATTTTGTCCTGTGGCTTGAGGTTGATCTTTGGTTGCTGTTGTTGTTGCTGGAAGGCAGTGTGACACTGTGAGAGTGCAGTTTGGAAATGTTCTGGCTAAGGAAAGACCTGGTATTTAAGTGTGTCCATTGTGACCCACCTCTCTTTCCTGGGGACCCTTCCTAGTACACGGTCTACGGTTGAGTTATACTATTCCAGTATACGGTTGCAACAATGTCAGGATATTCAAGTGCTGTGAAGCTTGAAATAGAGAAATTTGATGGAAGAATCAATTTTGGCTTGTGGCAAATACAAGTCAAGAATGTGTTGATACAATCAGGTTTGCACAAGGCGTTGAAGGAGAAGATCTTTGGTTGCTCTCTCTATGAGAGAAGATGATGTTCTCTAGAAAACAAGAAGTATCCTCATGGTATTGCCGCACTACCATGGATAAGGATGAGTTGTGGCAATTGGGTCCACAATTGCACACGGGCATTGGTTGGCGTTGAGATGCAAGGTGTGTGGCGGAGTTAGGTCGATGGCTGAAGAACTTCCAGGAAAAGCCAATTTGGAAGTTGCACCATGAATTTTCAGCAAGGTTTCGATCTGTACCAAGGCGAAATGCTTGGAGTGGTCTAATTCCAAGTGAGTATACTTTCATGGTGGAGTATGATAGTTCTCTGAACTATGATTGTCGGTATAGACAATGGCAGCAAAGAATTGTCGGTGTTGACAATGAAAGCTGAAGATGTGTGACTATTTCAATCAAGGTGGAGATTGTAAGGATTTGGTTGAATTAGTCCCACATTGCTCAGGATAGCAAATGGAGTGGGTGGCCTAGGCTATAAATATGAGGCTAAGTTCTCCATTTGTTTTTGCACCAGTCAGAAACACTTTAAGCTTGTATCTGATTTTTCTTTTCCTCTGTACTCTTTGATTAGAGAGTGTTGTGAGGTGTAGTTAGATATTTGCTTTGAGAGAGTGTGGGTGTACTGGGGTGCCGGTGTTAGAGAGAAAGAAGTCTATGTGTTGTAACAATTTTCACATAGTGATATTCTTTGGTTGTCATTTGACAACGGCCGTGATTTTTTCTCCAGTAATTGGAGTTTTCACGTTAAATTCTTGTGTTGTGATTGTGTCTATTTTATTTCTCTGTCAAAGGTGTTTTTTCAAGGGGGAATGGTGTCTTATTCCCAACAATTATCTATTATTAAGACGAAAAATATAATACTAAACCTGAAAAATATAATAATAAAAATAAAAATATCATATTTTATTTGTTATTTATACTTTATCACAATCATTTTATTATTATTATTACCAGCATAAAATAATTTAATATTAAACATAAAAAATTAAATATAAAAAGTATGAAAAATAATTTATACAGTAGCATAACAGATTTATTATTATTATTTATTATTAATATAAAAATTATATAATATATTATTTATCTTTTGTACAGTATATATATATATATATTTTTTTGCATAAAGCATTGGTATTTTAGTAATCAAAATCCATTACTACACCAAAAAGTCCATGTCCAAAAAGACACATTTAACTTAAATACATAATTATCACTAAAGCTTAGGCTGTTTAGCACTACTTAATTATCATAAAAATTGGTCAACTATTCTCTACAAACTATCACTTCACTCTGACCACTTTTTACTATCATTCAGTTTTTATTTACGTATGTGCCAGCAACACAAACATGTGTCTCTTTCTATATATTAACAACACATTTTAATATCTGCTAAAAAAATGTCTTTCAGCACCATAGCATTGACCTTAATATATATGCATGCAAAGTATTCACTGGATGCATGTATATATACACTACAGAAGTTTTGGAAACAAAATATGATCAAATCTTGATTTTGGAAACTATACTATTCTATTAATTATTAGTATAGTTAGTGTTTTTTCAAAAGTAAAATTTTATTAATTAATTTCAATAAAAAATAACATAATTTTTTAATATGAATATAAAAATAAGAAAATGGAGTCTTTCAAGTTCAGTTAAAGAAGCCAAATACAATAAGCAGCAAGACTAGAAACTATGAGAGAAAAAAAAGTCAATAAAAGTATGATCAATTTAGTTCAAAAATTTAGGATTAAACAAATATATTTGTTGAATTTTTTTGTTTAATATTGAATATATAGACTCCAGTTTTAATGGTTTCAAAATATTTAGATTACTAAATGGTTTTAGTAACAAAATATATTTTTTTAAATTTTTAATGTTTATTAAATAGTTATTTTTTAATTTTATTTATTAATTAATTTTTTATATATTATTTAATTTTAAAATTTACTTTTTATTTTATAAATTATTATTTTATTATTCATCATATCTATTTTATCTTTAAAATTCTATCATTAATAATTTAATGTTTTATGGGTATCTATTTTTAATTTCTTTCTCAATTTTATTTTGACTTTAAAATTCTAATCTTATTTTTTCAATCCCAAAATTAGTAATTTCATAATCTATCATTAATTTCTTTTTTAATTGTCTAATAATATAATTATAATTGTTTATAATTATCCTTCCATAGTCAATTTGTTATAGCCATTGATCATTGTTTGTCAATTATTAGGTATACGTTCTTCGCATTTGTAAAAATTAGGGGTGTCCATGGATCGGATCGTATCCGCAGATCCGCGGTAAATATCTGCATCCGATCCGAAAATTGCGGATACGATCCGATCCGCAAATTGATCGGATCGGATCCAATCCGATTCGCATTCTTTGCGGATCGGATCGTGGATATCTGCTCTACATCCGCGTATCCGATCCGCGGATCCGTAGATCCGCACTATAATAATTAAAAAATAAATAAATATATATATATGTTTGGTATTATATTTACTTGTTTGTATATTTTAGTTAGTAATTCTTATTCATATATTGTATTATTTTATTTTTGTTATTTAGAGAGAGTTTGATTAAAAATATTTTAAGAATAAATAAGTTTAAAAGTATGAAAGAAATATTTTTATCGAATTTTTTTACATAGAAATATGATTAAAAAGAGAATGTTTAATTATGCGGATATATCCGATATCCGATCCGATCCGATCCGCAAATGTACGGATCGGATCGGATCGGATCCGGCACTAAAAAGTGCGGATATCATATCCGATCCGATCCGATGAAAATTGTGCGGATCGGATCGAATTTTCGGCCATATTCGATCCGATCCGATCCGCGGACACCCCTGGTAAAAATGCAATCGGTAGAAAATCAATCAATTTTTTTATTGGGATAATTGATTGGTTAGTGAATGAAAGTGTATGTCCTTTTGCGTTTAGAAAACAATCGATTTTTTTATTCAGTTAATTGATTGGTGAATGGAAATCTTTTTTTTTTTTTTTGATAATTTTCAGAAAATAATCAATTTTTTATTCAAAGAATCGATTGATTAGTGAATAAAAATCTTTTCTGTTTATGATAATCAATTATTTTACAAACAAAAGTTAATTTTTACGCAAGTCAATCGATTTTATTACATAATTGATTACTTGAGGAATTCAATTAATTGGTTGAAGAAAACAATTGGATTAACAGCAAACATGATTTTTCAATTATTTATGCTATTTAACAAATCAAAACAACAAACGAATTCAAAAATAAAAATTTGTTGATTCACTTTTTTTCTTTTTCTTCAATTCAAAAGAATTATTTGACGTTGAATCTTAATTTTATAATATAACTTGAGTTTTAAAAATTAAATTAGTTGAAGTTATTCACAAATCAATCTCATAATCGTATCCATAGACTAGAGTTAATGGAGGAATTATTAATGATATAATTGTGAAAATAACATAAATGATGAATAATAAAATTATAATTTATAAAATAAAAGATAAATTTTTGAATAAAATAATATATAAAAGTATAATTAATAAATAATATTTAACTAAAAAAATTATTTGATAATTATTAAAAAATATATAAAATATATTTTATTACTAAAATCATTTAATAGTATAAACATTATTGGACTATCTAATTCTTTGTTCCTAAATTAAAGATGTTATAATGAATAGGAGGTGAACTACTAATCTTTTTTAGTCCTATCTCTTAATAATACATCCATATAAATTTAATTAATTATGTTAAAATAATTTATTTTATATTTGATAATGTATAAAAATAAATTATTAACTTAATAAGAATAATTAAATAAATAACTAAAATTGTACATTTGACAAATATAATTTTATATTTTAAACTATTAAAAATATATTTTAAAAAATAAACCAAATATTTTCTTTTACAGACCAATCAAAGCCCTTAACTTCTGACTTCTTCTTATAATTTAGTTGGGCATTTATCTATGGATTAATTATTTGAACACACATCTAATAATAAAGATTAATTTTCATCTAACAAATATGTATTCATTAATTTAACTTCTATTTCCTATATTTCTTGTAGCATTTGAGATTCTGGTTAAGAATTCATTGAACACATCATCGCTGCTGAGCAAGCTAATCCTTGCATACTTTTGATCAACACCAAATCGCTTTCCTCCTCTTACAAGCACCTTTAAATTCCTCAGATAACTCTCACAATCTTCTATGCTCCCCTTGCACTTCATCCAAGCAAATGCTGCAATAATATATATTAATACACTAGTCATAATAAAAAATGCATGTTGAGTCATATGTCGCCTTGGACGCTAAGTAAAAAAGAAATGAATTTTGTTACCCGGGTAAGATTCAGATGTGTGGTTAGTGAAGGTGCAGTAGGCCTTAGGATATTTGGCCAAGTAGAAGAGGTTACTTTTGTCAACAACTGCCCTTAGTTTCTCCCACCTTTCCCTCAACTTGCGCCTCGAATATTCAAAGAAGAGCTCATCGGGATCTAAGGACGATCCTATTTCCTGATAACTGTCACAGATCACTCCTATGATCTTAGCAACTCGGATTTGAGATTCTTTTGACACTCCAATTGAGTTCATCTGAATGAACCTTGTCATCTTCTTTGCAACTTCAATATCTTTCACAATTGCCCATCTTCACATACCAAAATCAAAATATAGTTATTAAAAAATTATTTTTTAATTTGTTAATATTAGTCTGTTTTATTATTATTGTAACATTATTTTTTATTTTTTACTTTTGAAAATTCATACATAAAGTACCCATATACATGTTGACTATGGATTCGGTTGCAATTGTTTAGATGGCAATCATTGGAATGCACATTGCAACGCAAAAATTAAACTTTACATTGTTGGTAGCTATTTTTAAAAAAATAATTGTGAGAAATTAATATTTTTTAGAAATACAAAATAAATGGTAATCACATGATATTTTTATTTTAAAATTTAAAAATTAACTATTTTTATGCTCTGTGCCAACTGCAAACAATCTACTTGTTATAATTGATGAGTGAGATGTCAGCACATAATTAAATTAAATTAACGATAATGTTAGAGAAACAAAATAAGTTGTTAGTATTTTTAGTTAATATTTTTTATTATTAAACTTTTCGTTAAATTAAATGATTAGAGGGATACGTTGATTGATGAATACTAACCCAATGCGGGAACCAGCATGGCCAGTGCATTTGGAAAATGTGAACAACATAAGATCATGGTCATACTGTTGAGTAATGGGAGTGTATTGTGGCCAATAATACGCAAAGTCATGAATCACTTTCCCTTCAGCTTCTGATGAGTTTGCCACTCCTCTCCTCATACTTCCACAAGGGTTGTTAGGGGCGGTTACCACCTCTATATATGCCTCATTCTTATCGTACTCCCTTGCATCTCCGCCCCACCGATACAATCCCGAACGCAAAATCTCAACCTCATCTTGATATTCCTGCAATAATAATAACAAACGGTCAATAATTTTAAATGATTTTATTTGACTTAACATTTATAATTTTAACCTGTTAAAATCAGACATTCATAGTAATGATAAATGATTAATAACGAAAGAATCATATCATTTGACGCTGTTTTATGTGCAAATTAAATGGCACTGTATTTGGATCATCATTCATTAAGTCAATCACTTTTAAAATGAATTGATTGGAAATATTAAATATTAGAGTCATGAGTGGTTCATCCAAGAGTGTTAGTTAATCAAATAATTAAGAAGACAGGAGAGAGACACGGCCATGTTACAATGTTTGCATACAGTGAGATAGAGAATCTAAGGATCCATGTGGTTCTAAGTGAATCATGTGTTTGTTGCATGTTCCCTTAGAAGCCTAGTGTTCCCAATAGACATGTTTGTCATATTTTGGTCTCCTAATAAGGTTTTCTACACAACACCCTTCCATTCCTCATCATCACTTATTTAAGATTGATTCACTACGACTAAATTATATATGTATGGAGAATGAATTTCTCACAAAAATATGTTCGATTGTTTATACAAATAATAAATTAAATGTAATTTTTTTAAATAAAAAAATAAAAATAAAAACTGTTGGAGTAATTATTTAAGGATATGACAGCCAATCAGCCATAAAGCAAATTAGCAAAGTGAGACCCCGTAGTGTGGGCCCTTTAGGTGAGCAAAAGAGACATGGTGTTTACAAGTGTTAACATGTTATTCATCTACCATACATGACAACGCGCGCAAAACATAAAATAGGCCTCTCTTTTTTTTTTTTCTAAGATATATATTAGCAATCCAAAGGCTGAGTGCTGAATGATTAGATTGTTTTTGGGTATTCTGTCCTAAAGTTTGTAAAATAAAATTAATTTTGTAAAATTGATTTTAACTAAAAGTTTGTTGGTGTCAATGTAATTTATATTTGTCAATTTTTATATCAAAATATATTATAATAAATTAAATATGATTTTGAATAATATTACTCAAAATTATTTTTAGATAAAAATTATTAAAAAATATAAATTTTAATAATTATTTTATTTTAAATATTTAAATAAATTCTAATACTATTTTTTTTTAAATATTTTTAGTATTTTTTAGTACTCTTTTAGATTTAATTTTTTGCTATGATTTTAATATTATTTTTATGTTAATTTTTATTTAGTTTGGTCTTTCTAATGAAATTAATAGAATCGCAATAAAAAACACAAAAAAAACTTCATAAAAAAACTCATATAAACAAGAAATAATAAAAATTTTATAAAAAATTAGAAAATGTTATTATAAAAAAATTATAAAATTCATTATATAAACAATAAATTATATAATTAGTAGATAGAAAATAATTTTTTTAATTAATGATTTAACAGAAGAAAGTGAATGCAAAAACTAAACTTTTTAATTTTAGATAATATGAGTTAGACTATAAAATTACGTTTGAATTTAGAGGATGAATTTTTTAGAGAAAACTAAACGAACAAACATTAAACCAAACAGATTCTAGATGCTACATATAATCAAATATTGTGACATAAAAAGTATTAACCAAATATATTAAATTTACTGTTCAAAATTAACAACTTATTTATGAAATAATTTATATATTAAAAAAATATTAAAATAATCTTCATAAATTACTAAATATCAAATTGGACCCAAAAAAACTTTTACATAAAATAGGAAGACAATTTTCAAATCTTTTATATATTTTTGTTATGCTTTAAAAGGGAAAACATTTTTCCCCAAAGAAAAAAGAATATACTACTCGCTCGGTAGTTTTTTTATCAAGAACTTGAAAATCTTTGAAACATTCAACTAAAATTATATAGTATTTTTTTTGAGACTAAAAATAAATAATATTAAATGCTTATAAAACTATTTATTATTATAAAATATATATTAAAATATAAAATGTATATTAAAAATAAATTAAATAAATTATGAGATACACAAATATAACATTTTTATAAATATAACAGAAATTAAATCTATTAAATCAAATAAGATATAAAAAGCAATAATAAAATAAAAAGTAAAATCTATTACATCAAATAAGATATAAACAGCAATAACAAAATAAGAAATATTGTAAAAGCAAATCTAGTGTAAAAACTATACTCAAAATGACCATAAAAAACCAAAAAGGGGCCAAATTAGTGATTCAATTTGACTTGTTAGTTAAAGCAGTGAGGAATTACATTTGAAGTAACAATTATTGAGACGAAAAAGTAACAAACCGAGTAATAAGGAGAAGCAGCAACGACATTGATGGGATTGGGAGAATCCGAAGGAGAGAGAGCAAACAAGGCAGCCTGGAAGAGCTGAGTGGAGCCAGTGCCCACCACGATGTGCTTGTCCATGCCGACGGAGGCGTTCCCCACCACGCGGTGGAGCCGCTGGATGGCTTCCCTCAGCTCCGGCAGCATGAACCAGCACACGTTGCTCGTGTCGCTCAGGTAGCTCATCAAATCCTCGCCGTTTATCACCACCGTACACTCTTCACTCTTCTTCCTCCAGTATGATCTGAACACCTCTGGATCACCTCTGAATTCAATTCATTTTATTCCATTAAAACAAATCATATATTAGAGTAAGAATAATAATATTATTTTTTTAATAACAATAATAATAATATGCATATATTAGTAACACTGTCATATAGAAAGAACGAACAGAGTATGTAGATATATGTAACGTGGGATGAAAGAAAAAAGAGAGACTTATATATAGGATGAGGGGTTATATGATTACTGATCAAGATTGATGAAGGAACTGGGAGATGGGGTGATAAGAGGCTTGATGGTGCCATTGGAACAAGGGTAGCCATTATTAATTTTGTTGACAGAAGGAACAGTAGGAGGAGAAGCAGCCTTCAGGACAACCATAGTTGAATATCAGAAGAAGTGACAACTCTTTCTATGATTTAAATATAATAATGCTTGTGATAAATTCTATTAGCGAGTATGAATATATATATAAGAGGAAGAGAGGTCTATGCACATACATCTCAATCAAGGTAAGGTCCATGCATCATGTATGAATGCGTGATTTAATTTTTTTTCTCCATTTGTATTGGGTAAAATATTTTCTGACAGATATACCATAAAAAGAATATATTCTTACTAATTTGGTTTGACAAATGACTTGCTGAATTGCTGTACATGACTCCTCTTGAAAAATTTGACCTATCAACAAATAAAAAATAATATATAAAATGATTTTTTAACAAAAATATAAGACAGACAATTAAGATACAACCATCACTAAAATCACAAAATATCAAAAACAGATATAGTTATATCCAATAGATTTCAACAGTCCAAAAAGTGTTCAAATTTTCTATTTTTGACATTATTCATTTTATCTAGTTATTTAATTTATTTTAGCGCTGGTGAAATCCTTTCACCCATAATTATTAGATTCGACTCGACTCGGTAAGTTTGATCGAAAATATGATCACTTAATCGAACCGTACCATTCGTTGAACTGTTTATGTAATAGACCCGGTAAAACCCGGTTCGATTCGATGAATTTTATGCGAATTCGGTGATCCGGGCGGTTAATCCAACCCGGTCCGGGTCATTTTTATTAATTTATTATTTATTTTTTTTGAAACGGCGTCGTTTCAGGCCACCCCCATCCCCATCCCCCTGTTTGAATGAACCCTGAGCCATTATTCTAAACTTTTGAGTGGAATCACCCCCTAACCGTAGCCAGCCTTATCTCTCTGCTCTCTCGAACTCGGTGTCGATCGGCAGCCCCTCACCCTCACCTCGTCACTCTCTCGTCTCTCCCCTCACCTCGTCAGTCGTCAGTTAGTCACTCTCAGTCTCTAGGCCTCTCACCTCGTTGTTCTCTCGGTCTGTCACCGTGCCCTTGCGTTCGCTTTGTCGAAACCAGTGAAGCAGCATCTGCTCCCTTGGGTGATGGTGGTGGTCGTCTTTTCAACCAGGTGAACTCCAGTTTTTGACCCTGTTCTTTCTTTAGTTCAATGTTGATTTCAGTGAATCTGGTGGTTATTGAATGTGGTTGTTGCTATTTTATTTAGTTTTTAGAGTTGTTGTTGCTGTTCTTTCTCTGGTTCAATGTTAATTTCGGTGAACCTGAGCAAATTTTACTATTTTAGAGTTGTTGCTGTTCTTTCTGTTTGTTGAATGTTGATTTTTTAGAGTTGTTGTTAGTAAATCTGAGCAAATCTTAGTTAGAATTATTGTTGAATCTGGTAGTTGCTACTATTATATTTAGTTTTTTAAAGTTGTTGTTGCTGTTGTTTCTCTGGTTCAATGTTAATTTCGGTGATCTTGAGCGAATTTTTGAGTTGTTGCTATTCTTTCTGTTTGTTGAATGTTGGTTTTTTAGAGTTGTTATTGGTGAATTTGAGCAAATTTTAGTTAGAATTGTTGTTGAATCTGGTAGTTGCTGTTGTTGTATTTGGTTTTTTAGAGTTGTTGTTGAACTGAATCTGAGAAAATTTTAGTGAACTTTGGTTGAATAGTTAATTTTGTTGTTGATTATTATTAGTGAACTTTGGTGGTTATTGCTGTGTTTCTTAAAAACTCACTTAGATAAATCTTTTGTGGCTAGAAATCTTTTGTTTTTTTTTGCTAAAATTTAAAAAATGTCTTCATCTCAAACACCATCAAACACGCTACCATCTCAAGAACAAGCATCATCAGCAACTCCTGATGTTACAACTAAAAGAGTTTATAATAATAGAGGGAAGACTGATCCTGCTTAGGGTCATTGTAAACAAATTGTGGAAAAATCACTATGATATGCATATATTGTGACAAACCTATTAGGGGAGACTGATCCTGCTATGGAAGATATGGATTACCGGTCATATGACCAGGTTGATTACCAGTTTGATTTTGATAACTATGCTTTAACCCACCTTTCCAACTCATCTATAAAATCAATTTTGTTAATGTTATTGAATGTGCTGTCTCTTATATTTATTCATAGAAACTAATATTTGGTCAAATTTTCATTTAATGAAACATATATATATCTCATCAACCATGTTCTAAAATAAAGCATATCCCATGATTTTTGTTTAGTAATTGGTGTCAATTATATGTTCATAGTTTCAATTTAAGCAATGTTCTGGAAATCGGATTAGACCAGTCAGTTCAACTGGATTAATTGAAAATCAATATTTTGATTGGTTGATGCCAAGAATTATTCTACAAAAAACCGATAAAAAAATGACTAAATCAGCGGTTAACCAATGAACCGACAAAATCGGTCCGATTTTTAAAATTTTTAGATCTCTAATCCAGATTAAAACGATATATATATATATATATATATATATATATATATATATAAACCCAACCCAGTAGAAGTCCCTCCCCTTTATCTCTCATAATCACAATGCAGAAGAATAATCTAACCCTAAATGCATCAAAGGAGCAAAGCCAACCAGCCACTAAGTTACTATCAGCCCCCACCATTATCGGCATCAGCGGTGTGCTCTTCTCTTCGCATCACCAGAAGGTTGCTCTTCTCTTCAAAGATGTGCTCTTTTCCTCGTGTCGCTAAAAGGTTCGGAGCTTCTATTGGCTTCGCTGGCTCTATCCTCGTTAAGTCCACCTTTGTCTTCGTCGTCGTCGAGCCATCTCTCTCTCTCTCTCTCTCTCTCTCTCTCTCTCTCTCTCTCTCTCTCTTCTCTCTCTCTCTCTCTCTCTCTCTCTCTCTCTTCTCTCTCTCTCTCTCTCTCTCTCGCCGTTGTGGACTTTTCGCGGTCTCTCTGCCACCATGGAATTACACAGGGTGATTATGTTATTCAATTCTCTCTATTTCTTGAGTTCTTCAAAAATTTAGTTTAATTTTTTTATTTTATTAATTATAATTATTCTGAATTGTTGTATTTTACATTTTACTATTTTTGATTATGAATTTTGGTTATTGGACAAAATAGATTCTGCATTTAGGTTGATTATGTTTGATATAATTACTGGACAGAATAGTTCAATTTGGTTAACTCTGTTGAATCTTGAATGTGTTTTTACTATTTTTTATTAATTTTGTTCAGTTTGATTAACTATCTTGAATGTGTATTTTTTTATGACCGAGGTTTTATTTTTTTTTTTTGGATTACCTATTTATGATAGGGATATTGGAACACTTAATGATGATTATGATTTCTGATGAGTAATATCTTTGTTTATTTAAAAATTTGTTTATTTGTTGTTTCTTTTGGTTGTAGAATATTATGTATTTGTCATTTATGTAGGTAAGATTTTCTTTAGCTATAAACTTTGATGTTTAAAGTTATTTGTGAACTTTTAATAATAAATTATGGATAATTTATTATGTGAAATTGTGAAATTTTAAATTTTGTTAGTTTAAAAATTATTAAATTTAAATATTTAAAATTATATATTAAATTTTTAATAATTTTATTGTATATTTAATTAAATCGATTCAACCACAATTCAATTCCGATAGGACTATTGAATCATTAAATCGATTCAACCACAATTCAATTCCGATAGGACTATTGAATCATTAAATCGATCACTTGACTGGTTTAATAATCGATTCGATTCTCGTAACCTTGAATTTAGCTTTCAACCTAAAAGAAAAAAAGAATATGTAGCATTTTTTTATTAAGAAAAAAGATCACCATTTATTTTATTTCTGTAAGCATTGCCCTTAACAATAATGTCAGATAGACAATCAAGATATATCCAGTAAAACCACGTATATTAAAAAGTCAATAAGATATAACTTAAATGGCATAGTCTTCCCGTCTTCACTTAGAAGTTTTGGATTTGAGCCTCACTCCTAACTTTAAAAAATAAAATTAAAAAAAAAAAGAGCAGCCACCCGTTTAGATAGTATTATTGTAACATTTTAGTTTTTTTTAAGTCATATTATTATTCAACAATTAATTAATTAAAATTATAATAATTTAAATTTTAAATTTATAATAAAAAAATTAGAAGATAATGCACTTGAAAAATAAACATCTTTAATGAAATTTAAAAATATGAAAACACTAGTTTTAGTGAATTTCTAACTGACAATAAACAACCTTTTAAGATATACTTATAACTAATTCTATAATTATTGGATTTGAATAATCTTTGGTTATATGAAAATATGAAAAAACTATCTTTATTCTTGGAGGCCAGTACAAAATTAAATTCAAATTTAATTAGATATATAAATCTATTACAAGTTCATAGTAGAAAATCGCGTTGTAATAAACCAGCCTAACACACCAATAGTATTTTGAAAATATCTCAAGTTACAGTTATTCG
The DNA here is from genome assembly GCF_003086295.3 of Arachis hypogaea. NCBI lineage: Eukaryota > Viridiplantae > Streptophyta > Magnoliopsida > Fabales > Fabaceae > Arachis > Arachis hypogaea. Next base: position 22,985,088 of record NC_092050.1, read on the forward strand.
ATTGACTTGGTTCTAAGTTTGTTTTAAAGCTAACTCAATTCTCTATAAATTTGTATCTAATAGGTATTTTCAAATTCTAAAGGTAGAAAACTTTATAGAGTTTTCAAAGTGACGATTTAGATTGAAGATTTCACCTAAACGCGAATTAGATTTTTATAACACAATACACATACCTTAGAGCCATTTTAGTCCTTTCTTTCTCATTCTATTTCCCTTTTCTATACAAAAGTGCTAGGTGACCTATCTCTCCTATCTTCTATTATTTCTACATATTGTCATTCATATACTTTCTCCACTTTAATATAAGAAAAACCCTTATCTTGTCTCACTTCCATAAAATCATTTTAAACTCTTCACGAAACTATTCACAAATTTCATTCATATATTGTATGAGAAGATATCATCTCTAAACTATGCTAACTATGAAGACCAGGAATTTGGAGATTTCCTTTCTATAATAAATTCAACACGTTCTACAATAAAAATGTTGAATATCGTTAAATTTAGCGTCACACATTAGCGGCAAATTTATTGTCGGATTTATCTGTGGCAGAGGTGTCAAATTCGTCCGATCAAAACAATACAAGCAGATTTATTCTTTTCTAATGATAAATTTTCAAGTAATTATTGGAGATAAAAGTAAAAGAATAGGTGCAAAAAGTAGGGGTGGATTCATCGTTCGATTTATCTGCCGGTAAACTCATTTAGTAGAATGCTATGTCCTAACGCACTGGAATTTATTACCATCGGATTTATCCACTAGTAAATTCGACGATAAAGCTGACCTAAATTTAAAATGCGTGGCTCTCCACCCTCAATTTTGAAAATGTGTGGAATCACTTGCATCCTGCTTCGTCGCCTCAAACGAAGTTGCTCCCTCTGGCTCCGCCAATGTTGGAAGAGTTGTCACCATTGCTCCCTCTGTTGCCAGAGCTACGTCTTTCCTCTATCGTTTAGCTGGAAGGTTGCCCTCATCCCTCTCTCTATTCCATCCTATTTTTTTAATAAAAAATCCTAACTCCCTTTTTGCACTACAAGAAAAATACTGAATACTAAACATATTTACCGACAGAATAACAAATATAATCCGCCGGTTACTCATTAAGGTTACAAAAATATGATACTGGTTACAAAAATCTAATATTTGGAATTAACGTCGAATTTTTGCGGTGGATTCTGACAGTAAATTTGACGATAATCTATTTTTTATTAAATTGGATGATCGTTACTGTTGGGTAATTCAGACGGCAGCTTTATTTTTTTTAATTTTTTTTGAACTATAATAAACCCCGATAATTAATAATTAATAATCAACTTCCAATTAATAAATAATAAATTAGTAATTTATTTGAAAACAATGATCTATATAATGTGAAATATTAAATATACAAAATAAAAATATTAAGAAATAAAATACTGCTGAACATATCAAAATGAAGCCCTAATAACTATGGGTCTTGATAGTTATCGTCATTGTACTCAAAACAAGGCCTGCTTGTGACACGTCAACCTGTCGTCATGCCTACCTGAAACAATATAATTATATCATAATATAATCAAAGCTTGATAAAGAAATACTTAAGATATAACTAAGGTTAGCGTGCGATGTAGTTATATATGATCTTACTAAATAAAGATTAAACATACAACAAGCTAGTTAAACTATATTTAGGTTTACCTTATGTAGACTCATCATCTTCTTCCTTTGGTTCATCCTCCTCTTCCGAGGTAATTTTCTGATCATCGAACTCGTCTTTTTCTTCTTTGTCTCTATTGACCCCCTTTTCTTTTTGAATATCGTCGTCCTCTAGTTGTATTGTCTTTTCATCTACCCTAAGGTCAATGATGTCATCATCCATAACAACCGACCTAAGGGTGATCGGATCACTAGTATCAACTATCATTTTTGAAAGAGTTAGGTCATCAATTTGGTAAGATTTTTGACCCTCTGTCCCATTAGACTTGATGTGATCTCCTGGCTTAGTCTTAACCACAACTATCCAACTAGACGTGCATGACCCCGGATAAGGCAAATAGTATACTTATTGTACATTTTGAGATAGAATAAAAGGATCATAGTGCCTATATTTCCTGGTCACATTTACTTCAGTGATATTGTAGTCCTTGTGCTTTCATGTTCCTAGTCGCAAACTTGAATTATACCATTCACATTTAAAGATGCATATCATACCATACCAATCCAATCAGAATGACCACCGCCTACATCCTTACAAACCTAGACTCTGGTGTTATCTATTTTCTTTTCCACCGACAATTGTAAAGAATGAAACATATATCCATTAACATTGTAGATTAGGTAGCTTGTGCCTTTATTCATTAGGCCCCAACTAAGTACAACTAGTTCCCATTCTGTTGTGCCACTTAGATTCACTTTGACGTATTCTCTGAACCAATGTGAAAAATTGTTGAATGATGTATCATGATTTATTTTTTGGAATAACCTATTATAAAATAGGATAACTAAGAAATTTTTAGTGTACTAAAGTTTTGATTACATGATGAAGTTATTATCTCACTAATTACAATATTTATGAAGATTTAAAAAACTCACGCCTGGTAAGGTGAAACCTGATCACGGTTAAGCAACACATGCAGATTGTAACAGCCCAGACCATCCGCTAGAACGATATTGTCTGCTTTGGCACACAAGGCCTCACAGTTTTGCCTTTGACGATAGGGATGATAGCCGAAGCCCCCACACTCACTCATCAAAACGCGTCATGCTAGGGAGAGGTATCCACACCCTTATAAGGCATGCTTCATTTCCCTCCCTAACCGATGTGGGACCTTACAATCCATCCCCCTAAGGGAGCCCAGTGCCCTCACTGGCACATCGATCCGGGCTCCGGCTCTGATACCATCTGTAACAGCCCAGACCACCTACTAGCACGATATTGTCCGCTTTGGCACACAAGGCCTCACGGTTTTTGTAACACCCTACCATACAGGGTCTTATGATTAAGTCATAATTTCGAGATGGCAAGGTATTACGACATCTAGATTTAAAATTTAGTACGTATAGTAGTATGAATGATTGATTATAACTAGGAGCCTTTGTAGAAAAAGGGGTAAACAAAAACCATAACTCGAAAGCGCAACACTCTGATCAATAACGTAACGAACAAGGATAAGCTAACGCGAGATTATATATATATGAAAGAGTGTCAAAAACGGGAATATCAAAACTCAAAATCCGGATGCGAAGATAACCGGTCCGAGCATAGCAATATATACATATAATAAAATAAGGAAACCCCAAAGGAAACCCAAAGGGACACAAAAACAAAGAACCTAGTCTCCAAAATCCCCTCTAAGAGGAGTCATCACAGTTTGTATTATTCAATGGAGATAAAAGTATCTAAGAGAAATCAAAAATCAAAACAGAGTCCCGAGAACAAGGATCTTCGCTAATCCAGAAGTCTCCAGCATGCCTCAACGAGAAGCCTCGCGTCCTGCATCTGAAAACCACAAAATCCGCATGGGTGAGAACCAGAGGTCCCCAGCATGGTAACAGTTCCCTATATATAACATGTAATAATAGAGGAAAGCCGAAGGCAATCCTAGGACTTCCTCCAGATAATATCAAAGCTTATAAACAAGCTAAACCATAAGTGGCAACTGACTAAAGATCCTTCAGTCTAACTAATACTTCCCTTTCCAATTCCTTCAGACCTCCCAACCACCAGCAGGAGTATAATGTAGCAAACACAGCTAAATCAAACAAGAGATATACAAGTAGGAACAGATAAGGCATTTAGACAATTAGCAAGTAATATGCAGTCAAATAGGAAATCTCAAACAATTCATATAGTATGCATATGATGAATGCCTGTCTCTAGTGGCTGATGATATCATCTGTCGGTTATAGAGCCAACCCGACAAGTCCTGATAGCTAACCATTGGACTGTCCCTCTGTCGTGTCTCCCCAACTCGAGTTATACTCAACAAATCGTGATCATAATCATGATCCATATCCATCACCCTCACTGGTGAATATTTATGAGGGTGAGCTCATCCGGGGCTTTCACAGTGCCCGGCCACCCTGACGACATAAGGCCAAAAGAGCTTCGAGTCTCAACCTGGAGCACGTGGTGGCTAGCCACTGCTTCCTCCCAGGGAAACCCTCATCTCCGATAGTGGAAGTGTAAACATTCACAATTCATTCAACATCATATATGCATTTATACTTAGCCATAATCATGGCTCCGCCGTAACACGGCAATGATCCAGCCATCTGGCTCACGGTTAAATCCATAACCAGCCAATTCATTAACAATTACGGCCCTTCGGCCCATGGCATAACAAGCACTTCCACCGCCATCCTCCGCATCTCACATAATCATCTTTGATCCTCATTGATCATTCATTTTCCCTTGCTTCACTCGCAAGTTACCACATTCACTAGCTCCTTGTCTCATTGCTAGGCATATCATAATGATTTAAGACATAAGTGGTGAGATCGGAGGCTTAAAAGTATGAAATTTGGCGTTTAAAACTCAAAAATCAACTTTGGGATGAAAACAGGGCCACGCGTACGCGCACTCCACGCGCACGCGTGGATGGCCACAAAACTCATCGACACACAAGCGTCATACGCACGGATGCGCGGATTGAAAAATAGCCAAACGACGCGCAAGCGTCAGCCACGCGTACGCGTGGGTGCTCTTGCGCCCCAGGCACAAAATTGGCACAACTCTGGCACAACTCTCGGGAAAATAGCTGGGCATTTGGTGCAGCGCATCGACGCGCCCGCGCACACCATGCGCACGCGTGGACGGTGCTTTCTTGAAGAATGGCGCGTACGTGCTAAGTGCGCCTACGCGCGGAGGGTCATTCTGCTAAAAATTTTCTAAGTTAAAAGCTGCAGAATTCACATATTCAACCCCAAATATTCCGACGGACATAACTTTCTCATTTTAAATCGTTTTCCGCCCGTTCTTTCAACGACATGGACATCCCGGATCCAATTTCATTTCTAAATAAGTTTGGTACAAAACGGGGATTCGTAGTCCAAGTTATGTCCCATTAAAACATGTCTGAAAACCATGTTTTCATACAAAACCACAATGTGCCATTTTCAAAACAAACCATTTTCAACTCTTTTCAAAATCAACCAAAACATGCCAATTTCTCCTTTTTCGAAATCAATCAAAATGTACCAAAATCAACATCAAGCCATCCTTAACTTACACATTGACGCTTTACAAAAATTCCCAAAACCACCGTCCAACCATTTTAACACTTCTCAATCAAATGGCTACAGGGCAAACATAATATCATATCACACATCCTTCCTCATCCCAATTTCCGATAATACTATTTCCAAATCAAACATCATTATACATAATCATCATCATACTCACCATCAACATGGTACCACCCACCAATTCAACCTCAATCATTCATCAAGCATATATCACAACATGCAGTTTCTCATGTATCACACAATCAAGGCATCAATATTCATAATCACATATATGATCACATCATATATCTTAACCATTCAACAACATCATCAATTCAATGCCTATCTTAGGGCCTCTAGCCTAAGTATTTTCTACCACATTACATATTAGATACGAGAAACCAAGACCATACCTTAGCCAATTTCCCAAGCTCAACCGGAGCACTTCCAAACCACTTGTCAACAAGTCCTCTAGGTCTCAACACCTCCAAGAATAGATTTTTACCACCAAAAATCCCTTTTCAAGCTTTCCAAGGTCTCAATCAAGCCCCAATATTCACATATACACAACCTAAGCCACAATCATCATACCCACACACAACATCTCAATACCCAAACATCATAGAACAACAAATTACACTAGGGTTGAGAATATTACCACATCCAAGGTCCAAGGAGACAATATTAACCTTCTCCTTCAAGAGAGTTGGGTCCTATAACATCAAAGAGTCCAAAATCTCAACATTTTTGCTCATGAAACTCGAAATCAAGGCTGGAAATTCGAAGAGCAAAACGTGGCTTACCTCAAGATTGATTGTATGAGTTTTGTAGAAATCTCCACGATGAACGCGTGGCCACAAACGGTGCGGCAATCGGAGCTCTAGATCAAAAGTTATGGTGGTTTGAAGATCAAGTGAGAGATAGAAGTTTGAGAGAGTGTTCTTCCCCCATTCTTCCCCTTTTCAGCGTGTTTGAGTGATAAGTGAGGAGAGAGAGTGCTGAAATGAGTGTTTTAGGGTTTAGTTATGTTGGGCCAAGGGCCCACTTTGGGTCCGGTTGGCCCGGTTTAGCCCGTTCGGTCCAATCTTGGTCCGATTTCTATAAAATTGGTACCGAAATTCTCGTCTCAATCTCCTCTATCATATTTAGCCATAAAAAAAAAAAAATCATATTTTTGGCTTTCTAGAATAAATTCTCATTTATGGGTTAATTAGCCGTTAATTAACCGGGTTTTACATTCTACCCACCTAATTGGGAATTTTGCCCACAAAATTCAAATTCAATTACCTGAGAATAAGTGCGGATAATCCGATCGCATCTCCGACTCAAGTTCCCAAGTGTGTTCCTCAACACCGCCTCGACTCCATGCCACCTTGACTAATGAAACCTCTTTCCCACGCAACCGTTTGATACTAGTATCATCAATTCTGACTGGAGCCACTGGAAGCGTCAAATCTTCCATTAACTGAACCGATTCATGTTCTAACACATGGCTAGCATCAGGAGTGTACTTCCGAAGCTGCGACACATGAAACACGTCGTGCAGGTTCGAAAGATGAGGTGGTAGAGCCATCTGATATGCCACCGGTCCAACCCTTTCCAGGATCTGAAATGGACCGATGTACCGAGGATTCAACTTCTTTGCTTTAATCGCTCTACCTACTCCCGTGGTTGGAGTAACCTTAAGGAAAACATGATCTCCTTCCTCAAATTCCAAGGGCTTCCGCCTCTGATCGGTGTAACTCTTCTGGTGACTCTGCGCCGTAAGCATCATATCTCGGATTTTCTTGACTTGTTTAGTGGTCTCAGCTATCATCTCTGGCCCCAACAAGCCTTTCTCTCCAGCTTCATACCAATATAGCGAAGATTGACATTTTCTCCCATACAAAGCCTCATACGGAGCCATTCCGATACTCGCATGGTAACTATTATTGTATGCAAACTCCACTAACGGCATATATCGATCCCAACTCACCGGCTGGTCCAGAACACAAGCTCTCAACATATCCTCTAGTGTTTGGATCATCCTCTCGGATTGACCATCTGTTTGAGGATGGTAAGCCGTACTCAAGTTTAGTCGGGTTCCGAAAGCTTTCTAAAATGCACCCCAAACTGGCGTGAGGCATACGCCACCACATTATGATGCTGCATCAGCACGCATCCTAGACCCTTTAGTGAGGCATCACAATACACCTCAAACGGTTCGTTCGGCTCAGGTAACACTAACACAGGTGCAGTGGTCAACTTTTTCTTCAATGCCTGAAAGCTCTCCTCGCACTCAGGAGTCCAAACAAATGGAGTGTCTTTGCGAGTTAACTTTGTCAACGGCAAGGCTAATTGTGAAAAGCCTTTGATGAACCTTCGATAATAGCCAGCTAAGCCCAGAAAACTCCTTATCTCAGTTACTGTGGTTGGTTGCTTCCAATCTATCACAGCCTCCACCTTAGCTGGATCTATAGCTATCCCCTTCTTACTCACCACGTGACCCAAAAACTTCACCTCACCCTTCCAAAACTCACACTTAGACAGTTTCACATAGAGTTTCTTCTCCTTTAGGATCTGCAATACGATCCTCAAGTGTTCCGCATGCTCTTCTTCAGTCTTGGAATAAATTAGTATGTCGTCAATGAAGACGACAACGAATTTATCCAAAAACGGACGGAACACTCTGTTCATATAATCCATGAATACTACATGAGCGTTCGTCAACCCAAAAGACATTACAGTGTACTCGTAATGACCATAACGAGTCCTGAAAGCGGTCTTAGGGATATCCTCTCCCCTCACCCTTATCTGGTGATAACCGGATCGCAAATCGATCTTGAAGAAAACCCCAGCTCCTTGTAACTGATCTATGAGATCATCAATCCTCGGCAACGGGTACTTATTCTTTATCGTGACCTTGTTCAGCTACCTGTAATCCACACAGAGCCGCATACTCCCGTCCCTCTTCTTTACCAGTAACACTGGCACACCCCACGGTGAAACACTTGGTCGAATAAAATTCTTACCCAACAGATCCTCTAACTAAGACTTTAGCTCAGCCATATCCAACAGTGACATTCTATAAGGAGCACTTGAGATTGGTCCCGCCCCAGGCATCAATTCAATAGCAAACTCGACCTCTTGGTTAGGTAGAAATTTATCAATGTCATCGGGAAACACCTCCTGAAACTCACACACCACCGAAATCTGTTCCAACCTTTGATCATCACCCGAAATACCCGTGGTTAACAATAGGATACCCTGACATTCGATTCCGGAACAGTTCACTATCATCGAATTCAAGTAATAATTATTTACCACGGCCGGCCCTTCTGTATCTTCCGGCATAAAGTACATCAACTTTGTAGAACAATCAAGCAGGACATGATTCTCAGATAACCAGTCCAATCCCAAGATAAGATCAAAACCGATCATCGGTAAGCAGATTAAATTATGGACAAAATCACGCTGCTTGAACCTAAATGAAACTTTCGGGCATCCTAGCCTAGTTACCATGGCCTCATGGGTAACATTATACACTTTTAGGTCATAACCTAAGGTTACGATCTTCAATCCTAACTCATGGGCTTTCTCAAATGCAATGAATGAATGCGATGCTCCCGAATCAAATAAAGCATTTAAAGTTTGACCAGCCATTTCACAGTTACCTCGGATAAGTGTCTCGGATCCCTCAGCACCTATAGCTGAAGTGGTGAACACCCGACCAGTCTGCTGTGCCTTCCCGGCACCTTGTTTCTGCTTCTCCGAACAATTTGCAGCTCTATGCCCCGCCTTTCCACAATTGTAGCACAAACCCCATCCGGCCTTGCACGGTGCTCCCGGATGGTGACTTCCACACCTAGTACAAGCTTGATCATTCTGAGGCTGCTTCCCAAACCTTTTACCTTGGGAGTTGTTGTTGTTGGGCCTCCTAAAAGAACCTCCCCTCTTGAAAGATGGACCTCTAGGTGCAAAGCTCTTCCCTCGGTTCTATGGGAATGATCCTTTGTGACTCCCTCTCTCAGCAGCTGCCTTCTTCACACACTCTTTAGCAACCCTACACTTGTTCACCAACACAGTAAAAGTTCTGATCTCCATTGGTCCTTGAGCTCCATTTCCGTCGTTGCCATGGTTGTTCATCTGTTGTCCAAGAGCTTCAGCAGTGGCTTGCATAGCAGCAGCCATGTTCTCCAACGCAGTCATAAAGTTCACCGGGTCATTAGGGTTAACCTTCGGCACACAAGCATTAGTACGACCTCTACCACGGCCTCTACCGCATCCACGAGGTGCCATCTGATTCGTATACACACCAAACAATCGATATTAAGTTGATCAGTCTCAATATCGGAAGTTTAGTGCTTCAAGTCCCAAATGCATGCTCATGAACGTTTATGCCAACTATATCAAGTAGATATACTAATAGCACATAACACACACACAGAGAATGCACATAAGCATAATCAGTCCATCCCTCAGGCTCTACAGGAACGAACTGCTCTGATACCATAATGTAACACCCTACCATACAGGGTCTTATGCTTAAGTCATAATTCCGAGATGGCAAGGTATTACGACCTCTAGAATTAAAATTTAGTATGTATAGTAGTATGAATGATTGATTATAACTAGGAGCCTTTGTAGAAAAAGGGGTAAACAAAAACCATAACTCGAAAGCGCAACACTCCGATCGATAACGTAACGAACAGGGATAAGCTAACGCGAGATTATATATATATGAAAGAGTGTCAAAAACGGGAATATCAAAACTCAAAATTCGGATGCGAAGATAACCGGTCCGAGCATAGCAATATATACATATAATAAAATAAGGAAACCCCAAAGGAAACCCAAAGGGACACAAAAACAGAGAACCTAGTCTCCAAAATCCCCTCTAAGAGGAGTCATCACAGTTTGTATTATTCAATGGAGATAAAGTATCTAAGAGAAATCAAAAATCAAAACAGAGTCCCGAGAACAAGGATCTTCGCTAATCCAGAAGTCTCCAGCATGCCTCAACGAGAAGCCTCGCGTCCTGCATCTGAAAACCACAAAATCTGCATGGGTGAGAACCAGAGGTCCCCAGCATCGTAACAGTTCCCCATATATAACATATAATAATAGAGGAAAGCCGAAGGCAATCCTATGACTTCCTCCAGATAATATCAAAGCTTATAAACAAGCTAAACTATAAGTGGCAACTAACTAAAGATTCTTCAGTCTAACTAATACTTCCCTTTCCAATTCCTTCAGACCTCCCAACCACCAGCAGGAGTATAATGTAGCAAACACAGCTAAATCAAACAAGAGATATACAAGTAGGAACAGATAAGGCATTTAGACAATTATCAAGTAATATGCAGTCAAATAGGCAATCTCAAATAATTTATATAGTATGCATATGATGAATGCCTGTCCCTAGTGGCTGATGATATCATCTGTCGGTTATAGAGCCAACCCGACAAGTCCTGGTAGCTAACCATTGGACTGTCCCTCTGTCGTGTCTCCCCAACTCGAGTTATACTCAACAAATCGTGATCATAATCATGATCCATATCCATCACCCTCACTGGTGAATATTTATGGGAGTGAGCTCATGCGGGGCTTTCACAGTGCCCGGCCATCCTGACGACATAGGGTCAAAAGAGCTTCGAGTCTCAACCTGAAGCACGTGTTGGCTAGCCACTGCTTCCTCCCAGGGAAACCCTCATCTCCGATAGTGGAAGTGCAAACATTCACAATTCATTCAACAGCATATATGCATATATACTTAGCCATAATCATGGCTCCGCCGTAACACGGCAATGATCCAGCCATCTGGCTCACGGTTAAATCCATAACCAGCCAATTCATTAACAATTACAGCCCTTCGGCCCATGGCATAACAAGCACTTCCACCGCCATCCTCCGCATCTCACATAATCATCTTTGATCCTCATTGATCATTCATTTTTCCCTTGCTTCACTCGCAAGTTACCACATTCACTATCTCTTTGTCTCATTGCTAGGCATATCATAATGATTTAAGACATAAGTGGTGAGATCGGAGGCTTAGAAGTATGAAATTTGGCCTTTAAAACTCAAAAATCAACTTTGGGATGAAAACAGGGCCATGCGTACGCGCACTCCACGCGCACGCGTGGATGGCCACAAAACTCATCGACACGCAAGCGTCATACGCACGGACGCGCGGATTGAAAAATAGCCAAACGACGCGCAAGCGTCAGCCACGCGTACGCGTGGGTGCTCTTGTGCCCCAGGCACAAAACTGGCACAACTCTGGCACAACTCTCGGGAAAATAGCTAGGCATTTGGTGCAGCGTATCGACACGCCCGCGCACACCACGCGTAGGCGTGGACGGTGCTTTCTTGAAGAACGGCGCGTACGCGCCAAGTGCGCCTACGCGTGGAGGGTCATTCTGCTAAAAATTTTCTAAGTTAAAAGCTGCAGAATTCACATATTCAACCCCCAATCTTCCGACGGACATAACTTTCTCATTTTAAATCGTTTTCCGCCCGTTCTTTCAACGGCATGGACATCCTGGATCTAATTTCATTTCTAAATAAGTTTGGTACAAAACGGGAATTCGTAGTCCAAGTTATGTCCCATCAAAACATGCCCGAAAACCATGTGTTCATACAAAACCACAATGTGCCATTTTCAAAACAAACCATTTTCAACTCTTTTCAAAATCAACCAAAACATGCTAATTTCTCCTTTTTCGAAATCAATCAAAATGTACCAAAATCAACATCAAGCCATCCTCAACTTACACATTGACGCTTTACCAAAATTCCCAAAACCACCATCCAACCATTTTAACACTTCTCAATCAAATGGCTACAGGGCAAACACAATATCATATCACACATCCTATCTCATCCCAATTTCCGATAATACCATTTCCAAATCAAACATCATTATACATAATCATCATCATACTCACCATCAACATGGTACCACCCACCAATTCAACCTCAATCATTCATCAAGCATATATCACAACATGCAGTTTCTCATGTATCACACAATCAAGGCATCAATATTCATAATAACATATATGATCACATCATATATCTCAACCATTCAACAACATCATCAATTCAATGCCTATCTTAGGGCCTCTAGCCTAAGTATTTCCTACCACATTACATATTAGATACGAGAAACCGAGACCATACCTTAGCCAATTTCCCAAGCTCAACCGGAGCACTTCCAAACCACTTGTCCACAAGTCCTCTAGGTCTCAACACCTCCAAGAATAGATTTTTACCACCAAAAATCGCTTTTCAAGCTTTCCAAGGTCTCAATCAAGCCCCAATATTCACATATACACAACTTAAGCCACAATCATCATACCCTCACACAACATCTCAATACCCAAACATCATAGAACAACAAATTACACTAGGATTGAGGATATTATCACACCCAAGGTCCAAGGAGACAAGATTAACCTTCTCCTTCAAGAGAGTTGGGTCCTATAACATCAAAGAGCCCAAAATCTCAACATTTTTGCTCATGAAACTCGAAATCAAGGCTGGAAATTAGAAGAGCAAAAAGTGTCTTACCTTAATATTGATTGTATAGATTTTGTAGAGCTCTTCGTGATGAACGCGTGGCCATAAACGGTGCGGAAATCGGAGCTCTAGATCAAAAGTTATGGTGGTTTGAAGATCAAGTGAGAGATAGAAGTTTGAGAGAGTGTTCTTTCCCCATTCTTCCCCCTTTCAGCGTGTTTGAGTGATAAGTGAGGAGAGAGAGTGCTGAAATGAGTGTTTTAGGGTTTAGTTATGTTGGGCCAAGGGCCCACTTTGGGTTCGGTTGGCCCGGTTTGGCCCGTTCGGTCCAATCTTGGTCCGATTTCTATAAAATTGGTACCGAAATTCTCGTCTCAATCTCCTCTATCATATTTAGCCATAAAAATCATATTTTTGGCTTTCTAGAATAAATTCTCATTTATGGGTTAATTAGCCATTAATTAACCGGGTTTTACAGTTTTGCTTTTGACCATAGGGATGATAGCCGAAACCTCCCACACTCACTTGTCAAAACGCGTCATGCTAGGGAGAGATATCGACACCCTTATAAGGCATGCTTCGTTTCCCTCTCCAACCGATGTGAGACCTTACAATGGGATGAGTCTAAACTTCTGGGACTGTACTAATCACTTTGGAAACTTTGGTTAATCAAAGAAAGTTAGGATTTTGGTTTTAGAAGAATTTTATACGTGAATATAAAATTTGACATGAAGGGTTGTTAAATTGCTTAATGCAGGATTTTCTGCATATTTGGCAGCAACTTAAAGTAAAAACTGGGAGCAATCTACACGTGATTTTCAATCCAAATTATTTTTCTATCAAACTTCAGGAAGTCACGATTTCTATATAAAAATTTCAAGGAATTTGGCCAAGTGATTTGGAAGGTATGAAGTTTTGAAATTTAGTGGTTGCTGCAAAATTTTCTGATTTTCGAGTTCTGCAGTATCAACTTCCAGCCACTAGAACTTTTGATCTATTTGACATTTTGAGTTGCTACCAAAGGGATTTTTGAAGGTCTGTAAGTCTACTTTAATTGAGTATAAATTTCATGTACATATCTATTTTGTAGAATTAATTAAGTCACTTGGAAGCTGGGTTGCTTGCTGGGGATTCCGAACTGATTTCTAAAAATGGAACATCACTTCCAAGTGATAATTATTAATCAAATGATGTGATATGAAGCTAAAACTTGATTGTTCTAAAACTTAGCAATGTTGATCGTATCCTCATTAAAATCTAGAAGCAACAGATTAGAATTGAATTTACTATGGATTTTTACCAAAATAAAACTGCCTGCTGTTTCTTGAATTTTCATGGGTGCAGCAGCGGAATTTCAAAGTTGTTATCAAATTCAATTCTAATATGAATGCAGTAAAACCTAATCCAAATTAAAGACTAGGATCTCTAGAATGCCCTTGTCAAGACAGTTAGCTCATGCTTAAACTTTTCGTGAGGTGAAACCACATAACAAGACAGCAGAGTGCTGTTCCAAAAGCCTAGAATAATAGTCTCGATTTTTCTTCAATAGCAAGAGTTAGATTGTTCAGAAAAATACGATTCCTAATTCTTTAGAAACTTGAGATCAATATAAATCCGTGGACATAAATTTTGCAGAAGTCTGAGTTCATTTATTATATTAATTGTTTAGTAGAAGACTTGTCGCCACGGAGGTATTAGGCTAAAGAAGCCGGAAAAATAAATAAGAATGTAAGTTACCCCTAGGAAGGTTTAAAGTTGAAAGGTGATGTGGAGGTATGATGTAAGAAAGAAAATTAAGAAGAGATTGAAGGGGGACAGAAAAAAATATGGCTACGAAGTTTGTAAGGAATGTTACTGGAGTCTGAGACGGGATTTGATGCCGTTAGGTGATCGCATATCGAGTGACCAAGTTCACTTATCTTTTGCCTAGCGAAGCAAACTATTCATTGAAGAAATTGGTGAGACTAGACGTAAAACAAGATAGTAAGGTTATACAGTGTGTGAATTGCCTCCGTATTGAAATATAACCAGAGAATCAAGCGTTTTGGTTTCCGAAAAGATCAGGATGGATTAAGCGAAAATCGAGTTAAGGTTCTAACTGCACAAGCCGACCTAAAAGTTATGTAGACCAACGGAGTGAGCCTAGAGAGTGATCGACCTAAAGGAGTTCATTTCAAGGTACGATGGGCCGTCTGAAGTGTTGGAACAATTTGAACCAGTTCAATTCAAAAAGGATATGAAGTTTCAAGTGACCCCAATCAGGATTGATGACGTAAACGTAAGGAATTCTGAGGAAAAGAAATCTCGTTAGAGAAGGTGTTCATACCCTGGGTCGAGCTGTTTGACCCGGGATATTTAACGACAAGTTGACCGACCTCTTCAGGTCAGGACTATCCGACCTCTTCTCAAAGAGCTCAGCCAAGTTACCAGGAAAAGCCCAAATAGGGCCCAAACAGAGGAACACGACCCAAATCCAAAGGCAGTCCAAGCATACAGAGAAAAGGGCGATTCCCTTGAAGATAAGATGACCTCACTCAAAGATAAGATAAGATAAGATAACTATCTTATCTCCAGAAAGGTCACTCCTCATCATTATAAATACACTGGAGCACCCAGGTATAACTAATACTCTGATTCTACTAAAAACCTACTTAATACCCTTGCTAACTTAAGCATCGGAGTCCCTTGCAGGTACCACCACCCTTCGGTGACAAAGGACTAGCAGCATAGCCAGCTCAATAAGTCGGACACGACAACTCCGGCTGCCACCCACCATCCGGACACGTCATCTCCGATCAGTACAGAAGATCTCGTCCGAGATCGACCTACAGTTTTAGGTAACCTTCGAAACATTGGCGCCGTTGCCGGGGAATCTGGAAGTCATCCCATCATCATGGTAGACAACCTTGACAATGACCACAATTCTAATTTAGAGAACAAAATGCCACATAAGAATGCAGAGGTCATAATAGACGATACTTCTCAACCTAACAAAGACAAAAATTCACCAAACACGGGAGCTATGGAGGCACTTCAGGATCGCCTAAAACAACTCGAAAAAGAGGTCGAGTATCAATGGAAAGCCGAAAGAGACCTACAAAGGAAAGCTAGGCGACGCCGCGAGTTAGAAGACAAGCTCCTAAAGCTCGAAGCCGATCTCAAGGCCAAAACTACTCGATCCAGCCATGAAGATAGCTCCCGTAAGGACCAAGACCCATTCACCAAAGAGATCATGAAGACCAAAATCCCAAAGGACTTCAAACCTCCCGACATGACTCTATACGATGGCACAGCAGATCCCAGCTATCATCTTAGTAATTTTAGAAGTAGAATGTACCTCGCTGACGCCTCAGATGCAGTCTGCTGCAAAGCCTTCCCGACTACCTTAACAAAGACAGCAATTAGATGGTTCGACAACCTGCCCCCTAGGTCCATCTCAAGCTTTGACGATTTGGCCAAGAAGTTTCTAGCCAGATTTTCCATCCAGAAAGACAAAACTAAGCATGCCCCATATTTATTAGGGATCAAGCAAGGAGATCGGGAAAGTCTCCGCAGCTACATGGAAAGATTCAACAAAGCATGTCTGGATATACAAAGTCTGCCAACAGAAGCAGCCATAATGGGTCTCATCAATGGCTTACGAGAGGGACCTTTTAGTCACTCAATCATCCCACATCCCTGAATAAAGTACAAGAACGAGCAGAGAAATACATCAACATGGAGGAAAACTCTCGACTAGGAGAGACCTCAAAGTCCGGATTCTCCTACTCCTCCCGGGACAAGGACAAAGAGACCAAGAAAAAAGAAGATCAGCATGGAGAAAAGATCAAGAAATACCACAATTACACCCCTCTTCGGGTGTCTCTTGTAGATGTCTATCGAGAAGTATGCCATACTGAAAAGATAACCCCAGCTCGCCCACTCAAAAGCAAGAAAGGAGGAGGAAATCGGACTGAATACTGTGGATACCATTGAATCTATGGACATTCCACCAATGAATGCTTCGACTTGAAAAATGTCATAGAAAAATTGGTGAGAGAGGGAAAATTAGATCGGTACTTAGCCAGCAGAGCAGATGAACCAAGAAAAAGAAGAAGGGACGAAGATGTCGGACGAACTAAACGACCACCTCGTACACCGGAGAGATATGTCCACATGATACACGGAGGATTTGCGGGAGGAGGAATCTCCAAATCATCTCGCAAAAGACATCTTAAAGAAGTATATCTTGTTAAAGGAGGAGAAGAAGCACCCGACATCCCCACTATCACTTTTACTAAAGAGGACGCAGCTGGCATCATTCCAGGACATGACGATCCCATGGTCATCACTATCATATTGGCCAACGCTAATCTCCACCGCATACGGGTAGACCAGGGAAGCTTGGATGACATCTTGTTCAAAACCGCCTTCGACAAACTCAGCCTGGAAGAAAAAGAACTCAGAGCATATCCGAACAGCCTATTCGGGCTGGGAGACACTCCAATCCAACCACTTGGATACATCTCACTACATCGTGGTCAACGTGAGTTCAGCCTACAATGCCCTAATAGGTCGGACAACGTTAAATTATCTCGGCGCAGTAGTCTCGACTCCACATCTGTGCATGAAGTTCCCAACCACAGAAGGAATAGCTACGATAAAAGCAGACCAGAAGACGGTGCGCCGCTGTTACAACAAAAGTCTAAACCTTAGAGGCAGAGGAGAAGAATTCCACACCATCGAACTCGGGGGAGTTCGAGGGCGGGAAGAACTTCATCCACAACCCGAAGGCGAAATAGAAAAAGTCCAGATCGAAGATGTCCTAGATAAAACAACCAATATTGGCACAATCCTAAAAGGGGACGTAAAGGAGTCACTCATATAGTTCTTAAGAGATAACGTCGACCTCTTCACATGGAAGGCCGCAGACATGCCAGGCATAGACCCTAAGTTAATGTGCCACAAGTTGACAGTTTATCCAGGATCTCGGCCAGTACAGCAGAGACGCAGAAAGCTCAGACCGTAACGATCCCAAGCTGTGGAAGAGCAAGTACAAGCAATACTGGAGGCAGGATTCATAAGAGAAGTTAAGTACCCACTATGGCTAGATAACGTCATCTTAGTGAAAAAATCAAACGGGAAGTGGCGGATGTGCACCGACTACACTGATCTCAACAAAGCCTGCCCAAAAGATCCTTATCCACTCCCAAGTATCGACACTCTGGTGGATGCCTCCTCCGGATACAAATACCTCTCATTTATGGATGCCTATTTGGGATACAATCAAATCCCGATGTACCCACCTGACCAAGAAAAAATCTCATTTTTAACCCCGAAAGCAAACTACTGCTATATCGTCATGCCATTCGGACTTAAAAACGCAGGAGCCACTTATCAAAGATTAATGAATAAGGTCTTCGCAGACCACATCGGGAAAGTCATGGAAGTCTACGTGGATGACATGTTAATAAAAACAGAGTGAAGAGTCGTTACTGTCCGACCTCACCCAAGTATTCGACACTATAAGAAGGCATGGCATGCGACTTAACCCTGCAAAATGTACCTTCGCAGTAGAAACTGGCAAATTCTTGGGTTTTATGCTCACACAAAGAGGAATCGAGGCAAATCCGGATAAATGTCGGGCCATACTCGACATGAAGAGCCCGACTTATATCAAAGAGGTACAACAACTCAATGGAAGATTGGCAGCCTTGTCTAGATTTTTAGCTGGATCGGCAATAAGATCTCTCCCCTTTTACGCCACTCTAAGGAAGGGAAAAAGGTTTGAATGGACGATGGAGTGTGAGCAGGCCTTCCAAGATTTCAAAAGATTCCTGGGACAACCACCTATTCTAACTCGGCCACGGGAAGGAGAACCACTTGTATTATACCTCGCAGTAGGAAATCAGGTAGTAGCCTCAACACTGGCCCGAGAAGACGACAGTGGACAACAACCTGTATACTTCATCAGCAAAGCACTACAACGGTCCAAACTGAACTATCAAAAAATAGAAAAATTCGCCTATGCTCTCATACTAACATCTCGACGACTTTGCCAATATTTCCAAGCCCACATCATCAAGGTTCGGACTAACCAGCCCATAAAAGGCATTTTACAGAAAACAGACTTAGCAGGAAGAATCTTTCAATGGGAAGTCGAGTTGTCCGAATTCGACCTTTAGTATGAAGCTCGGACAGCCATCAAATCACATTATCTGGCCGACTTCATTGCAGAGTTTACGGACACCCCAGAAATCCCAACAGAATGGAATCTCTACGTAGATGGTTCCTCAAACAAAACCGAAAGTGGCGCAGGCGTGATAATAGAAAGTGATCAGGGAACCCAAATCGAACTTTCCCTCAAATTCGGGTTCCCTGCTTCAAACAACCACGCTGAATATGAGGCACTACTAGCTGGTTTGAAGCTGGCTAAGGAGGTTAGAGCTCAAAAGCTTATCATCTTCAGCGACTCACAAGTAGTCACCTCACAAATAACAGGGAACTACCAAGCCAATGATCCTACCATGAAAAAGTACTTGGACAAAACCAACGGAGTAGACTATTTTACAAAATGGATTGAGGCAGAACCCCTAGCCAACACCACTGCTCAAAGAAGTCAAAAATTCTTATATAAAAATATTATCACAAGGTTTGGGGTCCCATACTCTATCACCACAGATAATGGCACTCAATTCACAGACGCAGGCTTCAGAAAATTAGTGGCCGACTTGAAAATAAAGCACCAATTCACATATGTAGAACATCCCCAGGCCAATGGACAGGCAGAAGCCGCCAATAAAGTTATATTAGCCGGGCTAAACCGGAGATTACGGGATGCAAAGGGAGCCTGGGCTGAAGAGCTCCCACAAGTCCTATGGGCATATCGGACAACTCCACACTCTACCACAAAGGAATCACCTTTTCGATTAGCTTACAGAATAGAGGCAATGATCCCAGTGGAAGTCGAAGAAGGATCACCCAGAGTAATCCACTACAATGAAAAGGCCAATTCCCTACTTCAAAAGGAGGAACTCGACCTACTTCCAAAAATTCGAGAAAGAGATCGAATCAAGGAAGAGGCGTTAAAATGTCGGATGGCCTCAAGATACAACCGAAAAGTAGTACAGCGAGGTTTTGCCGAGAATGATCTCGTCCTAATCCAAAATGATATCGGAACAAGTCGACCTGGAGAAGGAAAGCTGGCAGCAAATTGGAAAGGACCCTACCGAGTCGTAGAAGTGCTCGGAAAGGGATACTACAGGCTGACCGAACTCGAAGGGCGAGAGCTTCCAAGGTCATGGCACGCCTGCAACTTAAGAAGGTATTACAGTTAGGAGGTAATAAAAGATCTTAGGATGAGGTACACTATTTTTCCTGAAAAAGGTTTTTTAACGAGGTACCAAGCCAAGATCCATGAACTGCCTGACTTAGAGGGATAAAATGGCCACATGTATATATTTGCATTTTCTTTATTTTGAATAAAGTTTTTAGATTTTCTTCAAATCCTCTTATCAAGACGCATTAATCTGAAACACAAAAAATTCATCGCTCGATTATAAAGCTACAGATCGGCAGAAAGTGAACATCAAATTCACTGCTCGATCATGATAAAGACCAACGAAGATGAAAACCAAATTCATCAAAAGGTCGACCAAACGGGGATCAAACCCAATTTCTACAAAATCGGCAAAGATGAAAAGGTGACAAAAATAGAATAATGCAAGAAGTTATCGAAAGTGATCCATAGAAAGGACCTGACGAGGTCTTAATAAAAATAGGTTGCTAAAAATAACTTAAAGATAGGTCGACGTAAAGAAGTCGGACCAGTCGACCACAATAACCAAAGTTATAAAAAGTGAATCCCTGGAAAGAGGCCTGGCCAGCCCTAAAAAAGAGGATTACTTGAAATAACTTAGAAGGTACCGACATGACGAAGTCCGCCCAAATCAAAAGTTATGAAAAAGTAATCCATAAAAGAGACCTGACCAAGGTCCAAGAAAAATCGATTACTAGAAATAACTTAGAAGGGACCGACATGACAAAGTCAGGCCCAAACCAAAAGTTATGAAAAAGTAATCCATAAAAGAGACCTAACCAAGGTCCAAGAAAAATGGATTACTAGAAACAACTTAGAAGGGACTGACATGATGAAGTCGGCCCAAACCAAAAGTTATAATCCATAGGAAGAGACCTGCCAAGGTCCAAGCAGAAGGGATTACTAGAAATAGCTTCAAAACATGACCAAGTTTAAGAAGTCGGACAACAGAAGGCAGGCGCTATAAGGGACCCAAGTCGGACCCAGAAAGCATGACCTCAAGAAAATCAAATTACAGGCACCGTATCAGAGAATGCAAAAAAGACTAGTTGCACGAAGCTAGCCTCAACTAAAATAGAAAATAAAACATAAAAAGCAATCAAAAGAGATTGGACAACAAGGCTCCAACACTCCCAAGATTCCAGAAGGTGTCAGAAAGGTGCAGACAAGCATATCACAAAAAAAAACAAGGTTATTATAATAACAAAACTCAAGAGGCCACCTAAAGTCGACCCCAAGAGCCTGAGAAACTACTTTGTTTTTTTCCAAAAAATAAAGTTGCTAACAGAAAAGAAACTAAAGTATCCAGAAGTCAAGACTACAAATTACAAAAAAGAGTTTAAAGCCCACAGGTCAGGCTATACACAAATGCATCAGAAATAATTAGAGAGAATCCAAAGACTTCCTAGTAGCAGCATCCCGACCGTCCCATCATCCCAGTTCAGGATCTGGACATCGGGATCAGCATCAGGCTGACCGACCTCAGCTGCCAGAGTTGAAGAAGGCAGGGCAGCCGAGACTTTGGCAGAAGGTACGGGAGGAGGGTCGACATCATCATCATCAGGGTCATCAGGGACAATCTTACCACCTTTTACAACATTATCCAAGCTAAAAAGAGTAAGGTCAAGCTCGGGCGCAAGAACTCAAACTTGATCCTTCAAATTCTCATAAGCAGCATTTACACTGCCTACAAGATGACCCTGAAGCTCGGCATAGTCAGCTCGGGCAGACTCCAAATCCTCCCTAAGACCCATCATCTCCCTATAAGTCGTGACATAGCTCTCCTTATGCTTCAACGCCATATCTTCAGACAACTTGGCAGAAGTAGCCAAGGCAATAGCCCGAGTCTTCTCACCCTCTAACTATTTCTCTAATTTGGCCACTTTCACCTTGAGCTCCTCCTTGAAACCCTTGATCCTGTCATATTCCAACTTGGCCTTCTCCATAAAAGCCTTCGTTGCGTGAACTGGGACATCTTGGGCAGTCCGAAGCAATGCTGCCCCCATGTGTGCCATTTTTATACCACTCCGAGTAATGAAGTCCAAATGACGAAGGATAGACACGTCATCAGTAGGAACAACACCATATGGAGCAATTTTTTGATCAACAAAACCAACAGCGTCAAAGTCAGAAGCATCCAGGTTAAAAGGTTCCACAGTCCTCGGCTTTTTCGGGAGAGGGCCGGCAGAAGGAGAAGAGGTAGCAGTAGAAGTCTGAGGGGGATCAACCAAATGAACTTGAGGAATAGGAATCAACTTCCTCGGCCCAGCAGTATTCAAGACAGGCTTCTTGGGAGGAATCTGGGAAGATCCTTCTCCAGCAACTTTGGCCGAGATGTGCTGAGTTGTTGTAGCCTTTCTTGCCTTCTTAAAGGCCTTCATAGATTCATTATTTTTCACCATCTCTGAAAAAACACAGCAAAACAAGTTACAAAACTGAAAAATGCAAACACAAAAAAGAAAGTACAAACGAAGCCAAAGAAGTTGGTCACTACCCAACTCAGCTCGGATGAGAGAGGGGCCTCCCAAAAATCTCTTTGTATCGAGATGGGGAGGTTCCCCCCAAATATCTTCTAACACAGTTATAAAGGCCTGCTCAACCTCATCAAGCATCTCCCATGAGTATCGAGACACCACAATATTTCTTTGCCAACACAAGGGGAAGGCAGGCTCACCATTCGACTCCAGAAAAAACGGTCGAGCTCCCTCAACAGCTCGGACCTTAAAAAAGTAATTCTTAAAATTCCTAAAGGACTCATCATACATAGCAAAAACTTTATGCCCTTGGGGAGATCGAAAGGAAATCCAAGAAGCTTTCTTTTTTGAAGAAATCTCGGGCTTAGTCAAAACAAAAAGATACAGAAAGAGAGTCTGAGAAGGTTTAACATCCAGCTCTTGGCAAAGCAATTGAAAGATCTTGATAAAACCCCAGGAGTTCGGATGAAGCTGGGATGGAGCTACGTTACACAACCACAACAAGTCGGTCTCAAAGGAGGAAAAAGGAAGGGTGATGTTCATTTGACTGAAAAAGTAATCGTAAGCATAAAAGAAGGGGCGTTCCTCCTGGGTCAGAGCCAGAAAGCAAACCCTTTCATCAGAATCAGGTGCTACCAATTCATAGTTGTTCTCCTGATCTCTACTACTACAGATTCGATGATTTTTCTAAGCTCCGCACATAATTCAGAATTAACTACATAAACACACATAAGGACGAGGGAGTCCAGCCAGTCGGACATACCCTCAAGAACCTTGGAAGACGTCTGGACAATATTTTTGTAAGAAGACATGGTTAACTAGTCTTACAGCCAGAAAAAGAAGATGGATTACTAACCAAAATAGCTCAGTCAAAAAGAAATCATCTCGGACAAAACATGACTCAAGCATACAAACAGTAAAAGAAAAACCCCAGGACATACATTAAGGTCCAGGGGTATCCCTTGGAGGCAGTAACACAGAGCAAAGACTCAGAAAAATCTACAAGGGCTAAACATCCCAGCAAGACTCTAAGCAACGCTTCAAGAAGAAAGACGCAAATCAAAGAAAATTATCAGAAAACTATTGCCTTCTACAAATCTATCAGCAAAAGAAAACTATCAAACAGGGCTAAAATCAAAGAGCAATCTTTGATGAATCAAACAAATGCAGTTCATAAAACTCAAAATACAATCAGAAGTAGTAAACAGCAGGCGAAACCCTAAAAATATCAAACTACTAAGGAGTCCACCTAGGAGCATACATAAAGTCAAAAGAACACCAGAAAGCATGCGTCACAGCGACAACCAAGCATGGTAATACGAAAAAGTTCAAGCTTTCCAACGCAAACTCAAGCAAAATCGAAACTTTACCAAGAATCGAACAATATAAGCACAAGGTAAGAGCGACGAAAGAATTAAAAGAAAGAGATAGAAAGAAAGAACCAACCTGCAAAAGGAGGAAAGTGCTAAAAGTGAAGACGAAGAAACAAAATCCGGAATCACCCTTCAAGCAAACAAAGCCATAACAAACTACCAAAGGCGTCGCAGAGAGAAAGCGTGAAAAAACGCAAGTCCCAGGCAAGCCAAACGAAACAGAAAATGAAAAGAAAATGGGAAGTTACAGGAAAACAGCTTTTGGTGTAAATTCAAAATGAAAGTGGGAGGCAAAAGAAATGGAACATTAAAGAATTAATGGGTTATTAAACTCTCGCACGTTCCCAAAGCAAAGAGACGCGCGTTTCCAAAGGATAAAGGAAAAAGAAAAAGACGTTCCGCATTCAGAGGGATCTCTACAAAAAGAAATCGACAATGCTCGAGCTTGGCTTCTACGGAGAAGGATTGAAGTCCTGAAACTAGGGACTCGACCTCAAAAGGAAGACCACGCTCAAGCAGGGGCACTGTTCATACCCTGGGTCGAGCTGTCCGACTCGGGATGTTTAACGACAAGTCGACCGACCTCTTCAGGTTAGGACTATCCGACCTCTTCTCAAAGAGCTCGTCCAAGTTACCAGGAAAAGCCCAAATAGGACCCAAACAGAGGAACACGACCCAAATCCAAAGGCAGTCCAAGCCTACAGAGATAAAGGCAGTTCTTTTGAAGATAAGATGACCTCACTCAAAGATAAGATAAGATAAGATAACTATCTTATCTCCAGAAAGGTCACTACTCATCATTATAAATACACTGGAGCACCCAGGTATAACTCATACTCTGATTCTACTAAAAAACTGCTTAATAACCTTGCTAACTTAAGCATCGGAGTCCCTTGTAGGTATCACCACCCTCTGGTGACAAAGGATCAGCAGCATAGCCAGCCCAACAAGTCGGACACGACAACTCCGGCCGCCACCCACCAGAAAGACACGTCATCTCTGATCAGTATAGAAGATCTCGTCCGAGATCGACCTACAGTTTCAGGTAACCCTCGAAACAGAAGGTGACTTGGAAATCAAGTCAGGATGGAGAAGCACACCGAAGAACTTGGATTAGAAATGGGGGCAGACTACCCTCACCTATCCTTAGGTAACTGAAATAGAATTTTGTGGGCAAAATTCCTATTTAGGTGGGTAGAATGTAAAACCCAGTTAATTAATAACTAATTAACCCATAAATTAAAATATATTCTAGAAAATAAGAAATGAGGTTTTTATGGTTTAATATGATAGAGAAAATTAAAACGAGAATTTTGACACCAATTATAAAGAAATCGACCCAAGATTGGATCGAACGGGCCAAACTGGGCCAACCGAACCCATGTTGGGCCAAAGGCCCAGCCAAGCCCCACTAATCTAAAGAGCTCAGCACACTCTCTCCCCTCTCAAACATACACATGCTGAAACACAGCAAGGGGAAAGGGGGAAAGATTGAAACCCTTGCCCTCGTTTGCTTCCAACTTCCATTCATCATAACTTTTGATCCGGAGCTCCGATTGACGCATCGTTTACGGCCGTGTGACCGCGGCGTCGAGATCTACAAAACCCACACAATTATTCTTGAGGTAAGCCATGATTTCAATTCGGTTTTCTCAGCCCTTAATTTCAAAAATTTGGTGGGTAAAGTGTTGAGATTTTTGAGTTTTGATGTTATAGGACCCGATTAACTTGAAGGGAAGGCTTAGTCTTGTCTCTTTTGATCCTTGGACTTGGTAAGTATCTCAACTCTAAGTGAAATGCTTAAGTTGATGTGATTAGATATTGAGTTTGTATGGATGGATGTATATTATGTGTGTTAGGCAAGGTATATATGTGAATGGATTGAAGTTTGATGGAGATTTTGAGAACTTGAGGTAATATACAAGTTGGAAATCTGATCTTGGAAGCTTGGAGCACTACAACATTTTGGGCCTATGGCCACGGTTTTTTTGGTCACGGTAAAAAATTGTGACCATAGACGCTCTATGGTCACGGTTTTTTACCGTGACAAAAAAAAAAGCTATGGTCACGGTTGGTAATATACAAGCTGGAAATCTGATCTTGGAAGCTTGGAGCACTACAACATTTTGGGCCTATGGCCACGGTTTTTTTGGTCACGGTAAAAAACTGTGACCATAGACGCTCTATGGTCACGGTTTTTTACCGTGACAAAAAAAAAGCTATGGTCACGGTTTTTTAAAAAAAGGGTGATCATAGAGTATCTATAGTCACGGTTTTGGGGGTGACCTAAAGGGGTCTATGGTCACAGTTTTTTACAGTGACAAAAAAAGATCTATGGTCACGATTTTTCAAAAAAGGTGACCTAAAAGTGTCTATGGTCACGGTTTTGGGGGGTGACCTAAAAGGGTCTATGGTCACGGTTTTAGGGGTGACCAAAAGGGATCTATGGTCACGGTTTTTTACAGTGACCAAAAAGATCTATGGTCACGGTTTTTCAAAAAAGGGTGACCTAAAAGGGTCTATGGTCACAATTTTCGGGAGTGACCTAAAGGGATCTATGGTCACGGTTTTGGAGGGTGACCTAAACGGATCTATGGTCACGGTTTTGGGGGTGACCTAAAGGGGTCTATGGTCACAGTTTTTTGAAAGGGTGACCTAAAAGGGTCTATGGTCACGGTTTTGGAGGGTGACCTAAAAAGGGTCTATGGTCACAGTTTTGGGGGTGGCCTAAAGAGCTCTATGGTCACGGTTTTAGGGGGTGGCCTAAAGAGGTCTATAGTCACGGTTTTTGGAGTGACCTAAAAGGGTCTATAGTCACGGTTTTTGGGGTGACCTAAAATTTAAAAATTTTAATAATTAAAAACTAATAAAAATTTTATATGATTTACTTTAAATATTAACATTTTAAATCTAATTTCATAAATAAAAAATTAAGTTGAATATTATTAATTTTAAATTAAAAAATTTAAAACTTAAAACTAATTAATAAATTGACAAATAAATATTATATTTTAAAATAATTTAAATAAATTATAGTTAATTTTTAATTACTATTCTACCTTTAAATTTTATTAAAATTTCTAAACTACTCTAGTCCTAACCCTAATCTTAACTCTAATTACTATTAAAAGATATTTTTGTAACTAAATCAGATTTTGATCTTTTGAATATAAATTAATTAAGATTCTTATATATTTTTTTATAATTTTAGGTCTCTCATATATTTAAAATTTAAAAATTTTAATAATTAAAAACTAATAATAATTTATTTATATAATTTATTTTAAATATTAAAATTTTAAATTTAATTTTATAAATAAAAAATTAAGTAAATACTATTAACTTTAAATTAAAAAATTATTTAAAACTTAAACTATTTAATAAATTAATAATTAAAAATTAATAAAATTTTTTATATAATTTAATTTAAATATTAAAATTTTAAATTAAAATACTTAATTAAAAATCAATAAAAAAATTAATAATTCAATAATATTTTGAAAATAATTTTTAAAAAATAAAATAAAATTTTAAATTATTCTATATCCTAATTTAACTAAAATTATCAAATCCTAACCCTAAAATTTAAATCACACACTAACCCTCACAAACTTATCCACTTACCCTTACCACTCACCCCCACCCACGGTTTGAAAGAAAGAAAGAAAGGAAGGAAGAAAAGAGAAAGAGAAAGAGAGGGAGCAGGGAGAAGAAGAGAGGGAGGTGACAGCACTGGCGGGCTGGATATTGCCGTCGCCGTCGTCGTTATCAAAACCGAGAAGGAAAGGGAGGAGACGTTGAGAGAGAGTAACGTCCTCTAGCCAAACACGAGAGAGAGATGGGGCCACCGCAATCCATGCTGCCGCTGGAGAGATCGTCGCACATAGCTCTTCCGTCAAGATCGCCGCCATCGTCGTCCAGTGTCGCCGTCGCGTCGCCATTGAAGAAGAGAGGGAGAAGAGAACGCAGGCCAGTGGCCCAGGGGGAGGAGTTGCCGCCGTTCGTGCCTCCCGTCACCGTTGCTCCCTCGCCGTATCCGCTGTTTGTGTAGTGACCGGAGGGAGCCGTGGCTGTCCGCGCCACCGTCGGAGCTGCTACTCCATTCCGTTGCTGTCTAGGTGCTCAGGTATGTTTGTTCCCTCTTCCTCTGACCCTTTTTCACCCAACAATGTACCAAATTCCTAAGCTAAAAGCAAATTGAGCTTTAGGGTTTTATTAAGGTGTAATCTAATAATTTTAAATCTGATAGCTTTAAAGCCTTCAAAGCCCTTAAAGCCCTGCTCTGCCGCTCTTCGCCCGTTGTCATTGCCAGGTTACTTGTTTTTTTTTACTTGTTCTGATTAGTAATTTAGGATTATTGAAACTTCAAATTGTTACTTGTATTTGGTTTTGATTTATTCTTAATTTAGGTGATATATTTCAATGATATTTGCCTCTTTGTTAAACAACACCATTATACTTTGTCATAAATCATGTTCATATACAATACTTCTACAATTTATGCAGTTCTATGAATATAATCTTAGTGTTACTAACTGATTTTTTTGTTGAATATTCCAAAAAATCCAAGTTAAGTCTTCCTCTCATGAAAATCCTTAAGGAAAATTTTATGGGGACTCATACTCCTGAACCAGAATTAATGAAAATTTTATGCTGCTCTTCTTCTCTTCATTCTCATTACTCTTTTCTAAATTTACCTGCTTTAATTTGTTCTTTGATCCTATCATGTTCATATGTTACAGAGAATTGATTAATTAATTAATTGTGTATAGTTAATATTGAACTTCTTGTTAATGAAGAGTAGATTAATTGATAATTTCTACCATTGAAATTTTTCTTGGTTTTGTAGATTTGTGATCTGGTTGCTGTTGCTAGGTTTTTAAATGTAACTCTCATAATTCCTGAAATTCAAGAAAGTACTCGCTCAAAAGGAATTAGGTATATGTGGCTAAGTATCTGCATTCATTACCGTGCCGTTGGGATTTATATATTAATATTTTCTTAATAATATATTCTTATACAAAATTTATGCTTTCTTACTATTTTTTCAGCTCTAAGTTCAATAGCTTTTCCTATATCTACAATGTTGATCAGTTCATAGCCTAAAGCAATCTAAGTTCTGCCAGAAGGTCTGATGGAAAGGAGAAGAAAAAATGAAATTCCTTCATTTAAGACTACAAGTTCTGCTTCTCCAGACTTTTACCTGGATCAAATTTTACCAAAGCTAAAGTAATCAAAGGTTATCGGATTAATTATTACAAATGGTGGGGCTCTGCAGGTATTACATATTACATTATTCTGAAATTGTTAATTAAAGCCATTGTTGTGGTCTTGTGGATTCTGTTCTTGTTATACTTTAGGACATCTTTATCTTCTTTTACTTGTGGTTATTAGTGCCATATATATAGTCAGTAGATTATTTCGTCTTTGATTGCTGTATGTAGTACTTAAGAGTGTAGAATCTTGTTTGGTATCATATTGTCACTTGTGCTTATTGCTGACTTGTATACCTGTCATGGACTTAAATACATATACTTTAGCATCACTCTTATGCAAATTAAAGAAGTTGGAATAAGTTAATATATGTGCAGTAGAGGGGATGTAGTTTTTTAAGTATTTTACCTTTGCTGAAAACCTTCATGGCCAAAGAATCATGTGTTCTTCTATTTTTGTTGAGCTTAAAGCTTCCTAGGTACCCACACTTTTTACTCATGATGTCTCAATTGCTTGTCACTTGGTATTTCTTTTGAGAACTTAATTGTCAGTTATTATAACAACCGTCTCTATATGAATATTTGCCAAGGTTTACTTGCTGGTGATTTGTAACATTATTTAAAAATTAATCCCACCTTTTATGTGCCAACTAATTATTAAATTAATAGTATTTGGTGATCACTGATTAGCACATAATTTGAACTTGGAATGGAAGTGAAAAATGAATTCGAATAAAGAAAAAGGAGTTTGACTCAGAAGAAAATTCGGCATATTAAAATAATGGTTGTGAATAATTCTTGAGTGTTACTGTGGATGAATGTTTCCCTTCTTTTGCTGCATATGTACTGCATCATTAAAAGTATTTTTGCTCTGTTCTAACATGTTTATTTCTTTTGCGTGCAGGAAAACATGATGTGATGAAAAAAATATGTTCCATACAAATATCACATAGGATGGGTCTTACAATGACCTTAGTTATGTAAATGTAATATTTTGATGTGTTATGTACTTTTTGAGGTGTTACATGTAATTGGAAAAATTACACTCTATTTTGATTTGTGTTGTTTAGACTAAAAATTAAACATATCTAGCTTATAATGAAACTTTTATGATTTAGATTTGTTGAATTTCTTATTTTTAGATTTATTTTGTGATTATTATCATTTTGGGATGTGATTATAATTTAAGAAGTTGAATCTCATAAACAACAACAGGCTATAGTCACTGTTTTAAAAAACCGTGACCATAGAGGCTATGGCCACGGTAAAAAACCTTGACCATAGATAAGGCTATGGTCACAGTTTTCAGGGGGTGACCATAGAGGCTATGGTCATGGTTTTAAGGAGGGTGACCATAGAGGTTATGGCCACGACAAAAATCGTAGCCATAGATAAGGCTATGGTCACGGTTTTGAGGAGGGGTGACCATAGAGGCTATGGTCACAGTGAAAACCGTGACCATAGATAGGGCTATGGTCACGGTTTTAGGTGGGGTGACCATAGAGTCTATGGTCACGGTGAAAACCATGACCATAGATAAGGCTATGGTCACGGTTTTAAGGAAGGGTGACCATAGAGGCTATGGCCACGGTAAAAACCGTGACTATAGCCTTATCTATGGTCACGGTTTTAAGGAGGGGTGACCATAGAGGCTATGGTCACAGTAAAAACCGTGACCATAGATAAGGCTATGGTCATGGTAAAAAAACGTGGCCTAAAGTGTCAGATTTTGAAAATTGAAACCGTGACCATAGACCTATGGCCACGAGAGAATAGGCCATGGTAAAAAACCGTGACCATAGGTCCAAAACCGTGACCATAGATCTATGGTCACCCTTTTTACTAGCTATGGTCACGGTTTTTTACCGTGACCATAGGCCTTTTTTTTTGTAGTGGAGACCTTAAAAGTTGAAATTGAGAGTGTTCCAGGTTGAGCGGAGAATCGGCCAAGGTATGGTTTCGGTTTCCTGTATCTAAAATGTAATGTGGTGTGAAAACTTAGGCTAGAGACCTTAAGAAAGGAGTTGAACTATTGATGTTGTTGATTGGTTGAAATAAATTGTGTTGTAGTGTATGTGATTAGTGGATTTTGAAATGTTGATATGGATTAAGTTGAATATGTGTGAATGATGATTGTTGGGATGGGAATGTTGCTAATTGTTAATGAGCATGTAAGGTTATGAGTAATGTGGGTTGATATGCCTAAGTGTTGGTAAGATTGAGGCTCTTGTTGATGAGCATGAATTGGTGTGTGATAATGATGTGTATACTCATGGTGATTGATGAAATTGAATAAATGCTTGGAAAATTGAGCTATGAAATGTTGATGATAAATTGAATTTATTGAATTGAGACTTGGTTCAAAGTGGATAATTGGTGGGTTGAGGATTGAATGAGAGGTTAGAAGTGCTTGATGTTGAATGACTGAGTTTGGTTGGTTTTTTGAATGAATTTGGGAGTGTATGTCTTGGAACTTAGAAGTTTATGAACTTTGATGAAAATGAAATTTTGATGAACTTCAACGGATCATATCTCAAGCTATTGTTTTTGGAATTTTATGCTTTTTATATCAAATGAAAGATAATTTCACAAGCTTTAAAATGGTTTAAATTTGGTGAAAATCTGAATTTTGTGGAAGGAAATATGATCGTTGAAAGTTGGGTCTTGAAATCAGAATTCTGTAAATTCTGCAGAATTTGTAATTTCTGGTTTGTGTGCGCAGCCCTGTGCGTACGCACACCTTGTGGGTTTTTGAACCTGTGCGCACGTACAGCCTCGTGCGTACGCACATATGGGGACAGGGCTGCTGCTGGGAGCGCTAGCACACCTTGTGCGTGCACACAATCAAGGAGGTTTTGCAAGCTGTTCATGCGCACAGACTTGTACGTACGCACACGTCGGGAAGGACGTTCTGTTGAGGGCATTCGCACGCCTTGTGTGAGCGAACAGAACTGGAAAATTTTACACCTGTGCGTACGCACACCTCTATGCGTACGCACACATCTTGAAAATTCTTTTGGGCGTGTGCACGCACACCCCTGTGCGTACGCACACGACCCTGTTTTCTTATAAAACCCTTGTTTTCAAGTCTTTCACCTTCTCAATAAGCTTGTAACCTTCCGAGACGCTGTTTCAAGCTTATAAAACCCCGTTTTCATCCTTTAATTCTTAAATCAATATAAAATGCCTAGTGATTGAGAGGAAGCTAGGGAAGGGGATATAATGAGGAGTTATGACTAATGATGATGTTATGAGTTGTTAATGAGGATGGTAGAGTGCTGTGTATGATATGAGCCAAATGGCTGCGTATGAGATGAGCCGAATGGCTGTGTCTGAGATGATGGTTTACGACTGATTATGAATGAATTATATAGATGATGAAATCGGAATTGATTGCGACGTGCCTCCGGATAAGATGCGGTGGTGTTAACCACTTGCTCCGGGTAAGAGATGAGAATGCCGGGTAAGATGCAGTGGTGTTATCCACTTGCTCCGGGTATGAATTGAGAATGAGTGGATGAATGAATGAATGGTAATGATAATGAAAGTGTGTTTCTGTATGTGACTCCGGGTAAGATGCAGTGGTGTTATCCACTTGCTCCGGGTAAAAGCCAATAAGCCGGGTAAGATGCAGTGGTGTTATCCACTTGCTCTGGGAAAGTCTAAGGCTTCGGGTAAGACGCAAGGGCTGTGTTTTGTTGCCGCTTGCTCCAGGCCGAGAATGTAATACTGCCTGCGTAAGAGGCAGGGTGAAGTTGTCCCCTGCTCCAGGTACGCGGGTAAGATGCAAGGGTTGTGGCGTTGTCCCACTTGCTCCGTGTTTGGTATTCTATCCAATGGTTAGCTACAAGGACATGTCGGGTTGGCTTTACAACCGACAAATGAGACTCATCAGCCACTAGGACAGGCATGCATCATATGCATCTATATGTCTTGTTTGGATTGCCTAAGTGATTGCATAACTAAATGCTACTTGATTATCTGCTATATTTGAATCCTATTTGTGATTTTCTCTGTTTGTAATAATTGTGGTTGTTGCATTTGGTTCTGTTGGTGGTTGGGAGGTTCGGAGGAGTTTCTCTGAAGACCCTTAGCTAGTTGCCTATTTTTAATTTCCTGGTTTATTTATGTTTTAAGCTTTAATTATCTGTTGGAAGTTCTAGGAATGACTTCGGCTTTCCCAGGACATTATATGTTAGATATGTGGGCAATGTTACCATGCTGAGAACCTTCGGTTCTCACCCATGTGAATTTTGTGGTTTTCAGATGCAGGACGTGAGGCTCCTCGCTGAGGCATGCTGGAGACTTCTATTTTGACGAAGATCCTTAGCTCTCAGGACTTTATTTTGATCTTATATACTTGCTTAGATACTTATATATATATATATATATATATATATATATATATATATATATATATATATATATTTGTATTAACTTCTCTTAGAGGTTATTTTTGGAAAAATAGGTTTTGTATCTTGTGTTTTGGGTTCTTTTGGGATTTCCTACTCTATATATATGTATGTAAACTTTTATGCTCGGACCGGTTACCTTTGCAAACCGAGTCTCGAGCCTTGATATCTGTATTTTTGGCACTCTTTTGTATCCCTTCCCGCGTTAGCTTATCCTTATCTTTTTCGTTTACATTATTGATCGGAGTGTTGCGCTTTTCGATTTAACGATTTTGATTTATCCCTTATTCTTCAAATGCTCCTAGTTATAAACTTTTTTTCACACAACTATATATACTAAATTTTATTTTTTTAGGTCGTAATACCTCGCTACCTCTGTCTTATGACTTAAACATAAGACTCTATGTGGTAGGGTGTTACACAGATGTGCGACATCGATTTTCTTTTTCTCTAACCAATATTCACTACTCTCGCCCATTGACCTTTCGGAACAAATATTGGATAGGTTGGTCCACTTGACGAGGATTCTCCACTCTCATCGTTCCTTCAAACTATTGCTCTCCGTGATTCAACATGAGACTCAAAATAGAAGGAGCAAAGTGCGGATATTTCCTTAGCTAGGAATGCTTTATAGATGCTACCCACGATCTGAGCTCTATTCTTCACGATGTGCTTGAATGACCCAATCCACCTCTCAAAAGGGTACATCCACTTGAATCAAACTGGCCCACACACTCTTGCTTCATATGGCAGGTAGATTGCTAAGTAAATCCAGAATAAAACATAAACAACATAGCTCATTTAGAAATAGAAAACTAACGTGAGTACTGCACGAACAAACCACGATTAAAGGTACATGACTTTAAAAGAAATCCTAAAATAGAAGTGAACTTAGTAAAATGTAAAAATAATAATCAAAACTTAAAAATCTAACACTATGAAATTTCTTGCTCTTTTATAAAGGAAAAAATAACACGAAAAAAATTAACAACTTATAACTTAATAAAAAGATTCTAATTACATATTTTTTAACACATAAAAAATTAAAATTAGATAAATTAGGATTTAAGATTTAACTACTCTAAACTAATTAGAGAGTGAGTTACCTGTAGATAGTGGCAACGCAAAGGACTTTTCCAACGTGGTGGTGGCAGCATGTATGATGTAGTGGCAGCAGTGGTGACCAACTTATAGGGCTGCATTTAGAGTTTCAATTAGAAAATTGCAAATATACAATAGGATAGCATATGAAGAGGGAGGAGGACAACCTACCCAGATGGAGGAAGGGGGAAGCTCCGGCGAGCAGTGGGGACAGTAGCGACAACAGTGACGAAATTGGTGGCAAGACAATGAACCGAGCGACGCAATGAGTACCTGCCCAGTCCATGTGGTCTTTGGAGGATGTTGATGGTGGTCGTCTTTGGCGGAGGAATCTACCAAAGGTGGTTTGGGGGAGAGAGATGCACAGAGAGAGGGAGCCGGAGGTTTAGAAAGAGAGAGTGGTCTTCCGAAATGAGGGAGAGAGAGCATACGATTCCAATTTAAAGCCAATTTTACAGTTGAATTTACCGGCGGATAAATCAGATGGTAACTCATTGTGCGTGACAAAATGCAGCATTCCATTAATTGAGCTTTTATCGTCAGATGTATCCAACAGTAATTCTGCCAGTAAAGATCGCGCCAATTTTTTTTTGTCCCTCCAAATATTACCAGTACATTTATCGTTGAAAAATAGAATCGTTGGTAATTTTTTTACCTTATAAATTTATTGTCAAATCTGCCAATAATTTCGCCGGTAAATTTGTTGCTAATAGTCGAGGCTAAATCCGAGAGTAAATATGATGGTATTCAACGTTTTTCTTATAGTGTTGAACCACCATTCAGTTCGATTACTGCGTCGTCTCCTCCACCACTGCGCCGTTGTCGCTGCTGCCATGCTGGGAAGGTATGCATACTCTGATGTTTATATTGAGCTTTGATTAATGTATAATGTTTAATTAGATTATGTTTAATTTGATAGTGGGTTGATTCAACTCAAATATTAGATAATAGAAAACATTTTAGATGTATTGAGTTTAATTTAGTTGATCGTATATTAAAATAATTTAATAGTATAAATTTAAATCATAAAAATAGGTTAGTCTTATATAATGCATTTTTATAGATAATTTTTGATAAATTTTAATATAAATGGTGCTTTATAATTTTAGTAAAGTCCTCCTTATTAATTGTTGAATTCTTTTGTTTTTTTTTTCTTTTTTTAGGACTGAAGTTGTTAATTGCTAATAGTGATCACATTGAATAATCTACTTGTGATAAAGTGATTGCTATGGTTGATAGGTGCAACTATCCTTTGGCAAAGTAAACTATTTACCTTTTTTCTTGCATAAATTAAATTATATTACTTTTGCTACGGCATAACATTTATTAAGTTGTCACTTTTAATGCTATCTAACCTTATTCTAGTAATATAAACTTTTATGATTAACTTTAGGTTTAATTATTCTGTTAGTTCCTATAATTTCGCAAAATTTTCAATTAGATCCCTATACTTTTTTTCCTTTTAATTGGGTCCTGCACAAATTTTTTTTTTCAATTAGATCCCTACCGTAACAAAACCGTTTGATTTAACGGAATATTCCATTCCTAAATTGAATATTCTCTCAATTTTTTTAAATTCATAAATTATGTCTCCCTTTTTATATTGAGAAAGACAAAATTAACCCTTTACTCTTCCTCAACCTTTCCGTCTCCCTCCTCTACTCCAGCCTTTCTCTCTCACCTTCATTCTCACCATTTTCGTTCTATCAGAAAAGAAATCATAACAACCAGCTCCTTCTCTATCCTTCCCTCTTCTTCTTCTTTGTCTTCTGTGTCTTTCTCATTATAGGGACGATTATGGCCGACTGGATTTTACAGCCATAGTCGGAGACAGAAGCTCTGAAATGTCACCATTATTTTGATTTTAGACATAGATTCACATTTTTGCAGAGCCTAGGAACTGAAATCGGGAAGCTTTCTCCGACTCATGCGACAGGGGAACCAGATTTAGGTGAGAAACTAAACAAAGTTAATCAGAGCTGGAACTGGGTGCGTTTGATTCTCCTCATTGCAACCTTTCAGCGGTGAATCCAATTTTGATGTTCGTTTCTATCTGCTGGCTATACCTTCTCTGATTCATCTATTTTTCTCTCCTTCCTTACGTTTTCTTCTTCTGCAGGAAATCGAAAACTCGCTTGTTTATTTTCTTCGGTTGCGGTAGTTCTAGAAGGAATTGATTGTTCCTCAAGTGTAAGTTTACGGTGAGAGACATTGATTTTCATTCCCCTTTTCTGTATTTACAACTTCTTCTACCTCCTTGTTCGATTTTTTCACATTGTCTTGGTTTCAGAATTGGGGGAAAACAATTCGAACTTGGAGGCTCCGATTTTCAATGTAAAACTGGATTACCAAAAATATTTCAATAATATCTGCACCTCCCTCATTTGGTTGCCATCGTCCATCTTTCGATGCTGACTCAGTGAATGACTAATATCAAGTATTTAAGAATTAGCTGTGATTGCTCTTTACTTGTGGTGTTTGTTATATTTTCTTATCTTTTGTGTAGCCAGTTAATTGATCAACATAGTTAATGATATTCTAGATATGATGATATTTCAACTCTTTCTTCTTCATCTTGGTATCCCATTTTAATCTCTTTGTTTTTTTAGGAAGAATTGATTGACTGAGATTGGGAATAAGGAGAAGCTGAATGTTTTAGGGGTGTTCTATTCGTATCGTGTTGTTTTTTTTCAATTTTTTTTAGTTTTTTTCAGTTCTTGTCTCTCAAGCTGTGAATTCTTAAGTTGTGTGAATTTGTAGTTCAGTTTCAGTTTTGCTTAATTGTTTGCAACTTTTGTTTATTTCTCAAATTATATTCTAAATTTATATTCTAAATTTTGTTGATGGCTATGATCCATGGATTCTTCAAAATTAAGGATGTATTGTATTGCACTCATATCTTTCAAAGAGTATTTGAGCCAAGGGAATTGGAGTTCTTGGGTTTGACCGATAGTGAGTAGAATACCATAAATGGGGTAAGTTTTTTTTCTCTCTTTTACCTAATTATGAATCAAAGCTTTGTAGCTCTAATTGCATGTAACATAGCTGCTTAGAAGGGCTAATAGTTGGATTAATTTCTGCTTTATAAATTTAGTTTCTTGACGTTTTTGGTGCTTAGAAGAATGTGTTTATACATGAGAAGTGGCAACTAAAGCCTAAGAATTTTGCATTCTTAGGTGGTAAGGTCCTAAACATTTAGATAACCATTGAACAAAATTGTGGCTAGCCATTGATTTGAAGTCCTATCTCTAGTCTTATGCTTCTGTTTGGGAGATTGATAAACTTAGAAAGGTATTGATTTCAAGCTTTGCTCTGCCTCTGACATAATCTGTAGTTGTGAACGTGCAAATTACCTTAAAAATTTAATACTAGAGTATGTTTGGTTGGAGGATAAAAATGGGTTGGAAATTTTCAGGATGATCTGAAGAACTATAATTACTCTGATCCTAAATGTGGCATGAATACACTGTTTTCAATTAAGATTTAAATATTTCTTGTTTAGTTCAAAAATCTGTTCTCTACCTTTATTTTAGAATGCTTTGGTGTTGGTTTGTGATTGTAGGTGGTCCTAAAGCAGCATGTGCTGGTTGTGCTGGCTTTGCGGCATTCTCAGTCGTTATAGAGAAGTTCTTAGACAGGCATGAGTAGCTACCTATTGAATTGAAGTCACCCAATTTTGCATTCATTAGGCATAGCATAGATTTTCATAGTGATAATCTTTTGCCCATTTGCTAAAGGGCGCACACAAAATTGTAGTATTTTATTTTACATAGATTATTGCTTATTTGTATACAATATCAATTGGTGGATGCATTCCTCCAATTCCAAACTAGATGTAAGTA
The DNA here is from genome assembly GCF_003086295.3 of Arachis hypogaea. Taxonomy (NCBI): domain Eukaryota; kingdom Viridiplantae; phylum Streptophyta; class Magnoliopsida; order Fabales; family Fabaceae; genus Arachis; species Arachis hypogaea. Next base: position 23,023,509 of record NC_092050.1, read on the forward strand.
TGCTCTTAAGTATTAATGTAAAGTTTATTATGCTGTCATTACTTTTGTGTGCATTCTTCTTTTGGTAGCTCCAATTCCAATTCCATTCTCTTTTTTAGGTTCTTAAGATAATGTATTTTGAAAGTAAAAAAAAAAAAAGTACTTTTGGTATAATTTGTATATAAATAAGTAAAAGAATGATAGTGACAAAATAAAAGGGATTATAGGAATATTTTTCATGTTTTAGAATCATTGAATAGGGATTATAAGAATATCTTTCATTGAATATTTATAGTTTCACAGAATTTTCAATTAAGTCCTTATATTTTTTTCTTTTCAATTAGGTCCCTAAGGGTATAAAAGTAATTTCACAATTCACTAACATTTTTTTTGACGTTTAACGTTAATCACTACAACATTTTTTGTCTATTGCAACATATGTTCAAAACAACACTTTATACTAGTGACAAAAAAATAGAACTATAACAACATATTTTAAATCAACACACTATAAGTGATGTCTTTGATAAATTAAAAAACACTTATTAAGTGTTGCCCCATCAAATATACAGAAGCAACTATTATAAAGTTAATATCTTACTTTTTATAAGAGTTGTCTTTAAATTTATTTTAAACTTTATTTTTTAAGTGTTGTCTAAAGTTTTTAATGCCTCTTCTAAAAAATAAATTTTATCTTTAATACATATTTTAACTTTGATTATCATTTTCTATTAATTTTAAACTAAAACAAATCCAACTTAATAACAAAAAAATAATAAAATACAAAGTTAATTACGATTAGAAGATCAGAGGATTAGGGTTCTCCATTGCACAAGAAAAAGAGAAGACAGAAGGAAAAAATGCACGGTGAGGAGAGAGAGACAGAGAGTGATAAAGAGAAGAAAAGAAAGGGAGAACTGCCATCAAACGAGGAAGAAGAGAAAAGAGAAGAAGATGACGGAGAGAGAAGTTGCCACCGCCACTTTCTTCACCTCCAGCACCGTCTCTGCCTTGCGCTGTTGTTGTTGTTTCTACCTTGCGCTGCCAGATCTGCCACTACTGTAATCCCTCTTCTCTGCTCGTTGTCGTCGTGTTTCTCATTACTCGAGCTCATGCCTTGTTCTGCTCTGCTCCGTCGTGTTTTTCTGCTCGCGCCGTTCTGAAACCTTTGCTCTGCTCCGCCGTGGTGCCGTGCTCTATCCTCTCAGGCAAATCAACAACTCTCTGCCGTTCACCTCTTTCACTCAAGCCTCTCGCCTCAGCCTCGATCCTCAGCATTTCTTCCTCCATCGTCGTCATTGAAGGCTTGTAGATTGATTTTACATACTACTTGATTAATTTAGTTGAATTAATAACAATAGTTTCAGTATACATCTCTCTCTCTCTCTCCACGCACATCTCTTTCAGTTTAATCGATTGAAGAAGCTCACATAATCCTTTTCTTCTTTTCATTATTTTTGTAGTTTCGAGCTCGATCATGTCGAAGGACAAAGACTTTACCAATTTGTCGCTCACCTTCAAATACCTCTTAGGTTTGATTTAAATTGTTGTTTCTTTTTTGAGTAATCACAATTTAGCAATGTGATTATAGTTTAATTGTTTCATAATTTTTATAAAATAGTATTGCATTTTTAGGTTTGTATTTTGTTGTTCTGTTTTGTGTTTGGGAGTGCTTAGTTGCCAATCTTTGAACACAGGCATCTTATGGCTCTGTGTTTTCCTCTGAAGATTATCAAAGAAGTGTTACTAATGGTGAGCTTCAAAAAAAGATGAATGGTGAAAAAAAAGATTACAAGGTGCTACACTTGCTCTATTCTGTTTATTTTTAAGAACATTGTCTTACTCCTCTACACAATCAGTGGTTTGAGTTATCTTCAGTTTATTTATCAATAAAAAGTTTGGAAATATTGATAGTGCACTAATTATATATAACTAATTCACATGAATTAATTTTTATGGGAGAATCGATTTCCCTCTGTTCTTCACAACGCAGATTCATGTATGGCATTTTACTAAGCTAATGAAAAGCTTTTTTGTTAGCTGAAACTTCTGCTCTTCTCCGCCATTTTGAAATCTCTGACTTGCACTGCCGTTGCCATTTCTACCTGCGCTGCCGGATCCGCCGCTGCTGTAATCCCTCTTTTCCGCCTTGCGCTGCCTGAGTCGTCTCTGGTCGTCATCGCTGCTCGATGGTTGTCGTCGGCTCGCCAATGCCTCACGTCCTCGCTGCTCTGCCTGAGCTGTCTCTGCTGTAATCCTTACTGCTCGCTGCAATCATGTCTTAGGTTAGGGTTTTTTCCTCTGTAATCTTAGGAAGCTAATTCTATTCTCAAATTGGGGAAATTGAGGAATGTGTTTAGGATGTATATATGTTCTTTGAGAGGGTCTAGTGTATGTGCTTATTGAATATGCTTTTTTGAGTCGCTAGCATATAATGCTATGCTTTGAGGTTCGAGGCCCAAACATGTTCAGAAACAACTGTATGTACTGTGTATTTTTCCTTTTCTTTCTATTTTCACTTTCATCATCATGATGTGTGTATTTTTTGAGTTTCTTGTGCTGAATTTTCAATGTTTTCCCTAGCTTGTGGTTAGTACAGGCAACCGCAGAAGCTTTCAGAGTTGCTGATGCTCCTGCCAAGGTTTTCTTTCTTCTGATGGAAAATACTGAGGAGATTTTTCCATTTTGCGCACAGATCTTCCAGTTCCAGGCTCAGTGGTATTAATTTCTTAAATTCTGAGCTAAGTGATATACATATAGTGGTCTAAGTTTTTTGGCAATTAACTTAATTGAACATAACTTGTATAAAAAATGTATTGCTTTTCTATAACAGTATAGCTTTAAGATAATACTATTATATTGAAGAGATTTTATGTATCTCAATAATAAAAACTAAGCTTCATTGGTATATATGCAGGTTACTTGTGGTAGCAGCTGAGGTAATCAGTGGATATGTTATCCTTTGCCTTCCCTTCTTATATGTTTTAATGTTTGCATTGTACGACCATATGCTCATATGCTCTGGTACCAAGGTTTTCTATTTATGATCCTTGATATAGTAATATACTAACTAACTAAATGTCAAGTTTCACCTTTCAGTGATTTGTGGATCACTCATGTGGACAACCTAACGGTGCAAGAGCTCCATCTCCTGCTAATAATCCACTACTAGGATCCTTACCAAAGGCTGGAGGGTTTCCTCCTCTTGGTGAACATGGGGTGGGCTACTTTACTGATTTGGTTTCGTAGGCATTACATATTGTTATCTTTTGGTTCTTATTTTGGTGCTGGACTATTCTGTGGTTAATGTGTATAGCCTTTTCATCCTACTCCAGCACCTATGCCAACACCCCTGGCTGGTTGGATGTCAAATCCTACCATTGTAGCACATGCTGCAGTTTCTGGAGGAGCCACTATAGGTCTTGGTACTGCTATAGGTCTTGGTGCACCATCAATCCATGGTAATACATTTTCTTGCGGCCTGCTATTCTCGAGTTTGTAGTGGTTTTAACATCTAATTGGCTATGGTTCTAAATTCAATCTCTTACTTCTGACAAGTTTCATTGTCTTATTTAAGCTGCTTTGAAGGACCCTAGGACCCCTCCAACTAATCCTTCTGTTGACTACCCATCTGGAGATTCAAATAATGTCTCTAAGAGAACAAGACCAATGGGAATGTCGGATGAGGTAATCTGATAACACTTAGGGAAAAAATCACTAGTGGTCTTGTAATTCTTATCTATACAAATTTTTACAACTCACATTTCTGGAATCAACTTTTCATCATGTTGTGCAGGTAAATCTTCCTATCAATGTGTTGTCAGCTACGTTCCTAGGTCATGGTCATGGCCAGGCTTTTAATGCACCATATGACTTGCCAAAGACTATTATGCGGACTCTGAACCAGGATTCATCTCCTATGAGCATGGACTTCCATCCAGTTCAACAGACTATACTTCTTGGTCTGCTGCCTTTCTAAGACCTTTCAATAGTGTTTTTCACTTGAGTTAATTGTGTGTATTTGATGTTATTGTTCTCAGCTAAACATAAGTTCTTCCTTCTTTTCATCCAATGTATCAGTTGGTACAAATGTTGGGGACATTGCTTTGTGGGAAGTGGGTTCTAGGGAGTGGTTGGTCTTGAGGAATTTCAAAGTTTGGGATCTTAGTGCCTGTTCAATGCCATTTTAGGTTCCCCTTTTCTCCTTTATACATGAATTTTTATACCAAGCCCGGCTACTTGTAACTTATAGTTACTGAAATAAAGCTATATATGTGCAATTCAGGCTGCTCTTGTCAAAGATCCAGGTGTTTCTGTCAACCGTGTGATTTGGAGTCCAGATGGTGCTTTATTCGGTAAGTTGAAAGTTTTTAAATTATTCGTTTATGATATTCTCTAATGTATACTTTTTGAAGTCAACGCAACCAATCATTAATATGACTTTGTTCAACAAACAGGAGTTGCTTACGCAAGGTACATTGTTCAGATATACTCTTATCATGGTGGCGATGAAGTAAGGCAGCACTTGGAGGTAGACACAAACATTTGCATACATACACATTGGATAATTCTATCTTCTTACATTAGATTTTACTTATAACCATTTGCAATGCTTACAAAATTTATTTATTGCTTGTCAAGTATCTGTACCTTTAATTAAGGAGCGAAATTTCATTGATTGGAAGACTCTAAAAGCATGTATGTTATTCTAGTACTATTCCCTAAACCTTTATTATTATTATTTGGAATGGAAAAAACATAGCACTATTCAGAGTTGGAATTAAAAAAAAAAAGGTGGAATTACGAACATAACTTCCCCCTGATTTTCTATTATTGTTACAGGCTTTTAATGCTTTTGGGGAGTCTTGTGGATCGGTGATTCTGGATGCAGGGGTGAATATTATCTAGCTTTTATTTCTTAATCCTCGTTGAAAACCACCTTAGATTTATGTTCATGTAACGTGTTTTTAGACTTAGTGGCGAAAATTGTGTTAGGAATTTGTTATTACTTGTTTCCCATTTTATTGTAAATTTTAAAATAATTACACATGTATGAACAAAAAATTTTATTGTAAATTTTATTTTTTTGTATTTTTATTACAAAAGTAATTTTTATTTTTATCAAAAAGGCAATTCTTTTATTAGTTGCATATTTTGAATATTAGATAACACTTGTATGGTTGCATATCCAAAAAAAAAAAAAGCAACACTTGTATAGGTTGCATATCCAAAAGAAAAGGCAACCCTTGTATAGGTTGCATATTCAAAAGAAATGGCAATGCTTTAAAAGGTTGCATATTCAAAACTAATAGGCAACATTTTAAAGTATTGCAAATTCAAACTTATAAGCAACACATAAAAGGGTTGAATTTTATTGTAAATAGGCAACATTTTTTAGTAGTGGTCAAAATATGAGAAAAGACAACATTGCAAAAGTGTTGTCTCAAACACACTTTTGAAGTGTTGTTGTTTTTCAACCAAAGGCAACACTTACCAAGTGTTACTCTCAAAAGCGTTGCTTTTGAAATAAAAAAGTGTTGCCTTGATCTAAGGCAACGGCTGCATATGCAACGCCGCCCATAAACGTTGCCTTAGGTCCAAAAGTGTTGCCATAGATCAAAAGCAACTTTTTGTCAGTCTTTAGGCAGCACTTTTTAAATGTTGCCTCAACCTGAAAATGTTGTAGTGAATAGGGACTAAATTGAAAAAAAAATTAACGTATAGGGACCCAATTAAAAGGAAAAAAAGTATAGGGACCTAATTGAAAATTTTGCGAAACTATAGGGACCAACAGAGTAATTAAACCTTAACTTTAAGCATGTGATAAATCATTCTCTTATCTCTATCATATGTCACACATAAATGAAATTAAGCACTTGACTCCTCTATTATTATTAATTTTTTATTTAATATTTTTTATAATTTACTAACTTTATTTCTATTTTAAGATATTTTTTATTTGAATTTCGTTTAGTTTTAATCGTAAGTTATTTGTGTTGAGATATATGTGATTTGTTTGTGGAGTACTAAGGTCAGTTTTCTCTCTCTTAACGTGTTAAATTGTTTAAATTTTATATTAGACTTACTTTTCTTAGGATAGAGTTTTAGGACAGAAGTGGGAGAAAGTTGCTTAGTGGCGCCTTCTCAAACCCCTTATTTGTTGAAAAATTACGGAATAATAAGGGATTTCCCACTAGAACGGTTATGAATTGATGTTGTGTTTGTTTAATTTATGTTTGAAATTGTTTCATCTATAAAAATTGATAAATTTTTTTGGTAGAGGTCTTTGAATTAAAGTGAAACTCTGCCTAATTTTTGTTAAAATTATTTAAAAATATATTTAGTTTTTGAAAAAATAAAAATTACATTTGGTGGAGGATTTTAATTATAGAAGAAACTCTGCCAAACTTTCTAAAAAATGTAATAAGTTGTGTTGTTTGTTGCAAAATGATTCCAAGTCATCATGTGTGGATGTATGATAGGGACAACGGTCAACAAGGGTTAAAACCTGAGTTCTTTGAGGGGGTTGATGAGTTTGTTGCGTATGCCTTCAATATGGAACCGTTTAGCTCTCAAGGGGTATCTAGATGTCATTGCTATAAGGTACCGTTTGTTTTTAGAGACTAAGACTGAGACTCAGTATTGTGTTTTGTGGCTAGAGACTAGAACTAAAATTTTAGTCCTGAAACACAAAATTTTAATCCTTTCAGTACCTCCAGAAAGTGGAAACATATGGGATTAAAATTTTTGAGAATGGAGATTGAAACTTTAATAATATTTCTTCTCAAAGATATTATCATTAACTTTTAAAATTTCAAATCTATCCCTCAATCCCCATATTTATCTTAAACTAAATGTAATACTGAGATATAACTTAGTCAATACATTTTATATCAAACATAATAGAGAAACTTAACTTAGTCTTAGTATATTAGTCTCAGTCTCTCAGTCTCAGTATCCTTTCCAAACGCAGCCTAAGTGTGGGTTGACTAAGTGGTTAGCACCTTTGAATATAACATTCGATCTTTATCATATTGGGTTCAATGATGGGTATCAAATGTGGACGGAACACAAAGAAGTGGATGAGCAAGAAATCAATTGTCCAGCATCGAATTCCTTCGAAACAATCGAATACAAGGTGTATGTGTTTAAATGTGAATGATATGATCCAAGTCCATGACTAGGAATACGAAAGTACAAATACTACAATATTACTAAAGTAAATATGACCAGGAAATATAAGTATTATGATCCCTTTATTCTACTTCAAAATGTACGACAAGTAGTATACTATTTGCCTTATCCAAGGTCATGTAGGTCTGGTTGGATGGTTGTGGTTAAGACTAAGTCACGAGGTCACATCGAGTCTGATGGGACAGAGGGTCAAAGAACCTTACTAAATTGATGACCCAACACCTTTGAAGATGGTGGTTAATACTAATGATCTAATCACCCTTTGGATAGTTATTCTGAATAATGACATCATTGACCTTAGGGTAGACGATGAGACACTTCTAGTAGATGATGACAATATTCAAGAAAAAGAGAGGTCGATGGAGAGGAAGAAAAAGAAGAAGAAGACGAGTTTGATGATCAAGAAATTATCTCGGAAGAGAAGGATGAACTAGAAGAAGAAGATGATGATGAATTCGAATAAGGTTAACCTAAATATAGTTTAACTAGATTGTTATACGTTTAAACTTTAATTAGTAAGATTATATAATTACAATGCATGCTAGATTTAGTTCTATCTTATGTAATTTTTTTATTAAATTTAATATAATTATATTGTTTCAGGTAGGCATGACAATAGGTAGAGGTGTCACGAGATAGCCTCGTGGTCAGGGTTGAGGGAGGGTGACTACAGGATCCTATGAGACTCCTCAGTCCTCGCCTTCTACCTCGACTGCCCCTGGGTCATCACAAGATCAACCCTTTATCATGGTCCTTAACCTTAATTACATGGGTCGTCCTACTGCACCAACCCCTCCTCTGAGCAGTCGTCCTCCGTTGATAGATTTGCCCAGATAATAATACATGTACACAGGAGTGTACCAAGCTGATGTAAGACAACCCATGGTTGAGCTACAAGAAGATCCCTGCTGAGACCAAAGAGCGATGGTTTCAAAAGTAGACGATAAAAACTCTACATATTGAAACTTTACCTAGTTTATATCTTCTATTTCGTGTAATTATATATTTAATTTCTATTAACTAGTACTAAAAAGTTTCTTCTACAGGAAAAATTTATGTGGGAGAAAACTCACGATACCATGATCAAGAAGATCTTTAATCATCGGATGGCTAGATGGCTTCAACAGATGCTTGAGAATGTATGTGAGAAGTGTGACCACCTTACTCAATGGATCTGCCCAAATGTTAAAAGGGCCCTCTATATAAAATATTTATTAATATAAAATATATATTGAAATATAAATACACATTAAAAATAAATTAAAATATTAAATTATATATATATTTATATAAAAATATATTATTGATTGATTTTAATATACAAATAGTATTTTTATATAACAAATAAAAGAAAAAAAGGAAATAAGTGAATGTATTTTTTATTTTTTTATTGGAATTGTCAATTGTTTATTAAACTGTAGTTAAATAATTAATTTTACCCTTTTGAATTTTGCTTTGTAGTAACAACCTAAACATGGATTTCATTTTAAAGTAAAAAGAATTCATAATATAATAGCTCAATTGAATTAAGTAGTCTACTTTGCAAGTCTTGGTGTTTGTCATTTTATAAGTGAATGGCTGATCATTATTGCGAAGATAATGAAGTTGTCGGTGAATGCCTTTTTTAGGGAACGGCTCTTCCTCGCGCTCTCTCCTCTCCGTCTCGGGCTTGGTAATGGCAATAGCTTGGCGGCAATAGAGCGTTAGCAGCAATGTATGGCAGCAATGCGTGTGACGGCTCGACGATTCGGTGGTGGCAACGGCCTTCCCTTTTGCCGGCAACACTCATCTTCCCCTCCGTTTCTCTCCCTCTCTCGCTGCTGTGTGTGTATGAGTGATCTTTTTGTGAGTGTTAGTGAGCTGAGTATGTGCGGGTAGATGGGGCGAAACGGCGCTGGGTTAGGGAAAGATGTGGGTTAGGGTTTGAGTAGAGTAAAGTTAGGGTTTGGGTAGTTCAAGTATTTTGAATAAAAATAAGGGTAATATAGTAATTAAAAACGAATTTTGATCCAACTCTAAGATTTATAAAAATACTATTTAATTATCAATTTACAAATTATTTTTAAATAAATATTCTAATTCAATAATTGGAGATAATCAAATTAACCTTTAAATTATAAAATAAAGTTCAAAATTTAATTTTTCAAATTTAAAGCATATAAAATCCTCATTATTATTATATATATATTTTCAATCACTAAAACTTTAAATCAATAATACGAAAATACTCAATTAATATAAAAATCTCTAAAAATATATTCTCAAATAAATAAATAAATCATGGATATTTTATTATTTAATTTCCAAAAACCTGGGATCTTACACTAGACACCAACCTTGATTAGTAAATTTAGTATGACTAATTTATTACCCGCTTAGTATTGAACTTATGGGTCACACACTAACGAGTGTTCTAATCTTTGCTAAAGAATTATTTAATTATTATTTTGATTTGATAAATAAATAATTATATTAATTAAATAGAATATTATTATATTTTTTACTAATACTAAGATTATAATAATAATATGATAATTGAGAATATTAAATGAGAATTGAGAATAATTAGTTATTCTATTTCTAAATTTGAATTCTAAGTTTGGATGAGATCCTAACTGATTTTATTTCGTATTGAGTTATGATATGATTAATAAATTTAAAAGATTAAAGTTTAAAATAACGAGATATGATTTAAATTTGAATTGAGATTCAAATTTGAAATCAGTAACAAATCTCATACTATATTTATGTATGCCAAGAGTAGAGGAATAACATGAATAACACACAAGTATTTTATTCCTTTACCTTTAGACACATAACATATGTAAGTCTATTTTTTGGAGAAAAATTTTATGGTATGCAAAGAGTTGCAAGAGGTTTCTCAATTTAGATCTGATGTCCATTGGTCAAGGAGTTGACAACAAAAGTTGGTCTTGGTGTGGATACGCATAGCGCCTTCGTACCATCGAAAGAGAAAGTGATTTTTACTAGTATACTCAGATATTTAAATCTGATCTATATATTATATGAATAAAGTTTAAGCACAAAAATAAATCTTTAGGATTAATTTTTTTTTCTTCTGCTGCATGTTATGAACACATAGTAATCCTTCACTACAGTATTTGTTTCAAGCCATTTGATATCAATAACACATTTACTTTATAATCCACGACTCTTGTCTTTTTTCCTTATTTGCATTTGAGTTTCTGAAAAAGTTTCCAACTTTGATAAGTGATGACCTCTCCATTTGTTTGGTGTTTCAGTCTCCGATTGAATGTAAATTATTTGAAACTTTTATTTTTTGCTTGAGAATTTTCATGTTTGTGTGTATCTAATGAGTTTCTGGTCTTTTAGATATTGATGAGCTTTGGAATTTGATATGTATTCACCTCAGTTGATAGTTCCAACTTTGAGTCTTATTGCTTTGACTTGGTGCTTTTTTTTTTTAAAAAGTAAATACATATTGTTGTGTTTGATAACTTTCTATACTTGTGAAAAAATTTTGTTATACCATGTTGCTATTTACATTAGCATTATAAAGAATGATATATTGAATAATTCAGGAGAGGTATGACTCCTACATCATTACTTGAGGGAGCTCGGTGATTTCAAATTCATAATTGGTCAGGTTTGCTATTATAGACTGGGTTGGAGTTTTGATTCATCTAAAATTGTTTTATGTTATGTAACTTGCATATTCAATTTCATGATTTCAATTTCGTGATTTCAATTTTTTTTCTATTCCCCAATTAAAGAAGAAACATGATCAATACCCAAATAAAAATGGTCAAATAGATATTTTTTTGGGAGAAGAGAGTACGTGATTACAAGAAGCTAATACGGTAAGTACAAGAAGATTATAATTAGGTTATCAAGTTGATGAGGAACCAGAGAAACAATAATGGATCTTAAGAGAAAACAAAGAAAAACTTCCAAATAAAAACTTCCAAATAGTTCTAGATGCTTATTATACATACATAGAAGACGTTTTTTAATCAAATAATGTAATCTACTCTCATCTGTTTATTAATCATCCTTTTGAACTTTGCATTCAAAAAATAACAAAACAAATTAAAACTTCTTTTTACAAAAAATACATGTTTAAACATTTGCTTAAAGTTTTAATCTTATTTTGTGTATTTTTTTTCTATTCTCTTTTTTTTTAATATTTGATTAAATTCTTTTATTAAGCAATTAATTTCTTTGAATGACTAATTTTATTGTTTGTGTTCATCGAAAACATAGGGTTTTTTTTCTTTTTTTTTCTTGTGAAAATCCTGTAGAAATAATTTTTTTACTATAAGTTAAAAGCTTCTTCTCCTCCTTTCATATTTTATAGATATCTTGTTTGATCTGTAATAATAATGAAACTAATTTAAAATTAGGCATTTTGTATATACAATAATCTAAATTTCTTTAACATTTTGTGATTCTTATAATTTGTCAGTGTAATCTTTTCATCTCCATTATCCTATTTGTTATTTTGATTGCTCTGAATTCTAATTATAGTTCTCTGAAAATAATGTGAACTCTATAGTTTTTTTTTTCTTCCTCCTACTTGTGTAGAGATGACATGCTATTTTCTTAGACTTTTTAGTTTTTTCAAAAATAATATTTTACTAAAATTTTGATTGTTTGTTTATGCAACATATCCAAAAATCATAGGTTCTACCAACTATATAGGTTAGTTTTATTAAGTTTCAAAATTTAGTATAAGTTGTCTTATCAATGTAGAAGAGCGCTTTTGAAGTTTAATATGGAGGCATAGCTGGTGCTAGACGCTGATATGGGGAGGAGGGGTGCTTGACATTGGGGTGGTGTTAAGGGAAAATAAAACTCGGACCGTGCGACTGGGAAGACGCAACTCAGACCATGCGATTTATTGCTACCCCCAACCACATGTCGTTGGCCAGGTGCCCCAGAGACGGTGCCCATTTAACGCAACCAAGCCCCTCTATTGCATGTGTACTCAGGGATTTTACTTTCCCTTTCTTCCCCAACCAGCTTCGAAGCCTTCATTTTCTTCCTCATTCAACCATTTCTGCTTCATCTGTTTGAACTAAAAAAAACCCAAATATCAAAGAAATGAAAACCATACGGATAAGAGATTCATTTACTGTGAATTAAAAAAATGAAAATCCTGCACAACTCGGACCACGCAATTACTACCTACTTCCCCATTGAACAAAACGGACCATCCGATTTGTTCAACGAGAAATCGCAGGGTCCGATTTCTATTATGTGAGTTTCATTTTCTCCAAGCAAAACAGACCATCCGATTTGCATATAAATTTTTTGAAACAAAGAACTCGGAGGGTTCGATTTCTCCATACCAACTCTGATAAAAAAGCTGTCCCACATAACGGTGTAGAACCCCCATCTTCCATAACCCTGCAAAGCACCTACACCCCCTCCATAACCAAAAAAATTAGCCTGTAGAAGAGTGGGTGTGTATTTGCTTCACCTTTGTTTTCTTCCCAAAACTCATTCTTTCTCTCAATCTCTTGAAAAATAGTAAAGTAGGTATGAAATTACATAATTTAAATGTTGACCAAAAAAGGGTTAAAAGAAACTTCTTTTTTCTTTTAGTTAGAATAACCATACTCAAATCATATTTGTATAATATATTATTTGTTATTTAATTTGAGTTTATTTATATTGATGAAACAGTTACAACTTGATTAGTTGGTAGTAATAATAAAGTCGAGGCAGGAAAGAGACACTTTGAAAAGTGAAATCGAAAATGACTCAGAATGGAAGTTATGCAAAATTGTATATATGCTTCTTATTCCTATCATGAATGCATCGAAGCTTGTGTTCCCTGATCTCAAGTATCACAAGAACATAAAAAGTTATGGTTATCTATGCATGATTTCTATTTGATCTTTTTACATACTCAAACTTTATATTTTAATATTAAATATTGTTATTGTTGTTATATTTTGTTGTTCTATTTTATGTTTGTTCTGTGTTTGGGAGTGTTTAGTTGCCAATCTTCGAACACATGTACCTTATGTCTACGTTCTTTTTATTTTAATAAAAAATTGTTACTAATGGTGAGATTGAAAAAAAGATAAATATAAATAATCTTCCTTTGTGATCCTCCTACTAACTAATTGAAATTTATGCAGCCACCTAATTTCAGTTTATCACTTCCGGATGTTGGATATATATGTACTGGTCATGCTGTTGCAGGCACTAGGTCAGTTGTCTTTGATTTCTACCATTCTAATTGAATTTCAAGCTAAAACATAGTTTGTGATGAGACCACAAATCTTATTTATAGATGAACCTCTTTATTGTTTGGACATGTGTTCTTTTTCTTTTTTAACTCTTTAATTATAATATCATAGGTTGATTGAAGCTGAGACTGAGATATAAAATCTCTTTCCATCATATTATAGAATTTTTATTATATTTTAAATCTATGGTGCCAAAATTTGTGATGTCAAAATTAGGGAGCAATAATATGTGATGATGTTTTATTTTGCTAGATACATTTCCATTTAGATTTTTGATCCTTTTTTCTCTGTGCAAAGTTTGAGCATTGATTTTGTCAATCATGTTGTTTGATTTATTGGGGAAAAAGGCTAATCGATTGTGGTGTTTATCCAATTTCTATAACTTGATGCTATCAATTTTTTTTACTTTCACTGAGTGAACTCTCTAATAGCTTAATTTTGTTTTGTCTTTTATTTACTGAGGCAAATTATGGTTTGTTGATTATATAGTATGTCATTAGTTACATAATGTTAGTTTTTTTTTTGGAGAACTATATATCTAACTTATTTTGATTATTACCAAATTCATCCTGCTTCTCACTTATTTTGTATAGTCTCATTTTTTTGCTCATTATTTTTACAATAATCAATTAGTGATGTTTTGTTTAGTGATATAATTGTAAGTATTAGTCTTGCAATGATGACTAGAGTGGCCAGGAATGGAATTCAACAACCAGGCTTTAATTTTGTAGATAAATCGATTGACTTTGATCAAGTTTGATATGTAGCTAAAATTGCACTACTGTATATTATCTAGTTCAAAAGAATTGTTCATTTGGACAAATTGATATCTATTAAACTAGAAAACTCCATGAGATAAATGCCATATAGAGTTCTCTTAGAATTTAGTTTTTTTTTAGATTGATAATGAAAATGGTGTCCATGTTCACTAGGTACTTATAGTTTTGTCGATAGATTCAGGCTAAAAGATACCATGTGTTAGGATAATGTTTGGTTTTAGGGGTTGAATTTTATGTAATCTCAGAAAATCAAAATTTTACTATTTTTGTTGTTATGTTTTTTGAAGAGTTTTGTATTTTGAGCTTTTGTATTGTGTTGGTTATATATAAAAAAATTGTTTTAGTTCATTGAGGATATAACATGTAGAGTAGAGTAAAGAAAAATTAAAATGAATAAGAATAAATAAAAATTATAAAAAACTAAGCTTCTTAAAAAAGGATAAAAAGTTTAATATGGAGAAAAGTGGTGAGTTTTTGCTGGAAATGGAAGTTTTTGGTGTATATACGGATGAATCGACGTTGTAGAAGTGCAGGTACAACACGCAGGTAACGTGCTGACTCAGCACGCATCCAACATGTTGTCCAAATCAAAAGCAACACACACCATTCGTGTTTGACACGTGGCGCACATCCACGCAACACGCATCTTGCGTGTTTAACACGTGGCAGCCATTCAAGCAACACACACTGCGTTTTGTACACGTATCAAATGCTAGTTAAATGGCGTGAGTCTTCTGCCTATAAAAACCAAAGCTCGTTACCATTTTGCTTTATTGCGAGAGAGGTGTTTTCTTGCATGGTCGGTGTGATGGAGGAAACTGCAAATATAGTGGTTTACCACAACGGTGAGGTTATACGAAATACATATGAGGGGGTGAGCTTTGCGTGTGAGAATACATTTTTGTTTGTGGTTCCGTGTACTAGAACGTTCATGGAACTAAAGTACAGGCTCTGTCAGAGCATAGAGACTGATATTTTAAAAAGGGTGAACAACATTCTCTATAGGTGTCCAGTTGTCATATTTTGTGGCCTGATACAGTTTGAGGTTATGCTGATCATTGATAAAATAAGTATTCAGTGGATGTTTCATATTCACCAACAAACTCAGATGCAACACACAAGGATTGAGTTATATATTGAGTTTGAACATATAGTTGTGGATGAGGTTCAACATGACCCAGATGTGTAAGATGACAGAGCTGAGGCGTACGAAGGAATGAGCAACGATAGCGATGAGGAGTTCGAAGCTACGTACAAAGCCGGTGATGATGACAAAGACAGCGATGGGGGAAGTGAGGCAGTTGTGAAAACTTTAGTGATTCCAGCCATAGTTAGTCAACCGATGGACGTTCCACCTTTTATGGGTAGCTTTGATCTTGATGCCATGCATGCACCGGAGTTCCCCAAATATGCGAACATAGGTACGTGAGAAATGGGTAGTATGTTTCCTTGATTTTGTTTTGGGGGATCGATGAGCGAAAAATTTACTTTTATAGGTGTTGCTGATCCTGAGGATGGGGAGTTCAGAATCAGAATGGAATACGGTTAAAAAAAATCAGTCATTGTGGCAATTCAGAGTTACACTATCTCCAGAGGAGTCGATTATGTTGTTTATGAATCCGGACCACAGACGTTCTATGTAAAGTGCAAGTCTTGTGGACGTGGGTGCGACTGGCTTATTCGAGCCAGCTTGATAAAGAAAAAAGCCTATTGGGAGATTCAGAGATACAACAGGAGGCACACGTGTTCCATGAGAATAATCTCACAAGATTACTCCAAGTTAGACTCAAACACAATTGTTGAGGCTACGAAGCCATTGGTTGAATCTGACCCATCCATAAAAGTCAAATCTATAATTGTGAAAGTCCAAGCAAGATTCAACTACACTATTAGTTACCGGAAAGCATGGTTGGCAAAGCAAAAGTCGATAGCCAAGGTTTTCGGTGGATGAGAAGAATCTTACCAAGCTTTGCCGTTGTGGTTCTCGGTCATGGTTTAGAAGATGCCTGGTTCACAAGTCCAAATAGAAACACAACCCCTGTATAACGGAAGTCAAGAGGTGAACAGTGTTAAGATACTTCATCGGGTATTCTGGAGTTTCAATCCATGCATATGAGCTTTCAAATATTGTAAGCCGCTGGTTCAGGTTGACGGGACCCACTTATACAAAAAATATACAGGTTTCCTTTTGGTTGCAGTTGAGGTCTCTAATGCGTGGCACTTTTTCTCAGTAATTTACGAACACATGTTGTAAGAAGAAACTGCGAGGATATAATCTCTGATCGTCATGAGTCAATCCAGACCGCAGTAAATCGTAGCAGAGGTGATTGGAAACCTCCAAGAGCATGGTGAATGTTTGTATTCAGTACATTGGTAGCAACTTCTTAAGGGAATTCAAGGTCCCGTACTTGCAAAAGTTTGTGGTCAATATTAGTTATTCAAGGACAGTGGAGGAGTACAATGTCAGCTACAAGAGGTTGCAAAAATGAGGCGAGGCATATGTTCGTTGGTGCGACAACATCGAACCTCCACAGTGGATAATGGCATTTGACGAGGGATATCGATGGGGTCACATGATGATGAACCTTGTCGAGTGCATTAATTTAGTATTGAAGGGTGATGAGCGGATATTTTATATGCTTTTTGGCATCATTTTCATATAGTTTTCATTATGTTTTGTTTAATTTTATTAAGTTTTTATAGGTTTTAATGCAAAATTCATATTTTTGGTTTCTACTTTGAATTTGTGTGTTTTATGGTGATATCAGGTATTTTCTGGCTGAAATTAAGGAGCTTGAGCAGAAGCCTGATTCAGAAGCAGAGAATGGACTGCAGATGCTGTCAGGATCTGACCTCCGTGCACTCGAGGGAGCTTTTCTGGAGCTACAGAAGTCCAAATGGCACTCTCTTAACGGCTATGAAAAGCTAACATCCAGGGCTTTCCAGAAATATATAATAAGTGTTGGATTATTAATTTTGTTGCTGTTTATTGCTACTGATTAATGATAGGATGTTATCTTAACATCATTTTTGTTGATATACATTGTTGGGATTCATTGTTGAGGTTATATTTTGTTACTTGGTTTTGAGTTTTTCATGTTTAGCATTTGTGAATACCAAGTGTATGACATTGCCCTCAAGTATCCTAAATCTTTTAAATTGCATGTTTTGGCCACCATGTGATTTGATTTCATTATCTATGATGAGCCAATTTGTGTATTAACAATGCATTTTTTGTTAGGTGATGCTTGTTTAGGATTGACCCTTATTTACGTCACCTATTTTATGCATTGAGATTTTGGAATTGTGAATTTGGATGGTAAGCTCACCTAGTGACATATTTTTAAGCTTTTTAAGCTTTGTGGACCATGCTTGCTATGTGATTGATTTTCACTTCTATCTTCTTTTTCCTAAGTTTCATAGCACCCATGTCTTCCACTTTTATGTTAATTAGGTATCGCAAATAAACTTCAACATGTGTCATTGTTTGATGTGTGAGTTTTATATTTCATTTGGTTCACTAAGTTTACTTACACATCAATCAATGTCCATTCATTATCCAATTCACAAATTAATTATTTGCTTGAATGCTTTTATGCTTCTCCATTGCTTGTTTGGTTGTCTTAACCTACAAGTTCCCTTTGAAGTATTTCAAGCACACTAGGATGAGTGAAGTGCATACTTCTTTTGTGTAATTGTGACATATATTTTTATGCTAGTGTGTGTGTGTTCTAAACCATGCGCAACTTAGAACCCACACACCATTTTCTTCAATGTCACACTAATTCACTCACTTCATTCTAGTGATCATCAGCTCACCCCAACAATTTATGCTTTCTTGCTTTTGCATTTATCTGTCTCATTATATCCTGTTTTCTATTTTCAGGATAAGTCACCATAAGCAAAAATGGAAGCGGGAGAAAGAACATGCAGCAACCGGTTGATCCACCAGCTGAAGGTGGCAATCCGGAAAGTCGCCGTACCCCTTGCTCATCTTTGGAATGCACCGAGGATGGTGCAAACTTTTAAGTGTGGGGAGGTCGTCCGACCGAATCGGCCGTTTTTGGGTGACAATTTCTAATCCCAACACTTTCGCATCTCATTTTTAGGTCTTTTAGGATTTTTAGTTATACTTGCTCATTATATATATATATATATATATAATAATAATAAGCTTATTCAAAATGATGAAATTTTTCAAGAAATTTATCTATAGGCACCCCAATTGATTTGAAAAAAAAAATTTGGAACTTGCTTGAACTATATATTGTGGAACATGTTTTTGAGTTAAGAACACACAACCTTATGAGTTTTGAGCCTAATTGTGTGGTTACATCATACAACCACTATTTTCATTCTTGTGTGTATTATTCTCTTTCTATGATGGTAATCTTTGATTTGTTTGATTCTTTATATCCATTATTTTGTGTATGAATTCATTTATATGATTGAGGCCATCGTTTCAAATAGCTCACTTACCCAAATGGCCTTACCTTTTATCTACCATTGTTAGCTAACTTTGAGCCTATGCTAAACCCATTTGTTCTTAATTTTAGTACATTACAAGCTTAAAGTGAAAAACAATAAATGTCCCTTGTTTGGATCTTTGATTAGCTTAGGCTAGTGAGGGTGTTTATCATTTTAGTTTGGGAAATTTAGGAACATTGGTTGGGATAAAAGTGTATTTTGAGAGTTCATTGAAAATATTGGGAATTGGCTACATACTCATGTATTAATTAAATGTTAAACCATATGCATTGATACTTTTGTATATATTTTATTTCAAAAAGAAAAAAGAAATATAAAATAAAGAAAAATATATATCAAAAGAAAAATAAAAAAATAGAAAAAATGCAATAAAAAGGGGACAAAATGACCCAAAGTGAAGTTCAATAATAATCAATGCATATGTACTGTGATCAAAAAGAGAATGCATGAGTGTGTGAAAAGGTGAAGAATGGGTAGTTAGGTTAGCTTTGAATTATATAGGTTGTAGGTTAGGTGAGAGCTTAGGTTAATCAAAGATTCAAATTTCAAGCTCACTTAACCATATGCATTCTTACCTTGACTCTAGCCCCATTACAACCCATGGATAAGTCCTCATGATATTTGTATGCATGAATTGAATAATTGTTGATTGTTAGATAAAAAAAAAATCTTAGAAAACATGATTATCGGAGAATTGAGTGGATCAACCCTATACACTTGAGCGACTAGAGCGGATACACATCCGGTGAGGGTTCGATTGCTCAATTACATGTTTTCACCCATGATTATCTCTTATCTTGCAAGTTTGTAAATTCTCTTTAATAACTCAATTCAATTGTGGATTTGACTTGGTTGTTAATACCTTTAGCCCTTATGTTCATACAAGTATTCTTGGAAATTGATTTATTTTGACTAAGTAGTTGCATTCATTTAGATATATTGCATGTAGATAGGATGCATTTAGATAGTTTGTATTGAATAAATGTTGATATCATTTGTTTCTTTCTTGAGTTTAGCATGAGGACATGCTTAGTTTAAGTGTTGGGAGGTTTGATAAACCCTAATTTTGTGGTTTATCTTGTGTTGAATTTGGTGGGTTTTATCAACTTATCTCATATTTATTCAATGAAATAGCATGCTTTTGTAATTCTCCCTAATTTTGTGCTCAAGAGTGAAAACATGCTTTTTAGGCCTTAAAATTGATAAATTTAATTCACTTTAATCCCATTTGATGCCTTGATATGTTTGTTGAGTGATTTCAGACTTATAAGGCAAGGACTGGATGGAAGAAGTGAAGAGAAAAGCATGCAAAGTGGAGAATTCATAAAGAAATGAGCATCTGGAGGATTCAAGGCCACGGACATGTGTCATCCACGCATACGCGTGAAGAGGACATTCATGGCCACGCGCACACGTGATGTTGGTCACGTGACCTCATTAAAGTGAAGATGCTGGGGGCGATTTTTGAGCTTGCCAGTCCCAAATCCAACTCATTTCTAGGGCTATTTGATGCAAAATTCAAGATTGGACAAAGGGGAAAAATTAGTTAGTGTAGGAAGCATGCCTTAGGTTAGTTCTAGAGAGAGAAGCTCCCTCTTCTCTCTAGAAATTAGGGTTCTTAGTTTATTTTTATTTTAGATTTAGGTTTAATTACTTGTTTTGATTTAGTCTCCTTTACTTTTCCTTATTGATTTGCTTTAATTTCCTTAGTTCCTCTTGTTAATTTCTCTTTTGTGCCTCTTTTTAGTTTATGAACACTTTTGTTGATTTTAATTTCCTTTAATGCAATTGATGTCTTTTTATGTTTCTTTGATATTTGCTTGAGTTCTTGTTGTTATTTTCTTGCATTGGTAGTTGTAGATTTATTATTCTTGCAATTTTATGATGCTTTCCTTTTATGCCTTCCAAGTGTTTGACAAAATGCTTAGTTGGATGTTAGAATAGATTTTTGAGCATTCTTGGCTTGAAAAGAGAAATTAGGCAATCTTGAGTCATTAATACCCAACTTATGTTGGTGATCTAGAGTTGTTAGTTAATATTATTTCCATTGACTCTAATCTCTTGCTAATTCAATTAGTGAGTTGATTAGGACTTTTGGATTGAGATTAACTAGTCCTATTTGACTTTCTCTCAATATGAAGATAACATTATACCTTCTTCCTATGTTGGAGATGACAAAATAGGATTAGCTCTTGTTAATTATTATATTATGATTAAGGACTAGGATAGAAAGCCTAGATTCTCAATCCTTGCCATGGATGCTTCTTTTTAGTAATTATTACCTTTAATTGTTTTCTTTACTTTATTGTCATTTAATTTCTTGCGTCTTTATCGACCCAACCCCCATGAAACTCATAACGAATAATTAGGCACTTGATTGTAATTCCTAGGAAGAACGACCTGGGACTAATACTCTCGGTTATTTTTATTGGGTTGGACTTGTGACAACCAAAATTAAACTTTGATTGAGGATCGATTGTCGGTTTGGGCTATGCTCACAACGAAATTATTTGTTAAATTTCGAACCGGTATAAATCCTCACATCATTTAGATTAGGTACTTTTTAATTTTGTTTGAGTCTTTTACTCTCTTTTTCGAAAAAAAATAAAAAAATTTTAAAAAATCTTTGCTTTTCTGTCTGTTCTTTATCTTTTTGTTTGAGTCTTTGTTCTTGTTCTTGTTAAAGTTTCGAACTTTCTTGCTTTCTTTTCAAAAAAAAATTTCAAAAATAGTGTCTTTTGTTTGAGTCTAGTGTCAATTTTAAAGTTTGGTGTCCTTTGTGTGTTCTTTGTTTCCTTTGAATTTTCGAAACTGTTCTTAGTGTTCTTTCTTGGTATTCAAGTTGCTCTTGTTTCTTTTCTTGTTTTGATCTTAAAATTTTTAAGTTTAGTGTCTTTTGGTGTTTTTCTTTTTAAGTTTTCGAAAATTTAGTGTTTTAGATCTAAAAAAATTTTAAGTTTGGTGTCTTTTGGTTGTTTTTCTCTTTCTTCATTAATTCAAAAAAATAAAAAAAATATATTTTCTATCTTTATTTCAAAAAGATTTTCGAAAATTTTAACAAAAATTTTTCAAATTTTAATTTCAAATTATTATCTTATCTTATCTTAGTTTCAAATTTCAAATTTCAATTCTTATCTTTTCAAATCTTGTTTTTCAAATCTTCACCATATCTTATCTTTTCTAACTTAATTTCAAATCTTTATCTTATCTTGTTTCAATTTCAAAATTCAAAACAAAATCTTTTTCAAATCTTTTCAATTTCTATCTTATCTTTTCTAATTTTAAATTTCAAAATTAAATATTTTTCAAATCTTCTATCTTATCTTATTTTCAAATCTTTCTTAATTAGTTACTTGTTTTTTCTTTCTTCTTTTTCAAAACTTCCTAACTAATTCCTCTCTGTCTTATTTCAAAAACTTCTCATCTCTTTTTCTCTCTTCTTTTTCGAAAATCATCATTTAATTTTCAAATCTTTTTAGTTAATTAGCTTTTATTTTTGAATTTAATTAATAAACAAAATAAAAACAAAAATATTTTAATTCTAGTTTCCCTTCTTACTTCTAATTTTCGAATTCCTTACCCCTTTATTCGAATTCTTCTTCTCTTTTCTCCATCTTCATTCTTCTTTCTTCTTCATATCTCATAGGAAGTCCTCTATTCTTTAACATAGAGCTCCCATTCTTCTTCTTTCTTGTTTTCTTTTTCTTGTTTATGAGCAGGAACAGGGATAAAGAACCTCTCTTTGATCCTGATCCTGAACCTGAGAAGACTCTAAGGAGGCATTTACAACAAGTTAAAGCACAACACTCTGGAAGAGATCTCACAGAACTTTTCGAACAAGAAATAGAGAATACAAACATGGCAGCCGAACAGAACAATGGAGGAGATGCAAGGAAGGTTCTTGGTGACTTCACTGCACCCACTTCTGACTTCTATGGCATAAGTATCACTATACCTGCCATTAGAGCTAATAACTTTGAGCTAAAGCCTCAGTTAGTCTCTCTAATGCAACAGAATTGCAAGTTCCATGGATTTTCACTGGAAGATCCACATCAGTTCTTATCTGAATTCTTGCAAATCTGTGATACTTTTAAGACCAATAGAGTGGATCCTGAGGTCTACAGACTTATGCTTTTCCCTTTTTCTGTTAGAGACAGAGCTAGGATATGGTTGGATTCTCAACCTAAGGAAAGCCTAGACTCTTGGAAAAAGCTGGTCAATGCTTTCTTGGCCAAGTTCTTTCCACCTCAAAAACTGAGCAAGCTCAGGGTGAAAGTTCAAACCTTTAGACAAAGAGAGGGTGAATCCCTCTATGAAGCTTGGGAAAAATACAAGCAACTGATCAAGAGGTGTCCTCCTGACATGCTCTCAGAATGGCCTATCCTAGGAATCTTCTATGATGGTCTATATGAGATATCCAAGATGTCCTTGGATCATTCTACTGGTGGATCACTCCACTTGAAGAAAATGTCTGAAGGTACAGGAACTCATTGAAATGGTTGCAAAAAACAAATTTGTGTACACTTCTGAGAGGAACCCTGTGAACAATGGGGTAGCTCAGAAGAAAAGAGTCTTGGAAGTTGACACTCTGAATGCCATATTGGCTCAGAACAAGATATTGACTCAACAAGTCAATATGATCTCTCAGCATCTGACTGGAGTGCAAGCTGCAACTAGCAGCTTTCAAGACATCTCCTATGATAGAGATGCATATGATCCAGATCAACCCATGATGGAAGAGGTAAATTACATGGGTGGACCCTATGGAAACACCTACAACTCCTCATGGAGAAATCATCCTAACCTCTCATGGAAGGATCAACAAAAGCCTCAGCAAGGCTTCAACAATAATCAAGGTGGCAGAACCCAGAATAGGTTCAACAACAGCCAACATTCCCATCTTCTCAGCAATAGATGGAGACTTCTAAGCAGAGTCTTTCTGACTTAGCAACCACAGTCTCTGAACTCTCTAAGACCACTCACAGTTTTATAACAGAATCTAGATCCTCTATCAGAAATTTGGAGGTACAAGTTGGTCAGTTGAGCAAGAGAATCCCTGAGACCCCTCCTAACACTCTTCCTAGTAACACTGAAGTGAACCCAAGAGAAGAGTGCAAGGCCATCACTGTAGAAGCTGAGGCCGAACCTGAAGGGGATACTCTGAAGTTGAACGCCAGTAAAGAAGTCTTTACTGGGCGTTCAACGCCCACAGAAGCACCATTACTGGCGTTGAACGCCAGTAAGGGAGACCTTACTGGGCGTTCAATGCCCAAGGAGGCACCATCACTGGCGTTGAACGCCAGAAGGAAGACCTTACTGGGCGTTCAATGCCCAACAAGCCACGATCATTGGCGTTCAACACCAATAAGGAGCACCTTACTGGGCGTTCAACGCCCATGGCAATACAAAAGCTGGCATTGAACACCAGTGAAGATATCCATGATGGGCGTTTAATGCCCAAAGAAACACAAGTCCTGGCATTGAATGCCACAATAGGGATAGTTGGCAACCCTCAGCCCACTGAGAACTTCCCTATTGAAGAACTAATAGAACCCAAGGTTCATGAGGAGCCTATTGAAGTTCCCTTGAATGCTTGGTTAAGAATCATAGAATCTGAAGAGTACTCCTCCTCTGACGAGGAAGAGAAAACTAGGGAAGAGCAAGTTACTCAGTACCTAAGACTTCTCATGAAGCTGAATGCTAAGTTCTTTAGAAAGGAACCATTGGAGGAAGAACCTCCAGTGCTCACCAAGGAACTCAATGCCTTGGTTTAGCAGAAGTTACCTTAGAAGAAGCCGAATCCCGGATGCTTCTTAATTCCTTGCACCATAGGTACCATGACTTTGATAAGGCTCTGTGTGATCTAGTGTCAAGCATAAACCTCATGCCTCTCTCTGTAATGGAGAGGCTGGAAATCTTTGAGGTATAAGCTGCAAGAATCTCACTAGAGATGGCAGACAGGTGATGCACTACTATTTTGTGGTATATTTTGTACTTAATTGAGTGGATTTTATCCACTATTCTCACACTTGTTCATTGAATTTGCATGTTTTACATGTTCCTTCCTGATTTTGTGCTATGATTGAAAACATGTTTCTTTGGTCTTAAATTTTCTATGTTTAATCCTCTCTTATCACCATTCGATGCCTTGATATGTGTGTTAAGTTTTTTCAGGATTTATAGGGCAGGAATGGCTTAGATGATGGAAAGGAAGCATGCAAAAGTGGAAGGAATACAAGAAATTGAAGGAATTGCTAAACTGTCCAGCCTGACCTCTTTGCACTTAACTGACCATAACCTGAGCTACAAAGGTCCAAATGAGGCGGTTCCAGTTGCGTTGGAAAGTTAATATCCGGGGCTTTAAAATGATATATAATTTGTCATAGTTTCCCTGAAGATAGGTGACACGCACGCGTGCATCACGCGCACGCGTCGCATCTGTGAAATTTCAGCGTATTTGAATTCGCCCCCAACGATTTCTGGGCTGTTTCTGGCCCAGTTTTTTGCCCAGAAAACACAAATTAGAGGCTGCAGAGTGGAGGAATCAGAAGACAACTTTCATACACATAATTTTAGGTTTTTAGATGTAGCTTTTAGAGAGAGAGGCTCTCTCCTCTCTCTAGGATTTAGGATTCCTAGTTTTATGCTTTTGAGTTGGATATTACAAAGAGTTACTACCCCGTTGAAGTCTTTATCATTCTAGTTTGTTTTCTTTTTTCCTTACTCTTTCATATCCTTAATCTTTGTTCAAAGTTACAATTGGATTGTTTTTAGAATTTATTAATGCAAGCAGTATTTTTCTATTTAAATTTTATTATTTGTTTAATTGCTTCCAATTGATTTTAATTACTATGTCCCCTTTTTACTTCTCTTATAAGACAACGAAGATGGTATTCATGTTGACAGAGTAGACTCCCAACATGACTTGGGAGTTGATTAAAAGGAGACCCTTGAGTTGGAATGCTCAAGTGATTAGTTAAATTAGAAGTTGTTGGCTAATTCTCTATTTACTAACGCTAATCCTTCCCAAGGGAGAGGATTAGGATTTGCGAATAAGAGTTAGCTCAATCACTTGACTTTCCTTTATTTAGTAAGGGTTAACTAAGTGAAAATAACAACCTTTTGATACTACACTTGAGAAAATTCAACAAGGATAGAACTTCCAATTGATCATTCTCCCAGTCAAGGCTTTTTATTTTAATTACATAAAACTTCTTGTTAATTTTCATTGCTTTAATTTATAATTATTTATTTTCCCATTCCTCATTCCAAAATTTCTCAGAAAAAATTCATAACCAATAATAACTACAACTCCCTGCAATTCCTTGAGAGACGACCCGAGGTTTAAATACTTCGGTTATAAATTTTATTAGGTTTGCTTTAGTGACAAACAAGTTTTTGTACGAAAGGATTCTTTGTTGGTTTAGAAACTATACTTTCGACGAGACTTTATTTGTGAATTTCTTTACTAGCAAAGATCCGTTCGTCAACAGGTTAATGAAAAAGGCTTATGGACTGGTAGAGGATGTCTTGGTGAAGGTTGAAGACCTTTACATCCCTGCTGATTTCATAATCCTAGATACTAGGGAGAAAGAGGATGAATCCATCATCCTTGGAAGACGCTTCCTAGCTACAGCCAAGGCTGTGATTGATGAAGACAAAGGAGAACTAGTCCTGTAATTAGATGAGGACTATCTTGTGTTCAAGGTTCATAAACCTCATTCTAGCTCAGCTGAAGGAAGCACCATTCATAAATATGAAGTGCTTCAACCACTCCTCTCAGTGCAGAGCCTAACAGAGCCCCTAGACACCAACTCTAAGTTTGGTGTTGGGCAACCATTATCAAGCACTGAGAATAAAAGTACTAAGAAGAAAGTACCTAAAGGCTGGAGGGATAAGAAAATCTCCATTGAAGGCTTCTCACCTGGCATGAGAGTTGTTGATGAGCGGATAATTTATACGCTTTTTGGCACTGTTTTTAGTATATTTTTAGTATATTTTAGTTAGTTTTATTGTATTTTTATTAGTTTTTATTTAAAATTCACTTTTCTGGATTTTACTATGAGTTTGTGTGTTTTTCTGTGATTTCAGGTATTTTTTGGCTGAAATTGAGGGACCTGAGCAAAAATCTGATCCAGAGGCTGAAAAAGGACTGCAGATGCTGTTGGATTCTGACCTCTCTACACTCGAAGTAGATTTTCTGGAGCTACCAAAGCCTAATTGGTGCGCTCTCAATTGCGTTGGAAAGTAGACATCCTGGGCTTTTCAGAAATATATAATAGTCTATACTTTGCCCAAGTTTTGATGGCCCAAACCGGCATTCTAAGTCAGCTTAAGAATTCTGGCGTTTAATGCCAGAACTGGCATAAAAGCTGGAGTTAAATGCCCAAACTGGCACAAAAGCTGGCGTTTAACTCCAAGAAAAGTCTCTACACATAAAAGCTTCAATGCTCAGTCCAAGCACAGACCAAGTCTTTACTCATTTTCTGTAACCCTAGGTCACTAGTTTACTATAAAAACTACTTTTAGTGATTCATCTTGTACCTCATGACACTTTACACGTTTCATATTGTATCTTCTACGGCATGAGTCTCTAAACCCCATTGTTGGGGGTGAGGAGCTCTGCTGTTCTTCATGAATTAATGCAATTACTACTGTTTTTTATTCTATCACGCTTGCTTCTATTCTAAGATATTCATTCGCACTTCAACCTGATGAATGTGATGATCCGTGACACTCATCATCATTCTCACCTATGAACGCGTGCCTGACAACCACCTCCGTTCTACCTTAGATTGAATGCATATCTCTTAGCCTCATGATTCAGATCAGAGTCTTCGTGGTATAAGCTAGAACTATTGGCGGCCATTCCTGAGATCCAGAACGTCTAAACCTTGTCTGTGGTATTCTGAGTAGGATCTGGGAAGGGATGACTGTGACAAGCTTCAGACTCGCGAGTGTTGGGCGTAGTGACAGACGCAAAAGGATCAATGGATCCTATTCCGACATGATCAAGAACCGACAGATGATTAGCCATGCGGTGACAGTGCATTTGGAACATTGTCACTGAGAGGATGGGAAGTAGCCATTGACAACGGTGATGCCCAAATTAAAGCTTGCCATGGAAGGAGCCTTGCGTGCATGAAGAAGAAGATAGTAGGAAAGCAGAGATTCAGAAGACAAAGCATCTCCAAAGCCACAACCTGTTCTTCATTACTGCAAAACAAGTATTTATTTCATGTTCTTTTACTTTTTACAATTAAATATGAGAATTATTGATATCCTGACTAAGAGTTACAAGATAACCATAGCTTGCTTCAAGCCGACAATCTCCATGGGATCGACCCTTACTCACGTAAGGTATTACTTGGACGACCCAGTGCACTTGCTGGTTAGTTGTGCGGAGTTGCAAAAGTGTGATTGTAATTTCGTGCACCAAGTTTTTGGCGCCGTTGCCAGGGATTGTTCAAGTTTGGACAACTGACGGTTTATCTTGTTGCTTAGATTAGGAATAATTTATTTTTTGTTGGTTTAGAGTCTTTTATTTGAGTTTAGTTTCATATTTTAAGTTTGGTGTCAATTGCATGCTTTTATTTTCTTTTATTTTTTTTTCAAATTTGCATGTTCCTAGTTGTTTCTTGATCTTTAAAAATTCTAAGTTTGGTGTCTCCCTTGTGTTTTCCTTTAAATTTTTGAAAATATTGTGTTTGATCTTCTAAAAATTTTAAGTTTGGTATTTTGTGCTTTTATTCACTTAAAAATTTTTCAAAAATTTGTTCTTGGTGTTCATCTTGATCTTCAAAGTGTTCTTGGTGTTCATCTTGACATTCAAAGTTTTCTTGTTTATTCTCTTTGTTTTGATCTAAAATTTCTAAGTTTGTGTCATTTTGTTGTTTTTCTCTTTCCTCATTAAAATTCAAAAAAAAAAAATATCGTTTCCTTATTTTACTCATAAATTTCGAAATTTGCATTAAATTAGTCAAAGATTTTCAAAATCATATCTTTTTTTTAGTCAAGTCAAAATTCTAATTTCAAAAATTGATCTTTTCAAATCTTTTTCAAAAATCAAATCTTTTTAATTTCTTCAATCATATCTTTTCAATCATATCTTTTTTTTATTAAATTGCAATCATATCTTCTCAATCATATCTTTTTCAAAATAATTTTCAATCATATCTTTTTGATTGCTAATTCCAAAATCTTTCTAATTAATTAATTAAATTAGTTTTCAATTTGCTTTTATTTCATTTTCCTCTAATTTTCGAAAACCATATCCAAAATTTTTCAAATCTTTTTAATTAATTAGCCATTTTAGCATTCGAATTATTTATTTATCTTTTTATTTTTTCTTAAATTTTCGAAACTTTTATTTTATTTTTCATTTATTTTGTTTTATTTTTTCGGTTACTTTTAATTAAATAAAATAAAAAAAATTCATATCAATTCCCTTTTCTCCATCATGGACATAAGTGGAAGTGGACAGTCCAGAAGGACTCTGGGGTCATTTGCTAACCCCATTACAACTGCATATGGGAGTAGCATCTGTATACCTCCCATCAAAGCAAGCAGTTTTGAGCTAAATCCTCAGCTCATTATCATGGTGCAGCAAAATTGCCAGTATTCCGGTCTTCCACAGGAAGAACCTACTGAGTTTCTGGCACAGTTCTTGCAAATTGCTGACACAGTACGTGATAAAGAAGTGGATCAGGATGTCTACAGATTATTACTATTTTCATTTGCTGTAAAAGATCAAGCTAAGAGGTGGTTAAATAACCAACCCACAGCAAGCATAAAAACATGGAGACAGTTATCAGACAAATTCCTGAATCAATTTTACCCTCCAAAAAGGATGACACAGCTAAGGCTGGACATCCAAGGCTTTAGACAAGAGGATAATGAATCCCTTTATAATGCCTGGGAGAGGTACAGAGGGATGCTAAGGAAATGCCCCTCTGAAATATTTTCAGAGTGGGTACAGTTAGATATCTTCTACTATGGGCTTACAGAAAGAGCTCAAATGTCTCTAGACTACTCAGCTGGTGGATCTATACACATGAGAAAGACAATTGAAGAGGCTCAAAAACTTATAGATGCGGTTGCTAGAAATCAACACTTGTACTCTAGTAGTGAGTCCTCCATAAAGGAAGAAGCTAGGGCAGTAACTACTGACCCTAATCCTCAAGAACAGATTATTGAGCTTAATCAACAATTACTCCTTATGACAAAACAATTAGCAGAATTTAAAGAGATGCTCCAAGACACTAAAAATGCTAACAAGAATATGGAAGCACAATTGAATCAAACAAGACAGCAGCTATCTAAACAAATAACAAAAAAATGCCAAGCTGTCCAATTAAGGAGCGGGAAGACATTGAATAAATCAGATCAAAGTAGCAGAAAGCCAAGAAAGGAACAACTGACAGAGGATGACCAACCCACTATGCAAAATTCCTCTGAGGACAGCAAGAGCCCAGAGAGGAATAATTCTGGCGTTTAAACGCCAATGAGGGATCAGACACCTGCAAGTGCTGATAGTAACCCCTCTAAGAAGGCTTCTCCAACCACTTCTGTAGGGAATAAACCTGTAGCAACTAAGGTTGAAGAGTATAGAGCCAAGATGCCTTATCCTCAGAAACTCTGCCAAGCAGAGCAGGATAAACAATTTGCCCGCTTTGCAGACTATCTCAGGACTCTTGAGATAAAGATCCCATTTACAGAGGCACTTGAGCAAATACCCTCTTATGCTAAGTTCAAGAAAGAGATCTTAAGTCATAAGAAGGATTGGAGAGAAACTGAAAAAGTGTTTCTCACTGAAGAATGCAGTGCAGTCATTCTAAAAAGCTTACCAGAGAAGCTTCAAGATCTAGGGAGCTTTATGATACCATGCACATTAGAGGGTGCTTGTACCAAGATAGCTCTATGTGACCTTGGAGCAAGTATAAATCTAATACCTGCATCCACCATCAGAAAGCTTGGCTTGACTGAAGAGGTCAAACCAACCCGGATATGTATTTAACTTGCTGATGGCTCCATTAAATACCCATCAGGCATAATTGAGGAGATGATTGTCAAGGTTGGGCCATTTGCCTTTCTCACTGACTTTGTAGTGCTGGAAATAGAGGAGCACAAGAGTGCAACTCTGACTCTAGGAAGACCTTTCCTAGCAACTGGACGAACTCTCATTGATGTCCAAAAAGGGGAAGTGACCCTAAGAGTCAATGAGGATGAGTTCAAGTTAAATGTTGTCAAAGCTATGCAACATCTAGACACGTCAAATGACTGCATGAGCATTGATATTATTGACTCCCTCGTGGAAGAGGTCAATATGACTGAAAGTCTTGAATCAGAGCTAGAGGACATCTTTAAAGATGTTCAGCCTGATCTGGAGGAATCAGAGGAAATAAAAGAACCTTTGAAAATCCCTCAGGAAGAGGAGAAACCTCCTAAACCCAAGCTCAAACCACTACCACCATCCCTGAAATATGCATTTCTGGGAGAGGGTGACACTTTTCCAGTGATCATAAGCTCTGCTTTAAATCCACAGGAAGAGAAAGCACTAATTCAAGTGCTAAGGACACACAAGACAGCTCTTGGGTGGTCCATAAGTGACCTTAAGGGCATTAGCCCAGCAAGATGCATGCACAAGATCCTATTGGAGGATGATACTAAGCTAGTGGTTCAACCACAGAGGCGGCTAAATCCAGCCATGAAGGAAGTGGTGCAGAAAGAGGTCACTAAGTTACTAGAGGCTGGGATTATTTATCCTATTTCGGATAGCCCCTGGGTGAGTCCTGTCCACGTTGTCCCCAAGAAGGGAGGCATGACAGTGGTTCATAATGAAAAGAATGAACTGGTTCCTACAAGAACAGTTACAGGGTGGCGTATGTGTATTGACTACAGAAGGCTCAATACAGCCACCCGAAAGGATCACTTTCCTTTACCATTCATAGACCAGATGCTAGAGAGACTAGCAGGTTATGAATATTATTGCTTTTTGGATGGCTATTCAGGTTACAACCAAATTGCAGTGGATCCTCTAGACCAAGAGAAAACAACATTTACATGTCCTTCTGGAGTATTTGCCTACAGAAGGATACATTTTGGTCTGTGCAATGCACCTGCAACCTTTCAGAGATGCATGCTCTCTATTTTCTCTGATATGGTGAAAAAATTTCTGGAAGTCTTCATGGATGACTTTTCAGTATTTGGAGACTCATTCAGCTCCTGTCTTGACCATTTAGCACTTGTTCTGAAAAGATGCCAAGAGACCAACTTAGTTTTAAACTGAGAAAAATGTCACTTCATGGTGACTGAAGGAATTGTCCTTGGGCATAAAATTTCAAACAAGGGAATAGAGGTGGATCAAACTAAAGTGGAAGTAATTGAAAAATTACCACCACCTGCCAATGTAAAGGCAATCAGAAGCTTTCTGGGACATGCAGGATTCTACAGGAGGTTTATACAGGATTTTTCAAAAATTGCAAAACCTCTGAACAATCTGCTAGCTGCTGACACGTCATTTGTATTTGACACAGAGTGTCTGCAAGTGTTTGAAACCCTGAAAGCTAAGCTGGTCACAGCACCAGTCATTTCTGCACCAGACTGGACATTACCATTCGAACTAATGTGTGATGCCAGTGACCATGCCTTTGGTGCAATGTTGGGACAGAGGCATAACAAGCTTCTGCACGTTATTTACTATGCTAGCCGTGTTTTAAATGATGCACATACAGAAGAATTACACAACCACAGAAAAAGAGTTACTTGCAGTGGTTTATGCCATTGACAAGTTTAGATCCTATTTAGTAGGTTCAAAAGTGATTGTGTATACAGACCATGCTGCTCTTAAATACCTACTCACAAAGCAGGATTCAAAACCCAGGCTCATAAGATGGGTGTTGCTTCTGCAAGAGTTTGATATAGAAATAAGAGACAGAAAAGGGACAGAGAACCAGGTAGCTGATCACCTGTCCCGGATAGAACTAGTAGCAGGGGCGTCCCTTCCTCCTACTGAGATCTCTGAAACCTTTCCAGATGAGCAACTCTTCGCCATTCTGGAAGCACCATGGTTTGCAAACAGGAAAGGGAAGAAGCATGAAAGGCTTCTCTCAATACGGAGTCAAATAAAACCCCCACATTCAAACTCTAAGTTTGGTGTTGGGAGGCTGTTCATACCCTGGGTCGAGCTACCCGACCTGGGATGATTGGCAACAAAGCGACCGACCTCTTCAGGTCAGGCTACCCGACCTCTTGTCAAAGAGGTCGGCCAAATCAACAGGAGAACCCAATAAAGGGCCCAAATAGAGGAACACGACCCAAATCCCCAGGCCGTACGAGCCTATAGAGATAAGGGCGGTTCCTTTGAAGATAAGCTGACCTCAACTCAAAAGATAAAGATAAGATAAGATAACAAACTTATCTTATCTAAAAAGGTCACTATCACACCATTATAAATACACTGGAGCACCCAGGTATAACTCATACTCTGATTCTACTAAAAACCTGCTTAATACCCGTGCTAACTTAAGTATCGGAGTCTCTTGCAGGTACCCCCCAGCCTCCGGTGGCCAAGGATCAGCAGTGCAGCAAGTCCAACAAGTCGGACACAACAACTCCGGCCGCCACCAGCCAGCCGGACACACCATCTCCGACCAGTACAGAAGATCTCATCCGAGATTGATCTCCAGTTTCAGGTAACCCTCAGAACATTGGCGCCGTTGCCGGGGAACCTGAAAGTCATCCCAATACCATGGTGGACGGCCATGACAATGACCACGATTCAGATCTAGAAAACAGAACGCCGCATAAGAACGCGGACACTACACTGAAGGATGCTCCGGAATCTAACGGGGACAAGAACTCATCAAATCCCGGGGTTATAGAAGCACTTCAAGATCGCTTAAAGCAACTCAAAAAAGAAACCCAACAACAACGAGAGGTTGGGAAGGATCTTCAAAGAGAGGTACGACGGCGTCGAGAACTGGAAGACAAACTCCTACAACTTGAAGCCGATCTCAAAGCAAAGGCTACCCGGACCACTCCTGAGGACAACTCTCGAAAGGATCAAGATCCATTCACTAGGGAAATCATGAAGACTAAAATCCCTAAAGACTTCAAACTTCCAGATATGACTTTGTATGATGGCACCACAGATCCCAACCATCATCTCAGCAACTTCAGAAGCAGAATGTACCTCACTGACGCTCCAGATGCCGTTCGCTGCAAAGCCTTTCCAACAACTCTCACGAAGACAGCAATCAGATGGTTCGACAACCTACCTCTCAAGTCCATCTCAAACTTTGACGACCTGGCCAAAAAGTTCCTGGCCAGATTCTCCATCCAGAAAGATAAGGCCAAGCACGCCCTCAGTTTACTAGGGATCAAGCAAGGAGATCGGGAGAGCCTCTACAACTACATGGAAAGATTCAACAAAACATGCATGGACATATAAAGCTTACCAACAGAGGCCGCCATCATGGGACTCATCAATGGCCTACGAGAGGGACCTTTTAGCCAATCTATATCAAAGAAGTACCCTACCTCCTTAGACGAAGTACAAGAGCGAGCAGAAAAATATATCAACATGGAAGAAAACGCTCGGTTGGGAGAAACCTCAAAATCTGGGACCCCCTACCGAGATAAAGACAAGGAATCCAAGAGGAAAGAAGATCGACAAAGGGAGAAAATAAAGAAATACCATAATTACACCCCTCTCAGGGCATCCCTGGTCGATGTATATAAAGAAGTCTGCCATACAGAGAAAATTCCCCCAGCGCGGCCACTCAAAGGCAAAAGGGGAGGAGGAAACCGGAAGGAATACTGTGAATACCATCGAGTCCGAGGGCACTCCACCAACGAGTGCTTCGACTTAAAAAATATCATAGAAAAATTGGTGAGAGAAGGAAAATTAGATCGATTTCTGGCCACCCGAGATGATGACCAAAGAAAGAGACGAAGGGACGAAGATGCCGGACGAACTGAACGATCACCTCAGACACCATAGAGACACGTCCACATGATACACGACAGATTCGCAGGAGGCGGGATCTCCAAATCATCTCGCAAAAGATATCTCAAAGAAGTATATCATGTCGAGGGAAAGGAGGAAGCACCCGACATCCCTGCGATAACATTTACTAAAGAGGATGCATCCGGCATCATCCCGGGACACGACGATCCCATGGTCATCACTATCATACTGGCAAACGCTAATCTACATCGCACATTAATAGACCAAGGGAGCTCCGCTGACATCTTATTTAAAATTGCCTTCGACAAGCTCGGCTTGGAAGAAAGGGAGCTTAAGGCATACCCAAACAGCTTGTTCGGACTGGGAGATACCCCAGTACAACCACTGGGATACGTATCACTGCACACACCCTTCAGAAAAGGGAACCAATCTAAGACGCTCAAGATATACTACATTATGGTCGACGTAAGTTCAGCCTACAATGCCCTAATAGGTCGGATCACACTAAATCAACTTGGCGCAATAGTCTCGACCCCGCATCTATGCATGAAATTCCCAACTATAGAAGGGATAGCTACAATAAAAGCAGATCAAAAGATGGCGCGCCGCTGTTATAACGAAAGTCTAAACCTCAGAGGCAGAGGAGAAGAGTTTCATGCAATTGAGCTTGGCGGAGTGCAGCGACGAGAGGAACTCCGTCCGCAGCCAGAAGGCGAGATAGAGAAGGTTCAGATCGGAGACACCTCAGACAAAATAACTAATATCGAAATAATCCTAAGAGGAGACTCAAAAGAATAATGGTGAACAAAATTGTTACTCTCTTACAATTTCGCACACATGACCAGCAAGTGCACTGGGTCGTCCAAGTAATACCTTACGTGAGTAAGGGTCGAATCCCATGGAGATTGTTGGTTTGAATCAATCTATGGTTATCTTGTAAATCTTAGTCAGAAAGTCAATTATGTTTATCAGTTTAAATAGTGGAAAATAAAGGAGTGCGAATTAAATACTTGTTGTGCAGTATTGGAGAATATGTTGGAGTTTTGGAGATGCTTTGTCCTTTGAATCTCTGCTTTCTCCCTATCTTCTTCTTCACGCACGCACGTCCCTCCTATGGCAAGCTGTGTGTTGGAGGATCACCGTTGTCAATGGCTACCATCCCTCCTTTCATTGAAAATGGTCCAGGTGCGCTGTCACCGCACGGCTAATCATCTGTAGGTTCTCGATCATTCCGGAATAGGATTCGCTATCCTTTTGCGTCTGTCACTACGCCCAGCACTCGCGAGTTTGAAGCTCGTCACAGTCATCCAATCCCAGAATCCTACTAGGAATACCACAGACAAGGTTTAGACTTTTCGGATTCTCAAGGATGCTGCCAATGGATTCTAGCTTATACCACGGAGATCCTGATTAAGGAATCTAAGAGATATTCATTCAATCTGATGTAGAACGGAGGTAATTGTCAGACACACGTTCATGGATTAAGGAAGGTGATGAATGTCACAGATCATCACCTTCTCCATAATTAGGCGCGAATGGATATCTTAGATAGGAACACGCATGTTTGAATGGAAAACAGAGATACTTGCATTAATTCATCGAGGCACAGCAGAGCTCCTCACCCCCAACAATGGAGTTTAGAGACTCATGCCGTCAAAAGGTACAAAGTTCAGATCTAAAATGTCATGAGATACCAAATAAATCTCTAAAAGTTGTTTTAAATACTAAACTGGTAACCTAGGTTTACAGAAAATGAGTAGACTATGATAGATAGTGCAGAAATCCACTTCTGGGGCCCACTTGGTGTGTGCTGGGGCTGAGACTAAAGCTTCTCACATGCCTGGGCTGTTTTGGGCGTTCAACGCCAGGTTGTAACCTGTTTCTGGCGTTGAACTCCACTTTGTAACTTGTTTCTGGCGCTGGACGCCAGACAGCAGCATGGAACTGGCGTTGAACGCCAGTTTACGTCATCTATTCTTGAGAAAAGTATGGACTATTATATATTTCTGGAAAGCCCTGGATGTCTACTTTCCAACACAATTGGAAGCGCGCCATTTGGACTTCTGTAGCTCCAGAAATTTCATTTTGAGTGCAGAGAGGTTAGAATCCAACAACATCAGCAGTCCTTTTTCATCCTGAATCAGATTTTTGCTCAGCTCCCTCAATTTCAGCCAGAAAATACCTGAAATTACAGAAAAACACACAAACTCATAGTAAAGTCCAGAAATATGATTTTTGCCTAGAAACTAATGAGAATAAACTAAAAACTAACTAAAATATACTAAAATCTATGTGAAATTAAACCCAAAAAGCGTATAAAATATCCGCTCATCACAACACCAAACTTGAACTGTTGCTTGTCCTCAAGCAACTAGACAAATAAAATAGAAGACTAATAAGTCAAGAAGCAATAATATCTCAGAGTTTATGAGTGAAGCTCAGATTCTAATTAGATGAGCGGGACTAGTAGCTTTTTGCTTCCGAACAGTTTTGGCATCTCACTTTATCCATTGAAGCTCAGAGTGGTTGGCATCTATAGGAACTTAGAATTCAGATAGTGTTATTGATTCTCCTATTTCAGTATGATGATTCTTGAACACAGCTACTTTATGAGTCTTGGTCGTGGCCCTAAGCACTTTGTTTTCCAGTATTACCACCGGATACATAAATGCCACAGACACATAATTGGGTGAACCCTTTTAGATTGTGACTCAGCTTTGCTAAAGTCCCCAATTAGAGGTGTCCAGAGTTCTTAAGCACACTCTTCTTTTTGCTTTGGACCTTGACTTTAACCGCTCAGTCTCAAGTTTTCACTTGACACCTTCACGCCACAAGCACATGGCTAGGGACAGCCTGGTTTAGCCGCTTAGGCCAGGATTTTATTCCTTTAGGCCCTCCTATCCACTGATGCTCAAAGCCTTGGGATCCTTTTTATTTACCCTTACCTTTTGGTTTTAAGAGCTTTTGGCTTTTTCTGCTTGCTTTTTTTTTTCTTTCTATATTTATTTTTTTTTTCTGCAAGCTTTGTTCTTTGCTGCTTTTTCTTGCTTGAAGAAACATTTTTATGATTTTTCAGATTATCAATAACATGTCTCATGTTCATCATTCTTTCAAGAGCCAACATATTTAACAGTCTTAAACAACAAATTCAAAAGATATATGCACTGTTCAAGCATTCATTCAGAAGACAGAAAATATTGCCACCACATGTTACTAATTAGAATTTTTTTTCTTATTAGAACACGAATTTTATTGCCTCTTATTCAAAAGATCTGCTATTTTATTCATGTTTGCTGATGATGAGAAAAATAGACTATAACTTAATTGGAGATAAAATCAAAATAGACACTAATTACTATTATATGACTCCTAAGGTAAACTCCTAAAACGACAACTATCACAGAGTTAAAGCATAAATTGGAATTTAACAACCTTTGTTCTGGGAAGTGGATGTTCCTCGGATCTGTGGGGTGCTTGGTCCTTCAAGAGATAACTTCTGGCGCTTTAATTCCCTCAAGTCACGCCCTTGCTCTTCCTGTTCTTTAATCAAGTAGCAAAGAATTTGACTTTGTTCCTTCTGTTCCTTTATTATTTGTTCCATAGCTTCTTGCATCTTGGTAACTGATGTTTCAAGATACTCCCAATATTCAGATTGAGGGATTTCTGGGAGAAATTCCTGTGTTTTCTTCTTGATGGGGTCATCCTATGCTTGTTGTTTTTCCATTGATGCTTTGGTGATTGGTTTCTTAATTGAGATATACTCAGTTATTCCCATCCTTACTCCAGCGTCCTTGCAGAGCAGAGAAATTAAGCTTGGGTAAGCCAACCTGGCCTCTTTCGAATTTTTGTTAGCAATTTTGTAGAATTCAGTTGAAATCAGTTGATGAACTTCCACTTCTTTTCCCATCATGATGCAATGGATCATCACTGCTCTTTTAACAGTGACTTCAGAACGGTTGCTAGTGGGCAGCAGAGAATGCCCAATGAAGTCCAGCCAGCCTCTGGCCACTGCTTTGAGATATTCTCTTTTGAGTTGATTAGGAACACCCTTCGTGCTGGTGGTCCACCTGGCTCCAGGGATGCATATGTCTTCTAGAATCTTATCCAGGCTCTTGTTTGTTCTCATCATTCTCCTATTGAAGGAGTCTGGATCATCTTTCAGCTGAGGTAGCTTTAAGATCTCTTTGATCTTGTCAGGGTGGGTATGAATAATCTTTCCTCTGACCACGGTTCGATAGTCATAGATATCAGATCCAGATAGTCTTTGCCTGTCTGTATGCCACATATTAGCATAGAACTCCTGGACCATATTCCTTCCCACTTTCGTTTCAGGATTAGCTAGGACCTCCCAGTTCCTGATTCGAATTTGCTCCTGGATCTCCGGATATTCGTCTTCTTTCAGATCGAATCTAACTTCCGGGATCACTGATCTTAGACCCATTATTTTATAATAATGGTTTGAATGTTCTTTAGATAAGAACTTTCCTTGATTCCAAAGTGGTTTTGGAACGCTCTCTTTCTTGCCTCTTGAAGTGGGTTGTTTTCCCTTAGGAGCCATGCTCTTAGTGATCACGGATAAACACACCAAACTTAGAGGTTTGCTTGTCCTTAAGCAAAAGAAAAGAAAGGAGATTGATAGAAGGAGAGCTAGGTGCAATTGTTGATGGAGGAGGGTGGAGGCCGAACCCATATATAAAGGGAGGGGGGTGGGTTCAAAAATTTTGAAAAGATATGATAAAAAGATTGATTTGGAAAAGATAAGATAGAAGATATGATAAGAGAGGATATAGTTTAAAATTGAAATGATATGAAAAATTTTTGAAAAAGATAAATCTAGATTTTGAAAAAGATAATGTGGAGATTTGAAAAGGATATTAGTTGAAAAAAATAGATTTGTTTTGAAAATTTGAAAAAGAGTTGGATTGAATTTGAAAAAGAGGGTTTGTGCTTATGGATTAAGATACATTTGATATTTTTAAGGTAGGGTTTTTAGAAATTAGGGATTTTAGAAATCAGGGTTCTTAACATGTTTATGCAAGAAATCATGAATTGAAGCATGAAAATTAAGATTAAAATGAAAAATATGAAGAAAAAATGAATTTACCTCCTCCCCACCATCCTGGCGTTTGAATGCCCAAACGCTGCATGTTTTGGGCGTTCAATGCCCAAATGCTGCCTCTCCTGAGCGTTCAACGCCCAGCTGCTGCTTCTTTCTGGCGTTGAACGCCAGGAAGTCCTTTGTTACTGGGCGTTTTTCTGAACGCCCAGAATGCTGTAAATCTGGCGTTAAACGCCCAGAAAGAGCTTCTTTCTGGCGTTTAACGCCCAGATGGCTATCCTCACTGGCGTTCAACGCCCAGTGGATGCTTCTGTTGGGCGTTGAACGCCCAAAACAGACTTTTACTGGCGTTTTCTTGCCAGTGAGCTCTTTTTTTCTGTTTTGTGTGCAAAATCCTTCTGTAACCCTGTGAACTTATGCAATTGATTCTTTACCTTGTTATCAATGAACTTTATATAAACAAATAAAAATAAAAATAGGGCAAAATGCTTAGAGGATTGATGCCCCATGGCTGGGTTGCCTCCCAGCAAGCGCTTCTTTATTGTCTTTAGCTGGACCTAAACCCTAAACCCTAAACCCTAAACCCTAAACCCTTGCTGAGCTTTTAGTCTAGCTTCAGCCTTGAGCACTCTTCCTCAACATTGCCTTCAAGATAGTGCTTGATTCTTTGTCCATTGACAATGAACTTCTTATCAGAATCAATATCTTGAAGCTCCACATAACCATATGGTGATACACTTGTAATCACATATGGTCCCCTCCACCGGGACTTCAGTTTCCCGGGGAATAGCCTGAGCCTAGAGTTGAACAACAGAACCTTTTGTCCTGGTTCAAAGATTCTAGATGACAGCTTTCTGTCATGCCACTTTTTTTATTTTTCTTTATAAAGCTTGGCTTTTTCGAAAGCAGTGAATCTGAATTCCTCTAGCTCATTTAGCTGGAGCAATCTTTTTTCTCCAGCTAATTTGGCATCAAAGTTCAGGAATCTGGTTGCCCAGTAGGCTTTATGTTCCAGTTCCACGGGCAGTTGACATGCCTTACCATAGACCAGTTGGTATGGAGAGGTCCCTATAGGAGTCTTGAATGCTGTTCTGTATGCCCACAGAGCATCATCCAAGCTTCTTGCCCAATCCTTTCTACGGGTATTTACAGTCCGTTCTAGGATTCTTTTTAGCTCTCTGTTAGAGACTTCAGCTTGTCCATTAGTCTGTGGATGATATGGAGTCGCCACCTTGTGGCGAATCCCATACCGGACCATGGCAGAGTAAAGCTGTTTGTTGCAGAAGTGAGTGCCCCCATCACTGATTAGTACTCTAGGGACCCCAAACCTGCTGAAGATATTTTTCTGGAGGAACTTTAGCACTGTTTTAGTATCATTGGTGGGTGTGGCAATGGCCTCAACCCATTTTGATACATAGTCAACTGCCACCAGAATATAAGTGTTTGAGAATGATGGTGGGAAAGGTCCCATGAAGTCAATTCCCCATACGTCAAACAACTCAATCTCCAAGATTCCTTGTTGAGGCATGGCGTAACCATGAGGCAGATTACCAGCTCTTTGGCAACTGTCACAGTTACGTACAAACTCTCGGGAATCTTTATAGAGTGTGGGCTAATAGAAGCCACATTGGAGGACCTTGGTGGCTGTTCGCTCACCTCCGAAATGGCCTCCATATTGAGATCCATGGCAATGCCATAGGATCCTTTGTGCATCTTCTCTAGGAACACACCTACAGATTATTCCGTCTGCACATCTTTTAAAGAGATAGGGTTCATCCCACAAGTAGTACTTTGCATCAATGATTAATTTTTTCTTTTGTTTCCTGTTGTACTCTTTGGGTATGAACCTTGCAGCTTTATAGTTTGCAATATCGGCAAACCATGGTGTTTCCTGAATGGCAAATAAATGCTCATCCGGAAAAGTCTCAGAGATCTCAAGAAAGGGGAGGGACGTCCCTTCTACTGGCTCTATCCGGGACAGATGATCAGCCACTTGGTTCTCTGTCCCTTTTCTGTCTCTTATTTCTATATCAAACTCTTGCAGAAGCAACACCCATCTGATGAGCCTGGGTTTTGAATCCTGCTTTGTGAGTAGATATTTAAGAGCAGCATGGTCAGTATACACAATCACTTTTGATCCTACTAAATATGATTTGAACTTGTCAATGGCATAAACCACTGCAAGTAATTCTTTTTCTGTGGTTGTGTAATTTTTCTGGGCATCATTTAAAACGCGACTAGCATAATAAATGACGTGCAGAAGCTTGTCATGCCTCTGTCCCAATACTGCACCAATGGCGTGATCACTGGCATCACACATTAGCTCAAATGGTAATGTCCAGTCTGGTGCAGAAATAACTGGTGCTGTGACCAGCTTAGCTTTCAGCGTTTCAAACGCCTGCAGACACTCTGTGTCAAACACAAATAGCGTGTCAGCAGCTAGCGATTGCTTAGAGGTTTTGCGATTTTTGAAAAATCCTTTATAAACCTCCTATAGAATCCTGCATTCCCCAAAAAGCTTCCGATTGCCTTAACATTGGCAGGTGGTGGTAATTTTTCAATTACCTCTATTTTTGCTTGATCCACCTCTATCCCCTTATTTGAGATTTTATGCCCAAGGACAATTCCTTCAGTCACCATGAAGTGACATTTTTCCCAGTTTAAAACTAGGTTGGTCTCTTGGCATCTCTTCAAAACAAGTTTCAGGTGATCAAGACAGGAACCGAATAAGTCTCCATATACTGAGAAGTCATCCATGAAGACTTCCAGAAATTTTCCACCATATCAGAGAAAATAGAGAGCATGCATCTCTGGAAGGTTGCAGGCGCATTACACAGCCCAAATGGCATCCTTCTATAAGCAAACACTCCAGATGGACATGTGAATGCTGTTTTCTCTTGATCCTAGGGATCTACTGCAATCTGGTTATAGCCTGAGTAGCCATCCAGAAAGCAGTAATAATCATGACCTGCCAGTCTTTCTAGCATCTAGTCTATGAATGGTAAAGGAAAATGATCCTTTCTGGTGGCTGTATTGAGCCTTCTGTAGTCAATACACATGCGCCACCCTGTAACTGTTCTTGTAAGAACCAGTTCATTTTTTTCATTATGAATCACTGTCATGCCTCCCTTTTTTGGGACGACTTGGACAGGGCTCACCCAGGGGCTATCAGAAATAGGATAAATAATCCCAGCCTCTAGTAATTTGGTGACCTCTTTCTGCACCACTTCCTTCATGGCTGGATTTAGCCGCCTCTGTGGTTGAACCACTGGTTTAGCATTATCCTCCAATAAGATTTTGTGCATGCATCTAGCTGGGCTTATGCCCTTAAGGTCACCTATGGACCACCCAAGAGCTGTCTTGTGTGTCCTTAGCACTTGAATAAGTGCTTCCTCTTCCTGTGGGTTTAAAGCAGAGCTTATGATCACTGGAAAAGTATCACCTTCTCCCAGAAATACATATTTCAGGGATGGTGGTAATGGTTTGAGCTCGGGTTTAGGAGGTTTTTCCTCTTCCAGAGAAAATTTCAGAGGCTCTTTAATCTCCTCTGAATCCTCCAAATCAGGCTGAACATCTTTAAAGATGTCTTCCAACTCTGATTCGAGACTCTCAGCCATGTTGATCTCTTCTACCAAAGAGTCGATAAGATCAACTTTCATGCAGTCTTTTGGTGTGTCTGGATGCTGGATGGCTTTGATAGCATTCAACTTAAACTCATCATCATTGACTCTCAGGGTTATTTCCCCCTGTTGGACATCAATGAGGGTTCGTCCAGTTGCTAGAAAGGGTCTTCCTAGAATGAGAGTAGCACTCTTGTGCTCCTCCATTTCCAGCACTACAAAGTCAGTGGGAAAGGTGAATGGCCCAATTCTGACGATCATGTCTTCAATCACGCCTGATAGGTATTTAATGGAGCCATCAGCAAGTTGGAGACATATCCGGGTTGGTTTAACTTCTTCAGTTAAACCAAGCTTTTTGATAGTGGATGCAGGTATTAGGTTGATGCTTGCCCCAAGATCACATAAAGCTGTCTTGGTGCAATTACCTTCTAATGTGCATGGTATCAGAAAACTCCCAGGGTCTTTAAGCTTTTCAGGAAAGCTTTTTAGAATGACTGCACTGCATTCTTTAGTGAGGAGAACTCTTTCAGTTTCTCTCCAATCCTTCTTATGACTCAAGATCTCTTTCATGAACTTGGCATAAGAAGATATTTGCTCAAGTGCCTCTGCAAATGGAATCTTTATTTCAAGAGTCCTGAGATAATCTGCAAAGCGAGCAAATTGCTTATCCTGCTCCTCTTTCCGAAGTTTTTGAGGATAAGGTATCTTGGCTTTATATTCCTCAACCTTAGTTGCTGTAGGTTTATTGCCTACAGAAGTGGTTGAAGAAGCCTTTTTAGAGGGGTTGTCATCAGCA
The DNA here is from genome assembly GCF_003086295.3 of Arachis hypogaea. Lineage (NCBI taxonomy): Eukaryota > Viridiplantae > Streptophyta > Magnoliopsida > Fabales > Fabaceae > Arachis > Arachis hypogaea. Next base: position 23,067,636 of record NC_092050.1, read on the forward strand.
CTTGTGTGTGTCTGATCCTTCACTGGCAATGGAGTGCCAGAGTTAGAAGCTGGAGTGACGTTAGACGCCATCTCCTCATCTGTTCCTGGCGTTTGAACGCCAGAACTGTGCCTCTTTTGGGCGTTCAACGCCAGATCCTTGCTTGTTTCTGGCGTTGAACGCCAGTCTTGAGCATGGTCTGGGCGTTCAGCGCCAGCCTTCCACCCAACTTCTGGCGTTTTAGCGCCAGAATTATTTTTCCCTGGGCTCTTACTGTCCTCAGATGGATTTTGGGTGGTTTGCTCATTTCTTGGTTTCCTGCTGCCTTGAAGTGGGGCATTTAGTGCTTTTCCACTTCTTAATTGAACTGCTTGGCATTCTTCTGTTATTTGTTTTGACAGCTGCTGCTTTGTTTGCTTTAATTGTACTTCCATGTTTATATTAGCCATCCTTGTCTCTTGTAGTTTATCCTTGAATTCGGCTAACTGCTTTGTTAGAAAGTCCAATTGCTGATTGAATTCAGCAGCTTATTTTACAGGGCTGAGTTCAGCAGTTACTGTTTGAACCTCTTCTTCCATAGAAGGGTCACTGCTTAGGTACAGATGCTGATTCCTGGCAACTGTATCAATGAGCTCTTGAGCCTCTTTAATTGTCTTTCTCATGTGGATAGATCCACCAGCTGAGTAATCTAGAGACATCTGAGCTCCTTCTGCAAGCCCATAATAGAAGATGTCTAACTGAACCCACTCTGAAAATATTTCAGAGGGGCATTTTCGTAGCATCTCTCTGTATCTCTCCCAGGCATCATAAAGAGATTCATTATCTCCTTGTTTGAAGCCTTGGATGTTCAGCCTTAGCTGTGTCAGCCGTTTTGGGGGAAAGTATTGATTCAGGAATTTTTCTGTCAGCTGTTTCCATGTCCTTATGCTGGCCTTAGGTTGGTTATTTAACCACCTCTTAGCTTGATCTTTTACAGCAAATGGAAATAGTAATAGTCTGTAGACATCCTGATCTATTTCCTTATCATGTACTGTGTCAGCAATTTATAAAAATTGTGCCAGAAACTCTGTAGGTTCTTCCTGTGGAAGACCGGAATACTGACAGCTTTGCTGCACCATGATAATGAGCTGATGATTCAACTCAAAGCTACTGACTCCAATGGAGGGTATGCAGATACTACTCCCATATGAAGCAGTAGAGGGGTTAGCATATGACCCCAGAGTCCTCCTGGACTGTTCATTTCCACTTAGATCCATGATGGAGAAAGGGAGATGATGTCAAATAAAAAATTTATTTTTATTTATTTATTTATTTATTTATTTATTTACTTATTTAGAAAATAAATAAATTAAAATAAAGTAAAAAAAATAGGTGAATATTTTCGAAAAAATTGAGGAGAGAGAAAATGGTTAAGAAGTTTTGAAAAAGATATGATTTGGAAAAGATTTTAAATTTTGAAAAAAAAATCTGAATTTTTAGAAAATAATTTTCGAAAATTTGTTTTAGAAATAGAGAGAAAAGATATTTTTGAATTTAGTGAGGAAAGAGAAAAACAATAAAATAGCACAAGATTTAAAATTTTTTAGATCTAATGCTCCTAGTTTTCGAAAATTTTGGAGGGAAAACACCAAGGAACACCAAACTTAAAAATTTTAAGATCAAGACACAAGGAAAACTCAAGAACACTTTGAAGACTCACAAGAACACAAGAACATGAAGGAAGAACACCAAACTTAAAATTTTTTAGAAAACCAAACTAAAATTTTCGAAAAACACAGAAAAATCAACAAGAAAACACCAAACTTAAAGTTTGGCATAGAATTTAATAGAAAAATTATTTATTGAAAAATATTTTTAATAAAACTGGTGCCCAATCATTAAGAACATAAACCCACACTCTAGCCAATTGGGCAATAAATGTAACACTTGTTTTGAAGAAGGATATTTTTTTGAAAAGAAAATAAAAGACTCTGACCCAAAAGACAAAAATTTCCTAATCTAAGCAACAAGATTCACCGTCAGTTGTTCAAACTCAAACAATCCCCGGCAACGGCGCCAAAAACTTGGTGCACAAAATTGTTACTCTCTTACAATTTCGCACACATGACCAGCAAGTGCACTGGGTCGTCCAAGTAATACCTTACGTGAGTAAGGGTCGAATCCCACGGAGATTGTTGGTTGAAGCAATCTATGATTATCTTGTAAATCTTAGTCAGAAATTCAATTATGTTTATCAGTTTAAATAGTGGAAAATAAAGGAGTGCGAATTAAATACTTGTTGTGCAGTATTGGAGAATATGTTAGAGTTTTGGAGATGCTTTGTCCTTTGAATCTCTGCTTTCTCCATATCTTCTTCTTCACGCACGCACGTCCCTCCTATGGCAAGCTGTGTGTTGGAGGATCACCGTTGTCAATGGCTACCATCCCTCCTTTTAGTGAAAATGGTCCAGGTGCGTTGTCACCGCACGGCTAATCATCTGTAGGTTCTCGATCATACCGAAATAGGATTCGCTATCCTTTTGCGTCTGTCACTACGCCCAGCACTCGCGAGTTTGAAGCTCGTCACAGTCATTCAATCCCAGAATCCTACTAGGAATACCACAGACAAGGTTTAGACTTTCCGGATTCTCAAGGATGCTGCCAATGGATTCTAGCTTATACCACGGAGATCCTGATTAAGGAATCTAAGAAATATTCATTCAATCTGATGTAGAACAGAGGTAATTGTCAGACACACGTTCATGGATTGAGGAAGGTGATGAATGTCACGGATCATCACCTTCTCCATAATTAGGCGCGAATGGATATCTTAGATAGGAACACGCATGTATGAATGGAAAACAGAGATACTTGCATTAATTCATCGAGGCACAGCAGAGCTCCTCACCCCCAACAATGGAGTTTAGAGACTCATGCCATCAAAAGGTACAAAGTTCAGATCTAAAATGTCATGAGATACCAAATAAATCTCTAAAAGTTGTTTTAAATACTAAACTGGTAACCTAGGTTTACAGAAAATGAGTAGACTATGACAGATAGTGTAGAAATCCACTTCTGGGGCCCACTTGGTGTGTGCTGGGGCTGAGACTAAAGCTTCTCACGTGCCTGGGCTGTTTTGGGCGTTCAACGCCAGGTTGTAACCTGTTTCTGGCGTTGAACTCCACTTTGTAACTTGTTTCTGGCGCTGGACGCCAGACAGTAGCATGGAACTGGCGTTGAACTCCAGTTTACGTCATCTATTCTTGAGCAAAGTATGGACTATTATATATTTCTGGAAAGCCCTGGATGTCTACTTTCCAACGCAATTGGAAGCGCGCCATTTGGACTTCTGTAGCTCCAGAAATTTCATTTTGAGTGCAGAGAGGTCAGAATCCAACAGCATCAGCAGTCCTTTTTCAACCTGAATCAGATTTTTGCTCAGCTCCCTCAATTTCAGCCAGAAAATACCTGAAATTACAGAAAAACACACAAACTCATAGTAAAGTCCAGAAATATGAATTTTGCCTAGAAACTAATGAGAATAAACTAAAAACTAACTAAAATATACTAAAATCTATGTGAAATTAAACCCAAAAAGCGTTTAAAATATCCGCTCATCAAATTACTGATACAATTCTTACGCGATAATGTCGATCTATTCGCATGGAAAGCCGCAGACATGCAAGGCATAGACCCCAAGCTAATGTGCCACAAGTTGGCGGTCTATCCAGGATCTCGGCCGGTGCAGCAGAGACGAAGAAAACTTGGGCAAGAGCGATCCCAAGATGTGGAAGAGCAGGTACAGGCACTACTGGAGGCAGGATTCATAAGAGAAGTCAAGTATCCACTATGGTTAGCCAACGTCGTCTTGGTGAAAAAATCAAATGGGAAGTGGCGAGTGTGTACTGATTACACCGATCTCAACAAAGCCTGCCCAAAAGATCCTTACCCACTCCCAAGTATCGACGCTCTGGTAGATGCTTCCTCCGGATATAGATACCTCTCGTTTATGGACGCATACTCGGGATACAACCAAATCCCCATGTATCTACCAGATCAAGAAAAGACCTCATTTTTAACGCCAAAAGCAAATTACTGCTACATCGTGATGCCCTTCGGTCTTAAGAACGCAGGTGCTACTTATCAGAGGCTGATGAACAAAGTCTTCTCAGACCACATCGGAAAAATCATGGAAGTCTATATGGACGACATGTTGATAAAGACACAAAGCGAAGACACATTACTGTCCGACCTGACTCAAGTGTTCGACACTATAAGGAAGTACGACATGCGACTTAATCCTGCAAAATGCACCTTTGCGGTAAAAGCAGGCAAATTTCTAGGTTTCATGCTCACACAAAGAGGAATTGAAGCAAACCCGGATAAATGCCAAGCCATACTCAACATGAAGAGCCCCACCTGTGTCAAAGAAGTGCAGCAACTCAACGGGAGATTGGCCGCCCTATCCAAATTCTTAGCAGGGGCAGCGATAAGATCTCTCCCCTTCTATGCTACTTTAAGGAAGGGAAAGAAGTTCGAATAGATGACAAAATGTGAACAAGCCTTCCAAGACTTCAAGGAGTTCTTAGGACGGCCGCCTATCTTATCTCGACCACGAGAAGGAGAACCGCTCATATTATATCTCGCAGTAGGAGGCCGGACAATAGCCTCAGCACTAGTCAGAGAAGACGAAAGTGGGCAACAACCCGTCTACTTCATTAGCAAAGCGCTACAGGGATCCGAGCTGAACTACCAGAAAATAGAAAAGTTTGCCTATACTCTGATTCTAACATCTCGACGACTTCGCCCGTACTTCCAGGCTCACACCATTAAGGTTCGAACCAACCAGCCCATAAAAGAAATATTGCAGAAAACAGATTTAGCAGGCAGAATTTTACAATGGGCAGTCGAGTTATCAGAATTCGACCTCCAATATGAAGCTCGGATGGCCATTAAATCACAGTATCTGGCCGACTTTATCGCAGAATTCACAGATGCCTTGGAAACCCCCACAGAATGGAATTTCTATGTGGATGGTTCTTCAAATAAGACTGGAAGCGGCGCAGGCATGATAATAGAAAGCAACCAAGGAACCCAAGCTGAGCTCTCCCTCAAGTTCGGGTTCCCGGCCTCAAACAACCAGGCGGAATATGAAGCGTTATTAGCCGGTTTGAAGCTGGCTACAGAGGTTGGAGCTCAAAACTTAACATTTACAGTGATTCACAAGTAGTCACCTCGCAGATAACAGGGAGCTATCAAGCCAAAGATCCCACCATGAAAAAGTATTTGGATAAAAGCAAGGAACAGCTTGGACAACTCGGAGAATATAAGATCTGCCACATACCCCGTGAACAAAACGCCCGAGCTGACGCACTCTCAAAACTAGCCAGCACCAAACCAGGGGGCAACAATAGAAGCCTCATCCAAGAAATGCTACAGAACCCGTCAATCTCGGAAGAGGAAAAAATCCTAGCCATAACAAGTCAGGACCAAGTATGGATGGCCCCCATAATTAACTAACTCAAAGTAGAGACGCTCCCCACAGAGGAAAAGAGGCAAAGAGATTAAAAAGGGAGGCACAGTACTACACTATTATAAACAACATCCTGTACAAAAGAGGGATCTCAATACAACTACTAAAATGTGTGCCGACCAACAACACAATGGAAGTGCTAGAAGAAGTACACGGCGGCATGTGCGGCAACCATCTCGAAGCACGAGTTCTTGCCAAAAAAGTACTCCGAGCGGGATTTTATTGGCCAACCCTACAGAAAGAAGCTATAGAATTTGTAAAGACATGTCCACCATGTCAGAAACATGCCAACTTCCACATCGCCCCGCCAGAAGAGCTCATCGGTGTAACCTCGCCCTGGCCATTTGCAAAATGGGGACTTGATCTTCTCGGACCCTTTCCCCAGGGATCAGGACAAGTAAAATTCCTCATAGTCGGAGTAGACTATTTTACAAAATAGATTGAGGCATAGCCCCTAGCCAACGCCACCGCTCAAAGAAGCCGGAAATTCCTATACAGGAACATTGTCACGAGGTTCGGGGTTCCATACTCCATCACCACAGACAATGGCACTCAATTCACAGACGCAGGCTTCAGGAGACTAGTAGCCGACTTGAATATAAAGCACCAATTCACCTCCGTCGAACACCCTCAAGCCAATGGACAGGCCGAAGCTGCCAACAAAGTCATATTGGCTGGGTTGAAACGGAGACTACAAGATGTAAAGGGAGCTTGGGCCGAAGAACTTCCACAAGTCCTATGGGCATATCGAACAACGCCACACTCCACGACAAATGAATCACCCTTTCGACTAGCATATGGAGTGGAGGCAATGATCCCAGTAGAGATCGAGGAAGGGTCATCCAGAGTAGTCCACTACAATGAAGAGGCCAACTCTCAACTTTAGAAGGAAGAACTCGACCTACTACCTGAAATCCAGGAAAGAGCTCGGATCAGGGAAGAAACACTAAAACGTCGAATGGCTTCCAGATATAATCAAAGGGTAGTGCCGAGAAGTTTCATGGAGAACGATCTCATCCTAATTCGAAATGATATTGGAACAACTCAACCAGGAGAAGAAAAGTTGGCATCAAACTGGAAAGGACCCTACCGAGTTGTAAAAGTACTTGGGAAGGGCTACTACAGACTGTCCGAACTCGATGGACGAGAGCTTCCCAGATCATGGCACGCCTGCAACCTAAGAAGGTACTACAGCTAGAAAAGTAAAATATCTCACTATTGGATGCACTCTTTTTCCTGAAAAGGTTTTTTAATGAGGCACCAAGTCGAGACTCAAACACTATTCGACATAAAGGGATGAAAAATTCCCACATGTATATATTTGCACTTTCCTTTGAATAAAATATATATTTTAGATATTCTACAAGTATTCAAGACGCATTAATCTGAAGCATTCATCGTCCGATTATAAAGCAACAGATCGGCAGAAAGTGAATAACAATTTCACTGCACGATCACGATAAAGACAATCGTCCGATAAAGGTGAAAACGCGATTCACCCAAAAGACGATCTAAAGATAGCAACCACCTTCTACAAATCGGCAAAGATGAACATAGAATAATGTAAGAAGTTATCGAAGATCCGAAAAAGAACCTGGCGAGGTCTTATGGATTGCTAAATAATAACTTAAAGACTGGCCGACGTTAAGAAGGCGGACCAAGTCAACCCAAGTTATAAGTAAACCCTGGAAAGAGGTCTGGCCAACCCTATTAAAGAGGATTACTTTAACTTAGAAGGGCCCGACATGACAAAGTCAGCCCAAAATGAAAAGTTATAAGAAGTAGTCCCTGAAAGAGACCTAACAAAGGTCTAAAAAAGAGGACTACAAAAATAACTTAGAAGAGATCGACCTAACAAAGTCGGTCTCCTACAAACAAGTTATAGAAGTAATCCCTGAAAGAGACCTGACAAAGGTCCAAGAAAGAGGATTACAAAAATAACTTAGAAAGAGGACGACGCAAAGAAGTCGACCTCCTACAAACAAGTTATAGAAGTAATCGCTGAAAGAGACCTTACAAAGGTCCAAGAAAGAGGATTACAAAAATAACTTAGAAAGAGGACGACGCAAAGAAGTCGACCTCCTACAAACAAGTTATAGAAGTAATCCCTGAAAGAGACCTGACAAAGGTCCAAGAAAGAGGATTACAAAAAATAACTTAGAAAAGATCGACCTAACGAATTCGACCTCCTACAAAAACCAAGTTATAAAAGTAATCCCTGAAAGAGACCTGACAAAGGTCCAGAAAAGAAGATTACAGAAATAACTGGAAAAAGGACCAACGTAAAGAAATCGGTTATGAAGTGCTAAAAATACAAGCAAGAGCGAGAAAACCGAAGAAGCAAGTTGGACCCACAACCTCAAAGGATCCAAGCTACAAAGTACAAAGCAATCTAAAGAGGTCAAAGACGCAAGATTCCAACACTCTCAAAAAACAGAAGAGATACCAAGTCAAGCGCAAAAAGCATGATAAATCTACAAAGTTATAAAGCCTTAGAGGTCACCAAAATTTACCTAAAAAGGCTAGCAAGCTACTTTTGTTTTTTTAAAAAAAAAGTAAAAGTTGCTATGCAAGCAACTAGAAAATGTCAGTAATTAGCAAAACAAAGTTTAAGAGCCCACAAGCCGGGCCAACTGCATAAATATCCAGAGAGAGATCCGCAAACATCAGGAGCCTTCTTGGCAGCATTAGGACAAGGAGAAGGAGGGCGAGTTTGAATAGGCACAACATCTACAGTCCCATCCTCCCGGTTCAGAATCTGGCAATCCGGATCAGACACAACCAGAGGAGCAGAGGAGGTCGACACCTTGGCAGAGGACACAGGGGGGATCAACGTCATCATCACCCTCGTCATCAGGGACAATCTTGCCATCCCTGACAACATTATCCAGGCTGAAGAGGGAAAGGTCGGCCTCGGGAGCAATGACCCAAACTTGCTCCTTCAGATTCTCGTACGCAGCAGTCACGCTACCAACGAGATGACCTTGAAGCTCAGAATAATCTTCCCGGGCACTCTCTAGCTCCCCCCTCAGGCGCATCACCTCCCGATAAGACATAACGTAACTATCCTTATGCATCATAGCCGTATCCTCGGCCAGCCTCACAGAAGCCGCCAGGGAAAGGTAACTCACCTTCTCAGTCTCCAAATCCTTCTCCAACTTGGCAACCTTTACCTCAAGCTCCTCTTTAAGGCCCTTCATCCGATCGAACTCTTGCTTTGCCTCTTCCATAAATTCTTTGGTGGCATGGAGAGGAAGATTCTGGGCAGTTCGGTATAGAGCAGCTCCCATATACGCCATCTTAATGCTGTTTTGGGTCATGAATTCCAGATGGCGAAGGATGGACACATCATCCATGGGAAGGGCACCGTAGGGACCAATTTGCTGATCCACGAACTCAATTGCATTAAAGTCAGGAGTATCAAGGTTAAAAGGCTCAGTTGTTTTCTGTTTCTTATTGGGAGGAACACCAGAAGGAGCGACAGAAGTCAGGGGAGGATCAGCCAGACGAACTCGGGGAGTGGGGATCACCTTCCTCGCCCCAGGAGAACTCGGCATGGACGGCTTCACACGCACTTGGGAAGATCCCTCCCCAGCTGCTTTGGCCGAGATGTTTTTGGCAGCAGTCGCCTTCTGTGCTCTTTTAAAAGCCTTCATAGACTCATTATTCTTCATTGCCTCTGCAAATAAAATACAACAGTAAGAAATTAAGCTGCAAGTCGGAAAGGCATTTACAAGCAATATAAATAGATAATAAAGGGAACGCAAAATACCCAGCTCAGTGTGAAGAAGAGAGGGATTGGTTAAAAATTTCTTTGTATCAAGATAGGGAGGTTGACCCCAGTGTTCTTTCAAGACAATCACAAAAGCCCGCTCGGCCTCATCCAACATTTCCCACATGTATCTGGACACTCTCACATCTTTCTGCCATTCCAAGGTGTTCCGTGGGTTACCTGAAATTGTAGGTCGATCTTGGTCGAGACCTTCTGTGCTGGTCGGAACCGAAGTGTCCGGTTGGTGAATGGCGACCGGAGCTGGTGCGTCCGACTTGTTGGACTAGTTGTGCTGCTGATCCTTTGCTACCGAAGGGTGGGAGGTACCTGCAAGAGACTCCGATGCTTAAGTTAGCATGGGTATTAAACAGGTTTTTAGTAGAATCAGAGTATGAGTTATACCTGGGTGCTCCAGTGTATTTATAGTGTTGAGATGTGACCTTCGTTGGATAAGATAAGTTAGTTATCTCATCTTATCTTTATCTTTAGAGTTGAGGTCAACGTATCTTCATTGGAACCGCCCTTATCTCTATAGGCTTAGACCGCCTTAGGATTTAGGTCGTGTTCCTCTATTTGGGCCTTTTACTGGGCTCTTTTGTTGATTTGGCCGAGCTCTCTGAGAAGAGGTCGGATAGTCTGACCTGAAGAGGTCGGTCGCTTTATCTCCAATCATCCCAGGTCGGATAGCTCGACCCAGGGTATGAACAGTGTCCCTGCTTGAGCTCGGTCTTCTTTTTGAGGTCGAGTCCTTGATTGAAGTCGAACTCAAGCACTTTTGTCGATTCCTTTCTTTGTAGAGTCTTTTTTGAATGTAGAACGTTTTTCTCTAAAAGCGCGCGCTTTTATATCGGCGCTTTGGAAACGTGCGAGGGTTTAATGCCTTTATTAACATTAATTGCCCCGTTTCCCTTAGGCTCTCTTTATTTTGATTTTGCAAACCCAGAAACAGTTTCTCTCCTTCGCCCCTTTCGTAACTTCTTCGCATTTTTCCCTTCATTCTCTCGCTCTCAACTTTTCTTTGTGTTTGTTCTGTTTCACCTCCGTTGGTGCTTTACTTTGAGAGACGATTTCCTGCCCCGGCTTTCATCTTTCTTCAGAACTTTTCTCCTTTTTCCAGGTTTGGTTTCTACTTTCTGCTTCCTTACTTCTTTTGCCGCTTTGGCCTTTGATTTTTGATAAAGTTTTGGTTTTGCTTGAATCCTTGTTTGAAAAACTTGAATCTTTTTGCATTTGTCGTGCCTGTTTGTCACCATGTGCTCTGGAGTTTCTTCATCTTCTGCATGATTGCTTTCGCTTAACGCTTTTAGGGTTTTCGCATGCTATTGTCTTTTCTGTTTGTGCTTTTGATGGTGGTTTTCGCCTAATTCTGAGAAAGGTTGTGTCTTTGGTGATTTTCTGCATTGTTGACATTTGACAGTGCTTTTGCTGGTAGACTGTAGAAAGATAGTTGCTTTGATGACTTTTGCGTTTTTTAATTTGATGGACGAAATGCCTGCTACTTTAGGTCTTCTTTCCTTGTTTTGAGAGATACTGGGGTGTAGGTTTTTCCTAGAAACCTTGCTTTGTTATTGCCTCCAAAGGATGCCCCAGGACTTTTGGCTTGAGTCTTGGAGTTTTTCTTTTGTTTATCCGCCCGTCGAGATGTTTTGACCCGTGCCCGAGATGTTTTTGAGTAATCCGCTCTTCTTTTCTTTTGTAGGATCTTAGTTGACCTCATGTCTTCCCGAAATAACGTCGTAGCGATGCCTTCCCAGGTCCCTGCGGGTATGGCCGATTGGGTTGACTCCATGGTTCTCATGTGTGTCTCGCTGGTTGACTCTGAGTTTTATTCTCAGCTTAGGCAGTTTCACAGTGTCTGTAGTAACTCTGGTGATGAGAAGAATTATGAACTTGTTCCTCCTTCCTCTGACGAGAGAGTCTGTTTCTCGACTCGAGTTGTTGACAATTGCCCTTTCTTTTATGCTTACGATTTTTTCTTTGGTCAACTTGGAATTATTCTTCCCTTTACTCAATTTGAAATTGACCTGTTACGGTCTTGTAATGTTGCCCCTTCTCAACTTCACCCCAACTCCTGGGGTTTTATTAAAGTCTTCCAATTGTTATGTAATGGTTTTGGTATTCCTGCTTCCCAATCTCTCTTTTTCTATTTGTTTGTCTTGACTAAGCCTGGTGTGGTGAAAAAGAAGTCAGTTTGGGTCTCCTTCCATTCTACCCAAGGAAAGAAAGTTTTTCCATGTTTGACGAATCATTTCGGGATTTTAAAAACTATTTTTTCAAGGTCCGAGCTGTTGAAGGATCTCGACCCTTTTTCTTGGATGAAAATGATGAGCCCACCTTTCCCTTAGAGTGGCAGAAGGATGTTAGGGTCTCCAGGTACTCTTGGGACATGTTGGATGAGGCTGAGCGAGCCTTTGTGACTGTTTTAGAGGAGCGTTGGGGTCAGCCTCCCCATCTCGACACAAAGAAATTTCTAACCAATCCTTCTCTTCTTCAATCTGAACTGGGTATCTTGTGTTTCCTTTGCTGTTTGTCTTATGATGCTTGTAGCTGTATTCTCGACTTGTTTGATTTGTAGCTTGACTTCTATTTTATTCGCAGAGGTAATGAAGAACAATGAGTCTATGAAAGCTTTTAAAAAGGGCACAGAAGGCGACTGCTGCCAGGAATGTTGCTGCCCGGGCTGCGGGGGAGGGGTCCTCTCAGCCCCGCGAGAAGCCGGCCGTGCCGAGCTCTCCCGGGGTGAAGAAGGCGATCACGATACCTCGGGTTCGTTTGGTGGATCCTCCTTCTTCTTCTGCCGCTCCATCCGCTGCTCCTCCAAGTAAAAAGCAAAAGACTTCTGAGCCTTTTATAGATCAATAAATTGGGCCATATGGTACCATTCCCATGGATGATGTGTCCATTCTCCATCATTTGGAGTTTATGGCTCAGAATCATGTGAGGATGGCTTTTATGGTGGCTGCACTTCATCGTACTGCCCAGAATCTTCCTCTCCACGCTACCAAGGCGTTTATGGAAGAGGCGAAACGAGAGTTTGACCGGATGAAGGGGTTGAAAGAAGAGCTCGAGGTAAAGGTGGTCAAATTGGAGAAGGACCTTGAGAATGAGAAGGCGAGTTCTGAGGCGCTGGCTGCTTCCTTGAGGTTGGCTGAGGATGCGGCCATGATGCACAAGGACAGCTATGTGACCTCTTATAGGGAGGGGAGGCGCCTGAGGGAAGAGCTCGACAATGCCCGGGAGGATTATGCTGAGCTCCAAAGTCATATTGTTGGCAGCGTAACTGCTGCTTACGAGAACTTGAAAGAACAAGTCCGAATTATTGCTCCCGAGGCCGATCTTACCCTTTTTAGCTTGGATAATGTTGTCAGAGATGGCAAGATTGTCCCTGATGATGAGGGGGATGATGATGAAGTTGTTCCTCCCCTTGTGTCCTCCACTAAATCGCCGACTTCTTCCGCTTCTCCTGTTGTGCCTGACCTGGATTGCCAGATCCTGAATCGGGAGGATGGGACTGTTGATGCGGTGCCGATTCAAGCTCGCCCTCTTTCTCCTGGTCCTGATGCCGCCCAGAAAGCTCATGATGCTGCCGAGAAAACTTCTGATGTTTGTTGATTGTAGTTGGCCCGGCTTGTGGGCGTTTTTTTGAAACTTTATTTAGATGTTGACTTTTTTAGTTGCTTTCCTAACAATCTTTTTATTTTTTTGAAAAACAGACAAGTAGATCGCTATCTTTTGGGTAGTAAGTGTTGGTGGCCCTTCGAGGCCTTTATAACTTTATAAAAAGCTAGTTTTCTACTGATGTTGAACTCTCCTTCGAACTTCTTGAGTTTTTGACTCTTTGTAGCTGTAGGGGTCCAATTTGGTGTTCTTGCTTTGTATGTGTTCTTTAGTGCTTTGTAACTGACTTCTTTGCGTTGGTCCCCTGATAGACTCCTTTTTGTAATCCTCTTTCTTGGACCATCGTAAGGTCTCTGTTAGGGATTACTTGGGTTTATGTAGTGGATCGACTTCGTTGGGTTGACTTCTTTCTTGGTTATTTCTGTAATCCTCTTTCTTGGACCTTTGTCAAGTCTATTTCAGGGATTACTTTTATAACTTGTCCTTTGTAGGGGACCGACTTCGTTAGGTCGATCTCTTCTAAGTTATTTCGTAATCCTCTTTCTTGGACCTTTGTTAGGTCTCTTTCAGGGATTACTTTTATAACTTGTCCTTTGTAGGGGACTGACTTCGTTAGGTCGATCTCTTCTAAGTTATTTCGTAATCCTCTTTCTTGGACCTTTGTTAGGTCTCTTTCAGGGATTACTTTTATAACTTGTCCTTTGTAGGGGACCGACTTCGTTAGGTCGATCTCTTCTAAGTTATTCCGTAATCCTCCTTCTTGGACCTTTGTTAGGTCTCTTTCAGGGATTACTTTTATAACTTGTCCTTTGTAGGGGACCGACTTCGTTAGGTCGATCTCTTCTAGGTTATTTCTGTAATCCTCTTTTTTGGACCTTTGTCGGGTCTCTTTCAGGGATTACTTTTATAACCATTTCATCTTGGGCTGACTTTGCTAGGTCGAGCCCTTCTAAGTTAAAGTAATCCTCTTTAATAGGGTTCGCCAGACCTCTTTCCAGGGTTTACTTGTAACTTGGATTGACTTGGTCCGACTTCTGAACGCCGGCCAGTCTTTAAGTTATTTTATTAGCTATCCGTAAGACCTCATCAGGTTCTTTTTTAGATTGCTTTCTATAACTTCTTACATTATTCTGTGTTCATCTTTGTCGATTTGTAGAAAGTGGTTGGCATCTCTAGCTCGTCCTTTGGGTGAATCGCGTTTTCACCTTTATCGGATGACTCATCTTTATCGTGGTCGTGCAGTGAAATTGTTTTTCACTTTCTGCCGACCTGTAGCTTTATAATCGGACGATGAATACTTCAGATTAATGCGTCTTGAAATCTTTGTAGAATACCTAGATAAATTTTATTCAAAGAAAATGCAAATATATACATGTGGGAATTTTCTCATCCTCTTAAGTTGGGTATGATCTATGTCTCAACCTGGTGCCTCATTAAAAAACCTTTTCAGGAAAAAGAGCGCATCCACTGGTGAGATCCTTTACCTTTTCTAACTGTAGTACCTTTTTAGGTTGCAGGCGTGCCATGACCTTGGAAGCTCCCGTCCGTCGAGTTCGGACACTCTGTAGTAGCCCTTCCCGAGTACTTCTATGACTCGGTATGGTCCTTTCCAATTGGCTGCCAGCTTTCCCTCTCTAGGTCGAGTTGTTCTGACGTCGTTTCGGATTAAGATGAGGTCGTTTTCAGCGAAACTTCCTGGTACTACCCTTTGGTTATATCTAGAAGGCATTCAGCGTTTTAGCGCTTCTTCTCTGATCCGAGCTCTTTCCTGAACCTCAGGTAGTAGGTCGAGTTCTTCCCTCTGGAGTTGGGAGTTTGCTCCCTCATTATAATGGACTGCCCTATGCGATCCTTCCTCAATTTCTACTGGAATCATTGCCTCTGTTCCATATGTTAGCCGGAATGGGGATTCCTTTGTGGTGGCGTCGTTCGATATGCCCATAGGACTTGTGGGAGTTCCTCTGCCCAGGCTCCCTTCGCATCCTGTAATCTCCGTTTTAACCCTACCAATATGACTTTGTTGGCGGCTTCGGCCTGTCCGTTAGCTTAGGGGTGTTCGACAGAGGTGTACTGGTGCTTTATATTCAAGTCGGCTACTAATTTTCTGAAGCTCGCATCTGTGAATTGGGTGCCATTGTCTGTGGTTATTGAGTACGGGACCCCAAATCTTGTGACAATGTTTCTGTATAAGAATTTTCGGCTTCTTTGGGCAGTGGCATTGGCTAATGGTTCTGCTTCGATCCACTTTGTAAAGTAATCTACCCCTACTATGAGGAATTTAACTTGCCCTGATCCCTGGGGAAAGGGGCCGAGAAGGTCGAGTCCCCATTTCGCAAAAGGCCAAGGCACAGTCACGCTGATGAGTTCTTCTGGTGGGGCGATGTGGAAATTGGCATGTTTCTGACATGGAGGACATGTCTTTACGAATTCTGTAGACTCTCTCTGTAAAGTTGGCCAGTAAAACCCTGCCCGGAGTATCTTTTTGGCAAGAGCCCGTGTTCTGAGATGATTGCCGCAAATGCCGCTGTGTACCTCTTCTAATACTTCCCTAGTGTGGGAGGTCGGTACGCACTTTAGTAATGGGACCGAGATTCCTCTTTTGTACAGGATGTTGTTTATGATGGTGTAGTACTGTGCCTCCCTTTTTAGCTTTTTTGCATCCTTTTCTTCTGCGGGGAGCGTTCCTGTTTTGAGGTAGTTAATTATGGGGATCATCCATCCTTGGTCCTGACCTGTTATTGCTAGGACTTTTTTCGTTTCCGATATTGATGGGTTCTGTAGCATTTCCTGGATGAGGCTTCTATTGTTGCCCCCTGGTTTGGTGCTGGCCAGTTTTGAGAGTGCGTCAGCTCGAGCATTTTGCTCACGGGGTATGTGGCAGATCTTGTATTCCCCGATTTGTTCGAGCTGTTGCTTGGTCTTATCCAGATATCTTTTCATGGTGGGATCTTTGGCTTGATAGCTCCCTGCTATCTGTGATGTGACCACTTGCGAATCACTATAAATGTTAAGTTTTCGAGCTCCCATCTCTTCAGCCAGTTTTAGACCAGCTAGCAATGCTTCGTATTCCGCCTGGTTATTTGATGCCGGGAATCCGAATTTGAGGGAGAGCTCAACTTGGGTTCCCTGGTTGCTTTCTATTATAACTCCTACGCCACTTCCCGTTTTATTTGAAGAACCATCCACATACAGATTCCACTCTATGGGGGCTTCTAGGGCATCTGTGAATTCGGCGATAAAATCGGCCAGGTATTGTGATTTGATGGCGGTCCGAGCTTCATATTGGAGGTCGAATTCTGACAGCTCGACTGCCCATTGTAGAATTTTGCCTGCTAAATCTGTTTTCTGCAGTATTCCCTTTAAGGGCTGATTAGTTCGAACTTTAATGGTGTGGGCCTGGAAGTAGGGGCGGAGTCACCGAGATGTTAAAACGAGATTGTAAGCAAATTTTTCTATTTTCTGATAGTTCAACTCGGATCCCTGCATTGCTTTGCTAATGAAGTAGACGGGTTGTTGCCCGTTTTCGCTTTCTCGGACCAGTGCTGACGCTACTGCCTTGTCTCCTACTGCAAGATATAGTATGAGTGGTTCTCCTTCTTGAGGTCGGGATAGGATAGGTGGCTGTCCTAAGAACTTCTTAAAGTCTTGGAACGCTTGTTCGCATTCTGTCGTCCACTCGAACTGTTTTCCCTTTCTTAAAGTAGCATAGAAGGGGAGAGATCTTACAGCGACGCGCCATCCTTTGGTCTGCTTTTATCGTGGCTATCCCTTTTGGAGTTGGGAATTTCATGCATAGGTGTGGGGTCGAGACTATCGCACCAAGTTGGTTGAGCGTGGTCCGGCCTATGAGAGCGTTATAGGCTGAGCTTACGTCGACTACGATGTAGTCTATTTTGAGGGTCCTGGATTGGTCTCCCTTTCCAAAGTTCGTATGCAGTGGTATGTATCCTAGCGGTCGAACCGGAGTGTCTCCTAGCCCGAACAAACTATTTGGATATGCTTTAAGTTCTTTTTCTTCTAAGCCGAGTTTATCAAAGGCTGTTTTGAATAAGATGTCGGCAGAACTCCCTTGATCTATTAGCGTCCGATGCCAATATGATAGTGATAACCATGGGATCGTCGTGTCCTGTAATGATGCCGGTTGCGTCCTCTTTAGTGAATGTCATCGTTGGGATGTTGAGTGTTCCTTCCTCTCCTTCGACATGGTATACTTCTTTGAGGTATCTCTTACGAGAGGATTTGGAGATCCCTCCTGCTGCAAAGCCGCCGTGTATCATGTGGACATGTCTTTCTGGCGTCCGAGGGGATCGTTCCGCTCGTTCAGTGTCATCATCCCTTCGTCTCTTTCTTTGCTTGTCATCTCGGGTGGCCAGGAATCGATCTAGTTTTCCTTCCCTCACCAATTTTTCTATGATGTTTTTCAAGTCGAAGCATTCGTTAGTGGAGTGTCCCCGGACCCGATGATATTCACAATACTCCTTTTGGTTTCCTCCTCCCTTCTTGCCTTTGAGTGGCCGTGCTGGGGGAATTTTTTCCGTGTGGCAGACTTCTTTGTATATTTCGACCAAGGATGCCCTAAGAGGAGTATAGTTATAGTACTTCTTAATTTTCTCCCCTTGTCTGTCATCTTTTCTTTTAGATTCCTTGTCTCTGTCACGGTAGGAAGCTCCCGATTTCGAGGATTCTCCTAACCGAGCGTTTTCTTCCATATTGATGTATTTTTCTGCTCGCTCCTGTACTTCGTCGAGGGTAGTCGGGTACTTCTTTGATATAGATTGGCTGAAAGGTCCCTCTCGTAGGCCGTTGATGAGTCCCATGATTGCGGCCTCCGTGGGTAAACTTTGTATGTCCATGCATGTTTTATTGAATCTTTCCATGTAGTTGCGAAGGCTCTCCCGTCTCCTTGTTTGACTGCTAATAAACTGGGGGCGTGCTTAGCTTTATCCTTTTGAATGGAAAATCTGGCTAGGAATTTCTTGGCTAAGTCGTCGAAACTTGAGATGGATTTTGGGGGTAAGTTGTCGAACCACCGAATAGCTGTCTTTGTGAGAGTTGTTGGGAAGGCTTTACAGCGAACAGTATCTAGGGCGTCAGTGAGGTACATTCTGCTTCTGAAGTTACTGAGATGGTGGTTGGGATCCGTGGTGCCGTCATATAGAGCCATATCTGGGAGTTTGAAGTCTTTTGGAATTTTGGTTTTCATGATTTCCCTAGTGAAGGGGTCTTGCTCTTTGTGTGAATTCTCTTCGAGATTAGCACGAGGGGCTTTGGATTTGAGATCGGCTTCCAATTGCTGCAGTTTTTCTTCCAACTCCCGACGTCTCCGCATCTCTTTTTGTAGATCTCTTCCGATTTCCCGTTGTTGGTGGGTTTCTTTTTCCAGTTGTTTTAGGCGATCTAGGAGTGCTTCTATGGCCCCTGAATTTGGTGAGTCTTTGTCTTGGTTGGTCTCTAGAGTGTCTTGTAGCGCGACGTTCACGTTTTTGTGCGGTGTTCGATCCTCCAGACCTGAATCGTGATCGTTGTCATGGTTGTCCGCCATGGTGATGGGATGACTTCCAGGTCCCCGGCAACGGCGCCAATGTTCCGGATGGGTTACCTGAAATTGTAGGTCGATCTCGGTCGAGACCTTCTGTGCTGGTCGGAACCGAAGTGTCCGGTTGGTGAATGGCGACCGGAGCTGGTGCGTCCGACTTGTTGGACTGGTTGTGCTGCTGATCCTTTGCTACCGAAGGGTGGGGGGTACCTGCAAGAGACTCCGATGCTTAAGTTAGCATGGGTATTAAACAGGTTTTTAGTAGAATCAGAGTATGAGTTATACCTGGGTGCTCCAGTGTATTTATAGTGTTGAGATGTGACCTTCGTTGGATAAGATAAGTTAGTTATCTCATCTTATCTTTATCTTTAGAGTTGAGGTCAGCGTATCTTCATTGGAACCGCCCTTATCTCTATAGGCTTAGGCCGCCTTAGGATTTGGGTCGTGTTCCTCTATTTGGGCCTTTTACTGGGCTCTTTTGTTGATTTGGTCGAGCTCTCTGAGAAGAGGTCGGATAGTCTGACCTGAAGAGGTCGGTCACTTTATCTCCAATCATCCCAGGTCGTATAGCTCAACCCAGGGTATGAACACAAGGGAAAGGCGGGCTCATCATTCTCATCAATAAAAAAGGGCCGAGCTCCTTCAACAGCCCGAACCTTAAAAAAGTAGTTTTTAAAATCACAAAACGATTCGTCAAACATGGAAAAGACCTTCTTTCCCTGGGAAGATCGAAAGGAGAGCCAAGCTGCCTTCTTTTTTACCACTCCAGGCTTCGTCAAGACAAATAGATAGAAGAAGAGAGATTGCGAGGGAGGAATACCAAAACCATGACACAACAATTGAAAAATTTTTATGAAACCTCAGGAATTAGGGTGAAGTTGAGAGGGAGCAACATTACAGGACCATAATAGATCGGTCTCAAAATCAGTAAAGGGAAGGGTGATACCCAGTTGACCAAAGAAGAAGTCATAAGCATAGAAAAAAGGGCGATCTCTGGTAACCCGAGTAGAGAAACAAATTCTCTCTTCAGAAGAAGGAGGGACAAGTTCATAATTCTTCTCATCACCAGGATTACTACAGACCCTATGAAACTGCCTAAGCTATGCGCAAAACTCGGAATCAACCAAAGAGACACACATAAGAACCATTGAGTCCACCCAATCGGCCATGCCCTTGGGAACCTGGGAAGACATCTCTACAACGTTATTCCGAGAAGACATGAGGCCAACTAAATCCTACAATAAGAAAAAAAGATTGGATTACTAAAAAACATCCCGGACGAGGGGCGAAACAACTCAATAGATGAACAAACAGAAAAGGAAAAACCCCACGACTCAAACCAAAGTCCTGGGGCATCCTTTGGAGGCAGTAACAAAACAAGGCTTCAGGAAATTTCTACAGTTTACATCCCGGCACTCATCAAACAAAGAAAACAAATATTTTAAATGAAACAAAGGAAGTAAAAACACAAAGTCATCTAAGTCATTACCTTTCTATAGTCTATCGGCAAAAAGCATGGACAAACATAAAAAATGCCAGAAAATCATCAAAGACGCAACCTTTTTCAGAATCAAGTAAAAACCATTGAAGGCACAAGCAGAAATGGCGACAACATGCAAAAGCCCTAAAAAGATTCAGGCAACAAGAAAAGCAAAAGATTCGCACAAAAAACGAAGAAATCCCAGAACACGCAACAATCAGGCACAGTAAAAGCAGAAAGATCCAAACTTTCTCGGAGCAAAAATCAAACTTTCTAAAACCAGACATATAAAGAAACAGAGGAAGAAAAATCAAACCTGGAGAATAGAAGAAAATCTCGAAAGAAAGCTGAAGAGCAGAAGCAACAAAGCCACCCCTCGAAGCGGAAAACTGCGAAGATGGAAGGAGAAATCTGGAAATCGCCCCTCTTCCACAGAAAGCAGTAGCAGAACAGACATTGCGGGAAGGAACTACGAACTTCAGGCAAGAAACAGAAAATGAGAAAGTAAAGGGAGAAGTTACGAAGAAGAGCGAAGAAGAGAAACCGTTTATGATTGAGAAATTCAAAATAAAAGCCAAGAGAAAACGGGGCAATTAAGACCAATTAATGAAGGTATTAAACCCTCTCACGTTCCCAAAAACAAAGCGCTGATATAAAAGCGCGCACTTTTAGAGGAAAACGTTCTACATTCAAAGGATTCTACAAAAGGAAGAAATCGACAAAATGCTTAAGTTCGGCTTCGTCAGAGAAGGACCGAAGTCAAAGACTCGACCTCAACAAAAAGACCGAGCTCAAGCAGGGGCACTGTTCATACCCTGAGTCGAGCTACCCGACCTGGGATGATTGGCGACAAAGCGACCGACCTCTTCAGGTCAGGCTACCCGACCTCTTCTCAAAGAGGTCGGCCAAATCAACAAGAGAGCCCAATAAAGGGCCAAAATAGAGGAACACGACCCAAATCCACAGGCCGTACGAGCCTATAGAGATAAGGGCGGTTCCCTTGAAGATAAGCTGACCTCAACTCAAAAGATAAAGATAAGATAACATAACTAACTTATCTTATCTAAAAAGGTCACTATCACACCATTATAAATACACTGGAGCACCCAAGTATAACTCATACTCTGATTCTACTAAAAACCTGCTTAATACCCGTGCTAACTTAAGCATCGGAGTCTCTTGCAGGTACCCCCCCACCCTCCGGTGGCCAAGGATCAGCAGTGCAGCAAGTCCAACAAGTCGGACACAACATATCCGGCCGCCACCAGCCAGCCGGACACACCATCTCCAACCAGTACAGAAGATCTCATCCGAGATCGACCTCCAGTTTCAGGTAACCCTCAGAACAGAGGCCACAACCAAATTCTAAGTTTGGTGTTAAGAGGCCATCATCATGCTCTGAGTATCTATGAGGCTCCATGAGAGCCCACTGTCAAGCTACTGACATTAAAGAAGCGCTTGTTGGGAGGCTGATAAACCCATATTTCATGAGTTCTTTTGTGCTTAATTAAAGTGATTTATTCAACTCTTCACCTACTTATTCACATTAATTGCATGGTTCTACTTTCCCTTCCCTATTATGTCATATAATGAAAAACATGTTTTCTAAGCTTTAAAAATTAATTATTTTAATTACCTTTATTTCCATTCGATGCCGTGATTAGTGTGTTGAATAGTTTCAGATTTTCTAAGGCAGAATGGCTTAAAGGATGAAAAAGGAAACATACTAAAATGGAAGGAGAAAGCAAAACGGAGCTTTAAAGAAACTGGTATCCACGCGATCGCATGGATGACGCGATCGCGTGCCAAGCACGAACCGGCAGCGACGCGGCCGCATGACTGACGCGACCGCGCGCCTTAAGCAGAACGCACATGACGTGGTCGCATGACTGACGCGACCGCGTGGCAAGGAAAAGCTCCAATTGACGCGACCGCGTGACCCACGCGGACGCGTGACAGAGGCCACGCACCAGAAATTGCAGAAAATGCTCATAACGAGTTCTGAGGCCCTTTTTGGCCCAAATCCAAGTCCAGAAGGCATAGACCAGAGGTTATGAAGTGAGGGAATGCATCCATTCAGGGAGCTCGCATATTTTTCACCTTTCAATGATTTAGATTTAGTTGAGAGGGAGATCTTCTCTCTCTCTCTTTTAGGATTTAGGATTTCTTCTTGTTTTAAGAGTAACTCTGGATCCAGATTTAATTTTATTTTAATATTACTTCTCTTTATTTATTCCAACATTTGAATTGATTATTATTATTTATGAATTATTCCATGTTACAGATTTCTAATTGAATTAATGATAATTGAGGTATTTTCAGTTTATGATTGTTCTCTTTGACTTAAGTTACCATTGCTTCCCATCTAAGGATATTTTTACTATTATTCCAGCAACTTTACTTTTTCCCCTTTTGGTTCTGGTTAAGAATTTAGTAACTCAACAGTTATTAAACTCAATACAGTTGATAATCGTGATCTTGCTAATTGAGCTGAACTTAAATAATCCCAACCTTTTCTGAGGAAATAATTAGGATTCAAAGGTCAACTTAATTAGTCCCTTGACTTTCCCTTACCCTGGTAAAGGTCGACCAAGTGGAGTTTAGATTCAACTTTCATTATTGTTGAGAGAGATAACTAAGTTGGACCTCTAATTTCTCTACCTTGCTAAAAGTCGCTTTATAGTTATTATTTATTCTTAATTGCCATTTAATTCACTCGTCATTCAGATTACTTGCTTCTCACCTTCTAAACCTCGATTATAACCTTTATAGCCAATAATAAGAACATACTTCCTCGCAGTTCCTTGAGAAGACGACCCGGGGTTTGAATACTCGGTTAACAATTTTTAAAGGGGTTTGTTACTTGTGACAACCAAAACGTTTGTACGAAGAGATTTTTGCCGGTTTAGAAACTATATCTACAACGCAACCGTTTCTATGAATTTCTTTACTGGTAGAAATCTCGACGTCAAAATGGCGCCGTTGCCGGGGAACTGCTAACGTGTGCCTTATTATTGGTTATTGTAAATATTTTCCTTTTGCCTGTTTATTTATTTTCGTTTTTCCTCTTTATCTTTATTTGCTACTATGAACTCTCACCCCTCTCGCTTTGAGTTTGGTTCTAATACTGTTAAAGGAAATAGAAGTTACAGCAGGAATGTGCATCAAGGTCAGACCAATCAAGGATGGATGGAACCAAGAAGATCTAATCAACCCTTTTGGCAGCAACACCCTCCGAGATATCCTGGGCAGAGACCATTCTACCGTGCATACCCAGCTGAAAGACATGGTGGACAACCTTGTAACTACCAACAAGCCCCACCCCGTGCATATGAACCATCCTTTCAACATAACCTCGAACCACCACACTCACAAGCTTCTCTTCACCATTCGCCATCATATGATCCTTCCTTACCCCAATACCAATCCAATCGTTCCCGATCGTCACCACTTTCCTTTGTATCATGTCCAAGTCTGGAAAACCGTGAAGCAAAGGATCGCCTAAAAGAAACAATGATTAAATTTCAAACAACTGTTCAACAGCTGGAGCAAGCACTAATTCAATGGGATACTAGGTGCTTAAATATACAAGGATCAACCACAGCTCCATGTGGACAGCCCGATGAAGAGCGTAGCATGAAAGAAATACTAGAGACTCCAGCGGGCAAGACAGAGAATGAATTCATACTAGAACAAGTGGAAGAAGCTGTCATTGTTCAAGAAGAAGAGTTGGTTGAATTGGTTGAAGATCTAGGCGATGCTGAACTTCCTTGGGAATCCAGAATTGAGGAAAACTCCGTCCGAGATGCCACAGTTGATGCTAAGGAGGATACCATACAATCTCCAAGGCAAGTCGTTTATGAAGAGTCAGACGGAATAATCCAAGAAACAAATTTCCTTGATGATGATAGTCACAAGTCTAGTTCTCCTAGTGATGAGCTTGCGTCCGCAAGTGAATTCTCTGAGATCGAAGAATCTTCCCCAAGTGAATATGAAAGTGATGCGGAGGTAGATTTCTCTCAACCTCCAATCTACGACTCGAGTGATGAGGAAGACATGGAAGACTTTGACCAAGATACAGATACAATTGAAGATCCTTGCAAGGAAGTGGAAGAATTCACAGAAGAACACAAGGAAACAGAACTTGCAGAACCACCAAAAACACCTATCCCAAGGCCATTACCACCCAATACAAGCTTCAAGTGGGTACAATCCTTAACTTATAATTTTACTTATTCACTTGAATATGGTTTGCTTGAAACAGATGGCCAGCTTAGAGCTCTCTGCGGCTTTAAGAGTAAGAGGGAAATGGCTCGTATTCAGAGCCGGTGCACCAGGTTCAATAAGGTTCCAAGCTTCACCTCGAAGTACACGGATTGGTATCGTGCTCAATTGCATGGATCATAGAGAACGTTTGGTCGTCACGGTGAGACTCTACTCTTTAACCCGCCCGAATGGAAACTTACAAATCAAAACGAAGGCGGATCTAAAAACACAGCTTGGGATCATGGATTATGTTCTGACATTCGTCATCCCAGGAGGCTGAATATCTGTTTAAAGCTGCGCAGAAGCTTTACATGCCTAGTTTGGGACCCCGGAGGCTATTGGCATTCCAAGCACTGGTGGAGATTTTTGGACGAATTTAAACACAAGCCACCATAACAGGATACTCTTCCAATGTCCAACTTAAGGACTTTAACTAAAAGTGCTAGGTGGGAGACAACCCACCATGGTATGGTCGCTTCTTTTTTTTTTCATATTATTTCTTGTTAATTGCTTTCATTTTTCCTTTTTCATTTTTATTTATTAAACCTGGAATCATGCATAAGCATCCATGATAGTCATTGCATTCTGCACTTTTCATGCATTAAAAAAAAAGTGGTTGCACGACGCGACCGCATGCCCCATGCGATCGCGTCATATTGCGAAAAATACCACCCACGCGACCGCGTGACCCACGCGGCCGCGTGATATATATATCGGCGTAAGGATCCAACGAACAGAAAGTTGGGCTGGAATTGTGCGGCCCTTGTGCGTTTCGCACAAATTGGCTCACGCGATCGCATGCCCCATGCGATCGTGTCACTACCCAATACCAACCACACGCGACCGCGTGAGCGACGCGATCGCGTCGCATGGATTGCACATCGCCCTAAAAGAAGACAGAGAGTTGCGCTGAAACGGCGCTGGAGTCGTGCGTTTAGCACAAATTCCAGCGACGCGATCGCGCGACCCATGCGATCGCGTCACCCTTATTTCCCCCCTCTCATGCGATCGCGCACTCCACGCGATCGCGTCACTCCCATTCTCATCCCAACCACGCAACCGCGTGCCCCACGCGGCCGCGTGGATTTAAAAATATAACCCCCCCAGCCCGCGAACCCTATCAGTCGTGCAGCCCTCCCCTTTCACCCCCAACCCTCTTCTCCTTCTCTCTTCTTCTTCTTCCCAGCCACCGCCGGCCAGCCGCCACACCACCACCCCAACGCCGCCGCCACCCCGTACACCGCCGCCCTAACCCCCTTCCCTCCCTTCTTCTCCCTTCCTCTCCCCTCCCCTCTCCGCCACTGTCTCCGCGACCACCGCCCCCCACCGCCGGCAACCCAGCCCCCACCCCTCCGCCACCCCTCCGCCACCCACCCGCAAGCCCCCCTCCCTTCCTCTATCACCAATCCAAATCCTCACCGCCACTGCCCCCTCCGCCGCCACCACCGCGTCGCTGTGCACCACCACCGCGCCGGACGCCGCCGCAGCCACCTTCTTCCCTGTTCCACCCCTTCCACTTACCAGGTTCCGCAATACGCAACCATTTTTTATCTGTTCGTAAATTTTCTGTATTTTTTATTCCGTTTATGTTCATAATTAGCATAGCTAGACTTGCATGTTGTAGTGGATTTCTAGGTTGTTAGGTAGCTTAGGCTGTGGTTAGTGGATCTAGGTCTGTTTACTTGCACTGTTCTTACTTCTGTTTTACCCTATGTGCAAATATGTTGCTGCTATAATCATGTTTCATATGCTGCTTTCTTGTATGTTGCTGCTGTTTACATTGAGTTTTTATGTTTATTTTATATCTATGTACATGCAGCTTGATTTTTTAATTCATATGAACTGATTAAATTGCTGTTTATTTTCCGAGACAATCCAATTTTAGCCGGAATGCTGCCCAATTTTTTTTTTAAAATTTGTTTTCATTCATGTTTTGGTTTCGCATTTCTGAAATCTGTTTCCCTCTGCTTTACCCAAACCACTACATGTATGCTATGGCAGACTTTCTCATCCTTTTTGACTTCCTGGTTCATAAACTACTGCTGCCCCGCATCAGGAGGTTATGCACTCGATAGAGGCTGCAGATCCGGAGATCCCGCTCCAGTCCGTCCCACCTCCACAGCAGCCAGACCCTCAGCCCACCACCGCCACAGAGACCCCAGCTACCATCCCTACCATTGATGACACTCCTTCACACCAGGCTTGATTGAGCATCGAGGACGATGTTTCATTTTAAGTGTGGGGAGGTCGCCATCTCTGGCGTTTATTTTGGTGAACTACTACATACTTTTTCTTTTATTTTGGATATTTTTCTGTATTTTTCTCTTTTTCTTTTATTGTTATTTTCTGAGTACTTATACATTGCTACTTGTGTATTTTACTCTATGTGCTGCATTTTGCATCTTTAGTTCATACTTCAGCCATTTAGTTTATTTTAGTTATTTAGTTTAGTTGGCAATTCTGATTTATTAGTGGATTAATTAGTATAGTTTACCCTTTTTAGCATAAGATAGTATAGTTTAAATAGAAAAATATAAAAAGGAAGTAAACTAGAAACTTTAACAGAATCAAAATAACCCACACCTTGTATATATAGCATTACATGTTAGTTGACAACATTTCATCAAGGAGGAACATTAAAACTTTAAAAGCTACCCTAAACAATTTTTTCAAGAGAATAATGGGAATTTTAACTAAACCTGCATACAATATATGAATGATATATGATGCTTGAGTTAGAGAACACACAGCCTGTGAGTCTTGCGCTTAAATTGTATGGTTGCATTCAAACCATAATTTCATTTCTGTGTGTTACATTTCTTTTTATTCTGATGTTCTTTACTTTGCTTTAATCTATATGTCCAATTATAGAATATAGAATAGATACATACCAAGAGAATGATTGAGGCCATCATTTGATTTTAGCTCACTCACCCCAAATTAGCCTACCTTTTACATTACCCTTGTTAGCCCCCTTGAGCCTTTCAAAACCCCTTTATTCTATTTAGCCAAATTACTAGCCTTAAGCAGAAAAACAAAATAAAATCCCAAGTGAATCCTTGGTTAGCTTAAGATAGAAAATTATAAATAGAGTTAAATGCGGAAAACCTTTTGGGAACATGGATAATAGAAATAAAAAGGTAGAAAAGTAAAAAGGAATAAAATAAAATTTGGGAAGCATGCTCATGAGAAAATCTAAATGATTCAATTATCATGTGCATTAAAAAAAATTTTAAAAAAAAATTTCAATGAAAACAATGCACATGGAATAAAAATAAAAAGTAAAACATGAGCATGTAACAATAAGTGGGAAATTATAGGAAAATAGGTAAAGAAGATTTTATTTTACTAAATATGTATGTTAGGTGAGATCTTAGTCTAATTAAGGATTCGCTTATTAGCTCACTTGACCATATACATAAATCCTTACCTTTACCTTGGCCCCATTACAACCTTAATTAAGACCTCATGACATTTTGGTATGACTATATTCTATAATTGTTGATTGGTTAGATGAAAAACAAAGCTGTAAGAAATTAAGAATAAAAAGAAAAATAGAGTGAATAAACCCAATAAACACTGAGTGACTAGAGAGTAAATACAAAATCCAGTGAGGGTTTAATAACTCATCAACATATATCCGTGCTTAAAATTTACTAATTGTTTTGCAAGTTTGTACAATGTTTTCTTTCCCATCTCATTTGCTAAAGTACTTTATTATTTAAGGGTTGGCTATATATATATATATATATATATATATATATATATATATATATATATATATATATATATATATATATATATATATATATACACAACTCCTTGAGAATGTGAATTAACTTAGCTACATGTAAGATTTATATATGAGTGGATGAATTAGAATTGCATGACTCATTAGGTAGATGCATTTAGCATAGGTTGCATTTCATGACATTCCATCACTTTAACCTTAATTATTTACCTTGGATTTAGCATGAGGACATGCTAGTGTTTAAGTGTGGGGAGGTTGATAAACCCATATTTCATGAGTTCTTTTGTACTTAATTAAAGTGATTTATTCAACTCTTCACCTACTTATTCACATTAATTGCATGGTTCTACTTTCCCTTCCCTATTATGTCATATAATGAAAAACATGTTTTCTAAGCTTTAAAAATTAATTATTTTAATTACCTTTATTTCCATTCGATGCCGTGATTAGTGTGTTGAATAGTTTCAGATTTTCTAAGGCAGAATGGCTTAAAGGATGAAAAAGGAAACATACTAAAATGGAAGGAGAAAGCAAAACGGAGCTTTAAAGAAACTGGTATCCACGCGATCGCATGGATGACGCGATCGCGTGCCAAGCACGAATCAGCAGCGACGCGGCCGCATGACTGACGCGACCGCGCGCCTTAAGCAGAACGCAAATGACGCGGTCGCATGACTGACGCGACCGCGTGGCAAGGAAAAGCTCCAATTGACGCGATCGCGTGACCCACGCGGACGCGTGACAGAGGCCACGCACCAGAAATTGCAGAAAATGCTCATAACGAGTTCTGAGGCCCTTTTTGGCCCAAATCCAAGTCCAGAAGGCATAGACCAGAGGTTATGAAGTGAGGGAATGCATCCATTTAGGGAGCTCGCATATTTTTCACCTTTCAATGATTTAAATTTAGTTGAGAGGGAGATCTTCTCTCTCTCTCTTTTAGGATTTAGGATTTCTTCTTGTTTTAAGAGTAACTCTGGATCCAGGTTTAATTTTATTTTAATATTACTTCTCTTTATTTATTCCAACATTTGAATTGATTATTATTATTTATGAATTATTCCATGTTACAGATTTCTAATTGAATTAATGATAATTGAGGTATTTTCAGTTTATGATTGTTATCTTTGACTTAAGTTACCATTGCTTCCCATCTAAGGATATTTTTACTATTATTCCAGCAATTTTACTTTTTCCCCTTTTGGTTCTGGTTAAGAATTTAGTAACTCAACAGTTATTAAACTCAATACAGTTGATAATCGTGATCTTGCTAATTGAGCTGAACTTAAATAATCCCAACCTTTTCTGAGGAAATAATTAGGATTCAAAGGTCAACTTAATTAGTCCCTTGACTTTCCCTTACCCTGGTAAAGGTCGACCAAGTAGAGTTTAGATTCAACTTTCATTATTGTTGAGAGAGATAACTAAGTTGGACCTCTAATTTCTCTACCTTGCTAAAAGTCGCTTTACAGTTATTATTTATTCTTAATTGCTATTTAATTCACTCGTCATTCAGATTACTTGCTTCTCACCTTCTAAACCCCGATTATAACCTTTATAGCCAATAATAAGAACATACTTCCTCGCAGTTCCTTGAGAAGACGACCCGAGGTTTGAATACTCGGTTAACAATTTTTAAAGGGGTTTGTTACTTGTGACAACCAAAATGTTTGTACGAAGGGATTTTTGCCGGTTTAGAAACTATATCTACAATGCAACCGTTTCTATGAATTTCTTTACTGGTAGAAATCTCGACGTCAGAGGCAACCCAATTTTACTTATCTATGTTAAATATCTATTTATTTTCTATTGTTATTTTATGTTTTCTGTAGGTTGATGATCATGTGAAGTCACAAAAACAATTGAAAAAGCAAAAATAAACTGAAAAACAGAATGAAAAATAGCACACCCTGGAGGAGAAGCCTGCTGGCGTTTAAACGCCAGTAAGGGCAACAGAATGGGTGTTAAACGCCCAGTCTGGCACCATTCTGGGCATTTAACGCCAGAAATGGGCACCAGACTGGCGTTTAACGCCAGAAAAGGGCAAGAAGCTGGCGTTAAACGCCAGAAATGGGCAGCAACCTGGCATTTAACGCCAGGATTGGCAGCAAAGGGCATTTTGCAAGCCTAATTGGTGCAGGGATGAGAAATCCTTGACACCTCAGGATCTGTGGACCCCATAGGATTCCCGCCAACCTCAACTCACTCTCTCACTTCTTCACACCTTTTGATAATACTCTTCCCCAAATAACCTCCACAAATCACCTTCATTACTCCTCCAAAACCATCATACAATCCACCTACACTCACCCACTCAAATTCAAACCATCACTCCTTCCTTTTCCACATCATAACCACCTAAAACCCCCTTGGCTGAATAATTCACATACCTCCATCTCCTCCATCTCTTCTTCTTCTCCTCCTTTCTTCATTCTTTTGCTCGAGGATGAGCAAACCTTTTAAGTTTTGTGTGGAAAAGCTCAGCTTTTTTATTTTTCCATAACCATTTATGACACCTAAAGCCGGAGAAACCTCTAGAAAGAGGATAGGAAAGGCAATTTATTCCACCTTCGAGTCATGAGAGATGGAGAGATTCATCAAAAAGGTCCATCAAGACCACTTATATGAAGTTGTAGCCAAGACTCCTCATTGAAGAGGACAAGCCCATCACTAAGAAAAGGATGGAGCAAACAAGAGAGCCCACTCATGGACCTCAACAAGAGCATGAGGAAAATCCTCATCATGAAATTCCTGAGATGCCTCAAGGGATGTATTTTTCTCCACAAAATTATTGGGAGCAAATTAACACCTCCCTAGGAGAATTAAGTTCCAATATGGGACAACTAAGGGTGGAGCACCAAGAGCATTCCATCCTCCTTCATGAAATTAGAGAAGATCAAAGAGTCATGAGAGAGGAGCAACAAAGGCAAGGAAGAGACATTGAGGAGCTCAAGCACTCTATAAGATCTTCAAGAGGAAGAACTAGCCGCCATCACTAAGGTGGATCCGTTCTTTAATCTCCTTGTTCTTTATTTTCTGTTTTTTGAATTTTTATGCTTTATGTTTATCTATGTTTGTGTCTTTATTACATGATCACTAGTGTCTAAGAATTCTGGGCTTTCCAGCAATATATAATAGTCCATACTTTGCCCAAGGTTTGATGGCCCAAACCGGCGTTCCAAGTCAGCTTAAGAATTCTGGCGTTTAACGCCAGAACTGGCATAAAAGCTGGAGTTAAACGCCCAAACTGGCATAAAAGCTGGCGTTTAACTCCAAGAAAAGTCTTTACACATGAAAGCTTCAATGCTCAGCCCAAGCACATACCAAGTGGGCCCCAGAAGTGGATTTTTACACTAAACACCCTAGCTTACTCATTTTCTGTAACCCTAGGTCACTAGTTTACTATAAAAACTACTTTTAGTGATTCATCTTGTACCTCATGACACGTTACACGTTTCATATTGTATCTTCTACGGCATGGGTCTCTAAACCCCATTGTTGGGGTGAGGAGCTCTGCTGTTCTTCATGAATTAATGCAATTACTACTGTTTTCCATTCTATCACGCTTGCTTCTATTCTAAAATATTCATTCGCACTTCAACCTAATGAATGTGATGATCCGTGACACTCGTCATCATTCTCACCTATGATCGCGTGCCTGACAACCACCTCCGTTCTACCTTAGATTGAATGCATATCTCTTAGCCTCATGATTCAGATCAGAGTCTTCGTAGTATAAGCTAGAACTATTGGCGGCCATTCCTGTGATCCGGAACGTCTAAACCTTGTCTGTGGTATTCTGAGTAGGATCTGGGAAGGGATGACTGTGACGAGCTTCAAACTCGCGAGTGTTGGGCGTAGTGACAGACGTAAAAGGATCAATGGATCCTATTCCGACATGATCGAGAACCGACAGATGATTAGCCGTGCGGTGACAGCGCATTTGGAACATTTTCACTGAGAGGACGGGAAGTAGCCATTGACAACGGTGATGCCCAACTTAAAGCTTGCCATGGAAGGAGCCTTGCGTGCATGAAGAAGAAGATAGTAGGAAAGCAGAGATTCAGAAGACAAAGCATCTCCAAAGCCTCAACCTGTTCTTCATTACTGCATAACAAGTATTTATTTCATGTTCTTTTACTTTTTACAATTAAATCTGAGAATTATTGATATCCT
This sequence comes from Arachis hypogaea, assembly GCF_003086295.3. NCBI lineage: Eukaryota > Viridiplantae > Streptophyta > Magnoliopsida > Fabales > Fabaceae > Arachis > Arachis hypogaea. The sequence goes on from NC_092050.1 coordinate 23,099,723, forward strand.
GACTAAGAGTTACAAGATAACCATAGCTTGCTTCAAGCCGACAATCTCCGTGGGATCGACCCTTACTCACGTAAGGTATTACTTGGACGACCTAGTGCACTTGCTGGTTAGTTGTGTGGAGTTACAAAAGTGTGATTGTAATTTCGTGCACCAGTTGTCTTCACAGACAATTTAGTCATTCCACACACTGTGAACAAGATCTTGTCTCTGGAACATGTGGAACTTATCCATGAGAGCACAAGCAAAAAGTTCATTGTAAGGGGCGAAATTCTGAGCCCATATCCATCTCCATAAGGAGTTAACGGTCAAACTAGTGACGTGAAAGAAGCGCTTGTTGGAAGGCAACCCATCAATAATTAATGTTTTCTTATTTTTCATTAGGTTTATTTAAGTTATTTCAGTTTAATTTTCATATTTGTTTAAGTTTGTGATCATGTACAGTAGTTAGAACAGAAACAGAAACAGTCAGAGCTGGAAACAGAACACCCTAGAGCAGAGACCTTGCTGGTCTTGAACGCGAGCCAGGGAGCACATTGCTGGCATTGAACACCAGCCAAGGAGCACATTGCTGGCGTGGAACGCCAGTCAAGGGGCAGAACCCTGGCGTTCGACGCCCCAACAGAGGCACAGACCTGGCGTTGAACGCCAGGAAGGAGGTCCCTCAAGGGTGTTCAACGCCTAATGAGAGGCACATTGCTGGTGTTGAACGCCAGGCAGGAGCAAGAGCTGGGTGTTCAATGCCCACAAGGGGCAGGGAACTTGAATTCCCTAGCCTCTCAGGATCAGTGGGTCCCACAGAATCTCCACTTACCCCACATTCTTCTCTCTCTTACTTTCACTCTTCCCCACATACTCTTCCGTATAAACCTAACCCAATCACATCCATATCACTTTCCAATACCATCACAACCCCCACCCACTTCAAATTCAAAATTTCCCACTCATTCATTCAAACCCAACCTATCCCACCTCTATAAATAACCCATTTTTCCTATCCTTCCTACACACCATCCAGACACTAAAGACCTCTTAGCTGAATCCACTATCCCTCTCTTTCTCCTCTATTCTCTTTTTTTTCTATTTTTTTCTTCTCTTTTCTTCTTATTTTGTCGAGGACGAGCAAATCTTTTAAGTTTGGTGTTGGAAAAGCCTTACTTTTTGCTTTCCATTCACACTTATGGCACCCAAAGTCGGAGAACCCTCTAAAAGGAGGAAAGAGAAAGCAGTTGCTTCAACCTCCGAATCTTAGGAGATGGAAAGATTCATCACTGAAGCTCATCAATACCACTTCTACGAAGTAGTGGCAAAGAAAAGGGTGATTCCTGAAGTCCCCTTTAGGCTAAAAAAAAATGAGTATCCGGAGATCCGAAGAGAAATTCAGAGGAGAAGTTGGGAAGTCCTAACCAATCCTATCCCAAAAGTTAGGCTCTTGATGGTACAAGAGTTCTATGCCAATACATGGGTCACAAAAAACCATGATACAAGCGTGAACCCAAGTCCCAAAAATTGGCATACCATGGTCCGATGGTATCTCTTGGATTTCAGTCCGGAGAGTGTAAGGTTGGCGCTCCATTTGCCAATGATGCAAGGAGACCCACATCCTTACACTAGGAGAGTAAATTTTGACCAGATGGTGAACCAAGTCCTTTCAAACATTTGTGTGGAAAGAGCTCAGTGGAAGAGGGATGCTCAAGGCAAGCCTATCCAACTGAGAAGGCTTGACCTCAAGCCTATAGCTAGAGGATGATTGGAATTTATCCAGCGCTCTATCATCCCTACTATCAATTGGTCAGAAGTGACCATTGACAGAGCCATCATGATTCATTGCATCATGATTGGAAGTGAGGTAGAGGTACATGAAGTAATACCTCAAGAATTGTACAAGAAAGCTGAAAAGCCTTCCACCTAAGCAAGGTTGGCTTTTCCCCACCTTATCTATCATCTATGCAATTTTAGAGAGCCAGCACATGGACCACAACAAGAGCATGTGGAGTGATGCGCGTGTACGAAAAACCCACACTATTTCGTATAGCATCAGCAGTACCAGCAAGTGCACTGGGTCGTCCAAGTAATACCTGAGCGAGTCAAGGTCGATCCCACGAGGATTGTGGCTTGAAGCAAGCTATGGTTGTCTTGCAGGTCTTAGTCAGGCAGAATCAGAAGGAGCTGGATACATAAATATTTATAGGATTATTTGAAATGAGGATAGGAATTATATACTGGGAATTGAAATACTAATAGGATTAAATTGAGAGTTGGAGTTGCTTTGTCTTTCTGAAGTGACTCTAGTACTACCGTCTTCTTTGCTTGTGAATGATCTTTTTCTATGGCAGGCTGTAAGTGATCAAAGCCACACCAATGGTCTTTGATCTCCTCTACTACAGAATGAACACGACAATGGCCAGTGGTCGTGATATTCAATCTGACGAAGGGTGAAGCGCATAACAGTCAATTCTCTTGGTGATCCTACTCAAAACTCAACAGAAAAGGTAGAATCTTTCAGATCAGAGAACATTGATTCTTGGATCTAGCCTATACCACGGAGACCTTAATCTTCCCGGAGATCGGCTGAACTGGTGTCTCGAGAAGTCTCTAACGAAATCATGGATTAACCATCTGAGAGATGTATAATCATAGTTGTTGGCTCGTGCTTTTCTTCCAGGTACTAACACGAACCCAAGTAGACGCGGGTGTTTGTCAGGCACGTTCGTCTTAATGTGATGAACAGAGCCAATTTATCAGATCGTCCTTTTCATCATGATGAAGATCAGAATATACATCTTAGAGATAGATCAGACATGGATCGAAGAAGAAGAAATAGTACTTTAATTAATTCATAGGACTCAGCAGGGCTCCTCCCCTCAACCTAGGAGGTTTAGAAACTCATACTGAAAATAAAAACAATGGAGAAAACAAAAATATGCTCTCCTGAATCGGAGAGTGTGTGTGATTATCTGATTTACATGAATAAGATCCCTTTAAATACTAAACAGATGACTAGTAAGGGTAAAACAGTCTATTTATTGCTAAAATCCACTTCTAAGGCCCACTTGGTGAGTGTTTGGGCTGAGCTTGAATGAGATCCACATGATATGAGGTCTCTGAGACGTGGGATGCCAGTTAGGGGGTCCTCTCTGGGCCTTTGGATGTTGGGCTCTGCTCTTTGGGCGCTGCACTCTGGAAGGGGGCAGGAAGCTGACATTGGACGCCAGTGTTCGGCCTTCTAATCCGAAGCAAAGTATGAACTATTATATATTGCTGGAAAGCTCTGGAAGTCAGATTTCCATAGCCGTTGAGAGTGCTCCATTTGGACTTCTGTAGCTCCAGAAAATTGCTTCCGAATGCAAGTAGGTCAGATCTGGACAGCATCTGCAGTGCTTTCTCTGTCTCTGAATAAGACTTCTGCTCCAACTCCTCAATTTCAGCCAGAAAATACCTTAAATTTTCCAAAAACACAAAAACTCATAGTAGAATCCAAAAATATTATTTTAACACTAAAACCTATAAAAACTCAATAAAAACTAAACAAAAACTACTAAAAACTATATGAAAATGATGTCAAAAAGCGTATAAAATATCCACTCATCACAATACCAAATGTAAACTGTTGCTTGTCCCCAAGCAACTAAAAACATAGTAGGATAAAAAGAAAATTAAGATACAATAAATTTCTAAGTTTCAAATGAAGCTTAGTTAAAATCAAATGAGCGGGACTTAGTAGCTTTTTGCTTCTAAATAGTTTTGGCATCTCACTATCCATTGAAACTCAGAGATGTTGGCCTTTTTAGAAACTTACAATCCAGATGATATTATTGACTTTCCTAGTTAAGCTTATTTTTATTCTTGAACACAGCTTTTTGAATCTTGGCCGTGACCCTAAGCACTCTGTTTTCCAGTATTACCACCGGATACATTCATGCCACAGACACTTTACCTGGGTGAACCTTCTCAGATTGTGACTCAGCTTTGCTAGAGTCCCCAGATAGAGGTGTCCATGGTTCTTAAGCACACTCTTTTTGTTTGGACCACGACTTTAACCGCTCAGTCTCAAGCTTTTCACTTGACACCTTCATGCCACAAGCACATGGTTAGGGACAGCTTGGTTTAGCCGCTTAGGCCAGGATTTTATTCCTTTGGGACCTCCTATCCACTGATGCTCAAAGCCTTGGGTCCTACCTTTGTCTTTTGGTTTAAAGGGTTACTGGCTTTTTCAATCTGCCCTCCTTTTCCTGCGTTTTTGGGCAGTAATGGATTTTTCTGCTTTTTAATTTTTTTTTTTGCTTTTTCGCCACTTTTTTCTTTCTTGCATGCATATAATTTTTTTCTTTTGCAACATGCTTTTTCTTTTGCTTTTTGCTGCTTTTTCTTGCTTCAAGAATCAATTTAGATTTTTCAGATTATCAATAATATTTTTCCTTTTTCCTTATTCTTTCAAGAAGCAACATTCATAAATTTCAACTTCAAATATGCACTGTTTATTTCATACATTCAGAAAACAAAAGCAATTGACACCACATCAAACTAATTAAACTAATATTATTTTAAACTTGAAATTTATGCATCTCTCAATTCTTTTCTTCAAACAAAAAATTTCATTTAAGCAAGGTGAGAGATATATGGAACATTTAACAACTTTTTAAGACATCAATGCAAATGATCATGCAACTAGAACAAGAAAACAGATAAACAAATATAAAATAGAAAAATAACAGGAAATGAGTAAAAGAGAATGAATCCACCTGAATGATGGTGGCCAGTGCTCCTCCTTGAGGATCCCGTATAGTGCTTGATCTCTTCTATGTCACTCCTTTGTCTCTATTGAGGCGGCTGCACAAGTTTATGTGCATGCTCTCTAGTTTGCTCCATCCTCGTCTTCTATACTGAAGAGTGGTAGAAGTCACAAAGAAAAGCTTTGCCAATACCAAACTTAAGAGTTTTGCTCGTCCTTGAGCAAATATGATTACTGGGAAAGAAAAGGGTTGGGTAGGTGGAGCTTCTGTGGAACCTCTTGGTCCTGAAAGGCTAGGAAATCCAGTTTTTTTACTTCTCTACATTGGTGTTTGAACGCCCAGGGGCTATTCCCTGGTTGGCGTGTAAGGCCAGTAATGCTCCCTCTTGGGGGCATTGAACGCCCAGGAGGGCTTCCTCGCTGGTGTTCAACTTTGACACTCCGCTTGGAATGTTATGTTTTTACTGCTGTGAATCCTGTCTCTTGACTGGTGCAAATGATCATGACTCTGACAACTGAAAGGAAAAACAAAAAGAAAATAAATGGTTGAGTAAAGTTGGGTTGCCTCCCAACAAGTGCTCTTTTAAAGTCACTAGCTTGACCTTTAAGCTCCTTATGGAGGTGAGTATGGGCTCAAATTTTTGACCCTGACAGTGAATTTTCTGCCTGTCCTCTCATGAATGAGCTCTACATGCTCTAGAAATAGGACACGATTCACTGTATGTGGTAGGACTGGATTCTTAGTGAAGACAACTCTCATGTCAGGTGAGAGGCCTTTAGTTGGGACTTTCTTTTTCTTCCAGGCTTTAGGTACTTTCTTTTTAGTACCTTTGTGCTTAGCGCATGTTGAGGGCTGCCCAACACCAAACTTAGAATTGATATCTTGGGGCTCTGCAGAGCTCTGCACAGAAAGAGAGGGTTGGCACACTAGGTGTTGTGCTGTTATCTCTCTTTTAAAGGGAGAATTGGGATGAGGCATATTGAATAAGATGTGGTCCTCCCCTATCTTTAGGGTTAGTTCTCCCTTAGCCATATCAATGATAGCATTAGCTGTGGCTAGGAAAGGTCTTCCAAGGATGACACAGTCATCCTCATCCTCTCCTATGTCCAAGACAATGAAATTTGCAAGGATGTAGTGGTTTTCAACTCTAACCAAGACATCCTCCACTAAGCCATATGGCCTCTTCATGGTCTTGTTTGCCATCTCTAAAGAGACGTGTGCAGCTTGTACCTCAAGGATTTCCAACTTCTCCATTACTGAGAGTGGCATGAGGTTAATACTTGACCCTAGGTCACACAGAGCCTTTTCAAAATAGTGCCTATGGTGCAAGGAATTAGAAAGCGTCCAGGGTCTGGAAGCTTCTGAGGTAGCTCTTGCTGAACCAAAGCATGGAGTTCTTTGGTAAGCAGTGGATATTCTTCCTCCAGGGGCTTTGTACCAAAGATCTTGGCATTCAGCTTCATTAGAGCTCCTAGGAAATGAGAAACTTGCTCTTTCCTGGTGTCTTCATCCTCACTTGAGGATGAGTAGTCATCAGAACTTATGCACTACAGAAGTACATTCAAAGGAACCTCTATAATCTTTATGGTTTCCTTTAGTTCTGGACTAGAGGGTTCTTGAGTGGTATTCAGGCACTCAAAGGGTGTGCTTGTGCTGGCGTTCAACGCCAGCTCTGTCAGCTTATTGGGCGTTGAACACCCTTGCTGACTATCTTGACTGGCGTTAAACGCCAGTCCCTCTAGCATTCTGGACGTTGAATGCCCAGTGAAGGCTTCTTCACTGGCGTTCAATGCCGTCCCATTCTCCTCCAATTCAGCCTCAACCTCCATGGTTATGGCCTTGCACTCTTCTCTAGGATTAACCTCAGTATTACTGGGAAGAGTGTCAGGAGGGATCTCAAGAATCCTCTTGCTCTATTGACCAACTTGTACCTCCAAGTTTCTAATGGAGGACCTTGTTTCATTAATGAAACGGTGGGTGGTCTTAATGAGGCTAGAGACTAGAACGGCTAAGTCAGAAAGGCTCTCCTTAGAAGTCTCCATATTCCCTTGAGAAGGTGGGAATGGTGGTCTATTATTGAACCTATTATGGTTCCTACCACCTTGATTGAAACCTTGCTGAGGTTTCTGTTGATCCTTCCATGAGAGGTTAGGATGATTCCTCCATGAAGGGTTGTAAGTATTTCCATAGGCTTCTCCCATGTAATTTACCTCCTCCATGGTAGGTTGATCAGGATCATAGGCTTCTTCTTCAAGAGAAGCTTTCTGATTACTGCCAGTTGCATTTTGCATCCCAGTGAGATGTTGAGAGATCATGTTGACCTGTTAGGTCAAGATCTTATTCTGAGCCAAGATGACATTCAGAGTCTCAACTTCATGAACTCCTTTCTTCTGAGAGATTCCATGGTTTACAGGATTCCTCTTAGAGGTGTACATGAATTGGTTGTTTGCAACCATCTCAACAAGCTCTCTTGCTTCTGCAGGTGTTTTCTTCAAGTGGAGAGATCCACCTGCAGAGCTGTCAAATAAAATTTTGGACATCTCAGATAAGCCATCATAGAACACGTCTATGAGGGACCATTTTGAAAGCATGTCAGGAGGGCATCTCCTGATCAGTTGCTCGTATCTTTTCCAAGTTTCATAGAGGGATTCACCTTCTCTTTGTTTGAAAGTTTGAACTTTCACTCTAATCTTGATCATCCTTTGAGGAGGAAAGAACTTAGCAAGAAAAGCATTTACTAGCTTTTCCCAAGAGTCAAGACTCTCTCTTGGTTGGGCATCCAACTAAAACTTAGCTCTGTCTCTTAAAGAAAAGGAGAAAAGCATAAGCTTATAGACTTCAGGATCAACTCCATTAGTCTTTACAGTATCACAGATCTATAAGAATTCTGCTAAGAACTAATATGGATCTTCTAGTGGAAGTCCATAGAATTTGCAGTTCTACTGCAGAAGAGAGACTAACTGAGGCTTAAGCTCAAAATTGTTAGCTCCAATGGCAGGTACAGTAATGCTTCTACCATAAAAGTCAGAGGTAGGCATGGTGAAGTCACCAAGGACCTTTCTAGGCTCCTCTTATGGTTCGGCGATATCCTTCAGTTCTTGTTCAAAAATTTCTGAATGGTCTCTTCCGGAGTGTTGTGCTTTAGCTTATTGTAAACACCTCCTCAGAGTCTTCTCAGGTTCAGGATCAGGAGTCAAGAGGGGTTCTTAATCCTTGTTCCTGGTCATAAACAAGAATAAAAGAAAAAAGAAGAAGAGACCATGCCAACAGGCAAGAAGCTCCTCCTTAAAGTAAGAAGTAGAGAAAGAAGAAGAAGATAAAAAAATAAAAATAAAAATAAATAAAATAAGTAGAAGAAAAATAAATACCTTGGAAATAATAGATAAGAGTAAATAAGAGAGGATGAAAGTTGAGAAGATGGAAGAGAAATCACAAGAGAGCTTTCTGTGCCAATTGGCAAGAAGCTCCAAGTGAGATGTGAGATGAAGAGCAAAGAAGAAGATAAAGAAGTGAAGATGGAAGAAGAGATAGGGATAGGAGTGTTTTGAATGAATAGAGATGAGAAGAGAAGAAGTATAAATTGAAAAAGTAAATTAAAATATTTTTATTTTTATTTATTTATTTAATTAATTTTCAAAAATTGAAGAGAGGTGAGAGTTAATTTGTTAGTTTTGAAAAAGAAGAGAGAGAAAAGGGGAGAGAATTTTCGAAAATTAATGAAAGAAGAGAGTTAGTTAGGTGGCTTTGAAAAAGAAGAGAGAGAAGTGAGAAGATGAGAGTTAGTTTTCAAAAATTTGAGAGGAAAAAGTTAGTTAGGTGGTTTTGAAAAAGATGAGAAAGAAGATAAGATATTAATTAAGAAAAGATAAAAATAAAAATAAAAATAGAAGATAAGATAAGAAAAGATTTAAATTTTAAAAACAAGATAAGAAGTAAGATAAGAAAAGATTTTGAAATTAAAATTTAAAATTAGAAAAAGATAAGATATGAAATTAAAAAAATTTGAAATTGATTTTAAAAAATTAAAAGTTAGAAAAGATAAGATTTTTAAAATTTGAAAAAGATATGATAAGTTTTGAAAAAGATAAGATTTTTTTGAAAAAGATATGATTTTTACTTTTGAAAATTTTGATTTTTGAAAACTTGACAAATAAGATAAGATAAGATAAAATTTTAAAATCAAAATCTTAATTTTATAAGCAATTTTCGAAAATTTGGTTAAAAATTAGTTAGAAAAGATTTTTTTTATTTTTTGAATTTTATGATGAAAGAGAAAAACACAAAAAAGACACAAGACTTAAAATTTTTAGATCTAAAGCCCCTAATTTTCAAAAATTTTGGAGGGAAATACCAAGGGACACCAAACTTAAAAATTTTAAGATCAAGACACACAGAAAACTCAAGAACACTTTGAAGACGAACAAAAACATGAAGAACAAAATTTAAAGACTCAAAGAACTCGAGAACATAAAAAAAGAATACTAAACTTTAAATTTTTAGAAAACCAAGACCAAATTTTCAAAAATTACAAGAAAAATAAAAAGAAAACACCAAACTTAAAGACTTAACACAAGAATTAACCAAAGAAAAATTATTTTTGAAAATTTTTTAGAAAGAAATACTCAAAGAAACACAAAATTACCAAGAACATAAGCCAATGCTGTAATCAATTGAGCTACAAATTTAACAATATTTTTGAAAAACCTTTTTGAAATTTTTGAAAATTAAAGAAGGAAAAATAAAATTAAAAGACTCAGCAAGAACACAAACAGAGACTCAAATCAAGAACAAAAATTAAATAAAGAAAAGAAAAATATTTTTTTGAATTTTTCAAAAATTATGAAGAAGAAAACAAAAATTAAAAGACTCAAATAAAAGTAAAAATTACCTGATCTAGGAAGCAAAACACTCCGGCAGTTTGTCCAAACTCAACAATTCCCGGCAACGGCGCCAAAAACTTGGTGCGCGTGTACGCAAAACCCACACTATTTCATACAACAGCAGCAGTACCAGCAAGTGCACTGGGCCTTCCAAGTAATACTTGAGCGAGTCAGGGTCGATCCCACGAGGATTATGGCTTGAACCAAAATATGGTTGTCTTGTAGGTCTTAGTCAGGCAGAATCAGAAGGTGTTGGATACATAAATATTTATGGGATTATTTGAAATAAGGATAGAAATTATATGCTGGGAATTGAAATACTGATAGGATTAGATTGAGAGTTGGAGTTGCTTTGTCTTTCTGAAGTAACTCTGGTACTATCATCTTCTTTTCTTGTGAATGATCTTCTTCTATGGCAGGTTGTAAGTGATCAAAGTCACGCCAATGGTCTTTGATCTCCTTTGCTACAGAATGAACACGGCCACGGCCAGTGGTCGTGATATTCAATCTGACGAAGGGTGAAGCGCATAGCAGTCCATTCTCTTGGCGATCCTACTCAAAACTCCACAGACAAGGTAGAATCTTTCAGATCAGAGAACGCTGCTTTTTGGATCTAGCCTATACCACGGAGACCTTAATCTCCCCGGAGATCGGCTGAACTGGTATCTCGAGAAGTCCCCAACGAAATCATGGATTAACCGTGTGAGAGATGTATAATCATAGCTGTTGGCTCGTGCTTTTCTTCCAGGTACTAACACGAACCCAAGTAGACGCCGGTGTTTGTCAGGCACGTTCGTCTTAATGTGATGAACAGAGCCAATTTGTCAGATCGTCCTGTTTATCACGATGAAGATCGGATACATTTTAGAGATAGATCAGACACAGATTGAAGAAGAAGAAATAGTACTTTAATTAATTCATAGGACTTAGCAGGGCTCCTCCCCTCAACCTAGGAAGTTTAGAAACTCATACTGAAAATAAAAACAATGGAGAAAACAAAAATATGCTCTCCTGAATCGAAGAGTGTGTGTGATTGTCTGATTTACATGAATAAGATCCCTTTAAATACTAAACAGATGACTAGTAAGGGTAAAACAGTCTACTTAGTGCTAAAATCTACTTCTAAGGCCCACTTGGTGAGTGTTTGGGCTGAGCTTGAATGAGATCCACGTGCTATGAGGTCTTTGGGATGTGGAATGCTAGCTAGGGGTCCTCTCTGGCCTTTGGACATTGGGCTCTGCTCTTTGAGCGCTGGACTCTGGAAGGGGGTAGGAAGCTGGCGTTGGATGCCACTTTTGGGCCTTCTAATCCGAAGTAAAATATGGACTATTATATATTTCTAGAAGTCAAATTTCCATAGCCGTTGAGAGTGCTCCATTTGGACTTCTGTAGCTCCAGAAAAGCTCTTCCGAATGCAAGCAGGTTAGATCTGGACAGCATCTACAGTGCTTTCTCTGTCTCTGAATTAGACTTCTGCTCCAGCTCCTCAATTTCAGCCAGAAAATACCTGAAATTGCCCAAAAACACAAAAACTCATAGTAGAATCCAAAAATGTGATTTTAACACTAAAACCTATAAAAACTCAATAAAAACTAAACAAAAACTACTAAAAATATATGAAAATGATGTCAAAAAGCGTATAAAATATCCGCTCATCATGGAGCTGCCTCAACAAGAAATCTCTGAGATGCCTCAAGGGATGCATTTTCCTCCCCAAGGCTATTGGGACTAATTGCACACTTCTCTAGGAGAATTGAGCTCCAGCATGGATCAACTAAGGATGGGACATCAAGAGCATTCTACCATCCTCCATGACATAAGAGAAGATCAGAGAACCATGAGGGAAGAACAAAGAGTTATGAGGAAAGAACAACAGAGGCAGGGGTGTGACATTGAGGAAATCAAGTACTCCGTTGGATCCTCCAGAAGGAGTAGTAGCCGCCATCACTAAGGTGGATTCGTTCCCTTTATTGCCCTGTTGCCTATGTTATTTTTTGTTTTGTCTTCCATGTATTTTGTTTTATTGTCTATTTCTGGTGCATGATCATCTTTATTTATGTCTTAAAGCTATGAAATATTTCATGCATCTCTCATCTTGTTTTAAAGAAAAATTATTTTATTGAAAAATAAAAGTAAGATGCATGAATTTCGAGTTATATATTAAGAATAGTTCAATTATTTGATGTGGTGGCATTGCTTTTGTTTTCTGAATGTATGAATGAACAATGCATATTTGATGTTGGAGTTAAGAATGTTGGCTCTTGAAAGAATGTTGATAAAATAGAAGTATTATTGGTGATCTGAAAAATCCAAAAATTGATTCTTGAAGCAAAAAAACAAGCAGCAAAAAGCAATAAAAGAAAAAAATATGCGAAAAAAAAGAAGCAAGTAGAAAAGGAAATAAAAAAGCAGAAAAATCAAACAGCTCTTTAAACCAAAAGGTAAGAGCAAAAAGCCAATAGCTCTTTAAACTAGGCATGGAAAAAATCCCCGGCGAGGCGGGTACCCGCAGGGATTTACCCGCTAAGGGGCAGGTATGGGGGTAATTTCTACCCACGGGGATGGGGGACGGGGCCCCGTATAATAAACGGGGCGGGGCGGGGCGGGGGTAGAGGTCCCTGCCTCGTGGAGACCCGTCAAATCTCCGTTTATGTGAAATAACAAAAATGCCCCTGATATATATATAATATATGGACCTCTCTCAACAACCCTAGCCGTCACATATGCTTCCCAGGAATCCCAGCCTTCCCTACTTCAAAGACAAAGAGTGAGAGTCTCGTCTCATCTCCTCCCCTCTCTACTCCTCCTCAAAGCTCAAACCTCAGCCCCTCCTGTCTCCTTCTCGAACACCGCCAACTGCCGACCGCTGACCGCCGCCTCCCACCCTCTGGGTCCCTCAGCGCCGCAGTCTCGTCTCCTCTCCTCTCCACTCCTCCTCAAAGTTCAAACCCTCAGCCCTTCCTGTCTCCTTGTCGAACACCACCGACCGCCGCCTCCCACCCTCTGGCTCTAGGTCCCTCAGCGCCGCCTCCCACCCCCTGAGTGGCTCGAACACCGCCAACCGCCACCTCCCTCCCTGAACGTCATCTTCTTCTCCTCGTCGCGTCAACGCCGGTGGTCATCTTCTCCTCATCGTGGTAGACTCGTTACTGGTCGTCGTCTTCTCCTCGTCGCCATTCGTTCGCCAAATCGCCGGTCTTCCTTGTGGTTTCTAAATTAGGTTGATCTGATTTAAGAATTTCTGAATTTAGATTTTTGAATTAGGGTAATTAGATTTTGGTTTCTGAATTTCTAAATTTTTTATTCTGTTTTCTAATTAGGGTAATTAGATTCTGAATTTCTGAATTACGTAATTAGATTCTGGTTTCTAAATTTCTGATTCTGATTTCTAATTAGGGTAACTAGATTCTGAATTTTTGAATTAGGGTAATTTCTGAATTAGATTCTGAATTTCTGAATTTCTAATTAGCTCGGCACCTTACCAAAATTAATTCAAAAAAAATCAATAATCAAAGAAAGAAAGTGCTTAAGTATCTTTGACACAGAAAGTGGAGTGAGTGGTATTTTTCTGGCTGAAAAGTGAAGTCAAATTGAAAAGTCTACTATAGACAAGCTGAGTAACAAGTGGAAGAACAGAAGGGTTATCAATTTGATCATAGTCATTCACTTCTTAGCATTGAACCACAAAGGGTATTCAATTTGGTCATAGCAGATGCTTTGAGCTGCTCCACTTTCTCATCATTAAAATGGAACGTGATTGATGGAAGGAAATTTTGAAAGGTCAACTATTTATGAAGATCTTTTGATTCATTTAGGAAGACATGGGAATGAATTTGATGCTATCCTTGCCTTGAAGGGATGACAAATTCTTGTACACCTTCCCATTCATGCATATGTTGGTTCAAGCTATCAAACTTGTTTATACATACTCATTATTGAATTGTTCTTAATATGTTATTTATATATGTTGTTGAGACAAAAATGTAAGTTATATCTGAATTGATATGATATGGTTTTTTTCATTTTTTTCCCAATTTTTTCTATTTTTTAATTTTTAAAAATTCGCAGATATCCGTGGAGTCTCTAATCCCCAGTAGATACAGGGTCCCTGTTACCCGTGGCGAGGACGGGGACTGGATATGGAGGCGGGGGTAGGGGGCGGGGGCATGTCCCCGCCCCCGTGGGTACCCATTGCCATCCCTATTTTAAACCAAAAGGCAAGAGCAAGGATCCAAGGCTTTGAGCATCAATGGTTAGGAGGGCCTAAAAGAAATTTCTTAACCTAAACAGTTCAAATGAGCTGCTTCCCTAACTATATGCTTGGGGTGTGAAGGTGTCAAGTGAAAAACTTGAGACTTAGCAGTTAAAGTCGTGGTCCAAAGCAAAGAGTGTGCTTAAGAACTCTAGACAACATTGGCTGGGGATTCTAGCAAAGCTGAATCACAATCCTAAGGGGTTCACCCAGTTAAAGTGTCTGTGGCATTTATGTATCCGGTGGTAATACTGGAAAACAAAGTGCTTAGGGTCACGGCCAAGATTCTAAAGAAGCTGTGTTCAAGAATAAAAAGGAACTTAACTAAGAGAATCAATAGTATCATCTGGATTCTAAGTTTCTAAAGATGCCAACTATTCTGAGCTTCAATGGAAAGTGAGATGTCAAAACTATTCAGAAGCAAAAGAGCTACTGGTCCCGCTCATCTAATTGAAACTGAGCTTCATTGAAAACTCTAAAATTTATTGCATCATTCTATTTCTTTTTATCCTACTTTGCTTTTGGTTTCTTGGGGACAAGCAACAATTTAAGTTTGGTATTTTGATGAGCGGATATTTTATACGCTTTTTGGCATCATTTTCATATAGTTTTCATTATGTTTTATTTAAGTTTTATTAAGTTTTCATAGGTTTTAGTGCAAAATTCATATTTTTGGATTCTACTTTGGGTTTGTGTGTTTTATGGTGATTTCAGGTATTTTCTGGCTGAAATTGAGGAGCTTGAGCAGAAGTCTAATTCAAAAGCAAAGAAAGGACTGCAGATGCTATCAGGATCTGACATTCATGTACTCGAAGAAATTTTTATGATCTATGGTGCACGAATTGTAAATCACACTTTTCACAACTCGTACCACTAACCAACAAGTGCATTGGGTTGTCCAAGTAATACCTTACGTGAGTAAGGGTCAAATCCCACGGAGATTGTTGGCTTGAAGCAATCTATGGTTATCTTGTAATTCTTAGTCAAGATATCAATTATAATTATCAGTTTGGATTGCGAAAAATAAAAGAGCATGAATTAAATACTTGTTATGCAGTAATGGAGAATATGTTGGAGTTTTGGAGATACTTTGTCTTCTGAATCTCTGCTTTCCCCCTGTCTTCTTCTTCACGCACGCAAGGTTCCTCCTATGGCAAGCTGTGTGTTGGTGGATCACCGTTGTCAATGGCTACCATCCGTCCTCTCAGTGAAAATGGTCCAGGTGCGCTGTCACCGCACAGTTAATCATCTGTCGGTTCTCACTCATGTTGGAATAGGATCCATTGATCCTTTTGCGTCTGTCACTACGCCCAACCCTTGTGAGTTTGAAGCTCGTCACAGTCATTCAATCCCTGAATCCTACTAGGAATACCACAGACAAGGTTTAGACTTTCCGGATTCTCAAGAATGCTGCCAATGGATTCTAGCTTATACCACGAAGATTCTGATTAAGGAATCCAAGAGATACTCATTCAATCGAAGGTAGAACGGAGGTGGTTGTCAGGCACACGTTCATAGGTTGAGAATGGTGATGAGTGTCACGGATCATCACATCCATCATATTGAAGTGCGAATGAACATCTTAGATAGAAACAAGCGTGTTTGAATAGAAAACAGAAATAATTGCATTAATTCATCGAGACACAGCAGAGCTCCTCACCCACAACAATGGAGTTTAGAGACTCATGCCGTCAAAGAGTACAAAGTTCATATCTAAAAATGTCATGAGATACAAAATAAATCTCTAAAAGTTGTTTAAATACTAAACTAGTAACCTAGGTTTACAGAAAATGAGTAAACTAAGATAGATAGTGCAGAGATCTACTTCTGGGGCCCACTTGGTGTGTGCTGGGGCTGAGACTTGAGCTTTACACGTGCCTAGGCTGTTTCTAGAGTTAAACGCCAGGTTGTAACCTGTTTCTGGCGTTTAACTCCAACTTGAAGCCTGTTTCTGGCGTTTAACGCCAGAATGCAACATGGAACTGGCGTTGAACGCCAGTTTACGTCATCTATCCTTGAGCAAAGTATGGACTATTATATATTTCTGGAAAGCCCTAGATGTCTACTTTCCAACGTAATTGAGAGCGCGCCAATTGGAATCCTGTAGCTCCAAAAAATCCATTCCGAGTACAGGGAGGTCAGAATCCAACAGCATCAGCAGTCCTTTTTCAACCTGAATCAGATTTTTGCTCAGCTCCCTCAATTTCAGCCAAAAAATACCTGAAATTACAGAAAAACACACAAACTTATAGTAAAGTCCAGAAATGTGATTTTTATTTAAAAACTAATAAAAATATAATAAAAAGTGACTAAAACATATTAAAAACTACCTAAAAACAATGCCAAAAAGCGTATAAATTATCTGCTCATCACAACACCAAACTTAAATTGTTGCTTGTCCCCAAGCAACTAAAAACAAATTAGGATAAAAATAAGAGAATATACAATGAATTGTAAAAACATCTATGAAGATCAGTCTTAATTAGATGAGCGGGGCTATTAGCTTTTTGCTTCTGAACAGTTTTGGCATTTCACTTTATCCTTTGAAGTTCAGAATGATTGGCATCTATAGGAACTCAGAATTCAGATAGTGTTATTGATTCTCCTAGTTCAGCATGTTGATTCTTGAACACAGCTACTTTATGAGTCTTGGTCGTGGCCCTAAGCACTCTGTTTTCCAGTATTACCACCGGATACATACATGCCACAGACACATAACTGGGTGAACCTTTTCAGATTGTGACTCAGCTTTGCTAAAGTCCCCAATTAGAGGTGTCCAGGGTTCTTAAGCACACTCTGTTTTTGCTTTGGACCTCAACTTTAACCGCTCAGTCTCAAGTTTTCACTTGACACCTTCACGCCACAAGCACATGGTTAGGGACAGCTTGGTTAAGCCGCTTAGGCCAGGATTTTATTCCTTTAGGCCCTCCTATCCACTGATGCTCAAAGCCTTAGATCCTTTTTATTACCCTTGCCTTTTGGTTTTAAGGGCTATTGGCTTTTTTCTCTTGCCTTTTGGTTTAAAGAGCTTTTGGCTTTTTCTGCTTGCTTTTTCTTTTTCTTGCTCTCCTTTTTTTTCGCATTTTTTTCTTGCAAGCTTTGTTCTTCATTGCTTTTTCTTGCTTCAAGAATCATTTTTATGATTTTTCAGATTATCAAATAACATTTCTCCTTTTTCATCATTCTTTCAAGAGCCAACAATTTTAACATTCATAAATAACAAATTCAAAAGACATATGCACTGTTCAAGCATTCATTCAGAAAAAAAAAGTATTACCACCACATCAAAATAATTAAAATATTTTAAAATTCGAAATTCATGTACTTCTTTTTCTTTTTCAGAAAATATTTTTCATTTAAGAAAGGTGATGGATTCATAGGACATTCATATCTTTAAGACATAGACACTTAGATACTAGTGATCATGTAATAAGACCCAAACATAAATAAACATAAAGCATAGTAAACGAAAAACAGAGAAATAAGAACAAGGAGATTAAGGAACGGGTCCACCTTAGTGAGGGTGGCGTCTTCCTCTTCTTGAAGAACCAATGGTGCTCTTGAGCTCCTCTATGTCTCTTCCTTGTCTTTGTTGCTCCTCCCTCATAGCTCTTTGATCTGCAGTCAAATGCTCTACCACTGAACTATGGACCCTTGAGATGAACCTCTCCATCTCTCATGACTCGGGGGTGGAAGCAACTGCCTTCTTTTTCTTCTTTCTAGAGGTTTCTCCGGCCTTAGGTGCCATAAATGGTTATGGAAAAACAAAAAGCAACGCTTTTTTTTTCACACCAAATTTAAAAGGTCTACTCGTCCTCGAGCAAAAGAAGATAGAAGGGAGTAGAAGGAGAAGTGTGAATGGGTGGGTATGGGAGGGGAATGGTTTGAATTGGAATGGTGAGGTAGGTGGGGATCCTGTGGGGTCCACAGATCTTGAGGGGTCAAGGACTTAGCATCCCTGCTCCATTGAGGCATGCAAAACGCCCTTAGTGTGCAATCCTGGCGTTTAACGCCAGACTGCTGCTTGTTTCTGGCGTTAAACGCCAGCTTTTCCCCTTTCTTGGCGTTGAACGCCAACTTGGTGCTTGTTTCTGGCGTTTAACGCCAGCTTGATGCTTCTTTCTGGCGTTAAATGCTAGTTTGATGCTTCTTACTGGCGTTTAAACGCCAGTAAGCTCTTCCTCCAGGGTGAACTATTTTAATGCTGTTTTTGACTCTGCTTTGATTTTTGTGACTCCACATGATCATCATCCTAAAGAAAACATAAAATAAAAATGGAAAACAGAAAATTAACATAGATAAGGAAAAATTGGGTTGCCTCCTAATAAGCGCTTCTTTATTGTCTTTAGCTGGACCTTGTTGAGCTTTTAATCTAGCCTCAGCCTTGAGCACTCTTGCTCAATATTGCCTTCAAGATAATGCTTGATTCTCTGTCCATTAACAATGAACTTCTTATCAGAATCAATGTCTTGAAGCTCCACATAACCATATGGTGACACACTTGTAATCACATATGGTCCCCTCCACCGGGATTTCAGTTTCCCAGGGAATAGCCTGAGCCTAGAGTTAAACAATAGAAATTTCTGTCCTGGTTCAAAGACTCTAGATGACAGCTTTCTGTCATGCCACCTTTTTGTTTTCTCTTTGTAAAGCTTGGCATTTTCGAAAGTAGTGAGTCTGAATTCCTCTAGCTCATTCAGCTGGAGTAATCTTTTTTCTCCAGCTAATTTGGCATCAAAGTTTAGGAATCTGGTTGCCCAGTAGGCCTTATGCTCCAGTTCCACGGGCAGATGACAGGCCTTACCATACACAAGCTGGTATGGAGAGGTCCCTATAGGAGTCTTGAATGCTGTTCTGTAAGCCCACAGAGCATCATCCAAGCCTCTCGCCCAATCCTTTCTACGAGTACTTACAGTCCGTTCCAGGATTCTTTTTATTTCTCTATTAGAGACTTTAGCTTGCCCATTTGTCTGTGGATGATACGGAGTTGCCACCTTGTGACTAATTCCATACCGGACCATAGCAGAGTAAAGCTGTTTGTTGCAGAAGTGAGTGCCCCCATCACTAATTAGTGGGTGTGGCAATGGCCTCTACCCATTTGGATATATAGTCGACTGCCACCAGAATATAAGTGTTTGAGTATGATGGTGGGAAAGGCCCCATAAAGTCAATACCCCATACGTCAAACAACTCAATCTCTAAGATTCCTTGCTGAGGCATGGCGTAACTATGAGGCAGATTACCAGCTCTCTGGCACCTGTCACAGTTACGCACAAACTCTCAGGAGTCTTTATAGAGAGTGGGCCAGTAGAAGCCACAATGGAGGACTTTTGTGGCTGTTCGCTCACCTCCAAAGTGTCCTCCATATTGTGATCCATGACAATGCCATAGGATCTTCTGTGCTTCTTCTCTAGGCACACACCTACGGATTATTCCGTTTGCACATCTCTTAAAGAGATATGGTTCATCCCACATGTAGTACTTTGTATCAGTAATTAATTTTTTCTTTTGTTGCTTGCTGTACTCCTTGGATATGAATCTTGCAGCTTTATAGTTTGCAATGTCTGCAAACCATGGTGTTTCCTGGATGGCAAACAGTTGCTCATCCGGAAAGGTTTCAGAGATCTCAATAGAGGGGAAGAACGTCCCTTCTACTGGCTCTATCCGGGACAGATGATCAGCCACTTGGTTCTCTGTCCCTTTTCTGTCTCTTATTTCTATATCAAACTCTTACAGAGGCAACACCCATCTTATGAGCCTGGATTTTGAATCCTACTTTGTGAGTAGATATTTAAGAGCAGCATGGTCAGTATATACAATCACTTTTGATCCCACTAAGTATGATCTAAACTTGTCAATGGCATAAACCACTGCAAGCAATTCTTTTTCTGTGGTTGTGTAATTTTTCAGGGCATCATTTAAAACGCAGCTAGTATAATAAATGACATGCAGAAGCTTGTTATGCCTCTGTCCCAGTACTGCACCAATGGCATGGTCACTGGCATCACACATTAGTTCGAATGGTAATGTCCAGTTTGGTGCAGAAATAACTGGTGCTGTGACCAGCTTAGCTTTCAGAGTTTCAAACGCCTGCAGACACTCTGTGTCAAACACAAATGGCGTGTCAGCAGCTAGCAAGTTGCTCAGAGGTTTTGCAATTTTTGAAAAATCCTTTATAAACCTCCTATAGAATCTTGCATGCCCTAGAAAGCTTCTGATTGCCTTAACATTGGCAGGTGGTGGTAATTTTTCAATTACCTCTATCTTAGCTTGATCCACCTCTATTCCCTTGTTCGAAATCTTGTGCCCAAGGACAATCCCTTCAATCACCATAAAGTGACATTTTTCCCAGTTTAAAACTAGGTTAATCTCTTGGCATCTTTTCAAAACTAGTGTCAGGTGATCAAGACAGGAGCTGAATGAGTCTCCATATACTGAGAAGTCATCCATGAAGACTTCCAAAAATTTTTCCACCATATCAGAGAAAATAGAGAGAATGCATCTCTGAAAGGTTGCAGTTATATTACACAGTCCAAATGGCATTCTTCTGTAGGCAAATACTCCAGATGGACATATGAATGTTGTTTTCTCTTGATCCTGGGGATCTACTGCAATTTGGTTGTAGCCTGAATAGCCATCCAAAAAGTAGTAATAATCATGACCTGCTAGTCTCTCTAGCATCTGGTCTATGAATGGTAAAGGAAAATGATCCTTTCTGGTGGCTGTGTTGAGCCTTCTGTAGTCAATATACATGCGCCACCCTGTAACTGTTCTTGTAGGAACCAGTTCATTTTTTTCATTATGAACCACTGTCATACCTCCCTTTTTGGGGACAACTTGGACAGGGCTCACCCAGGGGCTATCAGAAATAGGATAAATAATCCCAGCCTCCAGTAACTTGGTGACATCTTTCTGCACCACTTTCTTCATGGCTGGATTTAGCCATCTCTGTGGTTGAACCACTGGCTTAGCATCATCCTCCAATAGGATCTTGTGCATGCATCTAGCTGGGCTTATGCCCTTAAGGTCACTTATGGACCATCCAAGAGCTGTCTTGTGTGTCCTTAGCACTTGAAGTAGTGCTTCCTCTTCCTGTGGATTTAAAGCAGAGCTTATGATCACCGGAAAAGTGTCACCTTCTCCCAGAAATGCATATTTCAGGGATGGTGGTAATGGTTTGAGCTCGGGTTTTGGAGGTTTTTCCTCTTCCTGAGGAATTTCCAGAGGCCTTTTTATTTCCTCTGAATCCTCCAAATTAGGCTGAGCATCTTTAAAGATGTCTTCTAGCTCTGATTCGAGACTCTCAGCCATGTTGATCTCCTCTACCAAAGAGTCAATAAGATTAACTTTCATGCAGTCTTTTGGAGTGTCTAGATGCTGCATGGCTTTGACAGCATTGACGAACGGATTTTTGATGGTTTAGAATTTCACAAATGAATTCTCGTTGCAAGTATAGTTTCTAAACCAAACAATAATCCTTTCATACAAAAGATTGTTTGTCACAAGTAACAAACCCCTAAATTCTATAAACCGAAGTATTTAAACCTCGGGTCGTTCTCCCTAGGAATTACAATGAAGTGTCTTGTTATTGGTTATGAATTATTTTTGGGGTTTTGATAAGAGGCATGAAAGATAAATGGCAAGAAAGTAAACTAATGGCTAAAAAGGTCTTGGCAAGGGTTGGTGGTCAAGGATCCCTATCCTAATCACTAACCACAATATGAGAATTGGCAAGGATTAATCTCATTAAATCATCCTCTAACTAGTAGTAAAGGAAAGTCAAATGAGCTATATCAATCCTACTCCATAAGTCCTAACTCTCCACTAATTCAATTAGTGAGAACTAGAGTTAATGGATCCCAATCATCAATTACTTGGACATTAATAACTCAAGAGTTCCTAAGTTACCTTTCCAAGCCAAGAACATAAAACTCTACTCTAAAATCCAACCAAGCATTTCATCAAACACTTGGAAGGCACAAAAGGAAAACATAGTAAAATTGCAAGAAAAGTAAATCTACACTACTCAATTTGCAAGGAATTAAACAACAACAAATCAAATGAACACAATTATTATGATTTACCTTGAATTGAATTGAAAGAGAAAGGGAGGAACAAAAGTAGATCTACAACAAAATGCAAGAACAACATAAAGGAAATTACAACAAAAGGATGGAAGAAGAATGAATGTAACAACAAGGAATTGAGAAGATAGAAGTAGAAGAAGATGAATTAAAATCTAGATCTAAGAACTAAACCTAATCCTAATTCTAGAGAGAAGTGAGAGCTTCTCTCTCTAGAAACTAATTACAAAGCTAAACTAAACTAATTGGCAACTAACATATGTTTCCCTCTTCACTCCTTGGGTTAAATAGCATCAGAAATGAGTTGGATTGGGCCCACAAGGCTTTAGAATTCGCTGGCCACGTTTTGCTTTAAGTGAACTAGGTGGCAGCAACGGCGCGTGCGCGTACTTTGCGCGTGCGCGCCACCATACGTGTAGCAACTATGGCAAATCTTATATCGTTTCGAAGCCCCGGATGTTAGCTTTCTAACCCAACTGGAACCGCATCATTTGGACCTTTGTAGCTCAAGTTATGGCCGATTAAGTGCGAAGAGGTCGGCTTGACAGCTTTCCGGTTCTTTCATTTCTTCATGAGTTCTCCAACTTTTCATGCTTTCTTTCTTCATTCCCTTGATCCAATCTTTGCCTCCTAAACCTTAAATCACTTAACAAACATATCAAGGCATCTAATAGAATCAAGGTGAATTAAATTTAGCTATTTTGTGTCCTAAAAAGCATGTTTTCACATTCAAGCACAATTAAAGGAGAATATACAAAACCATGCTATTTCTTGAATAAATATGGGTAAAAGGTGATAAAATCCCCAAAAATCAATACAAGATAAACCGTCAAATTGGGGTTTGTCAAGCATTTAACTTGAACTCATCCTCATTGACCCTCAGGGTTACTTCCCCCTTTTGGACATCAATGAGAGTTCGTCCAGTTGTTAGGAAAGGTCTTCCTAGAATGAGAGTAGCACTCTTGTGCTCCTCTATTTCCAGCACTACAAAGTCAGTGGGAAAGGCGAATGGCCCAACCCTGACAATCATGTCTTCAATCACGCCTGATGGGTATTTAATGGAGCCATCATCAAGTTGGAGACATATCCGAGTTGGTTTGACTTCTTCAGTTAAACCAAGCTTTCTGATAGTGGATGCAGGTATTAGGTTGATGCTTTCCCCAAGATCACATAAAGCTGTTTTGGTGCAATCACCCTCTAATATGCATGGTATCATAAAGCTCCCGGGATCTTTAAGCTTTTCTGGGAAGCTCTTCAGAATGACTGCACTGCATTCCTCAGTGAGGAGAACTCTTTTAGTTTCTCTCCAATCCTTCTTATGACTCAAGATCTCTTTCATGAACTTGGCATAAGAGGGTATTTGCTCAAGTGCCTCTGCAAACGAAATCTTTATTTCAAGAGTCCTGAGGTAGTCTGCAAAGCGAGCAAATTGCTTATCCTGCTCCTCTTGGCAGAGTTTTTGAGGATAAGGCATCTTGGCTTTGTATTCCTCAACCTTGGTTGCTGCAGGTTTATTTCCTACAGAAGTGGTTGGAGAAGCCTTTTTAGAGGGGTTGCTATCAGCACTTGTGTGGTCTGATCCCTCACTGGCATTTGAATGCCAGGGTTGGAAGTTTGATTGGCGTTGGACGCCAACTTCCTACCTGTTTCTGGCATTTGAACGCCAGAATTGATCTTCCATTGGGCGTTTGACGCCAGCTCCTTTCCTGTTCCTGGCGTTTGAATGCCAGAGTTGTTCCTCTCTGGGCCCTTACTGTCCTCAGAGGGATTTTGGATAATTTTTTGCTCATCATCTGTCAGTTGTTCTTTTCTTGGCTTTCTGCTGCTCTGAAGTGAGGTATTTAATGTTTTCCCACTTCTTAATTGAACTGCCTGGCACTCCTTTGTTATCTGCTTTGATAATTACTATTTTGTCTGATTCAATTGTGCCTCCATATTTTTATTAGCATTTTTAGTGTCTTATAGCATCTCCTTGAATTCTGCTAGTTGTTTTGTTAGAAAACACAATTATTGATTGAGTTCAGCAACTTGTTCTGGAGGACCAAGTTCAGTAGACACTGCTTTGGCTTCTTCTTTTATGGAGAACTCATTGCTTATGTACAGATGATGATTTCTGGCAACTATATCAATAAGCTCTTGAGCCTCTTCAATAGTTTTCCTCATGTGTATAGATCCACCAGCTGAGTGGTCTAAGGACACCTGAGCTCCTTCTGTAAGCCCATAGTAGAAGATGTCTAATTGCACCCACTCTGAAAATATTTCAGAGGGGCATTTCTTTAGCATCCCTCTGTACCTCTCCCAGGAATTATAAAGGGATTCGTCATCCTCTTGTTTAAAGCCTTGGATGTCCAGCCTTAGCTGTGTCATCCTTTTTGGAGGGAAATATTGATTCAAGAATTTGTCTGATAACTGTTTCTATGTCCTTATGCTTACTGTTGGTTGGTTATTTAACCACCTTTTAGCTTGATCTTTTACAGTAAATGGAAACAATAATAGTCTGTATACATCCTGATCTACCTCCTTGTCACGTACTGTGTCAACAATTTGCAAGAATTGTGCCAGAAACTCAGTAAGTTCTTCCTGTGGAAGACCAGAATATTGGCAGTTTTGCTGCACCATGACAATGAGCTGAGGATTTAGCTCAAAACTGCCTGCTTTGATGGAGGGTATACAAATACTACTCCCATATGCAGTAGTAGTGGATTACCATATGACCCCAGAGTCCTTCTGGACTGTTCATTTCCACTTAGATCCATGATGGATAAAATGGAATTGATATGAATTGCAAAGAAAATATATTTTTAATTTTTTTTTTGAAAACCGAAATTGAAATAAAATAAAATAAAATAAATGAAAAATTGACTATAATTTCGAAAATTAGAATAAAAAGAAATAAAAGAAAATTAAAAACTAAATTAATTAATTAAAAAAATTTGAAAGAGATGTGGGTGAGGATTTTCGAAAAAAATGAAGAGAGAGAAATTAGTTAGGAAGTTTTGAAAAAGATATGTCTTAAAATTAAAGATACTTGTAAGAAAATAAAATAAAATAAAATATATGAAAAAGAATTGATTTTAAGATTTGAGATTAGAAAAGATAAGATAAGTTAGGTAAGAGAAGATAAGGAATTTAAATTAAAAAGTTTTAAAATTTAAATTTTAAATTTGAAAATTAAATTTTGAAATTTGAAATTTGAAATTTGAATTTTTAAATTTTGAATTTTGAATTTTCGAAAAAGTCAACAATATAAGATAAGGATTTGAAAAAGATTTAAAATTTGAAAAGATTTGATTTTTAAATTTGAAAATTAAATTTTGAATTTTGGAAGTTGAAATTTGAAATTTGAAATACGATAAGATAAGTTTTTGAAAAAGATATGATTTTTTTTTAAAAAAAGATTTGAATTTTGAAAAAAAATTATTTTTAAAATGAAAATCTGAATTTTTAAAGGTGATTTTCGAAAAATCAATTAAAATAAAGGAAAAATATATTTTTGAATTCAATGAGGAAAGAGAAAAACATTAAAAAGATATAGAACTTAAAATTTTTAGATCTAATGCTCCTTATTTTCGAAAATTTTGAGGAGAAACACCAAGAAACACCAAACATAAAAATTTTAAGATCAAAACACAAGAAAGACTCAAGAACACCTTGAAGATTCACAAGAACACGAAGAACAGAAATTCAAAGACTCAAAGGACTCAAGAACATAAAAAAAAGAACACCAAACTTAAAATTTTTAGAAAATCAAAGTAAAATTTTTGAAAACTAAAGAAAAATTTACAAGAGAACACCAAACTTAAAGTTTGGCACAAGATTTAATCAAAGAAAAATTATTTTAAAAAAAAGTTTTAAAAAGAATATAGCCAATTACCAAGAACATAAGCACAACGCTCTAGCCAATTGAGCTATAAATTTAATGTGTTTTAATAAGGTATTTAATGTATAAAATATTTTATTTTTATTTTTTTATTTTTTTATTTTTTTTATTTTTTGATACTAATAATTTGAAAATGCACAAGAAAAACAAGAAAAATCACAAAATAAGAAAAACTAAAGATCAAACAAGGAAAATAAACAAGAACAACTTGAAGATTAAGAAAGAACAATAAACACAAATTCGAAAATTTAAAAGAAAATAAAAACATGCAATTGACACCAAACTTAAAATATGAAACTAAACTCAAACAGAAAAACTTAATTATCAGTTTATAAAATTTTTGAAAAATTTAAAAAGATAAAATAAGGATTTTAAAAAAATTTCAACCAAAAACAATAATAGAAGACTCTAAACCAAAAAGAAAATTTTTTCCTAATCTAAGCAACAAAATAAACTGTCAGTTGTCCAAACTCGAACAATCCCCGGCAACGGCACCAAAAACTTGGTGCACGAATTGTAAATCACACTTTTCACAACTCGTACCACTAACCAGCAAGTGCATTGGGTCGTCCAAGTAATACCTTACGTGAGTAAGGGTCGAATCCCACGGAGATTGTTGGCTTGAAGCAATCTATGGTTATCTTGTAATTCTTAGTCAGGATATCAATTATAATTATCAGTTTGGATTGTGAAAAATAAAAGAGCATGAATTAAATACTTATTATGCAGTAATGGAGAATATGTTGGACTTTTGGAGATACTTTGTCTTCTGAATCTCTGCTTTCCCCCTGTCTTCTTCTTCACGCACGCAAGGTTCCTCCTATGGCAAGCTGTGTGTTGGTGGATCACCGTTGTCAATGGCTACCATCCGTCCTCTCAGTGAAAATGGTCTAGGTGCGCTGTCACCGCACGGCTAATCATCTGTCGGTTCTCACTCATGTTGGAATAGGATCCATTGATCCTTTTGCGTCTGTCACTACGCCCAACCCTTGTGAGTTTGAAGCTCGTCACAGTCATTCAATCCCTGAATCCTACTAGGAATACCACAGACAAGGTTTAGACTTTCCGGATTCTCAAGAATGCTGCCAATGGATTCTAGCTTATACCACGAAGATTCTGATTAAGGAATCCAAGAGATACTCATTCAATCGAAGGTAGAACGGAGGTGGTTGTCAGGCACATGTTCATAGGTTGAGAATGGTGATGAGTGTCACGGATCATCACATCCATCATATTGAAGTGCGAATGAACATCTTAGATAGAAACAAGCGTGTTTGAATAGAAAACAGAAATAATTGCATTAATTCATCGAGACACAGCAGAGCTCCTCACCCCCAACAATGGAGTTTAGAGACTCATGCCGTCAAAGAGTACAAAGTTCATATCTAAAAATGTCATGAGATACAAAATAAATCTCTAAAAGTTGTTTAAATACTAAACTAGTAACCTAGGTTTACAGAAAATGAGTAAACTAAGATAGATAGTGCAGAGATCCACTTCTGGAGCCCACTTCGTGTGTGCTGGGGCTGAGACTTGAGCTTTACATGTGCCTAGGCTGTTTCTAGAGTTAAACGCCAGGTTGTAACCTGTTTCTGGCGTTTAACTCCAACTTGTAGCCTGTTTCTGGCGTTTAACGCCAGAATGCAATATGGAACTGGCGTTGAACGCCAGTTTACGTCATCTATCCTTGAGCAAAGTATGGACTATTATATATTTCTGGAAAGCCCTAGATGTCTACTTTCCAACGCAATTGAGAGCGCGCCAATTAGAATTCTGTAGCTCCAAAAAATCCATTCCGAGTGTAGGGAGGTCAGAATCTAACAGCATCAGCAGTCCTTTTTCAATCTGAATCAGATTTTTGCTCAGCTCCCTCAATTTCAGCCAGAAAATACCTAAAATTACAGAAAAACACAAAAACTCATAGTAAAGTCCAGAAATGTGATTTTTATTTAAAAACTAATAAAAATATAATAAAAAGTGACTAAAACATATTAAAAACTACCTAAAAACAATGCCAAAAAGCGTATAAATTATCCGCTCATCAATCTATAGAAGTCCAAATGGTGCTCTCTCAATGGATATGGAAAGCTAACATCTAGGGCTTTCCAGAAATATATAATAGTTCATACTTTGCTTAGGAAATGAAGGCCCAAAACTGGCGTTTAACGCCAGCCACCAGCCCCAGTCCTGGTGTCCAACGCCCATAAGGGGGTAGCTGGCATCCAACACCCTTTAGGGGGTCCCAAGCCAGCGTTCAACACCCCTAAGGGGCACTAGCTCGTAAAAAACACTCAAGCTCAGCCCAAACACTCACCAAGTGGGGCCCAGAAGTAGATTTTCGCACTACAAGACTAGTTTATCTTATTTTCTGTAATCCTTAGTTAGCAGATTAGTATTTATAGGAGAAGATCAACCATGTTTAGGATCTTCTTCCTCCTCCATTATTTTCGAACACTATTATGTACAATATGAGTCACTAACCTCCTAAGGTTAAGGTTAGGAGCTCTGCTGAGTTTCATGGATAAATAATATTACTGTTTCCATTCAATATGTCTGATTCTATTCTCTTATGTAACCTCATTCTTCATCTTATGACCCGTGACAATCACCCTTGTTCTACATGGGTTCCGTGCGATTCCTGACCCTGATAGCGTTGAACTAAAGCTAGAGATTTCATTGCGGATTCCAATAGAGCATCTGAGCAACTTTGGATATATGACATACAATCCCGTTGACTATGGGCGCGTGAGGTCTCTATGGCATTAAGGCTAGAGTCAGAAAAGCAGTATTTTTTGATTCGGAAGATCTGCCTTGTCTGTGGCACCTTGAGTAGGATCATGAAGTGAAGTGGATTGCTTAGAGCTTCATCTTTTGCTACAGTGAGAAATCTAGAGTTGGCTTGATGAGAGGACATGAGTCAGCTCAACGTGGTGGATTGCTGCAGTGGAGGAGGTTAACTTGATGAGAGGATATGAGTTAATCACTTATGACTACCATTGAAGGAATCAGAAGGTTATTGAAGAAGACAGTAAGAAAAGTTAATCTGGAAAGACAAAGCATCTCTGAAGCCTCAACCATTCTATCATCATTGAATTCTCATCTATTTAGTAACATTCTATTTATCTGTTTTATATGCTTTTCGTGACAAACTATTTTTTCTATCCGCCAAACTAAGATTTAGAAGGTATCCACTGCTTGCTCAAACCAACAATATCCGTGGGATTGACCCTCACTCACCTGAGGTATTACTTGGACGACCTAGTATACTTGCCAGTCTATCTGTCCGAATTCTGTGGAGCCAGTTTCGTGCACGAAAGGGTGCTCTAAATCTACCTATCTTAGCACTCATCCGAGAAAATATTATCGGTTGAACGAGCTATTTATGCGGATGAGTACTGAGGCTTACCAATGCAAGCGCGCTGGATTTACTTTCTCTGAGTTTGCCACTCAGCGGATAGAGGCAAATATGTAGCGTGCAGAAAACATTGTTATGCACCGATTTGATAGAAGAAATGGGGTGTTTGAGGTGCGCAAAATGTCTAGTGGAAGAGTGTTAGTTGTTGATCTTGCACGACGGAGGTGGGACTGTGGGCATTTTCAGGTGGAGCGACTTCCATGTCGCCATGTTATTGCTTGTTGTGCTAACCAGTGACTGGATTGGCAGGTGTATGTCAGCGATGTATACAAGATATCAGAGATTTGCAAGGTCTACAGAATTGAGTTTGTCTCATTGGGTGACACGGAGATATGGCCTAATTACCCAGGACTGACGATGGTCGCGAATCCTGCCTTGAGACGAACGTCAAAAGGTCATCCTAAATCAACTCACTATCTGAATGAAATGGATTCACGGAAAATGTGTGGTTCCTGGGTATGCAGTCTTTGCGGGAGACAGGGTCAAAGTCGTAGTAGATGTTCTCAACGTGTTGGACCAAGTGGGGTTGGTGGCAGTGGTTGTTTGTAGGGATTTTTTTAAGTTTTGGAGGGTCATAGTCATTGTATTTGAATTCTGAATTTCTACGTTCATGTATTTTTTAGTTAATGCATTTCAATTCTAAATAAACTAATACAAGGATGAGATAAACTAAGTTTGACTAAACTGAAAGTTAATACAACAAATACGAAGATGAAATAAACTAATTTCAACTAAACTGAAAGTACAAAGATGAAATAAACTAAGTTGGACTAAATTGAAAGTTAATACAACAAATACGAAGATAAAATAAACTAAGTTAGACTAAACTGATAATTAATACAACAAATACAATGATGAAATAAACTAAGTTTGACTAAAAGCTTACGACTACTTCTTAGAAAACCCCATCGCCTTGTTCGCTATCATGTTAACAGTTGACAGATTAAACCTGTGTGGTGGACGCTGGGGTGGCTGCTGGGGTGGCTACTAAGGAATGAACTCCGACAGCCTCAGATACATCCTGTATAATCCAATGTACTAACTCCAGTAATCGGCAGATGGGGTAAAGTCAGTGATTGGTTGCAGATGTCAATCTCGCAAATGACTATTGTGGCGGTTCCCCCATTGCTGTATCCATTCGTCGTGTATCCCACTCCAGTCATGGCACTATACTCCCCGAAGAGTGTAGCAATGCGTGTCAACTGGTATGGCTTGTGTTGCCAGAGGGGTGACAGAGCATACCCATACTAGCAAACCACTCGGTCCGTAGAAAGCCATTCGACACACTCGAATAACACCAATGGCTCTACCGTGTCACAAACATCAAGGTGTGCATATAGTTCGGCAGGAATGATGATGCTGATGCACGATCTCCAGACAAACTGCAAAATAGAGTAAAGGCCATTAGATTATTAATAATATCATAAATTAATAATAGCCTTAACCGCTAAATTAACCTCTTTCATGTAGTCAATTTCGTGCCTAATAAACGCCACGCTCCTCGACATCCATGCTCTGGTTCGTGGATGATGACTCTACCTGCAACACACAATATTAAAATAGAGTTTAAATTATGTATTTTTAGTAAAATATAAACAAAATACGAGTCAAATTCCAATAAATTATTTACTATTACCTGTGTGCCACCGGTATATCAGTCGATGCAAGCCTCTGTTGTGGAATGGGCGCAAGCCACGATATTCGCTTCCATGTCCAAACAAACAACAAATCAAGTGGGCCATCCATCTCCTTGCAATCATACCATGATGCACGACATAGTGACCTGTAAAGGTGCGCGAGAGTTGCTGACCCCCAACTGTAAGTGCCGATTGATGAGGTAAAATCGATTCCACACAAACTCACCGGCAAGTGTACCGGGTCGCATCAAGTAGTAAAACTCGCAAAAGTGAGGTCGATCCCACAGGATTGATGGATTGAGCAATTTTAGTTGGGTGATGAATTTAGTTAAGCAAACAGTTGATGATTTGAGTAAAAGTTGATTAACAGAATATAAATTGCAAGAAATTAAAGTGCAGAAAGTAAAATTGGCAGAATCTTAAATTGCAGAAGCAGTAAATTACAGAAACTTAGAGAACAAGAAATTAAAGGAGCTAAAACTTAAATTACAAGAAAGGTAAATAACTGAATCTTAAAGTGCAAGAAATTTAAATTGCAGAATCTAAATTGCCAGAAAACTTAAATTGCATGAATAATAAAGGAATTTGAGTGCTGGGAATCAAAACAGAATGTAAACTACAGCAAATCAGAAAGCTCTAAGTTGGAAAAATTCAAAGGAAGTGATTCATCAGGGTTTGGAGGTATTGTAATCCTTCCTGAATCAAATAGGGCTCAACTCCTTTCTCAATCATTTGGTAGATCTATGGCGGATTGAAATTGATTGGATCCCAATTCCTTGGCAATCCAATCTCTCTAATCACAATCAATCTTGCCAATTCCTTGATCTAATTGTCATGAGAAGAGGTTAAGTGCATATCTCTCATCCATAAGCCACACTAACTCTCAAGATCTCAATTCCTCCCGAATAGTGTTGATCAAGAGAGTAGTGAAGGATAGAGCTCCAATTCTAATGCAAGTGATTCCCCTTCCGAGACTCACACAAGCATTCAATAGAATTCAACCCCCTTCCGGAGTGAAGAATTCTAAATCAAAACAGAAGATATCCAATAGCTACTAAATTGAATTGAGAAGAAGAAGAATTTTATTGATTCATTGGAATTACAATAGAGCTCCTCCCCCTAATGAACTTGGGGTTTAGTTCATTATTGCTCTAGTACCAAAACAGAAAAGAAAAATGCAGAAGATGAAGAACAGAAAGAAAAACAGAAAGCCAATAAACTCAGATCTTAGAATTCCTAAAACAGAACTAAAAAGATAAATTCAAAAGAAGGTAAAAGAGAAGCTCCCAGAGAAGTCCTAATGAAATCAAATTTTCATCTATTTATACACTTTCTAATTTAGTCATCAAGTACTTGGAGTGGGCTTTTTGGCCTCTGATGAAGTGGATCAGAATTGGGTACTTAGTTGCAGCTTCCAGGGGAACGTTGCATTCTCAGAGTGAGCGTTACGCTCGTTCACCGACGCGTACGCGTCTACTACGCGTGCGCGTCATTGCTCGCTGAATGCTCATCACGCGTACGCGTGCTTTGCGCCCATGCATCCCTTGGCATTTTTGCACATCGACGTGTACGCGTCACATACGCGTACGTGTCATTGCCATCTTCAGCTTCCATCATGCTTGCGCGCACCATTCACGCGTGCGCGTCTTTGATAGCATTCGTTTAATGAGCGCTAAGTTCGCGCCATGAACGCTACCCACACGTGCGCGTCCTCTACGCGTGCGCGTAGGTGGAAAAATGTTGATTCCAAGCTTCCGCGCCACCCACGCGTAAGCGTGCTTCATCCCAGATGTTCCATCGACGCGTGCGCGTCATGTACGTCTGCGCGTCGATTGCAGAACTTCAATTCCAATTTCAAATTTGCTCGAAAACGCTCATTAAGCTAATGTAGCGCTCTCTTTGCTACTGAGGGCCAATTACATCCACGCGTACGTGTCATGCACGCGTACGCGTGGGTCTTCAAGAATTTGTCCCCCACATGTAAGCGTCCTGTACGCGTGCGCGTGGGTAGAGAGCGTGGCGTTCTTCATTTGAACGCAGCGTTACTCTGCACTACATCTCTTTCTCTTTATTTTTTCACCTAAAATCAACCAAACATGCAATCAAAGTCTCACCAAAATCATAAGGTTTTGCATCATTTATAATAATCACCTAATTCTTGCATAAATCTCATGATTTTGTATAAAATTAATGATGTTTGATTAAATCAAGATAAATATGAAATTTCACTCCAATCACTTACTTATTGTGCGAGAAAGTGCATAAAACCTAATGAAACAAATGAAAATTTCTAGTAAAACTAGCATAAAATGACCTGTCATCACAACACCAAACTTAAATCTTGCTTGTCCCCAAGCAAGCACTCAAACATGAGAAAAAGGAATGAAGACAGATAAGCATATATGTCCTTATTAGTAGGTGATTGAGTTTGGTTCATGAGGTTTTATGCAGACAGAAGGCAGCTCAATTATTGTCAACCTCCAGATGTTAAATGTCTCTTTGAGTATTAACTAGAGTTGCTGCTATAAGACCTTATCCTTTATTGCTCCTTGTTAGATTTTTCTTTCTTTCTTTTGCTTCAGAAACTTATTTCTCAATTATAGCTCAGTGTCGAGTGTTGCAGCAGCTCTTTTTGGCTCAATTTTTTTTATCACACCTCTTCACTACAGACACTTGGCTCACAGTTCTTCTTAAGAACATTGATGCCTAGCACCTCTTTGGGTTACTAAATGCCTTGTAATTAGGTTGCTCTTGATGGTGAATTTTTGGTTGATAATTCCGGATTAGTTAATCCAAGTAGATCCTAATACAATAGCACCACAGGCATGTGTCTTAAGGTCTGAGCTATTGGAGTCTAGCTTTATTATTTGTTTCTTTTATTTTTGTTGCCAATTCTAGGCTATTCTTCCTTTCTTTTTTACTCTTTCTTTTCTAAGGATATTTATTAACTGAAGGTTCATAACAACAACTAAGTTTATACTTAAAAGAGAAATTCTACCTTGCAGCTTTTATTATTGAGCTTACCAACTAATCAAGCAATTACCACCACTGAACTTTATCATCCCTATCACATTGAACAATTACTTTCTAGTTCAATTATTTTCTCTTATTGAATCAAAAGGGGCACAAGACATACATTCAAGTAGGTAGGAATGAAACAGACACTTATACTAGAACATTTATTTGAAAATTAGGAAAAACAGAAGACAGAATGCAGGCAAGGGTAAACAAATCAGAGAGGGGTACAATTGAACTTCCAACTAAAGCATTTCAAGGCATAAACAGTTAAGCAACGATACAACCTTTTGGCATCCTCTTGCTTAATCCTTAGTAATCCTCCTTGGCTTTTGTGCTTTTCTTGCTGATGATGTGCAATCCTTCCAAAAAGTTGAATGATTTTCTGCAATGATGGTGGAAGTTGCTTATTCCCCAAGCACTTGAAAAATGGTTAACATGCATGAATGTTTGTAGGCTTTTTGAACTTACTTTGGTGTGTGAACACCAAACTTAGTTCCTTGCCAATATCTCTTATACAGATTAATTACATACATGAAACCTTGTGCTTTTATTGAAGAAGGCAAACTATAAACTAGAAAGCAAACAATGGTTAAGTAGTTTCCCTGATTGTTTGGAGCCAGTGACCATTTATGCAGAGGGTTGAAAGGTGGTTTTGATGAACTTTTTGGTGGAACACCAAACTTAGCATCCTTCATTCACCCTTAACTTATTTTGGTGTGTAACACCAAACTTAGCTCCTTGCAATAAAGATAGACTTACTTATCCCTTTTATTGAAATAGCTAGGAAAAGAAAACTACCTCTGGTTGGATTGCCTCCCAACAAGCGCTCTTTTATTGTCACTAGCTTGACATCCTCCATTCTTGTTCATCCTAGCTCATGAATGCTCTCTTCTTTGTTCCAAGATCCTCCTAGATAATGCTTATCTCTGTGACCATTTACTATGAATGTGCCCTTTGTAGCTTCATTCAGAAGTTCAAGGCTGCCATATGGGAGTACTTTGGTCACCAGATAAGGACCAGTCCATTTGGACTTGAGTTTGCCTGGAAAAATCTTGAGCCTGGAATTATACAAGAGCACTTGCTGTCCTGGTTCAAATTTCCTTTTTGATATTTTCTTGTCATGCCACCTTTTAGCTCTTTCCTTGTATATCTTAGCATTCTCATAAGCTTCCAATCTGAATTCATCCATTTCATTGAGTTGCAACAGCCTTCTCTCTCCTGCTGCTTGAAAATCAAGATTGAGGAGCTTAGTGGCCCAGAAGGCCTTGTGTTCAAGCTCCACAGGAAGGTGACAAGATTTGCCATAGATTAGCTGAAATGGTGAGTTCTCAATTGGAGTTTTGAATGCTGTTCTATATGCCTATAGAATATCATCCAATTTTCTTGCCTAGTCTTTCCTTGTGATCCCCACTGTCTTCTCTAGAATTATCTTCAGCTCCCTGTTTGCCAATTCAGTCTGGCCATTAGTCTGAAGATGATATGGTGTGGCCACTTTGTGAATTACTCCATATTTGTGGAGCAACTTTTCCATCTGTCTGTTACAAAAGTGGCTGCCACTATCACTAATAAGGCCTTTAGGTACCCCATATCTAGTAAAGATGTGTCTCTTAAGAAATTGAAGAACAATTGGTGCATCACAAGTAGTTGTTGCTATGGCCTCCACTCACTTGGAGACATATTCTACTGCTACCAGTATGTATTTGAAAGAGTATGATGGGAAAAACAGTCCCATGAAATCTATACCCCAAAGATCAAACAATTCTACTTCCAAAATGTAGTTTTGAGGCATTTCATTTCTCGTTGTTAGTCCTCCAGCTCTTTGACATTTATTGCATTGATTCACAAATTCTCTGGCATCTTTGAATATGGTTGGCCAATAAAAACTGCTTTGAAGCACTTTGGCAGCTGTTCTTTCTGACCCAAAGTGTCCACCATAAGCTGAACCATGGCAGTGCCACAGTATGTCTCTCATCTCAGTTTCAGGGATACACCTTCTGATCATCCCATCTGGGCACCTTTTGAACAAGAAAGGCTCATCCCACAAAAATTTCTTGGCTTCATTAAGCAGCTTCCTCACTTGTTGCTTGGTGAATTCTTGGGGAATTTTTCTTCCCACCTTGTAGTTTGCAATATCAGCAAACCAAGGTGCTTGTTGGACTTGGAGAAGATATTCATCTGGGAACTTCTCATTCACTGGTTGATGTTCATCTTGGTTGGTTTCTTGTGGAAGTCTTGACAGATGGTCTGCAACTTGTTTCTCACTTCCCTTTCTATCTCTCACTTCAATGTCAAATTCTTGTAGCAAGAGCACCCACCTAATAAGCCTTGGCTTTGAATCTTGTTTAGACATGAGATACTTAAGAGCAGCATGATCAGTATATACTACAACCTTTGAACCAATCAAGTATTGTCTAAATTTATCAAATGCATATACAATTGCCAAGAGCACTTTCTCGGTGGTGGTATAATTTTTTGTGCCTCATTTAACACCTTACTTGCATAGTATATAACATGATGCAGCTTGTCTTTCTTTTGCCCCAACACAGCACCAATTGCAAAGTCACTTGCATCACACATGAGTTCAAAAGGCAATTCCCAATCTGGGGGTGTGATGATTGGTGCTGTAGTGAGTTTATTTTTTAAAGTTTCAAAGGCATGCTTACAGCTATCATCAAGGACAAAGAGATTGTCAACCACTAGCAGGTTACTTAGTGGTTTAGCTATTTTGAAAAGTCTTTGATGAATCTCCTATAAAAACCAGCATGTCCAAGGAAACTTCTTACTGCTTTCACATTAACGGGTATAAGAAGCTTTTCTATGATCTCTATTTTAGCCTTATCAACTTCTATACATTTGCTTGAAACCTTATGCCCAAGAACTATCCCTTCAGGAACCATGAAATGGAATTTCTCCCAATTCAAGACCAGATTAGTTTCTTGGCATCTTTTCAAGACAATAGTTAAATGATGCAAGCAGGTATCAAATGAATTGCCAAAGACAGAAAAATCATCCATGAAGACTTCTAAAAATTTTTCTACCATGTCAGAAAATATAGAAAGCATACACCTTTGAAAAGTAGCAGGGGCATTGCATAGCCCAAAGGGCATCCTTCTGTAGGCAAAGACTCTGAATGGACATGTGAAGGAAGTCTTCTCTTGATCCTTGGGATCCACCACTATTTGATTGTACCCAGAGTACCCGTCCAAGAAGCAATAATATGCATGGCCAGCCAATCTTTCTAGCATCTGATCAATGAAAGGGAGAGGAAAGTGATCCTTCCTTGGGGCATCATTCAGTCTTCTATAGTTAATGCACATTCTCTACCCTGTCACTGTCCTTGTGGGAATGAGTTCATTCTTCTCATTGAAGATGACAGTCATGCCATCTTTCCTTGGCACCACTTGAACTGGGCTTACCCAAGAGCTATCAGAGATTGGGTATATGATTCCAGTATTCCACAGCTTCATCACTTCTTTTTGAACCACCTCCTTCATGGTTGGGTTAAGCCTTCTTTGGGATTGTACCACAGGCCTTGAGTCCTCTTCTAGCAAGATTTTGTGCATACAAATTGCAGGGCTTATACCCTTGATGTCATCAATTGTCCATCCTAAAGCTGTCTTGTGAGTCTTCAACACCTCAATCAGTTTGGCTTCATCTTGTGTGCTCAATGATGAATTGATGATTACTGGAAGGCTATCCTCTTCACCCAGATATGAATATTTGAGATGGGGAGGGAGGGGTTTCAACTCTTGCTTTGGCACCTCCTCTTTCTTTCCTTTAAAAGAGATTTCAATTACTTGTTCTTCTGATACATCTTGTTCTACTTCTATTTCCTCTGCTTGTTCCTCCTGGCCGTTGGCTTCAAGCACCTCTTCCTCCAATTCTTCTATCTTTTCCACCCTCATATGCTTTTCCTTCTTAGGGGGATATTGCATGGCCTTAAAGACATTGATGATTATTTGCTCATTGTGCACCCTAAGGGTCATCTCCCCTTTTTCCACATCAATGATAGCTCTTGCTGTTGCTAAGAAAGGTCTACCCAAGATAATTGAGTTGTGTCCTTCTTCTTCCATGTCCAAAATGACAAAATCGACAGGGAAGATGAATTCTCCAATCTTCACCAATAAGTTCTCCACAACCTCATTGGGTATTTTGAGTGATCTATCCGCCATTTGAAGTGACATTCTGGTGGGTTTGACTTCCTCTATTGCAAGCTTTTTCATTAGTGAGAGAGGCATCAAATTGATGCTGGCACCTAAGTCACAGAGAGATTTTTCCAAGATCATATTGCCTATGGTGCATGATATGATGAAGCTCCCATGATCTTTGAGTTTTTGTGGGAGACCTCTTTGAATCACTACACTGCACTCTTGAGTCAAGACCACTATCTCCTTTTCAACTCCAATACACCCTTCCTTTGAGCTGGTTGGCATTGTCTTTGATGAGCATAAAAGTATTGGTTGTTGGTCATAGTATCTATGAGATTTTAGACTTCCTCAGCTGTCTTCATGAGCTGTACTGAACCTCCTGCTGAATAATCAAGAGCCTCTTGAGCTTTCAGAGTCAAGCCTTCATAGAAATTTTGAAGTCTGTCCCATTCACTAAACATTTCAGGTGGACACTTCTTGATCAAGGCCTTGTATCTCTCCCAAGCCTCATAAAGTGATTCTCCATCCATTTGAGTGAATGTTTGCACTTCTGTCTTCAATCTAATGATCCTCTGAGGTGGGTAGAATTTGGCTAGGAATTTGTTCACTAAATCTTCCCAATTGTTGATGCTTTCTTTGGGAAATGTCTCTAGCCATTGAGATGCCTTATCCCTCAAGGAGAATGGAAATAGTAGCAGCTTATATATATCAGGATGAACACCATTTGTTTTAACAGTCTAATAAATCCTAAGGAAGACTGATAGGTGTTGGTTTGGATCTTTAAGGGGGCCTCCTCCATAGGAACAATTGTTTTGCACCAAGGTGATAACTTGAGGTTTCAACTCAAAGTTGTTTGCATGAACATTAGGAGTGAGTATACTGCTCCCACAATTTCTTGGATTGGGGAAGGTATATGATGCCAAAACTTTCCTTTGAGGCTGGCCATTGTTATTGGCCACCTCTTCTGGTGGATTGGGGAGGTTACCCTCCATTTCTTGGTCTTCCTCTTCTGATTCTTCTTCTCCAATAACTCCCTTCCCTCTTGCTTCTCTTCTCAATCTCAAGAATATTCTCTCTGGCTCAGAATCAAAAGAGGCAGATGCACCTCTTCTTCCTCCTGGCATACAACACAAACAAACCAAAGGAAAACAAAAATAGAATACTCTATTGCTAGAGTAAAGTCAAAGTTAGCAGAAACAAAATTACAAACAGTTAGTATGCTTGGTAAAAATAAAGAAAAAGTGCTTAATATAGATTATCACCTACTTAATCATTGTCAATCTAAATCAATCCCCGGCAATGGCGCTAAAAACTTGATGAGGTAAAATCGATTGCACACAAACTCACCGACAAGTGTACTGGGTCGCATCAAGTAGTAAAACTCACAAAAGTGAGGTCGATCCCACAGGGATTGATAGATTGAGTAGTTTTAGTTGGGTGATGAATTTAGTTAAGCAAACAGTTGATGATTTGATGAAAGTTGATTAATAGAATATAAATTGCAAGAAATTAAAGTGTAGAAAGTAAAATTGGCAGAATCTTAAATTGCAGAAGCAGTAAATTACAGAAACTTAGAGAACAAGAAATTAAAGGAGCTGAAACTTAAATTGCAAGAAAGGTAAATAACTGAATCTTAAGTGTAAGAAATTTAAATTTCAGAATCTAAATTGCCAGAAAACTTAAATTGCATGAATAATAAAGGGATTTGAGTGCTGGGAATCAAAACAGAATGTAAACTGCAGTAAATTAGAAAGCTCTAAGTTGGAAAAATTCAAAGGAAGTGATTCATCAGGGTTTGGAGGTATTGTAATACTTCCTGAATCAAATTGGGCTCAACTCCTTTCTCAATCATTTGGTAGATCTATGGCGGATTGAAATTGATTGGATCCCAATTCCTTGGCAATCCAATCTCTCTAATCACAATCAATCTTGCCAATTCCTTGATCTAATTGTCATGAGAAGAGGTTAAGTGCATATCTCTCATCCATAAGCCACACTAACTCTCAAGATCTCAATTCCTCCCGAATAGTGTTGATCAAGAGAGTAGTGAAGGATAGAGCTCCAATTCTAATGCAAGTGATTCCCCTTCTGAGGCTCACACAAGCAATCAATGGAATTCAACCCCCTTCCGGAGTGAAGA
Organism: Arachis hypogaea; assembly: GCF_003086295.3. NCBI lineage: Eukaryota > Viridiplantae > Streptophyta > Magnoliopsida > Fabales > Fabaceae > Arachis > Arachis hypogaea. The sequence continues at coordinate 23,139,907 of NC_092050.1, forward strand.
ATTCTAAATCAAAACAGAAAATATCCAATAGCTACTAAATTGAATTGAGAAGAAGAAGAATTTCATTGATTCATCAGAATTACAATAGAGCTCCTTCCCATAATAAAATTGGGGTTTAGTTCATCATTGCTCTAGTACCAAAACAGAAAAGAAAAATGCAGAAGATGAAGAACAGAAAGAAAAACAGAAAGCCAATAAACTCAGATCTCAGAATTCCTAAAACAGAACTAAAAAGATAAATTCAAAAGAAGGTAAAAGAGAAGCTCTCAGAGAGGTTCTAATGAAATCAAATTTTCATCTATTTATACACTTTCTAATTTAGTCATCAAGTACTTGGAGTGGGCTTTTTGGCCTCTGATGAAGTGGATCAGAATTGGGTACTTGGTTGCAGCTTCCAGCGGAACGTTGCGTTCTCAGAGTGAGCGTTACGCTCGTTCAGCAACGCGTACGCGTCTACTAAGCGTGCGCGTCATTGCTCGCTGAATGCTCATCATGCGTACGCGTGCTTCACGCCCATGCGTCCCTTGGCATTTTTGCACATCGACGTGTACGCGTCACATACACGTACGCATCATTGCCATCTTTAGCTTCCATCATGCTTGCGCGCACCATACACGCGTGCGCGTCCTTGATAGCGTTCGTTTAATCAGCGCTATGTTCGCGCCATGAACGCTGCCCACGCGTGCGCGTGGGTGGCAAAATGTTGATTCCAAGCTTCCGCGCCACCCACGCGTAAGCGTGCTTCATCCCAGATGTTCCATCGACGCGTACGCGTCATGTACGCGTGCGCGTCGATTGCAGAACTTCAATTCCAATTTCAAATTTGCTCGAAAACGCTCATTAAGCTAACGTAGCGCTCTCTTTACAACTGAGCGCCAATTACATCCACGGGTACGCATCATGCATGCGTATGCGTGGGTCTTCCAAAATTCTTGGGTAGAGAGCATGGCATTCTTCATTTGAACGCAGCATTACTCTGCATTGCATCTCTTTCTCTTCATTTTTTCACCTGAAATCAACCAAACATGCAATCAAAGTCTCACCAAAATCATAAGGTTTTGCATCATTTATAATAATCACCTAATTCTTGCATAAATCTCATGATTTTGTATAAAATTAATGATGTTTGATTGAATCAAGATAAACATGAAATTCCACTCCAATCACTTACTTATTGTGCAAGAAAGTGCATGAAACCTAATGAAACAAATGAAAATTGCTAGTAAAACTAGCATAAGATGACCTGTCATCACCGATCTACTCAAAATTTAGGAGCTGTAACACCCTAACTTTTAGCACGTCATGATCGTACCAAAAGTGAGGCGTTACTAACCTGTTTTCCTTATTTACTATTTAATATTGAGCCTTTAGTTCGATTTTGTGTTTCAATTTTAAGAACATGCCGGAAACTTGTGCTTTTTATTAATCAAACCCAATCATCAAAGAACACCAAGTAATAATAATCACATAATTATTAAAAATAATAAAAATTGTACAAAAAAAATCAAAAGAAACTTAGATACAATTCTTATCCCTTTGTATAAAAATAAAATCTTAATAACAAAGGCAAGGGAATTCTATGAAAGTAACTCAACACATAACTTAACTCAAACAAAACTAATAACCGTCCGCAGCTTCAAACTGAGTCTTCGAACCTGTGTCACTGAAAGGGTGGAAGATTTTTTGGGTGAGAACAAACCAAACGTTCTCGGTAGGGAATGGGAATGCCGTAAAAGTAATGAAAAAAATGCGAATAATTAAGATACTCAAGAAAACTATAGCTTTATCAAACCTTTTGAGATACTCTTGGTTTTACTTTAGCTAATTAATTACCTCTTTCAAAATCTCTAAACCCAAAACAAATTTTAAATCTAAGACTAGTCACATTAACCATTTCTCAGCCACATAATTAATTCTCAATCAAAACGTCAATTCCTAATCACATTAATACATTCACAAACTAATAGTACAAGCAAGAGATTCAATTCAACATACAGGCAAGTTGCAATAAGACAAACAGCACAATCACAGAAGTAATACAAGCAAACACAATCTAATGTAAATGTGCAAACAACATGATGCATGTCTATTCCTAACGCAGACCATGAGCTCGTGTGTCGGTTGCGTACCCGCTCCCACATTACCCGGGCACGAGTCCCAGATATGGCTTTCCAGATGCATCCAGTGTGCTTATAAGTGTTACGGCTAGGCCGCATACAGTGTGACTTTCAATGTGCTTACATCTGGAAAATTGTTCTCAGTGTGTGGGCGTCCCCACTATACATTTGGCACTAAGGCCCAAACAAAGTCGCATCTGCTCTCCTGTGGCAGACTTTCCTTTAATCAATATATTCCTTTAATCTTTGTTCTCTGCTCTCCTGTGGCAGAGATTCCTTTAATTATCTCTCATTCTTTTACTTTTCGTTCTTCTTCTTTTCTTTGATTTCTTTATGGCGTTGGCCAATTCCTTTCTTTTTTTTCTTTTTCTTTAAACTTTAGTAATAATAATAATAATAATAATAATAATAATAATAATAATAATAATAATAATAATAATAATAATAGTTTAATATTATTATTAATAATAATAACAATAAAAATTAATTTAATTTTTGTTTTATCAAATTATTTATTTAGAATAAGTAATAATTAAATTAAACTTCAATAATCATAAAATTTTATTTAATTTTTTTTGTTAAAAAATAGTTTTCTTAAAAATTACATCTCAATATAATATATTAGCTCATAAATAGCTAATTATTTAATTTTCAAAAATTTGGGGTCTTACATCTTATCCCACTTATAAAAATTTTCGTCCTCGAAAATTGCTTTAGATATAAAAAGCCTCATGGTCTTATTTACTTATAAAACAGGGAAAGAGGGCATAACAAGGTACAAAAATCTCAAAACAGGTTTGATGGGTTCGTGTTATGATAATATGGGTGGTGCTCACTGGCTCTTATTCTCTTGACAAATAAAAAAGTTTGCTGTACTCCAACTCGCATATCACTTCGTCTCAAACTCTCTTGAACATCCAACGTCATTCCAACACTTATCTCATATTAAGAATTCTTCAACTTCCATTCCTTTTGAATTCTCATCTCTATCCTCGCTCAACTGTTAACTTTAACTTCCAACAAACTTAATCAAGGTTTTAAACTCACTCGTCATCAAACAACAGTGTAATCAATCGATCTTATTATTTCAAAAACCCTAATATTCTGACACGCACTCAAACACGTCAAGGAATTACACAGGTCACGAAGAAGAATTCAAGATTAGGGACTATGATGTCGAGAATTTAAGAGATAATCAAGAATATGGCCAGATCAAGATATACATTAGACATGAAGTAAAAGAATCAAATTACAATTAGCTTAATTTGAATCGAAACTTTCAAGGTTCAAACCGCTCGAAATTTAAGGATCATGCATTATGCCAAAACAAGCTCAAGATCAGATCAACGAGCACAGGATTCCTGAAGATAAGTATAATCAATGATAAAGACAGATATTTTTGAAAGACTCAAACAAACTCTCAAGAATACAACCAAACAAGATTATGGACGAATAATAAAATACGATCGGAGAATGGTCAAATCAGGGTTCAAGGAAGGAATCTAAGTCAAGGAACTTCAATTAGGGTAATAAAGAAGAAACGATATGCCAACCTAAGCAATGTAAATGAGAATCATAAGTCGAGACCAAGCACGAAAAGCAAATCCTAGCATCCCCGAACCACGTGACTCGCATTATCCATTACCTATCAATTCCAATTCGTCTATAATAACCTATTAACTTTCCCGTACACATAAACCATCAACATTAAGTTGGCCAGACTTAATATCAGCAGATATGCAACGGTAAGCTAACAACGTTAATCAATAGACAGTGATGCATCTAAAACTCAAACTCTTGTCATTAAGACAAGTCCTATTGCATGACAGACACTCAGAGTATGCAGTGAAGCATAGTCAGTCCATTCCCAAGGCTCTAATAGGAATGAACTGCTCTGATACCATAATATAACACCCTAACTTTTAGCACGTCATGATCGTACTAAAAGTGAGGCGTTACTAACCTGTTTTCCTTATTTACTATTTAATATTGAGCCTTTAGTTCGATTTCGCGTTTCAATTTTAAGAACATGCCAGAAACTTGTGCTTTTTATTAATCAAACCCAATCATCAAAGAACACCAAGTAATAATAATCACATAATTATTAATAATAATAAATATTGCACAAAAGAAATCAAAAGAAACTTAGATACAATTCCTATCCCTCTGTATAAAATAAAATCTTAATAACAAAGGAAAGGGAATTCTAGGAAAGCAACTCAACACATAACTTAACTCAAACAAAACTAATAACGATCCGCAGCTTCAAACTGAGTCTTCGAACCTGTGTCACTGAAAGGGTGGAAGATTTTTTGGGTGAGAACAAACCACACGTTCTCAGTAGGGAATGGGAATGTCGTAAAAGTAATGAATAAAATGCAAATAATTAACATACTCAAGGAAACTATAGTTTTATCAAACCTTTTGAAATACTTTTGGTTTTACTTTAGCTAATTAATTACCTCTCTCAAAATCTCTAAACCCAAAACGAATTTTAAATCTAAGACTAGTCACATTAACCATTTCTCAGCCACATAATTAATTCTCAATCAAAACGTCAATTCCTAATCACATTAATATATTTACAAACTAATAGTACAAGCAAGAGATTCAGTTCAACATACAGGCAAGTCGCAATAAGACAAACAACACAATCACAAAGAAATAATACAAGCAAACACAATCTAATGCAAATGTGCAAACAACATGATGCATGTCTATTCCTAATGCAAGCCATGAACTCATGTGTCGGTTGCTTACCCGCTCCTGACATTATCCGGGCACGAGTCCCAGATATGGCTTTCCAGATGCATCCAGTATGCTTATAAGTCTTACGGCTAGGCCGCATACAGTGTGACTTTCAATGTGCTTACATCTGGAAAATAGTTCTCAGTGGCGTCCCCACTATTCACTACAACAAATATGGGCTTTAGCAACGCCAAATTTTGTAATGCCTTAAAACCGTTCTCTTAGATAGTTTTAGATAACGGTTTTTTTGTGTGTTACCAATGAATTCAATTTTTTATTATTTTTTAGCAACAAACTAAAACCGTTCTCTTTGACTATTTTAAAGAACGGTTTTATAACCATTACCAAGATTTATTTTTAAGCAACGGTTTTTTATTGTTGTTTAAATAATTGTACAAAAGAAATGCATAAAAACCGTTGCCAAAATGCTACACTTTAAAACCATTCTATTAGATGGTCTTAGACAACGATTTTTACAGTGTTGATGTTGAAGTTCAATTTTTCATTACGTTATAGCAATAAAATAAAACCATTCTTTTTGACTATTTTAAAGAACGATTTTATAACTACTACAACAATTTTTTATCAAACAATAATTTTTTAATATTATTTAAATAATTATCGAAATTAAAAGATATATATAAAAATAATTATAAATAATCATATAAATTTAAACAATGTTTCTATAAATACTATAATTTATAGAATACTCAAAGCTATTGTTATAAATATATAACACATATTATTTAAAAAAAACAAAATTAAAATACATTTATAATAAATATTATATATTTTTGTTATAAATATATAACAAATATTATTTTAAAAAATAAAATTAAAATAAATTAAAAAATAAAATTATAATAAAATTATAATAAATATTAATATTTTTTTATTTAAACTCCCTCTAAACCCTAACATAACCAAATTTGGAGGAACTCTCTTTACTAAAAATAATTAAATATATACTGAATCTAAAATAATTAGGAGTGATATGTAATTTTTTATAATAATTAAAATTTAAATTAATTAAAATTTTTATATAATATATATTATAATTGGATATTTAGTATATTTAAAATTATTATTTTAATAATTAAAAAATAAAAAAATTATATAATTTAATTTAAATAACTTATATTATGAATAATTTATGATTTAATTTAAATTTTTTATTTTTAAAAAATAAGCTTTTAAGAATGATTAAATTAATTTTTATAAATATTTTGAACTTAAATTAATTAATATTTTTATGTAATTTTATTATAATTAATTATTTTATATAATTTAAAATTAAAATTTTTATAATAAAAAATTATATAATTTAATTTAAATAATTGATATTTTAAATTTAAATGCTATTTAATAAATCATAATTAATATATTTATTTATAATTTAAATTAAAAATAATTATTTTTATTTAATAATATATTAATAAATAATATTTTTAAATAATTTTAAATAAAATATATTTAATTTTAAAATTATTATTGTATTCAATAATTTTATTAAAATATCTATTTTATCTATATTTTATAACTCTTTAACTCTAATGCTAAATTTTTAAATTAAATAAAAAATTCTAGTTCCTAAATTGAAAAACCTAACCTTAGAACTCCACCCTACTGAGAAAAGAGAAACGCAGAGAGAAGAGAGAAAGGTAAACCTCGCGAGGAAGAAGAAGGGAAGGAGAGGGAGAAGAGCGCGCCGGCGTCGCGCCTCACCGCCGTAGAGCCCATCACACGCGTCGCCGCCGTCATGTCACCGTCAATCTGAACCGTGCGAGGGAGAGAGCTGCCGCTGCGGGAAACGCGATGGTGGAGAGGACGCCGCCAGATCTGTGGCGCATGTTCCCTGTCGAGCTCGCCGTCGAAGACGTCACCACCGTCACTGTCGAACCCTAGCCGTCGCAGTCGCCGTCGACGCTGTGGCAGAGAAGGAGGAAGGATGCGCGAACAGAAGAGGGAGAAGGAAGCTGCGAAGCCGTCACCGTTTCTGCTCGGGGTTGTCACTGCTGTTGAAGAAGACGCGTCCGAGAGAGAGAGAACCAGGGGAGTGACGCGCGAAGGATGCTCTGACGGAGAAGGAGGAGAACGAGGCTGTCTCATCGCCAATGATTAGAAGTTGCTACTGTTGATGGGATGAACAGAACGTGAAGAGGGAGGAGAAACTCGTAGAGGAGAGGGAGGTTTTGCCGCCGCATCGCTGGTCACCGGGGAACACCGCCATTGACGCCGGAGAATGCCACTATTGGAGCCACTGTCCGTGCTCGGCCCCTGTTTCTGTTGCTGTTTATGCTGGTTCAGCCATTACCGCCACAACCCGTCTCAAATTTCTTCTAATTTCGACACTCAGAGGTAGGGGATTTATTTTAAAATTAACCGTTTTAATTTATGAATATCATTGAAGTTTAGTGAGTATCTGCAAATAATTTATAAATGTCTTGTGTGATTAATTGGTAGAAATAAGCTTGGTTTGAGGATGTAAAATTTGGATTAGTTTTTGAGATGATGTTCTAGTGTTTCAATTAGTTTATTGAGTTTAGGTTATAGCTGTGAATGTGACTGGTATGATGATGATTACGTGCGTGTGAATTGAAATTTGTTTAGCTCTTGTGTGCATCTTGCAAGGTTGTTTGGGGATGAATGCTTGTCGGAAGTTCTGTTTTTTTTTTTTTTTTTACTTAATAATGTTGTGATTGATGGTTGAATCAAATTATAATGAGTAATTTATGAGATTGAGGCTTGATGAATGATAAATAGATTGAGTTTAGATTTCTAAACTAAGTACCTAAAATTGATTTCTTAACTAAAAGTAGTAATTTTTATGGTTTATAAATAATTTTACAATGAGTGGAACCAAATGGTGATAAAATATGTTGATTATTGAGAACCTGTTTGTTTGATGATTGCTGATCCTTGTAAATTAATTATTATATGTTTTAGGGTGCTGCTACTCTAAATGATTAGAAGATGGTCATTGCTGTTTGAAAAGAGCAATGCATCACAATTGCCTTGTTTGCTTTGAGCTATAAACTATGACTATTCTTCTATTATGGTAAAATCTTTTGGGAAGAACCACATGATTTCATTTTCTTTGGTTTATGAATTGGTTTTGCTTATTATGAATTTTGTTGATTGTTGATTGTTACTATGATGATGTTGGCTTGTTCTGCCATTAGTTACTTTGTTAATTGATTTTTTTCTTTAATGAGATTTTGTTCTGAGCAATGTTAGGAGAAAATAGTTCTGCTTTGTCATCAGTTCCTACTCTGTCATCTGATGTTGTTCCGTGCTCTCCTCTCCGCTTGCGTCCACTACGCCGTCCCCCACCTCATCCGCTGAGGTTCGGTTACGGTATGTGTTTAGATTAAGGTTATTTTCTGTTATAAATCAAAGAGTTATTTAGCTGAACATGTTCTCTCTATGTAAAAAGTTAAGCATAGAAGTTTTGTTTTAATTCAATTTGGTTTGAAATTAAGCTAAGTTGTTTTATGGAGAATAATGTTAATGTTAATGGTTGTTTCTTAATTGTTGGTTGGTTTATTTTGTTAGCATGTAAAGTGGCTGGGAATTCTAAGTTGATTCTCTCAATGGCCTGAATGACTCAAGTAAAATTGCTGCATTTGATTTTGATGGCCTGAATGACTCAATTAAAAATCTTAGAATTCTGGAGAAGATTGCCCAAATATTCAAAGAGGATTTGAAGTTTGGTGGAGAAGAGCTTTCTGGAAGCGGAATGGAGAGTAAGAATAGACAAGACAATTACGAATTACAGCTACAATAGTTGATAATCCTTGAAGACAGACAGTCCCAGCATGGTGGAATTGACAGCATTTTACTGGGTGTGTCTCCTTTTAACCTTCTCTTGATCATTTCAATTTCTATTTAATTCCTCTGTGTTGACCAGCATTTCAACCTTAGTAGCTTACCTGTAAAGCTGCTTGTTTGAAATGTGATAGACTCTGTCTTCATCCATGATTGATTTACCTTGAACAAGTTAGCACCATTGTATTTTTTTCCTTTTTTTCTTTTGGCACTTTTTTGTTTGTTTGTTGTGCACATAATCTAATCATTTCAATAGAAACAACCTATGAGTATAGAATTTATAGTTCATGTGGGTACTTGAAAACATTCTTCTTTTATCAGTGTGCATAGTCATCGATTTACACTTAGGCTGGTCATAATTTGGCTCTATCTTGAGCTGACAACACTACACTCTTGAAGAATGTTATTTTTTTTATTATGAGACTGTTCTATTTTCATTATGTATTTAGGGGCAACACAAGCTGAGCTTCAGTTGCAATTTGTTTAGTTCTAAACCTTTTCCATTCATATTTAGTCTTGTTTAATCATCTCTTTGCAGTTACATGGAAGAAATAAAAGTTCATGTGCTATCAATTTAATTTAGTGGATAAGATTTCATGTTTAACTGGCTACCGCAATGTGGGGCTGGTGGTCTAAGTTTTCTGCTGTGTGAGAGACTATACTAAGCAAAGCAACTGCTGATGTTGACAAAGGGGTCCATGATGAGACTGGTTTCTTTTAGGTATGTTTGAATAAGTATGCTTGAATCTGAAGTCTAAAATTTGCTATTATATTTATTGCTGCTGTTGGTTTACCTTCTGGTAGTGTCAAAGGAGGGGACAGGAGGGGGAGGTGGGTCTTGTGACCTTATGTGGTGCTTTTAGTGCAAAGAAGTTCTTGGATTTAATATCTTTTATAAATTACAACCTTTTGATTTGATGTATTAAGAAGCTTATTTATTAGCAATGCAAATATTGCTTTTCTTACTGGTTATAACAATCATGCTTGAAAATAACTACACTATGGTTGCTTGATCCTTTTGATGCCTTATTAAGAATTGAATTTGTTAAGTACCTATGTGCTTGTATCTATTGTGCTAGTGATATGTGTTATATGCATGCCATTGTTCTTTATTTTGTATTTTACTGATTCAAAATGCTTCATTTTTTCCCCAGTTAAAAAGCTTGTGTTCCTTGTTGTCTGCAGGTGGTTCTGTTTTTTGAAAATATGGGCTTGGATAAAGAAACTATTGGGAGAATTATTTTTCGCTTCCAGCATTGATAAAACTCTTTAGAGGAAGATTGAATTCCTTTCTAGGGTTGGCGTTTTTTAAGCTTATTTTCCTGGGATAATTAGAAAATATCCGGAATTACTTGTAACCAACACTGATACAACTATATTGTATCCGGAAATTTTTGGTTCACTAAGTATATAAATGTTTATTTTTCTATGGTAAGTGTTCAATTAGTTTTCTTTAGTAGTTTGATTCAAATAGTTTAACCTTGTTTATTGACATTAAATTTTAAAAAAAATAGTTGGAACTAATTTCAATGCAACATGAGAAAACTATTGTAAATAAAGAATAATATAGTTATAAAAAACTGTTGCCAAAAGTCACAAAAGGCAATGGTATTAAAACCGTTGTCAAAGACAGTTACAAAATGACAATGGTATTAAAAATCGTTGCAAAAAAACCACCAAAGGCAACGCTTTTAAACCGTTGTCTTTATGAACAACAAAATTACAACAATTTAAAATCGTTGTCTATCCAGTTACCGTTTTAAACCGTTACGTCATCAAAGAGAATGGTTTTAAACCGTTGCCTATCCAGTAACGGTTCTAAACCATTCTTTAAAAATTGTTGTCAAAACCGTTGTCTATGCTAGTAACTATGGCAACGGTTTTTTGGTTGTCGTTGCCTTAGGTATAAAACCGTTGCCTTTGAGCATTGGTAACGGCCGCATATACCACAGGTCAAAAACCGTTGCCAAAGCGTTGCCTAAAGTTTTAGGAACGGTTTTCTGATCTATGACAACGGTTTTTGACCGTTGCGAAAACCCTTATTTGTTGTAGTGTATACATTTGGCACTAAGGCCCAAACAAAGTCGCATCTGCTCTCCTGTGGTAGACATTCCTTTAATCAATGTATTCCTTTAATCTTTGTTCTCTGTGCTCTCTTGTGGCAGAGATTCCTTTAATTATCTATCATTTCTTTACTTTTCGTTCTTCTTCTTTTCTTTGATTTCTTTATGGCATTGGCCAATTCCTTTCTTTTTTTTCTTTTTCTTTAAGCTTTAATAATAATAATAATAATAATAATAATAATAATAATAATAATAATAATAATAATAATAATAATAATAGTTTAATATTATTATTAATAATAATAACAATAAAAATTAATTTAATTTACTTTTTGTTTTATCAAATTATTGTTTGATAAATAATTTAAATTTAATAGAATAAGTAATAATTAAATTAAACTTCAACAATCATAAAATTTTATTTAATTATTTTTGTTAAAAAATAATTTTCTTAAAAATTACATCTCAATATAATATATTAGCTCATAAATAGCTAATTATTTAATTTTCAAAAATCTGGGGTCTTACAGGAGCAGTGGTAGATACTTTGCATGGGCATATGTTGTTGACTTATCCACGAAGAGGGTGGTACCTAGTAGACAGAAGATGTGACACCTAATGTACCGCTGAATTGACTCTTATGTGTCTAAAGGTTGTGTGTCTCTAATATGGCAAACTCATGCAAGCTTTATGTAGCTTTTAGAAGAACTACTCACGATAGGTTCGCTGCCAAAAATGGCCAGACTCTAGGTGACCAAGAAGTATTGACTGCTATTAGTCCAACCTGTCACAATCTCTGATCTCTATCAATCAGTAGGTCGAATATGTGTAACACGTCCTCGAGTGTTACTATAACCTCACCAACTGGCAATACAAATGTATGGGTCTCTGGCCGCCATCTTTCCACAAGAGCAAATAGCATCGTGGAATGCCCTCTGATCACTCCAACTCTCGAGAGCTAGTAGAATTTCGTGATTCGTAAGGCTTGTTCAACCGTCGGATGCCACATCTCCGACTGGTCAAGTTTACGGGATAAAAGATTCTTATTAGCCTGGTACAAGACAATTGAAAATAAAAAACAACAAAACTATTATATAATATTTCAAAAATTAAAATGAAAATTAACTCCACTTTCATAAAATACAAATAAATAAATAAATAATATCAAATTTGAAACAATAATACAAAAATAACTACAAAAACAAAAATAAAAATAATTATAGATAATTTGCATTATTATTTATATTAATTATTAAAATTAAAAAATACAAATTACAACAAAATAAAAATAACATTAAAATGGAAATAAAAAATAATTATATCAAATTCAAAAAATTACATTTATTTTAAGTTTATGTTATTTATTAAAATTAATAACTACCAACTAGTACAAAATACAAATATTATAACATAAAAGAAAATCAAAAGTAAAAAATTTGAAATTTTTTATATCCATTTATATTATTCATAACAGAAGATAAAAAAATACTTATACAAATTAGAATATAATAATAATAATAATTTTATAACAGAAAATCAAAACATAATTACACTAACAATAATACATTTTAAATACAAATTAAAACTCTAAATTAACAAAAATACTAAACTTACATAATTAGGCTATCCCAAATAATTAATAATGTGATCTTCTGCAGACATATAATCATGTACCATTTTTGCAAGCAACACACTAGTCACTCTCAATCTCACTCTCACAAAAAATATCACCTTCTTTCCTCTCAATAACAATCAAAATCCAGGTTCAAAGGATTTTTAATGAAAATGAAACAACGAGGCCTTCTCCCCTCCCCCTTTTAAAGGCTCCAACGCGTTAAATGCATAGCCTTCCCGGAACATGGATATTGGATGCATGGAGACCAACCTGTCAAGTGATCAATATGTAGGGTGCGTGTTGTCCAAGGGAACGACACATGGCTGGGAGACGCTGACAAAGGTGCATCGAAATTAAGGTGGAAATCTTTGCTCTTGCAACACGGATGGTGCGTGTTAGCTGCATGCATGACATGTGGCTGGGGACGTTGACAAAAGTGCATCGAAATCAAGCTGAGAATCCCTACTCATACAACACGGATGGTGTGTGTTGGCTGCATTGCGACACGTGGCCAGGAATCCCTGCAAAAGGTGCATTGGAACCACGCGAGGAATCTCTGCAAATTCAACACGCAGAGTGCATGATGACCGGGCTTGACACGTGGAGAATTTCTGTGAATTTCTGCTGAGAATTTCTGCAAAAAGTAATACGTTGCATGCGTGTTAAAGCAGTATACAAAATAATTTCTGACACATTCACATTCCTGCAAAATACTCCAAACCTCAAAATTAAACAAAATCACATATCTCTTCATATATAAAATAATTTCTGCTTTAAAAAAATATTATCTTTTTACAAAATGATATTTATTTCTAATAAGTTGTCTCTTAAATTTTTTTTTGTTAAAATAAAAACCGATAATCATCCTTGATTAGTGTGTTAAATTTAAATTATACACCTTGGGTATAAACTATGGTTGCTAGATAATGAATGATATATACTTGAGATTTTTCTGATCTATTGCTATATTGATGTTTTTTATATTATGTTTATATCTTTTTTTTTCCTTTTTTATAATCTACACATAATATTTCAAGTTATCTATATAATTTTTTCTTGATATTATTTAATGCAACTAAGATCTTTTTTCCTAACTAATAAGTACTGCTATCCATACAAGTCTTTTTGGCATACAAGTCATACAAGTTAATCCTAACCCAACAAAATCCACTTACATAACGTGCCCGTAAAATCATGTTGTTCTTCTTTGTATCCAGCGTTCCTCCTCCTCCTCCTCCTCTTTCTTCTTTTTCTTCTTCTCCTTCTTCTTTGTATTTCTCCTCCTTTTTCTTCATGTGTTTCATCTTCATGGTCATTTTTTTATTACTGTTGTTGTTGCATTTTTTTCCCTCTTTATTTTTTTCTTCTTTGTTTGATTTTTTTCTCCCAAGAAGAATTATGAGAACATGAAATAAGAAGATGAAGAAGAAGAAGTAGCAGAAGATGAGGAGGAGGAAGAGGAAGAGGAAGAGTTTTGAATTATGCAGAACTTTTCAGCACACATACACCGAAAATTCTTAAATAATACACTCAAATATCTTCGTGTTACACCCAAATATCTTCGCGTTACAATCGAATTTGCTGCAAATACAGAAAAATATTTCCTCTAATGCTGCATTTTTTCTTCTTTTTTTCTTTATTTCTTTCTTTCTTTTAGTTAAATGAATGTAAGTTCGTCATCTTTTAAGTAATTTTGCAGTATTATGTGTTTCTTCTTCTTCTTTGTTTGATTTTTTTGTTTTTATTCTTGTTAAGAGAGTAAAACAAGAAGAAACTTGAGAAGGTAAAACAAAAAGAAAAAGATGAATAAGAAAAAAAGAAGATGGTGATGATGATGAAAAAAAGAAGAAGCAGCAGTAGAAGATGAGGAGGAAGAAGAGTAAGAGTTTTGAATTATGCAGAACTTATCAGCACACATACACCGAAAATTCTTAAACAATACACTCAAATATTTTCGTCTTACACCAAAATTTGCTGCAAGTACAGAAAAATATTCCCTCTAACACTGCATTTGTTTTTCTTCTTCTTTTTTTCTTTATTTCTTTCTTGCTTTTAGTTGAATGAATGTAAGTTCATCACTTTCCAAGTAATTTTGTACCATTATGTATTTCTTCTTCTTTGTTTGATTTTTTTATTTTTATTCTTGTTAAGAGAGTAAAATAAGAAGAAACTTAAGAAGATAAAACAAGAAAAAAAATGAATATGAAAAAGAAGAAGAAGAAAAAGAAGAAGAAGAAGAAGAAGAAGAAGAAGAAGAAGAAGAAGAAGATGATGATGATGATGATGATGATGATGATGATTCTGACAAAAGAAGAAGAAGCAGCAGAAGATGAGGAGGAGGGAGAAGAGTTTTGAATTATGCAGAACTTATCAGCACACATACACCAAAAATTCTTAAACAATACACTCAAATATCTTTGTATTACACCCAAATATCTGTGTTACGTCCAAATACAGAAAAATATTTTCTTTAATGCAAAACTTTTACATTACATTCAATTCAAACCATCAACGATGAACAAAAATTTTACAAACAAAAATAACATTATTCACCTACAAAATCATAAACTACTAATAAAAATATTAACTAGAATCGAACCACACCTCAGCCACTTGATTGGATTGAAAACAATAATCAATTTTATTCTGGTTCAATTGACAATTTGAACTTGAATTATTCATTATCTTAAACAACGAGATAACTGATGATGGAAGAGAAGGAAGAAAAGGAAGGACGAGAAGAAATTCTAATCAAAAAAGAGGGAGAAAAAGGAGGAGGAGGAGGAGGAGGTGGTGGTGGTGTTGGTGACGACGATAACGAAAGAAAAAAATAACGAAAAAGAAGAAGAACGTGCAGCAAGAAGAAGAAGAAGAACATGCAGTAATGATACGAAGAAGAACGCGTGCACGTAAATATAAATAACTTGTATAAATTTGTATCAAAAAATAATTTATATGTGAAGAATAAATATAAATTAATCTTGTTCTTTTGAGATCTAAAAATAACACGTTATCATACAAATGCACGGGCTACTATACTAGTATATATATATAAGAGGAAGAGGGTCTATGTACATCTCAATCAACAAAAGGTGCATGCATGATGCCTGATGTATGAATGGGTGATTTAATTTCTTTATATATAATATATATATTCTTACTGTTTGACGAGTGACTTGTTATGTATGATTTCTGTTGAAAAACTTGATATATCAATTAATAGAAATTAATAAATAAATTGATTTTTTAAAAATAATGTTAGATAAATAATTAAAATACAACCAAAACCACATATATTAAAAAAAAAAAAAAAGCAGCCACTCGTTTAGATAGCATTATTATTTTATCAAAAACGTCTATATGGTTTATGATGATCATTGTTAATTAAAAAGGAATGCATAATCATTGGATTCGTTCTTTAATCTAATCATCAATTGAATATAACGAAGAATTCATATAATTTATACTATTTACAAATATTATCAACATACAAGAATATTATATTTTGAGTAATTTACTTAATATACTAAAACTGGATTTTCTCCCGACTAATGAAGATGAGGTGTCGATCCCTCGGGATTCTATTTTCCCTCCAAAATGAATATACTATTCTCTATTCTAAATTATTTTATACAAAATATCTTTATTATAATTATATTATAACTAATATTTAATGAATAATACATAATTATACTAATTTAGGAACATATCTTCATTATAATTATATCAAATCAATATTTAATGCATTATTAACCTACTTATCAATTATCAATTAAAAATACTTTTAATAATAATAATAATAATAATAATAATAATAATAATAATAATAATAATAATAATATATGATAATGATATGATAATGACACCGATCATGGTAATCATGATAAGAATATTTGATTCTAATCATAAAATGATCAAATCTTATGATATTAATAACGCACATTGATTTTAAATATTTTTACTCATTTTAATTATATTAATTTCAAAAATATTGATATAGTTCTAATTCTTATTCATTATCCAATAATAATAATAATAATAATAATAATAATAATAATAATAATAATAATAATAACTTGAAAAACTGTATATAATCTATTTCAATTACCCATGTATTATTATTAAAATTCTATATGTTCCTAAATATAAGTCTTGAAAAATACGATATGGCACGGGCTATTAGTGTAGAGTTGTTTAGGTTTGTTTAGGAAGATATAATAGAATTTATATTTCTAAATCTACTTAATATACTAAAACTGGATTTTCTCACAACTAATGGAAGTGAGGTGTCGATTTCTCATTAATCTATTTTTCCGCCAAAATGAATGCACTATTTTTGCTTCTAAATTTATTTTATAAAAATATCTTTATTATAATTATACTATAATTAGCATTTAAGTAATAGTACATATTATACTAATTTAAAAAATATCTTTATTATAGTTATATAAAATCAATATTTAATGCATTATTAAACTACTTATCAATTATCAATCAAAAATATTTTTAATCATTTTAATAATAATAATAATAATAATAATAATAATAATAATAATATGATAATGGCACCGGTTATTAATAACCAATTTATATTTCTCTAAATAAATTTATTTTAAAAAAAATATCTTTATTATAATTATATTACAATATTACAATTAATATTTAATGAATAATGCACAATTATACTAATTTAAGAAAATATCTTTATTATCTATCTATTTATTCTATCTATTCTATTATATAAAAATAAGATTTTTACACTTAATAACAGAACTGATGTGACATGCTCTTAATGTAAGACTCCTAATTTTTTAAAAAATTAAATAATTAATTATTTATGAACAAATATATTATATTAAAACGTAGGTTTTATTATTAATAATATTAAACTATTATTATTATTATTATTATTATTATTATTATTATTATTAAAAAAGTTTAAAAGAAAAAAAAAGTTAAACGTAGATATTTATATATGCCTGCATATATAAGGACACATGCACCTTAGTCATCATATAATTCCATTTCCTTTTCTTTACTTTACCGAAAACCAAAAGGAAAAAGAAAAAGAAAAAGAAAAAGAAAAAGAAAAAGAAGGAAACGTGGACTAGGTGCATGAATATATATATGTGTAACTTGACACCTAATGAATCTTTTATATCCACAAGTCACCATTAGCCTTAACTATCTTCATTTTCTTTCACTCAACACCGAACATAAACCCAAAGAAAAGAAAAAGAAAGGCCGAGAGAGAATGTGATGCTTCCATGGAACCGTGAGTTTCTGACTCTAATTTCTTGCAATCCGTAACTCCAATAAAAAATATAGTTCGGTAAAAATGTTCATATTCTTTTTCTCTACGCGTTGGCGTTATTTTTGTCTGGTAAAAGTTGACGGTGACGTAGCTCCTCTTCTCCTTGAGTTCGGCTAACTGGAGTTCTAAGAAGCACAGACGATTTCTAACGCTTTCTTCTTCAGCAGCTCAATCAAAAAGCTTTTCCGGAGCTTTTGAGGATTTTGGTTCCGTACGAAGGTAGGGAATTTTATTTTGAAATTAACTGTTTGAAACTATGAATGTCATGGAAGTCTAGTGAGTATTTGTAAATAATTTAAGATTATTTGGAATGACTGAATGATGAATTTGATGAATATGTATTTGATTTCTTGATTGAAAATAGGTTGAAAATGGTTCAGTTGGGACCGAAAAGAGTGGCTAAGCCCGAGTTTTAGGGAAAGTGCTGTCAAAATTTTATAAAATCTGAGGTTTTATTTGAAAAGTTATTTTAAAAGATTTGGTTTTAGAAAATTAAATTATTTGAGATTTATTTAGTTGAGAAAATGTGTGTTCTATTTTAAAAAAAAAAAAACTCGATTTATTAAAGAAAAATATCATGTTTTAAATCCAATTTTGTAAGGAGAGATTTTGTTTTAAGTGTTGTTTTGAGTTCGGTTTTTTAAGAAAAGGAATCTTTGTCACAGGAGAGCAGGGAACAAGAATTTAAAGAATATATTAACTAAAAGGATCTCTGCCACAGGAGAGCCACTACAAAAAAAAGGGTTAAAATGGCGGTTTTTTAAGGTAATTACGGCGGTTACAACCGCCATTATTACCGAAAATGGCGCCCCCAAGAAACGCCGGAATTCTGGGCGCCATTCTGGTTATTACGGCGGTTTTTTTGAAAACCGCCGTAATAACCAGTGGATAATACGGCGGTTTTTGGACGGTTAAAATGGCGGTTTTTAACTGCCATTTTAACCAAATAAAACGGCGGTTTTGTGGTTGTTTAAAATGGCGGTTTGTAACCGCCGTTTTTACCTGGATTTAATGGCATCTTCTCGTTTAAAATGGCGGTTTATAACCGCCGTTTTTACCTGGGTTTAATGGCATCTTCTCGTTTAAAATGGCGTTTCTAACCGCCGTTTTTACCTGGGTTTAATGGCATCCTTCTCATTAAAAATGACATTTATAACCGCTGTTTTTACCAGTATTTAATGGCATCATTTTTGTTTAAAATTGCATTTTTTAACTGCCATTTTTACCAGAATATAATGGCACCATTTTTGTTTAAAATGGCATTTTTAGCTGTTGTTTTTACCTAATTGCAATTTTATACTTTTTAAAATGAGATTGAAACTATGTATTTAAAGTGACATTTTTAGAACTCAAATTTTAAAATCTCATAATAACTAAAAAGCATAACCTTGAATCAAACATCATAACAAGATTTTTAATTCATACACATTCTCCGAAAATAAAAAATCATAATCCAAAAACAAAGTATCTAAGATAACATTTTTCAATAATTTGTCTTAACATATATCTATAATACTTAATACATGAAATCTTTATCATACAAGATCATGCTTCTTTGTTGCTCGCTCCAAAAGACCTACTTCCTAACTCTCTTGGTGATGGAATCTCACTCTCTTGATCCAATCCCTACAACAAAAATATAATTATGAGCACAATAAAAAAGAATATAAAACTGAATCTGAAACTATTAATATAAAATTATTCAATCAAAAACGAAAAGATCAAAGATCACATAAAACTGAATCTGAAACTATTAATATATAATCTAACAAAGCAACTTCTGCAAGAGAGGCTTCTCTAATGCACAAGTACTTGGAGGTCACATGAACCTTCATAGGAAGGACAAAGCAAAGATCAAAGAACAGCAACAATTTTCTTCTTCTTCAAATCAAACTACTCATCATCAACAATTTTTATTGGAGGGGAATCTTGGTAGTAACAATGATAATAATAATAATAATAAAGAGCTTTTAAATGTGCCTCATCAACCACTTATGGACGATGAAACCAATAATAATAATATTGTGATGATGAGGCAGTTACCACTCTTTTCAGAATCATCATCATCACCTCCTCCTCATCATCATCTTCAACAGCAAGAGGATCAAATTTCTGGTCAACAAGGTCCCTCATCATCTTCAGAATTAGACCTTGAACTAAGATTAGGGCTTGAGCCTCCACAAGGATCTAATTCATCATTAGCTAGCTACTACTTCAATCTAATTTTGGTTATTATAATATTAACTTAGCTTCTTTAAAATGTTTCTTAGCATTCTTGCTTGCACCTTTTCATAGGAATCAATTGTTGATGGGCTTTTAATTAACAAAGTTAAAGCTAGCTTCAAAAGTCAAATTTTAAAATTGACCCAGATTCCCTTAAGAGTCCAAATATAACACATGGAATAAGGTATTAAGAACATAAA
Source organism: Arachis hypogaea (assembly GCF_003086295.3). NCBI lineage: Eukaryota > Viridiplantae > Streptophyta > Magnoliopsida > Fabales > Fabaceae > Arachis > Arachis hypogaea. Next base: position 23,160,015 of record NC_092050.1, read on the forward strand.
TTGTATTTTGTACCTGTGAAATTTGTTGAGTAGGGAACATTCTAGCCAATTCCACTGGAATTTTTCCTCCTTCCTTAGAAGCAATATAGGATACTAGTGCTTGCAATTGCGCTTTAACAGTATCCAACTCTTCTTGCACATTTGGACCACAAGTAGTTGATGTGCCAGCATCATTTGAAGAACCTAAATTCATTTGACTAATTCTTGTAGTGTTGTTCTTGAAAGCAACTGTTGGAACAGCTCCCACGCCTAAACCTCGAACACGACCAGGGTGCTCTTTCCCAAGAACTACTCCAAGAGCATCAAGAGGAGAATTAACGGTTAATTCCACCGCTTGTTGACTACTATATGCTTCAATCTTCTCCTACATATATAAAAAGAAAGGGAAAGAATCAAACATAATATTATCTTATAAAAAAAAGAAAAAGAAATACAAACAAGTTACTTATTTCACTTTAGTCTTACCGCTATTTCTTTAGCCTTTTCATTAACATAACTTCCATCTATTTTCTTGTGAGTGATATCCCACATTTGAACCCTACTAACTTCTTTTCCCGTCTCTTCCGTCTAAATTCAAGAAAAGTAGAAAGACTCAATCAAGAAATATATCATCCAAGAAAAGATATGCATAAAATTAAGTAACTAACAGCAACAATATGTTCTATTTGAGAAGCAGAAAAGGAATTTAGAGAAGCAGAAAAGGAAGCTAGGAAAAATTATTTTATGTTTTTGATTCATGTACTATATAGGGAAAAATCTTCTACTATCCCATGATTTTGTAAAGGGTTACATGAGAATTTGTGAAATGATTGATTCTACAATCCCTTTCTCAAAAATGGATTCAGTTGGTTTGAAAGCCCTGTTTTTCAGTGAAGGTTTTAAGCCATTAAGTTAACCCAAGTGGCAAGCAAGATTAAATGTTTATTGTTACTTTCTTTTTCTAAATGCTGCCAGCTTCTATTCTTTTGGATGCACTATTGTCAAGGTTGAACGAAAATGTGCATGAGTGAATGCAGAATGCCTACTAGATACTACCTAACTAACAAATAATTATTCAGCACCGAAAAAATAGAAGCACAAATACATCAACAAATATATATATATAATTATTTTATGTTTTTGATTACCAATTCAGCCCTTCTTCTTGCAATTGATTTAGCACCTGAAGTATGAGGAATTATTTGTTTTTGCCGAATTTCTTGATTCCTCTTACAAAGATTCTGCAAGATTAGTTTGGACAAAATTAAATAGAGTTAAACATGCATTCACAACATTCCATATAATACTTAATTTCCTATCAGCCAACTTAAACCATTGAATAAGTTCAGCTTCAAAATAATTAACTCTCAGTGAATCCAACAGTCTTAATTACTCACTAACAGTGATCCAACAGTTTCATACTTTTTGTACACTTCTCTAAATAAAATATTTCTTTTCACATAATAATGTTTTCCTTTATACATTAGACTAGAAGAAGAAAGACGATATAATAATATAACAACTAGCTACTTGCAGCTCTAATTAATACACAACTAGCTACTTGATATTTGAATTGAAAACATATTCATTTTCTAATAATTCTTATTAATTTATAAGATTTGAATCCAAAATTGTGTGACGGTATTTGTTAATTACACAAAAATAGCGATGATGACAATGCAATAATTTAATTGGCAACCAAGTAAAATCGTAAATGCAAGCTCATTGGTGAAAAAGATGCAATGGTAGTATGATCAAATTCTAGGAAGGAATTAAAAAAAGAAGAAATAAAGAAAAAGGCATTAACATTAAAGAAAGAGTCTAATTAGCTTTCCATTGGAATGTAAAACTACCACTGCCTAAGCACATGCTTCCCACTGATTTCTTTTTATCTTTTCTTTTCTATTTTTTCTTTCTGTTTTTTTATTTTGTCCTCAGTTTGGGACCCCTTTCCTAGCATCATCTATATCTTTGTGCATGCGTCTTTGAATGCACTCTTTCCCCTATACTCTTTAAATTTACAGCATTGACTTGTAAGCTTAGAGAGAGGCACGAGTTGTGGACATAGTTTAAAGTTTACTAAGTATGTGTATCCAAAACCAAAAGTAATGCTTAACAATTAATTAATTAATAACATGAGAAGATATATGTGGCGATTGTGAGATCAACGGCGGTGCCTGCACCCTACAGGTTACATTAACATACATAAGAATTTGGATTATTCTTTGGGAAGGACAAATACAAGGAACTGGAAGATGACATTGCATATATGAGTCAATGGCTGCATTGTTGAAGATGGTCTATAAACCTTCATGGATTATACTTCTTTGAAAAATAATTTAATTAAAAAACATAAAGTTCATTTGAATTGTTAGTTTTACAAACAATACCTCAACAATTCTCCATGTTATATCATATTCCAAATTAGAGTATATGTAAATTAAAATATGGATTAGATTATACATAGGGCCGGGCCTTGATACAATGTCCTTCTTAATACAATGGCCTTAATACAACTAAACAATCAATTTTCACAACTGGTTGGTTATCGACTAATAAGAAAAATAGAAAATAGTTAATAATAAGCAACAGTAAACATTTTCGTTTAAAATTGTTTTGACTATTTTAAGAAAATAGTTTTCCAAATGGTTAGCATTAGTAAAAGAAGGAAAAGACAAAAGCAGAGTATATGAATTCTAGATTAAATGTTTTATGTTTCACTTTTTTCTTAATAGCATATGTATATCCATTGCCCAGCCAGCTGGCCATTGCCACAGTTTCAACCAAAAAAATCAATGATATGATTATTAGGGGAAAAAGTATAAATAAAACAATAATATAGAAAATGCATAGTTAGTAGGGAATGTTGGCATTTTGGAATGGGAGTGTTTGATGCAAAGCAATTGAAGTTTTAGTTTGAACTTTGAACCCCAAGGAATATGATGCAAAGCAATTGAAGCAGTAAAGACCCCATCCTCCTTTTAGTGAACTAATGATGTGAAATACATAAGGCACAACTTGGCATTAGTTGCCAAATTTGCATTATTAACCACTGAGGCTGAACATGAGTCATGGCGAAGTAATTCAATAGGATCATATAAATTCATGTAGTTATATCATAAGAAAAAGCATCTATTGCAAGTTCATCAAAGTCAAACATTCTAGCATGAAAAAAAATCAATTTTACCAATTTTCAGAGATAAAAAACTTAGTTTAGAAGAATTAAAACATGAAAAGCAATTTGATGCTTAGTCACATAAGATGCTGCTTTAAAGATATTGACCAAAGAGAATTCAACACAACAATTATAGTTATTGATTTCAGAAGAACAAGCTAATAATAATAACTGCTATGGTTTCATAACTTAATCATCAACAAACTTATTGAGCACAGCAAAAATCACCAGGAAGAATGACTAGTACACGATGCAGAGAAAAATATCAGAACAAATGAGAATCGCACTAAATATCAGAAGAAAAAACAAATACTGAAACTAATGCAGAGAAGCTTACCTAATAAACGAGCTGCAACAACGCGAACAATGAAACAAGGTTTCTCCACTAATAACAATGAACAAGAAGTGAAACTAAAGCTGGGTACTGAAACATGCTTAGAATCTCCACTTCCATTTACTTGCCACAACAAATAATGTCTTATCTCTGATGAATTTTCTTCTACCAAAATAAATAAATAAATGAATCAGCATATAAATAAATAAAAAAAGTCTAGTAATATTGTTATTAAATAAAAAAAATAAAAAGGCTACAAATTCAAAGGCATTCAAAGAACAAATATCATGGTTGAGTTTATCAAAGATGAAACAAGCTGGGGCATGATGCATGTGAAGCCCAGAATAAACCAAACTAGAGGCTAATTACCCGTGAAAATAAGTCAGCTAAGCAAGTTAAAAGATTTTCTTCCAACTCCCCAATGCTTTTGTTATTTCCATAATACTCTAGTAATTGTTCACGAAATGGAACACAAAATTATAGTGTCTGCGGTAAGTAGCAAAATGAAATGATAAGTTACTAGTCAAGAACCATGAAGATATTTACAAAACAAGAATAATCATACACATAAAAGGTAAATGCTTGTACAAAATGTAGTGTGGACCATATATATTGAATATAACAAAGAAAACATTGAATAATAGTTTAGCCTTAAATTTCAATAGACTATCAATCAATTTCAACAAAAAAACTTATGAAAGATGATTAAGAGTCACGGGTTGGAAGTAAAAATCGCACATACCCAATCCTCTGTAATTGATTTTTGGCCGAAACAAAACCAACACCCCCATAACCTAACAACAGCCATTCCACTAAAATTGTTCAAAAATAAATATAAACAAAAGGAAGCCCAAGACAGCCAGCCTAAAAGAAGCAGAAAGAATGAAATGAAACAAGGACTACAGCATGTTAATCAAATCTAAGTGCAAGGACAAGTTAATCAAATAATGAGATGCACTACATGTTTGAGATTGGAGCAGTTTTTTCTGAGATCTAAGATCTGAGATTGGAGATTAGAGAAACACCTTAATAGAAGTAAGCAATAGAAGATCTAAGTTCAGAGAGAGAGAGAGAGAGGAGGGAGTAAAGTTAAGAAAGAAGACCTGAGATCGTCGTCAATCACCCCCGCACCAACGTCAATCCAATGCTTCAAGGAAGACCCAAAAATCCCTAACAGAGCTGCAGAGAAACAAAACCCCCCAAAAATCAGCACCAAAAGCAATTTTGAAACCCTAACCCAAACAAAAACAAATAAATCGGTGCCTTCTGGAATCAAAATGCTGAGGTCAGTAGCCACCAGAACCTTGCCTCTTGCCGGAATCTTCGTCTCCACAGCACAAAAGAAAAAACAAAATAAAACAGCATTTCAATTTAACTTGAGAGGGAGAGGTACCTGGAGAGATCGTAACCGGCGGAGAGAGGAGAAGTCCTAGAAGGAAGAACGGCGTTGTTGGAGAGCTTCTTTACACGGAGGAGATGATGAACGTTGTTTGTTTAGAGAGGAGATCGTAACCAGAGCGTTGTTCAGAGAGGAGATGATGAACGTTGTTTCTTACCTTTACGTTGTTTGTTGGTGTAACCAGATCGTAACCAGAGAGGAGAAGCCCTAGCTAGAACGAAGAACGGCGTTGAATGAGCCAGGATTACAATTTTTTTCATTTTATATGCGTGTGAAAACGGCGGTTCAAACCGCCATAATCACCAGAACCGCCAAAATATATAAAGCCAATTACGGCAGTAGCAACAATTGCCATAATGTCTTGATATTATGGCGGTTCTTTAAAACCGCCTTAATATCAATGCCATTTTAACTCCTTTTTTTTGTAGTGAGCAGAGAACAAAGATTAAAGAAACATATTAAATTAATGAAATGTCTGCCACAGGAGAGCAGATGTGATATTGTTTGGGCCTTAGGGCCAAATGTAAAGTGGGGACGCCCACACACTGAGAATTGTTTTCCAGATGTACGCTTATTGATTTGGAAAGTCACACTGTATGCGGCCTAGCCGTACGACTTATAAGCACACTGTATGCATCTGGAAAGCCATATCTGGGACTCGTGCCCGGGTAATGTCGGGAGCGGGTAGGCAACCGACACATGAGCTCATGGCCTGCATTAGGGACAGGCATGCATCATATGCATTTATATGACATTGTTTGGGTGTGCATATTATAATTGGTTTGCCTATGTGAATAGTTACATTTAATTGCTAATTGTTCTACTTAATATAACTGCTTGATTGTGTTTGAACCTTCTTACTTGTGTTTGTGGCTGAAAATTGGTTGGATTGTGATGAATTAGTAGTTGATTGAGTTGCTTGGGCCTAGGGCCGTGGTTGATTATGAGATGTTGTGGTTGAAATATGACTAATTTTGTGATTAAAATCTGTTTTGAGTTAAGAAGTTTAAAAAAAAAGTAATTATTTATCTGAAGTGGAGATAAAAGTATTTCCAAAGGTTTAACAAAATAGTTTTACTAAGTAAGTCAATTATTTGCATTGAATTCATTACTTTTACGGCATTCCCAATCTCTACTGAGAACGTGTGGTTTGTTCTCACCCCAAATCTTCCACCCTTTCAGTGACACAGGTTCGGAGATTTAGTAAGAAGCTGCAGACGATTAGTAGATTTATTTGTGGTTCCTGTTATTTTTTATAGAGTTTCCCCGCCCTCGTTGTTTCAAGGTTTTTATTTTATCCAAAGGGATAGGTACTGTATTTGAGTTTTACATTGAATTTAATTATATGGCATCTATTATTATTAATAATTATGTGATTATTGTTATTCGAAGACCTTTTGTTATGTGATTTTAATTACTAAAATCTATTTTCTAAAATTTTCTTAAAAATTAAAATGTGATACCGATGTAAAGGCTTAATATTAAATAGTAAATAAGGAAAATATGTTAGTAACGCCTCACTTTTGGTACGATCATGACGTGCTAAAAGTTAGGGTGTTACACTTAAGGTGTTTTCTGTAACACCCTAACTACCAAAGTTCACACTTCCGGCTGCGCGACTCTGATAGCTCGGATATTACGACGACTCTTATACTATTTAATACTAAAATATGAGCCTATTTAAAACTTTAAACCGCAACACCGCTCCCAACAACACTTTCATACGATAACATACATCCATAAATACCATACAACTAACAAAACTCATAAAGAGTACATCCGTATATATATACAAATATATATATATAAATATTATTACAAGCATAATCCAATACAATTTCCTATCCCTCTTACAGAATATATCAAGATAAAGGCGAGGGTACAATAAACCATAACTAAAACGATACAGGGCATCACAACAACAATTAAATAAGCTCTTCGTAACTTCTGCGCCCATATCCTGAAAGGGGAAAATGTTGGGGGTGAGAACATCATCCTCGAAAGGGTTCTCAGTAGAGGGTTTTTGGGAATTACTGTAATAGAATACATGAAGATAACTGCACCAGTGATTCATAACCGTCTTATGCCTCTTTTCAAAAACAACGGTTTACAATGAAAGTAAAGTCGGAAATCTTTTCGGAAAGAAGAACCATTCAATTCTCAAAACTCAAAAGCCTTTCAAAACGGTTTATCTATGCGGAACCAAAATAGCCTTTCATAATTTTATTCCAAACCAGAAACACAAAACCGAAATCAACCGTCAGTTCATCTCTTTCCAACCACGGCCCTAGGCCCAAACAATCCAACCAACAACCAATCACCACAATCCAACAGAGTCCCAGATACAAACACAGATAGGAAGTTCAAGCACAGACAAACAGTTATTACAAGTAGAACAGTTAGCAATTAATCACATAGGCAAACCAAGTATAATATGCACACCCAACCAATGTCACACCAATGCATATGATGCATGCCTGTCCCTAGTGGCTGATGATATCATCTGTCGGTTATAGAGCCAACCCGACAAGTCCTGGTAGCTAACCATTGGACTGTCCCTCTGTCGTGCATCCCCAACTCGAGTTATACTCATCATAAACTTGATCATAATCATGATCCATATCCATCACCCTCACTGGTGAATATTTATCCATCACCATCCCTGGTGAATATTTATCCATCATCATCACTGGTGAATATTTATAGGGGCGAGCTCATCCGGGCCTTTCACAGTGCACGGTCACACTTACGACATTGGGTTAACAGAGCTTCGAGTCTCAACCTGGAGCACATGGTGGCTAGCCATTGCTACTACCCAGGGAAACCCTCATCTCCAATAGTGGAAGTGCAAAAATCACAATTACCAATAATTCAGCATATACATGCATTCATTCTCATCCATGGATCAACATCCATCTCAGCCATCCGGCTTACGGTTCAGTCCAGAACCAGCCAATATTGATAATCACACACAGTCATTCCGGCTCACGGTTCAATCCAGAACCAGTCAATATTCATAATCATACATAGCCATTCCGGCTCATAATAAAACAGCACTTCCACATTCAAAATCATCAAATTCATGAAATCGGCATTTAAGCCATAAATCATTTTCTCAATTCATTTCGCTTTGAAATCAAGTTTCAACTCTTTTCAGCCTTGGCTTTAAAGATCTCATTTCTCAAATTATCTCAGGCTCATAAGCCAATTTTACTCAAGGAAAATTCCCTTTCTGAAATAAGCCACTCTCGGCTTCCTCTTTCCAAAACTTCCAAAACCATGGAAAGTTAAAGATTCCTTTTGAATCATTCAAAATCACCCATCCAACAATGGGATTTTTGTAACAAAAGTTCCTCGGCAGAGTCCCAAGTCCTTAGGGGAGAATAGCATAACTCATTTCGCCAAATTCATTTAAAATCATTAAAACATTGGCTTTCCGATTTGAGTAATAAAATAGGATCTAAGCCAAACCGAGTCACGTAATCATTTACTTCCTTCAAAGCCGTTTCCTTTACTTAGGCAAAACCAGCTTTAACCCCCATGACAAATTCTAAAACGTTTCAACTGTTAAAAATTGTTTTAGTCTTGCAAGAATTCAGAATTCAAAGAGTACTCAAAACCTTTCTCAAAACATTTCAAAATGAAACTTGTCAATAGACACTCAGGTTCTTTCAAAGTCATTGAAACTTCTTTAATTAAAACCCCCAAGTCAAATTCAAAGGCATAAACCCTTTTCACATCCAAACAACTTTAAAACATAAGTCTCATCTAAATAACTTTCTTCTGAAAGAGATACAATGCCTTTCTTAAGAAGCAAGACTGAATCACAATTTCCTCTTTAATAATTCATTTCAAAAGCATGAATCATTCTTTTCTTGATAATTCAAGTAAAATAGTAGAAGTCTTTAACTCATCATTTTTCCAGACAACATTCAATAAAGACTCGGATTTTATAGAAAGTTCGGCAGCACCTCCCCTAAAACCTGGACTTTGCCACCCGGTTCGGGTCCCAACTAAACTGTTCCACAATCCTTTTCAACAGCCCAAAATTCAAAATCAGTTCAAGACAAACCAAATCCAACAACCATCTCAATTCCATATTCCAAGAAAACCATTTCAAAAACCAAATCATTATCAGCCGAATAAACTCATTTCTAAAGTTTCAAAGAAACGGTTCAGCAATAGTCATTTATCAAACCAGATCATTAAAGCAAGCCAGGCTGAATTCAAAAGTGTATTCTATTTTTTTCACATTCTCAAGAAAATCCATTCAACTCAAATCAATTTCCAACGGATTCAACTCGATCTCAAAGCTTTAAAAGAATCAATTTCAAAAGCATTTCGTTTCACAAAGCCACACAACAGTCGAGTTAAACCAACACCCATAATCATACAAAACAACCAAACAATACATAGGACTGATACAATCACCAAATACACATCCTCACATCAGTACCCATATGTAATAATTCCAATATACAAAATATAGTTTTCGGAAAGCGCCCCTACCTCAAAACGCAATTCCATAATCCAAGCGCCTCATAAGTTCTTTTCACCTCAACTCAAAATCAAAGGCAGCTTCAAAGCACAGCCCCACACATTTTCGCAGCAGCATAAACAGCTCTAAATTACAACAAGCAACCTCAGTTACTAACTCTAGGAACATTAATACCATAAAGGCTTTAATACACGTACGGGACACTAACGTAAGGCTTTCGAAACATAATTTCTTACCGGAATAACAACACGAAGCAGCTGTGACTTTGAACCGGCCCCGGCAACAGCTCCGGCGGCGGCCAGAATCTCCGGTGAATCAACTATAAAAACCGCGCAGCATCAAAACCTTCTCGAAACTCAAAGTGACCGAAACCACAAATAAAACCCTTACCGAGAAGTCGAAACTCGCAGAATTTACTGAACATAGCAGCCCCATCAACAGCGGCTTCATTAGCAACCACCATAGCATCCTGGCCCAAGCAGTGGCTTCCAAAGGCAATGGGGCGCGCTTACCCAGAACCCAAATGGAGCAACGGTAGGAGCGGCGGCCAAGGATTCCGGTGGCAGTGGCGGCGAACCAGAGCACCAGAAGCGGAGGGGATTCATCTTGCTTCCCTCTCTCACCTCCATTCCACAGCAGTGACCTCCACTGGCGGCAGCGGCGGACTACACCCTAGGGCGACGGCGACTGTTCAGACGGCAGTGACGACACATGGCTGTGCGCGACGGCAGCGGCGAGTCCCTCTCCGCGCGACGCCGTCTCCACGCCTCACTCTCTCTCGATTTCGTGCTCCCCTCTGGTCGCGATCCACGGCGGCGATGGTGGCGCTATTGGAAGACATGGAGGCAGTGGCAGTGACAAGGATGGAGCAACGAGCGGCGGCTCCGAGATCTCCAGCGACGGAATAGGGTGATGGGTGTCAGAACCACGACTGGGCAGGGATGAATGGGGCAACTTCGATGGCGGCGCTCCTCGCGTGTGGCAGTCTGGCGGTCACGGCGGCAGTACCCAGTCGGCGGCACTAAGTCCTTCTCCCTCTCTATTCTGTTTTCGTTCCTTCATGGAAGAGAAGCGCTGCTGCTGAGTTAGGAAAAGAAGCGTTTCGGCTGCAGCTGGGGCACGGGGAAGCAATGGGCTACCGGGTAGGATCTTAGGGTTTTATTTTGAAAATTAGGGTTAAGGGCATTATGGTAATTTCACTCAAAAACAGGGATAATATAGTAATTGAAACCCCAATTAAATCCAACACTAATTGTATATAGAAAATACTATTTGCTCCTCATTTTTACAAATTATTTTCAATAAAATGTCCCAACCAAATAATTAGAAATAATATACTTAATTTCTTTATTTTCCAAAATAACAATATTAATATTTAAAATATTACTTATCTAATTCAAATCATATAAAATCCTTATTATTTCATAACTATCAACCTTATACTTTAAATATAGAAAATAATCCAATAATTATAAAATTGGATAATAATCATAACTTATCTCAAATCCAATAAATCAAAACTTGCCTTAATTATCTTTAATAAAATAATCTCTGAAATTAAGGCTATAAATAACTATAGGATTTGAGACTTGATCATAATAAGACTTTTCAAATATTCTGGGTTTTACATTCTACCCACCTTATAAAAATTTTTGCCCTCGAAAATTGATACAAAATGAAAGAAATTCCATAACAGTTCACCCTTGAACACATTTAAGGAAGAAGCAAAAATATCTCAAAATATAATCATATTTACGATTTTCAAAGACTTTGATTGTCATAAGCATAAGGATGTAAAGGTAGGAGTGTGATTGCAAAGCAAACGTTACAAGGTAGGCTCAATGCAAAAGATAACATGGATCAATCATGTGATAGAAGGGCAAGGCATCAAAGGCTATCAAACAGGATGGAGTTAAAACGACGTGCTCAACCTCCGCACACTAATCTCATATCAACCTCAAAGTTTCAACTTTCCAACTCCATCAAGCACTTTACAAACCCCAAATTTTGATCACAAGCCTGACAACCACAAACCCGTTCGCCAGGAACAAAACGCCCACAACTCATACGTTGCACACCTACCGCTTCAACTTTCGTATACACATGTCATGTACTAAAGAACTAACGCATTGCGTTACTACGCCTATAGATCGCACGTGATAACGAAACAATTCTCGAGTCTACTCAGAAGGATACCAGATTTAGAACGGAAAGACAATTGTCAATGGTAATACACACAAATTTAAGGGAATGTATCCAATTTCCAGACAAACAAAAATGCGCAAGCAATGAAGTTTGCTAGAAATAAATCAATTGACAACTTCAAAGATAACCCTTGGATCAAAGAAGTTCAATAGGATCAACAAGAAAACCAGCGCATAAGTTGAAACAAACTCAAACTGAGTCGATGAAGTATTAGGTTACAGAAAAGAATATCTCAGACCCAAGTCAAGCTCACAAAACTCAAGAGCATAATTAAATTACTTATGAATACTTTGTTCTTAAAAGAATCGAAAACTTGCAGAAAAATCACTTCGCAGTTTAAAAGAAAAGTTAGGCAACAAGCCTCCTTCAAGAGAAAAATAAAAGCATAAACGTGGCTTTACTTCAATACAAGTTCATGTTGAAGTAGATTTTGTAGAGTTCCAAAAACAAAATGCACACAACTTTGGCTAAGAGCTAAAATATTTCCTCAAATATTTTAAAAAGATAATTAGATGCACAACTTAACCAAAAGCAGTTCATAAAAACTCGGAAGTAATCAAATGCTTGTTCAAAATTCTCAAAATTTCGTATTCAAACAAGCGTGTATAATATTCATAACAAGTACGAAAGAGGAAGTTAAACTCTTTTTAAAAAAAGAAACTCCGAAGTAAAAATTCGCTTACAATTTGGTAAAGGAAATAAGTGGTGCATTACAAACGAACCAATTTCCACTAAACAATGGAGCTTTCCAAAACCTCATTTAAAATAGCGCTTGCCAACTTTGAATTAACTTCGTCAAAATTGAACAATGATTTCAATCTCAATCAAGCAACAGAAAATAAATTCCGTTTAATATTTCTTCAAATAGAATTCAAAGTTCCTTTAAAAAGGTTCAAAACAAGACTCCAAAAGTGTTCTTGAAATCACCATCTCAGAAGAACATTCAAGAAGTTTAAGATGTACTAAAAAGGAGTCAAGCCTTGCAAGAAAGGATCTTAAATTAAAGTAGTTCAAACAAGATCCACTAGACATGAAACATCAAACAAGTTTTAAATTGATCCAAAAGAATACAAAAGTCATAGAAAAGACAACTCAATCATTTGTAATTTCTCAAGGATAAATTTTTTTTGACTAAAAACTCTTGTAAAGACAATGAGAGAATAAACGATGCACGAAATTGAAACAAATCAAGCTGACTCACATAAGAGTGAGATTCATACAAGAGGAAAAACCAAGATCAATGGCAATATCCACAAAATGTAAAAGATCAGTTAAAAACAAGGTCAAACATGACATTCATGGAGATGGAAGATTTAATAGAGAATTTAGTCCGTTCATAGGAAGAAAGCTATGAGTCCAACACTTTCAAAAGAACAACCATGGCACAAACCATGTAGCATGCTCAATCAAACTCAAATCAAAATGAATTAAGTAAAGTTTATCAAATGAAACTCAACCGAGACAAAAGTGGTAAATCCTTTCTTTTCAAAATTTTGAAAAAAATACCCAAATACATAATCAAATGAAGATGTGCATTGGAACCATAGTAAATTTACTAGAAAGTCAATTTGTATTTTAAGTAGGTGCAGTTCTATAAACCAGTAAAGGTACAGGCGAGGCATTAGAAATAAATAGTTGTTAAACTGTATAAGAAATCTTCAAAGTTCCACATATAGATAAGTGTATATCTAGTCAACAGTAATTTTTATAAAAATCCCAAAATTAGCTGTAATCACTGTCAAATAAGAGGAAAACTGAATCAACAAGTTCTCTAAGAATGAACTCGGAACCCAGAGTTAAAAGTCACAGCACATTAAGACAAGTTCAAGACTATATCAAAGAATACTTAAATCAAGAAGAACTCAAACAGAGGAAGACAGATGCATCAAGGATTCTAAACAAGCATATGCACTTAAGATCATTCAAGAATGCATATGAATAGAGGAATAGAGTGGAAACATCAAATTACTTTTCAAGAGGAGTACCAAACAAGAACTTCAAGTTAGGATATAAAAGAACAGGTCGACTCGAACAGAATTCAAGACACTCAACTGAATAGCCTCGAGAAAAAGTTTCTAACGTTCCCCCAAAGCCCGCGATTCGCTTTACTCGAAACTCGTATATGATCTATGATAACCCATCAGTGCTTTCATATACATAATTCACTAGTATTAAGCCGGCCAAACTTAATATCAGGAATTATGCAACGCAAGACTAACAACGTTAATCAATAGACTGTCATGTGCATAAAGCTCTAATTCTTGTCTTTCGACAAGACCTAATACATGACAAACGCTCAGAGCATGCAACCGAAGCATAGTCAGTCCATTCCTCAGGCTCTACAGGAAGAACTGCTCTGATACCATAATGTAACACCCTAACTACCAAAGTTCACACTTCCGGCTGCGCGACTCTGATAGCTCGGATATTATGACGACTCTTATACTATTTAATACTAAAATATGAGCCTGTTTAAAACTTTAAACCGCAACACCGCTCCCAACAACACTTTCATACGATAACATACATCCATAAATACCATACAACTAACAAAACTCATAAAGAGTACATCCGTATATATATACAAATATATATATAAATATTATTACAAGCATAATCCAATACAATTTCCTATCCCTCTTACAGAATATATCAAGATAAAGGCCAGGGTACAATAAACCATAACTAAAACGATACAGGGCATCACAACAACAATTAAATAAGCTCTTCGTAACTTCTGCGCCCATATCCTGAAAGGGGAAAAATGTAGGGGGGTGAGAACATCATCCTCGAAAGGGTTCTCAGTAGAGGGTTTTTGGTAATTACTGTAATAGGATACATGAAGATAACCGCACCAGTGATTCATAACCGTCTTTTGCCTCTTTTCAAAAACAACGGTTTACAATGAAAGTAAAGTCGGAAATCTTTTCGGAAAGAAGAACCGTTCAATTCTCAAAACTCAAAAGCCTTTCAAAACGGTTTATCTATGCGGAACCAAAATAGCCTTTCATAATTTTATTCCAAACCAGAAACACAAAACCAAAATCAACCGTCAGTTCATCTCTTTCCAACCACGGCCCTAGGCCCAAACAATCCAACCAACAACCAATCACCACAATCCAACAGAGTCCCAGATGCAAACACAGATAGGAAGTTCTAGCACAGACAAACAGTTATTACAAGTAGAATAGTTAGCAATTAATCACATAGGCAAACCAAGTATAATATGCACACCCAACCAATGTCACACCAATGCATATGATGCATGCTTGTCCCTAGTGGCTGATGATATCATCTGTCGGTTATAAAGCCAACCCGACAAGTCCTGGTAGCTAACCATTGGACTGTCCCTCTGTCGTGCATCCCCAACTCGAGTTATACTCATCATAAACTTGATCATAATCATGATCCATATCCATCACCCTCACTGGTGAATATTTATCCATCACCATCCCTGGTGAATATTTATCCATCACCATCACTGGTGAATATTTATGGGGGCGAGCTCATCTGGGCCTTTCACAGTGCCCGGCCACACTTACGACATTGGGTTAACAGAGCTTCAAGTCTCAATCTGGAGCACATGGTGGCTAGCCATTGCTACTACCCAGGGAAACCCTCATCTCCAATAGTGGAAGTGCAAAAATCACAATTACCAATAATTCAGCATATACATGCATTCATTCTCATCCATGGATCAACATCCATCTCAGCCATCCGGCTTACGGTTCAATCCAGAACCAGCCAATATTGATAATCACACACAGCCATTCCGGCTCACGGTTCAATCCAGAACCAGTCAATATTCATAATCATACATAGCCATTCCGGCTCATAATAAAACAGCACTTCCACATTCAAAATCATCAAATTCATGAAATCGGCATTTAAGCCATAAATCATTTTCTCAATTCATTTCACTTTGAAATCAAGTTTCAACTCTTTTCAGCCTTGGCTTTAAAGATCTCATTTCTCAAATTATCTCAGGCTCATAAGCCAATTTTACTCAAGGAAAATTCCCTTTTTGAAATAAGCCACTCTCGGCTTCCTCTTTCCAAAACTTCCAAAACCATGGAAAGTTAAAGATTCCTTTTGAATCATTCAAAATCACCCATCCAACAATGGGATTTTTGTAACAAAAGTTCCTCGGCAGAGTCCCAAGTCCTTAGGGGAGAATAGCATAACTCATTTCGCCAAATTCATTTAAAATCATTAAAACATTGGCTTTCCGATTTGAGTAATAAAATAGGATCTAAGCCAAACCGAGTCACGTAATCATTTACTTCCTTCAAAGCCGTTTCCTTTACTTAGGCAAAACCAGCTTTAACCCCCATGACAAATTCTAAAACGTTTCAACTGTTAAAAATTGTTTTAGTCTTGCAAGAATTCAGAATTCAAAGAGTACTCAAAACCTTTCTCAAAACATTTCAAAATGAAACTTGTCAATAGACACTCAGGTTCTTTCAAAGTCATTGAAACTTCTTTAATTAAAACCCCCAAGTCAAATTCAAAGACATAAACCCTTTTCACATCCAAACAGCTTTAAAACACAAGTCTCATCTAAATAACTTTCTTCTGAAAGAGATACAATGCCTTTCTTAAGAAGCAAGACTGAATCACAATTTCCTCTTTAATAATTCATTTCAAAAGCATGAATCATTCTTTTCTTGATAATTCAAGTAAAATAGTAGAAGTCTTTAACTCATCATTTTTCCAGACAACATTCAATAAAGACTCGGATTTTATAGAAATTTTGGCAGCACCTCCCCTAAAACTTGGACTTTGCCACCCGATTCGGGTCCCAACTAAACCGTTCCACAATCCTTTTCAACAGCCCAAAATCCAAAATCAGTTCAAGGCAAGCCAAATTCAACAACCATCTCAATTCCATATTCCAAGAAAACCATTTCAAAAACCAAATCATTATCAGCCGAATAAACTCATTTCTAAAGTTTCAAAGAAACGGTTCAGCAATAGTCATTTATCAAACCAGATCATTAAAGCAAGCCAGGCTGAATTCAAAAGTGTATTCTATTTTTTTTCACATTCTCAAGAAAATCCATTCAACTCAAATCAATTTCCAACGAATTCAACTCGATCTCAAAGCTTTAAAAGAATCAATTTCAAAAGCATTTCGTTTCACAAAGCCACACAACAGTCGAGTTAAACCAACACCCATAATCATACAAAACAACCAAACAATACATAGGACTGATACAATCACCAAATACACATCCTCACATCAGTACCCATATGTAATAATTCCAATATACAAAATATAGTTTTCGGAAAGTGCCCCTACCTCAAAACGCAATTCCATAATCCAAGCGCCTCATAAGTTCTTTTCACCTCAACTCAAAATCAAAGGCAGCTTCAAAGCACAGCCCCACACATTTTCGCAGCAGCATAAACAGCTCTAAATTACAACAAGCAACCTCAGTTACTAACTCTAGGAACATTAATACCATAAAGGCTTTAATACACGTACGGGACACTAACGTAAGGCTTTCGAAACATAATTTCTTACCGGAATAACAACACGAAGCAGCTGCGACTTCGAACCGGCCCCGGCAACAGCTCCGGCGGCGGCCAGAATCTCCGGTGAATCAACTATAAAAACCGCGCAGCATCAAAACCTTCTCGAAACTCAAAGTGACCGAAACCACAAATAAAACCCTTACCGAGAAGTCGAAACTCGCAGAATTTACTGAACATAGCAGCCCCATCAACAGCGGCTTCATTAGCAACCACCATAGCATCCTGGCCCAAGCAGCGGCTTCCAAAGGCAATGGGGCGCGCTCACCCAGAACCCAAATGGAGCAACGGTAGGAGCGGCGGCCAAGGATTCCGGCGGCAGTGGCGGCGAACCAGAGCACCAGAAGCGGAGGGGATTCATCTTGCTTCCCTCTCTCATCTCCGTTCCAAGCAGTGACCTCCACTGGTGGCAGCGGCGGACTACACCCCAGAGCGACGGCAACTGTTCAGACGGCAGTGACGACACATGGCTGTGCGCGACGGCAGCGGCGAGTCCCTCCCCGCGCGACGCCGTCTCCACGCCTCACTCTCTCTCGATTTCGTGCTCCCCTCTGGTCGCGATCCACGGCGGCGATGGTGGCGCTATTGGAAGACATGGAGGCAGTGGCGGTGACAAGGATGGAGCAACGAGCGGCGGCTCCGAGATCTCCAGCGACGGAATAGGGTGATGGGTGTCAGAACCGCGACTGGGCAGGGATGAACGGGGCGACTTCGATGGCGGCGCTCCTCGCGTGTGGCAGTCTGGCGGTCACGGCGGCAGTACCCAGCCGGCGGCGCTAAGTCCTTCTCCCTCTCTATTCTGTTTTCGTTCCTTCATGGAAGAGAAGCGCTGCTGCTGAGTTAGGAAAAGAAGGGTTTCAGCTGCAGCTGGGGCACGGGGAAGCAATGGGCTACCGGGTAGGATCTTAGGGTTTTATTTTGAAAATTAGGGTTAAGGGCATTATGGTAATTTCACTCAAAAATAGGGATAATATAGTAATTGAAACCCCAATTAAATCCAACACTAATTGTATATAGAAAATACTATTTGCTCCTCATTTTTACAAATTATTTTCAATAAAATGTCCCAACCAAATAATTAGAAATAATATACTTAATTTCTTTATTTTCCAAAATAACAATATTAATATTTAAAATATTACTTATCTAATCCAAATCATATAAAATCCTTATTATTTCATAACTATCAACCTTATACTTTAAATATAGAAAATAATCCAATAATTATAAAATTGGATAATAATCATAACTTATCTCAAATCCAATAAATCAAAACTTGCCTTAATTATCTTTAATAAAATAATCTCTGAAATTAAGGCTATAAATAACTGTAGGATTTGAGACTTGATCATAATAAGACTTTTCAAATATTCTGGGTTTTACATTTTCTGATTTATTTCATTTAATTCGTTAAAGCAAATCAATTATAATTAATTATATTAATTTAGTTAATTATATTAATTATTTGATTTGATTGGAGTAAATATTGAATTATTTAATAAATAATAAATATGATAACGAAATATATGAATTAATTTAATTAGTTTATTTTTCTCAATATCCTCTATTTATACAAGATTAAATATTTTTTACTCATTCGCTTTCTTTTCTCTCTCTCCCTCCCTCCCTCTCGTGTTTAGGTACACTTTTTGTAATTTATTGAATTTTTATTTCTTTTATCTTTATTTATACATTTTATTTTTTTATATTTTTTAAAATTTTTGTTTATTTTAATTGCTTATCATTAGGCACACACTTTTTTTTTATTTTAGCTTCTGATTAACAAAAAAATGTGTGATTTTTATGTTACTTTTAAATAATCTTACTATAATTTTGTTTTGTAACATTCTATTTTGTCATGTGTACTTCAATTCATATATATATATATATATATATATAGTGTATTGTCTTTTCTTTTGTAATTCACAATTAATTTATACATTGTTCGTGTATGTGGTTTATATATTAATGTTTTTATCGATTCTCTTTATTTTATTTTATTTTTTTGTGTGTCTCTTTGTTGCTCTTTATTTTAGTTATATATATTCATTGATTTTTCTGTATTGATGCTCTTTTTATTTGAAATATCGTGACAATTTAGAGTGTATGTTGTGACCAATGTGATATTCGTTAATTTGGTGTATCTTTTTAGATGGTTTGTGTTATAATGTGTTTAAGGAGTTGACTTAAAATTATAATATGATATATAAATTTATAATATGATTTATAGTATGTTAAAATATTAGGACATTATCATATAAATATTTTTTTATTTGTCCGTTAGATTTAACTATATAGGATCTTGAAAATTATGCAATTATGTAATTAATTATTTTTTTATATAATTATTGTATTAATCATTTACATTAGTGAGACTATTTTCAATATTAATGTTTATAAATATGCTATTATTTGTATAATTGATTGAATCATCTTATTCGTTTAAATTTAATTCTATTGAATTAATTATTCAAGGTGTCATCGCTATTTCTATTTTTAAAGAATTTTTTAATATTATTTAATAATTCTAATAATAACAATTAAAAAAAGTAAGACGGTACACAATTGCAATAATGATAAGATTGAAAACCAGTGATAAAATTATGTTGATAATATACACTTGGATATTACTAAAAACTATGTTAGTAATTACTTAAAATAAATAACAAAATAAGTCATAGGGTATTATTTTATTTAAATTATTAATAATTAAAGAATAAAACGTCAGTAATTATTTTTAAAATAGACATTAAATTTAATTTCATGGTACTAATTTATTTGAGTTGTTAATAAAATTTATAATTTTTAAATTTATATCTACTCAATTTATATATTTTATTTTATTTTACTTTAACAAAAAATTGAGACGTGCATTTTTAATTATTTATTTAGAAAGTATAGCGAAATGAGTTATATCAATTATAATTAATTATCGAGAATTGATATCAATAAATTAATTGTATTAATGTATAAGATGAATAACGTGTAATAAATGTTGTGAAATTAATTATAATGAATTAATAATTAATAAATAAAAAACTAAAAAAAAACTTTTTTTATTGAACTAAATCAATTATATTAATTATTTGTATTAACTAATTAAGTACTTTTTGATGGGTTATTATATCTGTGTCTTTAAACCATAGGTTAAAAATATTATAAAAAATCTTTTATAAAAATTATTACAAAATAAATATTTTTAAAATGTGTCCTTAAGACACGAATTAACTAAATTATTTTTTAATTTAATGTGTTTGATTCATTCAATTATATAATTTTATTTGATTAGGATAAATATTTCATCATTTAATATTTTATTTGATTCATTAAATTACATTAATCATAACTTCAAATATTTAATTTAATTAGAGTAAATATCAAATTATTTTAAATTTTGTTTGATTCATTAAACCAAATTAATTATAACTAATTTATTATTTAATATGATCGAGATAAATATTAAATTATTTAATAAATAATATATAAAGCAATGAAATAAACGAACTCAATTAATTCAAATTATTAACTTATTATTTTATATATCCCTTTTCTTCTTCTCTATTTTGTACTTCAGCTAAAGTATTTATAATTTTTTATTTTTATTTTTTATCTTAATTTTGCTAATATTTTTCTATGATTTTATTTTATATTAATTTTTTATTTATTTTGATTAATAATTCTTAAGGATATTATTATTTTATTTAAAGATAATTTAAATTTTTTGTAATATTTTTATAAAAGTTGATTAATAGATTCTTTTTTAAAATATTTTTTTAATAAGATCGTATTTTGATTTTTCTCTTTCATCTTTTGTATTAATTAATTATATTAATCTTCTATTGCAATGCATTTTTTATCTATTCCACACATTATCTTTTCTATCTTCTTTTACTTTCTTTAATTGCTCTTTTTATTTTATTTTTAATATTTAATTTTACTTTTACTTCTCATATATAGATTTATTATAATTCATCACAGATTCTTTTTGAATTTAAGTGATTTTTTAGGTTATATTTTACCATTGATGCTTTTATTTTGTTTAGTGTATTTTTTTAGTCTGTGTTTAATATAGTAATATGTAAATATCTATTCTATTATGTAAAAATTAAATTTCTGCACTTAATGATAAAACTGTCGTAACATGTTTCTGATGGTATTTTTCGATTTATTTCTTTTAAATCATTAAATTCATTTTATTATAATAAATTAATTATATCAACTAATTGATTTGGTTAATTTTTTAAATATCATACAATTTGTTATAATTTCTATCAATCAATTAACTGTAATTCAAATTGAATGATTATTTTGTTACGAAATTATTATTTCCTAATCTATTTATGGGCAATACATATATTAATTATAATCGTAAATTAAGCTATTTTACATTAAATGACTTATATAATGGTCATCTCATTTATTATCATAAATGCAGAATTAAATGAGAATAAAACCAGAGATACTATTTTATTTGATTTTTCGGGTTTAATGGGTGTGACACTCAAATATAAATAGTGACTTCCGGATTTTGGTCTCCAACACATCAAAGCCATCTCCGTAACTCTTTTTCCATAAAAGGAATTTCGATTCAACTCTATCAGGGATACAGAAGGTTTTCAAAGAACAAAGGAAAGGTCTGAATTTGCACGAATTCTAAATGTTCGAACTTAAGACGTTGTTTCAGTTCGTTGTCGTTACGAGAATGACTCTAATCTATACGTGTCTAAGGATTAGAATAGATTAAATATTATTTAAGTAATTTATTTCTAATATTGGTATTTGATTAAATTAATTTTAGATAAATTTAAATTGTTGACTCAATTTATATATTACCACTATTCTTTTTGAATATATTATTTTTATATTTTTTAATATAAAATTTATTTTCTTTCTCATTTTATATTTCAGATTAGTAATGTAATTATTAAGAAAAATATGTTTAAAAAAAAGAAATATTAAAACATCACTATTTAAAAAAAAAAAAGAAAGATACGTGAAAAAAAGAAAAACGAAAAATTAAAACATCACTATTTAAAAAAAACTGTTAATATGTGTATGAATGGAGTCGAAATTGAGGAATATATATAGATATAAAAATAAAAAATTATTGCACGATTGTAGAATAAAAAATAATCATATATATAAAATGAAGTAATTATAACAAAAAATAATTAATATATGTGATTTAGATATTTTTAATAACCGGTAACATAGAGTTTAACAAAATATAATTCACATATTTTTTATTTATGTATATGTATAGAATTATTTATGTATATGTATATATATTAAGAAAAACTACCGTTATATATATATATATATATATATATATATATATATATATATATATATATATATATATATATATATATATATATATATATATATATATATATATATATATATATATATATATATATATATATATATATATATATATGTGATTATTTAACAAAATTAATATATAAGGTTATGGAAAGTCTTATCTAAATTTGACAAGAACAAGACGACTTACATAGAAATGGTTCTCATTGATGATAAGGTAAATTGATTATTTTCCATTATTCTTTCAAGTGATGCTAGGTCTAATTTATAAATATTTTTAGTTCATATTTTAAGTTTATTTGATAAGTAAATCCTTACACGTGAACAAAGACAGTGCGATTTTATAGATTTATAAGTGCTAATAACCTTTATATTTAATTTGTTTTATAGTGTGATAATAACTAATATATTTATTGGTGGATTAAACTATTACTATATTATTTATGATCACATTCAGTATATATGTCTGATTTATTGAAAAAAATAAATTATTAAAACCGATTAATAACTATTTTAGAATTAATCCAATTAACACTAAATAAAAAAATAATTTAAAATTATAATTTCAATCTTATCACGTGCGTGACACGGGTAATTATACTTGTTACTCTTTATACTTCAGTTTAAAAAATTTTAAAAAATTTACAGTCTAAAATCATACAAAGTCCATTAATAAAGTTTTTATTTTTCCAAAAGTAATTTTTAAAAAATAACTACTCTCCATGTCCGTGCAATGCGTAAAAAAAATGTACAGAGATCATACGAGTATTGAGAGCTTTGTTTTTAATTTTGGATACTCTTCTTTTGTAAACCTCATATTTGCTTAACTCAGCTTGAGTTCGTTTCAAAATACTGCATTATTTTTCATCTTATTGGTCTTATTAAATTTCTTCGATTCAAGAGTTACCTTTAAAGTTATCAGTTGATTCTCTTTCCAGCACTTTTTATTACTTGTTCATCCTTGTCTACTTGTGATTTCTATAATTCTTTCAAATTCTCGCGAACACGGTCTTTGTCACTGTTCTTTCTTTTCTATGGTCTATTATCCTTCTGAGTATACTCGAGATTAGTTTTGATGTCTTGTGCGACCGTACGCTTAGTAAACGACACATTAGCCCTTTAGAACACGTTTGATGAACACAAAAGGTAGAATTTGTAAACATACAACGTAGCAAAGAGTTGTGGAATCTTGTTTCATGAAAAAGAGTTTTATTGATGTTAAGTTGATGACTACTAAGATTTGCAAAGTATTTGATGAGGTTGAGAACCCTTGGATGAATTGATCGATGAAGTACGATTAAGAATGGTAGAGATGAGTTATGTTGAAAGTTGAATAGTTGAATATCTGAGTTGGTGCGAGATCAATGTGTGAATGTTAAGCACGTCGTTTTGACCCCAGCCTATTTTATGACCTATCACCACCTTGCCTTACCATTACATGTTTGAACCATGTCGTCATTTGCATCAAGCTTGCCTTGTAATTTCTGTCTTGCAATTACACTCCTACCCTTATATCTTTATGCTATGTGGTAATCAAAGTATTTGAAACTATACAAATATGAATGCTAAAGTTCTTTGCTTTTTACACAAAGTGTTAAACCATGTAACGCTTTTTGTAATACGCTAATTTTCGAGAACGAAAATTTTTATAAGTTGGGTAGGGTGTAAGACTGATAATTTTCGAAAAATCTTATTGTGAACTAACTTCAATTTATTTATTTATTAAAGATTTTAATTTCGGAGATTATTTTATTAAAGCTAACTAAATCAATTTTTGATAATTAAATTAGAAAATTTATCTAATTTTACAATTATTGGGTAATTTTCATATTTAAATTATAAAGTTTAGAAATCGTAAAATAATAAGAATTTATATGATTTGATTTAAATAATTGTGATTCTAGAAATTAATACTTTAATTTTTATGAATAAAGAAAATTAATTATATTATCTATAGTTGTTGAATTAGAATTATTTATTTGAGAATAATTTGTAAATTGATAAATAAATAGTATTTTTAATAAATATTAGTGTTGGATTAAAACAGGTTTTCAATTATCCTATTACTCTTAATTTTATAAAATTGTTATATTACTCATATGAATTTTATCTTAACTCTAAATTCCCAAATAAAACCCTAATTTTAACCAAATTAACCCTAACCTCCTAAACTAACCCTAGCCACCACATTCATCTTAATTTTTTCCTAACCTAATCTACAGAAGGGAAAAACAAAAGAAAGGGAAAGAAAGAAGAAAGGGGGGCACGAGAGGAAGGGAGAGCTGAGAGGATGAGGGGGGAAGGAAGGGGACGGCGCCGGCGGGGCTGGGAGCCGTCGTCGCCGTCGAGTCATTGAGAAAGAGAGAGAGAGGCCGCGACTGGAAGGAGAGAGAGAAGCTGCCTTGCGTCTTGCTGTCGCCGTCGCCTTCATCCCGAATCGCCGTCATCGCCGATGCAGGGAGAGGAGCCGCCGCGCCGTCGCTGCTGTTGGGTCGCCTGCTATCGTCAGAGAGAAAAGAGCGTACGCGAGGAAGGAGAAGCCCTGCCTTCGTGTCCGCCGCCGCCGCCTCTGAATCCGTCGCCGCCTCTGAATCCGTCGCCGTCAAGCAGAGCCACGGGCAGAGGGGAGAGATCTGCGAGGAAGGGAGGACCGCGACCCGTCCAGCCGCCGCGCACAGTTGCCGCTCGTGTCGCCGATGCCATCGTCGTTAGATCCGCCACCTCCAAAGCTTCTGGCCGCATCTTCGCCGCCGGAGAACGCCGCGGCCGCCCAGAAACCGCCACTGAAGCTTAGGTCTACTTGTCACCGCAAGTTTCTCTGTGGTGCGCCGCCGTCGGATGCCGCCGTGACCACCACTGAACTCTACGCTGCCGTTAGTCACTGATGAAGGTATCTTTGCTGTCTCTATTTTGCTTTAGGTCCTTCGCTTCCTTAAACTCGTTCTAATTCTCTACTTTTACTCTATTTTCTGCTACAATTAGATTGAATATTGATGCTAGTGTTGTCGCGGGACTGTTGAAGCTGCTACTAGTTTTGATTTTGTTATCCTGGTATTGGTCTGATCTTTCCCATAGGTTTGGTCCATCTGCATGTTCTGTTTTATCACTGCTATGGTTTTCATGTTCTGATTTTAATTCTAGTCCTTACTTTGTCTTGAATCCCCAGGGTTGAAATTGCTATTAATTCCTATCCAATCTAAATCTTTTATTTTGCTGCAACCATGACCAATGCGGTGAAGATTAACATTACTGCTACCGCTGTTTCGGTTGCTGCCATTGCCGTTCTAATTGCGTGAGAGTCGCATCTGCTGCCATGAATTAAAAGGAGAGGGAATTATCACGATAAATTTGTGTGAACTCAGTTAATTGAGGTAGGAATTTTTCTTAAAATCTATTTTACATTACAGAGTTGTGATAAATAGATATTGATGCAAAAAGATATATTTCTGTGATTATATTTGTCTTGTGGATGTGATGGTTTGTTGGACTGGATTGTTGGGTGCTTGATTGCTTGAGCGAAGTACGATTGTTGATAAGTGGATTTGAAAAGTTATTTACTTGATTATTAGGAAAATTGGTTTTTCTTGGTTTGAAGTTAAAGCGATTTGATTCTGAGTCGATCTGATTTTATAAATGATTTAATACTTGAGTTGGTTTGACTTTAAAAAGAGTTTTATTATTGGAATTCGTCTGGTTTGAAAATAATTTGATACTGGAATTGGTTGAATTTTGGAAAGTGATTGAGATTTGGAAATGGTTTGAGAAATGTTTGGATGGGACCCGAAAAGGATGGTAGTATCCGAGTTTTAGAGGAGATGCTGCCGAAATTTTATATAATTAGAAGTTTCATTGAAAGTAGTTATTTTAGAAAGGTTTAAGTATTATATGATTTTAAACTACCTCATTTATCAAAGGAAGAGTTATGTTTTGGATTGGAAATTGTTAATGAACGGAATGGAAAGAAGGATGATTGAGAATTTTCTCTGAAATATGGTTTTTGAATGAATTTAAAAATGAGATTTGGATTGATGAATGATTATGATGTTGAGAATGTTGAGATATGATCTTTGAATTATTCATATGGCTTATGAATTTGAAATATCTGAGATACGAGGTTCCCTGGATTAAGTGTCGTGGCTTGCCACCACGTGTACCAGGTTGAAAACTCGATACTCTGTTGACCCTACGACGTAAGTGTGACTGGGCACTATATAAATTCCCAGGAATGTTACCCTCATTGAGCAATATTGATTATTTGAGAAAAATCTATGCATAGACTCTTGGGGATACACGTCGGGGGACAGTCTAAGGACAATTCAGACTTGTCGGGTTGGCTGGATAACCGACAGATGAGCCTCATCAGTCATAGGACAGGCATGCATCATATGCATTTGTTTGCTTTGTTTGGGTTTGAACTTGTTTTGGTTTGCCTAATTGCTAAACTGTCCTTAACTGCTACTTGAACTATTTGCTGTAACTGCTACCTACTTGTGTTTTCCTTATCTGTCTTGCCTGTGTTTGTCCTGGTGTACTACATTTAAGAATGAACTTTGATGCTGAATTAATGATGGTGTTGTTTGATTGCGTGGTTGGTTTCTGATTGAGATTTTTCTTATAAGAAAGGAAATGTTTCAGATTTCTAAAAGATTAAACATTATTTCTTTGAAAAGGTTTTGAATGATTTCCTATTGGTTTTTAAAAGATTCATAAGGCATTGATAATCACTGAGCTTGAAAACAGTTTTCTTATTGAATATCTTCTTATGACAACTTTGAAACTCCATGGTGAGACCGTGTGGTTAGGTTCTCACCCCCTTACAGCTTTACCTTTTCAGGAATCGGATGAAGAAGCATTAAGAAGAGTTATATTGTGTTTGGTTTATATGATGTTCTGTTAATTAGATTATTTTCTTCCCTCGTCTTTTTTTTATTACAAGTTTGTAAGAGGGATAGGAGTTGTATGTTTTATATGTATATTATATTATGAGATATTATTTAAGGAGTCTTGGATATGAATCTATGCCTGCTTGTATTTTTCTTAAGATAAAGTATTTATTCCGATTTTTAAAGAAATCAGCGATACAGTATCAAGTCACAGGGTCCTATTTTTAATATTTAGTATGTAAAGTAGTCGTAATACTTCTTGCTATTAGAATGGCACAGCCGGAAGCATAATTTCTGGTAGTGAGCGTGTTACAGTACGAGATCCGTAACATAAAAATTAAATCATTAGTATGATATTATATTATTATAATTAAATTTATAGAAGAAAGTAGATTAAATAATAATATTTATTAACAATAGCTGAATGTTTTATAATAAAAAACGTTAAAAATTAAAATAATATTTTATCCAATTTTATGTCTCTTGGATAATATTATCCAAATAAAATCTTATTAAAAAAATGCCAAAGTAAAATAGAATACCTAAAGTTAGTAATAGTTCTATCGGAAGTTGTGAAAAAATAGGTAATATGTATTTAATAATGAACTCAAAATTTGAAACATTTAAATAAAAGAAAAAACAAAAAATAAAATTTTGCAAAAATACACTAAGAAATAAAAAAATTTTTTTATTAAAATATATCTTTTAATAATTAAATAACACCTAACCAAGCTCTTAATTTAGCTTCGCATCTATATATCTGCCAGTTAATTATCTGATCAGATATCTAATATAAAAGATTAATTTTCATTCGACAAATATGTGTCAATTTAACTTGTATTTTCTATCACTGGTAATATTTGAGATCCTAGTTAAGAACTCATTAAACATCTCATCCCTGCTGAGTAAGCTAACCCTTGCATACTTTTGATCAACACCAAATCGCTTCCCTCCTCTTACAAACACCTTCAAATTCCTCAGAAAACTCTCACAATCTTCTATGCCACCCTTGCACTTCATCCAAGCAAATGCTGCAATATAAAAAATGCATGCTGAGTCATACATCGCCTGGGCCTCTAAGAAATAAAAATGAAATGAATTTAGTTACCAGGGTAAGATTCAGATGTGTTGTTAGTGAAGGTGCAGTAGGCCTTAGGGTACTTGGCCAACGAGAAGAGATTACTTTTCTCAACAATTGCCCTTAGTTTCTCCCACCTTTCTCTCATTTTGCGATTCGAATATTCAAAGAAGAGCTCATCAGAATCTAGGGACGATCCTATTTTCTGATAACTGTCACAGATCACTCCTATGATCTTGGCAACTCGGATTTGAGATTCTTTTGATACACCAATTGAGCTCATCTGAATGAACCTCGTCATCTTCCTTGCAACTTCAATGTCCTTCACAATTGCCCATCTTCACATCAAAAATTAAAATTTAGTTATACATAAAAAATAAGTAAGGTAATTAATTTTTAATTAGTTAACATTAGTTAATTTTTTATTATAAAATAATCTCTTTTTAAAAAAATTACTTTTTAAAGATTTAGAGTTAATATTAACCAAACCAAATTGACTTCTTAATTAAACTTGTACTTAAAATACTCATATAATTTGACTCTATGGATGCGGTTGCAATTGTTGATATGACAATCATTGCAATGCACATTGCAACACAAAAATTAAACTTTTTATATTTGTTCTTATTAATTTTACCTTCTAGTATTTTAAAATGACAAATATTTTAAAAGAAATTACAAGAAACTAATATTTTTAGAAATACAAGAAAAATGATTATCACATGATTTTTTTATTTTAAAATTAAAAAAAATAAAATTATTGATGATTTGTGAACACATAAAGTAAATTAAATTAAATGATAAGAGAGACAAATGTTTATTGACCAAAAGGTCAAGAATTTATTTATTTTTTTTCTATTACCCGTTTAAATTAAATGATAAGAGGGATAGGATGATTGATGAAAACTAACCCAATGCGGGAACCGGCATGGCCAGTGCATTTGGAGAATGTGAACAACATAAGATCATGGTCATACTGTTGAGTAATGGGAGTGTATTGTGGCCAATAATACGCAAAGTCATGAATCACTTTCCCTTCACCTTCACAGTTTGCCACTGCTCTCCTTATGCTTCCACAAGGGTTGTTAGGGGCGGTTACCACCTCTATATATGCCTCATTCTTATCATACTCCCTAGCATCTCCGCCCCACCGATACAACCCCGAACGCAAAATTTCAACCTCCTCTTGATATTCCTGCAATAATAATAACAAACGGTCAATAATTTAAAATGATTTTATTTGACTTAACATTTATAATTTTAACCTGTTAAAATCAGACATTCATAGTAATGATAAATGATTAATAACGAAAGAATCATATCATTTGGCGCCGTTTCATGTGCAAATTAAATGGCACGGAATTTGGATCATCGTTTATTAAGTCAATCACTTCTAAAATGAATTGATTGGAAATATTAAATATTAGAGTCATGAGTGGTTCATCCAAGAGTGTTAGTTAATCAAATAATTAAGAAGACAGGAGAGAGACACGGCCATGTTACAATGTTTGCATACAGTGAGATAGAGAATCTAAGGATCCATGTGGTTCTAAGTGAATCATGTGTTTGTTGCATGTTCCCTTAGAAGCCTAGTGTTCCCAATAGACATGTTTGTCATATTTTGGTCTCCTAATAAGGTTTTCTGCAACAACACCCTTCCATTCCTCATCATCACTTATTTTAGAATTCACTACAACTAAATTATATATGTATGGAGAATGAATTTCTTACAAAAATATGTTCGATTGTTTATACAAATAATAAATTAAATGTAATTTTTAAAATAAAAAAATAAAAATAAAAACTATTGGAGTAATTATTTAAAGGTATTATAATCATAAAGCAAAGTGAGACGTAGTGTTCACAAGAAACGTAATGTTAATATTAAAAAAGTTTTTACATATAACAGTATATCAATCATTTTTAACTGTTAATAATCTTAATTATATATATTTTTTATAATTAAAATTAACCGTTAAAAAATTATTAAAACACTAGTATATTAATATACTTAAAAATTTTTCAATATATTATTCATCTACCATACATGACAACGCACGCAAAACATAAAATAGGCTTTTCTTTTTCGTCTCCTTTTTTTTCCAAGATATATATTAGCAATCCAAAGGCTGAGTGCTGAATGACTAGATTGTTTTTGGGTATTGTGTCCTAAAGTTTATAAACAACTATTTATATAAAATTAATTTTGTAAAATTAATTTTAAGTAAGAATTTGTTGGTATCAACGTAGTTTATATTTAATATATTATAATAAATTAAATTTTATTTTAGATAATATTACTCAAAATTATTTTTAAATAAAAAATTATTAAAAAATATAAATTTTTAATAATTATTTTATATTATTTTATTATTTATTTTAAATATTTAAATAAATTCTAATATTATTTTTTTAATACTTTTGATATTTTTTAGTACTCTTTCAGATCTAATTTTTTGCTATGATTTTAATATTATTTTTCTGTTAATTTTTATTTAATTTGGTCTTTTTAATAAGAATAATAGAATCATAATACAAAATACAAAAAAAATTTCATAAAAAAAACTCATATAAATAAGAAATAATAAAAATTAAAAAAAATAGAAAAAAATATTATAAAAATATAATAAAATTTATTATATTAACAATAAATGATATAATTGGTAGATAGAAAATAATTTTTTTTAATTAATGGTCTAATAGAAGAAAGTGAATGCAAAAATTAAATTTTTTAGTTCTAAATAAACATGAATTAGACTATAAAATTACATTTGCATTTAGAGGATGAATCTTTTAGAAAAATCTAGACGAACAAATACTAAACCAAACAGATTTTAGATGCCACATATAAGCAAATATTGTGGCATAAAAAGTATTAACCAAATATATTAAATTTACTGTTTAAAATTAACAACTTATTTATGAAATAATTTATATATTAAAAAATATTAAAAGAATCTCCATAATTTACTAGATATCAAATTGGACCGAAATTTTTTTTTTTACATAAAATAGGAGGACAATTTTCAAATCTTTTATATATTTTTGTTATGCTTTAAAAGGGAGAACATTTTATCGCAAAGGAAAAAGAATATACTATTCACTCGATATTTGTTCTTATCAAGAATTTAAAAATCTTTGAAACATTCAACTAAAAATAAATAATATTTTTTTTGGTGACTAAAAATAGATAATACTCAATGCTTATAAAACTATCTATTATTATAAAATATATATTAAAAATAAATTAAATAAATTATAAGATATACATATATAATATTTTTATAAATATAACAGAAACCAAATCTATTAAATCAACTAAGAAATAATAGCAATAACAAAATAAGAAATGTTGTAAAAGCAAATCTACTGTAAAAATTATACTCAAAATGACAATAAAAAACAAATAAATGGCCAAATTAGTTATATATTAAAAAAAAATCAAAAGAATCTCCATAAATTTTTAAATATCAAATTAGACGGGAAAAAAATTTTACATGAAAAAGGAAGATAATTTTCAAATCTTTTATTTATTTTTCTTATACTTTAAAAGAGAAAATATTTTTTTCAAAAAATATACTACTTGCTCGATATTTGTTCTCATCAAGAATCTAAAAATCGTTTAATAGTTTAAAAATCTTTAAAATATTCAACTAAAAATAAATAATACTAAATGCTTATAAAATTAGTTACTATTATAAAATATATATTAAAATAAATTAAATAAATCACAAGATACATATAATATTTTTATAAATATAACAAAAGTAAAATCTATTACATCAAATAAGATATAAACAGCAATAACAAAATAAGAAATATTGTAAAAGCAAATCTAGTGTAAAAACTATACCCAAAATGACCATAAAAAACAAAAAAAGGGGCCAAATTAGTGATTCAATTTGACTTGTTAGTTAAAGCAGTGAGGAATTACATTTGAAGTAACAATTATTGAGACGAAAAAGTAACAAACCGAGTAATAAGGAGAAGCAGCAACGACATTGATGGGATTGGGAGAATCCAAAGGAGAGAGAGCAAACAAGGCAGCCTGGAAGAGCTGAGTGGAGCCAGTGCCCACCACGATGTGCTTGTCCATGCCGACGGAGGCGTTCCCCACCACGCGGTGGAGCCGCTGGATGGCTTCCCTCAGCTCCGGCAGCATGAACCAGCACACGTTGCTCGTGTCGCTCAGGTAGCTCATCAAATCCTCGCCGTTTATCACCACCGTACACTCTTCACTCTTCTTCCTCCAGTATGATCTAAACACCTCTGGATCACCTCTGAATTCAATTCATTTTATTCCATTAAAACAAATCATATATTAGAGTAAGAATAATAATATTATTTTTTTAATAACAATAATAATAATATGCATATATTAGTAACACTGTCATATAGAAAGAACGAACAGAGTATGTAGATATATGTAACGTGGGATGAAAGAAAAAAGAGAGACTTATATATAGGATGAGGGGTTATATGATTACTGATCAAGATTGATGAAGGAACTGGGAGATGGGGTGATAAGAGGCTTGATGGTGCCATTGGAACAAGGGTAGCCATTATTAATTTTGTTGACAGAAGGAACAGGAGGAGAAGCAGCCTTCAGGACAACCATAGTTGATAATCAGAAGAAGTGACAACTCTTTCTATGATTTAAATATAATAATGCTTGTGATGAATTCTATTAGCGAGTATGAATATATATATATATATATATAAGAGGAAGAGAGGTCTATGCACATACATCCCAATCAAGGTAAGGTCCATGCATCATGTATGAATGCGTGATTTAATTTTTTTTCTCCATTTGTATTCGGTAAAATATTTTCTTACACATACCATAAAAAGAATATATTCTTACTAATTTGGTTTGACAAGTGACTTGCTGTGTATGACTCCTTTTGAAAAATTTTTGATCTATCAACAAATAGAAAATAATATATCAAAAAAATTTTTAACAAAAATATTAGACAGACAATTAAGATACAACCACCAAAACAACAAAATATTAAAAACAGAAGAAAACCAATAGATTTCAGCGGTCAAAAAAGTCCTGAAACTTTCCATTTTTGACATTATTCATTTGATCTAATCATTTAATTTATTTTAGCAAAGAATCCTCCACTCTCACCCACCTTTCCAACTCATCTATAAAATCAATTTTGTTTATGTTATTTAATGTGCTGAACTTTCTTATTATTTATTCATAGAAACTAACATTTGATCACATTTTCATTTATTTAATGGAATCAGCTATACATTCAAATTTTATTGTCATCTAAAATCCAACCAAACAGGTTTAACATCAATAAAAATCACTCTTATTAAAAGAGCGTGTACACCCTTCTTCTTCTCTTTTATTATCATACCAACAACACCAATATTTTACTAACATCTTTATTGGTTTTAATTTATATAATTTATATAAATTACATTAAATATAATTAGTAATAAATTATAATATTATTTTTTTAATAATATAATCATATATTTTTCTATTAATTGATTTAAAATATTAATACACGCATCTAAATTTTAATCATGTATAAATCTTATTAATTGTATATTCTTTCCATTTTATTATATAGTAAATTTATATACCATATTAATATATGTTTAGTATTATTTCAAACACTTTTTTAATCTCAAAATTCAAATAGAAAATTATGTTTCAGTGATTATAATTATAATTATTAATATTTAATTAATTAGGTTCTAATTATATTCAGCATCAATCACAAAGGTATATACAAATTGATTAGATCCCAATTATTATTCTTTTAAAGGGTTTAATTGTTAGGTATTAAAAGTTTTAAAATGTCATATAAATTGTGAAAATATAGATAATATTTAATTAATTTTTTTACATCCATTCATTACAATAATAAATTTAATGATCAATTTAGTTGATATTAAATTAGAATATTATTTATATCATAATCATATTTTAATTATGCATTTAGTTACACTGATAACATAATTGTTTTCTTGTTGTATCAATTTAATTAATATATGTTAGGTTTAATTATTCTGTTGGTCCTTATAGTTTCATCAAATTTGTAATTAAATATTTATACTTTTTTTAATTAGGTCCTTACATCGTTGCTTTCAATTTTGTCATTAAGTTCTTTTATGTCAAAAATATTAAACTAATAGAATATTTATTTAAAAAATATGTGATAAAAAATCTAATTAAATTTTTAATTATAGATATTTTTAATTTACTGAGAAATATTTAATTAATTCTAATATTTTTTAATTAAGAAGGATCTAATTATAAAATTAAAAATAATGTAGAGATCCAATTAAAAAGAAAAAAATATAAAGATCTAACTAAAAAATTGACAAACTTCTAAAAATTAATAGAATAATTAAGTTTATATTTTATATTCAATTATTTTATTATTCTATATTTTTTAATTATTTATAGTCATAAGGAGAAGTCATTGTATTTGTAATCTCGTATAAAATAAATTTTGGAGATGATAGATGGAAATTTTTCTGGAATGTGATTTCAAACAAGATCTATGATTGATTTTATTAGTGCAATTTAATAATAAATCAACTATTTTAGAGGAAGAGAGTTTTTTTTTTTTAAATTAAAAAAACTTAAATTTAAGATATTTAAACTATAACTCGTTGCTTGTTAGAAGAAGAAAATTTATATCAACTTACGTTTTGAATGTCATTGATGAGAGTATGACGACTGATCATATCTTTTAGGTTTAATTACTCTGTTGCTCCTATAGTTTTGCGAAATTTTTAATTAGGTCTCTATATTTTTTTCTTTTAATTGAGTTATTGCATCAAATTTTTTTTTAATCGGGTCTCTACACTTTTTTTTCTTTTATTTAGGTCCCTATACTAATTCTTTTTTTTAGTTAAATCCCTATAAAATTAAGCCAATTACTACTAAGAAGGACGTAATTAAAAAAAATTAGTGTAGGGACCCAATTAAAAAAATATAAGGACCTAATTAAAAATTTCACGAAACTATAGGAGCAACAGATTAATTAAACTTATCTTTTATATATTGTATATGATTGTTTGGTTGATGGTGATCATTATTAAAAAAAAAAGTAACCACTCGTTTAGATAGTATTATTATTTTATTAACGGAAATGTTTGGTAACCAAAGAAAATTAGCTAAAAACAGCCATAATTTGCCTTATTTAGCATTCATTATGTTGGGTTTTTAGGCTCCCTTCCTATGTGGAGAAAAAGCCCAAATATTAGTATCCAAGCCCATGAATAGTTGAAGTGGCTGAGGTGAGTTAGGGTTGAGTGAGAGAGGTCTCATTTGCAAGGAGAACACCAAACACTAGAGAGAAGAGAAGAGAGAAAGTTATTTTCGCACATACACAAAGCTGTCTCTATAAATTGGTCAATGCAGATTCGTTAACCGTTGGATCGAGCTCAAATTTGGACAGTGTGTTCTACACATCTGGTTCTTTGATTTCACCGTTTGGATCTTTAATTCGACATCTGTAGCTGGAGATATTGGTCACGCACAGTAGCTCTGTTTTTTGTGGTATTTTCATCTTCTTGTTCTTGTTTTGTAAGCTTTGAAGCTTGGGTTGTTTAGCTTGTTGTATGCACGTTTTGTGCAGTAATATGTGACTCTCTTGTACCCTATTTTTCATTATAGTGAAGCTATATCCTGGTCTTGGTGACTCGTGGTTTTTACTTCTCTCATTGAGGAGGTTTTCCACGTTAAAAATCTTGGTGTGTTAGCTTATTTCTAATTTCTGGTTTATGTGATTTTTCTGCTGCTATTGGGTATTATTGTGCTGGTGTTAATACTTGTTGTGAGTGGATATATTGTTGCTCCTCTGATTCTTGCAAGTAGGGAATTGTGTGTTTTATTCCTATCAATTGGCATCAGAGCTCAGTTTTGGGTATTTGGTTATAACTTGCTTGAAAGATGGAGGCAAATAATTCTACTAGGATGATAAGTTTGAATGGCACTAATTACCATCTATGGAAGGGCAAAATGAAAGATTTGTTGTTTGTCAGAAATCTACATTTACCCGTATTTTCTACACAAAAACCAGAATCTAAAACAGATGAAGAATGGGAGTTTGAACACCAACAAGTTTGTGGTTTTATTAGGCAATGGGTGGATGATAATGTTTATAATCACATTGTTAATGAGACTCATGCTAGGACTTTGTGGAATCAAATTGAATCCTTGTATGCTTCCAAGTCTGGCAGTAATAAATTGTACTTGTTGAATATGTTGATGAATTTGAGATACAAGGAGGGGTCACAAATATTAGATCACTTGAATGAATTTCAAGGGATTCTGGATCAGTTGTCAAGCATGGGAATCAAGTTTGAAGATGAGGTTCAAGGATTGTGGTTGCTGAATACTCTACCAGATTCTTGGGAGACTTTTCGTATCTCTCTTACTAATTCTGCTCTGAATGGTAAAGTGAGCATGCAACTTGTTAAAGGTGGCATTTTAAATGAAGAGATGAGAAGAAAGATGCAGAATTCTTCGTCATACTCTGAAATGTTAGTCACTGAAACCAGGGAGAGAAATCAGAATAGAGTTTAAAAGGGTAGAGGTAAAAGCATGAGCAAATCCAAGGGAAGATACAAGAATGTTGAGTGTCACTATTGTCACAAAATGGGTCACGTTCAAAAATATTGCTATCTTTG
This sequence comes from Arachis hypogaea, assembly GCF_003086295.3. Classification (NCBI taxonomy): domain Eukaryota; kingdom Viridiplantae; phylum Streptophyta; class Magnoliopsida; order Fabales; family Fabaceae; genus Arachis; species Arachis hypogaea. The sequence goes on from NC_092050.1 coordinate 23,197,093, forward strand.
GAAAAAGGAAAACAAAGGTAAGCAAGAAAAGAAGGATGATAGTGGTAATGATCGTGTATCTTCTATTTCAGATGATCTTCTTACTGTTGATATTGCTGATTATGAGTACAAGGTCAATCTTGTTTCTGATGATGAGTTCAGCTGGGTAATTGATAGTGGCGCCTCAATACATGTTACACCGAAGAAGGAGTTCTTCACTTCTTATACTCCAGGTAATTTTGGAGTACTTAAGATGGGTAATGATGGCTTGGCTAAGGTTATTGGTGTAGGAGATGTTTGTCTTGAGACTAATATGGGAATGAAGCTGCTACTCAAAGATGTTAGACACGCTCCAGATGTTCGCTTGAATTTGGTTTCAGTTAAAAGGCTTGATAATGAAGGCTTTGTAAACACTTTCGGCTTTGGACAATGGAAGCTTACTAAAGGCAACTTAGTGGTGGCTCGAGAAAAAGGTACTTCAAGTTTGTATGTGATGCATGCCATGATTGCAAAAGGTAGTGTGAATGCGATTGAAAGTAAAGAAGTTTGTAGCTTGTGGCACAGACAACTTGGTCATATTAGTGAAAAAGGACTTAGCTGTTTGGCTCGAAAGGATGCTCTTTCAGGTTTGAAGAATGCAGAGTTGGAGAAATGTTCTCATTGCATGGCTGGCAAACAAAGAAGATTATCCTTCAAGAAGCATCAACCTTCAAGAAAATCAGACTTCTTGGAATTGGTGCACTCCGATATTTGTGGTCCTTTGAAGGTATGGTCTTTTAGTGGAGCTATTTACTTTATTACTTTTATTGATGATCATTCAAGAAAGCTTTGGACTTATGCTTTGAAAACAAAGAACCAAGCTTTGGAAAAGTTCAAACAATTCCAAGCTTTGGTTGAGAGGCAAATAGGTAAAAAGCTTAAATGTATTCGCACTGATAATGGTGGTGAGTATTGTGGACCATTTGATGTGTATTGCAAGCAGCAAGGCATTAGGCATGAAAAGACACCTCCTAAAACACCTCAGTTGAATAGTTTGGCAGAAAGGATGAATAGAACACTGATTGAAAGAGTTAGGTGTATGCTTACTAAAGCTAAGCTACCTAAAGTCTTTTGGGGTGAAGTGCTACTTACAGTAGCTCATGTGATTAATCTGAGTCCTACAATTGCTTTGGACAATGATGTTCCGGATCATGTTTAGTCGGGCAAAGATGTCTCGTATGGTCACTTGAGAGTCTTTGGATGCAAAGCATTTGTTCATGTTCCAAAGGATGAGAGGTCCAAGTTGGATGTGAAGACAAGGCAGTGCATTTTTATTGGGTATGGTCAAGATGAGTTTGGTTACAGGCTTTATGATCCAGTTGAAAAGAAGCTTGTAAGAAGCCGTGATGTAGAGTTTGTTGAAGACCAGACCATTGAAGACATTGATAAGGCAGAGAAGAGTCAATCACAAGAGAGCAGTGACTTGACTGATGTAGATCCAATTCAGCCGCCTCCTTCATCAGAACAAACAGAGAATCAAGATCAGGAGCATATGCAGCAAAATGAGCCTTTGGTTCCTGTTGACCAGGAGATGGGAGATCCAATTGATGCTCCAGTTGATGATGATGCTGATAATCAACCTGAGTTACCGGAAGATCCACTAGGTTTCCATCCTAGGAGGTCTACTAGAGAGCGACGACCTTCAACAAGGTATCCTTCTAGTGAGTATGTAACATTTACTGATGGATATGTGACCTTGACTGATGGGGGAGAACCTGAATGTTATGCGGAAGCTATGGAAGGTGACGACAATAAGAAATGGTTTGATGCAATGCAAGATGAAATGAAATCCTTTCATGATAATCAAACATTTGAGCTTGTGAAGTTGCCAAAAGGGAAGAAAGCTTTGCAGAACAGGTGGGTTTATAGGTTGAAGCATGAAGAAAATTCTCAGTGTCCAAGGTACAAGGCTAGATTGGTGGTCAAGGGCTACAGGCAGAAAAAGGGAGTTGACTATAAAGAAATTTTTTCACCGGTTGTGAGAAGATATTCTATTAGGACTGTTTTGAGTTTGGCTGCAAGTCTTGATTTAGAGATAGAGCAGATGGATGTGAAAACTGCTTTCCTTCATGGTGATCTTAAGGACGAACTTTACATGGAACAACCTGAAGGTTTCATGGTAAAGGGCAAAGAGGATCATGTTTGCAAACTGAAGAAGAGCTTGTATGGCTTGAAGCAAGCTCCAAGACAATGGTACAAGAAGTTCGAGTCTATTATGGCAGAACAAGGCTACAAGAAGACTACTTCTGATCATTGTGTATTTGTTAAACAGTTTGCTAGTAATGATTTTATTATCCTTTTGATATATGTTGATGACATGCTTATTGTTGGTCAGAATGCTTCTAGGATTGATATGTTGAAGAAGTAACTTGCAATGTCATTTGCAATGAAGGACCTTGGGCCAGCAAAGGAGATTCTTGGCATAAGAATCGAGCGTGATAGAAAGGAGAAGAAACTTTGGTTGTCACAGGAGAAATACATAGAGACAATGTTACACAGGTTCCAAATGGAGAAAGCAAAGGCCGTTAGTACTCCTCTTGTATTTTGTTATGTTTATATATATATATATATATATATGTATGTATGTATAGAACTCTCCTTGTATATATGTTTTACTTGTGTGCCTCCTAGAGGCTTTGATGGAGACATATGGTCTATTTTGAGTATTTTGGAAATCTTGGGATTATATGTATGTATGTAAATATTCTTCGGCCAGCCTTAGCTTCGCAGGTTGAGCTCAAAACTGAATATTTTGTATCCTTGACTCTCTACTCTTATTATATATATATATATATATATATATATATATATATATATATATATGCATCTTTGCTTTCTTCATACACAAGTTAACGTTATCTTGAGTGTTGCACTTTTATTTTCACGTTTTTGCTTTAACCAATCTTCAAGACTCCTCGAATATTATATTCCTTCTATTATATTATGTACGTATATTTTATTTTAGAGGTCGTAATACCACACCACCTATGTTTTACGGCTTAAGCGTAAAGTTCTGTGTGGTAGGGTGTTACATTATGGTATCAGAGCAGTTCATTCTTGTAGAGCCTGAAGTACAGACTGACTATGCTTTTGGGCATACTCTGGGAGTCTTTACATGCTAAATTAGGTTATCTAACTGATACATGTGGCATGAATGTTCATGAGCATGCATTTGGGACTTTGAAGTACTAAACTTGCGATATTGAGACTAGTCAACTTGATATCACTTGTTTGGTGTGAACAGGGACCCGATGGCAACTCGTGGATGTGGTCGCGGGTGAGGCAGAGACAGAATAGATAATGCGAACACTGGACCGGTAAGAAATGACCTTGTGGACTTTATGGCTGCCATGGAAAACATGGCTGCAGCTATGCAGGCGATAGCCAAAGCGTTAGGGAATCAAACGAACAATGGGAATGGGAATAACGGTGAAGAGAGGCCGATCACTCTTGCTACTTTTCTGAAGGTGCATCCTCCGACTTTTAGAGGGACCATAAACCCTACCGAGGCTGATAACTGGCTCCAAGAAATGGAGCAGGCTTTGCAAGCTTAGCATGTTCCCAAGGAACAATGGGTGGAGTTTACGACCTACCAGTTATAGGGTGAAGCTCAGTACTGGTGCCAGGAAATGCAACGTGTTTTGCAACCAAAAAATGCCGTGATATCTTGGGAGTTGTTATGAACGGAGTTCTACAGAAAGTACTTCCTTAGTTCAGTTAGAAATGCTAAGGAGCTTGAGCTGCTGCTGTTAAAACAGGGTCAGATGTCTGTTGCGGAGTACATAAATAAATTTAAAGAACTGTGCTAGTTTTCCTGAATTTAACAAAGTGCTTCAGAATATTTTGCAGAATGAAAATGTATTAAGTATGAGGGAAGACTTCGGGGTGACGTTTTGAGCTCAGTTGGACCAATGAAGATTAGGGTTTTCTCGAATCTGGTAATAAGAGTCAAATTGCTGAAGAATGTGTGAGAAAGGCTGCTGCTATAGAGAATGATAACTGAAAATTCCACCGAAGAGGCCACAATCAGAATTTGGCACCAAAGGGTCAAGAATTCAAGAGAAGTGGGAACTACCGTCCGGATAGGCAATGCAAAAAACGCACAAGGTCCATGTTACTATTGTGGGAAATTAGGGCATATCTCCCGATATTGTCCTCATGGAAGAACTCAAGATGCCGGTTAGTCATAACTAGGTGGAGGTGGTGCGCGAAATTGAACTCACATAACTTCATTGGCAAGTGCACCGGGTCGTCTAAGTAATACCTCAGGTGAGTGAGGGTCGATCCCACGAGGATTGTTGGCTTGAGCAAGCTATGGTTATCTTGCAGATCTTAGTCAGGCAAGTAGAAAGATAGTTGTTGTTGTTGTTGAGTGCGCATAAACAAGAAAATAAAGAAAACAGCAAAGAAATAACGTAGAAACAATAATGATGAAACAGTTAAGGCCTCAGAGATACTTTATCTTTCTAAATTAATACTTCTTACTGACTATTTAACAATGAGTGATTCATTTAATGGCAAGGCTATAAGTGATTAAAGCCAGGGTCAGTGGTCATTAATCTCCTCTGATCCACTCCAATTGCCAGGGTCAATGGTCATTCGATTTGGACGAGGGTGAAGCTCACGCAATTCAATCTCTAGTGATCCTACTCAAAACGCCACAGACAAGGTCAGATCTTCCGGATCGGAGAATGAAGCTCATGATTCTAGCCTTAGCACCACAGAAACCTCAATTACCCATGACTAATGAGATTTTATGTCACTTATCCTAATTAGCTCAGGTACTCTATTGGAACATGTGATGTATTCTCAAGCTGCAGATCAATACTATCTTATCAGGGACTTGCAAGAACTCATGCAGAATAAGGGGTCATACTTCCGTTCTACCCCGGATTCATAAGGATAAAGAACGAAAATGCATCATAGAATAGAATTAAACATATATTAAAATAGAAAAGTAATTATATAAATCCATGGGAATGAGCAGAGCTCCTATCCTTAACTTAGGAGGTTTAGTTACTCATGCTTTAAGAAGGTGTAAAGTAATGTGTCTGTGCTTCCCCCCTCCTGGGAGGCATGATCTTCAGGCGGAAGGAAGTTCCTTATTTATAGTAATTACTAGACCTAGAAGATGTTAATTTAAATTTAAAAGTTACAAAGATAAGATAAAATAAGTTAAGGAGTGCTAAAATCCACTTTGGAACCCACTTGGAGTGTTTCGTATGCTTAGCGTTCAACTTGGGCTTCTGGGAGTTGAACACCCATTAGGGGGTGAGCGTGCTGTTTCCTTACTCCCTGGATGGCATTGAACTCTAGTCTTGTGCGTTCAACGCTGGGCTTGCTCCTCCTTGGGCGTTGAATACCAGTCTTGGGCATTCAACTTGGAGGCTGGTCCTTCTTGGGCGTTGAACTCCAGAGGTGGGCGTTCAACGCCCTCTTTGGGCAGTGATTCCAAAAGAAAAGTATAAACTATTATATATTGCTAGAAAGCCTTGGAAGTTAGCTTTCTAACATTGTTAAGAGCGCATCAATTGGACCTATGTAGCTCAAAATATGCTCGTTGAAATGCACGGAGGTCAGGATTTGACAGCATCTGCTATCCTTTCTTTGCCTCTGAATCAGCCTTTGCCAGATTTCGCAATTTTCACCCAAAAATCACCTAAAATCATAAGAATAATACAAAAACTCAAAGTAGCATCCAAAAGGTGAATTTTTCACTAAGACATACTAAAACTTAATAAAACTTAATAAAATATAACAAAAAACACACTAAAAATACTGTGAAAAGGGTATAAGATGCTCCATCATCAGGAGGTAACCGTGAAAATGACAACTGAATTTTTAAATTACACTATAGGACATAAAGAAATTTCATTTGTTCATACATAAGGCAGAAAGGACAAACTAGGGCACGAAGTGTCGAACCTAAACTAAACCTAATTGTACCGCATAGGACATTATTCATACCTAATTTTACTTGGCGTGGAACGAATAGTCAATTTCTTAAAGGCAAATGAATCAGAGTGCGATAGCGAGAGCGCGGTGAATATAAAGACATTAGCGTTATTCGGATGAGGACAAGATCTTGCGGGTGACAAGCCGTTACAAAGATTTGGTTGAGTGTCGGGGGAACTACACGCGGAGCTAAGGAGGGAATCACTCTCGCGAACTCTTAGGGCGAACGATATTTTCGAGGGCAAAAATTTTTTATTAGGAGGATAGGATGTAAAACCCACAAAATTATTAAATATTTAGCCAATAAATTAATTATTATTTAAAGAAATTAGAAAGTTAAATTTTATAGTTTAATGAGGTAGAAATAATTAAAATATAAATTTTGACACTAATTTCAAAGAATTTGGCCCAAGGTTGGGCCAAACAGGCCGAACCGGATCTAAAACGGGCCCAAGGGCCCAACCAATCCACTTAACCATATGAGCTCATCTCATTTCTTCCTTCTTCCTTGCTGTTTCACGTTGTAAAACATAAGGAAAGAGAAGAAAAGTTCCAAACCCTTATTTCCAATTTAAATCCATATATCTTGCTACTCTGAGCTCCGATTGCTGTACCGTTTGTGGTCAAGCAATCGCAACGTCGAGCTCTACAAAGCCCAGTACTCAATTAGGTAAAAAGTCACTTTTCAATTTAAATTATCTCCTCCCCTAATTTCGAAAATCCTAGTGAATCCCTTAATTATTGTGGTTTAGTATTGAAATTTTATATATAAATGTGGTAATGTGAATTATGTAGTATATATATATGAATTGGAGCATATTTGTGAAAATTGGAAGCTTGGATTGTGATTGGTTGCTGAATTTTGGTGGTGGAGGCTTGTGGTCTCGCGTATTTGAGGAGTCTTTGGTATAGGGAGAAATCGGCCAAGGTATGGTTTTGGTTTCTCGTATGTAATATATAATGTATCATGAAAACTTAGGCTAGACGACTTAAGATAAGTTGAATTGTATTTTTGGTGCATGTTTAGTGGCTTTAGCTAATGCACTATATGTTGATTTGGTAGTGGATAATTGGTGTATTGGTTAATGATATGAATGTGGTGGATAGTTGATGGAATTATGATTTTTAATGAATAATGATGTACTTTGTTGATTGAGTATGAAGTTGTGTTGAAAGTGAATTATTGGGGTGAATTGATAAACAAGTATATTAATGTGTAATGGAATAAATGAGAACGCTGAGATAATGATTTGATAGATTTTGGTGCCGTTTAGAACTATGGAAAGTTGGTATTGAATTTTGATTTGGTGAAAATAGAGGTTTGAGAATTTTTGTAAAAACTTAATTTTTGACCAAAATTCAATGGGCCATAACTCGGCTTCCAGACCCCAAAACCTTTTCAAACGTGTTTCATATGAAAATTAGGTCAGTAAAGTTTATGTCGCTCGAAGAACGGATGAAAAACGATGTTTAACAGAAGAATTATGCGCATCGGAAATTGGAGGTGTAAAATGTGAAATCTTCATTATTAACAGCTTTTTAAGGATAATGAAGGGGGCACGTACGCGGACTTAAGGCTGCTTACACGGCAATTCACCTCTATCCAGGGTACTCGCATACGCAGACAGGGGGAACGTACGCGACTTGGGAAAAATAGCACTTCCGCATACGCGAGACATGATTCGCGTACGCAGAGTCCTGCTTTTCAGCAAATTGAGTTTTGTAATTTAAACTTGATTTTAAACCTATAAACCTCTATTTTTAATTTCTAAGACCCTAAAATTTAGTTGCAATGATAGTGAAGGGGGTTGAATTAGAAAGAGGAGATAACTTGGAAGTGAAGGAAGCTTCAGATATGGTGAATTATGAATGAGAAGTGCGAAAGTGTTATATAATTGATGAATTTTGGCCATAATGATATTGAATGAATGAATATGACTGATTATGAATGAATATGATAATTGAGGCCTGATTGAGTTTTTGATGATGAGTATGTTTATTTTTCTCTCTGTTGTAAGGTGTGTCAGGCACTATATCCCATGAGTATGTCGGGCCCTATGCCTCGAGAGTGTGACGAGCACTATATCCCATGTGTGTGGGAGCACCTTACCCTGGGAAGTGTGTTGGGCGCTATATCCCAAGAGTGTGGGAACACTTTATCCCAGGAAATGCGATGGGCACTATATCCCATGAGTGTGGCGGGCACTATATCCGAAAAGTGTGACGGGCACTATATCCCAAGTGTAAATCCCATAAAATTAGTGAATAATTAATCAATAAATTATTTTTTTTTAAAATTAGAAATATGAATTTTATAGTTTAATGAGGTAGATCTAATTAACATAAGAATTTTGATACTAATTTTAAAGGATTTGGCACAAGATTGGGCCAAAAGGGCCAAATCGGGCGAACCGGGCCCGTATTAGGACCAAGGCCCAACCCACACCCCATTAACACAATGAGCTCTAGCTCATTGCTTCCCAAACCAAAGGAATCACGTTCCTGGGAGGGAGAGCAAAGGAGAAGAGCTCAAACCCTTGGTCTTGATTCAAATCACCATATCTTCTCACTCCGAGTTTTGATTGCCACACTGTTTGCGGCCACGCATCTGCGGCGTCGAGCTCTACAAAGCCCAGTACCTAATTTGGTAAGTAAATCTCAGTTTTAATCTCAGTTCTTCCTTCCACAAAATCTTGAAAATTGTATAAGTGGGTGTTGAGATTTTGGTTCTTTTATGTTATAGGATCCGATTAGCTTGAGGAAAATGCTTAATCTTGCTTCATTGGTGCTTGGGTAACGTGAGAATCCTTGAATCCTAGTTAATTCCTTGATTAAGTGTGTTGAGTATTGAATTTTGGGTATGTATATGTGATAATATGTGTTAGGTTTGTATATATGTAACTTGGAGCATAGTTGTGAATGTTGGATGCTTGGTGGAGCTTTGGGTGCTATCATCTTGGAGATTGAGAATCCTTGAGGCTGAGTTTTGTGCCATATGATGGTGTCTTTGGGTTATATGAGGAAATTGGCCAAGGTATAATTTTGGTTTCTCGTATTTAATATATAATGTCTTGTGAAAACTTAGGCTAGATGACCATAGGATAGGTTGGAATGTACGAGTTTGTTAATTGCTTAGTGTCTTGATGGTATTTATTGAACTAGGTTGAGTACTGGTTTGTCGTTTGATATTGGGAATGGAAATAGAATGAGAAATGATGATTTAATGATGATTGACAAGTTGATAATAATGAATATGTATAGATGATGGATTGTTAATGATCTTGTTGGTATAATTATGAAGTTCATGTATGAGAATTTTTTAAAATTGAGGTATGATGGGTGATGGAAGTGTGTAGAGTTGTGTTGCTGTGATATTGTATGTGTTGGTGCTGATCTTTTAGTATAGGAAGTTGATATTGAATGGTGAATTGATGAAAAATAGAGGTTAGAGCATTTTGTAAAAATCTGATTTTGGCTGAACTTCGGCGAGCTATAACTCAGCTTTGAAACCCTCAAATTCTTTCAAGTTTTTTTCATATAAAAATTGGGTCTGTGAAGTTTATTCCGTTCAAAGAATGGATGAAAAATGCTTTAAAATGAAAAAGTTATGCGCATCGGAAGTTTGGAGTGCAAAACTGAAATTCTGCAGCATTCAACATTTTTGCCACTCTGCATATCTTGCGTATGTGACTGTTGTACGCAACGCAAGCAACCCTTTCAGGTTTGGCATCTCGCGTACGCGAGCAGGGTGCTGGCGTACATGAGTAGTGAATTTTGAGGGATTGCCTACGCGACCACCTGCACGTGACGTGACCAAGGAAAAATGTACACCCACGCGTACGTGAGCAAGGAAAAATGCAAACCCACGCGTACGCGGGACCCCTTTTTTCAACAAAGTTAATTTTGTATTTTAAAACCTAATTTTGAACCTCTAAACCTCTATTTTTACTCTTTTAGCCCCCTAGATCTTAGTGGTATGCCTAGTAATGAGATGAAGCTAGGAAAAGGTAGTAACTTATGGGTGAAGTAAGGTTGAAAAATGATGAATTATGTATGAAAAGTGCAAGGAAGTGAAGTGTATGTGATGCCATGGCTATAATGAATGATTATGAAATGATTATTAATGATTATGAATGCTTATGCGGCTTATGCACTCAATTTTATCTAAGATACGAGTTTCCCTGAGTAAAGAACAGTGGCTTGCCACCACACGTTCCAGGTTGAGACTCAAAACTCTGTTGACCCTACGTCGTAAGGGTGACCGGGCACGTATAAATTTCCGAAAAGGATACCCCTCAATGAGCAAATTTTATATATGAGAAAAATCTATGCATAGACTCTTGGGGATGCGCGACGGAGGATAGTCCAGGGTTTAGCAGCCGGACTTGTCGGGTTGGCTTTATAATCGACAGATGAGACTCGTCAGTTATAGGATGGGCATACATCATATGCATATTGTTCGAATTGCTTGCTTGTGCATTAAATGGGAATGTTTAAGTGAATTTAATATGCTATTTGTTATACTTGCTATCTGTATTACTTGTACTCTACCTGTGTTTGCCATTGTCTGCTTGTTTGTCTGTGTGATTTCACCGGAGTTAGAGGATCGGAGGACTGGTAGAGAAATTGAGGGTTTTAGTTAGGTTTTGATTAAGTTTAGAACCTTAGAGGACCATCTATTTATGGTTTCTATTTTAGTTCCTTAAGTTTTATAATCTAAGTGTCGGAGTTCTAGGATTGCCTCTGGCTTTCTCGGGACCTTATATCTTATGTATGCAGCACCTTTACCATGCTGAAAACCCCTGGTTCTCATTCCATACAGATATTTGTGTTTTTTAGATGCAGGTTGAGAGACATCTCGCTAAGGGTCTGGAGTTTCAATAGCGAAGTGGATCTTTTGGGACATTATTTTGTGTACTATTTATATATGACCATATATATAGAACATTCTTAATAACTTGTTTTACTTTTGTACCCCTTAGAGAGTTAGAGGTGTATGGAGGACTAGGGTTTCTTTGTATATTTTGGGTTATGGGTTTTATATATATGTATGTAAATATTCTCTGGCTAGCCTTAGCTTCGCAGGCTGAGTTAGGAGCGTGTTATTTTGTACTCTTAACCTCCTATTCTCACTTTCTGTATATATACGTTTATACACCTTAGCTTTCTTTGTACGCAAGTAATTCTTATTCCTGAGCGTTGTGTTTTTATTTTTACGATGTATTGAGCTACCAAGGAAGTAATAGCTCCTAAAGAGGCTAGAGCAAGACCTAATTGAAAATGAAGTGAATTATTGATTGTGTCATAAAGACCCTTATGTTCTTTAAATTATTATACGTATATATATTTTATTTTAGAGGTCGTAATACCACACCACCTCTGTTTTATGACTTAAGCGTAAAGCTCTGTGTGGTAGGGCGTTATATTATGGTATCAGAGTAGCTCGTTCCTATAGAGCCTGAGGGACGGATTGACTATACTTCTGTGCATTCTCTGTGTATGTGTCTATGTGCTATTAGGATATCTAACTTATATATGTGGCATAAATGTTCATGAGCATGCATTTAGGACTTTGAAGCACTAGACTTGCGATATTGAGATTGATCAACTTGATATCACTTGTTTGGCGTGTATAGGAACTAGATGGCACCTCGTGGACACGGTCACAGGTGAGGCAGAGGCAGATTAGGCAATGCAAGTCCTGAACTAGCAGGGAACAATCATGTAGACTTTATGGCTGCCCTAGAAAATATGGTTGCGGCTATGCAAGTGACAGCCAAGGCGTTAGGAAATCAGATGAACAATAGAAATAATGGGAATGATGGTGAGGAGGGTCCTATGATGCTTGTCTCTTTTCTGAAGGTACACCCTCTGACCTTCAGGGGGACTACAAACCCTACTGAAGCGGGTAACTAGCTTCAGGCAATGGAGCAAGCACTGTAGACTCAACAGGTTCCCGAGGAACAGTGGGTCGACTTCGGGACCTATCAGTTACAGGGTGAGGCCAGTACTGGTGGCAGGTAATACGACGTATCCTGAAACCAGATGGTGATGTGATACCTTGGGAAGTGTTCTGGATGGAGTTTTACAGGAAGTACTTTTCCAGTTCGGTCAGAAACGCAAAGGAGCTTGAATTGCTGCAATTAAAACAAGGCCAGATGACTGTTACTGAGTATACTAACAAGTTCAAAGGATTGTACCAGTTTTACCAAATTTGTCAAGGCACCCCAGAGGATTTTGCTGAATGAAAGTGCATAAAATACGAGGGAGGAATTCGGAGTGATATTCTGAGCTTCGTTGGACTGATGGAAATTCGAGTATTCTCCGAGCTTGTAAACAAAGGTCGGGTGGCTGAGGAGTGTCTGAGGAACGCAGTAGTGGAGATAGGAAGTCAGAGGATGCCTTTTCAGAGGACTCAAGGAAGGAACTTTGAACTGAGGGCAGAAACTTTAAGCGTGGAGGTTTTGTTCCATAGTACAATCAGGGTCAAAGCAACTTCAGGAGGCCAAATAACAATGCTAATCAAAGGAGAAGGTATGTAAAGCATCCACAGACTAATCTAAGTTGTCAGAGGTGTGGGAAGTATCATCTTGGAGTCTCATACAGACTAGGATCAGGAGTATCTTACTTTTGTGGACAACCCAGGCACCTAGTCTGGAATAGTCCAGAGAAGAAGAGGTATGAGTCCGGTAGGGTGCAGCAATCGGGAAGGGTGTTCACGACATCTGCAGCAGGTGCCGAGGGATTCGAGACCTTGATTAGAGGTAACTGTGATGTAGCTGGTAAACTTTTAAATGCTTTATTTGATTCCAGAGTGACGCATTCATTTATAGCATTTGACAATGCTAGTGAACTAGGATTGAAGATTGTGGTCTTGGGTATGATCTAAAGGTGCATAATGCCACTTCTGAAGCCGTTGTGACTAGGTTAGGATGTCCACAAGTGTCATTCTGAGTTAAACAGCGTGATTTCATTCATGATTTGATTTGTCTGCCGATGACTGGTCTTGATCTCATTTTGGGATTGGATTGGTTGTCTAAGAACCGTGTTTTGTTAAACTGTTCTGAAAGGACGCTGTATTTTATATCAGAAGGGTCGGAAGGGCCGGTTGTGGCGAAGGATTATTATCTAAACTCTGTAATTGTGAACTGTAGTGGGTGTGAATACGAGAGTATTATTCTATTGACAGCAAATGTGTCAGGTGAGGAACAAAGCTTAGAGCGAATTCCGGTTGTATATGAATTTTCTGAAGTATTTACGAATGATATTCTTGAATTCCCTCCTGCTCGAGAGATTGAGTTTGCAATTGAGTTGGTGCCTGGAGCCAGGCCAATCTCGATTGCTCCTTATCGAATGTCACCACTAGAATTCATTGAACTCAAATCTCAGCTAGAAGAACTAATGAGTAAGAGTTTCATCCGGCCGAGTGTTTCTTCATGGGGAGTGCCAGTGCAACTGGTAAAGAAGAAATATGCGAGTATGCGTCTGTGTGTGGACTACTGGCAACTAAACAAAGTCACCATAAAGAATAAGTATCCATTACCAAAGATCGATGATCTAATGGACTAACTACAGGGAGCCGGAGTGTTTTCCAAGATTGACTTGCGATACGGTTATCACTAGATAAGGGTGAGGGACGAAGACATCCATAAGACTGTCTTCAGAACTCGTTATGGTCATTACGAGTACACTGTAATGTCTTTTGGGCTGATGAACGCTCCTGCGGTGTTCATGGACTACATGAATAGAATTTCTCATCCGTTTCTGGATAAATTTGTTGTTGTCTTAATTGATGACATTCTCATTTACCCCAAGACTGATGAAGAGCATGCGAATCACTTACAGACTGTGTTACAAATCCTGAAGGAAAGAAAAATGTACACCAAGTTATCTAAATGTGAGTTCTGGAAGAGTGAGGTGAACTTTCTTTGTCATGTGGTATGTCAACAAGGGAATGCTGTGGATCCTGCTAAGGTTGAGGCGGTTATGGACTGGGGGCGACCAACTTCTATGATGGAGATTAGGAGTTTTCTCGGTCTGGCAGGTTATTATCGGAGGTTCGTTAAAGGGTTTTCGCAACTCGCTTTGCCTTTGACCAAGATGACTAAGAAGGACGCGCAATTTGTTTGGACTTCTGAGTGCGAAGAAAGTTTTCAAGCATTAAAGTAGAAATTGACCAGTGCACCTGTATTAGTATTGCTTGAGCCGAGTGAACCGTTTAAGGTATACTGTGATGCATCCTTGAAGGGTATAGGGTGCATGCTAATGTAGCACCGTAATGTCATGGCATACGCCTCATGACAGGTAAGGCCGCACGAAATGAATTATCCGACTCATGACTTAGAACTTGCTGCCATTGTGTTTGCTCTAAAGGTTTGGAGGCATTACCTCTATGGCGTCAAGTTTTAAGTTTTCTCGGATCACAAAATCTTGAAGTACCTTTTTTAGCAGAAATAACTGAATATGCAACAGAGGAGGTGGATGGAGCTTCTAAAGGATTATGATTTCGAGTTGAATTACCACCCTAGAAAAGCGAATGTTGTGGCGGACGCTTCGAGCCGAAGGTCTCTATGTGCCGCTTGGATGATGCTACGAGAGGAAGAATTGCTAAAGGCGTTCAAAGGTCTGAAATTGGGGATTAGAGAAGAGTCTGGCACTCTATGTTTAAGCCAACTGCAAATTCCGAGTCATTTTAAATCCAAAATCGAAAAAGCTCAACAAGACGATAAGGAATTGCAGAAGGTGTGGCCAGCAATTGAGCAAGGGAAGCGGTAGAGAGTATCCTGGGATGATGACGGAATATGGAAATTCAAGGGTAGGATATGTGTACCAGATGTTGGAACCTTGCGGCAGGATATCTTAAAAGAAGTTCACAAAAGCGGATTCTCTATTTATCTGGGAAGCACTAAGATGTACCAAGATCTGAAAGCAATGTTCTGGTGGCCGAGAATGAAGAACGATGTAGCTTTACATGTATCTAAGTTCCTGACTTGTCAGAAAGTCAAAATTGAACATCAGAAACCATCAGGAACCCTTCAGCTCTTAGAAATTTCGCAATAGAAATGGGATCGGTATATACCGCTAGTAGAGTTTGCATATAATAATAGCTACCATGCGAGCATCGAAATGGTTTCGTATGAGTCTCTTTATGGGAGAAAGGCTTAATCTCCGCTATGTTGGTATAAAACCGGGGAGAAAAGCTTCTTAGGACCTGAAATGATATCCGTAACCACTGAACAAATAAAGAAAATTCGAAGTCGAATGCTTGTTGCTCAAAGCCGTCAAAAGAGCTATGCTGATTAGAGGTGGAAGCCTATAGAATTTGAGGAAGGAGAGCATGTATTTCTAAAGGTTACTCTGACAACTGGAGTGGGTAGAGCAATCAAAACGAAGAAACTGAATCCCCGTTACATTGGTCCATTTGAAATTCTAAAGAGAATTGGACCGGTAGCCTATAGGATTGCCTTACCGCCGCATCTTTCGAACCTGCACGGCGTGTTTCACGGGTCGCATCTTCGGAAGTATAATTATGATGCAAGTCATGTTCTGGAACCTAAATCGGTTCAAATAAGAGAAGATTTAACACTTCAAGTGGCTCCAATCAAAATCGACGACACTAGCATTAAGCGATTGTGCAGAAAGGAAGTATCATCGGTTAAAGTAGCTTGGAGTCGAGCTGGCATCGAAGAACACACTTGGAAACTCGAATCGAATATGCGAAAAGGACTACCCACACCTCTTTTCAGGTAACTAAATCTGAATTTTGAGGGAAAAATTCTTAATTAGGTGGGTAGGATATAAACCCCGTAAAATTAGCGAATAATTAATCAATAAATAAATTTTTAATAAAATAAATTAGAAATATAAATTTATAGTTTAATAAGGTAGATCTAATTAAAATAAGAATTTTGACACTAATTTTAAAGAATTTGGCCCAAAATTGGGCCGAACTGGGCAAACCAAGCCCGTATTAGGCCCAAGGCCCAACCCACACCCCATTAACACAATGAGCTCCAACTCATTGCTTCCCAAACCAAATGAATCACGTTCCTGGGAGGGAGAGCAAGGGAGAAGAGCTTAAACCCTTGGCCTTGATTCAAATCACCATATCTTCTCACTCCGAGCTCCGATCGCCACACCATTTGTGGCCATGCATATGCGGTGTCGAGCTCTACAAAGCCCAATGCCTAATTTGGTAAGGAAGTCTTAGTTTTAATCTCAGTTCTTCCTTCCCCAAATTTACAAAAATTGTATAAGTGGGTATTGAGATTTTGGCTCTTTTATGTTATAGGATCCGATTGGCTTGAGGAAAATTCTTAATCTTGCTTCATTGGCGCTTGGATAAGGTGAGAATCCTTGAATCCTAGTTAATTCCTTGATTAATTGTGTTGGTTATTGAATTTTGGGTATGTATATGATAATATGGTTTAGGTGTAACACCCCGTTACCCTAAGCCTTACCTCTAGCCATAAAGCGAAGGATAACAAGGCGTCACGAGAATTCTAAAGATCATACATTAGTAAATATAGGAAGAAATAATAATACTAGGAGCTTGATGGAGGAATAAAGTTCAAAATTGCATAAAGCGAAATTACATACGCGAAGCGTTCACACACGATAACTAAATGCGTTGGCACGAAAAGATACAAAACATAATATATACAACGTTGAAATAAAGCTTCAAGATACATGGTAGTAGCTAATAGATCAACAAAGTATATATATATACAAAGAAGACTAGTCACTGCCTGCAGAGTTTAGGCCGACTAGCTCAAACAGAATACGACAGAGTTTGAAGTTTAAAACAAATTATACAACCTATCTCTCTAGGTTTTTAGAAATAAAGCCTCTAGGGCAACAAAGTTAAATATACAAAAAGATGAGAGAATAACTACAAAAAAGTAAAGTAGAATAAAACATAAGAAAGATTATCCTCCGCCCTGTCACCATGTCCGTAAACTCACCGAGGTGGATTTGCAACCTGCATTTGAAAAATAACAAAAATATATGGTATGATAACCGGAGGTTTTCAGTATGGCAACAGTGCCCGAGATATAAGATGTAAGGTTCTGGGATGCCAAAGGCAATCCTAGAACTTCACACCAAACAGATGTCCAAGCTTAACGAAATAAATAACTTAAACCATAAACCATTAACAGGGTTATCTAAATTTAGGGAATTTCTAACTAATGCTAGTCACTGCTATCCCATAGCCTTCACCAACCTACCCTCCATGCGATCCCGTCACCACCGCCTACCGAGCCTTCTCAATTCTAGCAGAAGACACAGATAACGCATACAAGTAAAACACAAGTAATATACATACACAGCAAGTAACAAATAGCAAGTAGGCATATGATTCATTTAGGCATACTACAGATAAGCAAAGCAAACAAACACATAGAAGATGCATATGATGAATGCCTGTCCTATTGGCTCGTGATATCACTTGTCGGTCCATAAATGCTAACCCAACCCATCCTTTCGGATGTCGTCTTTTCTGCCACGCCAGGGATATAGTGCCCTGCACACTCTTGCAGCAGAGGATCTACCATGCCAGGGATATAGTGCCTTGCACACTCTCATACTTAACTCAAGGATATAGTGCCTGGCACACTCTTGCGGCAGAGAAGGAAAACAACAACAACATATGTTTCATCATAAATCGTTTCAGGGATATAACGCCCGGTACACTATCATTCCAAGGATATAGTGCCGGCACACTTTTCACATCCAACAAGTCCATCAACCTCAAATCATCATCAGTCATCACCATTTTCTCATCTCAATCCACTTTTAATTCTCAAGTCTCAAGATTCCAAGGATATAGTGAGTGGCATACTCTCCTTCAATATCCATCAAACTCATCATAACCATCATCAGTTCTTAATTTCACAGGTTACCATTGACTCACAAGTTTTCAAACCATTGCCAATAAAGCACCTCGCTAGTTTACCTACAACTTCAGAAACCTAAGTCTCTGTCTTCTAAACTCATACAAAAAATTACCAATTTAATTCACTGACCAATATTTATTAATCTTAAGGCCTAATTACTAGTTAGCGATCTTAAACAGTAGATAAAGAAGTTTTGGAAAGCTAGAGAACCCTTGAAAAGTGAAGAAAAATCATTTTTTAGCAAAACAGGGGCTGTGCGTACGCACATCGCTATCGTGCGTACGCACACGTTGAAAAAGTATGTCCGCGTACGCATACACGAAAATTGGGCAATTTCCCATATGCATACCTGGGTCGCATACGCGGGTGTGCTGGATAGAGACCATCACTCGCGTATGGTGCATGGGGCCACGTACGCATATGCATCAGATTTTAGAAAAATGTCAAGTTGCAGAATTTTCAGTTTTAAACATCAAACTTTAAACGTTTATAACTTTCTCTAAAAAACTCCGTTTTTATCAAACTTTATATCGTTTTAAAGCTCTTGAAATAATCTTTAATTCAAGACAAAAATCATTCCATTTCAATACCTGAAGGTCAAGTTATGATCCACTAAAGTTTGTCAAAAACAAGGTCTTACCAAGTTCAACAAAATTCTCTAGTTTCCAAAACTTCAAATCCAAACCAAAACAAATACACCCAAAACCAACACAAACCTTCATACTAATATTTCTCAACCATCTCCCATCACTCACTATTAAAACCATTTAACCCTCACTAACTTACCTAGATTTTTATCAACCTCCTCACTTCTTCAACTCAATCAAATCAAAGCTCACCATCACCACCAATTGTTAACAACACCAACCACAGTATTCCATACTCATTATCATCATTAACATTCATAATCAAACATAAACAATCACCATCATCTACAAAAATCAATAACCACCTACAATTAACATCAACCCATCATCATATTAGAATCCACCACAATCATACCTTAACATATACATTTTCCTCAATCTTTACCATCTTGCATATACCACAAACATAGTTCAAACCACCACATATCCAATTCAATCCTATCCTATGGTTCACTAGCCTAAGTTTCCAAAAATATTATGTATTATATAAAGAAAACCGAAACCATACCTTGGTCAATTCCCACGCAACTCAAAACACCAAGCTCAAACTCAAAGCTCCAAAACCATCAAGCTCACTCCAACAAACACCAAATTTCAATCTAACATCATACAACATATCACATCAAACTTAGGGTTCATAGAAACAACTAAACACAAGGGTTTAGTGAAATCTTACCTTACCCAATGGCATTAGAGATAAAACCCAATAATATTCCAATGCTAGATCACCCCTAAATAAACAAAACCATGAAAATCTCAATCTAACAAAACCACAACTCAAATTTGTCAAAGAACGGAAAACTGGAGCTTGGAATTCGAGTTTATTACCACTTTGTTTAGATAAAAATGAAGAGCTCATCAAGAGTTTCGCGTGGCCGCAAACGACTCGTCAATTGGAGCACCGTTGCCCAAGTTATGGCTAAATGAAGGAGAAGATGAATAGTAGCAACTCTCTTCTTCCTCTCTTCTCTTACTAGCGCCCCCTTTCTTTGTTTTTAGGGTAAAATGAGCTGAATTCTCATTAATTGACACTTATATATGTTGGGCTTGGGCCCAATTTGGGCTCGGTCCAACCCGTAAGCGTTTTAAGTCAATTTGGCCCAACTTTGGGCCAAAACCTTTAAGATTAGTGTCCGATTTTTAATTATAAATTATTTTTGTCCTTTCAAAATAATAAATTCAATTTTTAAAATCTTATTTTTCTCAGTATGCGATATCGGACAAACTAGAGCTGATACTGTCGGCTTAAGCACCGATATGCAATCCTTACAAAAATCTCCGTAGAAGATACATTTTCCTACTCATAAAAATTCATTGAATTTAAATTTTACCTTTCTATCTTCAAAATATTATTTCTATATTTTCAAACCTATTCCAGGTAGTTAAAATTATTATTTTATTAAAGCAGTTATTCCGGTTCTTACATTAGGTGTGTATATATGTAACTTGGAGCATAATTGTGAATGTTAGATGCTTGGTGGAGTTTTGGGTGCTATCATCTTGGAGATTGAGAATCCTTGGAGCTGAGTTTTGTGCCATACGGTGATGTCTTTGGGATATATGAGGAAATTGGCCAAGGTATGGTTTTGGTTTCTCGTATTTAATATATAATATCTTGTGAAAACTTAGGCTAGATGACCATAGGATATGTGGGAATGCATGAGTATGTTAATTGCTTAGTGCCTTAATGGTATTTGTTGAACTAGGTTGAGTATTGGTTTCTTGTTTGATATTGGGAATGGAAATAGAATGATAAATGATGATTTAATGATGATTGACAAGTTGATAATAATGAATATGTATAGATGATGGATTGTTGATCATCTTATTAGTATAATTGTGAAGTTCATGTATGAGAATTGTTTAAAATTGAGGTATGATGGGTGATGGAAGGGTGTAGAGTTGTGTTTTTGTGATATTGTATGTGTTGGTGCTGATTTTTTAGTATAGGAAGTTGATATTGAATGGTGAATTGATGAAAAATAAAGGTTGGAGCATTTTGTAAAAATCTGATTTTTGGCCAAACATGGCGAGCCATAACTCAGCTTTCAAACCCTTAAATTCTTTCAAATTTGTTTCATATTAAAATTGGGTCCGTAAAGTTTATGCCGTTCAAAGAACGGATGAAAAATGCTTTAAATCGAAAAAGTTATGCGCGTTAGAAGTTTGGAGTGCAAAATTGAAATTCTGCAACATTCAACATTTTTGCCACTCTGCATATCTTGCGTACGCGAACACTGTACACGACGCGACCACTATATGTGACGTGACCAACCCTTTCAGGGTTGGCATCTCGCGTACACGAGCAGGGTATTTGTGTACGCGAGTAGTGATTTTTAAGGGGTGGCGTACGCGAGCAAGGAAAAATACACACCCATGCGTATGCGTGGCCCACGCGTACGCGGGACCCCTATTTTCAACAAAGTTAATTTTGTGTTTTAAAACCTAATTTCGAACCACTAAACCTCTATTTTTACTCTTTTAGCCCCTAGATCTTAGTGGTATGGCTAGTAATGAGATGAAGCTAGGAAAATGTGGTAACTTGGAGGTGAAGTAAGGTTGAGAAATGATGAATTATATATGAAAAGTGCAAACAAGTGAAGTATATGTGATGCCATGGCTATAATGAATGATTATGCAACGATTATGAATGCTTATGTGACTTATGCACTCAATTTTATCTGAGATACGAGTTTTCCTACTTAAAGAACAGTGGGTTGCCACCACATGTTCCAGGTTGAGACTCGATACTCTATTGACCTTACGTCGTAAGGGTGACCGGACAAGTATAAATTCCCGGAAAAGATACCCCCAATGAGCAAATTTTATATATGAGAAAAATCTATGCATAGACTCTTGGGGATGCGCGACAGGGGACAGTCCAGGGTTTAGCAGCCAGACTTGTCGGGTTGGCTTTATAACCAACAGATGAGACTCGTCAGTTATAGGACAGGCATACATCATATGCGTATTGTTTGAATTGCTTGCTTGTGCATTAAATTGGAATGTTTAAGTGAATTTAATATGCTATTTGTTATACTTGCTATCTGTATTACTTGTACTCTACCTGTGTTTGCCATTGTCTGCTTGTTTGTCTGTGTGGTTTCACCAGAGTTAGAGGATCGGAGGACAAGTAGACAAATTGAGGGTTTTAGTTAGGTTTTGATTAAGTTTAGGACCTTAGAGGACCATCTATTTATGGTTTCTATTTTAGTTCCTTAAGTTTTATAATCTAAGTGTCGGAGTTCTAGGATTGCCTTTGGCTTTCTCGGGACCTTATATCTTATGTATGCGGCACCTTTACCATGATGAGAACCCCTGGTTCTCATTCCATATAGATATTTGTGTTTTTTAGATGCAGGTCGAGAGACACCTTGCTCGGCGTTTGGAGTTTCGGTAGCGAAGTGGATCTTTTGGGACATTATTTTGTGTACTGTTTATTTATGACCATATGTATAGAACTCTCCTAATAACTTGTTTTACTTTTGTACCTCTTAGAGGTGTATGGACAACTAGGATTTCTTTGTATATTTTGGGTTATGGGTTTTATATATATGTATGTAAATATTTTCCGGCTAGCCTTAGCTTCGCAAGCTGAGTTAGCAGCTTGTTATTTTGTACTCTTGCCCTCCTATTCTCACTTTCTGTATATATACTTTTATGCAACTTAGCTTGCTTTGTATGCAAGTAATCCTTATTCCTGAGCGTTGTGCTTCTAATTTTACGATTTTTGCTTTACCTATTCTTCAAGACTCTTAGTATACTACGTTCTTTCAATTATTATTCGTATATATTTTATTTTAGAGGTCGTAATACCACACCACCTCTGTTTTACGACTTAAGCGTAAAGCTCTGTGCGGTAGGGTGTTACACCAAGAGTGTGGAGGCATGTCAGAGAGACGATATCCAAATTAGCTACCAGATGTGTCGGGTTTTGGCGACATAACCGACACGTGAGCTCACGGCTAGTAGGATAGACATACATCATATGCATATGTGTGCTTTGTTTGATTATACATTAATCGGGCTTGCCTATGTGATTAGTATGCTTACTTGCTAAATTTGCTACCTACTGTAATTGTATTCTACTTGTGTTTGCTTTATCTGAATTGCTTATCTGTGCGCGGGAGTTCTGGAGGAATAGAGGAAGGTGAGAAGCTAAAAGGATCAAGTTAAGTTAGAGTTAGAATTTTTAGACTCTTAGCTGAGCTACTTTAATTATGGTTGAAAAGTATAGCTTTAAGTTTTAAATTTGAATGTCAGAGTTCTAAGATTACTTTTGGCTTTCTCTGGACCTTATATCTTATATATGTGGGCACCGTTACCATGCTGAGAACCTCCGGTTCTCACCCTATACATATGTTGTTGTTTTCAAATGCTACTTCCAACCATTTCAACTACTCTGGTCACAAAGGAGATAACTGTCACATGAGCTACAACAAAAAACCCCATTCTGACACAGTTATCTCCCACAACTCTGCTATAAATACCTCTATTGGGTAAATTTTTTATTCTAAGTTTCATACACTCTACAAAAAATATATTCTGACTTTGATCTTATTGTAGTCCCTTGCAAGTATTTCCAATCACTGTCTTAGGATTATTCAAGGAGCATTTCAGGAGCTTTGAACCACTATCATATCAGACCCAACCTCCTTCTCTCACTACAAAATTCTTGCTTTTTTGTGAAAGTTTTTTAGTAAAATTTATTATAAACCTCTATAATATATTTTATTGATGACAATTTGTAAAACCTTCCTAAATAATTTACAAAATTTTCCACTGTTGTTAGAAGACTCTCAACCTAATCAATACTAAAAGAATTCTCAACCCAAAAGATGTTAGTCCATAACAAAAATTGAAAAAATAAAAAAAAAAACACTAGAGGGCTGAGAGAGAGAGAGAGAGAGAGAGAGAGAGAGAGAGAGAGAGAGAGAGAGAGAGAGAGAGAGAGAGAGAGAGAGAGAGAGAGAGAGAGAGACGGGGGGAGAGGAACCTTTATGAAACCCTAAAATCTCGATGTCATTGCTGCCGCCATTCATCTCCTTACCACCGCCGTCTCCTCCATCAACGCGTTGCCAGTGGAGTTATAAATGGAGGACGACGTGATTGTGGAGCCTCTAAATTCTTTGACCTCTCGACCTAGTATTTCAGTGATAATTCTATCCAGATTGTTGAGGTAATGCTTTAGATATTCCGCTTCTACATCATCTTTTACCACGGGTTATGCCGCTGGTTTTGCTTTTCCTTCGTTGGCTTGAAGCACTCAGAGTGCAGTTTGGGTGTGGGTTCGGTGGTGCTACCTGAGGAGATCAAGAAGGCGAGCTAGTGAGAGTTTCTGTAAGTTTTGATTGAAGCTATGTCAA
Organism: Arachis hypogaea; assembly: GCF_003086295.3. NCBI lineage: Eukaryota > Viridiplantae > Streptophyta > Magnoliopsida > Fabales > Fabaceae > Arachis > Arachis hypogaea. The sequence continues at coordinate 23,220,976 of NC_092050.1, forward strand.
AGCTGTCAGATCTTGTGGAACTGATTTTCATGTCATGCCGAGTCATTACAATAAGGATTTGTTCCTAATTTTTTTTTGTTCTTTGCTTTCTTCAAATTTTTTTCAAAAGTTTTTGTGATAAGTTGATGATATAGTTTTGGCGAAGTTATATACGAATCCTACTTATTATGTTCTAATGTACTCTTCTCTTCTATAAAATTTTCAGGTCAAGGCAAATGATTTGATATAGATTTAGTTAAGTTGATTTGATATATTATAAAGGTGAAAACACATAAAAAATTGTTATTCTCTTCTGAAAATTTTGATTTCTTCATGAAGGAAAAATTTTGTTAGAGTTCATAGTTTAAGTGATGATTAAGTTCAACTATTTTCATTAGAGACTATTCTCCTTTATTGATGCAGATTTGTTGATATATATATATATATATATCAACAATTCAAATTTCCAAATGTAAAATAGTTATCTTTTGTATGCTTTCAAGATGTACCAATTTTTGCTGATCAAGGTTGGTAGAAAAATTTAAGTATATAGCATAGTAGTTGTTTGAAACAAACATGGCAATGTTCATGTCTCTCATTCAAAGTATACATATTAAATTTAATGTTCTGTTTTAGTATATGACTATAACTAAATATGTCGTATGAAGTTCTTAAACAAGCAACAAATTACTTCAATGATTCTAAAAAGCTAGGAAAGTTTTACAAAGTAAATTCTGATCTTATATATCATTTTGTTTCTTAAGAAATTCAATTTGACTCTTTTATTTTGTAAAATATAACACTAAACACAAATGTAAATATAACATGATATTGATTTTATTTAAACCAAAACTTAGGAAAGTAAATGTAATTAGTTCATAATCTAGTTGGTTGGCCTGCTCCAAATCTTGTAAGCATTATTTGCTAGTTGTGAAACTTCACAATTTTTATCATTATCTGTTTTTTTTTTCTTAGAATCATTAGTAGGTGCTATCTTTCTATTAGTCAATATGTTGCATATATTGAGATATTATAGATAACTGTATTTGAGATCCAGCTATTGTTTGATTAAATTACACACTCGTTTTATTTATTTTGTTTTCTAAGGTGCTGATCTTCCTGTAATTTTGCAAATTTCATGTAAATAGAGTCATCACATTACAACATTTTTATTCCTTAGGTTTGGAATTTGGTCCTTAAAAGATGCTAGATTTGGAAATGAATGATTGTTCATTCTTTGCCGGTCAATTACTGATCATTTTGTAATGAACATCAACTTGTAACTGAATAAAAGTTCTTTTTTTTTTCACTCATGCTTCATGATTTCACCGATCAAGGATGCTGAAGAATTGGCTAAAGTAGAAGCATAATTGGTTTGTTTTTCACTTCTGTTTGGTTTCTTCCTTCAAGTTAATTATTTTTTCTCTTGACAGTTGATTTAGCTCCCATTGTTACCAGAAAAAAGATTGGAAGGCTAATAATGGAGTTAAGAAAGATAGCAGTAAGGTAAAAATAAAATGTCTATCTGATGCATTTTTTCTTGTTTCGATGTATAAATATGATTTTGAATGGATTAAGATTTTCCTCCTTAATTCCAAGAAATAATTGATTGTAACAATATATTCAAAATAAAATTCTCTGGTGCTCTATATTTAATGTTCTAAAATTGTATATAAATTGTGTAATTCTAACTCCTAGGTTGATGATGACTTGAAAAAGTAGCAACGTCCTTTTTATCTTAGTTTTTGTCCCCAATTTTCCTAAAATTAACATATTTGTATTATAATTGTACAGTATTTATGAAAAAAACTAAACTATGGTTAATCAGATCCACTTTATCGACTCTATTTTGCAGGCATTTTCCACCAATTTCTTTGGGGAGGGGGTGACGAGCCAAGAAAGCGTAGTTATAGAACATTTTTCCTTATTCTTAGAGACTACTTTTTTCTTCACTAGCCATAACTTTGTTCTGTTTCAACTGGCTACAATTGTTTTGGCTACGGATGAGAACCCATTCGTTATCATTCTTGGAAAGATTCTATAAGTTTATACTCTGAATATTATGCTAGAATTCTACATAGACTTGATTTCTGCAAATATATTTATGTAAGCAATGTGTTCCATACTTGTGAACTTAAAATTTCTTAGGATGATTGAAATTTTTTAATTTTTTCCTTAGGGGACAAGCATTGTGCACTACTGCTGCTCTTATCGGAGGAAAGAGTTTAGTATCTCAAATATCTTAAAAATGATATTAGTTTTTGTTCTTTTTTATCTACTTTGCTTGTAGAGATTAGTCTGTAATATGTAATTCTGATTTATGAGACCATTGGTGTAGTGTTAAGTTGTGTGTGCATGTTATTTAAATGTTTTACTGATGTATGAGCATCTTTAGTTATTTTATTTATTATTTTCTTGAATAAAGTTAGTGATTTCCTTGTTATAATTGACATTTTTTTGTGCTCTAATTAATATTTTTTGAAGTTAATTTGAGCTTTAGAATGTGTAGGAAAGTGTTAAAAAAGAGCAAGAACAAGGATGAAAAGGAGCAAGCAACCATTGCACTAAAGAGCATGGAGATCTTAGAAGAAAGTTAGCAAACATTAGCAACAAGCAAGACAAGGACCACCAAGCATTCCTTGCTTGTGGCTCACGCCTCATCTGCTGCGCCTCACGCACCTGTTGGTGCACCTCACGTGGCCTTGGTTGCGCCTCACGCAGCCACCATCTTCACCTCCAAGGGCTGCCCTCAAAGCTTGCACCTCACGTGGCTATTGGTGCGCCTCACGTAACATCACAGAGGCCTTCAATTACTCCACTATTCGGCTTGCACTTCACGCAAGCTATGCTGTGCCTCACGCACCAATTTAAACCAACTCCTAGGACTTGTGAATCCTTCATTTATCCCTCCAAATCTTTCACTAATCTCTCCAACTTCAAGGGCTTGCTTTGTTGATCCAACATTAAGTTTTAAGCCCATGATTTCAACAAAGCAACACACCAAGTTTTGAATTTCAATTACAAGGAAGATCATTAATTAATTAAGAGTTGTTAGAAAGGATTTAATTTGATTAGATTTTATTTTATTTTGATTTAGTTTGAGTTTGAATTCTAGGTTTAGTTTTTGAGTTTTAATAAGTCCGAGGACTTTGTACACAGACATCACCATATACCACACTTTACAGTTTTGTTTTTCATTCTACCATGAGCAACTAATCTCCTTTGTTAAGGTAAGGAGCTCTATTCATCTTTTTATAGATTATTTATTAGTCTAAGTATTTTACTTTACTTGAAGTTTATGCTTTGAACTATTTCATGATTAAGTTTTTTTTTATCCTTAAAGATTTAGAATTGTTGAAAAATATTGTAACTCCGTTTTGCATTCTAAATATTGTTATTGAAAAAAGTAATATTTTAATTAGCTTAAAAACTCTTTCTCACTACTTTTTTATTCAACTAGGAATAGCGTTTCAAAGAGTGTGCGACACTTTGTGATTTTCAATTGCTCTAATTTGAATAAGTAACATAAAATTTGGATTAAAACACTTTTGGAAGTCATTCTTTCTTGTAAGTTTTAATTGTTTAGAACTAGTTTGGATAAGTGACATATAATTCAACCTAAGAACTATTTTTGAATCTTATTCGAAATTAAATCAAAATTGTGATTCGCCTCTTTTTCTTAAATAATTGACTAAGGAATTAGAAATTAATTAGGTTAAAGAGAAACTAAATTACCAAGGAATTAAAATTTGATTATTTATGATTTGTCATGATTGATCTCAGCATGCCTCAAATAAATAAACACAAGGATTATTTTCCTAAAGAGTGAATATCTCTAAAACTTTAACATCCTTACCATCATTGTCTTCATTCACTCAGTGTTTGCTATTTTATTGCCTCTGTTTACACGTTTTCTATAATTTCTCATTCATTCCTCTGTTTCTTGATTGTCTAATTAGAATAGTTAATTAATCATTGTTTCTTAGTTCTTTAATCCTTAAGGGAATGATAACTCACTCACCATGATATTACTTGATATGGTTCGGTGTACTTGCCGTGTTATGGTTTTGAAAAATTTTGCATCAAGTTTTTGGCACTGTTGCCAGGGATTAATTGAGATTGACAACTACCACATTAATTGACTCTTTAAATTAGACATTTTCATTTTCTTTTGATACTCACTGGAGTTTCCTCTACTGTGATGTTGGAAATTTCATCTTTTCTCTTTGTTGTTTTTCTTGTGTGTTTTTCCATGCAAAAAAACAAAGGCAAAGAATCTCTTCAATTTGATCCAAAAATAGAGAGACCCTCAAGCAACTAAGAAAGGAATCAAGAAATCAGAGAAAACTAGAAGAAATAGAAGAGCTTGAGCCAGAAAGCATAGCAAACAACAATACCAATTCTAGGAGGACTCTTAGGTCTTTCACCAAACTCACTGTTGGAAATTGTGGAAGCAGCATTGTAGCACCTGTTGTGGAGGCAAACAACTTTGAGTTGAAGCCTCAACTCATTACCTTGGTGTAACAAAATTGCCAATTTTGTGGGAGTCCTTGATAAACCACTATTTTATGGTTTATCTTGTGCTCAATTGAATGGATTTTATCAATCTTTCATACACTTATCCATACAAAATGCATGGTTTTACAATTTCCTTCTTGATTTTGTGCTTTGATTGAAAACATGCTTCGTTGCTCTTAAATTTCCTATGTTTAATCCTCTCTTATTACCATTCGATGCCTTGATATGTGTGTTAAGTGATTTCAGAGATTATAGGACAGGAATGGCTTAGAGGATGGAAAGGAAGCATGAAAAAATGGAAGGAATACAAGAAACTGAAGGAACTGCTAAAGCTGTCCAGCCTGACCTCCTGATACTAAATCGACCATAACTTGAGCTACAGAGGTTCAAATGATGCGGTTCCAGTTGCGTTGGAAAGCAAACATCCGGGCCTTAGCAAAGATATATAATTTTCTATAGCTGCCCTGAAGCCAGGTGACGTGCACGCGTGGATCACGTGGACGCGTGACCTGGCAAAAACCCAATCCACGCTAACGCGTGGACGACGCTTCCGCGTGACTTTGTAGCGACCTGTACGTACCAAAAATTGCTGGGGGCGATTTTTGGGCTGTTTTTGACCCAATTTTTGGCCCAGAAAACACAGATTAGAGGCTATAAAGTGGGAGAATGCATCCATTCATTAAAAATAACTCCATAATACACAATTTTAGGTTTTTAGATGTAGTTTTTAGAGAGAGAGGCTCTCTCCTCTCTCTTAGGATTTAGGATTAGGATTAGGATTTAGGATTTCTATTATGATTAGGCTACTTCTCTTCATTCCAGGTTTAATGTTCTTTTAATTTATTTTCTACTTTTATTTATTCTATTACTTTAATTGTTATTTATCTTTTCAATTTGGCTTATGAACTCCATGTTAGAATTGATTTCTTTATTTAATTCAATTTGAGGTATTTCAGATTTATGATTGTTTTATTCTATTTATGATGCTTTCAATTTAATTTAGATTTTTTTCCCTTTGCTTTGGTTGAGTAATTGGTGACACTTGAGTTATTAAACTCAACTGTTGATTGAAAATTGGAATTCATTGATTGATTTGGATCGCTCTAAAGCTAGTCTTTCCACAGGAGTTGACTAGGACTTGAGGATCAAATTGATTAGTCCACTTGACTTTCCTTTATTTAGTAAGGGTTAACTAAGTGGGAGCGATAAACAATTCTCATCACACCTAATAAGGATAACTAGGATGGAATTTCCAGTTCTCATACTTTGCCAAGAGTTTTCTTTATAATTATTAATTTATTTTTCTTGCCATTTAAATTACTTGTTCCCTATTTCAAAAACCCAAAAACATACCTTTTCCATAACCAATAATAAATCATACTTCTCTGCAATTCCTTGAGAAGATAACCCGAGGTTTCAATACTTCGGTTATAAATTTTATTGGGTTTTGTTACTTGTGACAACCAAACTTTTGTACGAAAGGATTTTCTGTTGGTTTAGAAACTATACTTGCAACGCGATTACAATTTTATTCAATTCTTTACTGGCAAAAGTCTGATCGTCAGTCCTCAAGAAGATCCTAATCTACACATATCTAGCTTCCTACAAATATGTGACACAATTAAATCCAATGGTGTCTCTGCTAAAACTTATCATCTGCTATTGTTCCCATTCTCTATAAGGGATCTAGCCAAGTAGTAGCTCAAAACTCAACCAAAGAAAAGCATAGCAACATAGGATGATCTAGTCAATAAGTTCTTAACCAAATTCTTCATACCACAGAGGTTGGCAAAGCTGAGACATGATATAGACCTTCAAACAAAAAGAAGGAGACTCCCTTTTATAAAGCTTGAGAGAGGTATAAAAAAATGTTGAGAAAGTGTTCTCCGGACATGTTTGCTGATTGGATACAACTCCAAATCTTCTATGATAGACTCACTCATGCTTCTAGAACTTTATTAGATTTCTCAGCTTGAGGATCCATGCATATGAAGATCACTGAAGAAGCATTGGAATTGATTAAGATTGTGGCTAACAATTAGTATTTATACTCTTCTGAAAGAACAATGAAGAGAGATGTGATGGAGTTAGATACTCTGGACACTATTTCGGCTCAAAATAAGGCTATATCTCAACAAATTTTCTCACTCACAGAAAATGGAGCACATATAAGTATCCACAATGGGAACACAAGTTGTCTATAACTTGTATGGAGGTGCTCACAAGAAGGAAGAGTGTATATTATTTCAAGGAGAACAAGCTACCATTGAGCAAGTAAATTGCATGAGAAATTTTCAAAAGCCACTACATAGTACCTGTTCCGAGGGTTTCCTGAAACTGGAGGTCGATCTCGGACGAGATCTGCTGTACTGGTCGGAGATCGTGTCCGGCTGGCTGATGGCGGCTGGAGTTATTGCGTCCGACTTGTTGGACTCGCTGCACTGCTGATCCTTGGTCACCGGAGGGTGGGGGGTACCTGTAAGAGACTCCGATGCTTAAGTTAGCACGGGTATTAAGCAGGTTTTATGTAGAATCAGAGTATGAGTTATACCTGGGTGTTCCAGTGTATTTATAGTAGTGTGGACTGACCTTTCTGATAAGATAAGTTAGTTATCTTATCTTATCTTATTTTGGGTGAAGTCAGCTTATCTTCAAGGGAACCGCCTTTATCTCTATAGGCTGGGATTGCCTTTGAATTTGGGTCGTGTTCCTCTATTTGGGCCCTTTATTGGGCTTTTTTGTCGATTTGGCCGAGCTCTTTAGAAGAGGTCGGGTAGTCTGACCTGAAGAGGTCGGTCGCCATGTCGCTAAACATCTCGGGTCGGACAGCTCGACCTAGGGTATGAACAGTGCCCCTGCTTGAGCTCGGTCTTCTGCTTTGGGGTCGAGTTTTTTGACTTCGAACTCCTTATAGCGAAGCCAAACTCGAGCACTTTTGTCGATTCCTTTCTTTGTAGAGCTTTTTGAGTGTAGAACATTTTTCCTCAAAAAGCGCGCGCTTTTATATCGGCGCTTTGGGAACGTGCGAGGGTTTAATGTTTTCATTAATTTTAACATTAATTGCCCCGTTTCCCTTTGGCTCTTTATTTTGATTTTTGAAAACCCAGAAACGGTTTCTCTCCTTCACTCTTTTTCGTAACTTCTCCGCAATTTCTTCCTTTGTTCTCTCGCTCTCTTCCTTTCGCCCATATTTCTGCTTTTCTTCCGTTGCGGCGCGCTCGGTGGTTTTCTGGGCAGCTTCCGTTTCTGCACCTCCATTTTTCTCCTCGAAGCTTCTTTCACCTCCAGGTTAGTCCCGTTTCGTGCTTTGCTTTTGTCTTTGTGATGAGGTTTTGATTTTGATCCTCCTTTATAGAAAAGTTTTGATCTTTCTGTTTTCATTGTGTCCTGTTGTTGTTGAAATGTGTGTTTCTGGGAGTTTTCTTCATCTTCTGCATGATCCTTTTTTGCTTTTGATTTAACGCTTTGCATGTTCTTTGTTGTTTCTGTTCTGATACCGTTTATCCAGAAGAATCCGTATCTGTTTCTTGCTTTATTTGATGGTTGCTTTGCCTGATTCCAAAAAAGTTTGCATTTTTGATGGTTTCTTCTTGGTGTACTTTGACGTTTGGGGATGGTTTCTGTAAGGCAATGTTTTTGAAGACTTTTGTGTTTTTTTTCTGATGGAAAATGCTTGTTGTTTGAAGCCTTCTTTTCTTGTTATGAGAGATGCTGGGGTACGGGAAGTAGATTTTTACTAGAAACCTTGCTTTATTATTGCCTCCAAAGGATGCCCCAGGACTTTGGTTTGGGTCTTGGGGTTTTCTTTTTCTGTGTGTTCGTATGTATCGTATTGAGTTGTTTTCTCCCTTGTCTGAGATGTTTTTAGTAATCTCTTTTTCTTTTCTTACTTGTAGGATTAGTTGGCCTCATGTCTTCTCGCAATAACATTGTAGAAATGTCTTCCAGAGTTTCTTAGGGGATGTCTGATTGGCTGGACTCCCTTGTCTTGTTGTGTGTTTCTGTTGTGGATGCTAAATTTTGCACAGAGCTGAGGAAGCGCCATAGGATTTGTGGTAACAGTGCTCGTGAGGGGGATTATGAGCTTGTTGCCCCTGATTCTGATTAGAGAGTTTGTTTTCCGACTTCCATCGAGGGGGAGCGTCCCTTCTTCTATGCTTATAAATACTTCTTTAGCCAATTAGACGTTACTTTTTCTTTTACTGCTTTTGAAACCGACCTGTTGTGGTCATGTAACATTGCTCCGTCCCAGCTTCACCCGAATTCCTGGGGTTTTATCAAAATATTTCAACTGCTTTGCCAAGAGTTAGGTATAACACCTTCTGAAACTCTTTTCCTTTATCTTTTCGTCTCGGCCAAGCCCGGAGGTTCCTCCAAAAGCTTCCTGGGTCTCTTTCAGATCGGCCCAGGGGCATAAAGTTTTTGCCATGTATGATGAGTCGTTTAAAGATTTTAAGAACTATTTCTTCCGAGTTCGTGCTGTTGAGGGGGTCCGCCCCTTTTTTCTTGATGAAAATGATGAGCCCGCTTTTCCTCTGGAGTGGCAAAAGAATGTGAGAGTGCCACGTTATACATGGGATATGCTTAGTGAGGATGAGCGGGCCTTTGTAGTCGTTCTTGAAGATCTGTGGGGGAAACCTCCCCATCTGGATACGAAGAGATTCTTGAGTGATCTATCTTTGGTTCGAACTGCTTTGGGTACTGTCTGACTTATTTTTATACTTGCTTCTGAGCTTTTCTCCTCCTATGTTGTAACTTGTCTTTTGTGGTTGATTCTGTATTTTCAGAGATGCCGAAAAATAATGATTCTATGAAGGCCTACAAGAAGGCGAAGAAGGCAACTGCTGCTCTAAACATCTCGGCCAAGGCAGCCGGAGAGGGATCTTCTCAGGTTCCAGTGATGCCTCCTGTGCTGAGTTCTCCCGGACCGAGGAAAGCAATTCCTATCCCTCGGGTTCGTCTGGTCGATCCTCCACAATCTTCTGCTGCAGCCTCTGGTGCTCCTCCGGGTGGTGTTGCGCCTGAGGGAGGAGTTGGAGAATGCCCGAGCTAATTACTCCGAACTCCAAGGTCATCTTGTTGGTAGTGTAACTGCTGCCTATGAGAACCTGAAGGAACAAGTTCGGGTTATTGCTCCCGGGCCGACCTGACCCTCTTTAGCCTAGATAACGTCGTCAGGGATGGCAAGATTGTCCCTGATGACGAGGATGATGATGATGTTGAACCTCCCCCTATGTCCTCTGTCAAGGTGTCAATTTCTGCTGTTCCTGCCGAGGTCGGCCCTCCCACTTCTGATCCTGACTGTCAGATCTTAAACCGGGATGATGGTACTGTAGATGCTATTCCTCTCCAGATTCGTCCTCCGTCTCCTTGGACTGATGCTGCTAGAAATTCTTCTGACCCTTAGCCCATTTATTCTGGATATTTATGTAGTTGGCCCGGCTTGTGGGCTTTTTAAACTCTTTATGTTTTGTTAACTGCTGGTACTTTCTCGTTGCTTGCCTAGCAACTTTTTTTTTGACCAACAAAAGTAACTTTCCAGCTTTTGAGGTAGATTTTGGTGGCCTCTGAAGCTTTATAACTTTGTAGATTATATCATGCTTTTGCACTTAACTTGGTATCTTTTTGTTTTCTGAGGATGTTGGAACCCTGCTGCTCGTCCTCTTCGGATTTGCTTTATTGTTTGCAACTTGGATCTTTTGAGGTTATGGCTATGTGGGTCCGACCTGTTTTTCGGTGTTCTCGCTCTTGCTCGTGTTTCTGACTATTTATAACCGATTTCTTCAAGTTGGTCTTCCAAGTTGTTTTGTAATCCTCTTTCTTGGATCTTCGTCCGATCTCTTTTAGGAATTGCTTTTATAACTTTTTAGTAGTAGGAGTCTGACTTCGTCATGTCGGTCTCTTTTAAGTTCTTTTGTAGTCCTCTTTTTTGGACCTTCATTCGTCGGGTCTCTTTTAGGGATTATTTTTATAACTTTTTAGTAGTAGGAGTCCGACTTCGTTATGTCGGTCTCTTCTAAGTTATTTTTGTAATCCTCTTTCTTGGACCTTTGTCAGATCTCTTTCAGGGATTACTTTTATAACTTTTTAGTAGTAGGAGTCCGACTTTGTTATGTCGGTCTCTTCTAAGTTATTTTTGTAATCCTCTTTCTTGGACCTTTGTCAGATCTCTTTCAGGGATTACTTTTATAACTTTTTAGTAGTAGGAGTCCAACTTCGTTATGTCGATCTCCTCTAAGTTATTTTGTAGTCCTCTTTTTTGGACCTTTGTCAGGTCTTTTTCAGGGACTACTTGTATAACGTTTTCATTTTGGGCTGACTTTGTCATGTCGGGCCCTTCTAAGTTAAAGTAACCCTCTTTAATAGGGTTGGCCAGACCTCTTTCCAGGGTTTACTTATAACTTGGGTTGACTTGGTCCGACTTCTTAATGTCGGCCAGTCTTTAAGTTATTATTTTAGCAATCCGTAAGACCTTGTCAGATAGATCGTCCTTTGGGTGAATCGCGTTTTCACCTTTATCGGACGGTTATCTTTATCGTGATCGTGCAATGAAATTATTTTTTCACTTTCTGCCGATCTGTTGCTTTATAATCGGACGATGAATACTTCAGATTAATGCGTTTTAAAATCTTGTAGAATACCTTCTTAGGTTGCAGGCGTGCCATGATCTGGGAAGCTCTCGTCCATCGAGTTCGGACAGTCTGTAGTAGCCCTTTCCGAGTACTTTTACAACTCGGTAGGGTCCTTTCCAGTTTGCTGCCAACTTTCCTTCTCCTGGCCGAGTTGTTCTAATATCATTTCGGATTAGGATGAGGTCGTTCTCCGTGAAACTTCTTGGCACTACCTTTTGATTATATCTGGAAGCCATTCGACGTTTTAGTGCTTCTTCCCTGATCTGAGCTCTTTCCTGAATCTCAGGTAATAGGTCAAGTTCTTCCTTCTGAAGTTGAGAGTTGACCTTTTCATTGTAGTGGACTACTCTGGGTGATCCTTCCTCGATCTCGACTGGGATCATTGCCTCCACTCCGTATGCTAGTTGAAAGGGTGATTCATTTGTCGTGGAGTGTGGCGTTGTTCGATATGCCCATAGGACTTGCGAAAGTTCTTCGGCCCAAGCTCCCTTTGCATCTTGTAGTCTCTGTTTTAACCCTGCCAATATGACTTTGTTGACAGCTTCGGCCTGTCCATTGGCTTGAGGGTGTTCGACGGAGGTGAACTATTGCTTTATATTCAAGTCGGCTACTAGTCTCCTGAAGCCTGCGTCTATGAATTGAGTGTCATTGTCTGTGGTTATGGAGTATGGAACCCCGAACCTCGTGACAATGTTCCTGTATAGGAATTTCTGACTTCTTTGAGCGGTGGCGCTGGATAGGGGCTCTGCCTCAATCCATTTTGTAAAATAGTCTACTCCGACTATGAGGAATTTTACTTGTCCTGATCCCTGGGGAAAAGGTCCAAGAAGATCAAGTCCCCATTTTGCAAATGGCCAGGGCGAGGTTACACTAATGAGCTCTTCTGGCAGGGCGATGTGGAAGTTGGCATGTTTTTGACATGGTGGACATGTCTTTACAAATTCTATAGCTTCCTTTTATAGGGTTGGCCAATAAAATCCCTCTCGAAGTACTTTTTTGGCAAGAGCTCGTGCTCCGAGATGATTGCCACACATGCCACCGTGTACTTCTTCTAACACTTCCTTTGTGTTGTTGGTCGGCACACATTTAAGTAGTGGTATTGAGATCCCTCTTTTGTATAGGATGTTGTTTATAATAGTGTAGTACTGTGCCTCCCTTTTTAATCTTTTCACCTCTTTTTCCTCCGTGGGGAGCGTCTCTGCTTTGAGGTAGTTAATTATGGGTGTCATCCATCCTTGGTCCTGACTTGTGATGGCTAGGATTTTTTCTGCTTCCGATATTGACGGGTTCTGTAGCATTTCCTGGATGAGGCTTCTATTGTTGCCCCCTGGTTTGGTGCTGGCTAGTTTTGAGAGTGCGTCAGCTCGGGCATTTTGCTCGCGGGGTATGTGGTAGATTTTATATTCCCCGAGTTGTCCGAGCTGTTCCTTGGTTTTATCCAAATACTTTTTCATGGTGGGATCTTTGGCTTGATAGCTCCCTATTATCTGCGAGGTGACTACTTGTGAATTGCTGTAAATGTTGAGTTTTTTAGCTCCAACCTCTGTAGCTAGCTTCAAACCAGCTAATAATGCTTCGTATTCCGCCTGGTTGTTTGAGGCCGGAAATCCGAACTTGAGGGAGAGCTCAACTTGGGTTCCTTGGTTGCTTTCTATTATCACGCCTGCGCCGCTTCCAGTCTTATTTGAAGAACCGTCCACGTAGAGATTCCATTCTGTGGGGGTCTCCAAGGCATCTATGAATTCTGTGATAAAATCGGCTAGGTACTGTGATTTAATGGCCGTCCGAGCTTCATATTGGAGGTCGAATTCTGATAACTCGACTGCCCATTGTAAATTTCTGCCTGCTAAATCTATTTTCTGCAATATTCCTTTTATGGGCTGGTTGGTTCGAACCTTAATGGTGTGAACCTGGAAGTACGGGCGAAGTCGTCGAGATGTTAGAATGAGAGTATAGGCAAACTTTTCTATTTTCTGGTAGTTCAGCTCGGATCCTTGTAGTGCTTTGCTAATGAAGTAGACAGGTTGTTGCCCACTTTCGTCTTCTCTGACTAGTGCTGAGGCTATTGCCCGGCTTCCTACTGCGAGATATAGTACGAGTGGTTTTCCTTCTCGTGGTCGAGATAAGATAGGCGGTCGTCCTAAGAACTCTTTGAAGCCTTGGAAGGCTTGTTCGCATTCTGTCGTCCATTCGAACTGTTTTCCCTTCCTTAAAGTAGCATAGAAGGTGAGAGATCTTATCGCTGTCCCTGCTAAGAATCTGGATAGGGCGGCCAATCTCCCGTTGAGTTTCTGCACTTCTTTGACACAGGTCGGGCTCTTCATGTTGAGTATGGCTTGGCATTTATCCGGGTTTGCTTCAATTCCTCTTTGTGTGAGCATGAAACCTAGGAATTTGCCTGCTTCTACCACAAAGGTGCATTTTGCCGGATTAAGTCGCATGTCGTGCTTCCTTATGGTGTCGAACACTTGAGCCAGGTCGGACAATAATGTATCTTTGCTTTGTGTCTTTATTAACATGTCGTCCACATAGACTTCCATGATCTTTCCAATGTGGTCTGAGAAGACTTTATTCATCAGTCTTTGATAAGTAGCTCCTGCGTTCTTGAGACCGAAGAGCATTACGATGTAGCAGTAATTTGCTTTTGGCGTTAAAAACGAGGTCTTTTCTTGATCTGGTGGATACATGGGGATTTGGTTGTATCCCGAGTTTGCGTCCATAAACGAGATGTATCTATATTCGGAGGAAGCATCTACCAGAGCGTCGATACTTGGGAGTGGGTAAGGATCTTTTGGGCAGGCTTTGTTGAGATCAGTGTAATCGGTACACATTCGCCACTTCCCATTTGATTTTTTCACCAAGACGACGTTGGCTAGCCATAATGGATACTTGACTTCTCTTATGAATCCTGCCTCCAGTAGTGCCTGTACTTGCTCTTCCACCGCTTGGGATCGCTCTGGCCCAAGTTTTCTTCGTTTCTGCTGGACTGGCCGAGATCCCGGATAGACCGCCAACTTGTGGCACATTAGCTTGGGGTCTATACCTGCCATATATGCGGCTTTCCATGCGAAGAGGTCGACATTATTGCGTAAGAATTGTATCAGTAATTCTTTTGAGTCTCCTCTAAGTTATTTTGCGAAGAGATACTTTACTTCTCTTTCCACAACAGTTCGGCATTATTAGTTGTTTTGTCTGAGGTGTCTCCGATTTGAACCTTCTCTATCTCGCCTTCCGGCTGTGGACAGAGTTCTTCTCGTTGTTGAACTCCGCCAAGCTCAATTGTATGAAACTCTTCTCCTCTGCCTCTGAGGTTTAGACTTTCGTTATAACAGCGGCATGCTATCTTTTGATCTGCTTTTACCGTGGCTATCCCTTCTGTAGTTGAGAATTTTATGCATAGATGTGGAGTTGAGACTATTGCGCCGAGTTGATTGAGTGTTGTCCGACCTATTAGGGCATTGTAGGCTGAACTTACGTCGACCACGATGTAGTCTATCTTGAGGGTCCTGGATAAGTTCCCTTTTCCGAAGGTCGTGTGTAGCGGTACGTATCCCAGTGGTTGTACCGGGGTATCTCCTAGTCCGAATAGACTATTCGGGTATGCTCTAAGCTCCTTTTCGTCTAAGCCGAGTTTGTCGAAGGCTGTTTTAAATAAGATGTCGGCAGAACTCCCTTGGTCTACTAATGTGCGGTGTAGATTGGCGTTTACCAGTATGATAATGATGACCATGGGGTTGTCGTGTCCCGAGATGATGCCAGATGCGTCCTCTTTAGTGAATGTTATCGCAGGTATGTCGGGTGCTTCCTCCTTTCCCTCTACATGATATACTTCTTTGAGATATCTTTTTCGGGATGATTTGGAGATCCCGCCTCCTGCGAATCCCCCGTGTATCATGTGGATGTGTCTTTCTGGTGTCTGAGGTGATCGCTCAGCTCGTCCGTCATCTTCGTCCCTTCGTCTCTTTCTTTGGTCATCATCTCGGGTAGCCAGAAAGCGATCTAATCTTCCTTCTCTCACCAATTTTTCTATGATATTCTTTAAGTCGAAGCACTCGTTGGTGGAGTGCCCTCGAACTCGGTGGTATTCACAATATTCCTTCCGGTTTCCTCCTCCTCTTTTGCCGTTGAGTTGCCGTGCTGGGGAAATTTTCTCCGTATGGCAAACCTCTTTGTATACATCGACCAGGGATACTCTGAGAGGAGTGTAATTATGGTATTTTTTTATTTTCTCCCCTTGCCGATCTTCTTTCCTTTTGGATTCCTTGTCTTTGTCTCGGTAGGAGGCCCCGGATTTTGAGGTTTTTCCCAGCCGAGCATTATCTTCCATGTTGATGTATTTTTCTGCTCGCTCCTGTACTTCGTCTAAGGAGGTGGGGTACTTCTTTGATATAGATTGGCTAAAAGGTCCCTCTCGTAGGCCATTGATGAGTCCCATGATGGCGACCTCTGTTGGTAAACTTTGTATGTCCATGCATATTTTGTTGAATCTTTCCATGTAGTTGCGGAGACTCTCCCGATCTCTTTGCTTGATCCCTAGTAAACTGGGTGCGTGCTTGGCCTTATCCTTCTGGATGGAGAATCTGGCCAGGAACTTTTTGGCCAGGTCGTCAAAGTTTGAGATGGACTATGGAGGTAAGTTGTCGAACCATCTGATCGCTGTCTTCGTGAGGGTTGTTGGAAAAGCTTTGCAGCGAACGGCATCTGAGGCGTCGGTAAGGTACATTCTGCTTCTGAAATTACTGAGATGATGGTTGGGATCTGTGGTGCCGTCGTACAAAATCATATCCGAGAGTTTGAAGTCTTTTGGAATTTTGGTTTTCATGATTTCCCTGGTGAATGGATCTTATTCTTTGCGTGAATTTTCCTCAGGAGTAGTCCGAGGAGTTTCGATTTGAGATCGGCTTCTAATTGCTGTAGTTTTTCTTCCAATTCTCGACGTCGCCGTACCTCTCTTTGTAGATCCTTTCCGATTTCTCGTTGTTGTTGGGTTTCTTTCTCAATTTGTTTCAAGCGATCTTGAAGCGCCTCTATTGCTCCCGGATTTGATGAATTTTTGTCTCCGTTGGATTCCGGGGTGTCTTTCAGTGTGGTGTCCGCATTTTTGTGCGGTGTTCTGTTTTCTAGATCTGAATCTTGGTCGTTGTCATGGCCGTTCGCCATGGTGGTGGGATGACTTCTAGGTTCCCCGGTAACGGCGCCAATGTTCCGAGGGTTACCTGAAACTGGAGGTCGATCTCGGACAAGATCTGCTGTACTGGTCGGAGATAACGTGTTCGGCTGGCTGATGGCGGCCGGAGCTGTTGTGTCCGACTTGTTGGACTTGCTGCACTGCTGATCCTTGGCCACCGGAGGGTGGGGGGTACCTTCAAGAGACTCCGATGCTTAAGTTAGCATGGGTATTAAGCAGGTTTTATGTAGAATCAGAGTATGAGTTATACCTAGGTGCTCCAGTGTATTTATAGTAGTGTGGGCTGACCTTTCTGATAAGATAAGTTAGTTATCTTATCTTATCTTATTTTGGGTGAAGTCAGCTTATCTTCAAGGGAACCGCCTTTATCTCTATAGGCTTGGATTGCCTTTGGATTTGGGTCGTGTTCCTCTATTTAGGCCCTTTATTGGGCTTTTCTGTTGATTTGGCCGATATCTTTAAGAGGAGATCGGATAGTCGGACCTGAAGAGGTCGGTCGCCATGTCGCTAAACATCTCGAGTCGGACAGCTCGACCTAGGGTATGAACAGTACCCCTTCTCAAAAGCTTATAATCTTGGAATGAGAAATCACCCCAATTTTAGTTGGGGCAATCAAGAGTAAAAAAACTTCACTGCACCTCACCAACAACCACAAATTCACCAAAGACGTTCTGCTCTAGAAATCAAATTTTCTTCTCTAAAAATCATTTTTTTCCTTGAAACCACCATTGAAAAACTATCTTAAGCCACTACTACAATAGCCCAATCCACCTCCACATTCATGCAATAAACTCAAAGTTTCATGGATGAGATAAGAGCCAACTTTCAAAATCAAGGTGCATCCATTCGAAATTTGGAAGTACAAATGGGACAAATTGTTAAGAAACTCACAGAGAGGCCACACAACACCTTTTCCAAGTGATACAGTTCTCAATCCAAAAGAAGAATGCAAGGCCATCATACTGAAAAATGGGAAGGTCGTGGGTGAAAAAACCACAAACCAAGAAGTACACGTGGAAGAAGAGAAGAAAGAGAGGGAAAGCACTTTTTATGCACCAACAATTAAAGCTCCAAAAGAGAAGGAAACAGCGACTCCTTACCAACCAAGACTATCATTCCCTTAAAGGTTCAAGGGAGAGAACCAAGAGAAGCAATACTCCAAATTCTTGGAGGTGTTCAAGAAGCTTCACATCAATATTTCATTCATAGATGTAACACCGCATCACCCTAAGCTTTACCTTTAGCCATAAAGCGAAGGATAACAAAGTGTGACGACATTTCTAAAGCTCATACAATAGTATATGTAGAAGAAAATAGTAATACAAGAAGCCCAATTATAGCTCAAAAACATGGAAAATAGAGGTACAAAAGTGTGAGACGTTCACACGATAACTACAAGCTTAAAGGCATAAGATACAACATGGTAATGATACAAGATCTCAAACTATATAGATATATATAAGTATGATATCCAAAAGAATACTAGCTGCAGCCTGCGGAGTTTAAACCGACTAGTTAATACAGACAATATAGAATGGTTGATTTAAAACAGCATATACATCCTGTATCTCAAGTTTAGCCTCTGAGGCATCAAAGATACATTATACAAAAGTGAGAGTTACTACAACATAATAACCAAAATACAAAAGATGACAAAAGATCCTCCGCTCCGTCACCATCTCGCAACTCACCGAATTGGGTTATGACCTGCATCTGAAAAATAACAACAACATATGGTATGAGAACCGGAGGTTCTCAGTATGGTAACAGTGCCCAATAGATAAGTTGTAAGGTTCTGGGATGCCAAAGGCAATCCTTGAACTTCACATCGATAAAGTTATTCAAGCTTAATGAAAATATAAAATATAAACCATAAATAGAGTATTCTAACTTAGGAGATTTCTAACTAACATAACACCGCTGTCCCACAACCTTCGCCAGCCTAACTTCCATGTGATCTCATTGCCATCGCCTACCGAACCTCCTCAATCCCAGCAGAAAACATAGGTAATGCAAACAAGTAAAGCACAAGTAAAGTACATATAAAGCAAGTAAATAGATAGCAAATAAGCATGTGATTCATTTAGCCATAATGAAGTTAAGCAAAGCAAACAAGTATATAGAAAATGCATATGATGAATGGCTGTCCTATTAGCTCGTGATATTACTTGTCGGTCCATAAATGCCAATCCAACACATCCTTTTGGATGTAGCCTTTCTGTCACGTCAGGGATATAGTGCCCTACGCACTATCATTCCGAGGATATAGTGCCTGGCACACTACCATTCTGAGGATATAGTACCTAGCACACTTGCATGTTCATTCCAAAGATATAGTGCCTGACACACTTTTGCAGCAAAGAAGGTTACGCGAGCAGGATACTACCCCAGCCCTCACATCTCAAAGTAAGCGGGATTAACTATCGTCCTTACACCGGCACCGCAACCTCGACAAGCAAGACTTACCACTGCCCTTACCCAAGGTGCATAGCGACTCATCAAATCAATATATCATCATAAATCTACCCAGAGATATAGTGCCCGGCTCACTATCGCCCCAAGGATATAGTGTCTGGCATACTCTCAATGTCCAATAAGTTCATCATTCCTTTCCAAGTTCCAAACTGATCATAACCATCATAAGTTCTCAATTCCTCAAATTCATCACAGTCCATTCTCATTTCTCGAAAAAATCTCCTCAGAGAAATACTGCACAAGTCAATATTCACTAATTCATCGACGACCTTCCAAAACCTAAGTCATCGGCTCTAAATCCACAAACAAAAAAATACCAATTTTAATCACCTAACTTATTATCATTAGTCTCAAAGTCTAATTACTAGTTAAGAGTCTTAAACAGCAATTGGAGAAGCATAGAAATTTAGAGAACCAGTTGAAATTGAAAGAAAACAAGTTTTCAACAAAACAAGGGTCATGCGTACGCATGCCCCTGCCCGCGTATGCATAGTTGTAAGTCTGGGTGGTCGTGTACGTAGCACCAGGTCCGCGTACACGAGTGTCCCAACCTGAATGGAATTCTTGCGTCATGTGCACTATTTCTCAACGCATGCATTCTAAAACTTGGAAAATTCGAAAAGCTGCAGAATTCAGATTTTCTTACCGAACTTTAAACACACATAACTTTTTTGTTTTAAAATATTTTCCACCCATTTTTTGAACGTCTTAAAGCTCTCGGACTAACTTTCATTTAAATGAAATTTCATAAAAAATAAAGGTTCAAAGACTAAGTTATTCCTCGTCAAAGTTTATCAAAAACAAGTATTTACCAAAATCGCCAATGTTCTCTAGTTTTCTAAGACTTCATATCAAACCAAATTCAAATACACTCAAAATCATCATCAAAGCACTACCACACACTGCAATTTACTACTTCATTACACTTCAAGCATTTTCACACCTATTTCACTCAATCTCCACCTCTTCCCTTCATAGTTCAACAAAATCAACAATTTCCAAACCAAGAGTACACTCTCAACAAATTTTGCTCAAATCCAATTCAGTATAAGCATCCCGAATCCTTAATGACATCCATTTTCATCAAAACTCATCATCAATGTGTATAATCATCGACATTCCTCATTATTCATCAACATTGACACCAACAAGTCCTCATCAACACAATACATCTCAACAATCATCATCATCAACCTAAATAATCAATAACAACCAACAATTAACATCAATTCATCATCACATTAGATTCCACCACAATCATACCTCAATATATATCAACATGCATATACCACAAACGTAATTTAAACAACCTGGTACACGAATTGTTTGTTCTCTAGCTACAGCTCCAAAAACTTGGTGCGCGTAATGTAATCTCAACACTTCTTCACAACTCTGCATAACTAACCAGCAAGTGCACTGGGTCGTCCAAGTAATACCTTACGTGAGTAAGGGTCGATCCCACGGAGATTGTCGGCTTGAAGCAAGCTATGGTCATCCTTGTAAATCTCAGTCAGGCGGATTAAATTGGTTATGAGGTTTTGATAATTAAAATATAAATAAAATATAAAATAAGATAAAGTTACTTATGTAATTCCTTGGTGGAAATTTCAGATAAGCGTCTGGAGATGCTTTGTTGCTTCTGAACTTCTGCTTTCCTAATGCCTTCTTCCAACCATGCGTTACCTCCTTCCATGGCAAGCTGTATGATCCTCTCGAATGAAAGCAAATCCATATGCGCTGTCACCGCACGGCTAATCATCTGTCGGTTCCCGCTAGCATCGGAATAGGACCATTGTCCTTTTGCACACTGTCACTTGAGCCCCACATTCGTAGGTTTGAAGCTCTTTACAGTCATTCCTTCCCAAATCCTACTCGGAATACCATAGATAAGGTTTAGACTTTCTGGATCTTAGGAATACTGCTAATTGTTCTAGCCTATACCACGAAGATACTAATCTCACGAACTCGGTCCGTGTATTAGATATCCAAGAGAGTATACTCCAGCTGTCATCCAATGACTACGTTGAACATCATGTAGACCGCTTTGTGGTTGTCAGGCACGCGATCTTGGCTAAGCGAGTAACGAAGATTGGGTGATTGTCATGGGTCACCCCTTAATTCTGACTTAACTGAATTAAGTACGAGAGTATATCTTGGAGAAGAAGTAGGCATGAATTGAATAGAAAAACAGTAGTAATTGCATTAATTCATGAAGAACAGCAGAGCTCCACACCTTAATCTATGGGGTGTAGAAACTCCACCGTAGAAAATACATAAGTGAACAGCATAAAACTGATCAAAGATCAAAAGTGATCAAAGATATAAAATAAATCTCTAAAAGTAGTTTTTATACTAAACTAGTAACCTATGGTTTACAGAAAATGAAAAACTAAGTGTAGATAGTGCAGAAATCTACTTCCGGGGCCCACATGGTGTGTGCTTGGGCTGAGCATTGAAGCTTTTTCGTGCTTAGGCTTTTCTGGAGTTAAACGCTAGCTTTGGTGCCAGTTTGGGCGTTTAACTCCAATTCTGGTGCCAGTTTGGGCGTTTTACGCCAATATGTTTTAGGCTGACTTTGAACGCCAGTTTGGGCCATAAAATCTCAGGAAAAGTATAGACTATTATATATTGCTGGAAAGTCCAGGATGTCTACTTTTCAACACAATTGAGAACGCGCCAATTGGGCTTCTGTAGCTCCAGAAAATACACTTCGAGTGCAGGGAAGTCAGAAAATACCTGAAATCACAGAAAAACACACAAACTCATAGTAAATCTCAGAAATGTGATTTTTGAATAAAAACTAATAAAAATATAATAAAAAGTAATTAAGTCATACTAAAAACTATGTTAAAACAATGCCAAAAAGGGTATAAATTATCCGCTCATCACAACCATATATTCAATTCAATCCTATCCTATGGTTTACTAGCCTAAATTTCACGAAACATTATATATTACCTAAAGAAAACCGAATCCATATATTGGCCAATTTCCAACACACAAAAAACACCCAAAAAAGGCCACCAAGCTTAATCCGAAAGTTTCAAAATCAATCTCAAGGCTCCAAGTATCCAAAGCAACTCCAACAAACACCAAACCTCAATCTAACATCATATAATATACCAAAATCAACTCTAGGGCTAATCAAAACATAAAAACACAAGGATTTTGAAGAGACTTACCTTGTTCAACGATATTAGGGACAAAATTCAACAATAATCCAAAGCTAGATCACCCATAAACAACCAAAACCACAACAACTAATCAAAACCAAAATCCAAAAATGAAAAAATGTTAGGGATGGTAACTGGAGTATGGATTTCAAAAATCTTACCACTTTGTTTAGGTAGAAACAAAAAGCTCAGCAAGAGCTTTACGTGACCACAAACGACACGCAAATCAGAGCACCGTAGCTTAAGTTATAGCTAGAACAAGGAGAAGGTGAATAGTGTTTCTTCTTCCCTCTTCTCTCAACTTAGTGCCCCTTTTTTTATGTTAGGGTAAAAATGAGCTAAAATGCTCATTAGTTGTGCTTATATATGTTGGACTCAGGCCCAACTTGGGCCCCGTGCAACCGCTTAGTATTTTAGGTTCGTTTGGCCCAACGTTGGATCAAAACCTTTAAGATTAGCGCCCGATTTTCAATTCTAAATTATTTTTGTCTTTCCAAATTAGTAAATTCAATTCTAAAAATTTTATTTTTCTCATACACGGTACTGGATAGACTAGAGCCAGTACTGCCTGCTTAAGTACCGGTACACATTTTTCACAAAAAGATATATTTTTCCACTCAGAAAAATCTGCTGAATTCAAATTTCACCTTTAAATTTTTAAATTAAGATGTTTAATTTTTCGAACTTATTCTAGGTAATTAAATTATTATTTTATCTGATTTAAAAATGTTAAATTAAATTCCGATTTTTACATTCTCCCCTCTTAATTAGGAATTTTGTCTCCAAATTTCAAATCGCATGTTATATCTTCAAGACTCCTCCTTCCACAAAGTGTTCTGCTACTTAACATCGTCAACTCAAATGAAGTTGTCAAGGCACCTCATCCATCGTAGTTCTACCATGTCGATGCTCCCTCACGCTTTTCGATGCGTCACTCTGATTATTTGTCACTAAGAATCCAACTTGCTCAGCTACACCCACCATATTCCTGTTGGTTGTCTCAATTGTTCCATAGCTTGCGTTGTCGCAGTAGCACTCACTTGCATCAAGTTATCTAGGTTAGTCAAAGCTGCCATGAACTCGGCATGGTTATCGGCCGGTTGGTCATCTATGAGTTGCCATTCGAGGTTCTGTCTAAACCAAACAACCGATATCGAGGTTATCAGTCTTAATATCTCAAGTCTAGTGCTTTAATTATCCCCAAAATGCACTCACAAAAAAATCATGCTATGTATATCAAGCAGATATCCTAGATAGCATGAAAGAAAAATGACCCAGAGTATGCAATGAAGCACAATCGGTCCACCCCTCAAGCTCACAAGAACGAACCACTCTGATACTACTAAATGTAACACCCTATCACCCTAAGCCTTACCTCTAGCCATAAAGTGAAGGATAACAAAGTTCCACGATATTTCTAAAGCTCCTACAATAGTATATATAGAAGGAAATAGTAATACAAGAAGCCCGATGAATAATTATAGCTCAAAGATGTGGAAAACAGAGGTACAAAGTGCGAGACATTCACACGATAACTACAAGCTTAAAGGAACAAGATACAATAATGATACAAGATCTCAAAGTATATAGATATATAAGTATGATATCCAAAAGAATACTAGCTGTAGCCCGCGGAGTTTAAGCCGACTAGTTAATACAAACAATACAGAGTGGTTGATTTAAAATATCATATACATCCTGTCTCTCAAGTTTAGCCTCTGAGGCATCAAAGATACAATATGCAAAAGTGAGATTTACTACAGCATAATAACCAAAATACAAAGGATGACAAAAGATCCTCCGCTCCGTCACCATCTTACAACTCACCGAGGTGGGTTACGACCTGCATCTGAAAAACAACAACAACATATGGTATGAGAACCGGAGGTTCTCAGAATGGTAACAGTGCCCAATAGATAAGATGTAAGGTTCTAGGACGCCAAAGGTAATCCTAGAACTTCACATCGATACGGTTATTTAAGCTTAATGAAATATAAAATATAAACCATAAAATATAAAAGGTTAGGTTCAATTCTAGTTTATTAGCCACAAAAACCCTAATTACCCAAATATAAGAGGATTATATGTCTCGTATCCCGTTAAGTTCAAGCAATTAGTGGTTTACGAGGAGTCTACTTTCAAGCTAGTATTCGAGTGAGATAACTTTTCCAAGAATCAACCAGAATTCATGTAGAATAAGAGTTATTTTCCAATACACTCAAATTCATAAGATGAAAAACAAAAGTAATCCTTGAAATTAAATCAATATATTAATTAAAATAGAGTGGTAATAGTATCAATCTATAGAATAAATAGAGCTCCTAACCTTAACAAATGAGGTTTAGTTGCTCATGACTCAGAGAAAAAATTAGGGTTCGAAAATGTGTAAAGTGCCGAATAAGGTCGAAGAAAAGAGAGGAGCCCAAAGGGCTAAATCTTTTCCCTTTTATATCTAACCTAATTTGATTTGAAAGTAAAATAAAATAACAAATTCTAGACTTAAAAGATTTTGTTTGTAAATAAAAATAACCAAAATAAAATAAAATACAATAGTTAAAAGCCAAATCTAACTAAAGAGGCTCTTTTGGGTGAGGTTGGATCCGCATCATTGGCGCTAAACGCCAGAGTGGCGTTTAGCACCCCAGGTGGCAGTAAGCTCATATTCATTTTTGACTTCTTGGCGCTAAACGCCAGGTTCAGTGTTTAGTGCCCTATGAGGCAGAGAGCTCACACACGTTACGAGGCACCCAGCGCTAAACTCCCAGGTCTGCGTATAGCGCCAACTTTACAGAATGGCTACACACAATCCAAAGTACTTAGGCGCTAAACGCCAGATGCAGTGTTTAGCGCCAGCTCAACAGAATTAAAATTTTTCTCTTTTTTTCTGCACAGACTCTGTCAAATCGATTCAAACTTCACCTAAAATAATCAAAACAATAGAACGACTCAAAGTAGCATCCAAACAGGCTTCAAATACTAAAATATCAATAAAACTTAATAAATTTATATCTAAAATAATAAGAAAATAATGAAAAGATGCTCACGCATCACAACACCAAACTTGAATTGTTGCTTGTCCTCAAGCAATTGAAAACAATATAGAACTGATAAGTGAAATTGCCTAAGACTTGAATTTTCATTTAAGCTCCTGTCCATTCACTAAGTGGGATTGATGACACTGTGATTCTGAATAGGTTCGGCATCTTATTATCCTTTGAAGCTCAGAAAATGTCAATGTCTTTCAGTACTAGAACTCAGATAATATTATCAATTCTCTTCCCTTTTAACCTTTGATTAATCCTTGAACACATCTTTTTCTTATCTTTTCTTTGGTGATTTGCACCTTGAGCCTATCCGTGAATCTACATGTTTTGTCTCAAGCTTAACTTGACACAAAAATACCACAAGCACCTAACTGGGAGACTCTTTGAGTTCATATTTTTCTTTTCATTTTTTCCAGTCAGTGGTGCTCAGAGCCTTTGGAATACTCTTTAATTGCACTTGGTCTCGACTCTCAGTGCTTTGTCTCAAGAATACCTTGACACATTCACACCACAAGCATATGGCTAGGAAAAGAACTCTTTGATCTTTTAATCATATTTAACATTCTTAGCCATTGATGCTCAGAGCCTTGGACCTTGCTTTTTATATTCTTTTTCTTTTTGCTATTTGTTTTGCTTTAAGGATTAACTTCTTGTTTATTTTAAAAAATCCATAATACTTCTCTAAATTCCTGTACCTCAAGAATCAACATTCTTAACTTCAATATCAATTATGAACTATTCGATTCATACATTCAGAATCACATATAATACTACCATATCAAAGTAAATAAGACACTTAGAATAAATAACTAAAGTCTCATGCATTATACTACTTCTTTTCTTTTTCTTTTGATTTTTCAAGCTTAGTGAGCAATACATGAGACAACTTTTCAAAATAAGCATACATTACTAAATTAATTAGCTAAACTAAAAAAACTAAAGATATTATTACTCATGCAAAGGTTTTAAACAGAAAACAAGAAATAAGATATAATAACTTAAAAACAGAAAAATAAGAAAAATAGAAGATAAGAAACTCAACCACCTCAGTCATGGTGGCTGCTCCCTCCTGGGAATCCTCTCCAAGCTCCAAAATCACACCTCAACTCATTCATATTCTGCCTCTAGCTCTGCTGCTCCTTCACTAGCTACTGGAGGAGGGTAGAGTAGCCTTCATGATCTATCCTCAGCTAATCAACGGAGGATGTCAGCTGATCCCAATAGTCCCGTTGTGGAGGCCTTCGTAGCTATGCTGTACAACTCTTGAGGAATTGATAAACCATTATTTTATAATTTATATTGTGTTTAATTGAGTGGTTTTATCAAGTCTTTACCTACTTATTCATATGATTAGCATGATATTACAATTCCTTCCTAATATTGTTTATGGTTGAAAACTTGCTTCCTAGAAACCTTTAATTAGTACATTTTAACTCTCCTTTATACCATTCGATGCTGTGATCCGTGTGTTAAGTGTTTCAGACTGCATAGGGCAGGAATGGCTTGGAGAATGGAGAGGAAGCTTGCAAAAATGGAAGGAACACAAGAAACTAAGGAGATGACCAGCGAACACTGACGCGATCGCATGGCTCACGCGAGCGCGCGAAATGAAGAAATCGTAGTGACGCGAACGCGTGCCTGAAGCAAATGCGTGGAGTGGAGTCTGCACGAATGACGCAAACGCGTGGATGAAGCGAACGCGTGACAAGAAAAATTGCCGAATGACGCGAACGCGTGGACGACGCGTACGCGTGACCTGTGCGATCTGCAGAAATAACAAAAATCGCTGGGGGCAATTTCTGGGCTATTTTTGACCCAGTTTTCAGCCCAAAAAACACAGATTAGAGGCTATAAAGTGGGGGAATCAATCTATTCATAATAACAACAATTCATACAACATTTAGAATACGCAATTTTAGGTTTTAGATGTAGTTTTAGAGAGAGAGGTTCTCTCCTCTCTCTTAGGCTTTAGAATTAGGATTCCTTTTACTTTATGGTTATTACTCCATTCCAGGTTAAATGTTCCCAACTTTAGTTTTATGTTCTCTTCTACTTTTAGTTACTCTAATGCTTTCACTTGTTAATTACTTATGTTGCCAAATTGGCTTATGAATCTTTCCATGTTAGATTTGAATATTCTATTTAATATAATTTGAGGTATTTCAGATTTATGATTGTTTTATTCTATTTATGATGCTTTCAATTTAAATTAGATTTCTCTCCTTTTAGTTTTGGTTAAGTAATTGGTAACACTTGAGTTATCAAACTCAGGGGTTGATTGAGAGTTGGAAACTGCTGATTGATTTGGATCCCTCTAAAGCTAGTCTTTCCACAGGAGTTGACTAGGACTTGAGGAATCAAGTTAATTAGTCCACTTGACTTTCCTTTATTTAGTAAGGGTTAACTAAGTGGGAGCAATAACAATTCTCATCACACCTGATAAGGATAACTAGAATGGGATTTCCAGTTCTTTTACCTTGCCAATAGTTTTCTTTATAATTATTAATTTATTTTTCTTGCCATTTAAATTACTTGTTCCCTATTTCAAAAACCCAAAAATATACAATTTCATAACCAATAATAAATCATACTTCCCTGCAATTCCTTGAGAGACGACTCGAGGTTTAAATACTTCAGTTATAAATTTTATTGGGTTTTGTTACTTGTGACAACCAAAATTTTGGTACAAAAGGATTCTCTGTTGGTTTAGAAACTATACTTACAATGCGATTAATTTTATAAAAATTCTTTACTGACAGAAAATCCGTTCGTCAGGGATCACACGATGCACCTCCACCTCATTATCGAGCATGATGTAGTGAATTATCACAGTCGGTCAATAGTAACCTCAGACCGGTTACTCATAGGAATGATGGAGCGCTGAATGAACTCCAACCACCCCCGAGCAACTAGCCTCATATCATGCCTTCCCAACTGTTATAGTTGCCCTCTAGCATCCCGCCTCCAATGTGCTTCAGGGAAGCATATGTCAGCGAGAATCTAGTTTAGACTCTAATCACTGTTGGCCCTGTGAGTATAGGAGTGAGGGTCCTCTCGGGTCCAGGGCTTGTGAATCCTTTATTTATCCCTCCAAATCCTTCACCAATCTCTCCAACTTCAAGGGTTTGCTTTGTTGATCCAAGATTAAGTTTTAAGCCCACGATTTTAAGAAAGCAATACACCAAGTTTTGAATTTTTATTACAAGGAAATCAATAATTAATTAAGAGTGTTAGAAATGATTTATTTGATTTGATTTGATTTTGTTTTGATTTAGTTTGAGTTTGAATTCTAGGTTTAGTTTTTGAGTTTTAATAAGTCTGAAGACTTTGTACACGGACATCACCATACACCACATTTTACAGTTTTGTTTTTCATTCCACCATGAGCAACTAATCTCCTTTGTTAAGGTTAGGAGCTTTGTTCATCTTTTTATGAATTATTAATATAAGTGTTTTACTTTATTTGAGATTTATGCTTTGATCTATTTCATGATTAAGTTTTCGTTCTTCATCCCTAAAGATTTAGAATTGTTGGAAAATATTCTAACTCTGTTTTAGATTATAAATATTGTTTTGAAAAAAGTAATATTGGAATTAGCTTGAAAACTCTTTCTCACTACTTTTTTATTTAACTAGGAATATTGTTTCAAAGAGTGTGCGACACTTTGTGATTTTTAATTGCTCTAGTTTGAATAAGTGACATAAAATTTGGATTAGAAAACTTTTGGAAGTCATTCTTTCCTGTAAGTTTCAATTGTTTAGGACTAGCTTGGATAAGTGACATATAATTCAATCTAAGGACTATTCTTGAATCTTATTTGGAATTAAATTAGAATTGTACTTCACCTCTTTTCTTAATAATTGACCAATGAATTAGCGATTAATTAGGTTAAAGAGAAATTAAATTACCAAGGAATTAGAATTTGGTTATTTATGATCTGTCGTGATTGATCTCTGCATGCCTCAAATAAATGAACATAAGGATTGTTTTTCTAAAGAGTGAATATCTCTGGAACTTTAACATCCTTACCATCATTGTCTTCATTCACTCACTATTTGCTATTTTATTGCCTCTGTTTTCACATTTTCTATAATTCCTCATTCGCTTCTCTATTTCTTGATTGTCTAATTAGAATAGTCAATTAATCATTGTTACTTAGTCATTTAATCCTCGTGAAAACGATAACTTACTTGGTATGATATTACTTAATACGATTCAATGCACTTGCCGAGTTATGGTTTTAAAAAATTCCGTATCATATACTTCAATACTTTTCAGGTTGCACTATCAGGTAGACTGCTTTTCATTATATTTTTAGTATCCAATCATTCCTCTCTCTAGTGGAATAATAAAGGCTTCTTAATAGTTAGTGATTGTTAATTTTTCTTAATGTATGTGAGATTTTAGCAAACTAGCTTCTTTAGCACGTTAGGTTGGCTGCCAAATAGCTAAGTTCATGCCTCTTCCAACTAGGGTGAATGCTTTCACTATTTCTAGTTTCACCCTTTCAAAGAATTTATGTCTCAATATAAATAGATCATTGTAGCACTAACACCAAATTCATCATATAAAGTTAAACTAAGTGGATTGTTCAATTTTACATGTAGATACAATTCAAATTTCTATCTTTGTCTTAGCATCAACTCAACGTGTGTGACGAATTTTGACAAGAATCCCTTCTTGCAAAGGGAGATTTACTTACAAGTGAAGTAGGGTGGAAGCCCTCAAACTAATGTAACTTGACTAAAAATCAATATTTAGTGACTACTACTGCATTTATATTCTCTATTGATTTGGTTTGATTGTCCAAAAGTATAACAATAGTTTAGTAGTATAGAATTGTGCAAGTTGAATCTGACTGGCTTACTATAGATTAAAATTCATTTAAATAATGGGAATCAAGCAATGTTTACAATGTTGACATTTAAAATATTGATGGTAGTGGTCATAAGAATTGTGTGGCATTCTTTTTCCAATCCTGCAAATTCAGTATCCAGTATTTTTTGGATTTTGCCATGTGGAGAAAGCGGGAGCTCATGCTTCAGATCTTCTTGGTAAAATAGGAAAACATATGTTCATTGCATACTATTCCGAGGGTTACCTGAAACTGTAGGTCAATCTCGGACAAGATCTTCTGTACTGGTCGGCGCTGTTGTGTCCGACTTGATGATGGTGGCCGGAGCCACCGTGTCCGACTTGTTGGACTTGGTGGTGGTGCTGATCCTTCGTTACCGGAGGGTGGTGGTGGTACCTGCAAGGGACTCCGATGCTTAAGTTAGCAAGGGTATTGTTCCGAGGGTTACCTGAAACTGTAGGTCGATCTCGGATGAGATCTTCTGTACCAGTCGGAGCTGACGTGTCCGGCTGGTGGGTGGCGACCAGAGCTATCGTGCCCGACTTGTTGGACTGGCTGCGCTGCTGATCCTTTGTCACCGGAGGGTGGTGATACCTGCAAGGGACTCCGATGCTTAAGTTAGCAAGGGTATTAAGCAGGTTGTTAGTAGAATCAGAGTATGAGTTATACCTGGGTGCTCCAGTATATTTATAATGGTGTAGAGTGACCTTTCTGGAGATAAGATAGTTATCTTATCTTTAAGTGAGGTCATCTTATCTTCTAGGAAACCGCCCTTATCTTTCTAGGCCTTAACTGCCTTTAGATTGGGCTGTGTCCCTTTATTTGGGCCTGCTTGGGCCTCCTCTGGCGATTTGGCCGACCTCTTTGAGAAGAGGTCGGATAGTCTAACCTAAAGAGGTCAGTCGACTTGTCGCTAAAACATCCTGGGTCGGACAGCTCGACCCAGGGTATAAACAGTGCCCCTGCTCGAGCTCGGTCTTTCTTTTGAGGTCGAGTCTTTAATTTTAGGACTTCGATCCTTTTCTGGTGAAGCCGAACTTGAGCATTTTGTCGACTTCTTCTTTGTAGAGTTTTCCTTTGAATATGGAACGTTTTTCCTTGATTTTTTAAAACAGGCGTTCCTTTCGCCCTTTTGAAACCGACCTGTTGTGGTCGTGTAATGTATCTCCATCTCAGCTTCATCCGAACTCGTGGGGATTTATCAAAATTTTTCAATTGGTTTGTCAAGAATTTGATGTTAAACCTTCTCAAACTCTCTTTCTGTACCTCTTTGTGTTGACCAAGCCTGGTACTACCAAAAAGAAAGCTTCTTGGATTTCTTTTAGGTCTGCCCAGGGACACAAAGTTTTTTTCATGTATGATGAGTCTTTCAGGGATTTTAAGAATTACTTTTTTAAGATCCGAGCTATTGAAGGAGCTCGTCCTTTCTTTTTGGATGAGAATGGCGAGCCCAGCTTTCCCTTAGAATGGCAGAGGAATGTAGTGGTGTCTAGGTACACCTGGGAGATGTTAGACGAAGTTGAGCAAGCTTTTGTAACTGTGTTGGAAGAAAACTGGGGGCAGCCTCCCCATCTTGATACTAAGAAATTTGTAGGAAACCCCTTACTTCTCCGAGCTGAGTTGGGTAGGGGTCAGCTTCCTTGATATTTGTCGTATTTTGTTTATTTTGTCGAGTTCATTCTTCTTATTTTCTGGTTGATAACTTGGTTTTCTTTGTGTATTTTCAAAGATGGTTAACAATAATGACTCCATGAGGGCTTTTAAAAAGGCGAGGAAGACTACGGCTGCCCAGAACATCTCAGCTAAGGCGGCTGAAGAAGGATCTTCTCAGGTTCCTCCTAAAAAGCCGATATTGAGCACTTCTAGGCTGAGGAAGATGATTCCTACTTCTCAGGTCCACTTGGTTGATCCTCCCCAAGCCTCTGCTGCTACCTCTTCTACTACTGCCGTCCCTCCTCCAAAAAGACAGAGAACTGTTGAGCCTTTCAATCTGGATGCCTCCAACTTTGATGCTGTCCAGTTTGTTGATCAACAAATTGCTCCTTATGGTGCTGTTCCTACTGACGATGTATCCATTCTTAGTCATTTGGATTTCATTACCCGGAGCAGTATAAAAATGGCACACATGGGAGCAGCGTTATTTCGGACTGCCCAGGATGTTCCAGTTCACGCGACAAAGGCTTTTATGGAGGAGGCCAAGTCGGAATATGACAGGATCAAGGGGTTAAAGGAGGAGCTCGAAGTGAAGGTGGCTAAGCTGGAAAAAGAGTTGAAGGGTGAAAAGACTAGAGCTGTTGCTTTGGCGGCCTCTGCAAAGTTGGCTGAGGACACGGTGTTGAAAGGAGAGCTATGTCACCACATATAGGGAGATGATGGATCTCAGGGAGAGTTTGGAGTCTGTCCAAGCTGATTATGCCAAACTTCAAGGTCATCTTGTAGGCAGTGTTAATGCTACTTATGAGAATCTGAAGGAGCAGGTTCGAGTTCTTGCACCCGAGCTTGATGGATGGTAAAATTGTCCCTGATGACCCTGATGATGATGACGATGTCGAGCCTCCTCCTGGGCCTGCTGCCAAAGTCTCTGTTGCGCCGACTTCTTCAACTCCTGCAGTTGGGCATCCCGAGTCAGATCCTGATTGTCAAATCCTGAACCGGGATGATGGGACGGTAGATGCGGTGCCTCTTCAGACTCGTCCTCCTTCACCCCGGGATGCTGCAACTGGGAACTCTTTGGATCCTCTATTATTATTCTGGATATTTTGTATATAGCACGGCTTGTGGGCTTTGAACTTTTTTATTTTGTAATTTTGTGGCTTCTGACTGTGGATACCTTTTAGTTGCTTTTCTGTTAGCAACTTTGTTTTTGGAAAAAAAAAAGTAGCTTTTCAGGCTTTTGAGGTCGACTTTAGGTGGCCTCTTGAGTCTTGTTATTATTATAACTTGTTTCTTTTGTAATATGCTTGTCTGTGCCTATCTGACACGTTCGAGGTTTTTGGGAGTGTTGGAACCTTGTTGTCCGACCTCTTTTGATTGCCTTCGTACTTTCATACTTGTAGCTTTGATTCTTTTGAGGTCGTGGATTTTTGGGTCCACCTTGCGTGCCTTCTGTTGACCGACTTCTTCATTTCGGCCTGAAGTTATTTATAGTAATTGTTCCGAGGGTTACCTAAAACTGTAAGTCGATCTCAGACGAGATCTTCTGTACTGGTCAGAGATGACGTGTCCGGCTGGTGAGTGGTAGCCGGAGTTGTTGTATCCGACTTGTGGACTGGCTATGCTGCTGATCCTTCGTCACCGGAGGGTGGGGAGTACCTGCAAGGGACTCTGATGCTTAAGTTAGCAAGGGTATTAAGCAGGTTTTTAGTAGAATCAGAGTATGAGTTATACCTGGGTGCTCCAGTGTATTTATACAGCTGTGGAGTGACCTTCTTAGATAAGATAAGTTAGTTATTTTTATCTTATCTTATCTTATCTTTGAGTGGGGTCAGCTTATCTTCAAGGGAACCGCCCTTATCTCTATAGGCTTGGGCTGCCTTTGGATCTGGATCGTATTCCTTGAGTTAGGCCCTTTTTGGGCTTTCTTGTCGATTTGGCCGAGCTATTTGGGAAGAGGTCGGATAGTCTGACCTGAAGAGGTCGGTCGCTTTGTCGCTAATCATCCCAGGTCGGATAGCTCGACCCAGGGTATGAACAGTGCCCCTGCTCGAGCTCGGTCTTTCTTTCGGAGGTCGAGTCTTAGTTTTAGGACTTCGATCCTTCTCTGGTGAAGCCGAACTCGAGCATTTTGTCTATTTTATCTTTGTAGAGTTCTTTTTTGAATGCGGAACGTTTCTTCTTTTGTTTCCTCTGAAAGCGCGCGCTTTTGTATTAGCGTCCTAGCCTTGGGAATGTGCGAGGGTTTAATGCCCTCATTAATGCATTTTTAATGCTCCATTTATCTTGACTCTTTTATTTTGAATTTTGAATTCAAGAAACGGTTTTCTCTTTTCTGTAACTTCTCCTCTTTTTTCTCTGTTTTTCTGTTTCGCTTCGTTTTTCTCTGCGACGCTTTGTCTTGGTACTTTGTTGGTGCTTTGCTTGAGAGACAATTTCCACAACTTCCTTGCTCCGGCTTTCAGCTTTCTTCAGAGCTTTCCTCCTTTCTCCAGGTTTGGTTTCTACTTTCTGCTTCTTTACTTCTTTCGTTGTTTTGCCTTCGGTTTTTTTATAAAGCTTTGATTTTTCGTTTGAAATGCATGCTGGAAAGTCTGAACCTTTTTGTGTCGTTATGCTCAATTTGTTGTTGTGATGCATATTTCTGGAATTTCTTCTAATGATTGAGGTTTTGTTTGTTTGCATGTTTGCTTACTGTTTCTGACTGTCGCCTTCGTATTTTGGAATTTTGGGTCGATGAACTGTTTGATAATCTTTTGAAAAAGACTGCGCCTTTTGTAGCTTTCTTTATTGATAGACTTTGTAGCAGATAACGTTCTTTCTTATATTTGCTTTGTCTTTCTCTTCGTGTTGTTGTTTGTCTGGAAGGGGGTTTTTTCTTCGTCGAGGGTTTTGTCAAGATGTTAGCCTTATAGATTTTTCCTGAGTCCTTACTCTGTCACTGCCTCCAAAGGATGCCCCTGGACCTTGTCTTGGGGTTTTCCTTTTGTATGCTTGAGTCATGTTATGCTATGAGTTGATTTTGACTTTGTCCGAGATATTTGGGTTAGTAATCCATTTTCTTCTTTCTTGCTGTAGGACTAGTTGACCTCATGTCTTCTCGCAAGAACATTGTTTAGACATCTTCCCAAGTTCCTGAGGGCATGGCTGATTGGGTGGATTCGATGGTTCTTTTGTGTGTTTCCTTGGTTAATTCCGAGTTTTGTCAGCAGCTTAGGCAATTTCATAGGGTTTGTAGTAGTGGTAGTGAGGAAAAGAACTATGAACTTGTACCTCCCGATTCTGAGGAAAGGGTTTGTTTTTCTACCCGAATTGTTGGAGAGCGCCCCTTTTTCTATGCGTACGACTTCTTTTTTAGTTAAATGAATATTACTCTTCCTTTTATCCCCTTTGAGACAACCCTATTGTGGTCTTGTAATGTAGCTCCATCCCAGCTTCACCCCAACTCATGGGGTTTTATCAAAATCTTAGAGTTGTTGTGTCATGAGTTTAGTATCCCTGCTTTACAATCCCTTTTCTTTTATCTCTTTGTTTTGACAAAGCCTGGGGTGGTTAAGAAGAAAGCCGCTTGGGTTTCTTGCCGAGCTTCCCAGGGAAAAAAGGTTTTCTCCATGTTTGATGAATCTTTCTGTGACTTCAAGAATTACTTTTTTAGGGTCTGAGCTGTTGAAGGAGCTCGGCCCTTTTTTCTGGATGAAAATGATGAGCCCACCTTTCCTTTGGAATGGCAAAAGAACGTAATGGTGTCTAAATATACGTGGGAGATGTTAGATGAGGCTGAGCAAGCTTTTGTGTCTGTGCTGGAAGAAAACTGGGGGCAGCCTCCCCATCTTGACACCAAGAAATTTTTAGCCAACCCCTCTCTCCTCCGAGCTGAGCTGGGTAGTGGTCAATTTTTGGTTTTGATTGTTTTGTCGATTGTATCTCTTATAAGCTCTTTTCTGATTCATAACTTGGTTTCTCGCTGTTGTGTTTTTATTTGCAGAGATGATTAATAATAATGAATCCATGAAGGCCTTTAAGAGGGCAAGAAAGGCTACTACAGCTCAAAACGTCTCGACTAAGGTGGCCGGTGAGGGGTCATCTCAGGTTCAGTCGAAGCCGGCCGTACCAAGCTCGCCGGGGGTGAGGAAGGTAATCCCTACTCCCCGGGTTCGTTTGGCTGATCCTCCTCAAGTTTTTGTTGCTACTTCTGGTGCTCCTCCAAACAAATAACAAAAAACAACTGAGCCTTTCAACCTTGATGCCCCTAACTTTGACGCGGTTGAGTTTGTCGATCAACAGATTGGTCCTTACGGTACCATTCCTACCGACAATGTCTCTCTCCTTCACCACTTGGATTTTATTACTCGGAGTAGCGTCAAGATGGCACATATGGGAGCTGCCCTGTACCGAACTGCCCAAGACCTCCCTCTTCATGCTACCAAAGTTTTTATGGAGGAGGCTAAGCAAGAGTTTGACTGTATAAAGGGTTTGAAGGAGGAGCTGCAAGTGAAAGTAACCAAGATGGAGAAGGAGTTGGAGACCGAAAAGGCTAGTTCTGTTGCCTTGGCGGCTTCTGTGAGGTTGGCTGAAGATACCGCATTGAGGCACAAGGATAGCTATGTTACGGCCTACAGGGAAGTGATGCGTCTCAGGGAGGAGTTGGAGTCTGCCCGGGTTGATTATGTCGAGCTCCAGGGTCACCTTGTAGGCAGCGTAAATGCTGCTTATGAGAACCTGAAAGAGCAAGTTCGAGTTCTTGCTCCCAAGGTCGACCTTACTCTCTTCATCCTGGACAATATTGTAAAGAATGGCAAGATTGTCACTGACGACCCTGACGACGATGATGTTGAACCTCCCTCTGTTCTTGCTCCCAAAGCCCCCGTGGTGCCAACTTCTTCAGCTCCTTCAGCTGAGGCCGGTCATCCTGTGTCAGATCCTAACTGTCAAATCTTGAATCAGGATAATGGGACTGTGGATGTTGTGCCCATTCAGACTCGCCCTCCTTCGCCTCGTGCTGCCGAAAAGCCTTCTGATAAATAGTTTTCTAAATATTTGTGTAGATAGCCCGGCTTGTGGGCTTTTAAACTCTTTATGATGTTTGCTGACTGTTGACACTCTTTTGGTTGCTTGTTTAGCAACTTTATTTTGAAAAACAAAATAGTTTCCAAGTTCTTGGGGCTGGTTTTGGTAGCCTCTTGAGCTTGTTATTATTATAACTTTATATCATGTCTGTTTGCATCTGCCTTGCTTTTTTTTAGGCTTTTCGGAGTGTTGGAGCTTTGTTGACCTCTTTAGATTGCCTTCATACTTGTGGCTTGATTCCTCTGAGGTTGTAGTTGCTTGGATCCAACTTGTATGTCGGCTTCCTTATGTCGGCTTTGAAGTTATTTCTAACAGCCCTATTTGTTGGGACCTTTGTGAGGTCTCCGCTAGTAATTACCTTTAAGGTTTTTGGGAAGCCGACTTCGTTATTTCAGTTACTTCTAGTAATCCTTTCTTTTGGACCTTGTTGGGTCTTATTTTAGGAATTACTCTTGTAACTTGTTTAGGGGAGGCCGACTTCTTTATGTCAGTCTTACCTAAGTTATTTTTAGTAACCCTCTTTCTCGGACCCTCGTCAAGTCTCTTTCAGGGGTTACTTTTTATAACTTGTTGATTTTGGAACCGACTTCCTTGTGTTGGTTCCTTCTAAGTTATTTTTGTAATCCTCTTTCTTGGACCTTGTTCAGGTCTCTTTCAGTGATTACTTTTATAACTTTATCTTTTGGGCCGACTTCTTCATGTCGGGCCCTTCTAAGTTATTTTTGTAATCCTCTTTTTTAGACCTTGTTCAGGTCTCTTTCAGGGATTACTTTTATAACTTTATGTTTTGGGCCGACTTCTTCATGTCGGGCCCTTCTAAGTTATTTTTGTAATCCTCTTTTCTGAACCTTGTTCAGGTCTCTTTTAGGGATTACTTTTATAACTTTATGTTTTGGGCCGACTTCTTCATGTCGGGCCCTTCTAAGTTATTTTTTGTAATCTTCTTTCTTGGACCTTGTTTAGGTCTCTTTCAGGGATTACTTTTATAACTTTTATGTTTTGGGCCGACTTCGTTATGTCGAGCCCGTCTAAGTTATTTTTGTAATCCTCTTTTCTTGGACCTTGTTCAGGTCTCTTTCAGGGATTACTTCCATAACTTTTATGTTTTGGGCCGACTTTGTTATGTCGAGCCCTTCTAAGTTATAGTAATCCTCTTTTATAGCGTTAGCCAGACCTCTTTCCAGGGATTTACTTATAACTATGGTTATTGCGACTGGTCCGACTTCTTTACGTCGGCCCGTCTTTAAGTTATTTTTTAGCAATTCATTTTATTAAGACCTCGTCAGGTCCTTTCTATGGATCACTTTCGATAACTTCTTGCATTATTCTATTTTCATCTTTGCCGATTTTGTAGAGATTGGGTTTAATCCTCGTTTGGTTGACCTTTTGATGAATTTGGTTTTCATCTCTGTTGGCCTTTATCGTGATCGTGTAGTGAATTTGATTTTCACTTTCTACCGATCTGTAGCTTTATAATCGGACGATGAATGTTTTAGATTAATGCGACTTGAGAATTTGTAGAAGATCTAAACAGATTTTATTCAAAAGTAATGCAAATATATACATGTGGGAGCTTTATCCCTCTAAGTCGGGCAATTTATAGGTCTTGGCTTGGCGCCTCATTAAAAAACCTTTTCAGGAAAAAGAGTGCGCCTTATCCTAAAATCCTTTATCGTCCCTAACTATAGTACCTTCTTAGGTTGCAGGCGTGCCATGACCTAGCAAGCTCTCGCCCATCGAGTTTGGACAGTCTGTAGTAGCCCTTTCCAAGTACTTCTATGACTCAGTAGGGTCCTTTCCAGTTTGCTGCCAGCTTTCCCTCTCCAAGTCGAGTTGTGCCGATATCATTTCGGATTAGGACGAGGTTGTTCTCAGCAAATCATCGCAGCACTACCCTTTGATTGTATCTCGAGGCCATTCGACGTTTTAATGCCTCTTCCCTGATCCGAGCTCTTTCTTGGACTTCTGGGAGTAGGTTGAGTTCTTCCCTTTGAAGCTGGGAGTTGGCCTCTTCATTATAGTGGATCACTCTAGGTGACCCTTCTTCAATCTTCACTGGGATCATTGCCTCCATTCCGTACGCTAATTGGAAGGGTGATTCTTTTATGGTGGAATGCGGCGTTGTTCGATATGCCCATTGGACTTGTGGGAGTTCCTCAACCCAGGCTCCCTTTGCATCCTGTAATCTCTGCTTTAACCCAGCCAATATGACTTTGTTGGCAGCTTCAGCTTGTTCATTGGCTTGGGGATGTTCTACGGATGTGAACTGGTGTTTTATGTTCAAGTCGGCTACTAGTTTTCTGAAGCCTGCATCTGGGAATTGGGTGCCATTGTCTATGGTGATGGAGTATGGAACCCCGAACCTTATGATAATGTTCCTATATAGGACTTTTCGACTTCTTTGAGCAGTGGCGTTAGCTAGAGGTTCTGCCTTGATCTACTTTGTGAAATAGTCTACCCCTACTATGAGGAATTTAACTTGTCCCGATCCCTGAGGAAAGGGTCCGAGAATGTCGAGTCCCCATTTTGCAAATGGCCAAGGTGAGGTCACGCTAATGAGTTCCTCTGGCGGGGCGATGTGAAAGTTGGCATGTTTCTGACATGGTGGGCATGTCCTTACGAACTCTGTGGCTTCTTTTTGTAGAGTCTGCCAATAAAATTCTGCCCGGAGTACTTTTTTGGTGAGTGCTTGTGCTCTGAGATGATTGCTACAGATGCCACTGTGTACTTCTTCTAGAATTTCCTTTGTGTTGGGAGTCGGTACACATTTTAACAATGGTATTGAAATTCCTCTTTTGTATAGAGTATTGTTTATGATAGTGTAGTATTGTGCCTCCCATTTTAACCTTTTTGCCTCCTTCTCATCTGTAGGAAGTGTTTCTGTTTTGAGGTAGTTAATTATAGGAGTCATCCATCCTTAATCCAGTCCTGTTATGGCCAGGATTTTTTCTTCTTCTGAGATTGACAGGTTTTGTAGTATTTCCTGAATGAGGCTTCTATTGTTGCCTCCTGGTTTGGTGTTGGCTAATTTTGAGAGTGCATCAGCTCGGGCATTTTTTTCGCGGGGTATGTGACAGACCTCATACTCCCAGAGTTGTCCGAGCTGTTCCCTGGTTCTATCCAAGTACTTTTTCATGGTGGGATCCTTGGCTTGATAACTCCCTGTAATTTGTGAAGTGACCACCTGTGAGTCGCTGAAGATGATGAGTTTTTGAGCTCCGACCTCTTTAGCCAGCTTCAAACCAGCTAGTAGTGCCTCATATTCAGCTTGGTTGTTTGAGGCAGGAAACCCGAATTTGAGAGAGAGTTCGATTTGGGTTCCTTGGTTGCTTTCAATTATCACACCCGCGCCGCTTCCGGTCTTATTTGAGGAGCCATCCACGTAGAGATTTCATTCTGTGGGGGTTTCTAGGGTGTCTATAAATTCTGCAATGAAATCAGCAAGGTATTGTGATTTGATGGCTGTCCGAGCTTCGTATTGAAGATCGAATTCGGACAACTCGACTGCCCATTGCAAGATTTTACCTGCTAGGTCTGTTTTCTGTAATATCCCTTTTATGGGCTGGTTGGTCCGAACCCTAATGGTGTGGGCTTGGAAGTATAGACGAGGTCGTCGAGATGTTAGTATGAGAGCATAGGCAAATTTTTATATTTTTTGGTAGTTCAGCTCGAATCCTTGTAATGCTTTACTGATTAAGTATACGGGTTGTTGCCGACTGTCGTCTTGTCGAACTAGTACTGAGGCTACTGCCCAACTTCCTACTGCGAGGTATAATATGAGTGGTTCTCCTTCTTGTGGCTGAGATAGGATAGGTGGTTGTCCCAGGAATCTTTTGAAATCTTGGAAAGCTTGCTCGCACTCCATTGTCCATTCGAACTTCTTTCCCTTCCTTAGAGTGATGTAGAAGGGGAGAGATCTTATTGCCGATCCAGCTAGAAATCTGGACAAAGCTGCCAACCTCCCGTTGAGTTGTTGTACCTCTTTGACACAAGTCGGACTCTTCATGTCGAGTATGGCCCGGCATTTATCCGGATTTGCCTCAATTCCTCTTTGTGTGAGCATAAAACCCAAGAATTCGTCAGCTTCTACTGTGAAGGTGCATTTTGCGGGGTTGAGTCGCATGCCATGCCTTCTTATAGTGTCGAATACTTGGGTCAGGTCGGACAATAGTGTCTCTTCACTTTGTGTCTTTATTAACATGTCATCCACATAAACTTCCATGATTTTTCCGATGTGATCCGTAAAGATCTTATTCATTAGTCTCTGATAAGTAGCTCCCGCATTTTTAAGACCAAAAGGCATGACGATGTAACAATAGTTTGCTTTTGGGGTTAAGAATGAAGTTTTTTCTTGATCGGATGGATACATTGGGATTTGGTTGTATCCCAAATATGCGTCCATAAACGAGAGGTATTTATATCCAGAGGAGGCGTCTACCAGAGCGTCGATACTTGGGAGTGGATAAGAATTTTCTGGGCAGGCTTTGTTGAGATCAGTGTAGTCGGTGCACATTCGCCACTTCCCATTTGATTTTTTTCACCAAGACGACGTTAGCTAGCCATAGTGGATACTTGACTTCTCTTATGAATCCTGCCTCTAGTAGAGCTTGTACCTGCTCTTCCACAGCTTGGGATCGTTTTGGACCGAGCTTTCTTCGTCGCTGTTGTACCGGCCGAGATCCTGGGTAGACCTCCAACTTGTGGCACATTAATTTGGGGTCTATGCCTAGCATGTCTGCAACCTTCCATGCAAAGAGGTCGACGTTATCTCGTAAGAAATGTACGAGTGATTCTTTTATGTCTCTTTTTAGGATCGTTCCAATGTTAGTTGTTTTGTCCGGGATGTCTCCGATCTGGACTTTCTCTACTTCACCTTCGGGTTGTGGGCGGAGTTCTTCTCGCCTCTGAATTCCACCAAGTTCGATTGTGTGGAATTCTTCTCCTCTGCCTCTGAGGTTTAGACTTTCATTGTAACAGCAGCGCGCCATCTTTTGGTCTGCTTTTATTGTAGCTATCCCTTCTGTAGTTGGGAATTTCATGCACAGATGTGGAGTCGAGACTATTGCGCCGAGCTGATTCAATGTTGTCCGACCTATTAAGGCGTTGTAGGCTGAACTCATGTCGACCACGATGTAGTCTATCTTGAGTGTTCTTGACTGGTTTCCTTTTCTGAAGGTTGTGTGTAGGAAGATGTATCCAAGTGGTTGAACTGGGGTGTCTCCCAGTCCGAACAGGTTGTTTGCGTATGCTCTAAGTTCTTTTTCTTCCAGGCCGAGCTTGTCGAAGGCAGTTTTGAACAAGATGTCGGCGGAGCTCCCTTGGTGTTTCGAGGGTAACCTGAAACTGGAGGTCGATCTCGGACGAGATCTTCTGTACTGGTCGCAGATAACGTGTCCGGCTGGCTGATGGCGGCCGGAGCTGTTGTATCCGACTTGTTGGATTTACAGCATTGCTGATCCTTGGTCACCGAAGGGTGGGGGGTACCTGCAAGAGACTCCGATGCTTAAGTTAGCACGGGTATTAAGCAGGTTTTATGTAGAATCAGAGTATGAGTTATACCTGGGTGCTCCAGTGTATTTATAGTAGTGTGGGCTAACCTTTCTGATAAGATAAGTTAGTTATCTTATCTTATCTATCCTGTTTTGGATGAAGTCAGCTTATCTTCAAGGGAACCGCCTTTATCTCTATAGGCTGGGATTGCCTTTGGATTTGGGTCGTGTTCCTCTATTTGGGCCCTTTATTGGGCTTTCCTGTCGATTTGGCCGAGCTCTTTAGAAGAGGTCGGGTAGTCTGACCTGAAGAGGTCGGTCGCTTTGTCGCCAATCATCCCGGGTCGGGTAGCTCGACCCAGGGTATGAACACTTGGTCTATTAGTGTGCGGTGGAGATTTGCATTTGCCAGTATAATGGTGATGACCATGGGATCGTCGTGTCCTGAGATGATACCGGATGCGTCTTCTTTGGTGAAAGTAATTGCAGGGATGTCTGGTGCTTCCTCCTTTCCCTCAACATGATATACTTCTTTAAGATATCTTTTGCGGGATGATTTGGAGATTCCTCCTCCTGCAAACCCTCCATGTATCATATGGATGTGTCTTTCTGGTGTACGAGGTGATCGCTCGGTTCGTCCGACATCTTCGTCATTTCGTCTTTT
The DNA here is from genome assembly GCF_003086295.3 of Arachis hypogaea. Taxonomy (NCBI): domain Eukaryota; kingdom Viridiplantae; phylum Streptophyta; class Magnoliopsida; order Fabales; family Fabaceae; genus Arachis; species Arachis hypogaea. Next base: position 23,263,714 of record NC_092050.1, read on the forward strand.
TCTTTGCTCATCGTCCCGGGTGGCCAGATACCGATCTAATTTCCCTTCTCTTACTAGTTTTTCTATGACATTCTTTAAGTCAAAACATTCGTTGATGGAATGTCTGCGGGTTCGATGGTATTCACAATATTCAGTTAGGTTTTCTCCTCCTTTTTTGCCTTTGAGTGGTCGAGATGGGGGTATTTTTTCAGTGTGCCAGACTTCTCTGTAGACATCCACAAGGGACACCCGAAGAGGGGTGTAATTGTGATATTTTTTTATTTTTTCCCCATGTCGATCTTCCTTTTTTTTGGACTCTTTATCCTTATCGCGGGAGGGATAGGGGAATCCGGATTTTGAGGTCTCCCCTAGTCGAGAGTTTTCCTCTATGTTGATGTACTTCTCTGCTTGTTCTTGCACTTTGTTCAGAGATGTGGGGTGTTTTTTCGATATAGATTGACTAAAAGGTTCCTCTCGCAGGCCATTGATCAGGCCCATGATGGCGGCCTCTGTTGGTAGGCTTTGTATGTCCAGGCATGTTTTGTTGAATCTTTCCATGTAACTACGAAGACTTTCCCGATCTCCTTGCTTGATTCCTAATAGACTCGGGGTGTGTTTAGTCTTATCTTTTTGGATGGAGAATCTGGCCAGAAATTTCCTGGCTAAGTCGTCGAAACTTGAGATGGATCTAGGAGGTAGATTGTCCAACCACTTGATTTCTATTTTCGTTAAAGTAGTTGGAAAGGCTTTGCAACGAACTGCATTCGAGGCGTCAGTGAGGTACATTCTACTTCTGAAATTGCTGAGATGATGGCCGGGATCTATAGTGCCATCGTACAAAGTCATATCTGGAAGTTTAAAGTCCTTTGGGATTTTGGTCTTCATGATCTCCTTAGTAAACGGATCTTGGTCCTTGCTGGAGCTATCCTCATTAGAGGATCGATTAGCTTTGGCCTTGAGATCGGCTTCGATTTTTAGGAGTTTGTCCTCCAACTCCCGGCGTCGTCTTATTTCCCTTTGTAGGTTTTTCTCAGCTTCTCATTGATGCTCCGCCTTTTTTTTTAGTTGCTTTAAGCGATCTTGAAGTGCCTCCATGGCTCCCACAGTTGATGAATCGTTGTTTTTGTTAGGTTGAGGAGTATCGTTTAGTGTAGTATCTGCGTTCTTGTGCGGCGTTCTATCTTCCAGATCCGAATCATGGTCGTTGTCATGGTCGTCCTCCATGGTGATGGGATGACTTCCAGGTCCCCGGCAACGGCGCCAATGTTCCGAGGGTTACCTGAAACTGTAGGTCGATCTCAGACGAGATCTTCTGTACTGTTCGGAGATGACGTCTCCGGCTGGTGAGTGGCGGCCGGAGCTGTTGTATCCGACTTGTGGACTGGCTATGCTGCTGATCCTTCGTCACCGGAGGGTGGGGGTACCTGCAAGAGACTTCGATACTTAAGTTAGCAAGGGTATTAAGCAGGTTTTTAGTAGAATCAGAGTATGAGTTATACCTGGGTGCTCCAGTGTATTTATAGAGTGTGGAGTGACCTTCTTAGATAAGATAAGTTAGTTATTTTTATCTTATCTTATCTTATCTTTGAGTGAGGTCAGCTTATCTTCAAGGGAACCGCCCTTATCTCTATAGGCTTGGGCTGCCTTTGGATCTGGGTCGTATTCCTTGAGTTGGGCCCTTTTTGGGCTTTCCTGTCGATTTGGCCGAGCTCTTTGGGAAGAGGTCAAATAGTCTGACCTGAAGAGGTCGGTCGCTTTGTCGCTAATCATCCCGGGTCGGATAGCTCGACCCAGGGTATGAACAGTAATCCATTTTGTTTGGACCTTTTGTTAGATCTCTTTTTGATGGATTACTTTCTGATAATTGGTTGGAAGCCGACTTTATCATGTCAGTCCTTTCTAAGTTATTTCTAGTAATCCATTTATTTGGACTTTTGTTCAGTCTCTTCTTTATGGATTACTTCTGTAACTTTTGGTTTCGGGCCGACTTCTTCACGTCGGTCCCTTCTAAGTTATTTCTAGTAATCCTCTTTTTTGGACCTCTGTCAGGTCTCTTTTAGGGATTACTTTTTATAACTTTTTGGTTTCGGGCAGACTTCTTCATGTCGGTCCCTTCTAAGTTATTTCTAGTAATCCTCTTTTTTGGACCTCTGTCAGATCTCTTTTAGGGATTACTTTTTATAACTTTTTGGTTTCGGGCCGACTTCTTCATGTCGGTCCCTTCTAAGTTATTTCTAGTAATCTTCTTTTTTAGGGCTGGCAATGCCTCTTTCTAGGGATTTACTTTTTATAACTTTGGTTATTGTGGTCGACTGGTTCGACTTCTTTTACGTCGGCCGGTCTTTAAGTTATTTTTAGCAACCCATTTTTATTAAGACCTCGTCAGGTCCTTTCTATAGATCACTTTCGATAACTTCTTTAATTATTCTATTTTTGTCACCTTTTCATCTTTGCCGATTTCGTAGAAATTGGGTTTGATCCCTGTTGGTCGACCTTTTGATGAATTTGGTTTTCATCTTTGTTGGTCTTTACCGTGATCGTGCAATGAATTTGATTTTCACTTTCTGCCGATCTGTAGCTTTATAATCGGGCGATGATTTTTTTGCGTTTCAGATTAATGCATCTTGATAAAGGATTTGTGGGAAATCTAAAAAACTTTATTCAAAATAGAAAATATGCAAATATATACATGTGAGAGTTTCACTCCTCTAAGTTAGGTATTTTACGAATCTTGGTTTGGCGCCTCATTAAAAAACCTTTTAAGGAAAAAGAGTGCACTTTATCCTAAGATCCATATTACCTCTAACTATAATACCTTCGTAGGTTGCAAGCATGCCATGACCTGGGAAGCTCTCGCCCTTCGAGTTCGGACAGCCTGTAGTAGCCATTTCCAAGTATTTCTATGACTAGGTAGGGTCCTTTCCAGTTTGTTGTCAGCTTTCCTTCTCCAGGTCGAGTTGTTCCGATATCATTTCGGATTAGGATGAGGTCGTTCTCGACAAAACCTCGCGGCACTACTTTTTGATTGTATCTTGAAGCCATTCGTCGTTTTAATGCCTCTTCCCTGATCCGAGCTCTTTCTAGGACTTCTGGAAGTAGGTCGAGTTCTTCTCATTGAAGTTGGGAGTTGGCCTCTTCATTGTAGTGGATCACTCTGGGCGACCCTTCTTCGATCTCCACTGGGATCATTGCCTCCATTCCGTAAGCTAATCGGAAGGGTGATTCCTTTGTGGTGGAGTGTGGCGTTGTTCGATATGCCTATAGGACTTGTGGGAGCTCTTCGGCCCAGGCTCCCTTTGCATCCTGTAATCTCCGTTTTAGCCCGGCTAATATGACTTTATTAGCAGCTTCTGCTTGTCCATTGGCCTGGGGTGTTCTACAGATGTGAATTGGTGTTTTATGTTTAGATCGGCCACCAACTTTCTACAGCATGCATCTGTAAATTGAGTGCCATTGTCTGTAGTTATAGAGTATGGAACCCCAAACCTTGTGACAATGTTTCTATATAGGAATTTTCGACTTCTTTGAGCCGTGGCGTTAGCTAGGGGTTCTGCCTCAATCCATTTTGTGAAATAGTCTACCCCCACTATGAGGAATTTGACTTGTCCTGATCCTTGAGGGAAAGGTCCGAGAAGATCAAGTCCCCATTTTGCGAATGGCCAGGGTGAGGTTACGCTGATGAGCTCCTCTGGCAGGGCGATGTGAAAGTTGGCATGTTTCTGACATGGTGGACATGTCTTCACGAATTCTGTTGCTTCTTTTTGTAATGTCGGCCAATAAAATCCAGCTCGGAGTACTTTCTTGGTGAGTGCCTGTGCTCCGAGGTGGTTGCCACAGATGCCATTGTGTACTTCTTCTAAAACTTCTTTTGTATTGGAAGTCGGTACGCATTTTAATAGTGGTGTCAAAATCCCTTTCTTGTATAGAGTATTATTTATGATGGTGTAGTATTATGCCTCCCGTTTTAACCTCTTTGCCTCCTTCTTATCTGTAGGGAGTGTTTCTGTTTTGAGGTAATTAATTATGGGAGTCATCCATCCTTGATCTAAGCCTGTTATGGCTAGGATCTTTTCTTCTTCCGAGATTGACGGGTTCTGCAGCATCTCTTGGATGAGGCTTCTATTGTTGCCCCCTAGTTTGGTACTGGCTAATTTTGAGAGTGCATCAGCTCAAACATTCTGTTCTTAGGGTATGTGGCGGACCTCATATTCCCCGAGTTGTCTGAGTTGTTCCTTGGTTTTGTCCAAGTACTTTTTCATGGTGGGATCCTTGGCTTGGTAACTCCCTGCTATTTGTGAAGTGACTACCTGTGAGTCACTGAAGATGATAAGCTTTTGAGCTCCAACCTCCTTAGCCAGCTTCAAACCAGCTAGTAGTGCCTCATACTCAGCTTGGTTATTTGAGGCAGGGAACCCGAATTTGAGGAAAAGTTCGATTTGGGTTCCCTAGTCGCTTTCAATTATCACACCCGCGCCACTTCCAGTTTTGTTTGAGGAATCGTCTATATAGAGATTCCATTTTGTATGGATCTCTTGGGTGTCTGTAATTCTGCAATAAAGTCGGCCAAATATTACAATTTGATGGCTGTCCGAGTTTCGTATTGAAGGTCAAATTCGGACAACTCGACTGCCCATTGTAAGATTCTTCCTGCTAAATCTGTTTTCTACAGGATGCTCTTTATGGGCTGGTTGGTCCGAACCCTGATAATGTAGGCTTGGAAATATGGACGGAGTCATCGAGATGTTAATATGAGTGCATATGCGAACTTTTCTATTTTTTGGTAGTTCAATTCGGATCCTTGTGATGCTTTGCTAATGAAGTATATAAGTTGTTGCCCACTATCGTCTTCTCGGACCAGTGCTGAGGCTACTGCCCGACTTCCTACTGCGAGGTACAATATGAGTGGTTCTTCTTCCTGTGGCCGAGTTAGGATAGGTGGTTGTCCCAGGAACTTTTGAAATCTTGGAAGGCCTGTTCGCACTCCGTTGTCCATTCGAACCTCTTTCCCTTCCTTAGAGTGGCGTAGAAGGGTAGAGATCTTATTGCCGATCCGGCTACAAATCTGGATAAGGCTGCTGTTCCGAGGGTTACCTGAAACCGTAGACCAATCCCGGATGAGATCCTCTGTACTGGTCGGAAATGACGTGTCCGGCTGGCTGGTGGTGGCTGGGGCTGTTGTGTCTGACTTGTTGGACTGGCTGCACTTCTGATTCTCGGTCACCGGAGGGTGGGGGTACCTGCAAGAGATTCCGATGCTTAAGTTAGCACGGGTATTAAGCAAGTTTATTGTAGAATCAGAGTATGAGTTATACCTGGGTGCTCTAGTGTATTTATAGTGGTTGTAGAGTGACCTTTCTAGATAAGATAAGTTAGTTATCTTATCTTATCTTTATCTTTAAGTTGAGGTCAGCTTATCTTCAAGGGAACCGCCTTTATCTCTATAGGCTTGGATTGCCTTTGGATTTAGGTCGTGTTCCTCTATTGGGGCCCTTTATTGGGCTTTCCTGTCGATTTGGCCGACCTCTTTGAGAAGAGGTCGGATAGCCTGACCTGAAGAGGTCGGTCGCTTTGTCACTGAACATATCGGGTCGGATAGCTCGACCCAGGGTGTGAACAGTGCCCCTGCTCGAGCTCGGTCTTTCTTTTTGAGGTCGAGTTTTAGACTTCGATCCTTCTCTGGTGAAGCCGAACTCGAGCATTTGTCGACTTCTTTCTTTTTGTAGAATTTTTGAATGTGGAACGTTTTCCTCTCAAAGCGCGCGCTTTTATAGTAGCGTTCTGTTCTTGGGAACGTGCGAGGGTTTAATACCTTCATTAATTGGTTTTAATTGCCCCGTTCCCTTGGCTTTTATTTTGAAATTTGCTCACAGAAACGGTTTCTCTTCTTTATTTCTCTTTGTAACTTCTATTTTACTCTCTCGCTTTTCTGTTTTTGCCTTTTGTATTTCTTGAGTTGCGGCATCATTTGGCAGTTTTTCTGGGTGATTCTGTCTCTCCGTCTTCAATCTCCTTCGAGGCTTCTTCGCTCAGGTTGGTTTTTCTTCCATTCTCTTTTCCGTGTCACTTTTTCATGTCTGATTTTGAGAAAGTTTTGATTTTGTTTGGAGAAAGTTTGGATCTTTCTGCTTTTGCTGTGCCTGATTGCTGTTGTAGTGTGTGTTCTGGGAGTTTCTTCGCCCTTTTGCATGAACCTTTTCGTCTTTCCTGTTGCTTGATGTTCTTAAGGCTTTTGCATGTTATCACCGTTTCTGTTTGTGCCTTTGATGATGATTTTGTTTGATTCTGAAAAAAGGTTGTGCCTTTGACGATTTCCGCTTGGCGTGTTTGATGTTGTTGATGCTTTTTGCTGATAGTCTTGTTTGAGAGATGGACGTAAACTGTAGATTTTTTCCTGAATCCTTGCTTTGTTATTGCCTCCATAGGATGCCCCAGGGCTTTGGTTTAAGTCTAAGGGTTTTCCTTTTCTGTTTGTTCTTCTGTATCATATTAGTCGAGTTGTTTTGCCCCTCATTCGAGATGTTTTTTTTAGTAATCCAATCTTCTTTTCTTATTGTAGGATTAGTTGGCCTCATGTCTTCTCGTCATAACATTGTAGAGATGTCTTCTAAAGTTTCCGAGGGGATGTCCGATTGGCTGGACTCCCTTGTCTTAATGTGTGTCTCTGTTGTGGATGCTGAGTTTTGTGTAGAGCTGAGAAAACGTCATAGGGTTTGTGGTGGTGGTGCCCGAGAGAGAGATTATGAGCTTGTGGCGCCCGACTCTGACGAGAGGGTTTGCTTTCCTACTTCTGTTGAGGGGGAGCGTCCCTTTTTCTACGCCTATGAATATTTCTTCAGCCAGTTGAACATTACCTTTCCTTTTATTGCTTTCGAGACCGACTTGTTGTGGTCGTGTAATATTGCCCCATCCCAGCTTCATCCGAATTCCTGGGATTTTATCAAGATTTTTCAGCTGCTTTGCCAAGAGTTAGGCATAACACCTTCTCAGACTCTTTTCCTCTATCTTTTTATTTCTGCCAAGCCCGGAGGGTATTGCAAAAAGAAAGCTTCCTGGGTTTCTTTCAGGTTGGCCCAGGGGCATAAAGTTTTTGCCATGTACGATGAGTCTTTTAAAGATTTTAAGAATTATTTCTTCCGAGTCCATGTTGTTGAGGGGGCCCTCCCCTTTTTCTTGATGAAAATGATGAACCTGCCTTTCCTCTAGAATGGCAAAAGCATGTGAGAGTGTCTCGCTATACCTGGGAGATGCTTGACGAGGTTGAGCGGGCTTTTGTAATTGTTCTTGAAGATTTATGGGGGGAACCACCCCATCTTGATACGAACAGATTTTTGAATGATCCATCTTTGATTCGAACTGCTTTGGGTACTGTCTGACTTGTTTCTATACTTGCTTTTTAGTTTTGCTTCTTCTTTTTATGATTGTAACCCATTGCTGTGGTCGATTCTGTATTTTCAGAGATGTCGAAAAACAACGATTCCATGAAGGCCTACAAGAAAGCAAAGAAGGCTGCAGCTGCTCAAAATATCTCGGCCAAGGTGGCGGGAGAGGGATCTTCCCAAGTTCCTGTGAAGCCGCCTGTGCCGGGTAATTCCCACTCCTAGGGTTCGTCTGGCCGAGCCTCCGTAGTCTTCCGCTGCTACTTCTGGTGCTCCTCCCAACAATAACAAAACACAATTGAGCCTTTCAACCTTGATGCCCCTTATTTTGACGTGGTCGAGTTCGTAGATCAGTAGATCGGTCCATACGGTGTCCTCCCTATGGATGATGTATCACTTCTTCGTTATTTGGACTTTATAACTCGGAGTAGTGTAAAAATGGCACATATGGGAGCTGCCTTGTACCGAATGGCTCAAAATCTTCCTCTCTATGCCACCAAAGCCTTCATGGAGGAGGCAAAACAGGAATTCGACCGGATGAAGGGCTTGAAAGAGGAGCTTGAGGTGAAAGTAGCCAAACTGGAGAAGGATCTGGAGAACGAAAAGTTTAGCTCTCTTGCCCTGGCGGCTTCTGTGAGATTGGCCGAGGCCACTGCGCTGAGGCATAAAGATAGTTATGTCACATCTTATTGGGAGGTGATACGTCAGGAGGAGTTGGAATCTGCCCGAATTGACTATTCTGAGCTCCAAGGTCACCTTGTCGGCAGCATAAACGCTGCTTATGATAATTTGAAGGAGCAGGTTCAAGTTCTCGCTCCTGAGGTTGATCTTACTCTTTTTAGCTTGGACAACATTGTGAGGGATGGTAAGATTGTCCCCGACGACCAAGATGATGATGATGTCGAACCTCCCTCTGCGCCTACTGCTAAAGTGTCGACCTCTATAGTTCCTCCTACTGGGATTGCTCGTCCAGAATTAGATCCTGATTGTCAAATTCTGAATAGGGACGACGGTACGGTGGATGCAGTGCCTCTCCAAGCTCGCCCTCCTTCACCCCAGACTGATACTACCGAGAAGGCTCCCGATCTCAGCTGATTTTTCTTGGTTGTTTGTGTAGATAGCCCAACTTGTGGGCTTTTTTAAACTCTTTATTCTATAATTTTGAATATTTTGCTAACTGTTTGATACTCCTTCTGGTTGCTTGTTTAGCAACTTTTTATTTTGAAAAAACAACAAGTAGTTTTCAAGCTTTGGGCCTGATCCTGAAGCTTGTTTATAATATTGTATCTTATATCATGCTTGTTTGCACTTGTCTTGGCACCTTTCTGGGTTTTGAGAATGCTGAAGCCTTGCTGCTCGGCCTCTTTGGATTGCTTTGTACTTATTGCTTGTAGCTTTCATCCTTTGTGGATGTGTGGATCCAACTCGTGTTTCGGTTTTCTGGCTCTTGTATTTATTTCTGGCCATCCATAACCGATTTCTTTACGTTGGTCCTCTTTCCAGTTATTTTTGTAGTCCTCTTTTTTGGACCTTTGTCAGGTCTCTTTCAGGGACTAGTTTTATAACTGGTCTGTTGTAGGAGACCGACTTCTTTATGTCGATCTCTTCTAAGTTATTTTGTAATCCAATTTCTTGGACCTTTGTCAGGTCTCTTTCAGGGATTACTTTTATAACTTGTCTATTGTAGGAGACCGACTTCTTTATGTCGATCTCTTCTAAGTTATTTTGTAATCCTCTTTCTTGGACCTTTGTCAGGTCTCTTTCAGGGATTACTTTTATAACTTGTCTGTTGTAGGAGACCGACTTATTTATGTCGATCTCTTCTAAGTTATTTTGTAATCCTCTTTCTTGGACCTTTGTCAGGTCTCTTTCAGGGATTACTTTTTATAACTTGTTTTTCGTAGGAGACCGACTTCGTCATGTCGATCTCTTCTAAGTTATAGCAATTCCTCTTTTATAGGGTTGGCCAGAACTCTTTCCAGGGATTTGCTGATAACTTGGGTTGACTTGGTCCGACTTTTTAACGTCGGCCAGTCTTTAAGTTATTATTTAGCAATCCATAAGACCTCGTCAGGTTCTTTTTCCGGATCACTTTCGATAAATTCTTGCATTATTCTGTGTTCATCTTGCCGATTTGTAGAAGGTGGTTTCTATCTTTGTTTGGTCGACCTTTAGATGAATCGCGTTTTCATCTCTATTGGTCTTTATCGTGATCGTGCAGTGAATCTGTTTTTCACTTTTCTGCCGATCTGTTGCTTTATAATCGGATGATGAATGCTTCAGATTAATGCGTCTTGAAAATTTGTAGAATATCTAAAATATGTTTTATTTAAAAGAAAGTGCGAATATATACATGTGGGAGTTTTTTCATCCCTTTAAGTCGGGTAATTTCTGAATCTCAATTTGGTGCCTCATTAAAAAACCTTTTAAAGAAAAAGAGTGCATCCTATGATGAGATCTTTTACCTTTTCTAGCTATAGTACCTTCTTAGGTTGCAGGCGTGCCATGATCTGGGAAGCTCTCATCCCTCGAGTTCGGACAGTCTGTAGTAGCCCTTCCTAAGTACTTCTATGACTCGGTAGGGTCCTTTCCAGTTTGCTGCCAGCTTTCCTTCTCCGGGTTGAGTTGTTCCAATATCATTTCGGATTAGGATGAGATCATTCTCACCAAAACCTCTCGGCACTACCTTTTGATTATATCTGGAAGTCATTCGTCGTTTTAGTGCTTCTTCCCTGATCCGAGCTTTTTCTTGGATTTCAGGAAGTAGGTCTAGCTCTTCCCTTTGAAGTTGGGAGTTGGCTTCCTCATTGTAATGAACCACTCTAGGCGACCTTTCCTCGACCTCTACTGGGATCATTGCCTCCACTCCGTATACTAGTCGAAATGGTGATTTGTTTGTGGTGGAATATGGCGTTGTTCGATATGCCCATAGGACTTGTGGAAGTTCTTCGGCCCAGGCTCACTTTGCATCTTGCAGTCTCCGTTTCAGCCCAACCAATATGACTTTGTTGGCCGCTTCGGCTTGTCCATTGGCTTGGGGATGTTCAACGGAGGTGAACTGGTGTTTTATGTTTAAGTCAGCTACTAACTTTCTGAAGCCCGCGTCTGTGAATTGGGTGCCATTGTCTGTAGTGATGGAGTATGGAACCCCAAACCTTGTGACAATATTCCTATATAGGAATTTCCGGCTCCTTTGAGCAGTGGCGTTGGCTAGGGGCTCTGCCTCGATCCACTTTGTGAAATAGTCTACCCCGACTATGAGGAATTTAACTTGTCCCGATCCCTAGGAAAAGGGTCCGAGAAGATCGAGTCCCCATTTTGCAAATGGCCAAGGCGATGTTATGCTGATGAGCTCTTCTGGCGAGGCGATGTGAAAGTTGGCATGTTTCTGGCATGGTGGGCATGTCCTTACAAACTCTGTAGCTTCCTTTTGTAGAGTTGGCCAATAAAATCCTGTCTGGAGTACTTTTTTTGTGAGAGCTTGTGCTCCGAGATGATTACCACAAATGCCACTGTGTACTTCCTCTAAAACTTCCCTTGTGTTGGAGGTCGGCACACATTTTAGTAGTGGTATTGAAATCCCTCTTTTATATAGGGTGTTGTTTATGATGGTGTAGTACTGAGTCTCCCGGTTTAACCTCTTTGCCTTCTTCTCATTTGTGGGGAGTGTTTCTGTTTTGAGGTAATTAATTATGGGGGTCATCCATCCTTGATCCTGACTTGTTATGGCTATGACTTTTTCCTCTTCTGAGATTGATGGATTCTGCAGCATTTCCTGGATTAGGCTTCTATTGTTGCCCCCTGGTTTGGTGCTGGCTAGTTTTGAGAGTGCATCAGCTCCGGCATTTTGTTCGTGGGGTATGTGGCAGATCTTATATTCCCCGAGTTGTCCGAGCTGTTCTTTGGTTTTATCCAAATACCTTTTCATGGTGGGATCTTTGGCTTGGTAGCTCCCTGTTATTTGTGAGGTGACTACTTGTGAATCGCTGAAGATGTTGAGTTTTTAAGCTCCAACCTCCTTAGCCAGCTTCAAACCAGCTAGTAACGCTTCATATTCTGCCTGGTTGTTTGAGGCCAGGAACCCAAATTTAAGGGAAAGCTCAACTTGGGTTCCTTGGTTGCTTTTTATTATCACATCTACGCCGCTTCCAGTCTTATTTGAGGACCCGTCCACGTAGAGATTCCATTCTGTGGGGGTTTTAAGGGTATCTGTGAATTCTACAATAAAGTCGGCCAAGTATTGTGATTTGATGGCTGTCTGAGCTTCATATTGGAGGTCGAACTCGGATAACTCGACTGCCCATTGTAAAATTCTGCCTGCTAAATCTGTTTTCTGTAGTATCACTTTCATGAGCTGGTCGGTCCGAACCCTAATGGTGTGAGCCTGGAAGTACGGGCAAAGTCGTCGAGATGTCAGTATGAGAGTGTAGGCGAACTTTTCTATTTTTTGGTAGTTCAGCTCGGATCCCTGCAGCGCTTTACTAATGAAGTATACAGGCTGTTGCCCTTTGTCGTCCTCTCGAACCAGTGCTGAAGCTACTGCCCGGCTTCCTACTGCAAGGTATAATACGAGTGGTTCTTCCTCTCGTGGTCGAGTTAGGATAGATGGTCGTCCCAGGAAATTTTTGAAATCCTAGAAGGCTTGCTCGCATTCCATTGTCCATTCAAACTTCTTTCTTTTCCTTAAAGTGGCATAGAAGGGGAGAGATCTTATCGCTGATCCTGCTAAGAATCTGGATAAGGCTGCTAATCTCCCGTTGAGTTGTTGTACCTCTCTGACACAAGTCGAGCTCTTCATGTTGAGTATGGCCTGGCATTTGTCCGGATTTACTTCAATTCCTCTTTGTGTGAGCATGAAACCTAAGAATTTGCCTGCTTCTACTGCAAAGGTGCATTTTGCGGGATTGAGTTGCATGTCATGCTTCCTTATAGTGTCAAACACTTGAGCCAGGTCAGACAGTAATGTCTCTTCGCTTTGTGTCTTTATTAACATGTCGTCCACGTAGACTTCCATGATTTTTCTGATATGATCTGAAAAGACTTTATTCATTAGCCTTTGATACGTAGCTCTCGCATTCTTGAGACTGAAAGGCATCACAATGTAGCAGTAATTTGCTTTTGGCATTAAAAATGAGGTCTTTTCTTGATCTGGTGGATACATGGTAATTTGGTTGTATCCGGAATATGCATCCATAAACGAGAGGTATCTATATCCGGATGAAGCATCTACCACAGCGTCGATACTTGGGAGTGGGTAAGGATCTTTTGGGCAGGCTTTGTTGAGATCGGTGTAGTCGGTGCACATTCGCCATTTCCCATTTGATTTTTTCACCAAGACGACTTTAGCTAGCCATAGTGGGTACTTGACTTCTCTTATGAATCCTGCCTTCAGTAGTGCTTGTACCTGTTCTTCCACAGCTTGGGATCGTTCTAGCCCAAGTTTTCTTCGTCTCTGCTGTACTGGCCGAGATCCTGGATAGACCACCAACTTGTGATTCATTAGCTTGGGGTCTATGCCTGGCATGTCTGCAGCTTTCCATGCAAAGAGATCGACATTATCTCGTAAGAACTGTACTAGTAATTCTTTTGCGTCTCCCTTCAGGATTGTGCCAATATTAGTTATTTTGTCCGAGGTATCTCCGATATGAACTTTCTCTATTTCTCCTTCGGGCTGTGGACGGAGAGTTCTTCTCGTCTCTGAACTCCACCAAGCTCAATTGTATGGAACTCATCTCCTCTGCCTCTGAGGTTTAGACTTTCGTTATAACAGCGGCGTGCCATCTTTTGATCTGCTTTTATTGTAGCTATCCCTTCTGTAGTTGGGAATTTCATGCATAGATGTGGAGTTGATACTATTGCGCTGAGTTGATTTAGTGTTGTCCGACCTATCAGGGCATTGTAGGCTGAACTTACGTCAACCACGATGTAGTCTATCTTGAGTGTTCTGGATTGGTTCCCTTTTCCGAAGGTTTTATGTAGTGACATATATCCCAGCGGTTGTACTTGGGTATCTCCCAGTCCGAACAGGCTGTTAGGGTATGCTCTAAGCTCCTTTTCTTCTAAGCCGAGCTTGTCGAAGGCAGTTTTGAATAAGATGTCGGTGGAGCTCCCTTGGCCTATTAATGTGCGGTAGAGATTGGCATTTGCCAGTATGATGGTGATGACCATGGGGTCGTCGTGTCTTAAGATGATACCGGATGCATCTTCTTTGGTGAATGTGATTGCAGGGATGTCGGGAGCTTCCTCCTTTCCTTCGACATGATATACTTCTTTGAGATATCTTTTGCGGGATGATTTGGAGATTCCTCCTCCTGCAAATCCTCCGTGTATCATATGGACATGTCTTTTTGGCGTACGAGGTGATCGCTCAACTCGTCCGACATCTTCATCCCTTCTTCTCTTTCTTTGATCATCATCTCAGGTGGCCAGAAACCGATCTAGTTTTCCTTCTCTTACTAATTTTTCTATGATGTTTTTTAAGTCGAAGCATTTGTTGGTGGAATGCCCTCGGACTCGGTGATATTCACAGTATTCGTTCCGATTTCCTCCTCCTCTTTTACCTTTGAGTGGTCGAGCTGGGGATATCTTTTCCGTATGGCAGACTTCTTTGTAGACATCTACCAGGGATACTCTAAGAGGGGTGTAATTATGATATTTTTTAATTTTCTCCCCTTGTCGATCTTCCTTCTATTTGGATTCTTTATCTTTGTCTCGGTAGGAGAATCTGGATTTTGAGGTTTCTCCCAACCGAGAGTTTTCTTCCATGTTGATATATTTTTCCGCTCGCTCCTGCACCTCATCTAGACATGTGGGATATTTCTTTGATATAGATTAGCTAAAAGGTCCCTCTCGTAGGCCATTGATGAGACCCATGATGGTGGCCTCTGTTGGCAAGCTTTGTATGTCTAGGCATGTTTTGTTGAATCTCTCCATGTAGTTGCGAAGACTTTCCCGATCTCCTTGCCTGATTCCTAGTAGACTGGGGGCGTGCTTGGCCTTGTCTTTTTGGATGGAGAATCTGGCCAGGAATGTTTTGGCTAGGTCGTCAAAGCTTGAGATGGACTTAGGAGGTAAGTTGTCGAACCATCTAATTGTTGTCTTCGTGAGGGTCATCGGAAAAGCTTTGCAGCGAACAGCGTCTGAGGCGTCGGTAAGGTACATTCTGCTTCTGAAGTTGCTGAGGTGATGGTTGGGATCTGTAGTGCCATCATACAGAGTCATATCCGGGAGTTTGAAGTCCTTAGGAATTTTAGTTTTCATGATGTCCCTAGTGAATGGATCTTGATCTTTGCGTGAATTGTCCTCAGGGGTGGTCTGGGTAGCCTTTGCTTTGAGATCTTTGCGTGAATTCTAGCTCTCGACGTCGCCTTACCTCTCTTTGTAGATCCTTGCCAACTTCTCGTTGATGCTGGCTTTCTTTTTCAAGTTGCTTTAAACGATTTTGAAGTGCTTCTATTACTCCTGGATTTGATGAGTTTTTGTCTCCGTTAGATTCTGGAGTGTCTTTTGGTGTAGCGTCCGTGTTTTTGTGCGGCGTTCTGTCCTCTAGATCTGAATTGTGGTCGTTGTCATGGTCGTCCGCCATGGGGATGGGATGACTTTCAGGTTCCCCGGCAACGGCGCCAATGTTCCGAGGGTTACCTGAAACCGTTGACCGATCTCGGATGAGATCTTCTGTACTGGTCGAAGATGACGTGTCCGGCTGGCTGGTGGCGACCGGGGCTGTTGTGTCCAACTGGTTGGACTGGCTGCACTTCTGATTCTCAGTCACCGGAGGGTGGGGGTACCTACAAGAGACTCCGATGCTTAAGTTAGCACGGGTATTAAGCAGGTTTATTGTAGAATCAGAGTATGAGTTATACCTGGGTGCTCCAGTGTATTTATAGTGGTTGTAGAGTGACCTTTCTAGATAAGATAAGTTAGTTATCTTATCTTATCTCTATCTTTAAGTTGACGCCAGGTTATCTTCAAGGGAACCGCCTTTATCTCTATAGGCTTGGATTGCCTTTGGTTTGGGTCGTGTTCCTCTATTAGGGCCCTTTATTGGGCTTTCCTGTCGATTTGGCTGACCTCTTTGAGAAGAGGTCGGATAGTCTGACCTGAAGAGGTCAGTCGCTTTGTCACTGAACATATCGGGTCGGATAGCTCGACCCAGGGTGTGAACAGCTACCAATCTTCCATTGAGTTATTGTACCTCTTTGACGCAAGTCGGGCTCTTCATGTCGAGTATGGCCCGGCATTTATCCGGATTTGCCTCGATTCCTCTTTGTGTGAGCATAAAACCCAAGAATTTGCCAGCCTCTACTGCAAAGGTGCATTTTGCATGGTTAAGTCGCATGCCATGCCTTCTGATAGTGTTGAATACTTGGGTGAGGTCGGACAGTAACGTCTCTTCACTTTGTATCTTTATTAACATGTCGTCCACGTAGACTTCCATGATTTTCCCGATGTGTCTGCAAATACCTTATTCATTAATCTTTGATAAGTATCTCCTGCGTTTTTGAGTCCAAAAGGCATGACGATGTAGCAGTAGTTTGTTTTTGGGGTTAAGAATGAAGTTTTTTCTTGATCGGGTGGGTACATAGGGATTTGATTGTATCCCGAATAGGCGTCCATAAACGAGAGGTATTTGTATCCGGAGGAGGCATCCACCAGAGCGTCAATACTTGGAAGTGGATAAAGATCCTTTGGGCAGGCTTTGTTGAGATCAGTGTAGTCGGTACACATCCTCCACTTCCCGTTTGATTTTTTCACCAAGATGACGTTAGCTAGCCATAGCGGGTACTTAACTTCTCTTATGAATTCTGCCTTCAGTAGAGCTTGTACCTGCTCATCCACAGCTTGGGATCGTTCTGGTCCGAGCTTTCTTTGTCTCTGCTGTACTGGCCGAGATCCTGGGTAAACTGCCAGCTTGTGGCACATCAACTTAGGGTCTATGCCCAGTATGTCTACGGCTTTCCATGCAAAGAGGTCGACATTGTCTCTTAAGAACTGTATGAGCAACTCTTTTATGTCTCCTTTTAGGATTGTGCCGATATTGGTTATTTTGTCTGGGACATCTCCGATCTGGACTTTTTCTACTTCGCCTTCGGGTTGTGGACGGAGTTCTCCCTGCCCTCGAACTCCACCAAGTTCGATGGTGTGGAATTCTTCTCCTCTGCTTCTGGGGTTTAGACTTTCATTATAACAGTGGCGTGCCATCTTCTGGTCTGCTTTTATTGTAGCTATTCCTTCTGTGGTTGGGAATTTCATGCACAGATGTGGAGTCGAGACTACTGTACCGAACCGATTTAACGTTGTCCAACCTATTAGGGCATTGTAGGCTGAGCTCACATCAACCACGATATAGTCTATATTGAGTGTCTTTGACCGGTTTCCTTTTCCAAAGGTCGTGTGTAGTGAGATGTACCCAAGTGGTTGGATTGGAGTGTCTCCTAGCCCGAACAGGCTGTTCGGATATGCTCTAAGTTCTTTTTCTTCCAGGCCGAGCTTGTCGAAGGCAGTTTTGAACAAGATGTCGGCCGAGCTTCCTTAGTCTACCAGTGTGCGGTGGAGATTTGCGTTGGCTAATATGATAGTGATGATCATGGGATCGTCATGTCCCACGATGATGCCGGCTGCGTCCTCTTTAGTAAAAGTGATTGTGGGGATGTCGGGTGCTTCCTCTCTTCCTTCGACATGATATACATCTTTAAGATGTCTTTTGCGAGATGATTTGGAGATCCCTCCTCCCGCAAATCCTCCGTGTATCATGTGGACATGTCTCTCAGGTGTACGAGGTGGTCGTTCAGCCCGTCCGACATCTTCGTCCCTTCTTCTTTTTTTTGGTTCGTCTGCTCGGCTAGCTAAGTACCGATCTAACTTTCCCTCTCTTACTAGTTTCTTTATGACATTTTTTAAGTCGAAACATTCATTGGTGGAATGTCCATAGATTCGATGATATTCACAATATTCAACCCGATTTCCTCCTCCTTTTTTGCTTTTGAGTGGTCGAGCTGGGGGTATCTTTTCAGTATGGCATACTTCTCGGTAGACATCTACGAGAGATACCCGAAGAGGGGTGTAATTGTGGTATTTCTTGATCTTTTCTCCATGCTAATCTTCTTTTTTCTTGGACTCTTTATCTTTATCTCGGGAGGAGTAGGAGAATCCGGATTTTGAGGTCTCTCCTTGTCGAGAGTTTTCCTCCATGTTGATGTACTTCTCTGCTCGTTCTTGCACTTCGTTTAGAGATGTGGGATATTTTTTTGATATAGAGTGGCTAAAAGGTCCCTCTCGCAAGCCATTGATGAGACCCATAATGGCTGCCTCTGTTGGTAGACTTTGTATATCCAGACATGCTTTATTGAATCTTTCCATGTAGCTGCGGAGACTTTCCCGATCTCCCTGTTTGATCCCTAACAGACTCGAGGCGTGCTTAGTCTTGTCTTTCTGGATGGAGAATCTGGCAAGAAACTTCTTGGCTAAGTCGTCAAAGCTTGAGATAGACCTAGGGGGCAGATTGTCGAACCATTTAATTGCTGTTTTTGTTAAGGTGGTTAGGAAAGCTTTGCAGCGGACTGCATCTGAGGCATTGGTGAGGTACATTCGACTTCTGAAATTAATGAGGTGATGACTGGGATCTGCTGTGCCATCATATAGAGTCATGTCGGGAAGTTTGAAGTCCTTTGGGATTTTGGTCCTCATGATCTCTTTGGTGAATGGGTCTTGGTCCTTTCGGGGGCTGTCTTCCTGACCGGATCGAGTTGTTTTGGCCTTGAGATCTGCTTCGAGTTTTAGGAGCTTGTCCTTTAACTCGCGGCGTCACGTAACTTCCCTTCGTAGGTCTCTCTCAGCTTCTCATTGATGCTCCACCTCTTTTTCGAGTTTTTTTAGGCGGTTTTGAAGTGCCTCCATGGCTTCCGTGTTTGGTGAATTCTTGTCTTTATTAGGTTGAGGAGTATCTTTTGGTGTAGTATCCGTGTTTTTGTTTGGTGTTCTGTCTACCAAACCAGAGTTGTGGTCGTTGTCATGGTCGTCCACCATGTGAATGGAATGACTTCCAGGTCCCCGGCAACGGCGCCAATGTTCCGAGGGTTACCTGAAACTGTAGGTCGATCTCAGATGAGATCTTCTGTACTGGTCGGCGCTGTTGTGTTCGACTTGTTGGACTTGGTGGTGGTGCTGATCCTTCGTTACCGGAAGGTGGTGGTGGTACCTGCAAGGGACTCCGATGCTTAAGTTAGCAAGGATATTAAGCAGTTTTTTAGTAGAATCAGAGTATGAGTTATACCTGGGTGCTCCAGTGTATTTATAATGATGTGGAGTGACCTTTCTGGAGATAAGATAGTTATCTTATCTTATCTTATCTTTAAGTGAGGTCATCTTATCTTCTAGGGAACCGCCCTTATCTTTCTAGGCCTTAACTACCTTTAAATTGGGTTGTGTCCCTTTATTTAGGCCTGCTTGGGCCTCCTCTGGCGATTTGGCCGACCTCTTTGAGAAGAGGTCGGATAGTCTGACCTAAAGAGGTCGGTCAACTTGTCGCTAAAACATCCCGGGTCGGACAGCTCGACCCAGGGTATGAACACATACCAATTACTACAGGGAAACAATTTTATTTTTAATTCATAAGCAAATATCAAATTAGAGTCTTTAAATTTCTTTAAATTTAAATAATCTTTAGTTTGATTGATGTAATTTGTTCAATCAATAATAGTAGTTTCTAGCTTCCAAATCCGTTTAGTTTTAATTTTAAATGGTTTGTAACCGTTCATTTGTTGCTATTTTTTATTTGAAAATTTAGTTTTTGTGGGGGGGTTGACTTAAACCCCCCTCCCCTCCCAAAGCAGACAAAGAACCTATAACACCCTACCACACAGAGGCTTATGCTTAAGTCATAAAATAGAGATGGCAAGGTATTACAACCTCTAAAAGTAAAATCTTATATATAATATAGTTGAAAAGAAGTCGTATCTAGGAGCCTTTGAAGAAAAGTTAAACAAAGCGTTAAACATAAAAGCGCATATCTCTCGACAAAAAAGCGTGACCGTAAACTGGATAAAGTAAGAGCAAAGAACTATAGATACCTAAGGAAAGAATTGCAAGAATACAGATAACAAAGCTTCTGACTCGGCTCGCGAAGTTAAAACCAGCCAGAGCACATATACATATATACATGAGGACCCCAAAAAGACTCAAAATACTGTTTACAGAACCTGTTTCTCCAAATCAACCTCTAAGAGGGATAAAACATAATATACATATACATCAAAACCAAAATAGAGTCCCAAAACGCAAAAATTCTTCGCTTTCAGAAGCTCCCAGTATGCCTCAGCGAGGTGCCTTACGTCCTGCATCTGAAAACGACAAAATATGTATAGAATAAGAACCGGAGGTTCTCAGTATGGTAACAGTGCCTACATAACTAACATATAAGGTCCCGGGAAAGGAAAAGGCAATCCTAGAACTTCCAACATTTGATTCACTCTTATAAAACACAATTAAACCAAAAATTTAGGCGACTAACTAAGGATCTTCCTTCTAATCTAACACTTCCCTTTCCAACTCCTCTGAACCTCCCAACCGCCATTGGACTTATTTATTTTCAAACACAAATAGTACATACAAAAAAATCACAATTAGAGTACAAATATAGTAAATGAACATGTAGCAAGTAGTTTATGTGATCAATTAGGCATTCTAAAACAAGCACACCAAATAAACACATAGATGCATATGATGTATGTCTATCCTATGGTTGATGAGTCTTGTCTGTCAGTTATATAGCCAACCCGACAAGTCCTGGTAGCTAACCATTGGACTGTCCCTCTGTCGTGTATCCCCAAATCTCAAATCATACTCATTCATAACCATATAACACACACATGTGTATATCCATGGGGGTTAGCTCATCCGGAAAGGTATAAGTCTCCAGTCATACTTACGACATAGGGTTAGCAGAGTATCGAGTCTCAACCTGGAGCACATGGTGGCAAGCCACTGCTTTCACCCAGTGAAACTCGTATCTCAGATATTTGGAAGTGTAACAAATCACATAGTCAATCAAATTCATATAATCATTATCAGCCATAATTCATTATTCAACATAGCCATTAAGAGTATTACATATACAGCACTTCCGCCATTATCATCCTTCACTTTACCTCTTCCTTCATCAAGAAGATACTTATTTCCACAATCATATCTACACTCTACTACCCAATAACCACCTTTCAGGCTTTAAATAGAGTTTTTCAAGAGTATGGAAAAAACCAAAATAATGGTCAATAGTGTAGAAATAGTGAATTTTGTTCAAAGTAGTAGTTTCGAAGGATTACAGGCTTGTCGGAAAAGTTAGATAGTGGAAAACTGAGTTTTTAAAAAAATAGGGTAGTGTGCGTATGCAAACATGTGCGCATGCGCACACTCCACACAATCTTTTAAACGTGTGCATGCGCACAAAGGTCATGCAACAACAAGCCTTCCTATGTGTGTGCGTACGCACCATAGTGTGCGTGCGTACACTTGCCAAACGCCCAGGTGTGCATGCGCACACCCCTCGTACGTATGCACGAGCCAAAACTCACGCTTTGTCCGGTGCGAGTGCACAGTAGTGTGCGTACGCACACACACCAACAATTTCAAAAATTCTGCAACTTAACCAAATCAGGTTTTTATATCTATTTTCTGACGTCCATAACTTTCTTTACAAAATTCTATTTACCTCAAATTTTATACCAAAATTTATTGAAAATATCTTTAATTTGAAATATATTTCATTCAAATCCAAAATTCGAGGCTCAAGTTATAGACCGCTGAAGTTCGTTAAAATTCTGTTTTGACCAAAACTTAAAACTCAAGTTTTTCCCAACCTTTCCAAATCCAAAACCATTTCAAAACTTACCAAAATTGCATTAAATTCACCCAATCATATCTCAACCTCCTAATTCATCCAATATTACTCCAACTCATCATTTCATCTGTCTCAACACAATAATTCATATTCAAAACAATTATAAACATAATTATCAACATGCATCATTAATCACTCAAAATTATTATTTCACTAACAATATCCTCATTCATATTACTAGTCATCAACCTCATAAATACCAACAAATATCAATATCAACAACATCAACATTTCAATCCTATCTTACGGTTATCTACCCTAAGTTTTCACGACACATTAAATTTTAGTTACGAGAAACAAAACTATACCTTGGCCGATTCCTCCTAATACCCGGAACACCTCACAATTCAGTGTTTTCCAAGCTTCCAAGACTCCAAAACATCACTAAACAGCCCTCTAGCCACCAAAGCTTGATCTCTAGCTTTTAAATTCTCATTTTGACTCTAACCAACAATCAATTTTCAATCTAACACCACAATTATCACTATAATCAATATAGATTTCACTAATTTAACATTACACAAAGATTTTAAGGGTGCTTACCTGACCCACAACTCAAAAGACCTAGACTCGATGATACCCATAAGCTAATTCGAACCTAAACACCAAAATTACACAAAATTCAACATAATTGTTCATTGAATTTCAAACTTTAGGGGATGAGCATTTGGAAAAGAGAATGAGGCTTACTTATAAAATTGTTCCGATAGATTCGTAGAGCTCGATGCGGTGGACGCGTGGCAGCAAACGGTGCGACGATTGGAGCTCGGGATTGAAAGTTAAGTAAATTTGAAATTAAATTGAGGGTTTGGTGTTTTTGGTTTCACCTTCCCCAAATTTCCCAAATGCAGCGTGTGTTTTTCATGAATGGGGGAAAGAAGCTGAAGCCATACCCTTTAATAGGTGTTTGGGTTGGACCTTGGGTACAATACGGGTCCGGTTCGTCCGGTTTGATCCGTTCGGCCCAATCTTGAGCCAAATTCTTTAAAATTAGTGTCAAAATTCTTATTTTAATTATATCTATCTCATTAAACTATAAAATTCATATTTCTAATTTCTTTTATAAAAATTAATTTATTAACTAATTATTCATTAATTTTTTGGGGTTTAAAGAACCGCCACAAAATTACGTCCTGGGGTTCTGTAAAATCGCTACAAATAAGCTCGTGGTACCTCAAATTTTGGAGATTTGAGAAACACCCACAAATCTTTTTGTGGGGGTTTCAAATTGCCACAAACTAGGGAAAAATGACACAAATCAACTTATATCTTGTTGTGTCTAGTTCGGGTAAACACCTCAAAATAATTACATTTTTAGAAACATTATATTTAGTACGGCTCATTTATGTGTGTCTTCATTTTTTTTCATTTATAAACTTTGATTTTTGAAGTTGTTTGTAAACTTTTAACAATAGATTATGAATAATTTATTGTGTGAAATTGTAAAACTTTAAATTTTATTACCTTAGAAATTATTGAATTTAAATATCTAAAATTATATATTAAATTTTAAATAATTTTATTTTTTATTTAATTAATCGATTGAATCTCGGTTGAACAACTAAATCATTAATGAGTCACTCTAGGGGTGCACAAGACCCGCTCCGGCCCGAAGACCCGGACCGGACCCGGTGACTTCGGGGCTAATTTGGCCCGGCTTCGTTATGGCCTGGTCAGACCCGAGGTTTCAATAGATGGCCCTGGTTATTTATTAAATCGGGTTCGGGCCAAGCCTCGAGTCACCCGGCCCCGTGCCGTTGGACCCGTGTAGGCGTGCAGTAAAAAAATAAAAAAATATGCATTATGTTTCTTGCCTTTGTGCTCAATGTTCACAATTTCATTCTTCAGGATTCACACTTCACAGCCAACAATATTCAGGGGCTGGGGCACAGCACACACTCTCTCTCACTCAAACTCTTTTCCCTGAGGCGCAGCACCACAGCCCCAACGGCTAGCGGAGAGCTCCTCCTTCACACCTCGATGCCATTTATGCTTCTTAATCTTACCTCACTCTCTCCTTCACTACCAACTTCTTTAGTCTTTTCGCTGTCCCTTTTTTCACTTTCCTCTTTCTCCACCAAGTCTGATCAACCACCACAATAGCTTACCGTCAACCACTGCGTGCACCAGTAACTCGCCTTAAATCACCTCTCAGAGACTCAGAGTTCTCACCAACGCAGTGTTCATCACAAGACACAGAATAGGTAATTTGTTTTTGCTAAAACCATTGATTTTCATTTTTTTTCTTGCAATTACTGACCTACTGGGTGCTGGTGCACAAAATTACAATCACACTTTTGCAACTCCGCGCAACTAACCAGCAAGTACACTAGGTCGTCCAAGTAATACCTTACGTGATTAAGGGTCGATCCCACGGAGATTGTCGGCTTGAAGCAAGCTATGGTTATCTTGTAACTCTTAGTCAGGATATCAATAATTCTCAGATTTAATTTTAAAAAGTAAAAGAACATGAAATAAATACTTGTTCTGCAGTAATGGAGAACAGGTTGAGGTTTTAGAGATGCTCTGTCTTCTAAATCTCTGCTTTCCTATTGTCTTCTTCTTCACACACGCAAGGCTCCTTCCATGGCAAGCTGTATGTTGGTGGATCACCGTTGTCAATGCCTACCATCCATCCTCTCAGTGAAAATGGTCCAAATGTGCTGTCACCGCACGGCCAATCATCTGTCGGTTCTCACTCATGTTGGAATAGGATCCATTGATCCTTTTGCGTCTGTCACTACGTCCAGCACTCGTGAGTTTGAAGCTCGTCACAATCATCCCTTCCCAGATCCTACTCAGAATACCACAGACAAGGTTTAGACTTTCCGGATCTCAAGAATGACCGCCAATAATTCTAGCCTATACCACGAAGGTTCTAATCTTAGATTAGAAACCCAAGAGATATGCACTCAAGCTATTGCAGATAGAACGAAGGTGGTTGTCAGGCACGCGTTCAGAGGTGAGAATAATGATGAGTGTCACGGATCATCACATTCATTAGGTTGAAGTGCAAATGAATATCTTAGAATAGAAACAAGCGTGATAGAATGGAAAACAGTAGTAATTGTATTAATTCATCGAAACACAGCAGAGCTCCTCACCCCCAACCATGGAGTTTAGAGACTCATTCCGTCAAAAATACAATATGAAACGTATAAAGTGTCATGAGGTGTGTAAATACAATAGCAAAAGGTCCTATTTATAGAAAACTAATAGCTAAGGGTTTACAGAAATGAGTAAATGATTCAGAATCCACTTCCGGGCCCACTTGGTGTGTGCTTGGGCTGAGCATTAAAGCTTTCACATGTAGAGACTTTTTTTGGAGTTAAACGCCAGCTTTTGTCCCAGTTTGGGCGTTTAACTCCAGCTTTTATGCCAGTTCTGGCGTTTTGACGCCAGAATTTTTATGATGACTTGGAACTCCAGTTTGGGCCATCAAATCTCAGGCAAAGTATGGACTATTATATATTTCTGGAAAGCCCAGGATGTCTACTTTCCAACGCAATTGAGAGCGCGCCAATTGGGCTTTTGTAGCTCCAGAAAATCCACTTCGAGTGCAGGGAGGTCAGAATCCAACAGCATCTGCAGTCCTTTTTCAGCCTCTAAATCAGATTTTTGCTCAGGTCCCTCTATTTCAGCCAGAAAATACCTGAAATCACAGAAAAACACACAAACTCATAGTAAAGTCCAGAAATATTATTTTTGAATAAAAACTAATAAAAACATAATAAAAACTAACTAAAATATACTGAAAACTTACTAAAAACAATGCCAAAAAGCGTATAAATTATCCGCTCATCACAACACCAAACTTAAATTGTTGCTTGTCCCCAAGCAACTGAAAATCAAATAGGATAAAAAGAAGAGAATATACTATAAATTCTAAATTATCAATGAAACTTAGCTCCAATTAGATGAGCGGGACTAGTAGCGTTTTGCCTTTGAACAGTTTTGGCATCTCACTTTATCCCTTGAAGTTTAGAATGATTGGCATCTTTAGGAACTCAGAATTTATATAGTGTTATTGATTCTCCTAGTTCAGTATTGTTGATTCTTGAACACAGTTACTTTATGAGTCTTGGCCGTGACCCTAAGCATTTTGTTTTCCAGTATTACCACCTGATACATAAATGCCACAGACACATAACTGGGTGAACCTTTTCAGATTGTGACTCAGCTTTGCTAGAGTCCCCAATTAGAGGTGTCCAGAGCTCTTAAGCACACTCTTTTTGCTTTGGACCACGACTTTAACCGCTCAGTCTCAAGTTTTTACTTGACACCTTCATGCCACAAGCACATGGTTAGGGACAGCTTGGTTTAGCCGCTTAGGCCAAGATTTTATTCCTGTGGGCCCTCCTATCCACTGATGCTCAAAGCCTTGGATCCTTTTTATTACCCTTGCCTTTTGGTTTAAAGGGCTATTGACTTTTTTCTGCTTGCTTTTTCTTTTTCTTTATTTTTTTGCGCCATTTTTTTCGCAAGCTTTTCACTGCTTTTTCTTGCTTCAAGAATCAATTTCATGATTTTTCAGATTATCAATAACATTTCTCCTTTTCCATTATTCTTTCAAGAGCCAACAATTTTAACATTCATAAACAACAAATTCAAAAGACATATGCACTGTTCAAGCATTCATTTCAGAAGACAAAAAGTATTGTCACCACATCAAAATAATTAAACTAATTTCAAGGATGAATTCGAAATCATGTACTTCTTGTTCTTTTGTGATTTAAAATATTTTTCCTTTAAGAAAGATGATGGATTCATAGGACATTCATAGCTTTAAGACATAAACTTTAAATTTTTATTAATCATGGAATAAAAATAAGACTCAAAATAAATATAAGAGCAGACCAATAATAATAGAAGACAGAAAATTAAAAACAGAAAAATAAATGACTCTTAAAATAGATTCCTAATAATAAAGGTTATCACAGAGTTAGGACTCAACAACCTTGATTTTGAGAAGTGGATGCTCCTTCAATCCGTGAGGTGTTTGGTCCTTCAAGGGAGAGCTTCTGGCGCTTCAGCTCCTGTAGCTCACGCCCCTGCTTCTCATGTTCCTTAAGCAGCTTGCACAGCATGCAGTTTTGATTCTGCTGTTCTTCCTTAAGTTGATCCACAGCTTCTTGCATCTTGGTGATAGATGCTTCTAAGCAAGTCCAGTAGTCAATTTCAGGGATTTCTGGGAGGAACTTCTGCGCCCTCCTTTTGATGGAGTTGTCTTGCACTTTTTGTCCTTCCATTGACTTCTTGGTGATTGGGTGTTCGATTGGGATGAATTCATCTACTCCCATTCTCACCCCAACATCTTTACATAGTAGAGAAATTAAGCTTGGGTATGCTAGTTTGGCTTCAGTGGAGTTCTTGTTTGCAATTGTGTAAATCTCACAAGAAATCAGATGATGAATCTCCCCTTCGTTTTCCCGTATAATACAATGAATCATCACTGCTCTTTTGATAGTGACCTCAGAGCGGTTGCTAGTGGGCAGTATAGAATGCCCAATGAAGTCCAACCAGCCTCTTGCGACTGGTTTGAGATCTCCTCTCTTGAGTTGGTTTGGGACACCTTTTGAATTGGTTATCCACTTAGTTCCAGGGAGGCATATGTCCTCTAGAACTTGGTCCAACCCCTTATCTACTCTCACCATTCTCCTATTAAAGGATTCTGGATCATCTTGTAGTTGAGGCAGTTTGAACACTTCTCTTATTTTGTCCAGGTGGAAGTAAATAATCCTCCCTCTGACCATAGTTCTGTAGGTATGAAAGGCGGTTCTAGTTATTCTCTGCTTATCTGTCAGCCACAGATTTGAGTAGAATTCCTGAACCATGTTTCTTCCAACCTTTGTCTCAGGATTAGCTAGAATTTCCCATCCTCTGTTTCGAATTTTCTCTTGGATCTCTGGATATTCGTCTTCTTTCAAATCGAATTTAGCTTCCGGGATCACTGACCTCAGACCCATTATTTTGTGGTAATGATCTGCATGTTCTTTGGTTAAGAACCTCTCTTGATTCCAAAGACTCTTTGGAGTATTCTCTTTCTTACCTCTTGAATTGGTTTGTTTTCCCTTAGAAGCCATGATCTTAATGAGTCTTAGCTCAGTGATCACGGAAAAACACACCAAACTTAGAGGTTTGCTTGCCCTCAAGCAAAAGAAAAGAAAGAAGAGAGATAGGAGGAGAGGCAAATTCGAATGGTGGAGAGGTGGGGATGGCCGAATGTGTATTTATAAGTGGAGGGGAGGGATTTCAAAAATTTGAAAAAAAGATATGATTGGTGAAAGAAAAAAATAGAATCATGATATGAAAAAGATGAGATTTTTAAATGGAAAAGATATAAAAGAGTTAAATCTGAAAATTTGTTGATGCATCTAAGAATTAAAAGATGATATGATGAGTTGGAAAAGATTTGGAAAGAAATTGAGAAGATAATTGAGTTTTTGAAGAAGATTTGGAAATGATTTGAAAGAAATTTGAAAAGGGATTTAGGAAATTGTTGAATTTTTGAAAATTTGAAGGTGAATGATGAAAATTTGTAATATGTTTATGCAGAAAATTATGAGTCAAAACATGAAAAATTGAAAAATTTTGAAGTGGAAAGCAAAATCCTCTCCCCCTACCTTTCTGGCGTTAAACGCCTAGAATGGTATGCATTCTGGCGTTTAACGCCCATATATTGGCCAATGTGGGCGTTTAATGCCCAGTCAGGTACCCTGGCTGGTGTTAAACGCCAGAAACCCCTTTGTCACTGGGCATTTTTCTGAACGCCCAGGATGCTGCAAGTATGGCGTTAAACGCCCAGAATGGCACCCATTCTGGCGTTTAACGTCCAAAATACCCCTTACTGGCGTTTTCTTGCTAGTGAGCTCCTTTTCCCTGCTTTTTGCACTGAATCCTTCTATAACTCTGTGAATTCCTACAATTTGATGATTAATCTTGAAGAAAATTTATATCAAACTTCTATAAGTATTAATTAAAACAAATAACTTGCTAATGGCTGGGTTGCCTCCTAGTAAGTGCTTCTTTATTGTCTTTAGCTGGACCTTGACTGAGCTTTATTCTAGTCTCAGTTTTGAGCATTCTTGCTCAAAATTGCTTTCAAGATAGTGTTTGATTCTCTGTCCATTAACAATGAACTTTTTGTTAGAGTCAATATCCTGAAGCTCAACATATCCATATGGTGACACACTTGTAATCACATACGGTCCCCTCCACCGGGATTTCAATTTCACGGGGAATAATCTGAGCCTAGAATTAAACATCAGAACCTTCTGTCCTGGTTCAAAGACTCTAGATGACAGTTTCTTGTCATGCCACCTTTTTGCTTTTTCCTTATAAATTTTTTCATTTTCAAAAGCACTGAGTCTGAATTCCTCTAGCTCATTTAGCTGGAGCAATCTTTTCTCTCCAGCTAACTTAGCATCCAGGTTTAGGAATCTGGTTGCCCAGTAGGCCTTATGTTCCAGTTCCACGGGCAGATGACAGACCTTGCCATACACAAGCTGGTATGGAGAGGTTCCTATAGGAGTCTTGAATGCTGTTCTGTATGTCCACAGAGCATCATCCAAGCTTTTTGCCCAATCCTTTCTACGGGCAATTATAGTCCATTCCAGGATTCTTTTTAGTTCTCTATTAGAGACTTCAGCCTGCCCATTTGTCTGTGGATGATATGGAGTTGCTACTTTATGGCTAATTCCATATCGGACCATAGCAGAGTAAAGCTGTTTATTGCAGAAATGAGTGCCCCCGTCACTGATGAGTACTCTGGGAACACCAAATCTGCTGAAGATATATTTCTAGAGGAACTTCAGCACTATCTTAGTATCATTAGTGGGTGTGGCAATTGCTTTTACCCATTTAGATACGTAGTCTATTGCCACCAGAATGTAAGTGTTTGAGTATGATGGTGGGAAAGGACCCATGAAGTCAATACCCCATACATCAAATAACTCAATCTCTAAGATCCCTTGTTGAGGCATGGCATAACCATGAGGTAAGTTACCAGCTCTCTGGCAACTGTCACAGTTACGCACAAACTCTCGGGCATCTCTGTGTAGAGTAGGCCAGTAGAATCCACATTGGAGGACCTTAGTGGCTGTTCGCTCACCTCCGAAATGTCCTCCATACTGTGATCCATGGTAATGCCATAGGATCTTCTGTGCCTCCTCTCTAGGTACGCATCTGCGGATCATTCCATCTGCACATCTCTTAAAGAGATATGGTTCATCCCATAAGTAGTACTTTGCATCAGAATTAGTTTTTTCGTTTGCACCCTACTGTACTCCTTGGGTATGAACCTCACAGCTTTATAATTTTCAATGTCTGCAAACCATGGTGCTTCCTGAGTGGCGAAGAGTTTTTCATCCGGAAAGGTCTCAGAGATCTCAGTAGGAGGGAGGGACGCCCCTGCTACTGGTTCTATCCGGGACAGGTGATCAGCTACCTGGTTCTCTGTCCCTTTTCTGTCTCTTATTTCTATATCAAATTCTTACAGAAGCAGTACCCATCTTATGAGCCTAGGTTTAGAATCCTGCTTTGTGAGTAGATATTTAAGAGCAGCATGGTCAGTATACACAATCACTTTTGAACCTACTAAATAGGATCTAAACTTGTCAATCGCATAAACAACTGCAAGCAACTCTTTTTCTGTGGTTGTGTAGTTTTTTGTGCGTCATTTAGAACACTGCTGGCATAGTAAATGACGTGCAAAAGCTTGTTATGCCTCTGTCCTAGCACTGCACCAATGGCATGGTCACTGGCATCACACATTAGTTCGAATGGTAATGTCCAGTTTGGTGCAGAAATAACTAGTGTTGTGACCAGCTTAGCTTTCAGAGTTTCAAACGCCTGCAGACACTCTGTGTCAAACACAAATGGCATGTCAGCAGCTAGCAGATTGCTCAGAGGTTTTGCAATTTTCGAAAAATCCTTTATAAACCTCCTATAGAATTCTACATGCCCCAGAAAGCTTCTGATTGCCTTAACATTGGCAGGTGGTGGTAATTTTTTAATTACTTCCACTTTAGCTTGATCCACCTCTATTCCCTTGTTTGAAATTTTATGCCCAAGGACAATTCCTTCAGTCACCATAAAGTGACATTTTTCCCAGTTTAAAACTAGGTTGGTCTCTTGGCATATTTTCAGAACAAGTGCTAAATGGTCAAGACGGGAGTTGAATGAGTCTCTAAATACTAAAAAGCCATCCATGAAGACTTCCAGAAATTTCTCTACCATATCAAAGAAGATAGAGAGCATGTACCTCTAAAAGGTTGCAAGTGCATTGCATAGACCAAAGGGCATCCTTCTGTAGGCAAATACTCCAGAAGAACATATAAATACTGTTTTCTCTTGGATTTGAGGATCTACTGCAATTTGGTTGTAACCTGAATAGCCATCCAAAAAGCAGTAGTATTCATGACCTGCTAGTCTCTCTAACATGTGGTCTATGAATGGTAAAGGAAAATGATTCTTTCTGGTGGCTGTATTGAGCCTTCTGTAGTCAATACACATACGCCACCATGTAACTATTCTTGTAGGAACCAGTTCATTCTTTTCATTATGAACCACTGTCATGCCTCCCTTCTTAGGGACAACGTGGATAGGGCTTACCCAGGGTCTATCAGAAATAGGATAAATAATCCCAGCCTCTAGTAACTTAGTGACCTCTTTCTGCACCACATCCTTCATGGCTGGATTTAGCCGCCTCTGTGGTTGAACCACTGGCTTAGCATCATCCTCCAATAGGATCTTGTACATGCATCTTGCTGGGCTAATGCCCTTAAGATCACTTATGGACCACCCAAGAGCTGTCTTGTGTGTCCTCAGCACCTGAATTAGTGCTTTCTCTTCCTGTGGATTCAAAGCAGAGCTTATGATCACCGGAAAAGTGTCACCTTCTCCCAGAAATGCATATTTCAGGGATGGTGGTAGTGGTTTGAGCTTTGGTTTAGGAGGCTTATCCTCTTCCTGAGGAATTTTCAGAGGTTCTGTTATTTCCTCTGGTTCCTCCAGATCATGCTGAACATCTTTAAAGATGTCCTCTAGCTCTGATTCGAGACTCTCAGTCATATTGATCTCTTCCACCAAGGAGTCAATAATATCAACGCTCATGCAGTCATTTGATGTATCTGGATGCTGCATAGCTTTGACAACATTTAGCTTGAACTCATCCTCATTGACTCTTAGGGTCACTTCCCCTTTTTGGACATCAATGAGAGTTCGTCCAGTTGCTAGGAAGGGTCTTCCTAGAATGAGAGTTGCACTCTTGTGCTCCTCCATTTCCAGCACTACAAAGTCGGTGGGAAAGGCAAATGGCCCAACCTTGACAATCATGTCCTCAATTATGCCTGATGGGTATTTAATGGAGCCATCAGCAAGTTGAAGACATATCCGGGTTGGTTTGACCTCTTCAGTCAAGCCAAGCTTTCTGATAGTGGATGCAGGAATTAGATTGATACTTGCCCCAAGGTCACATAGAGCTGTCTTGGTACAAGTACCCTCTAATGTGCACGGTATCATAAAGCTTCCCGGATCTTTAAGCTTCTCTGGTAAGCTTTTCAGAATAACTGCACTGCATTCTTCAGTGAGAAAAACTTTTTCAATTTCTCTCCAATCCTTCTTATGACTTAAGATCTCTTTCATGAACTTAGCATAAGAAGGTATTTGCTCCAGTGCCTCTGCAAATGGGATCTTTATCTCAAGAGTCCTGAGATAGTCTGCAAAGCGGGTAAATTATTTATCCTGTTCTGCTTGGCAGAGTTTCTGAGGATAAGGCATCTTGGCTTTATATTCTTCAACCTTAGTTGCTGCAGGTTTATTCCCTACAGAGGTGGTTGGAGAAGCCTTCTTAGAGGGGTTACTATCAGCACTTGCAGGTGTCTGATCCCTCATTAGCGTTTGAACGCCAGGATTGGGTGCTGGATGGGCGTCTAACGCCAGCTTCCCACCCTTTTCTGGCGTTTGAACGCCAGAACTGGGCAAGGAATGGGCGTTCAATGCCAACTTTTCTCCCTTTTCTGGCGTTTGAACGCCAGAAGTGGGCATCCACTGGGCGTTTGACGCCAATTTTTCACCCTTTTCTGGCGTTTGAACGCCAGAATTATTCCTCTCTGGACTCTTTCTGTCCTCAGAGGGATTTTGGACAGTGGTTTGGTCATCCTCTGTCAGTTGTTCCCTTCTTGGCTTTCTGCTACTTTGAGCTGAATTATTCAACGTCTTCCCGCTCCTTAGTTGAACAGCTTGGCATTCTTCTGTTATCTGTTTAGATATCTGCTGTTTGTCTGATTCAGTTGTGCTTCCATATTCTTGTTAGCATTTTTAGTGTGTTGGAGCATCTCTTTAAATTTTGCTAATTGTTTTGTCATAAGGAGCAATTGCTGATTAAGCTCAATGATCTGTTCTTGAGGATTAGGATCAGTAGTTACTGCCCTAGCTTCTTCCTTTATGGAGGACTCACTGCTTGAGTACAGATGTTGATTTCTAGCAACCGTATCTATGAGTTCTTGAGCCTCTTCAATTGTCTTTCTCATGTGTATAGATCCACTAGCCGAGTGATCTAGAGACATTTGAGCTCTTTCTGTAAGCCCATAGTAGAAGATGTCTAACTGTACCCACTCTGAAAATATTTCAGATGGGCATTTCCTTAGTATCCCTCTGTACCTCTCCCAGACATTATAAAAGAATTCATGATCCTCTTGTTTAAAGCCTTGTATGTCCAGCCTCAGCTGTGTCATCCTTTTTGGAGGGTAAAATTGATTCAGGAATTTGTCTGATAATTGTCTCCATATTTTTATGCTTGCTGTGGGTTGGTTATTTAACCACCTCTTAGCTTGATCTTTTACAGCAAATGGAAACAGTAATAACCTGTAGACATCCTGATCCACTTCTTTATCACGTACTGTATCAGCAATTTGTAAGAACTGTCCCAGAAACTCAGTAGGTTCTTCCTATGGAAGACCGGAATACTGGCAATTTTGCTGCACCATGATAATGAGCTGAGGATTTAGCTCAAAACTGCTTGCTTTGATGGGAGGTATACAGATGCTACTCCCATATGCAGCTGTAATGGGGTTAGCATATGACCTCAGAGTCCTTCTGGACTGTTCATTTCCACTTATGTCCATGATGGAGAAAAGGGAATTGATATGAATTGCAAATAAATTTTATTTTAAAAAATTTTTTTATTTTATTTAATTAAAAGTAACCGAATAAAATAAAACAAAATGAATGGAAGATAAAATAAAAGTTTCAAAAATTAGAAAAAATGAAATAAAAGCAAATTGATAACTAAACTAATTAATTAATTAAAAAATTTTGAAATTAGCAATCAAAAAGATATGATTGAAAATTATTTTGAAAAAAATATTATTGAGAAGATATGATTGCAATTTATAAAAAAAGATATGATTGAAAAGATATGATTGAAGAAATTAAAAAGGTTTGATTTTTGAAAAAGATTTGAAAAGATCAATTTTTGATATTAGAATTTTGACCTGACTAAAAAAAGATATGATTTTGAAAATCTTTGACTAATTTAATGCAAAATTTCAAAATTTATGAGTAAAATAAGGAAAAGATATTTTTTATTTTTTGAATTTTAATGAGGAAAGAGAAAAAACAACAAAATTACACTAAACTTAGAAATTTTAGATCAAAATAAAGAGAATAAACAAGAAAATTTTGAATGTCAAGATGAACACTAAGAACACTTTGAAGATCAAGATAAACACCAAGAACAAATTTTTGAAAAACTTTTAAGTAAATAAAAGCACAAGGGACACCAAACTTAAAATTTTTAGAAAATCAAACACAAACTTTTGAAAATTTAATGGAAAACACAAAGAAGACACCAAACTTAAAATTTTTAAAGATCAAGAAAGAACTAAGAACATGCAAATTCGAAAAATTGAAAGAAAATAAACGCATGCAATTGACACCAAACTTAAAATATGAAACTAAACTCAAATAAAAGACTCAATTTTAGTGACTCTAAACCAACAAAAATAAATTATTCCTAACCTAAGCAACAAGATAAACCGTCAGTTGTCCAAACTCGAACAATTCCCGGCAACGGCACTAAAAACTAGGTGCACGAAATTACAATCACACTTTTGCAACTCCGCACAACTAACCAGCAAGTGCACTTGGTCGTCCAAGTAATACCTTACGTGAGTAAGGGTCGATCCCACGGAGATTGTCGACTTGAAGCAAGCTATGGTTATCTTGTAACTCTTAGTCAGGATATCAATAATTCTCAGATTTAATTTTAAAAAGTAAAAGAACATGAAATAAATACTTGTTATGCAGTAATGGAGAACAGGTTGAGGTTTTGGAGATGCTCTGTCTTCTAAATCTCTGCTTTCCTACTGTCTTCTTCTTCATATACGCAAGGCTCCTGCCATGGCAAGCTGTATGTTGGTGGATCACCGTTGTCAATGCCTACCATCCGTCCTCTCAGTGAAAATGGTCCAAATGCGCTGTCACCGCACGGCTAATCATCTGTCGGTTCTCACTCATGTTGGAATAGGATCCATTGATCCTTTTGCGTCTGTCACTACGCCCAGCACTTGTGAGTTTGAAGCTCGTCACAATCATTCCTTCCCAGATCCTACTCAGAATATCACAGACAAAGTTTAGACTTTCCGGATCTCAGGAATGACCGCCAATAATTCTAGCCTATACCACGAAGGTTCTAATCTTATATTAGAAACCCAAGAGATATGCACTCAAGCTATTGCAGATAGAACGGAGGTGGTTGTCAGGTACGTGTTCATAGGTGAGAATAATGATGAGTGTCACGGATCATCACATTCATCAGGTTGAAGTGCGAGTGAATATCTTAGAATAGAAACAAGCGTGATAGAATGGAAAACAGTAGTAATTGTATTAATTCATCGAAACACAGCAGAGCTCCTCACCCCCAACCATGGAGTTTAGAGACTCATTCCGTCAAAAATACAATATGAAACGTATAAAGTGTCATGAGGTGTGTAAATACAATAGCAAAAGGTCCTATTTATAGAAAACTAATAGCTAAGGGTTTACAGAAATGAGTAAATGATTCAGAATCCACTTCCGGGCCCACTTGGTGTGTGCTTGGGCTGAGCATTGAAGCTTTCACATGTAGAGACTTTTTTTGGAGTTAAACGCCAGCTTTTGTCCCAGTTTGGGCGTTTAACTCCAGCTTTTATGCCAGTTCTGGCGTTTTGATGCCAGAATTTTTATGCTGACTTGGAACTCCAGTTTGGGCCATCAAATCTCAGGCAAAGTATGGACTATTATATATTTCTGGAAAGCCCAGGATGTCTACTTTCCAACGCAATTGAGAGCGCGCCAATGGGCTTCTGTAACTCCAGAAAATCCACTTCGAGTTCAGGGAAGTCAGAATCCAACAGCATCTGCAGTCCTTTTTCAACCTCTGAATCAGATTTTTGCTCAGGTCCCTCAATTTCAGCCAGAAAATACCTGAAATCATAGAAAAACACACAAACTCATAGTAAAGTCCAGAAATATGATTTTTGAATAAAAACATAATAAAAACTAACTAAAATATACTGAAAACATACTAAAAATAATGCCAAAAAGCGTATAAATTATCCGCTCATCAGGTGCTAAATATTTCACCTATTTTATTTGTTTTGTTATTTTTGGGGAGAACTAATGAAATTGTTGATATTTTTCTTGCCATAATTGGTTTAATTTTGAGAAAAACTAACAACATTGATTTTTTTTTTGTGTGTTTAATTTTCTAGTTTGTATTTTGAATACTTCAATGATGAGAGTTACGGGCTAGGCGAAAGTAGGAAGAAGTTGTTGATTAGAGATAGGAATTAACAATTCAGAGGAATTGGGAGTAGGAACAATAATTTTATTTTTATAATTTGCACTGTCAGTAATTATAATTGATCCCTTCCACTTCCAATTTGATTGTTATTTAAAAATTGAATTTCCTGGTTTGTGCACTTTATGTTATTGTGAGTAATGCTTTGGTGAGTATTGAGTAATGCTAGCTGCTGCTTCCTCTATCTTCACGTGCATTTCAACCTTCAGTTATTATCTATGCCTCACTTCACTTAAGTCTTACAAGAATAAGAATGAAACTGACATACTTATGAATCTTTCTTATTTGTTTTGTTTTTCTTATTTGGATTAGTAAATTAAACATTTAATTCTCTTTTCATTTGTTATTGTTAAA
The DNA here is from genome assembly GCF_003086295.3 of Arachis hypogaea. Classification (NCBI taxonomy): domain Eukaryota; kingdom Viridiplantae; phylum Streptophyta; class Magnoliopsida; order Fabales; family Fabaceae; genus Arachis; species Arachis hypogaea. The sequence goes on from NC_092050.1 coordinate 23,300,159, forward strand.
TTAAATGATGAGACTGAACACTTGTTTAAGTATGCTCAATTTTATTTAGATATATTGTATTTATGCTCAGTTGTTTAAGTATGTTTAATTTTTTTTTAGATATATTGTTATATGAACTTTTTTTATGTTTAGATAAACACAAATGGGAGGAGAAGATCCTAGTTGTATTGCAGTCCAAAGTAATAATGACAACAAAGCTATGGACATAGAGCATGAAGTTGCTGCTGTCGAGGGACAACAAGCTAACGAGGGACAGCAGGCTACTCGCAAGGGAAAAAAGTCTTATGTTTGGACGCATTTTAAGCAGCTTCCATTTAGCGAGACTAATGGAGAGCACAAGGCCAAATGTAACCACTGTCGAAAAGTATATCTATGTCACCCAATTAGACATGGCACAAATTCTTTGAATAAACACTTGAAAATTTCTCACAAGTGGATATTTATAAAAGTAGGCAAAAATGGGACACTTCATGGCTATATGCCTAAGGTTAGTGAAGAAGGTGAAACCGGAAAAACTTTCAAAGTCAATGGCTATAGATTGGAAGATTGTAGGAAGGCAATGCCTGAGTTTATTATCCTTGATGAACACCTTTTTAAAGTGGTCGAAGGGATTGGGTTTCGCAAAATGATTAATTGATTTGAGCCAAGATTCACTGTACCATCCAGGATGACAATGTCAAGAGATTGTTTTCAACTTTATTTAGAGGAGAAGAAAAAACTTAAAGCTTGGTTGGAAAAGTCATGTGCTCGAGTTTGTTTGACATCAAATCAAAATATTAGCTACATGAGCCTAACCGCACATTTTGTTGATGACGAATGGAAGCTACAAAAGAGAATTCTCAACTTTTACTTGATTGAGAACCACAAGGGAGAAACAATAGGGAGAGAAATTGAGACATGTTTGAGAGAGTGGGAAATTGAAAAGGTCTTCACAATCACATTAGACAATGCATCTTCAAATGACGGGGCTATCACTTACCTTCAAAGAAAATTAGCCGCAAAGGGTGGATTGGTGTGCATACGAAAATATTTGCAAATGAGGTGTTGTGCTCATGTTCTCAACTTGATAGTGAATGAAGAAATTAAAGAGCAACATGCCTCCATTGAAAGCATTCAGAATGCTGTTAGGTGTGTTAGATCTTCTCCCCAAAGAATTAAAAAATTTAAAGAATGTTGAGGCTAAGTTGATAGAGTCTAAAAGTCTTGTTTGTTTGGATGTTCCAACTAGATGGAATTCCACCTATCTAATGTTGGAACATGCTGAAAATTTTGAAAAAACTTTTGATAGACTTTATGATCAAGAAACTTATTTTTTTAGATGGTTTGGAGAGGATAGTGGGGGTAAAAAGAATGTTGGTCCACCCACGGCACTTGATTGGCAACATGCTAGGCTATTCATTGATTTTTTGAGAATCTTCTATGAGATTACTTTGTGTTTCTCAACTTCTTTACATGTTACTTCAAACAAATGCTTTCATGAAATTGCATCTATAAATTCTCAACTAACATCTTGGAGCCACAACAATTCTGAATTATTGGGAACTATGGCATGCTCTATGAAGGCTAAATACGATAAATATTGGGGACCAGTTGACAAGTTTAATCCTTTGATACTTGTTGCCGTTGTTTTAGATCCTCGCTACAAATTTGATTATCTTTCTTGGTGTTTAGATGATGTATATGATAAGGAAGTGGCTACTAGTATGACTAGTTTTGTGAAATTTATATTAGAGACATTGTACAAATTTTATTCAAAAGAAATTGTAGATAAGAAAGTTCTTGATGATGGTGGCGGTTCCTCTAGAGTTGTTTTGAATGATAAAAATAGTGGTCAGTCTAGTGCTAAGGGTGTTGCTGCAAATAGAGTGAATTTATGGAAAAAACAAAAGAAGGAAAAAGCTAATGCAGATAGCAAATCAGATGTTGAGAAATATTTGGCTGAAGATCCTGTAGACGTGGAAGATGAGAATTTTGATATATTGACTTGGTGGAAATTAAATGGATCAAAATATAGAATTCTTTCTCCCATAGCCCATGATGTCTTTTGGTATTCCAGTTTCAACTGGTGCATCTGAATCATGCTTTAGTACCGGTGGGCGTGTGGTTAATCTTTATCGTAGCTCTTTGTTACCAAAAATGGCAGAAGCTTTAATTTGCACTCAAAGATGGTTGTATCCTTCTAAGCAGATATTTGAAGAATTTGAGTTTAATCAATTTGACAGTAGTGACAAGATTGTTAATGGTATATTTACTTTATGATGTCTTTATTCTTTTTTTATGATGCCAGGGCATTTTGGCCAGTTTCACTGACCTTTTCTCTACTGTTTTTAGGGTAGTTTCATGCATTTACTTAGGAAATAAGCTAGTTTTGGGTAGATATTCACTTACATCTTGATTCAAGCATACGTTGTGCACTTTACATGATTTCATGAGCATTTTGCATGAATTTAATGACAAATTGGATGTTGCATTTTCCATGACTTGGACTAGAACTTTGATGCACTTTATTGCTTAATTTCAGGACAAAGGAAGCAAAGAAGAACCACATTAGTGGCAATGTTAGTTACACTAACGTTGACACTAACGTGGAATGGGAGTAACTTGCAAAGTTAATGAGAAAAGTCATTGCCAATAATGCTCTAGAAGCCATCATTGCCCACGTTAAGAGTCACGTTAACTAAGTTAACGTGAACTCTAACGTGGAAGAAAGGAAATGGAGCCAACGTTAGTGACACTTAACATTATCACTAACGTTGGACCAAGCTCATAAGTGGCCACGTTAGTTGCCACGTTAACTTAGTTAACGTGGCCTCTAACGTTAAGAGGTAAAGGGGAAGCCAACGTTAGTGACATTCAACTTTGTCACTAACGTTGGCCAAGTCACAATAAGCCACGTTAACTTCCATGTTAACCTAGTTAACGTGGAAGCTAATGTGAGGAGACAAAGTGGTCGACAACATTAGTGACACCAAACATTGTCACTAACGTTGGAAGGAACCCACACAAGCCCCAATAAGCCACGTTAATTCCCACGTTAACTTAGTTAACGTGGAAGTTAACGTGAAGAACACTACAAGAAAATGGCCGATTAGCTACTACAAAAAGAGTCGTAAAATCATCGCTAATCTGACGCAAAATATAATTTGTGGCGGATTAGCTACCGACTAGCAACTAATGGTTTCCTCGCTAATTACAAGTCGCAGATCAGTGACGCAAACACAACAGTCGCTAATTCATCGGAAAGTTTTTTAGCTACCGAATAAATAGTCGCAAATCAATCACTAAAGTAAAAGCTAATTCCGTAGAAGAAATGGACTAAACAGTAGTCGCTAATTAGCGATAAACTCTACTGCAGCAGATTCATCGCTAAATGCAAGCTAACTGCGTAGACAAAATGGAATGGTTGGTTGACGCTAATTAGCGATGAATTTTTTTGAACCTAACTCGTCGCAAGTTGTCCGCTAATATGGTCGCAAATCTGTCACATTGTGTAGCAAATCTATAACTAATCTTTGAAAATCCTTAATCAAATTTGTAGGAATTTTATCGCTAAAACAAAGCTATTCGAAATTATAAAGTAGAGTTATGAAATAGTCGCTAACTTGCTAGAAAATAATATGTAGCCAATTACTTGCAATACTATCGCAAAATGTCATCGCAAATTCCTTTTAAACTAGTATTGATAGATATCTCACAAATGTTTTAGTCGCAATAGAGTCTTTGATTTGTCACTATCATCAACGAGTTTAGATTACTTATTTTGTCGCTATACTAAAATAAACCTCATTATTTTTTTATTTTAGTCATTGAACTAGAAGATTATAACACATACAAATATAATTAGTTCATCAACATCAAAACTAAAGGCTCAGTTACAATATCATGTAAAAGCAAGTATTCACTTATTTAGAGATGTTTCAATCTAACTGTACAAATGTGATCCTACTTTTATAAAATTCATTATATCTCAGTTTCTTATTACACATTGAAAATTTTAAAAAAAAATGAAAAATACATATAAACACCACCTAAGACTTGGCAGTTGATACAGTATGGTAAATGTATTAAACTGCATACTTGCTTCTTCAAAATTGTAGGTTATCTACATTAGTATCTATGTTCGCAATCACCGTTGGTTGGTTGATTTGCTGAGATACTGCTGGGCAAGGTAGACATGTTTTGTGCATCATCCTCCCTTTTATTATTATGTATAAAATATGAGGAGAATCATCTATTTTAGTAAACCTGAAAGCATAAGCAAGAAAATGAAAAGAATATACGCCTAAGAAGATTATAAACTACTTAACCAATCAATATATTCTACCAAAAATAGCAGTTTAAAGGTCACAAAAATCACTTCCAATGAGTAGAAAAAAAAAAGCAACAACATTGCAATTTCAAGAACAAAATATAAAATGCTTACCCTTAAAATAGGAAGAGTCGTATTTCTGTGCATCTGTGCATTTGTTGATATATAGCAAGGCATCTGAAGAACTCCTATGTAACTAAACAAATCATCACACGAGCACAAAGAAAGTAAGCAGTTTTTTTCTTGTAAGTAAATCATTTTACCAGAAAAAAGGAAGATACAATATAAAACACTACATCGTTGAACAAAAGCATCTTCTCTTCGAGCAAATATTAGTATTTAAGATGAAGGATCTAGATTATGCCCGCTAGTTGAAAATTAGGCAATATAGACATTACACTTGGTTACTATGCGAAAATAAGGGGCTTGACATTCTTATTCTTATTACCAACTACATAGTATAAACCTAAAGATTATTAACAACCATAAAATTGCAGCAGATAAAGATCTCACAATAGATTAGCATATGAGCTTTCATCATAAATCCAAGTGGATAGACCACTTTCTCAATTTATAACAAAATTTGTCAAGAAAGCAATATGCTTTTTTTTGTGGCATGTGTCCATACTCCATAGTAAGAGTATTCAAAACTATTGCATCAGTATCATTGAGCCAAATAAGTCAAGTTGTTCAGAAGATGAGAAGAACTAAGAATCACAAATTCTCTTGTAAGAAAATTTATTTTTCAAAGACAAAAAGAAAACGTAAAGGCCAACTCCTCTAACGTGGAAAGCATGCAAAGTGAAATTTCAGTGTGTAAAGGTTAAAGACAAAATAGAGTGCCTATTGAAACTATATAAAAGCAGAAATTATAGATCATGAGACCAACAAGAAAGACCAACCCCTAAATAAATAAGTAACAGAATTCTAAGTTACCCAGCTGATCAAGTTCAGTTGTATGTTCTCATGACACATGGACACAGTTGACAAACTTTGTATAGCTTCTTCTAGGAAAAACACAAACAATAGTTTCCAAATAACATGAGACAAGAAAGTAGATGGATTTATGTCGGAACATTTCTACCTAGCAAAATTCAAACATGAGTTACGAAATAGGAAATTCCAAATTTTTACCACTACTTCAAAGTCGAGCAAAACGGTTTACCCTGCAGATATCAGGATTAGACTCATTCCTCCATGCTCCTCAGAATCCTAGTATCATCAAAATTAAAACCTTTCTCTTGCACTGCATTGGGTGATCTTTCTTCCTGTAATGAAAGATAACACATTATAACTGTGATCCCTGGACATAGACCTGTTATTTTCTTACCCGTGCAGAAACATCATATGATCAAGGAAATAGAATCATAAAAATAGAAATTAAAAAATCAGAATCATAACAACAAACTCACAAACAGAACATAAAAAATTTGCATCATAGAAACATAAATTCAAAACAAAATTAAAAAAATAAAAACCCTAATGAACAAAACAAAAAGTAAGTTTGATGAACATATGCTTGCTCGCCAAAAGAACGGGGATGTCTGTTGTCTTTGCAAATTGCAGCAAAGCTGAAGTGCATCCTTTCACCTGTCACACACCTATATGACATGTCATATATCATGGAACCGGCATGTCATTTCACCGTATAAAAAGAAATAGCCAATGCACCAGTTTCAGTTCAGGCAGCAAATACATTGATTAGCTACATTAGATTCAGATCAAGTAATCAGACAAAAGAAAAACACAAAAAGGAAACTTACCTTCAGGAGTTGGAGCTAGACTATCATAAGGCACAACAACTTCATCCGTAGGCGTCTGGATCTTGCCCCACTCAAACCAGAGAGTCACATTGACCTAAACAGAAATGAAGCTGGCAGTTACAAAAATGAAGCTGTAACAACAAAAGCAAGCAACAATCATAAAGGAACAAATTTGTTGAAGGTTTAAGAAAACAATGTATCCCATGTTTGAGAATTCTGAAAAGTGGAACTGAAAGGTTTGAAAATTTGGTGTTTGTGTTGAATTTCTTATGTTGATGTTATGTTTATGTTTATCTCATATTTGGTATGTTATGTTTATGCCTTTACTTCCCCATCTCTGGCATTCCACATCTCCACCATTTGCTGCATTATTTTTCATTTCTTATTAGCAACACATATTTTCTAAGACTCGTTACATTTTACTAAAAAATCACAGAATTTTTAATAAAAGTATTTTACTATACCAATAATAAGACTACTTTGATTGCAGGCTCAGTAGAATCGTCAAGAACTTGGATGACAAGACGATCAGCAAGCCACGAAAGATTACAAGCTGCACCAATTGACACCTTGTATACCTATATATACATAGAAAAAGAACACAAAAAAACCAACCAATTTTCACAGAAATAAAAAAGAGGAGGCAGAGGAAAATAGAGACTAGAGATAAGCAAATGCAAGCAAATTAAGAAGACCACTTTCTCATTGAACATTGGAATCTAGATGAGAACCACAGGGAAATTGGAGCTTCCAAGTTCAAGATCATCCTGGATGGGTTCATACTTGTAACGCTGCTCTGGTTTCTTCCAGAAGAGCTTGACCAAGATGATGACGATTCCCATGTACAGTCTCTCCAGATGCAGCTGCTCCCTTCTTCCTTGGTGCAGCTTCAGTACCTAGTTAAACAGAAATAAGATCGCATTAACGAAATGATGATTGATGGAAAACGCAACTACTGAAGATCTAAAAATAGATCGTGGAGGTACCTTCTCTGAAGCCGCTCTTGAATCAGCAAGGCACGTGATGGAGGTAGCTCATCCTGCCAGTGTCGGTGGTCTTTCTACGGATGGCCTTCACGCTCCAGTTATCTGTAATAAAAAACAGAGACTATCAACTACAGTCAACAAGTCTCACATTGAAGGAAATATCATTTCAGGTTCTGTGATTAACCATGATTGAACTACTAAACATAGACATCCCAACATATATATGATTTCCTTACAATTTACAAAGTACAAACCACACACCATAGTAATTTTCTACACAATGAAGCCTCAATTTTCCACCAAAAACACCAAACGAAAGAAACCTCAATTTCACCAAAAACACCACACACAATGAACACCAAAAACCCTCCAATTTTCCACGTCACATGAATTTCACCAATTGAAACTACAAACACAAATTACTAAAAAGCAGCATTCATCAGAGAGACACGCATTCAAATAATAATAGCAAGAAAAAGTGAGATTAGGATGAAGAAAAGAATACCTAACAATATTCATGTGCTGCATTTCCTTGAGGAGAGAAATCTCGCGAATTGCAGTGCTAGGAACGCCTTCATTCTCCTGCTCAAGGCGAATCTTCTATTTTACAAATTAAAACAGCAGCACCAGAACAGCAGGAAGGGAGAGGCTGCGAGAGCGAGGGAGGGAAAGGGAGAAGTTGCGACGCGAGGGAGGGAAACGGCAACTGTGAACTGCGAAAGGAGGGAGGGAGGGAGAGAGGACCGCGCCGAGGTGCTGTCCGCGAGGCTCTGTTCGGCGAGTTGGCGACGGTGAAGGAAAACGCTGCTGGGAGGAAGGGGCTCGACGGCTGTGTATTGGGGATTGGGGATTGATGTTCCTTCGTTAGAGAGAGACTATGAGAGACTAAGAGTGGCGCTGCTACTTGCTAGGTTTAGGTTATTTAGTGTTTGGGCCTCTGGGCATAGTTGTCAGAACCGACCCGGTGATCGAATCGGTCAGGTCACTGGGTCACTGGGTCACTAGTTCAACCGCTGGGTTACTGGTTGAACCGGTTGACTCGGTCCTATGTAAATAAAAAATAAAAAATAGTTAAAAGTTTAAAATTAAAATTTAAAATACATATTTTTACTAACATTTTAAAATATCAAGTTATTTTAAAACAATATGGAACATGAACAATAAATATTTTATTATTTTTACTCTATCATAAATATTTTTATTTTGTTTTTATATTAAAATAACTATTATTTTTAAATTTTAATAATTTATTAATTAGTTTATATCTTTTATACTATTATATACTACAAGTATTTATTAAAAAATAATATTAATAGATATTATATAATTATAAAAAAATAAGTGAGTTTATCATTATTGTTAAATAAAAATATAATTAATTTAAGAAGGAGTGAATTTATAATTAAAATTAAAATAAATTAAATAAAAGTAAACTATTTGATAGAAGATATCTATATGTATTATACTTTGCATATGTTTTAATAGAAAACATAATGGTCTGGTGGTTGTGGAGCATTTTGGTTTCCTTGAGGACAAGGGTTCGAACCCTACCTCAAGCATTTTGGAAATATTTTCTTCCAAACGGTTCGGTCAGACCACCTCACCGGTTTTGACCGGTTCGTACCGGTTCACACCGAATTTGACCGGTTCAATTCCTTGTGCGGTTCAAACACTGGACCGGACTGGTATAGGGTCCGGTTCACCGGTTTTCCAGTCGAATCGGCCGGTCCGATCCGGTTTTTACAACTATGCCTCTGGGTGTTGGCCTTTTAGGGGTTTTTTAAGTGATCGGTTCGGTTTGGGTAAGATTTTTGTGTCAAAACCGAAAATCAAACCAAACCGTAAAAAACAGCAAAACGTGATTTGTTTAGTTTTTTTGGTTTTTGATTTGTTCGGTTTTTTATTTTTTCGGTTTGGTTGATTAGTTTATTTCGTTTGAATCGGTTTTGAACACCCTATTGGTCGAACAGTTTAATCCGGTAATAATTTAATAAATATATAAAATTATAATAAAATCAAAATTTAAATATTAAAGGTAAAAATTAAATGATAATAACATTTTTATATTATTTAAATTTAATTTAATTAAATTACATGTAAATTATGATATAATCCATACTTTTATATAATACATAAAATATTGAGCAAATATAATAAAAAATCTACTAGTGGCACATATAAAATAACATGGTATATATAATTATAAGCATTACATCTATTGAAGATTCATTTGTCACAGTGAGATGGGGGTTTTTACTCACTGTCAGGTTCACGGATTGAACCTTAAAAAATTACTTTTTGAAGGAGATTCAAATAGATGCTTTTACAGTGATCCAACCCCATTGGTCTACGTGTGGAGCGTGCGGATCAAGGAAGAAGTGCGGCTCAACTGCCTAAACCGAGTCCGATTCGCAACAAACGAGTTCAACTTTTGACCGCCATTGATTGAGTTAATTGCAAGTCCGATCTTAATAATGAACCGAACCGGATAAGACATCAATTTACTGTTTTTTCAGTCGAACCGATCGGTTCGATCCGATTCAGTTCTGATAAGTATGGCAAAGTAGTTTAGACTTGCATTTTTTACGAGTTTGATTTTAGAGTCAAATATCCATCTTTTACTCACTCTTAGGTTCAAGGATCGAACCTTAGAGACGCCACTTTTGAAGGGGATTCAAATAGATGCTCCTACAGCGATCCACACCTCACCGGTCTACGTGTGGAGCACGCGGGTCAAAGAGGAAGTGCGGGTCATCAACTGCCTAAACTGAGTCCAGTTCATGACGAAATCATCAGGTTTTTAACTATTTGACTGCTATTGACCGAGTCAATTGCAAGTCTAGTCTTAATAATGAAACAAATCGGATAAAACATCGGTTTATTGGTTTTCTGGTCGAACTCGCCGGCCGGTCTAATTCTGATAACTATGACTAAGTTGTTTAGACTTGCATTTTTACGAGTTTGATTTTAGAGTTAAATATCCATCTATTTAAGTCAAGTAAACAAGCTAGTCCGACAAATTTAGCTTATTTTGACAATCCTAATTAATTTAAGAGCTAGCTCAAATTAATCTTTATTGAATGAATTTTAAAATGATTCTAATTAATAATAAAATTTGTACGATCATATAAAAATAAATTCTTATATATAATAATTTAATTATCTTATCTATTATATATTTTGGGTAAAATATTTAAATAAACCAAATGCATGCAAATATTACCAAAATTATCCAAACCAAGAAATGGTATGTGAATAGGGGTGGCAAACGAGCCTAAATCCGCCGGGCCGTCCTGCGTAACCCGCCAAAAAAGGCGGGCCAGTTGCTGGAAAAATCGAAACCGCCAAATAGCAAAAGTCTGCCTAACCCGCATCGCTTAAACCACAGGCTTTGGCGGGGCGGGCTTCCCCGCCGGGCTAAGGTTATTTTTAATGAGGGGGTATTTTTGTAATTTTTTTGCCAAAACCTAATTTTCCCGAACCTAACTTACAAGAGTATCAAGATAAAAATGGAGTATTTTGGATTATGTTTATGTCACTTTGGAGACAATATTTATAATTATATTTTGGATTATGTTTATTTTGCTTTGGAGAGAATATTTATACTTATGTTTTGGATGAAAACTTGGTTTATAATTATATTTATTAGATATTTATAATTACAAAGACTTTAATGTTTGTGAATATAAAAAATATAATTTTTATGCCATTAGAAATTATAAATTTATTAATATGGTTGTGAAATTATATATGTTATTTTATAGTTAATAGTGAAAAAAAAAAAAAGGAGCTTTGGCGGGCTTAGCCCGCCAGCCCGTAGTTAAGCAGGGCGGGTTGGAATTCTAGGACCACTTCACTAGGCGGGGCGGGGCGGGACGGGCTTCCCCGCTTGCCACCCCTATATGTGAATCTCCCAAAGGCATTTTGTATATAAATCGAATTAGGTAATTAGATTTACAAATTTTAGTAGTAAATCGAATTAGACTAAATATTTTTACTAGGTGAGCTTTAACTACACATAAATCGAAACAGATAATATCGATTCACACATTCATATGTTTTCAAGTAAATCTAACCAACCTAATTCGATTTACATAGGATGGAAGACTTTATATAAATCTAGCTGTCCTGTCTCGATTTACATGCCATTGATTTATTAGGGTGATTTGTTCTAATAATAATAATAATAAATTAAAGGGTGATTTGTCCTAACAATAAATTATTATTATTAGGGTTAGCTTTTTTTTCTGTTTTCTTTTTTCTTCGCGAGTGAGAGTTAAAGGGTTGGGTGAAAGTGTGTAGCTGAGTGAAAGATAACGAGGGATAAGTGGGGTTAGTAAAATTAGGATTAGAATTAGCTAAAAGAAGAAGTTTAATGTAAATTTTTTTATAAAATTAGAGGTAGAATAGGAATTTTTTTTACTATATATAATCATTTTAATCGGAACATTTTAATTAATATGGAAGCTAGATGGTTTTATTGGGCGATTTTAATTTAAGTCACGTAATTTGAACTATCCATTTAAACATATAATTTGAAACTATCAATTTAATATTAAAAATTTTGTAAGGTTATTTTTGTATTCTATTATTTGAAAGATTCAAATTATATCGTTTAATTTATATTAAATTTTTTAAATTTTTTATAATTTTATTTTTTTTAGTACTAATAGATGATTTCTAGAAAAATAATGTGAAGGCAGTTTTAAATTACATGATCGATCACTACAGTTTAAATAGACAATTTTAAATTATGCGTTTAAATTGACAGTTTTAAATTACGTGACTTGAATTAAAACAGCCCATTAAAATTGCCTATCTCTCATGTTAACTGAAACGTTCCCATATTAATTTAAAACGTTCCCATATACAGAAATAAATAATGAATTATTATAAATATTATTTATGATTATTTTAAAAGAGTACTATATTTAATAAAATTATTGTCTCATAAGTATTATTGTATGATATTATTAGATTAATTTTATATTGTATAGATACCATGTTACCAATTAACCTCATCAAACTGGCTAATTTGATTCCGTTTTCAGAACATTGTATATCATAAAAATTAATTTTTATGTTTTTTAAATCATACATTTGAGATAAAAAAAATTGTAAATAATAAATTATTAATAAATAAAAATAAAAATAAAAAATTTATGAGTTATTTAATTTTTTTTAATGTATAGAATAATAAAATTTTTAGCCAATGAGTAATAGCTCAAATGGCATAGTTTTCCCATACTCAATTAAGAGGTTGCGGGTTCGAGTCTCCTATATTTGGTAAAAAAAATAAAATTTGAATTAATTTAAGTATAATATTAAAAATATTACGTTATTATTATAGGTAATAATCAAGATAAAAAATTTATAAATGTTTGTTTATTTGTTATTTTTTCAATTTTATTTAATTTGAAGCAGATATAAAAATTTAAATTTAAAGAATTCTTTTTTTTTGCATAATTTTAATTGTTAAATTTTTTTTCTTTTAATTTTAGATTTAATATCTTACATCATCTTTAGTTTCATTATTCATTCAAATTTTTTAATTTTTATTTTCATTATTTTTTTTATCATTCTCTGTACACATATCTATCATTATTTTTTTCACTAAATATAAGAAAGATAGAAAAGAGTACTACATGTACTCAACAGAATAAGAAAAAAGACAAAAAGAATAGAAGTGATGTGTAAAATAAAGAAGAGGTAACTGTAGGACAAAGCAAAGAAAATTAACCGATAATTATATTTTTGACCAATTTTTAAGATGACAGTTATATTAATCAGAGACAATAATAATTATACATGTATAAAGAAAAATAAAAGAAAATGATAGTGTATAATATGATGAGATGATATAACAAAAATAAAAATTAATAATTTTAAAAAATAATAAAATTAAAAAAATTAAATATGTTCAAGATAAAATTAAAGAAATATATTTTTTTTAGCTATTAGAATTATGGATGAAGATAAAGAATAATTTGGATATAAATTTTTAAATTTGTTTCTAATTAAACAGGATTGAGAAAATAAATAAATTTAATAATATTTATAAATAACTAATCTTTATATAATATTAGTAAGTGTTCATATTGATTTTGTTACCCACGATCAAAATATTTTTTTAATCTTATTTTTTAATTTAATTTTATTTATTTTATATATTTTACATGTTAAATAATTTAAGGTATTTAATCTTTTTTATAATTTATTTTTAATTATTAATATTAAATTTATAATTTTAAAAATAAAAATATAAAATTAATTTCTTAAACTCAATAGAAAAGTGGTTGAACAGGCACGTGAATCACTAGTTAAAGTAGTGACGGAATAAGGACTAACGTGTTTCCTCACAAATTAGTAGCAACTTGAAATCAGTGAGGAAAGTCTATCAGTTGTTAAGCGGTCGCTAATTCCTCACTAAATAAGCTTTTGATTAGTGACTCAATTGCGACCAGTTACTTCTAACATTCTCTCGGTTAACTTTGAATTTGTTATAACTCTACGACGGATTTCCAATGAGATTAGCGTGTAATTTGCTACAAAATAGGTAGGATATAGCTTTTGCTTTGCAGCAATATTGCCGTTGCCAAGTCGCTCACTAAATTAAACTTGCGACAACTTAGCGACAAATGTATTTCGCTCGCTAATCAGCGACTTGAAATCAGCGAACGAAGTGTGTCAGTTGTTAAACGGTCGCAAATTTCTCACTACTTAGGTCCTAGGCATTCAATATCTGTATTTTTCCTTTAGCGACTAATTAGCAAGGAACACTTTCCTAGCTGAATGATTTTCCGTTGCGACGAGTTAGCGACGACTGTTTTTTGTCGCTACCCTAATTTTGAATTTTTACAATATTATGCGACAAATTAGCGAGAAACTAGTTGCTCGCTAAAAATAAAAACTTTGGTGACAAACTAGCTAGTAATTTGTCCATCGCAAAATGCATTACAAGTCTTTGTAACGGATTAGCTAGTAACATTGTTCCTCACTAATTAGCCTTTTCGCACAAAGTTTATTTAGCGACGGAATAGTGACAATAGTATCCCTCGCTATTTTTCTTTTATTCGATTGAACTTCTAAGTGACTAATTTGCTAGAACATTGTCACTCGCTAATTATTTTGTGACAAATTAGCGAGGAAATTTTCTCGCTCTTTTCTTAGCTATGAAACTGAATTTGCAAGAAACAAACTTACTCGTAAATCTCTCGCTAATCAGTCGCTTTTCTCAAGTTCGGATATTTTGTGACCGCTCATTAATTTTGTCGTTAGTGCGTCACTATTTCGTCGCAAGTTAGTGACAGATTAGTGATAAAAATATTTCTCGCAAAAATTCGTCGCTAATCTGTCAAATTCTTGTAGTGGAAGGGAGGTGATCGCCAACGTTAGTGACACCCAACATTGTCACTAACGTTGGAATTAGCCCACACAAGCCACTATGAGCCACGTTAACTCCCACGTTAACTTAGTTAACGTGGTAGCTAACGTGGATAAGGGAATGATGAGCGAACATTAGTGACACTCAACTTTGTCACTAACGTTGGAGATGGCTAGCATGGCCACATTAGAAGCCACGTTAACCTAGTTAACGTGGACTCTAACGTGAGAAATAGGGGCACATTGGAACGTTAGTTACAATGGTAAGTGTCACTAACGTTCTCGAGGGTTGGCAAGCCTACGTTAAAAGAGCCACGTTAACTAAGTTAACGTGGACTCTAACGTAAGGAAGGGGGAGACTTCTCAACGTTACTGGGAAAGGTAAGTCCCAGTAACGTGTGCGAAGGGCATAGAGGCAACGTTAGTGGCAACGTTTGTGCCACTAACGTTGAAGTTAACGTGGCTCTTACTTGGGTGAGGAACGTTAGTGAAAAAGGTGATTGTCACTAACGTTCTCGAACCCATATTTTCACTGAACGTTAACACCACTAACGTCCTGAGCTAAAGTCTCTGCCCACTTCACACTTTCTCTCTGCAAGTAAAGCCAAGCCCAATGAAGAAGAGAACTGCTTCAAACTCAAGATCCAAAAGCCCATACCCAAGACTTGAAGAGCCAACTAGAAGAACAGAAGAGTAGTATATATAGGAGTAGCTTTGAATTAAATGAGGAGTTGGAAATTATAGGGAGCTTCTGGGCATAGAACTACTCTCTGTATTTACTTTCTCTGCACTTCTAGTATCATCATGTATTCTCCATATTTGTTTTCATTTTCCAGAGCTATGAACAACTAAACCCCTTTCATTAGGTTAGGGAGCTCTGTTGTAATTTGATGGATCAATACTAGTTTTCATTATTCTTCTTCTATCTTTTCTCTTGATTTTACTTGAAAGCTTTCGATCTTCATCCAATTGGGTAGTTATCTTGGAAAAGAAGCTATTCATACTTGGATCTCTTCTGAACCTTGAAAGAGGAATGAAGAGATCATGCTAGAAATACTTTCTCATGCTGGACCAAATTGGGTTTAGATGGATATGTGACTATAATCCTCTCAACACTTGATTTGGAAAATGCATGTGGTATAATCAGTGACCATACTTCATCTCTTCTCATGAGCAATTGACCAAGGAATTGGCTATTGATCAAGATTTGAGAGATTGAATTACAAGAAATTGTAATTCAATCACTTAAGATTGCCAAGGAGATCAATGAGTGCATTGATTGAGGAAGAGATGAAAATGAAATTGATCCGGAGAATACAACATCTCCTAAGCCCAATGAACTCCCTATTTCTGATCTTACCCATTCTCTTTAATTTCTATTACTTACTTTTATGAGCAATTCCCCCATTCCCATTTACAATTCTGCAATTTACTTTCAGTCATTTACTTTCAGTTCTTTAATTCTAGCATTTACTTTTTCTGCCATTTACTTTCCCGCCATTTTCATTTCTGTAATTCTCAACTCAATATCTGATTCGCTCAACTAGAACATTCCTCTAATTAAAGTTGCTTGATCAATCAATCCTTGTGGGATTCGACCTCACTCTATTGTGAGTTTTTACTTGACGATAAATTCGGTACACTTGCCGAAGGAAATTTGTTATGAGACAAGTTTTTCGTGCATCAAGTTTATGGCGCCGTTTCCGGGGATTGATTGTGCATCAACAATGATTAAATTGGAGGATAACTAGATTGAGCATTTTATTTTTGTTTGATTTAATTTTCTGTTTGAGTCATTTACTTTCTGTTCTAGTTAATTTCTTCCCTTCCCCCTACTTTTTCTTTGTTATTTACCATTCATTTCACTAACCCACTAACTGTTTGATATATTGCATCACTCACACTAACAGTAATTCTGACAGATATATTTTCTGCACCTATTCTCTTTGCTTGTACTTGTTGGTTGTATGACAGGGAGAAGAAGCGGGGCTTCAACTTCCTTTGATTCTGAACCTGAGAGAACCTTCCTTAGACTAAGGAGGGAGGCAAGAGAAAAACGTGTAGTTGGTGCTGAAGAAGAGGAGGAACACTTTGAGGAATACTTTGAACCAAACATGGAAGAAAACATGGAAAACCATCATGCAGAAGAGACTCACAACCATGGCGAAAGAGGTCGAGCAAATCATGCTGGGGAGGATAGAAGAGTTCTAGGCTCTTACATCAATCCAAACCCAGGAAACTGTGGAAGTAGCATTCAAAAGCCAACCATCCACGCCAACAATTTTGAACTAAAACCACAGCTCATCACCCTTGTTCAGAACAACTGTTCGTTCGGAGGAAGTGTCCAAGAAGACCCCAATCAACATCTAACCACCTTCCTGAGAATATGTGACACAGTGAAGTCTAATGGTGTTCATCCTGACGCCTATAGACTGCTCTTATTTCCATTCTCACTCAAGGATAAGGCAGCCAAGTGGCTGGAGTCTTTCCCAAAGGAGAGCTTGACAACTTGGAAAGATGTGGTGAACAAATTCTTAGCAAGATTTTACCCTCCTCAACGAATCAATAGGCTGAGAGCTGAGGTCTAAACTTTCAGGCAACAAGATGGTGAGACTCTATATGAAGCATGGGAGAGGTTTAAAGACCTAACAAGGAGGTGCCCACCAGATATGTTCAATGAATGGGTGCAGCTGCACATTTTCTATGAAGGACTCTCTTATGAGTCAAAGAAGGCCGTAGACCATTCATCCGGAGGATCTTTAAACAAGAAGAAGACCATTGAGGAGGCCATAGATGTCATTGAAACTGTAGCAGAGAATGACTACTTCTATGCTTCCGAAAGAGGAAACACAAGAGGAGTAATGGAGCTAAACAATGTAGATGCTCTGCTGGCCCAAAACAAGCTCATTACCCAGTAGCTGGCTGACCTCACCAAGAAGATAGAGAGGAACCAAGTAGCAGCAATCACCACTTTATCAACAACCCAAGAAGGAGTGAATGAAGAAGCAGAGGGTAGTCAGGAGCAAGTCAACTACATTGGGAATTCACCTAGGCAAAACCATGATCCATACTCCAAGACCTACAACCCTGGATGGAAGAATCACCCAAACTTTGGGTGGGAAAATCAACAAGACCAAAGCCTTGATCAAAGACGCCCAAATCCCAACAATGCAAGCCACCAACACTTCACATCTAGACCATATCAACACCCCAATAACAATATCTCTCCACATCCACATCAAAACCAAAATAACTTACCTCATCCTTCCACTTCTAATCATGATCTACAATCATTTGATGACAGACTCTCAAGGATTGAGAATCTATTTGAAGGCATAGGCAAGGAGATTCAAGACAACAAGGTATTCAAGGAGGAAGTGCGAGCCAGTTTCAAGAACCAGGGAGACACAATCAAGAGGTTGGAATCTCAAGTGAGATATCTCTCTGAGCAAATTCCCAAACCCACAGATGGATTCCCAAGTGACACAGAGAATAATCTGAGAGGTGAAACAAAGAAAGTAAGATGGGAAGATTGCAAGATGGTCACTATAAGTGATAAGGAGACTGAGGACAAGCCAAGCAAGCTATCAGAACAACATGAAGATGCCTCAGTAGAGAAGAAGGAAAAAGATCATCAAGAACCAGAAATCTCACAATAGGAGCTGCTGAGACTCTATGCACCTTTTCCCCAACTGCTCAATGGTGCTGTGGAGAAGAGAATATACTCAAGGTTTCTAGATTTGTTTGCATCTCTGCATGTCAACATACCATTCATCAAGACTATTCAAAAAATGCCTGCATACATCAAGTATATGAAGGAGCTGCTTCCCAGGAAAAGCTCACTCAAGGGAGGCCAAACTATAGTGATGAACAAGGAGTGTAGTGCCCTCATTCAACCACAGTTGCCTATGAAAAGAAAAGATCCAGGGAGTTTTCATGTCCCATGTGCCATAGGAAAAACAATGTTTGATAGAGCACTCTGCAATTTGGGAGCAAGCATCAACTTAATGCCCTTATCCCTGGTGAAGAGGCTGCAGATCAATGAGATATTACCCACAGATGTAGTCATCAGGCTGGCTGACAAAACTCAAAAACAAGCAATGGGGGTGGTGGAAAACGTGTTGTTAAAGGTTGGGAAATACTTTCTTCCCACAGACTTTGTCATCTTGGACATGGAAGAGAGTCACACCCACCCAATCATATTGGGAAGACCATTCCTAGCTACAGCCAGAGCACTCATAGATGTGGAGCGAGGGGAGCTAATATTGAGGATCCATAATGAACGACTCAGCTTTAATGTCTTCAAACTCTCACAAGAAGCAAACCAAGAAAACAAAGAACCAAGCAATGATCATAATGAGATGTTGACAGAGGAAGCAAGCATTGAAGCACAACCAGCCCATCTGGGAAAGCCCTTGGTTGATGAACAAGGAAATAAGCAGTTGTCACAACTCAAGGAAAAGTTAGAAGAACCTAAACCACCAGAGACATGTGAAGACAACAACAAAATTCCCTTAGAAGAAGAAGTCACCAAGAGCAAGGCAACATCAAAAGGGACAAAGAATAAGGTACCAAGGGGATGGAGGAACAAGAAGATCCCTACGGAAGAATTCTCTCCAGGAGATAAAGTGATCTCAGCTTACTTCTCAGATATCCCCCTAATCTCCCCACTGTACCATCTCAGTTACCTAAGGTCTTCACTATCAACAGAGTTCTCTCCTTGGAACATGTAGAGATCATTGATACAACCACGGATATAAGTCCAAGGCAAGAGGGGAGGACTTGAAGCATTATCAACCTCCCTGATGAAGGAGAAACGTCAAGCTAGTGACGCTAAAGAAGCGCTTCATGGGAGGCAACCCATGTTTTATGAGCTTTTACTAGTGAATAAGTCAATATTCATGAATTCCAACCTAAACTTGACAAACACTTGATGAAATCCTTATATTGCAGTATATAGTGAAGAACAAGTTTGGTGTTCAAAGCGTGCCAAGAAAGCATGAATGCAACTGAGAGCATGCTAGTCTTGGAGCTTTGAACAGAACTTTTCATCACAGTGCTCCAAACTAAGTTTGGTGTCACCCCATGGTGCCACCAATGTGCATATAAGGATACACAGTTAGTTAGTTAGTTGGAGTTCATGAATAAACAAAATCTTTTCTTCTTTTTATTATTCTAGCCGTAAAGTTTAAATACTTTTTAGGACATTAATTTTTCTTATTTTATAGGGAAAAGGAGAGGAACATTGAAGGAGATTGATTGGACAACTAAATGAGAAGGGTTCGGCCACTTCATGAGGAGAAACTACACACTTGTTCTAAAAAAGGAAGGCATTGGAAAATGTTGCCATGCAACATTGAAAAGGATGGAACAAAGGCAAAACGAGCAACAAGAATCCATCTAGAGGCTAATCAACATCCAAGCACATCAAGGTGCACATATACATGAGATGCATCGAAGACAAATAGAACAGGCAGAACTATTGGACGAGCAAAGGGCATTCGCAGAAGGAGTTTACCTGAGCGAGACTGAGCACCATATAAATACTCAAGCCAGGCTCGGTTACTTGGTAGGACAGCTGCCTATATTGCATCCAGGAATCACAAGGTATGAAGAAATGAGGGATGAATTAGCACGAGAAGAAAGACAAAAGGTGGAAGAGAGTCATGAATCAGTGAGGAAGGCACTTGAGGATTGGAAGCAAGCAAGATTGGCACAGATGCGAGGGAATGCAAGAGGACACAAAGAAGACAAACAAGGAGGAAAGCATGGGCATCCACAAGAGTAAAAGGTGGTGACGTTCCTTCTTTGGTCCATCTTCTTCTATGCTTTGAATAAGGAAGATCTTGTGTGAAATAGAACTTGCTTCCATGTTATGTTTGAACCTTTTTAAATTCTGTCTTTTAAGTTTTTGTGTTGAAGAGGTCTCTGTGTGCTAGTCTTTATGTCACCGCATCCTTACTTTGCTTACTTGTATGCCTGTCCCTTTGAATCAAATGAAAAGAGAATGAGTGTTTTAAAAGACCAGAGAGGAGTTCATACTATGGAGTAAGTTCATGAGTTTATGGTATAGTCATAAGTTAGCTAAGTTGGTTCAAACCATAAGGTAGGAGGACAACTATCTGTCATGAATACTGTGCTTGAGACACACCCCATGAGACTAGCTAAATAAGAAGATCCTAATAAGAAAAAGGGAAAGAACAATCAAAGTTGAGGAATAAAAGAAAAAAATAACAAGCAATAAGGCTAGGCACCAATGGTTTTTAATCTTGAGGCATGTGTCTGTGGTGCTCCTGTGTGAGGGATCTACTTGGATGAATAAGCTCTTTGGGGTGCTTTATCACCTGGTAACTTAGGTTAACTAACCTGGGATTATCAGCTGAAAGTCCACTATCAAGAGTAACCCTCACTACAGAGCATTTAGTAACCCAAAGAGGTGCTGGACACCAAGGTCTCAAGAAAAGAAAATAAATAAACCATATGCATGTAGTGTGTATGTATGGGGGAGAGACTTGAGCAAGTAAGTCCTTAGGGGTGCTTCAACACCTAGCACCTTGAACCAACTGGTTCGGGAGTGTTGGCTGAAAGCTTATTTTAAAGAGTTGCCCCCTTACAAAGCACTTAGCCCAAGGAACACAAATAAGCCCTGAAATGACAATAAAAGGATCAATGAATAAAAGTCTCATGGGATGCAATCAAAGTGAGTGTTCTAGGACATGATAAAGGTCTGAAAGCTAGAGAATGAATGAACCTAAGTTGCTATGCATGAAACCACCATAAAATCAGGGGCATGACTTCCACAAGAATGACTCATTTCTCTTGGCATTCCATTCATCATTCTCTTGTTCCAGTACTTGCTTAGGGACAAACAAGCTTTAAGTTTGGTGTTGTGATGCCAGGGTATTTTGGTCAGTTTCACTAACCTTTTCTCTACTGTTTTTAGGGTAGTTTCATGCATTTACTTAGGAAATAAGCTAGTTTTGGGTAGATATTCACTTACATCTTGATTCAAGCATACATTGTGCACTTTACATGATTTCATGAGGATTTTGCATGAATTTAATGACAAATTGGATGTTGCATTTCCCATGACTTGGACTAGAACTTTGATGCACTTTATTGCTTAATTTCAGGACAAAGGAAGGAAAGAAGAACCACATTAGTGGCAACGTTAGTTACACTAACGTTGACACTAACGTGGAATGGGAGTAACTTGCAAAGTTAATGAGAAAAGTCATTGCCAATAACGCTCTAGAAGCCATCATTGTCCACGTTAAGAGTCACGTTAACTAAGTTAACGTGAACTCTAACGTGGAAGAAAGGAAATGGAGCCAACGTTAGTGACACTTAACATTATCACTAACGTTGGACCAAGCTCATAAGTGGCCACGTTAGTTGCCACGTTAACTTAGTTAACGTGGCCTCTAACGTTAAGAGGTAAAGGGGAAGCCAACGTTAGTGACATTCAACTTTGTCACTAACGTTGGCCAAGTCACAATAAGCCACGTTAACTTCCATGTTAACCTAGTTAACGTGGAAGCTAACATGAGGAGACAAAGTGGTCGACAACGTTAGTGACACCAAACATTGTCACTAACGTTGGAAGGAACCCACACAAGCCCCAATAAGCCACGTTAATTTCCACGTTAACTTAGTTAACGTGGAAGTTAACGTGAAGAAGGGAGGTGATCGCCAACGTTAGTGACACCCAACATTGTCACTAACGTTGGAATTAGCCCACACAAGCCACTATAAGCCACGTTAACTCCCACGTTAACTTAGTTAACGTGGAAGCTAACGTGGATAAGGGAATTATGAGCCAACGTTAGTGACACTCAACTTTGTCACTAACGTTGGAGATGGCTAGCATGGCCACGTTAGAAGCCACGTTAACCTAGTTAACGTGGACTCTAACGTGAGAAATAGGGGCACATTGGAACGTTAGTGACAATGGTAAGTGTCACTAACGTTCTCGAAGGT
Organism: Arachis hypogaea; assembly: GCF_003086295.3. Lineage (NCBI taxonomy): Eukaryota > Viridiplantae > Streptophyta > Magnoliopsida > Fabales > Fabaceae > Arachis > Arachis hypogaea. The sequence goes on from NC_092050.1 coordinate 23,322,580, forward strand.
TGGCAAGCCTACGTTAAAAGAGCCACGTTAACTAAGTTAACGTGGACTCTAACGTAAGGAAGGGGGAGACTTCTCAACGTTACTGGGAAAGGTAAGTCCCAGTAACGTGTGCGAAGGGCATAGAGGCAACGTTAGTGGCAACGTTTGTGCCACTAACGTTGAAGTTAACGTGGCTCTTACTTGGGTGAGGAACGTTAGTGAAAAAGGTGATTGTCACTAACGTTCTCGAACCCATATTTTCACTGAACGTTAACACCACTAACGTCCTGAGCTAAAGTCTCTGCCCACTTCACACTTTCTCTCTGCAAGTAAAGCCAAGCCCAATGAAGAAGAGAACTGCTTCAAACTCAAGATCCAAAGTCCCATACCCAAGACTTGAAGAGCCAACTAGAAGAACAGAAGAGTAGTATATATAGGAGTAGCTTTGAATTAAATGAGGAGTTGGAAATTATAGGGAGCCTCTGGGCATAGAACTACTCTCTGTATTTACTTTCTCTGCACTTCTAGTATCATCATGTATTCTCCATCTTTGTTTTCATTTTCCAGAGCTATGAACAACTAAACCCCTTTCATTGGGTTAGGGAGCTCTGTTGTAATTTGATGGATCAATACTAGTTTTCATTATTCTTCTTCTATCTTTTCTCTTGATTTTACTTGAAAGCTTTCGATCTTCATCCAATTGGGTAGTTATCTTGGAAAAGAAGCTATTCATACTTGGATCTCTTCTGAACCTTGAAAGAGGAATGAAGAGATCATGCTAGAAATGCTTTCTCATGCTGGACCAAATTGGGTTTGGATGGATATGTGACTATAATCCTCTCAACACTTGATTTGGGAAATGCATGTGGTATAATCAGTGACCATACTTCATCTCTTCTCATGAGCAATTGACCAAGGAATTGGCTATTGATCAAGATTTGAGAGATTGAATTACAAGAGATTGAATTACAAGAAATTGTAATTCAATCACTTAAGATTGCCAAGGAGATCAATGAGTGCATTGATTGAGGAAGAGATGAAAATGAAATTGATCCAGAGAATGCAACATCTCCTAAGCCCAATGAACCCCCCATTTCTGATCTTACCCATTCTCTTTAATTTCTGTTACTTACTTTTATGAGCAATTCCCTCATTCCCATTTACAATTCTGCAATTTACTTTCAGTTCTTTAATTCTAGCATTTACTTTTTCTGCCATTTACTTTCCCGCCATTTTCATTTCTGCAATTCTCAACTCAATATCTGATTCGCTCAATTAGAACATTCCTCTAATTAAAGTTGCTTGATCAATCAATCCTTGTAGGATTCGACCTCACTCTATTGTGAGTTTTTACTTGACGATAAATTCGGTACACTTGCCGAAGGAAATTTGTTATGAGACAAGTTTTCCGTGCATCATTTTATTATTTAATTTAATTCATATAATAACCTTGAGAGACTAATTTTTATGTTTTGCAAATGTTACTAACACATCCACACAACAATAATCAAGTTCACAACCTTGAGAGAAAACTATGAATCAAATGAATTTTGTTTTGTAATTGTTTGCTACTTAATATTTTGTTGTTATTGGTTAGTATGACACTATAAATTATTATTATTATTATGTTAATTTTGTGTTGGTTGTTAACTTTGTTTTAATTGTCTTTTGAACTTTGAATGTTTAGTGTGTAATTGACATAATTATTATTATAAAACTTTAAATTATTATCATTAGACTCTAAATTATTATTATGTGAATGTTGCAATATTATGGAATAATTATTTTCCAAAATTTAGAGGTTCAAAAGATGTAGAATCCAACATTTGGTGATGTCGTAATAAAGTTGATCAAGACCCGAGCTTCACCCGGTCTAGACTCGACTTTAGTGTGGCTCAAAAGTAACACAATTTCATCGGGTCTAGGGCCGGGTAAGGGTCTCAAAAATAGACCCGGTCATTGGTTAGGGTCGGGTTTGGGTCACGGCGAACCCGACTTTACCCGGCCCCATGTGCACTCCATTAGTTCATTGACTGGTTCGATTCTTGCAATCTTAGTTTATACCATCACTATTTTGTGTTTTTCTGATGCCGCTAGGATGTTAGATGACCTATCTACCGCCAATGCGCTAGTAGACCTATATATAGAATTTATTTAAATATGATACTCTCTATTTAAATAAAATATATGGAGAGATTTATTTTATGTGTTAAATATCTATACACTTGGGCTTATTAGACAATGTACATGAAAAATAATAATTTATCCTCTAATTTCTGAAAGATACTAGAGTAATTGCTTTAAAATAATAACTTAATCTTTTATTTTATATTTTTTATGACTATTTTTTTATTAATGTATGTTCTCTTTATGAGGTAGATTAAAAGCATTTGTGTGATAGCAAAAATACTCGTTCATTGTACAGGAGGAGAGCCACTTATTGGTGTGTGCAATAATAGTATACAAATGCTTCCGAAATGTTTATTGATGATGTGGGACGAAATATGTTTTGGATGAGTAAATATTATAAAAGGGAGAGATGGTTGTGTGTTGAAGGGGTGTTGATAAACAACGAGTTTAATTGTGCATTTTGTTTGGTGTATGGTGTACATGTAAGAGAGAAAAAGCTTACTGTGTGGGAAGAGTTGAGTTTTGTGTCAGGAGTATGTCAAGTACCTTTTTGCTACATGGGTGACTTCAATGAGGTTGTGCAATTGGAAGAAAGAAAAGGAGCTAGAACATTAACAACATCAGGAAAAGATTTTAAAAAACTGGATATAGGATATGGAGCTAATGGATCTAGAATTGAATGATCGTAAGTTTGCATAGTTCAAGGGCCAATCGTACAGTCCACCTTGATAGAGTTTTGATTAGCTTGAAATGGGTTGAGGAATTTTCTGAGATGCGGCTTAAAGGTGGACCAAGAGGATTATCTTATCATTGTCCATTGATAGTAGAGGATAGTAGAATGGGAGGGGGTCTAAGACCATTCCAAAGCTTAGATTCTTGGTTCACACATGAGGACTTTCTTAAAATGGTGAAGGAAGAATGGAGGGGTCTATGAGAGGTTCAATTTACTGAAAAGTTAAAGGCTTTGACAATACCTTGGCATAAGAAGAATTTTAGTGATATTGATTTGAGGATAAAGAAACTGGAGGATGAAATCAGGAAGGTAGATGATATGGTTAGTGATGGGTTTATGTGGAGCAATGAAGGCAAGAAGGAAGGCTCTCATTAATTTATATAAGAAATGGTATGTTAGGAAGGAAATACATTAGAAACAGATGTCAAGGTCTCAGTATACTAAACATATGGATAAGAATACTAAATATTTTCATAACTTAGCCTCAGCAAGAAGAAAGAGTAATTGGATTGATGTCTTAATGATAAATAAAAGATTGGTGAGGAATCAAGCCAGGATTAAGATAGCTATAAGAGACTTTTACAAGAATTTATATCATCAAGAAACTTCACCTTTGATAGGTTTTCGTAATGGGTTAGTTAATCAAATACATGAAGAAGAGTCTACAGAATTAGAGAGAATGTCATCGATTAAAGAAATAAAGGATGCAGTATGGGATTGTGAGTCGTCTCAAACTCCTGGTTGTGATGGTTACAATATGAACTTCATCAAGAAGTGCTGGGGAGAAATTGGGTTAGAATTCACTACAGTTGTCAGTTGTGATGGATTTTTTTCAGTCAACTAAGCTACCAAGAGATTCTAATGTTACATGGGTGGCTCTAGCTCCAAATTTTATTCGAGCTAAGGAGATTAAAGACCTTTAACCGATTAGCATGGTAGGATGTGTGTGCAATTCAATCAAATGTGTTAGTTTGAAAAATAAGGAGGGTAACGCCAGAATTAGTAGGAAAGGCCCAGAGTACTTTTGTGAATGGGAGGAAGATACATGATGGGGCTTTGATTGCTTTTGAAACTGTGCAGTAGTTGAAGACAAGGAAGAAGAGCTCAGCGATAATTAAGCTGGATTTTCAAAAAGCTTATGATAGAGCCAAGTGGAGCTTTGTGAATATTGTACTTCAGAAAATGGACTTTGGTAAATAATGGAGAGGGTGGATTGAGGAATGTGTCTGTACGGCATCTATGTCAATTATGATAAATGGTTCGCCATCTAAATCTTTTAAGATGGAAATGAGCCTAAGGTAAGGCGATCCTCTTTCTCCATTCCTATTTGTTCTTATTGTTGATGTTCTCCATAGGATGGTAAGGGAGACAGTAAAAAATGAACAATTTTTTTCATTGTTGGTTGGAAGGAACAATATTGAGTTGTCTCATCAGCAATTTGCGGGCAACACCATATTATTTTGCCACAGGAAGACGAGACTATCAGGAACTACAAACGACCTCTACAGTGCTTTGAGATGATATATGCACTGAGTATTAATTTCAATATATCTAGCTTGATTCCGGTTAATTACGAGCAGGAGTGGACACAAAGGATGTGTAGATTGTTGGGGTGCAAGAAAGCTTCGTTGCCAGTCATAATATCTTGGTATTTTTTTAGGAGCGAATTCGAGACTGGTCAAGACATGAAAACCGTTAATAGATAAAATGAAAGAGAAACTCAACTTGTGGAAAGCAAAAATACTTAATAAAGTTAGTAAGCTAGTTCTTATTAAATATGTGCTTAATAGTCTGCTAGTTTACTACCTCAACTTGTATAATATGCCCAAAGTAGTGGTAGAGAAGTTCATTTCTTTGCAGAGAAGGCTCTTGTGGAGTAAGGAGGCCGACAAACACGGATTACCTATAGTGATGTGAGAAATAGTACAAGCTCCAAAAAGGCAAGGTAGTTTGGGAGTAGGTGATGCAGTGATTCGTAATACAGCTCTTTTGTTCAAGTGGTGGTGGTGATTTTCAAAAGAAGATTGTCCATTATGAAAGAAAATTGTGTGCTCTTACAATAGCTTGAATCCTAATGAATTACTCTTTGGTCAGCCTATACTTAAAAGAGGGAGTCCTTGAAAGGATATATGTCAGCTACAAATAAAGAAGCAGGAGATGAGAGATAAGATAATCAAAGGGCTATCTTTGGAGATAAGGGTGGAAGAAGGGTTCGATTCTGGGAGGATGATTGGCTACTGTTTGGTGTGTTAAAGGTCACTTTTTTAAGGCTCTTCTCGATCTCAAATCAAAGAGAATCTGTTATAGGAGATTATAGGTTTCGGGATGGGCTATAGTGGATATGAAATTTTCAATGGAGAAGGAAACTATTCCAATAGGAATTCGAATCAGTTAACCAACTTCGTGGGGTTTTACAATCAGTCAAATTAACAGCTAAGAGGGAGGACCGATTAGTGTGAAAATTTGATAAATTAGGCATTTATTCAACTAACTCTTTTGTGTAGGTTTTGCAGGCTGAAACGCTCCCAGAGGGTATTACAAGCTATAGTTTCACTAGTGTTATTTAGAGAGCCTTGGTGCCACCACGAGTTGAGTTATTCACCTTGTTTGTAGTCGGCAGGGTTAATACTAAAAAAGATTATGTAGATTTGGCGTTATTGACCAAAACGATAAGATTTGTGTATTATGTAAAAAAAGATATTGAAAATGTTCACCACTTATTCCTTGATTGTGAGTTTACTTGACATGTGTGGTGTGTTTGGTTGCTTGCTTATAATAAACTATAGGTTGTTCCAAGGGTTAAGTTTGAGAATTTGCCAGGTGCACCTTTAAAAAAAGAAAGAACGTAATAGGTAGTTGATTAGTTTTTTTACTATCATTTGAAATACTTGGTTGGAAAGAAAATTAACATTTGAGAGAGATGACCGATTAGTGTGAAAATTTGATAAATCAGGTGTTTATTCAACTAACCTTTTGTGCATATTTTGCAGGCTGAAACACTCCCGAAAGATATTATAATCTATAATTTCACTAGTGCTATTTGGAGAGGCTTGGTGCCACCACGAGTTGAGTTATTCATCTGGTTTGTGTTAGTTGGCAGGGTTAATACTAAAGAGAGATTATGTAGATTAGGCGTTATTGATCAAAACAATAAGATTTATATATTGTGTAAAAAAGTTATTGAGAATATTCACCACTTGTTCTTTAGTTGTGAGTTTACTTGGCAGTTGTGGTGTGCTTTGTTATTTGTCTATGATAAACTATAGGCTGTTTCGGGGACAATTAAGTAATACTTTGAGAGTTGAACTGGTGTGCTATTGAAAACGAAAAAACGTAATAGGTGGTTGATTGATTTTTTTTTTTTTTTTTTTGCTATTATTTGAAATACTTAGTTAAAAGAATGACAGAATCTTTAGAAATCAAGAAACCGATGTAGCAGAAATAATTACCATCTCGATTAGGAGCTATAAAAAATAGAATAGCTATTGATCCCTATGATTATTGATGGCAATATCAGATATGACTACGGATTGATTTTTTATACTGAACTCTGTTCAAAAAAAAAGTGTACAAATATAGATTTTGACAATAACGGAATTTTATAGAGACATGATAGAGATTATTGCTTGGTTACGCTGTCATCAAGAATAAATTGGAATTGCTGCAACATGACGGCTATATTATTTATTAAGCAACAGAATATATGATTTTGTTACAAAGCAACGTTATGATGATAGTATAAAGTGATCGAATAAGTTAGTAAAGGACTTGTCATTATTTGTTCCTATGTATATGCTTGTTCCTGCAACAATCGAAAATAGTATCAAATATTACATCAAAGGGTGGTTTTGCTCTCTTATGATTCACGATGAACGGTATATGATCACCCTCCACAACCTTGTAGTACCTGATTCATCAAATTAAACACAAGAATACAAGAACTGATTGAATTTGACCTAATTATATTGGGGCAAATTGAAAGAATTAACGGTTAAGGATGGGAGCGTGCGTACCAGATGCCTGGTTTGATGAGTGAAGAATCGTTTTGAAGGAAGCAATTGGGATGTTCAATTGGGAAACGAGGATGTGTCATGGATATTGTGTTTACTGCTCCATCATTCTCCTGCCAATCACCATCCCTTGTATTGCATTGTACACCAAATTTATGTGTTATCTAATAAATATGGCTTTAATTTTGATCAATGAAGCACTGACTTAAAAAAAAATTATCATAATTTTTAAATAAATTATCATAGTATCTTATGTTTATTTTATCGATATTAAAATACAAATAATATTTTAAGTGTTAATATATAAAATATTTAAAATAATTTTTTATTTTAATAAATAATAATATATACTATTTTAAAATTTATTTTAAAAATATATAGATTAAAAATAAAGTTTAACATACTAATGACACGCAATTTTATTTAAATATGTTCTCAAATATATTTGGAAAAATATTCTTTTATTTTTTATTGACATAATTGAACACAAAAGATATATATGTTGGACAAATATCAAATGAATATAGTATTTAAAATGTGTTAGACACATAAATATAATAATTCAAGAAAGTGTATATACTTCATAATTTTTTTATATATGTAAAATGGTTTAATAATCAAAATAGTCTCAAAAAAAAATTATGTTTTGTGTCAATCTCGTAATATCAAATCAAATTGATCTTTTCGCCGTTTAAACAATGACATGTCACAAAATGATTTACATCATATGGTATTTTTTAATTGATAGGAGATCTAATTTGATTTAAGATTATATTTTGTAACAAAAATGTTATTTATATATTAAAATCAATTATAGTATATTTTAGTATTTATGTTCCTATAAATATATATATTGTTTAAGTATATTTTGTATTCTAATAAATATTGTATATTAGTGATGGAATTTAGTGATTAATTTTAGTGTATACTTAACCTAATTAATTTTTTAGAGACTAATTTATTGTGTTTGATCTTTGAAGAAACAAATAGATGCATATCAAATCTTTTAAAAATCATTTTTACTATTAATAATGGTGTATAAAATATGTTACAAAAGTGAGTTCAATGACATTCGACCATTGGAACAAAAAACTGTATAGTTACTTACCTGTAGCCTTTATAAGGTGGAGTCAAGTGTGAAGGATAACACCACTGAGCCATCTGCAAGACCCTCAAGAAAAGCAATGGCGTAATCTTGACCATGCTTGAATGAATTGTGAAACCCATCAGCTTCCACGTACGCTTTGTAGCGTAGCTCATGTAGTATGTTTTTGGGAATGTACGTATATGTTTGTTCAGTCTTATACACCCTTGAATTGTGAGGTCAGGGAGGATCCAATCCCCTGAACAAAATGGACCTTCTTTCCCTATTAGGCATTTCCAAATACCCAAAATGCCCTTCTTTCTCCATGACAAGTCAAAGTGATCCAACCCAAAATTATAGCGTTTCTTTAGCATCCAAATGTCTAACCAATCATAAATTATCACCGCAATGCGAAAGAGTTGTAGCATGCAAATAGGTTTCAATGATCTACCATCTCCAGGCCTGAATCATATATATCAAATCAACATTTCATAAATAATGATTATCGTTGAGATAATTCATTATATGACATGAATGATACGAGAATATTTATGAAAATTTTTTAAAAAAAATTGATCTTTGATGTTGCTTTTAAAAACTTTTGAGCATATGGCGTACCAAACAAACATAGTATAGGAAACATTTTAAGTACACCAGGAGTATCGGTTAACCGTTGATCTAAACTATAAAAAATATATATAATATATATTAATTGAAATTAACGGTTAAAACAATTGGTGCACCGGTACTCCCCGGTGCATTTGAAATATTTCCCATAGTATATATAAAAAAAATCAACTACCAACAAGAGTGGAGGCAGAACATTTTGTCGGAGTCAAAATGAAAAATAAAACTTTAAAAGAGGAAAAAAATTAAAATTAGGAGACACTAATATAAAAATTAAAGAACTTTATACAGATTACAATTTTTAATTTAAAAGAATCATTGTCCTCTTATTATGTCCTAACTTTTATTTTTTGTCACTAAATTAGTTATCAATCTTACTACATTTTTAACCAACAAAAATTAATTTTATTGGTGAAAACGTGAATACACACTTCAAATTATCCCACTAACGTAAATATTTTTGCATTTTTTTTCTTCTTCACATTTCTCCTCCTTTTTCGCGTATTTTCTCCTCATCAACGTTCTTTTATTGTTGCTGTTGTTGCTCCTTTTTTTTTCTTTTTTTCCTCTTCCTAATAATTTTGTAATATTATGTATTTTTTTTTTTGTTTAATTTTTTTCTTTTTTCATTCTTGTTAGGAGGAGGAGGAGGAGTTTTGAGTTATTATTTCAGTATATTTTGGATTTAAATAAGGTATTGTGCTTATTTTGAACTGAGTTTGTTTGTATGTTGTCATTATTAAGTAATTTTGATGCATTCTAAATTTAACTAAGGTGCATTTTTGCTCTGTGCTTATTTTAAATTGAGTTGTTCGTGTGTCATCATCAGTAAATAATTTTGGTGCATTCTGGATTTAAATAATGTGCACTTGGTCTGTGCTTGTTTTGAACTGAATTTGTTTGTATATCGTTATCATTAAGTAATTTTGGTGCATTTTGGATTTAATTTTGGTGCATTCTATATTTAAATAAGGTGCACTTTTGGTCTAAACTTGTTTTAAATTGAGTTTGTGTGCCGTCAGCATTAAAGAATTTCAGTGCATTCTGGATTTAAAATGTTATACATATAAGAAGAAGATGACGATGATGACAATAACGATAACCACCACACGGACACTTCGTTGAGTTGCCGTGTCCGCGTGTCGGATACATTTTGGACACGATACTCACTGACACTCGTCCGACACACGTGTCTGGTATGTCCAACCGTGTCTTAATAAAAAATAAAAAATTCTTCGACAAACACGCTTGGACACACCTAAATATCATCACGTATCAGTGTGTCCAGTCTTATTCGTAACATATATTCTTGAAATAAATTTAGATATAAATAAAAAATATTTTAAATACTTGATATAATTAAAATAAGATATTAAAAATAATTAAAAAAATTAATTTATATTTTAATATTAATAAAATATCAAAATATCATTACAATTTATCTAAAAACTACTTTCTATTTTATATGTATGCATGTCCCCGTATCTTATAAAATTTTAAAATTCACGTGTCGGCGTGTCCCGTATCGTGTCGTGTCTCGTATCCGTCTTATTGTCCGTGCATCATAGGATAACCATGATGATAATAATGATGATGGAGGAGGAGGAGGAGGAGGAAGTAGTGGTGTAGTGGTGGTGACGACAAAGGTAACGAAAGAGAAAGATGAGGAAAAAAAAAAGGAGAAGACGAAGAAGTAGCAACATCAGTGGGAGGAGGAGGAGGAAGAACGCGAAGAAGAATGAGGAGAAATGCGAAAGAAAAGGAGATTAGTGGGAGGAGGAGGAAGATTGCAAAGAAGAATGAAGAGAAACACGAAGGAAAAGGAGAGGAGGAACACGAAGCGCGTGATATGAAAAATGATTATAACAACTTGGTTAGACTTTGTTAAGTATTTTGTATGGTTGTCGAGCTTTATTCATTAGTCACTCGTATAGAATGCACATTAAAATAAAAAATACATATTGAAATTTGGAATACTAGAAGGTCATCAGAATTTATTGTTTTTTGTTATCATTTAACCATCAATATTTAAAAATATGGGATAAAGTATGTTGTTGGATTATTAAACTAAAGAAATTGAGTTGACGACTAAATGATGGCTAAAAATAATAAATTTTGACGATCTTTTAGAATTTTTTATTAAAAATAAATTAAATAACATATATTTATATATACAAATATATAAAGACTGATTTTTTATGTGAATATAACATTTTTAGGCATAAAATAAACATATGTATTATGTACAATCACGTTTTAAATCCACATCTAACAACTTTGAACTTTAAAATAAGTGATTTGATGTCAATAATATGGGACACTCTACTGCATAAATTGGAGTGGTATAGAGAGAACATAATTCCTTTTATAATTATTTTTTATTATTTTGTTATTATTTAAAATGTGGATCCTACCTTTATTAATCTCTCTTTCATTCTATTAAAGAAAAGGAAAAATCTGTACATCTTTACCATATAATTCACCCAATAATATATATAACTTATCAATAGAAGTTAACAAGAGAACTCACTCCATGCCATCAATGTAAGTTCTGGTGGTCCCATTCAACGTTCCTGATAGTGAAGTGATGCTTAATACCCAGTTCTCAGAGGTGTTTCCATACCCCTTAAATGCCTGGAAATAATAATATTAAAAAAGAAATGCAGAATGTATTAACCATATATCACACGTAACACAACCCATGGATTAGGAGCAACAACCTTATCAGCAAGCATTTGTTGCAAGACACGCACAACCTGTGCTCCACCTGAATGCCCAACAAAGTGAATAGGATGTTCCTCGTCCCAGTCTGGGTAGTGCCCTGTCACCCCCAATATCGATCAGCACAGGAAATTATGCATATAAATAAAATATAAGTAAATAACATAAGATCCTTGAACGAACCTCTTTCGTAGATTCGTCCAAACTGTGAGTGCCCGCAAGTTTTGCTGTGTTCTTCGCCATAATCAACTTGGCCACCTTTTAAATAATAGAACAATTCCCGTGCTCTGTATATAACCAGAAAGATAATTTATATTATAACACTTGCAAACAAGTGTGAAGAATTCTCCTACTAGGACGATCCATACTAAACCTCACCTATCATAAACACTGGGTAAAGACCCCAAATAAGGGACAAGAACCCTTTGATCTTCGTTCTCTGCCCCAGCAAAGTTTGATAAAGAACCTAACCTCTGGGAATTAAGATTAATCAGAGAGTTAAAGAAGTGAAATTTAAGGCAAAAACATAAATGGGAAAACAAAGGAATTAAGGGGAAAAAACATTGGGCTCACCCTTTTGTCAAATGGCCCAAATCCCAAAAACCCATGAACCCAAACAATAGTAGGCAAATCATTATCAACCTTGCTTTCTCTTTGTCCTTTAGGTATTGTTTCGTCTCCGGTCCCAACATTACTGATGTTAGGCCTAAGAAAATGCGGAAACTCTTCAAGGGCATGTGAGATTTCTCCTGCAAATGCTAAGCCAAAATAATAAAATTCACAAAGAAAATGAACCAAGTAGCTCACGACTAGTTCCACCAAGTGTTGATAAGTAGCCCAAATTGCAATCATCTTTGATGGGTGCCCAAAAAATATAATCAACAAGTTCCAAAAAATGAGCTTGTTTAAAATGTTCAGTGCACGAGTCGTTTCTAGCTCTTGAAGCTAACAATGTTCTCATTTTATATATCATACGATAGGTTCCTCTATTTATTAAATAAATCATATAAGGTAAGTATGTTTAGAATGAACCTTAGGGAAGCCTGATAAGCCTCTTTGGACGACTCATAGTACATATTACCTTCACGCAAGTACATAAATGTCCAAAAAAACACACACACACAAACTTATGTCTTAGGCTAAATATTCATTCATGCAAAGTGGTGTCCATATTTTGTCTGGTAGTCAGTAACTCATTTACAGTTTACACCATACAAAAAAAACTGAAAAAGTCCAATTTGTCCTCACCAGGCGCCAGGCGGTTGTTTTTTTTTTTTTTTCTTATAATATCCCCTGCCCAATAGATTAAGAACTACTAATATATCGCAAATCAGAACTCCATATAAGGGGTTGTCACTAATCAATGAGTTACTATATACATAAAATAAAATTCAAATTCCCAACACTTGCTTAAACAATTGAATAAACTAATCACTCGACTAACCCAAATTAATTTCTCACTTGGTTGTTAGTTAACATTTAGTTGTATAATTAGCATTTCTCAAAATTACCCGGGGTTAGAAACACATGATTTGTGTTGCACAAAGAGTAAAACCAGGCCTATGAATAAGTCACAACCATTGCATTTATGCCCATGGCCAAGACCCTTGGCATCTTTACAAATTACTATGGCAAAGCTTAACACATCCAAAAGAGACTTACATTTGAACAAATTATATGTAATTAATTTTCACTTTTGATAGCATTCATAGCACTGTATACACTACTTGATTCTGATACTTCTCATAATTCTACAAATAAATTGGAAAAATGAGAGAAAATTTTTACATTTACAAAGGTGAGGGGTAGAAATGAATTGAATGGCCTTTTTTTTTTTCTCTGTTCAATTGATAAATGGGGAGAGAGGGTGTGTCTAAGAGATGCAAATTTAAGGCTAGTGATGGACTTCATTTGGCACTGTTGGAAGCTTCTTTCTGAAAACATGCTTCCTGCAGCGTTCAAAAATGCTGTCATAGATTAAATCAAACTGCACTCCTGCTCTCTCCCTGTTAATAATGAATTGTATGTGATCACCTTCAACATACTTGTAGTACCTGTTTCAATCCATATATCATAGTTTTAGTTAGTGCACTCAATAATTTCTCACAATTTAAATAAGAAACTTTGCATAAATGCTAAAATTAAAGTAATTGAATAGGCTAAATACCGTTACTAAGAACTCCCTCTATTCTTATACTGGATAAGTCGTTTTAACATTCCTAGTACATTAATAAATGAATGTATTTGGATAAGATTGCATAGGATTCATTGATTTATGAATATATTAGGAAAATCAAAATGATTTATCAAATATGGAATGAAAGGAGTACTTAGTAAGCAATTTGCAACTTGCAACTAGATTCCTTCATTACTACTTAGGGAGCATTCAATCCAGAACATTTTTCAGAACAAAAATACCATGTGCACTCTAAAAATCAACCACCATGTATTTATGTATAAATACAAGTGTTGTTTGATTCATTTTTAATGTGTATTTTGTATTCTAACATATATTTTATACAGGTAGCTGATTTGGTAATTGATTTAGTGTACACCTAGCATGATTGTCTTAAGCAGTAGACTTCTTTTCTCCCCTAGCTTTTCTGACCATAAACTTAATAGATGAAAGGGAATCATCCACATAAATTTGAAAACTCCGAAAAGAAGTGGAAAATGATCATTGCATTTAAGTGCTCCCTAATATCAGTTTAAAAAAAAATGATATTGTCAATTTTATAATGATGTTAATTCATTGTCAGCAATACATCTCTGCATTATTTACAATAACTTATAAGATGACGGCACTGCATTATATAATGATTTCCAGTAGCTAAAGTAGTTTGTCCAAGATTATCAGTGTTGGAACTACCAATGTGTTATGGGCTACCAATGTGACTCAAAAAACCCAGATATGGGATGGTGTTACTTACCAGATCCCAGGTTCTAAGGGCTGGCAGTCAGAATCGTTTTCTACAAAGTGGCTGGGGTGTTCAATTGGGAGACGTGGATGAGTCATAGATATTGTGTTCATCGCTCCATCATTGTCATGCCAGTCCTCATCTCTGCACAAGCAGTTACATAAAACTTTGGTTGATCAACGTTCATATAAATTTCGATTGGGTTATTAAGTAAGGAACTACAGATGATGACGAAAAATAAATCTAAATATCTAATGCATTCAAGAACCAACCTGTAGCCTTTATAAGGGAGAGGAGCATTTGGAGGATAGGTCCACTGGCTCATTTGCAAAACTCTGACAAAGAGTAGCGGGTGAATTCCAAGTATGCCTGAAGGAACCGTGATTCCCCGGACCTTCCTGGTACGCTTTGTAGCGTAGCTGAAGTAGTACGTGTCTGGAAATGTGCGTAGTTGGCTGTTTAGTTTTATAGTACCTTGAATTGTAAGGTCAGGGAGGATCCAATCCCCTGAAGCAAATGGACCAGCATTCCCCAGGAGGCAGTCAACAAGGCCGGATATCCCTGCCTTCTTCCACGACATGTTGAAATGATCAAAGCCAAAGTTATAGTAATTCTTCAGCCAGGGAATGTCGAACCAATCATATATAAGCACCCCAATGCGGCAAATTTGTAGCAGGCAAACATTTTTCAATGATACTCCATCTTCTGGCCTGAAAGAATCCCAAATTGTGCGTGGATTAGCGTTTAGATCACTAAATGTAGCAAACTCTTTGATAATTTGCAAAATGCAATCAAATGATACAAGAAAGAGAGAATTTGTCGAGAATTGATGGTTTTCATTGAAAAGCTCAAGAACTTCCATTGATGCAAGAATTAATCCCCATAACAAGAAGCAACAGCTAAACAGCCTTCTAGTACTACATCATCCTGGTGATTTGTCTATTTTTCATTTGATTCGTTTTCCATGGAAGTTGGAACAATTGCATGCTGTCACAAATCCCACTTTTTAAAATTGAACCAAGAAGCTTAAATAGATAGGTTGCTAAAGTAAAACCCTAAAGTATTCCCTCCAATGTTGACAAGGCGTTATAACTTTTCTGGTATTCTTATATGAGCAGAACATTGCTGAATCCCAAAGGGTTAGTTGATCCCTCTTGCTTGCCCAACTGGGTTTAAGCCATTTTATCCTATCATCTAAAAACTATATTCATAGATTGATGTATTTGGATGAAATTTATATCCAGATGCATTGAGTCATAGCATCTAAATACATCAATTTAAGAATGTACCAAAACAATCAAAACAACTTATCCGGTAGTTCACTGGGATTAAGCATGAAAATGATGTTATCAGGCCTCACCGCATGCCGTCTAAGTAGGTTCTTGTAGTGCCATTTAACGCTCCAGATAATGCTGTTAGGCTCAATACCCAATGTTCTGATGTATTTTCATATCCCTTGAATGCCTGAAGACAAATTTAGAACACCAAATTATCAAAAAGAACGAACACCAACAAATAAAACAAGACAACCTCATTATGTGCCAATAGGACAGAGAAAATCAGGGATCAAAACCTTATCAGCAAGCATTTGTTGCATGACACGAACAACTTGTGCTCCAGCCGAGTGTCCAACAAAGTGAATAGGGTGATCCTCGTCCCATTCAGGGTAGTGCCCTGCCAATAACACAACAAATGCACCATTGAAACTCTGGAAAAATACAAAGGAAGCAGAACAGAGTTCGGTGCAAAAGAACAAGAACAAACTGAAAGCATTGAATGAATGAATGATCCCTCGAACCTTGTTCATAAATTCTTCCAAATTGAGAGTGTCCACAAGCCGTGCTGTGCTCTTCTCCATAATCAACTTGGCCACCCTTCAAATAATAGAACAATTCTCGTGCCCTGAAATAAAAATAAATAAATAAATAATTAAGTAATCAGAATTAAAAAAGATATTTGTTGGAAAATCACACACAAACCGATTAAGAGGAAACCCATGATAAACATCAGACATAAATTATTAATTTTTTTTCTCTTAAGCCTTAGAACCTCACCTATCATGGACGCTGGTTAAAGACCCCAAATCCGGAACCAGAACCCTTTCATCTTTCTTCTCTGCCCCAGCAAAGTATGACAAAGCACCCAATTTCTAAAAGAGAAAACAACAATCATGTACAATAAAAAACCCAGCAAAGAAATTAAAATCAAATTATATTATTAATTTATCATATTATTATTCATTGGAAGATAGAAAAACTTAGCCCAACCCAACAAAAGCTAAAACAAAAACGTGTAACTTTGAAGCAGAAAAAGAAAAGGAGATTGGTACTTGGTAAATCTTACCCCTTTGCCAAATCCAAAAATCCCATGAACAAGAACAATAGGAGGAAGATCATAACCATTGGTAGAAGCAGCACTGTTTTCTTCGTCAGCAGAAATTATTCTCTTCTCACTGACCTTATTGACGACATCAACAATCTTCTTAGGCTTTTGGTACAGAATTTCATTGAGCGACTCAGATAAATCTCCAGCAACAGCTGAGCTGAAAATGTAGAATCCATAAAGCAAATGAACCAAAGAGCTCACAAACAGTTCCACCAGCTTCAGATACCCCATCCATAACCTCAACATTTTATCAAACACCTTGTCTACAAGAAGATGAAGAAGAAAGAGGAAGAAGAAGAAGAAGGACCAACAAAAGACCAGAGATTGATTTCAAACGAAAGAGCCTTCCTTTATACCGAAACAACAAAAGAAGGCTCTCTGGAAGCAACAAGTTTAAAGGAGTCAAACTTTATTTTAATTGAAAAAAAAGTTGAAGCTTTGAAGGTGAAAGAGACCCTTGTGAAGATCTCCTCCTCTATGCAGAAGAAACCTTGTTGGATATGGCAACGGCAATGGCAATAATAAGAATTAAGAAAAACTTACGCGCTCTTTCTTTTCTTTAGACTTTGGAAAAAAAATTAAAAAAAAAAAGGTCTTTTGACGTTACACACATTTTCTACGTTTTCTACCATACAACACAAAACCCAATGACCAATCAGAATACGGCAATACCCTTACTTCCATAATAATAAAAATAAAAATTAAGTAATATTGTGTTGAAGAAAAAAAGAAGGGGGGGCTGGATTGGGTTTTTTGAGCTATGACACTTGTCCTAGCAAGATCCTTGAGTCTCCGATTTTTTTTGTCAATTTTGGTGGGTACCACTAAAATTGGGTATAACTTACTCGAACCAAAGATTAGTGCCAATTTTTTCGGCTACTAATTTGGAAAAATTGTATTAGAAGAAAGGCTTGAAATTATGTGCCTAATGCTTGTACTACTAAACACTATTTGAGAAAAATAGGTGAAGTTGGTTAGATTATTTGCATTATTGAGTAATAATATTAATAATTCAAAGGGGTAATAAGTTAGTAGTATACGAGTAGAGTTAATTATTCTAGGAGTTTCCTTCCAGGTCTAGTGTGCTGTAGCAAAGCTGGAAGGTTCCCCAGTTATGAAACCAACTCCCCCAACTGTATTCATTCACCACCTTATCCATTCAATCTTTTGTGTCTTTTATTATTATTATTATTAATTTATTATTATTGAAATTTGGAATCAAATATTCCAGTCCCACCCCTTCCCGAAAATAATAATAATAAAAAAAATAAAATCCTCATAGAAATGATTGCAACTATTGGGGTGTAAACGCGCTTTAATATTGTGGTCGGCACTTGCCACAGAAAAATGTGTAGGGACATACAGATTTATTAGGGGGCTGGATTTCATAACTGTGACTCCATTCAAAACTTTCGTTATTATTTCTATAGTGGGCTGAATTCAATAAAGCTTTTCATTTATTTATTTATTTTTTGAAACGGGACCAATGCCCAAGCAAAACAAATAAAACATGAGGATGATAAATCTAATCCGAATGAAAATAAATACGCATACTAGTTGTTTCTTTTTTTCTATTTTAGTTGGATATACCAAGTCTATTTGTTACTATCTAAGAGTATTAGTCTATGTCGTTAAGGTTATCTCTACTTAGGTTTAGCAAGTGTATTTTTATAAGTATTGTTGAGTTTATTGGCTCCTTATACTGCAATTCTTGTTCAATAAAATAAAACATTTTCATAGAAAAATCTACAAAAAATTTTTACAATATTATTTAATTATATTTATTATTTTAAATAACTATTTAAGTGATATGAAAGTAATTACTTTTTTAGGATAAAGTTAAAAAAATAGATGTTTTTTATTATTTGTGCAAAATTTCGACCTATTGCAAAATTTAGAATTGGGTATCGACGGCCTCAGATGAGTTAAGTTGAAAAAGATCTAGGTTGAAATTGGTTGATCGCACATGGTCCAAACTTCGAAGGAGTGAAGACTCGATCATGAGAAAACAAAATGTCGATTATGAGATGGGTCGAGTCGAGTTAAGAAGGACCTATGTCAAAATTTTATAAACCGCACGTGACTTTATCTGGAGCACTAGTCAAAACATGGGGGTTTGGAGACTAAGGTAAAAGCAAAAACGTAGGATGTCTACCTTGGAGAATAAAGTCTTTCACAATCAAGACAAAGTCGTAAATTGTGAAAACCTAAGAGAAAGAGAAAAGTTAGATTGTAGTAAGGAGAGAAATATTTTGTAATCCACTATTATTATCTATATAAATAGAAGAAATTTAAAAGAGTTTAGGACTTTAATATGAATATTTCACCATTATACAAAATTCTGCCAAAAATCAAGTCACACCGACACATTGGAAAATAATAAAATGCAAGTATATGTGAGTGTCTTGGAATTCACTTTTATTTTATTTTTTTTTATTTTTTTTTTAATTCGTTTCTTTTCATTTATTTACTTTACATATTTTATTTTAATTTTTTCAAGCATTTTACTGTCTTTCAATTTCAATTTTATCTTTTTATCTGTTCAAAGTCTTATTTATTTCATATTTTTTATTATAATTTTGTTATATTATTTGTCACAATTTAATATAATTGATCATTTTATATATTTTTTTATATATATACTAAATAATTTTTGGATTGAGTCTAATTTTTTTAAAAAAAGTTATATTTATTCTCCAAATTGAGATTTTTATTTAAGTTTGATTCGATGTACTATCAAAATTATCAAAAATCAAATGAAACATTTATATAATTAAAATGCTTATAAATAAGTCTATAATCTGTAGTTGCATTCAAACGGACCACTTTTTGGCATAATTCATGATAAGATTAATAGCAGAAACTAGTTAGATTTTTGTATTAGATTTCATTTAATGATGAGGCAAGGCTTTATTATTGTTGTTGTTATGTTTGATTTATTGATGTGATTTTTATCTTATTTTTTTGTATTTGGTGCCATTTTTCATTAATGGTTTATGTGATGTATATCTGTTGTTGACAATTGAAAAATGAATGAAGGATTTCGATTACATTAGTTGATATAAATAATACATCTTCATTGAGCAAGTACTATATGCGGATAATATCATATTTTATATTTTCTATAGAATATTCTTAGATAGTTTAGTCTGAGATAAGAAAAAAATTATAATAAACTAAATTGTTTTAGATTATAAATTGAGTGACAAATAAATTTTAAATGCACAAATTATCTTTTTTATTTACAAAATTGATATTTCTGTTTTTCAATATTTTTATAATTAAGAGATTTATAATGTATACATACAAAAAAATTATATTTCTTAATAAAATCATTTTTTTGTTATATAGATATGATTTTAAGCCATCATTCATAATATTGTGTACAAAGACACTAACAGCCAACTAAGGGTGTATACGGGTATGGATAATTTGATTATTCATTTAAAATCGATCCAACTTGATTATATTGATTCTGAATCTAATGAATAATTATATATAATCAGACCAAATCCAATTAAATCCGATCTCAATTAGTTCGGGTATTAATTTTGAGATTGTAGAATTTAAACTAACCACATAGTTTAATATTAATTAAAAATTAATAAAATTTTGTAATATATATGTTCCGAGAGTTACTTGAAATATTGATTTGGGTCTGAAAGTGAGGTTCAGGTCCCTTTGAGTGGTAGCGTTCGACTTTTTGGTGTCGATGTGCCGTCGGCCGAGTTCCTCATGATGAGATGGGGATGGTACCTGCAAAAGACTTCAATACTTAAGTTAGCAAGAGTTTTAGTCAGGTTTTTAGTAGATTAGAACGTGTCTTATACTTGAGGGGTGCCAATGCATTTATAGTAGAGTTAATAATCACCTTTATTGGAGTAGTTTCACCTGTATTGATGGATGACCGTTTTCTTTATCTTAGGAGTCTGTTAAGATCTCCCTTCTAGATGTAGTGGAGAGATTTGCGGGGGCAATTACTTGTTTGGACAAGTAGGGCTGCACCCTTCTGTCGGTGTTAAGAGGTCAAGAATGGAATAGAGGCCACCTTTTAAGGTTTGGCCTTTTATCTTTATCGGGCCTTTTATCCTTATTAGGCCAGACTTTTATGTTTTAGGATAGGGTATGAACAATATATATATTTTAATCCAAAAGTCTTTCAAATTAGGATAGTTATTTACTTATTTAAGTTTAAATTAATGATATAGTATTTATTATTATTAGTATTATTATTATTATTTATAGAATTTTTTAATTTTTTTTCAATTTTATCAATTTTTTATAAATTTTATTTTCAATCGGATACCTAATTACTCGAATCAACCCAATCCGAATTAATCTGTTTGAATTGATTTAGATCCACTCACAGAAAACCCCAAAATCAAACCAACCCAAATTCATTAAAAGAGGTAAATACTAAATCGGTATTCGAAAGATTCTGCCGCTGACAAAATGATACCTGACTTTTGTTATTGACAAAATAGTCCTTGAAAGATTTTAAAATTTGACAAGTGTACCCACGAGTTCGCCGGAGCATATCTCCGACAAGTACAATACTGACATGGCCACTACATTTTGATAACATGGCAAAAATCCTCCCCCAACCTAATCCTTCCCCTCCAACGCACTTCCCTTTCCCCCTCCCCAACCCTAATCCTTCCCTCCCCCTCCCTAACCCTAATCCCCCCTCCCCAACACACTTTCCCCCTCCTCAATCCAAAATCCCTCCTTCTGAACCCTAATCCATTTCCCTTGCCCCTTTAAATCCTAATCCCCTTTCCAACACACTATCTCACACTCTCAACTCACTCTCCCCCAAAACGACAGTGGAGCTCAACCTTCTCAGTCTTACAATGTCACCGACACCACATTGTCGCCATCTCGTCGTCGGGTCTTCTGCGTTCGCCAGTGTCGTCTGTCTCCTTCGTCGACATTGCGTTGTCTGTGCACCTTCACTGTTGTCGCCTTCACTGCTTGTATCTGCTTGCTGCTCGCCCCCAGTCACTGCCTTATCTCCTCTGTCTGTGTTCCATCTTGGCTCCGTCATGTCGTGCCTCCTCTGTCTCTGGTGTTCTTCTTCTGGCCTTGTCTAAATCTGCTTCTTGCTTTGGTGGTGTCTGTATTAAGCTCTATTTTATTTTATTTTGATTTATATATAAATTTGTTTGTTTTCTCTGAATTTTATTGTTATTAATCTTTTTGAATGGTAAATTAACCTAAAAATTTGGGATAATTCATGATTTGGGACAATTTTATTGATGTTGAGGTTGTTGTTGTGATGTTGATGGAGGAAGCGGGGAGTGTACGTTGGGGAGGGGGTTGTGATGGGGGAGAAGTGTGCATTGGGGATGGGGCTGCGACGAGGAGGGAGAGGGAAGGGGAGGGAGCATAGTTAGCAGAACCGGACCGGACCGGCCGATTCGACCGAAAAACTGGTGAACCGGACCTGGTACCGGTCCAGTTTGATATTTGGACCGTACAAGGTATAGAACCGGAACGAACCGGTCAAATCCGGAGTGAACCGGTGAGAACCGGTCAAACTCGATAAGATCGGTCTGACCGAACCGTTGTTCGTTCAAATCCGGAGTGAACCGGTGAGAACCGGTCAAACTCGATAAGATCGGTTTGACCGAACCGTTTGAAAGGCAAATTATCCAAAATGTATGATATGGGGTTCGAACCCCTATCTGCTGGAAGATCAAAACCTCTCCTTGCCGCTGAGCTGTGTTGATTTTCATTAATATATATGCAAATTATAATATATATATATATATATATCTTTCATCAAATAGTTTACTTTTATTTATTTTATTTTAATTTTAGTTATAAACTCACTTATTTTTTCTTTTCATAATTATATAATATATTAATATTATTTTTAATGAATACATATAGCAATTTTTTATTTTACTTATATTCAATTAATTTTAATTTTAAAGTCACTCATTTTTAAATCAATTATATTTTATTTAACTATAAATTTTATTAATATATATATATATTAAAAAGATAAAAAAAATTATTAACCATAATTTATTTTTTCTTTTTATGATTATATGATATCTATTAATATTATTTTTTCAATAAATAATTGTAGCATATAATAATAGGTAAAGACTCGCATGCAGTTATCTTCATATGAAGTTAATAATTGAAAATCGTTAGATGATATTTAGTTAAACTTGTCAAATCATCTAACTGTTTTTAAATATCAACTTCACATGAAAATTAACTGTATGTAAGTTTTTATTTATAATAATATAATAATACAATAAATATAAATTAATTAATAAAGTATTAAAATTTGAAAATAGTTATTATTTTTATAAAAAAAATAAAAGTACTTATAATAAAGAAAAAATAATTAAATTTTACATAATTACTTAATTATACCGGGTTAACCGGTTCGACCAGTGACCCACCAGTTGAACCAGTAACCCAGTGACCCAGTGACCTCACCGGTTCGATCACCGGTTCGGTTCTGACAACTATGGGAGGGAGTATGCGTTGGAGGGGGCTTTGGGGGTGGTTTGCCAAGTCACCAAAACACAGTAGCCACGTCAGCATTGTGCTTGTCGGAGATTTGCTCCGGCGAGCTCGGGGGTACGCTTGTCAAATTTTAAAATTTTTAGGGACTATTTTGTCAATAACAAAAGTCATATACCATTTTATTAGCGTCAGAATCTTTCGGGTACTGATTTGATATTTACCTCTCATTAAAATTTAATCGATTCAATTCTTATTTTATCCCAAATTCAAATCAACTTAATCCGTAAATACTCCTACTACTAATAAAATTGGGAGAAAATTTAAATTTTGATTTATTTTTAATAGTTTTAGAATAAAAGACACCATATTTAAGTTTGAAAAAAATAAAATAGTAAAAACAAAAAATTGAGTAGTTTTTTTTATAAATGTAGTGTAATTATTTTAAAATAAAATTAAAATAAAATGTTATTAGAGAGAAGCTAAATACAATAATAAATAGTAAAAGACAATTCAAACAATAAATGTAACCATAAACTAAAAGTGGACTACGAGTACTATGGTACTACCCGTAGCCCAAAGAAAAATTCCCTTTTTAATTTTCATTGATATTAGTGATATATATCATACATGTAAAATGAGGAATTTGATTTGAATCACTATTAGATACCACAAATTACTTATTAGAGCGTAGCTTGCACGGGTGAGATACATAAAAGTTTGGTGGACTAATTCAGTGCTTCACCAAAGCCATGTGATGATTGTGTGGCACATGCTCATTCCGGTTTATTTTCTATTCTTATAATTTCTTATTCTTATATAATATTAACAATTAACAATTAGTATGTTTTTGGAATAAAACAAACAAAATAGGTGCAAATTGAAGCCGTGGGGGCTGCACACTCTGTCTGCTCTTCCCATATTATTGACCTCAACTATTTGGTGAATCCATTTGTCATCTCTGCCTACCAGAGAAATTATTAAATATTCTGGGAACAAATTACATTTTATAAACATTATTTTAATATTATGTATCATATGTAGATAATAAATTAACAAGTTGTTGGACGAGTGATTAACAATTTATTTGAGTAAGAAATTAACAATAATTTTAACGGAGTGTTTTTAGAATATTATTTTTAATATTTATAGAAATAAATTAATTTAGAATCAAAATTTATATTAAAATTAATAGATGAAATAAAATTTATTTCATTTTAAAGAGATAAAATTATTTTAATAAAATTTTATTAATTATATAATTATCTGAATAAAATAATTAAAAATAATATAAAATTTAAAATGAATTGAGATCAAATATTTGAGTAATTAATTTATCTTTAATTTTAAGTAACAATCATATAATGTCATAAATATTGACGCATTGTTTTGTAAAATTAAAAAAAAAAGAAAATAAAAATTAAGATTGGAATTGTTCTAAAAATAAAATAATTCGAACTTTGGAAAGTATACTTACTCAAAAAGGGGAAAGTGTTCCATCTGTCAAAATTACCAATAACAATGTCTTCCACTACTTTACTTTATATCGCCATAGTTTAGTTCAGCTAAAACAAGGCCTACTTTATATTCTCATGTTTTGGAATTTTCAAAGGATTTGACTAATTGAGAGGAATTAACAATGCTAATTAGCATTTTAAACACCGGAAATACGGTTGGCTTAATCGAAGGAATACCTTTATTTTTATTTTTGGTAGTTAGCTAAGAGGTTCTCTTGGTATATTTTAATTGCAAACTAGGCTTGTACGCGTTGACGTTTGAAATTCAAAGCCTCCAAAATCTTCTAGTAATTCTAGGTCACCAATTTTGAAATTTCGTTGGTGCCACTGTTGGTCATCAATAACTTCGGCTCAATTTTATGGAAATGGAGGCCATGTGTGTGTTATGCGTTGATATGGAGTTATGGGGGATTGGACAAATATGTGGAACAGTTTTGTTGTCAGTTTAATATGGAGGAACTCGGACCGTGCGAGTTCTTTGGATTTAATTTTTGAACAACAAATCGTACGGTCCGATTTGCAATGGAGGGGAACAAATTTTGGGTTGTTGAAATCGTACCCTACGTTTTCTTTAGTAGGTAATTTTGATGCATATCGCACGGTCCGAGTTCGTATGTGAGAGTTTGAGTTGAGGCACATTGAACTCGGACTCTCCGTGTTGTGGAAGGGCTTAGAGGAACTCGGATGGTCCGAGTTCGTGTCCTTTTTTTTTGTTCAGTTTTAACCTAGTCGAAGGGTCCGAATTGGTTAAGGATGCTGATATAAAAGAGTGAAGTGGACTGCTGGGAGCTTAGTTCCGTCTTCTTCCTTGTTGAACGGCTGCTTCCTCTCTTCTTCTATCTGGGTTTTTTAATTTTGATTTTGAAAGTCTAGTTGCTAAGGCTAAGCTTATGCTTATTTTTTGTTGAGCTAAAAAAATGAGTGACAGAGTATTACTAAAAATATACTATTTTGGTCAGATTTTGTTACATACGAGTGAAGGAGTAAAATTTATTTGTGAAAACCCACTAGATCTTGTTATTCCTTTTATTATCTCATTTGAAGAACTCAAAGGTGTAATCTGTGAAAAAATTAATTCTGAGCGGGCAAGAAAGATATCATGTATCCTATACAGATATCCCATACCGGTATTTGGTGGATTCATCCAGTATCAAACCAAATATGTGACGGACGAAGCGAGCATGCAGGAGATGTTTTCAATGTATATTGAAAACCGGTCCCAGATCTCGTTCATCGAGTTGTATGTTGAGTTTGAACAATCTGAGGCTGACTGGAATATTCTACGGGAAGATTATAACAGTGACAGTGAAGAATAGTTCGAAAGCAACTACGAATTTGTTGGTCCAGATGGAGATGAAGATCAAGGTGACGGAACCATGACCCCAGATGTGACAGAAGTGGCAAATACACTCGCAAACGAAGTGCCGTTTGAGGAGCCATCATTCATGCGAGTATTGGACTTGGAAGCCATGCATGTTCCGGAATATCTGGATTATATGACTGCAGGTAACGTAATCGTGGTATTAGGATTTTTTTAGTTAGAAATTGATTGAGTTATGAATAATTTACTTTTTATTTACCATTAATTAATCATGCGTTGAATGTAGTGGTGGTCAGGATCGAACCGGGTTATTACAATATTTACCACTAATAGAAAATTTACTTTTTTAACTGTTATATACTACTAGTATTTATTAGAAAATAATATTTAAATTCTCTATAGTATGGTTATTACAAAATGCGTGAGTTTGTGGACATTATTATTTGCACAGGTTTCATCCGTTGTACGGTTCAAACTCCATGAAATGGACCGGACCGGTCTGGTTTGTTTGGTTTGCCGGTCGAATCGGTCGGTCCGCTCTAGTTTTTACATTTGCTGCTTATGTTCTTATTTTATTTAGAGTGATATAATAACATGTTGCAAAGTCTAGAGTTATAGCATACTGGATGCAGTGAAATTTGATTTACCTTTAGAATCGGTTTTGAAATACCTGTGTATTAATGAAATTTTTTCTAATGGTGGTTGTCGCAGCAGAAGTTCCTATTGTCGCAGATGGTGAATTTGCCATTGGTATGGAGTTCAGTTCCAGAGAAGTTGTTATTAAGGCGGTAAAAGAGTATACGATACGACAAAGCGTAGACTACCGGGTGTATGAGTCTGAGCCGTTGACATTTTATGCCAAGTGTACATAGTATGGGTCAGGGTGTGATTGGGTTATCAGGGTTAGCTTGATCAGCAGGAAGTACTGTTGGGTTATAAGGAGGTATAATGGTAGCCACACCTGTACCAGAGCCACCATTTCACAGGATCATTCGAAACTGGATTCTATCACAATTGCAGAAGCAATAAAGCCACTGGTTGAGGCTGACCCCTCCTTAAAGGTAAAATCGGTAGCAGAAGTGCAATCGAAGTTCAACTACACCGTGAGCTACCGGAAATCATGGTTGGCTAAGCAAAGGGCAGTAGAAAAAATATTTGGAGGTTGGGAAGCCTCTTATGAGGCGTTGCCTATATGGTTTGAGGCCATGTGTCACAAGGAGCCATCTGTTGTTGTCCATTTTGAGACTATGCCTGCATATCAAGGCGATGACTTGGTGGGTGATATTCGGGTATTGCATCGTGTATTTTGGAGTTATTACCCTTGTATTAGGGCATTCAGACATTGTAAGCCAATTGTCCAGGTGGATGGGACTCACTTGTACGGAAAGTATAAGGGTTGTCTGCTTGTGGCAATTTCACAGGATGACAACAACAATATCGTCCCAATTGCGTTTGCTATTGTGGAGGGAGAGACTTCTGATGCATGGCATTTTTTCCTTAGTAACCTGCGTCAACATGTTGTAACTCGAGATGGTGTCGGTCTAATATCCGACAGGCACGAGTCCATCAATGCAGCTGTGGAACGCAGTAACGGAGCTTGGTCACCGCCTAGAGCTTTTCATATGTTTTGCATCAGGCATATAGAGTCAAATTTTCTGAGGAAGTTCAAGGCCCCGTACCTCTAAAAATTGGTCGTCAACATTGGTAACCATTTAGTAAATTTAAGCAAATTATTAATAGATTCTTCCTTAGATAATTCTATTGAAAATGATTACTTTTCTTTCTATTTGTTGTGATCTACCAGGTTATTCGAGAACGGTGCGGGAGTACAAAGTGCGTTACCAGCAGTTACGGAAACGTGGCAAGGCGTACACAAACTGGTTAAACCGAATTCCTTGCGAATAGTAAGCATTGGCCTTTGATAGTGGGTACCGATGGGGTCACATGACGACGAATCTAGTGGAGTGCATCAATTCAGTTTTGAAGGGTGCACGCAATCTTCCCATTACTGCTCTTGTGAAGGCAACATTCTACAGACTAAACGAGTTGTTCAGATATCTATATCGTCGGTCACCACGCTCCCAGTTACGCCACCTAATATGATATTTTCAATTAGCTCAACTGAATCTTAAATATCAAGAAACGGGTACATTGTAACATAATATTACCTATTAGCTAGTGGAAAGCTGCGGGGTTCTCTAGGAAGCGGTGATAGATACGGCAGTCGGATCCAAGCCCAACCGAGCAGAAGTGTTAGTGGTCCATCTATTTCCTTACAGTTATAGCGAGATGCCCTACATAGGGCCCTGTAAAGGTGTGCTAGACATGCCGAACCCCAGCTATACTGTCCAATATTGACAAAATCACGAAGCAAGGGTAGAAACTTCTAGTGCACGCCTGCCCCAGACTTATCCCCAAACAATATCGTCCCAATCAGCAACATAATGTGGCACCTCACATACCTTTGTATACTGATTTCATCAGTCAATTCTAAATTCTCTTTTAGATTCCGCAGCCATGTCAGTTTGATGCAGCTAGATCGACAGTCCTCCTTACGCGATGCAACACCAAATTGAAGCAAACACTCCGCCTCCATGGCTTCAAAACTACTCATTGTCATTCCTGTAACTGGAAGACCATCTGTGGGAAGACCAAGAATTAGAGCCACATCTTCAAGAGTCACGGAACATTCACCAATGGGAAGGTGGAACGTATGTGTGTCCGGGTGCCAACGTTCGACTAGAGCATTTACCAATGCTTTCTGACACTGCACTATCCCAATCTGAGATACATGATAGAAACCGGTAACTCATAGATGCTCCTCTATCCTATTGTTGTACCGATCCGGAGGAACTGGATGGTTACATGTCAACATTCTTAATTTCTGCAAAAAAAAAAAAATAACAAATTACTAGTCAGATAAACAACAATAATTACTAACCTACCATCATCAATCATTTTAATGAATCCTTACATAACTAATTATTCTAACTTCTAAAATTATTTAATTAATCCTTAAAATTCTATTCACAACTGCAAATAAAAATCATTACTAATACATATATTGCTAATAAAAATTCTCAACCATATTGTTACAACATCTAGAATTAATTTTAATATTAATGACTCATCTGTTAAATATTTTTTCCTCAACAATAAAAAATATAAACAACCAGTATATGCCATCACTCATATTCTAATAATGGTAACAATTAACTTGCTAATAACAATTATGACAATTAAAAAAATTTATACATTCTCATAATAAAAAATCTAACATGCCTTAATTAGAATAATCATACTACTCATTCAACATTAACACTATCTCACAATAACAATAACATTAACATCAACTTCTCCATCAGTAACAGTTATAGTTAGTTAATTGTTTAAAAAAACATTTAAATATTAACATTTAAATATTAACAGTTATAAACTAAAAAAAATTACATTCTACACTTAAAGTAACCATTCCCTGTTTAGTTATCTTTTTTTATTACATTCGGAAGTCTTCAGACCACAATAATAATAACAAATTTCACTATAATAATATTTATAATTAAAAATCTGTAAAATTTTTTTTTGAAAAATCTAACAAATGTTGAAAAATTAGTAATAATCATTCTATCTATATTTTTTAACTGTATTATTCACAACAACCATAATAATTAAATGTTTAATATTAATAAGTATAAACATAATAAATTAATAAAATTTAAAAAAATTTTAAAAAAATTTACATAATCAGAATCATTGAGATAATGAATAATGTGAAGCTCAGATCGATCAACATCTTTAACTTTATATTTTTTTGGCATGATTGTTTATCCTCCACCATGCAAAGCAACCAGAGAAAAGGAGAAGAAGATGACCCTGAGAGCGAAATGTGAGAGAGACTGAATTGAATTCGGATGGAGAGAGAGAGTTGAGGGGTCTTTGTTGGTTTCAGGGGGCACCGTTCGGGGTAAAGCATCAGCGCGACGCGTGTCAAGTTTTGGAATAACTCGGACCGTGCGATAGGTTAAAGAGAAATCGGACGGTCCGTGACCTGGGACGTTCTCGGAGGGTCCGAGTTGCAGCCTTCACGGAGCCAAATCCACGCTACTCGGACCGTGCGTTTTGTATTTGGAACTCGGAGGGTCCGAGTTGTTCGTCCCCGACACCACAATTTTGTGAAGCACTTCCCACCCTCATATCAGAGTTCTACACCATCCTTGGCTCCATATGTAAATTAAAAAGTGCAATAACTTCCATTCTGTCACTGCAAAGAAATAAATTGTTTAGTTAATTACTTTTCCATTCTGCTGGTCCAGAAGTAAGTAGCAAAACAACTTATTATTTTTATTTTAAAAAATAAATTATATAATTTAAACATATATATAAAAATGTAAAATAACATAAATAAAGTTAATAATAAAAAATAAAAAATATTTAAAAGTTATATACTTATTAATTTTTACAATATTAATCATCTTTTATTTAATAAAAAATAATTTTCGATTTGACAAGTCAATTCGTCTCACTCCACCAAAATCTACATATTTGGCAAATTTTTTTATTTGGTGATTTTAAATCCTAATTCAATTGATTTTTTAATCTTAAATTCCTCAACATACATGTTTACTTGATAATTAAAAATTAAATAATTATTAATTATATGCTATATTTTATTTATTTACTGTTGTCTTAAATATTTGTCTCAAACTCAAAACTTATGTATAAATCATAATTTAAAATTATTACATACCTACATTTACATATTAAGAAAACTCTGGTGCATGCATGGCCTCCAAATCCAACGACCACATGAAAGTCGGCTGCTCAAACGGCTGCTGGTTTGCTAGTGCATTTACCACATCGGTCACATCTGCCACCATAGCATCGTCAGCTTGATCTTCGTCTACACTCGGATCAACGACCTCATCATAGTTACTTTCAAATTCTTCCTCACTATTAATGTTGTAATCTTCCAATTTAATATCTCAGTCCGCTGCAGATTGCTTGAACTCAATATACAGTTTGATGAACGATATTCGAGACCGGCTTTCAAGATACACTAAAAACATTTCTTGCATGCTCGCTTTATCGGTCACGTATTTCGTTTAAAATTGAACGAACCCACCAAATACAGATATAGGATATCTGTACAGAATACACGACACTCTCCTAGATATTTGAGAATCCATCTTCTCACAAATCACATCTTTTAATTCTTCAAATGACAGTGTGAATGAAATTATAATATCTAATAGATTTTCACACACAAATTTTACTCTTTGAGATGTTTGTAATAAAATTTGGTCATGATAATACACTTTTAATCTCACACTATCATCCATGATAATAGAGAAGAAGAGAAAGACAGAAGCGAGCTTCAGAGATTTTAAGAGTGTAAGAAGAAGAAGATGAAGTGGGTAATTCGGTTTTGGGTTGGTTATATATGAAACTGAAATCGAACCGTCCAACCGTTTTTTTTATGGTTCAAATTTTTTTGAACACTTAAGTCGGACAGTCCGATTAGTGGAACGGCCTGCCAAAAAAATTGTCTGCTAAAAATCGGTGGGTCTGATTTCATTGTTCAGCAAAAATTTTGTCCTGCAACGTTAAAATCGGTTGGTTCGATTTCTTTGGACAAACAAAATTTCACTCTCCTTGTATGAAAATCGATAGGTCCAATTTCTTTGTAATCAGATATACATCCACCACAAATCGAACGGTCTGATTGTGTCCCCTCTCACCTACAAGAAATCAGATCATCCGATCAACAATATAAAACTCCCCTAAATTTTATAATCCGGTGTTACACCAAACTAGATGTCATATACAAAAAAATTAGCCCAAAAATAATAAAAAAAATCACACATTTTTTTACAATATAAAAAATTTGAGAAACTTCTTTAAATGTTGGATATGAAATTTTTTTTGGTATTATTCTCGACGATAAAGATGTGTAATATTAAACAGTGAGGTAGTGGGTTCACTTTTCTTTGAATTTTTTATTTTTATAAATTAAATAAATGTAATAATTATCGAAATAAATAGTTTAAAAAATATTCATGAAATAAATATTCTTCTCTTATCTTATTTATACTGTAAACGAGATAATTTTACAGATATTTTGTTTACAGTGTAAACGAGATCAGACAGATAGGGATGGCAAAATTTTTCGAGACGCGGGGATCCCTGTGGAGACTGCCCCGAATGGGAATCCGATTGTGGGGAATTTTCCCCGCAGGGATGGGAATGGGGGACAAAATTTTTCCGAAGCAGGCGCGGGGACCCAAGCGGGGATCCCCGCCCCGTCCCCGCTATTCCCCGAAATTAATGAATTCCTTAAATTATCCTTAATAGTTTATTTCTCATATATGTTTTTTAGTCATTTCTCACACACACACATATATAGAAACCCAAAACTCCTATTCTTTATTTGCATAATCCTTCTTCAATTCAGAGATCCTAAGGCTGTCCATACTCCATCCAACCTCTCTGCAGCCACCCCCTCGTCACCATTCTCACCGCATCGTCACACCTCACCGTGCCATCACCCTTACCGTGTCGTAATTTCTATTTGCGGCGTTCCTTTTCGTAACTCTACCGTCGTGTCCATTCTCTTCTCTGTTTCCGTGTCTCCCACCTCGTCCACTGCTTTTTCCTTTGGCTTGTCGTTGCGTCCCCCCATTGCGTTATTTCGAAATAAGTCACCATCGTGTCATTTAGACTTTTTGTATAAAATCTTGCAGTTTTTGTATAAGATAGATACTTGCAGCTCTATTCATATGGAAATTAATAATTAGTTAGAACTATTATGTAGATGGAGAATGTGGTCCCCGCGGGAAATGGGGCCCGTGGGGAATGGGGCGGGGATGGAGAGCAAATCTGAGGGCGGAGATGGGGAGCAGGGAGGCATCCCCCGTCCTCGTCCTACCCCATTGACATCCCTACAGACAGGTGGACGTGACACGTGTATATCTCGTTTACAGTGTAAATAAGATACATGTATTTTTTTAAAAAAATTTGAAAATAATAATATTAATAATCCAAACTTTTAGCATGTAATTAGTACATAAAAAGGTTGGTAGAAGAGATTAAAATGGATATGTTTGATTAATTAGTACTCAAAAAGAGTACATAAAAAATTTTAGATTAAAATATGATCCAATTGGATTGATTTAAATTTGAAAAATAAAAAATTCATACGTGTTGAAGGAAAATTCTATGATGAGAATAAATACGGTAATTGTGCCCACTCTTAAAAATTGAAAGATGGGAAGCGTGAAGTTGATGCACGATAAATAAAACAATCATTTGCCAATTGTTAAGAGAGGTTGATGGCCTGCGATAGTGGGAAGAGAATTGAAACAGTTATCTCGCACGTGGATAGTGGGAGATAACGTGAGAGATAACCGTTTCAGTTCTCTTCTCATTATCCCCATCAACCTTTCCTAACAATTGCCAAACGGTTATCTCATCTTTCTGTGTTTTATTTATCGTACATCAACTTTACGGCCTCCTATTTTTTCATTTTAATCTCTTCTACCATATTAAACCATTCTTCTACTTTAACCCATGACAACAACAAAGAAGTCTCACAGCCCACAAATTCAGCCCAACAGAATACATAAATTCAATTATAATTTTAGTCTTTATTATGTTTATCTTATCTTTAGTTGTTCTTATCTTATCTTTATTTGCTTTTATCTTTTATAGGACAATGCTCTATATATATTTAGTTTTACCGTCATAGTTTACAACACACACTTCAGTACAATTCGATCAATCAACAATAAATAAAAGTTCTTTTCTTTGCTTTTCCTACTCTTTCACAATTTTATGTACTAATTGCATGTTAAAAGTTTGAATTATCGATATTATTAATATTTTTTATTATTTTTAATTTTTTTAAAATACATGTATCTCGTTTACGATGTAAACAACTTAATTAATTTATAATTATATTTAATTAATTTTATTTATTTTTAATTTATAATATTTGATATTAATTGTTTCTCACCCCAAATTAAAATTTTGAATGATACGTTGGAGAAGTAGGGACGGGGATCACGGAACTTCCAACAATCCCGATTCTTAGTATATAAAAAAATTATAAAATATATAAAAGAACATTCATTTAGTATGAAAAAGAAACATTCTGATACTTAGTAGAAGAAACATCCTAATGTCTAGTATAAGCACCATTCACGTAGAGATTTTAGATTCACCCAAAGACATTTGACTGATTTTTTGCTGGTACCCTCTTGATTCTTTAACATTGTTGTAAGAGAAATATTTATTTTGATAAATATTTTTTAAATTATTTATTTCGATAATTATTATAATTATTTTATTTATTAAAATAAAAATCCTTTTTCTTGCCGTGGATGCGAGATATTTTTTTTTTAAATTAACCAAAAAGCATCTTGCTAAAAGCGAGAAAAAATTTTTCCTTTTTTTTTTTAAATTTATAAAATAGAAATTCGCTAATAGCAAGAAGGGGTTTTCTCTTTTCTTATTTTAATTTTAGAAAATCATATCATGCAAAGCGAGAAGAGTTTTGGTTTTATTTTTTAAATAAAAAGAATAATTTGGAGAAATTAATATGACATTTTCAGACATTTGTATAGTGCAAAAAATTCACTTTACCAATTAAAAACATTTTAAAAATGACTTAATATGATATTCGATTCACTGGATGATAATTTTATTTTCTACGTAAAAATACAATTTTACTTTTTTATCAACAGAAGAATTTCACTCAGTGGAACCGATGCGGAAATTGAAACTAATTAAGATATTCGCTCTCATGCCCAGATTTATAACAGCACTAATAAATTATCTATCTTTTTCGTATCATAATATGTGAGTCTCGCAACAAAAACTTATATAAATTTGTATATATAATTAACTAGTATATAATTAAATATACAATTAATATATATGTATATATTTAATTAACATATATATCTTTAATTAACATATATTACCATACATATTTATATATTTAAATTATACATGTACAATAATTAACTTTTGTAACACTTTATTTATTAATAATATAATACTATATTTATATACGTATCAAAATTTTTTAACAATATATTTAACATAAACATATTAATATAAATATATTTTATTAACATAAATATATAAAATACTCTAACATTAATATATAATAATTTTTTCTCTCTTACACACACATATATTACCTACTAATGTTAATATTCAGGATATATATATTTAAAAAATTATTCTAATAATATATACGATTTCATACTTAATATAACCTATTAACATTAACATATAAAAACAGTAAAAAATTCTCAAATTTATTAAAAATAAAATAAAAATATGTCATTATTTATATAAATATAAATAATTTAATAAGATAATAACTTATATATTAATGATTACTTAAATATGCAATAATATATTTTTTCTAAAAATTAATCTCGTACTTTTTTTTTATTAAAAATACGCTTTAAAAATTGATGACTTCACACACCTTTAATATTATCACAAATAAAATATATATTACCCGTATTATATTACTTTTATTTTTATAATTAAAACTCTCATCATATTACTACACTCTTACAGTACTATATATATTACTACATTCTTAATATTAGAACTCACATTTATGCCAATAAAGAATGTTTGCTGCGAGAAAAAATAAGAAAAAAGGTGGGATTTATATATACACAGTTTGGCTGTGTAAGGGATAGCTACACGCATTGTTATGACATACATGTGTTTCCATCAAGCTCTTCTTGCAAGGCATGGGAACCTTGGAGATCAGAAGTAGCACAATCCCAATTAGCTCTACGACACGTGTCATAATGTCAGCATTAGGTGCTCATTGTTTGCGAGAAGTTATGCGCACTCATGCACACGTTCATCTCACTTAGGGGGTGGCAATCATAGTAGCTAGAATCTCGATTTAACTCTTAAAATCTTCCGATATTACGATTTTAAATGAGTTTATCGATTTTACAAAATTTGTATTAAATCTGACGATTTTACGATTTAAATCTTGTTAAGATTTTACGATTTACGTTTTTTATTTATTTTTTCGATTTCACGTAAAATCTCGATTTTCTCTACCTTGACTGGCAATGGAACAGATAGGGTAGATTTTTGTCTTATCTAATTTCAATTCGTTATTAAATAATTCGTATAGAATCTATTTCACTTTTATCTGTGAATAGTAAAAAGTTGAATCCTAATTTATTTTTATAATTATTAAAATTTAACAAATAAAATTAAATATTAAAATTTATATAACCATCATCATATAAACAACATAAATTAAAATAACAATTTAAATATAATATAATATTAATAATAATTTTATTAATTATTTTATACATATTATATCAGGACATATATAGAGTGGATATTTATCTACTCTGAACAGATAGAAGTAGTGGGTACTTGCAGATTTAAATAATATTGTCATCTCAAATGTTATTATTGTTTCACTTATAGCACAATGCCAACAATAAACCAATATATAAATGATTTCAGTGTTTTTTCATGTTTTATTTCTAGTTTCATATCTCTTTTTCTCTTTCTTGTTTACCTTTTATTTTTTTTGACGTCACTCAGGAATGGATTTATTCATTGGGGAGTGAAAGAAACTGCCCCAATAAAATTTCAAAAATTCTTGAGTAGTTTTTTGTGAAATGTCTTAATTATTCTCATTATAAAATTAATTTTGATCCCACTCCAATTAAATTCCTAACCCTTCTTTTGCTCCCCCAATTTTTTTCATTGCTCCAGCCTCTGCAGTCTGCCTTCACTACAATAAATATGGCTTTTAGCAACGCCAAATTTTGCAACGCCTTAAAACCATTCTCTTAGATAGTTTTAGACAACGGTTTTTTGTAGTGTTATTGTTGAATTCAATTTGTCATTATTTTATAGCAACAAATTAAAACCGTTCTCTTTGACTATTTTAAAGAACGATTTTATAACCGTTACCATGAATTATTTTTCAGCAACAATTTTTTTTGTTTAAATAATTGTACAAAAGAAACGCATTAAAACCGTTGCTGAAATGCTACACTTTAAAACCGTTCTATTAGATGGTCTTAGACAACGGTTTTTACAGTGTTGCTCTTGAAGTACATTTTTTCATTACACTATAGTAACAAAATAAAACCGTTCTCTTTGACTCTTTTAAAGAACGATTTTACAACCATTACAACAATTGTTTATGAAACAATCATTTTCTAATATTATTTAAATAATTATACAAATTAAACAATACCAATAAAAATAATTTCAGATAATTATATAAATTTAAACTATTTTTTCTATAAATATTGAATTTATAAAATACTCAAAAACTATTGTTATAAATAAATAACAAATATTATTTTAAAAAATTAAAATTAAAATAAATTTATAATAAATATTATATATTATTATTATAGATATATAAAAAATATTATATTTTAAAAACATAACGTTAAAAAAAATTTATAATAAATATTATTTATTTTTATTATAAATATATAACAAATATTAATATAAAAAAATAAAATCAAAATAATTTTAGAATAAATATATTAAATATGTATTGTTTATTTTCTCACTAAGCATATAAGAAAGCAGAACAGACGCGCGCTCTTCCTCTTCTCTTCGAAACCAAGGGCGAAGAATGCTACTCTTCCTCCCTCTACCGCCCTAACCGACGCCTTCAGAATCAGAGACGTCATCGAACCGCAGTTTACCAGGAAGCCGGAAATCGCACCATCATCGCAAGTCACCAGGAAGCCCTAAATCAAAACTCACCATCGTCGCGCCATCATCGTCGCTGCATCCTTCCCAAAATCGTCGCTGCCTCCTCCTTCCCAGCGTCGCTGAGTCTCTCCTCTCCGCGGCGTCGCTGCTTCTCCCTTTTCCGCGGCTTCAGTGCTTCTCCGTTCTCTGCGGCGTCTTTACGTCTTCTGCTTCGCTGCTTCTCCCCTGTTCTGCTTCGCTGCTTCTGCTTCACTGGGTTGTGCTTCGCTGCTTCTACTTTGCTGCTGCTGCTTCACTGCATCGGCCATTTGTGGGTTGTCATCTGTGGTAAGTGTTCTTCTTCTCTGATTTTCTGTTGCTTAGTTAGGGCTTGATTGGCTGTTGGGTATTTTCTGTGGTATTTTCTGTTGCTTAGTTAGGGTTTGATTGGTTGTTGGGTATTCTCTGAAAGTGGTGATGTTTGTGAACATGAACAAGAAAGGTGTTGAATGTTGACTAAGTTTCTGTTCTGCTTTGAATGTTGTTCTGAGTTTCTGTGTACAAGAGGATGTGACTTTAAATTTGTTTTTAATTAATTGAAGTATTCAATAGCTTAATCATGTTCATGAGATTGGTTCAGTTGGTTCTAACAGATTTTTCTACTCTTACATAAAAGAAGCAGAATTTTTAACGAACTCAATAGTGAAAAAATCTTATTAGAGTTAACTGAATCAATTCCATGAATATAGTTAAGTGGTTGATTACACTAATTAATTATTAAAAACAAATCTAAACTGTTAGTAATAGTTTCCTTCTTTCTATTGTGCTTAACTGCTTATCCATTTTTTAGTATATAAATTTTCTTTTGGGATAACTGAGGCAATTCTATTGCCAACCAGTGTGTGGTTGTGACCCTGTTCTGGTAGAATACAAGCAAATTTATATAATATTGGACAGTTGCAATTTTTAACACATACTGTGATCTGTATTGTTTGGGTGGGAGCTAAAAAGTCTTGTTTTCTTAAAAGACTGAATTTTAATAATTCTATTGTTTATGTTTATGTTTATGTTTTGCATCTTTGTTTATCTCTATCCAATGGCTGTTTAGTAGGTTTGCATATAAAATCTATGGGTAATGACACCTCTACTGTGCCACCATCTGCTATATGCATGCAATGCAGTTGAAGTATTTTCTTTTTCTTTTTTGATTCATTGTGCTATTAAATTATAGAGATATGCTTAGCAGCTTAGCTATGGTTTTTTTATTTTAATTTATTAACCCAATTTTGACTAGTTGGGTACTGTTTGATTTTTTAGTTATATATCACTTTTCTTAGTTTAATTAGTTTGTTCAGTTTTTGTTAAATTAGTCAGTTTAGTTATGCATGCTTAGTGGATTATAGGTGGTTAGGAAATTTTATCTAAATTGTAGTGGATTTAGGTTGAACTTTTTGGTTGCTGCTGATGCCTTTTATGAATGGTTTTCTGAGCTGTTTTAATTGACAAATGATGGTTGTTGCATTACTGTTTCAAATTATATAGTGCTGCTTTATCCTTGTTAATGGCTGATTTCATGTCTTGTTTTGATTGAGTAATGATGATGATGGCCTTATTATGAGCTGTTTTATTAGTGCTGATTTGATTTTAGTGAGTTCATATGGGTTAATTTTGCTGTTTGTTTAAATTCAGAAACGTCCTATTTACTGTCATAATGCTGCCAAAATTTCTAAAAATTTGTGTGTTAATTGAATTTCAATTTGTGAATTGAATTTGGTAATTTGTTACTTTAGTTTTATTCCGTGACCAAATTCAACTCAAAAGGTTAATTTAATTTGTCTTTTTTTTTTTCAATTAAATATCTTATAAATCAATAAGAGGGATGGAATATAATTAGTATCTTTGTATAGAGACAACAGTGAAGAAAACACGAGGACCTACACAATGCTTGAAGATTCATGCAAGACAGTTGGAAGATAGAGAAGAAATTACTCTAGATATTGAAGGAGAGGCAATTGGTCCTACTGATGAAGCTGTAAACAACTTGAGCAAATTTTTGGGCACAATGGCAAGGAATTCAGATTTTTGTCCATTAATTTACACAAATTGAAAGGGGATTAAAGTTATAGAAGCCATTTGGGAATATGTTCAAGTGAGAATATTAATTTTTGGTATTTTGAATGTGATTGTGGATCTTACAACAATTTTTATAAGTCAAATTTGATGAAAAATGTTTAATTATTTTTCTTTAGTGACTTTATTCAAATAGTTTAGATTATTTATTGATTTTAAATAATTAAAAAAATGAAATTAATTTCATTCACGAGAAAACTACTATTGTAAATAAAGAATTATATATTACAAAAAACCGTTGTCAAAAGTTACAAAGGACAACGGTGTTAAAACCGTTGCCAAAAAACGACACCAACGGTAACGCTTTAAAACCGTTGTCTTAGATGACTATAAAATGGCAATGGTTTTAAAACCGTTGCTAAAAAAACTAATGGTAACGCTTTTAAACCGTTGTCTTAGACAACTATAAAATGGCAACGGTACAAAAACCGCTACCAAAAAACGACACCAACGGTAATGCTTTAAAATCGTTGCTGTTGTGGATAACAAAACTACCACAGTTTATAACCGTTGCCTATCCAGGTACGGTTTTAAACCGTTGTATCATGAAAAAGAACGGTTTAAAACCGTTGCTTCCTGAGTAACGGTTTGAAGCCGTTGTTTAAATTTTTTTTCAAAACCATTGCCTATACCAGTAACTTTGGCAACGGTTTTTTGGTTACCGTTGCCTTAGGTGAAAAACCGTTGCCTTTGAGCATTGGCAACGGCCGCATATACCACTGGTCAAAAACTGTTGCCAAAGCGTTGCCTAAAGTTTAGGGAACGGTTTTTCAATCTACGCGAAAAGCCTTGTTTGTTGTAGTGCTTCCTATCTCCAGAGACCAGAGCCATTGTTGGCTTGCTGCCACGTGCTGCCACTCCGCGTCTCAGCTAGTGTCACGACTCTCTCGCTGATGACGTCTTCGCCCTCCTGTCTCTAGAGTTACTGCCGCGTCTCCGCCAGTGTTACTAGCTCATTGGCTCTGTCAATTTTCCCTTGCATCGCCGCGATTCTTCCGCCGTCCCGCGTGGCTTCGTCGGTTTTTCCTTGTATCACCGCCGCGCCGCGTCTGGTGGAGTGGTGGTTCTGCCTTCTTTTTTAGTGATCGGTTCTTCTTTCTTCTTCTGCAAACACAGTTTGCGATCCTCTTCTCTCTTCGATCTTCAGCAGAGAACGCCTTCACTTGCTGCCTGCTGCCGCTGAGTACCACATCGCTATTGGGTTCTGCCTTCTAGAGTTCAACTGTTCAGATTCAGTCTTGAATTATTCTTGGTACATTCATAAATCACGATTCACCGAAACTGATATCTGCTTGCTTCATTGCTTATTCGCTTATTTGCTTTATTGTTGTTTGATAATTGATACAGTTGGTTTGTTAATTGTGATTGAATTTGTTCTGATGATGTAATTGCAAATTTAGTTTCATTAATTTGTTTATTAATTGTTTTTAGTTAATTTATGCTCTTCTTTGATTTTATAGCAGTTTCTGTGGAAATTTTTTTTCGATGAGTTTGACTTACTGCATACTGTTCACTGTCAGTTTGGTTTTAAGGTGAGTACAGAAAAGGAGATTGGTTAGGTTTAGGTTTCTCTTACTGTTGGAAGTCCTCAATTATTTTATAGTTTTATTTTGCTAATTTTGTTTCCTTAGAGAAATTTTGGAATATGGTTAGAGTTTGAAGATTTGAGCATGTGATTAATTTTTGAAACTTTAGGGCTGTATGTTCAACTTGTGGAAATGATAGGTTTAACTATTTTAAGTATTATAGTTGATTGAAGGGTGTTCTCATTTTGCCTTTCTTCAGCAGAGAATACCTTTGTCTGCTGCCTGCTACCGCTGGACGCTGCACTGCTACTGGGTTCTGTCTTCTAGAGTTCAACTATTCAGATTCAGTCTTGGAATATTCTTGGTACATTCATGAATCATGATTCACTGAAATTGATATCTGCTTGCTTCATTGCTTATTCTCTTATTTGCTTCACTTAGTTTCATTAATTTGTTTGTTAATTATTTTTGTATATTGACTTACTAGGAATTAGGAATTTGGGATATTATTAGTTGTTGTTGTTGTTAGAAATTAATTTAAATGATATATGTTTATCAATTTTGTATTTATAATTTTATACTGTAATTTTCAATTTGTGTAGAATTGTGAATTTTTTTATTAATTAATTATTAATTTTTTTAGAATTCGATGTAGAGAGTCTTATAGCAGATCTAGGATAACGACCAAAGATTTCAAGTTATCACCCAAATGACAGAGACAAAGTTAGATGTGCATATTTGAAAAAAGGTCCTTGTCAACCAAGGACTCATGATTTTTCGCAAACTACATGTGGTTCTTCCTTTCAAAGATTTAATCCTAATTGGTTTGATGACTATAGCAACTGGTTAGAGTATAGTATATCAAAAGATGTTGTTTTTTGTCTTTGTTGTAATCTTATAAAATCCGAAACTGCTTTTGTAACTAATGACTTTTCAAATTGGAAAAAAAAAAGGAGAGACTACAAATTCATGTTGAGATTAGTGATAGCACTCATAATCAAGTTTGGAGAAAATGTGAAGCACTTATGCGACCAAAACAACACATCACTGCTGCTATTCAAAAACAATCTGAGCAAGCTAAAAAGAATTATCAAATTCACTTGACAGCAACAATTGATTGTATTAGATTTCTTTTGCGACAAGAATTGGCCTTTCATGGTAATGATGAGACAGATGATTCTGTTAACCAAGGAAATTTTTTGGAACTTCTAAACTTTCTTGCGCAACATAATGAAGAGATTGGTCGTACTTTCAAAAATGTTCATGAAAATCTTAAACTAATAGCACCATCAATCCAAAAAGACATTGTAAGAGCTGCTGCAAGGAAAACGACAAAAGTTATTGTTGATGATCTTGGGGATGAATTATTTACTGTTTTAGTTGATGAAGCTCGCGACATTTCTATTAAAGAGAAAATGTCAGTTTGCTTAAGGTATGCAAACAAAGTAGGACAATTTAGGGAGCATTTTCTTGGTCTTGTTCATGTTTTTAATACTAATGCTTTATCTCTAAATTAGCATTGGAATCATTATTAGAAATATATAATTTAAGTTTATCAACAGTACATAGACAAGGATATGATGGTGCAAGTAACATGCAAAGAGAATTTAATGGTTTGAAAATTTTGATATTGAAAGAAAATTCTTATGCTTTCTATGTACATTGCTTTGCCCACCAACTTCAGTTAGCTCTTGTAACGGTTGCAAAAAAAACAAGTTGAAATTGCTTTGTTTTTTAATTTGTTAACCAATTTGTGTAATGTTGTTGGAGTTTCGTGTAAAAGAAGAGATATGCTTCGTGATAGTCAGATGACTAAGACAATTGAAGCATTAAAAAGTGGAGAAATTTCTAGTGGGCGTGGTTTGAATCAAGAAACAGCTTTAAAAAGAGCTGGAGACACTAGATGAGGTTCACACTATGAAACTATACTTAGATTAATTTCTTTATTTTCTTCCGTGGTTAATGTTCTTGAATATGTTGAGGAAGATGGAAATAATTCAAAACAAAGAGCTGAAGTATGTCATTTATTGAATGTCATTCAATCCTTTGAATTCATTTTCAACTTGCACTTGATAAAAAATATCTTGGGAGTTACTAATGAGTTATCTCAAGCATTACAAAGGAACGATCAAGACATTGTAAATGCTATGGCATTAGTCAAAGTGTCTAAGCAACGGTTGCAAAATATAAGAGATGATGGTTGGTCTCTTTTACTTGACAAAGTCTCATTGTTTTGTGACAAACATAATATTACTGTTCCAATCATGGATGATATATTTGTATCGCAAGGAAGATCAAGACGCAAAGCTCAAAAGATATTAAATTTGCATCATTTTCAAGTTGAGATATTCTATCAAGTAGTTGATAGACAAATTCAAGAACTCAATAATCGTTTTACAGAGGTGAATACTGAATTGCTTCTTTGCATAGCTTGTTTGAATCCAAGACACTCATTTTCTGTATTTGATAAAGAGAAGTTGATCCAGTTAGCTCAATTCTATCCATTAGAATTTTCTTCCACTCAACTTTTGGCACTTGACAGTCAACTTGAGAACTTCATACTAGATGTGCGTTCTGATGATCAATTCTCAGAGTTAAATAAAATTGGTGCTCTTTCTCAGAAGTTAGTTGAGACTAAAAAAATTCTTGTTTATCCATTAGTGTTTCTTCTTTTGAAGTTAACTTTAGTTAGCAACTGCATCGATTGAAAGAACTTTTTCTGCTATGAACATCATAAAGAGTCGACTTCGTAATCGTATGGGAGATAAACTTTTAAATAATTATTTAGTGACATACATAGAAAGAGAGACATTTGATTGTATTGATAATGAAAAGATTATTCAATCTTTTCAAAATATAAAACCTAAAAGAATGAAATTCTAAATTATTTGTTATTATTTTAAATTATTATTTTATTATTTTAATTTATTGGTTAAATAATTTAAAAAATAATCATATTTATAACATCATAGTATAATTATGAAAATTATTATTATAGTATATATATTTTGTTCTAACGGATAAATTTTTTTAGATCTATCACGACATCACTGTCCAGGTGGGTAGAATTTTTACTGTCTAAGCGTTGACATTGTAACTGGATGATAAAAATTATAAAAAATAGTTACATGATAACCAAGTAA
This sequence comes from Arachis hypogaea, assembly GCF_003086295.3. Lineage (NCBI taxonomy): Eukaryota > Viridiplantae > Streptophyta > Magnoliopsida > Fabales > Fabaceae > Arachis > Arachis hypogaea. The sequence continues at coordinate 23,367,014 of NC_092050.1, forward strand.
ATAGTTACATGATAACCAAGTAAATATAGTTTATTTGTAAGAAAATGATAAAAATTAATTTGGAGGAGGATGCGAAAAATTCATGGTAGGAGTTGTAATATCATTATCAAATACACGAGCATTATGCGCAGTGCCTTCCATCCAGGTAAAGCAAAAATAAAGCACATGTTCCAATTACATACAGCCATTATATTTTGTATTGTATATCCTTTTCTTCCAATAAATTTGGGTTGATCACTTGGACTAACCACACATAGGATATGAGTACCATCAATTGCTCCTATAGCATTTTTAAAAAATGACCAATATCGTTGGTCATTTTTTATTTTGCTATGAACATTCTGAAACTTAGGATCCGATGGCTTAATATATTTAATAGATAATCTCAAGCAAGCAACCAATACCCAGGGACGGTTCTACGTACAGTGGTGTGGGGGCAAGCGCCCCCACTACAATTTGGATTTTTTTGAGTAGTATATAATAATAATATTTATTTGTCCCCATTAGATTATTAAATTTGACCTCACAATAATTTTTTACTCAACTTTTGATACTTAATCGTCAATTTAAAAAATTTATATTAGAAATTTGTTGGAATAATCAATTCTCAAATTTAAACGAAATTAGTGTTCTTTTTTTAAAAATTAACTCAAAAAAATATTATTTATCTTCTTTTCAAATTAGCTTTAATTTTTGCATAGCAACTATATTAATTGAAAGAACTTTTTTAAATATAAATATCAATCAGAGTCGACTTCTAATTGTGTTAAGAAGTGAATTTTTAAATAATTATTTAGTGATATATATAAAAAGACAAATTTTGATGGTAGTGTTAAGAGAAAAATTATTTAATTTTTTAAAATATAAACCCTAAAACAATAGAATTTTAAATTATATATTATTATTTAGATTACTATTTTAGTATTATAATTTATATATTAGATATTTTGAAGGTTAATCATATTTTATAATAATAAAATATAATCATAACAATAATCATGTTATATGTACATAAAAAATAATTATTTTATAAAATATATATTAAAATATAAATACACATTAAAAATAAGTTAAACAATATATATATTTATACACAAATATATAATGATTAATAGATAATTTAATATTTAATTTTTTATTTACACATATTATTTTTATTATAAAAATTATTATGATGTTATATAAATTTTGCCTCCACTATCAAAATTTTCTGGATCCGTCACTGTCAATACATCATGAAAATGTCTACTTACTGTCTCTCCAAAATGTTGAAACCTTTCTTGTATCATCCTATTACCCACTCCATGACCAACTATATTTAAGAACATTGCAACCATTTCCTGAACTCCCATTTGTCTTGTAAATTTTAATCCTGGTTCAACTAATTCATCACAAAATTGAAAAAAAAAAAATATGTTTTTCCATCCGAAACATTTCATAACAACGAATGCCATGGCCACATAAAATTTCTTGCACCCATAAATAACATGTTTATTCACTAGTTCTGCATGGTTTTTTGCACAAATAATTGACTACATATTGACCAATTAATGCAGAAATATTTTCAATTTCATCTATTTCTTCTTCTATAATGGAAAGTAATTTTGATTCTTCATGTTGTTCCTTTTCATACTCTTCAAACAAATACTCCATATTCATTCCAAATTAATTAACAAAAATTAAATCTTACATAAAAATATAAATAAATTCTTATCAATACCAAGCTAAGAAATAAATTATATATAATAAGAACAATAATTAAGTACCAAAAACATTATATTATAAAAGGATAAATAAGCAACACACAAATTTTTCTATTGTCTTATCCTAACATAACAAAAAATTTATGGACAAATTAAAATGGAGTATAATAATAACTTAACTAGTTTTGCATGAAAATCAAAATAAATAAATAAATAATTTTGCATGAATGGTAATGGATTATATGTTGTATGTTTGCGCCAATCTAACAATCTTTGCTCATATATTTTTAAGGATACAAACATTTCTCTAGCAGGTTTTTTTTTTGTGACTTTTCTCTAGCAGGTTTAAACATCATAAATTGACAACAACGACTATAAAAATCGGGATCACTAGTGATCATTTCCATCTTTTGAATCTCAGCCATTACTTCCCCAATAAATGCACTGGATACTAAAAATGTGGACACAATAGTTGAGCGTGATTCAGATCCAGAAATAATTCTATTTATTGCATCTGCAATTTGCTTTGAGGCAGGAATTTTTAAAATTTTTCTTCTTTTTTGTTGTTTCACAAACCACATCTCTCTTTCTTTTTTACGTACTCTTTTGACTATTATTTTCTTGAGAAGAGCTAAGATTTATGTGTTGAAATTCAGAACTAACTCCCATACTAGCACATATACCTTCTTCATTATCTCCAGAACCTTCTTAAATAATATAGTTAACTCATCTTTAAAAGGAAGTCTTTTATTTCTGAAATTTTCATATAAGGATTTTTCTGCATGTGTACAACTAATCAACACAAGATTTATTACCAAAATTAAAGTTAAAATTTTTGCTTTAATAATAAGTTACTACGTACCAATTATTTTCTCTCCCACCATTCATTTGGTGTATCAACGGTATGTTTAGTATAATTCCATCCTAAACACGTTTCTTTGCCAAAAAGCTTGTACCATGCTGAACCATTCCTTCTTAAGATTGTCCCACTTATTTTTCAATTGAATCTTATCATATTATTTTTCAGTTTTTTCATTAAATTGAGACAAAGCATCCTTCCAACCTTTTTTTTGTAAGAGTGATTTTACTGTTTAGCAACTTGATCTAAACATGTTTGGATAAATTATTTAGCAGTCTCCCTTTTGTATTTTATATATATATATATATATAAAAGAATATTTAATCAAATATGTTACATTTTTTTAAATTTCAAGTAATAACGTGAGAATGTTAATTTAATATTATTTTTATACCGTACTCTCAATAATTTTGTTTTTATAAGACTTTTTTGGCTTCCAATATTCATAATGTTATTAATATTTATGAATAACTTTTTATTTAATTTATCTTTTTTAATAAGATCAATTAATCTATATTATAAAAAAAGTTACAATAAAATACAATATATGAGAATTATAATTATAAATTTTACATAGTCGAATAAAAAATAAAAAATTTCAGCTAAAACAAAAATAAAGTATAATAAAATATAAAATGAGAACTCACGTAAATAAAAAACGATAAAAATTTTATAAAACTAACAATATATATCATATGAATAACAGAAATATGATAAGGGATAAAAAAATTTATATGAACTATATCAAATAAAATAATAAAATAAACTTCGTATAAGATATAAATACAGTGCATAAAAGAGGAAAAAAATAGAATTCATATGAACAAGAAATAATAAGAATACCATAAAAAAATTAATAACATACCTAAGAAATTAGAATACTGAAAAAAAATAAGTTAAAGAAAAGTCAACAATAAAAATAAGTAAAAAATAAAAAAGAACAAAGTCAAATAAAAATAAAAAAGACACTTTACATATTAAACATAAAGAACAGTAAATAATAAAAAAAATTCATATGAACTAAAAAATAATAAGAAATAAAAATATAAAAAAGAGTACTATACATTTTATAATATTAAACAAAAAAATATTTTATAATTTATTTTAGTGTCGTTAGTACTCTTTAATTTAGTATCATTTTGGATTATAAATTTTTATTACTTATGACTCTTTTGTTACTTATAATTAGTATATAATAAAAACAAAAATAAAGTACAGTAAAAAGTACAATAAAAATAAAAAACAAAAAAAATCATACAAACATAGTATATAATAATCACAACCAACAACATAAATTATATGAACAAAAAAATTATAATAAAAAATAAATAAAATTCATATAAATAAAATCAAATAAAAAAATAAAAAATTTTATAAACAACATAAATATAGTACAATAAAAGATAGAAAAAAATAATTTATATAAACAAAAAATAATAAAAATATCATAAAAATTAATAAAAATAAAAATTCATATCAACAATAGTTGTCATATAAATAAAAAAATACAATAAAAATATAACAATAGAAAGTTAAAAAAATAACATAATAATACTAAAAAAATGATATGAAAAATATTTATCATATAAATAAAAAATACAATAAAAAATATAAAAATCAAATTATGAAAGAAAGAACTAAAAATAATAAAAAAAAATTAAAATTTTTAACTTGACAGTGATGAAAACAAATCTGAAAAAAAAAATTTGTAACCAAGAACATACAGAGAAGAACATACAGAGAACCACTGTGAAATATGTGATTATGTGCATCTTTTTTATAGAAGAAATGAAGTGTACAGTTAGTAGATATGGAATAAATTTCTTATCTAATTCCTTCAACGGTAATTAACCTTCCCGCAAAAGCTTGAATTTTTAGCTTCACGTGAACGTACGTTTAGAGGTGAAAGCACTTATGGGTTAGGGGTTCCAAAAAGTTGCCAAACATGACAATAGGACGTTCAAGACGCTCAAACGGGCTTTTCTATTTTTATTTGGTTTTTTAAAAAATAAAATTTTATTATTGAAAAAATGTAATTTTAAGTTAGTAAAACAAATAAATAAATCTTATTTTATATTTATAAAATGATGATAATAATAATATAATAATAATAACATATAACAAATTAAAGATATAATATATACAATTTAAATTTAATAATAAAATAATAATATTATGTACATTTTGCGGTTAGAATTGAATTGATTTTGAAAAGTGAATTCGAAATTCGATCTTGTCAAAAACAAAATCCGATCTAATCCAAATTAGAGCTATTTCAATTGACTTTCGATTTGAATTGGATTGAATAGTCGTTTTATTTAGATTGATTTAGATTTAAACACCTCTAATTTAATATTATGAGTGAAATTACTTTACAAATGAAAAAGGTTTTAGGAATGAAAAATTCTTATTTGCATAATAGAATAAATAAATTTTCTTTTAGATTAATTTATTTTTATTTTTCATTTCTTTCTTATATTTTAAAAAATTTGACAAACAAAATTATTCCATTAAAAATTTCTTATTTCATTAAATATATAAAAACATCTCTCTACCAATCGTTAATTAGAAGGGATAAGTATTGTTTTGGTCCCTAACGTTGAGGGTCAGAATCGAAATCGCCTCTGATGTAATTTTTGATTTAAAATCGTCTTTAATGTTGCATTTCATTTTAAAATCGTCCTTTTTAATAAATTTTTTTCTAAATGACAAAACTATCCTTCTTTTATAAATTGTTATTTTAAATAAAAAATATAAAATTAAAAAAAAAGAAAGAAAAGACACGAGGGGGAGGGGAGAAAGGGAAAGGACGCGGGGGTGGGGGGAAGGAAAAGGGGGAAGGAGAAGGGGAAGGGGAGGGGGGAGAGGAGGCAGACGGCGCCGGCGCTCCTCACCGCTGCTCCTCAGCTACTGCTCCTCACCGCCGCGTTCTCGTGTTCGCTCATCTTCCTTATCGTTGGTCCTCTTCCCTTCGCCCTCTAAACCCAACTCCCTCCATAACCGCCGTGCTTACATCTGTTAATCTCTCTCCCCTCTCTCCCTCCTCTGATTTGTGTTGGATTTTAATAACTTAATCGTGGCAAGGTCCTTATAATGCTTGGTCCTAGTTTTGATTTGTATGGTAGAGGAGGAGGCCGCTGCCATAGTCGCCACCACCAGAACCCCTCGAAATCTGTTCATTTGAATGGCAGTGAGCTTTCTACAGGAACGCAAGGTATCTGACCTCTGCCTTGGGAAACCACCATTGAGGTCCCTCTCTGCTTCCTCCAACATCGCACACGCCTTGGCTACTCTCAACAACTCCGAAGACAACTTCATTAGTGTTTGGATCGGACTTGCAATCATCGCAGCAAGAAGGAAGAAGAAGGAGGAGAGTGCTGTAGATGCGTTAGCAAAGTGTGCATGGTTGATGTTGTTTGCTTCCTTTCCAGGGAAGACAACCTCTTGTCTCCCTCTCAAGCTATCAAAGCTTCTCTTCCTGTTATTCTCACTCAACTGTTCTCTCTGCTTCTGCTGGAAATGTTAGACCTCATATTTTTCTTCAATTTTTTGAATCTGAAATTTTAACTCATAGTAGGTAAAGTAAATTTAGATTTTAATTACTGAGGCTTGTTTACTGGAAGCAATTGATATGATTCTCCAAGGAGCACAGAATCTCGTGGTACCAATTATAGCAGCAACAAGAAAGAGTAGAATCTCAAGAAGAAAACAGATTCAGATTCAGAAATCATTGTCAACAAGCCAAAATAGGGGTAGTTTAGGAATAAAATTAAAAATTCTATTAAAAAGGACGATTTTAATACGAAAAAAACGTTAAGGATGATTCTAAATCGAAAATTACGTTGGGGACGGTTTCGATTCTGACCCTCAACGTTAGGAACCAAAACAATACTTATCCCTTAATTAGAATTAATACCTGTAGAGCTATCATATACAAGATTGCGAGAATCAAACCAGTAAAGTAACTGGTTTAATAATTTAATGGTTCAACCGAAATCGAACCGGAGTTCAATCGATTTAATTAAATATAAAATAATATTATTAAAAATTTAATATATAATTTTAAATATTTAAATTTAATAATTTTAAATTAATAAAATTTAAAATTTTACAATTTTACATAATAAAGTATTTATAATTTGTCATTAAAAATTTATTTTAAGTTGTTCCATCTTCATCATACAACCAACAACACAATTAGAATTAGTTTTAAATAAATTAACTTAGGAAAATCCATAACACCACAATCAGAAAATTAACCCAGCAAAAAAATTAACCATCAATAAAATTATTTCAAATAGTTTAACAAAATACCACCATTAATACAGTCATTTAACAAACAGAATAGTATCAACAAAAATGATATGAAATCAATCATCATAATTTATTCCAGTTTCATACAAAATTAATAAAAAAAACATAACAAAATAATCAGAAACTCAATAATAGAATATTTCAAGTTTAGAATCATAATAAACAGAAATTTAAAATCATAAAAATTAACAAGAGAAAAAAAAAATGAACAAGCGGGAGCTTATTGGTAGCGAAAGAGGAACCAAACATACGGTAACAGAGGAACAAAACAGAGGGCGAGGAAGGAATGAAACCCACGAGAGAGAAACTAAGCTAACAGCGAGGGAGGAAAGAAGAGACAGAGACAGGGATCGGGCAAACTGACCAACGGGGAGGAATCAAACTGATCGGGTTGAAGAGGAGACGAGTCGACGTAGAGATGTCTACAAGCTTCGATATGCAAGTCTAAAGGCGACGACGTAGAAGAGAAGAACTTCGATATGACCCTCTGTCTGTCATTGCTGACGGCAACGTGCATGGGGAGAAGGGTTCGGTGACCGCAAGGCTGGGCGCTGGCTGTAGCTACTGGTTAGGCATGAAGTCAGAGAGAGAGAGAGAGAGAGAGAGAGAGAGAGGAGAGAGAGAGAGAGAGAGAGAGAGAGAGAGAGAGAGAGAGAGAGAGAGAGAATTTCAAGTTAGTGGGTTAAGGTTATTGCTTTTGCTTGGAAGAGAGAGTACTTGAGAGAGGAAGGATTGAGATTTGGGAACATTTATTTTGTTTTTTGTGATAAAAAACTGAAATTAACCCGTTTTGGGAAAGGAGAGAGATTTTTTTTTAAAAAAAAATCTGAGTTGGTTAACTCTCTAAAAACTTGGCTGGTTTCGACAGTTTATTGGTTAATTGTTAGTTTGGTCGGTTTTTTGCAGAGTGGTTTGCCACATGAACTGAACCGGCCAGAAGATTGGTTCTCGATAAATTCTCTTGAACCAGTCGATCCTGTTTGAGTTTTAGAACATTGATCATATAGTAAAAGGTATTTACAAATTTGATTAATTAATATTATTATTAATGTTACTATTAATATTAATACCAACCGCTCATTTATTGTTAATTATAATAATAGTACATAGTACTATTTGACTAAAGGGATACAACCTTTTAAGAATGCTGTATGTTGAAACATTATACCTTTGACTAAAGAGACACAACTCTTTAAGAATGATATATGTTTGAAACATTGTATTTATTGACAATAGAAGAGTCACAACAATTTATGTACGGGACAAATTATAATTACTGTGTACAATATATATATAAATAAAACCTTGTCCACTATTTAATAGATACTAATCAAGTGTGTATTTTAACTATTAAGAGATTTTCTTGTTTAAGAGAGTTAAAAATTTCTTATTATTGCTAATTAAAAAATTCATAGGTTTCATTATATCCTAGGAGAGTATTATCATCAACCCTATAGCAACTATGTGTGGAGACAAATATCTCTCTAAAAAAATGATTTAATCGTGCTTTAAAACCAAAACACAATTAAAATTTTGTCATCTTCATATCATTTTTTTTTTTTAATAATTTTAGAGAGATATTTTGAAGATGGCTCAAGATCAAAACACCACGTTCAAGGTCATGAATCAAGAGCTTGTCAAATTGGACCGCTTTGATGGAATGAATTCCAACCTTTGGAAGAACAAGATGATGTTTCTTCTTTAAGTTCTCAATCTTGAATATGTGATTGACTCAAAGACTACACCAATTGCTGATGTCGTTGAAAATTCCACATCGGAAAAAAAAAAAGAAAAATGTTACTCAATTAAAGAAGAAACATGAAGAAGATACGTTTGCATGTCGAGGTCATATTCTCAACACTTTATTCGAACAACTTTATGATCTCTACATGTTAATTCAATCACCATTGGATATTTGAAAGTCTTTAGAAAAAAAGTACAATACTAAAGGACAAAGAACATATAAGTTTATTATGATAAAATACTTTGAATTTATTACGAATGATACTATGCGTGTTATGGATCAATTTCAGGAATTACAAATCCTTGTAAGTAGACTTCGTGATCTACAAGTGGTGATCTCTGAATCATTATAAGTTGGAGCAATTATTTTAAAATTGCCTTCATCTTGGAATGGCTACATGAAGAAACTTTTACATCTTGGTGAGAACTTCACAATTGAAAAATTACTAAGGCATATATATATAGAGGAGGAAACTCGAAAACATGATATTGTGTATCTTTCTCAAAATTTTAAAGTGAATCATATTGGTGAAGACAAAACCAATAAGAGAGAGTATTATCATTGTCACAAGAAAGGACATTATATCAAAGAATGTAAACTTCTGAGAAAGGAAGCACCACAAACCATACCTTAGTGGATATGGTTAATTTAATGTTACCAAATGCAAAATTATCTTATAATTTGTGGGGTGAAATATTATTAACATAATGTCATATACATAATAGGATACCATCAAAACATAGAAATATTTCTCTTTATGAAATTTAGAAAGGAAGAAAACCTAATTTTAATTATCTAAAAGTACGTGTGGGGATGTTTAACCTTTTATCAAGTTCTTAATTAAAAGAGAATCAAATTAGGGCCAAGAGTCATAAAAGACACTTTCATAGGATATGCTCACAATTCTAAAGTATATAGAATATTAGACTTAGTATCTAATGTAGTTGTTGAATTAAGAGAGATAGAATTTATTAAAAATAAATTTATCAATGATTCAATTTCTAGCTCAGAATATTCCAAAATGATATTAATATTTTACAAGAAATAAATAATAAAAAAATAAACATCTAAACGACAAAGAATTGATTGAACTAAGGAAGAGATTGAGAGTGAGAAAAGAAAATAACTTGGGTCTAGATTTTATTTCTTCTCAGGTTATCGCCTTTTTAGTAGAAGGAACTGGGAATTATATGACAAACAATATTTCTATTGTGATGAACATAGAGGGTGATTCTCAAACGTTTAAAGATGCTATGACTTCAAGGGACCCTGCCTTTTGGAAAGAAGCAACAAATGATGAATAGACTCAATATTGTTAAATAATACTTAGATCTTGGTTGATTTGCCTTCAGGATCAAAGTCTATAGGATATAAGTAGGTATTTTAAAGAAAGTATAACATTGATAGTTCATTACAAAATTTTAAAAGCAAAGTTAGTGGCCAAGGAGTTTAGACAACAAGAAAATCTAGACTATTTTGATACCTACGCTCCTGTAGCAAGAATAACTTTTATTAGAACTCTTATAGCATTAGCATCCATTCACAAGCTTCATATACATTAAATAAATATTAAAATAGCTTTTCTAAATGGAGATCTTAATGAAAAAATTTATATGGAGCAACCAGAAGGTTATGTGCTACCCGAAAATAAAAATAAAAGTGTGTATATTAATTAAGTCTTTATATGGCTTAAAATAAGCACCTAAACAATGGTATGAAAAATTTGATTCAGTGGTGTTATCAAATGGCTTCTCATATAATAGTGAGAATAAATATATTTACTCAAAATTTACTAAGAATTATGGAGTAATCATTTGTCTATATGTTGATGATATGTTAATCATCGGAACAAATTTAGAAGAAATTCGTATAACGAAGGAGTATCTAACTTTTAAATTTAAGATGAAAGATTTGACTGAAGTTGATACAATATTAGACATAAAGGTGCATAACAATGAAGTTGGGTCTCAAAGAAACAAACATGTATTACACATTCTACTATGGAGGTTGAATTTGTAGCTTTATCAGCCGCAAATAAAGAAACAAAATGGTTAAGAAATTTGTTATATGATATAAAGTTGTGGCCACAGCAAATGATAGCCATATCAATATTTTGTGATAGTGAATTAACCATGTCTCGAATATATAATAAGGTTTATGATGGAAAATCTACACATATAAGTTTAAGACATGAATTTGTGAGGCAATTAGTAGATAATGGTATAATTACCATCAGTTATGTAAGACCTCAAAAAAATTTAGCAAATTTTTTAACTAAAAGTTTGTCAAAGGATAAAATCAAAGAAATTACTGTTAAAATGGAATTAACACCTATTATTGTTAAATGATGAAAACTCATATTTATTCTAGTAGACCACTAGTTTCAAGGTTTAATGGGTAATAACAAGTTATTTAGCAATTTGAGCACTAAGATATATGATTTAGTGTCATGTACAAAAATCGGAGGGTGAGTTAAAATTCTTAATGAAATGATAATCTTATTCACCACTTATATGAATATAGGAGTGGTGTCGCTTTAATCGAAAATTTTAGAGATTTTATTTTCGTAAATATTCATGAAATCAAGATGAGCACAATATCATATAAATGCTTAAAATTATAGACTCTTGAACATGAAAATATAAGTAATGTGTCGATTTTTTGTACTAACATATGAAATATAAGTTTAAGTGATTAGACACCTATTACTTTATTAAAACTTTAAAATTTATACTAAAAAAATATTTAATCTTAATGATATATTTTTTATGTATATACTTATATGATATTTAAATTTTGTAAATAAAAAAAATTAAAAAATATTTATAAATTTGATCGATTAATATTATTATTAATATTAATAAACAGTTATCAAGTTTATATATTATTAATTATAATAATGGTATATAATTTTATTTGACTAAAAAAATACAACTTTTTAAAAATAATACACTTTTTAATTTGAATGTGGAGACTATAATTGAGTAGAACGGAGTTATGGGGAGTAGGGGTGCTTAACAAAGGTGTGGTGTCAGTAACGAAGAAATCAGACAGTCCGCGTTGATAGTGAGTAGTCGGACGGTCTGATTTAAGCTGCACAAATCGAACCGTTCGATTTGTACCCCCATTCACATGTCGCGCATGCAACTAAGCGAGATGGTGATCCCCTTTAAGCCAACAAAACCCCGCCTGAAGCCCCACTCTTCATTGTGTCTCTTTCTTCACTTCGTTCTCCACCCATCTAGCAACCATTTTTTTCCATTTTACCACCTTTTTCAACCTTTGAAAAAAAATCAATTACAATGTCAAAGAAACAAAATTATAAAAATGTTGATCGTCCTGAACTTCATATTATCAATTATCTCTGTCATTCTAATTATGTAAGTTTGTTTTTATTTTTTTTATATATCTAAAATATTATAAATAATGTTAAGAATGTAGATTGTTAGTGTAATAGTTTAAAATATATATTTAAATTTAGTTAGTGAATATGTTAGCTGTTGAATCTGTTTAGATTAGACTAATATAATAGATTGGTAAAAAATATATGTTTAGAAATATTTGTTATAATTTAGGAAATTATAATTAATTATTATTAGATTTAGTTATTAATAGATTAGACTAATATATATATTTAGATTTAATTATTAATAGATTAGACGAATATATATATTTAGATTTAGTTAGTGAATATTTTAATCGATAATAATAATTGAATTAGACTAATATGATTGATTAGTTAAAAATATATGTTTAGAATTTTTTGTAATAATTTTTGGAATTGAATTATATGTTTAGAGTTATGTTAATTGTTTGTAATAATTTTGGAAATTATTGTTAATAGTTAGGTTTTATAAAATATAATATATTATATTTTACCGGTAATAATAATTTATTTATTGTTAGATATTTAAATTGATATAAATATATTGTTGTAGTTGAGGTTTTAATAAGTAAAACATGATTAGTTAAGTTAAATAAGAGTTGGATTTATTTAGTTATTAGTTATTGTTAATAGTTAGTTAGTAATTATGATTATTTGTGATGATATAGGAATTATTATTAGTATTCGTTAAACTATATATATATATATATATATATATATATATATATATATATATATATATATATATATATATATATATATATATATATATATATGTTACGGCCTGGCCCAAACTCGCGCGGGTCGACTCGACCCGAATTCTCGCCGGCCATATAATACGTCCTCCACTCGACCCGGACACGCGTCCCGTACGGCTTGCACACAGCCGAATGACATCGCCCTTGAGGGCATGGGCCTGGCCATTGAAGGGACCCACTACTGACATGTATATAAGGGGGAGACTGGCTCTCCCCCCAAGGTACGTCACATTCTTACACCACCTCCTCTCCGCCTGCACATATTCTGACAAGAGCGTCGGAGTGTCTTTGCAGGTGGCACCCCCCTCTCCGTGTAAAGTGCTCGGGACTTCGCCCGCTCGGGACCAGGAAACCACGACCAGACGAGCCCCTCCACCATCCGAAACATTGACCTCAGGGTCTTAACCCGAACCGTCCGGTACACGACCTACCGAACATTGGCGCCGTCTGTGGGGACAAGGACTCGTCCATGGATTTCGTGTTGGTCCAGACTGGGACAGGTTCCGAGGTCGCGCCTCCCGTACTCGGGGGAGGCGCCGTCGCGACGGAATCCCGGCGACAGCAACGGTCGCCCCCGAGGGATGCAACGCAGACTCACGAAAGACGCCCCTTCGGGGGGACGGGTGATAACCACGCCAGGATAATGCAGGAACTACGCCACAGAATGCAGGACTTAGAGCGCAGGCTAGCAGAAAGAGAGCGCGACCAACGCTCCCCAGAGCGGAGCCCCACCCGTTCCCGTTCAAGGAGCCGCTCGAGGCGCACGCCGAGCCCCCAACACGAGTCGGAGAGCACTGAGGAACGGGTACGCCCCAGAAGAAGAAGTCGCGACCCCATTATCTACGCCCGACGCGAAAGGCGGCGCGCGTCGAACAGAGGCGACGAGGAAGCCCACCGCGAGAACAATGAGTCGAGAAGAACTGCCCGAGGACCCGTCATAATAGGAGCGACCCCTTTCCACCGCTCTGTACTCGAGGTCCGACTACCAAAACACTTCGACAAGCCGACAGACATGAAGTATGACGGAACGCAAGACCCCCTGGAACACTTGACGGCCTTTGAGGCCAGGATGAACCTAGAAGGGGTGGGAGATGAGGTCAGATGTCGCGCTTTCCCGGTCACCTTAGCGGGTCCGGCAATACGGTGGTTTAACAACCTCCCACAAGGCTCGGTGACCCAATTCTCCGACATCAGCCACGCCTTCTTGGCTCAGTTCACAACTAGGATTGTCAAAGCCAAACACCCAATCAATTTGCTGGGGGTGACCCAGAGACCCGGAGAGCCGACCAGGAAGTACCTGGACCGTTTTAACGATGAGTGCTTGGAAATTGACGGTCTGACAGACTCGGTGGCAAGTTTGTGCTTAACGAACGGGCTCTCGAATGAGGATTTCAGGAAACACCTCACCACGAAGCCCGTCTGGACGATGCAAGAAATCCAGGGCGTGGCCAAAGAATACATTAATGACGAGGAAGTCAGCCGGGTTGTGGCTGCCAATAAACGGCAGCCCGCCTACAACCAACCCCGGCACTACGAAGCCAGAGAAAGACCAAAGGAACACGCCAAGGACGGCGGTCCGAGTAAACCATCCAAACCGTTCCCCCGAGTTGGGAAGTTCACCAACTACACCCCCCTCACGGCATCGATCACTGAAGTTTTCCAACAGATAGCAGAAAAGGGGATACTGTCGAAGCCCCGACCACTGAAGGACAGGACGGGAGGAAACAAGAACCTCTACTGCGAGTACCACAAGGGTTACGGGCACAAGACCCAAGACTGCTTTGACCTAAAGGATGCCCTCGAGCAAGCTATCAGGGACGGCAAACTCGCCGAGTTCTCCCACCTTATAAGGGAACCAAGGAGACGCAACCGGGACAACGACAACGAGGACAGATCCCGACCAACAAGACGACGACAGGAGCCAGAGGGTGACGACCACGGTCTCACGGTGGTAAACGTGGTGACGGCCAGGAATACCGCCCCGAGGTCGAAATCGGCGCAGAAGAAAGATGCCAAGGTCTTAGCGGTCTCCACCCCACCTGTTAGAAGTCTTAAGGGTCTCCCACCTATCTCTTTCGGCCCGGAGGACCAATGGTTTGACGAAATGCCGGAAAGTCCGCCCATGGTCATCACGGCTAGGGTCGGAACTGGCCTCGTCAAACGAATCCTGGTAGACACGGGGGCAGACTCAAACATCATGTTCCGAAACGTTTTCGATGCCCTGGGATTGAGAGATTCCGACCTGACGACCCACCAGCACGGTGTGGTAGGGTTAGGAGACCACTTCATCAAGCCAGACGGAATCATCACACTCCCGACCTCTGTGGGACAAGGGCAAAGACGAAGGACAATCATGGCAGACTTTGTAATATTACGAGATTCGACGGCCTACAACATCATCCTGGGGAGAAAGACCATTAACGACCTGGGGGCAGCTATCAGTACGAAACTACTGGTGATGAAGTTCATCGCCGATGACGGATCCGTAGGATCCCTCCGGGGCGACTTGGAAACGGCGGTCGCTTGCGACCATGCCAGCCTTTCTCTCAGGAAAAAATCCAAGGAGGCGTCAGGGGTTTTCCTGGCCGACCTGGACGCCAGGGTAGACGACAAACCCAGACCAGAGCCAGAAGGAGACTTGGAAAAGTTCAGAGTCGGCGAGGAGCACGATAAGTTCACATTCATAAACAGAAACCTCCCGCACGAAATAAAGGAGCCTTTGATGGAGATGATCAGGGCTAACGCCGACCTCTTTGCCTGGACGCCTGCCGACATGCCAGGAATAGACCCCCAGCTCATGTCGCATCACCTGGCCGTAAAGGCAGGAATCAAACCAGTGGCCCAGAGAAGGAGGAAAATGTCGCAGGAAAGGGCAGACGAGGTAGCCAAGCAAACGGCCAGCCTTTTAGAAGCAGGATTCATCCGGGAATTGGATTACTCGACTTGGTTGTCGAATGTGGTTCTGGTTAAAAAACACAACGGGAGGTGGAGAATGTGCGTAGACTACTCGGACCTCAACAAGGCTTGTCCCAAGGACTGCTACCCCCTACCTAATATTGATACGCTCGTCGACGCAGCGGCAGGGTACAAATATCTGAGTTTCATGGACGCCTATTCAGGGTACAATCAGATACCGATGCACCGACCCGACGAGGAAAAAACGGCGTTCATAACGCCAGGGGGCATCTATTGTTACAAGGTAATGCCATTTGGCCTAAAAAACGCAGGAGCCACATACCAAAGGTTGATGAATAAGATATTCAGCGAACTCCTGGCAAAACAGTGGAAGTTTATGTAGACGACATACTCGCAAAGACCGCCCGACCTGACGATCTCCTGAGTGACCTTAACGACGTTTTCTCGTCCCTACGACAACACGGCATGAGGCTTAATCCACTCAAATGCGCGTTCGCCATGGAGGCCGGAAAGTTCCTAGGCTTCATGATCACTCAAAGAGGAGTGGAAGCCAATCCCGAAAAATGCCAAGCGGTCCTCCAAATGAAGAGTCCGGGTTGCATCAAAGACGTCCAGAGACTTGCTGGGAGATTGACAGCTTTGTCCCGTTTCCTCGGCGCATCGGCGGCAAGGGCCATACCTTTCTTCAACTTAATGAGAAAGGGAATGACGTTCGAATGGACACCAGCGTGCGAAGAGGCATTCAACCACTTCAAGCAAATCTTGGCGGCACCACCAGTCCTCGGGAAACCCAGAGCCGGAGAACCGCTCTACCTCTATCTATCAGTAACTGAGGAAGCGCTTGCCGCGGTCCTCGTTACAGAAGAAGCAAGGACACAACAGCCCGTCTACTTCGTGAGCAGGGCACTCCAGGGACCAGAGCTGAGGTACAGTAAACTGGAAAGACTGGCGCTGGCGCTCCTAGTATCCTCCCGAAGGTTAAGACAATATTTCCAGAGTCATCGTATAGTCGTGAGGACAGATCAGGCGATTCGGCAAATACTACAAAAACCCGATTTGGCTGGTAGGATGATGACCTGGGCCATCGAGCTCTCACAATATGACCTACAGTATGAGCCGCGACACGCAATTAAGGCCCAAGCGATGGCAGACTTCTTGGTGGAAGTAACGAGCGACCCTCCCGAGGAAACGGGCACATGGTGGAGGCTTCATGTGGACGGAGCCTCTAACCAAACGTCCGGAGGAGCAGGGGTCATCTTGGAAAGCCCAGCAGGGGTCATCTACGAGCAATCGACCAAGTTCGAGTTCCCCGTGTCGAACATCCAAGCAGAATATGAGGCTCTCCTAGGCGGACTAATGCTGGCTCGGGAAGTCGGGGCGACGAGGGTCGAAGTATGCAGCGACTCCCAAGTCGTCACCTCGCAGATAAACGGAAGCTACCAAGCCCGGGACCCCCTCCTCCAAAAGTACTTGGAAAAGGTTAAGCAAATGACAAGCCAGTTCCAGGAGGTCATTATCCAGCACGTTCCAAGAGAAAAGAACACACGAGCAGACCTTTTGTCAAAGCTTGCGAGCACAAAGCCAGGATCGGGTAACCGGTCGCTCATCCAGGGCATGGTGAAGGAACCAGCGGTCGCCCTCCACCTGACGGAGTCGAGTCCCTCATGGCTGGATCCCATTACCAACTTCCTGGAACTCGGCAAGTTGCCTGAAGATGAGAAGGCGGCCAAAGCTTTAAGAAGGGAGGCGGCCAGATACGCAATCATACAGGGACAACTATTCAAAAAGGGACTCAGCCAGCCCCTATTGAAGTGTTTGCACCCCGACCAAACGGACTACGTGCTTAGAGAAGTCCACGAAGGGTGTTGTGGACATCACATCGGGGGCAAAGCCCTGGCGAGGAAGCTCATCCGAGCAGGATACTACTGGCCAACAATGATGAAGGACTCGAAGGAATTTGTCACAAAATGCACAAAGTGTCAACAAAACGCCAACTTCCATAAGGCACCAGCCTCCGAGCTAAGCTCGCTAACGACTACACGTCCTTTTTCACAATGGGGGGTCGACCTCCTGGGACCCTTCCCGGTCGGCCCAGGACAAGTCAAATACCTCATTGTAGCCATTGACTACTATACCAAATGGGTAGAGGCTGAACCACTAGCCACGATATCGTCCTCCAACTGCCGGAAGTTCATGTGGAGGCAGGTGATAACCCGTTTCGGCATCCCGGAGGTCGTTATCTCGGACAATGGGACCCAGTTCACCGACAAGAAGTTCATAGAGTTCCTCTCTGGCCTGGGGATAAAGCAAAAGTTCTCCTCAGTAGAACACCCCCAAACAAACGGGCAGGTAGAGGCCGCAAACAAAGTCATCCTTCTTGGTCTAAAGAAGCGCCTAGACAGCAAGAAGGGAAACTGGGCCGACGAACTCCCCTCCGTCTTATGGTCCTACCGGACAACCGAGCAAAGCGCCACGGGGGAAACCCCCTTTCGCCTAACCTACGGGGTCGACGCGGTAATACCAGTCGAAATCGGCGAACCAAGCCCCCGACTACTCCTCGCGGGCATGAGCGAAGCGATTGAGAAAGACCTGATCGAAGAAACAAGGGAGATGGCTCACCTAACAGAAACGGCGCTGAAACAAAGAATAGCCCTACGTTACAACGCAAAAGTCCTCAAACGAGACTTCGAAGAAAGGGACCTCGTCCTGCGACGCAACGACATCGGCGTCCCGACCCCAGGAGAAGGCAAGCTGGCGGCAAATTGGGAAGGTCCTTACAGGGTAAGGGAGATACTTGGCAAGGGCGCCTACAAACTCGAAAGACTTGACGGGAAGGAAATACCCAGAACATGGAACGCAAGCAACCTAAAGAGGTTCTACTCCTGACACACCGGCTCACCGACCAGGGAGCCTAGCCAGATAGTTAGTATTCGCCCCACCCACATGTTAATTCAACTTGTTTATTTACTTTGTCAAATACTTACCCAACTGACGAGTAATTTTCACTTGTTCAAATTTTTTACTTGTTAAAACTTTCTTACTTCATATCTGCTCCTCGTGACCAAAATCTAAAACGGCACCCCGGGACTGATCACCCCGGGAGCCAGACGGCTCATAGGCCTCAACCAATTCGACGACTACGTGACCGAATCGGTCCGAACTGCTACCAAATGCGAAAACGGCAAGACGGGCACAAGATATAAGCCCGCCCAGGATAAACGGTAACACGAAAACGACAACATGACAAAATAATGAAACAAGCAAAAATCGTAGCAATTAAACGACGATAGATCATAAAGCGTCAAAATACGGAACGGACAAGTAAAATTGTTCAAAGCAAACAAAACGACAAAGTCACAACAAGTTGTTCAACAAATGCATTACAAAATATCATAAGTTACGAGACTTCACTTCCTCGGCATATCGATAATCTTCCCGTCTTGGATAGTTTTGAAAACACCAATTGACGACGTCTCGAAATCAGGAGCAGCAATCTTCAGCTGAGCTTTCAGGGCGTCCTCGGTCATCAAGATGGCATTCTTCCCTTGTTCCTTGGCCACCTTAAGCTTCTTCTTAAGCTCAACGGCCTCTGCCTTAGTGGCCTTCGCCTCTGAGATAGCTTGCTCCCGTTCCCTCTCCAACGCGACAACCCGACCCTGAGCGGCGTTCAGTTGACCCTCCAATGTCATCTCACGCTCAAGAAGCCGGGCCACGGTCTCGTCGGACGCCTTCAACCTCTCCGCAACAAACGAGGACTTCTCCTCAGCAGCATTAAGCTTCCCCCCATCTCGGACAGCTGACCCTGGAGGAGTTCAACTTGAGCCTTAAAATCATTGTTCGCCTTAACAGAAGACTCAAGCTTCCTCCGAAGCGCCTCCATACCGGATAACTCAAACTCGGCCTTCCGAGCTATCACGGCCCCACGAAGCAAGGTGTGATACATCCACCTCGCCTGCCCAGACAGCTCGGTTGCATGAAAATGCTCTTCTGTCCCCGGTATCAGTTGGGAATCAATGAACTTAGAAGCATCAAAATTCCTCTCCATCACGGTAAGGACCCCTTCCGGGCTAGAAGACATCTTTCGCTTCTTAGGAGTGTGGATAAGCTCCACGTCACTATCCGGTTGAGGGGTGTGAGTCGCCTGCCCGTCAGCAGGTCCCTCCTCATGAAAAGGGGAAGCCTGACCCCCCAAGCCTTGCTTTCCCGACGCTTCGGTATCATGAGCAGGGGAAGCTTGGCCCGTCTTTTCCCCTGATGGGCCCTCCGACTTGCCGGCGTCCTTCTCTCCGGCATTCTCATCATCACTAGCATCAAAAAAGGTCTTCATCAGGTTCTCAAGACCAGTCACGGTAGCAGACATTTCCACTGCGATAAACAACAAGAACGTTAGCCGTCAAACCGACAAACATAAAAAGCAAGAAACATATGCAAACAAGAAAAGAAACTCACGAATATAGCTCCGGCCGGCCTCCCGTTCACCCATGAGAAGGTGGGGGTTCACGGGATTCTTTTCAAAGATAGCAAGAAGAACGTCCGCTATCTGTTTATCTACAGCCGACAACCTCTTGTACGACACTTTCACAAAAGGATTCGACCCCGCGCCAAAGCTCCAGTAAGTCTGGATAAGGCGCTCCCCCTCTAACGACAACCAGAAGGGATGGCGACCCTTGACGGGACGAACCTTGAAATACTTATCTTTGAAACCATGGTAGGAATCCTCAAAAAGGCTAAAAATCTTCCTACCCTGGGCAGCACGGAAAGAAAGAAACCCTTTTCTTGCTTTCCCCTGTTTGGAGGGGTTGGTAAGGTTGAAATAAAAGAGAAAAACGTCCACCGACGCCGGTAGCTCCAAGTACTCGCACACCATCTCGAAGCAGCGGATCGAAGCCTAGCTGTTCGGATGAAGTTGAGACGGACAGACGGATATCCGGTTCAGCAGCGCCATTTGAAAATCGGAGAACGGTATCCGAACACCGACTTGTGTGAACATGGACTTGTAAAACCAAATCCAATCGGGGACGCGAGGAGAATGAAAATTGAGCTCATAAATACGCTCACGAGGAAGCGGGACAATGGCCTCGTAGTTGGCCTCCTCGTCAGTACCCCCACACAGGTAACCGGCTTGCCGGAACTCCGTCAATTCCTCCAAGTCCATCTGGTTGGGTGAACTCCTTATATCGTCAGTCACCCAAGCATACGGGTCATAAGCCGCAGCGGATCCGGAAGACCGGGAGACAACGCGAGGCATACCTACAGCGGGGTACCACTCCGTTAGTCTATGAGGTCGGGAGCCCGAAAAAACTCAGAAACTACGCCTTTCCAACTCAATCATGACCAGATACGGCTAAAAACTACGCCTACCTCACAAACCACCCAAAAAAGCCTATCCTGGAATGGTACCCCTTTCCTAACCCACCTATCCCAACACTGGAAAAACCTCTTAACAAAAATAAAACCAGCCATGCAGTAGATGCAAACAACAAATCACACAACAACAGAGCATAACGCAGATACCAGAAGAAAGAAACCAGAAGATTACCTGGAGCGATGAAGGAAATCTGGGCTGGAAGTTGAAGCAGGAAGGAGTTCGCACAATCTGGAATGAAAGCTTTGGATGCTAGGGAGAAAAAGGGGATGGAAATAGTGAGAGTGGGAGGTGGATAGGGAAAAAACTGTTTAAAAACCACCCCCAAAAGCGCGAAAGGAAGCAGGGGCAAGATTGTCTTTGCGCACGGGTTTTTCAAATCATTATGAGCATTAAATGCCCAGCGCGGAGAACGAAACGGCAACAGATGCCATAGCAGATCAAGAGACGCGCGCAAGAGACGCGTCCCTCCCACGATCACCCGACCCGACGACAACGCACGAGTGTGAACGTCACGCGCCACCGATGGCCCCCACGACCATCGCTGACGCGTCGGGGGCACTGTTACGGCCTGGCCCAAACTCGCGCGGGTCGACCCGACCCGAGTTCTCGCCGGCCATATAATACGTCCTCCACCCGACCCGGACACGCGTCCCGTACGGCTTGCACACAGCCGAATGACATCGCCCTTGAGGGCATGGGCGTGGCCATTGAAGGGGCCCACTACTGACATGTATATAAGGGGGAGACTGGCTCTCCCCCCAAGGTACGTCACATTCTTACACCACCTCCTCTCCGCCTGCACATATTCTGACAAGAGCGTCGGAGTGTCTTTGCAGGTGGCACCCCCCTCTCCGTGTAAAGTGCTCGGGACTTCGCCCGCTCGGGACCAGGAAACCACGACCAGACGAGCCCCTCCACCATCCGAAACGTTGACCTCAGGGTCTTAACCCGAACCGTCCGGTACACGACCTACCGAACAATATATATATATATATATATATATATATATATATATATAAAAGAAACAATTAAATGAAAATTTAGGAAACTGTTGAATTATTAATATTTTGGAATTAAATTATTAGTATTAATATTTAGTTTAATTATTAATATTTAATTGTATTTATATACATGCATGCTAGTTACTAAGTTAGCATTAGTCTAATAAATTAGTTACTATTATTCGGGAATTGTTAATTTTTAGTAGTGAATTAGTAATTGTTATTAATTTACTAATAGTTTGTTATATTTTTGTAGAGTTCACAAAATTTGACATGTAATTACTTACTGTCTTTGGATCGTTATAATCATGTTGTGAAGGAGTATTTACGGTTAACTGGTTTTTATAATGTCTCCCAAATTGAAATAGTTCAATGCCAGAAATCACTGGTAAATGCTTTAGTCGAGAAGTGGCACCCAGACACACACACGTTTCACCTTCCAGTTGGTGAGTGTGCTGTGACACTGGAAGATGTGGCTTTGATTCTTAGTCTTCCGACAAACGGTCTTCTAGTGACAGGAGTGACTATGAGTAGTCACGAAGCCTTAGAGTGGGAGTGTTTGCACCAGTTTGGGGTTGCACCAAAAAAGTCAGAATGTAGAGGAAGCTGCATAAAATTGACGTGGCTTCAGGATTTAAAAGAATGTTTACAGTGCGTTGATGAAGACAGTATTCAGAGTTACATGAAGTGTCACATTATGTTGTTATTTGGTACGATCTTGTTTGGAGACAAGTCAGGGACAGTAGTTCACTAGAAGTTTCTGCCTTTGTTTCGTGATTTTGTTAGTATTGGATAGTATAGTTGGGGATCGGCATGCTTTGCACACCTGTACAGGTCGTTATGCAGGGCTTCTCGTTTTGATTGCAAGAAAACCACTAACACTTCTGCTAGCTTGGACTCCGTCTACCACATCTTGCGCCAGTTCCTAGGGAACCCCGCAATTTTCTGCTTGCAAACAGGTAACATTATCGACTTACATTGTACATTCATATTTAGGGATCAATTATGTTAATGAAATAAATTACCTTAGGTGGCGTAACTAGGACCGTGGAGGTGGACGCTATAGATATCTTAGTCTTGCTCACTTTAAGAAGTCATTTGATGATCTTCAGGAAGGCTAGGTTTGTTTTTATTAAAGGAGTATTTATATTTATTTTAGTGTAATTATTATTTGCATTGTAATCATTTATTTCTTTTATTGTGTGCAGTTTGTGTGGCAGGCCTATGCCATTGATCGCATTGAGCCGGACATAATTCCTGCAGAAATCTACATTGTCTCAATCGTGTGGAGCGCTACGGTGCCATTGGTATCATTTGAATGCATTGAGTGGCATGCAACTAATCGATTTAGGTGACAGTTCAGTTTCATTTAGGGAGTTCCTCATCAGGAACGGAGTTTGGATAAGGCATATAGGGAAGTCTTGACTGGTCCTAAGAATCTTGGCTAGGTCACAGCCATGACTCATTCATTTTGGGTGATGCAGTGGACAAATATGTATAATCACATTCTTACTGAGAATCCCGTGCCTCAACAGCATCTCTTAGAGATTTACATGCATTGGTATCGTACAAAATATGGCAACCACTTGAATTTTTTGGATCTTGTGGTGTAAGAGAATGATGAGGGTAATCCTTATGACACATGGCCTCAAACCATATGGGCAAAGTTTCGTACGATACTTTCCAACCTCCAAATATTTTTTTCACTGACTTTTGCTTAGCCAACTATGCTTTTCAATAGCTGATGGTGTAATTAAACTTCGACTGCACTTCCGCAATAATTGATTTCACATTTATGGAGGGGTCAGCCTCAACCAACGGCTTTATTGCTTTTGCAATTGTATTCAAATCCAGTTTCGAATGATCCTGAGAAATGGTGGCTCTGGTACAAGTGTGACTTCTATTATACCTCCTTATAACCTAACAGTACTTTCTTTGGATCATGCTAATCCTGATAAGCCAATCACAACCTGACTCATACTGTGTACACTTTGCATAAAATGTCAACGGCTCCGACTTATACACACGATAGTCTACACCTCTTCGGATAGTATAATCCTTCATCGCCATAATAACAGCTTCTCTGGAACTGAATTCCATTCCCACGGCAAACTCACCATCTGCCACCATAGGAATTTCTACAACGACAATAGCCATACCATAAATATTTAATAAACGGTCCACTTTAATAAGTGAGATTAAAAGTAAATCTTTCTATAACTTATAAATCAATCATACAAAAAATTAAATACTAACATAAATAAATATTCTTAGTCAAAGAAATATTTACAGTATTAATTTATATTTTAATACTCATATAAAAAATCAATACTCACTACATCATATTAATATAAAAAATGTTTACATCAAGTCATTATCTCAATTTTAACTGAATGAAAACATAATCATATACATCAATACTAATTAATATTAGGACAACTATCATTTAACTAAATCAATAACTAACTAAATAATTATTATCTTACATTTAACCATTTTAACACTTAAACAAATGATAATTAAGTATATTTTTGTTTGCCAAGCACCTGCATTCATATATTCAGGAAACTCCAGAGCATGCATGGCTTCCAAATCCAAAACTCGCATGAAAGATGGCTCCTCAAACAGATTTTTATTTGCCAATGCATTTGCCACATCTGTCACATTTGCCCCCATAGTGTCGTCACCTTGCTCTTCATCTCCGTCTGGACCAAAAACTTCGTAATTGTTCTCAAACTCTTCTTCATTATCATTATTGTAATCTTCCCATTCAATATTTCGGCCGGCTTCAGATTGTTCAAATTCAATATACAACTCAATGAACAGCATCTGAGCGCGACTTTCAATATATATTGAAAACATCTCCTGCATGCTCGCTTCATCAGTTATATATTTGGCTTGAAATTGAACGAATCCACCAAATACCGGTATAGGATACCTGTGTAAAATACATGATATTTTTCTTGACATTTCATAATCTATCTTCTCACAAATCACACCTTTTAATTCTTCGAATGAGATTGTGAATGGAATAACAATATCTAACGAATTTTCACAAATAAATGTCATTCCTTCAGATGTTTGTAACAAAATCTGACCAAAATAATATATTTTCAATAAGACTTTGTCATCTATGTTTCTCCCTCACATGAATATAAACTTCACTGTCAATTTTTTTGCACTCAAACAAAATAATAGAGATACAAGTGTGTAGAAGAGCTCAGGAAAGAAGAAGAAGAGCACAAAAAAGAAGAGATTTGGAATCTTGTTACACACACAGTTATTATATATATATATATATATATATATATATATATATATACATCACAAATCATACCCACTGATTTGTGACTGTCCGTTGAGATCATACATTTTATAATCAAATCGGACGGTCCGATTTGATTGTTTTCAATTAAAAAAAAATAAACCCTGCTGAAATTGAATAGTCCGATTTTCATGGCCAAATTTTAAAAATTTTTCCTCCACACAAATTAGACCATTCGATTTATGACCCTAATTTTAGTAACAAAGAAATCGAACAGTTTAATTTTTTTATGCCAATGTTCAGATAAAGCTGTTCTACATTCCTGTATAGCACCCCACAACTTTATAACTAGACACAATACATACCCAATTTTAATATTAAAATAAATGAGCCAAAATAATATATATTTAAAAAAAACAAGAGACAAAAATAATAACGATGGAGAGAGAGAGAGAGAGAGTGTGTGTGAGGGAGAAAACACTGAGTGGAGTAGAACTAGGAATTTGCAGAAACGAGATAATAGAATTTAGAACCGAGAAGAGTATCAACGTTTGGAAAACGTGTCTTTTTCCGTTTTTGTCAACAATCTGCCGAATGATATTTCGAAGAAGGAATTATTTCAATATTTCCATTGAATAGGACGAATCAATGACATCTATCTGGCTCGGAAGCAGAAAAATGAAATTGTGTATATGTTTGCGTTTATACGATATACTACAAAAGGAGGAGCGATGAAGGCCATAACTGAAATGCATCATACAAGAATAAGGGGAAAGATAATATATGTAGGTGAAGCTAAGTACAGAAGGGCTATGGGAGAGGAGAACACTGGGGTACATAAGGGCGACCTTGCAAGGATTGAGGTGGAGAGCAGGCAACTTCAGAAGGGTGAAAGTTCTACAAGACTGGAAGAAGCAAAGAAGATAAAACCCGCCAAGGACAGCCAAGGTAATGGTTGGACGAAGAAGGTTGAAGTGCCAGTAGCAAAAGAGAATTTCGATTGGCTGTTGAGGAGTTTAGTAGGCGGAACCACAAGACCCATTGACTTCAAATCATTACGGAGAGCCATAGTTAAGAACTTTCCTCAGGTTGTTGAAGTCAGGGAGCTTGGAGCGTACAAAGCTCTACTAATGTTTGATTCTGTGAAGAATGCAGAGGTAGCGTTTACCTTCAAAATGAATAGCTTCTTACAATTCTTTTACGGTGTATAGAGATGGGAGGAATCTGAACGTATTGAGACTAGGAGAGTTTGGTTAGAATGTCATTGAGTGCCTTTACATGTTTGGTCAGTGGAGACGTTCCACACGATAGGAAGCTTATGGGGAGAAGTAGTCAAGTGTGATGATGTGACGAAGTCTGCCTTATCCTTCAGTGTTGGTTGCGTGTTAATTGATACATGTGTCTTTGATGTGATCAAGGAATGGATCCATATCACAGTAGGGACTAGTGGATTCGATGTATTCGTGAAGGAAATAGGAAGGGAAATATATGGAGATGAATGCTTTTTGGAAGACGCAAGCATAAAGGCAATATGTGTGACCAATAGCACACCTGCCGGAGATATGGGGTCGACGGCGGCGGTTTGGGATCCGACCGTTGACCTAATCAGGACACGAGCTAATGACGGTGGTGAAAATAAGGGCAATATGGTCTTAACTGACATTTTTTTTGAATGAATGCAATCAAGATAATTTAATGGCCTTGAAGAGGCAAGGGCTAATAGATCCATTTAAAATTAATAGGTGTAATGAAAACGCTGATTTTAGGAGATCTGATGATTATTTAGAGGGTGAATCTGAGAGAACTGTTACACATATATGCTTTGGAAAAATATGTGGGGCCAAATATCTAGGGACAAGACATTAACGTGGATTTGTGATGGATGTTAACTCACAAAAGAGGGAGGCCCACAAGATAGTGTCCAACAAAGCTAGTCTTCAATTAGAAAATCCAACTCGGTGGAGTCCAGACGCAACAGCTACGCAGACTCCAGGGAGACCTGGGTGGGTTTTACCTACAACAAGAATGTGGACATGAGGCTGGGCGGGTCGGTTGCATGCGAGCGGGTCCGGATCTGGGAAGGGGCATCGTGGCTTAATCAGGGAAGCACTCTGCGAGGAATGCTGCACGATGTCTTCTTCAGTGCATGGGATGGACAACCAGGACGTGCGAGATACAGGTTGCTCGCTTCCCTGCGCGTTGAGGAGAGGTGATCATTGTAGGTCTGGCGGGGAAGCAGAGGAACGGAGCAATGGTCCGGCACAATGCAACGGCAAGGGAGTGAGCACAGTGGCACGAAAAACGAGGGGTGACCTTGATGACAAACTGGAAGTGGAGGGGTTTGTTGATGAACCAAGAAGCTGAGCTGAAGATGGAAATCAACACATGCTGGTTCAAGACAATGATGGCAAGGTGAGCGGTTTGGAAGGGATAGAAGGGGAAGATGAAGGTCTAGGTCAGGACGATGTGAATGCACGGGCTACGGAGGATGCTGGACCTGAGGCAGAAATTGAAAGCGCAATACCAGAGTCTGATCAGAGAGATACGCAGGCAGGACAGATAGTAGAAAATAAGGAATCATGGAAGTTAGCAGTGGAGTCAGGTGCGGTTTTTCATGACGATGAAGAAGATATTATGGCGATTCTACAGAGTCAAAATAAAGCTATCACAGCAAAAAGAAAGCTGGCAAAACAAAAGGAGAAAGCGAGGAGGAGTAGGCCCAAATAACATAACAAGGTGTGTAGTAATTCTTTTAAATGATTTATAGTTGTTGGAATGTTAGAGGCTTAGGAGGGTATGGAAAGTTGAGTATGGTGAAAGAGTTGAAAAAAAAAGTATAGGTTGAATATGATAGGTCTGATTGAAACTAAGAGGGAGGTGGTGACCAAGTTTGATGTAGCACGCTTGTGGGGGTGTGATACGGTGTGTTGGGACTTTGTGGAATCAGTTGGTGCCTCTGGCGGTTTATTGTTAATATGGGATAATTATTATTTAAACGTTCGAACTGCTATAAAGGGGATGGTTGGCTGTGCGTTGAAGATGTGCTGACAAAAAATAATTTTAAATGTGCTTTTTGCTTGGTGTGTGGTGCACATATTCGGAGTGAGAAACTGGTAATGTGGGAGGAGTTAAGCTACATTGTGGGTCTATGTCAGGTTCCGTTCTGTTTCATGGGAGACTTTAACGAAGTACTACGATTGGAAGAAAGAAAAGGCGCTATTAGTTTACCGGCATCTGCGGAGGATTTCAAGGAATGGGTGCAGGACTTACAGCTAGTAGATTTACCGTTATCTGATCGGAAATTCACTTGGTTTCGAGGTTGATCTTGTAGCCGCATTGATAGGATCTTGGTCAGTTTGGAGTGGCTTGAGGAGTTCTCGGATACTCGTTTGAAAGGAGGACCGAGAGGCCTGTCAGATCATTGCCCATTGATTTTAGAAGATTCTATAATTTGTGTGGGGCCGAGACCTTTTTGTAGCTTGGATTCTTGGTTTACGCATGAAGGGTTTTTGAAGCTGGTAAAGGATGAGTGGAAGAACTTGGGAGATGATATGTTCACAAACAAGCTTAAGGCGTTGACAGTATCGCTAAGTAGATGGCATAAGGATAATTTTGGGAACATGGACTACAGGATAAAGAAGTTTGAGGAAGAGATTTAGAAAATTGATGATATGGTTAATGCTGGTAGTTATGACGGAACAATGGAGGCTAGATGAAAGGCTCTGGTGTCTTGTTGTGCGAAGTGGTATGTCAGAAAAGAGATTCATTAGAAGCAATTGTCCCGATCCCAACATGCTAGAGATGTGGATAAGAACACTAGATACTTCCATAACCTAGCGTCGGCTAGAAGGAGGAACAACAGAATTGATTCTCTGGTGATTAACGGAAGATTGGTTCGGAATTAAGTTAGAATAAAGACTGCAATTTTGGGTTTTTATAAAGAACTGTATAGGCAGGAGTATGTTCCGCTGATTGGAATCCGTGATGGGCTGGTTAAGCAGATTAATGACGAAGAGGCAGCAGCACTAGAGGAAATGCCATCAACTGTGGAAGTACGAGAGGCGGTTTGGGATTGTGAGTCCAGTAAAGCACCAGGTAGTGATGGTTATAATATGAACTTCATAAAGAAATGTTGGGATGAGCTTGGTCAGGAGTTTACTGCAGCTGTGTTGGGCTTTTTCCAGAATGCAAAGCTACCAATAGATGCTAATATTACTTGGGTGGCGTTAGCTCCAAAATTTATGGGAGCCAAGGAAATCAAGGACTTAAGACCGATTAGTATGGTTGGCTGTGTGTACAAGGTGATATCCAAAGTGCTGGTAAGAAGAATGCGACTAGTGATGCCACATCTAGTGGGAGAGACTCAGTATGTGTTTGTAAAGGGCCGGAAAATACATGATGGAGCCCTCATTGCTTGTGAGATGGTCCAATGGCTAAAGCTGCGAAAGAAGAAGGCGGCAATTGTGAAGTTAGATTTTCATAAAGCCTACAACAGAGTGAGATGGAGTTTTGTGGATATAGTACTACAGAAGATGGGTTTTGGTCTTAGATGGAGGGCGTGGGTGAAGGAATGTGTGACTACAGCGTCTATGTCAGTGTTGATCAATGGGTCACCATCCAAGCCGTTCAAGATGGAGAGAGGACTCAGACAAGGAGATCCACTATCTCCTTTTCTGTTTGTTCTTGTTGTTAACGTTCTGCACAGGATAGTGGGAGATGCGGTAAGAAATGGTCGAATCTCTCCACTACTGGTGGGTAGGGACAATATAGAATTGTCGCATCTACAATTTGCAGATGACACAATCTTATTTTGTCCACTGGAAACGGAGACGCTTGTGAATTATAAGAGGCTCCTGCAGTGCTTTGAATTAATGTCTGGCCTGAGTATCAACTTTGAGAAGTCGAGCCTAATTCCAGTTAACTGTGAGAAGGAATGGGTGATGAATATGTGTGGTCTATTGGAATGTGCCGAAGCGGTGCTACCTCTCAGGTACCTAGGAATTTCTCTTTGCGCTAACCCTCGGTTGGTGAAGAGTTGGAAACTAATCATAGACAAGGTGGAAGACAAGCTGAGCTTATGGAAAGCTCGATCTCTCAACAAAGCTAGTAAGTTGGTCCTCATAAAATCTATTCTCAATAGCCTGCCGATTTACTACTTAAGCTTGTATAAGATGCCAAAGGCGGTTGCAGAAAAGATAATTGGACTGCAGAGAAGGTTCTTATGGAGTAAAGAAGATGGAAATAGCGGGATACCACTGGTGAAGTGGGAGGTAGTTCAAGCTCCGAAAAAATAGGTGGTTTGGGGGTGGGAGATGCTTTAATTAGAAATGCGTCGCTTCTATTCAAGTGGTGGTGGCGCTTCTCAAAGGAGGACTGCCCGCTTTGGAAGAAAGTTGTATGCTCCTGTAATCAGTTGGACCCAACTATAATGTTGTCAAACCAACCTTTGCCATCAAGAGGAGGCCCATGGAAAGATATCTGTCAGCTTAATATTAAAGAGCAGCAGATAAGAGATATGATGATCAGTGGCTTATCCATGGAGGTGAGAAACGGCAGAAGAACTCGTTTTTGGGAGGATGCTTGGATACAAGGCGGCTCGTTGAAAGATTGTTTTCCGAGACTCTTCTCATTTTCAAATCAACAAGGATCCGTAATAGGAGACTGTGGGTTTTGGGATGGGTTAGAGTGGGTGTGGAACTTCCAGTGAAGGAGAGAACTCTTCCAATGGGAGTTAGAGTTGCTCAATCAACTTCACGACTGGCTACGGGTTGTAAGATTGTCAGTTGATAGAGAGGATTCAGTTATATGGAAATTTGACAAAAAAGGTGTTTTTTCTACTAATTTGTTTGTACAGGTGCTGCAGAATGAGACCCTCTCAGAGGACATCACGAGTTACAGCTTCACTAGTTCCATCTGGAGAGGCTGTGTTCCTCCAAGAGTTAAACTATTTGCATGGTTTGTATTAGTTGGCAGGGTCAATACGAAGGAGAGGCTGACTAGACTTGGCATTATTAATCATAATGACAATATATGTGTGTTGTGTAAAAAGGACATAGAATTAGTGCACCATTTATTTTTTGCTTGTGAGTTTACATGGCAGGTGTGGTGTGCTTGGTTGACGTATGCTGATAGAGCATGGACCATTTCAGGGACCGGTAAAGAGTTCTTTGAGAGTTGGACTTGAATTCCAGGTGGCAAGTCTGAGTAAAGGAAATGGCTGACAGGATTCTGCGCGATTGCTTGGAACATTTGGTTGGAGCGGAACAGCAGAGTGTTTCAGAGCGTGGAGACAAGTGTTGAAGGAGTAAAGATTAGGTCATTCTTGAGTTACAGGGAATGATTTGGAGTTGATCCATTTTGTTGTTGATGACAATGTCGGAGATGACAACAGATCAGAACTTTTTATTTATAGTTATGTCTTGTATTTTGTTGTGTTGTCTTCTTTTTACTCCATTTTATTGTGTTGAGCTCCATTTGTTCAAAAAAAATTATATTTTTTTAGTTAAAGAGACACAAATCTTTAGACATGACATATTGATGATTATGACAAGGAAGATTTTATTGCAATAATTGTGAAGCATTAAAAAATAAAGAGAAAAGTATTATGATAGCGCTATTAAGTTAATGCATGCAAGAAACAATTTTGTTAAAAGAAAGAGCGCGCCAACTGTTCAGGATTTTTTAATAAGAAAACAAGTGTTCACACAGAAGATAGAAAGCTCCATGCCACTGTTTGTCGTGGTCGTGGACCACGTGAAATGGCAACGACAAAATAATTAAATAACAGAAAACAAAATAAAATACCGTTTTAACAAGAAAAATACATAAAAGAAAAAAAAAAGACAGCAGGTAGAATTCGATGACTCATTGCTTGCGTGTCCAAACTCCAAACTCTAGAATCTTCTCTTCTATCTCCAGATTCAATTAATCATCGATTGACGTGATAAGATGCCTTATTATTTCATTGCAAATTATTCTGGTTCTATTTTCTGTTCCACTTTTAACCAAATAATTTCTGTACTATGATCAAACATCACATGTATTATTATATTATTTACAACGCATGGCAGGACTAATTATTTCTAGGAGAAACTTTTTTCATACACAAAATTGATTTAAACATTAATTCGAAGGAACTAATAATTAAATTAAATGTTCATGCAACTTGAACGAACACCTGTTATTAATTCATCATTTCATCTACTGTTTTATTAAATTATTCTTTGTTTTTTTTACGGTACTATTTGTTTGGCACAATTTATGAGTTATGAAAAATGTAAACATAAAATTTGAGTAGTAGTATATGTAAAGGGAGATTCTATGGTACTGTCTGTCAAAATCATCATGAGATGTAGTCTGTATGTGGCATGATTTTAAAGAGACGCGTGTATGGTATGGCTGGTTAAAAGGAGTGTGCATAATAGAATACCGTTACAGGTTTTTTTTTCCTTTCTTTTTTTCGTTTTTGATGTGTTTAATTAAGTGTTAATCAAAATTTGTTGAAATATATACGGATTTTTATATGATTGATAGTGAGAATTTGTTGATATGTAGATGAATATATCATATATGGCACACTATAATTAATAAGAGATATTTTGCAGTATAATTAATATATAACACGGTAATTAAAAATTCTAAATTTAAAATTTAAATAAAATATTAACAAATATTTTAATTGGATAATTAAATTAAGAAAAAGATTCAAAATGATATTATTAAAATACGTTAGTATAATCATTTTAAGATATTAGTAACCGCATGTTTAAATAATATTAATATCTCATTCAATTTAAATAATAACAAAATATATTAATTTTTATTTTTTAAATTGGTCTAAATTAAATTATTAATATTTTTTTATTATTTTGACAAATTATATTTGTATGCTTATAAAAATTATATTTTTATATTCTTAAATACTCATATCTCGTTTACAGTATAAATAACATATTACGGGTGCACCTATTTTATTTATTTAAAATTTATGTCTTATCTTATTTACATTGTAAATGAAATATACTCATAATTAATTCATTTACTTTGTAAACAAAATAATTAATAAAATATAAATTCGTAAATTATATCCAAATTATCTATATCAGTAACTAAAATATTTAAATTATTTATTTAAAAGAATCTGTTATTAAATTTTTATTACTACTTTATAATTACAAATTATTAATTCAATATTCATGTCACCAAATAATCGATTTATTTATTTAAATTTTTGTATTAATTAACTGTAAAATAGATAACATTTAATCCACAACTAATCATACTGAATAAAAATAAATAAAAAATAATAATTTTTTTTTTTACGATATGTCTAAATGACATTTTTTTATTCATTTTTATTTACTATAATTAGTTGTCGATTGAATGTTATCTACTTAACGATCAATTAGTACAAAATTTAAATAAATAAATCGATTATTTGGTGACATGAATATTAAATTAATAATTTATAATTATGAAGTAGTAATAAAAAATTAATAATAAATTTTTTTAAATAAATAATTTAAAACGTTTCGGTTACTGATATAGATAATTTGGATATAATTTACGAATTTATATTCTATTATTTATTTTATTTACAATGTAAATAAATTAATTATGAGTATATTTTGTTTATAAGATATAAATTTTAAACTGTAAATCAGATATGAGTATTTAAAAATAAAAAAATATAATTTTTATAGGCATACATATAAATATAATTTGTTAAAATAATAAAAAATATTAATAATTTAATTTGGACCAATTTAAAAATTTAATATATTTTATTATTATTTAAATTAAATGAGATATTAATATTATTTAAACATGCAGTTACTAATATTTTAAAACGGTTACACTATCGTATTTTAATAGTATCATTTTGAATTTTTTCTTAATGCAACTATCCAATTAAAATATTTGTTAATATTTTATTAAAATTTTAAATTAAGAATTTTTAATTACCGTGTTATATATTAATTATACTGCAAAATATCTCTTATTAATTATAGTGTGCCATATATGATATATCCATCTACGTATCAACAAATTCTCACTATTAATCATATAAAAATCCTATATGTTTCAATAAATTTGCATTAACACTTAATTAAACACATAAAAAACGGAACATCAAAAATGGAAAAACTAAAAAAAAAAAACCGTAACAGTATTCTATTACTCTTACTCTCTTTAGCAAGCCATACCATACACGCGTTACTTAGAGATGATGCCACATACAGACCACATTCTATAGTGATTTTGGCAGACAGCACCACAGAATCTCCCATATGTAAATGTAAATGGCATATTTGGATTTGCAGCATTTGGTCGGCGTATCTACTGTCTCGTCGTTTGGTCCACCACTCATCAGTCACCTTCACCACGCTGCTAAATTATTACTTCTATGTAAATGTTACTAATATAGTTATATATAAAGAAAAATACTTAAATTCGTTCCGAAAGATTGTTTATGTTTTAAATTAGTTTTTTAAATATTAAATCAATTATATTAGTCATTAAAAAATAAAATATATGCTAAATTAGTCTTTTCATTAATTAAATAATAATATATTATATTAAATATTATGTAACATAATATATAATATAAAAAAATTTAAATGTTTTAGATATATAAGTATTTCAATAATCTTAATTGGTGATTTAAATTATAAAAAATATATGATATATATTAATTAAAATTAATGATAAAGATTACTAAAATACTGGTATTGAGAGTATAGTTGAAAACTTTTCTATTATATGTTAATGTTATGTATCACAATCTCATCAACTCATAAATTTATTTAGAGCCAAATAAATTTTTAAAAATATTCAGTAAATCATTTTTATTCTTAAAATTTTAAAAATTAATTAAATTAGTCTTTATATATTTTTTTTTATTTTTCTTTCATAATAGTAAAACTTTTTATATTTCTTAATCTTACTAATTTTAATATAATGTTTTACAATTTAATAAGCAAAATTCTCTTCACAAAAAATAATAATTAAATTATTACAAAATTAGTTTTTATTTTTAAATTTTAGTTTTTGTTGTATTGAAATTTTTATTTAAATAATTTTATCAAATTATTATTAGTTATATACTAAAAATTTTAATTTTTTAGATCTCAATAAATAAATATAATAATTCTTTTAAAACTTTGATCTTTTAGATTTTTTTTTAAATTTTTAAATTTTGTTTTTTCTTAATTTATGTGATAGAAGTCTAGAAGTTAATGATTGAAAAATCAATTTACAAAATTACTTGTTCAACCTTAATATCTTAGTGAAGGTTTTTTTTTAATATTAAAACTATTTAGTTAGCACAATTTGTCTCTATTTTCTTTCTATTGTCAGTTTTTTTTATCTTTTTCATTTAAAAATTTCTTTGTTAAAAAGAATTTTAAACTATAACAAATATAGAAAAACAAAAATAAACAACTAGTAATAAATTAGACTAAATCCTGAGTGAAATCCAAAAGAATAAAATTTAAAAAATCTAAAACATTAAAATTTTTAGTATATAATTAATAATAACTTGATAAAATTATTTAAATGAAAAAATTCACTAATAAAAACTAAAATTTGAAAATATAAAATATAAAAATACAAATAAAAAATGATTTTGTAATAATTTAATTATGTCTACTATTTTATGTGAGGTATAAAAATAGATTAAAATTAGTAGAGTTAAGAACTATAAAAAGATTAATATTATGAATAAATAAGAGAAATTTATATAAGGAGTGATTTATTCAAATTTTTAAAATTTAGGGACAAAAATGACTTACATTGTATATATTCAGAGACTAATTTGGCTTTGAATAAAGTTATGACATGCCAGACGATACCTTGCATCAGTGGCAGATTCAGAAATTTTATAAGAGGGGGGCCAAATTAAATACAAAATAAATTAAAATATAACATAACAAAAAATTAACAAAATATCATTTATAGTATATAGGTCAAAATTAATAATTATATTATATAGAAATTAACATTCAACTACATACTTTAAGATTTTGGTATTTTTAAATTTGTTCTGCGATATTTCATATAACTAAAATTATCAATTATATAATTTGCTAAAGATTTATCTTTTATCTTGTTTTAAAGTCTTGTTTTAATAATTTTTATTGTTTAAAAAGTTTATTAAATTATTACTATTGCCATAGAAAGAGTCAAAATAAATTTTTTTTTATAGTTATTACTTTTTTACATTAATACAAACCCATAATTTTTAATAACTTTTTTATACGTTTTTTATTTTTTTAAACTTATTTGTTAATTGCTACTAATATATTATAATACACATTATAATTTATACATATTAAATCATTAACATGTAAATTTTTTTAGTGTGTTAGTTTACTAAAATATATTTAACCTATAATAATAATAATAATAATAATAAACTAATAATATTAATTTTTAAAAAAAAATTAGGAGGACCATGGCCACCTTAGATCCCCCCATAAATCCGCCATTGCCTTGCATGTCACGTGTCGCTGACATGACACATCAACCAATCATCTTATGACACGTGTCATTAACTTACCATGCCATCATGTCACGTGCCACTTAACATGACACATCATTATCTGAATGATAGAATGACCGATTTAACTTATGTTATATCTTTTAGGGATTAATATGACTAATTTAATCTTTCCAAGACCAATTCAAAAAGTAAGTGATCTTTCAAGAATGAATTTGAGTACTAACCCTAAGACACATTTTAAATCATAAAAGTAATAACATTGTAGAAAAGAAATGCTAGACAATTAAGTTTTTTTTTAACCGAGTCCAACTAAGAGCCCGTTTGAGAAGTAGCAGAAGACTTTTTTTGACTTTTGGATTATGAAAAGTTACAATCTGCGTGTTTGGCACTATTTTAGAAAAAGCTTTTAACTTCTCGAAAAGTTAATTTACAGCTTTTCAAAGGAGTAGAAATATATGACTTCTCTACTTCTCGATAAGTCATTCTATCACTTCCTTAAAAAAAAATTAATTTCAAAACAAAAAAATCTATTTTCCTTCTTGACTCTGTGAAAAATACTGACCCTTCTTCAGTGTCAAAATTAAGAAATTTTGATGTTACTATTAAAAAATTTTGGCATTATTTTTTACGTAAAGAAAAAGAAGTTTTTACGCATATGTTTGTGAGTAAATTTTGTTGAATTTGGACTAACTTAATTAAATTTGGTTGATGACAATACTAAAATGGTAGCCAGACTCATTGTAGAGAATGGATTGCTTTCTTTTTTTTCATTTTTTATTTTAAATTCTTTTCTTTTTGTTTGACTGATCCACATTATTTGAAAAGGTTACGAATTGTTTTTTTTTTTATTGTCTTTTGGGGCAACACCATTTTAATGTGTCAAATATTGATCCTTTTCGTGGTCTGGTCCAGGAATAAGGGCCCAAATGAACTATGAGCTGGAAAACGAATTTCACTGTTCAAAAGATCTGATGTACCAAAAAATAATAATAATAATAATAATAATAATAATAATAATAAAGAGACCAAGTTGTATAGCTGGGTCATCGTCTAAAACAGGACGGCCAACATCATAATTTCAAAAAGTATTCTAGACAGTACATAAACATAGGGGTGCACAGACCCGGCCCGGCTCGAAGGTCCGGCCCGATTCCGAACACTTTTGGGGCTAATTTGGTGTGATTTCATCGGGTTTAAGGCCGGGTAAGGGTCTCAAAAATAGACCCGGTCATTATTTCGGGTCGGGTTCGGGCCATAGCTCGGGTCACCCGAAGTCGGCCCGGTGATCCGGTCATCATACACAATTAATATTTTGTGTTATTAGTGATGGATCATGACTATTCTTATGTGGAATTTAAGTATTGTAAATCTTAATATTTTGTGTTATTAGTCATTATAAAACTATAAGTTAATGTTTTATGTTTAGAATGCATAAGACTTTAGACTAATGCATAATATTGTGTTATTTGTATTGATTTAAATATTTGGTATTATTAGACAATATTAGTATTGATTGTGGTTATACTTTAGTATTGATTGTGGTTATGCTTTAATTTTGAAGAATGGTTGGTTCTTGTTATATTTTTCTAAGTGAATTTTACCATGTTAAATAATGGTTGGAGTCTTGAAAATTTGGATATTTTTACATGCTAGCTTACAAAAAGGTATCAACGTAATGTAATGTTAGCGGCCCGGTTTTTACCCGGTTTCACCCGGTTTTTACCCGGTATAATTGTGGCCCGAAAGTGTATTGGTTTCATCGGGTCTAGGGCCGGGTTCGGGTTTAATAAATAGACCCGGTGTATATTTCGGGCCGGGTCTGGGTCACATCAAACCCGGCTTCACCCGGCACATGTGCACCCCTACATAAACATAAAAAATAATTTATAATAGTAAAGTTGGTGGAGTGGTTAGCTTACTCATATATTTAAATAAGAGGAGTGTTATGGGGACAGCATTTTTGTTAAATTTTGGTCAACACTTAACCATCAAAAAGAAATTGAATGATTCTACATTATTAGATGCAATCTCACACCATTAAAAATATTATTGATGGCTAATTGATGGCTAAAAACTCCAAAATCTGCTGGTCCCCTAGATTTTTTCTTTAAATAAATGTATCGAATTTGAATCTCACTTAGTGTATCCAATAATCTATTAGTGATCGATTTAATAATCATTATTTTGTCCTTTAATTTTTTAAAGATGACATGAGAATTTTTTTGATTCTGCTATTCCAAATTAGAATTATTATTTCTTCCTTAACCAAAAAAAAAAAAGAATTATTATTTCTTCTAAAACTAGTAATTTTTTGTCGCTAAGTGATTCTAGGAAAAACCCACCTCCGTTCATGTTAGTTCCTAATAATGATTAATATTCTTAACAATTAACCATTATAGGTATTATAATAGTAGAATTAATAATATTAAATTAGTAAAAGTCATGGGTGATGAGACTATCTTGTGTTTGTATCATGTCATGTGTACCGAGCCTTAAAATAATAAAAAACCAGAAAAATACCAGAATCTCAGCTTTGTGAAAGCAATGTACAATTTATATAATAATTAACACCATAATAATATGATTTTTTTTTTCCAGCGACTGATCTGATGATGAGACAAGTTGCATGAATAGTACTACTAGAAACGTAAGCTTTAAGATAAAGATAAATCGATCGGCGATAATTAATGCAGAAAAATATAAACATAAATTTGTGTATGCACAGGTTCATGGGGAAGCACTCTAGTATAAAATAGCTCCACTGGATGGAAAACAATATTTTATATAATAAATAAATCAATGCATGCTGCTTCTAATTAAATATAAATTAAATTTTGGCGTAATTTGCTTCTACTTTTCATTTTGTGGTAATGTTCTAGATTACAAGCTAATAAGTTTGAATCAGGGATGCTCAATCATCACTACAAATAGAAAAATGGCACAGTGCATACTCTATATATATAAAGCTCATATAAGTCAAAAGTACGCCATTAAATTGTTATAGGTATTTAGTTTAATTAGTAAATAGTTATAAAATGGCTGAATTTATATTCTAGTAGTTTTTTTTTTAAATAAAAACTGATTTGTTAGGAGATTAAAACGATAATTGAGTGAGTAGTCAATAAGATGATACGTGTAAAGAAAAATGGTATTTGAGTAAAAACAAAGAGGAGAAAAAGAAATTTAAATATTATTGTTTAATTGTTTGTTAAAAACTGTTATTTCTAATTTCTTTACTATTTCAAATTGTTTTACCTAAACAAAGAGTATTGCACTAAAGACAAAAGACATAATGATTGTACATGAATTTGATATATCACTAAAACTTGAAAAACAACAAAACATAAATTCAAACTATTTAAAACTATCTTATTTAATATTCATTAATTATTATTAAAATAATTATATAACTTTAAATATAATAAATATATAAAAATTATTAATATCATACGCATAAAATTATAAATATTATATTATATAACGTAATTTTAAATATTATCTTTTTAGTATTAGCGTTAATATATGTTATTTAAGACAAAAAAAAGTTAAAATTGTACCGGCATATTTTTAAGTTTATACGGATAATACTAATTAATAAAGTATTTAATATTTAACTTGGGACAGTTAGGGATAAAGTAGAGTTTGAATTTAATTCTAATTCTACTCTACAAGTTGAGAATATGTTGATTTTAGTCCTACCCATTCTTAATCTGTAGATATTCGATTTTACCTACATGTGGATTAGTAAAAAGATGCTATATTATTATATAATTTAAATTAAAAATTCAACATAAACAAGACAATCATTCCACAAACAACATAAACATTAAATGTTCAATAATTTTATATGGGACATGACGAGCATAACACTAAACGAAACACACGAACATGACGATCACGTCGCTGAACATGAGCACGGGCATGGAATGCCGATGAGGGGAGTAGCCGGAGAAGGGAGAGTCGGAGCAAGGAGCACGAATTTTCGACAACGAGACGTAGAGAGATTGAGATGAGGGATTGATGTATCATTATTTTATGATATATTTTGGACTGAATTGAGTGGGTTTTGTCAAATATTCTCACACCTATTCATGTAAATTGCATGTTTTTAAGTTTTCTTTCTGATTTTGTGCTATGATTGAAAACTTGCTTCCTAGGCCTTAAAACTGTTAATTTTTAATTCTCTTTTATTACCATTCGATGCCGTGATGTGTTTGTTAAGTGTTTTCAGGTTTACAGGGCATGAATGGCCTAAAGGATGAAGATGGATCATTTTAAAGTGGAAGGAACACAAGAAATCGAAGACTTTAGAGCGAGGAGCGACGCGCACGCATGGATGACGCGTACGCGCGACCAAGAGCGTCGTTCAGCGACGCGTACGCGTGACAGAGCGTCATATGCTGCACTTAACAGAACTCGCTGGGAGCGATTTCTGGGCTGATTTAGACCCAGATCCAAGCCCGAAAATACAGACTAGAGGCAGAAATAGAGCTGAGACTAAGGACTTCACTTTCCACTTTTAGTTTTTGATTAGTTTTGAATTTTAGAGAGAGAAATACTACTTCTCTTAGGGTTTATGACATTCTTAGTTTTGCTTTGGAATTAGATCTAGAGAAAGCTGCTACTACCTTCAATTGGAGTCATTGTTTTTACAGTTTTCTTCTCTATTACTCTATTACTTTTGCTTTTCCATTTAATTGTTTGAATTCATGTTTGGATCTTGTTATTTTGAATTTATTAATGCATTAAATTATTTTTACATTTAATTTTAGTACTTGTTTGATTATGCTTAATTATTGTTCGTGCTATTTTTTATTTAATTAATTTTTCACAATTATCATGTCTTTTATTTACTCCTATTATATTTTTATGAAAATGGCATTCATGTTAATAGAGTAGACATTTTAATTTGGCTTAGGGGTTGATTAATTGGGATTCCTTGAATTGTGATACTTAAGTATTATCTGTATTTAGACATTGCTGGCTAACTCAATTTTCACAAATTCTAGTCCTTCCCCACAAAGTGACTAGGACTTGTGAGTTAGAGTTAGTGAAGCCACTTGACTTTCCTTCACTTGTTAGAGGATAACTAAGTGGAAGCAATGAACATTTACGATTCTACTTGGGAAAGACAACAAAAATAGAAACTCCAATTCTCTCCCCTGACTCAGGCCTTTCATTTCAAATACATAACACATCTTTGTTATTATTTATTGCTTTAATTCCTAGCCATTTATTTTTCTGTTCTCAATCTCAAAAATAACCAGAAAAATCCTAACCAATAATTTGCATCTTGTGTCAACTCTTTAGGAAATGATTTGAGATTTTGCTCTTAGTTATTTAATTTTAATTGTGACACAAATTAAATTAATAGTAAAAATTTTATCAGTTAAGACTGTACTTGCAATGCTATTTTTATCAACAATTCTTAACTAGTATTTTTTCATCTATCATGAATTAAGACCGACTATTGGATAGAAATGATTTGAGTGAAGAGATTAGAATTTGTGTTATAACTAGACAATTATATATCACTAAATACAATTAATTTTTATATAAATAAAATATTAAATTACTAAATGATAACTTTATCTCAGTTATTAAAATTATTTTACACTAAAATAAAAGTCCTTGGTTTAATACCCCATTCTATTCTATTCACACTCAAATTCAATTGGATTGAATATCCGCAAATACTTGACCAAAAAAAAAAAAAAAAAAATCCGCAAATAAGATATATGTTGTCATCTCTAATACCCGAAACAACATTATTATGTCTTCCTTTGCCATTTGCATTTCATCGTACAGAGTACACCCACTAATACATGGAATAAAGAAATAAAATATACATAAATGATAAATGTTAGGAGGTCCATATTGTTGATAGAAAATAAAAGTTGACTAATATTAATTCAAATATAAAATAAATACAAAGAAAAGAATAT
The DNA here is from genome assembly GCF_003086295.3 of Arachis hypogaea. Taxonomy (NCBI): domain Eukaryota; kingdom Viridiplantae; phylum Streptophyta; class Magnoliopsida; order Fabales; family Fabaceae; genus Arachis; species Arachis hypogaea. Next base: position 23,409,775 of record NC_092050.1, read on the forward strand.
TAATCACTTTGTCTAAATGAATAAAGTATTCCCACTAAAAACGGTAGTAGTATATTTACTATTTTTCTTTAAATTCTAGATTTACATAAAGGATCCACCGATCCAGGTGGTAAGAAACTAATAAATAATAATGCTACAATAAATGGTCCCCACAAAAAATATTCTGATCAACAGAGAAATGTAATTTAAATATAAGAATAAATGGCCCAAGCTGCTGCTTCTTTTTTATTTTTTTTTGGACTTTACCAAGCTCCTTTCTTAATGAGCTTGAGAAAATAGGCAAAACCAATTTCATCCAAACCCAAACCCAAAAATGCCACCAAGTAAAAAAAAAAAAAAGATACCTATAATTCATAATTATTATTATTATTCCCTTAGGGACATCTGACATTTCTTCCAGGTCCACCATAATAAAAGTAATTCCCCCAAACCCTATTGATTCCTCCTTGAATGTCATAGCAATTAGGGTGGTCAGCAAGAACCTTGAGATTTGACAAAGGAACCAAATTGTTATCCCAATCCACAACTTGCATGTTCCTAAAGTATGAGGCTTTTCCAAAACCTTCCCCAGCAAAGTGACCACTTCCCATTTGTGTTGAAGTGTGATACCCTGATTGCCTTGAATTCACAATTTCACCCCCAAATTGCACCATGCTTCCATGATTTCTTAGGTGTGTGAACAACACTGCTGGCCAGTACCCCACTAAGATCCCTGATCCAAATTCCAGCCACCAGTTCCCATGCTTTGGATCCTACAAACACACCCAATATTTCAAATTTCACATTCATTTATTTATAAGTTCTACTGTTCAAGAATAAAGTCTCTAGATAAATGTTCAAGATTATTTCTGAATGTAAAGAGAGTATATTACATGTTTTACATCACTCCAAAATAATACTTTTAGATAGTTTATAAGTGTGATTCCACCTAATCTCAATTCTAATATAATTGATAATACAGCTATCATAATAATCTTTGTTAATGTTATTTTAATAGAATGTTAGAGCCAATCGTATTTCGTATACTATAAGCTAGGTCTTCTATATATATACTCTTGAGTGTTATACATTGCTTAAAAATACGGTAAGCATATGGCATTTATGAGTGCTATTTTGATACCATCAATGACGGATCTCTTTTCGTTTTAGTTTAATTTAATTTGTGACATGGCAAAGATGGACATAATTATGAAGAGCAACATGTTAGCCAGGTTGGCCAGTGAAATAATGGGTCAAAAAGAGGAGAAAGAAATAAAGATGGTGAATGTATTCACATTGGGATTTTGTTAAATTATGATGGTGTGAGTTCAGAATTAGAAACTCTTTGGTGGCCAAGAAAAAAAAGAAAAGAAGAGAATCTTGAAAAGAAGCAGAGCATAAGGGAGCTTACAGTTCATTATTCGAATTCTACAGTGCATGCGTGTAATGTCCCAAAGTGTTAAAGTGAGTAAAGTAGTTCATGTTACTATGATGGGTCACCGTTCAAAAGTTTGTGAACTATGGATTTCGTTCTCTAAATCTGAGTTATTCTATGCAACAATGTAAGTTTCAAGAATGTAAACATACTTACCATAAAATAATACGAGTATATAATAATACATTAACTCTATCGGTTGTTTTCCACAAAAGATATTATATTACGAATAAATATTTAAATTAATTTTTAAAAAATTTAGATTGAATATTTTAATAATCTTTTTTTTTTATAATATTTTGTACGAATTGAATTGTTTTATAATAAATTTTTTAGAAAATTATTTATTCAAAAATGATGGAAGAACTAATCTATTTGACTGGAGTAATTTTTGTTGATTTCAAAAGTATTAATAATTTATTGAGGACTAAATATATAATTTAAAAATTTTTTGAAGATTATTTAAATATTTACTTGTATATTATATATAAATTTCCTTTAGTTCTAGTACTTAATGGTTTCGCCTTGTTGGTCCTTAATAAAAAACACAAAACTCAATGGGGTTGCGAGACTTCCAACATAGTGGAAAGCCCACCATTGACCATGTTTTTTTTTTCTTCTACTAATTTTGATTAGCTTCATTTAGCTTTTGACCATGAATTTTGGTTTCGACTTCGGAGACTTTAAAGGAACACTTTGGCGGGACCCTTATGAGGTGAACCTAAATTGGTTGTTAGATTTTCAATTTTTCAACTCAGCTTGTCTTATTCTCATTAAAGCTTAAGATTAATCCAATCCAGTAAAGGCATAAACACTTAATCCGTTTTATATGACTTGTGCGACAAAGTATAACTTTTCCAATCAAGAGTTAAAAAAATACCAAAGAAACTTGTAAATGTGAAAAAATGTTACCTTCCAAATGAGGAGGCTAATATCAAATTGGCCTCCGTGATATGAAGAAGTTGGAGAGATTGCAGCTCCAATTGCAATTCTATTGTTGGTTTGAACAAATCCTGAGCATAGTAAATTGTAGCATCCTGTTGCTTGATATGCATCACTCTGCTTAATAATAAAATATTCTTAGTTGTTACACTTCAAAGTCAAGTAAGGATCAAAATATACTTTACTTACTTACCGTCCAATAAGTAAAGAATCTAGGGTAACTGTCCCCGTATAGCTCCGGACTGACCTGCATCAAAATTAATTCAAATTAGGGATAATTGTATAACATAAACCAAATATTGAGTAAAAAAATTTATTTTAAATTTTTGAGTTGGTGACAATTTTAATATCAATATTTATTTTAAATTTTGGAAGTAACAAATTAATACAAATTAATCACTAGAAAATATTTAAAAAATATTAAGGATAAATAAAAGTTTTACACTTAAAATAATTAAAAAAAATGAAAATGAGAGGTAGGTAGGTGGTGGATATGGTAACTACAATTTTAAATGCTAACAAAAATAGAATGAATTACATTTTAGAAAACAAAAAAATAAAGAGAGAATTTACTGATTACATGCCTGCCAACCAGCTTCAATGGTGTTGAGATCATTGCCAAAAGAACCAGAGATGACCCACATTTGTGACAAGCTGAATTCATATTGGTTTGTCACTCTTGGTGCCCACACATTTATACTTGCTTTCGCTCCATAATATTCTTCTCCACTTACATACCCAACTGCATGCTATTCACAACAAAATTTTATGCAATTCTTACTCACTTATTATTCCATCTTGACACTATTAATTAAAGTATATACTTTTATTAACACTAAGCTCAGATTCATAGTAAAGAAGACAATGGCTATTGATCCGGAAAAAAGAAACAAAATAAAAAAGAAGAAACTCTAACTACCATAGTACCATGTGCTTCCTTTACAATACAAGTTTCTAATTGTTTTGCTTATTTGATACTCTACTTCCTTTGAAAAGATGAAGAAAGAAGAAGTTGATACCTCATGTCCATTGCTGTTAGTGTCCCTTCTAACACGGCTTCTTAATTTTCTTCCAAAAGTGGAAACAGAACTTGCCCTCAGTATATCTTCTTGTGTTGTTCTTCTTATTGGGATTGTACCTTCTGGACAATATTCTCCAGACATGCTCCATACTTGAAACTCTTCACTCCTTTCCTCAACTTCATGCTTATATCCTTCAGGCCTTTCAGGAGGATCCTACACATGCAACCAAACCTTCTTCAAATTATTCTACCTTATTTACTTAATTTTACGTAAATAGAGTAAATACCTTTTTTGGTCTCTGACTATTTGTCTTTATAAAAAATAAAATGTCTTTTTACAATTCAAAAATTCTTAATCAGTCTTAACCATTTAGATAACTGGTCTATACGGCTTCTGTAAACGATGACTTGATGATGTGTCAAAGGTTGCTTAGATTGATAACAAATTGTAAAAAGACGCAGCACAAATAATCAAGACAAAAAAGGAAGGACATATACTCTAAAATTTCAACCGTATAACTAATAATAATTACCAATGGCTTCTGTCCTTTCAATTGAGGATGATCAAAAGCTGGTTGTTGATGAGTTACAACACAGTCTATTATATCACCATCTGGACTCTTCACAAGAAACAAAAAACAATAACAATAAGAGAAAAGAAAAGAAAAAAAAAAACAGAGTATAGAAAAACAGGGGATGAAACAGGGGAAGTGGGAAAAAGCATGAAACTTTGAGAAACCTGAATTGTCTTAACAGCAGGCTTATTGATCTTTTGAAGATGATTTCTTATGAAATTGAACTTTTTCAACTCTTCTTGCGGCCGAAGTGTTTGATTGGCAACTGGGTCATTACCATTACCAACTTCTGTGGACGGCGGCGATGACGACGAGGACGATAAAACAGGACAAACCAAAGAAACAAGAAGAAGAAAATGTACAATGATTGGGAAGCTCAAACACCAGCTAAAATCCATGCTTGAGAAGCTTCGTTTTGTTCTTGTTTTCATATTTGTGTTCATTTGTTTGCATTGGCTTTGTCTTCTTCTCCTCCTCCTTCTTCTTCTTCCCCTTCTTCTTCTATGGACAAGACAAGATAGCTGTGTGTTCCAACACATGGTGAGTATTCGAAGCAAGTTTTAATTACTAATTCACCATTCTCAATGCCTTGGAAGCAAAGAATAATAGCAACAAAGTTTCTTTTATTCTCTCTCTTTGGAGGGTAGTGATTATGAGCTTGAATTGAATGGGTTTGGAGGTTTTATTACTCACAATTTGTAGTTGAACTCCCAAAGCTCTAGGATTGAATAAAATACTACTCTGTAGAGAGGGGGTTTTGGGTTTGCGTTTTGTTTTCAAGTTTTGGCCATGTGGGTTTGAGACTACTTATATAAATGCATGAATAGTGATGAAATCACGCTAATTTTTTAAACTTTAGAAGAAGGATAGTGCATAAGTGGTGCATCAATCATAATTTCTTTAAAATAATAATTATATTTCCTCAAAATTAATTTTATTGAAGTACGAATATGCATTTTGCTTCTGCATGAAAATTTGTATTCATAATATTGAAAAAAATATTATAAAAAGTGATATTACTACATTATTTTTTCTAAAAAAAGGTTGATAAAATTAAACTATAATATATCTTTTATATTAATTGAATTATGTTTAAAAGATAATATTATATTTAAATCTGTTTTTAGCGCCATTATAAATATTATTATCTTTGGTCCTTATAATTTTGTTTTTTATTTTCTGAGTCTTACAAATACATATTTATAAGAATTAATAAATATATTAGAGGTTTAATTAATAAAAATATTATGTGCTAACAACGAGTCATGCACAAAAAATTGATGTTATGCTCCTCCATAACAACCATTTCCTCCTTTTCAAGTTTCAACAATACAGAAATAAATAATTAAGCAGCAAATTGGTTGGATAAGGAGAGAGAAAAAGAAAAATGTAAATAAATGTGTAAGAGGCTATGTTTCCGGTCTCCAATACAAGGACTGAAACCTTTAGCTTTTATGTTGTAAGTTTTTAAGGGCAAAATGTGACTCTGATGATTTCATTTTCTGTTATTCTTTACTTTAGGTCTCTGGACAGATTGGAATTTCAATTGGTTCCTGGCTTTCCAATGTTCTCTCTTTGCTTTCTCACTTCCCAAGATGTTCTATTCGGTGACTCATCTACTCCAATTTCAATTTCATTTATTTAATCAATTCATTTTATCTCTCTCTATATATATAGTACTATATTATTATACCCTATATAATATACCGCTCCACTACAATAATCTTCTTTAGTGATAATAAAGCTAACCCACTTTGATGATTTCTCAATATCTAATTTCCTACACTGTTTTCAGTTAAATCTATATTCTGTGTGTTCTTGTTTTTGGGGGATCGGATAAGTTACAAGTTGCAAATAATATTTCATATGTTTACGGCTTATAATTTTGCAAAAATAAAACAAAAATTATTTTAAAAATAAAAAAAATCTATGAGAATAATACAAAAAATATGTTAAAAAATATAAAAATTTTACAAAAATAACACAGAAATTATATTATGACTTTGGTATGATGATATCATATACAAAGAACCAGAAAAAAAGGGAAAAAAAAAAAAGAGAGGAATAAGTACTTTTTTTTGTTTTTGACTTTTTTATTTTATTAAAATCATCATCAACCTTACAAAACGTTATAAAATCATCCTTTTGTCCATAAACAATATTTTTTGGATAATTTTATCCTTTTACAAAAATAAAAAAATATTAAAACTAATATTAAAAAACAAAAGAAACCCTCTCCATCCCTGGCGTATTTCTCACTCTCTTTCAGTCTTTCTCTTCTCTCCCTTTCCACCATCCCACCACCGCTGCCCCCACCTCTTTCTCCATATTCTTCTCCCTCTCCATTACCACTTCTCTCTCTCTTCACTACCACCACCACCACCTCCACCACCATATCACCCACAACCCTTAACTCTAACACCAATCCTGCTAACTCTTTATCCATTAAAATCAACATCTAAATGGTTGAACAATATCATCCAATCGGTTGAACAAAATCAACACTCCCGCACCAACATCAATTGAATGCTCAACGCAATACCCGAATAGAGAAACAAAACTCCCACAAAATCAGCACCAAAAACAATTTTAAAACCGCAACCCAAACACAAATGAAGAAATCCATAATTTAAAACAGAATTTTAAGGGGGTTTGTTCCTGTGCTTTCGCATTAAGTTAAACACCTGAAAAACAACCTCGAAATATATTAGCAAACTACAATCTATACCATCAAAGTTTACCGACTCATCAACCTATGAACAAAATATGGACAAGCTCCATGTCTTTATTGACTATCACTTTTATTTTGACTTTTTTCTTTCATGCATTTCCAAGGCAGAATTATAACACATGAAAGCGTTACTAAAAGAAGACCACATGAAAAGAAGAAATAAGCAAAATTACTCTCGCTCTATTTCTACCGTTCTCGTGCAAAATGAAGCTACAACAAAAATTGAATTCAAAAACTAAAAAAAAAAAAAAACAAAAAAGAAAATAACCTGTTTAGAATAGGGAGAACTATTGATTTCACGGAGGGCTTTGGCTCCTCTTTCTAACGATTTCGGGTCGAAGCCAGACTTGTTAGGTTCATCGGGGGAGGCGGCTCCGTCTTAGAATCGGAAGCAGGGTCGGACGGCGAAGGCGAATTGGAAGGTGAAGAAGAGAAGAACGGGAAGCGAAAAGAAGAATCGGCGTGGGCGGCGTGATCAGAAAGCGAGGACATGGAAGCCACCGCGGCTGTCACCGCGGCGCAAGTGGTTAACCTAGCAGCTGCCATGGCTTCAGAATGGATCTTGAGGATCTTGAATCTTGGTGACGGTGGAGCTGTTGGTGACGCGGAAGTAGTTGTGCCATCGTGAGAACAAGATGACGGTGGAGTTGTTGATGGCGTGGGAGTGGTTGGGCCATCTTGAGAACAAGGGGGTTGCAGAAATAAAGAGAAAGAGAGAGAGGTGAGACATGATAGGATTACTGGTGGCCTGGTGGGGTTAGTGGTGAGGGTGATGTGAAGAGGGTGACATTTTTTTCTTTGTTTTTATTTTTGTAAAAGGATAAAATTATCCAAAAAATATTGTTTATGGACAAAAGAATGATTTTATAACGTTTTGTAACGTTGATGATGATTTTAATAAAGAAAAAAGGTCGGGGATAAAATTGATTTTGACCCCAAACATTGGGGACGAAAAAAATACTTATCCCAAAAAGAGAAGATGAAAAAAAGAACACTATACACAAGAGAAGAAAGAAAAAAGAAGACGACGGAAAAAATATCAAGGAAAAAAGAAAAAATAATATTGTTTTTATCTTTTATTTATTTGATTGAAAAATCATTTGCACCTTTGACATTGACTCCAAGTTTCGGACATCGCCATAACACTAATAGAACAAAGAGGATTTAAGTAACATTGGTGTTCCAATTATTTTAATCGTTGATCTAAATTATAAAAAATATTTATAATATATATTAATTGAAATCAACGGTTAAAACAACTGGAACATTGGTGTTCTTCGGTACACCTAAAATTTTTGCTAACGTTTTCGCTTTATTAAATTAAGCATGATCGTTATTGTTTACCAACTATGTGTTTTATTGTGACATATTTTAACTATTTATTCATTGTGTGTAGAGAAAGAAGTTAGAATGCGAGCTAACTGACTCCGAAATCTTCAAGCATATCCACACCATAAAGGCCAGGAGAGATTGACACTCCGAACTGTCATATGTAAGTCTCTACCTATGGAATCAAATTTTAATTAAATATTATTTGTCTTGATTTCATAACATATGATCTTTTTATGTGTCAATGAATGACATAAGTCGCACAAGGACGCAATTCGAAACGCCTCACATACATGTGATGTCAGTTTAAATAGTATTGTCATTTGCTAGAGCATTCTAAGCGTCATCAAAGTTGATGCCATCCAGTTGATTAGAATCGATCTCTTTGTGTATAAATATAAGACTTTCAATTGTAATCAGTAGTATCACAGTTAATAATATAGAATCATTTCACAAATTTCAATTCTCTAATCTTTTCTTGAAAATTAATCTCAATATACATCAGCATTCATTGCTGAATTTCTGCTTCTAGCCTTCTACTGCACTCTAAGAACCACTGTATAGTGTATACATACAACATATATATGCAATAGACAGTAGTGGCTAAAGTTGATTTCTTTAGTTTAAAACCTTATAACTCATTTCATAACATAACATGTATATATATTATTGTAAAAGAATTCAACTGAACCACACCCATATCCCCATCTTTTTTTTTCTTGGAAGATTCGAAACAACATGTTTAGAAACTAAATGAAAGGTTCCATCAGCAATGAAATCACCAAATTAAAGCTGGATTTATTCCTTCGTTTCACATTATTATTGTTTCCATAGAGCTAGGTTCTCCTTTTTTATCCCTGGCAATGATGCCTACCACTTTGCCAGCAGCAACTCCTGTTTTGTATTTAAAATCCAATTATTATTATTATTATTATTATTATTATTATTATTATTATTATTATTGAAGATCAATAATTATAATAAGAAAATTACTTCAATATTTTCTGGAATTAAAATGTAAATTAATTTTTGAGTAATGCTATACATTCAAGTCTTTTTTATGAATCATGTCCAACCAAGTTAAACAATAAGACTAGTCATAACTGATTTTTGTTAGAGTTCTACTAAGAAACCAACTAGGGTCCAGCCAACTTCTGCCAACTCTCTAATAAATTGGTTCTGGAAGTCCGTCTTAACAAAGGTAAGTTGATATATATAGACGTTTCTTTTGCTAAGTATTATGATGTTTCTTTTTCATACTAAATAGATATTTTTTAATGTATTTTTCGAATTTTTTGTATTATAGATGTGGAAAGAGAAGGTTTTTATAGTTTTTAATTAATTTACTTAATCAGTTTCTAATTATTTAAATTTTGAATTTAAAAAATTTAAAATTAATTATTAATAATTATAATTAATTGAGTTATTTAATTCTTGACTGATTACACACTTGGTTACCTATACTTTTCCTTTTTGTTATATTAAATTAATTTGATTGAACTTGATTAACAAAAAGACTTAAATGTATAATATTATTCTTAATTTTTATTGTGTATATTTGTATGATAAATTTAATTGTGCACTCATTTAATACATGAAATAATATCTTTGCATATTTTATTTGAATATGGAGTATAATATTTAATTTAATAAAAAATATATATTAAAATATAAAATATATATTAAAAATGAGTTAAATTATACATATATTTATACATAAATACATAATGACTAATTTTAGTAGTTAATTTTAATGTGTATATAATATTTTTGTAGTTAATTTGAATTGAATTCTAAACAGTTAACTTATCACATTATTATTTGAATTTTGAATAATTGACTTATCACATCATTATTTCCAAATTTAGAGTACGTTTAATATACTCCAAAACTTATTTTTATCCAAAAGTGTGTATAATTAATAAATTTATCCTTGTAATTATACATAAAAATGATAATCTACCATCTAGTTCTGGAAAGGTAGAGAACAATTACTTTATTTATAATCAAGCCACATGAGAAGAGTTGGTTAAATTATTTCTTGCTTCACCATATTTGTCGTTACGAGTTAAAATTGGGAAAGGACCCTTCTAACTAATAATATAGGAAAATTTCAAACAAGGCTTGATTAAGTATTAGATTTAGACATGCAAATATTGTAAATTTTTTACATAATCTTTTAGATAATTAAAAATAATAGATAATTTTTGGTTTTATAATTAATTATAAAATAATTTATATAAATCTTAAAATAAAGAATTATATCAAAATAAATTTTATGATAATAATTATAATAAAAACTGAATAAACAAAGATAAAAATCATAATTAAAAATGAATAAACAAAGTTTGTTATATGTAATTTTTTGTTTTCCTTTAGTATTGTTGTATATATTTGATTATTTGTAACTAAAAATTATTATTATTATTATTATTATTATTATTATTATTATTATTACGATTTTAGTATAGATGTTAATTGTATTTAATTATTATTTTATAATTAAAATGTATAATGATATGTAATAAATTTAAGTAAGAGTATTGATTAAGAGAATATATTTTTTACTATAAGAAAAGAAAATGTATGATATAATTTTTTTTAAAAGAATTGTCACTTATTTAAAATAGGTAATAACATAGTTTAATAGTAAGAAATTTTTTTAATAATTATTATTTATTTAAAATAGTTGACATGATATAAATTTGTTTTATACTAATTTAATATAAATTTTTATATAATAAAAATAGATAGATTATATATAGCCTGCAGTTCTCATTGACCATAATATTATCGTACACACCAAATAATTAAGTTAAGCCGGTACCCTAATTAATAGTGCCATAAATCATTGCTATGCTGTATGACTTTTCATGTAAGTTGTCACCTGCTGTCACATGAGTTGGTCACTCACTATTTTTTACTAAATGATTATATATATAGTTTGCGTGCCGCATGAATCAAGCTAAGCGACCATTGATCCTTTCTAATTATAATGGATAATCGGATATATGGTGTTGAAGGAACGGGTGACATGCTAATGTTAATAATGTCACACCTTCAACATTTATTGGACCAAGCTACTCTAACCGGAGTCAACATTGGTTTTTGACTTACTATTACTGAGTCAATAATCTCAACAGGTAACTTTATTCTCCCTTACACTAAATTTTATACCATAGATTAAGCATGCATGAAAAGCTGGATGAATAATGTTAATGTGTCAGCTTGGGTTAGTTAATGAGTTAATGAGCTTAACGAGCTTATGATCCAAACTTGCTAAAATCAGCTGAACTTGAACTTAGTAAGTTTAACTATTCATTATTTTCTTTTCATTTGCAAAATTTCACTTATTATAATATTCATGGCATAAATAATTTTTTTAACCACAAGAATTACCATAGAAAAGATTATTTTAATAAAAATTTAATAATATGCATTTTTATCTTATCTATTTTAAAAAATATCACTAATAATTTAAGTTATATTTAAAAAATTAAGCTTTAATTTGATTATTAATTACTTAACTAGTGTTAAAAGTTAACTGTCACTATTTGTTATTTTTTATTGAGTTAATTTATTTATTTATAATTTCTATGCCAAAAATGAATTTTAATAAGATAATTATAAATTCTTTTATCAAACTCAAAATATCTATGTATGATTTTTTTTTTCAAGATGTTTGTCGTCTTCTTAGTCTATGCCTATATATATAACTTATAATAATATATAATTTTACATAGAGTAATTCACTTAAGCAAATAAAATAGATATTAATATTATATAAATGTTTTAAAATCAAATAATTTATCTGCATGTCCAATTTTTGTTATGATATTTAACTTAATTAGTTAGCAATTAATTAGTTATTTTTTTAATGTATATCAATTAGTTAAACTCTCAGGTCATATATATATATATATACCTTATTTGTAATTATTTGCTTACTCAAAGAAATCATTTTTTTTTTCATTTTCTTTTACATTTCAATATGGTATCAGATGTAATTCTTCTTCACACTTTTGTATTATTCTCTCATTTCATTCTTTGCTTTTTTTGAAAAAAAATTTCGATTTTCCATTCTTCTTTCTCGTTCTTTCTCGTTTCGGCAAGAACATTCTTCCTCAGTCGATACTTCCTCTTTTTCTCTATTCTTCTACTCATCAATTAGAATGTTTGCGATTTCTGTATCCACAGTTTCTCAGGGAGATTTCAATACTCTTCGACCTCGGCACCGCCTTCGTCGATTCCTGATGTGTATCTGCTCCAGTCCGGCGATCACCCAGGGTTCGTGCTTGTTTCACAACCCCTATAAGAAGACAACTACATTTCTTGGTGCAGATCGATGAGGCTTGCGTTGAGTGGAAAACGCAAAATCTGCTTCATCGATAGCTCCCTCCCAAAGCCAGATCTAATTCTTGACCCTGCGCTTGCTGAATCATGGCAGTGCACGAACGACATCATCACTACGTGGTTGCTGAATGCGATCTCTAAGGATATTGCGGCAAGCGTCATCTATGCTGGATCCGCGGCTTTACTCTGGCAAGATTTGGAGACTCGCTTCTCTCAGAGCAACGCACCTCGCATCTTTGAGCTGAAGAGGTCACTCATGTCTCTTACTCAAGGCTCTTTCTCGGTCTCACAATATTTCGCAAAGTTGAAGATACTTTGGGAGGAACTCAACAACTTCAAGCCATTGGTATCTTGTTCTTGTGGTGGCGTTAAGCCGATTCAAGTCTCTCTTGATCAAGAATATGTGATGCTGTTGCTTATGGGTCTCAATGAGAATTTGGCAAATGTTCGAAGCTAGATCCTATTGTTAGATCCACTGCCTCCGATTGAAAAAGTCTTTTTTCTTGTGTTGCAAGAGGAGAAGCAGAGAGCACTCACCTCTCCAAGCCAACATATGGCTTTTGCTGTTAAACAGTCTCCAAGACCCACCACTCCTTCTGGACCCAAGGTGAAAGGGAGGAAAGATTGTCCACTTTGTGCTCATTATGGGTTGCTGGGACATACTGAAGATAAATGTTATCGTCTCCATGGATATCTTTCTGGATATTCCCAGAACAAGCATGTGAATGCCAAATTCCAAGTGCATCATGTTGCCAAGGTCGCTCATGATCAAGAAAGTCAAGATCCATCTCCAATATCCAGCTTCTCACTTACAGCGGCTCAGTACAACTAATTGATGACTCTCTTGCAAACTCAGCGAGCTCTTCAGAACATTGAACCTGAAATTTGTGCAGGTGAAGTATTTTTCTCATGTTATTCGAATTAAATGGCAGAGGTTAGTTCTTGGATAGTTGATTCCGGAGCCACCACTCACATCACTAATTCCTTTAAATTTTTGGAAAATCCAAAACCTCTTACAAATCATTTTGTTGCTTTACCTGACCATACCAAAATTCGTGCCTTAGCTATTAGTAATGTTGTTCTTAATTCTTCTTTAATCCTTTACAATGTCATATTCATTTCCTCTTTCTGAGTTAATTTGATTTCTGTTAATTCTTTGTTAAAATTGTCTAACTGCACAGTCCACTTTTTTGACTTAGCCTTCATCATACAGGACAGGACCTCCAAAAAGGTGATTGGCAGAGGTGATAAAACTGATGACCTGTTTCTACTACAATCACCCTTCATAGTTCATACTAGGAGTTTTGTTCATAACTGTCGATCAGTAACCAATGTTGATAGCACTATTTGGCATGCTCGTTTAGGTCACACTTCAGAAAAAATCTTTAATAAATTGAGTCCTCTTTTGTCCAATAAAACTCTTAAATACAATCATTCTACTTGTGAAGTCTGTCCCTTAGCAAAACTCAAGCGTTTGTCTTTTCAATCCAATAATCATTTTTGTAAGAATTCCTTTGATTTGGTTCACTGTGATATTTGAGGCCCTTATAGAGCTCCAACTTATAATAACATGAGATATTTTCTTATTATTGTGGATGATTATTCTAGATTCACTTGGACCTTTTTGCTAAAATGCAAATTTGATGCTTCTCACACTCTCATCAATTTCTTTAATATGATTGAAACTCAGTTAGGATAAAGCAGGTGAGATCAGACAATGCTGGTGAACTAATGCTCCTTGATTACCTGAATTCCAAGGGTATGCTTCATCAATTCTCCTGTGTGGAGCGGTCAGAACAAAACGCCGTTGTTGAAAGAAAGCACCAGCATCTACTCAATATGGCCAGAGCATTATTCTTTCAGTCCAAGGCCCCAATTGCCTTTTGGAGAGATTGTGTCTTGACTGCCACTTTCCTCATCAATCGCTTACCAAGTCCAGCACTTCAACACTGCTCTCCCTATGAGAGACTCTTCCTTAAGCAAGCTGACTACCAGTCTTTGAGAGTCTTCGGCTGCTTGGCTTATGCATCTTCTCTTCTATCTCAGAGACACAAGTTCTCCCCTAGAGCAATGCTTGCAATCTTCATTGGCTATCCTTCTGGTTACAAGGGATACAAGTTGTATGACCCAATGAGCAAGAAGATTTTCATCTCCATATATGTTTTCTTTATCGAAACTGAATTTTCTTTTCGATAATTAACCAATAGTTCCAGGCCCATGGTGGACAATTTCCCTGACATAGTTATCCCAGCATCCATCACTGATGCAGTCCCTCTAGCCACACTTACCAGCCCTCCATCTACCCTGCCAGCATCTCAACCATCTGTGGATATGCTAGTCATTGAACCTACCTCACAACATCAGTCTAATATTCCAAGCTCACCAATTAACTTGAGAAAATCGTCCAGACAACACAGACCACCATCTTACCTCAAGGATTATCAGTGCAATATTGTCTCTCATGGGACTCTAGATCGGTTTCAACACATCTCACTCCATCACTCTCATTTCATAGCTAATGTTGCTGCAATTCCTGAGCCCACCTTCTTCTATCAAGCCGTGAAGTACCCTGAGTGGAGGCAGGCTATGGATGAGGAGCTTCAAGCTGTGGAGGCCACTAATACTTGGGCTTTAGTTCCTCTTCCACCAGAAAAACATACCATTGGATGTCGTTGGGTGTACAAAGTCAAGTGTAAGGTAGATGGCTCAGTAGAGCGCTATAAGGCCCGTTTGATTGCAAAGGGCTATATGCAGCAGGCAGGCATTGACTTTAAGGACACCTTCTCTCCCGTGGCCAATCTCACCACTGTCAGGGTTCTCCTTTCTTTGGCAGCCATCAACAATTGGTTTTTATTACAACTAGATGTGAACAACGCCTTCTTGAACGGCGACTTGTTCTAAGAAGTTTATATGGACCTGCCTCTTGGTTACAAGTCCAAGAACTCTGGACTCGTATGCAAGTTGAACAAGTCCATCTATGGTTTGAGACAAGCCTCAAGACAATGGTTCTATAAATTCACTTCAGCGCTGCTCACTCACAAGTTTAAACAGTCCAGCCATGATTACTCTCTCTTCTCTTATGGTAGTGGCGACAAGATTGTTTACTTGCTGGTTTATGTAGATGACATCATACTAGCCAATCCTTCCAAGGATATGATGCATAAGGTGCAGAAACTGTTAGAGGCCTCCTTCAAATTGAAGATTCTGGGTGATTTAAAGTATTTTTTAGGCTTGGAACTAGCAAGGTCCAGCGATGGAATTGTCCTCAGCCACAGAAAGTACACCTTAAGCATCTTGGAGGACACTAATTTTACAGATTTCAAGTCTATTTCTCTGCTTATGGAGGCTAACCTCAGGCTGAGCAACTCCGATGGTGATTTACTTGTGGACTCATCCATCTACCAGAGACTAATAGGGAGGTTAATGTACCTCACCATATCCCATCTGGACATTACCTATGCAATGTCTATCCTTAGTCAATTCTTGTCTAAGCCTAGAACTACTCACATGAATGCACTTCACCATCTCTTGAGATACTTGAAAGGAACCGTGGGTCAAGGGTTATTATTTTCTGCAAAATCAGAAAAGAGGCTAATGGCTTATGTGGATGCAGATTGGGTGGGATGTCCTGACACTAGGAGAAGCGTTTCAGGTTATTGTATGTTCATTGGGGACTCTTTGATTTCCTAGAGATCAAAGAAACAACAAACGGTGTCCCGATCATCTGCTGAATAGGAATACAGAGCTATGGCAGCTGTGGCTGCTGAATTGACTTGGTTGATAGGACTCTATCTGATTTTCAAATCAAGGCACCATCTTCCATGCTGTTTTGTGACTCTATGTCAGCCATCCACATTGCATCAAATCTCACATTCCACGAGAGGACCAAGCATATTGAGGTAGACTGCCATTTTGTTCGAGAGAAAGTTGTGGCAAGATTCATCAAACTGATCCATGTTCAAACTCAGCATCAGCTTGTCGATATCTTCACGAAGCTGGTAACTCCAACCCAGTTCCACAATCTCATCTCCAAGTTTGGCATGATCAACATATACCTGCCAACTTGAGGGGGAATGTTATGGATACCTAACTTAATTAGTTAGTAATTAATTAGTCATTCTTCCTACTGTATAGAAGTTAGTTAGGCTCTCAGCTCACTTATATATATATATATATATATATATACCTTACTTGTAATTACTTACTTACTCAATGAAATCATCCTTTTTTTCCATTCCCTTTCACATTTCAATAATTTTCATCTTTACTCTATATAAATCAAAGCTATTAAATTTGATTTAAACTCACTTTATGTATAAATCGAATGAAATAGATTCGATTTACCTGAAACAATAGTAAATCGAATGAAACAGATTCGATTTAGCACAAACAATAGTAAATAAATCGAAGTAAATAGATTCGATTTACTAGAGGAGTAGCGTTGATAAGATCCAGCCCATTGTAAATCGAATGAAGTAGTTTTGATTTAGTGGATTTGATGCCCATAGTAAATCGAATCCATCAAATTGACTTAACACAAGGTGCGGCCTAAGGTAAATCGAAGCTTGTTGTTTCAAATTACTGTTGGCAATCTATTACAGTTACAATTCTACAATTCACTCACCCCACGTATAAAGAGAATTCTCTAATAAAATCTTGAAAACTCTGGATATAAAAGACGATTCAGATCGTATCTATCGCTTAGACAGAATTGCCCATATTGCTAATAGTATCAATGAAAATGTAAGTAAATAAAAAATTTTTTCCATGTTAGATTAAAAAAGTTAGCAACATTTAGTGAGCAGTGTTTGATTATAAATGTTAGATCGCGTAATGATTATAAATTTTGTTAGAAATCTTAAATTAGAAATGTTGGTGATAGTAGTGACTTAGGTTATTTTATGAATTAGAAATGTTAGTGTTAGTTGAACGTAGATTTAGTGAGAATTTGATTTCTATTAATAAGATTAGAATAGAGTAAGATATATGTTTTTAGATTGGGCCTTAACATTTTAAGATAATGTTGTCATTAATTTTATTAAGTTCTTAATATAATATAAGATTATGATTTCATTAACTTTTTTAGCATAATTGCAGGCGATCTAATGTCAATACAAGAAAAAATAATATTTGTAATAAAAAAATTGTTACAAAAAATTGAAATTTTGAAACAAAAGAATGTTGTAACAAAAAAAGGGCCGTTGCAGTATGTCCCATTATAAAAAGTTTTTGTAACAAAAAATAGAACTGTTATAATTCAAAGTAATATTTTGTAACAAATTTTTCTGATACAAAAAATCAAAAGTCGTTACAAAAGTGATAACAAATTTTGATCTTCAAATATTTTTTGTGATAATATATTTTTTCTATCTAAAAAATTTGTTACAAAATATAACTTGATTTTGTAACATTTTTTTCTTTAGTTACAAAAGCAAAATATTTATTTTGTAACAATTTTTTTTAATACAAATTGCATGCATAATTTATTAAATTATTTTTTTAATTAACTGATATATTAACTACTTTACTAAGCAAGTCAACATTTACATAATATGTCAAAACATATATAATTCAAACATGCTTCATTTAACTAAAATTGTTTTAAAACAAAATAATATTAGTGGGTACATTGATTAATTCTACAAATATTTCTTGCACAAGTTCAACCAAAAATTAAAAGTCTAACATAGATTAGTGTCTCTATAAATCAAAATATTCTTGAGCCCTTAAGGTAGCATGTTGTCGACATTTTAGCGCTCTTGTAAATAAGAAAAACCGAAACAAAAAATTAGAAACAAGATATAACACCAATTATAATTTTTTCCAATAACTTTTATCCAAAATGGTTAGAAAAATTTTAGCAGAACTTCCCCTAAAACTTGGATATTTCCACCGTCTATGGTTCTATAAAAAATAACCAATTCACTACTTATTTCTTAGTCAATACACAACGAAATTTATCAAACCAAATAATAGGACATTTGCTATTTTACAACCATGACACAAGTAAAATGTAATAAATTGATCTATATACAAATTAAACTTATACTAATAATATATGAATCATCTAGGAATATGTATTAAAACCATAAGCAATTTTAGGAGTACCTTTAATTGTCTAGTTTCTTTCATTGTCAAAGTGTGCTATGAAAGAGTTCACAACGGCTTGTTGAGTTTCTAATTGAGCTTTCACTCGAGCTAATTCTTCCTCTTGCTGTGTTCATTGCTCTTCAAATTTTTCTTTGAGCACATCTATTTCCTTTGTTAGCTCCTCACGGTCTTGCATTGTCTCTTGTAGTTGTGCTTGAATCCTTAACTTAGATTTCGAAGCCTTTATGCTATAACTTGCACCACTTTTTTCACCTTTCACAAGTAAAAAAGTTTCATTTGGAGTGATAGAATTTTCAGAATCGTAGGATTCATTAATTATACAGCTAATATCATCCTGCACAATCCAATTTGTGATTCGAAAATGAAGATAAAATTTAACTTCCATGCAACAGTAAAAGGAAAATATTAGTAATGTTACATCAATTTGTTTAGCTTTTTCACTGAACCATTCTCTGTTATTCTTTTGATGAGTAATTTGGCATAATTCTTGAATGTCAGGCTCGACACCAGTTCTAGGATGGCGCTGCAAATTTTTTAAAGCTTAAAACATCACATGTAGTTAAGTGCAAACGTGACATAGCAAAAAATATAACACCAAATTAAAGACTTCAAGAATATTTACCTTATCACGTCTAACAACTTGAAATATTCTTCGACCAGCAATATGTGGTACCACGTGATGCTTTCTATTATCTTTGTTTCTTAAACTTTTTTCCTATAGAATACCGAACTCACAAAAGACAAAAGGAGTTAAGTTATAATTATATCATTGAACTAAAATAGCAAAACAACATAAGAATACCTCAATAGCTGTCACAATGAAAAATTCAAACCTGAAAAGAAGAACTTCCAAAGTAGCACACCAAATTCTCCCATGTCTCCGGAAGAACATTATTCGGTAGATTTTAAAGGCGCTCCTCATCAGTTTAATACAACTCATAGTGTTCACGCAATCTTAAACACCAACTTTGATAACAAATATTAGCCTTAGCTAAAATTATTTTGCGTATTACTTGCGTATCTGCTATATCAAACTTTTTCTACATAAGATTGGTCAAAGTTAGTTAGCACAAATAAAGATTTAATATACATAATAGCCGAAAATATAAATATGTATTACCAAAATAATGTCGCATATTTTTTGCTTGACATCATCTCTAACTTGGCTCCATTTCTCTACATCCAAAAGAGTATTTTGTCTTGTAACAATATCCACTTTAGATGCAAAAAGATCAGCATGGATGCCATTAGGAGCTATGTTGTCCAAAGAGATCGGCAATTCTAATTTTCTATTTGTCTTTGTTTTCAACACCCTATTTGTTGCAATCTCATGCGAAGGTCCCCTTTTACCAATACGCAATGAAACAGGGGCAATGGCTGGTGCTGTAATAGGGGCTGCCGGTGACGAAACGGGGGCTATCGGGGCTGGGGCAGGGGCTGCCGGGGTTGGAGCAGGGCTGTCGGGCTTGGAGAAGGGGCTGGTGTTGTAGAACTAGATGCAGTAGCCCTTGTCAACCTTTGTGAGGCCATTATGTTACGCAATCTACAATAAAACGCACAGAGATAACATTAAAGAAATGAAATAATAAAATATCTACATCATTTAATACGCAATTACACAAAGGAAAGCACATCAATAAAAGTGGACATGATTAAAATATATTATACTTTTCAAAAAAGTTAAACAAATGGAGTAAAGAGTGAATAACTTAGCAATTGTAAATATGACGTCAATTCCTAAAGTTTAACTACTTTAAACTCAATCACCATCCTATGCAAAAAGTCTATTATCTTAGCAATTGCAAATATGATGTCAATTCCTAAAGTTTAACTACTTTAAACTCAATCACCATCCTATGCAAAAAGTCTATTATCTTAGCAATTGCAAATATCTTATGAACCCCAAAATAAAACTGCTAAGAAGTCAATCATTATCATCATCATCATCATCATCATCATCATCATCATCATCATTATCTTCTTCTTCTTCTTCTTCTTCTTCTTCTTCTTCTATAGACATAGGCACATCCACACTTGATCTCTCTATGTCACCTCTGCCCAATTCCATCAACAAATTGATATCACCCGAAGATGGTACTTGATTAAAGCTTTCCATTTCAACTTGTTGGTATACCTCTTCTTGCATGATATCTTGCTCAGGCATATCATATGTATTGCGAGGCTTTACTCGTACCACAGTACACCAATTAGGTCTTTTAATTGCCTTTAAATAGTATACTTGCTCACCTTGACATGCTAAAATGAAAGGTTCATCCTTAAATCTAACATATGTAACATCCACATTTATGAATCCATACTCATCTTTAGAATATCCCCTACTTTGATTTCATCCTATTAGAGGAACATCAAACCACTCACACTTAAATAAGATCACTTTATGTTTTTCCACATAATCTAACTCAATAATATCAGTCAACATCCCATAATAATCCACACCCCCAATCAATTCATCTCCCTTCACAACTACTCCACAATTTTAAGTCTTCAAAGATGCTTTATGGTTTTTGCTACGAAATGTAAAGCTATTGGTAGCACATGTTTTGTAGAAATGTGCACGACGATCAGGACCTCTTGCTAGAGAAAATAGTTGATTATTCACCCATGCACTCTTTACTTTGTGTAGATCTGAAATCTACATTAATGAATAGAGATTAAAATTAAATACTGTCAAGAGACCTTTTTATTTCACAATTATCAAAGTTTATTCATTTACCTTGCTTTCAAACCATTTCACAAATTGATCTTTGTGCCTTTTTTACAGATTTCTTAAATTTTCTCTTGTTAAATATGCCATATGTTCATCAACCCATGGTTAAACTTCTTCACAATTCTTTAGCACATAGAATTGAGCTTCTCTATGCTCTAAGATACTAAGTTCCTTGTATGCCCTTTTACAACTAAACTGGCCAAGTACTTTGAAAACAGTTATGCCTTGTATAGGTTCATTCTCACCATGGTCAGAAATCTGTGAAGTTTCATCCAAATATCTCCCCACAAGGGTCATTGCTTCTTCAAAGATATAACGCTCAGATATTGAACCCTCAGGACGTGCTTTGTTTCCCACATAACTCTTTAGTGTGTGCAAATATCTAAAATTGAATGTTAAAGGAATGTTAAAAACCTAAATAATGAATAGTATAAGGTAGATTCTAAGTTGTTATTAATTCCAAAAGGCTAACCTCTCAACAGAGTACATCCAGTGATATTGAATTAGTCTGGCTAACTTAGCTTCATGGGCAAGATGAACGGTTAGGTGAACCATCACATCAAAAAAAGCCGGAGAAAAAATCGTCTCTAATTTACAAAGTGTTGTTGCAATATGGGTTTTAAATTTGTCTAGAACGTCCACCTTCAATTCCTTGAAACAAAGCTCTCCAAAGAAAATACTTAGATGTATCAACGGTTCACAAACTTCTTTGGGTAAAAGCTCACGGATTGCAAGTAGTAGTAGCCGTCCTAATAGGACATGCTAATCACGGCTCTTCAAGCCATAAATTTTGCAATCTTCAAAATGCACACACCTTCCAATATTTGATGAATATGAATCAGGCATCTTGAGTTCTTTCAAGAACTGACAAAGAAGTTGCCTTTCATTCTCCTTCTTAGTTTTTGACAACGTATATTTGGCTATCGGCATCACAAATTTGTTGCCCACTCTACGAGGATGAAGGTCTCTCTTGATACCCATAAGTTGAAGATCAAGTCGTGCATTAAGATTGTCCTTTGTCTTTTCATCTAAATTTAACAGTGTACCCAGTATATTATCGAAGACGTTCTTCTCTATATGCATTACATCTAAATTATGACGTAACAATAATGTCTTCCATAAAGCAACTCGAAAAAATGCTTTTCTTTTTCCAATTTTCAGCCACCTTGTCATGCTCAGACTCCTTTCTCTTCTTAGTAGTGTTCCCAAACTCCGTTTGTTCAAAAGTCTTGTATTCTTCTAGGATATCATAACCAGAAAGTGGCTTAGGTGCTTCGCCAAGTTCCCTGGTATTGTGAAAAGAACTCTTATTCCTTTGCCATGGATGATCATGCGGTAAATAGCGGCAATGACCTATATAGCAATGCTTGTGTCCATGTTTCAACCTTTTAAAATTAGTTTCTCTGTGGCAACATGCACAAGCTAGTGCACTTTTAGTG
The DNA here is from genome assembly GCF_003086295.3 of Arachis hypogaea. Taxonomy (NCBI): domain Eukaryota; kingdom Viridiplantae; phylum Streptophyta; class Magnoliopsida; order Fabales; family Fabaceae; genus Arachis; species Arachis hypogaea. The sequence goes on from NC_092050.1 coordinate 23,432,418, forward strand.
CTCCAACCAGATAACATGGCATAAGCTGGATAATCATTTATTGTCTATAAAACTGCAGCAGACAACTGAAAATTCTGTTTCTGAACCAAATCGAATGTTTTAACACCATCTTCCCACAATTCTTTCAACTCTTCAATTAACGGTTGTAAGTATACATCAATAGAATTATCGAGGGATTTAGGGCCTGGAATAAGTAGAGATAACATTCAATTTGAATGTTTCAAAACCATCCATGGAGGATAGTTATATGGAATAAGAACAACTGGCTAAGTACTATAGAAAATGTTCATATTGCCGAATGGATTGAATCCGTCACTAGCAACTCCAAGCCTGATATTTCTAGCATCACGTGCAAACCGTTCAAGTTCCTCATCAAATGTCTTCCATGCTATTGAATCTGCTGGGTGTTTTAGGACTTTATCATCAAGCCATTTCTCTTTATGCCACCTTATTGCTACTGCTGTTTCTTCACACATGAAGATCCTTTGAAGCCTAGGTTTCAACGGAAAGTATCTTAGTATCTTCTGAGACACCTTCTTACGAGAGTCATCCTTTTCATTCCCCTTCCCCTTCACCCATCTAGATTACTTACACTTTGAACATTCATTAAGATCAGTATATGCTTGCCCCCAAAACAAAAAGCAATCATTCACACAAGCATCTATCTTCTCGTAATCTAATCCCAAATCTTGAATCACTTTTCGAGCATCATAAAATGAAGTAGGACAAGAATTTTCCTTTGGAAATATGCTTTTTAGAAAGAGCAATAAAGCATCAACTGAATTGTTGCTCTATCCATAGCGACATTTCATTTGAAACAACTTAACCATAAAAGATAACTTTGATATCCCACTTTCCCGATACAGGCTTTGCCTAACATTCCTCATCAGCCTCTGGAACCTCTTTGCCCCCTCATGAGGTTCTTCTGCTATATTGTCATCTACATTGGTAGCAAAATCTCTCGGTGTCTCCCCTAGTGTTTCTCCTCTAAAGATGTTATACAACATCTCAAAAGTGGCAGAATCATTCTCCATTTCACAATCAATTTCATTTAGATCAGACACATCTATAGTGGATGTATCTTGAAGACTCTCACCATGATGCACCCATGTTTTATAAGAAGTCACTATCTTCCATTGGCGCACATGATGATGAACTTCATTTCTAAATTTGAACAAAAAATTGTTACATTTAGGACAAGGACAACGTATTTGATTTTTCACACTGGGTTGAGAGAAGGCAATATCCAAAAATAATTCATCGAGGCACTTTCTAAACTCAGGAGTACGCTTATCAAAATTAATCCAATATTTCTGGTAATTAACCATTGGACTAATTTCTGCAGGAGATGAGAACGGATAGAAGGATGTAAAGAGTGGAAAAAAAGAGCAGCAAGACATAACCTAGCATCACAGCGACTATCACTTTCAAAGGGCTCTATGTAAACTAAATTCTGAGACGGTTCTCTATAACTCCGCAATACAAACTATCCTAATTCAATGCATTGTAAAAAATACAAAATCAATAACAAAATTGAATAATATTTCGATGTTAATAATAATGATGTAGTTACCTAAGACACTCAATTCACAAACACAAAAATTTAAGAAAACAAAAAGTATCAAAATCACCAAAAAAATACAAAAAATAGAATCAAAATAATAAAACCCAGAAACAAAAAATAGAATAAAAATATCAACTCTCTAAATAATCAAAAATTAGATTATCAACCATATTACACACCAATATTTTCAACCACAACAACATCAGCAGAATCAACTAACAATATAGGCAATAATATTTCAGCTAACCTCAGCAGACTATCAACTAACAATACAGTTAACAATACTCAAATAAACTGTACTTACCTTCAACAGAGAAGTAATCGGACCAGACCAGACCACCAGCAGAAGAAGGAAAGCCAAATCAGACCATCAGAGGCAAAGGACGACACAGGATGAACAGAGGAGAATAAACTATCCTAAGACACTGCAATGTAAAAAACACAAAATTACTAATAAAATTTAATCAATATTTCTATGTTAATAAGGATAATGTAGTTACCTAAGACACTCAATTCACAACCACAAAAATATAAGAAAAGAACAGATTCAAAATCACTAAAAAAGAAAGCAAAAAATAGAATCAAAATAATAGAACACAGAAACAAAAATTAGAATCAAATATCAACTCTTCAAATAACCAAAAATCAGAATATCAACCATATTACACACCAATATTTTCAACCATAACTACATCAGCAGAATCAACTAATAATATAGTCAACAATATTTTAGCTAACGTCAGCAGATTATCAACTAACAATACAGTTAACAATACTCAAATAAATTGTACTTACTTTCAACAGAGAAGCAATCGAACCAGACCAGACCAACAGCAGATAACGGAAAGTCGAATCAGACCAGCAGACGTAGAGCACGAACGCAGAGGACGACCACCACCATGAAAAGGAGCAGAGCTAACGGAACGGTGATAATGAACGGCGACGCCGACCACCACCACGAGGACCACGACGACGACGACCACACACACGGCGACGACGCACAAGACGGGACGAAGACCACCGAAGGCCACGACTCCACCGCACACGACACGATGGCGGAGTAAACGATGGTAGCAGAGGAGAGGAGACGAAGACGCGGCGGACGGTTCACTACCGAAGGCTACGCCGGTCTTTCATCTTGCCGCAGGAGCTCCATTGTGCTTGGTGGAATAGACGATGCAGAGATGAGTGAGGCGCGAGTACTAGGGAGTGAGCACTTAGGGTTTTTTTACTGCTTTACCTTGTTACTTTTCACATTCAACAACTTAGTATTTGTTTTTTTTTCTTTTATATTTAATTATTGTTCTTTATAAATATAATTTAATTAATTTTTTATGTTCTCACAAATTAATTTTTAGTTAACATTAAAAATCTGATTATGAATAAAAAGTATATATTAAATTTTAATTTTTGAAACAAAATAAAATTATTCTAAAAAATTATATAAACAAATTTTTTTTACCCTCAAGGTGTTTAAGATTTAAAAAAAAATTGTTATAAAATATACTTACATTTTGTGATAAACAAATAACTTGTTACAAATAATGTTGAATTTTATGACAAATTAATTTTTTATTACAAAATAATTAGAGTTTTTGAAACAAAAAATATTTTGTTACAAACAATTGGAGTTTTTTATAATAAAAGATATTTTGTTACAAAATATTACGAATTTTTGCAACTTCTTTATTTTTTGTTACAAAAACTAACATAATTTGTAACAACAAAAATTAGGTTGTTACAAAATATTAGCATGTCTTGTAACAACTTGTAATATTGTTACAAAACATTATTCTTCTGTAACAATCACTAATTATTATTACAAAAAATTATTTTTTGTAACAATTTTAAATTTGATACAAAATTTTTGTTACAAATGTTTCATTTTCTTGTAGTCTGTATTACTAGCATGAAGAGGCAGCATGGTATGCCCCTTGACGAGCGGATCATACCATACCTGCAGATTGCTGGGTTATATCATCTTGCGAGGCTTAACGACCACTGATTTAGGCTAGATGAGCAATTAGTTAGTGCTTTCATGGAGAGATGGCGTCCGGAGACGCATACTTTTCATATGCCATTCGGAGAGTGCACCATTATATTGCAAGATGTGGCGTACTAGCTAGGTCTTTCGATTGACGGTGAGTACGTAAGTAGATGTCTGACAGACTTCGAGACCTATACTGACTTACTGAGGGCGGTCGGCCTCCATGGACTTGGTTCTAGGAGATACTGGGTGTGTTACCTCCAGCTGATTGTATTGACAAGTTCACTATGAAGTGCACGTAGATGAAGGGGACATTCAGTGAGCTGCCTGAGGGTGCAGATGAAGAAACTATGAGGAGGTATGCGAGAGCATAGATTATAATGTTGTTATCGACTCAGCTGTTTGGGGACAAGTTTGGGACATATCAATACAACAAAATTCATCACAACACAATTCTGCAACTGCCATTGCATCACATTCCACCAATCTCATGCATCACATGTATCCAGCATTCATCATGAACCACCTGCATCCAATTTCAACTCAACTGTTATTAGAAGATCTGCCAGAGTCAGAAAAGTGCCAAATTATCTCAATGACTATCAACGCCACATAAATACCACTACTATCAATTCTCTTTGCAGGAATCCTAAGTCGACGTTATAGGTCATCTCTTATGATGCACTTAGTACAAAATATCGAGAGTTTTCTTTGGCCGTTTCTTCAAACATTGTTTCTAGTGACTATGAGAAAGCTGTTGTTTACCCTTGTTGGAGAAAAGCCATACAGTGTGAGCTGGAGTCACTGGAGAGAAATCATACTTGGAGAATCACCACACTCCCCTCTAGCAAGAAAGCCATTGGATGCAAGTGGGTGTTCCAAATTAAATATCACCCTGATGGGACCTTTGAACGCCACAAGGCCAAACTAGTCGCAAAGGGCTTCACACAAATTGAAGGAGTTGATTTCATAGACACTTTCAGCCCTGTTGTTTGAATGTTGACCTTAAGAGTTGTGTTGGCCTTGGCTGCAGCAAAGTAATGGCATATCAAGCAGTTGGATGTAAACACTGCCTTCTTACATGGAGAGTTGAACAAAGAAGTATACATGAAGCTACCTCCTAGACTGCAGCAACCAGGACTAAGCCCAAATTCAGTGGGCAAGCTTGAGAAGTTCTTGTATGTTTAAAGACAAGCAAACAGGCAATGAAACTTGAAGTTAACCAAAACTCTGAAATCCGCTGGTTTTATCAAATCAGAATCTGATCACTCTTTGTACACTAAGCTCACCACTCATGGTGTCACCATTATTATGGTATATGTAGATAATTTGGTACTCATAGGAGATGACCTTGCTAAAATTGAGTCTATCAAGAAATTGTTGGATCAAAAGTTTAAGATCAAAGACTAGGGTGATGTAAAGTATTTTTTCGGTATGGAGGTTGCTAGATCTTCGAAGGGCGTTCATCTATGCCGATGCAAGTATGCCATGGATATCCTCAAAGATTTCAGATTCTTGGAGTGCAAGTCAGTAGCACACCTATGGATTACACTATTGTTTCAAAGTTATCTAGGGAGAGTAGGACTCCATTGGAAGATAAAACTGAGTGCAGACAATTAGTTGGCAGGCTTCTATATCTAACCAACACCAGACCAGACATTGCCTATGCTATGGAAACACTCAATCAGTTCATCGACTGTCCCACTGATGTTCATATGCAAGCAGCTTATCGTGTCTTGAAATATTTGAAAGGCTATCCCGCTGTTGGCCTTCTCTTCTTGGCAGGCCATAATCTTATTCTTACCGGATTCTGAGATGCAGATTGGGCAACATGTGATGACTCTCGCAAGTCAATCACCGGTCATTGTTTTTATCTTGGCAAGTTGTTGATTAGTTGGAAGAGCAAGAAGCAAAACATAGTCACGCGATCCTCCTCTGAATTTGAGTATCGGGAATTGGCACTTACAACTTGCCAAGCACAGTGGCTCTCATACATCATGAAGGATATTGGAATGCCCATCACAAAATCAATTACACTCTTTTGTGATAACAGATCCGCCATTCACATCACCACCAACCCAGTTTTCCATGGACAAACAAAACATATCAAAGTAGATCGTCACACTACCAGGAATCAACATCTTTCAGGCCTTACTCACCTGATGCCAGTTTCGTCCTCTGACCAACTCATCGATTTCCTTACTAAAGTTCTGGTGCCAGCACCCTTTAATAGCAACATTGCCAAACTAGGCCTTCTAGAAATTTATAGTCCTAGCTTGTGGGATGCTGTAACTTGAATAGGCCTCTTGGCAGCTAAACTTATCGTATATTTGAAAATAAAAATTAGGAATACCAATTGGCATAATTAGTTAGAGATTATGGCTAGGTAGTTAAGTTAAGGATTAAGACAATTTTGGTCCCTAAGGTATAGACCAAAAAATTTTTTCGTTCCTAACCTTTTTTTGCATATAAAATCATCCGTAAGGTTTAGTTAAGTTTTAAAATCATCCTTCGAACTAAAATACTCTTCTCCTTCTTCACCAACATACTCAGTTCTAATTCTTCTTTCTCTTCTCTGTCGCAGCAACATCTCTTCTTCTTTTTTTCTTCATCATCACAGAATCAGGAATAACAATAATGAAGTGGAAACAAAGAAAGAAAATAACAACAACAATTTATTTCAACTAGCAGCAATAGCAGAATCAGAATAAGAAGAAAAAGAAGAAACAAAAGCAGAAGAAACAAAATCAGCCTCAGCAACAACAATAATTCATTTCAACAATCTATTTACTCTCAGCATTCTCATTTCCTTTCTCCATTTTTCTTCTCTATTCAGAATCAGAAGAAACAGAAGTAGAACAATAATGAAATCAAAATAAAATCAAAATCAATAACAATAATAGAATTAGAATCAAAATCAATATAATTAATAAAATCAACAAATCAACAATGTAATTAACCAAAGAAACAGAAGCAGAATCAACAATGTAATTAACAAAATTAACAAATTAGAAGTAGCATTGGAACCCTAGGAAGGAGCAATGGTGACTAGCGAGGAGTAGCGAGGGGCAAGGAGCAGCGATAGGTGAGGAGTAATGATGACTGATGAGGAACAGCAGCATCCGCATCGTTCCCAAATTCCATCAATGCCTCTCTCAAAGCAGTGGCGCGGACCGAAGTAGCGGCAAGGAGCAGAGCAGTGGCGACATGCGAGGAGGAGGAGGAGCACGGCGACGCGGCGAACTAGCGAGGAAGAGGAGGAGAACGGCAACGCGGTGAGCTAGCATGGAGGAGGAGCAGAACGGCGATGCAGCGAGCTAGCGAGGAGGAGCAAAACAGCGACGTGGCAGACGTCCTTCCTCGCCAATCTGCTGGCGTCGACGTCCTCCTCTCTATCACAGGCAATGTCGCCACCTTCCCTTCCCCTTCTTCCCTCCCCCTGATTCTCTTTCTCCCTCTCGTCGCTCTCTTTCTATTTTTTTCTTTTTATTTTATTTTATAATTTTTTTACTTAGGGTATTTTGGTCACAAAATATAAAATTTAAGTAAAAAGGACGATTTTAAAACAAAGTTAGACCTTAAGGATATATGCAACAAAAAGTTGAAGACGAAAAAAATTTTCGGCCTGTACTTTAGGGATCAAAATCGTACTTAACCCTTATGTTATTGACTCTCATTCCTTTTATTCCAAAACAACTTGTATATAAACAGGGTATGAAACTAATGCACTAACTAATTGAGCATTTTTCACATTTACATCACTCTGAATTCAACCCCTGTTTCTCTCTCACTCTTTCTCATCACATACTTTCACATCTTGCTTCACCATAGATGAAGCTAAGTTTGATTCCTCATCTCCAATATCTGCACTCTTTGTTCGCACGATAGAATTTGATGAATTTGATGAGAGCATGACCATCTCTTTAATACATTTTTACAGAATTTGAGTCAATTTATAAATTTTCAAAAAACTAAATTTGAGATTTCAAATAAATTTAATTATTAATGATTAATGAATCAAATTTAATATTCGTAAATTCAACTTGAATTTGGCCTGATTTTCGACCATCGGGAAGATTTCGAGAAAAAATCAAGTGAAATAACATAAGATGAAAAGGTACCACATCCAACTCAAAACCTTAAAATAATAAGTGGGTCTCTAATCTTATAAACTTCCCACTCTTTATTATTTTCTTTGATGTGATGAGACTAATTTCATATACTCCTCACATTTGCAACATTAAGACATATATATATACCGTCAGTCACATAGAGTGATACTAATTTATGCTTATGGTTATGTATATGGTTTAATCAAGTTAATCAATTAAAAAAAAATCAATTAGCAATTGAAGCTTAATTCACTGTATATAAATAAGAGATTTCTTTCGTTTTAAATTAATTTTCTCTTTGTTTTTTGAGTTCATTAAAAATTAATATATGACGTATAGCTGAATATATTGTTGTTTTATATTAATTTTTAGATCATTTTTATAAAGTTAATTAATTTAACAATGAAAGAATATATACAAACCGCAGCTGCCGCGCGCGCATAGAATTGTTAAAACTAAACTAAAAACGATGAGTGGGAAAGAAATAAGAATATAAAAAATGGCACGCAATTGCATGCAGGTATGATGAATTCCCAAGGTACATATTAATTAATATTCAATAGAAAATAAAAGTGAATATATGTTACAACAAGGGAGGGCTAATTAAAATTACGATTGGATCAGACATTTTAATTTGTTCAGAGTAGAACGTGATGACTTTGTGTGTTTGGGGCTTTGTTTACCACCATAATTGATATGGAATAATGCAACTATATATCTTAATAGTTTAATTTCCGCCACATCTTGAAATGACTATAGATTAAGGTTCTAAAAATCGGATCGAATTAGCTGGTTTGACCGGATTAATCGAAAACTAATTCTCTTATCGATTCGGTTGATGATAAAAATCGATTTACAAATAACTGATCAAATTACTGGTTAATTGGTGAATCAGATAAACTAGTCCAGTTTTTTGAAATGCCAGTTTGCTATTTCTAAATCAAAACTGTACTGTTTTGATTAAGAAAGAAATTGGAAAAAAGAAAGTCCAAAACGAGCAGAGAGCACCCTCTCATTTTCCTTCTCTCTCTTTCATGAAAATCCAACCCTAAAGCCCAAAAACCTTGCTAACACACCAAAGTCACACTGAAGGAGAAGGCGACGAGAGAGCTCACGTAGTGGGGGACAGAGGAACTCACAGCTTCAATCTCTGGAAGAAGAAGGACACGCACCGTCGGAGAGATGAGGGAGACGATCATGATGGAGCAGAAAGGACGGCGGAGTCTGGAGAAGAACTGGACGCTGGTGGCTGCTGCAGAACGGGACGATGTTGGCCTTTTGGGAGTGTGGCGACTGGACAGTGAAGAAGAAAGGGTATTGATCGAACTGGACTAGGTTACAGGCGAGACGAAAGGTTCGAATTGGTGGTGCTTAGTTGCGGAAAAAAATCTGATAAATGGCGATGAACAATTGCCTCAATCACTATCGAGTAACCAAATAGATTTGGGAATTAGGGTTTCTCTGTCCATCGTTGCCTCTCCGTTTTTCGCTGCTTGCTCTTCGACGTTGTCAACGATAAGCTCCTCCAGTGCTTCTTCAGTTTCATTTCTGGGAGTTGATTATGGATCGTTATTTTTTTGGGTTATATGCTGTTTCGTGAGTTAATTTTTTTCATTGTTCATTGTTGTTGTGAAGAGAGCTGAATTGTTGGTATTTGTTCTGACTTTTGGATTATTATTATTATTAATTATATATAATGTTCTGAGTTATTTTTGTGTTATTGTTCTAATTCTGAATTAATTTATTAGTTATTGATTTGTTGTTGATGAACAAAATTAGTTAAGAATTTTTATTTTGAAAATGGAATAATGAGATATTGATCATCAAATTAAAAATTTTAATATATTTATTTTAATATTTAATTAAATCAGTTCAACTACGGTTTAATTATAGTTAACCATTAAACTTTTAAACCAGTATCTATATCGATTTATTGACCGATTCTATTCTTGTAATCTTGCTATAAACAAAAAATTGTATCATCCTAAATAAATACTGAAAATAAGCATTTTCCACTCAATTAATACACATGTAGAAGACAACAACATTCATGTTCATATATTCATATGCTGATTAAATAAAGAGTATCAATATTTGGTTAACTCTAAATAATAAATACTAAATTTTAAATTTTACATTTAATAATATAAAAAATAAGATATTATTTAAAATACTACTTAAAAAACGGCACTATCACATTTTTTTTAAATACTAAATTTTAAATTTTAAATTCTAATAATATAAAAAATAAGATATTAGTTTAAAATATTACTTAAAAAACGGCACTATCACATTTCTTCTAAATAAGTGATGTTGAAAAATACTGGTGATTTCTGAACCTTATTGATTTGAAATCTGAGTCGAAAACCTTGTCTCCTTTAATTTGAGGGTCGAATTATAAGGTACAGATTAACTCATACAGATTTAATAAGATGTCGACAAGTGGCAAAGCTGATGGTATTAGGGAACAGGCTTGGCAGGGCTTGATGACACTGTCTGCCTTAGCTACCGTAGGTGGAGCTGGCTAATAAAAGATGGAGCCGATCTAGTGAATCTGAAATTGGGTTTATTGAGTGGGCTGGGCCTTTTCTTTAGATTTTAGTTTTTGGGCATGAATGGACTAGAAAGAAGATGCTATAAGAAACAAAATGAGATGGTGGAGTCCAGAAGAATGCAGGCTCCGTTAGGAAATAAAGAAAATTGTATCCCCAATTCCCAATTCAGTTAGATCAGATTCAGAATCGTCAACCTTCCTCGTTGTTCGTGGTCCTTATCTTCTCTGATTCACATGTGTGAATTTCTTCATTATTGATATGAAAGTAATTGCGGCTCCTTTCCGATGTATTGATCGACTGAATCGAATGTCATCAGGCTCACAGTGTTTGAGAGATGTGGCCTGTGATGGAGTTTAAATACCTGGAGATAAGCCCGATGAAATCGCGTCTTATTCTGATGGTGCCAATCTTCGTGGAAAATCCTTACGTAGTATTCGACAAGGTCGGTTAGAAGTCAGGTGCTGTTAAATAGAGTTGTGGGTGCAGTTTTATTTTCCATTTTCCTATAATGTCATGTTTTAGGTTTATTACCTTTTTTTGCCCTGTAGAGGTTCCTGGTTGCAGACCCAAGAGAATACATGGTAGAACTGGACTTTTTCGGGATAGAGGTTATTCGAAGGAGCAAGAGGTGTTCGATTTGGGTAATGGAGGATTGCAAGCCCAAGATGAGCATAGAGGTATTAGTTGGATCGGGTTAATTTGTAAAGCGCAAGACTGGTTTAAAATAAGAGGTTTAAATAGACTGTAGCAGCCGCCGTTCTATAAGAAGGTGAACCCTAACCCCAGTTCATCACACCTAGAAGCAGAAACGTCGACCCCTTCTAACGTATGTAACGGTTCGGGCTTTAAGGTAACTCCTCCCCCTTGTTGTATCGGATTTTAGGAGAGTGAATTTGTCGATTATTTATATTGTAACCCCGCTGTGTGTTGTTGTGATTCATTCTTTTATTACGTGTGAGCTGGGGCTATGAGTGGGGTAGAGATCTGGATTACCTCGGAACAAAGACACCGTCGGAGAAGGAGGAAGAGATCCGGAGCTCTGTTGCGGCGGATTACCGTTTGGATGCGCACTGTGGAGGGATTTGTCTTTGTTGCGTACAGCGGAAGTGGAAAAAAGGTACGTTGAACCACGGATATTTCGTAAGATATGTTAACTTTGGTAACTTAAGGGGTGAAATGTTAGTCCAATTCATGTAATTTTTTTACTTTATATGCCTAATTTTATTATGGGCTGTTGTTATTGTGTAGGTGATCAGTGATGCAGACCCTAAGATATAACGTGTTGTTGGTTCTCTGTTACTTCAATCGGATACGAACTGAAAGGTTATTGTTGATGATTTCAGGTAAACTGACAAATTCTATATTGTTCTGGAAACTATCTTATTTACAAGATATAGCAGAAATTATAAACTTAAATTTATGTGAAGATGTTGCTCTTAAAAGACTTATAATATATTTTCGCATGTATGAGTAGCAATGATTGACGGTGATGCCTGCATGTTGTGTAATTGAGAAGTCAACAGATTAGTTTTAGAAAAAATTAAAGTTTTTTTGAACACAGAAGTAATTTAATGTTTACTGTAAACTGTCAAGAAGTTGGACTTGCAGGAAAATTGGATATGATGATCAAAACTTGTGGGTGCAAGGGAAAACAATGCCTAGGGTTAGTAGCCAGCTTGTGCTGCTGTGTTTATTTTAAAAAGCGAAATAACATAATATAGTTTGACTTAGGAATAATACATTCCACGAGAATTGATAACACGCCAATGAAGTGGGTTAGCAACTCCAGATTTCCAGCTTTCAGATGAGAAACAGCTCATGCAGAAAACCGTTAACAGTTTAAATTGGATTAATAATTAGACATTTAATTCACATGTTTTCATGAATAGAAACCACCCATGTGTTAGTATTCATTAAAATCAATGACTCTAGTGGTGCAAAGAGTCATATCTGTGAAAGTTGTTAATCATCATATCATATCGTTACAGTCTAAGTCTACAGAATCTTTCGAGTATAAGACATCCGTAGAACTTTTTAGACTAAGAAAAGAACAATATCAGTATCAAGACAAATTAGACTCCTCCACATTACATTGTGCCACAAGTCAAATAGGATAACCTGCAAACATCATACGGTCGTAACATATAGCTAATTTTTAACTGTGAGTCTTTTTTACTCCGAGGCTCTACTTAACATGATAAAGTAACTACAACTAATAAATTCAGCTCCTTTAGCCGCACACCTCAACCGTAGGAAATGTCATTCACAAAAACCATTACTTAACCTTGTAACGTTATACACTCTGCCAGCATGATAGAAGCAGTTTTTGCAAATAATTTATTTTATTGTCTTTGGATTTCCTGTCCATGTAGATCGGCCGATTGATTATTGATTGTCCTATGTAGTTGGATTCTCTGATTTTGATTGCCTCTCCCGTCAACCCGCATTGTCATGCCTCGCCGCTGGCCCAACAGAATCGCGAAAGGAGCAATTTAACACAGAGGAGCAGCTCCAAAATTGTCGTGGCGGCTTGTGGTTCCCTAGTTCTACACCTATTCACGAATCGGTTAGTACTATAGTTACATTTATTGGGTATAAAGCTATCCTGGATTGTAATAACTCTTGTCGATTCGAACTCTAATTAATAGTTTCTTGACAAGGTTAGAAAAGGCAAATAATTACTGAACTTGGTTAAATTGCATTCGTCCCAGTCGAAGTTAGTCACTTGGTTAAAAATCCGTTAGAACATAGAATACTGGTGTATTGTATAGTTTTCTGTGCCTGTTGTTAGTAATTAGTTGAGTACGTTCTGCCGTAACGTCGGATAGTTGTGATTGGATTGTTGGAGAGGGCTGTCTTGTCCGATATCGATTAAGGTATTAGCCAGAGAAGGAATAAAAGTAAAATGGAGTATGAATGAAGATGTTAGTATTTGGTTTAAGGAATCTTGGTACGGAGTGGTCAAGTTGTCGGGCTGAGGGCATGGGTATTTTGTGATTTTTAAGTGTAAGGGTGGATCTAAATTTAAGTTCCCGTAGATCCATTCGAGTGTCTCGGTTCTTGATTTTTCGAGTTTCGTAAGTTTTCGTTACGATCACGCCCTCGTGGGAAATAATTTTCCGAGTCATTCGGGCGTGAGCATCATGGAAACTTCTGAAACTTGACCAATCAACTGCCGACGCACTCGATGAGATCAGCAGGAGATTAAATTTTGATTCACCATTATACTTAAAAGTCACAAAATATCCATGCTTTACTCCGTATAGCTTGACTACTCAGTCCCAAGCTGCATTCGAGGAAACACTCTCATGTTCTTTCTTACTCCATTTTGCCCTTATTCCGTCCGCGGCTGACGTATCCAATGATATCGGATTTGATAATCCTTTCCAGTAATTTTGTTTCGAAAAAACGAAAGGGAAGATCGTAGCCGGCAACACTTCTTAACCAAGACATTAACAATCGACGCCGAGAATTACATACTAAACGGATGGATGATGATGTTTGTTTTTTTTTTTTGTCGAGGGAATACTATCTTGAATTTTACTCGGAAAATGACTGTCACATGCACTTCATTGCCAGAAATATTTTATACAAGCAGTTTTTACAAATCATGATTTCTATTGTTGTCAGATTTTCTGTCCATGTTCATCGGCTGATTAATTGTTGATAGTCCTTTTTAAATGCATTTTCTCTTTTTGATTGTCTCTCTGGTACCCCCGCATTGTAAGGCTTCCCCTATGCCTCGACATAATCACGGAAAGAGCAATCTAACACTGAAGTGCAGCTCCAGAATTGTTTAGGCAGCTAGCGGTTCCCTCGTTCTGCACGTCTTCAAGAAACGGTAAGTAACATAGTAACTTTTGTTGTTTATAAAGGCATTCGGTCAGTAATATAGTAACTTTGGTTGTGTATATAGGCACCTTGGGTTATAATAAATTTTTTCATTCCGAAACTCCAAATGATAGTGTGTGCGATATTATACATGGCTACATTAGTGTGTGCGATATTATACATGGCTACATTTCAGTTTCTTGTGGCTGTGATGGCTGAATTATGTTCTTCGTCTCTGCTAGTCTTGTTAGTGTAGCTATCTTAATTAATAATGGTATGAAATCTTAATAGAAATGCACGTTGGCAGATTTTATAAATACAATGGCACCAGGTGGAGCCACCATTCCTGGGTCTCCATGGTTTGATCCTTGTCGGAACACACGAAATGACTATTTTACCTTTGCTGACTGCGTGTACTGGGTTAGATGTAGGCATGAATTTTTTATTTTAGGAATTTAAATGTAAATGATTTCCTCCGACTTGTTTCTTAAATAGGCACTACACCTGGAGTTGCTAACAATTGGACCGAAGTGGCTATCCAAGACCACTGCTGAAAGACCACGCTTCTCGTCCTTCCCGTTTGAGGAGCCTGTCGTGCCTCAGCAGCATCACCTATCGTGAGTTATCTTGTCATGATGTTATTAATAATGGTTGTGTAACATTATCTTTCTGCAACGTCTTCTGTCTATAGCATGGATATTAGATCAGTCTCTAAATAAAGTATTCATTTGTTTGTCTTAGGATGGACTGCGGTGTTTGGGTCTTGCAATGGATGATTAGGGGTGCTCTATGGGCTATACACAGTGTTACGGTGCGTTCTTAACGAAAATGGATGATGGTTTACGTGAATGTAATTTGATAACGATGAGGATACCTAAAACTCTGATCTGACACCGTTGATAATTGAGTAACTAATCTGATGGCGGTTTCATGACTTGCAGGAGGTAAATTCACAAACTCGGATGCGAATAGCGGTTGACCTTGTATTGAGATCACACAATGCAAAGGCAATCGATGTCGTGGAAAAGGCCATGACCTTCTGGAGAAAGAAGCTTGAGTCTTCGCAACGTGGACGTAAGCGATAGGATTATACACTGGGAAGAACATATACGTCTGGTGTTCAGCGGAATCTGGAAATTATTTTTTGGTTTGCGTCCTCCTCTCTCCGGAACATACGACCGGTGATGATGGATATTGACACCCGAGGAGCGGATTTACCTGGGCATTGTTTTTTTGTATCTTTTTGTTTTTTGTTAGGCCGGGAGTAGAAGAATTAGGCATTTGAAACTGATAGTAAGAATGATAGGATTTTCCAGCCCAGATGCGGTTATCATTTCTCCGGACTGCAACCAGTATCCTGGTTGGAAACTAAACTCTCATTTTAAATATTAGTAATGTTAGACTGCATACTCACAAACGGTGGAGACAAATTTTTTTGGACCGTCTCGCAGTGTACACGGTTTTTACTTGGTTTGCTCAAAAATGGTAGCATTAGTTGGAGGTAAACTTTAACATCAGTGTCATCCATACTTGTTTGCCGTATGAATTATGGTTACTTAAGCTGATTTTATTGTTGAACGGTTTTGGGCCTTCGGCCCAACTTAAATAATTTTGATCACCCTGGAGAAGGAATAATAGGATGTGGAACTGGTGCACGAATTGTGAATCACACTTTTCACAACTCGTACCACTGACCAGCAAGTGCACTGGGTCGTCCAAGTAATACCTCACGTGAGTAAGGGTCGAATCCCACGGAGATTGTTGGTTTGAAGCAATCTATGGTTATCTTGTAAATCTTAGTCAGGAAGTCAATTATGTTTATCAGTTGAATTGTGAATAAACAAAAGAGCATGGATTAACGGTTACTTGTTATGCAGTAATGGAGAATATGTTGGAGTTTTGGAGATGCTTTGCCTTCTGAATCTCTGCTTTCCTCTGTCTTCTGATTCAAGCACGCACGTCCTTCTATGGCAAGCTGTGTGTTGGTGGATCACCGTTGTCAATGGCTACCTTCCATCCTTCCAGTGAAAACTACGCTCACGCACTCTGTCACAGCACGGCTAATCACCGGTTGGTTCTCGATCCGGTTGGAATAGGATTTACTATCCTTTTGCGTCTGTCACTAACGCCCAGCCTTCAGGAGTTTGAAGCTCGTCACAGTCATTCAATCCTTGAATCCTACTCGGAATACCACAGACAAGGTTTAGACTTTCCGGATTCTCATGAATGCCGCCATCAATTCTAGCTTATACCACGGAGATTCTGATTAAGGAATCTAAGAGATACTCATTCAATCGTATATAGAACGAAGGTGGTTGTCAGGCACACGTTCATGATTTGAGGAGGGTGATGAGTGTCACAGATCATCACCTCCATCATAGTTAAGCGCGAATGAACATCTTAGATAGGAACAAGCGTGTTTGAATGGAAAACAGAAATACTTGCATTAATTCATCGAGACACAGTAGAGCTCCTTACCCCCAACAATGGGGTTTAGAGACTCATGCCGTCAGAGAATACAAAGTTTAGATCTAAAATGTCATGAGATACAAAATAAGTCTCTAAAAGTTGTTTAAATACTAAACTAGTAGCCTAGGTTTACAACAAATAAGTAAACTATGATGGATGATGCAGAGGCCCACTTCTGGGGCCCACTTGGTGTGTGCTGGGGCTGAGAATTAAGCAATCCACGTGCAGAGGCCATTTGTGGAGTTGAACGGCAGTTTTTGTGCCAGTTTGGGCGTTCAACTCCAGCTTTTGATCCTTTTCTGGCGCTGGACGCCAGAATTGGGCAGAGAACTGGCGTTGAACGCCAGTTTACGTCGTCTATCCTTGTGCAAAGTATGGACTATTATATATTGCTGGAAAGCCCTGGATGTCTACTTTCCAACGCAATTGGAAGAATGCCATTTCGAGTTTTGTAGCTCCAGAAAATCCACTTTGAGTGCAGGGAGGTCAGAATCCAACAGCATCAGCAGTCCTTTTTCAGCCTGAATCAGATTTTTGCTCAGCTCCTTCAATTTCAGCCAGAAAAATACCTGAAATTACAGAAAAACACACAACTCATAGTAAAGTCTAGAAATATGAATTTTTCCTAAAAACTAATGGAAATAAACTAAAAACTAACTAAAACATACTAAAAACTATATGAAATTAACCCCAAAAAGCGTATAAAATATCCGCTCATCACAACACCAAACTTAAACTGTTGCTTGTCCTCAAGCAACTAGATAAATAAAATAGAAGACTAATAGGTTGAGAAGCGATAATATCTAGAGTTTTTTTTATTGAAGCTCAGATTCTAATTAGATGAGCGGGACTAGTAGCTTTTTGCTTCTGAACAGTTTTGGCATCTCACTTTATCTATTGAAGCTCAGAGTGATTGGCATCTATAGGAACTTAGAATTCAGATAGTGTTATTGATTCTCCTATTTCAGTGTGATGATTCTTGAACACAGCTATTTTATGAGTCTTGGCCGTGGCCCTAAGCACTTTGTTTTCCAGTATTACCACCGGATACATAAATGCCACAGACACATAATTGGGTGAACCTTTTAGATTGTGACTCAGCTTTGCTAAAGTACCTAATTAGAGGTGTCCAGAGTTCTTAAGCACACTCTTCTTTTTGCTTTGGACCTTGACTTTAACCGCTCAGTCTCAAGTTTTCACTTGACACCTTCACGCCACAAGCACATGGTTAGGGACAGCTTGGTTTAGCCGCTTAGACCAGGATTTTATTCCTTTAGGCCCTCCAATCCACTGATGCTCAAAGCCTTGGGATCCTTTTTATTTGCCCTTGCCTTTTGGTTTTAAGGGTTATTGGCTGTTTGCTCTTGCCTCTTGGTTTTAAGAGCTTTTGGCTTTTTCTGCTTGCTTTTTCTTTTTCTTTTTATTTTTATTTTAATTTTTTTTTCTGCAAGCTTTGTTCTTTGCTGCTTTTTCTTGCTTCAAGAATCATTTTTATGATTTTTCAGATTATCAATAACATGTCTCATGTTCATCATTCTTTCAAGAGCCAACATATTTAACAGTCTTAAACAACAAATTCAAAAGACATATGCACTGTTCAAGCATTCATTCAGAAGACAGAAAGCATTGCCACCACATGTTACTAATTAGAATTTTTCATATTAAAAACTCGAAATTTTATTACCTCTTATTCAAAAGATCTACTATTTTATTCATGTTTGCTGATGATGAGAAAAATAGACTATAACTTAATTGGGGATAAAATCAAACTAGACACTAATTACTACTAATGATCATGTAATGAAGACACAAACATAGATAAGCACTTAACATAGAGAAAACGAAAAACAGAGAAAGTAAGAACAAGGAACGAGTCCACCTTAGTGATGATGGCATTTCCTTCTTGAGGCACCAATGATGTTCTTGAGCTCTTTTATGTCTCTTCCTTGCCTTTGTGGCTTGATTCCTAGTGATTTTTGGTATTTCTATCCTCAGTTGCTTCCAATAATTATGTGGAGGGAAGTGCATCCCCTGAGGTATCTCTTGATTTGCAGCCACATGTTCTACCACTGAGCTATAGATCCTTCACATAATTGTTTTACCACACCAAACTTAGAATGTTGCTCGCCCTCGAGCAAAAGAAGAGGGAAGGTGGGGATCCTGTGGGGTCAACAGATCTTGAAATGATCCTGTGAGGTCCACAGATCTTGAGATGTCAAGGCGTTTACATCCCTGCACCAATTTGGGCATGCAAAATGCCCTTGCACACAACTCTGGGCGTTCAGCACCAGGTTGGTGCCCATTTTGGGCGTTCAACGCCCATTTACTAGCCATTTCTGGCGTTGAACGCCAGAACCATGCTTGTTCTGGGCGTTCAGCGCCAGGATGTTGCCCATTTTGGGCGTTCAGCGCCAGAACCATGCTCTGTTCTGGTGTTGAACGCCAGACAGGTGCTTCCTCCAGGGTGTGATTTTTCTTCTGCTGTTTTTGATTCCATTTTCAATTTTTAATATTTATTTTGTGACTCCACATGATCATGAACCTAATAAAACATGAAAAATCATGAGAATAAATAAAAATTGGGTTGCCTCCCAACAAGCGCTTCTTTAATGTCCTTAGCTGGACTTTGCTGAGCTTTTAATCTAGCTTCAGCCTTGAGCATTCTTGCTCAATGTTGCCTTCAAGATAATGCTTGATTCTCTGTCCATTGACAATGAACTTCTTATCAGAATCAATATCTTGAAGCTCCACATAACCATATGGTGATACACTTGTAATCACGTATGGTCCCCTCCACCGGGATTTCAGTTTCCCGGGGAATAGCCTGAGTCTAGAGTTAAACAACAGAACCTTCTGTCCTGGTTCAAAGATTCTAGATGACAGCTTTCTGTCATGCCACTTTTTTTATTTTTCTTTATATAGCTTGGCATTTTCGAAAGCTGTGAATCTGAACTCCTCTAGCTCATTTAGCTGGAGCAATCTTTTTTCTCCTGCTAATTTGGCATCAAAGTTTAGGAATCTGGTTGCCCAGTAGGCCTTATGTTCCAGTTCCACGGGCAGGTGACATGCCTTACCATACACCAGTTGGTATGGAGAGGTCCCTATAGGGGTCTTAAATGCTGTTCTGTAAGCCCACAGAGCATCATCTAAGCTCCGTGCCCAATCCTTTCTACGGGTATTTACTGTCCGTTCCAGGATTCTCTTTAATTCTCTATTAGAGACTTCAGCTTGCCCATTGGTTTGTGGATGATATGGAGTGGCCACCTTGTGGCGAATTTCATACCGAACCATGGCAGAGTAAAGCTGTTTATTGCAGAAGTGAGTGCCTCCATCACTGATTAGTACTCTAGGGACACCAAACCTGCTAAAGATATGTTTCTGGAGGAACTTCAGCACTGTTTTAGTATCATTAGTGGGTGTGGCAATAGCCTCAACCCATTTTGATACATAGTCAACTGCCACCAGAATATAAGTGTTTGAGTATGATGGTGGGAAAGGTCCCATGAAGTCAATTCC
The DNA here is from genome assembly GCF_003086295.3 of Arachis hypogaea. Classification (NCBI taxonomy): domain Eukaryota; kingdom Viridiplantae; phylum Streptophyta; class Magnoliopsida; order Fabales; family Fabaceae; genus Arachis; species Arachis hypogaea. Next base: position 23,452,452 of record NC_092050.1, read on the forward strand.
CCATACGTCAAACAACTCAATTTCCAAGATTCCTTGTTGAGGCATGGCGTAACCATGAGGCAGGTTACCAGCTCTTTGGCAACTGTCACATTTACGTACAAACTCTCGGGAATCTTTATAGAGTGTGGGCCAATAGAAGCCACATTGGAGGACCTTGGTGGCTGTTCGCTCACCTCCGAAATGGCCTCCATATTGAGATCCGTGGCAATGCCACATGATCCTCTGTGCTTCTTCTCTAGGCACACACCTACGGATAATTCCGTCTGCACATCTCTTAAAGAGATAAGGTTCATCCCACAAGTAGTACTTTGCATCAGTAATTAATTTCTTCTTTTGTATCCTGTTGTACTCCTTGGGTATGAACCTTGCAGCTTTATAGTTTGCAATATCGGCAAACCATGGTGCTTCCTGAATGGCGAATAAATGCTCATCAGGAAACGTCTCAGAGATCTCAAGAGAAGGGAGGGACGTCCCTTCCACTGGCTCTATCCGGGACAGATGATCAGCCACTTGGTTCTCTGTCCCTTTTCTGTCTCTTATTTCTATATCAAACTCTTGCAGAAGCAATACCCATCTGATGAGCCTGGGTTTTGAATCCTGCTTTGTGAGTAGATATTTAAGAGCAGCATGATCAGTATACACAATCACCTTTGATCCTACTAAGTATGATCTGAACTTGTCAATGGCGTAAACCACTGCAAGTAGTTCTTTTTCTGTGGTTGTGTAATTTTTCTGGGCATCATTTAGAACGCGACTGGCATAATAAATGACATGCAGAAGCTTGTCATGCCTCTGTCCCAATACTGCACCAATGGCATGATCACTGGCATCACACATTAGCTCAAATGGTAATGTCCAGTCTGGTGCAGAAATGACTGGTGCTGTGACCAGCTTAGCTTTTAGCGTTTCAAACGCCTGCAGGCACTTTGTGTCAAACACAAATGGCGTGTCAGCAGCTAGCAGATTGCTTAGAGGTTTTGCGATTTTTGAAAAATCCTTTATAAACCTCCTATAGAATCCTGCATGCCCCAGAAAGCTTCTAATTGCCTTAACATTGGCAGGTGGTGGTAATTTTTCAATTATCTCTATTTTTGCTTGATCCACCTCTATTCCCTTGTTTGAGATTTTATGCCCAAGAACAATTCCTTCAGTCACCATGAAGTGACACTTTTCCCAGTTTAAAACTAGGTTGGTTTCTTGGCATCTTTTCAGAACAAGTTTCAGGTGATCAAGACAGGAGCTGAATGAGTCTCCATATACTGAGAAGTCATCCATGAAGACTTCCAGAAATTTTTCCACCATGTTAGAGAAAATAGAGAGCATGCATCTCTGGAAGGTTGCAGGTGCATTACATAGCCCAAATGGCATTCTTCTATAAGCAAACACCCCAGATGGACATGTGAATGCTATTTTCTCTTGATCCTGGGGATCTACTGCAATCTGGTTATAACCTGAGTAGCCATCCAAAAAGCAGTAATAATCATGACCTGCTAGTCTTTCTAGCATCTGGTCTATGAATGGTAAAGGAAAATGATCCTTTCTGGTGGCTGTATTGAGCCTTCTGTAGTCAATACACATGCGCCACCCTGTAACTGTTCTTGTAGGAATCAGTTCATTTTTTTCATTATGAATCACTGTCATGCCTCCCTTTTTTGGGACGACTTGAACAGGGCTCACCCAGGGGCTATCAGAAATAGGATAAATAATCCCAGCCTCTAGTAACTTGGTGACCTCTTTCTGCACCACTTCCTTCATGGCTGGATTTAGCCGCCTCTGTGGTTGAACCACTGGTTTGGCATTATCCTCCAATAGGATTTTGTGCATGCATCTAGCTGGGCTTATGCCCTTAAGGTCACCTATGGACCACCCAAGAGCTGTCTTATGTGTCCTTAGCACTTGAATAAGTGCTTCCTCTTCCTGTGAATTTAAAGCAGAGCTTATGATCACTGGAAAAGTGTCACCTTCTCCCAGAAATGCATATTTCAAGGATGGTGGTAGTGGCTTGAGCTCGGGTTTAGGAGGTTTTTCCTCTTTCAGAAGAAAGTTCAGAGGCTCTTTCATGTCCCCTGAATCCTCCAAATCAGGCTGAACATCTTTAAAGATGTCTTCCAACTCTGATTCGAGACTCTCAGCCATATTGATCTCTTCTACCAAAGAGTCAATAAGATCAACTTTCATGCAGTCTGTTGATGTGTCTGGATGCTGCATGGCTTTGACAGCGTTCAACTTGAACTCATCATCATTGACTCTCAGGGTTATTTCCCCTTGTTGGACGTCAATGAGGGATCGCCCAGTTGCTAGGAAGGGTCTTCCTAGAATGAGAGTAGCACTCTTGTGCTCCTCCATTTCCAGCACAACAAAGTCAGTGGGAAAGGCGAATAGCCTAACTCTGACAATCATGTCCTCAATCACGCCTGATGGGTATTTAGTGGAACCATTAGCAAGTTGGAGACATATCCGGGTTGGTTTAACTTCTTCAGTTAAGCCAAGCTTCCTGATAGTGGATGCTGGTATTAGGTTGATGCTTGCCCCAAGATCGCATAAAGCTGTCTTGGTGCAATTACCTTCTAATATGCATGGTATCAGAAAACTCCCAGGGTCTTTAAGCTTTTTAGGAAAGCTCTTCAGAATAACTGCACTGCATTCTTCAGTGAGGAGAACTCTTTCTGTTTCTCTCCAATCCTTTTTATGACTCAAGATCTCTTTCATGAACTTGGCATAAGAAGGTATTTCCTTAAGTGCTTCTGCAAATGGAATCTTTATTTCAAGAGTCCTGAGATAGTCTGCAAAGCGAGCAAATTGCTTATCCTGCTCCTCTTTCCGGAGTTTTTGAGGATAAGGTATCTTGGCTTTATATTCTTCAACCTTAGTTGCTGCAGGTTTATTGCCTACAGAAGTGGTTGAAGAAGCCTTTTTAGAGGGGTTATTATCAGCATCTGTGTGTGTCTGATCCCTCACTGGCAATTGAGTTCCAGAGTTAGAAGCTGGAGTGACGTTAGACGCCAGCTCACTGTCTGTTCCTGGCGCCTGAACGCCAGAAATGTGCCCATTTTGGGCGTTCAACGCTGGATTCTGCCCTATTTGGGCATTCAACGCCAGATTCTTGCCCATTTCTGGCGTTGAACGCCAGTCCTGCCTTGTTTCTGGCGTTGAACGCCAGTTTTGGGCATGGTCTGGGCGTTCAGCGCCAGCCTTCCACCAATTCTCTGGCGTTTTAGCGCCAGAATTATTTTTTTCTGGGCTCTTACTGTCCTCAGGTGAATCTTTGGTGGGTTGCTCATTTCTTGACTTTTTGATGCCTTGAGGTGGGGTATTTAATGTTTTCCCACTTCTTAATTGAACTGCTTGGCATTCTTCTGCTATTTGCCTTGATAACTGCTGCTTTGTTTGCTTAAACTGTTCGTCCATATGTATATTAGCAATCCTTGTCTCTTGTAGCCTGTCCTTGAATTCAGCTAGCTGCTTTGTTAGAAAATCCAATTGCTGATTGAATTCAGCAGCTTGTTTTACAGTACTGAATTCAGCAGTTACTGTTTCAACCTCTTCATTCATGGAAGGGTTGCTGCTTAGGTACAGATGCTGATTCCTGGCAACTGTATCAATGAGCTCTTGAGCCTCTTCAATTGTCTTTCTCATATGGATAGATCCACCAGCTGAGTAATCTAGAGACATCTGAGCTCCTTCTGCAAGCCCATAGTAGAAGATGTCTAACTGAACCCACTCTGAAAACATTTCAGAGGGGCATTTTCGTAGCATCTCTCTGTATCTCTCCCAGGCATCATAAAGAGATTCATTATCTCCTTGTTTAAAGCCTTGGATGTCCAGCCTTAGCTGTGTCATCCTTTTTGGAGGGAAATATTGATTCAGGAATTTTTCTGTCAGCTGTTTCCATGTCCTTATGCTGGCCTTAGGTTGGTTATTTAACCACCTCTTAGCTTGATCTTTTACAGCAAATGGAAACAGTAATAGTCTGTAGACATCCTGATCTATTTCCTTATCATGTACTGTGTCAGCAATCTGTAGAAACTGTGCCAGAAACTCTGTAGGTTCTTCCTGTGGAAGACCGGAATACTGGCAACTTTGCTGCACCATGATAATGAGCTGAGGATTCAACTCAAAGCTACTGACTCCAATGGAGGGTATGCAGATACTACTCCCATATGAAGTAGTAGAGGGGTTAGAATATGACCCCAGAGTCCTCCTGGACTGTTCATTTCCACTTAGATCCATGATGGAGAAAGGGAGATGATGTAAAATAAAAAATATTTTTATTTATTTATTTATTTATTTAATTATTTCGAAAATAAAATAAATTAAAATAAAATAAATAAAAATAGGTAAAGATTTTCGAAAAAATGAGGAGAGAGAAAGTGGTTAGGAAGTTTTGAAAAAGATATGATTTGGAAAAGATTTTAAATTTTAAAAAAAATCTGATTTTTTTTATTTAATTTTCGAAAATTTGTTTTGAAAGTAGAGAGAAAAGATATTTCTGAATTTAGTGAGAAAAGAGAAAAACAATAGGATAGCACAAGATTTAAAATTTTTAGATCTAGTGCTCCTTGTTTTCGAAAAATTTGGAGAGAAAACACCAAGGAACACCAAACTTAAAAATTTTAAGATCAAGACCAAACCAAAATTTTCGAAAATCAAAGGAAATCAACAGGAAAACACCAAACTTAAAGTTTGGCACAAAATTTAATAGAGAAAATATTATTTATGAAAAAGAAGGTTTTGAAAAGAATATAAAAGACTCTAACCCAATTACCAAGAACACAGATTAACGCTCTAGCCAAATGAGTTATAAAACACCAAACTTAAAGTTTGGCACAGGATTTAATAGAAAAATTATTTTTGAAAAATGTTTTAAAAATATGATAGCCAATTACCACGAACATAAACACCACGTTCTAACTAACTGAGCTATAAATTTAAAGTGTTTTAACAAGGGATAAATAATAAAAGACTCTAAACCAAAAAAAGAGAAATTTTTCCTAATCTAAGCAACAAAATAATCCGTCAGTTGTTCAAACACGAACAATCCCCAGCAACGGCGCCAAAAACTTGGTGCACGAATTGTGAATCACACTTTTCACAATTCGTACCACTGACCAGCAAGTGCACTGGGTCGTCCAAGTAATACCTCACGTGAGTAAGGGTCGAATCCCACGGAGATTGTTGGTTTGAAGCAATCTATGGTTATCTTGTAAATCTTAGTCAGGAAGTCAATTATGTTTATCAGTTGAATTGTGAATAAACAAAAGAGCATGGATTAACGGTTACTTGTTATGCAGTAATGGAGAATATGTTGGAGTTTTGGAGATGCTTTGCCTTCTGAATCTCTGCTTTTCTCTGTCTTCTGATTCACGCACGCACGTCCTCCTATGGCAAGCTGTGTGTTGGTGGATCACCGTTGTCAATGGCTACCTTCCATCCTTCCAGTGAAAACTACGCTCACGCACTCTGTCACAGCACGGCTAATCACCGGTTGGTTCTCGATCCGGTTGGAATAGGATTTACTATCCTTTTGCGTCTGTCACTAACGCCCAGCCTTCAGGAGTTTGAAGCTCGTCACAGTCATTCAATCCTTGAATCCTACTCGGAATACCACAGACAAGGTTTAGACTTTCCGGATTCTCATGAATGCCGCCATCAATTCTAGCTTATACCACGGAGATTCTGATTAAGGAATCTAAGAGATACTCATTCAATCGTATATAGAACGAAGGTGGTTGTCAGGCACACGTTCATGATTTGAGGAGGGTGATGAGTGTCACAGATCATCACCTCCATCATAGTTAAGCGCGAATGAACATCTTAGATAGGAACAAGCGTGTTTGAATGGAAAACAGAAATACTTGCATTAATTCATCGAGACACAGTAGAGCTCCTTACCCCCAACAATGGGGTTTAGAGACTCATGCCGTCAGAGAATACAAAGTTTAGATCTAAAATGTCATGAGATACAAAATAAGTCTCTAAAAGTTGTTTAAATACTAAACTAGTAGCCTAGGTTTACAACAAATGAGTAAACTATGATGGATGATGCAGAGGCCCACTTCTGGGGCCCACTTGGTGTGTGCTGGGGCTGAGAATTAAGCAATCCACGTGCAGAGGCCATTTGTGGAGTTGAACGGCAGTTTTTGTGCCAGTTTGGGCGTTCAACTCCAGCTTTTGATCCTTTTCTGGCGCTGGACGCCAGAATTGGGCAGAGAACTGGCGTTGAACGCCAGTTTACATCGTCTATCCTTGTGCAAAGTATGGACTATTATATATTGCTGGAAAGCCCTGGATGTCTACTTTCCAACGCAATTAGAAGCATGCCATTTCGAGTTTTGTAGCTCCAGAAAATCCACTTTGAGTGCAGGGAGGTCAGAATCCAACAGCATCAGCAGTCCTTTTTCAGCCTGAATCAGATTTTTGCTCAGCTCCTTCAATTTCAGCCAGAAAAATACCTGAAATTACAGAAAAACACACAACTCATAGTAAAGTCCAGAAATATGAATTTTTCCTAAAAACTAATGGAAATAAACTAAAAACTAACTAAAACATACTAAAAACTATATGAAATTAACCCCAAAAAGCGTATAAAATATCCGCTCATCAGGAACAAGTTTATATGCGTCAATAAACCACCAAGCAACTAACAACATAATTCAAAACCTGCGTTATATCAACCTGGCCGTCAACCATTCATCTAAATTAACAATCGAAGTGTCTACATTTGTGGAGACAAATAATTGGCACAAGTCAGCATGCCTTGGCCGGCAACCACATGTAGAGAATGAGTTGTGCCAAACCTTTCGCACAATACTAACCATTTATCAACTTTAACAATAAACGTGCCTACAACTATAGAGTACAGCCCAGGCACAATTCAGCATGACTTATGACAATCACAGATTACACCTTTAATTAACTTATACTAATAACTTCATGTTAACAAATTTCACAACCGTAAAAGAACAATTAGAGTTTAAGTAGAGATGGACTTCATGTTCGGGATACCTCTTAATACTACAACCTTCGAAACCGTCCATAAATCATAAGTACACATAATACAAAGCAACCGTGTCAACGTACGGAGTACACCCAGATGGGTACTCCATGGAACGTCTTGTAATGTCAAACATAATTCTCTCGAAGCAACGACGTCAGATCATGAAAACTTGTTGAAAGCTAGGCTAAGCTAGGCGGTTGTTGCCCTCCGGAGTCCCGTTCTCTCCACAAAGCGGGGCTGCTCAGCCTATACAAAGTTCCTTGAGCACCTGTTGCCGGACCACTGTTTCCCCATTGCATTCTGAAGTAAGATTCAACAGTCATAATCTCAGCCTTAACCATCATATTCATAACATGGATTCAGCTGTTATCGGCAGCACAGTTACTGAAAATACGAAACATGCATACCTCTAGAATCCACTGTTGGAAGGCATCGGAACCTGGTGTGCTAAACTGCGTAGGAGTGATTCCGGGGGCTCGTTCAGGTGAGGAAACTATCGCACCTGCTTGAGTAGGTACTAACCCGTGGTTGGTTGAGCAGCTGGGAGCGGCAAAGAACTGCTCTATGTGCTGCCCCCAGGAAGAAGTTCCAACCGCCTACACCTTGGTTCAGCCGGGGTAGAGTCGAATTGGTTGCATTTGGTTCGTGGGGTGTCGGTATGTATGGAGCCGCTCCGCCGACATCAGCAGGTTGGGAGACGCCGTGTGCAGCCTGCAAGTAGATTAACAATTCATTTGCGTCAGAGGGCTATGGAAGATTAAACTGTTCGTTGCGAAGCAAAAAGGCAATTCATAGAACATATGCAACATGTTACGTGGGATCGAAACGAAGAAAGAAAAAGTCAATCACATACAATGTGCCAATCTTACCACACAGACTAAGTTCTAAATGCGTTTCTAGATGTATTCTAGCAGATAACATGAATCTAGTTGTACCCTAAGCGTTGACTACTCATATTCCCATTGAAATTTTTCAAACCACTATATCTCACCTTGCATAGGCAATTCACATGTCAAAAATTACCCAAATCATCAAACATACCTCTGAGCAACTACGCCCCGAACGATTTCCACTTGGCTCGCCTGACGATGGATCCCCGATCGTGGCTGATGTCCCTTCTGGGTACCCAGCTTGGCTCGTCTCTCGTTGGGACATGCAGGTCCTCTTCGTGTGACTGGGAAGCCCACAAGAAGTGCAGCAACGCCTCTTCCCCCCAGGAACTGCATTTGTCGAGGACCCCATCTCCCTACCACGTTTGGGTGCCCCCTTTGTCCGGGTGACAGCCGGATCCCTCACGACGTCTTGTTCCCGCACCCTCTCATCTTGGGCAACTGTATTGCCCCTTCGTAGCTGTAGCCGCCGTGCCAAAGAGGTAAGTGCATCCCTCGCTAAGAAGAAGTCAGCTGCATCATCAGAAGCTAGCTTCGCGACGACACTCATGGAACTGCACAGAGCGCCGTACCGCAGTAAACGACTGGTGTGTCCCAATGAATCACATGTTGAGGATGCTGTCCATTCCTTGGCATCTTTACACCAACGCCTGAGTATCAAACCAGGTGGGATTTCGCCTAAACCCTCATACTTCATCACGCAAAATATATGGCAGCAAGGAATGCCTTCACTGTTCCACATCATGCAGTCACATTCAATCTTTGGTTCGCTCGGATCGTAAAGGACCTTGCGAACCCTGCTGCGGTTCCCGACGCTTGAGAACTTGTAGACGGACGTCGTGCTAATGCTGTCTTTCCCCAGAAATAATAAACTCCCTACCCCCTTTATCTGTTTCCTTACCTCCTTGAAGACTGCCCTGGTGTATAACTTCGCAGCAAACAGCTCGATCTTATCAAGGCCTGTAGTCAGTACAGGCGTGTAGTACGAAGAATAAAATTGAGCCGTGAGCTCGTTGTTGCGGTAGTCTTTCACCACTCTATCCAGGCTCTGAACCAATTCAAGAAGGCTATTTGTGGACTTCAGGAACCCCTTTACGAATGCATTTATGCCCTCACACCTGGAAGTTGTCTTGTAGCTGGTGCAAAACGTGCCCCGTAGATATGCCGTTGCCCAGCTCTGTCTTAATTCGTACGTGCTTTTGACCCAGCTGTTCTCCATTAATCCTAAGCTTTTCACGGCCGTCCTCCAGTACTCCTCAAACTCGGCAACATCGAAGTTCGCATAAACAGCCTTTTTGAAGACCTTGCGAAATTCCGGCTCCTTCACCCTTAAGACACAATTTTTTTCCAGGTGCCACCCGCATAGACGATGCCTAGCTGAAGGAAGCACGTCCGCGATCGCTGCCCGCATGGCTTTATCCCCGTCGGTGACCACAACGGAAGGCTTCTTGCTTTCCATGACATCAAGCATATTTAGCAACATCCATCTATATGTACGGACTTCCTCGTCCTGCAGTAACGCGAATCCGAAGATTGCCGTCTGCTTGTGATGATTTGATCCAGAGAACACCACTAGAGGCTTCTTGTACTTGTTTGACCTGTATGTTGCATCAAATGCAAGGACGTCACCGAACAGCTGGTAATCCGCCATCATCTGCCCATCCGCCCAGAAAAGGCTGCCAAGTTGATCCCCTGTTGTTTTCGTATATCTGGCGACAGTCATCATGTCAGCGTTGACCTTGCCTTCCAAGTAACTTATTGCTGCTGCCGCGTCTCCGTCGTTAAGTTGTGCTATCCTTTGGCTGTGAACGTAATTATAGAGGTCCCTCTTCGTAAACCGAAGCATCCCGTAACCCCCGACTGGCCGGCCATGTACGCCATAATCTTCGATGTCGCAATCCCAAACTTTTTTAGACTATCAACTTGAGCCTTATCGCTCTCACTCATATTCCGATGACTAGGAAGAAGATGAGTAAACATGGTGGTAGCAAGAGGGTGGTTATGGTTGTCGTCTATCCTCCGGACCTTCCATAATTGATCTTGCAAATCATAGTAAATTTTCAGCTTCGCTGAACAACCCGTACGACTCTCCGGCTTCTCCTCCCTTACTGTTTCTGGACGATCGTAGTGTTTCTCATGCCTTGTACCTTGACGGTGACAAAAAAAAATCTCGTCTGACCAAAACACCGTCCATTCGAGCGACGTCACCCTTCCTTACACCAAACCCCCTGAGCCTGGCAAACTGTTTGTATGCCGCATAAGCCTCATCCTCGGTAGTAAACACTTTGTCCAGAAAATCCTCCGTGGACCTAAAACCGGGAGCATCACCCAAACATGTCTCCTGACCTGGGCCGAGCCCGTTCACTTGGATTTCTTCCCGCGTTTCAGCCGTGTCTGAGTCATTCTCGTAGGAGTCACCCTCGTCATCCCCACTCGAAGAAGTGATACGGAAATACTCTTCCTCACTAAGCCCCCCCGAATCATCGTCCCCAACGGTGAACTGCAACTTCGAATCCATCCTTGACAACAAATGAAGTCACTCACCTGGCACATGGTTAGTCGGGAAGTAACTTATGATGACTTACTGTGCGACTTAATTAAACACCCGCATGGGAATAACCACTTAAAACAGGGTAAGCATACTTAAATAGAGAAACAAAACTACATACAACAGCTACTGTTCCTCGTGCTACATTTACTACACATCGATCGAATGCAAGCAGCACTTGCATACGGGAAACACGGTGAGGCAATCTCAAAGCTCGAGTACAGGGTAACAACAACCAGCAAATATTTACATGCTTATATACACAGCAAGTCTCTGCTTCAAAATGATACTACTTATATTAACGCACACTGAATAAACGGTAAACTCATCAACAATGCCACAACACCAACATACTTACATATAGTCGCATCGCACCACCGGACAGGGTGTGGATACCATGAATAAGCTTTATCAATTTCAGCCAACCCTCAACACTTGCTTTCTGTCCAATTTGTTCAGCCTGAATGAATGGATTATTTGAGCAATGCAGCAAAGTTATCCACATGGTCAAACCAATAAAGAATAACAACAACAACTGTTTTCAATTGAGATCATAACAAGAACCACAAACATATAAGGGGAATGGGAGCCATGCTCTATCACAACATTAGTATAGGAAATGTTTTCATCCCCGAAAAATAAAAGAAAATCGTCTTTCTTACGACAGGGACCACTGGTGTCGACACCTATACTGAAGACAACGACCTCAGCACCTCCTCTTACACAATATATTTTACTTATTTTTTACTTATAAAAAAATTGAAAATAATAATAGCCTAACGCTATACAAACAAAACTATCACAACATCAGACAGAACTCACGTTACTCGGCCAATGGAACATGTAAACATTATAGCTAGTCTTTTAACCCAACTCCCACGCTATAAAGACACTGGCTGTAACGAAGACACTGCATACAAATACACTAAAACTATCCAACTTGGTTAACTATGACTAACAAAGACTATTCGATTGTTACTTGCACGATCTGCGACCCCCAGTACACATCCACAAACATGTCAAACAATTTTGTATCAACCCTATTCTCCCAATGACAACTAACTAATTCTCCTTCCGTAATCTCATTTTTTGTTTTCACAGTGTTGGCAACTCCAAAAAAGGCTACCTTAAAGACAACATTCAAGCACGGCAATGTGTAGATGACTCACTTCATGTGTTCTATGCAATGACTATCTACGATGAGGAAAGAACAGCTGAATGTCAAACATAAAAACACAAAGAGGGACGAGAAAATTCATCCGACCACTAGCAATTCTACTTCAATCCCAAAACTCTATAACCCCAACAAGTCAGTTTTCAGGTACAACGAGGCAAGTTGACATTCTATTCGTAGAAATTCAAAACGAGGAAAGCACAAAGGCAATAGCATAAACATCAAAACTTCATAAACCACGTACCCCATGCTTCTAGCCAAAGCCAAGCCCACGCACAATGCAACTCTCGTTTTCAACAGATTAATGGATTTACACTGGCTTTCGCCGCCGCCCGCAGCGGTCACGTCTCCCACACAGCCGCAGTCAGCGCCGGATAGGATAGGAACCAGCAACCTACACCGTAGTTGGTTTCGAGCCTTCGACCTCTGCCTCTGCAGCAGCACTGTCTCCCTGTGCCTCGAACCTAGGGCATCAATTTTGGGCATGACATCCTCCTAACTGCTTCGCTTTCCTTTCCTGCATCAGGGTTCACCTACGTGTATTTTTTTTCCCTACCTTCCGTTTTCCAACAAAAAAACAAAATCCATCTCCTATTGGATACCCAAATATTTTTTTGTCTTAGCCCACCTTAACAAGTCCACTAACAGACAGTGCAACCAAAAAGCTTCAGCTGGTGGCTCAGCCAACCCTCCCATCAACCGGTAGACAAGCTCTGCATACCAGAGCAACGTGTCGATCTCATGGTACTTTGGGCAGAAAATCTGTAAATCTGTATCAATTTGGATCTGTACCATATAATGACCCTTAATTTGATTATTGATTATTATTCCGTATAAGGTAGGTGCTTATATAGGGGACTTTTTATGCCAATAAGACTGTAGTTGGTGAATGGTGATGCGTGTAGTCCATCACTAACTATATCACTTCCACTTCCTTAACACTTATATTCCGATCCTCTCAGAATTTCTTTTTGTGCCAATATTCTAATTTTTTGGACTACCCGGCAATGATTATGTCTCTCATCACTTGAAGCTGTGAATTTACCTTCAGGGGCATGCATTAGGCAAACCAATAAATATAACAATAAAAAATATTAAAAGGCCACTTTATTTGTGTGGTGTTTATATGAGGCATTTCAGAGTGGGAGACTAAGTTGCTTTTTTATTATTATTATTATTATTATTATTATTATTATTATTATTATTATTATTATTATTATTATTATTATTCAGAGTGGGAGACTAAGTTGCTTTATTATTATTAGCAGCTAGAGGGTTGCATTGACTCTAGATTATGGTACTGAATGAATTTCACATCTATCACTCTTTTGATTGAACCATGTGAATTCAATTAACATAACATGCATCGTTTACTAAAGCAATAGATCGGAGAACTATCATAATCGTGTTATTTTTTTTTCAATTGCCGAATGCAATAAGAATAATGCCACTGTTGCTATAAAAAATGGATTTTCCTCAATATAAGGGCGTTTCGATTACAGAAGCAATAGTTTCAATTACAAAAAGTGAAAATAGATAAACTAAAATAGAAGATGGAATAAAAAACATCGAAGTCAAAATGTATATTTTGATGGTTGTCCTTAAATTTTAAGACTTAGCTTCTCGATCTTTAAAATTAAGTGAAGGACATGATTGGAAGATTTGAGGAACAAGTTAAAAAGATGTGGAATTTAAAGTTAAAAAAAAAATGTGTATATTAAAATTTAGAGGTTAAGATTCTTTATGGTCAAGACAAAGTCATGGTTGAGAAAAAAGAGAAAATAAGATAATGGACAACATGTTCTATAAATCTGTATGATCTATAAATAGTAAAAATTCAGATGAGTTCTGGAACTTCAATAAAAAATACTAAATCATCACATAAATTTATAAAATTTTTAATTTCTATAATACAACAGAAGAACATAAAGTGTAAGTACATGTAAGTATTAGAAATCAACTTTTAATTTATTTTCTATTGTTTATTTGATTCATTTTTCTTTCAGTTCTTTACATTCTTTCGTTTTTCTTTAAGATTTAGTTTTATGATCATTAATTTAAAACTTTTTTTACTCATTTATTTATTTATTTGTTTTACCTTGTTAATATAAATTTGTTACTAGTAATTTTTACGCAAGTCATTTTGATATTATTGTTAAGTAATTTTTCAGTCGAGCTCATTTTTTTTAAAGGAATCGTATCTATTCTTCGAATTGAGATCTTGATATAAATTTGATTTGATACCCTATCTATTAAGATATATCAAAAATTGAATGAAACAGCTACACATTCAAATCTTTTTTTTAACGAAGTCCAATTAAATTAGTTTAATAGAATAAAAATTAATTATGATTAATATTAATTTAAATTTTATTATTTAACTAGTTTAATAGAATAAAAATTAATTATGATTAATATTAATTTAAATTTTATTATTTAACTTAGTTAAATTTAATTCATAAAAAAATTTGAGTGTGTAATATTATTCATACAGTAATTGCAGTTGCAACGTTAAATAATGTAATTATTTGTGTTTTTTGCTCGGTGCTTATGTAAGCAATCATGTTGCTTTGTTATCAATGGCTGGAGTGCCTCTTAGAGAAACAAGGTTTAAACATTGATGAAATAGGTATTATGGTGTAAGTAAAATTCTTTATAAATAAAGAGAAATGAAATAAGACTAATAAAATTATTTTTTTTCAATACTTGATCAATTCTAAATATTAAAAATTAAATTTTAAATTTTTAAATTTTAAATCTTAAATTTTTATAGTATAAAAATAAGATATTAATCCAAAAAATTAACTTTCTAATATTTCTCTCTAATAAAAACATTGAATGTATCATTTCTCTCTAATAAAAACATTGAATGTATCATGTATGTATTAGTCTTAAAGAAATGACACACTTATTTTCTATAAAATATTTAAATAATATTTTATTCTCTTTTATTTATAAAACATATATTATATCATGCAAGATTAAAATAATATTTTTTAATTTATTTGACTAAAATGCCGTCCAATAATTATTATATATATATTAGTGATAATTATTTGATTGATAATAATAATAATGTGAAATACATATTTATTATTATTGTACTAAATTTTATTTTTCTAAATATTTTAGAACATAATAATAAAATATTTTAACTTGTTACAAAAATATTTCATTTAAAAGTTTTTATATATTTCATAATTAGTGATTAAATATTAAAATTAATAATTTTTTACATTAATAGTAAATATATTTTATATTGTTATTATTATTTGAGTCAACCAAATAATTATCACTAATTTATATATAATGATTATTGAAGAGTATTTTAGTCAAATACACTAAGAAAAATTTATTTTAACTTTATAATGAAAGAAATTATATATTTTTATAAATAAGATGAGAAAAGATATCATTTAAATATTTCATAGAAGAAGAGAATGTTCTCTTGGTATTAATTGAGAAGTTTAATTAGAAGTCAATTAATGCGGTTAAGGTGTACTCTTTTATAGCTTGTTATTTGCGTTGATATTAATCATGATATAGAGGAGAAGCAAAGTGGTCATGGTCACATAAGAGAGTATGAGTAAGATGGGAAGGAAAGAAAGAAAGTGAAAAAAAGCAAAAAAGCAGAAAAGGATATTTAAGGGAATTGAGTGTCGGAAGGGACCCGACCCGTGAGACCACATTGTCTATTGTCTAATAACATTGACTCTCCATTCCCATGACAAGTTGCTATTACCACTCATCCATGCTCATTCACCTCACCAACCACCCCATACATAATCCCTAAAGCAAAGTTGACCAAAACTTATTACTACCTTGGACAAAATTGACGCACGCTATATATAATGCTAAATTCTTCCGTTTAAATAGGTTTAGAAACTTGGATTTCGTCTTTTGTATGTAACCAATAAATAATTAATTTGTATAAATATATTAAAATATAAAATATTAATTAAAAATAAATTAAACAATACATATATTTATAATAAATATATGATGATTAAATAAGTTGAAAGACATGTTCGATTTTGAGAGGATAATTGATTACAAGGTGATCCTTTGAAAGTAAGTTTTTTGAGGTTCTTCTCTATTTCAAATCAATAAGGATCTGTTGTAGGAAATTGTGGATTTTGAGCTGGGTTAGAGTGAACATGAAACTTCCAGTGGAAGAGAGATTTATTCAAATAGAAGTTAGAGCTTCTCAATCAACTCCATGACTGGTTAAGACTAGTTAGATTATCGACTAATAGAGAGGATACAGTTATATGGAAATTTGATAGAACATGTATTTTTTCTACTAACAATTTTGTGCAGGTGTTGCAGAAAGAGACTATCTCAGAGGACATTACAAGTTACAGCTTCACTAGCACCATATGAAGAAGATTGATTCCTCCAAGAGTGGAACTTTTTGCATGGTTTGTTTTAATAGGACGGGTTAACACGAAAGAAAGATTGAGTAGGGTAGGGATTATTCATCAGAATGATAATATTTGTATTTTGTGCAAAAAGGATGTAGAATTTGTGCATCACATTTTTCTTGGCTGTGAATTTACGTAGCAGGTGTGGTGCACTTGGTTGATGTGTGCTGATAGAGCTTGGGTTATTCTAAGGACTGTATTTGAAAATTGGATTGGAGCACCTGGTCGTAGTTCTGAGCATAAGAAGTGACTGGTAAGTTTTTTCGCAACTATTTGAAATATTTGGTTGGAAAGAAATAGCAGAACTTTCTAGAAATAAGAAAACAGGTGTTGTTGGAGTTATAAATAGGTCGTTTTTGAGCTACAGAGAATTGTGTGGTGTTGATCCGTTTGGTTGTTGATGGCTATACCAGAGATCACAACGAATTATACTATACCTTTTAATGTGTTCATTGTCTTGTGCTTTGAGTTGTGTTTTGTACCTTTTCATGTTCCACTTTATTGTGTTGAGCTTTCTTTGTTCCAAAAAAAAATATTACGAGAATATAAATTTTTTAAAATTATATCGATTTTGTCTTGATATTATTATAGATTATAACAAAAAAGATTTATAAAATTAAATTAATTTTACAAAAAAATCGTAGAAGACATAAATTTTTATTGGCAGAAGATCAGAGTCTCTATATATATATTAAAAAAATTAAATAATAAACTTTTAGTTATTATTTTCATATTAAAGAATTTAATTTTTTATTAATAATTAATGTTAATATTAATTATCTAAAGCTTAGGATAAATCACACAAATAAATTAAATAGGAATCAATATTACACAAATGTCTTAAAGTGAATTAACTTACATGCATGTCTTAAAGTAACTCTATGTACATTCAATTAACTAAATTTGATTTACGCTTTTTCAATATAAATCGAATCAATTGGATTCAATTTACTATATGCTATATCAATAGTAAATCGAATTAACTTGATTCGATTTACTATATATGCTATATCAATAGTAAATCGAATCTAGTTGATTTAATTTACTACTGAACAACACATTTATAGAATCAACTTGATTTGATTTACTACTAATACAGATTATTGACTTTTACTACTTTTAAGTTAATGTTATATTAACTTACATAAATGTTAATAAAAAAATACCCCATTTGAATTCAAATAAAATATAAAAAGAATCAAAACAAATAAAAATAGAAATCTAACTTTTGTGTTTTAGTTCAAATTCCAAAAAATCTACATTTTTATAAACTTATGAATTTAATGGAACAATAAACGATTTCTAAAAATTCATATTATCCTTTGACTCATTAGCATTTAAAGAATCATTACCGAAACTTTTGATGTTGAAAAAGTTAATATAAAATATAGCTCTCCAAGGTGACATAGGGGTTAAAACTTGAAATTTTTTCAAAGTCAGAAATAACGGATAGTTATACAATATAAAAAGACTAACTATATTTATATAATATATAATTTGAGAAATAAATAACGGATAGTTATACAATATAAAAAGACTAACTATATTTATATAATTAGATATTAGTATAAATAAATTTATATCGATAGTTATAAAATTAACTAAAAATATTTTTTTTAAAATAATTGAATCTTGATTCAAATTATTAATCATAATATTAGTATTTTTTCCCAATTATGTATAATAAATATTTAAAAAGAGAGAAGTAAAAATATAAATTAAAAAGATAAACGGTAAAAATTTAAAACTAAATAAAAAATTAAAAAATATGTATACATAATAATATATTTTTATGTGAATAATATTACGAGATTACTTTTAATTATATTTAGTTATAAATTTAATGTATTTATTATAATTTTATAAATTTATTTGAATTATATTATTTTATTAATTTTGTTTTTGTAAAATAAAAATGTGGAGAGAGATAGAGAAAAGAGAGAGAAAGATAAAGAAAAAAATGAGAGAGGGAGTTTGTTAATTTTGGAGAAAAATATTTTATTTTAATAGAATGAAAGAATATTTCGTGACACATTTTGATTTGTCAAATTAGTAATATAGAATATAAATTATAAGTTATATATAAAGTGGGAAAGGTAGAGAGAAATAGAGAAGGGGAGAGAAGTATATAAGAGAATGGAGGAAGGGAGTTTATTAATTTTGGAAAAAAATATTTCATCTTAATTTTAATGAGAAAATATTATGTCACATTTTGGTTGTTAAATTAGTAATATAATATAGCTATATTTCAATTTTAATTTTAATTTTTATATTTTAATTTTAATTATAATTAGAAAATGTCATGTTTCATATTTTAATTGTCAAATTTGTAATTAGTTATTAATAATGATATGTAAGAGAGATAGAATAAGTGGAGAAATGAGAGAGATAGAAAAAAGGAGAGAGAGAGAGAAAGAAGGAGAAAACTCTTTAATTTTAGAGAAAGATCTAATTTCAATTATAATAAAAAAGTGACATGTGATACATTTTAGTTGTAAAATTAGTAATATAATATATCGCTTCAATTTTTAACCATTTCAATAAATTAGCGAATAAACACTCAACCCGATCCTTGTCCATTTTCACGAAGGACAAGGCGATCTCTAAAAAAAAGACATTTCACCTCTCAACTAACCTTTTTATTTTGGGGCAAACGATTCCTTCTTTTAGAAAATTCGTTAAATAGTAATAAAAATTAGTTTTGTGTGGTTTTATTTGTAATTTTGGGGTTTTAAGCTCCCACAAACTATTAATAAGTTTATTTTTAAAAAATTCTTTCATCAGTAGTGGTTAATTAAGTGGAGAAAGACTGTTGTTGAAAATGATGTCGCAAAAAAAAAATGCAGTATGAATACTTTTTAAAGGAAAAAAATATCATTAAATAAGAAACAAAATAAGATAATATTAATGTTGATGATATTAGTATTGATATTGGTATTGATGATGAAGACCGTAGATGAGATACTGATAATAATAAAATATAGTTATACAATAAAAATAACAGAGATAGAAATAATAAGAATGAGAATAAATTAAAAAAAGTGGTGGTAGTACTAATTATAATCGGTCATATTATTAAAAAAAACTTTGTGAAATTTAAAAATCCCATAAAATACAAATAAAATTTTACAAAAATAATTTCTGTTATTATTTAACGAATTTTTTAATAAAAAAATTATATTATTTTAAAATTAAAAAAAAAGTAGAAAATCAAAATATCCGTCTTTTAAGCAAAAATCATCTTATCTTTTGTAAAAATAGACAAAAATCGAAGTAGATCTTAACTCTAAATTAGCGCTCTTTGTATTCTAAGAGTAGTTATCAATTATGCTTCCGTAACTTTGTTTCATTAGGTGTGATTAACATTCGGTTTCTATGAAATAAAGTGGTATTTTTCAAGAAAACACTACAAGAAAAATATCCATTCAGGTACACTTGAAAAGTGTAGCCAAAAGTAAAAAAAAATGATGCCTTAGGCTACGGCTACGCTTTTTGGGCTACGGCTACGCTTTTTGGGGTGATTCCTATTCGGCCGTTGTCTATTCTCAAAGGCTACGCTTTTCTGTACCAAGGGCTACGTTTTTGGCATTTGGGAATAGGCTACGCTTTTCAAGTGATGCTGTGCAGGACCAAAGGCTACGCTTTTCAGCTTCCATTCTTACTAGAATAGGCTACGCTTTTCAACACTATTGCATCACCTGTCAAGCGTAGCCACATTATATTCCATGGCTACTTTTTATAAGTGTAGCCTTAGGTCCCTCGTTTTTTTTTTTTTTTTTTCATACTATAGCTACTGTATATAAATGTAGCCTTAGGTCCGTTATTATTATTTTTTTATTTTATATATATATATATATATATATATATATATATATATATATATAATAATTCTGCATTTTTAATTAAATGAGTTAAATATTATAAAATAAAAAAATACATAATTATACTAAATAATTTTTTTAAATAATAAAAATTATCTGTAACCAAAATATATTTATAATAATGATCCAAAAGTACTAGAATAATGTTAATTTTAAATATTCATACATCTCATTAAAATAAACATAGCCATATCAAAATAACTATGATATCACTTAGAATTTACTACTAATACTCTATAAAAAACTAAAATATTATATCCTACATAAGTATCTTTTAATAAAAGTCATTAGTCAACTATACATGTATCCATTCCCAACACTACTCTATCTTAGCCAATAAACCACAATAATAATCAACTTAATCTTCATTATCATCATCCTCAATATTATCCTGCATAATTATATAGAAAAGTAATTAGAAAAATATTTATAATGACATTCGCGATTATAAAAATTAAAAAACCAGACTGAAAACTATCAATGTATTATTTGCTAGTATTATTTGCTTTTTATCGGCAGATGAATAAAAAAATAGGAAAAAATTCATATATACCAAGTCATCCCATGTTTCTTCTAGTTCATGGTGAAAAGAAAAGAGCCAAAAATAGCAATATAACTTTCAGCCATAGCAAACAAAAGTGCACAAAATCAGAAATACAACAACCAGAATTGCACAAACAATTTTCAGCCACAAACAAACGGAAGTGACACACATATCATTGCAAGAAGTCAGAGGAGGAGATATGTGCTCAGTTTTACAGGGGAACAAAGTGAAACAGAACCAATAAACCAACCAAATTAGCAATTAGCAGTTGAATAATTTTCTTTTTCCAACCAAGCATAAATCATCACCTTAGTCGCAGCTTCCAGGCTTACAAGGTCTAAGTGGAAGTCAAGCAGTCCAGGCGACCTATCAGCTAGAACCTAGAGCCAAAATAGCAAAATGGAAAGAAGGTAAGTGATCAAATGATATATTCCTTTAGTGCAATTGTTATTATACCTTGCAAAGATAGTGCATCAGTGTCATCTTATTGTTAGAAGCACGAGTGTCAGTAAGCTTTAAAAGACTATCCTACTTGAATCCAATTGCGGATCTTGCGGATCTGGCAAGCAACTAATGAAGTAAACATCTATATATGTCAGAACACAAGTTGGATATATCAGCTCACAAAGAAGGAATGTATAATTTGTACTCATTTTTATTTTATATATCGAAACAAAACACATCTTTTCACCATTGGATAGAATGTGTGATCTGCATATGATAAGTCTACACCCTCAACCAATGGTAGAAAGGTATGTGCGAGTTTGTAAAATGAGCACACAATATATTTTTTTGTAATAATGACACTTGAAAGCTAAAATGAGATAGTCCACAATAACATGCTGCACATCCTTCAACTATGAAATTTAATATTTGGTACCTATAATAATCTGGATTTGGCACAAAAGTAGAAGTGTTTAGTAATCCATAGTTTCCTCCAACCAAACTCTGTCTGCAGTATGTTCTGGTGTCATAAACAGTTGACATTCCAAGCTGATCCAAATACCTGTGTTAAAAAATTAAAAAATTAAATGCTTGTAGAGTAAATGCTTGTAGAATCTCCAATGACAAAAAAAATTAAAAAATAATAAAAAGAAATTCAAGGTGAGTTAGTTAAACTAACCAGAAGCTGTAGACAAATGCATCAGACACAAGATGGTGGCCATTGTTGTAAGCCCCTCCTGCCTCACCAACCCATGCTTTTGCTTTGGTTGCTGATTTTTGAAGTATGTTTTTGAGGCCACTGAATGTGCTAGCCACTCCATCAAGATATGATGGATCAAGAATTCTTTCAATTAGGTGCTCATCAACTCCTGTATGTAAGATAAAGTAGTAGCTTTTGTTATAACCAAAATTCATAAACATTTGTCAAATATTATAACAGTAGTATTCCTTTTTGGTGGATGATACCTGCTCCAAGGTTATATATGTGGTGAGATACCACATCAACAGATTTACCAGATTTGTTTACAAATTCCTGGAACCAGTTAGCATCATAGAAGCCACCGGGAGCAATGATCAGTGGCTTATGCCTGATCCCTCTATATACATCATGAAATATGTTTCTTAATGCAGCAATATCAGAAGCATATTGATCTGCAGAAACATTTCTTAATTCGTATTTTCCCAAATTCTCTGTCACCAGTGTATCCCTTCATAAACAAGGGGAATCAAAATTAGAAAAGCAAACAAACCAGAGTAAAAGATATGTTTTCGTAACAGCAGACGCCAAATGAGAAACCTTAGCTGACAAAACAAGAAGGGGAAAGGCTGACAAAACCTTCATCTATTGTAAACATAAAACCATTAGAAAAATTGAACGATCCATCATTGAAACTCTAATGTAATTTAAAAAGGGGAGAGGCTGCATAGCACCAACATAATAATTACAGCAAATAAGGTAAGAATGTAAGCTCCGGCAGCTACTCCCATGCACATTACTGCACTAAGACTGCAGACAAAAAGAATGTTGGGGTGAGATTGCCTTCTCAAAACGAACAACTGCCAATATTCAAAGCCTAATGGAAATTGGTGTAAACTAATTTTCTTTATGTCATTAAATGGAAATCAATTACAGATTAAGCTTGAACTTACTCACCCAAAAAAGTTGAGAACCTCGGCTATTTGATCTGCTAGGTCGTCAACAGAAAGAATTGGATAATCTGGAACAATCTTAGGAGCTCCCAACTACAACAACTCTTGAACAAAGTACAAGATGATAAGAAAGCAAGAACTTAAAATATTATCAATGAAGGAATTTATAACAGTGAGGAGATATATACATCAAGTAACACTGCAAAACAATCAAACACAGCTTAACATGATGAGCACAAAACAATCAAACACAGCTTAACATGATGGAAGCAGGAAATGAATGCTTAATTTACAAAAAGTTGAAGAAACTGGGATCAAAGAACTTCAAAATCAAGAGGAGTAACATATTAAACCTTTTTTCTCAACCTTCTGCCTGCCATTCATGGCACTTTCCTGAAACAAAGATCACGAAAATAATTGGGAAACATCAAAACCAAAAACAAATTAAAAATAGAACATGATGCTTCTTAATTAAAAAACAAATAATCGCAGAACCTCCCCTAATCAGAACAAATTCAACACAACAACAACAAGGATCAGTAACAAATTCAACTCAACTCAATTATCCAGCAACAAATTCTACTTCCAGCAACAACCACATTTATGATATGTTCAGCATCAAATTCAACTTACAGCTGACAACAAATTCTACTTCTAGAATTCTAGCAACAAATTCAGCTATGATAACTATGATAACTTTCAGGCAGCAACAAAAACTTAAACTATGATAACTTTCAGGAAGCAACAAAAAAACTTCAACTCTCCAAATATGATTTACAGCAGATTAACATTAGCTAAATCATAATTTCAGCAACAAACTCAACTTTGAGCAATAAATTCAAGATATACTAATAATTTACAACAATAAAATTGAAAGAGGAATAACAGGGCTGAAGATGAAACTCACATAGGCAGAGAGACGAAGCAAGCGTTGATGGAAGACCCGAGCCGAAGCTGAAACCCTAAACCCAGACTCAGGGCCGAGGAAGCGTTGATGGCCGAAGCAGGAAGGCGAGCTTACGAACTATGATAGAGCGCGACAGAGCTTGAGCGGCGATGAGCTTGAAGCGGCGACGCGAGCTTGAGGCGGCGACGTGAGCTTGAGGCGGCGACGAGCTTGAGGCGGCGACAGAGCTTGAGGCCGTGACGAGTTTGAGGGGGCGACAGAGCTTGAGGCAGCGACGAGCTTGAGGGGGCGACCAAAGCTTGAGGAGCCGGCGACGGGCTTGAGGGACAGAGTGGCGAGAGAAGAGAGAGTTGAGATGGGTTCTGATTCTAGGTTAGGGCACCACGCAAAGAGGGTAAGTGAGGGAGAAAAGGAAACAAAAAATTACCAAGTGTTTGTGAGTTGTGTTAAATTTTTTTTGCACTAGATACATTAGGCATCACTTTTAAAATGCACCTAAAACTTAACAAATAGGCTACCCTTTAAAAGCGTCTCCTTTGATACGAAAAGTGAACCTATAGATATCAACCTACGGCTACGCTTTATAAGTGATTTCTATAATACCTAAGGCTACACTTTTTAAGTGATGCCACAATTGTGTATCCTTTTCTCTTATAAAAAGGCAACACGGAGAAAAGCGTAGCCTATTCATAGAATAGGCTACGCTTTTCAAATGTAGCTTAAAAAAAGTGTGGCTGAATGGGTATTTTTCTTGTAGTGAAAATTTGTCCTTATTATATAAGCTACATTGATTACCCGTGTAAGCTTGTGGGGCTTCAATTGAATGTCTAAAATTAAAGAAATTCCACATTCAATTCTTCTTAATAATCATATCTGATCCCACTCATAATAGAAAATTCCTTAACATAGACAACAATAATGCAGGTTACAAGAGTTGTGTTGGTTTATAGTAAGATACATAGATTTCAATGAAGGATAATTACTTGGCCGTCAAGATCATTAAATAAATTAAACTCCAAAGCTTTTTTTTTTTTTTTTTTTTTATAAATTAAAAGTGGTAGTGTAATAATAGGCAAGAAACTTCAAAATATTCCTCCAATATTATTCTATGCCAATATATAGAGGCAATTTGAATCTTGTGCTATCACAAAGCATTAAACCTAAAATGCCGGATAGTATATCTTATAGATAGATGTAAAGATAGATTTTGTTCTCTGCCGAATTTTTGTGTTTTAAAATTGGCCACACTAATTAGTAAAAGTAGTTCTATAAAAAGAAGAGAATAGAGGAATCATGAGGAACACTGCTGGTAGGTACTTAGAATTAAATGATGATGAATATCCCTCTAAAATAAGATTAATTCCATAACTCTCTTCTCTCTCTGTGTGTGTGTGCATTATTTAAAACTCAAAAGGCAAAAAGTTCTTGAGAGAGGGACCAAATTGAAATATATTAAGGTCGCCAAGCGTGGAACAGTGTTGTTAAGTAATGATTTTGTCTAAGGAGCTTAAGGGGGCCTCTCAAGTCTCAAGCTTTCCAGGTTTAAAATATGAAATATGGAAACATAAGTAATTAAATCATAAAATTGTAAATTACAACAATCACCTGCTGCACAATTAGATAATATTGTACATAATATTCCTTAATTCGCCAGATCATATTAAGACAATATATTCAAAATGCAATAATGCATCTCAATTACGGGAATATTAGAAAAAAAAAGTCAAAATTTATTTTATTTAATATTTATTAATTATTATAACATTTAATGAATAATAAATAAGACAAATTCTAACTATTTTTTACTAATACTTTTTTGTTACCAAACATTTTCATTTCGATTAATACTTATAAATCAAGCGTATTTGCAAACCAACAAGCAAGTATCTAAAATTAGATAATTTTAAACTCTAAATCCTATGAATTGGTATAATTTATAGAAACAAAGATGTTGACAATAACAATATGATATTCTCATAGGTCCAGAAAAGTGTTTGCATAAACCATGATTTGGGAGTGTAGGATATAGTTTGGAAAGAAATGCATCTTTGCCGATTGAATGTTTGCACTTTTTTTTTTCTTTTTTTATTTTTAATACCAAAAGGAAAAAAAAAGTTTTGGACTTATGGTGTATTGCATGGGAGCATCATATGTTGGGCCATAATAACGTAATACTCTTTATAATAATTAACTAACACTGTAATACATCATCATCTACATCATGATGATGCTGCTCCAACCATATACATGAGTTTTTAAATTAAATTGTGAGTTACGGGGACAAATAATTATGATTAATCGTATGATTCACTGGCCCCTATGCACATGCAAACATATATTGATGCCAAATTGATCCTTGCAGCAGAAAGGTGTTCATAGATCTTGGAAATCAAAATGACCTAGATTGGGATATGTTAACTTTAAATCTAAAATTTAGAAACCTAATTTTGGAGGTTGAGTTCATGTCTTATATATGATTCCGAACATCTTTGTATCCAAAAAATAAATAAATAAAATAAGCAAAGACACACACCAAAACCTCTTACCACTTTGATAAATTCATTTGTTTAACATATAAAACAAGGCTGATTAATTTTTTTTTGAAAAAATAGAGTTGATTATACACTCACCTATATTATACACTCACGTTCTCAATTTGATTATACTAGAGTTGATTTTGATAAAGTGGAGTTGAGTTGAATTTAATTATACTAAAGTTAATTTTGATTAAAATTGAGTTTGTTTTAACATGATTTATGTTTGGATACTTTGATTTAAAAGTAATTATAATTGATAAAATATTATTTAATAATGACCAAAATCACTTTTAGATATGAAATTACTAAAACAATAAAAATTTGATTAAATTTTTAATATTATTATTTTAACAATTTTTATATTATAAAATTTTAAATTATAATATATCATTATATAAAATATTATCTTAAATATTATATGCATATTATAATAAATTACACATAATATTAGATATATATACACATAACTAATACTGTCTAATAATTATAAATTATAATAATAAAAGGCAAACAAATTTATAAAATTAAACAAAAATAACAATAAGGTACATAAAAAGCAGGTGAAATAAAATGAAGATGGAAATAAAAAAAAAGTGAAGATGGATAGTTAAGAAATAAAATAAAGATAATCTTGCATGTAGGAAAAATGAGAAAAGTGAAAAAAGATAGTTAAAAAATACAAAAGAATGTGAATATAAAAAAAAATTTAAAAAGAATAGTTGAAAAAATAAATTTTATAATTAATTTTTAAAGATAAAAATTGAAAACAAAAATTACAAAATATTAATTCAAGTAAACATAATTAAAAAAAAAAAAACATTCAAACAAATTTGATCCAATATTCAAAGTTTTTGAATGTACTCATGCTTTTGAAAGCTAAACCAAGCTTAAGCTAAGGATTTTCATTCACTACCGGCCTATAGTCTCAAACTCGAATACATCTATTTACAAAACAAAAATCATTATCACTATACTAAGGCCTTGTGTGTGTTTGGATTGGTTTAGAACCGAAGTGGTTATTGAAAAATAAACAATTTGTCTAAATGATGATGCATATTTTACCAATGTTTTTATAAGGTGTAAGGCATATTTTTTATATAGACAATCTAAGTTAGGTCCATTAGAAGGCTCAATTTTATGGAAATGGATACTATATGTGAGCTTTTCTTCGATATGGAATTAAGGGGGATTAGACATGTATGTGGGGTGTAACACCCTACCACACTAAATTTTACGCTTAAGTCGTAAAACAGAGGTGGTGTGGTATTACGACCTCTAAAATAAAATGAGTACATATAATAGTAGAAGAATTGTAATATGCTAGGAGCCTTGAAGAATAGAGGAAGCAAAAATCGCGAAATAAAAGCGCAACGCTCAAGGAACAAGTTAACCTGCGCGCTAAGAAAACCATAACTGTTAAACATATGATAACAGAAGTAGGAATAAAGTGCCAAAGATACAAAATAACAAGCTCCTAACTCAGTCTGCGAAGTCAAGATTGGCCGGAGAATATTTACATATATATACATACATATCCAAAACCCAAAAGTACATATACACAATCCTGCCTCTCCATAGACCTCTAGGAGGATCAAAAGAACAAGATATGCGGAGAGAAAACTGAGTACATATATATATATATATATATATACATCATAGCATAACAAAATAGCCCTGTAACCACTCCGCTTCAAGAGTCCAGACGCCTAACGAGATGTCTCTCGACCTGCATCTGAAAAATAACAACATAGTATGGAATGAGAACCGGAGGTTCTCAGTATGGTAAAGGTGCCACACACATAATATATAAGGTCCTGGAAATGCCAAAGGCAATCGTAGAACGCCGACACTCAGATTATAGAGCTTAAAGTATTAAACAGAAGCCATAAAAGGTGGTTTTCTAAGATTACCTAAACTTGACTTAACTTAACCTTAAATCTAAACCCCATATTGCCGTTCCTCCATACCTCCACTTCCTTCAGTATTTCACAGACAGTTAAGCAGATATAAGCAAGCACAAGAAGGTTACAAATACAGCAAGTAACAATTACACATTTAACATGGCAAATACAGTTAGGCACACCCAACTAATGCACAAGCAAGTAATTCAAGTAATATGCAGATGATGCATGCCTGCCCTATGGCTAATGAGGCTCATCTGTCGGTTATCCAGCCAACCCGACAAGTCTGAATTGTCCTTAGACTGTCCCCCGACGTGCATCCCCAAGAGTCTATGCATAGCTTTATCTCAAATAATCAATATTACTCAATGGGGGGTAACATTCCCGGGAATTTATATAGTGCCCGGTCACACTTACGTCGTAGGGTCAACAGAGTATCGAGTTTTCAACCTGGTACACGTGGTGGCAAGTCACGGCAATTAATCCAGGAAACCTCGTATCTTAGATCATTAAATTATTCAAGCCATATAAATAATTCAATTATAATTCATCAACATCCACATCATTCTCAATTGTATCTCATTCATCATCATACATCAATCATATTCAATCCTTATCTTTCATTATCACACCTCCCATTCCGTCCATCAATAGTTCCAATTCAAAAGATAATTCATTCTTTTCTAAATGAATCAAATTTAAAACATGCTCATTTTCTTAATAACTCAAAATCAAACCATATAACATTTGAATCTAAATCTTTTTAAATAATCATATAAACAAAATCTCTAATTTTTATAAAATTTCGGCAGCATCTCCTCTAAAACTCGAATTTTGCCACCCTTTTCGGGTCCAAACCTGCTTTCTTTTCAATTCAACATACCATTCCTCATCATCATAACAATCACCACAATAAATCTACCTCAGATAAACAATTATACTCATACAATATTCAAATCCAACAACCCAAAATTCAACTAAGAATCATAGTTCACAAATCCTAGGCTTTTAACACAAAATACCTCATTATCACAACAACCTCCACAATAGTTATACCTCAAATCAATAATTCACCAAATCATTAGTTAATCAACAAGCACCAAACCAACCATGTTCATCAACAATAACATTCAACCATAATTCTCTCCAAATTAACATAACAACATCCACCATCCAAAATTAATAACTAATTATTCAATAAACTTCAACCAAATATATTCATCAACAAATTACTAAACATTAAACATACACCTGCATTCCAACTTATCCTATGGTCCTCTAGCCTAAGTTTTCACAGAACATTATATATTAAATGCAAGAAACCTAAACCATACCTTGGCCGATTTCCACGTAACGACCAAAGCTATTTATTCAAAACCAAGATAGCCCCTCAAAACTCAACTAATCCGCTTCCTCCAAGTTCCAGTATTCACAATTTCAAGCTCCAATTATTTATTCACAACCTAATACACATTCATAACACATATATATCCAATTTAATACTCAAAGCTCAAATTCAATGAAAATAAAATAGAATTATCGTATCCTCACCTTACCCAAGCTTCACATAAGCAAGAATGAACGTTTTTCTCAAGCTAATTGGATCCTAAAACATCAAAAATCAAAGAAATTCAACACCCCTTCTCAAAACTCGAAAATTGGGGGAAATGAGAGGCTGAAGTGGAATAGAAAGTTACCTATGAAATTGTTCCGGTAGAAATGTAGAGCTCAACGCGGTGAACGCGTGGCCGCAAACGGTGCGGCGATTGGAGCTCGAACGGATGAGTTACGGGATTTGGAACTTTGCCGTAAGGGTTCGGCGTTCCTTTCCTCTCCCTGGAGCTCAGCTGCGTCGTTGAGAAAATGAGGGAAAGAAGAGCCCGTGGCTCTTTTTAATGGGCTGATCCGGTTGGACTGATAACCCGGTTTGGGTCCGGTTCAACTGGTTCGGTCCTTTTGGTCCAATTTTGGACAGTTTTCTTCGAAATTAGTGTCAAAATTCTCGTTTCGATGAGCTCTACCCTAATTTAATATAATATTCACATTTCTAATCCTCCTTATTAAAAACTAATTTATTGACTAATTATCTACTAATTTAACCGGGGTTTACATCCTACCCACCTAATAAAGAATTTTGCCCTCAAAATTCAAATCTAGTTACCTGAAAAGAGATGTTGATAGTCCTTTCATATATCTGATTCGAGCTCCCAGGTATGTTCCTCGATACCAGCTCGACTCCAAGCTACTTTTACCAACGATACTTCCCTTCCGCATAATCGTTTAATACTGAAGTCATCAATTCTCACCGGAATTACTGGGAGTGTTAGATCTTCTCTTACTTGGATTGGTTCTGGTTCCAAAACATGACTTACGTCAGGAGTATATTTCCGAAGCTGTGATACATGAAACACATCGTGTAAATTCGAAAGATACGGCGGTAAGGCAATTCTATAAACCACTGGTCCAATTCTCTTTAGGATCTTAAACGGTCCAATATAACGGAGATTTAGTTTCTTAGTCTTAATAGCTCTTCCCACTCCAGTGGTTGGTGTAACTTTCAGAAAAACATGCTCCCCTTCCTCAAATTCCAAAGGCTTTTGCCTCCGATCAGCATAACTTTTCTGGCGGCTCTGGGCTATAAGCATTCGACTACGAATCTTCTTTATCTGTTCAGTAGTTTCAGCTATCATTTCAGGCCCTAACAAACTCCTTTCTCCAGTTTCATGCCAACATAGTGGAGACTGACATTTTCTGCCATACAGAGCCTCATATGGAGCCATTTCGATACTTGCATGGTAGCTATTATTATAAGCAAACTCTACTAATGGCATATATCGGTCCCAGCTCGCCGGCTGGTCCAAAACACAAGCTCTTAGCATATCTTCCAAGGTCTGAATAGTTCTCTCTGATTGACCATCTGTCTGAGGGTGATACGTAGTACTCAAGCTTAACTGAGTCCCAAATGCACGTTAAAAAGCTCCCCAGAATCTTGATGTAAAGTGAGGATCTCTGTCAGATACGATAATAGAAGGCACACCATGCAACCTGACAATCTCTTTGATATACATTCGAGCCAATTCCTCCATTGTGCAACTTATTCGGATAGGAAGAAAGTGAGCTGATTTTGTCAGTCGGTCCACAACCACCCAAATAGCGTCACAACCAGACCGGGTTCTAGGCAAACCTATCACAAAATCCATTGCAATACTCTCCCATTTCCATTGTGGAATCTCCAAAGGCTGAAGGGTCCCTGATGGTCTCTGATACTCAATCTTAACCTTCTGACACGTTAGACATTTAGATACATGCAATGCCACATCATTCTTCATACCTGGCCACCAGAGCATCGCTTTCAGATCCTGATACATTTTAGTGCTCCCTGGGTGAATTGAAAACCCGTTCTTATGAGCTTCCTTCAAGATTCTCTGTCGCAGGTCTCCAATATCTGGCACAACAATCCAGTTCTTGAACTTCCACAAACCATCCTGTCCTTCTGACACTCTCCACTGTTTCCCCTGTTCGACTGCTGGTAATACCTTACGTAACGCTTCACTATCTCAATGAGCCTTCAGAAGTTCTGATTTAAAATCACTAGAAATTTGCAACTGACTCAAACACAGGATTCCAGATTCTTCTCTAACTCCCAATTTCACACCTTGGAATGCCTTCAGTAACTCTTCCTCCCGTAGCATCATCCAAGCTGCATATAAAGACTTCCGACTCAAAGCGTCCGCCACAACGTTCGCTTTTCCTGGATGATAATTCAATTCAAAATCATAATCTTTCAGAAGCTCCATCCACCTCCTCTGACGCATATTCAACTCTTTCTGCTCAAAAAGATACTTCAAACTCTTATGGTCTGAGAAAACATGAAACTTAACGCAATAGAGGTAGTGCCTCCAAATCTTTAAAGCAAACACAACAGCAGCAAGTTCTAAATCATGTGTCGGGTAGTTCATCTCATGCGGCCTTAACTGCCGTGAGGCGTATGCTACAACATTCTGGTGCTGCATCAGAACACACCCCAACCCTTTTAGAGATGCATCACAATACACTTCAAACGGTTCACTTGGTTCAGGTAATACCAATACAGGTGCAGTAGTCAACCTGTGCTTCAATGCTTGAAAACTCTCTTCACATTCTGGAGTCTAGATAAAAGGCGTATCCTTCCTAGTCAATTTAGTTAAAGGTAAGGCGAGCTGTGAAAATCCCTTAATAAATCTGCGATAATACCCCGCCAAACCTAAGAAACTCCTGATCTCTGTCACTGAAGTTGGTCGCTCCCAATTCACCACTGCTTCCACCTTAGCAGGATCGACAGTTATCCCCTGCTTACTCACCACGTGGCCGAGAAACTTCACTTCACTCTTCCAGAACTAACATTTAGATAACTTAGCATATAACTTCCTATCTCTCAGAATTTGCAGCACAGTTCGCAAGTGATCAGCATGTTCCTCCTCAGACTTAGAATAAACAAGAATATCATCAATGAAGACAATAACAAACTTGTCCAAATACGGTCGGAAAATCCTGTTCATATAATCCATAAATACTGCCGGGGTATTAGTTAACCCAAAAGACATCACTGTATACTCATAATGACCATAACGCGTCCTGAAAGCAGTTTTCGGAATATCCTCATCTCTAACCCTTATCTGATGATACCCGGATCGCAGGTCAATCTTAGAAAACACACCGGCACCCTGTAACTGATCCATTAGATCATCGATTCTAGGCAATGGATATTTATTCTTCACAGTAATCTTATTCAATTGCCGATAATCGACACACAACCGCATACTCCCATCCTTCTTCTTTACCAGTAACACTGGCGCTCCCCACGGAGAAACACTTGGTCAGATAAAATGCTTACTCAACAGATCTTCCAGCTGAGCTTTCAATTCAGCCATTTCTAAAGGTGACATCCTGTAAGGAGTAATTGAAATTGGACTGGCTCCAGGCACCAACTCAATTGCGAATTCCACTTCCCGGTTAGGTGGAAATTCATTAATATCATCCGAAAATACATCTGGAAATTCAGATACAACGGGAATCTGCTCTAAACTCTGATCATCACCTGATACTCCTGTAGTTAATAACATAATACCCTGACATTCGGTTCCAGAACAGTTTACTATCATAGAATTCAAATAGTAACTATTCACCACAACCGGTGCTTCTGACCCTTCTGGCATAAACTGTACTGACTTCTCAAAACAATCAAGCAAAACATGATTCTTGGATAACCAATCCAATCCCAAAATGAGATCAAGACCAGTCACAGGCAAACAAATCAAATCATGCACAAATTCACGTTGTTGTACTCGAAAGGGAACTTGTGGACATCCTATCCTAGTCACCATAGCTTCATGAGTAGCATTATATACTTTCAAATCATAACCTAAAACCACCATTCTCAATCCTAATTCATGGGCCTTTTCAAATGCAATAAATGAATGACTTGCTCCTGAATCAAATAAAGCATTTAAGATTTTATCAGCCATTTCACAATTACCTCTAATCAGTGTCTCAGATCCCTCAGCACCAATGGTAGAAGTGGTGTATACTCTCCTCGGCTGGTGCACCCTACCAGTCTCATACTTCTTCTTCTTAGGGCAATTACTGGCTATATGCACAGGCTGTCCACAGGAATAGCACACTCCAAGTCCTAGTCTGCACGGAACTCCAGGATGATACTTTTCGCACTTCTGACAATTCAGATCCTGCTGTGGCTGCTTCCCAAATCTTTTTCCTTGACTAGCATTAGTATTCGGCCTTCTGTAATTACCTTAACCCTGAGTCTGCTGCAGAACAAAGCCTCCACGCTTGAAATTCCTACCTCTCGGAGCAAAGTTCCTCCCTGAAGGCCTCTGAAAAGGCATCCTCAAACTCCCTTTCTCTAATGCCGCCTTCCTCACACAATCCTCAGCCACCCTACTCTTATTCACCAATTCAGAAAACACCCTGATCTCCATTGGGGCAACAAAGCTCAGAATATCACTCCGAAGACCTCCCTCATATTTAATACACTTCCATTCAGCAAAATCTTCAGGCGCACCTTGACAGATACGAGAAAAGCGACATAAATCCTTAAATTTGCTAGTATACTCAGCAATAGTCATTTGTCCCTGCTTTAACTGCATTAATTCAAGTTCCTTGGCATTTCTGGATGAATTAGGAAAGTATTTCTTATAGAACTCTGTCCGAAAAATCTCCCAAGGAATTGCAGCACCATCAGACTGCATGATACGTCGTGTTCCCTGCCACCAATACTGAGCTTCACCTTGCAACTGATAAGTTCCAAATTCAACCCATTGCTCTTCAGGAACCTGTTGTGCCTATAACGCCCTTTCCATAGCTTGAATCCAATTATCTGCATCAGTGGGATTTGAAGTTCCCCTGAAGGTCGGAGGATGAACTTTCAGAAAGGTAGCAAGTGTCATAGGACCGTCCTCATTATTAGTGTTCCCATGATTACCCTGATTTATTTGATCACCCAATGCCTCGGCTGTTGCTTGCATAGCTGCAGCCATATTTCCCAGGGCAGCCATAAAGTCTACTGGATCAGTCCCTGTGGGGGCAGGAGTAATGGTGCCTGTCCTACCTCTACCTCGCCTGCGACCGCGTCCGCAAGTCGACATCTGGTCCCTATACACACC
The DNA here is from genome assembly GCF_003086295.3 of Arachis hypogaea. NCBI lineage: Eukaryota > Viridiplantae > Streptophyta > Magnoliopsida > Fabales > Fabaceae > Arachis > Arachis hypogaea. The sequence continues at coordinate 23,487,008 of NC_092050.1, forward strand.
AAACAAGTGATATTAAGTTGATCAGTCTCAATATCGCAGGTCTAATGCTTTAAGTTCCAAATGCATGCTCACAAACGTTTATGCCATATATATCAATCAGATATCCTAATAGCACATACACACATATACAGAGAATGCACAGAAGTACAATCAGTCCGTCTTTCAGGCTCTATAGGAACGAACTACTCTGATACCATAATTGTAACACCCTACCACACTATGCTTTACGCTTAAGTCGTAAAACAGAGGTGGTGTGGTATTATGACCTCTAAAATAAAATGAGTACATATAATAGCAGAAGAATTGTAATATGCTAGGAGCCTTGAAGAATAGAGGAAGCAAAAATCACGAAATAAAAGCGCAACGCTCAAGGAACAAGTTAACCTGCGCGCTAATAAAACCATAACTGTTAAACATATGATAACAGAAGTAGGAATAGAGTGCCAAAGATACAAAATAACAAGCTCCTAACTCAGTCTGCGAAGTCAAGACTGGCCGGAGAATATTGACATATATATACATACATATCCAAAATCCAAAAGTACATATACACAATCCTGCCTCTCCAAAGACCTCTAGGAGGATCAAAAGAACAAGATATGCGGAGAGAAAACCGAGTACATATATATATACATCATAGCATAACAAAATAGCCCTATAACCACTCCGCTTCAAGAGTCCAGACGCCTAACGAGATGTTTCTCGACCTGCATCTGAAAAATAACAACATAGTATGGAATGAGAACCGGAGGTTCTCAGTATGGTAAAGGTGCCACACACATAATATATAAGGTCCTGGGAATGCCAGAGGCAATCCTAGAACGCCGACACTCAGATTATAGAGCTTAAAGTATTAAACAGAAGCCATAAAAGGTGGTTTTCTAAGAATACCTAAACTTGACTTAACTTAACCTTAAATCTAAACCCCATATTACCGTTCCTCCATACCTCCACTTCCTTTAGTATTTCATAGACAGTTAAGCAGATATAAGCAAGCACAAGAAGGTTACAAATACAGCAAGTAACAATTACACATTTAACATGGCAAATACAGTTAGGCACACCCAACTAATGCACAAGCAAGTAATTCAAGTAATATGCAGATGATGCATGCCTGTCCTATGGCTGATGAGGCTCATCTGTCGGTTATCCAGCCAACCCGACAAGTCTGAATTGTCCTTAGACTGTCCCCCGACGTGCATCCCCAAGAGTCTATGCATAGCTTTATCTCAAATAATCAATATTACTCAATGGGGGTAACAATCCCGGGAATTTATATAGTGCCTGGTCACAATTACGTCGTAGGGTCAACAGAGTATCGAGTTTTCAACCTGGTACACGTGGTGGCAAGCCACGGCACTTAATCCAGGGAACCTCGTATCTCAAATCATTAAATTATTCAAGCCATATAAATAATTCAATTATAATTCATCAATATCCACATCATTCTCAATCGTATCTCATTCATCATCATACATCAATCATATTCAATCCTTATCTTTCATTATCACACCTCCCATTCCGTCCACCAATAGTTCCAATTCAAAATATAATTCATTCTTTTCTAAATGAATCAAACTTAAAACATGATCATTTTCTTAATAACTCAAAATCAAACCATATAACCTTTGAATCTAAATCTTTTTAAATAATCATATAAACAAAATCTCTAATTTTTATAAAATTTTGGCAGCATCTCCTCTAAAGCTCGAATTTTGCCACCCTTTTCGGGTCCAAACCTGCTTTTTTTTCAATTCAACATACCCTTCCTCATCATCATAACAATCACCACAATAAATCTACCTCAGATAAACAATTATACTCATACAATATTCAAATTCAACAACCCAAAATTCAACTAAGAATCATAGTTCACAAATCCTAGGCTTTTAACACAAAATACCTCATTATCACAACAACCTCTACAATAGTTATACCTCAAATCAATAATTCACCAAATCATTAGTTAATCAACAAGCACCAAACCAACCATGTTCATCAACAATAACATTCAACCATAATTCTCTCCAAATTAACATAACAACATTCACCATCCAAAATTAATAACTAATTATTCAATAAACTTCAACCAAATATATTCATCAACAAATTACTAAACATTAAACATACACCTGCATTCCAACTTATCCTATGGTCGTCTAGCCTAAGTTTTCACAGAACATTATATATTAAATGCAAGAAACCTAAACCATACCTTGGCCAATTTCTACGTAACGACCAAAGCTATTTATTCAAAACCAAGACAGCCCCTCAAAACTCAACTAATCCGCTTCCTCCAAGTTCCAGTATTCACAATTTCAAGCTCCAATTATTTATTCACAACCTAATACACATTCATAACACATATATATCCAATTTAATACTCAAAGCTCAAATTCAATGAAAATAAAATAGAATTATCGTATCCTCACCTTACTCAAGCTTCACATAAGAAAGAGTGAACGTTTTTCTCAAGCTAATTGGATCCTAAAACATCAAAAATCAAAGAAATTCAACACCCCTTCTCAAAACTCAAAAATTGGGGGAAATGAGAGGCTGAAGTGGAATAGCAAGTTACCTATGAAATTGTTCCGGTAGAAATGTAAAGCTCAACGCGGTGAACGCGTGGCTCCAAATGGTGTGGCGATCGGAGCTTGAACGGAGGAGTTACGGGATTTGGAACTTTGCCGTAAGGGTTCGGCGTTCCTTTCCTCTCCCTGGAGCTCACCTGCGTCACTGAGGAAATGAGGGAAAGAAGAGCCCGTGGCTCTTTTTAATGGGCTGGTCCGGTTGGACCGATAGCCCGGTTCGGGTCCGGTTCAACTAGTTCGGTCCTTTCGGTCCAATTTTGGACCATTTTCTTCGAAATTAGTGTCAAAATTCTCGTTTTGATGAGCTCTACCCTAATTTAATATAATATTTATATTTCTAATCTTCCTTATTAAAAACTAATTTATTGACTAATTATTTACTAATTTAATCGGGGTTTACATGGGGCAGATTTTCTCCACCAAATCGCATGGTCCTATTTGGGAGGGTATAGGAAACAAATTTTGGTACGTATAAATCGAACCCTCCGTGTTGCTTGAGTTGGAACATCAAGTTGAATAGTCCGAGTTGCATGTTGAGAGTGTGAGTTAAAGAAGACTGAAGTCGTACCATCCGTTTTGGCTAGGGGTGACTATCTTTTTTATGAATCGGGAAAGGAAAACGCATGGTCCAATTTGGTTGTTTAATATTTTTTTGAATGAAGTTAACCTAGTCGAAGGATCCGAGTTGAGTATAGAGGGCTATATAAAAGTGTGTAGCGAGTTAGTGGCAGGTTACCCGTCTTTTTCCCCTCCTTCAGCGGCTGCTTCCTCTGTTTCATTTTTTTGGGTCTCTTTCATACTTGTTTTGAACTAGAGAAGTTAGTAGTTAAGGTTATGCTCTTTTTTTGGTTATTGAGAGAAATGAGTGACATGGTATTACTAAAAGTGTATTATTTTGGTCAGATTTTGTTACAAACGTCTGAAGGAGTAAAGTTTATTTGTGAAAATCCACTAGATGTTGTTATTCCTTTTATCATCACATTTGAAGAGCTCAAAGGTGTGATCTGTGAGAAGATTGATTCTGAGAGGGAAAAAAAAATATCGTGTATTCTATACAGATATCCCATACCGGTATTTGGTGGGTTCGTCCAATTTTAAACCAGATATGTGACGGACGAAGCGAGCATGCAGGAGATGTTTTCAATGTATATTGAAAACCGGGCTCAGATTTTGTTCATTGAGTTGTATGTTGAGTTTGAACAATCTGAGGCCGATCGGAATACTCTACGGAAAGATTATAATAGTGACAGTGAAGAAGAGTTCGAAAGCAACTACGAATGTGTTGGTCCAGATGGAGATGAAGATCAAGGTGATGGAACTGTGGATCTAGATGTGACAGAGGTGGCAAATGCACTCGCAAATGATATGCCATTTGGGGAGCCATCATTCATGCGAGTTCTGGACTTGGAAGCCATGCATGTTCCGGAGTTTCCGGAATATATGACTGCAGGTACGTAATTCATCGAATTAGTTTTTTTTTATTTAATTATTGAATTATTTATGAATGAATTAGTATTTATTAACCATTATTTAAGCATGCGTTGATGTCATGTATGTGTTAGAGGTTGAACCGGTTGACCCGATCCTATGTAAATAAAAAATAAAAAATACTAAGAAGTTAAAAAAATAAAAGTCAAAATATGTGTTTAATAACATTTGAAAAATATCATGTTATTTTAAACCAATATGGAACATAGAAGCAAATATTTTATTATTATTTATGTTATACACAAGTATTTGTTAGAAAATAATAATAAAATTCTCTACATTATGAATATGAAACATAACGTGTGTTTGTAAATATCATTTAGAGAACTGGACCGATTAGTATTTGGTTCATCGGGGGTGACGGTCGAACCAGCCGGTCTGGTCCGATTTTTTACATCAGACGTTCATGTCCATATTTTGTGAAAAAAGTGACACAGTAACATGATGTCTGGGTTGGATTTATATCATACTTGATGCAGTGAATATTGATTTATCTCGATTTTAAAATATCTATGTATTTATTTAATTTTTTCCCATGCTGGTTGTCCCGGCAGAAGTTCCTATTATCACAGATGGTGAATTTGCTGTTGGGATAGAGTTCAGTTCCCAGGAAGCTGTTATTAAGGCGATAAAAGAGTATACCATACGACGAAGCGTAGACTACCGGGTGTATGAGTCTGAGCCGTTGACATTTTATGCCAAGTGTACACAGTATGGGTCAGGGTGTGATTGGCTTATCAGGATTAGTTTGATCAGCAGGAAGTATTGTTGGGTTATAAGGAGGTATAATGGTAGTCACACCTGTACCAGAGCCACCATTTCACAGGATCATTCGAAGCTGGACTCCATCACAATTGCAGAAGCAATAAAGCCATTGGTTGAGGCTGACCCCTCCTTAAAGGTAAAATCGGTTATAGCAGAAGTGCAATCGAAGTTCAACTACACCGTTAGTTATCGGAAAGCATGGTTGGCTAAGCAAAGGGCAGTAGAAAAAATATTTGGAGGTTGGGAAGCATCGTACGAAGCGTTGCCTATATGGTTTGAGGCCATGTGTCATAAGGAGCCATCAGCTGTTGTCCATTTTGAGACTATGCCTGCATATCAAGACGATGACTTGGTCGGTGATATTCGGGTACTGCATAGAGTATTTTGGAGTTATTACCCCTGCATCAGGGCATTCAGACATTGTAAGCCAGTTGTCCAGGTGGATGGGACTCACTTGTACAGAAAGTATAAGGGTTGTCTACTAGTCGCAGTTTCACAAGATGGCAACAACAATATCGTCCTAATTGCGTTTGCTATTGTCGAGGGAGAGACTTCTGATGCATGGCACTTTTTCCTTAGTAACTTGCATCAACATGTTGTCACTCGGGATGGTGTGGGACTAATATCCGACCGACACGAATCCATCAATGCAGTTGTGGAACACAGTAACAGAGCTTGGTCACCTCCTAGAGCTTTTTATATGTTTTGCATCAGGTATATAGAGTCGAATTTTCTGAGAAAGTTCAAGGCACCGTACCCCCCAAAATTGGTCGTCAACATTGTTAACCTTTAATTTTTGTTTTATTAAGTTATTAACATAGTTACCTTCAAACTGTATATTTGACGTATGTTTTTGTCCCTTTTATATGTTGTTATCGTTCAGGATATTCGAGGACGGTGCGGGAGTACGAAGTGCGTTACCAGCGGTTACGGGAACGGGGCAAGGCATATACAAACTGGTTAAACAGAATTTCTCGCGAACAGTACGCGTTGGCATTTGACGGTGGCTATCGATGGGGTCACATGACGACGAATCTAGTAGAATGCATCAATTCAGTATTGAAGGGTGCACGCAATCTCCCCATTACTACTCTTGTGAAGGCAACATTCTACAGACTTAATGAGTTGTTCACCCGAAAAAGAGTGGAGGCGGAAGCCCGGATTAATGCTGGCCATATGTTTTCTGATGTGGTGACGTTGAAGTTGCATGCAAACCAACTTGCATCAGGAAACATTCAGGTTAGTTGCTTTGACCGGCAAAACGAGGTCTTCGAGGTGCGTGAGATGCCAAGTGGACTGGAATTTGCAGTCGACCTACGAGGCCTTCGATGTGACTGTGGTGAGTTCCAGGTGGACCGGATTCCCTGTAGACATGTGTTCGCATGTTGTGCCAACCAGCGACTAGATTGACAAGTGTATGTGCATGATGTTTACAAGATGGACCAAGTTCGGCGGGTGTACCGAGCAAGGTTTAGGCCACTAGGTAATCCTACTACATGGCCTGCTTAAAACGGACCTCGGTTCGTACCGAATCCGTACCTGAGACGCGTCACGAAAGGTCGCCCCAGGATGACGCGCTTCTTGAATGAGATGGACATGCGAATGTTACGTCGTCCTAGGCGATGCAGGCTATGTGGGGCTGAGGGACACAGCCGTAGCAGATGCCGTCAATCAGCGGGCGCAAATACCGACAGAGATGCTCAATAGATTCTTATTCTAATATGATATTATATATGTAGTATCATATACTATGAAAAGACTTGTTCCATATGACTTAAGAAAGTATGTTATATGTAACATTGTATAATATATCATGAATTCTCCTATTGAGTTAACATGACCTGAGATATGACATTATAATAAATTATGACGACCTAGCATTATAAGATATATGTAGCAGTATATAGTACGACATCAATTGTCCACCTGTGTTAATTTGATATGATAACAGTAGCAATATATTCACTTCATTAATACATAAATACTCTCAGCATACAAAGTAACCTGATCATAGTCCAACTAAATAATACATAAGGACCAACACATACAAAGATCTTTAAACATAGTCCAGTTCATTAATACGTAAATAAGTTCATTACACCACAACTATTTTCTCATTGACCACTTTACATCCTTCACAAAGTCCTTGCATTTCTTGGCGGCCTTTTTGAACACAGATGGAGTGTAGCGATTAGCGCTACGACGTGGAGGATCAATCCTCAGATTGTAACCTTTGGTTTTGTCATCCGGAGTGCGTGCCTGACCTGGATACAATTTTATAAACATAATTAAATATAGTCCATTATGTACTCAAGGCAACATAGATACCACATATCATTCAGGAAAAACCAAACATAGATACCATTTATGACCACAAAATAAATAACTAATCTATCAAGTAAAGCAAAATACTCAATATAAATACCATCATTACGGGACTCTTCGTCCTTATCGAACTCCTCTATTTCATCATCCTCATCATCCTCCTCATCGTCCGGGTTGTCCACTAGATACGCATCGGTCTCGTGCCCGAGTGTGTTAGCATTCTCTTTAATTCTCCCCATGGATACACGGTTCGGATTTTGACTATTAAGAACTCCGCGTCCCCCGTCACTCCTACTAGAGTCAACAGATACGAATCCTCCGGAAGCAACCGATGAGGTATGGCCCGGAAACCTCGCATCCAACGAATACCTCCCTGGCATGAACTCAGTTTGATGGCCATATCGTGACTGTCCTGCATCTCCAGCCATAAACCCAAGTAACTGGCTAAAAGAACCGCCTTCGCCTGGTTCAAACTGTGACATACCCCAATATTGTTGATGCTGTGGAAATGAAGGGTTGAAATATGTTTGAGGTACATATTGGCCTGAGAACTGAGGTTGTTCCTGTGGAAGCGGATTTGGAGGTGGTATCTGAGGCGAATGTGGCTCCTGTTCTTCATTGTCATCATCCATATCCTGATTACCCTCATCCATATCCTGATTACCCTCATCATTCTCTTCACCCACAAGATTCGACAAGTTCAATCGGTCCCCAAATTTTCCTCGGTACCAATGCATGTAAGTATCCAACGGATGCTGTGAAGGCATGGGAAGCTCAAAAAGAACGTGGTGATACCTGTTTGTCTAATGCATCACCCAACTGTAATGAGTCGGTGCCGTGGCCCAGTTAAGATTCTTAGGACCAATCAGGACTTCTCCATGCGCCTTGTCCAGATTCCACTCCTCATGAGGTACTCCCTGAACGAAACCGAATTGTCGCCTAATCCTATCGGTAGCATGCCACTCAACACATTCAAATGACACCAAAGGTACTGTAGCGCTCCAGACAACCGAGTGCATATAGATTTCAGCAGGAATTATGTTCGGATCCACGCGATCCACAGTATACGCAACCCACACAAACTAAAAAGAATAAAGGAAACTCATGATTACAACCCAGATAACAATCACATTAACAATGGTTCATTAGATTTACGCAGGCACTAAACAGGAAACTAATACTACTTTAATGAAAACTCACCTGACCTTCCTGAAGTTCATCAAAGGCCTTCCTAAAGTCAGCTAGCTTCATATATCTATATCGTCGGTCACCACGCTCCCAGTTTCGCCACCTAACACGATAAATTTAATGTTGTCAACTGAGTTATAAATATCAAGATAGGGTACATTTAATCATAATATTACCTGTTTGCTAGCGGAAAACTGCGGGGCTCCCTAGGAACCGGCGATAGATATGGCAGTCGGATCCAAGCCCAACCGAGCAGAAGTGTTAGTGGGCCATCTATTTCCTTACAGTCAACTCGAGATGCCCGGCATAACGCCCTGTAGAGGTGTGCTAGGCATGCAGATCCCCAACTGTATTGTATAATACTGCAAAATTCACGAAGCAAGGGTAGAAACTTCCAGTGCACACCTGCCCCTGATTTATCCCCAAACAAGATCGTCCCGATAAGCAACATAATGTGGCACTTGACATACCTCTGTATACCAATTTCATCAGTCAACTGTAAATTTTCTTTAAGATCCCGCAGCCATGTCAGTTTTATGCAGCTGCCTCTACAATCTCACTTACGCGGTGCAACTCCGAACTGATGCAAACACTCCGCCTCCAAGGCTTCGAAACTACTCATTGTCATCCCCGTAACTGGAAGTCCATCAGTCGGAAGACCAAGAATTAGAGCCACATCTTCGAGTCACGACACATTCACCAATGGGAAGATGAAACGTATGTGTGTCGGGGTGCCACCGTTCGATTAGAGCATTCACCAGTGCCTTTTGACATTGGACTACCCCAATCTGTGATGCATGATAAAAGCTGGTAACTCGTAAATGCTCCTCCACTCTATCGTTGTACCAATCCGGAGGAACTGGGTGGTCACATGTCAACATTCTCAACTTCTACAAAAAACATAACAAAGTATGCGTCAACTTCTTAACACTTACTAACTCACTACTAAAATAAAATAATTTTTTAACGACAACAACTAAAACAATAAACCCCTACCAAAATTAATAAAAATCATGGTTACAAAATTTGCACAAATAGCTCAACAAGAAACAAGTTACTACCATAAATTCATCTACTAAATCCTTATAAAATAGATAATTCTAACTTCTAAAATTAATTATTAACCCTAATTATTCATAACTTACTACTACTAATAATAATAACTAATACATAAATACCTAATCAAAACTCTCTGCAATAACACATTTATTCTGAATAATATCTAATATTAATTAGTCATATACTATTATTTAAACATATTTTCTCCAATTATAAAAAATAATAATAATCACTCTATGCCTAAATTCTTTTTCTAACAACATTCATAACAACTAACTAACTTGCTAACAATGAAAATTACAATTAAAAAATTTAAATTATTCCTAATGTAAGACTAACAGTTTCTCACAACAACAATAACATTTACCTTCGTTCATTACAATTATAATTAATTATTTTAAAAAGATTTAAAAAAAATAACCCTATTTTCAATAATAATTATAATAAAAATTGAGCCGTTGGAGTTTTCTTTTTTAATTTGGTTATATTTATATTAAATAATAATTATAATACAAAATGAAAAATCCCAAAAAAAAATTTCCGTCATCTGTTAAACTAAATACCTAACAGTCATCTATTTACATTTTAAAATGTAGCAACTAACAAAATAATAATAATTAATTTACTAACAATAATATTTACCACTAAAAATTAATTAAAAAATGTCTAAAAAATTTAAAAAAATCATATAAACGCTGGAAAATACTAATAATCAGTTTATTTATATTTCTAATTTGTACTTCTAATAATAACAACCATAAGAAGTAAATAGTTTATAATATAAAATATTAAAAAATCCCAAAAAAAATTATGTCCTCTATTAAACTAAATACCTAACAGTCATCTGTTTACATTTTAAAATGTACCAACTAACAAAATAATAATAATTAATTTACTAACAATAATATCTACCACTAAAAATTATTTAAAAAATGTCTAAAAAATTTAAAAAAATTCATATAAATACTGGAAAATACTAATAATCATTTTATTTATATTTCTAATTTGTACTTCTAATAATAACAACCATAAGAAGTAAATAGTTTACAATAATAATTTTAAATACAAAAAATTTAAAAATATTAAAAAAAATTTACATAATCAGAATGACTGAGATAATGCATAACATGAAGCTTAGGTTGATTAACATCCTTAATTTTATTCTTCTTTGGCATGCTTTTAATTCTTCAACCATGCACAGCTGAGAGGTGGGAGAAGAAGAAGAATGGGGCTTCAAGCTGAAAATGAAATGTGAGAGAGTGATGTTTTCGGATGATGAGAGGGGTGAATGCATGAGTAAGTGTTTAGTTTCAGGACACCGTTTGGGGAGTTGCTGCAACGCAATGCGTGTCCTTCCCCTTTGAAATCGGACCGTGCGTGTGCTCTCCACAAAATCGGACAGTCCGTGTAGTTGTTGAAACTCAGAGGATCCGAGTTGTTAGTAGTCTGACACCACAACCTCGTGAAGCCCCTCCCTCCTCCATAATGACGTCCAACTCCACTCCAGCTCCAATATTGAAAATAAAAAGCGCCATTAGAACGCATGATGTAGGCCCAGTTAGAAGTTGATGAGAATGATGGAGCTGTACGAGGGGAAATTCCATTGGGCCTATATGAATAGTTTCATTGGAGAATTACTAATATGTTTTGGTAATATTAATTAATTTAATTTTGTGTTACTTTTTTGGAGTGTTTGGATAAATACAAGAAAAGAAGTACACAGAATGGAGCATCGAAACAAAGAGCCAACAAAAGCTAGTTAGTAGTTAGAGTAGAGGAGTTGCAAATTTTGGGCTACAATACTTTTTTTATTGCCTAAAGCTACTGGATTTTTGAAGGAGTTGGCCCAAAACAGAGTCATCAATTTATTTGTTCTTTTTTACTGTTTTATCCCAAAAAGAAAGAATGGAAGATATTAAGGTAGCGTTTGTTTTGAAGTATTGAGACAGAGACTGAGAGACTAAGACTCAATATCGTGTTTGTTAGTTCAGAGACTGATACTAAAATTTCTGTCTCTCTGTCTCTAAAATTTCAGTATTTCAGTACCTCCAAAAAGTAGGGACACAGGGGACTGAAATTTTTAGAAATTGAGACTGAAACTTTAATAACATTTTATACCTAAAATACTTTCATTTCAATTAATTAATTCTAATTTTACCCTTTGTGCAAATTAAATTAGAATTTCATTCTTATTTCAATTTCTGTCTCCCATTTTGTACCAAATAGAATACTGAGATTTATTTCAATCACTGTCTCTTAGTCTCTGTCTCTCAGTCTCAGTTCTTCCGTCTCTGTCTCTCCACCAAACGCTAATAGTACATTTAATTTGTACTTTTTATTTTTTTATTTATTTTTAATATTTATTTTTTAAATTTTATAAAAAAAACTGAAAGTAAAAATTAAAAACAGCATTGTATTATTTTTTTACTGTCTTTACAAAATCGTAAAAAATAAAAAATAATAAAAATAAAAGCAAAAAATAAAAATGCAAACTAAATGTACTATAAGTTTTTTTTAAATCTTTGGCTTCGTAGGTTTTTTTTTTTCTATCACTTTTGCTAATTTCCAACACCTTGTTAATAGTTATCATTATTACTCTTTAATTTAATTTTCTCCACTTTTCTCACTTTTAACATTTGAATTCCCTGTTAATTTCTTATTTGCGTTATTCCTCAAATTTCCTAACTTTAATTTCTACTTTTAATAACTTTCTAGGCAGAAATTTATTTCATGAAACTTTTTAATCAGTTATGATACATCATTTCTTGAGTGACGCCCCGAATTACATTATTAAATTAATTATAGTGTAATTTGTTAGCTAATATGATATACCTCCTACAAAAAGTGAATACTTTATCCAAGGGTAGATAATAGATGAATTGGCAGGTATATATTTTATAATAATTTTTTTTCGATAAAATAAAAAAGTCTCATGTGGTGCAACTTGCAAGTGAAAAGTGATTCAGTTTTGGAGGGCACATGAACAAATGATAATACAATTAGAGGCTACTCTCATTTATTTATTTAGTTAATATATCAGAGTTTTAATTTGTTCGATAATAATTAGTATGATATCGTTTAACTAAGCAGTTGCCTCATCATATATATATATAGGACAGTTTAATTTGCTTTTGGATCGATTCTTAGGTCTTAATAACCTTAGGCTTCAAGAATGTGTTATTATTTGCTTATATAGCGACACTTTTGAGAATATATCAATTAGATGTTATATACAGTATACTGATTTAGACAATTAATTGATTTCCGAAGTTTTACTTAATAAAAATCACGAAAAATAGCATGCCAAAAAAAAAAAAAAAAAAACAAAGTCACGAAAAATAAAGCTAAGAAACACAGAAAAATATACCCCCTCTCTGACAATTAGCCATACATTATTATTAAACATTTACTAATTTAGTTTAGAAATTTGTAACTGTCTTTTTTAGTACATGTTTTTTTTGTGAAACTTAAATTTAAAACTGTTAAAAAGGTAAATTCACTTATTACTTAACCAACCCAATATTAAGAAAAGAACGTAAAGAAAAAAAAAAAGTTCGCTTCAAATATATATTATATTTTATCTCTAACGTCTGCAATTTTTTTTTTTAAAAACATTTTTAATATTTAGTTACATTTAATTTTGTTAATAATATTTTTTATTTTTGTTAAAATTATTCTTAGACATTAGTCTCATGTTAATGGTAGAGACAAAATTAAAAACTTTTAGGGATAATTTATTTTGACACACATCGAAAATGTATGTTAAAGACAAAATTAAAATAATAAAAAATGTTAAGAATAAAATTGAGAGAAATTAAATGTTAAAGATATTTTAAAAAGAAATTATAAATATTAGAAACAAAAGGATATACTTTACTCTATATTATATTATGTGGAAAAAAAAAAACTTGAAATAAGGGCTACCTTATGGTTTTTTTTTTTTTTTTTTTTTTGGACAGTAGCTACCTTATGGGTTTAACTTAATTATATGATGTGGAAATCAAATCAAATATAGTAGCTCTACAATGATAATAATTTGGCTAGTCCAAGTGGAAGCCCCTACTCCCTAGTCCCATAATCATAACATAACATATGAAGAAGAAGAAGAAACTAAAGTAAGAAATGAAAATGGCACCGACCAGGTCCCATCGGCGTGCCAGAAACTGAACAAGACAAACACACCAACCAATTAATTAATTAAGTACCTTTGACACTCTTTTTTCACTTTAATTTGGAGCACCAAATTATGTCTCAACATTTTAGCTTCATCACTCTAAAATACTACCCCCTTTAGGCCTTAGCTCGCTTGTTTTTAATCCCCAACAAGTACGTGCAAACCACCATCTCTGTTTCATATATATGCTTACATAAAAAGATATATATAGTATTATCATTAAAATAAATTTGGTTCTTAATTAATTGGGTTGGAACCCGCTAAATGCTCACCTAGCATACGTTCTTTTATTGAAAAGGATTCAATAATTTTATTATGGAATATTAAAAAAGAGAGATGCTATTAAAAGCTAGCTGTTAAAGCATACTCATTGCCAATTTTTTTTAGAACCTAATAAAATTGTGAAAGAATAGAAAAATAAAAGAATTGTGAAAGAAAAAGATGAAAAAATTTTATTGATTGTTGATTGAATGAATTGTAAACTATGAAGGTAAAATTAAGTATATATAGAGTATTGGCCTATGAAAGATAAAAGTAGATAAAGATAACTATAAGATAAGATAAAGACTAAATTATCATTTAATTTGTGCATTTTGTTGGGTTAAATTTGTGGATCGTGAGACATTTTTATTGTTGTCATGGACTAAAGTGGAAGAGTGGTTTAATAGAACCAAATTTTTAAATGGAAAATTGCTTTAGGTACTGATCTTTTATTTCAAATCACTCTTTTATATTCATTAATTTCTTAGTTTACCGTAGCTTCACATATATTTGTTTTTTCAATAAAAATGCTACTAATATTAAATTTCAATAAACATTCGTATGTTTTAAAAATATTTGTAATATGATTTTTATTTACAAAAATATCCACAAAATTATAAATATGCGTTTCTTTCTCAAGATATACAATTTTGATTTTAATTTTATTCTTAATGTTTAGCTTCAATTTTACACCTAATATTTTAATATATTTTAATTATATCTCTAAGTATGGACAATATATAACGTAACAATCTTATGCTAATGTACTACTTTTTTTTTTTTTGGTTTCTACGGTATTTTCCAACTCTACAGGCTAAGAACTAATCCACCGCGGTACTGAACTGTATTTAAAGGTTTGTCATTGGTCAATAGATTGCTGCATGCATAAGGCGGGATTCGAATCCCCAACACTTACTTAAGCATACTAGTGAGTCAACCACTAGACCAACCCAAATGTCATTATAGAGTTGCGATGCTTCATAACACGTTAGCACACAATTTTTTTCACATCAGTATCTCTGTTGATGATGTTAATATCTAATGATATAATTAAAATATATTTAAAATATTAAGAACAAAATTAAAATAAATTAAATGTTAATAGTACTTTATTTCAAAAATTTTTGAAAATTTAAAGGAGATAGATGATTTCAATTCAGAAAAGTGCATGTTTTTAATGCATGTATCACACTTCAAGAATGCAAAAAATAACCTTAAAGAATATTTTTGAAAAAAGAATAATTTTTCTATAACTTTTTTCCCTCTTATATTCTTAACGAATAGAACATTTTCTATTACAAAAACGGTTGAACGTAGTATGTAGCTAAAATAATTATGTTATAAAAGTGAGTTTTTTCAGTGGTACTCACTTGTTTGTCTGTAACATAAAAAAAAGCAAGGCCACATCCACATAGACTTAGCATTCTTCTGAGATAACAAATACATCATTACAAAATGAATTGAGCATGCACTTTCTTCCCTCATAATTAAGGAATGAAGATGATAAGGGTTTTGTTTATTAGGTCAGTGATCTGGTTATCCATTAATTGCTGGGTTAGGCACTTTTTTTTTATCTTATTTAATTTATTGCCAACCAATTATAAATTATTCTAGTGACTACATTATCCTTTTCTAGCTTATTAATTATTACTAAGATGATAATATGAGATAGATGTGGTGCCACATTAGAACAGATTAAAAAGGAGCACTTGTAAACAATATAACAAAAAGATATAAGGCTTAAATTAGGATTATCATTCTTAGAAAGCCCTTTTCCATTATTGTCCCTTCATAGTTCATACCAAAAGAAAAAAGAGTATATTAGTACAAACATTACATTATGAACTAGAAGCCAAAAATGATTGACTTTGCCATCAATGATTAATTAGCAAAAGAAAATAGTATGCATAACTAAAAGTATAGTATGCTTTTTTTTCCTTCTTTTGTTTGTGTGTCAATAATAAAGCATCAATAAATTTTTTTTGGCCACTTCTTCTCCTTGTCAACCAGTTACTACTAATTAAAAAATGTGATTACTTATAAAAAGATACTTTCATGGAAAAAAAATTTAAAACTATTAGATAGTATTGCGAAAGTAATTCAAGAATCCAAACTTGAGATGAAGAACAACAAGAAACAACAAAGGGAGGAAGCAATAATAGAGAATTCTTGCAAAACAAGAAAGACAGAAAAAACAAAATTTGTATATCAGAATCATAGTTGTCAGAATCGAATCGGTGATAAAACCAGTCAGACTACTAAGTCACTAGATTATTGGTTTAACTGGTAAATCGCTAGTTAAACCGATTGACCCGATCTTATGTAAATAAAAAATAGTCAAAAACTTAAAATTAAAATTTAAAATACATATATTCACTAATATTTTAAGAATAATCAAGCTATTCTAAAACAATATGAAACATGAACAATAAGTATTATATTATTTTTACTCTATCATAAATATTCTTATTTTGTTTTTATATTAAAATAACTATTATTTTTAAATTTCAATAATTTATTATTTAGTTTATATCTATTATATTATCATATACTACAAGTATTTATTGAAAAAATAATATTAATAGATATTATATAATTATGAAAAGAAAAATAAGTGACTTTATAACTAAAATTAAAATAAATTAAATAGAAGTAAATTATTTGATGAAAGATATCTATATGTATTATAATTTGCATTTATATTATCAAGAAGCATTATAGCTTGGTGGCTATCAATGGTGCCTCTTTCTTTGAGGAGAGGGGTTTGAACCCCACCTCAAGCATTCCAAAATCAGAGGATCGTATAGTACACACGCGTTGGAGCACGATGAACTTGTAGAATGCTCATGTGCCATAGGTTTGCCCTCCGAGTGGTTTGGTCGGACCGATCTTCATTGAGTTTGACTAGTTTTTACCGCTTCACTTCGGATTAGACTGATTCATTCCAATTCTTTACCTTAAACGGTTCAAACATCGAACTGGATCGGTATAGAATCTGATTCACCGATTTTTTGGTCGAACCAACTGGTCCGGTCCGATTTTAACAACTATGAAAAGAATGTGATTATAGATTTTGGATTGTATGATTATAGAGTTGTGTGTGTAATCCACACTATAATAGCAAATTTATAGTTTTTAAGACACCTTACTTAGATCATTATTCTCTGCACCCCTCAAACTAAGGGTTGGAGCATTAAAAATCTTTAGTTTGCTTACTAAACTATCAAAAGAGAAAGCTGTTAATGACTTAGTTAAAATGTTTTACAACTTGGGCATGAGTGGGAATGTATATAATGTGAATTATCCCTTTGCTGATTTGATCTCTATCATAATGCAAGTCAACTTCAAAGTGTTTGTTCCTATTATACAATATGGATTTTCAGACAGCAAAACTAGGGGTATTCATAGATTGTTTATGGCCAAAATCTCAATCCGATTCGCATCAAACTCATCGGATCATATCGGATCTAATATTCGCATCTTTTACATTTAGATCCAATCCAATCTAATCCGCACATTTGCGAATCGGACTAGATATCAGATATATCTGCAAAATAAAAAATATATTAAAATTATTTCTATAAAATAATCAATAAAACCCATTTTTCACTCTAATAAAATCCTATTTTCACTCTTTTAAACATGTTTACTCTTTAAATATATTAAACTAATTTTTTCTAAATAACAAAAATAGAATAATACAACATATATGAATAATAATTATTAATTAAAATAAAATATAAATACAACATATATTATTTATTTATTATTTGGTGCATATTCGCATATCGGATCACAGATATAGATGTGATATTCGCGGTTCGATCCGATTATAGTGCGCATTAGATCCTATCCGATCTGATCATCTTATGGATAAGATAATTGTGAATTAGATACGGATAAATACCACGAATTTGCGAGTATGATCCGATTCATGAACACCCTTATGCAAAACAGCCCCAAGGTTGTCACAAGAGTTTGAGGAGTTGAACTTTGAATATTAATTTCTCCAAGCAATTTTTGTATCAAATAATTTCTGCAACTGCCTTTGCCAAGCATCTATACTCAGATTTTGTGGAGGATTGACTGACAGCATGCTATTTCCTACAACTTTAGAAGATAGGATTCATACCAAGAAAAATGCAATAGCCACCGGTTGACTTCCTGTCATGTAAGTCTGCAGTCCAATTTGCATATGCAAATGCAAAAGTTCTATAGTCAAAATACTTGCAGAATTTGAGACCATGAGTTACCTTACTTGATCAGAATAGAAGAATTCTCTTTACAGTAGTCCAATGATACTGTAATGGATTATGCATGAGTTGGCTCACCCTATTGACAGCATAGACTATCTTAGGATGAGTTAATGTATCATATTGAAAACCTTCCACTATGGGCCTGTACAATGTGGGATTTTCAATGAAATTTGTTCCTTGAGCAGTAAGTTTGAATGATGGCAGTGTAGGCGTGGAAATAGAATTTGACATATCCATCCCATCTTTCTTTAACAAGTCATAAATATATTTTTCTTGAGAGATATGAAGATCACCAACAAATGTAAAATTGAATTCTAATCCCAAAAAATAGTGTAGTTGTCTTAGATCTTTAAGAGAGAAAATGGAATTCAACTTAGTAATAACAGATTTAATTTTTTTATTGTTATGTTGTTTACCTGTAATGACGCCATCATCCACATAAGCTAGAAGATAAATTGTAGAATTAGTTGTATTTTTGATGGACAAAGAAGTATCATCCTTTACATCTGAAAAACCAAGATTAAAAAGAGTAGATTTAAACTTTAAAAATCAAGCTCAAGAAACTTGTTTAAGACCATAAATAGTCGTATCAAGTTTGCAAACCATACTATTTGTATTAGTGTATATAGGAGGAGGAGTCATATAAACTTGTTCAGTTAAATTAAGAAAAACGTTATTAAAGTCAAATTGGCGTAAACATCAACTTTAGATATAGCTATAGACAAAATTATTTGAATAGTAGTAAGCCTAATGATAGGACTAAAAATCTGTGTGTAGTCTATACCTTCAACCTAATGACATCCCTTTGCAGCTAGCCTGGCCTTGTATTTTTTTTATAGAATTTTCTGGGACACGCTTGATTGCAAACACCCATTTGCATCATATAATAGGTGCATTAGGTGGGGGATAAACAAAATGCCAAGTTTTGTTGGCAATTAAAGCATTATTCTCTTCTATCATTACTTGCAGACAATGAGGAGATTTCATGGCCTGAGAAACAACTTTTGAGACATTTTAAACAAGATTCAGACAATTAGAATGAGCTAAAAGAGCTCTTGCCTTATGAGTACCTGATTTTGACCGAGTTATCATAGTATGAGTGTTGGTAGAGGGTTGAACATTCACTACAAGAAAAAAGTCATGTCACCACCCTTTTGTTTAGCCACACATCAAAATTGTGGCCTAAAATGGTCAATAGATAGAAATTTAGCCACACTTTCTTGGTGGCGGTGATTGATTAGAGATTTGGCCACACTTTTCACATTACGCTTGTAAAACGTGGCCATAGATAGAAATTGACACGTTTTTTTAAGTGTGCCTAATTTTTTTGTTTTAGTCACTTTTTACAAATATGCCCATTTCCTCTAACTATTTGGATACCCAAATAAAATGTGGCAAAAAATTCTCATGAAAAATTTAGATTTTACTCTAATTTGTTTTCCAATTAAGTAGTGAAAAGAAAACTCTTCACATATCTTCAGTCAACTAGAGATGACAATGGGTTTTCCCATCCCTATTGAGTAAAATGCCCTCCGTCCCCACCCCATTCTTGTCACGGGTCCCTATTACAGATACTCGCGGGTATCCACGGTGATAATTGGATATTATTAAGTTTAATTTTTTTTAAATAACACAATCATAATAAAATCCTATACGATTTAACCATTCCTGGATAGTGTCCTGGCTCGCTGCACGAATAGAAAATGTTTGACCCGAATGGGCAAGGCCTATTACCATGATTCCTTCTGTAGTGCCTACATGCCAAGCTCATCTGTGCCTGCTGAGGTTGCTTCCTAGTATCCAACCTTGGTCTGCTAGTGTTTCCACCAGAAGGACGAATGGGAGCTTTCCCAGCTTGTTGATTCTTGTGCACAGGTGCTACAGACGACTTAAAATTCCTTCTCTGTGTCACCGCATATCGGTACATATTCCTCTGTGGAAATCCTTGACGATTCATCCTTGATGCCACTACCTTTTTTGCACAATCTTCCACTAGTTGATTTTTATTAATCAATTCTGTAAAGTTTCGTATCTCCAACGGAACCACTGAGTTCATCAAATCCTCTCAAAGTCCTCCTTCGAACTTTAAACACTTTCACTTTTCAAAATCTTTGGGATGCCCTTGACAGATCTTGGAAAAACGATACAAATCTTTAAACTTCCTCGTATACGCAGCAACTGACACACCTCCCTGCCAAAACTGCATCAACTCCATCTCCTTCGCATCACGAGTAGCCCTAGGAAAGTACATCATATAAAACTCCTTCTTAAAGACAGACCACAGAATCTCATCATTCTCCTGTTGCAGTAGGTGCTCCATACCCTACCACCAGTGTTGCGCATCCTCTTCTAGCATGTAGGATGCAAACTCCACATACTGTCCTTCCTGAACATGCTAAGCCCACAGGGATCTCTCAATACCACGAAACTAGTTATCGGCCTCAGTAGCAACTATCGTACTTTTAAACTTTGGAGGGTTTACTTTTAGAAAAGCAGCTAAGGTCATAGGCAGATTGTTGTGTAGCATATCTAGGTCACTGTTATCGTTATTGTTATTATTATTTCGCTCTCCTAAACGGTCAACTGCCTTGGCAGCTGCAACTATCGTTTCATGCATAGCCTCAACCATGGTATTAATCGTGGCGATAAAAGCTTCCTCAGTCCACTCATTTCTCACTAAGTATTACTAGGGGATCTTCCTCGAGCACCTCGTCCTCATGAACTCATCATGATCCTGTTCACACCAAACAATCAACATTAAGGTGATCAGTCTCAACAATTCAAGTTTGGCGTTAACATTTTCAAAAGGAATACACAAGGACAATCATACAACACATATCACAGAGATATCCTATCAGCATGAGACATACAATGGAGTATGCAATGAAGCATGATTTAGTCCATTCTCCAGGCTTTACTAAGGACGAACTACTCTGATACCAACTTGTAACAACCTAACTCCTAGTATGTCATGATCATACTAGAAACTAGGCACTATTGACTTACCTTCACTACAAGAATTTGACAAATTAGCGACAAATTTTTGCAAAAAATATTTTTTGTCACTAATTCGTCACTAACTAGCAAGGAATTAGTGACGCAATAATGACAAAATTAATGAACGGTCACAAAAATATCCAAATTTGAGAAAACCAACTGATTAGCAAGAGATTCACGAGCAAGTTTGTTTCTCGCAAATTGAGTTTTATAGCTAAAAAAGAGCGGGAAAAATTTTCTACCTAATTTGTCACTAATTAATTAGCGAGTGACAATGTTCTAGCAAATTGGTCACATAGGAGTTCAATCGAATAAAGTAAAATAGCAAGGGATATTGTTGTCATTGTTCCTGTCGCAAGTTTTGATATACAATTAGCGAGAAAAAGTTTCACACATTAGTTTCGCTAAATAAACTTTGTGCGAAAAGGCAAGTTAGTGAGGAATAATGTTCCTAGCTAATTCATCATAAAGACTTGAAATGCATTTTGCGATGGACAATTTCCTAGCTAATTTGTCACCAAAGTTTTTATTTTTAATGAAAAATAGTTTCTTGCTAATTTGTCGCATAATATTGTAAAATTTAAATTGAGAAAACAGTAGTCGCTAACTTGTCGCAACAGATAAATCATTTAGCTAGGGAAGCGTTCCTTGCTAATTAATCGCTAAAGTGAAAATATGGATATTAAGCGCCTATGACCTTAGTAGCGAGAAATTTGCGACCCTTTAACAACTATCATACTTCGCTCGCTAATTTCAAATCACTAATTAGCGGGAGAAATACATTTGTCGCTAACTTGCTGTCGAAATTTTAATTTAGCGAGCGACTTGGCAATTGCAATCTTGTCACAAAACAAAAGCTATACTCTACCTATAATTTGTAGCAAATTACTCACTAATCTCATTAAAATCCATCGCAGAGTTATAACAAATCCAAAGTTAACCGAGTAAATTTCAGAAGTAACTAGTTGCAATTGAGTCACTAATCAAAAGCTTATTTAGTGAGGAATTAGCGACCATTGAACAACTAATAAACATTTCTCGCTTATTTCATGTTGCTACTAATTTGTGAGGAAAAACGTTAGCCCTTATTCTATTCTTATTTCATGTTGCTACTAATCCTAACCTCTATATAAATTCACGAAAAATTCATGAAAAGTTTGAAGCAAATTTGCCAAGCAGGCTAATGTAATTTGTCACAATTTTGCCACTAATCTAAAACTATTAATCAGAGTCCCAAAGTTGTGACTAATAATTAGATAGCTAATTTTTAATAACTAATAACTTACAATATTCTAACAAGATGTTAATTCTCAAAAATTTCACAAACAACTCAAATCAAAAGCTTTTCCTTAAAAAGGATTTTTGCCCCAATTATATTACAAATTTATCGTTATTTTTAATAGAAAATTTGCTGCTAATTTGAATTGAAGTTTAAAATTAATATAATTTAAAGACAAGTTTAAAAATTCAATATTTTTAAGAAATGGGAGCATAATATTAATAATTTTTAATTACAAAATATACTAAAAAAGTAACACGATTAACTTAAAAGTATTATTTTAGCAGTGGTTAATATTATTTTTTTTCAAATTTGCTCACCCAAAAAATTAGATTTTTTTTCAATATTAAAAAAAAAAACAAAAAGGTTAATCGGGCTGGGCTCTGGCCATAAATGGTTCGGGATAGCCAGAAAATCAAAACCCGTAAATAAAGAAATTAAAGTTAATAATCCATTTGTCCCCTAAAATTTGAGGTTAAACTCAATTTGACCCTCAAAAGTTTAATGAACTCAAATTAGACCCTGAAATTTGTAACCGTAACTCACATAAGTCCTTGTACTGGTTTTTGTTAAGGACGTGTTATTTTGATACATTAAGTTGTTGCGATTTGGATTCCTCGTTTAGGTTTCGTGTGATCAAAACCTATTAGAATTTTTAAAAGGTTTATTGCTGCTCAAGAATTCCAAAATTTCCAAATTAAATTTGTTATTGTCGTCTTCGTGAGGATGTAGGGAGTCTGTCTGTAACATCCTGATTTTTGCGATAGAGTCGCGTATGCGAGTTTTACGTTTTATTCGTGTAACATCTATGAAAATTTTTTTTCTCTTTTTTGCGATATTTAAAATAAAATAAATAAAAATATAATATTAATATTATGTTAATTTTGAATTTTATTTGGTGAATGATGATCACTTTATATTGGGCCCGAAAGATTTAAAAAGCTCGGCTTTACTAATGTCATTTACATTAGTAATTTACCCAATCTTTACTCTAATTAAGTACCACTATTTGAGATAATTATTTGAATTTTTACCATGTCTAATTCCTTAATTACCTTTCAAGATATTTAAAAATTTAATCTCGCTGACTTAGCAGCTTAAAATTGTGACACGCAATACTTAATGCGCCACATGTCACAACACATGCATCTCACCCTTGATTAAGTGACACTTAGCCGCTAATCAACTCATATAAAAAGCTAAAATTTTCTCTCTCTCTCTCTCTCCCCAAAAGGCAGCCGTGACCATGCATGAGAGAATTTGGAGGATTTTGTTGATTTTTGACTTCCCGAACTCGATTTCTTAAGATCCGTGACCCCCACAAAAATTATAATCATAGAAGTGATTGTATCTTTCTCCTCTACACGGTGACATGTGTTTTGTTTGGTAAAATTACAAAGTGAAACTGCCCCTGCTAGGAACCAGTTCGGCCGAACCAAAGGAGGGAAAAAACCACCAAGCTTTCGACGTTTTTGCTCCGTTTGACCGATCAAAAGCCTCCTTCGTATTTTGTTGGTATTTTGCGCCTTACAAAGGTAGGATTTGACTCTTTAATCGGTTAAAATTATGAATTAATTGATATATATGGTTGAATTATTGTCTGTTGATGTCTGTTGTCTAAATCTATGATTTTTGGCTAATGAAAATTTAGTTGAATTGATGTTAAAATTGTTGTTGTGATTCGGCCATGTTGAGAAACCAAGATCTGAGATGTTGTTGTTGAGTATTCAGCTGAAATTCGAGTTATATAACACTATGTTACAGAGTTCTGTTGGCCAGATCTGATTTGGGACTAAATATAATTAAAATGAATATGTTGAACGGAAGTTTTGAGTAAAAAGGGGCAAATGCTTGACTTTTGAGAAAATTTATTGAAATTAATTGAGTTTAATATTTGAAGAAAAATAATTGATTTGCAATAAAGGGTTTAAAGTGGACGACGGCTTTGGAAAAAATATGACTCTAAGGTAGCGTTTGTTTTGAGGTACTAAGACTAAGACTCAGTATCGTGTTTGTTAGTTCAGAGACTGGTACTAAAATTTCTGTCTCTGTCTCTAAAATTTCAGTATTTCAGTACCTCCAAAAAGTAGGGACACAGGGGATTGAAATTTTTAGAGATGGAAACTGAAACTTTAATAACATTTTATACCTAAAATACTTTCATTTCAATTAATTAATTCCAATTTTACCCTTTGTGCAAATTAAATTAGAGTTTTATTCTTGTTTCAATTCCTGTCTCCCATTTTGCACTAAACAGAATACTGAGATTATTTCAATCTCTGTCTTTTAGTCTCTGTCTCTCAGTCTCAGTCTTTCCGTCTCTGTCTCTCCACCAAATGCTTCTTAATTGAACGAAAAAGTTTTTATTTTGAAAATGGAAGAATCGTGTCCAATTTACTTATTTTAATAAAGTTTTCGGTTATTGAAAATTAGTACCATATTTTGAATAATTTAAAAAGTAACCAGTGAAGACTGAATCTCTTTTATAGAAGTTCAAAGTTATTTAGAGTAATTTTAAAGTACAGTAACTTAATTAAGATAACTTAATTCTCACTTTGTCGAAACTAGTGCGGTTGTAGAGAGGAGGAAGAAACAAATAATTTAATCTATTTTAAAATTTTTGTTGAAGTTTTTTATTTAAACGACCAAGCCTCAGAAATTTGCTGACTATGGAGGTTTTACTTTTCTCTTTTGCACTCCCTTTCTGTATTACATGCGTAAAAAGAAAGAAAGTGAAAGTGATTCTTGAAGGTTAATCACAAATAATGGATGCAAACAAGAGGTGACAATATTATAGGGAGGGGCCAAAACCCTAGGTGATTATTCACCTATGCTAATTATTAAAATATATTTAAGGAGATAATTACTAAAACTACATATATTAGATCACAGTAATTATATTCCTAGAATAAATAAATGAGCTATTAGTATAAATGACACGAATAATGTGATTATATCTGATTCAACTATAGCGGGTAAAATAATAATATTATATTATTATTTTTTTCCTCTCAGGATTCAAATCCGGCTCGTCAAAACGAGTCGAACCACGAAAATCAGAACTCGAAATTTCTAACCGTAGTGACTTGAAAACGAAATCGTCACTACTTAGTAACTAATGACGTGACGAGATGCTTGCTTTAACTAGGTCGTTACATACTATATTTTATTTGAAGGTTGGTTTATATATATAATTAATATAATCATTGTGCAAGGAGAAGTTTATAAAAAAGTTGGCAGAAGTCGGACCAATATATCAAAGGCTCAAGCATAGGAAATTATGCTACCACCAATTGATGAGGACTTGATTTGGGAGGAAGTGTGTGATAACATAAAGAAGAATCGAGTTTATGAAAAAAGGGCATTATTCTCTAGCTTTATCAACTCTGAAACCACTTTCACGAACTCTGTATGTGGAACTAAACTACAAAGACCGATTTCGGCTTACTTTATTCAAATATAAATGGGCTGACACCACTAGAGAACGGGACTGTAGAAAGGATAGTTGGGATTTTACTTCTGTTAATTTTTTACGAGTAATACACAATGGTGACCGAGAGGAGGATGATCTATATATTGAAGCCTCACAAGCTCGAATGGTGTATTTTGTCAATGATGAAGTGAATAAAGATTTGAGTGTTATCGTGCATTTGAAGCCAAGAGACTTATATGATATGGGGAGAAAATGAAGATGATGAAGCATGTGAGAATGAGTCATGGTTAGAGCAAAACTTAGATTCTTTATTTGAAAATGGTGATAATCTGTCATTGTTAAGAGATGAGGTAGATGATGAACTACTAGATGATGACATTGGAGAAGATGAATACATGTCAGAATAGTAAGTAGGTTAAATTAATTTATGGTATGAAATTTATATTTAAGTTTTAATTTAGTTATAATTCACATTTTATCTATACTTATTAATTATTTTATTTTACTAAGCTTTGATGCACATTTTATTTTATACTTATTAATTATTGATTTGATCTATTATGCAGATATGCCAAAGTAAAAGAGCTACAAGAATCTACTTAAAAGCAGTAGCTGCTGCAAATTCTTCACAAGACAAGTCAGTAACAGTTGCAAATTCATCCCAAGACAAGTTGGCAGTTTTAAATGCATCACAAGTCAAGTCCGCAGCAGTTGCAAATTCCTCCCGAGACACACCGGTAGCTACAAATTCCTCCCGAGACAAGTCGGCCGCAGCTGCAAATTCTTCCCGAGACAAGTTGGTAGCAGCTTCAAATTCATCTCAAGACAAGTCAGCGACTTCAAATTCCTTCCGAGACAAGTCGGCAACAGCAAATTTCTCCCGAGATAAGTTGGCAGCAGTTGCAAGTTCCTCCTGAGATAAGTCGACAGCTTCAAATTTTTTGGAGTCATCATCAGTTAGTCCAACTATATTTGAGCATCCATCCGAACCTAAACGTAAACGTGAACGTGAATCTAAATATTACTGGACTGTTGATGTCATAGATATGTATAGATGTTTTATTAATATTTTTAGATGTATAGATGTTGAGTGTGAAGCAAGATAGACGTGAAAAGTATTTTTTGCCCTCCAATTTAAATTCATTGTTATACAATTCTTGCTATGATTATTAGGCCATGGTCCACAGAATTTAAGTTACTATGTTATCCAATACTAGAATAGACAAATAGGCAAATAAGTTACATGTCCTTGTTACTGACCCATATAATCTAATAAAATCTAACGTGCATTCCTCTCATAATTCATCCATTTTTTCTTTAATACAATGACCCCTCGGATATATAATATATAGTAGAGTAAAGTATCATTTTTGTCTCCAACGTTTGGGGTAAGTCTTATTTGTGTCCCTAACGTTTAAATCGTCCTATTTGTATCCTTAACGTTTATAAAAGTGATTCAATGTTATCATACTATCAATTATACTAACAAATTAGATTATATTTTTCAATTATTCTCACTTGGATGTATTCATTCTCAATTAGGTCTCACTTGGATGTGTTTGATTTTAATATTATACCCACTATTTGTGTTTAGATTCAATTATGTCCCTAGAAAAATGAATTATGTAAATGTTGTAGGAATTAGTTTCAATATTTGATGAGCTATTTTTCGGAGTAGATCATCGATTCTATCCTAGACATTTGTATTGTAACTTTAAGAAGAAATTTTTAAAACTCAAACTAAAGCGCTCATGATGTGTAATTGACGGCAGGATAACATTGAATCACTTTTACAAACGTTAGGGATACAAATAGGACGACTTAAACGTTAGGGACACAAATAGGATTTACCCAAAACGTTGGGACAAAAACGATACTTTACTCTATATAGTATTATATATGTAGCTATTACATTTATGTTTATGAAAAAATAAATTAGGTTATGGTACTGATTTTTAACCACATGAAAGGACAGTGATGCAATGAACCATCAGATCCCTCAAATCTCTCTTTAGAGTGGGTTTGAATGAAATAGTGGAAGCAATGGCACAAGAAATTTTTATTGGGTATCAAATTACTTTAAAATTTTCATGGTTAAAATTAATGATGCTTAAATCTTTTATGGTAAAAAAATAATTTATTATTAGTTTTAATATATGTAGCTGTTATATTTTACCTTGCACAAGAATCAATTTTTTATAATATATATCCATCATCATATGTTTTATTCTTTAGTCGTTCAGTCACTTATTTATTTATATTTATTTACCTATTTTAGATGAATACAAAGATAATACATGCCTTTATTTATTAGTGAAGTAAGTGCATAATTTATCAGAAGGTTTATGCATAGTTGTCAATTTTGATAAACAGCATACAACAATAGGAGAAGCAGTCAAAATCCTTGCAGGAATTTGTGGGCAATTGGCCATTGATTGTGTAGCATTTCCAATCAGTTTTGATAAGTGGTCAAATATTTTAGAGAGCTTTTTTTAAAATCAATGAAATATTTTTTTCTTAAGAAGATTACTTAAACTCTAAAGCTTATTTCTTTGTCATTATTTAGTTATATTTGCTGGTTAATATATATTCTTTGTTTTATATTTAAGGCTCCATTTTGCTTCAAAGTGAGTGATAGCTTGGCCAAACGATTTTTGCTCCAACTACTTGGCAAAAAATGGAGGGAACATAAGATAAAGCTTTGGAATGAGTTCTATGATCCGAAATTGAGTAAAAATGAGATCATGATAATACATCAGAAGATATTTCTCTTGATCAATGGGCTTTATTCTTAGAATATCGTTTGAAGCCTGGAACTCAGGTAAGTACTTACTCTCCTAGTTAAATGTTGTCCCTTTTTTGCTTGATTTTTAATTTTATAGCCTTTGGAATATATATTATTATTGTTATTATTATTATTTTCTTGGATCTCTTTTTATAAGCTTTGTTATATGTTGAATTTATGTTTGACTCTATTTAATTGTGTCCAAATTTATCTTGCAGAATCTTTGTAAGAGGAATCAAGAAATTCGACATAAACAAATAATTTCTCATACTTCAGGTGCTAAATCAATTGCAAGAAGAAGGGTTGAAATGGTAATCAATTAATGCATACCCCTGCTGTTACTTGGTTTTACTTTAGCACTCATTATTTAGTTTGCTGCCACTATTTTCCATGTTCAGCTATTAGGGATATGCACCCATCATGTCGGCCAGTAAAACGAAGTCCTTGTTAACTTTATTATAATGATGATTATGAATTGAAATTTTTACTGAGGCTGCTATTTCTTGATTGAGTCTTTCTACTTTTCTTGAATTTCAGACGGAAGAGACGAAAAAAAAAGTTAGTAGGGTTCAAATGTAGGACATTACTCACAAGAAAAAATAAAAGTTATGTTAATCAAAAGACTAAAGAAATAGCGGTAAGACTAAAGTGCAATGAGTAATTTGTTTGTATTTCTTTTTCTTTCTTTTTTATAAGATAATACTATGTTTAATTCTTTCTCTTTCTTTTTATATATGTAGGATAAGATTGAAGCACATAGCAGTCAACAAGTGGTAAAATTAACCGTTAATTCTCCTCTTGATGCTCTTAGAGTAGTTTTTGGGAAAGAACACCCTGGTTGTATTTAAGGTTAGGCATGAGAACTGTTCCAACAGTTGCTTTCAAGAACAACACTATAAGGATTAGTCAGATAAATTTAGGTTCTTAAAATGATGCTGACACATCATCTACTTGTGGTCCAAATGTACAAGAAGAGTTGGATACCGTTAAAGTACAATTGCAAGTACTAGTCTCCTATATTACTTCTAAGGAAGGGAGTAAAATTCCAGTGTAATTAGCTGGAATGTTCCCTACTCAACAAATTTCATAGGTACAAATATAATTTATGTTCTTAATACCTTAAATTTATCCCATAGGGATGTTTGTTGAAAGCTTAAACTAAACGCTGCCCTGAAACAAAATTGATACTCTTAATTAGTGGTTTACATCTTAATAGAGTGTTCAGATTTAGGTAATTCCCAAGACTATATTACATAAATTCAATATTTAAGATCCAAACTTGAAAAGAAAAACTTAGTAGACTGTTTAGATTCAATATTAGTGGTTTACATCTTTCCTTGCCTGATTCCACAGCCTGTATATACATATTTATTTGATATCTGCATATACATATTTGATATCTGCATAACATTAAATAAATTCCTTGCCTGTATATGCATATTTGATATCTGCATATATAAAACTTTCATGATTGAATAATTTCAGATTAATAGTTTCAGATTCAGTTTTTTATCCTTTATTGTGCTCATAATTATAATTTTGTTGTAGGGATTGGATCAAGAGAGTTAGGAAGTAGGTCTTCTGGAGCGAGCAATAAAGAAGCATGATCTTGCATGATAAAGATTTCATGTATTAAGGATTATATATATATATATATATATATATATATATATATATATATATATATATATATATATATATATACGAATTATCAAAAAATGTTATCTTTGATACTTTGTTTTTGGATTATGACTTTTGATTTTCGGAGATCATGTATATATAAATTAAAAATCTTGTTATGATATTTGATTTAAGGTTATGCCTTTTGGTTATTATGAGATTTTAAAGTTTGAGTTCTAAAAATGTCATTTTAAATAGGTAGTTTCAATCTCATTTTAAAAAGTATGAAATTTCCATCATACATAGATAAAAACGATGGCTAAAAATCGTCATTTTAAACAAAAACGGTCCATTATATCCTGGTAAAAATGGCGGTTAGAAAATGCCATTTTAAACGAAAAGGATGCTATTGAATTCTGGTAAAAATGACGATTAGAAATTCCATTTTAAACGAAAAAGGATGCTGTTAAATATAGGTAAAAATGACAGTTAGAAATGCCATTTTAAACAAAAAGGTTGCCATTAAATCCAGGTAAAAACGGCGGTTAGAAACCGCCATTTTAAACGAGAATGATGTCATTAAACCCTGTGTTTTACTCAAATTTTTGTTAATGTTTAAAAGAAAACATGGGTATCTCAATGTCGCAATTGTAACGTCAAATAAAATTAAAAGGAATAAAAGTAACAAGTAAACATATAAATGTAAGGTGCCGGTGGCAAAGTAAATTACATAAATTGAAACAAACAGGAAATTAAAAAGAAGATGAAAGAAGAAACATGAACGTAAAAGAGAAGAAGACGTAAAAGTAGAGGAATTTTATTAATAAAAACTGGAAAAAAGCAAAGTACAAGTGTTTGAGTTCAGAAGAATTACTTAAGATTTCCAATTTTACTCTGTGATGCCAAGGGACTGTGAGCGTTTTGGGTTTCTAAGTGTTTTCCAAGAACTTAACTGCTTACAATGTGTTCCTAAAGCTTTATTTATAGATTAACCTAATGTCAGCTGACAATTACCATTTGTACACCTGTTGCGCAAAATTTAAATTGGCCCGTAACCGTTCTTGCACTTCTTGTGAATTTCAAAAATCAAATAGATAACCAACTGTCAAATGATCTAATTTAATTTAAAATAAATATTATATATGGAGACATCACCATGTAACTAATTATTTTTTTTTAATTTTCTTATAAAAATTATATTTTGTCTAACATAATGCCCCCAAAATTTTTCACTTGAAGTCGTACAATGATTGAAAGTGAAAAGAATTTTTCTTTTTATAATAATAAAAGGAGTATATACAAACGTATATTTATTTATTTAGTTATTTTTTATTTATTATATATATATATTTCTTTTAAAATGTGTATATATAAATAATAACAATACGTGTTGACAAGAATGATATTTTAAAATGTCACTTAGAAAGCACACAAGAGTACAAGAGTACTCGTACTCTTTCTCTTTTCTTTGTTATTTTATTATTTATTTATTATTTTTATTTTGGCTAAACAAAAATTAAAATAGCTCAGTACTCTTATCTTCTTGTAATACTTGTGAGAGAGAATACATTAGTGTTTGAACGCCAAAAGGCTTCTTCTTCAACTCTGTGCCTCCCATTCTCCCAAATTTCATCTACTACGGTGGGCTTTCTTTGTTCACAAGGGTTTGACTATACCTGACTCTTCTAATATTCCATGTAAGATTTCACTGCTAGCTCCATCCTTATCTTTCTTTCCATTGTTGATTCAAAGAACCCTAATCCCAAAAAATGGCATGCAAAATATCCCTTGTGTTATTTATGACTATGAGTACTAGAATCTTACTCTGAAGAGCATTCTCTTTTTTTCTTTTACATTCTTTAACTCAAATTATAATTTGACTGTTGAACCCTATTCTTCAATTCTGCTATGCTTGCTGTCTTTTTTCTATTTTCAAGTATGAAAGAAGAGGTAGGGAATATATATATATATATATATATATATATATAGTCCATTTTGCTCCCAAAAACATGATAGAAGAGATAGTTCATTTTCTTGGCACAAACATGTCGAAATTTTATCCCTTTTTTTTGGTAATATATTATTATATCTACAAATATAACCTGATTTTCCCTTATTGAAAATTGTGTGCTTCCCCAGAACTTGTTCACGATGTGTTGAAGATCAAGATCTTGAATTTCTTTAATTTGCTTTCCGCTGATTCAACTGTCTTCTAATTCTCGAGGTCTTGCTGAAGGAGATGCTTTACCAGACTTCTTTGTGTATATATTTACCAGCTTCTTTCTAACAGTAAGTGAGCTTGTTTTTCCTTCACTAATATGATCTATTTTAATTTAACTAGACTTTTCCAATGTAAGTAGAAACAATTGCTATCTTGTGACTATATTAATTAGGAATAATTTAGCTTTTGCATCATTTTTTTCGCTATTGGATTTTTTAATGAAGAATACAATTCTAAGATCCCTGGCAATGCTCTGAAGCAACGTTACACAAATGCAATAGAAAACAAAGGAATTTGCTTAGATTATATACACATTCTCCTTACTTTCAGCAATGATCAATCTAGTAGATAATGAATTTTTTTATGTTTCATTTATGAAATTTTTTTTATTATTCATGAATGTTGGCAAGCAGTATTTAGTCTTGTTTCATGTTAAATCCTTTCTTAATGCTTAAACCAAATTAAACCCATATAAGTTCAATTTCATCTTTTTTTTACAGCTTGTTTGTTAATCGTTGACAACCTCGGTACCCAATACTTGGATATTTTTTTTTTCAATCTGCATTGTTATGGCAACCTCAAGCCACCATCTGTCAACAAGTCCTCCTTCTTCATCTAAAGTGGCCATTTGTGATAAGCCTGCTGTCAAAAATGGCAAAGATTTTGCTCCTGAACCAAAGGCCTCAAAATCAAAGATATGGAAATCTCAGGTGCTACTCTCTTTAACCATTGACAATGTAGATTCAGCTTTCGTTGGCCCTATTGTCTCTCTCAAAGTAGCAAACAAGATAAAAAAAATACTTTTCCTGGTCACCCTCAAAGAAAACCTATTGCATTTCAAGACTCCATTCCTATTGGATACTTTGACTCCAACAACAGGCTATGCAGAAATCCCCCAAAGACCAACATTAAAGGTTACCATGCTTGGTTAGGTAGGGTTGAAACTGAAAAGATGACCTTGTGGAAAGAGATTGGGATATATGACCTAATTCAACTTAGTAAAAACTCTTACACTGTTAATTCAGAACTAATGGGAGGTGCATTGTATTTTTGGGATGAGACTTCTCATACTTTTCACACCCCATACGGTATGATTACTCCTACTCTTTTAGATGTAGCTGCAATAACTGGCCTACCTCCTTTGGGAGAGGAAATTTTAACTACTACCCGGTCAACCACAAGAGTTGAGTATGCCATTGATATCTCTTCCACCACCTACCAGAGCTTCATTCTTAATAACAAAGGTCAAGATGGAGAACCTGTTTTCGATAATGAGCATATAGCCTTCCTTCTCTATTGGTTGAGTGGCATTATTTTTTGTGCCCGGAGTATTCAAGTTGAAGTCACTTATCTCCCATCGGCCATTATGTTAGCTGAAGGTAAGAGGCTGTGTTTAGCCAAATTATTCCTGACTCGACTATATCTCACTCTAGATTGGATCACAGCCCTTATGAGGGAGAAGAAAAGAATCACTAATGTTGACGGTCCCGTTTGGTTTTTTCAATTGTGGCTATTCGCTATTTTTGAATCTGAGCTACAACCACGTTCGACCCTAAAAGGTCCTATAGATTCTGTGATTGCCAGACACCGTCTACTCAACTTAGTCTTTCCTGACAAGTTAATGGCCTTACATGATAAAATGAAACACTTCTTTCGTGCTTTCTATCACTTGCCAGAGAAAGACCACAACATCAATCTGACTCCCTTTGCTAATTGTCAAACTGGTCCGGACTAGGGTTACACAAAAGGAAAGCATCACTATTTGGTCACAGTTCTTGACTCTCCAATTATTTTTTGCTGGATTTCCGGGTGAAGATGACCTAAGAACAGCGGTCTATATTCCAAACGCCATTTTTAGACAATTTGGGTTAGCTTAGGCCATTCCATCTCCTTACCATCTTCAAGAGCCACAATATTTGCATGTCAAAGCAACCTCACTAAAAGATCTGTTGTACATTCAGAAAGATAATACTTTGCGGAGAAATAAATTTCACCTATTCCCTTTTAAACCTTGTCTGTTGACTACGTATTCATTCTATTCTTGGTGGAAAACTTATTACTCTTTCATTAAAGTTGCTTTCAGTACCTGTTGTCAAAGGATGACCACTGTTCTTGTAATGCAACAAGTGAGAAGAGCATCAATCATCAAAAAAGGTAATTACAACTAAATCATTTGCTCATTGTGATTTCAAAAATTATGGTCCTCTATGTGTTATTTCTTCATGCATAATGCCTTCTAAGAATATCACAATGGCACTTGTTTTATTATTATTATTATTATTATTATTATTATTATTATTATTATTATTATTATTATTTGTTGTTACAGAGAAAACAACGACCCCACTTGCTGCCAATCCTCCTTTGAGAAAGCCTTCTGGTAGGCTTGTAGGAAAAAATAAATTCAATTTTAATTACTCAAGCCGCCGGGTGAAAAGAAGACTTGAACCAATTGAAGTGTCAACATCTTCAAATAGTGATGACAAGGATGACATATCAAATACATCCAATGACAATCTTGATGGACCGGTAATCTCTCAGCACAATGAAGGGGAAAACGAGAACACCTCGTCTAGTGATAAATCAGTGAGTAAGTTCTCTTCGGAAGATGATGTCGATGCTCTTAGCCCCAATGGTCAACTTGCTTCTCAGGTATTTTTATATATTTTCACATCCTCCATATTAAAATAGTATTATCATGAAGAACTTACATGATGATGATATCTCTCATGCTGATTTTTTTTTAATTAAAATTTTGTTAATTACCTTTGTCTTCATTTCACTTCTTGCTTTAGGTTACTGTGGCTCCTACCATTTATTTGATTGTGCCTAGTACTGAAAATTTGATGGTTGCCACATCTAACAAGCCTACACCTAAAGTCGATGCCAATAAGGTATGACATGTCATTTAGCTTGATTATTAGTATCTCTTCTTTGTGTCTCCTTTTTTTTTATGTTAACACTTTCTTTTGAATTTTTATTTAGTTTCAAAATTCTGAAATCCCCCAAGTGAGCGGTTAGAAAAACAAATACCAATCACTTCCATTCAAGTGCAGACCCCTAATGTGGTGAATGATTTATTGGCTGATTTAGAAAGTCTGAATGAAGCATATGAATGTAGCATGGATACACAGAAGCTCATAGTTGAATCTTGCTCTACCATTCAAAGTCACCTTCCAACAGAGCAGCTCCATACTACACCTCCCACAACCAAGATTGTCGACAATTCCATCCTGCTTCCATTGGCCCAACAACTCAATGTCATTCTATCCAAACCTGTTTTGACACTTGCTACCGATCTGCACTTTAAGGTTTAGCTTTCTAATATTCTTCAAACCTTTTCAATTACACCACATCCTGAGACTATTGATCCTTTGTTGGCTCACTTGCAAAAGGTTTATGAGGACCTTTATGTCAAATTTTCAGATTCTCAAGCAGCTATCTCATCATATTAACAATTAACTGAAACTCTTTCCAAGTTGAAACAAGACACTTCCTCTTTTGAGATTGCCAAAACTACCCTGGCTACCCATATTGCAGAAGCTAAAGATCGAGCTCATGAGTTATCTGAGGAGATTCGAGACTTGAAACAATAACTAACCATCAAGAGAGATGTAAAAATGGGCTGGATGCTACTTTGATAAAGAATGAGGCTCAATTTATCAAAGCAAGTAGCATGCTTGACAATAGCAATGCGGCCTTACAATCACTTGAAGAGAAGATGCTCTCCTCACAGGAAGCTGCCAAAGAAGCCAGGAACTTCCAAACTGCTCTCCAAACTAAAGTTAGTCACTTGAAGGAGATCTTTGAAACTTAGTCTTGCATTTCTTATGTGAACTTTTGTGATTTTAATATGTCCTTGCAATCTTCACTTTTTGAACTTTTAGAGTTTTGTTTATCACTTGCTTTTGTATGCACTCTAGCTTTATTTTGGAAACTGGACACTTGTTATTTTTTGGAAGTTATTACATTACTTCACACTAAGCCAATTATTAATATCATAGTAACCTCTTTTGTATTT
This sequence comes from Arachis hypogaea, assembly GCF_003086295.3. NCBI lineage: Eukaryota > Viridiplantae > Streptophyta > Magnoliopsida > Fabales > Fabaceae > Arachis > Arachis hypogaea. Next base: position 23,523,471 of record NC_092050.1, read on the forward strand.
CATCTAGGATGACCTCCATATCTGTCCATGTCAGGTTGCACTAGTGCATGCCATCTTGTGTGATTTACCTCAAGTGCTGTCAAATTAAATCAAATGTGCATTTATTGACATGCCTCTAGCTTCATACAGGTTTATTCACTAAACTTTTAGTTCTATATGTTGGCATGTACTATACTGCACTCACAAAATGATAAATTATTTTCTGTATTGACTCTTATTTTAAATTGATACTTTGGACGCATATTTGTCTCATAATCTTAATGCTTTACACTGTCAATGGAACTTGCAATTCAAAGAAATCACAAGGACATGTTAGCTTTTATAAACTGAATTGCAAATATTAGTTAGCTCTTTATTTTTTCCTTTGACACTTCAACTGGATATTTTCGTGTCCTTAAACATGTGGAATGTTTATCTCATGTATGTCTGGCCTATATACTTTTAAATATTTGCCATTTATTGAAGGAATTCTTCTTCCTAATCCGACTTCAATAATCTTATAGGGATTTCCAGAATAAATCTTGTCAACTACATAAGGTCCTTCCCAAATTGGAGACCACTTACCATAAGTTTTTGACTTATTTTCTATACGCAAAATTATTTTCCACACTAAATCTCCAACTGCAAATGTCTTTACTTTAACACGGCAGTTGTATGATTTTGACATAATCTCTTTTTGTCGAATCACCCGCTCTAAAGCTCTCAATCTTTTGTCATCTAGTTCATTGAGCTCATCGTGCAAAGAATTACAATAATCTACTACTGGTATCTCATCTTGTCTAGCCACCCTTATACTTTGCAGATTAATATCAATTGGCAACACCGCATCATGACCGTGAACTAATTTATACGGGGTGGTTCCAGTAGAACCTCTTAGAGAATTTCAGTAAGCCCAAAGAACTTGACTGAGAGTTTGGTGCCAATTTCTTGGCTGCCTTCCAATGTGTTTTTTAATTAATGTAATCAGAATTTTATTCACTGCCTCCACTTGTCCATTGTCTTGGGCATAATACGGCGTAGAAGAAAGCATTTTTATATCCCTAGACTTGGCATATTCCATAACCTTTTTTCCAATAAACATTGTTCCTTGATCAGTAGTAATGATTGAGGATTTCCAAACCTATGCACAATATGTTCCTCAATGAAATCAATTATTTCATTATGAGTCACCTCCCTTAAAGGGATAGCCTCTACCCATTTAGAAAAATAATCAACGCCAACCAAAATGAACTTATGACCTTTAGAAGAAGGTGGGTGAATCTGCCCGATCAGATCTAAAGCCCAACCTCTAAACGGCCATGGTTTAATTATAACATGCAATTCTGACGCTGAAATATGTTGAAGGCTCCCATGTTTTTGGCATTCCTCACAAGACCTAGCATAATTTATACAATCTCTTTGAATGGTTGGTCAATACAATCTTCTCCTATTTATCACCTATTTCATTTTTTTCCGTGACTGATGGGCGCCACAAATTCCCTCGTGCACTTCGGCTAGAGCCAAATATGCTTCTTTTTCTCCCAAACATGTCAAAAGGTTTCCATCAACAGGTTTCTTAAACAAGACACTACTTATTAGAACATAACTTTGAGCCCTATATTTAAGTTTTCTATTGACACTAAGACTTGGATTTTCTAAATATTTCACGATTGGTACTCTCCAATCTTTTGGGTCTAATTTTTCTAATGACAACACTTCTCTTTCTCTCAAAGGCATAAATATGTCCTTTATCCTTACTAATTTTTCTAGTGTTGAGGACTTGATCTTATATCTTGAAGAAATTTGAGCTAATTCATTTGCTTCTTGATTTAACTCCCTTCGAACATGCCTTACAATGACATTATCAAATTTACTCAACAACTCTGTAGCCACATTGAAATACTTTCTTAAATTTTCACTAACACACCTATATTCAAGTGATACTTGATGGACTACAAGTTGTGAATCTCCAAAAACTTTCACATTTTTAACTCCTCTTTCTAATAATAATTCCAGTTCCATTATTAACGCTTCATACTATACCTCATTGTTGGAACATGAATAATTCAATTCAAAGAGAAATTTACTTGGCTCGCCACTTGGAGAAATAATTAAATTTCCTATACCTACACCACCCTTATGGCATGAACCGTCAAAATATAATTTCCAAGGCACCAAACCAGCGAAACCTAGTAAACTCTCATCAATGTCAATACAAGGACGATCAACCAGGAAATCAGCTAGAACCTGACCCTTAACGGCTCTTGCAGGAACAAAATGTAAAGAAAATTCCGTTAAGGCCAACATCCATTTTCCTAGTCTACCATGCAATATTGGAGAAGACAACATATAATTAAGAACATCAAACTTAGAAATTACATAAATATTTCTAGGAATTAAATAGTACTTAAGTTTTAAACAAGAAAAATATAAAGCTAAACAAAGTTTCTCAATTGGAGAATAACGGCTCTCAACATCATTTAGCACACGACTTAGATAATAAATCACTCTTTCGTCGCCATTCTCATCTTCTTGAGCCAGCATTCCACCAATTGTTACTTCAGAAGCTGACACGTAAAGTTTTAGAGGTGCTCCGTGCCTTTGAGGCGTCATAATAGGAGGATTAGTCAAATACTGCTTGTTGTTATCAAAAGCTTCTTGATGCTCTGTTTTCCATTGGAACTCTTCCTCTTTTTTCAACTTGATCAGAGGCACAAAAACCTTGGTTTTTCTTGACAGATTGGAAATGAACCTTCTGAGGTAATTGACCTTTCCTAAAAATGCTTGCAGTTGCTTTTTGTTAGCTGGAGGAGGAGCCTCTACGATAGCCTTTGCCTTATTTTTGTCAATTTCAATTCCTTTCTTCTGCACCAAGAAACCAAGAAAATCTCCTGCACTCACACCAAAAGCACATGTTAAGGGATTCATTTTCAATTTATGCTTTCTCGTTCTTTCAAATGCTTTTTTTAAATTTTCTAGATGCTCTTTTTTAGCATTTGATTTGACAACCACATCATCAACATAAATTTCCATAAAATTTTCAATAAAGTCATGAAAAATTTTATTCATCACCCTTTGATAAGTTGCACCAGCATTTTTGAGCCCAAATGGCATCACAACCCATTCAAAAGTTCCTAAAGCATATGGACACCAAAATGCAGTTTTTGACACATCTTCCTCAGCTATGTATATTTGATTATAACCTGAATATCTATCCATAAAACTTAACATTTCATGACCAGCAGTAAAATCTATCAACATATCAGCTATAGGCATTGGATATTCATCTTTTGGTGTTGCAGAATTTAAATCTCTAAAATCAATGCAAACCCTTAATTTTTCATTCTTTTTCATGACAGGAACAATATTCAAAATCCAGTTGACATACCTTGCTGTTCTTATAAACTTAGCCTTAAGAAGTCTTTCAATCTCTTCTTTAATCTTTTGCACGACTTCCGGAGCAAATCTCCTTGGTGGCTGCTTTACAGGTTTGACATTGGCTTTCAATGGCAATTGATGTTCTACTAAATCACGACTCAAGCCTGGCATCTCTGCATAATCCCATGCAAAATAGTCGCAATATTCCTTCAAAATCTCCACCATTTATTTTTTGAAATCATCAGGCAGCATTTTGCTCACATATGTTGGTCTAGAATAATCACCGTTACCAATATCTACTTCCTCCAAAGGATCTTGCACCTCAACCTTTTTTACAGTGTCAGTGTTATTTTTTTCAAAACCTAAAGGACCATCATCATATATACAATCATAAGGTACACTGCCAATGTACCCTTCTCTGTCTGCCATATAGGCTGACAGCCGAGCCAGTTGGCTCGTCAAACTCATCATCTAAGTTTCTCCTGAGGCCGTATCCGCCCCGACCTTATGGACCAAAATAAAATCATTCATATCTATTTTGCACATCTCAATACTTTCAGGATTAAATGCCTTGGTTTCAACCGTCAGTGGCTTGACTCCAGGATTATACATCCTGAACTCCACATGTATCTCATCATAGTAACATGTACTATTATCAGCAGGAACTTCTTCCACTCCTCCATCTTCGTTCCAGAAAATCAACTTTTGATGTAGAGTGGATGGAATAGCACCCATTCCATGAATCCAATCACGGCCCAAAAGCAAGTTAAAACCAGCCTTAGAAGGAACAACAACAAATAGAGTTGGCCTATTGACAGAACCAACCTCAATTGACAGCAGAACTACACCTCTAATAGAAGAAGTCCTTCCATTAAAATCTGTTACCCCAATGCTACGTTTAATCAGATCTTTTTCAGTCTTTCCAAGCCTTCCCATCATTTTTTCAGACATGAGATTGACAACAGCTCCCCCGTCGACCAAAATCTTATTGACTATCCTTCCATCAACACGAGCCTTGATATGCAGTGGACGCAAGTGTTCCTTGTCATTTTCAGTAGGCTTCTTATACAATCCTCCCCCACACATATTGTCATCTAGCAATAAGCATTCGCTTCCAGGAAAGTCATCATAACAATCATATTCTAATGACTCTACTTCCCGGACTTGACTATACTCCTCAGGCAGTATTGACACCATAGCTATAGGTTGCTTAACACCAAATATTGCTTCTAAGTAGCTGTCATCAAAACCAATGTCAAAATTATCAGTAATTAAATTTTCATCCTTTTCTCCCTTGTGTTCAACCATTACCTTCTTTTTAGCAAGATTCTTCTTTATATTTTTATTGCATTTAAGGTGGCTAGAAGAATTGTCTGTTTCTGCAGACTTGGCTATGGTTGACAAAGGAGAAAAATCTACATCGTGTCCCATGTATGGATCTAAAGGAACATACTCAGGTATATTCTCTTTTTGCTCAAAAGTTGTAAAAGGATAATACTTTGAAATATTTTGACAATTTGGCCAAGGAGAATAATTAGGAACCTGCTGCATGTTATGATTATAACAAGAATAAATTAGCTTTGAGGGAATAGGCACATTTTTTGGAATATATATACTACCTCCATCTTGTGCATGATTCATGTTCCATAACTGAGACTCATAGCACCTGAGCTTAAAAGGTCTAGGCTTTACCCATTTGTTTTTTCCTCTTGCAAAAGCAGTAGGTTGATTCTGCACATTTCTCACATTCTGGACCCATTTATTGTTTGATATTTTGGTGGAAGAAACTCTTGTCTTTTGAGAACATCCATCAGGTTTTCTATCAATCATGACTACAGTCTTCATCTTCTAGTTGACGAGTTGTATCCCAGTGTTGTTGACACACTTGTTCAAAGGAGCCTGACCGCCCAACTTTTGTTTTTCCTCGGCTATCTTCCGCTTTAGCTTGTTAGTTTCATTTTCTTTTTCAGCAATCTTCTTTCTCAACTCAACCTTTTCTTTCTCTTCAACTTTGTACTTTTCAAACTTTTTTGCAGCTTTCTTGTCAAAAACAGCATTGCACTTTGGGCATATGGCGATGGTGCTGTCAGATTCTTTAATTCTCAATGAAAAATCTAACAGATCCTCACCATGACGAGGATAAACTAGCTTCTTGTCTTGCTCAAAGATCCTCAGGTCCTTATTTTCATCTTTAGCACTAACTATTGTGGCATCAACTTCTACCATGTTGACTGACAAATTGAATAGCTCAACATAATTTGAGTCAGCAGCAAATGGTTCAGTGTCCACCTTCATAGTAGTTTTATCCTCAAACTTCAACCTTCCCTCCTCAATTTTTTTTGTATCAAGTCCCTGAAATAGACGCAATTATTAGTGGTGTGTGAAAATACCTGATGAAACTTACAAAATTTCTTATTATTTATTTCATCAGCTGAAGGCATCTTTTTCCCTTCTGGTAAAATAAGCTGCTTATCTTTTAATAAAATCTCAAATATTTGATCTAACTTAGAAATATAAAAAGAATAAGTCTTATTTTCAACTTTAGAATAAGAAGAAACTTTTTTTTTTCCTTTAACAGGCTTCAAAGATTTACATACATAAGGAGGACCCCACGTAATTCGGCAATATAAATCTCTTTCTCATCTGAATCACTACTATCGGAAAAACAATCAACATATGCAACCTTTTTTGAAGCCTTTTTAAAATTTTCTTTTTCTTTCTTAATTTGCTATATCTGTATTACTCTCTCAGCTAATTGGGAAAGATCTAAAGTATGTTGATTAACAAGTTTTCTCCTAACTCCAAATTCTGGCCCATTAGTAGCCATTTTGACAACTTCAGATTCTGGAATCAGAGTAAAACATTTATTTCTCATGTTTCTAAACCGTGCCAAATAAGTGTCAATGGATTCTCTCTCTGCACGTTTGACAGAGAATAAATATGTAAGACTAACTTTTAATTCACCTCGAAAAAATTGATCATGAAAATTTCTTTCTAACTGTGCCCAAGAATGAATAGAATTTGGTCTCAAGTTAGAGAACCATGTAAATACATTTTTTGTTAAAGAAGAAGGAAAATATCTCATCTCGAGATATTTATTAGAAGCTGCTTCTCCAATTTCAACAGTATATCGAGCAATATGTTCTACTGTAGACTCATTTTCTTCTCCATAAAATTTTGTAAGGAATTTTGGAATTTTCTAACCTCTTAGAAGCTCTGCTTGTTGAATACATTCAGGAAAAGCGGACACGAAATATGGCTTATTTAAGCAACCAACATTAAATTTCAAACGGTTTAACACTTGTTTGACATTTCTATCTAGATTATAATGCCCCCTAAGTTGTTTTGCCTAAGTCTTTCCAACATATCATCAGCATTTTGAACATGTCTAAGCATATGAACATCATAATTAAGAATTACTCCGCCGTTCTGATTGACATTATCAAATCTTAAACCCTGGTTATCATTTTCTTCTAAATTTACCACAGTAGCAATCCTATTAACTTGCCTATTTAATTGTTCAATTCTAATGTTTGTGTTTTCTAAAAGAGGATTTAAAACTGTCACCATTTGATGAGTTAACATGTTTACTAGATCATAATGGTTTTCATTCATCCGTTCCCTAATATTTGCTAAGGATCCCACCGTTTGACTAGGTTGATTAACAGGCATTGCTCTTGACATGTCAGGAAACACAAGTCTAGAATTTTCTACCCTAGTGACAGTGGATGTAGTAGAATTAGATGCACTGTTATTTCCTGTATTAATAGCATGTGAAAAATTTTGTTGTGATATGTGTGAACCTGACACCCCAGAAATAGGTACATTTGACATGCCATATGGATTTTGATCAAGAGAATTTTGAAAAGTTGAGTAGAGAGGCACAGGTAATCCTTATGTCACCATGGGGGGACATACCCCGGTGGCAAGCCATATGGCGGCCACCCCATGGTATTTATGTGAGTTGCATTTAACCCTGTATGGGCATGACCAACGCCATCATGCCTCACTAACAGCAAAGAAGGCTCTGCGTTTGAAATCACAGGAGAATTTTCGGATTCATTTCCTCTAGTCTCATCACTAGAAGTAGAAGAAGATGCTGCAGAAGTATTTGACATGTCAACTGACGCTGATTTCTTTGCCTCTAGACGCACGAACTTTTCATTGCGCAACCACATGCAAATTCAAAACTCTTGGTTTTCCTTTTGACAATTACAATCTATTGACAAGGTCCTACCGGTTATGCTAATTTGTTTTACTCAAATTTTTGTTAATGTTTAAAAGAAAATGTGGGTATCTCAATGTCGCAATTGTAACGTCAAATGAAATTAAAAGGAATAAAAGTAACAAATAAACATATAAATGCAAGGTGCCAGTGGCGAAGTAAATTACAGAAATTGAAACAAACAGGAAATTAAAAAGAAGATGAAGGAAGAAACATGAACGTAAAAGAGAAGAAAACGTAAAAGTAGAGGAATTTTATTAATAAAAACTGAAAAAAAAAAAAAAAGCAAAGTACAAGTGTTTGAGTTTAGAGGAATTACTTAAGATTCCCAATTTTACTCTATGATGCCAAGGGGCTGAGAGCGTTTTGGGTTTCTAAGTGTTTTCCAAGAAGAACTGAACTACTTACAATGTGTTTCTAAAGCTTTATTTATAGACTAACCTAATGTCACCTGACAGTTACCATTTATACACCTGTTGAAATTTAAATTCGCCCGTAACTGTTCCCGCACTTCTTATGAATATCAAAAATCAAATAGATAACCAGCTGTCAAATCATCCAATTTAATTTAAAATAAATATTATATATGGAGACATCACCATGTAACTAATTATTTCCTTTTATAATTTTTTTATAAAAATTATATTTTGTCTAACACCCTGGTAAAAACGGCGGTTAAAAACCGCCATTTTAAACAACAATAAACCGCCATTTTATTTGGTTAAAAATTGTCATTTATTTTAACCTTTACAAAATCGTCGTATTATTCACAGATAATTATGGCGGTTTTCTGAAAACCGCCGCAATAACCAGAATGGTGCCTAGAATACCGACAGTTCTTAAAGGTGTCATTTTTGGTAATAATGGCGGTTCAAACCGTCGTAATTTCCAAAAAACTACCATTTTACAAATTAGACTTGTTCTTAATTTGCGGGAATAGATTCATAATTTTAACGAAGAACTTTTTCAGCATGTTATTCAACAGATAGATGAGCGTATTAGTAAGTTGTTAGATACACGCTTGTCTTATTTGGAAAAGACATAAGAAATTAGAGAAGTTAGAACGGATAGTTGGAAAGGCTAAAAAGGAATAGTTGAAATAGAAGAGATGGAATAAGGCTTATGTTAGCTATTACAAGAAGAAAAAATTTATTGGTAAATTATTACTGGCGGTGACTGAAAATTTATTTGTAAATAATGAGGATCAAATCTGTAAATTTATCTGTAATATATAATTTTCTGGTAGTGAGTTCTAGTTTCTATCATCAAACCTTAGTTTTATTACTACACATTCAAAATAATAAGATAATGCACAAAATCCTTTTAAACACATTTAAAATTCATACAAGCTCATCTATATATAAAAATTATCTAATAATCACATGAATAAAAAAAATTAAAATAGAAAAAATCATATATACTAAAGTAAAGCTGAAGAAATTGATTTTGATATTATTATTTTAATTTTAATTTGATTAAAAAATTTAATTTTAATTTGTTATTTTTATTTTATTAAATTTAAATTTAAATTTTCTAACTCTAAAGAAATATATTTTAAATTATAAATATATAAAAAAAATTTTAAATATTATATCTAAAAAAATTATTATAATTATTTTATTAAATTTTTACATATAATAACTGACAAAAGGATGGATAACAATAAAAACCTAATTGTATTGTTTATTAAAATAATTTGACTAAATAATTGAACATAATAAATATTAACATCTTAATTATTATTTTCTTATAAAAATATCTGTCCATTAGTAAACCATCTTAACAATATTTATTATTGAGAAAGTCTTGGAACCACTATTTTGATTAAAGTTTGATAAACACTTAACTAAAAAAAAAGGAATAATTTTATACCATTAAATATAATCTCATCCCATTAAAATATTAATAATAATTAATTGATAGTTATAAATCATAAAACCTGCTAATCTCCTGGCACTTTATTTTTATAAAAACCAAGGTTCTGAAAATCAGTTCGGATCGGCCGGTCGAACTGTGAACTGTGAAGAAAGATGGTTCGAACAAACAGCAAAACCGTAAATTCCAAAATTGGAATTGAGCTGTTGAACCGATCAGTCGAACCGAACCGTGACCCAGCCAGTTTTTTGAATGCGCGTCCAAATGCTGTCGTTTCAATCTCTCTCGGTAACTCCATATGCCCAGAATCCCAGATCCAACCTCCAGTTTGCCCTAACTCCATCCTCCCAATCTCATCGTCCCTCACCTCCGTTCCTCACCTCCATTCAGCACTTCAGCCACCGCTTTGTGCCGCTACCGTTGTGACAGAGCTCGCTCCCTTTTCCTCCATCGCGCAGCAGCCATTGCAAGCTTCCTCCCCTTCCATCGCGTAGCCACCCTGGGAAACGTCGAAGCCTCTGTCGCGCAGCCACGCTGCCGTCGTCCTTAGCTCTGTTGGTCACTCGGTTCAAAGGTGCTCCACCACTACTCCTTGTCTTGGTCACTCGGTGTCTCTGTTAGTCTGTCTCCCTCTTGTATGCTCTGTTGATCTGAAGGCGTCTTCGAGCTTTCAGGTAATTTTTTGAACTGTGAACTGAAGGCGTTTTGGTCACTCTGCTCCTTGTCTCTGTCCCTCGTTACAATGATTGTTTAATTGAATAACTGTTGCATGTCTCTGTCTCCCTAATGAGTATGATTTAATAATTGTTTGAATCTATGAAGCTTTGTGAACTGAAGTCACTAAAGTCTGATATACTGATAATCTGATATAGTGATACTGAACTGTGAAGTGTGAAGGCTGTGAAGCTCTGTAAAGTGTGAACTGAACTATGAACTTTGTTTAATAATTATTGTTTACTGAACTGATTTTTCTTTTATTGAATTGAATTTTGTTGTTTGTTGAATAATTGTACTAATTTCTTCACTATACCAGTCTTGCATGCTCTGTCTCCCTTGGTCACTCGGTGTCTCTGATTCTGTCTCTTAGTGTCTCTGTCCCCCTCCGAACCACTAGCTCTTGCATGCTCTATAGGTAATTTTTTTAATTAACTATGAATTTATGATTGAACTCTGATATAGTGAAGCTTTGTGAACTCTGATATAGTGAAGCTCTGTGAACTCTGAATTTATGATTGGCTGATATAGTGAAGTTATGTGAACTCTGATTTAAGTAATTCAACTGTGAACTGAAATGGTGATATAGTGATATAGTTTTTTTGTGAACTGTGAAGTGTGAACTGATATAGTGATATAGTGATTGAATAAATGATTGAAAATTATTTTTGTTATTTTAATTTTCAGTTTTAATTGATCTTATTAACTTGTTAATTTGATAAATTATTATTTTGGTGTTGTTCTTGACCTTTTGATTATTATATTGTGTTTTGCTGTTGTTGATTTAATAAATTGTTCATTGAGTGGAAGATGAAAACCTGCCATGATAAACCTACTCCTGCCATGTTAAACCTGTCATGTTAAACCTACTCAATTCATTTCATTCTTGGCATTCATAACAAGGGCTTGCATTTCATTGCAAGAGTAGTGGTACATCTTGATGAAGCTATAATAATGTAAGCATGGATAAATTATAAGCTTGATATCTAACACATTTTATTCCACAAACAGAAAATTCACATGACAGAAAAAAAAAAAGAAGAAAAAAAACACATGAAGTTTTGCATGGCCTCTGATCTCCTTTGGTTATTCTGTTAGGCATATCCGCAAACAAGTCTCGCAAGCCACAAGGGTTTCAATAAGTGAGAGATTAATGTAGCAAAACTGCAGCAAGTTATGGCTTTGATGGTTGATGATAAATTTGGATGTTGGCATTTTATATTTGATTGGTTGTTTTTGTTATTTGATTTTTGACTTGTATTTGAATGAGATTATAACATTCTGGTTTATGTAGTATTTTTAATTTGGATGATATTTTAAAATTTATATTAGATTATAATTATGTTTTAGTGTGTTTATTTATATTTTATTTATTATTTTATTATAAAACCGTTTTTTCGATTCAACCACAGTCAAACCGATTAAACATATAAACCAATAAATCAGTAACTAAAACGGTTCGATAATCGGTTCGGTTTTCAGAACCTTGATAAAAACACACGCATCCCTCCAAAACAAAACAATATATTAATTGTTTGTTTCCTCCACTATATAAGCACTATCCTAGTTCCCTGTATGAAGCACAACACCAACCAGAAATTATTCCTAGTATTTTCACTCCTAATATATAGTATAGTATAGTGAAGAGATTAAACAATTAAGGGAATATGAAGAGGAACAGAAGCTTCTGTCAACTATTTTTGCTCTCCTTTTTGGTGATTGTGATGACTATTATCACCTTCTCTATAATCTCAGTAGAAGCAAGGAAGAACAATCATCGCCAGAACATGATTAACAAAAGACTCCCCAAACGTCACACAAGAGGGAGAGCCACATCACCATCGCCATCTCCGTCGCCGTCTCCGCCAATGTCCACCAACACTTTTGACATTATGTCCTTTGGCGCAAAGGGCAATGGAATTTCTGATGATTCACAGGTTAATTAATTAAGCACCAAAAGCATATATATCATCGTATTAATTCATAGTTGAAATTCTTCCAATTAATATATAAGTAACTAACTTGGTTTAGAATTAAACAGGCACTTGTAGTTGCATGGAGAAGTGCATGCAAAGTTGGTGGTGCTACAGTTTTAGTTCCATCTAAACTCAAATTCCTTCTAAAACCCCTCACTTTACAAGGCCCTTGTATGCCAGATCTCACTCTTCAGGTTTGTTTTAATCTAACATATTTAACTTTGGAAAACATTTTCATATAGGGTAAAATTTAAAGAATACAGAAATATAGAAAGAATAGGAATTACATATTTTGTGGATCTATCTTCTTTTTTTTAATGGGTACCACAATAGAATTTCTGTATCCTATGTATAATATGAATCTGTATGTGAGTATAGTCTTTTAAAACTTTAACTTATGTGAGGTTAACTAATGGGAATACAAAACGCTTTTCTTTATTAACAGATTGATGGAACTCTAGTGGCTCCAGAAGAGGCATCTTCATGGCCAAAATCAAGTTTATATCAGTGGATAAATTTCAAATGGCTACAAAACTTCACACTCAAAGGATCTGGAACTCTTGATGGCCAAGGCTCTAATTGGTGGACTACTTCCTCCTCTTCAGAACCTTATAATTATGAGACCCAGGTAATAAAGAATTTAATATTGATGCATTAAATAGTTTTATACCTACATCTAATTACATAACGCAATATTAGTAAAAATAACTGTTTTTTATATTAACTGCGTAAATAGTCATCCATATAAAATACTTTATACTGTCACCAAAATTAAACTCAATAATAAAAAACATATTCAATTGGGATTATTTCAGATAAGATAGAGACTCATATGCTCTCATATATTTATGTGAAATTGATAATTGAAAATCGTCAAATAATTTGATATATTTGATTAAATCCTTATCGAATAGATTTTAACTATTAATTTCATATAAAAATATTTGCACAAGAGTTTTGGCCTTCTGATAAATAAAATGAATGAAAATAACAGTAAGGAAATCAAATTTCTCACCTTTCTCTGGATTGAATTCTTGCAGAAGAGCTACTCTAAACACATTCCATACATGAAGCCAACTGTAAGATTTTCCTTTCCTAAATCCTAACACACCATAACATGCATGTTATAAATTATTTCTTGTTTTTGACATTATTGTTCATGATACAAGGCTGTGAGATTCTATTCTAGCAACCATATAACAGTTCGTGATATCAGAATCCTAAACAGTCCCTTATGCCATCTAAAATTTGATAACTCAAAGGGGATTCAAGTTACCAACATTACAATTTCTTCCCCACAGAATAGCCCTAACACTGATGGAATTCACTTGCAAAACACACACGATGTGCAAATTCAGCACTCTGATATTCAAACTGGTAAGCCACCCATAATAAATAATGTAAGTCTAGTTTAATTATTCTAAGTGACTTTGTAATATATATATATGTACCTTGGTAAAGGTAGAATCTTGGTAAATTATTAAATCATTGCAAGAATAGTGCAGTTCCCACTTTCAAAAAGCAAGAATGCCTAAGAGACTTTTTTTTTTTTCCCTCTAAAATTTTAATTAACTTTAAACGGTAAACTGTCACTACAACTAACTTTTGAAACGTGCACCATGAAAAGATATAATAATAAATTAATAATAACTGAACTATAACTTTTGTAGCATTGTGTGTGCATATATAGTAGGTGTATATCCAAATGAAACCAGACTACTATATTTTATATTGTACATTATATATATTAAAAAATATAATAGTTGCTATTTTTTATGTTATTCATTGATATCAGGAGATGACTGTGTATCCATCCAAACCGGTTGCTCTAAGGTTCATGTCCACCATATTATGTGTGGCCCAGGCCATGGTATAAGGTAATAAGAATATATTATTATTATTATTGTTGTAAAAACATGTATGTTATGAGTAGACTTAAAAATCAGTTATATGTATTGTTTAATTTATTTTTAATGTATATTTTATAACTTGATACGTATTTTATATGAATAATTAATTTAATGATTATTTTTTTATAAACTATTATATGTACAAGCATATTTAGCTAGTAGAAGTTGATTTGCTATCAAACTATATATGCTGATCCTTATAAATTTATTTTTTTGAAAAATATAGTTTAGGAGGATTAGGGAAAGACAAAAGCGTGGCATGTGTATCTGACATCATAGTTGAGGATATCTCAATGAAAAATACTCTATATGGAGCAAGGATCAAAACATGGCAGGTATTAATAATAAAGAACCTAAGGGCCTGGGGAAATGCCAAAAAAAAAAAAAAAGAAGAATATCATGAATTTTATTTACATGCAATTTATATTATAAGTTCTGAAATGTGGAGTTTGATACCCTACAATTACTAATTGATACAAAAAAATAATTATTAACAATATGGAAAACTTTTTCTTTCCTTCCTTTTTTTTATAAAAGCAATTTTATGGTATCAAACTTTACATTTTAAAAGTAAAAAATGATAATATTACTTCTAAATTAATAACATCCTTTGTTTTTAATTACAGTTATTTATTTATTTTTTTAAATTATTTTTAATTCATATTTGTCATAGCAATATTTTCCGATACTTGTATATTATATCTATAAAATATTATAGATATTTTTAGAAAAAGATAAAATAATATTATTAAGAGAAAATAGTGTTATCAATTTGGGTAACATGCATTATCATCCCCTTTAAAAGTTTACAGCAGAAATTGCACGTAAGTAAAAGTGCATGGGGTTATTTATTACATGACTCCAATTATTCCAATTTCATCACTTGAATTAATTTTTTTTAATTATAGGGTGGGAATGGTATGGTTAAAAATGTGAGATTCTCAAGAATCCAAGTGTATGATGTTATGTTTCCAATAATGATAGACCAATACTATTGTGACAAGCATGCGTGTAAGAACCAAACAGAAGCAGTGGTGATTTCAGGTGTTAAGTTCAACCAAATAAGTGGGACTTATGGGGTGCAACCTATCCATCTAGCGTGCAGCAACTCCTTACCGTGCACCGACGTTGACTTAATTGACATTCAACTTAGACCTTCAGTTAAGTACCAAGGTTTATTACAGCAAGCTGTGTGTTGGAACTCTTATGGAACTTCTCAAGGACCTTTGCTACCTTCAAGCATTGATTATTGCTTAAGAAGTGGTGGGGGATCAATCAAGAGGATAGCAAGGTCACATGATACTTTATGTTACTAATTAAAGATTATTTTATATATATGTACTAGCTTTCATTCCCTCCTACAAATAATTTTTAACTGTGTGGGAAGGTGCATGGTGTTGGTCTAATGTATGTAGTTTTCTCTTGCAAGTAATTATTAATGGACTTTGATAGGTAGACAATGACTTTTATGAATAACGTGAATAATGGGTTTTAAAATTGGTTTAATAAAATAAAAATATATTATACTTCAAATTATCTACTAAATTTTAATATTAGGATAATCAATTGCATACCTAGTAAATTGAACATTTAATATATTCGTTGTTCACATTATTTAATATTTTTATTGTTTATCTATATTTTTTTATTATTAATTTTTTTTTAATTTTTTTACCAAAGATAGAGAGACTCAAACCCGCAACCTCTTATTAAATAAATATAAAAAAATTATGTCATTTGAGTTATAACTCATTAGCATTTTTCCATTATTAATTACCGCAAGAAGTTATCGTGGATGTAATTAGTTTGTTTTAATTGACAGTACGCTAAGATATATGGATCCTTAAAAGTTTATAACTTTATTTATAGAAAATGTTGTTTGTACTTTGTACAATAAAATTAAGTCTTTCGTTAGTCTTTAATATTATTTAATTATTTTTTAATTAAAATTCATTTAAATTTTAAAAACTAAAATTTCTCTAACATCCTATCCATTTTATAATTAGTTATTATTTCCTTTTTTTACGTTCTTTTTGTCTGTAACACGATTTTTTTCTTTCTTCTATTCTTCTCTCGTTCTCCGCTTCTCTTTTATAGTGGCGCCGTAATTTCTTTTTCAATTGTAACACATCTAAAATTATTAACTTATACAGAAAATGTTTTTGAAACACATCCAAATCATAAATCTAAATTTAAATTTAAACATTAAAAAATAATTATAACACATCTAAAATTATAAAGTGATACACAAAATATTTTTAAAATATATTCAAAATCATAAATAAAAAATTTAAAATAGCCGTAATTGCAGATATAACAGTGTTGATAATTTGAGGATTGTGATTCTTTAAGTTGTACTTCTACCTAAATCATTCTCCAATGTAAATTAAATTAGGATGTTGTACATGGCATACAAAATTAATGTGATTGAATAACTAAACAGATACATATAATTAACTATGAATCACTTTCTCTTAAACATATCCCGTACTTGAGGTCCACTTCTAATAAAAAAAGATTAGATTAGCGACGCTGATGAGGACTAACGCAATGAAAAGTAGAACGAAACGAGGCTGTAGACTGAGCGGAGAGCTTATACAAAAAAAAAACATCTAGTGGTAAATTTTACATTCAATTTTATCTCTAACCCAAATATAGAAAAATTCTATAGTAAATATTTAATTTATCTAAAAAGTGGAAAGGACAAAAATAAATTCTATTTTTTACTTTTTATTCTTGTATCAAATAATTAAAAAATTAAGCACAATAAAAGATTTCTATTACTCTAAACATATCTTAAAGAGTTAAATATTTTTATATCCAAAGATAATTAAAAAAATTAAGTATAAACACAAAAAAGAACACAAACAGTAAAGGTTAACTATAATTATCGCGAAAGATAATTTTTCTGGATATGAAAATCCAAGCCGCAACTATTCTTCAGGGTAAATCACATAATTAAGTCAAGGGGAGCAAAAAATTACACAATTCAGCCAAACCAGAAACTGGTTCACGAATCAATCAATGCACATTTATATATAGTTTGAATTAGCTTGTTTCGAACTCTAAATACATGTAATTCGAATCAAATTGATTCGAACTACTCACACACGCACACACTCACTAATTCGAATCAGCCTGATTCGAATTACACATAGAGTAATTCGAATCAGGGTGATTCGAACTACACCCAATCACGAAATCCCAAGTAATTCGAAACGGGCTGATTCGAATTACACGAAATTTAATTCGAATTACACTGGTTCGAATTATACAGGGCCAAACATGTATAAATATGGTGTGAACGTGAGTTGATCTCATTAGAGTGTAAAAATGGCTAGTGAGGAGAGTTTTGTTGTGTTGGTTCATCACAGAGGGTCGATTAAGAGGAAAACACGATCTGGTGTGAAGTTCACCGATAAGGATCCTCTCAGCATTTTTATGAGGCCTACGACGAGTTATGATGATCTTGTTAATTCTGTACTACAGAAACTTAGTCTGCAAGGCGTGAAATGGGTTAAGAAGTTTTTCTATCGCATTCCAATCTCAGTGCTGTAAGAAATCATTAAGTATGATTGTTTCACGATCGGAAGTGATGAGGACTTGCAGGTCATGTTTCATTGTCGTCGACAGTTTTCCGAAGTTAGGACACCTGAACTGTTGGCGAAGTTGGTTGATGTGGTTTGTAGCTCCGGGGGTTCGAACCGGAATACCAACACTGTAGGCACGGTAGTCGGTGCTAGCTCCAGACCTGTTGGTGCATCTTCGTCCGTCCCTGTGAATGAACCTCCGGTCGAGCCTGTCGCCTCCCCTTCGTTCGCTGTTGATCTCAACTGTATTGGAGGCGGGGAGGTTGGAATAGGGGATATTGTGACCAACTCTTTACAGTGTGCTGCACCGGCTGGTCTGGGCGATGCGTTGCTGGATGATGCAGACGATGATGATGTCGAGCCGGATATCATTGCTGATGACAGTGGCGATGATATTCGAGCGAGTGAGCCAGCTGGAGGCAGGAGGCGGTTCTAGCTCTGGCACACGGCAGGAGCGGCTCCTCATCCTCAATGTCATCCTCGTCATCATCTGGGTCTGCCTATAGAGGTGGCCTAGGCTGGACCGGCAAAGGACGTGTGGAAGACGCTGAAGGAAGTGACTCTCCGTGGACCGGTGCCCTAGACGGTCCAGCAACTGACTGTGACCCGCCCGTGTAGGCAGAAGGAGGGGTACTACCCAACGCAAAATACTCATGGGCAGGCCCTGAAGGAGGCTCGTTCAGGTCGACATCTAAGTGTGCCTGCGTCCCCGTAATCTATGCCTGCCGACGTGCCACATCATCCTCCTGCATAATGGCACTGATCTTATCTAGGAAGTGTGAACTGCCGAACTCCACATCAAGACCATCACTGACCAGCAAGTCTGAAAATAGCGTCCTCGGACTAACCCATATCTGACTCTCATGAACTGCGTGGTCGTCACCGGAGACACCAACAAAGTAATCGCCGAGCGGCCCTGATCCAAGTCCACCGTCACCCTGGCCCAAATCATCTCTCACACCAGATCTGTACCACTCTCCATCATGACCTCCAGGACGAAGACTAACGCCGCCTATCCCAGTAGGTCTCCCACCGCCCCCTCCTCAATCATGGCTTCCAGCCTCTCCCCCACCAGGCCCATGCTGATCACCATCGTCACCATCGTCACCATGAACACCGTGATCGTCAACTCCAGCACGGGCCCTGCGTCGGCCTCCATGTCCTCGTTGTCTGCCTCCATCCCTCCCCATAGCGTCACCCTCCTCCATGGCTTGGTCAAGCCACCTCCACTCACGCTGGCTCCGTCGTGTCCCGACACGAGCTTTCCGCTCAACCCGACGCCTATCGGAACGTCGTCAACACGATCCATGTCAGGCACTCATCCGGCACCCCTCTGTGTCGCCTCAACTGGAATAGGCACGGCTCTCGGATCCCCAAGGTACATCTCAGGTGACAGGAATCTCTTACCATGCTGACCCCACCACTCCAAGAAGTCATGTGAAGGACCTGGGTCTGCCACAACATCAAACCGGAGAACACGATCCGCACGGCTCTCCCAATGAAGATGCCAGAACTGCAAACTATATGGGAACCAACAATCACCACCTCTGCCATCCTTCGACATCAAGAAGTCGATGTTTAGCGCGGGCTGGGGGCGGGGCTGAACTCCACCAAACTACGGTAGCACACGATCAATCTAGTGCCACTCTATAACGGCGTAATATATCAATACCGTCACACACCACCATAACGCCGTATGACGAGGCTCCAACACCTCCGGATGCGCAACCTGAAGGACGTCGGGAGAGCTATACGGCATCCAAATAAACTGCAAGTACATAGCAACAACGTTAGGCCATATCGTGATGCGAACTATGAAAGGTTACTTAATTAAAAATAAGTGGTTCGTATACGTACATCCCGAGGCTATAACAGGTCTATTCTCAGCCTCCACATCTGCACTCGAGGTCCCTTCTCACAAGCGGAAGGGTTGTGACCTGACCACCTGCACGCACATGGGTGATGTAACAAAAGCAAAATATGACCACATAGTATAACATTATATAGGGGACATGGAATAAAATAATTTAAGACGAACTAGAAACAAAACGATAACAGTACCTCGAGGCCAAGGGCCAGCTGAACGTATCATACCCAGCAGGCCTAAACCCGGGAAAGTGCCAGAAGATCCAAGACTGAAGTAGCTGTAATGGACCGGCTAACTTCATAACATGTCTGTTGGCCACTCGGCACATGCACCGGTACAACCACGCTAGTGCTGCCGACCCCAGCTATAGCCACCCATGTCCTCAAGCCTAGCCACGTAGGGTAGCCACCTAATGTGAACACGGTTGCCGGACTTGTCGGCAAACAGCTGCGTGCCTAACAGCATCATGATGTAGGCTCGAGCATAGCGCCTAACTGTCTCCTCGTCGGCTCCCTTAGGGCACTCTCCAAACGTCTCCTGGAACCAGTTACAGTTCACTGCAAACTTCTGGATTTGGTTCGCAGGAGGTGACACACCAAGCAACTCCTGGAACCACACCCAAGCTGGACGGTCACCCTGGATGTATGTCTGGAAATCCGTCAAGCAACCACTCACATAATGTCCGTCGACCGGCAACCCCAACTGGTACGCCACGTCCTGTAGTGTAATCGTGCACTCCCCAAACGGCATATGAAAAGTGTGCGTCTACGGACGCCACCTCTCGACGAAAGCACTGACAAGAGGCTCATCCAATTTGAACCATCTATCGTTCAGTCTCGCAAGATGGTATAATCCCGCCATCTGCAAGTACAGGACGTACCTCTCGTCGAGTCGCATGCCCTGCTGCCGTCGCATGCTTTAGATGCATCGCTGGGGCTGCACATATCATGGACCAGATAATTAAAAACCACATACGAAACCTCTAACAGAAACCACTAAGAACATACCAGTAACAGAAACCACTAACAGAAAAAACTAACATCAACCACTAACATAAACCAAGTGCAAAACCACTAACATAAACCACTTGCAAAACCACTAGCATAAACCACTTGCAAAAACACATGCAAAACCACTAAAATAAACCACTTGCAAAATCACTAGCATAAACCACTTGCAAAAACACATGCAAAACCACTAACATAAACCACATGCAAAATCACTAACAAAACCACTAACATAAACCACCAACAAAACCACTAACAAAATCACTCAAATAAACCACATGCAAAACCACTAACATAAACCACATGCAAAACCACTAACATAAACCACTAACAAAAATACTAACAAAACCACTAAAATAAACCACATGCACAACCACTAACATAAACCACATGCAAAACCACTAACATAGCGCATATAAAAAAACCGAATAAGTTACTTAATCCCACTTTAAAAAAAAAGCAAATTATGTACTAACCTCGTCGTTGATGACCCCGGCTATATGAGCAACTCCATCCAAACGATATAGCCTTTCCGGATCGTCCCCCATGGGCTGAATAAACTGCTCGAGCCTTTGTTGGAGCGAATCTGGGTCGTTTTCTCTAGGATTTGGTGGGGTAGGAGAATGAAAAAGTGATTCGAATGAGGTTGGTTCGAACTCTTTTTATAGCCGAATCACTGCTAATTCGAAACAATCCGCTTCGAATTACTACTAGTGCCAAATATTGTGTAATTCGAATCAGCCCGTTTCAAATTACTTGGGATTTCGTGATTGGGTGTAGTTCGAATCACCCTGATTCAAATTACTCTATGTGTAATTCGAATCAGACTGATTCGAATTAGTAAGTATGTGCGTGTGTGAGTAATTCGAATCAATATGATTTGAATTACATGTATTTAGAGTTCGAAACAGGCTAATTCGAACTATATATAAATGTACATTGGTTAATTCGTGAACTAATTTTTAATTTGGCTAAATTGTGTAATTTTTTGCTCCCCTTGACTTAAAGTTAATTATGTGATTTACCCTATTCTTCATGTATTTACTCCTAAGAATCTGAACCCGGAATTTGTTACTATTAATCCGGACTTGCCAAGATAGTACAGTTTTTCCACCAAAATTATATCCACACAATTCATAAATATAGCTTTTCCTTCTTAAATTTTTAACCTTTTTTATGATACCTGATCTATTTTCTTTTTATTCTATCTTTCTTTCACTAATCATTCCGTCCAGAACAAAATAATTCGCAAAAAAAAAATTTTGTACTCCTTCAAACTTGTTTAAGACTTATGATAGAAAGATACTCTATATCAATCGGGTTTCATTAATTTGTACATCTAGAATTCAATTTTCTTTTTTATTTTTCTTTGTTCGGTTTTTTCTGCATTATTAATATAAAAAAATATTGGATTTTCAGTGAATGTGAAGGAAAAAGGGTGAAAAACATGAAGCTAACCAAACTCCAAATAGAACAAGTAGTAGTGGATAAACAAATAAGGTTGCTGAACAATGTTGTGACTAATGTTCAGCCTATGTATAAAGCAAATTAAACATGGATCACTTTGAAAACATTTTCTTTTCTCAAACTCAACTCACGTTTTTAGAAATATCTTAAGTTGATATGCTTTTGCTACAATTCTCTTGTTTAGTTGGATTTAAATATTGTTATTTGCTTGTTTATTATTTAAATATAATAAAAAATATTCTTTTAAAAAATTTTACGAAAAATTCTTCTCAATCTCTATTATATAAGTAATATATAATAATAAATAATAAATATACATCTATTATTTTTATTCACCAATTCTTAATAATTAAAAACCTACGTTAAGATAGAATAGTCAAAAGATATTATTATAGATTAATAATATTCGTAAAATTTTAAATTTTTTTTAATAGATGCATAATAAATATATTAAAAATTTAAGAGTATATTTAGTTTGTATTTTTATTGTTTATTTTTATTTTTAGTATTTTTATTTTTTAAATTTTATAAAAAATAATGAAAATAATAAAAATATATATCTGTTTTGGCCTCTTATTATTTTTTTTACAAAAATTTAAATAAAAATAAAAAATACAAACTAAATATATTTTAAATTTTTTTAATTTTTAATAAAATCTTTTTCAATTTATGATTTTTAGATATCCAGAGGTATGGATCCGACGTGGACGGGATGCAGTTTCGACGCGTGCATGGGATCCCTGTGTCATTGAAACAGGTGAGCTGATAGAAAGGCTGACAGCAGTAGGTGGGGAGCAGGTCTCGTATTTGGTTCTATGGAGTGTTAACAATTTAACAAAATTTTATTAAATGTGTGATTTTTTTGTTGGTGACTGAAATAAATTAAACAAAGAAAAACAAAACAAGGAATTGCCTAAATAGAGGGACAGTCCCGTTTAAGACTACTCTTAAACTCCTCCCAAGGTGAAAGAAGCTCCACATGCGAAAGTTGTAACTTCATCGCCATCTTTGCCATAGTATCTGCCACCGTGTTTGCATCTCTCATAATCAAATGAAAGTCAACCCGCCAATTCCAATGCATGATATCTCTTATTTTGAGCACCAGTGGATCAATAAACCCAAAACCATCTTGAGTAACAAGATTAAATGCTTCCACACAATCCGTCTCACAGATAACATCTCGTTGACCCACATCCCAAGCTAAGAGATATCCTCTCCAAATAGCAAACAATTCTCCTTGAAGAATACTATTACTCTCAATCATTCCCAAACACCCCCTTTGCCAGCTCCCATTACAATCTCTAATAACACAAGCAAAACCAACACTATCACCCGAACCAAAATAACTAGCATCACAATTAATCTTAAAAGTACCAATGGATGGGGGATTCCAAAAACCATTTAGAGTAGAGGGAAGGGACATACGTTGTAATTCAAAGATATTCCTAAGCTCCTTTTCTGAAGTTAATGCCAGACAGATCACTTTTTCCGGAGGCCAAGTTTCATCGGGATTAAAGATGTCATTATTCCTTGCTCGCCATATCCACCAAAGTCCCGAAAAGAACTTGAACGGATGCTCTCTGCTATGATACAAGAACCAGTTCTTCAAATCCAAAGGATGACAAGAAATATCCAACCTATGCCAGACAAGCTGAGCTTTGGGACAATCCCGAATACAATGTAAAACCGATTCCTGGCTAGAAAGACATCTTGGACACTTATCCGACGACGACATCCCTCTTCTAAAACGAAAACTTGCAGTAGGAAGAGCCTCCTTAAGACACAACCAAGCCAAAAATTTATGCTTTTCCGGAACAAGCTGGCACCAAAGCCAAAGCCAATTCTCCCTCTCCTCCCAACCACATAGCTGCTTACACAACCACAAGTAACCATTGCGAGAGTTATAGACTTTGGCAGCAGACCCACTTCAATACCAACCCACTTCCGGACCTGCTTGTTCATCTGGATTGTAAGAAAGAATATTATCTTTCAGATTTTGAGATAAAGGAGAATAAAGAGTATCCAAATGCCACCTACCAACCGACCAAATATCTTGTATCCGGAGATTCGAATCAGAAATGTGAACATAATCGATTTCATTAGATAACCGTCCTTCTTTTCTCCAGCTAGAAAACTAAAAATTCTGGTTCAAATCTCCAATACACCAAGCAAACCCATCCTTCAACACTTCCCAAGCCTTGCAAAGACACCTCCAAATGGGAGAGTCCTTGTTCTTAGGATAACTAAAACAGCCATATAGAGATGATCGGTATTTGGCATCCAACAATTGGACCTATAGCTTGTTTGGCTGCTAGAAGAAAGTCCAAACTAGCTTCCCAAGAAGAGCAATATTTATACAATAAGGATCTCTAATCCCTAAACCTCCATATTTTTTTGGAGTAACCAGTACCTTCCAACTAACAAGATTCAATCCTCTTCCATCAACTTGTCCTTTCCAAAGAAAATTCCTCATCATAGACTCCAATTTACTAATGATTTCTTTGGGAAAAATAGAGACCTGCATCTAATGGGCTGAATAAAACATTGAAAAAAATTTTTAAGCCGTTGGTTGGATTTTGGAAGCCCATGACAATTAATTATGGATGAAAATTTTGAAAAATTTTGAAAAGTGATGACATAAACCGTAGAAATATGTTTTTGAGGAGTGTGCAAAAAATGATGATGATAGTGATAAAGGGATAAAAAATTAGATCATGATATTGGATGAGTAAAAACAGGATGATTACTCCCGTATATACTAATATTAATAAATATCATATAATTATAAAAAAAATATTGCAATTAATAAAAATGTTTTATATTATTTATTTATATATATTTAATAATATTTATATAAATAATTATGAATAATAACAAATATAATTAATTTTAATATAAGTAAAAATAATTATAAAAAAATATTGTGCAATTTTATTATATAAAAAAATATGAATAAATTAAATTTTTTAAATTTGTTCTACTTTATTACCAAATAAAATACAAGAACACTAATTATTTTTCGTATTAGTTTTTTGTATCCTATTCTTTAGTGTCTTATTTTTTTTCATTCTCAAAATTGGAGACAGCTTTAGTATTTGTATAGCAAAAATTTTTGTTTAATTTTGTAAAAGTTTAGTGGATCTTCTTTGTTAATCCCTTCCAAAGATTAGCGCAGTTCAAATCAACTTTTGTTCGTCCAGCTAAAATTTTTAGGTTTTCAAGTATAATTTATATTTTTTTTTCATTGCTTTCAACTAAAAAAATCTACAGAATCTAAAAAACAGATAAAGAGGAGTAGAGTAACAATTTTTATATGTATCTAAAAGTTCTATATTTTTCAGATAAAATTTATATAATTTTATCTTTTTTATTCATGTAAAAATTTGCATAACGTAAACAACACAAAAGATACGACAAACTTTGTTTTATTTAGGGTTTAAGATTTCAAATGATATTTGTTTTTTCAAAATATGGCCTAAGTTATTTCTAAGACCAAACGTAATTAGGTGTGAACGTTGACAAAAGAAAAATGAAATTACACTTTTTTTAATATAGGTCAACAAATTTTTGTTAATTAAATAAAACAATTTTTGAAAGAACAATGCTAGGGAACTAAAATGGACGTATTAGCAAAAAATCAGCCAAATACCTTTGGGTGAATTCAAAATCTATACGAGTTAATATATATGAATGTTTCTTCTACTAAGTATTAGAATGTTTCTTTTTCATACTAAATGGATGTTCTTTTATATATTTTTCGAATTTTTTTGTATTGCAAATGTGAATGTCTCTATTTCTTTAAGAATTTCATATTGTTTTTAAATTTTATAAATATTTAATTATTTTTACTAAAATATAACTGGATATTTTTTTTGTTAAGTATTAAAATTTTTTTTCATATTAAATGAATGTTTTTTTATATTTCTGTAATTGTGTAGTTTGTAGTCTCTTTAATCCTCATTCAAACCATATCCAAGAGGGCCAGCATATAAATAATGAATCGGGTGTGGGTAGGGCATCAAGCCATTTGTAGGAGCTGCCGGCCATGAAACTGGATTTTGATGGAAGTAACTCATTGTTGTAGGACCTTGGAACATTGGAAATTGCATTTTCTGGTTTGACATGAGTGAAAGGATATTTTGAGGCTGAGAACACACATTAATGGTGAAAAAACCATTTTTAAAATTGTGGCCAGTTTTCACCGCAAGATTCCCCAATTCATCACTTCTTGTGCCATCCAAGGATCGACTATACAGTGAACATGACCTTGCCAAACCCTCACCATTTGCAAGGGAGAGCCTCCAGTCTTGCATATTCTAGTCTCTTTGGAAGCAACTTCTGTAGATCTACAAGAACCTTTAGCCTCCACTTGAAAACCATTGTTACACCCTTCATCTGCACTTAATCTCTTTGAATTACACCCTTCATCTGCACTTAATCTCTTTGAATTACAATCCTCATAATAACGATCACCAGTGTTACCAGATGTCGGTGATAGAAGAGGAGTGGGTCGCAGTGGAGAGGCAGAGAGGGCCTGACGGTGAGAGAGAGATCTGTGTGTGTGATTGTTGGAGGTGGGTAGATTAATGTGAGAGAGAAGAGAAATATTTTTATAGGTTTTAATTAGGTTTACTTAATCAAATTTAAATTTTTTAAATTTTAAATTTAAAAAATTTAAAATTAATTATTAATCTAAATTAATATAATTTTGTTTAGTTTTTGGCTGATAATTTCTTGGTTCCATATACTTTTTCTTTTTGAAATAAATAACCTAAGTTAATTATTTGTATTTATATTTTTTAAAATATTTATATATTTTTTTATTAATACGCATATTTTTATAAAATTTAAAATCCTTTTAAAAATAATATACCAATAAATCATTTATTTATATATTTATTACAATAATTTGAATTAGAGTACATTGCAAAATAGCTTTTAAATTCATTTGATATAAATTCTATTATTTGTAAACAATAAAAATCAAATGGATATTATCCAAATCATAACAAATTAAATAAATTTTATTTTCTGAATCTATTTAAATCATCATGCAAATATAGTTATATCTCATTATTACTAACAACAATATAAGTTGAATGTCGTTCTTAAATATTTTTTTTTTCTTTGCAAACAATATTAATAAAGAATCTTTTACGACAATACTATTGCATGACCAAATTATTTTAATAATTAACTTAGTTTAAAATTAATAAAAACACACATAAGAAAAAAAAACAAATATTTAATTAAATTTAATTAAAAAATAATTTTTCAAATTAATATTTTTTATTATTTATTACTTAACTCATTAGCATTGAAAATGATACGAACAATAAAAAATATTCATATTTTTAAAAAAATATATTAATATACTTAAAAAATGTCTAAAAATAGAAACATTTCCAATCCAATATTAAAAGCTCTGCATACAAGCCATTAGGGCTTGTATGCTTTACAAGTTCATTAAACAATAAAACTAAAATACGCGCTCCTCCACATACGTTGATTACACGCGCTATATAAGATCCCGCGTATATCTAACTACCAAATTTAAAATATTTGTTTCCTTCTTCGTTTTCGTTATTTTGAAATTTGGTTATTCTTCTTCTCGCGCGTCTTCCCTACTTCTTCTCCATCGTTCTTTTCCTCTCCTTTTCTCACTGGTATGTTCTTCGTTTACGTTACCTTTTTCTCTCTCTGCAACTCGAGCTTCGTTTTCTATTTTGATTTGTTGTTTTCTGAAATCAAAGTTTGAACTCGTTTTGAAGATAATGGATCATTCAACCTCAGATTGTCAGCTGAATCCAGGCGAAGTGGATTATGAATTTGAATCTAACGAAGTTCCTGAGGTTTGATTTACATAATGAATTTTCTTTCAGTAATTTGTATAGCATTGTGTAGTTGAAAAATTGCTGAACATTGACTGTGAAACTAACACGTTAACATGAATCTGTCGATTCAATGTATTAGTTGTGATTAATTACCTGAAATTTATAGCAGACGCTCGGGTGTAGATCAGGCCTTTTTTTGGGTGTATTCTTCCTTGAAGTGTGGGTGTATCTACAGTACTGGTTTTGTTATTTTAATTGAGTTGTTGTTGTTCAGGTGTATTATATCAGACATGATTGGGTGTGTTTTTAGTTTTTGAAATGGTGTATTCTGCAGCCTGTGTATTTACAGTTTATGGCTTTAAAGGTCATTGTGTAGTTGAGTTGTTGCGGTTCGGGTGTATCATATTAGACATGATTGGGTGTATTTGAATCATATCTATGGGTGTATTCACAGTTCTGACACGGTGTATTGTGCAGCCTCTCTCGGTTGTTGATGACGAGCTTGTTCCGAAGGTCGGAATGACCTTTACCACCCTTGAAGATGCTGGAAAATTTTACAGGAACTACGCCAAGGCTGCAGGTTTCTCTACAAGAGTTCGGTGCACAAATATGAAGGGAAACGAGATTAAGAATCAACTGATTACATGTAGCAGAGAGAGAAAATGGAAATCTAAAATATCTCCGACCGAGAAGACCAATCCGACAGCCGGTCTAAACTGTCCTGCAAGAATTTATATACACACATTGAAGGATGTCAGTGCTTGGATCATTTCAAAGGTTGTGCTGGATCATTCACACCCCTGCTGTCCAAGTAAAGCAGAGATGCTCAAACAGCACAGGGAACTAAGCATGTCCATTCGTCGTACGATAGAGAATAACGAGGAGGCCGGTATCAGACCAAGCAAAACCTACCAATCATTTGTTGCGGCTGCCGGGGGTCACCGCGAGTTAAATTTTATCGAAAAGGACGTGAGGAATTACATTACCAGGAAAGTGCGGAATGTTTCCGAACAAGAAGATGCAAAGGAATTCGGAAAATATTTGTTAAGAATGAAAGAGAAGAATCAGAATTTCTTTTTTGAGCTCCAACTCGAAGAGGATCAATCGATTAAGCTGGCTTTTTGGGCCGATGCAAGAAGCAGAGCTGCCTTTGAGTATTTCGGAGACGTCATTTCATTCGACTTCACCTACAATACAAACAAGTAACAAACTGTCCCTGTTTATGATGCTAAATTAATTTATTTTTACGAATCCGCAGCAGAGGTGTATATTGGCTGTTTCGTTGGGTGTATGCGAAGCATTTGTTAGGGTGTACCTAATGATTTTGCATTCTGGACCATGGTAATTTGTTTCAGGTATAATTTGGTCTGTGGTTCTTTTGTCGGGGTGAATCACCACGGTCAGTCAACACTTCTTGGATGCTCTTTGATGAAGAACGAAGAAATTGAATCATTCAAATGGTTATTTCAATGCTGGCTTCGTTGCATGGGAGGAAACGCTCCGAAAGGGTTTCTCACCGATCAATGCGCATCAATGAAAAGGGCTTTAGAGGCCTGTATGCCAACGACAATTCACCGTTGGTGTATTTGGCACATCATGAAGAAGATTCCAAGCAAATTAAACGGGTACAAGGGACATGCCGATATCGAACAAGAAATGAGCCAAGTTGTTTGGAACTCTCATAGCAAAGACTCATTCGATAGGAATTGGAACGATTTTCTACTGAATTTTGGTCTTGCGGACAACAAGTGGCTTTCAGGTAATGTCTTTTTAAAATCTACAGCAGAGGTGTAAATTGCATGTTCCCTCGGGTGTATTTAGAGTCTGTGTTTGGGTGTATTATGCAGATCTGTACGAAGACCGTCACATATGGGTTCCTATCTATCTGGATCACCACTTCTGGGCAGGGATGAGAAGCACACAAAGGAGCGAGAGCATGCATTCATTTTTTAACAAGTATATCACCCGGAACAGCTCGCTTATTCAGTTCATCAAACAATACGATAATTGCCTCGAAAGCAGGGAGCAAGCAGAGAAAGAATCAGATGCTGCAGATTTTCATACGGTCATACCGTGTGCAACCACCATTGAAGCTCAGTTTCAAGAGGCGTACACTCATGCAAAGTTTAGGGAAGTCCAAGCGCAATTCAGAGGAAAGGCGAATTGCATCACCAGATTAAAGAATTCCGCTCTAGGCTATTCAGTATACGAAGTCGGAGAACAAGTTTCCAACTCAATATTCAACAAGTTCGTGGTAAATTACGACTCAGTTGCAGCCGAGGTAAAATGCCAATGCTTATTATTCGAGTCGAGAGGGATACTGTGCCGTCACGCACTAAGCGTGTTAAGCTTCGAACAAGTAAGTCAAGTGTCACCTAGATACATACTGGAACGATGGAGCAAGAAGGTAAAGAGGCGACACACACACATCAAGAGCAGCCACGACGAGCCACTAATGGATCCAAGAAGCAAGAGGTTCGACCAATTGGTTTTTGGTTTGCAAAATATTTGCGAATTTGCCTCCAAATCGGAGGAGCTGACTGCAATTCTGCACCGTGCGTACGATAACGTCATGGCCGAGATAGAAGCATTAAAAGCCAAAAGGAAGGGGACATCTTCTTTATCCCACGAAGACGCCAACTTGGAATCTGTTAACGAGCTTCAAAGCCCGCCAAGGATTCGAACAAGAGGACGTCCAAAAAACAGGCTAGGTTCAAAGCTGGAGAAACAGATTGCAAATGTCACAAAGAAGAAGAAGACGAAAGTTTTAAGCGAGGTAAAAGTAATGTTCTTTAAATTTGTGACGATTGAGTTTATTTTTCTCGTTAATAGGTTAGCTAATGTGTGAGTGTTATATTCAGATAAACCTGTTTGATACTGCATCAGCGGCGCATTCAAATTCCAGCCAATATCAAGGACACGTTATGAATTATCAGTTCAGGGTACCAGCAGCAGGGGATAACTCTTTGGGTGTATAGTTTTATAGAATATGGGTGTAAAAGCACTGTTCTTTTGCGTGTATTTTTGTTCATTGACAATTTACATATAGACACATATATAGATTCATATAGAACAAAAGCTCTAAAAATTCGCAGGTTATGGGTGTATATTTGATTTGATGTTTTTCTTCATATTTTAGTACATGTAATTCATACATTTTGAATACAGCACAGACATTTTGGGTGTATATTTTATGCAATCTTGGGTGTATTATTAGAGATGCGTTGGGTGTAACAGTTTATAATTTGCGTTTATATATGCCTTGGTTTTTTCCTTCATATTTTACCACCTGTAATACAGCTTTTGAATACATCACAGACAGTTTACCAGCACAGATAGTTTAACTATGGGAAAAAATATACATGGAATAGAAGTTGTTGATAAATGGCAAATATTTACATCATTTGTTCAATTTACAAACTACCCAGCAGTTGGATTACGCAGTTTCTATATCAGCAGAATTAATCTGACAAAACGGACTCAATAATACAGAGGATGGCTTCGACAGCCTTATAGCACTACTCTCCCTAATTGCCCGATCTCTTTCTTTATTCATCTCACTAAATAGTATCCGGGAAGCATACTCCACTCTATAGTGGTCCACCTCCTCCTACAATTAAAAAGTATATTCTTTTTAAACAGCAATATTAATTCAGTAAAGTAATACATAGTTATATAGTTCTAAAGACAGTTACATGTGGCCAATTATCCCATTCATACTTCCCCTTTTTGATGTTTTCCGGCTCAATTAACTCCATCCACTTCATAACGTAGATAACGCAGTCATAGCTGAAAACGAAGAAAATAAATTACAAATCTCATTTACGAAAGTTTAATGTTCAGACTCACAAATTTATACCTTGTTTTTTGGCCTGATATTTTAACATATGATGATTTAATTTCCTTCTCGTTCTCCCCTTTCTGCAGAGGTTCCCCGCCGGCATATGTTATCAATCTTGAAAATACATATCCCTTAAATAGCAAAACAAATCAGTAATACACCCGAATAAATGCACAAGATACACCCAACTGAATGGACAATATACACCCAACACAACTAACGAAATAGACCTAAATATTAAAGTAAAGAAGACAGAGGCAACTTACAGTGAATTTATTAACCTGCTTTCTCTCATCGCTTGGAGCTTTTTTGTGTAGCGGGTCAAGTATATGACATTTCCGCTTTGTTGTATTTATCAGCCATAACCACCAATGCCCCAAGTGGCAAACAGGAACAAAAATCTGAAGGATTCCCACATTTCAACAGTGCGTTATTTTATTTGGCATATAAGTAAATAAGCGTACTAACAAATTTAGCAAACGAAAACTTACATATGGATGCGAAGTTAATTTTTTTCTATCTATGAAGGGAATGAAACTCGGGTAGGCTTCCACCCTGAATTCCTTTTTCGTTTTCGGTGATATGAATTCCCCCTTTGGGTGATCCGAAAGTGCCATGCTCTGCAAGAATTGCGAAACAAGAAATGAAATACTAAACTTACACCCAATTGAACGTAAAAAATACACCCAAATCAATACAGAAAATACACCCAAAGTTCGTAGAAGTAACACTTACCACAATATCGGGGGGGAGACAGTATATTTGTTCTTGAAACCTCTTTTCATTTTTCTGGTTGAGGATGAGGCAGATGGCAGATACAATCTAGAAATATATGCCGAAATTAATTTTACATTAATAAGCATTGCAATTGACTTTGGTGTAAAACATTAATGTTATTCTAATATTACCTGAGATTCTATATCACTTTTTGCCTGGAGGGATACAAGGTGCATTCTCATCAAAATGTATTCTCCTTGGCCAATCAGAGTGCACATTTCCTCATACTCGTTAGTATTGCCATCTGCATCTTCCTTCAGTCTCGTCTCCCAGATGTAGCACTTTTGTTTCATATCATCCGTAATCTGATATAATCCCCCAGGAGTTTGAAACTTTGCAGAACTTTCTCCCCCAGTCTCCCTCTGAATTTGTGGACTTTTGTTTTTTCCCTTCGCCGCACTACTTGCTATTTTTTGGACCAAATCATCCAATTGTTCTATCAAATTTGCAGATTCTGGAGATTTTGCCCTTTCTGTCTCCTGCGTTGACGCCCCCTCCTGGCTTGAATCAGTCAATCCAAGGCTGAATGATGGCACCCCTGGATCTATTTTAGGAACATAGGATGCTGTCCGTGCCATCATCAACAGGGTAGCAGCGTCTTCTGCGTCTGGATGACTGCGTCATCATGTATAAGAATAAGAATAAGAATAAGAATATACGGATGATAAGTAAAGATTGATTTTAGTCTGATGAACTTACATTTTAGTTGGAGCTGGGGGAAGCGTGGGTGTGGTCTCTTGAAGTTGTTTGGGGGTTTCAGGAGTGCTGCACAGTTACAAAAAATTAATCACGGCGTAAAAAAAACTAATCAGGAACAATATACACCCAAACTGTTAGCAAATATACACCCAAACTCTAAACAAATATACACTCAATACTATTTCTTACGTTTCTGTAGTCCCTTCAATCTGTAGCATAGGGGTTGGTTCAAAATCTGTCTCAGTGGTTGTTTGGGATGCCGGCACAAAAACCTGAATCGGAACTCTAAACAAGAAGAAAAATGAAAGGTTAACAATGCCTATGAAAATAATAAGCTTATAAGGTTGAAATATTCTTGGAAAACTCACACTGCAAGCGCATCCGACGGTGTCTGTTCCCTCACAACCATCATATTCGAATCAGCCGGACTCAACCTAAAATACACCCAAAGAAATTCAAGAAATACACCCGAACAATTCAAAAAGAAGACAGGCTTTGTTTTTTTGAGAACTTACATACTTGCAGTTTTTGCTTTTTTTTTCCTGCCTTTTTTTTCTTGAATAAAATAATAGAGGGCTTTTTTCTAAAAAAAATATATACAGAATTAGAAGTAGAAGGGTAATAGAAGAACAAAAGTAACGGTTATTTGAAAGAGAAATTACATGCTCTGTGACGGCTGGTTTACACTACTCTGTTCTGTGCGCCCTTGAGAGGAAGGACCATCACTTCCCAAGTTCACAGTCGGTATTCTAAAACAGATTTCATGTTATTCAGACAAAATAAGATACAGGTATAAAATACACCCAAATGAATGCACAAGATACAACCAACCGAATGGACAATATACACCCAACACAACAAACTTAATATCCCAACTTATTAAACAACATACACCCAACTTGATCCACAAAATACACCCAAATGGTTCCACAAAATACACCCAAATCATGATAACAAGATTTTATTAAATAATAAAGCTTCTTACGTTTCAGACGACACATAGCGACCTTCTGTCGATCGCAGGTCAGCTCGGTTCTCCCTGCGAAACAAGAAACAATTATTAGCAAACAAAACACACCAAAATCTGAAATACACAGCCCAGCAAGACATACCCCTCTGCAGCAGATTTATCAACATTTTCCCTTAGCCATTCATCTAGTTCGTCACTTGATATTTCATAAGTCTCACTACATTCATAAAAGAAGATGTTAACAAAAATAATTATGATGATAGACGATAATATAGCTTACGAGGTACTGTACCCGTCAAAGTATTGATCTTCTTTAGGAGGTGAATCCTCCACAACAACTTTTTTCTTTTTTGGTTGTGTTCTGGGTGGAAAAAAAAGAGTACCAATCAGAAATAAAAAATTAATTTTATCACAGAATATTATGCAAATAAGTGCTTACTTTTTTGGTGTTGTTTTTGTTTTTTTCTTTTTCTTCTCCTTCTCTGCAGGTGATGATTCTTCGCTCCTATAAGTTAATAATAGACACTTCAGTTAATACACGAAATCTTTATAATGAAGCCAAAAGAAAGGAGTAATAATTTCAGGACATTACTCATCACTTGGTTCAGATTCAGATTCTGAATCAGAATCTGACTCCTCTTGCCTCTGCTTTCTTTTTCTGGAGTC
Organism: Arachis hypogaea; assembly: GCF_003086295.3. Taxonomy (NCBI): domain Eukaryota; kingdom Viridiplantae; phylum Streptophyta; class Magnoliopsida; order Fabales; family Fabaceae; genus Arachis; species Arachis hypogaea. The sequence continues at coordinate 23,558,246 of NC_092050.1, forward strand.
CATTTTGGAAGGCAAATAATCATTATTTAGAACATACTAAAAATACACCCAAATGAATTCACAAGATACACTCAACTGAATATACAATATACACCCAACGCAGCAAACAAACACACCCAACTTAATAAACTACACACACCCAACGTGATCAACAAAATACACCCAACTCGAAAAAGAAATTACACCCAAGTATGGTACTTACTTTTTCCCCTTTTTGCTGGGGTGTTTTCTTCCTGAATCCTCTGAGTCTTCTTGAGTCTCAGACTCAGAGGTAGAAGTGTCACTGTCAATAGCTGTTTCTGTCTCCGAAGACGATGTTGGACTCGCCTTCCTTTTTTGTTTTTTTGATTTCTTGTTTTTTTTCTTTTTTTTCTTTTTTTTTTCATTTTTTCTCTTGCTCTTGTCTCCGCCATCTTCACAATCCCCTGAAACATTAGATATTTTAGCTAGCAACATTCAGGTAAATAAAATACAAGCAACATATTATGTTTACTTACCAAAATTTCCTCTCTTTCTGCGGTCATTCTTTCCACCAACTGCTCCTTAGTCCAGTTGGCAATCCAAGGCTTTGGTGGTCTTTCAGCCCTCTTCTTGCCTTTGTTTTCTGAAAGATGAAAGTATATTATCATCAGGGCAAAGAGGCAGCCATCAATTGCCTTCTTCTTCTTCTCCTGGTAGTCTGTGATGCCCTTGATCATGAAGGTCAAAACATGCCCCCCCTCCCGTTTCTCTCCGATATGCCGTCCATCTTAAAAATTGGGGCCAGGTGCACATGTGATATTTTGTTTATCGTCGTTGGCAAAAGGAACGCCATCTGTATGTAGAGGATGAATATCCTCTTGAACATCAGGCGTTCCTCTTCGTTGCCAACGCCGATTTCCATCATTTCATCGGTAAGACTTTTGAGGGTCTTACCCTGGAATCTTCTAAAAATTATTTTGTCATCATCAGAAAGTTTCTTATACTCAACTTTCTCAGGAAACAGATTTCCTACAAAAAGGAAAACAACAAAGTATCAAAGTCGGTTCAAATACACTCAAGCATCAACCTTAAATACACCCAAGCATCAACTTAATATACACCTATAATTTTGAGCTAGTTACCTGTTGCATTGATGCCAAGCGCATCACCTATTGTTTTTGGTGTTATTTGGAAAGAACCATATCCTGTCTTCAGTCTGTTCTCCCCAAGTTTGAAGTTGTTTGCCAGTTCCCTTAAGAGTTGGTGATCCACCCTTAGTGGTGGGATGTGCATCAACCCACCGAATCCGAGATCCCTCACAATTGCCTTCTTCTCCTCAGTCATGTTTCTGAACTTATCACTCAGGAGATGTATGGCACACTTAAGGTCTTTTGTTTGGTTTTTTGCTGTCATTTTCTCTGAAACGAAAAATACACCCAAAGATATCAGTAAGATACACCCATATATATGAGTCAGATACACCCATTAATAACAGTAAGATACACTTATAGATATGATTCAGATACACTCATTGATAACAGTGAGATACACCCATAGATATGATTCAGATAAATCCATATATATCAGTCAGGTATCACTCAAACATGCTTCAATATCAAATTAATTGAGATATCAGTAAGATACACGCATATATGAGTCAGATACACCCATTGATAACAGTAAGATACACCCATATGTAAGAATCAGATACACCCATTGATAACAGTGAGATACACCCATAGATATTATTCAGATACATCCATATAGATATCAGTCAGATATCACTTAACCATGCTTCAATATCAAGCCACATTTCAAGGTTAAGCAGTATACACCTCCCAATCTACGGAATAAACCCCTAAAAATCAACAACAATAGCAGGAGAACTTAGAACAAGAACGTAGAACGACGTAGAACTTAGAAGAACGACGTAGAACTTAGAAGAACGACGTAGAACTTAGAACAGTGTAACAAAGAAGCAAGAATAATAGTAAACCCTAGAAGAACGACGTAGAAGAAAAGTAAAATATACAGGAATCTTAATGAACTTACGTTGAGTATTGTTGCTTTGTTTTCTCTTCAGATTCTTCACGGAGAGTTTGATGGTGTTTTGATGGAGGTTTCGAACAACGATTTGTATATTTTGAACTTTGATTTTCGCTCGAAAATGGGAGGATTTTCTTGTTTTCGAAGCGCTTTGAGAAGTAGAAGAAGTGGAAGAAGTGGAAGAGTCTGCCATACGTAACGGTTGTAGTGTTGAGCACGTGATTTTGACGCGCCATGTTATCTCTCTTTATGCGCGTGAGTTCTATTTGGGCTGGGCCAACTTGTAAGCTTGTAAACTTGTATGTGTAGCAGGCCCGTAATAAAAATTGCAAAAAAAGATGTCACAAATTATAAGTATTATTTGTAAAAAAACATATATTTACGATTTCATTCAAAGATCATTTTAAATTTCTCTGACTATCAAGAGAGACTCTTACTTGAAGTGTCCAAAAGAGACTCCTAACATTAAAAATTTTTAAAAGTGGACCGGTGATTGATTATTTTGTTCATATTATAACATTTTTCGTCAACAATTAATTATCATGGGCTTCCAAAATCCAACCAACGAATCAAAAAAATTTTTAATATTTTATTCAACCTATCATCCAATAAAGCTTAATCACACTATATATTTAATCAATTTTGTTAAATTGTTAATATTCTATAGAATGAAACATGAGACCTACTCCCCACCCTGTTGCCAGCCTTTCTATCAACTCACCTGCTTTAACGATACAGAACTCCCGTACACGCGTCGTAACTACGTTCCATCCACGTTGAATCCATATCTCTAAATGTCTAACTCTATCCATACCATAGAACTTCCTATTAATTAAAGCTAATGTTTTCAAAATTAAACAATGCATGCTTCTAATTAACAATGGGCAACTCTCCCTATAGTCAATACGGAAGGAAATGAAGAATTCTTTTTCTGACAATGACCGTAAGCTGTCACAAGATGAAATCTTAGGAGTTAAGACATTCAAGGAAAGTGAGATTCTAAAGTCATTTTCCATGTGTAGGGAAGCAAGAGTAGATGGTAATAATGGTAGCAATTAAGATGTTCTGCCCCATTACTTAGGGTGTGTTTGGTAAATATGTTAGAAATATAAGAAGTAGGTTCAATTTTTTTGAACATTATAATTTTTAATGGGTTTGATTAATTTTTTTCTTCTAAACACGAATATAATGGGTTTGGTTTGAACTCTCGTTCACCACAAATAACAAATAATAATTTTTGCGTTCATTTGATAAATTAAAAAAATTAATTAATATTCTACCAATTTTAAATCTCATTTATAATAAAAAATACCAAAAACAATCATAAGTGTTCTTGATTTTTTTTATGTTTATGCTTTACAAACAAATATTTTTTAATATTATTATTAGTACTCTTTGTTAAGTTTTAATTTTTATCAATTTTTTATTTATTTTTCTTATTAATAGTATGGATATTTTTGTTTAGAGTTTTTTTATCTTCACTTATGTATATTATTGTATTTTTTTAATCGAATTTTTAGTATTCATTGTTCATATAAAATTTTTTAATCATTTTTATTAATACGTATTTTTTATAGAACTTTATTTTTTTATTTGACTTTGTATATTTTTTATTATGTGTTCTTAAATTAATATATATTTTATTTATTATTGTTAATTTTTATAATATAAATTTTATTAGAAAGATATAATTAAATACAAAAAGCATACTAAAAAGAGTACTAACAAATTATAACCAAGAGAGTACTAAATTTCAACACATAAATTTAAATTCTTTTTAAAAGAAATTATAGTAAAGAGTGTTAAAATAATATAATTTTAAATGATATAAATTTATATCTTTTTTAGTCATTTTTGTCTAAACGTAATTTTAAATGATATAATCCAAACAAGATTCATTTTATTATAATCCATTTTAATACAAAATTACTAAATATAAATCACATTAACATCAACTCACTTCTTATCAAAATCAATTTTATACAAATTCTCATTTACAAACTCTAATCCAAACACATACTTAATGATAACTGCATTTAATAAGAAAATCATTCAAAGATTGCCAGTTCACATGTAGTTGGTAAAAGATTACACATAAAATTGAGTTAATCACTATATCACTAAAAAGTTAGAGTTGACAAAATTAATCATGAAAAAATAAAATTAATATTATAACTATAAAAAAATAAAAAAAAAGTTGATTTGTGAAAATATTTTTTATTTTTGTTTTTTATTTTTATTTTTAACTTTTCACATTTTAAAACATATATGTAAAAAGAAAATTTATTTTTTTGCATAAAAAATAATATAAATATATTTGATTGGTTCATTTTTAAAATATACTTCCAATTTTTTAGAATCATAAAATTATATTTTTACTAAATATACAATTTTAATTATTTAATTTTTTTATTAAATTAACAATTAATTTTTATACAATATCAATATGAATTAAATTACTGTCTTATTATGCTATTTTTAAATAATTATTATTATATATATGGCTTTATTTTTCGTATGGCACTGTATGATCAATTGAAAAAAATAATAAAATCGCAACCAAAATTAATTCTATCCTACTTATTTTGTTATTGATTCTTTATATTTATACCAAACAAATTAATTAGTATTAAAATTTGTTGACGTAAACATATTTTTTAACAAATAATTTATTAATAAAATAATGAATAAATAAATATTAAAGTTAAAAAATAAAAATTTAAAATAAAAAACTAATTTTCTTGTCAATATTTTTTAAGTTTTTATTTATTTTTTTTTAATTTTTATTATCGATATTGTTGATATCCTAACCCACTACTTAGTCAAGCTCGAAATGTATAAAGCCCAATCTACATATATTATTCATACCAACTCCTACCCGACCTATTTATTCAAATAAGTAACTGACTCCTTCTATCTCTTCCATTGATCTAAAAAGGAGATTTTAACAACCTCCCTACCAAAAGGGAGTAACCAATCCACCATTAAAGGTGAGACTACTCAAAAAGTAGTTTTATTGACTCTACATCTACATTTATAAATACTTTGACACTTTCGGGTATTTTTCGAAAGCCAATCTACTAAAAACTTGCCTAAAATTCTTGATAACTTAAGCATCGGGATCCTTTGTAGGTACCACTCCGACATCCTCACAAGGAACTCAGACGGCGACACCTCGACACCAGAAGACGTCGGACGCTACCTAAAAGGAGTCTGGACCTCACGTTTAGGCCCAAATCTATCTGTTTCAGATAACCCTCAAAACAGCGACGTCGTTGCCGGAGACTTGGTAATCAATATCGTACGATGGCAGGCGACATCCTAAAGAATGGACACATGGCTTCCGATTCTGAAGTCCGAGAAGAAGAGCAATATAACGATGAACAAGCGTTGGTCATACCTCCCCAAATCAATAAAGAGAAACATGTTGCTAGAGACGCGCATCCGTCAAACCCAGAAGGACACAAGATAAGCTCGGAAGTTCACTAATCTAAAGGATCCGGTCCAAGAGATCCTACAAAAATAATGGGACTTGTCCATGAACATCAAGATCGGCTGGAACAACTCAAGCAGGAGCTAGAGCGACAACGAAAATCTGAAAGAGCTCTGAGAAGGGAGGTACGACGACGAAGAAAATTAGAAGAAAAATTATTGAAGCTGGAATCCGACTTCAAGGGTAGGAAAAGCCCGAGCTGACTGAGAAAAACGCCTCTAGCAGGAGAAGATCCGTTCATAAAAAAAACCATGCGGGCTAAAGTTTCTCGAAAGTTTAAAAGCCCATATATAGACCTCTATGATGGAATGACCGATCCAAAACATTATCTCAGTAATTTCAAAAGTCATATGTATTTGGCAGACACGTTGGATGCAACTCACTGCAAAGTTTTCCCAACTACGTTAACCAAGACAGCAATGAAATAGTTCAACAGTCTACCACCCAGATCGGTCACTTGCTTTGACTATTTGGCCAGAATTTTCCTTTTCCAATTTTGCATCCAAAAGGATAAGGTCAAACATGCACCAAGCCTCTTGGGAATAAAGCAAGAAGTCAGAAAATCTCTATGGGCCTATATGAAAAGATTCAACAAGGCGCGCTTGGAGGTTCAGAACCTATCTACCGAAGCAGTTATCATAGGACTAGTTAACAGCCTCAGAGAAGGTCCCTTCTCCCAATCCATATTAAAGAAGCACCCGACCTCTTTGTACGAGGTGCTGGAGCGTGCTAAGAAATACATCAACATAAAAGAAACTGCTCGATTAAGAGATCCTACCCAGAGACAATGGTGCGCGAAATTGAGACTCGCACAACTGACTGGCAAGTGCACCGGGTCGTCCAAGTAACACCTCGGGTGAGTGAGGGTCGATCCCACGAGGATTGTTGGATTGAGCAATCTGTGGTTATCCTGCAGATCTTAGTCAGGCGAATAGAAAGATGGTTGTTGTTGTTGTAGGTGCATAAATAAAACAATAAAGAGAAGACGTAGAAACAATGATAGAAAATCAGTTAAGGCCTCGGAGATGCTTGTTCTTCTGGGTTAATACTTCTTACTGACTACTTTAACAATGAGTAATTCATTCAATAGCAAGGCTGTAAGTGATTAAGCCAGGGCTAGTGGTCATTAATATCCTCTATCCAAACCAAATACTAGGACGCTGATCATTTAATCTGGAAGAGGGTGACACTCACGCAATTCAATCTCTGTTGATCCTACTCAAAACACCACAGACAAGGTCGGATCTTCCGGATCGGAGAATGATGCTCTATGATTCTAGCCTTACTGCCACAGAGACCTCAATTACTCATGACTAATGAGATTTCATATCACGTATCTTAATTAGTCCTGATAACTTGTTGGGATCTGTGATGCATTCTCAAGCTACAGCTCAATATTATCCCGCCAAGGACTTGCAAGAACTCATGTAGAATAAGGGGTCATGCGCCAGTTCCATCCCAGATTCATAAGGATGAAGAACAAAAATACATCATAAAATGAAATCAAACATATATTAAAGTAGAAAAGTAATTATATTAATCCATAGGAATGAGCAGAGCTCCTATCCTTAACCTAGGAGATTAGCCGCTCATAATTTACAGAAAATAGTATGAAAAGGTCTGAATGTGCAAAAAGTTCTCTAACAAGGGTGATCCTTGTCTTATATATACTAATAACTAGACCTAAAAAGGTATTAATAATAATTAAAAATTACAAAATAAAATAAATTAAGCTAAAGGTGCGAAAATCCACTTCTGGGCCCACTTGGTGAGTGTTTGGGTTGAGCTTGGCGTCCAACTTGAAGGAGTGGGCGTTGAACGCCCACTAGGAGGTAAATGTGCTGCCTTGAGCCCCCTTGGTGGCGTTGAATGCTGGGTTTAGTCTCTCATGGGCGTTGAACGCCAGAAAGGAGGTAAGTTGGGCGTTCAACGCCCGGCGTTCAACGCCCGTTTTGGGTCATCCAATCCAAAGAAAAATATAAACCATTATATATTGCTGGAAAGCCCTGAAAGTTAGCTTTCCAACGCCTTTAAGAGAGCGTTAATTGGATCTCTGTAGCTCCATAAATGCTCGTTTAAATACATGGAGGTAAGGTTCTGACAGCATCTACACTTCTTTCTTCGCCTCTGAATCAGACTTTGCCAAAACTTGCCAATTTCACCCAAAAATTACCTAAAATCATAAGAAAATACAAAAGCTCAAAGTGGTATCCGAAAAGTGAATTTTGCACTAAAACCTACTAAAACATAATAAAACTTAACAAAATATACTAAAAACACTAAGAAAATAGCATCAAAAAGCGTATAAAATATCCGCTCATCAGACAACACAATCAATATTAGGTTCGAGACAAAGAGAAAGAATCAAAGAAAAAAGAAGAGTACATATTGCATAAAACTCGAAGGTATCCCAACTATATCTCGTTATGAGTTTTTCTTATTGACGTCTACAGAGATATCTACCACAAAGAAAAGATTTTAGCTCCCAGACCGATTAAAAACAAAAAAGGTAGAAGTCGGTTAGAATACTACGAATATCACAAAATCTACGACCACACCAATGATTGCTATGATTTAAAAAATGTGATAAAAAATTGGATAGGGAAGGTTGGTTGGATAGGTATTTAGCATAAAGATCGATCGGATGATCCGAGCAAGAAGAAAAGAGATGAAGAAGACAAGGTTTGGCGGGATCGACCACCACAAACTCCTGAGAGACACATCCACATTATTGCTAGAGGATTTACAGGAGGAGGAGTAACAAAATCTTCCTGCAAGAACGCTAAACTGACTTGCTGCATTAGTCTCCACCCTTCACCTTTGCATGAAGTTTCCTACTCTTGAGGGAATAGCCATTGTGAGGGGAGACTAGAAAAACTGGAAAAAGGTGCTACAATAAAATCCTGAACTTATGAGGGTATACAAAAGGAAATAAGAAGGTCCAAATTGGAGATGAGGTCGGGAAGATAACAAACATTGGGGCTAATATAGAGGAGCAGTTAAAAGAAGAACTCGTTAAGCTCTTATGTAATAACTCCAACCTCTTCATCTGGAAAGCCTCTGTCCCACAGCTTTAGGGGATTTTTAACTAATACTAATCATCGCTGTCCCACGGCCTTCACCAACCTACCCTCCATGCGATCCCATCGCCACCGCCTACCGAGCCTCCTCAATCTCAACAGAAAACACAGGTAATACAAACAAGTAAAGTACAAGCAATATACATATACAGCAAGTAAAACGAATAGCAAGTAGGCATATGATTCATTTAGACATAACAGAAGTTAAACAAAGCAAACAAGCATATAAAAGATGCATACGATGAATACATATCCTATTGGCTGTGATATCACATTGTCGGTTCAACTGCCAACCCGACATATCCTTTCAGATGTAGCCTTTCTGCCATGTCCAAGGATATAGTGCCCTACTCACTATTGTGCACCCAGGGACATAGTTGTCAGAACCAAACCGATGATCGAACTGGTGAGGTTATTGGGTCAATGGGTTACTGGTTCAACCGGTGGGTCACTGGTCGAACCGGTTAACCCGGTATAATTAAATAATTATGTAAAATTTAATTATCTTTTCTTTATTATAAGTACTTTTATTTTATTTTTATAAAAATAATTATCATTTTCAAATTTTAATACTTTATTAATTAATTTATATTTATTGTATTATTATATTATTATAAGTAAAAACTTACATACAATTAATTTTTATGTGAAGTTGATATTTAAAAATAGTTAGATAATTTGACAAGTTTAACTAAATATCATCTAATTTTAATACTTTATTAATTAATTTATATTTATTGTATTATTATATTATTATAAGTAAAAACTTACATACAATTAATTTTATGTGAAGTTGATATTTAAAAATAGTTAGATAATTTGACAAGTTTAACTAAATATCATTTAACGATTTTCAACTATCAACTTCATATGAAGACAACTGCATGTGAGTCTTTACCTATTATTATATACTACAAGTATTTATTGAAAAAATAATATTAATAGATATCATATAATCATGAAAAGAAAAAATAAATTATAATTAATAATTTTTTTATCTTTTTAATATATTTTAATATATATATATATATATATATATATATTTTTAATAAAATTTATAATTAAATAAAATATAATTGATTTAAAAATTAGTGACTTTAAAATTAAAATTAATCTATGAAGCACGGACACTTTGTTTAATTGCCGTGTCGACGTGTCAGACACATTTCGGACACGACGCACGGAGACACTCGTCCGACACGCGTGTCTCCCGTGTCCAAACGTGTCTTGTCCAAAAAAACAAAAAAATCAGCCGGACACGGACCGGACACGGCCCGACACGGCCCAATGACATTTTGAAAAGCTCTTCTCATCAATTTCACTTCACCCTTCACTTTAACAAAAGTTAAAAACCTTTCACCTCCACCCCCAAATCCGTCTCTGGCTCCGTGGCTCCACACCCACTCACCCTCTCCTCACCGTCAGTCTACCGCCACCTCCAGCCATCGCCGCCACCTCCGGTCGTCACCACCGTGGATATTCATCATCTCTCTCCACACCCACTCACTCTTAATCTCAGCATCTCCTCTTCACTGTCGCCACTTCTTCTGCGGTGCATGTCATCGATGTTCGCTGCTGATCACTGCTTCTCCAGCCACCACTTGTTGTCGTCATTGCTCCAGTTCTCTCTGCCGTGTTCACCACCTCCCCGGTCGCCACTTCTACCGTGACTGTTGCCCTGCTCTCGTGCTCTTCCGCTGTGCTCTTCTGCATCCTCCATTTTAAGTAAGGGAGAATATTTATTTTTCTATCAATCAATTTTCTGGTTCTGTATTTCTATTTTTCTCTGGCCTCAGTACTTCTCTTTGGTTCTGATTTGTTTTGTTAGTTTTGTGCTTTCATTTGATTTTGGATTTCTATTTCGTTATGTGCATCTTCTTGGTTTGGTTTTATTTTATTTTGTTTTGTGCTTCTGGAATTAGGTATTATTAGATACTTCTTTCATAATTTTTAACTGCTACTATGAGAAGATTAGAAACTAGAAAATAGAAAGACACAGAACTGATAGAAGAAAGACAAGAGAAAAAAAACTGGATTGATGGTAAGGTTACTCTTGAGTCTTGATGGTTTAGAACTTAGAAGTGGAGCTAGTCTCACTTCCTGATGAGTTAGGAGTTAGGATCTGAAGATGATAGAAATGACGTGGCTGGTTTAATTTCTTCAATAGTGAGAAGTGGAGCAAGAGTTGCAGTGGTGGTGGCTCTAGTTTAGAGGCTAAGGGACCGATGGGGCCAGTATTCAGCACTTATGTATATGAAGAGGAATAAGGCAGTGACTTGTTAGATTCCTAGAAATCAATTTATTTTATTTTGAGTTTTAGTGTAAAAATATCTAGACTCTAGATAGCAATTTGTCTATAATTTGTTCTATATGCATTTATGTATATGCCGTTATTATATATATCATGGTTCTAATGCTAATCCTGATTCATAACTTTAGGTTATCTTTCTCTTCTTAGTAATCACGTTCATATTGAAGGATTATTTGTTAAGGTTTTGTTGTGGTCCTTGCCAATTCGCACCTCTTATAATATGTTTTTATCTGTTTCTTTTTTAGTAAACATTAAACAATATAGTTGGGAATGAACTCAGCTTACTTACACAAATGTTTAGTATTATATAATACTTTTTCTTGGTTTTGTTTTCTCTTTATGCTTTTTTTGGTTCTGTTTTGCTCAAGAATTGAATTGTAAAAAAATAATTTTGGTTCTTAAATTATTGTAGGATTGTGAGAGATGAGTTCAGAGAGTGTTCAAAACAATTTTGAAGAAAGTGTTGATAAGTCTTTATGGAAATTTGTAACAAAGAAAGATAAAATTGAAGGGGGCAGAAATCTTGAATTTCAATGTAAATTTTGCAAGGTTTTATTCAGTGGTTCTTATACTAGAGTAAGAGCACATTTATTGAAGATTTCAGGAAAAGGAATTAGATTTTGTGCAAAAGTTACATCAACAAAGCTTGAAGAACTTAAGAAACTTGATAGTGAAAGTACATTGTTGCATGAAAGTAAAAAGGCTAAGTCAATTCCTCTTCCACCCTTATCTAATGCAAGTGAACTTGATTCAAGAAAAAGAAGAGCGACTGGACCTTTAGAGAAAGCTTTTAATGTGAATGCAAGGGAGACTCTAGATTTACATATTGCTAGAATATTTTTTTTCATCTGGATTACCTTTTTATCTAGCAAAAAATCTGTATTTTGTCAAAGCTTTTTCTTATGCTGCCAATAATTATATTGATGGTTATATTCCTCCTGGATATAATAAATTGAGGACAACTTTGCTTGAGAAAGACAAACAACATATGGAGAGAATGTTAGAACCTACTAAGAATTCATGGAGTGGAAAGGGAGTGAGCATTGTAAGTGATGGATGGAGTGATCCCCAAAGGAGGCCTCTTCTTAATTTTATGGCTGTAACTGAAAGTGGGCCTATGTTTCTGAAAGCTGTAGATTGTTCAGATGAGATCAAAGACAAGGATTATGTTGTAAAGCAAATAAGAGACGTGATAAGAGAAGTCGGTCTCTCAAATGTAGTGCAGATTGTGACTGATAATGTGCCGGTTTGTAAAGCGGCTGGTTTATTGATTGAAGCTGAATTTCCATCTGTTTTTTGGACTCCTTGTATTGTTCATACTCTCAACCTTGCTTTAAAGGACATTTGTGCAGCTAAGAATACAGAGAAGAATAATTTTGTCTATCAAGAATGCTCATGAATTACTCAAATTGCTGACGATGCTTCTTTTATAAAAATTTTTATTGTTAATCATCATATGAGGTTATCTATTTTCAATGAATTTAATACATTGAAGTTGCTTAATGTTGCTCCCACTCGATTTGCTTCTACTATTGTGATGCTCAAAAGATTTAGGTTGTTAAAGCAAGGCCTCAAAGAGATGGTTATAAGTGAGAAGTGGTCTTCATACAAGGAAGATAATATTGGCAGAGCTGAGGTTGTTACAGAAAAGATTTTGAGTGAAAATTGGTGGCAAAAAATTGATTATATTCTTGCTTTCACAAATCCTATTTATGATGTTTTAAGAAGTACAGACTCAGATGCACCTACTCTTCATTTGGTCCATGAGATGTGGGATTCAATGATCAAGAAAGTAAAAAGTGCTATATATCTCTATGAAAAAAAAGATGAACAAGAGTCATCGTCCTTCTACGATGTTGTGCACTCAATATTAGTTCAAAGATGGACAAAAAGTAGCACACCTCTTCATTGTTTAGCACATTCATTGAATCCAAGGTAACTTTTTACATTTATTGTTTATAACTTTTATTTATAAGTAAAGATAATTGAATCATTATTAATTTATGATTAAACACTAATTATATAGGTATTATAGCCACCAATGGTTGAGAGAAGATCTTACATGAGTTTCTCCTCATCAAGATATTGAGATCACTAATGAGAGAGTTAAATGCTTGAAGAGGTATTTTCCTAATGAAGAAGAGAGGAGAAAGGTAAACATTGAATTTGCAAGCTTTTCTGATGGTAGAGGTGTCTTTGATGATTATGACTCTTTGAATGATAGAGGCATAGTTGATGCAAAGTCTTGGTGGCTAATTCATGGTAGTAAAGCAAAATTTCTTCAACCAATTGCTCTTAGGCTACTAGGGCAACCATCTTCATCTTCTTGTTATGAAAGGAATTGGAGCACATATTCTTTTATCCATTCCCTAAAAAGAAACAAGTTGAAGCCTAAACGTACAGAAAATTTAGTATTTGTCCACACTAATCTTCGTCTTCTTTCAAGAAAAACTTCACAATATAATAAAGGAGAAACTATGATGTGGGATATTGCTGGAGATGCTTTTTCACCAATTGATGAAGAAAATGGTGTTCTTGAAGTTGCTCACCTTTCTCTTGATGAACCGGAGTTGGAAAGAGTGACTTTTTCTAATGATGAAGATATCAACCATATATGATGGAGAAATAATGACTTTAGATAACTTTTTTTTTGTGTACATGTGATGTACAAAATTCTTACTATCTCTATTAAGACATAGGAGTTTAGTATTTTATCTTTTGAATACCTATACACTTTAGGAAAAATGCATATCATATGGTTGTTTTTGAAAATATCTCTATTAAGAAATATCTCTATTTAAATATATTATATTATTAGTATATGCGTGTCCCCGTGTCCGACAACTTTTTAAAATTTGCGTGTCGCCGTGTCGCGTGTCGTGTCGTGTCCCATGTCCGTGTCTGTGCTTCATAGAAATTAATTGAATATAAGTAAAATAAAAAACTGCTATATGTATTATAATTTGGATATATGTTAGGAAGAAGCAATGTAGCTTGGTGGTATGTTTGTCCTTCTTGTAACCTTGGAGTGAGAAGTTCAATTCCCATGACAGCCATTTTGGAAAATTCTCCAAAAACCACATAGCTTTTACACTTGGCACGCCGGAGCTTATGGAGAGTATGGTGGACTTGCAGAACCCAGATGCATCGTAGCTTCGCCTTCAATTGGGACCAAACGGTTCGGTCCGGTCTGATTTTCACCGGATTTGGTCGGTTTTGGCCGGTTAGTTATGAGTTCAACCAGTTTGTTCCGGTTCTTGCCTTGAACGGTCCTAACCTTGAACCGGCTGGTATAGAGTCTGATTTCTCGGTTTTACGGTCAAATCGACCGATCCGGTCCGGTTTTAATAACTATGCCCAGGGATATAGTGTCCTACACACTATCGTTCCTGGAATATAGTCCTCAGCACTCACATCTGAACGTAGGCGGGAGACTGTCATATAGCCCATACGCTGAGTTGCTACCTCAACAAGCGGGATTCACCACCGTCCTTGCCCGAGACGCATAGCGACTTACCAAAATAATATATTATCATAATTTATCTCAGGGATATAGTGGCCTACTCATTCTTATGCATCCAGAGATAGTGCCCTGCTTACTATCAACCGAGCGATATAGTACCCGGCTCACTTTCAATATCTAATAAGTTCATCATTCCTTTCCAAGTTCCAAACTCATCATAATCATCATCAGTTCTTAATTTCTCAAATTCATCATAATCATTCTCATTTCTCAAAATCTTTGAAGTTCTTACACCATTCAATTTAAGATATTGCTCAACCTCACTCATTTCTCAACTTCTCCTCAAAGAAATACTTCACAACTCAATATTCACTAATTTCATCCACAAACCTTCAAAAATCTAAGTCACCGACTCTAAACTCATAACCAAATAATCTTTTTAATTCAACAAAATTCCTCACTCATTCCAAATTCTAACCCTTAGTTAGGGGATCTTAAACAATTATTAAAGAGATTTTGAAGGTTATAGGAATACTTAAAAACACAAAAAATCACATTTTTCAGCAAAACAGGATCATGCCTACGCACGCACAGTCCCGCATATGCGAGAGTTTGAAACAGAAAAGGATCGCCATGTATGCATACCAATGGCCACGTATGCAGGAGTGTAAAAATAAAAATCTCGTGTATGCATGCCCCATTCCGCGTATGCATGCCACCCAATTTTTATAAAAAGCTGTTTTGCTGCAAAATTCCATTTTTGGTACCAAACTTCAAACGCGCATAACTTTTTTGTTTTAAATAATTTTTCATCTGTTTTTTGAACGGAATAAACTTTACAAATCTAACTTTCATTTAAATTAAGTTTCATCAAAATTGGGGGTTCAGAAGCCAATTAATGACTCATTAAAGTTCGTAAAAAAACAAGGTTTTACCAAAGTTATCAAAGCCTCTAGTTTTCAAAATCCTCAAACCAAAACCAAACTAACCATGACCAAAGCAATATAAAAACAGTCCTCAATCTATTTCCAATAATTCCAATGCCTAATTTTTCAAATTACCACTTCCTCCACTCATTCAACGAAATTCTAACATCCACAACTTTCATAAATCCTCGTCAATACCAATATCAACAAAATCATCAATAACACCATCAACCATTAACCATTTTCATCACAATCATTATTCATCTATTCATCATCATCAAAACTTATAATCCTCCTCAATTGTCATCAACATCAATAATCATCTTAACTCCAAATCAACAACGTTAACAATCAATTTCAATCTCAAATATTATCATTATACATCACATTTTATTTACATACCATATCAAATATTTCTTCAATTAATCACACATATCCAAAACTCTATATCATCATCAAACATAATAATTTACGTACAATTAATCATACATCCAATCATTCAATTCTATCTTAAAGGCCACTAGTCTAAGTTGCCCACAACATTACATGTTAGTTAAAGGAAACCGAAACCATACCTTGGTCAATTCCTACCCAAGCACAAATTTACCAAATTGATTCCTCAAACAAGCTCAACAATGTCTAGCCACCAAAGATCAACTCCAAGTGTACCAATTCTTCAATTCAACTCCAACTCAACAATAATTCAAGCTAACCATACAAATTACCAAAAATCAATCTTAGGGTTTAACAAATTGACAACTCACAAGGGTTAAGAGTTTTGTTATCTTATCCACTATAGATTGAGATAAAACTCAATAATTTTTCGATGTTGGATACCACCTAAACAATAAAAAATATAAAATCTACTCAATAATCAAATCCAAAAATGCAAAATCTATTAGGGCAGAGAACTGGAGCATAGATTTCAAGTTCTTACCAACTTTTTTTAGCTAAAAATAACGGCTTGACAAGAGTTTTGTGTGACCGCAAACGGCATACAAATTGGAATACCGTAACTCAAGTTATGAGCTTGGAAAGGTGATAAATGAATAGTGAAAACTCAAACCCTCTCTTCTTCAATTAAGCTGCACACTTTCCTTTGTGTGTGTATGTTATGAGGTTGAATGGCCTCTAATTAGCTTATATATACGTTGGGCTTGGACCCGGTCTAACCATTTTGTGTTTTAGGTTCGTTTGACCCAACTTCGAAGCAAAACCTTTAAAATTAATATCCGGTTTTCAATTTCAAATTAGTTTTATCTTTTTAAATTATATAATTCAATTTTCTAAATTTATTCACTCATAATTTAATTTGTTTTCTCACTCACAGTGTCGGTCCAATTAGAGCCGATACGCGCTTTTACGCAATAAATTAAATTTTTATGCTAAATTCTATTTTTTTCATTATATTTTTTATTTTAATATTTTTTTATCATTTTCAACCTTTTTTGGATAATTAAATTATATTTTTATTTTATTTTAATTAAATAATTAATTAATTTCGGTTTCTACACAACTATCCCACGATTATTAACTGTAAAAGAGAAAGAGAACTTCTAGTTTAGAATGGATCAACTCAAGTTTATAAAAAATGCAACAGGAAGAATATATGCACCCTTTAAATTTGCCAAAATGCTTTCAAGTACTCAAAATGACAAGCAAACGAATTAAATTGATTATGCATAGATTACAAGGCATAAGTAGGGTCCTAGTTAGCTAAAAAAAACCTAATGGGAATAGACTACAGTAGTATTGAATTGATTAAGTGCAAAGAAACCCATGCTTGATACATGTCTTACAAGCACAAACTCGCAACAATATTTTTATGTAAAAATACTTAAAATAACTATGTAGAGTTCAATTATATATATAACTAACCAAATATATAGTTCAATTTTCATTTTTAGTTGTCTATCTCCTCTGTGAAATACATCTGCATCCATTTTACTAAATCAATAAATCAGTTGAACAAAAACTTAGTTCAAAATTACAATTTGCAACTAGTTGAATAGAATTTCAATGATTTTGTGAATAAACAGCAATAACAGGAATCAGATGCAAAAGAATAAGCGGGTTTGAGATTGGTGCTTACGGAAATCTTTCAACGTGGTGGTGATCGATAGACTTGCTCTTGAAGTTTTTCTTTTCATCATGGTTTCGATTCATTCATTCATGCACACTACGATCAGATTAAAATAATGCTACTCTTCTTTTACAAATAATTTTTTAGAACAAAATTAAAAAGAAATTGAAACAAGCATGAAACAAAAATAAACAATTAAAATTGAGAATAATCAAATTCTAGAATTAGATTGAAATTGAGAAAGGTTCGAAGGAAATAAATCACGATCCAAAAAAAGATAGAGGAAGAGATTGTGATGGAGAATAATTTTTTGATTCTCGATTTTAAAGAAAATAGCAATTGTGAGTATCGATTGGAAACAAAGTGGGAGAACATGTGATGGTTTGTGAGAGAGTTTTTGGGAGAGTATGAATATTGTATGTTTAAGAATAGAAATAGGTAACAGTGCTTTAAACTTTTAAAGAAAATTAAGTATATTTACTAACGTTTTATTGTAAATATTATCTAAAATATAATTTTATCCATATTACTGATATTTTAATAAATGTTAAGAGATAAATATTACTAATATCTAAAATGTAGTAGTGTTGTTCTGATTTTTGAAGAGTTTTTATAATTTAGGATTGATTTTAGTTTTGGTTCTTGACAAGATAAATGGGTGGAATGGAGAGGATGATATTATGGGTAATTTAGAAATTTCAAAAGAATATTAATAGAATCAACTCTAAATTTAATAATTGGATAGTATAATCAAAGAAAATTAATCTTTTATAGTTATAATTTAATTTTATCTTTTGTAGTTATTTTTGTCGGCATCTAAATATTTGATAGTCAGAAATGATTATTTGTTCCACAAAATTAATAAATTTCTCAAGTCAAAATATTGGAAGGAATTGAAGAAAGGAAGAAAGAAATAGAGAAAGAATAATTATCAAAATTAGTCTTTAAGATTTTTAAAATGGAGACTTTAGTTTGTCATAATTTAAAATACACAAAATAATTCCTAAAATTTAACTTTGTCAGTAAAATTAGTTCCGTCTAAGTTGCTCGGTTAGTCACTAACAAAGAATGCTGAAATAGAGTGTTAACTCACACGTGATCATTAAGTGTCTATGTATTGCGAGCTGCACAAAACAATCTTTATACTAAGATGAATGAATCAGTCTTTAACAGAGAATAATGGACGAATCAGTTCCTGTAATGAGATATAATTAGTTCCTCAATCCCACAACCTCCCTCGTTTCCATCATACTTTCCTCTATGAAACAACCTACCACCTCTTCCTCCTCCTCCCCATCATCCGCAACCTCCCTCTTATAATACTTCTCCATCGTGCTCCTCCTTTTTTTATCATCGCTTCTATCCTCTCCTTCGATGTCTCCACGATCACTTTATCCATCTAGATTTATCTCACTCTTCTCTTCTAATCTTGATAATCAGTGTGTGTTTTTTTTCTCTTTTCTGTTATTTTTTTTTATCATATTACCAAATCAATTATCTATACAGAGTTAATACTTAAAAATGACTCCCAAAATTTTCAGAGTATAATTTGAGTCAATTGAAAATTAAAAGACTAAATTGAATTGGGAACCAATTTTAGGAGTCATTTTGAATATTAACTCTACCTATATAAAATAAATGTATATTGAAATATAAAATACACATTAAAAATAAAATAATTAATATATATTTATACATAAATAATTAATTTTTAGTGTGAATATAATATTTTTTATCTTTTCTATGAAAAGAAAAACGAAAATTCTTAAAAGAGTGTTGTTATTGTTAGCGAAATTCTTGAAGATACTTTGTTAACGACGATGTGGTGTTTGTCAAGATTTAGGTCTTGACTCACCTACTGGTCGTTAAATTTCCTTATTTTGTAGGTTAACGGTTTTGTCTTAGCTAAGCTTGTATGTGGGGTTGTGGGTCCATATGTGACATGAAACATTGAAACCTATGGTATGTAGCATCTGACTATCTGAGCATCATGTGATCAAATTAATCAGACCACCAAATTTATGTCCCTATAATAAGGAAATTATTGTGTTCATTACTGATTAGTACACCAGTATGTCACGTTGGCATCATACATAGGTCACACTAACAGCTTTATATCTCCGAGGTTACGTTCCCATCGAGCCAACGTAAATTTTTCATAAATAACAATTTTATTATCCAAAATCTATTTTTGTTTTTTTCTTTAAACACGAAGCATTGAAGCTTCATCCCTGAAAATATAATTACTTTAAAACCACAATATTGGATTTTTATGTTTGTTTCTTATGTTCTTTTTAGTGGGTTTTTAACTTGATGCTCTTCTAATATTAGATTTTGATATTTATTGAACCAGCCATCATGAATTTTTTTATTTCTGTAAATATAATATTCATAATCTTTATTTTGGAACTGCAAAATTGAATTTTGTATTATTATAAATCAGATTCTGGGTTTGCATATTTGGGGTTTGGGATTTTTAAGTTGTAGTTGTTAAATGATGTATTATTGAGAGAGAAATAAGGAGGAGAAATTCTGTTTATTGCACCCGTAAATGATTCTTATATTAGAGGCAATATACATACATGAATTGGCATGGTACAGGACTAAACTAACTAACTCATTGCATAACTAATTTGGTTAATTATCTATCTATCATAATTACACACCTAAGCTAATACCTCCCAAGTTGGAGTATACAAATTGTATATTCCTAACTTAGACATAAAAAAGCGAAATTGAGGAGATAGGAGAGCCTTTGTGAGGATGTTTGCTGTTTGATACTTGCTAGAAACATGTACCAACTTGACAATCAATTTCCACGTGTTTGGAGCGCTCATGCAAAACCGGATTTGTGGCCATATGGATAGTAGAAATGTTGTCACAAAACAACATTGTTGAGTTCACTTCTATGTTCAGAAACTTAAGTAAAGAAATGATGACAACAATCTCGCACGAAGCGTTAGCAAGTGCCCTGCTTCTTACTCTTCCATGAGACCAAAGAATCTCCAACGAAGGTGCAATAGTTAGTAGTAGAGCGGCGCATGTCTAAGAAGCTCCCCCAATCGGCATCCGAATAAACTGCATTTAGGTGAGTGTTAGTATAATACCCACAGCTAATTGGTCCTATGATCACTCACTCATATAAATGACACTATCATATTTTTCATCTCTCAAATTCACTAACACTCATAAAATAAAGGAGATAATTTTCACATTTCAAAACATACACATTTCATTATGGAACACACAAAATACACAAGACATATGTGCCTTTATATAGGCAATGCTTCCTACTAAAATAATAATTTATGAATCACAAATCAATTTTGTAATGACCACCATTTTATGAGTTGGCTTCATGAATCTTCTTTCAACTTGCATTCATGTAGTTTCCATAATCTTCTAATTTCAATTCAATTTGATTTTGAATTTCTTCAATGTTGTAGAATGTTGTAGTTGTGCTATTCTCTTGAATGTTCTTAGAAAATCTTCAAGCTTCCAATATTAGCTTCTAGCAATATCTAGCCAATTGATGATTATTGTATTCAACTCAAACTTTGCTTCTTCAATTCTTTAACCATACTTCATGAAAATTCTATTCCATGCAAGTTGATAGATAGCACAAGAAGTTTGTAGAATCTTGGTGATGAACCATGAACTTTGTAACCACTTTGAATTCAAATTGAATTTTGCCATTGACTTTTCTAAACTTTTGTTACTTGCATACCTCTTGATTTAATTTTCTAACATTGCCTCCCTTAAATCAAGCTTGTAGAATTAATCATTCCAAGCATCCTTTTCAACTTGTAAAATAACTCTGTCTTCAGTGGTTTTGTAAAGATATCAGCAACTTGGTCTTCAGTGGGACAGTACTCAATAAAAACTTCTTTCTCATTCACTAACTCTCTGATTTTGTGAACCCGAATATCAATATGCTTCGATCTTCCATGAAATACTGGATTTTTGCAAAGTGCAATAGCTGACTTGTTATCACAAAATATTGTTGTTGGAGTACTTTGTTTCTCGTTCAATTCCTCAAGAATTCTTCTTAGCCAAACTGCTTGTGTTGCACAACTTGCTGCTGCTATATATTCTGCTTCTGCTGTAGATAGTGCTACTACTGGTTGTTTCTTTGACGACCATGAAATTGCACCAGAACCAAGATGAAATACAAACCCTGAAGTACTTTTTCTTGTTTCTATATCTCCGGCCCAATCACTATCAGTGTAGCCAACAAGGTTTACTTCATTAGTATTCTCATAATAAATTCCATCATTTAAAGTACCTTTGATATATCGAAGAATTCTCTTTGCCGCTTGCAAATGGTTGGTACAAGGCTCCTCTATAAATCTGCTAAGCAAACCAACTCCAAATACAATATCTGGTCTAGTCGCAGTTAAGTACCTCAGACTTCCAATCAAGCTTTTGTAATATGTAGGATTCACTGTTCTTCCTTTATCTTCTCTCAGCAACTTGAACTTCTCTTCGACTGGAGTAGAAACTGGCTTTGAATGCTCCATCTGAAATTTCTTCAAAATATCATTTGCATATTTCTTCTGAGAAATGAAAATTCCATCATCTCTTTGAACCACTTCAATGCCAAGAAAGTAAGACATCAAGCCCATATCTGTCATTTTAAAATGCTTTATCATAGCCTCCCTGAATTCTGTAATTATCTTCAAATTATTCCCAGTGAAGATCAAATCATTAATATAAAGACACACGATCAAGATATCTCCAGGTTCAACGAACTTGATATAAAGAGTATGCTCAAACGGACATCTTTTGAAACCATTCTCGATGAAATAAGAATCGATCTTCTTGTACTATGCTCTTGGTGCTTGCTTTAATCGGTACAAAGCTTTCTTCAATTTATAAACTTTATCTTCTTTTCAATAACTTCATATCCTGCAGGTTGCTCGACATACACTTCTTTTTCTAAAGTGCCATTTAGAAATGCAGACTTAACATCCATTTGATGTATCTTCCACTTATTTTGAGCCGAGAGTGAAATAATCATACGAATAGTGTCTAATCTAGCAACAGGAGCAAATACTTCAAAGTAGTCAATACCTAGTTTTTGTTTGTATCCCTTTGCAACTAATCTTGCTTTGAAACGATCAACTTCACCATTGGGTTTGTACTTAGTTTTGTAAACCCACTTTACTCCAATCGGCTTCTTATCTGCTAGTAAATCTGTCAGCTCCCATGTGTCATTCTTCTCAATGGCATGAATCTTCTCATTCATTGCTTTCTTCCAATTGTTGTCTTTAAAGGCTTCTTCAAAGTTCAACGGCTCACAATCTAAAAATAGAGCAAAATTTATGATCTCTTCATCGGACGGATTGTTGTCATTGCCAACTTCATAATCTGCTAATCTAGCAGGTAGTCTCCGTTCTCTTTGCGATCTTCTAGATGATTCTGGTTGTTCAGTTATGTCAGGTTGTCTTTCTTCTACTTCGTCACATGTATTTGGAATTATAGTCAGCTGCTTTTCTGTCTTTGTGTTCCAGTCCCACATGTCTTTTTCGTCAAACGTAACGTCTGTGCTGATGATCACTTTCTTTGTTTCTGGATTGTATAGCTTGTATGCTTTTGAGTCTGTACTATAGCCGATAAAGATACACTTTTCACCTTTGTCATCTAACTTCTTCCTTAATTAATCTGGTACGTGGGCATAAGCAATACACCCAAAGACTCTGAAATGATGAATGAAAGGCCGCTTTCCACTCCAAGCTTCCTCTGGAGTTTTATCACGAACACTCTTTGTTGGACACCTGTTTAAAATATGAACTGCTATTGCAACTGCTTCTGCCCAAAAATCTTTAGGCATTTGTTTTGACTTGAGCATGCATCTGACCATATCCATGATGATTCTGTTCTTTCTTTTAGCAACTCCATTTTGTTGAGGAGTGTATCTAGTTGTTAGTTGATGTTGAATCCCGTGTTGCTTAAAGTATTCTGAACACGCAAGATATTCTGTTCCTCTGTCTGTTCTGAGAATTTTGATTTTACAGCCACTTTGTTTTTCGACAAACGCCTTGAATGTCTTAAAGACATCACATGCTTCTGATTTCTGCTTCAGAAAGTATACCCATATATATCTACTAAAATCATCAATAAAAGTGATAAAGTACCTGCTACCACCATTACTTGGAACTTCTACAGAACAGAGATCTGAATGCACAATTTCAAGTAATCTTCTAGCTCTCCAAGACTTTCCTGTAGGGAATGGATCTCTGTGCTTCTTTCCCAGTTGACAAATCTCACAAACACAATTGGGAATATGAATCCGTGGTAGACCAGAAACAAGTCCTTTTCTTGACAGGTAGTTTAGGCCAGAAAAATGAAAGTGCCCAAACCGCATATGCCATAACCAGTTATCATCAAGTATCACAAAACTCATGCAAGAGGGATTAACATGTTGAATTTTTAACGGAAACATTCTGTTTGAAGTCATCTTTGCTTTATCAATGAACCTTCCATTGTTGCC
Source organism: Arachis hypogaea (assembly GCF_003086295.3). Taxonomy (NCBI): domain Eukaryota; kingdom Viridiplantae; phylum Streptophyta; class Magnoliopsida; order Fabales; family Fabaceae; genus Arachis; species Arachis hypogaea. Next base: position 23,582,102 of record NC_092050.1, read on the forward strand.
AAATACAGTGCAATATCCACGATAAGTTATCATCTTATATCCCTTCTCAGATAATTGCCCCATACTCAGTAAATTGTAATCAAGTTCAGGAGTATAGAAAATATCAGAAATATAACTCAGAGAACCATCTTTCAATCTAATTGGTATGTGCCCTTTTCCTTCAATAGGGATCTTTGTACTATTACCAAACTTCAATAATAGTTTAACTGAATCATCTAATGAAGAAAATAACTCCTTTCTACCAGACATATGATTACTACAAGCATTATCCAAGTACCATATATTTTCATCTTCAGCACATGAATTACTTGTAAAAAATAAAGTCTGAGTACTCGGTTTTTCATCAGTATTTTGATGCTGATTTTCTGCAACATGTGCTTGATTGTTATTCACCATTTTGAATCTGCAATCTGCTGCTTTGTGTCCATACTTTCCACAATGAAAGCAGTTGAAATTGGTTCTTTCTTGATAAAAATTGCCTCGACCTCTCCCTCGGTTGACAGGCCTGAAATTCGTTCCACCTCTTCCTTGATTAGGTGGTGTAAAATTGTTGTAACTTTCTTGGTTGTAATTGCCACGACCTCTACCTCTGAAACTTCCTCTGCCTCTACTTTGAAAATTAAAACCACGACCTTGTCTTTCTTGTGTACGGCTTGATTCTGCAACATTGTTGAAATTCACTCGGCTTTTTAGGACTTCCTCGGTTGATTTTTCTGATTTCTCCAGTATTCTACTGATGTGGCTTTCCATGGTTCCTTGCAACTCTGCAATCGTCATAGTATCCATATCGTGGGACTCTAGTATCGTAGTCACCACATGGTCATACTTCATCGGCATGGTGCGAAGAATTTTCTCCACCACTTTGCTATCGGACATATCTTCTCCATAGACTCTCATCTTATTGATAAGATCTGTAACACGAGTAAAATATTGCTCAACGGTTTCTGAGCTCGACATCTCATACCTTTCATATTCTCTTCTCAAAGACTGTAGCTTTGCTTTCTGAGCTTTATCTACGCCTTTGTATGACAGTTTCAACGTGTTCCATGCTTCCTTTGCACTTTTGGCATTTGCTATTTTGCCAAACACCGTATAATCTACTCCTTGATGAATTTGAGATAGTGCCAATTGATCTCTCCTTTGTTGGGCAGCATCTGCTCCTTCTTGCAAACCCGGTTCAATGAAATTCCACAGGTTCTGGGCCTTCAAATAGGTAGACATCAAAGTCTCCCAATAACTATAATCAAGTTTTCCATCTAACTTGGGACCGGACCACACAATATTGAAAGTGTTTGTCATACCAACTCTATGAGTAAACAACTATGTGAGAACTCTCTCACACCTCACAAACTCTCAAACACCAGGCGCTGGATTAACCAGCTCTGATACCAAATGTTAGTATAATATCCACAACTAATTGGCCCTAGGATCGCTCACTCATATAAATGACACTATCATATTTTTCATCTCTCAAACTCACTAACACTCATAAAACAAAGGAGATAATTTTCACATTTCAAAACATACACATTTCATTATGGAACACACAAAATACACAAGACATATGTGCCATTATATAGGCAATGCTTCCTACTAAAATAATAATTTATGAATCACAAATCAATTTTGTAATGACCACCATTTTATGAGTTGGCTTCATGAATCTTCTTTCAACTTGCATTCATGTAGTTTCCATAATTTTCTAATTTCAATTCAATTTGATTTTGAATTTCTTCAATGTTGTAGAATGTTGTAGTTGTGCTATTCTCTTGAATGTTCTTAGAAAATCTTCAAGCTTCCAATATTAGCTTCTAGCAATATCTAGCCAATTGATGATTATTGTATTCAACTCAAACTTTGCTTTTTCAATTTTTTAACCATGCTTCATGAAAATTCTATTCCATGCAAGTTGATAGATAGCACAAAAAGTTTGTAGAATCTTGGTGATGAACCATGAACTTTGTAACCACTTTGAATTCAAATTGAATTTTGCCTTTGACTTTTCTAAACTTTTGTTACTTGCATACTTCTTGATTTAATTTTCTAACCGTGAGGAATGTGCGGATCAAACATGAACTGAGCAAGTTTTGACAATGACAAAGGTGATATCAGGTCTGGAAATGGTAAGGTTCACCTTCTGTGGCACGAAATTTCAGGTTGGCTTCCATTGGAACCGAGCGAGGCTAGCTTGCATTATAAGTAACCAATGTCCTCTGACAAATGACAAGGCATACTTCCTCTGAGTTAATGAGATGCCTCTGTTAGAGCGTGCATGTTCAAGACCCAAGAAAAATTTAACATTACCCAAAATCTTCAGTTTGAAGATAGATTGCGATTGATGTTGTACACTATGAACTAGTTCTTATTTGGGGCTCGCTATTGTGATGTCATCAATGTAACCAATTAGAAAGGTGGTTTCATCACCTTCACCAAGTGAAAAGAAGAAATAATCCTTCTTGCATTGCTTGAAGCCATGCTGAGTGGCGCAAAGCATAAAGGGATTTAGTGAGTTTGCACATAAGTCCTTGCTTTCGCTATGGGTGTCCCAAAGGCAAATCCATATACACTTCCTCCTTCAATTCAACGGTTGCTTACGTGGTTATAAATGGAATAAGGTGATATAGTGGAGTATACATAGTCAGTGAAATATGAAGGTGGATGGTGGTGTCTAGATGATTTTCTTAGTGGCTGGATTGAGGGAAGTTGTTCACTAGCAGGTGGGATGGTAAGGTCAAATTTGTTATTGGCTGGTCGAGGTAACACTATATCATTGAATAGGTCTTGGTTGGTCTGGAGATATGGTGAATTTTTCAATGGAAGGATATCTTCAAGGAATAAGACATCTCTTAAAATGAAGAACTACTTGATGTGAAGATTGAACAACTTATATCCTTTATAACCAATTGGATAGCCAATTTGGTTTTTGATGGTGAGGTATTTGTTGCATATGTCAAACATCCAAAGACTTTGAGAGAGTCATAACATGGCACTTTGTTAAAGAGCAAGTCATAAGGTGATGCAGTGTAACACCTGTCAATACAGTGTCCAAGAATGTCGCAGTGTGCACAAAGGAGACGATCTTTCTTTATTACGCCTCTACCATGACTTTTGAGATGGAGTTGATGTCTGATTTCTTGTGTACAAGGCAACCTGATTTTGAGCCATCACCAAGAGCTCGTCTTGAGTGATCAGTGACAACACTTTATTGATAGTAGGCAATGGTTCCATAAGAAGAATTTGGCTATGAATTTGTAACAATGACTAATAAAGTAATATCTTTTAATTCACATTAATACTAATTTATTTTTGTTTAAAGGACTCAACGAAACCTTCATAACTATACAGCAATAAATCTCTCCTCATGCGTTGATATATGTAATGATATTATTATGATTGAATAAATGAGTATTTGTATCATAAAAGATGAAAACACTTATATATGTATTTATATTAGTTTGAAACTAAACTTGTACCCACGTAAGATGTTTTTCGTGTAACAAAAGTACCCTGTCTTTGGGGGGCATCGTGGATACAAGTTTAGTTTTGATTTGTATAATATATACAATGGGCTATTTATTTAACCCAATATGAGTTAAAAAATGAACATTTAGAGTAAAATACTGCTAATTTCTCAAACACAATACACCCATATTATCCAGAATAACCATCCAGGTACCATGGATAATAAACATCTGATATCCTACTGAATTGAACATCCCTAAACTTCCATTGTACAGATACTTCATTAGCTCCCTATACTTCCTCCTATTCTTAATACTTTTTAACCATTAACGATAAAATTTATGAATAACGTGAACTTAGTGAAAGTGAACTTTTTATTTAGGTGATTCTCCTCGACCTTATTTAAAATAATATGTAATTTATCCTTTATGATATGTCAACTTCTAATTAGATATTATCTTAATCTAATAATTAATTATATTTATATTTGTAATTTGAGTTACTTCAATTTAATATAAATTAATATTAAGAGCTGCTACACATCTAAATCTTTTTAGCAACTAAATCCAACTAAATTAGTCCAAACTCAATAAAAATCAGATTGTGTGAATACACGCTCTAACTACATAAACGTTCCCGCGTTTCTCTCCTCATCCTCCTTCTTTTACTTCTTTGCGTTTCTCCTTCTTCTTCGTGTTCCTCCTCCTTCTTTTTCGTGTTCCTTCTTCTCGATTTTATTCATCTCAAGAGAGTAAATCAAGAAGAATTTTGAGAAAATGAAATAAGAAGGAGAAGATAAAGAAAAAAGATGAAAAAGAAGAAGAAGTTGAAGCGGAAGATGAGGAGGACAAACTCAAATGAAACAAAACTAAATAAACCTAAATTAAACTAAAAAATGAACCGAAATTTTTTAAGAAATAAAAAATCTAGTCAATACTTAACAACATCATCAAGTGAACCTCAGTTAATTCACAGATGAACCAAAATTAGTTTAGATTTGAATAAAAACTAACTAAACAACCACACATGAACAAGTTCAGCAAATTCAAGAGAAACGAAATCAAATGAACTTAAATTAAACTAAGAAATGAACCAAAATTTCTTACGGAAAAAAATTTAGTCAATACTTAACAGCAGCATCAAGTGAACCTTAGTTAATTCACAAATGAAGCAAAATTAGTTCAAATTTGAGCAAAAACTAAGTAAACAACCACACATGAACAAGTTCAGCAAATTCAAGCGAGACGAAACTAAATCAACCTAAATTAAACTAAGAAATGAAACGAATTTTTTTAAGGAATAAAAAATTTGGTCAATACTTAACAATAGCATCAAGTGAACTTCAGTTAATTCACAAATGAACAGAAATTAGTTCAGATTTAAATAAGTAGTAAAAAAAATTCAATCATCAACAAAAACACATCGAATTTATTTCTAAATCCAAATGAACCTCAAACAAATTAAGAAATGAAACGAAATTATTTAATAATGGTACCAGAGAAAATCAGAACCAATAAAGATGTTAGCAAAATGTTAGTGTTGTTGGTGATGACGATAACAAAAGAGAAAGATAACGAAAAAGGAGAAGATAGAAGGAGGAGGAGGAGGAGGAGAACCTGCATGTGCGAATTTGAAAGAAAAAGCAGCGATAGCAATGAACGTGCGCGAGTAAATTTAAAATACTTAGTTAGACTTGGTTAGAGTTATGACTTAAATGTAAAAATTTATTCTCATATCTTAATCATAATAAAACTATTTTTTAATTAAGTTATTATTTTTTTTTTTCAAATCATTCTTTTTTTAAAAGAATACTTCTAAATTCCCGTTACTTGAAGCACATGCATTATTTATTATCACTTAACAAAAAGTTAGATTAAACACGTGTATTATTTCTTATCTATCTATAAAATGTGTATTTTGTGAAACTAAAATTAGTCCTTTTTTAATATATTTTTATCAAATTAAAAACCGTGTGAATTTTCAAATAGAAGAAATTTAGTTATTAATATTTAAAAAAATATTAATTATTCATGTTAAATAATAATTTAAATTACAAAATGATCTTATTATAATTAAAATATTAACTCTAATTAACATTCTTACAGAAAAGCACGAGAAGATAAGACATTAAATTGGATCATATGTTGACCTCCTTGTTTCTTCACACGGTTTCTTCCCTTTTCATGATCATATGATATAATGCATTCCATGCAACTAACATTCCATTTTCACACTTCATTTTTCTTTCCTTAGTTTTGTCTCTTTCTCCCACACACTTCTATTCATTCTCACACACTTTGTAGCTTTAGTTTCCAATTACACACTTACTAACATTTCTATTCATATCTTCCAACAACAAAATAAAAAGCTACCAACAAATTAAAGTGTCCAAGTTCCAAATTCAATGCCTTCTTCTTCTTCTTCTTCTTCTTCTTCTTCTTCTTCTTCATCGTTTCTTATTGTCTTGCTTTGTTGTTACCATGCACTTATTACCATTATCCCTTGCGCACTTGGTGACCCAAGAACAACAGAGGCAGCGCTATTGTGCTCCAACATAATTATATCCCCACCTGTTCGCCGAGATTTCATATCAAACTTCTGGGATGCCTTGAGCTCCATGACCCCTCTTGTTTCTAACCAAAAATTTGCAGCTCTTCACAAAGGCTCTCAAAATGCCACTGTCTATGCTTTTAGTGAGTGTATGAAAGATCTCTCTAAACCTGATTGTGATGTTTGCTTCTCTGAATCCAAAACAAAGATCTTAAGGTATATAGTAGCACGCTTTTACTCACTCATTTTAATTTGTGACTAATTTTACATAAGGTGCTGTATTGTATTGTAATTTAGAGAAAATATATATATAAGGAACTAACTTTTGGTTAGCCAATTATCTTTTAGGATCTAGAATTTAAAGATAAACAATAAAAAAAGGCTGATATTTAATACTTGTATTTGTATTTATGCGATATAGATGCTCGCCGTTTCAGAGGGGCACTATTGGTGGAAGACTATTCCTTGATGGGTGCTACATGAGGTATGATCATAAAAATTTCTTCAATGATAGTAGTGTTAGTGGTGAAGATAAAACTGTGTGTGGAACCAAGGATTTTGGTGGGGATAGGAGTGTTTACAAGGCTAATGCTATGGAACTGGTGAGGAATTTGAGCTTGGAAGCACAAAAGAAAAATAATGTTTGGTTCTTCCATGTTGGGTCTGTGAATCATAGGAATGTGAGTGTTTATGGTTTGGCTCAGTGCTGGAAATTTGTGAATGGAAGTGGATGCAAGACATGTTTGGATGAAGCTGTTACTAGGATTGAGTCATGTGCTTCAAAAGAAGAAGGAAGAGTGTTGAGTGTTGGTTGTTACTTGAGGTATTCAAGTAACAAGTTCTATAATGATAATTCAAGCAATGTTGTTGTCCCTTTCGGAAAACAAGGTTAGTTTTCAGTCTGATTTTCTCCAATTTTCTTTCTTTGATTTACAAAATTATTATGCAGACTAAAAATCAGCATGCACATATTATTTAATTCATTTTTAATATATATTTTATATTTCAACATGTATTACTGATTATATGTAACATTGTTATGCGCAACATTTTCATTACAAGATCACCAATCTGAGAAACATACCAATAAAGCAATGTGTTACTGTTTTTTTAGGACATAGTAACCTTCCTCTGATTGTGGCTGCATCATCTTCTTCCTTGGCTCTGCTACTGATCGTTGTAACGGTTTCTTTCTTTGTAAGAATGAATATATTGAAGCAGAGAAGAGGTATCAGTAGTTTGATATTTTAAGACTATCACAAATTCTTCAAAGCTTCAATTACTAAAATTCATTGTAATATTTTGATGTTGTTTTCTCACTTCAGAAAGAAGAAAGTTTGGTGCGCTTTTGGAAACAGTGAACCAATCTAAACTAAATATGTCATATGAAGTTCTTGAACAAGCAACAAATTACTTCAATGTTTCCAATAAGCTAGGAGAAGGAGGAACAGGTTCAGTTTACAAAGTAAATTCTGATCTTACATATCGTTATTTTGTTTCTGAAGTGAAATTCAATTCCACTCTTTTATTTTGTAAAATATAATACTAAATGCCAATTTAAATATAATATAATACTAATTTTATTTTAACAAAAATTTAGGAAAGTTAAGTGTAATTAATTAGTCCATATAACATTTACCAGAAAATTTGTATATGAATGTTTTGTAGGGAGTTCTGCCAGATGGAAAGATTGTGGCCATAAAAAGGCTTAGCTTCATCACAACACAATGGGCAGATCATTTTTTCAATGAGGTGAATTTGATAAGTGGGATTCAACACAAAAATCTTGTAAAGCTTTTAGGGTGCAGCATTACAGGACCTGAAAGCCTTCTTGTTTATGAATATGTACCTAATGGGAGCCTCTCTGATCACCTCTGTGGTTTGTATTTTACTTACAGTAATGTATTTGACATTGTTTTTGTTATATATTTTTTTAATGTAATTTCAACGTAGTGTCTTTACACGTATATCTAATCACATTACATTATATCAGCAAAAGTAACTACTTAATAGTCATCCAAAAAAAACGAATGTGATTGACGACTGTGTAAAATAATTTTTGCATCGAAATTAAACTATTTTCTTTTTGTTTAAATTACAATTATTTTGAAACGAATGAGAATTAACATTTTTATTTAGATGAGCTAATTACGTGTTCAATGTGATATGCTCCTCTAGTTAGAAAGAAATCTGAAGGGTTGAATTGGGAAGTGAGGCATAAGATCTTGTTAGGAACCGCAGAGGGCTTGGCCTATCTTCATGAGGAATCACAAATGAGAATCATTCATAGAGATATAAAATTGGGAAATGTTCTACTTGATGAAAACTTCACACCCAAGATTGCTGATTTTGGACTTGTTAGATTGTTCCCTGAAGACAATTCTCACCTTAGCACAACCATTGCTGGTACACTGTAAGTATATGATTTTTTTACAAAACATTTTAAGTATTTAGACAAATTCTCATACAATTATGTCATTTTCATATGCATAGGGGTTACATGGCACCAGAGTATGTAATTCTTGGGAAGTTAACTGAGAAAGCAGATGTCTACAGTTTCGGAGTGTTAGCCATTGAAATTGTATCCGGCAAAAAAATTAGGTCAATTGTTCAAAATTCAATCTCCCTTCTACACGAGGTAATAATCTCACATTGTAAAATTAGCACAATTTGCCCCTTTTTTTTTTAATCACTTAATTAGCTTATCACAAGGTGAAAACTCGTATGCAATTGTTTTCATGTGAAGTTGATAGTTGAAAATCATTCTATGGCAATTTAGTCAAACATGTCAAATCATCTAACTATTCTTAACTATCAATTTCATCTGAGAACAATATATGCGAGTCTCCGCCTTATCACAATACATTTGATAGGATGATGACAGTTTTTTGTTCTCCCAAACTGTACAATATGCAAGGTTTGGAACCTGTATGAAACAAAGAAGGTATGTGAAATAGTTGATCTAAGCCTAGAGGGAAATTACCCTGCAGAGGAAGCATGTAAACTCCTTAAGATAGGGTTGCTTTGTGCACAAGCTTCTCCAGAGCTGAGACCATCAATGTCACAAGTTGTGAAAATGATTAAGGACAACAATCATGAACAGATTTCTGAACCAACACAGCCACCATTTCTAAACCGTTGCAGCGGCGAATTCAGCAGATCTATTTTAGATGCTGAAGATAGTTTTAATGCTGGATCCTACGCTCATCATCACTCTTCAGTCTATAACACGAGTGAAAATCTGACTCAACCTTTGTACATTTCAAATCGGAGTTCAGAATATTTTAGTGCATGAAACCTTTAATTATGCCCATAATACATGAATTTCCATGTAAATTTTTGTTGTATGATTCTTTTTTTTATACCTTCTCTTTTTTTATTCAGAGATTGTGGAATTGGGGTGTTTCGAAGGTTTTAATCCAATACTTACTCTGTATATATATTTGTTTTGGCATCAAATATTATATAGTATCTAACGAGTATGTTATATACTTATTCTAATAAATATATATAAATGATGAGTAACTAGTATTTTTGCCCGTAATAATATTACGGGAATATAAATTTTTTAAAACTATGTTAGCTTTATTCTGATATTATAAGTTATGGCACAAAAAATTTATAAAATCAAATTACTTTTACAAAAAGTTCGTAGAAAACAAAAGTTTCCGTCGACTAAGAAAATCAGGATCTACATAGATAAAAAAAATCAAATAATAAATTTTTTAGTTATTATTTTGTGTGAAAGAGTTTAATTTTTACTAATAATTAATTTTAATATTTATTATATAAAACTTGAAAGAAATTAATGTGTATACTTTTATATTTGATTAGGTATTAAGTCTATTGTACAAATAAAAATAACTAATTTTATGTTTGTTATTTAAAAATAATATTTTTCTCTATATATATAAAAATATAATTAGATATTAGTATAAAAAAATTTATATTATAGTTATAAAATCAACTCAAAATCAATTTTTTTAAACAACTAAATCTTAATTTTAATTATTAATAGTAACGTTAGTATTCGTTTCAAATTATATATAATAAATATTTGAAAAAAAATAAAAATATAAATTAAAAAGATAAGTGGTAAAAAATTGAACTAAATAAAAATATTTAAAAAGTATGTATTTAGTAATAATAACAATATATTTGTTATGTGAATAATATTATGGAATTATTTTTTAATTATAAATTTAATGTATTTCTTATAATTTTATAAATTTATTTGAATTATATTATTTTATTAGTTTTATTTTTTGTAGAACAGAAAGGTAGAGAGAGATAGAGAATGAAAGAGAAAAGGGAGAGAAAGATAAAGAAGAAGAGGGGTGAGTTTGTTAAATTTGGAGAAAAAAAATTATTTTAATTATAGTGAAAAAATATCTCGTGACACATTTTGGTTTGTCAAATTGGTAATATAAATATATAAATTATAAGTTATATATAGAGTAGGAAGGGTAAAGAAAAATACGGAAAGAGGAGAAATGTAGATAAGAGGATAAAGGAAGAAAATATTTTATCTTAATTTTAATGAAAGACTGTCATGTGATACATTTTAATTGTTAAATTAGTAATATAATATAGTTATATTTTATTTCAATTTTAATTTTAATTGCAATTAAAAAATATCATATTGCACATTTTGATTGTCAAATTAATAGTTAATAATTAATAATGATATATAAGAGAGATAGAATGGGTGAAAGAATAAGAGAGATAGAGAAAAAAAAAGAGAACTCTTTAATTTAAAAAAAATTAAATTTTAATTTTAAGTACAATAAAAAAATGACATATGACATATTTTAATTATAAAATTAATAATATATAATAGAATATAATAGATAAAATAACAAATTGTTATCATTTTTAGAAATTGTTTGTGTGTGTATATACAGTATAGACCAGTTTTGATAAGTAACCTAATTAAACTCTTTTAAAATAAAAAAGTTAAAAGATAAGGATTTATATTAAAAATAATTTATAAATAAATTATTTTATATTTATTTTTTTATAAAAATATTTATTTTAAAAATATAATAATAATAAAATTTTTTATTATAAAAAATTTATTTTTTTATTTTTTCATAAATATTTTAAATAATTTTTTAAAAGGTTACAAACTAATTTTAAAAATTATATAAAATATTAATACAATAATTTTTTTATAGACTAAAAATTTTAAAAAATTCACTTATAAATCCAAAGTTCCAAACTAGCCTATATGCATAAAAGGCCTACAAAGCTGCAAGGTCTCCTCCCAAGTGCAAAAGACTGGTCCCAGATGTGTAGTCTTACTATATCAAAGCCAAATGTTAATGCATTTTAAAAAGAATTTTGTTATTCTATACTCTAAGAGCATAAATTAAATATACTATAAAAAAAATTAAATATTATTTATTACTTTTATGTATTAAAAATATAAAAAAAATTATTTTTATAATAAATAATATTAAAATATTTTTTTATTGTATATATCTTTAGAATATAAAATAGTAAAATTCTTTTAAAAAAATAAAAAATACAGCTCTTCTTAACATTGATTTGCTCTTAGAAATAACAAAGAAAGTAATAGGTTTTATACTCTTATTTTTTTGTAATCTTTTATAAAAAAAATATAGTTAGCCGGATTAGTAAGTTATCTTTTTAAATTTAAATTATTGATGAAAAATATAAAAAATAAAGAATCTTTAAACATAAACGCATTTTAACTTATTAATTTCGAGTTATAAATTCGTGACTTTAAAATCACATAAAAACACGAGTACGTCATTGTTTTTTTTTTTTGGTAAAGTACTAAATTAGTCCCTTATGTTTTGGTGTAATTTTGTTTTGATCCTTAAGGTTTAAAGTGTTCTATTTGAATCCAAAAAAGTTTCACAATTTAGTCCCACAGTGAGGTCAAACTTAAATAATTAACGGAATGTCCTACATAACAACAGTACAAGAACAAAATCGATAATTTGGAGAACAAGTACAAACTCCAGAGGCACAAAATCAACAGTTAATGCATCAATATATTTATTTATCATTCTCTTTTTTTTTTCCAAAGATAATAGGTTATATTTCATTAATTATTAAAAAATGAAATACAAAGATGTCCAAAAGCAGGACAGCATAATAAAAGGTGGGGATTTCCCAAAAACACTACACTGAAGGTATTCATCCAACGGTGCGTGGTCGAAAAACGAAGAAAAATCTTAAAGAAGAAATAATGATAAATCAAATTGAATGCAACTAAGAGCTTGTCTCATGGAGATGACGACCTAAACTGGGAGTTCTTTGGATTTCACGGAGCAACTTGACAGAACTTGCTAGAATGGCAGACGGCATAGAAGTAGAACCTTCAAAAATCAACTGGTTGCGAGCTTTCCAGCAGTTCCAGCAAATGATAGCAAGCAATTGAGGATTACGGTCAGCATTCTTCAACGGGTTAAGTATCTCTGTTGATGCAGTCCACCATGTCCAAAAGTCGTTAGAACTCTGAGGGGGAAGACAGTCATGAAGATAACTCTGAGACCATACGTCTTTAATTCTAGAGCAATCGATCAAACAATGAGTGACTGTTTCCGTTGCCTCATGACAGCAAGGGCATATTGGTGATATAGATGGGATACGGTGATGAATCTGAGCAAGCACCGGAAGTCGGCCATGGAGAGCTTTCCAGATAAATAGCTTAATTTTGTGAGGCAAGTTCAACTTCCATAGATCAATCCACGGCTTTTTCTGCTGCATATAGTTAGGGCAAAGCTCCAGAGGCGGATGGTAAAATAAATAGCCAATTCTGTAACCTGAAGCTGTATCATATTGCTTGGATTTGTTCAAATCCCATTGCAATTTGTCCCTACTCTGCTGAATTTTAACTGACAAAATCCTGTTTGCAACGTCTTGGGGAAATAATTCTTGAATGAGATTCTGATTTCAATTTCTATCTTCAGTAATTAGATCTTTAACTCTTGGAACCAACTCAGAAATAGCCTGTCTATTTGGCATGTCAGAAATCATTAAAGGATACGGAGGAGGCAGCCAAGGATCCTCAAAGGTTCGGATATTCTCACCAGTACTCACAGCCCAATTAAGACCTTTTTCAACAATCTTTCGGCCTTCCAGTATGCTCCTCCATCCCCAAGAAGGTAAGACTCCAATTTCTGTCATTATAGCATTACCATTGCTAAAGTATTTACCTCTTAAGATTTTGGATAATAAGGCAGTAGGCTGTGTTACAAGTCGCCAAAACTGTTTGCCTAAAAGCGCTAGATTTTGGATTCTGAGATCTTTAAATCCAAGGCCTCATTCTTTTCGTGGGCGAGTCATAGTGTCCCAACTAATCTAAGCCGTCCTCCTTTCAGAACCTTTTTGTCCCCACCAGAACTGAGAAAGTAGAGAGTGAATTTCCGAAATTAAACCATCAAGCAACTTGAAGCAAGACAATGTATAAATAGGAATAGCTTCTCCCACTGCCTTAAGCAATACGTGTCTACCACCTGACGAAAGAAGATTGTGCTTCCACCCTTGGATTCTTTTCCGAACCTTTTCTTTGATCATACTAAAAGAAGCCTTTTTCGATTTAGAGACTGTAGAAGGCAAACCAAGGTATTTATCCTGAGCCCCAATATGATTAATATTCATAGAGTTAGCCAATAGTGTACGAGTAGTGGACGGAGTGTTGTGGCTAAAGAATACAACAGATTTATTAAGATTTACCCTCTGGCCACTGATGCTTTCATAAGAATTCAATAAATGCAGGATATTTGAACATGCTTCAGGATTAGCCTTACAGAATAAAATGGAATCATCAGCAAACAGGAGGTGGTTGACCTTGGGACATCGCCTATGTATCTGAAGACCCTGAATTAGTCTGTTTTGTTCTGCCTTGTGTAGCAAGAAGGAGAGACCTTCTGCACAAAAAAGAAAAAGATAGGGGGATAGAGGATCTCCTTGTCGAATACCTCTATTTGGTTTGAAGAAACCATAAGGTTGTCCTTCCACAATAACAGAATAAGAAACAGTTGTCACTAATTCTCGAATCCACATGATCCATCGGGAGTCAAAACCAAACTTCTCCAATATAAACCAAAGAAAGTGCCATTCCACCCTATCATATGCCTTACTCATATCTAATTTTAGCGCCATTTCATTTTCGAGACCCCTTTTTTTGTTCTTCAAGTAATGCATACACTCGTGAGCAATTAGGATATTATCAGAGATTAATCTGCCTTTAATAAAAGTACTCTGCGTAGGGCTAATTAGTCTATTCATCATACCCTGAAGCCTATGTACAAATACTTTGGAGATAATCTTGTAAAAGACTGAAGATAGGCTTATTGGTCTTACCTGAGTCATATCTTTAGCATCAGAAATCTTGGGAATAAGACAGATCTGAGTGTGGTTAAAACCCTTCAAGATTTTGCTCCCAGAAAAGAAGCTCTTAACTGCTCGAAACACATCGCCACTAAGTATATTCCAGAAGCTTTGAAAAAATTTTGCTGTCATACCATCATCTCCTGGAGCACTTTGAGGATGAATGCTAAATGTTGCGCGTTTCACTTCCTCCATAGTCACTGGTGTTTGAAGCCTACGGTTCATGTGAGCTGTAACCTTAGGTTCAAAATCAGTAAACAGAGGTTCAGGGTTCTCATGACAAGTGGAGGAAAAGATGTCCTTGAAATAAGATTCAGCCACAGAAGCAATACCAGCATTTGAAGTAGCCACTTCACCATCACTGCCAGTTAGTTGCCAAATTCTATTCCTTCGGGTTCGATTTCTAAATTTCTGATGGAAGAAAGCTGTATTCTGATCACCAGATTTGAGCCATTTGACTCTAGACTTATCTTTCCAATAAGATTTCTCATTTTGCAATGCTTTTTCAAGTTTGTCTTCTATTTCTGAAATGATGTCGCCTCCATGAATTCCTGCTAAACGAAGTTCTTCTAATTCCGACTGTAGTAAATCAATCTCCACCTTCGAATTAGATTTGTGTTCTTGCTGCCATCTGACAATCTTATACCGACAACGCTTTATTTTTTGAGCTAGGATATACATGGCTGAACCATCAATCTGTTCATGCCAAACCTCTCTAACAATCTGCCTTATTTCATCATTGGAACACCATCTTTCTTGGAATTTGAATCGGCGTTTAGATCTCTCAGTTCTCGGATTAGAGTCTAGGAGAAGAGGGGCATGATCCGAGCCTGATTCTGACAGTCTAAGAACCGTTGCATTGGGATAGAGTTGCTACCAATCAACTCCTACCAGGAATCGGTCTAGTCTTTCCTGTATCAACTCATCACCCCTCCGTCTATTTGACCAAGTGAATGGTCTTCCGACCATCCAATATCAATCAGGGAATTATCATTAATAAAACTATTAAAGGTTTTAATAGAAGAAGGAGATTTAGCACCCCCACCTTCTTTCTCCAATTGATTAGAAATGACATTAAAATCCCCCATAACACAACCTTACCATCGAACTGTTGGGTGACTGAAGTTAATTCAGCAAATTGAGTCATTCTATGTTGATCATTTGAACTGAGATAAACACCTAGAACACCATAGGGATCATTAGAACCAGCTGTCAGAACTGATGCCGCAATGAAAAATCTACCATGCTGTAAAATCTGAACAGTGCAACCATCCCTCCATGCCATTGCCAAACCCCCTGATAATCCATCCGGATCTACAATAAACCATTCCTTGAAACCACAAGATCTTAGTTTTCCTTCAACTTGTCAAGATTGATTTTTTGTTTCACAGATAAAACCAACCTCGGGGGAGTAGGATTTGCAAATCCCTTTAAGATTGTAGATTGTCAGGGGTCTCCCCAAACCCCAACAATTCCACGAGAGCAGTTTCATATTTCTTTGGGTGCCACTTGAAGGCTGGCACCCTCCACCGTCATAGCAATTATATGAGGGTTCTGAATCTCTGATTTGTTGCTCATGGTGTAGAGAAAATCAGAATTGGTATTCAATGATTCCAAAGAGACATAAGATATATGGAATGAGTGAATTAGAAAACGGAATGAATTAAAAGAGGAATGAATTGGGAGAGAAAACGAAAATTAGGGAGCTAAGTGAAAAAGAAATTAAGAAAAGAAAGTAGAAGAAGATGGAAAAGAGTTTGACGAAGAAAAGACAAAGAAAGGTGTAACCATGGAGGCGGCGCAGTGAAACCCTAGCAGAGCGTCGGGCGCTAGATGAGGAGTACGTACTCCCACTACTCTGGAATTTTTATTTATCATTCTCTTTAGTTCTATAGAAAATATTTTATTTATATTATAAGAAAAATAATAAATAAATGTATTGATGCATTAATGGTTGATTTTGTGTCTCTAGAGCTTGTACTTGTTCTCCAGATTATCGATTTTGTTCTTGTACCGTTGTTATGTAGGACATTCCGTTAATTATTTAAGTTTGACCTCACTGTGGAACTAAATTGATGCTAAATGAAACTTTTTTGGATTTAAATAGAACACTTTAAACCTTAAGAATCAAAACAGAATTACGCCTAAACATAGAGACCAATTTAATACTTTACCCTTTTTTTTTCCTTGTGTCAAACTCAGTCATTGTTTTAAAGACTCTCTTTCGATCTGCACAGTGTAACAGCAACGAATTTTCTCTTGCTTGGTTTGAAAAACCTTGTGAGTTCTGTGTCAGCATAACCCTTTTTTTTCAACTCTTCACACTTAAAAGTCTCAAACTCACAAACTTGCTTCTGCTTCTGGCCACTCTTGCACCATCAACATCGGTTCTTGACTTGTTTCATTTATTTGTACATCTTTCTTCTTTTCACTTACCTTCAAAAAGTAAAAATTCAACTTCACAGTACAGTTTATCTTTCTAATAATAGTAAATATTTTTTTATTTCGTTTTGTGTTTGTTCTTTTGTTGTTATAGTCTCTTATACTGCCTTGAAAGGTCACTACCAGTTGCCAATGTGTTGAATAGTTGTGGTAATGTAGGGTCTATTTTCTCAATCAATAACAATAAATGACGTTGGTTTTCATTTTCTTTTTTCTTGTGGGGAAAGACATTTAAATACATTGCCGACATTTTTTGTTGTTGTCTTGTTTCATTTTCATTGGGAAACATTGGCAAATATTAGGGGCTCTTTCTCACAACTCTCTAGTCTTACCTGCACTAATTAATGAACATCAAATGATCAAATTATTGCTTAACACCATTTAACAATATATCATGTCTAATAATTACCATAACTTACACATATCTATTTTATCATTTAATTAAATATACTCTATATATTAAGTCCAAATTTTTTTCTTTATAATTGAATGTCCCCCATAGAAGACGTGTGTCAAGTTTGTAAATGCAACTAAATGCATATTCTAACCTTTCTCTCTCCAAAGTGTAAACAAGGGAAAAGAATCAATATCTACCCTTTTTAATGGTGGCAATTGATGACCGAACAGGTAGCAATATTTTTGAAACTTGAGAAGGGTAGTGACTATTTTTAGGGCCCTCTCATTCAGTTCTTCACACGCTTTATGTTACTTCTTTTGGAGATTTTTTCTTTCTTTTGTCAGAATCTCCTATTACTCTTCAAGTTACCTTTCTTCTCAGAAGTAGAAAGAGATTTTGAGTTTCTTCTAATCATTCTGCTTTCATACCATAAAACAACTACATTTCATACCAAATGTTCAACAAAATATTCTCTCTTTTCACTAACAAATAGTCCTGTCCTTTCATAGTAATAGTAAAACAACATAATTGTAGAGTCATGTTAATTATTTGAACATCTAACTAGTGAAGTTGAATCAGATTAGAGTAAGATGATCACAAAAATGATTAAAACAATCCTTCTCATCCCTTCTCAATTCATTATTTTCCTTCTCATCAACTCAGTACTACTCTCAGACACTGTAATGGCAGAACCAAGGGCAAGAACAATCCAAATAGCATGTGGTCATCAACTAGAGCACAATAGCACCATCTATGTTCCGAATTTCGTTGCAACCATGGAGAAAATCAGTGAACAGATGCGAAGTACCGGCTTTGGAACAACAGTTACAGGGACAGGACTTGATACTAACTATGGCCTAGCTCAGTGCTATGGAGATCTTTCATTGCTTGATTGTGTGCTATGTTATGCTGAGGCAAGGACGGTTCTTCCTCAGTGCTTCCCTTTCAATGGTGGCCGCATTTACCTCGATGGTTGCTTCATGAGGGCCGAGAATTATAGCTTCTTTGATGAGTATACAGGAGCAGGAGATAATGCAGTGTGTGGGAACAGAACAAGGAAGAACTCAAGTTTTCAAGAATCTGCAAAGCAAGCAATTCTAACAGCAGTTCAAGATGCACTTAGCAATAAAGGATATGCTAGAGGGAAGGTCGCCGTGGCCGGAACGGTTAATGAGTCTGCTTATGTGCTGGCTGATTGTTGGAGGACTTTGAACACAAGCTCTTGTAAAGCATGTCTTCAGAATGCATCAGCTTCTCTGTTGGGATGCTTGCCTTGGGAAGAAGGCCGCGCGCTTAACACCGGTTGCTTCATGAGGTTCTCAGACAAAGATTTCCTCAACAAGCAGCAGGAAAATGGAAGCTCAAAGGGTAAATGAATCTTGAGAATTTAGAAAAGTTTACACATTTTTTGTAATTGTAAATCCTGAGAACAGTTTTGTTTTCTGATTTGTGCAGGTAATGTAATAGTTCTGGTGGTTGCAGTGGTTAGTTCATTGATTGTTTTTGTGGTTGGAATAGCTATTGGGATATATATCTTGAAACTTAGATACATTCAAAAGAAAAGAAGAGGTAAGTGACTTGTCTAATTAATACCTATGAATCATCAATGTGTTATATAACAACTATGTTTAAGTATGTATGCCAATGCTTATTCTGGAATTCAGGTTCATATGATACAGAAAAGCTAGCAAAGTCCCTTCGCCGCAGTAGCCTGAATTTCAAGTACACTTCACTGGAAAGGGCTACTGGATCCTTTGATGAGACTAACAAGTTAGGACAAGGAGGGTTTGGAACAGTTTACAAAGTAGTTATCTTATCTGCATACCTATATCCCAACCATTTTAACATAAGAATGCAACTATATAACAATTTTCTATTGCAGGGAGTTCTACCTGATGGAAGAGAGATTGCTATCAAGAGGCTATATTTCAATAACAAACATAGAGCAGGAGATTTCTACAATGAAGTGAACATAATCAGTAGCGTGGAACACAAGAATCTAGTCCGACTGTTAGGATGCAGTTGTTCAGGACCCGAAAGCCTGCTTGTGTATGAATATCTGCCCAACAGAAGTCTCGATCGCTTCATTTTTGGTAATTCCCAAACTCATGCCATAGGTTTCCCCTTCTAAGATATGAAATCCTACACTTTTACTATCATTGCTTATATCCTAACCATAGTACTTCTCAATGTAAACATTGTAGACAAGAATAAGGGAAGAGAACTGAACTGGGAGAAGAGATACGAAATCATCATTGGGACAGCTGAAGGATTAGCATACCTACATGAGAATTCTAAAACCAAAATAATTCACAGAGATATAAAAGCCAGCAACATCCTCTTGGATGCAAAGCTTCGTGCTAAAATCGCAGATTTTGGCTTGGCTAGATCCTTTCAAGAAGATAAGAGCCATATAAGTACAGCTATTGCAGGAACTTTGTAAGTACCTCTAATCCCATCTACCATTTCTCACCCCCCCCCCCCCCCCCCAAAATAATAACAATTTTGAACATATTAGAATAAGAGTCTGCTAAGTACCTAAATACAACATTAAGCATCCTATACTACTAATCTGGGGCTTTGGACACCCCATAATTTCCAAGTCCCTACAGAGAAAAATGTTGTTTGGAGCAAATTTCTCTGTACTAGACCTTTAATAGCCATCTATATATATATATATTCTGCAGGGGTTATATGGCTCCAGAGTACATAGCTCATGGTCAGTTAACAGAAAAGGCAGATGTGTATAGTTTTGGAGTGCTACTGCTAGAGATAGTTACCGGGAGACAGAACAACAGGAGCAAAGCAGCTGAATATTCAGACAGCCTAATTACAGTGGTCAGTATCAGATTCCTTAACCTGATTTATTTTTATTGTTGTTGAACTAGTTTTTTTCTTGCTTTGATCTTAACATAATTTTGCAACATCAGGCATGGAAACACTTTCAGTCAGGGACAGCTGAACAATTATTTGATCCAAATCTTCAGTTGCATGACGACTACAACAACAGCAGTGTTAAGAATGAGATCTTAAGAGTGGTTCAAATAGGACTTCTATGCACCCAAGAGAACCATTTGTTGCGGCCAACTATGTCAAAAGTGCTGCAGATGCTAACAAAGAAGGAGGAGCAACTTGTTGCTCCTTCTAATCCACCTTTCCTAGATGAGAATACCATGGAATTCTGTGACATAAGTGGTGACCCATTTTTCCCTCTCGTTGCAGATGACTCGGTCGCTACCATGTCCCATAGCTCTTTTCATCCCAGGTGATCTGCCTAGTTACTAACAATGTATATCTCTATCCATTACTAATTTATACAAGAACATTAGAATACAACAAATAACAATGTGAAAAAATTAAATTAGCCTTACAAGGTACTTACAGCAATGTCTAATAATTCTTTCCGTTCATTTGTACAAAAATTCAATGGAAAATCAAAGTTACACTTGCCAATATACATTTTGAGTTCTTGGCAGACTTTGCCACCCTTTAAATCCTCTCGACACGAGGAACACAAAATTGGGTGCGCATGCTGCAACCTTTATGAAAAAGGTAGTTGGAAGAGTGTGTATCTCTGAAAATCTGATTCCCGTGCTGATGAATATGAACTGTGCTTAATTTAATCTTATAAAACAGCACTCAGAAGTAAAGCACCAAGAATCACAGAACTTATCAAAGATCCTCCATTATAGTAGTGTTGTGACAAGCTGCCTGAAGCAGTGGAAGTGTTAGATGGGGCCAGTGATGTGCCATTTATGCTGGTGCCATTTTTACCACCACTGTTCATTACAAATATTAAAGGGAAATATAATAAATAAGAATGAACAGTTAATTTACAATAATCAGAAAAAAATATATGAATCCTTGAGATCATACCTTCCTGGAAATACGCAGGAACCATAACCTGTGATAATGATAACAAATAATAGTTCCATTAGATTGCCAAGCCACTTGAGATACTAAATAGCAAAGGTGCAAAATTAACAATTAACTTGTGTAGCCATAAAAAAAATGTATCCATAACTTATGTAGCCACCTTCAAATATAGTTATAATTATTAAAGAGTCCAGATTCCTTACTTGGATTTGTGGTGGTGACAAAAGCAACTCCTTTAAAATCACAAGTTCCAGGAGATTTAGCCATCTGCTGATAATATGCATTGAAAGCATAAGTCGCGTGCGCAACTACATTATTCGGTTCAAAACACTCTTGACCCTGCCGCAAGGGCGAACAATCCACCTTCCCTGGTCCACAAGCCCAATCAAGTGCTGCCTGTAGCAACTTAGAATCAGCATTACTCTTAGCAACACAAAAGGTTTGATTTGTTGTATCATTTGCAAATACAGTACCAGCACCGGTCAAATGCAAAGTATATACTGGTGCTCCATTAGCATAGAAAAGTCCCCAGTTCTTTTCGGATACAGGACCTGGTCTTAAGTCTTCGTTATAAAGCTCATAAATATATGTACTAACTGGAATTCTAGGATGCTTTGGAGTCCCTGAATTATTAAGGACATGTCTGATCAAGTTACTGTTGTAAGTGTTAGCATTGTCAATTGTTGCATCTGGCTCAGATGAATCGCCTTTGGAGGGCCATCCTGACTCTGTCACTACAACAGGGATATTTGTGAAGTTCAAGTATAACATTGCAAAATAAGCAGCATCGATCACTGCATCGAAAACATTAGTATAGTGGAGCATAGTGTTGGCATCAACAGCTTCCTTATTTGGCGGCAGGGGCCGGAACAGAGCATATTCCAGTTGGATTTTACCTTCAGATTGCATGTAATTGTAGTAAGGGTAAACATTGAGCATAAGATATGAACCTGTTGATTGCAAAAACTTAAGCAATGGAACCATGACAGGATCCCATGTTTTATTAAAGAATGCTTGGGATGGAGGGAAAGAGTTAAGGATGATAGAAGAAGAATGAGGGGTAGAGACTTTAATTTGCTGATCGAGATTGGCAGCAACAAGTGCAGATTGAATGAATTTTAGTGCATTGACTAGGACAGGTGCAACATTTGGGAGGGCTGTTAGGACTTCAGATCCAACTGCTATGGCAGTTATGTTGGTTGCAGGGACATGAGCTACCACATTGTGTGCAACCCAGTTGGCGGCAGTGGCATTCGATTGGCCAATGCCGAGTAGCAAGTTGTTGGGAACAGAAACGGTTACACGGATTCCGGTGTTGGCAAGTGCAAGAAGCATGGCCCTGTCAGCATCATAGAGTCTGACATGTTGGATACTTTGAGCCTTAAGAAGGGCCACAGTCTCTGTTGCACTTGGCATGTTAGTTATGTCTGTACCAATGTTTACACCAATAAAGGAATCTGCAGAAGAAAGAAAGAAACCAACAAATTATATAAATACTATATGATCCTGCTCATAAACAGATTATGAGATGAAAATAATAATGCATATGAAGTGATAATCAAGAACAAATAGAAACTAGAAAATAAGGAACATATGAATTTTGGTTTGGACCAACATGGATTTGTGAAAACAGCTAATAAGTCCATTTATGATCTAATAAAATGTGTTTCAAATATCCAATCTTACCATGACCTATTTAATAAAATAGCTATAAAGCCTATTCATTAGTCTTTTATGGAATTGTATTTGAGTCATTCATTTAAAGCAATACTGTATTTTCAAAATTATCCGCGAAGTGATTTAAAAATTGATACCATGCTTTCTTCAATTTTAATTGGGTAACAAAAGGGGAAAAAGATTTAATAAAAGAAAACTTGATTATCAGCTTTGTTCATGAGGAATAATATTGAAATAGTTCATATTTTAAGGAGGCACAGCCACATTGCATTCATAGATTGTCAAAGCAAAACATATATTTCAAAATTCTGGAATAAGCTTTCAGTGATGGATTGTCAGATTGTCCAACTAACTAATGCCACATCCTAAGCCCATAGCTATAGTTCATAAACTGAATTTTTTTTTGTCATGGTTGAAATTCAAGGTCTGTTAACCTGTCATCCCGTGGATTATCCTTGGGTTTAACTAAAAGAAGTGTAATATACTCAAATGATCGCTTGTTCTTAGGTTAATTTGCAAAAGATTCACTTTGGTTATCAGTTTTTAAAAACATAAAATGAGGATTTCATTTGATAACATTTTTCCCATGCTTTTGGTCACCATGTCTTATTCATGGGAGCTAGGCAACAATGCTACCAACTCACCAACTCAGTATCAATGAGGTTGATTGATAGACCAAAATGATTAAATATAGTATAAATATTCCACTTCATCACTGGCATAGTGGCATAGTACCATCACTTTTTTTTTTATATAAAAAGTTTAGTTAAGTGCAAACAGCAAAAGAAGCTGTTTCTTGAGTTGGGATGCAACAAAATTGTCCCAGAATCCCATTAAAAATTAGAAAGGATAGATCAGAGATTCAGCACAAAGGAAAACACTTTCTTGCAAAGGCCCTTTCTTTTGCAAATAATAATAAATAAATAAACTAAAAATGCCTATATTTGTATTACACAACCTTTTCTCTAACTTTCTATTCCAACATTGTTATGCTCTTGTAGCAAGGTTCTGGCCCTTTATACATTTATAGCAACATCTGACATCTCCCACATTCAACAACCAAAATGCAATGAAATAATAATTACTTCCTTCTAGTATTTAATAGTTAAAAAAGGGGTTAATACATTGTATCATTACCCTTTACCTAAAATGTTAATTAGAAGCAAATACTTACTAACCATGACAAATAGCAAAGATACAAAAAAGTAAGAATCTACAAACCCATATGATGATGAAAGGAAGGTGGTAATGAAAGGACTAACTAGACATAATGATGAAAAGAACAAGAGCTAGAAGCCAAAAAAAAACAAGAGTACTATACCCCCACCAACCATTACTAAATTAGAAAGCTTATTAAGAGAATACTTAATGATAGATTAATAACCAATGATCTCAGATGCCCAGGGAACATAGAAACAGATGCTAAAAATCACATAAACTTATTACTTACCTCCATAGACAGAACATGCAAGCAGGAAAAAAAGAAGCAGCAGAACAGCCATTGATGATTGCTTAGAGAAACCGTTATAAACAAAGAAACACTGCCAGTTCCACTGCAAACTAAAAAGTGGCTCTCTACAACTTGGGGTCTCAAAAAGCTTGCACCTTTTGATACCCTTTGGGATTTGGCATAGAGAAGTAAGAACCAAGAAGTGCTTTGAGGTTGGGAGGGAGAATGAGAGTTTGCGTTGTTGGGTCTTGTGAGTGGTCAAAACTCAAAAATCAAAACTAGAATTTGTGTCTGTGGGATCATAAAATCATAAATGGTAGTGTGTGTCAGGGATCCAACGGCTGAGATTTGGAGATGCAGGTGGCAAATCAGCCAAGTAGTAAATATTATTAGAGGACAAGAAAGTCAGGCTTTTTTTAATTAAGGCAAGTGTATGATTCAGTGTTTTATTAATAACGTGAATAATGAAGCAATGTTGCAGTGTTGGAGCTGTTCATAGGCTATTGTGATTGGTGGATTAGCATCTATGATAGCAACATATAATGTTGACGTGGCATCTTTTCTGTTTCTGCTTCAAAAATCCCCACTTGCACTCTGCTTTGGTTTGTGTCCCAAAGCCATTGACAGTTGCCATCTCTTGGATCCTTGTTTAGCTCTGTTAACTGTCATTAACTTGAGTTAAAATCACACTTCATCTTATGTAATCATAAAAAAAAAAAAAAAAAATTAACAGTGAGTCCCATTATTCACATAACATTTTCAATGTAATACTAGTGGAAAGTCCGCGCGATGCACAGGTTATGTACGTAATCTATTTATTGTATTCATATATAAATTTGTTTTCAAGTTGAGTAGTACATATTAATTAATAAATTTAATTTACTTAGTACGTAGATAACATAATTAGTAATATTAATGTAGAGTTTGACTTTAAAAATTAATGTATAGAATTTGACATAGTTATATTGTTTAATATTTTAGTTAAAATTAATATATGATTAAAATTTTTTATGTGAAATTAGTATTATATATTTTTGAAGGAAACTATGGAAATAATTTTTGTTAAAATGTTAATAAATCATTACGTAAAAGTATTAATTGTTGGTCACTTAAAGGCTCATTTTTATTGATATGGAGGCTTTGTGTGTGTTATCTGGATATGGAGTCCTGAAAGCGCAATACAGATATGTGGGGCAGCTTTTTTGTTAGTGTCAGGTCCAACAACTCGGATGGTGCGAGTTGTTTGAGCGTCATATTTTCCATTGCAAATCGTTAGGTCCGATTTGAGGAGGAAGAGATGCTGAAATTCGGTAAGATGGTAATCGTACCCTCCGAGTTGTTAGAAGTGTTGGTTTTTTTTTTTATGTTGTGTTATGAAATCGGAGGGTCCGACATGCGTTTTTTATTTTTTTTTGAATTCAGTAAAGGTAATCGCATGGTCCGATTTGGTTGGGACTTTAAATAAAAGTTGGTGAAAACTGGATCAGAACAACCACTCTCGCATCTTCTTCTTCTCCTTCTTCAACGGTCCTTCTGGTTTTTAGTTCCTCTGTTTCGTTACTTGTTTAGCAGAGTAGCTAAAAATCTAAAACCCAGGTTTATGAGCTTGTTAAGGTGATTGAGAGAATTGAGTGACAGAGTGTTATTGAAGGTGTATTATTTTGGTCAGATTTTGTTACAAACATCTGAAGGAGTAATATTTGTTTGTGAAAATCCATTAGATTTGGTGATTCCTTTTACAATCTCATTTGAAGAGCTCAAAAGTGTGATTTGTGAAAAGATTCATTCTGAGAGGGCAAGAAGGATATCATGTATTCTATACAGAAATCCTATACAAGTGTTTGGTGGATTCGTCCAGTTTCAAACCAAATATGTAACGGACGAAGCGAGCATGCAAGATATGTTTTCCATGTATATTGAAAATCGGAGTCAGCTCTCGTTCATCGAGTTGTATGTTGAGTTTGAGCAATCTGAGGCTGACCGGAATATTCTACGGGAGGATTACAATAGTGACAGTGAAGAAGAGTTCGAAAGCAACGACGAAGTTGTTGGTCTAGATGGAGATGAGGTTCAAGGTGACGGAGCTATGGCTTCGGATGTGTCTGATGTGGCAACTGCACTGGCAAACGATGTGCCGTTTGAGGAGCCATCATTCATGCGAGTTTTGGATTTGGAAGCCATGCATGTTCCGGAGTTTCCGGATTATATCAATGCAGGTACGTAATTCTCCGTATTTATACGAAAGATTGGAATTTTTTATTAATTTATCTTGATAGTTGGACCAAGTAGCTAAGTGAAGTGTGAAAATATACTCGATCAGTATTTATTTTTGTTTACCTATTTGTGTATTTAACTTTAAGATAGTAAATTTATAAGAGAGTTATTGATTTAGTTGAATATAAATTAGAATTTATTGGTTAAATATCCGTTAGTATTTATGACATTAGGTAGTCAAACCAACATGGATACCACTTATGAACACAAAATGAATAGCCAATCGAACATGTAAAGCAAAATACGAAGCATAATACCATCATTGCGGGATTTCTCATCCTCATCGAACTCCTCTATTTCATCCTCGTCATCATCGTCCTCGTCATCCGGGTCATCTACTAGATACGCATTAGTCTCTTGCTCGAGTGGGTTAGCATCTTCTTGAAGTGGTCCCATGTCAACACGGTTAGGATTTTGACTATTAAAAACTCCGCGTCCACCTACACTTCTACTAGAGTCAACAGATACGAACCCTTCAGAAGCGACCGATGAGGTATGGCACGGGAGCCTCGCATCCAATGAATACCTACCTGCCAGGAACTCAGGCTGATTGCCATATTGTGGTTGTCCTGCATCTGCAGCCATGAACTCAAGCAACTGGCTAAAAGAACCTCCTTCTCCTGGTTCAAACTGTGACATACCCCAATATTGTTGAGGCATTAGAAATGATGGGGAGAACTGTGTCTGAGGTACATACTGGCTTGAGAACTGAGGTTGTTCTTGTGGAAGTGGATTCGAAGTAGAAGGTGGCACCGACTGTGGCTCCAGTTCCTCATTGTCATTATCCGCATCCTGACTATCCTCATCCATACCCTCACCACCATCATCCATATCCTGATTACCCTCATCCATATCCTGAATATCCTCATCACTTTCTTGACCCACAAGATTCGACAAGTTCAAGCGGTCCCCATATTTTGACCGGTACCAGTACATATAAGTTTCCAATAGATGTTGTGAAGGCATGGGAAGCTCAGAAAGAACGTAGTGATACCTGTTTGTCCAATGCATAACCCAACTTGAGTGACTCGATGTTGTGGCCCAGTTAAGATTCTTTGAACCAGTCAGGACTTCTCCATGCGCCTTGTCCAGATTCTGCTCCTGCTGAGGTACTCCCTGAACGAAACCGAACTGTCGCCTATACCTATCGGTAGCATGCCACTCGATACATTCAAATGACACAACGAAACAGTAGCGGACCACACAACCGACTGCATATAGATCTCAGCAAGAATTATGTTCGGATCAACGCGATCCACAGCATATGCAACCCACACAAACTGGAAAAAATAAAGGAAACTCATGATTACAATCCAGAATATCAATAACAATAAAAATGCCTCATAAAAATGCCCCAAACTCATAAATCTTTAATTAAAACACACCTGGCCTTCCTGGAGTTCATCAAAGGCCTTCCTAAAGTGAGCTAGATTCAAATATCTATATCGTCGGTCACCACGTTCCCAGTTATGCCACCTAATATCATATATTCAATTAGCTAAACTGAATTTTAAATATAAAGCTACGGGTAGATTGTAACGTAACATTACCTGTTGGCTAATGGAAAACTGTGGGGTTCGCTGGGAAGCGGCGATAGATATGGCAGTCGGATCCAAGCCCAACCGAGCAGAAGTGTTATTGGACCATCTATTTCCTTACAGTTATAACGAGATGCCCTGCATAATCCCCTGTAGAGGTGTGCTAGGCATGCCGAACCCCAACTATAATGTCCAATACTGGCAAAATCACAAAGCAATGGTAGAAACTTCTAGTGCACACCTGCTCCAGATTTATCCCCAAACAAGATCGTCCCGATCAGCAACATAATATGGCACTTCACATACCTCTGTATACTTAATTCATCAGTCAACTGAATGTTTTCTTTTAGATCCTGCAGCCAAGTCAGTTTTATGCAGCATCCTCTACACTCCGACTTACGCGGTGCCACTCCAAATTGATGCAAACATTCTGCCTCCAACGTTGAGAAACTACTCATTGTCATCCCAGTAACTGGAAGACCTTCCGTCGGGAGACCAAGAATTAGAGCCACATCTTCAAGAGTTACGACACACTCACCAATTGGAAGGTGAAACGTATGTGTATCAGGGTGCCACCGTTCTATTAGAGCATTCACGAGTGCTTTCTGATTTTGTACGACACCAATTTGAGATGCATGATAGAATCCAGTAACTCGTAAATAGTCTTCCACCCGATCGTTGTACCGATCCGGCGGAACTGGATGATCATAGGTCAACATTCTTAATTTCTACAAAAAACATAACAAGTTATTAGTCAACTCACAAACTATTGCTAATTTACTACTACAAAGCAAGAATTTTTAAAGTACAGACACTTATTAACAAAATCTTCACAACTAACTCAACAACAAATATTACTTG
This sequence comes from Arachis hypogaea, assembly GCF_003086295.3. NCBI lineage: Eukaryota > Viridiplantae > Streptophyta > Magnoliopsida > Fabales > Fabaceae > Arachis > Arachis hypogaea. Next base: position 23,610,996 of record NC_092050.1, read on the forward strand.
AAACCAGACATCTGTTATAAATTATTTGACTTAATTTGACTAAAACAAATAATTACTACTTCCAAAATGAATTATTAATAACATTAACTAATACATACAAATACATAGATTCATAATACATACATATACATACATTCCTAATCAAATCTCAATAAAATTAGTAAATTAGAGATGCTGTTTGTTTTTTTATTTACGATATATCAATAATTTTTCTAATATATAACATTATTATTATTTGTTTTATTAATTATCTATTACCTATTACTTAAATAAATTTAAACATATATTTCGAAATTTTAAAAAATATTAATAATTATCGTCAATATCTTTTTAAATTTATTTTCTAATAACAATAATAATTAATTTTTATAACAATGATAATTACAATTAACTACAATAAAGTAACACACTTTTATAAATTAATACTAATAATAACCATTCAGTTCTTATTTATTCCTATGTCCAACTATTCATTGTAGCCACAATAATATTTAATAATATCATTACAATTATAAATAATTAAAAATTTATAAAATATTTCAAAAAAAATTGTATCCAAAAATTAATAACAATTCGGTTTAAATTTTATAATTTATTTTCTAAATATTTTAATATTTCACTTCTTCCGAAATTCTAAAAATTATAAAAAAAATATTAAACAAATTAAAAAAAATATTGCGTTTCTCTTTTAAACTGCAACAACAAGAATGTATATAGCATCATCATTAACACACTAACAATAATAATAATTAACACACTAACAATAATAATTTTTATACAAAAATAGTGAAAAAATTAAAAAAAAATTAGTCCTAACCATTTTATGTATATTTCTAAGCTCAGATCCTAACAATAATAATAACAACTAAATTTTTAACAATAATAACTATAATTATAAAAATTAAAAAAAAATTTAAACAAACTTACATAATCTGGCAAACTGAGATAGTGCATAATATGAAGTTCAGAACGATCAACATCTTTAATTTTATTTTTTTTGGCATTTTTCTATTCTCTCCACCATGCAAACCCACCAACAGCAGAGAAATGAAGAACAGCAATAAAGGTTTGGGGTTGAAAGTGAAGGCTCAAAGTAAAAACTCGGATGGTGAGAGTTTTTGTTGCATCCAGCAATTTGGTATGTGGGACACCGTCTGAGGAGCAAGGTTTGAGTGCCGCGTGTCCACCATGCATCAACTCGGACCATCCGTTTTCGTTGCAACAACTCAGACCCTCCGTGTTGCTCATTGGGTGTCGCACGGTCCGATTTGCTTTACATCCTGATACCACATCCATGTTCAGCACCCCCTTTCCATAACCCGGTTCAACACAATTCAGAAGTCCATATGAAAATTAAAAAGTGTCACTTAAAAGATTTTAAAAAATGCACTAATTATTATTAAATTAATATTGCGCACAATTTATAAAAGAATGCTCTTGTATTGGTCATAAATAATTTAGTTAAATTTTTTTTTGATAACATCCATTAGACATATTTTTAATTTGTACGTGAATAAAATATGTATTGATACTTCATAATTGTACTCTATATTAATGTTCAATTAATAATATTTTATAAATATAAATGTTTTGAGTTTAGTATAACACGATTATCGTCATTATATAATAAATGTACTGAATATACTGTTTTATCTTTATTCAAAGTAAAAATCAAATAGAAGAGTTTAAAGTCTATAATATTCTTGAACCATAAGAAGGGAAACATGAAAAAAATAAAAATATATATAACTGTAATAATAGCATGTCAATTTTACACTAAATTTTATGTCAAAAGGCTAATAAAAATTTATCGACAACCTAGTATCTTACTAACTTCATTAGAAAAGGAATTGCCATATGATGTTGTGCTCCTTGTTACACATTTCATCTCAAATATGAAAACAGAGTTATAGATAAATTTGTTATATCTATAGTAAATAGTTATACAAAAATGTAAATCATAACATGCTATTAAAATGAAAATAATATTATTCTTACCTAAATATTATTAAAAACTTCTTTGAACATGACATTTGTTGTTGATGGCTTTAGATTGCCGTCTTCGTCTAGAATTAAAACCCTGAGGCCACTGCGACTCTTAACTCTTGACAAAGCAACATAAAGTTGTCCATGGGTGAACACTGATTTTGGCAAGTAAAGTCCTACATGTGATAATGATTGACCCTAACTCTTGTTAATGGTCATTGCAAAGCATACTGTTAATGGAAATTGTCTCCGTTGAAACTTAAATGGCAACCCTGAATTTGAAGGGATCAAGTTCATTCTTGGAATGTACACTTTATCTCCAATATTTCTACCGGTCACTACCGTCACTCCAATTACGTTGCTGCCAAGTTTGTTAACTATTAATCTTGTCCCGTTGCATAAACCTGAAGTCTGGTCTATGTTTCGCAGTAGTATTACAGCGACTCCTGACTTCAAAGTCAACTTGTGATTGGGTAGTCTTGAACATTTGTATGTCATTTAGGAACTCTGGTGTGAACCACTCTTGTTGTACATCTTCATTCTCATCAGCTTGACATATTGTGTCAGAACTCAAATACTCCTTTTCCATCCATAGAAAGATTGTCAAGACAAAATCGTTTACCTTCTCGACACTCTCAAGCGTAGGTGCAGGAATTGCCCTACTCTGAAAATATCTGTAATCTGACATGTTTTGCAACAAATTTGGATATGAAAAGTCTACCAAATGAAAGAGAGGGTCATCAATAGTTGTAATCAATAGATCATCTAGAATTTCAATTTCTGATTCATCACCAACAACAGAACTAATATTTCCATTTCTAACATCAAGTATCCAATTAGCAAATCTCTTCATTTCACCTTCATCTTGATCTGAAGAAGACATTAGAAGCCTCATGTTTGTATGCAGTTTCAGAACCTTACAAAATGACCACAGATGGGATGAGTTAATAGCTAATGTCAATATATCGTGTCTACTCCCTTTCGGAATCACCGGAAGTATCTGTCTGAAATCACCTCCTAGAACAACAACCTTACCACCAAATGGTTGATGTGTCTTATGTTGATCGGTAACTGACATAAGATCCCTGAGCGTCCGATCAAGTGCTTCAAAGCACATTTTATTGAGCATTGGAGCTTCATTCCAAATTATTAAGCTACTTTGGATGAGCAGCTCAGCCTTCAAACTGTCATGCTTGATATTGCAAGTAGATTCATCAGTAATTGTAATGGGTATTGAAAATCTAGAATGAGCCGTTCTGCCACCACGTAGGAGTAAAGACGCAATTCCACTGGATGCGACATTTAAAACAATCTTTCCTCTAAACCGAATAGCAGAAGAAAGTTCATTCTAAATAAATGTCTTACCATACCTACCATACTGATGAGCGGATAATTTATACGCTTTTTGACATTGTTTTTAGTATGTTTTTAGTAGGATCTAGTTACTTTTAGGGATGTTTTTAATAGATTTTGTGTTAAATTCACATTTCTGGACTTTACTATGAGTCTGTGTGTTTTTCTGTAATTTCAGGTATTTTCTGGCTGAAATTGAGGGACTTGAGCAGAAATCAGATTCAGAGGTTGAAAAAGGACTGCTGATGCTGTTGGATTCTGACCTCCCTGCACTCAAAGTGGATTTTCTGGAGCTACAAAACTCGAAATGGCGTGCTTCTAATTGCGTTGGAAAGTAGACATCCAGGGCTTTCCAGCAATATATAATAGTCCATACTTTGGCCAAGAATAGACGACGTAAACTGGCGTTCAACGCCAGCTTTCTACCCAAATCTGGCGTCCAGCACCAGAAAAGGATCCAAAACCAGAGTTGAACGCCCAAACTGGCACAAAAACTGACGTTCAACTCCACAAATGGCCTCTGCACGTGAAACACTTAAGCTCAGCCCAAACACATACCAAGTGGGCCCCGGAAGTGGATTTATACATCAAATACTTACTCATGTAAACCCTAGTAGCTAGTTTATTATAAATAGGACCTCTTACTATTGTATTAGGCATCGGGGGATTACCTTATGATCCTTTGATCACGTTTTAGGGGGCTGGCCATCTCGGCCATGCCTGGACCTTCACTTATGTATTTTCATATGGTAGAGTTTCTACACTCCATAGATTAAGGTGTGGAGCTCTGCTGTTCCTCAAAGATTAATGCAAAGTACTACTGTTTTCTATTCAATTCTTCTTATTTCTCTTCTAAGATATCCATTCGCACCCAAGAACGTGATGAAGGTGATGATTATGTGTGACGCTCATCATCCTTCTCCCTTATGAACGCGTGCCTGACAAACACTTCTGTTCTACATGAATTAAGCTAGAATGAGTATCTCTTAGATCTCCTAAACAGAATCTTCGTGGCGTAAGCTAGAATGATGGCGGCATTCAAGAGAATCTGGAAAGTCTAAACCTTGTCTGTGGTATTCCGAGTAGGATTCAATGATTGAATGACTGTGACGAGCTTCAAACTCGCGAGTGCTGGGCGTTAGTGACAGACGCAAAAGGAGGGTGAATCCTATTCCAGCATGATCGAGAACCGACAGATGAATAGCCGTGCCGTGACAGGGTGCGTGAGCATATTATTCACTGAGAGGAGGGGATGTAGCCACTGACAACGGTGATGCCCTTGCATACAGCCAGCCATGGAAAGGAGTAAGACTGATTGGATGAAGATAGCAGGAAAGCAGAGGTTCAGAGGAACGAAAAGCATCTCCATTCGCTTATCTGAAATTCCTACCAATGAATTACATAAGTATCTCTATCCCTATTCTATTATTTATTATTCGAAAACTCCATAATTATTTTATATCCGCCTGACTGAGATTTACAAGGTGACCATAGCTTGCTTCATACCAACAATCTCCGTGGGATTCGACCCTTACTCACGTAAGGTATTACTTGGACGACCCAGTGCACTTGCTGGTTAGTTGTATCGAAATTGTGACAATTATGAATTAAGATCAAAGCACCGAGCTTTGGAGCTATTACCAGGATTTGTTCGAGTCTGGAGATCACAATTTCGTGCACCAAGTTTTTGGCGCCGTTGCCGGGGATTGTTTGAGTTTGGACAACTGACGGTTCATCTTGTTGCTCAGATTAGGTAATTTTCTTTTTGTTTTCTTTTCAAAAATTTTTCAAAAATATTTCAAAATTTTCTCACTTGTTTTCGAAAAAAAAAATGTTTTCAAAAATATTATTTTTCTTCAGAATTTTTAAGAATGAATTCTAGTGTTTCATGAAGCATGTTGAAGCCTATCTGGCTGTAAAGCCATACCCAAACTACTTTGGGATTGGCATCCAACCAATCACTCCAGTCCATGTAATTATATGCTAAAGCTTGGCTGGCTATTAAGCCATGCCTGACCCTTTGATTGGAGCTTTAAGACTAACATGGCAAGATTCCTGGAATTCATATTAAAAAGTTTGAAATCCTTATTTTTATTTTTCACAATAATTTTCGAAAAAAAAAATAAATAAATAAAAATACAAAAAATTTAGAAAATCATAAAAATCAAAAATATTTTCTGTTTCTTGTTTGAGTCATATCATAAGTTTGGTGTCACTTGCATATGCATCTTGCATTTTTTCGAAAATATCATGCATTCATAGTGTTCTTCATGATCTTCAAGTTGTTCTTGGTAAGTCTTCTTGTTTGATCTTGATGAATTTTTGTTTTGTGTCTTTTCATGTTTATCATATGCATTCTTGAATTCTTAGTGTCTAAGCATTAAAGAATTCTAAGTTTGGTGTCTTGCATGTTTTCTTTGCATTAAAAATTTTTCAAAAATATGTTCTTGATGTTCATCATGACATTCAAAGTGTTCTTGGTGTTCATCTTGACATTCATAGCATTCTTGCATGCATTCATTGTTTTGATCTAAAAATTTCATGCATTGCATATTTTTCATGTTTTCATAAAAATTCAAAAAATTAAAAAAAATATCTTTCCCTTTTTCTCTCATCAAATTCGAAAATTTGAGTTGACTTTTTCAAAAATTTTTAAAATCAAGTTGTTTCTCATGAGTCAAATCAAATTTTCAATTTGAAAATCTTATCTTTTTCAAAATCTTTTGCAAAAATCAAATCTTTTTCAAAACTCTTAGTTATTTTCGAAAATTAAAAAAATATTTTTCAAAAATCTTTTTCTTATTTTTATACCAAATTTTCGAAAATAACATAAACAATTAATGTTTTGATTCAAAAATTTGAAGTTTGTTACTTGCTTGTTAAGAAAGATTCAAACTTTAAGTTCTAGAATCATATCTTGTGATTTCTTATGAATCAAGTCATTAATTGTGATTTTAAAAATCAAATCTTTTTCAAAACTAATTTCAATCATATCTTTTCAAAAATATCTACTTATCTTATCTTTTTCAAAAATTTGATTTCAAAATATCTTTTCTAACTTCCTAACTTCTTATCTTTTCAAAATTTCTTTCAACTAACTAACTAACTTTTTGTTTGTTTCTTAACTTTTTCAAAACTACCTAACTAACTCTCTCTCTCTAATTTTCGAAAATATCTTCCCTCTTTTTCAAAAATTTCTTTTTAATTAACTAATTAATTTTATTTTTTATTTTTGATTTCAAAAATTTTCGAAAATTACTAACATTTTTCAAAAACCATTTTCGAAAATCACTAACTCTTTTTCAAAAATATTTTCGAAAATTCTCTCTCTCCCATCTTATTCTATTTATTCATTCATATCCTAACATCTCATCTCGCATCTCAACCCTCCTCACAGATGTGTTTCTTCCATTACATTACATTCTTTGTCTCCCCCTCTTTTCTTCCACTCACAAGGGGATCCCTATACTGTGGTATAAAGGACCCATATTATTATTATTATTTTTGTGCGCCCTCTTCTTTGTCATATGAGCAGGAGCAAGGACAAGAACATTCTTGTTGAAGCAGATCCATAACCTGAAAGGACTCTGAAAAAAAAAATTGAGAGAAGCTAAATTACAACAATCCAGAGATACCCTTTCAGAAATTTTTGAACAGGAAAAGGATATGGCAGCCGAAAATAATAATAATGCAAGGAGGATGCTTGGTGACTTTACTGCACCTAATTCCAATTTACATGGAAGAAGCATCTCCATTCCTGCCATTGGAGCAAACAATTTTGAGCTGAAACCTCAATTAGTTTCTCTGATGCAGCAGAACTGCAAGTTTCATGGACTTCCATCTGAAGATCCTTTTCAGTTCTTAACTGAGTTCTTGCAGATATGTGATACTGTTAAGACTAATGGAGTAAATCCTGAAGTCTACAGGCTCATGCTTTTCCCTTTTGCTGTAAGAGACAGAGCTAGATTATGGTTGGATTCTCAACCCAAAGACAGCCTGAACTCTTGGGATAAGCTGGTCACGGCTTTCTTAGCCAAGTACTTTCCTCCTCAAAAGCTGAGCAAGCTTAGAGCTGATGTTCAAACCTTCAGACAGAAAGAAGGTGAATCCCTCTATGAAGCTTGGGAAAGATACAAACAGTTGACCAAAAAGTGTCCTTCTGACATGCTTTCAGAATGGACCATCCTGGATATATTCTATGATGGTTTATCTGAGCTATCAAAGATGTCACTGGACACTTCTGCAGGTGGATCCATTCACCTAAAGAAAACGCCTGCAGAAGCTCAAGAACTCATTGACATGGTTGCTAATAACCAGTTCATGTACACTTCTGAAAGGAATCCTGTGAGTAATGGGACGCCTATGAAGAAGGGAGTTCTTGAAGTTGATACTCTGAATGCCATATTGGCTCAGAATAAAATATTGACTCAGCAAGTCAATATGATCTCTCAGAGTCTGCATGGAATGCAAGCTGCATCCAACAGTACTCAAGAGGCTTCTTATGAAGAAGAAGCTTATGATCCTGAGAACCCTGCAATAGCAGAGGTGAATTATTTAGGTGAACCTTATGGAAACACCTATAACTCATCATGGAGAAATCATCCAAATCTCTCATGGAAGGATCAAAAGCCTCAACAAGGCTTTAATAATGGTGGAAGAAACAGGTTTAGCAATAGCAAGCCTTTCCCATCATCAACTCAGCAACAGACAGAGAACTCTGAACAAAATGCTTCTAATTTAGCAAATCTAGTCTCTGATCTATCTAAGGCCACTGTAAGTTTCATGAATGAAACAAGGTCTTCCATTAGAAATCTGGAAGCACAAGTGGGCCAGCTGAGTAAAAGGATCACTGAAATCCCTCCTAGTACTCTCCCAAGCAATACAGAAGAGAATCCAAAAGGAGAGTGCAAGGCCATTGACATAAGCGCCATGGCCGAACCTGTGAGGAGAGGAGAGGACGTGAATCCCAAGGAGGAAGACCTCCTGGGACGTCCAGTGATCAATAAGGAGCTTCCCTCTGAGGAACCAAAGGACTCTGAGGCTCATCTAGAGACCATAGAGATTCCATTGAACCTCCTTATGCCCTTCATGAGCTCTGATGAGTATTCCTCTTCTGAAGAGAATGAGGATGTTACTGAAGAGCAAACTGCCAAGTTTCTTGGTGCAATCATGAAGTTGAATGCCAAATTATTTGGCATTGATGCTTGGGAAGTTGAACCTCCCTTGTTCATCAATGAACTAAGTGATCTGGATCAACTGACATTGCCTCAGAAGAGACAGGATCCTGGAAAGTTCATAATACCTTGTACCATAGGCACCATGATCTTTAAGGCTCTGTGTGACCTTGATTCAGGAATAAACCTCATGCCCCTCTCTGTAATAGAGAAACTGGGAATCTATGGGGTGCAAGCTGCTAAATTCTCATTAGAGATGGCAGACAGCTCTAGAAAACAGGCTTATGGACAAGTAGAGGACGTGTTAGTAAAGGTTGAAGGCCTTTACATCCCTGCTGATTTCATAGTCCTGGATACTGGAAAGGAAGAGGATGAATCCATCATCCTAGGAAGACCTTTCCTGGCCACAGCAAGAGCTGTGATTGATGTTGACAGAGGTGAAATATTCCTTCAATGGAATGAGAACTCCCTTGTGTTTAAAACTCAAGGATCTCCCTTTGCAACCATGGGGAGGAAGCAGAAAAAGCTTCTCTCCAAGCAGAGTCAACCAGAGCCCCCACAGTCAAACTCTAAGTTTGGTATTGGAGAGTCTCAACAAAGCTCTGCACATCTGTGAGGCTCCATGAGAGCCCACTGTCAAGCTATTGACATTAAAGAAGCGCTTGTTGGGAGGCAACCCAATGTTTATCTAATTCTTATTTTTATTGTTTTTCATGTTTTCTTAGGTTCATGATCATGTGGAGTCACAAAATAAACAAAAAATTCAAAAACGGAATCAAAAACAGCAGAAGAAAAATCACACCCTGGAGGAGCATCTGTCTGGCGTTCAAACGCCAGAACAGAGCATAGTTCTGGCGCTGAACGCCCAGAATGGGAGCATCCTGGCGCTGAACGCCCAGAACAAGCATGGTTCTGGCGTTCAACGCCAGAAATGGCAGCAAATGGGCGTTGAACGCCCAAAATGGGCACCAACCTGGCGCTGAACGCCCAGAGTTGTGTGCAAAGGCATTTTGCATGCCTAAATTGGTGCAGGGATGTAAATGCCTTGACACCTCAAGATCTGTGGATCTCACAGGATCACCTCAGGATCTGTGGACCCCACAGGATCCCCACCTACCTCCACTCACTCTCTTCTCTCTTCTCAATCATCCTCTATTCCCAATAAACACTCTTCCCTATTAACTCTTTACCACTCACATCCAAACACCCACTTTCCTTCAAAATTCAACATCTCTTTCCCACCCAATCCCACCCATATGGCCGAATACACATCTCCCTCCATCTCCTCCATATCTTCTTCTTATTCTTCTATTCTTTCTTCTTTTGCTCGAGGGCGAGCAACATTCTAAGTTTGGTGTGGTAAAAGCATAGCTTTTTTGTTTTTTCCATAACCATTGATGGCACCTAAGGCCAGAGAAGCCTCTAGAAAGAGGAAAGGGAAGACAAAAGCTTCCATCAAGGGTCTATAGCTCAGTGGTAGAACATTTGACTGCAAATCAAGAGATCCCTGAGATACCTCAGGGGATACATTTTCTTCCACACAATTATTGGAAGCAACTAAGGGTGGAACATCAAGAGCACTCCATCATCCTTCATGAAATCAAAGAAGATCTAAAAGCAATGAAGGAGGAGCAGCAAAGACAAGGAAGAGACATAGAAGAGCTCAAGGACATCACTAAGGTGGACTCATTCCTTGTTCTTACTTTCTCTGTTTTTCATTTTCTATGTTATGTGCTTATCTATGTTTGTGTCTTCATTACATGATCATTAGTAGTAGTAACTATGTCTTAAAGTTATAAATGTCCTATGAATCCATCACCTCTCTTTAAAAAAAAATGTTTTAAATCAAAAGAACAAGAAGTACATGAGTTTTGAATTTATCCTTGAACTTAGTTTAATTATATTGATGTGGTGACAATGCTTCTTGTTTTCTGAATGTATGCTTGAACAGTGCATATGTCTTTTGAAGTTGTTGTTTAAGAATGTTAAATATGTTGGCTCTTGAAAGAATGATGACTAGGAGACATGTTATTTGATAATCTGAAAAATCATAAAAATGATTCTTGAAGCAAGAAAAAGCAGCAAAGAACAAAGCTTGCAGAAAAAAAAAAATAGGCAAAAAAAAATATAGAAAGAAAAAGAAAAAGCAAACAGAAAAAGCCAAAGCTCTTAAAACCAAGAGGCAAGAGCAAAAAGCCAATAACCCTTAAAACCAAAAGGCAAGGGAAATAAAAAGGATCCCAAGGCTTTGAGCATCAGTGGATAGGAGGGCCTAAAGGAATAAAATCCTGGTCTAAGCGGCTAAACCAAGCTGTCCCTAACCATGTGCTTGTGGCGTGTAGGTGTCAAGTGAAAACTTGAGACTGAGCGGTTAAAGTCAAGGTCCAAAGCAAAAAAAAAAAAAAAGAGTGTGCTTAAGAACCCTGGACACCTCTAATTGGGGACTTTAGCAAAGCTGAGTCACAATCTGAAAGGGTTCACCCAATTATGTGTCTGTGGCATTTATGTATCCGGTGGTAATACTGGAAAACAAAGTGCTTAGCGCCACGGCCAAGACTCATAAAGAAGCTGTGTTCAAGAATCATCATACTGAACTAAGAGAGTCAATAACACTATTTGAAATCTGAAGTTCCTATAGATGGCAATCATTCTGAACCTCAATAGATAAAGTGAGATGCCAAAACTATTCAAAAGGCAAAAAGCTATAAGTCCCGCTCATATGATTGAAGCTCTGTTTCATTGATAGTTTGGAATTTATAGTATATTCTATTCTTTTTATCCTATTTTGATTTTCAGTTGCTTGGGGACAAGCAACAATTTAAGTTTGGTGTTGTGATGAGCGGATAATTTATACGCTTTTTGACATTGTTTTTAGTATGTTTTTAGTAGGATCTAGTTACTTTTAGGGATGTTTTTAATAGATTTTGTGTTAAATTCATATTTCTAGAATTTACTATGAGTTTGTGTGTTTTTCTGTAATTTCAGGTATTTTCTGGCTGAAATTGAGGGACTTGAGCAGAAATCAGATTCAGAGGTTGAAAAAGGACTGCTGATGCTGTTGGATTCTGACCTCCCTGCACTCAAAATGGATTTTCTGGAGCTACAGAACTCGAAATGGCGTGCTTCCAATTGAGTTGGAAAGTAGACATCCAGGGCTTTCCAGAAATATATAATAGTCCATACTTTGGCCAAGAATAGACGACGTAAACTGGCGTTCAACGCCAGCTTTCTACCCAAATCTGGCGTCCAGCGCCAGAAAAGGATCCAAAACCAGAGTTGAACGCCCAAACTGGCACAAAAACTGGCGTTCAACTCCACAAATGGCCTCTGCACGTGCAACACTTAAGCTCAGCCCAAACACATACCAAGTGGGCCCCGGAAGTGGATTTATACATCAAATACTTACTCATGTAAACCCTAGTAGCTAGTTTATTATAAATAGGACCTCTTACTATTGTATTAGGCATCGGGGGATTACCTTATGATCCTTTGATCACGTTTTAGGGGGCTGGCCATCTCGGCCATGCCTGGACCTTCACTTATGTATTTTCATACGGTAGAGTTTCTACACTCCATAGATTAAGGTGTGGAGCTCTGCTGTTCCTCAAAGATTAATGCAAAGTACTACTGTTTTCTATTCAATTCTTCTTATTTCTCTTCTAAGATATCCATTCGCACCCAAGAACGTGATGAAGGTGATGATTATGTGTGACGCTCATCATCCTTCTCCCTTATGAACGCGTGCCTGACAAACACTTCTGTTCTACATGAATTAAGCTAGAATGAGTATCTCTTAGATCTCCTAAACAGAATCTTCGTGGCGTAAGCAAGAATGATGGCGGCATTCAAGAGAATCCGGAAAGTCTAAACCTTGTCTGTGGTATTCCGAGTAGGATTCAATGATTGAATGACTGTGACGAGCTTCAAACTCGCGAGTGCTGGGCGTTAGTGACAGACGCAAAAGGAGGGTGAATCCTATTCCAGCATGATCGAGAACCGACAAATGAATAGCCGTGCCGTGACAGGGTGCGTGAGCATATTATTCACTGAGAGGAGGGGATGTAGCCACTGACAACGGTGATGCCCTTGCATACAGCCAGCCATGGAAAGGAGTAAGACTGATTGGATGAAGATAGCAGGAAAGCAGAGGTTCAGAGGAACGAAAAGCATCTCCATTCGCTTATCTGAAATTCCTACCAATGAATTACATAAGTATCTCTATCCCTATTCTATTATTTATTATTCGAAAACTCCATAATTATTTTATATCCGCCTGACTGAGATTTACAAGGTGACCATAGCTTGCTTCATACCAACAATCTCCGTGGGATTCGACCCTTACTCACGTAAGGTATTACTTGGACGACCCAGTGCACTTGCTGGTTAGTTGTATCGAAGTTGTGACAATTATGAATTAAGATCAAAGCACCGAGCTTTGGAGCTATTACCAGGATTTGTTCGAGCCTGGAGATCACAATTTCGTGCACCACATACCCATAAAGGAAGTAAAAACCACCAGAGTCTGTAATAACAGCATTGAGTATCTCATCGAATACTAACCTTTGCTTATGAGTTATCTTTTGTTCCGTATATAAGTTTGTATGAGTCAACTCATTTGTGTCATATGCTAACTCTTCCTCTGTTAGCTTATTTTGAAAAAAGGTGAACATCGGACATCTCAAGATATGGCATTGATTGATAGTCTCTTAAAGATCTCGTATTACTGTTGAGTATCTTCTCAATCTCAATAAAGCAGAGATTTTTTAATTCGTCATTAGTCATGTTTAATCCTAGCAAAAGCACATGGTGGTTTTATGAAATATTTAATAAGTAATTCCAAAATAAAACTATTAATATTATTAATAAAAATAAAAATAAAATAATAAGAGAATACAATCTTGATTTTTTAAAGTTTTTCTCCTCTCATATAGTATTCCATCAGCTAATAATGTCCAAGTTGCATTCCAAACACGCTCTGAGTTGCTAATGCTATTAGATATCAGTAGCATTGCAAATAATTTTCTCAATTGATGACCAGATGCAATTTCAGCTACCTCATTAATAGCTGTAATGAATTCCCTATCATCACACAGTAGTCCCATGAAATAGCAAGCATCTTGGAAGCTAGAATATGTAATTCCATTAACTGTCCTAATAGACTCATATGTTGTGCAACCTCTCTGAATAGCTAACAAAATTCTCATATAATAAATATCACATGTACCCGATGGAACATAGTTTAACCTTCCGATAGAATACCCTCTTTTGCGTGGATGTCATTCCCTTGCTTCTCTATCATAAACAAATTGATTTGGAAACTCAGCATATGTCAAAATCTGACCTGATTCAAATTTTTTATTGGCCTCCATCCATGCTAAGAACATCGTACATTTTTCTTCCTCTTCTTCCACGATTTTCTCAAGATCATCATCGTCTTTAAAGATTATATTTTTCTCTCTAGGAAAATGAAAGGTTAATATCATCACTGAAGGCCAATCTAATTCAATTTGTGTGCTCCAATGAATCTATAATAATTATATAGTATATATCAAAGATTGTTTTTAATAGACCAATTGAAAAATTAAATGTTTGGTCTTTAAGTAATAAAAGCATATTAACATACGCTGGCTTTGTAACTGGTCGATATTGTTTGATGTTTGTTGAAGCTGTTGTTGACTTATCTGATGACATGGGCTATCATATGCTCCACGTGTGATACCTGAATTACTAATACTATTAATATTGGCACATTGTTCTTTTTCACCTACAGAGTGTGGATTATTAGTAGTTGGAGACCTTGGTCGATATGGTGTTGGGTTATTACCTAATAAGATAATTCGAGACATTAGTTTTGAACAAATTTTCTGTTAAAGTTTATAATTGAATAAATGGTAGGAAAATCAAAATACATAAAGTGAATGCATATTCACATAAGCAAGTTTCAAAAGAATTCATTCAAAAATCAACCTGTATTGATGCTGCTATTTGTAATGTCCGACAACACCGATTCAAAATGCACACAATTGAAACTATCACTCGAATTTTCTGTAATTTTTTTATAAACAAATTTAGTAAAATATTACAAAGACAATATAAACTAATAATTTATTATTTGTCCATAGCTAAATAATGTATAGAAAATATTGTATTTTATGAGATTTTATTTGGCCAAAATACCCATGACCCATCACGCACATTTGCTCCTTCTTCTCTGTTCCTATTCCATCAAAAATTCTAAATCAATCATTATGTTTGGTTATATATTTATATCCATGTAGTTCTCATTTTCTCTTTATTTTTTTCCAACCATTTCACCAACCATCCTGTTTGAATTCAACCTCCTCACTCCTCTCCATCTCTACTCAATAAATAAATAACTAAATGGTCAGTTTAAGTTCAATGGTGGCTTTAATTTTCTTTTCATTCTCATTTATTTAGTTACGTAAATATATTTTACGAAAAATAATATATATTTTTCACAAAAATTTCTTTTTTCAAATAAATATAAGTTTACTCGTAGTTAATAAATTCAATTAATAGTTAAAATCTTTCTTTTTTATTTTTTTAAATAAAAAAATTGAAAATGAATAGCTTATAATTAAAAAGAGAAAAAAAGATGAAAGTACCTCTATTATTGTACAGAGACAATCTAAAAATTAACAATGTAAATGGAGTAAAGAGAAAATTTATAAATGTAACAAATAAAAAAAATAAATTTAAAAACCGAAACGGTTAAGAAGTCACTTAATTAGGAATTAGTATTAGAATTTCAAATTTTAAATTTTTAAATAGAATTTATTAATTAGTTAGTGCAAATTTTAAATTTTTTAATAAAATTTTCTAATTAAACGTTCGTTATTCATCAGGAATATAGGAATTTGTTAATTTAAAAATGATTTTATTAGTTTCGTCATAAATAGTGTCAATCCTATTATTTATCAATAAAAATAAATAAAATTAAATACAATCTAAAAATTAATAACCTTATAAATTTAGAAAAAATATTTAAAAAGAGAAAAAAATGAAAGTATTTCTATTGTGCAGAAAAAATTTCAAAGATAACAATGTAAATTAAGTAAAGAGAAAATTTATAAATATGGCAAGTAAAACAATTTAAATTTAAAAATCGAAACGATTAAGAAGTCACTTAATTAGGAATTAGTATTAGAATTTTAAATTTTAAATTTTTAAATAGAATTTTCTAATTAGTTAGTACAAATTTTAAATTTTTAAATAAAATTTCCTAAATTAATTCAATTTTGTCGGAACAACATTAGAAACAGAATTAAATATAGAAAAATGTCAAATTAAATTTTTTTAAATAGTATAAATAACCTCACATTTTAATAAGACTAGTAATCTATTTACTTTAATATAATCTTTTGTAATTATCATAGTAGCTTATAAATTATATAAAATTTTAAAAAATATTCTCAAACTCAATTGCTTACTTAAAACTTCCAAAAAAAAAAATTTATTTGAATTTAAATTTAAAATTTTAAACATAATACTTTAATTAAAAATTATAATTAGATTTTCTTTTTAAAACAAGTACACATTAAAAATCAATAACTAACTTAATTGTATTAACAATAATTCATATGAGAAATTTATAACTTTATGACATTAAATACTAAATTAGAAATTAACAGAATATCAACGGTGTGAATCGAATTAAAAATAAAACCATAAGTAATAACTAAATAACTTCAATTTATATTTAAAAAATTTTTAAATTCCAAACATAAAAATTCAGAAGAACCAAAAAAAAAAAAAATAACAACTCAAGAAAAGACAATGTTTCCACCAAAACAAACATATGCTTAACATTATTCTATTAGATATACTCTAAAAGGATTCTAAAACATGTGCATCCAAATTCTCAAGTTTCATTCTCAATCTTGATCTTCTTGCAAGTTGAGGTATCTCCTTGCACCTTCGAATCTTCTGACTCCGAGGATAGTCGCTTGGTTGGTGTAATAGCATTTTCCAACACTTCAGATTCATCATTATCCGCAACTTCATTGGAGAATTCAAGCAACAAATTATGTACAAAATACTACGTTAAATTAAAGACTTCCTTCTCACATTTGATTTTATCTCAATAATATTTTTTTAATAAAATAAAGATCTAACTTTGAGAAAACAAACAAACAAAAAATTTATTTTTTGAACAAATACCTTAACACCTTCTACTTTCTCCCCTTCAATGATTGAGAAAGCCTTTGAAGTTAGAAGTAAACCACCAGTATAGTCAACATCCTAAAATTATAATTAGTTATTAATTATTATTTATAAATTAGATACTACTAATGACCAAGGAAGAGAAAAATAAACTACTTTTTAATAGAAAATACACTTATAACTGTACTCACAATTTGAATTGGGTGAGCCTTTTTGAATTTATTTATGAGGTCCACATTATCAGTCATCTTCTTAACTTTATAAAAAGCTGAAAAATGTGGATTATCAGATATTTAAACTTCAACGATGAAGAGGAAGGTCTTATCAATTATGTTGAGTAAAAGTGTAGGTGTATCCGATAAATCTCCTTTCTACAGGGTATTACATAATATATTAATAATAAATAATATAAAAATTAACATTAAAAATATCTTCACTAATGTTTTTAGAAATAAATATTGGTTAGAACTTACTAATAGGAATAAGAGTGGATCAAGTGTCTCTACACAGCTCTTTCCCAAAACTTGTTTTGCCTCCTTGTCACGAATCGAGACACAAGAACCATCTTAACTGAGGTGTGTATTTTTCCTCCCTAGAATTGATAAACAAAAATCAAAGAACAATTAGATGGGGATAAACAAACAAATTTAAAATAAAAAAATATTAGTAAAAAACTCACGTCTTCATCGAGCCAAACCATCTCAATTGAGTATGGTAATGAAGAATTACCGTAACTTGGTAGTGTCCATAACCGTATCACTCGTATACATACGTACAAATTGTCGATTGTAGGTTTGATTTCTGCGATTATGTGAATACCATTTATTGGAACAAGTAGAGAAATTTTAGATTTTGGATGTATGTAAAGAAAGAGGTTTGATGTACTTTGAATTGTGGTGCTACACATATCTCATAACTTATACTTTTATAGTTGACTCATAGCTAAAATTTTTTAAATTTGATTGACTTTAATTTAAATTTGAATTAAATTTGCAGAAAAATTAAATAAATATATTAACAATTTTTAAAATTTTAAATTATGTATATAGCTGCAATTTTTGAAAAAAATCTACAAAAATTTAAAAATTAGTACTAAAAAGAATCAACAAATTTTTAAAAAATAGTGTTAAAATTTAAAAAATAACAACCTAAGTAAAACAATTTAAAATTTAAAAAATAACAACCTAAGTATAACAATCTAAGATTTAAAAAATAACAACCTAAATAAAAAAATTTAAAATTTAAAAAATAACCACCTAAGTATAACAACCCAAATAAATAATTTAAAATTTGAAAATAACAACCTAAGCAAATAATAATTTATAATTTATAATTTATAAATATAAATCTAAAAATTTCTAGTAACGACACCTAAGCAAATAAACTCCCAGACTCAACGTATGAGTGCCACGTCAGCATATGAGCTCCCCATTTGTATTACTATAAAGATTGGTTGCGTCACTCATTAATCAATAATGAGTCTTATTGTGTGGACAATATTTTTTTGTTGAAAAAATAGACAAAAGTACACCCAGATTTTTACACGGAATACAGATATACTCCTCAATTTTTTAATGAGTCATTTGCACACATGAATATAAAACTCCATTGTCAATTCTACCCTTTCGTGGCCTGAGTAAATTTTTCGGCGGTGGTGGAGGTCAGGTGGCATGATATTGTATGATGTGGCCAATTTGAGGTGACACTGTGGAAAATAGAAATATTCATTATGAAATTTGTTGAAATAAATATAAGAAAGGGGAATAATGAAATCACTGTTTATCCTCTTCCTTCTCTAATTTCTTCGAATCATATGAACCTTAACACAGGGTGGAAAAAAAATTCTTCATTCACTTTCTTCATTTTCCTTTGTACATCTTAGTCCTTTCTGTTGTAACAAGGGTTTGTAAACTCTAATGTATGAAAATGTTACAGTCTCAATAAAGGAAGAATATACCTCATGCTTGTGCCAGTAGTTGCGGTGACTCGTCTTTTGCGCCAAAAAATAGGAAGAAGAAGAAGTTTGACTACAACAATGGCAAGTGCCTGCATGGACTTGATGCAGTGATGCTTGAGTCTACTACAGAGTGGAACCTTAGAAGATTATTTCTTCGTTGTCCATTATGGAAGGTATGTGAATTTTGATTTTGTTTATGATGACAAATGTTAATTTGCTGCAAAATGGTTAAAAATGTCGTCGAATTCATGATGCAGAAGGTTGAATTGAGGTGTGACTATTTCATTTGGGCTGATAAAATTGTTGATGCTGGAAGAGATTACGGAATTCAGGAGCAGAGTGAAGAAAGCAAATGGAGATTTGTAGAAGAAAGCAACTTGAAGGTAGAAGAAGAAATGAAGAAGATGTTGCAGACAATTGATGGGATTAATCAAGAGTTGAAGAAAATTAGAAAATGGATGCAGTATGTATGCTTAGGGATAAGTATATGTATTCTGTGTTTGTTCATTAACACATTTAATCAGTAGTTGTAATTCCCTCTAAGTAGAAGGCTGTGTTGTCACTTTCATTTTCACCAGTATCTAAATACAAAGGGTTTTTTCAAGGTTATTAATACAAATGGTTGGTTCAATTTTATTTCTAGTACAATTCCTGTGCAACAAAATAAACTGAAGATCTAATTCATTATGAACAATAAGTAAGCATAACTATGATAATCTATCATTAACAACAAACTGAAACACAAGTCATGAAGCAAGAGGCTTAAACAGCAAACTACAATTTCAACTTACAAAATAGCAAACATGTCTATGCCTATAGGCATCAAAACAGATGTCTACATCAAAATATTAATCAGCTAAATTCAAACCAGAGAAGTACATGTCTAAATTACAATATCATAAACATAGCCCTAAATGATAACAACAATTTTTTAAACTCCAATCAGAAATCTACAGGTCCAAATGAGAACACCAAAGCCAAAAAACTCCTTTGTCCAAAGCAACTAATTTTGAGTTGCAACCATTATTCCAGTTCTACTTGCTGATTTTTTTTCCACCTATTGGTTGTGTACTGGTTACACCTTTTGCACCTGAGCCACCCTTTACCACTTTTGCACTTGGAACATTTTTTTGTTTAGGATCAACTTTTGGCTTAAGACCACTTTTAGCAGTTGGACCACCTTTTGCACTTGGACTACTTGCATTTGGGCCACTCAAACTAAGGGCTAGTGGTGAGGATCTTGGGCCACTCATGGGTTGTCGGGTCAGGCCTGGTGTGGGCATAAATTGTTGGAACCTTTTTCTCAAAGAAGGACTTGCAGCATTCATTGTCTCAGAGCTGACCATTGGCTGAACTCTAACACTTGAACTAGAATTGTTAGATGGAGGCTGGGCAACATTGACTTCTGATGTTGGCTCTCCAGTGTTCTGAAAAAAAAAACAAACTCATGTGGTAAGGTAACATGTAATTCAGACTATGTTTATTCTAATATGACCTACCACCTCACCTGTTCTGGTTGGTTTTGTGATTTTGCTGCTGCTGTTGCTGCCTCTGCTACTAGAGCAACTTCCTCATCCAGAGTATCATCCTTCTTTTGTTGACAAGTCCTGCTATTATGACCGGACTACAAATACAAGTTTATGTGAGTATAACTAATTCTAAATTGTCAATTAATAGTGGCTAAAGTGAGAACATTAACTATTGGGCTATAGTCATACCTGTCTACAGTAATTACATATAGTTACACCATAATTTCTCTTAAGTTTGTGAGGGTTGGAGTTTGGTATTTGTTCATTTTTATCTCTTCTTCTTTTTTTGGTGGGCCTTCCAATTGGCTTTTTATAGTGGGGAGACAGAGGAGGGTAGCTATCAACTTTATCCCAGAATTCTCTGCTTGGCACAGGATTAATATTCATTTGATAAGTTGTGTTGTATGCATGCATTCCAAGCCAGTTGTAGATCTGCTCCTCTGGCTTGCGATCTCTAAGAGCGAGTGCAGCACAAGCATGCCTACAAGGTAAGCCTGTAAGCTGCCAGAATCTGCAAGTAAATTTTTGGTTACCCAAATCAACAGTTACTTTAGTTGGATGCTTCTCAACCTCATATATATCTTCAGCATCGTCTCCAGACTAGGTGGGAGTCCACTTATTGCTCTCCTCCTTCTCTCTCTCTCAAGCCTACTTAACTGTCTTGGAGCAACCATTCCAATATATCCAGATAGGCTTTTTTTATTTCTAGCCATGATTCTCATTACATATGTCCTTACTTCCTCTAACATAGTGATGATGGGTTTACCTCTGTATTTCACAATCTTACCATTGAATGTCTCGCAGTTGTTGTTAGTAACGTTGTCAACCTTCGGCCACTCACTGAAGTGATCCTTTGTCCACTGCTTCAGATCAAGCTTGTTCAGATACTCTCATACTTTAGTATTGATCCGTTGTAGCCTCAACATTGCAGCATCAAATTCTTGAGTTGTAGTGGCTCGACAACACTCCCACACTGCCCCTTTGAGTTGTTTGTCCTTCCATCTCTTTGTGAAATTATTCCAAATATGCATAGCACAGAAGCGATGATGAACTCCAGGCATAACTAGTTGCATAGTGATGAATAATTTTTTTACGGTTTAGAGTTTCACAAATGAAATCTCGTTGCAAGTATAGTTTCTAAACCAACAATAATCCCTTCATACAAAAATTTGTTTGTCACAAGTACAAACACCTAATATTAATAACCGAAGTATTCAAACCTCGGGTCGTTCTCCCTATGAAGTATGTTTTGGGATTTTTGAGACAAGAAATATAAATTGCAAAGAAATAAACTAGCACTAACAAAAGCTCTTGGCAAGGTATGAGAACTAGAAGTCCTATCCTAGCTATCCTTATCAATTGTGATGAGAATTGTCCATTGCTCCCACTTAGTTAACCTCTAACTATGAAGGAAAGTCAAGTGGATGAATTAACTTCATTCTACAAGTCCTAGCCAAATCATAATGAAAGACTAGCTTTAGTGGCATTCAAGTCAATTAGCAACTTCTAATTATCAATCAACAAGGGAGTTTGATAACTCAAGAGTCACTAATTACTCTACCTAGGCCAAGAGGGGGAAAATCTATTCTAAAATCCAACCAAGGATTTTTTCAAGCACTTGGAAGGCACAAAAGGAAAGCATAGTAAATTGCAAGGAAAGTAAATCTACACTACTCAATTGCAAGGAATTAATAACAGTAAAGCAAATCAACAATAAAGGAAATTAAAACATGAATTGCATTAAAAGGAAAATGGAAGAACAAAAATGCATCAACATAAAAGTAAAGAATTACAAGAATTAAATGCTAAACTAGAGAGAAGAAAGGTAGAACAAGAAGAACTTTCAAAGGAAAAGTAAATCAAAGCATGAAATTAACCTAGATCTAAGAAATTCTAATCTAGATCTAACCTAATCCTAATTCTAGAGAGAAGTGAGAGCTTCTCTCTCTAGAAACTAACTTTCCCTCCAAAATTAACTAAACTAAACTAATTGGTCACTAATTGGTTCATCCCCTTCAATTCTTGGGTTAAATATCAACATAAATGAGTTGGATTGGGCCCAAAATGCTTCAGAAATCACTGGCCACGAGTTGCCTTTAGTAAGTTACGTGCAGCTTCCCATGTGTACGCGTATATCATGCGTACGCATCCTATACGCCAGGAAACTATGGAAAATTTTATATCATTTTGAAGTCCTGGACGTTAGCTTTCCAACGCAACTAAAACCGCCTTATTTAAACCTCTGTACCTCAAGTTATGATCGATTAAGTGCGAAGAGATCAGGATTGACAGCTTTGTGATTCCTTCATTTCTTCATGAGTTCTCCATTTCTTCATGATTTTTCTTCATTTCCTCAATCCAATCTTTGCCTCCTAAACCTGAAATCTCTTAACAAACATATCAAGGCATCTAATGGAATCAAGGTGAATTAAATTTAGCTATTTTAAGACCTAAAAAATATGTTTTCACTCTTAAGCACAATTAAAGGAGAATTTACAAAACCATGCTATTTAGTGAATAAATGGGAGAAAAGTTGACAAAACCATCTAAATTCAACATAAGATAAACCCTAAAAATGGGGTTTATCAACTTCCCCACACTTACACAATAGCATGTCCTCATGCTAAACCAAGAAGGACAAGAAAAGGGGTATGAACATTTATTCAATGCAAAGAAACTATATGCATCCTATCTAAATGAATGTAACTAAATGCAAAATGATTCTACCTACTTGGTTAAAAGTAAATCAATCTCCAAGACATACATGCACAAGTAGGGCCAAGATCATATAGCAATTCATGAATCCTACCAATTCAAATATCAAAATGAAGTTCAAGTACACTTGCAAGAAGAAAGCTCATGAAAGCCGAGAACAAGGAATTGGGCATCAAACCCTCACCGAAAGTGTTTGCACTCTATTCGCTCAAGTGTTTAGGGTTGATTCACTCAATTCTCCCCTAATCATGCTTTTCAAGATTTATTTTTCATCTAACAATCAACAATTATTCAATGCATGCACACATTTATCATGAGGACTTTTCATAGGTTGTAATAGGGCTAGGGTCAAGGTAAGGATGCATATTTGGTCAAGTGGATTTGAAATTTGAATCTTTGATTATCTTAAACTTCCCACCTAACCTATATAGCAACCTATACAATTCTAAACAAACCTAACTACCCATTCTTCACTTTTTCATATACTCATGCATTTTTTTCTTGATCACAACACATATGCATTGATTATTATTGAGCCTCACTTGGGGCATTTTATTTCCTTTTTATTACTTTTCTTTTCTTTTTCTTTTCTTTCTATTTTTTTTCTTTTTATTCATATATATATATATATATTTTCTTTTCTTTATCATTTTTTTCTTTTATTTTTCACAATAAAGTATACACGAAGGCATCAATGCATATGGTTTTACATATAATTAATGCATGAGCATGTACCCAATTCCCTAAATTCCCGATGGAAATACAAAATACCCTTTTATCCCAACCAATGTCCCAAGTTTTCCCACACTTGAATGATACTCATACTCACTAGCCTAAGCTAATCAAAGATCCAAATAAAGGATATTTATTGTTTTTCGCTTTAAGGCTTGTAACGTGCTAAATTAAAGAACAAACTGGGTTAATCGTAGGCTCAAAGTCGGCTAACAAAGGTTGATAAAAGGTAAGGCTATTTGAGTAAGTGAGCTAAATGAAATGATGACCTCAATCATATAAGTGCATGAATACACAAAATAATAGACATAAAGAATCAAACAAATCAAAGATTACAATCATAGAAAGATAATAATACACACAATAAGAAAAATAAGTGGTTATAAGATGTAACCACGCAATTAGGCTCAAAACTCACAAGGTTGTGTGTTCTTAGCTCAAAAATCATGTTCCAAATTACATTCTTCAAGCAAGATTATCACAAAAATTTCAAATTGGTAAGATGTCCTAAAACAGTTTCTTGGAAAAGAAATCATCACCCTAACCAAGTAGTCCTAATAAGAAAGAAGTGGTAAGAATATGTACAAATTCTAACTAACATGCAACCTATCATGTAATGCAACAACTAGCTAACATTGGTGTTGAAAAAGAAAATTGTTACCCGTGGAGATCGGTTATCGACCGAACCTCCCCACACTTGAAGATTGCACCGTCCTCGGTACATGCAAAGAAGAGCAAGGTGGACGGGTTGAAACAACTGATGAACTTTCTTCAAAAGGTTGTGCGGATGACTTGTTTGTTGCCCCATTTAGAAACTTTTTCTTTTTCCTTCCTCCCTTTGTGGTGGCCAGCCTGAAAGGAGAGAAAAAAGAAAGAAAATTAAGCCTTTAACAAAGATATCAAAGCAAATAGAATATAGGCGGGGGTTAATGCCAAATAAGAGTAGGGTTCTCAACTGCATGGTAGCTACAACATGTGAGTGAGAGAACAATATAAGCTAAGGCATATCATTAAACTTGATGCAAGAGTAAAGTCAAAGCATGAAGAGCATATTGAGAATCAAGTTCAAATAAGAAAAAGTGGATCATGAAAAACAATATGAGTCCATATCAATGCACAAGGGATACAAGAGTCATAAAAGATGAAGCATTGATTTAAAAGTTCCATCACCCATCAATATCAAACAAGTCAAGAAGCACCGAAATAATACAAGAAATTCTCAACAATTGAGTAGGAAAATGCAACACCATTATTAAAAGAAGAAACTTAAAAAAATAAGAATAAGCTATAAAAACAAAATTAAAATACAACGAATAAAGGTATGCAAATGCAATAAACAAAAGAAAATAAAAGATGAGAAAAAATAACTCTTTTTTTTAGAGAGGGAGAAGAATAAAGTAAGAAAGGAAGAGGAGAGAAGAAGAAACATAGAAAGAAAGAAGAAGGAAATAAATGGAAAGAAGAGGAGAAAAAAAGTGTAGTGAAGGAAGGGTATCCACGCGCGTGTGTCATGTATACGTACGCGTGGATGGTGAAATGGGGCATGACGCGTACGCGTGATCGATCGCTTATTTGGAGAGCGATGCGTACGCGTCGTGTACGCGTACGCGTGAGTTGGCCTGTGCGAAAGGCACAATGTTCGCGCGATGTAGGTACAACTCTCGGGAAAATGGCTTGGTAGTGAATTTTTGCATCCACGCGTACACGTGGGTGACGCGTGCGCGTGGATGGCCGAAAACGCTTGGTCACGCGTATGCGTGGGGCACGCGTACGCGTGGATGGTGCTCTGTTTTTCAAAGTTTTTCTATGTTTTTGCACCAAACCAAGCCTTCCAAACCTCCAAACAGCTACCAAAACACCAAAAAAAAACTTTATTTAACATACTAGGCTACCAAATAAACTCAACAAATCAATCAAAACATGAAATTAAACTACTTTTGCCAATATTTACAAAAGAGAAAATTAAAAGATTTTACCATGGTGGGGTGTCTCCCACCTAGCACTTTTGTTTATTGTTCTTAAGTTAGACTTATGGGGAGTTCTCCTCATCAAGGTGGCTTGTGCTTGAAGCTATTTTTGAACATCCACCAATGCTTGAATCTCCAATAAGCTCCATTCTTCAAATTTAATATCTTCGAGCCTTGATGGAGTTCCGCACAAGCTATGAGCTCCCAAAGGTGATCCTCATGTATTCCCGGATCACATATCTTGTTTCCACACCCATCCTTGAATTAATCATCATTAGTCTATCCGGGTGGCAAGTAAGATGAATTCTCTATGAAGTGCCCAACAATCCTCCTAGACCTATCTAGTTGAGCACTATTCCAACCTTTATATTTCATTTTTGATGTATCAACCATAATGAGCCTTGATTTACAATGCCAACCATGAAACATCTTTCTCTTACGCTTCATCCCGTAAAGCATCCTAAGTTGACCATCCGTTTCAAGCAAGACATACTCAAGGGGGACATAAAGCTAATAGAGATGAAATTTACCCACTCAAGTGAAGGAGTAGATGACAACCTAGGTAAAGAGGCTTCCAAGGAACTTGACAAAGCGTATCCAACTCCCGTCCTCCTTTTTCTAAGGATCTCCACCTCCTCACAAGGTCTTTTAATCTCAATCCTTTGTTCAACAATTTTATCTAAGCCTTTTCCCTTACTCAAATCATAAATGGGAGGGTGAGAGAATTTTACCTCCACATTATTTTCTATTTCATTAGGAGAATGTTCTTCAAGTTCAAAGGATTCACCACCACTAAGACTTGATGCTTGACCTTCATCACCAGGGGAATACAATTCTTGCTCTATCCCGTCCAATTCTTCATAAGGGATACGCCTTGGGGGTTGTGCACATTCCTCCTTAGCATCAAATTCAATCTTCTTGGAGGGGTTTTCATTAATTTTAGATTCCCATGGAGGTTCCGCATCTCCTAAGTCTTCAACCACTTCTTCTTTTTCTTCAACAATTGTAGCTTTCTCCAATTGTTCCAATACAAAGTAACTTCCCTCATTTCTCACCGGAGTATCCAACCTCTCCTTCTTGCTATGCTCTCCCTTGGATTCTTCACATGTAGCCATGGGAATTCCTTGAGTATTCAAGCATTGGGATGCTAATCGGTTTACCACCTCGTCTAAGGCGGCCGTGAATTGTTGCACATCCCTTTTCATCTCCTCTTGCTCTTGAAGAAGAATACCAAAGATGTCATCCATTGGAGGTTGGGGTAGATGAGAGGGCTCATTGTCTTGGGAGAAGGGTTCATAGTAGGAAGGTGGTTCCTCATAATAAAGATGTGGTGGTTCTATGTTCTCTATTTGTTCTACTTGTTGCCCAACACACTCCAATCCATTGTTCTCAAGTTGAGATTCTACAATCTCCTTCATACTCTCCTCTTCGGTTGCTTTTCCACAATCATCTGTGGATATGTGGTATGAATCTGATGCATCTAACTTTTGGTGGACAGTTGCTTGAAGCCAGTCCATTGCCTCCTTAAAAGATGGACATAGATATTCTTCTATGAAGGGTGGTGGAAGGTAGAATTCATCTTGAGGATGAAAATTTGCACATATTGGAGGTGGTTCATCTTGGTCATAGTATGGAGAAGGTGGTTCTTGGAAGTATTGAGGTTGAGATGGTGGTTCCATGTACAACTCATATGGTTGTTGAAATGGTCGATATGGATTAGGGTCATATGAAGGTGTTTGGTGAAAAGAGACTTGTGAGTATGATTGAGGGTTATATTGAGGGTATGGCTCATAGGCATATGGTGGTGGTTCTTGAAAGTCACAAGAAGATTCATCATAGCCATTGGATTGGTATGCATCATAGAATGGCTCTTGTTCATAGTGCATTGGTGGAGGTTGTTGCCATGAAGATTGATCATATGCATATGGCTCCTCCCACCTTTGATTATCCCATCCTTGATACACATCTTCATTGTAGCCCTCATTTCCTACAATATAATTAGAACCAAATTCATAGCCAAAGTAAGAATTCATAATGAGAAGCGAAAATAAGAAACAAAAGCTAATAAGAAAGAATGAAACAAAGTCTTAAAACTAGCAAAAACTAACAAGCAATCCAAAAATAAAGCTATTCACAATATTCACATATATACAATAACCACTAACAAGGCACACAATTGCAACTCCCCGGCAACGGCGCCATTTTGATGAATAAATTTTTGACGGTTTAGAATTTCACAAATGAAATCTCGTTGCAAGTATAGTTTCTAAACTAACAATAATCCCTTCATACAAAAATTTGTTTGTCACAAGTACAAACCCCTAATATTAATAACTGAAGTATTCAAACCTCGGGTCGTTCTCCCTAGAAATTGCAATAAAGTGTTCTTGTTATTGGCTATGAAGTATGTTTTGGGGTTTTTGAGTTAAGAGACAAGAAATATAAATTACAAAGAAATAAACTAACACTAACAAAAGCTCTTAGCAAGGTATGAGAACTAGAAGTCCTATCCTAGCTATCCTTATCAATTGTGATGAGAATTGTCCATTGCTCCCACTTAGTTAACCTCTAACTATGAAGAAAAGTCAAGTGGATGAATTAACTTGATTCCACAAGTCCTAGCCAAATCATAATGAAAGACTAGCTTTAGTGGCATCCAAGTCAATTAGAAACTTCTAATTATCAATCAATAAGGGAGTTTGATAACTCAAGAGTCACTAATTACTCTACCTAGGCCAATGGAGGAAAAATCTATTCTAAAATCCAACTAAGGATTTTGTCAAGCACTTGGAAGGCACAAAAGGAAAGCATAGTAAATTGCAAGGAAAGTAAATCTACACTACTCAATTTCAAGGAATTAACAACAAAAAAGTAAATCAACAATAAAGGAAATCAAAACATGAATTGCATTAAAAGGAAAATAGAAGAACAAAAATGCATCAACATAAAAGTAAAGAATTACAAGAATTAAATGCTAAACTAGAGAGAGGAAAGGTAGAAGAAGAAGAACTTTCAAAGGAAAAGTAAATCAAAGCATGAAATTAACCTAGATCTAAGAAATTCTAATATAGATCTAACCTAATCCTAATTCTAGAGAGAAGTGAGAGCTTCTCTCTCTAGAAACTAACTTTCCCTCTAAAACTGAACTAAAATAAACTAATTGGTCACTAATTGGTTCATCTCCCTTCAATCCTTGGGTTAAATATCAACAGAAATGAGTTGGATTGGGCCCAAAATGCTTCAGAAATCACTGGCCACGAGTTGCCTTTAGTGAGTCACGTGCAGCTTCCCACGCGTATGCGTACATCACGCGTACGCATCTTTATACGCCAGAAAACTATGACAAATTTTATATTATTTTGAAGCCCCAGATGTTAGCTTTCCAACGCAACTAGAACTGCCTCATTTGGACCTCTGTAGCTCAGGTTATGATCAATTAAGTGCGAAGAGGTCAGGATTGACAGCTTTGCGATTTCTTCATTTCTTCATGAGTTCTCCATTTCTTCATGCTTTTTCTTCTTTTCCTCAATCTAATCTTTACCTTCTAAACCTGAAATCACTTAACAAACATATCAAGGCATCTAATGGAATCAAAGTGAATTAAATTTAGCTATTTTAAGACCTAAAAAGTATGTTTTCACTCTTAAGCACAATTAAAGGAGAATTTACAAAACCATGCTATTTAGTGAATAAATGGGGGAAAAGTTGATAAAATCCTCTAAATTCAACATAAGATAAACCCTAAAAATGGGGTTTATCACATAGCCGGAATCAAACCCTGTTCAATTAATATGTCAGTGGTTAATACTGAAGTTCCAACCATGTTAGCAACAACTAACTAGATACCTTTTGTTGGTCACTAATGAAGTTCCAGCCATGAACCTTGTAGTTGCCCAAGTCATTGTGTAAATTCTCCAAGAACCATTTCCAGTTATCTCTAGTTTTTGAATCCACCACGGCATAAGCAATTGGAAAAATCTGGTTGTTCGTATCTTGACCTATTGCATTGAGTAGCTGTCCTCCATAGAAGCCCTTTAAGAATGTGCCATCAAGGCCAATGAAAGGTCTACATCCTAAGACAAAACCCTTCTTACATGCCTCAAAGGAAATGTAAACTCTCTTGAATAAGGGCAACGAGTCAGGCATTAGAGTGGTATCCAAGTACACTGTTGAGCCTGGATTTGACAGTAGTATTTGGTTAAGATAATCCCTCAACTCAGCATATTGTTCTCTCTCTGATCCTTCTATATTTTCCCTTGCCTTTTTCATGGCTCTCTGGATCTTCTTATAATTAATTGCTACATTAAACTCTTTTTTAAACTAAGTTTCGGCCTCCGCACAAGTGATTTCCCTTTGGTCTCTAATTTTTTCTTCTAGCATCTCAGTAACCCACACCCTATCCGCAGATTTATTATTATGTCTTCTAGGACAGACGTGCTGATCCACAAATGTCTTCACCTGATAACTCCTCGGCTCGTTTGACCTAGAGCAGTAAATGTTCCAGGGACAATTCTCATCCCAACAAATCGCCTTACATTTGGTAGGCTCAACCCTGCTGAACTTGATGCTTCTTCTTATTTGAATATTGTACTTCCTCACGGATCTCTTAAACTCATCCATGGTAGCAAACTCCATCCCAAGCTCCAGATGAACTTGGCCAAATAGTGCTGTTGGATTTTCCTGAGGCCACACACCCTGTTCACTATCATAATCATCCTCACAATCGGATGACATTGGACTGTGTAAATCTTCAGATTCATACTGATAGTAGTCAGGGTCGGAGTCACTATCATCATCTGAATTAGAGGAATCAGGCTCCACATGAGGAACAAAGATCTTTGGTGCCTCATTCCTTCCTCCTTGAACAAACCTTTGACCAGTCGGTGCTGGCCTCTTATACGATGCTCTTCTATTCTTCTGACTGTTCTTAGATTGTTGGGTGGGCACTTTATTCTGACCTTCTTGCTGTGAATTATTAGGAGGTGCGACTTCTACTTCACTTTGCTGCTGGGTCGTGTTTCGGTTGACGTTTGGGATTTCGGATTGTGACATTGGTTGGGTTGTAGGAGAAGGATTGGGAGATGCTGGGTTCTGAGTTTCATTACAACTTTGGTTGATTTTGTTTTTCTTATTGGCCTTCTTAATATACAACTTTTTCGGGGTAGGCTTTTTGTGGATTGCCATCTTACTTCTTCTTCTTGGGGTTTTTTGTGGTGTAGGTTGTTCAACGGTATCTGTAGTTGGGCATGGCTCATCATCTACAACGTCTACCACTTCAACTTCCTCAGGTAAATCAACAACATGATCCCAATAAACATGGCATATTCTTCCATTTTCAATACCAAATTCATACATTCAGACAACATCACTGTCAAGCCTAACTAAATGCAAACTATTCGATACCTCATTCTCAACCCAGTAAAAATCTTTGAACAAGACATACCCCAAATCCTTAAATAACTCCACCATAAAAAATTTATTCAGAGTTTTCACATTCACCCTAGGAATCACAGCAACCTCCCCTCCAACATATTTTAGAACCCTATTTATGTTTCTCTCAAATCTTCCCTTGTGATGATACACAAAGGTTATATGATTTGCCATCTGTTTATAAAAAATTCCTCTATCAAACTATAGAATAACCAAATTGATGCATTTTTATATCATAACACAGATACATGTGAAGGAAGGAAGCATTACCTTTTGATCGCGTCTGATTCTGAACTCTCCTCCTTCTCACAAGTTTGCTTTTGGACTTCCACGCTTCTTGCCCTACCGCTTTTGCCTTCAGAATGTAACGCATACGACGAACTGTAATGAACGAACTGTGAAGTGCTCAGAAATTTACTATGCTTACTCTCTGCTAGGGCATGTTTTCATTCAACACTGAAATATGAAAACGAAGATAATGAAGAGACTTGTAAAACTTTTTCTTTTTTAAAAAAAAAAATTCAACAAATTTCATAATGAATATTTCTATTTTTCAAAATATCACCTCAAATTGGCCACATCATACAATATCATGCCACCTGGCCTTCACCACCGCCAGAAAATTTACTCAGGTCATGGAAGGGTAGAATTGACAACGAAATTTTATATTTATGTGTGCAAATGACTCATTCAAAAATTGAGGAGTACATCTGTAACTGTGTGAAAATTCGGGTGTACTTTTGTCTATTTTTCTTTTTTTTTATTTCATTTTAAATTTATCTTAAGCCATTATAGAGATTAAAAGGTGACTAATAAGTAATAACAATAAAACTTCATAAAGATAAGTCACATTTTAAGCCATTCTATGACCGTTGCTAAAATTAGGTGATTAATAAGTTTTCTTAGTATAAATCACATTTTACGAGTTTATTAATAAATTTGTTTTGAAAAGATGTTTTTTCATTCCACTTGGATTTCTTAAAGTACTGCAGATCCATGATGAGTGATTCTATCCTATTCTCCTATAGGTGACATATAATTTGATCTATCAGTTCACCAAACAAAGTGCAGCTCATCGGTTGTTACTGTATGTCATTTTAAAATCAATAGCATTAGTTTTAGTAATTAAGAAATATTAATATTGATTGTTTAATCATACTTACTCTAAATCTTAGAGAATAATCACCAATTGTTTGGTCTCCCTTCCCTTACTAGTTATCAGATCTCTTAGTTCTTCCCTTCCCACTACCTCGCCAATAATATCTCCGTGTGACAAAATAAATAGAGAAGTTAATGTATGCATTCACGTGTAAATATTATATGTATTGCAATTTATTGAATGAAACTCACCAAACATATCAGCATCTCCAAGCATGGCAGGATTTTGGAGATCAAGAAATGAGCGAAAGCAAAACGCTTGTAAAAAAAATGTAGGGATCTCCACGAGTAACTTTGATTTTGTGCGAAAATGTTAACACATACCTACTCATATCATTTTTTATCTCTGTCTTGTTGTCAACTACTATGAAATTTGTCACAGTATATATCTGGAACTCATGCAGAATCAAAGTCCACTTCTGAACCAAAGTTCTTGGCATAGTGAAATAAATCCTACCTCCCTGTTTGGACAAAAATAGTTCGAAATCATTTTAACAAAATCTGATATTCAAAAAACAACCAACTAACTGATATAAAATTTTATAAATGATGTTTACCTGATTGTCTTGCAAAACCATTTTGATAAATCTCTTCTTGTATTTGCTAAACTCTTTTCATATCTTAACAATATATACTTTAAAATTCCACCAAAATTTCTTAGAATTTACTTTTATTATTGTATCATATTTTTCTTCTATATGTTTTTAGGACACTGATGAGATAAAAATGTGTGAAGAAAGTGCGGGAGCTTCTGATTAAATCTTGACAATGTGGCTTATATATGCAGCCTGGTGTAAAATTTTGAAATTTTGCATGTGTATTGACTATTTAACCCCTTTTTAATATACACCATGGTCAAAATTGCTAATAAGAAATATCATTTTCAATTTTAAGATACATGTTAACTAATGAAGCATGACACTTGTTAATTATTTAGCCATGTATTATTCATTTATTATATATTAATAGATTATACACAAAACAGTGACACATCCACTTCCTTGTTTTTGAAATGGAATTGAAGTTAGAGCTGTTGGGAGTTTTATACAGCATATTAGAAAGCATATATTAGAAAGGGAAATGTTAGGTAATCAATTTATTTGAATATTATAAATAATAAATTTTAAAATTGGTTCATTTTAATTAAAAGATACTACACCCTAATTTAATATTATTAATTAATTAAATTTAAAATTAATTTACTCTTTTAACTCTATTATTCACATTGTTTAACAATATTATTGGTTATTCTATTTGTTAGTACATATTTAAATGTTGGTATTATTACATAAGTTATTTTACCAATTTCCTTTTTTAATAATATAATATCAGTAATTCTATATTAGTATTTTTCATGTGGAAAGTTACGCTTAAAGACTTCTTAACGTAAAAAAATATTAAATACTAATAGTAGACTAAATCTCCATCTTAGTTTTTGAATTTTAATTTTCGAAATTTAAAATTTTTTATAGTAGTGCCACAAATTTAGGTCCGATACCATATTGATCTTTCGTTCTTTTTCAATAATAAGTCAGCAACTGAAGTGTTAAAGTGACACCTTTCTACCATAATGGAATTAGCATATCAAGTTATTTTAGTATCTTATAAACTGATCCATATCCTCCTTTTCCCAATTAATTATTGCTAAAAAATTGATCAGTGGCATAAACTATAGTTGATAAATCAAATGTTGGGAGGTCCATGTCTTTCTTTTTCCGTTTGTGATCACATTGCTTCAACGAAAACATATCTAGCAAAATAAAGAATGATATGAGAATAGAAATTAATTTGAAGTTCTGGAATTTAACATGGTCAATATAAAGAATAAGAAGACTTTCAATATTGCAAAGTTATATTTCTGCCAAACATTAGACTAGTAGTTCACTTGTAGAATATCACATATTCAACTCAAGTATTATAATCACGATGACCAATTTCTGCCAAATATTATTGGAATAGTAGTTCACTTGTAGAATATCGTATATTCAGTTATTCACCCCAAGTATATATTATGATCATGATGAACAATATAAAGCCAACAATGATGCCTTTTAGTTTCCTCTGGAATAATGTTTAAGAGCCAACAATAATGCCTTCTAGCTTCCTCTCTTGCTGGAATAATGTAAAAGACTGTAATTCAGACAAACAATTGGAATAAATTAGGATTTTAGAAATTACATTGGGTATAAATATAAATTTTGCCACCTCAGTTAACCGGTGCAGCATCTGATATAGTAAAAAAGTATCACCTCAACACTCCGTTTGCACTCATCATTAGAAAGGGATGAGAGATCAATTAGGAGTATACCTAGGTAGGGGTGATAAACGAGAAAGTTTGTGCGTCTTGTCAAAAGCTCACCATCTGGCGAGCTGACCTGTCCCATCCGTCCTGAATTCCTCTTCTGTCCTGTTTAACGACAGGCTGGCTTGTCAAATCTTTTTTTTTATAAACCATTAAATATTAAACAATATATATAATTTCACAGCCATTTCAATAAATTTATAATTCCTAAAGACATAAAAAATTATAATTTTTTAAATTCACAAACATTAAAGTCTTTATAATTATAAATATGTAATAAATATAATCATAAATAAAAGTTTTTGAAACAAAATAATAAAACTAACATTGTCCAAAACAAAACAAACATTGTCCAAAACATATAATTAAACATCTTCAAGTTTAAAATTAATCAAACATAAAACATAATCCAAAATATAACTTAGAACATCTTCAATTATCGTCTTCATTCTCTTGTAGATCAATAACATCATATAAATTTGTAAAAAAAACCCAGACAAAAAAATGCCTAGCCTGTCAGAAAAGCCTGCCCCGCCCTGTCGAAGCCCGCCAAAGCCCATGGATTAGGCAGTGCGGGTTACACGGGCTTTTTAAGTTTGGCAGTTTCAAATGTTCAGCACAGCTCGCCTTTCTTAGCAGTGGGTTTCTGCCCGTTTGCCACCCTTAGGGCCAAGTGAAGTCGGGTTCGTCTGGACCCGGACCAAATCCTAGACCCAATGAAATCACACTACTTTCGGGTCACACTAAAATCGGGGCTAGACCGATGAAGTTTGAGTCTTGATAAACTTGATGTCAAAAAATTATGATGCACTTATTTATAAAGAAGAAAAAAAACATACTTGTTACTGAGAAGTTGATATCCATATTTGAACTTGAATTTGTACATAAATTCTAATTTCATATTTCTTTGATTTATTTTCTAATTCAACAAGTGTGATTAAAAACAAAACAATAAGCTTATAATTAATATAACATAATATTGGAATTAATTTAAAACATATATACATTTTTTAGTCCCATTAAAGTGCACATGGGCCGGATGAAACTGGGTTCGTCTTGACTCAGACCCGACCCTAAATAATGTCGAGTCTATTTTTTAGATTTTTACCCGATCATAGATCCAGTGAAATCACACAAAATTAGCCTCTAAAGTGTTCGTATTCGAGGCGAGTCTTCAGACCAGATCGAGTCATGTACACCTCTAGGACCAATATGGTGTTCGAATTTGAATTTGGGACACTACTATAAGAAATTTTGAATTTCAATGATCAATAATGACATGAATTTTAACGACCAAAGTGAGAATTTAGTCACCAATAGAGGCTCATTTTTTTGGATATGCGAATTCTGTGTGTGTTATGTGTAGTTATGGAGAATAAAGGTGCTAGACATAGATGTAGGACAGCTTTTTCTAAAACATGGGGTGAAGAAATCAGACCATCCGATTTCTTTGTTAAAAAATATTAGACCCACTAATCGAATGGTTCGATTTGTGTGGGAGAAAAAATTTGAATTTTGGCGTAGTTAATCAGACCGTCCGATTTCATATATATGTGTGTGTGTGTGTGTGTGTGTGTGTGTAAGTGTGTGTAACTCATATACGAGTTCTCAGATCTCATCTTCTTCTTCCCTCAGCTCCTCTATCTCTGTTATTTCGTATGAAGTAAAAAAATTTGATAGAAAAGTTCATATTCATGTGAGTGAGAAAATTGGATGATAGAGTCCTACTAAAAGTATATTATTTTGGTCAGATTTTGTTACAAACATCTGAAGGAGTAAAATTTATTTGTGAAAATCCGTTAGATATTGTTATTCCATTCACAATCTCATTCAAAGAACTAAAAGGTGTGATTTGTGAGAAGATAGATTCTGATATGTCAAGGAAAATATGTATTTTATGCAGATATCCTATACCAATATTTGGTAGATTCGTTCAATTTCAAACCAAATATGTAACTGATGAACCGAACATGCAAGAGATGTTTTCAATGTACATTGAAAGTCACACTCATATATCATTCATTGAGTTGTATATTAATTTCGAACAATCTGAAGCTGATCGAAATATTAAACAGGAAGATTACAATAGTGACAGTGAGGAAGAATTTGAAAGCAATTACGAAGTTGTTGGTCCAGATGGAGACGAAGATCAAGGTGACGGTACTATGGCTCCAAACGTGACAGACGTGGCAAATGCACTCGAAAACGAACATCTGTTTGAGGAGCCATCTTTCATGTGAGTTTTGGATTTGAAAGCCATGCATGTTCTGGAGTTTTCGAAATATATGAATGTAGGTACGTAATTGTCTATATTTATACGAAGGATTAGAATTTTGTAATAATTTATATTGATCGATGGACCAAATAGTTACGTGACATGTGAAAATATACTTAATTAGAAATTGTTTATGTGTTTATTTAGTTAAATTTAAGATAATAATCTTTTTAGTTAGTTATTGATTTAGTTAAATATTAATTAGTATTTATTAATTAGTATTTTTTTTATGTGTTTATGTTTTTATTTTGTTAAAATTGAGATAATAACTTGATGTAAAGTTTATTTATATTAATATTGATATAGTGAGTATTGATTTACTTTTAATTTCACTTATTAAATATTTGTGTATTAAATATTTATCGTATGGCTGTCGTCGTGGTAGAAATTCCTATTGTCACAGATGGTGAATTTGTCGTGGGAATG
This sequence comes from Arachis hypogaea, assembly GCF_003086295.3. Taxonomy (NCBI): domain Eukaryota; kingdom Viridiplantae; phylum Streptophyta; class Magnoliopsida; order Fabales; family Fabaceae; genus Arachis; species Arachis hypogaea. The sequence goes on from NC_092050.1 coordinate 23,648,184, forward strand.
GAATTCAGTTCCAGGGAAACTGTTATTATGGCGATGAAAGATTATACTATCTGAAGAGGTGTAGACTACCATATATATGAGTTAGAGCCGTTGACATTTTACGCCAAGTATATACAGTATAAGTCAAGTTGTGATTGGCTGATCAGGATTAGCATGATCAGCAGAAAATAGTGTTAGGTTAACTAATAATGTTTAATTAATAATGTTCCACTTTATTAAAACTTCAACTACAATAATATATTTATGTCAATTAAATATCTAACAATAAATAAATAATTATTATCGGAGCAAAATATATTATATTTTACAAAATTTAATTATTAATCATAATTCCCAAAATTATTACAAAAAATTATACAACAATTAATGTAACTCTAAAATTAATTAATTATAATTTCTAAAATTACTACAAAAAATTCTAAATATATATTTTTTACTATCCTATTACATTAGTCTAATTCAAACATTATCATTGATTAAAATCTTCACTAACTAAATCTAAACATATATATTTCTAACTATAATTTAAACATATATTCCTAAATTTCTAACAATAATAATAATTCTGTAACATATATATTCCTAAATTTAATTTCTAACTATAATAATAATAATTTTGTAACATATATCATTTAAACATATATTCCTAAATTTTTAATAATAATAATAATTCTAAAATATATAAAGATTTAAAAAATAAACTTACATAATTAAAATGGTAAAGATAATTCATAATATGAAATTCAGGATGATCAATATCTTTATATTTTGTTTCTTTGGCATTGTAATTTTTTTTTTAATTGAAGAAAAAGAAGTAGTTAAACTGGTAAAGAAAAAGAAGAAGAGGAGAGAATGGGACTGCTCGGGGAATTCAAAGAAGAGAGTGACTTCTGAAGGAGAGAATAGATACAGAAAAGGGGCATGTTAGTATAAGGAGAACCGCTGTGGGGCACAAAACATGTGCGACACGTGGCGGAGAGGACGAAAATCAAACGATCTAATTTATGCCCCTTAAATCAGACCGTTCGATCACCTAGACCAAAATTAATCTATCCGATTTATTCTTCCCAAATACACTCCATAATGTTATTTTACTTCGTTCTCCTCTTCATATCAAAATTAAAAAGTGCCACCAATAGAGAGACATGAATAAATAATTTAAAAAGATAAGATAATAGCAACAATTGTAATCCAAACACACACTAAATTTTTTAATAGATTAAGTTCAGACTTATAAAGTAGTCTATTTGAGTTGTCTATAAAATTATATAACATATAATTTCAATATATTAAAAAATATAATGAAGACTTAGTGCATGTTTGGGCGCCATTATTTTGTTAAAAAAAGATCTTTTTTCATTGAAAAAAGATCTTTTTTATTTTTTAACGTGTTTGGCAAATTTCTAGTAGTAAAAGTAAAAGCACTAGTAAAATCAAAAAAAGATCTTTTTTGAGAAGCTGTAATTTACATCTTTTTTTAAAAGATCTTTTTTCCTTAAAAAAAAGATGTTTTTCATGTAATAAATAAACAAAAAAGTACTTTTATATTGTTATACCTAAACATAATTGATTAATAAAAAGACCTTTTTACATGAGATATCCAAACATAAAATTACTTTTACTTCTCTATAAGATCTTTTAAAAAAAGATAACTCGAAAAAAGATCTTTTTTAAAAAGCTCACCCAAACAAGCCCTTAAACTTGTATTATTTATCTTATTTAAAGACTTTTATTCATTAAACTACTTATTCTTTTAACATATATACATTTATATTTTTAAATATATTTAATATTTTTTATTTTACTTGATTATTTATTAATTTTTCTATTTTTTATTTTTTTTAAAATGATTAGACTTTTTGAAAGGTTTCAGGCCAAACTTCCTCTTCAATAAATAACCTATAACAAACTATAACTTTTGTTTCACCCCTAACTTACATCTTAACTAACAATTATAACTTTTGATTTCTAGTGAAAAGCTCAATCCAGCAGCTAAGATTTACTTTGGCTTTTGATTCAAGCAATTATGAGAAGCACTAAATTTTGTTATAATGATTGCACATACACTAGAAGAACCAATTAATTCAAGTTCCGTGGATATGTGATTATATTTCTATTTCTTTATAGCAATTTTACATGGATACCTTAAAGAGAAGTTTCTATCAAAAGCAGGTGCCAAATTCACATGTAATAAGATATTGTCCCATGAAAATGGGGTCAACGTGGTAGCACATGGAGAGGAATAGAGAATGAAACATATCATTGACACTGAAGAATTTTAAGGAAATTATATATCATAATCATATAGTACTAATGTTAGTTAACCACTTAACCTATTATTAGTTTATTACAAGTAAGGTCAATGGGCCAGCTTTGGTGATTGAGTAAGGAAGATCTATCACAAATAAATTGTTGGGAAAATTGAAATTTAATAAGAACGTACTAAAAAAATAATTTTTATTGTGAGAAAATTTTCAAACGAGGGATAAAAAAATCTATGGGACTTAATCTAATAAAATCTTTCACAGTTAAAATAATGGGTACACAATCAATTTTTCTAGTAGTATTAGGACATCTCAATAATCAATAAAATACATCATCAAAATTGATGGAATCAACATAAATCCTCCACAAAAGTGGGTATTTCAAATCAACCAAAAAAAAAGAAGATAATACAACTAACAAGTTATATCTTAATGTTCATTTTTATATCAGGAATAACATAATAAAATTTTATAAGAAATGAAACAAATTTACCGACTTAATCGGATAAAAAGTGACATGTCATTTTTCCTCAATTTTTCTTCTTCCGTCGAAGCCCTATGCTTCCTTTTGCTTTCTTTCAAAACTTGAAAAGGTGGTTGGAGGCTTGGTTGAGTGGCATATCATATGTCTCCTTAACAACCACACCCGGGTTTAAGTTTGACCGGAGCAAAACTAAACCCATGTAATGTGTGTAAGTGTGTTGTGTGGGCATGTGGTGCATGGGTAATACCTAGTATTAGAAATTGATTTTGCAAACTTGATTTTGATAAAAAAGTAAGTTAAACTAAAAAATATAAATTATATATATATATAATCATATATATTATATTTTTCTTAAATTTTAAGTATTAACATGAGAATGTTAATTTAGTATTCTTTTTACATCGTACTCTTACTCTAATACTCTCAATAATCTTATTCTTAATATTATTTTAGAATCCAACGTTTATGATTTTTTATTATTACTACCTATGATCAATTTTTTATTTAATTTATCTTTTTTTTGTTTAATTTATTTTACCTAATGGAATCAATAAATCATATTATAAAAAGATAATAACAAAAATAATACACAAAAATCACAATTATAAAAGTGTATAATGTCAAACAAATAGTTAACAAAAAATAAAAATAATAAATAATAAAAAGAGGGCTCATATAAACTTAATAATGAGAATTTCATAAATAATACAATAATATACATAAAGAATAAAGTTGGTAAAAGGTAAATAAACGTTTAGTGTCCGTAGTTAAAAACCCGTTAGTGAAACGCAGAAATTAAAAATTGTTGCTTCTTGTAAACGTGGTTTTAAATACAAATTACTTCTGCGTTCATAAATAGAAAAATTAGCCAAACAAAAAATTGAAGCTTTCAAAAAGTTTAAACGTACTTTCTCTCTTCTAACGCATTTACCAAACACACTCTTAGCCATCATATCTGAACCATTATCAACCGTATGAATTTTTTCAAGTACATATGACTTCATCTTAAGCACTTGACGTATCCAATGATACTTCACCTCTATGTGCTTCGATTTAGAATGAAATATCAGATTCTTGCTGAGATGGATAGCACTTTGACTGTCACAAAATAACACAAACTTCTTTTAATTGATGCCTAACTCTTGTAGAATTTTCTTCATCCACAAGAGTTCTTTAGAAGCTTCAACAACAGCAATGTATTCTACCTCTGTAGTAGACAAAGCAACAAATTTCTGAAGTCGAGATTGCCACGACACATGTCTCCCTACAAAAGTCATCATATAACCAGAAATAGACTTCCTTAAATCAAGATCTCCAGTCATATCCGCATCTGTATAACCATCCAACACAGGTTGGCCACTCCCAAAGTATAAACAAACTCTGGAAGTACCATTAAGGTATCTGAGAATCCACTTCACTGCTTGCTTTTTTGCTAGAATTAGAGAGAAACCAACTAACAACTCCAACAACATGAGCAATATCCGGCCTGATGCAAACCATAGCATACATCAAACTGCCAACTGTGGATGCATAAGGAATCTTCTTCATTTCTATTTTCTCTTTTCCACTTGTAGGACATTGCTGCAAACTCAACTTGAAATGACTAGCAAGTGAAGTACTAACAGGTTTGGAATTACTCATGCTAAACCTCTCTAAAACCTTCTCAATATACTTTTGCTGCGACAACCACAGTTTTTCATTCTTCCTGTTACGAGTAATACTCATGCCAATGATTTTCTTTGTAAGACCCAAATCCTTCATAGCAAAGGATCTGTTCAAGTCTTTCTTAAGACTTTCAATCTTTTTAGGGTCGTGACCAACAATTAACATGTCATCAACATAAAGCAAGAGAATTATAAAATCACCATCAGAGAATTTCTTAATATACACACAATGATCAGAAGAAGTCTTACTATACCCATGACCTTCCATGAAGGAATTAAACTTCATGTACCACTACCTTGGTGCTTGTTTCAGCCCATATAAGCTCTTCTTCAACTTGCATATAAGATGCTCCTTTTCTTTAACCTCGAAACCCTCTAGTTGTTCCATATAAATTTCTTTATCTATGTCACCGTGAAGGAAGACAGTCTTTACATCAAGCTGCTCAACCTCTAAATTCAAGTTAGCTGCCAATCCAAGCACAACTTGAATAGAGGACATCTTCACAACTGAAAAAAAAAATATTCTCAAAATCAATACCTTTCTTTTACTTAAAACCTTTCACAACCAATCGAGTTTTGTACCTTGGCCGTGAGACATTTTCATCCGCTTTCAATTTGAACACCCATTTATTTTTGAATGTTCTCTTACCCTTTGGTAGCATCACCAATTCAAATGTATGATTGTCATGCAAAAATTTCATTTCTTCTTGCATGGCCTTCAACCAATCTTCCTTATGCTCATCGGACTTAGCTTCCTGGTAGCTCTCTAACTCCCCAGTCTTAGTGTTCATCACATACTCATAAGGAGAGTATTTTTTAGAAGGATGACGCTCTTTAGTAGATCTTCTCAATTCAGACTCAACTGGTGGTTCAGGTGGGACTTCAACATCTGATGAAACTTCTGCATATGGCACCTCAGGTTGAGGTGTAGGTTCATTATGCAAATCATCACCAACATTATTAACTTGTACATTTTTCCCATCAATAGGAGGTTTAGTGGAAGGACCAGCTTCATTATCAGTAGAATGTCTAAAAATTATTGTTGGCTTATCTGTTTTCTCAAGGTCTTCAATAGTTTGGTCTTCAAGAAAAATCACATCTCGATTTCTAATTATTTTCTTGCTCACCGGATTCCATAATCTGTAACCAAAGTCTTTGTAACCATAACCCATGAAGATACATTGCTTTGACTTTCCATCAAGTTTGGACCTTTCATCTCTTGGAATGTGAACAAAAGTCCTACTGCCGAACACCCGCAAGTGACTATAGGAGACATTTTTTTCTCTCTAAACTTTCTCTAGAACATCACCATTTAGTGGAACTGAAGGAGAAAGTTTGATCAGATCTGCTGCAATCCTCATCGCTTCACCCCCAAAAGGATATAGGCAACTTTGCATGAGAGATGATGCGTGAGCATCTTTCCTATATTTTTCTAGTGAATTTACGTCTAATTTGTTGATTTTATTAAAGAATTAATTATCTTTTAGCCAATATGGATGCTACTTTAAGTCTTTTGCAATTTTATTTATTTTAGGTAGCATTCGGCTGGATTTGATGGAGTTTCTGCAGCACAAGAACCAAAGGAGATGGCAGCAAGGAGCGACGCGTACGCGTGACTGACGCGTACACATTATTTGGTGCTTTCCAAGGCGACGCGTGCACGTGACTGACACGTACGCATGATTTGAAGATTTGCACAGCGATGCGTGCGCGTGACCGATGCGTCCGCGTTACTCGCAGAAAAGATCATCGACGCGTACGCGTGACATGCGCCACGTGCAGAAAACGCAGAAAAATGCTGGGGGCGATTTCTGGGCTGTTTTGACCCAGTTTCCAGTCTAGAAAACACAGATTAGAAGCTGCAGAATGGACTAAACAAGTGGTCCCCACCCATCAACTGAAGACTTGTTAATTAATTCAAATTTAAATTCAAGTATTATTTTTAGGAAAAGATATGATTTTAGTTTTAGATAATAGATTTTAAATTATTAGGATTAGATATAAAAGGGATTCCAACAGGGGGGTTCCAACACAACATTATTCCATTCCAATTTAAAATTCTAGTTTTCTACTTTGAACCATGAGCAACTAAACCTCCACTATTAAGGTTAGGAGCTCTGTCTATTTGTATGGATTGATTTTATTGTTTTTTCTATTTTAGTTCATGTATGGATTTATAATTTAAGAATTGTTTTTTCTCTTTATCTTATGAATTTGGGTGGAACGGAAGTATGACCCTCTTTCTATTTGAGTTCTTGTATAACTTGGAAAAGCTCTTTACTTGAACAACAGCTTGAAAACATATTCTCCTAAATTTTAATTATCTGGATTTAACGGGATACGTGACATATAATCCTTTTACTTTTTTGGGTAATTAGAGTTTTTATGGCATATAAACTGGAATTTGATCATGCAGCTTCTAATTGGAATTAATTGACCAAGGAATTGGCAGTTAATGAATTTTAGAGGAGACTAGAAAGGTCTAAGGAATTAGGGTCTAGTCACATATAGTTTGCTATAAATTAAATCCTACATGATTAAAATAGTTAGTAAGAAAAGTTAATCCGGAAAAATAGATAACTCTGAAACCTTAACTGTTTTCTCCATATTTTCTTCCCAACTCATTTACTTGCCTTCCTTCAATATTCTTTATATTGTTTAATGTCATTTATATTTCCCAAACATTACTTTCTATTTGCCTGACTAAGTCTATCAATCAATTATTGTTGCTTGATCTATCAATCTTCGTGGGATCGACCCTCACTCACCTGAGGTATTACTTAGTACGACCCGGTACACTTGCCGGTTAGTTTGTGGTTAAAAAATCCGCACCAAGTTTTCGGCGCCGTTGCCAGGGGATTGATTGTGATTGACAACTACTAGTTGTTTGATTGCTTAGATTAGGCGTTTTAATTTTAATTTTTATTTAAATTTTATTTTATTATTTTCGAAAAAAATCAAATAAATAAATAGTACTAATATTTTTCTTAATTTCTGAAATTAAGTTTGGTGTTTCCTAGTTAGTTTTATTTTAATTTTTCTTATTTTAATTCTTAAGAATTCTGTTCTTTCTTCTTTGCTTTTCTGTTTACCACATGGTGCGTTTAATCCTTTTTGGTATTTTGTGCTAAGGAAAAATAATGGAGAGAGATCACATGGGTTACTACTCCCACCCAAGTAGTAATTCATATGATTGTGGATGGAGGAACTACCCGAATTTTGGTTGGCAAAGTCAAAACCAAAGAAACTTCAATGCTCCATGTTCCAACTATCAAGAACCAACATCTCCATATCCATACCAAAAACCACCAGCTCTCTATCCATATCAAGAACCATCATCTTTCTACCCATATCAAGACCCACTATCTCCCTATTCATACCAAGAACCATCCTCTTTTTACACTTATCAAGAACCATCACCTCCTCCTTATTCATCTCAAATACCATCAGATCTTGAGCTTCTCATGAAAGAATTCTTATATGATATAAAGACGAGTGTCAAAAATATAGAGGAGCAAGCAAATTCCTTCCCAAGAGATATAATACAAGATCCTATAGAAGAAAGTGAGGAAATCAATCAAAGGAGTTCATACTCCAGTGAACTAGAGAACTTTCCATCCTCACACATGGAAGATGAGGAAGATGCAAAAACAAAGGAGGAAGATGCACCCACAAAGGAGGAAGATGCACAACCTCCCATGCCCTTGGTCAGCAATAAAGAAGAGATTGAATTAGAAGACAGCTACCAAGAGGAAGAGGTTGAAATTGAGGAAGCTTGCAAAGAAGTAGAAGAATTCAAAGAAAAACACAAGGGAGTGGAGCTTGCAAGACCTCTCCCAAAGCCAGCACCATCCAATACAACATTCAAGTGGGTAAAATTTCTATCCTTAACCTTTACGTTCCCACTTGAATATGGGCTACTGGAGACGGATGGTCAACTTAGAGCTCTTTGTGACATTAAGAGTAAGAGGAAGATGGTTAGTGGTAAGAGTTGTCAAGCAAGGTTCAATATGGTTGCATGCTCCAAATTGAAGTGCAAGGATTGGTGTAGAGCTCAATTGAATAGGTCTAGAAGGTTGTTTGGATGTCTCTGTGAGAATTCAGATCGCTTTCCACCCGGTGGAAACAATGGTGATCCACAAGAAGACTGGTATAAAAGCAAGGTTTGGGACCCTGAAATTCATTCCTACAATCAACACTCATGGGGCCTTGTCACTTGCTTCAACTTGCTCGAAGGCATTATGCGCCTAGTTTGGAATCCCAATGGCCATTGGAATTACAAACATTGGTGGAGATTTCTGGATCAGTACAAGCACAAGCCACCATGACAAGGAGCTCACCACATGTCCAACTTAAGGACTTTAACTAAAAGTGCTAGGTGGGAGACAACCCAACGTGGTATGATCGTTCCTTTTCATTCTTAGTTTTATTTTGTTTTATTTTTTTTAGTGTTCATTCATTCATTCATTCTGAATCTTCACATGCATTTTGCATAAAAAAAAAAGCACCCGATGCGCAAGCGTCGCTGACGGGTACGCGTCAGATGGGTGTACGTGAAAAATAATAATGAACAGAGAGTTGCGCGGGACTGGCGCAGGAATGATGCCTTTCGCACAAACAAGCCCACGCGTACGCGTACCCGACGCGTACGCGTCATTTGTGATTTTGGCATTCCACGCGTGCGCGTCACTGACGCGTACGCGTGACCTTAAAAATTGATGTAAATATGTGTTTGGCCAGAGAGTTGTGCTGGTTTGGGGCTGGAAGTGTGCAAAAAGCACAAAACCTGTTCACGCGTACGCATCCCTGACGCGTACGCGTCGTATGAAATTATTGGTTCCCAAGCCACGCGAACAGAGAGTTGCGCGTGCGCGCGGCTAGCTTCACGAGAATCGCACAAAAACCAAGGGCACGCAGACACGTGCCTGACGCTTACGCGTCATTAAGAAAATCTCGCGACCCACGCGTACGCGTGCCACACGTGTACGCGTCGCCTTTGCCGCACAACTACACTAGTTCGCCGCCCAGTTTTAATTTTCTTTCTCCCTCTCCCAATCCTAGTTCTCTCTTGTTCTTTTATCCTTTTCTTTTTCTTTCATCATAATATTTATCTCTTTCTATTTTCAGTTCTTCCTTGCTTGAGGACAAGTAAACCTTTAAGTTTGGTGTTGACGCTTCGCTTACGGATTTTCTGTTTATTCTTATGGCACCAAAGGGAGGCGAATCATCTTCACATGAGGAGCACAACCTGAAGAATAAAACGACCGCTAGGATAACTAAGGTGGTTAAGTTCCTTTCATTCTATATTCCTTCCCGCTTTTACTATATTATGTTCCAGTATTCTGCTATTTTGCTTTGTTTATTGCATGATCCTTTATTAGTTAGAATCCTAGGTCTAGTTTAGTTTTCTCTTAATTGCTTTAAAAGATGTCTCATGTATTACTCACTGAGCTTGAATTCAAATAAAAAGTACAGAAGTGATGTATTGCATGAGAAATTGAGTTAATTTTAAGAGTAGTCTTATTTACTTAGATGTGGTGGCAATACTTTTTGTTTTCTGAATGAATGCTTGAACAGTGCATATTTTTTATAGTGAAGTTTATGAATGTTAAAATTGTTGGCTCTTGAAAGAATGATAAAAAAGAGAAATGTTATTGATAATCTGAAAAATCAAAAAATTGATTCTTGAAGCAAGAAAAAGCAGTGAAAAACCCGGAGCTTGAGATATATATATATATATATATAATAAAGAAAAAGAAAGAAAAAAAAGCAAGCAGAAAAAGCCAATAACCCTTTAAACTAAAAGGCAAAGGGTAAAAAGGATCCAAGGCTTTGAGCATTAATGGATAGGAGGACCCAAAGGAATAAAATTCTGGCCTAAGCGGCTAAATCAAGCTGTCCTTAACCATGTGCTTGTGGTGTGAAGGTGTCAAGTGAAAAGCTTGAGACTGAGCGGTTAAAGTCGTGGTCCAAAGCAAAACGAGTGTGCTTAAGAACTCTGGGCACCTCTAACTGGGGACTCTAGCAAAGCTGAGTCACAATCTGAAAAGGTTCACTCAGTTATGTGTCTATGACATTTATGTATCCGGTGGTAATACTGGAAAACAAAATGCTTAGGATCACAGCTAAGACTCATAAAGTAGCTATGTTCAAGAATCAACATACTGAACTAGGAGAATCAATAACACTATCTGAATTCTGAGTTCCTATGGATGCCAATCATTCTGAACTTCAAAGGATAAATTGAGATGCCAAAACTATTCAGGATTGCAGTTGTAAACCCCACTATAAGAAGAGACATGAGCTTAATTGAACTCTCATTCTCATGCAAATTCACATCCTAAGCTTATATTAGTTTTGGTTGCTTGAGGATAATCAACAATTCAAGTTTGGTGTTGTGATGCGTGAGCATCTTTTCTATCTTTTCCTAGTGAATTTGCATCTAATTTGTTAATTTTAATAAAGAATTAATTATCTTTTAGCCAATATGGATGCTACTTTGAGTCTTTTGCAATTTTGTTTATTTTAGGTAGCATTCGGCTGGGTTTGATGGAGTTTCTGTAGCACAAGAACCAAAGGAGATGGCAGCGAGGAGCGACGCGTACGCGTGATTGACGCGTACGCGTGATTTGGCGCTTTCCAAGGCGACGCGTGTGATAAACCACTATTTTATGATTTATCTTGTGCTCAATTGAGTGGTTTTTATCTACTCTTCACCCATTTATTCATACTATTTGCATGGTTTTACATTTGCCTTCCTAATTATGTGCTTTGATTGAAAACATGCTTCTTTGATCTTATATTTGCTTATTATTAATCCTCTCTTATCACCATTAGATGCCTTGATATGTGTGTTAAGTGTTTTCAGATATTATAGGGCAGGAATGACTTGGAGGATGGAAAAGAAGCATGCAAAAGTGGAAGAAATACAAGAAGATGAAGAAGTTGCTAAGCTGTCCAGCCTGACCTCTTCACACTCAAACGGCTATAACTTTAGCTACAGAGGTCCAAACGACGCGGTTCTAGTTGCACTGAAAAGCTAACATCTGGGGCTTCGATTTGATATATAATATGCTATAGTTCCTCTGATTCTAGGCGACGCGACCGCGTGATCTATGCGGCCGCGTCGCAGTGACGGAAATCAGCGCATTTGAATTCGCAACCAGCGAATTCTGGGCTGTTTCTGACCTAGTTTGCGGCCCAGAAAACACAGATTAGAGGCTATAAAGTGGGAGAATGCATCCATTCATAATTAGGGCTCTCATATTCACAATTTTAGGAGTAGATGTAGTTTTTAGAGAGAGAGGTTCTCTCCTCTCTCTTAGGATTAGGATTTAGGACTTCTCTTAGTTTTAGGAGTGACTCTCAATCCCAGGTTCTTTATTTTTATTTATTTTCCTAATTTAATTTATGAACTCTTCCATGTTACATTTGATATCTTTATTAGAGTTAATTGAGGTAATTCAGATTTATGATTGCTTTCTTTTATTTATATAAATAATTTAGATTTTTTCCTTTTGGCTTTGGTTGAGTCATCGGAGACTCTTGAGTTATCAAACTCATTGTTAATTGAAAATTGGAATTCTTCAAGAATTAATTCGAGTTCTACTAACTCTAACTTTTCCCAAGGAAAGATTAGGACTTGAGGAATCAGAATTAATTCATCCACTTAACTTACCTTCATTGTTAGAGTTTAACAAAGTGGGAGAAAAATTCAATTCTCATTACAATTGATAAGGGTAACTAGGATAGGACTTCCAGTTTTTATATCTTGCCAAGAGATTTTATTATTATTATTTTATTTTACTTGTTACTTAACTAACTTTTTACCTTGATCCAAAACCCTCAATTTACAAACTCATAACCAATAATAAGAGCATACCTCCCTACAATTCATTGAGAAGACGACCCGAGGTTTAAATACTCGGTTATCAATTTTAAAAGGGATTTGTTACTTGTGACAACCAAAACGTTTGTACGAAGGAATTTCTGTCGGTTTAGAGACTATATCTACAACGCGACTGTTTTTATGAAATTCTTTACTGGCAAAAATCCTAACGTCAAAATGGCGCCGTTGCCGGAGAATTGCAAACGTGTGCCTTATTATTGGTTATTGTAAATATTTAAAAAAAATCAATTTTCAATTTTCAATTTTAAAAAATTTAATTTTCAAAATTTAAAATTCAAATTTAAAAAAAATTAAAAATTCGAATTTTAATTTTCAAATTCAAAAATTTGAATTTCAAATTTGCTTTTATTTTGTTTTAAAATTTTTATTAACTAACTATGAACTCTCACCCTTTTGGCTATGAGTCTGGTTACAATTATGTTGCAGGAAGAAGAAATTACAATGAGAACAGGCATCAAGGTTGGAACAATCAAAGATGGGAGGAGCCACAAGGATTTGATCAACCCTCATGGCAACAACCACCTCCAATGGACTATCAACAACCACCACCATATGCCTATGAATCCTCTCCTCAACATAACTTTAGACCACCATACTCACAAGCTCCTTTCCGCCATTCACCTCCATATGACCCTAACCCTCAACCACCATACCAACCACCTTATGAGCCATATGAACCATATATAGAACCACCCCAATTCCAACCCAATTACTCACAAGAACCACCACTTCAATATTCACCATCTCCATATCCATCGATCCAAGAGCACTATGATCCTATTTATGAAAGCCGAGTGCATCAAGAGACAAAGGATCGTTTCAAGGAAACAGTGGATCGATTTCATGCAACTATTCGTCAATTTGAGCAGGCGATAATTCAATTAGTTTTCCAACGTTCGGACACTCAAGGAATCCCCATGACTTCATGTGGACAATCTAATGAAGAACGTAGCATGAAGGAGATACTAGAAACTCCAGTGAACAGTACGGAGCATGACTTTGTACTGGAACAAATGGAGGAAGCTGTAATTATCAAAGAAGAAGAATTGGTTGAAGACTTAGGAGATGCAGAACCTCCATGGAAAAGTCCAGTCATAGAACCCCTTTCCAAGACGTTTGAAATTGATGCTAAGGAGGGTATACAACCTCCAAGGCATATCACAGTTGAAGACTTGGAAGAGGTTGATCAAGAGATGGAGATTCAAGAAGAAGAAGCACAACCTCCCATGCCCTTGGAAAGCAATGAAGAGGAGATTGAATTGGAAGAAAGCTACCAAGAGGAAGAGGTTGAAATTGAAGAAGCTTGCAAAGAGGTGGTAATTATCAGAGAAGAGCACAAGGGAGTGGAGCTTGCAATTTCATTAAAAACACCTCCCCCTAAGTTGCCATCATCCTTCACAACATTCAAGTGGGTAAAATTCATATCCCTTAGCTTTCTAATTCCACTTGATAATGGGCTACTGGAGACGGATGGTCAACTTAGAGCTCTTTGTAATATTAAGAGTAAGAAGAAGATGGCCAGTGGTAAGAATTGTCCTGCAAGGTTCATTATGGTTGGAAGCTTTAAGTTTAAACGCAAAGGTTGGTATAAAGCTCAACTGAATGGGTCTAGGAAGCTGTTTGGATGTCTCAGTGAGAATTCCGACTGTTCACCACCCAAGTGGAAAAATGATGATCAACAAGAAGATGGGTGCAAAGACAAGGTCTGGGACCCCGGAATTCAATCTAGAAATCAGCACTCTTGGGGCCTTGTCACTTGCTTTAGCTTACTTGAAGGCTTTCTGCGCCTAGTTTGGGACCCCGGAGGCTACTGGAGATGCAAACAGTGGTGGAGATTCCTGGATGAGTTCAAGAACAAGCCACCATAACAGGAAGCTCACCAAATGTCCAACTTAAGGACTCTAACTAAAAGTGTTAGGTGGGAGACAACCCACCATGGTATAATCATTCCTTTCTCAATTTTAATTTTATTTAGTTTTGTTTGTTTTTGAATTTTATTTTATTTTGTCATATTGAACCTGGAGTTTTGCATCACATTCATATTAACACTGCATTCTGCATGTTTCAGATTACAAAAAAAAAAAAGCACGCACGTGACGCGGCAGCGTCGCTGACGCATCCGCGTCACCAGTGCGTTAGGAGGAAAAGAAATTGAACAGAGAGTTACGCAGGAACAGAGCTGGAGGCGTGCCAATGGCACAAATCATCCCACGCGACCGCGTCGCTGATGCGGCCGCGTCATTTGCAAAATAGCTTCCCCACGCGTCCGCGTCACCCACGCGACTGCGTGGCCCTGTAAATCGACGTAACAAGGGTGTATGGCCGAAAGTTGAGTTGGAATTGGGCTGGATCCGTGCTAGCAGCACAAGCCCTGCCACGCAAACGCGTCACCCACGTGTCCGCGTCATATTGGAAATAAGGCAACCCGCGCGATCGCGTCGACTACGCGATCGCGTCACCCTGGATTTTGGCAATACTGAGTTTTGAACAGAGAGTTGTGCGACCGCGAGGCTGCACTCGCGCCACTAGCACAAATCGAGTCACGCGATCGCGTGCCCCACGCGTCCGCGTCACCCAACCTTATCGCGCACCACGCGACCGCGTCACCCACGCGATCGCGTCGCCAGCATCGTACAACCTATCCAGATTAGTGCCAATTTTCTTATCTTTTCTTTTCTAATCCTAATTTCTTCCTTCTCTCTCCTTTCTCACTTTCTTTTTCTTCTTCTCATCATTTTTCCCTCTCATTTTATTTTATTTTATTTATTTGCATACTTTCATTCATTGCATATTTTTATTTTTCTAAATTTATTATTTTACCATTGGTGTTCAAATGTTCTTATTCAACTGTTATTTCTTTTCTGGTATTATCTTGGTGCTTATGACTTGTTTTATTCTGGTTAGGTAATATTATTTAAATCAATGCCAATCTTTTATACCTGTATTACTTTTGTATTGATTTTTAATTTATATTATCTTTCCTTCCCCACTCTCTTCCCCATTGTTGCATATTCTGCACCACTGGTATGCCATGGCTTCTATTATTTTCTCACTTACATGTTGCAGCTACCATGTAAATGAGACCCTTTTCATTTGGCATTAACCCAACCATACTTCATTTATTTTCTTATCTCTATTATTGGGTTACCTTTCTTTCCTTTTTCTTTCAGGATGGCCACCAAGAAGAGAACCGGAAGACGTTTACATGGGGAGACAGACAAGTCTATCTGCTCAATCCTTAGAGAAAAGAAACAGTTGAAACAACCCGTCCACCTGCACATCTTAGCATGCACCGAGGACGGTGCAATCTTTAAATGTGGGGAGGTCGATACCGATCTCCATGGGTTAGTTATTTCCTATTTCAACACCAATGTTAATTTGTTCATTGTTGCATCTGCATATTTGATTGCATGTTTATTTAATTTTGTGCATTTAGTTACTACTTGGTTAAAGTAATAAAATTCTTTTTAGGACCCTATTTTTGAAAAATTTCACTAATTTAAAATGAAAATTTTTGTGTTAAACTTGTTTGAAGTTGTATTTGAAACATGGTTTTTGAGCCAAAGAACACACAACCTGTGAGACTTTGAGCTTATTTACATGGTTACATTATTTAACCATAAATTTTTATTCTTGTGTGTTTCCTTCCCTATGATTGTAATCTATATTTTGTTCCAATCTATATGTCCATTATTTAGTGTATTTACATGCTTGCATATGATTGAGGCCATTGTTTGATTCTAGCTCACTTATCCCAAATTAGCCTACCTTTTACATCACCCTTGTTAGCCCCCTTGAGCTTCTAAATCCCTCCTTGTTTTAATAACCACATTACTAGTCTTAAGCAGAAAAACAAAATAAAAATCCCAAGTTAAATCCTTGGTTAGCTTAAGATAGAAATTGTGTATTGTTTAAGTATGGGGAACCTTATGGGAACATGGATGATAAAAACAAAGGTAGAAAATTAAAAAGAATAAAGACATTTCAAAATAAAAGTTTTGGAAAGCATGCTCATGTAAAATCAAAATAATCAAATTACCATGTGCATTGAAAAAAAAATATTAAGTAATTAAATAAGGGGATACAAAAGAAAAAAAATATATATATTACCCCAAATGCAAAATAAAAAGAACCAATGCACATGGGACAAAATTCAAAAAAAAAAAAAATAATAATAAAAATAATAAGTTTGATACATGAGTATGTAATACAAAAGTGGGAAAATTTGGGTAGCTAAGTATAATTTTAATAGAGTATGTATATGTTAGGTGAGATCTTAGACTACTCAAGGATTCACTTCACTAGCTCACTTAGCCTTATATATATACCCTCACCCTTACCTTGTCCCCATTACAACCTTGAAAAGACCTCATGATGTTTGCATTGGTACATTAAATATTTGTTGATTGGTTAAATGAAGAACAAAGTTTAGAAAGCATGACTAGAGAAGAGTAGAGTGATTAACCCTATACCAAGGTTGCGAGAACCGGACCGGTCATCGAACCGGTCAAGTGACTGGTTTAATGGTTCAATGGTTCAACCGTGGTTGAACCGTGGTTGAACCGGTTTAATTAAATATAGAGCGAAATTATAAAAAATTAAATACATAATTTTAAAAAGTTAAATTCAATAATTTTAAACTAATAAGATTCAAAATTTAACAATTTCACAAAATGAACAATACATAATTTATCATTAAAAGGCCATAAACAACTTCAAATGACAATATTCAAAACGCACATAAATGACAAATGACAAAGTAACAAACACAATGTTTTGCAACCAAAAGAAACAATGTTCAACAAACAATACTTCAACTAAACAAAGACACTACTCATCAAAAGTCATAATCATCATTAAGTGTTCCGATGTCTCCATCATAAACAGGTAAGCCAAAGCCAGCATCTTCAGAAATATCACCAAAAGAAGTATTTGAGGATTCAATTATAACATCAGGCATATCCACTTCAACTTCCATGTCTCCACCATCTAATAAAATAGAAAGAAAACTCAATAAGAAATCAATGTTAATGACATGTATCTTTATGGAAGGAAACAAAGTTTGCTATGTCACTCACCATTAGGATACGAAGGCATAGCATTATCAGTGTATATTAAACTTTCAATGCCTTCAACATCTCCATTAGTAAATTCAGGATCATCCTCATCTGCCATTACCCAAAAATCTACTGTGTCAATGCTTTGAATGTCAATTGGGTCATAATTCCTCTTCTTTCGATGCAACCTAGATTGAAGGCGTAGGTTATAGGTGACATAAACAATGTCACTTAACCTTTGATGCTCTAATCGGTTCCTCCTCTTTGAATGGATTTGTTCAAAAAGGCTCCAGTTCCTCTCACATCCAGATGAAGAAGAGGTTTGATGAAGAAGACGAACTGTCATTTTTTGCAAATTAGGAGCACTCCCACCATGTAGCCTCCACCATTCACCTATATAGATATAAAAATCAAATACTTTTTAATGTTTACCAATTATCACCCAACATAATAAACTTTGAAACTAAACTGAACTTGGATATGAAATAAGTCAAATAACTTACCAGGTTCGAGTCTTGATGCTGCTCTCTTAGCACTTTCCCTCCCAAAACTTTCTTTACAATCTCGATACAGCTGTATCTCTTGCATTGCAGCAACTGAGTCATCACAAAGTGTTTCAACATCAAGCAAATCAAGTAAAGATCTCAAAACATTTGCCTTCTCAACAAAACCCTCACTGTAGAAAATGCCCGGATTTAAAAAGTACGCTGCCGCATGGAGATCACGCTTCAAATGCTTATCCCACCTCATTTTCAAGATACTCGTGTATGGCGTATAAGCAGCTTTCCGATTTCTGAACATGGTCTTGAATGCCTTTTTTGCTCTTTGCATGCCTTCAGAACATAATTTTCAATTTCAACATGCATCAATTTTATTCCCAAATCCAACATACAAGTATACAACAAATTCATGTGGAATAAACAGAGCAGACTTGACAAGATTAAAAAAAAATAAAAATTAAAGAACAGAGCAGAACATAATTTTCAATTTCAACATGCATCAATTTTATTCCCAAATCCAACATACAAGTATACAACAAATTCATGTGGAATAAACAGAGCAGACTTGACAAGATTAAAAAAAATAAAAATTGAAGAACAGACCAGAACATAATTTTCAATTTCAACATGCATCAATTTTATTCCCAAATCCAACATACAAGTATACAACAAATTCATTCCACATTTGATTAATCATATAAAAAAATAGAAGAACAGAAGCCAGAAAAAAAATTGAAACAGTATACATACACTGAACAGATACCAGAAACCCAGATCTTACCTCAAGAGAAGAACGAAGAAAAGCCAGAAAACAACACAGCACGAACAGAAGCCACAAACCCAGAAACCAAGAAGCCAGAAACGGAGAAACTCAGAAACCCAGAAGCCAAAAACGGAGAAACCCAGAAGCCAGAAACGGAGAAAACCATAAACCCAGGTGCGCGACGGTGCGCGAGCGTTGGCGACGGTGCGCGAACGTGGCCGAACGTCGGGTGTTCTTCACGGCGCCCTAAGATCCGTTGTATGCAGAAGCTGCTTCAATTTCGGAGAGTGGAGAATAGATTGGGAGTGGAGCTGATGGTTGGGAGTGGCAATGGAGGTTTCTTCACTCTTCAGTCTTCAGCAATGTTCTTCGAATGTTTTGGAGAATAGGGTTTAGGGATTTTGCCTTTGGATTTTCAATTTTGGGAGTGGCAGCCTGCAAGTTACGCGTTATTCATCTTTTTTTTTTTTTTTACAAACGACGTCGTTTTACTAGCAGAAGGAAAAACCGGCGCCTATAAAAACCGGGTCGGTTAGCCCGGTCCACCGGTTAACCACCGGTTCGACCGGTTTTTTATCGGTTTTTTGCAGGACGGTTTTAGAGGTGGACCGGACTGGTTAAGGAACCGGTTTCCGGTTAACCAGGTTGAACCGGCCGGTCCGGTCCGGTTTTCAGAACATTGCCCTATACACTTGAGAGATTAGACTGCATATACACTTCCTGTAAGGGTTCAGTGCTTAATTCTATGTTCCCTGCTTTCATGAGTTATCTTCTTACAAGTTTACTTGTTTTTACGGTATAATTTTAATTAGTGAAATATGATTTTAAGTTTGTCTTGGGGGAACTTATTTATTTTTAACCAAGTAGGTAGGAACATTTTGCATGTAGTTGCATTCATATAAGATAGGTTGCATTTCATACATTCTACCATTCCTCTTCATTTCTTTATAGTTTCTCTTGAGTTTAGCATGAGGACATGCTAGTGTTTAAGTGTGGGAAGGTTGATAAACCACTATTTTATGGTTTATCTTGTACTCAATTGAGTGGTTTTTATCTACTCTTTACCCACTTATTCATACTATTTGCATGGTTTTACATTTGCCTTCCTAATTATGTGCTTTGATTGAAAACATGCTTCTTTGATCTTATATTTGCTTATTATTAATCCTCTCTTATCACCATTAGATGCCTTGATATGTGTGTTAAGTGTTTTCAGATATTATAGGGCAGGAATGACTTGGAGGATGGAAAGGAAGCATGCAAAAGTGGAAGGAATACAAGAACATGAAGAAGTTGCTAAGCTGTCCAGCCTGACCTCTTCGCACTCAAACAGCTATAACTTTAGCTAAAGAGGTCCAAACGACGCGGTTCCAGTTGAGTTGGAAAGCTAACATCCGGGGCTTCGATTTGATATATAATATTCTATAGTTCCCCTGACACTAGGCGATGTGACCGCGTGATCCATGCGGCCGCGTCGCAGTGACAGAAATCAGCGCATTTGAATTCGCAACCAGCGAATTCTGGGCTGTTTCCGACCCAGTTTGCGGCCCAGAAAACACAGATTAGAGGCTATAAAGTGGGGGAATGCATCCATTCATAATTAGGGCTCTCATATTTACAATTTTAGGAGTAGATGTAGTTTTTAGAGAGAGAGGTTCTCTCCTCTCTCTTAGGATTAGGATTTAGGACTTCTCTTAGTTTTAGGAGTGACTCTCAATCCCAAGTTCTTTATTTTTATTTATTTTTCTAATTTAATTTATGAACTCTTCCATGTTACATTTGATATCTTTATTAGAGGTAATTGAGGTATTTCAGATTTATGATTGCTTTCTTTTATTTATATAAATAATTTAGATTTTTCCCTTTTGGCTTTGGTTGAGTCATTGGAGACTCTTGAGTTATCAAACTCATTGTTAATTGAAAATTGGAATTCTTCAAGAATTAATTCGAGTTCCACTAACTCTGACTTTTCCCAAGGAAATACTAGGACTTAAGGAATCAGAATTAATTCATCCACTTAACTTACCTTCATAGTTAGAGGTTAACAAAGTGGGAGAAAAATCCAATTTTCATTACAATTGATAAGGGTAAGTAGGATAGGACTTCCAGTTTTCATATCTTGCCAAGAGATTTTATTATTATTATTTTATTTTACTTGTTACTTAACTAACTTTTTACCTTGATCCAAAACCCCAATTTACAAACTCATAACCAATAATAAGAACATACCTCCCTGCAATTCCTTGAGAAGACGACCCGAGGTTTAAATACTCGGTTATCAATTTTAAAAGGGGTTTGTTACTTGTGACAACCAAAACATTTGTACGAAGGGATTTCTGTCGGTTTAGAGACTATATCTACAACGCGACTGTTTTTATGAAATTCTTTACTGGCAAAAATCCTAACGTCAGCGTGCGCGTGACTGACGCGTACGCGTGATTTGAAGATTTGCACAGCGACGCGTGCGCGTGACCGACGCGTCCGCGTGACTCACAAAAAAGACCATCGACGCGTACGCGTGACATGCGCCACGTGCAGAAAACGCAGAAAAACGCTGGGGGCGATTTCTGGGCTGTTTTGACCCAGTTTTCAGTCCAGAAAATACAGATTAGAAGCTACAGAATGGACTAAACAAGTGGTCCCCACCCATCAACTGAAGACTTGTTAATTAATTTAAATTTAAATTCAAATATTATTTTTAGAAAAAGATATGATTTTAGTTTTAGATAATAGATTTTAAATTATTAGGATTGGATATAAAAGGGATTCCAACAGGGGGTTCCAACACAATATTATTCCATTCCAACTTACAATCCTAGTTTTCTACTCTGAACCATGAGCAACTAAACCTCCACTGTTAAGGTTAGGAGCTCTATCTATTTGTATGGATTAATTTTATTGCTTTTTCTATTTTAATTCATGTATGGATTTATAATTTAAGAATTATTTTTGCTCTTTATCTTTTGAATTTGGGTGGAACGGAAGTATGACCCTCTTTCTATTTAAGTTCTTGTATAACTTGGAAAAGCTCTTTACTTGAACAACAGCTTGAAAATATATTCTCCTAAATTTTAATTATTTGGATTTAATGGGATACGTGACATATAATCCTTTTACTTTTTTGGGTAATTAGAGTTTTTGTGGCATATAAACTGAAATTTGATCATGCAGCTTCTAATTGGAATTAATTGACCAAGGAATTGGCAGTTAATGAATTTTAGAGGAGACTAGAAAGGTCTAAAGAATTAGGGTCTAGTCACATATAGTTTGCTATAAATTAAATCCTACATGATTAAAATAGTTAGTAAGAAAAGTTAATCCGGAAAAATAGATAACTCTGAAACCTTAACTGTTTTCTCCATATTTTCTTCCCAACTCATTTACTTGCCTTCCTTCAATATTCTTTATATTGTTTAATGTCATTTATATTGCCCAAACATTACTTTCTATTTGCCTGACTAAGTCTATCAATCAATTATTGTTGCTTGATCCATCAATCCTCGTCGGATCGACCCTCACTCACCTAAGGTATTACTTGGTACGACCCGGTGCACTTGCCGGTTAGTTTGTGGTTAGAAAATCCGCACCAAGAGAGCATACACCTGACTTTATCATTGATAGTGCGATTCATTCTCTCTGCAACTCCATTATGTTGAGGAGTTTTAGGAACTGTCTTTTCAAACTTAATCCTCTGTCCTTTACAATACTCTTCAAACGGACCCCTGTATTCACCACTATTATCTGCTCGAACATATTTCAATTTCCTTCATGTTTCTCTTTCAACACTTGCATGAAAGTGTTTGAAGATATCGAACACTTGGTCTTTAGATTTTAAAACAAAAGCCCACACTTTTTGAGAATAATCATCAATAAACGTAACAAAATATGATGCATCGCCTAGTGTCTTAGCATCTATAGTGCAAACATCAGTGTGAACTAAATCTGGAACATGTGATCTCCTATGAGCTCCAAAATTATAAATTGATACTCTAGCATGCTTTCAAACAAAAGAATGAGTATAAGTATTTAAAGTTGTACCTTTCACGAAAAAATGAGTGCTTCTTGGCTAAGACGTTTAGTCATTTCTCGCTCAAGTGACCAAGACGTATATGCCACAAATCAGAAGAGGAATCATCAGCTACATTCACCTCTTTTTCAGCAACAATGAGATCCCCTTTGGTAATCTTGCATTTTTCACTACCAAAGGAAGTGCAATACCCCTCTTGATCCAATGTCCTCACTAAAATAAGATTGAACCGCATATTTGGCTCATGCCTAACATTCTTCATCTGCAACTTGTATCCCATGTTGGTTTCAAGCCATATATCACCCATACCAATGATATCACACACTCCTTTATCTCCCAATTTGATCTTGTCAAAATTTTCAACAGTATAGGAAGTGAAAAATTCACGCCTCAGAATGACATGACATGAGGTACCAGAGTCCATAATTTAAGTGGAATCATCACAGACAAAATTCACATAATTTTTATAATATGTGATAAGAACATCTTCATAAACAATAGTAGTAGTTTCTTTATCACTATCTTTACCTTTGTCTTCATTTCTTTCCCTTGATTGTTCTCTTTTCAAGAACCTACAATATCTCTTGATATGCCCCAACTTGCTACAATAGTGATAAATAAACTCCTTTCTTGACTTGTACTTTTCTCTTGACTTGCTTCGACTCTCTGACTTGTCAGAACTGTAATGTTTTCTACTTTGACTTCTCCTTCGTGACTCTGAAACAAGTGCTTCTGTCCGGGAGGAGGCATTAATCAAACCTCGCTCTCTTCTTCTGCCTTCTTCATTCAACATGTTCTCTTTAACCATTGCTAACGTCAACTTTCCATTTGAGCTGAATTAGTTAGTGTCACAACCAAAACTTTCCAACTATCAAACAAAGAGTTCAACAACAACAAGACTTGCAACTCATCATTCAAAGTAATTTCATTATTTGTCAGTTGGTTCACTGTCTCCTGAAAAATGCTCAAGTGCTCCGACAATCGACATTGATTTACCTTCAATATACTTTATATTAACAAGTTTCCTAATAAAAAAATGCTTTGTTTTGCACATTCTTTCTCTCATATAACTCCTTCAATTTCTTTCGCATCTTCTCGGCATTCGTTTCGGTGTCAACACGTGGATACAGGCTAAGATCAAATCATTGCCTAATCAAAGCAACTGCCTTCCGATTCAGTTTCTTCCATTCAGTATCAGATTTGCTACCTTTGGATTTATCCCCCTCCACATGATCATACAAGTCCTTGCTATACAACATATATATCTTCCATGAGGGTCTTTCAGATCGAATAATTTTGAAAATTTAATTTGACCATATTTGGTCCATGAGTATTTTTCTCTATTTAATTAGGCACAGAAATAAACAACCAAGGCTCTATATACCACTTTGTTGAAAAAATTGAGGTTCAATAAGAACCTGTCTAACAGCAGAAGCACTAAAAAAATAATTTTTTTCACAAGCACAAAAATAAACAACCAAAGCTCTAGATACCATTTTGTTGGAAAAATTGAAGTTCAATAAGAACTTGTCTAACAGCGAAAGTACTAAAAAATAATTTTTTCACAACTTGTATGATTAAATAGACAATACCAAAGATACTCCAAGCAGCAAATATAATGGCAAAAATTAAATAATCAAATATCAGAATTTTTAGCGTAGAAAAACCCCCAAAAAAGGGATCAAAAAATCCACGAGACCTAATCTAGTAAAATCTTCCAATATTAAAATAATTGGTACATAAACAGTCTTTCTAATAGTACTAAGGCATCTCAACAATCAATAAAATACATTATCAAAACTGATAGAATCAACATAAATTCTCCACAAAAATAAATATCTCAAATCAGTAAAAAAAAAAAAAGACAATACAACTAACAAATTATATGCTAATGTTCATTTTTACACTAAAAATAACATACTAATTTCATAAAAAATAAAATAAATTTACCAATTTAATCCAATAAAAAATAACATGCCTTTTTCTCCCAATTTTTGTTCGACTCCCGTCAAAGCGCTCTGCCTTCTTTTGCTTTCTTTCAAAACTAAAAGAAACTTCTCTCTCTCCCCGTGGCTTTTGCCACTTCTTTCTTTATCTTTTTGAGGAGTGTTAGGGACTAGCAGATTTTGTGAGTTATAGTCATTACTTAACTATCAATAGTGTATTTAATGGTGTGAGATTTCATCTAATGATAAAGAATCACTCATTTTTTTTTGCTGGCTAAGTGCTGGCCAGATTTTAATGAATCTGCTGACCCGTAGACTTTTCCTATCTTTTTTATTTTAATTTGTTTTTAACTTGTGGGCCCACTTAGTTGGGACCCACGAACACAAATTTCCATTGTATTACCGCGTATTTGCATAGAAAATTTTCCACTCTGAAGTTGCTTCTTTCTAAACTCACTACCGCATAATCCAGCTCACATCTCACATGGCAACTTCACAATTCAATTCTCACTTCAAACGTTGTTGAGTTACCTTAATGGTCACTCTTCTTTCTTTGTTTTCTGATTCTTCTTTGGTTGAATAATGTTGTCACCATTTTAGCTCTTAGCATAGTTGCATACAAAATGAAGAGAACAGACTCTTTCATCTCCTCTCAATGCTTTGTTTACCTCATCATTGAAGCACTGTTACTATCAGAGAGTTCAATAGCAGAACCAAGGGCGAAAACGATCCAAATTACATGTGGCAATCAATTTGAGCACAACAACACCACCTTTGTTCCGAATTTCGTTACAGCCATGGACAATATCACTCAACAGATTAGCACTAACATCTTTGCAACAGCAGTTGCAGGCACAGGACCAGACACTAACTATGGCCTGTTTCAGTGCTATGGCGATCTTTCCTTACTCGATTGCGCATTGTGTAACGCTGAGGCACGCACGGTTCTTGCTGGATGCTTCCCTTATAACGGTGGTCGAATTTACCTTGATGGTTGCTTCATGAGGGTTCAGAACTATAGTTTCTTTAATCAGTATTCAGGAGCAGGAGACAAGGCTATATGTGGGAACACAACTAGGAAGAACTCGAGTTTTCAAGCAGCAGCAAAGCAAGCAATTTCAACAGCAGTTCAAGATGCACCAAACAACCTTGGCTATGCTAGAGTTAAGGTTTCTGTGTCAGGAACAATTAATGCGTCCGCTTATGTTCTGGCTGATTGTTGGAGGAATTTGGACCCAAGATCCTGCAAAGCATGTCTTGAGAACGCATCTTCTTCTATATTCGGATGCTTGCCTTGGTCGGAAGGGCGAGCACTTAACACCGGTTGCTTCATGAGGTACTCAGACACAGATTTTCTCAACAAGGAACAAGAAAATGGGAGTTCAAAAGGTAATTGAATTGTAGTTCCAATTAAGGATCCAGCTTCCAGATTGAAGAAAATTTGAATACTTTTTACTGTTGTATCTTGTGCAGTGAACGTAGCAGTGCTAGTTGTTCCAATAGTCAGTTCAGTGGTTGTTCTGGTGGTTGGAATTGTTATTGGGATTTATATCTGGAAACACAGATACATTCAAAACAAAAGAAGAGGTAAGTGACTTATTAGTACCTTACTGTACTTGCTTATGAGAATGATGACTTCTGCGAATATCCGAAACGTTATAGTGTTTGCATTTCTCCGTATATCATAGCCCTTGTCCTTTTAGTGATCCTCATGTTGCCCTGTTAACAAATTGAGGTACAATAATATATTAGGAGACAATTATGTTTAAGAATGCTTACTCATCTCGATCATTGTTCTGGCTTCAAGGTTCATATGATGTGAAAAAACTAGCAAAGTCCCTTCACTGCAGTGGCTTGAATTTCAAGTACTCTACACTGGAAAAGGCGACTGGATCCTTTGATGATGCTAACAAGTTAGGCCAAGGAGGATTCGGAACAGTTTATAAGGTAGTTCTCTCATTTGTGTACCTTATCCCAACGATTTTGACATATGAAAGGCACTCTTACAACTTGCTATTGCAGGGAGTTCTACCTGATGGAAGACAGATTGCCGTCAAGCGGTTATATTTCAACAACAGACATAGAGCTTTGGATTTCTACAATGAAGTTAACATAATTAGCCGAATCGAACACAAGAATCTAGTTAGACTGTTAGGCTGCAGCTGTTCAAGACCTGAAAGCTTGCTTGTATATGAATTTCTTCCCAACAGAAGTCTTGACTGCTTCATTTTTGGTAATTGACAAACTCATATAGTTGGTTTTCTCTTCTCAGATATAAAAAGAGAAAAAGAAACCATTTCATTGCCTGTAATCTAGATAGCAATTCTTGTTAAAGTTAAAGTTATTGGCTATGGCATCTTACCACAATGTGAACTAAACATAATACATCTAAATTCATACATTTATAGACAGAAATAAGGGAAGGGAACTGAAATGGGAGAAGAGATATGAAATTATTGTTGGGACAGCTGAAGGACTAGTTTACCTGCATGAGAACTCTGAAATCAGGATAATTCACAGAGATATAAAAGCCAGCAACATCCTATTGGATGCAAAGCTTCGTGCAAAAATTGCAGATTTTGGTTTGGCTAGATCCTTGCAAGAAGACAAGAGCCACATAAGTACAGCTATAGCAGGAACTTTGTAAGTATCAACGATAATAATACAATATCGTGGAACTAATTAAAAACCACACAGATTAGACTAAGAGCCAAGTTCCATTACAGAAAACTTGTGTCTATGATGTCTGAATTAGTATGCTCTTGTTTTCACATGGACCTGTAGGGGCTATATGGCTCCAGAGTACTTGGCTCATGGTCAGTTAACAGAAAAGGCCGATGTATATAGTTTTGGAGTGTTACTGTTAGAGACAGTTACCGGGAGACAGAACAACAGAGGCAAAACAACAGAATATTCAGACAACCTAGTTACAATTGTGAGAGTTGTCTTAATTTCATTTCAAATGTACATTATTAATACTTTTCTAACTGTTCTTACTTTTATCTTGTCATTTTGCAACATCAGGTATGGAAGCATTTCCAGATGGGGACTGCAGCACAATTATTTGATCCAAATCTTCAGTTGCATAACCACAACAGCAGCAATACTAAGAATGAGGTTTTAAGAGTGGTTCATATAGGTCTTCTATGCATCCAAGAGAACCCTACACTGAGACCAACTATGTCAAAGGCACTACATATGTTAACAAAGAAGGAGGAGCACCTTGCTGCTCCCTATAATCCACCCTTCCTAGATGAGAGTACCATGGAACTGCACGACATGAGTAGCGACCCATCTTCCCCTCTCAATGTACCAACATCAATTGCTACCATGTCGCATAGCTCGTTTTATCCGAGGTGACCATGAAGATGCAGAGAAACACACTCCATACAGCATGTCTATCTTCTTCACTTTTGAATGGCATGATCTGGCTTAGACCTGTGAATTTAAATGCATGCTTTGGATATGGGAACCTGTAAAGCCAAATTTCCAATGGGTGTTTTGGCAAGAAGACAGTATATACTGTATATACCTATGATTAACATGCATTATAGAAATTTGGATCAATCACATATGTAACAGCCCATAATTAATAATTACTTTACCAGCACTGAATATGTCAAATGAGACATTCATGCATTGAAGAATGCATGTATAGTGCATGATGTTTCCATATGAAAGCTACATTTATGTGTATAACAATTATCTACTATGTGTAAATATTAGAGTAAAGTGACCATTAGATTCTCGAAAATTTTGACCTAGAAATAATTAGTTCTTGAAGAAAAAAAGTATCAATTAGGTCCTTCAAGATAATAAACAGTGGATATATCTCCTTCCACCAATGGATAGTGCGAAACGAAACGGAATTGCCCATGTATTTCTTTAGCTTTTGAGTTTCTATATAATCATTATTAACTGCTCTATATTTATAACGAATCCTACTAAAATAGGTAAAATTTTACTCCAAAAATTATGTAAAAATTTCACTCCAAAAATTATTTACATAACAATCTTTCATAAATAAACACGTCATAATAATTAACAGTACATATAAATACCACGGTTAAGTTTTACGTGATAAATTGATAAAAGGATATAACGTATCCATTGTTTACTATTGTGAGGGACCAAATTGGTACTTTTTTTTTTCCTTTAGGAACTTATTTGTCACTTTACTCGTAAATTATTATATTACCATATGTAGAATATATAGCTATTATAAGGAGAAAATTTAGGCTAGATATCACCCTAAAATCCCTTGTAACTTAGTATAGAAAGTGTTCTGAGGCTTATTTAGAATTAACGGAGTTTGGAGTTTGGGCCTGAAGGTAAAGTCCAATAGTATACAATAGTTTATAATTTAAGGACCACTATTTGAGACAGGATATGAAGAATAAGAAAACTTGACTAGTGTGTTGCCTAGTAATGTTAACAATTGCAAATAAAATAAGTACAAGCCTCCATCAGCTATCATGAGGCATCAAAATAGAAGGCAAGAACTATAGTTACTTTTCTTAGAAGCAATTGTATACTATATGATTTTACAAGCTGAGCAGTTCAAAAGGAGGCGGTTGTTCTATTTCATATATTTCAGCTAACGCATAGCTACCAAGCACCCCATCAAGCCTCCACTGAGCTCATAATGTCGAGCACTAGAAAATCCAACTTCTAAAGCAAGTTTCTCCAATTCCTTCCCTGCACCAAGTGATGAATTCTTAAGTTAGGTAATCAACATGACAAAGCTCTATCACCAATGGACATAAGTATTTATCTTTTTATTCCCTTTTCTTTGCTTCCTAATACTAAACACGCTTCTGAATTACAAGAATCTCACTTGCTCAAAGTATGTAAACTATAGTCCTCTTACTCCAGAGCAGCAAAAAAAAAACACGTAAAAACGGAATTAAGTATGTTGATCCATGGCAAGTTTGGAGAAGATAGGTAAAAGGACACAACTTATTGTTGTTACTGCCCATATTAAATAATTTTCTGATAAACATAATTAAGCATATTGGATTATAACAATCATAGAGTTTCTTCTTATAGCCTGGAATTGAAGTCGAACCTGTTAAAAAAGCATATTGGACTAGAACAAAAACTGGATCAAAATGTTTGTTCTTATAAAAGAAACTGAAACCAAACCTGTTAAAAATCCTCTTATTGAAGTCTTAAGATATTTGTAGTCCTCTGAAAGGCCATAAGCAGATGCCACTGGAACAACAACATTGTCAATCATCCATTCCTATTAGACGAGGAAACATGGGAGTCAAACCTTTAGCCGGTGAAAGAAAATCATGAAGATTAAAGTGAGTGAATCAAATCTGCAGAAATAAATAGTGATCGATCGATATTCATGTACAAAAAAAGACCATATACTTTTATCTGCAATTATTCAATGACAAATATATGTGTTCCTAGGAAGTGGTGGTGAACAGAAGTAGACATTGCTCAACAGAATATGCTTCCTTTTCACTTTTACATCCTTAACTAAGCCAAATTGATATGAATGATAAGATTTCTACACAATGAAATAGAACCACCAGGCATAATATTACGTAACTCAGACAAAACGGCGAGAAAGAGACATACCGTAATCGTAGAAGTCAGCAACTCTTCACTTTTATTGAAGTCGAGGATAGCCACTCTAGAGCCTGCATAGCAAATGGAAATATTGGAGGTGTCAAAGTTGCATATAAACACCAATAATCATATTAATGTAATTAAGATAAGAAAAAGCTACCGGCTTTTAGGACTCTTAAAATTTCCTGCATAGCTTTAGGCCTATCAACTACGTTTCTAAGACCATAGCCCATTGTTATAGCATCAAACGAACCATTAGAAAACGGCAAATCTAGAGCATCACCTTCAATCCACCTATGGTAAGACAACAATGGCGATTATTTACTCTTTGTTCTTTTTTATCATCAATCACTCAACAATAAAAAACTCAAACACACAGGAACGCCCTCTTAAAAATTGTTAAAGATTCATTAGACAAATGTTATCTATTTATTTAAATTTATTTCAGATTGCACACTGCTAAAATTACCCATGCTCACTCAATATTTGAGAAGCAGTTCTTCGAGTGCTGTTTAGATGAGGCAATCAATAGTTGTTCCTTGGAGAAATCAAGACCAGTCACCTACAGCCCCAAAAGAAAACATTCAACACAACCATACTTTCTTTAAATAATAAACTAAATGCTTATTCCTATTAAAATACCTCCTACTTGATATTATTGGATCCAAATTCACATGCTCAAGACCCAACCATGCTAGGTGTACACAAAAAATCAGCCATCCATTTAAAATACACATTAAAAATAAGTTAAACAACACATGTATTTATACACAAATACATGGTAGCTGAGTTTTGGTATGCACATAGCATTTTTGCTCAAGACACGAGAAGATTCCTATTATCAAAATTTTACTAACATAACTAGAAAATCCAAAATAAAATGAAATGAAAAATGAAACCTTTCCGTCAGACCCCACTTTCTGGGACAAGAGAAAGGACAAATCGCCACTTCCGCAGCAAATATCCAACACATGGTCTCCCGCTTTAGCTCTGTACCAAACTCACACAAACATGAATTTCAGAAACAGAATCTTGTTATGTCTAACCTTCCCTTTTTCATCTGAGTATATATATTATATACTTGTTCAACCCAGGCTCACAATTTAACGAAATTTTAGGTGGATTTGGCACTTGTTCAAGCCACAAAAGCCAGGGCATTTCCGCATTCAATGGGAACTTATGGAGGCTCTTACATATAGCCTACCAAAGGTAGCCTCACAGCAATAAAGAGGACTCAAACCTTCAACCTTTTGGTACAAATTCCGATCCTTTAGGACTTGTGCTAACTCTCCTTACCACTGGGATGACAAACTAAACTTTCAAACCCCTAAAATTGTCAAAGCTGCAAAAAAGGTTTCTTTTTCAATTTTCTTCTAAAATGACCTTCACATGATGTGTTTGACTTAACCGAACAAAGCTACCCTTTATTAGAAGACTAAATTTTGAATAAAAGTATGCATTTTTTGCACCCTTTATTCCGAAAGTTTAGAGTGTAAAGCGCATATAAGCTGAGGTTCTTCAGTGCTAGAGTGTACCAATTTGGCAAAAACGACAACTTAACCTTCTAGAAGAAATCAATCATGAAAAAAAGAAACTTTGAAGTAAAAGAGCAATGAAAGGAAGAAAAAACGGGTACCCAGCCCAGGAAACAGTCATGCGCTTCCAAATTCGATGCTGACCCAAGCTCAGCAAATCATTCAGCTGCAGAAAGAAAGAAAGTAAGTTGGTTAGTTAGTTAACTAGTTATGAAAGAGGTTGTAGTGGTTGAAAAGAGGGGGGCGCACGTTATCATAGACAGGAGCAATGCGGTTAAAGAGCGCCTGGCGATCGTTGGAACAACGAAGCGGTGCCGGTCGGAAGTTTGAACTGGAAAAAGAAGACGAAGAAGAAGAAAAAGAAGGAATGAGCGTTCGGAAAGGGAGTAGCAGCATTGTTGCCATATCTCTCTCTTTCCCTTCCACATCACCTTATTGTTTTTTTTTTTTCATTTTATATTAGTCTCAAGTCTTTTCTTGGTAGACTTTATATTCTAAAGTACCCAACTTTTATTTATTTCATTTAGTACATGCCTAACTACAATAAATATATGTTGGTTACACATGCCTAACTTTTGTTTAATGCATGGTGAACTCGGACAAAATTTATATTTTAAATTAATGTGAGGGCAAATCACAATAATAAACTAAGGGGAGCAAAATTTTACACGAATCAACCAAAACGAAAGCTGCTTCATTAAATCCACCAATGCACGTAGTTTGAACCAGCTAAATTCGAACTTAATTTCTACATAATTCGAACTAGCTGGGTTCGAATTATACACAAACACACCCACACACTAATTCAAACCAACTGGGTTCGAATTATACACAATAATTCTTACACCCACGCACGCGTTTCCAAGTAATTCGAATTTGACTGATTCGAATTATTCATGGTATAATTCGAATTATGCTATTAAAAAAATTAATAATTTAAAAATTAAAAAAGTGTATATTTTATTTCATGCATTAAAAAAAAGCTAACAAAATATTTAATTACGAGACTTCTTTAAAATATTTGTGATCCATCAATTCGAATTCCATACAATACTTTTTCAGTTTTTTGTCCATTTTTAATAGCTCATGAATATTTTTTAATAAATTTTTTTAATAAATTTATTTAAATTATATTACAAAAAATATTTTATCCTATGCAAAACAATTTAAAAAAATGGCTACAAAACTGTTAGGAGTACTATAAAAATTTGTAATGTTCTAATAACTTAGGTAAATACATGCATGTACTCAAATTTTAAATAAAATACTCTGCATAGTCAATAATAATTTAGAAATGAAAGAAAATATTTTATTCCATATAAAACAATTAAAAAATATATTTTATTCTAATACAAAATAATTTTAAAAAAATGGCTTAAAATATGTTATGAGTACTATAAAAGTTTGTAATATTCTAGTGATTTAGGTAAATACATGATAAAAATATTTTTTAATAAATTTTTTTAATAAATTATTAATTTTTTAACAGCATAATTCGAATTATACCATGAATAATTCGAATCAGTCAAATTCGAATTATTTGGAAACGCGTGCGTGGGTGTAGGAATTACTGTGTAATTCGAACCCAACTGGTTCGAACTAGTGTGTACGTGTGTTTGTGTATAATTCGAACCCAGCTGATTCGAATTATGTAGAAATGGAGTTCGAATTTAGCTGGTTCAAACTACATATAAACGTGCATTAGTGAATTCACGAAGCAGTTTTCGTTTTAACTTATTCGTGTAAAATTTTGCTCCCCTTAGCTTATTATTGTGATTTGCCCTTAATGTTATATTGATGCATTATACAAATATGATTTAAAAGGGTACTGACCAAACCAATTTGTTTGGATGAAAAAAAAAGTATTTTAGTGTTGGTTTATATTAATTTTTTCAGTGAAAAAAATATTTTTTTAAAATTTATTTGAATACATTTTTTAAAAATATTTTTATTAAAAAAATAAATTATTTATTTTTTCTGAAAGCTAATAATATCTTATTTTTAAAAAATTCAGAAATAAAAGACGTTTTTAATATTTGATTTTTTTTAAATATCTATTTAAATATGAAATAATTTTTGTCTATTAAAAAAATATTTTTAAAAAAATAAAAAAATAAATATATATTTTTTAAACTAATTCAAACTTACCTTTGTTAGGCCAAAAGATTAGCAAACTCACGAAGGAGGAACAATAACTATTGTTCTTCTCTAGTTGCTTGTGCCATAGCCTGATACTCTGCCTCGGAGGAAGAGCAAGCCACTGTGATCTGTTTCTTACTCTTCTAAGATACGAAGAAAGATCCAAGGAAGTAGTGATATCCGATGACTGAGCATCTAGTGTCCGCACACGTTGCCCAATCAGAATTAACAAAGCCAAAAAGCTTGAAATCATTCTTGGAGGGGAAGAATAACCCCTTCGTTGGTGCTTGTTTGAGATAACAAAGAATGAGCAATGTAGCCTTAAAATGTTCATCACTGGCGCAGTCGAGAAATTGGCTGAGTTTACCAACCACATACGCAATATCCGGACGTGTATTAGTCAAATAGAGGAGTCTCCTATAACACCCCACCACACAGAGTCTTATGCTTAAGTTATAAGATATAGGTAGCGAGGTATTACGACCTCTAGAAATAAAATTTAGTACGTATAGTATTGTGAAGAATGTTTATAACTATGAGCCTTTGAAGAAAAGGGATAAAACAAAACCGTTAAATAGAAAATCGCAACACTCCGATCGATAACGTAACGAACATATAAGGGATAACTAAAGCGAAACCAAAACAGGAGAGTGCCAAAGATACGAATATCAAGACTCAAGACCCAGTTTGCGAAGATAACCGGTCCCAGCATAAAAGTATACATATATAAGTATAAACATAGAGTAAGAAACCTAAGGAAAATTTCAAGGACAAGATAACAAAACCTGTTCTCCAAAACCACCTCTAAAAGGAGTCAAAATAGTATATATATACATTAGTTAGTGGAGATAAAAGTATCTAAGTGAAAACATAAAACCAAAGTAAAGTCCCGAGAATCAAGGATCTTCACTAATCCAGAAGTCTCCAGCATGCCTCAGCGAGAAGCCTCACGTCCTGCATCTGAAAACCACAAAATTCGCATGGGTGAGAACCGGAGGTTCTCAGTATGGTAACAGTACTCACATATCTAACATGTAATGTTCTGGGAAAGTCGAAAGCAATTCTAGAACTTCCACCAGATAATTCAAAGCTTATAAACAGACTAAACCATAAATAGCAACTGACTAAGGATCTTCAGTCTAACTAATACTTTCCTTTCCAATTCCTGCAGACCTCCCAACCACCAACAGTAATATAATATGGCAAACACAATTATATCAGACAAGGAGATATATAGATAGGAAGCAGGTATGCTATTTAGACAATTAGTAGGTAATATGCAGTCAATTAGGCAATTCCAAACAATTCACATAGTATGCATATGATGAATTCCTGTCCTAATGGCTGATGATATCATCTGTCGGTTATATAGCCAACCCGACAATTCCTGGTAGCTAACCATTGGACTGTCCCTTTGTCGTGCATCCCCAACTCGAGTTATACTCAATCATAAATCATAATTCATATCCAACACCCTCACTGGTGTATATTCATGGGGGCGAGCTCATCCGGAACTTTCACAGTTCCCGGCCACACTTACAACATAGGGTCAGTAGAGTATCGAGTCTCCACCTGGAGCACATGATGGCTAGCCATTGCTTTCTCCCAGGGAAACTCGTACCTCAGATAGTGAAAGTGCAACATTCACATTTCATTCAATAAGCATATATGCAATCATACTCAGCCTTAATTCAATAATAGCTCAGCCATAATACGGTAATAACTCAGCCATTCGGCTCATAATTCAATCGATAACCAGCCAATTCATTAACAATTACAGCCCTTCGGCTCATGGCATATCAAGCACTTCCACATTCATCCTCCGTATCTCATACAATGATCCTTAATCATCATTCATCATTAATTCTCCCCTTCCTTCATTCACAAGCTACCACATTTGCTAGCCCTTCTCATTGCTAGGCATATCATCAAGTTTTAAGACATAAAGGGGTGAGATCAGAGGCTTAGAAGTCTGAAATTTGGTTTTAAAAACTCAAAAATCCACTTTGGGATGAAAACAGGGTCACGCGTGCGCGTCGCCCACGCGCACGCGTGGAATGCCTCAAGACACAGCGACGAGTACGCATCCCCCCACGCGCACGCGTGGATGGGAGAAAAACCAAGTGATGCTTACGCATCAGCCACGCATACGCGTGGGTGCGTTTTGTGCCCCAGGCACAAAACCAGCACAACTCAGGCACAACTCTCTGGAATTTGGCTGGGCCAATTGAATTTGCTCATCAACGCGTATGCGTGGGCCACACGCACGCGTGGGTAGCAAAACTTTGAAAACGACGCGTGCGCGTCGGCCACGCATACGCATGGGAGTGCGTTCTGCCAAAAATTTTACTAAGTTAGAAAGTTGCATAATTCCCATTTTTAAACCCCAATCTTCCGACGGGCATAACTTCTTTGTTTCAAATCATTTTTCATCCGTTCTTTGAACGGCATAAACATCCTGAATCCAATTTCATTTCTAAATAAGTGTGGCCCAAAACGGGGATCCGGAGTCCAAGTTATACTCCGTCAAAGTATGCCCAAAAACTACATTTTCATACAAAACCACAAAGTGCTATTTTTAAAACAAACTAATTCCAACCATTTTCAAAATCAACCAAAACATACCAAAATCAACCACAAACCTCCTTAACTCATACATTGACATTTTTATTAAGACAAAACCCACCAATCTATCATTTTAACCAATCTCAATCAAGTAACTCAACTTCAAACACAATATCATAATACACATAATTTCTCATCCCAATTCCCAACAATACCATTTCCAATCAACCATCAATACATACAACCAATATCACCCTCACCATCAATATGGCTTCACCCACAATTCAACCTCAATCAATCATTAAGCATATATTAAAACATGCATATCTCTCATGCATCACCCCATCACATCATCAATATTCATAATCAAATATATGACCACACAATTTATTTCAACCATTCAAATCCTATCTTAGGGCCTCTAGCCTAAGTTTTCACACCACATTACATTTTAGATACAGGAAACTAAGACCATACCTTAGCCGATTTTTCTGCTCAACCTGGAGAACTTCCAAATCACTTTTTCACAAGCTCACCAAGCTTCAACACTTCCAAGAATAGTTTTTTAT
Organism: Arachis hypogaea; assembly: GCF_003086295.3. NCBI lineage: Eukaryota > Viridiplantae > Streptophyta > Magnoliopsida > Fabales > Fabaceae > Arachis > Arachis hypogaea. The sequence goes on from NC_092050.1 coordinate 23,685,189, forward strand.
CACACCAAAGCCCTTTTCCAAGCTTTCCAAAATCTCAATTAAGCTCCAATATTCACATACACACTACCTAAGCCACAATTATCATATTCAAACATAACAACTCATTATCCAACATCATAAACCAACAAATTTCACTAGGGTTGAAAATCTTACCATACCCAAAGATCAAGGAAACAAGATTTTCTCTTATCTTTCAAGCTAGTTAGGTCCTATAACATCAAAGAGCCCAAAATCTCAATACTTTTCCCCAATAAATTCGAATTTAAGGCTGAGAAAAATGGACTAATTTCGTGACTTACATCAAGAATAAAGTAGTGGGTTTTGTAGAGCTCTTCGCAGTGAACGCGTGCCTGCAAACGGTGCGACAATCGGAGCTCTAGATCAAAAGTTATGGTGGTTTGAAGATCAAATGAGAGGTAGAACTTGGAGAGAGTGTTCTTCCCCTCCCATTCTCATTTTCAGCATGTTTGATGCTTTAGTGAGGAGAGAGAGTGCTGTTTTTAGGGTTTTAAGTTTAGTTTGGTTGGGTCAAGGGTCAAATATGGGTCTGGTTGGCCCGTTTGGTCCAATCTTGGGCCGATTTCTACAAAATTAGTATCGAAATTCTCGTCTCAATCTCCTCTATCACATCAAGCCATAAAAATAACATTTTTGGCTTTCTAGAATAAATTCTCATTTATAAGCTAATTAGTCATTAATTAACCGGGTTTTACATCTCCCAAACAACCTTCTAAATTTTGTCAAATCTGGGAGCTTAGAGCCACTATCCTTAGCTAGTTTTCCATTGTAAGGCATAGGCACACTTGCTGGTTTTGCTTCCACCATCCCAAACTCATCAAGGAGATCCAAGGTATACTTTCTTTGGTGTAAAGCAATACCCTGAGAACTGTATGCTACCTCCATTTCAAGGAAGAACTTCAGTCTTCCCAAATCCTTGATGTTGAATTCAGCATCCAAGGCTTCCTTAATAGCATTAATTTCAACTGTATTATATCTGGATAACACTAAATCATCCACATGCACAAGGATCACTGCTAGTCCACTGGATTATGACTAGATTTAAGGAAAACGTGCTGCTTAAGAAAACCACACAGCCGCAGATTCCATTGGCGACTCACCTGCTTTAACCCATATAACAATCGATCAAGTCGACAAACAGATCCGGCCGAAACATTAAGTCCTTATGGAGTTGCCATGTAAACTTCCTCATGTAATTCACCATGTAAGAATGCCGTATTAACATCCAATTGGTGCAATGGTCAACCGTGGACTAAACGTATCAAAATAGTCATAACCAGCCCGTTGGTTGTACCCACGAGCCACAAGTCATTCTTTGTGTCTCTCGGTCTCTCCACACTACCATCTAGGTTGAATCTGAGTTTAAATACCTATTTACAACCGATAGCACGCTTTCCCAAAGGCAAAGAAGTAACGGTCCAGGTCTTGTTCCTTTCAAGAGCGAGCAACTCCACACTAATAGCGTTTTTCCAACATTCATGAGCCACAGCCTGCTTATATGTTTTTGGCTCCTCGGTTGTGGTCAGAGCAAGGGAAAAAGCTCTAAAAGTTGGGGACAGCTTCCCATAATGCACCATTTGCGACAGGCCATACTTCCGTGAATCAGATTGTAAGCTAGAGCAATTTATCCTAGCTAACATGCAATAGTAGTCACGCAAGTAGTGTGGTGGTCTGCTAACCCGAGTTGACTGGCATAGGAAAACTATAGAAGAAGATGTAGATGAACTATTTTGATGCATGGACTCAGACAATGAACTGTTTTGATGCAAGGATTCAGATGGATCCCCAACATGCTCATTAACAACTAAAGGATAGGATGAATGAGATGCAGATGCAGATGCAGAATGGTAAGATACGACACTATCCAAAGAAGAATAATCACAAGTAAAAGGATCGAGTAGTACAACATCCGAACCATGGTTGGAACCAATAGATTTGGAGGTATCCATAGCAATATTAAAATTGGACAGCATGTACGGAAAGGAAGATTCATAAAATTCCACATCCCTTGACAAGTAAAGCTCCCTAGTTCCAAGATCAAATAGAAGAAAACCTTTTGTACCTGATTTAAAACCAAGAAAAATGCTCTTTCTTGCCCTCTTATCAAACTTCTTCCTACCGTGAGCTAATGTAGATGCATAGGCCAAACAACCGAATGTTCTAAGGTGACTAATATGAGTATTTTTTCCATATAAAGTAGAAAATGGTGTTTGATACTTTAAAATAGGAGATGGCAGTCGATTAATTATATGCACAGCTTGACCTATAGTGAAGTTCCAAAAATATTTAGGTAAACCAAATTGAAACATCAAGGCTCTTGCCATATTGAGTAGATGTTGATGCTTTCTCTCAATAATACCATTTTGTTGAGGAGTTTCAACACAAGAGGTTTGATGTAAAATGCCTTTTGTTTGGTAAAAAGTAGTGAGTTTAAATTCTGGACCATTATCCGAGCGAACAACTTTGATTTGAGTTTGAAATTGTGTTTTAACAAAGTTTACAAAATTCTGCATTAAAGAACCTGCTTCAGATTTCAACTTCATAAAGTAAATCCACACAAATCTTGTTTTGTCATCTATTATTATTAAAAAATACTTGAATCCTTGCATTGAACAACTGAATTAGGCCCAAATGTCTACATGTATCAAATCAAAACTACGTGCACTTCTTGACTCACTAAGAGGAAAAGGTAACCGCTTTTGTTTAGCCAAGTGGCAAGAATCACAAGGTCTATTATATTCAAGCCTATTAAATTTTACACAAGGATAAATCTTCCTAACACTTTTAAATGCACTATGTGGTAAGTGACCTAGTCTATTATGCCACAAACTAGTAATAGAAAATTGACGCTGTGATACCAAATCTGCTGTCCCGATATTCGAACTAAAAGCTATTTTTCTGTTGTTATTACTCTCCTTTGGCTGATGTATGATGCTGTCCGTAGATGTAGAAGGAACTAATGCTAATGATGCATGCAAATTAGCTGGTGTAGCTAACATGTACAACACTTTACATGCTCTAGCTGTGCCAATCTTCTTCAAGGAGGTCTGACTCTGTATTTCACCACCATTATCAGTAAAAACACATTTACAATGCAAGTCTTTTGTAAGCTGAGATATAGAGAGTAAGTTGAAATTGAAACTGGGTATGTACAACATATTAGTGAGATATAGTTTGTCTGAAAATACCACAGTTCTACGAATATTTGAGGTTGCTTAAGAGCCATTTGGCAATTTTACCAAAATCGGCCTAATATGCCTAAAAGTTGTAAAAAAATGCAGTGAGTGTGACACATGATCAGTTGCTCCTGTGTCAAGCACCCAAGAATTTGAGAAAAAAGTGTTTACCAATAATAGATGTGTAATATGTGAGCTCATGCATAATATTTTAGCAACTAAAGTTGTACCTCCCTGTCCAGCGTTAGAGTTGCAGGTTTCTCTCATGCTCTCTCCATGGCAAGCTTGTGTACATTCCTGTCGAAGAAAGGCAACTAGTGCATCTCTCAAACTCTGATTGGACAATAGTGGATCATCTTTCTCTTTGTCCTGCTTCAAACCACCGCCACTGTCATTATTTACCTTAGTAGCAATGTGATTAGCTGCTGTCAAATTGTTCACTTCCCTTGGCTACTTTTGCCTCTGGAGGTGTTGCGAAAATCCATGCTTGTGATAGCATGTATCCACCTAGTGTCCTGCCTTGTGAGTTGTGACAGTATGAGTAGCTCTTAGGTGAATTTCTTCCACTTCGTCCACCTCTTCCATCCCACATTCCTTGTCTTCTCCCTCTAGGGACGCTATTATCATTGCAATTGTGAGTGGAATTGGCAAGAGTGCGAAGCTCCTAATCTCAGTATCCATCCCATGGATTTGTCTCTCTTGTTGAGTAAGCAAAGGGAACATTTCATTCACAGCGAAAAACGGCTTCATCAGCATGATCTGTGATCGGACGTCACTAAATTGCTCATTCAGTCCACACAAAAATCGAACCGCATAGTTTCTTTTTCGGTAACTCCTAACTACTTTAAGTCCACATTCACAATTCACATCACAGCTAACACACACTGGAACTGGTTTGAAACTCTCAATGTCTTCCCAAACTACCTTCATTTTTGTGTAATATTCTGCAATATTCAAGTTCCCCTGCTTCATAGCATATAATTCTTGTAATTCCACAATTCGAAACAAGTCTCCATGGTAATATCGATGCTCCAAATCTTGCCATAGATCTGCCGCACTCTTATGCAAGCTACGCTCTGAGCTATGTCACTGCTTAGTGACAAATTAATCCATGACACTACGTACGTGTTACACTTATCCCACGCCACAAATTCAGGATGGTTCTTAATTGGTTTAGCAAGTGTGCCGTAAATAAATCCGATTTTATTCTTCGATCTCAAAGCTCTTTTCATAGATCTAGACCAGGAGTTGTAATTATAGGTATTCAACACGACTGACACTATAGAAACTCCAGGATTCTCACCTGGATGGAGGTAGTAAACGCTCGACGGATCTGCCAAAGCACTTGCACTTGAACTGGCTCCATTTGAGTTCAAATCTAGAAACTTAGAGTCAGAAAGCTTCGATAGCAATCTCGCTAAGCTTCGAAGCTCCGCTGTGGTTAGATCTAAGTTTTGATCGCGATTCCCTTCTATGTCTGAAACAGAGACGTCTGCCATTAAAGCAGAATTACAATTCTAATATGCAACTGTTCTTCACCTCTCGTCAGATTCTAGATCTTCTATGCTCACCGCACTATGTGAAAACTGTGCTCAAGATCAGAATTGAGAAAGGAATATGTGATGGGAGTATAGAGAGTACAGGTGAGAAAATGCAATTCTCATTTTACAGAAAATTAGAAGAAAAAGTAACTATACAATAATTCTAGCTATATCTATATATATCTCTCACTAATAGCTAATTAACTTAGTTAGCAATGCTAAAAGACTATCTAACTGATGCTGAGTCAGCTTATCACTTCTACAAATAACACAAGTAACTATTAGTTACAACTTGTCAAAATAAAATATGCCAAAATAATAAAATTAACTAATTTACATCTTCATCAGCCTCTTTTAAATTGGAACTAATCACTCCATTTGAAGAGGAATCAGACAACGGCTCTTTTTTTTTTTTTTAAATTAAGAGAATTTCATACGTGAAAGATTTAATTGATCTAGAAACCAAGAATTGGAATGGGCCCTTACTGGAGTTTTAGGGCCGTATTTAGAGATGGAGAAAGGAATATATTTGCAGCTATGACAAAATAGATTCGCTGAAGCAATGGGCCTCACGATGACATTGATTCTAAACTTAGGTTTGCGCTTCAAGGAGCTTATTAGAGACTCGGACGCAATTGCTACTCAGAATTGAACTCTCATAATAGTAGCTAGGATGGGAAACAAATTACTCATAATTATATAATTATCTAAAATAATGGGCTATTTCTTTTGATGATGTTGTTTAATGTTTATTGAGAAGTCTCCTTGACTAATGCTAATGAGCTTCGAATATATATATATGTGTGTGTGTGTGTGTTAAGATCATTCTCATGTAATTAACTATCTTGAAAATACGTGAACTTACGCTACCCATATCTTTTTGTGAACGGAAAAATGACGGGATGAAAAAGGATTAGAAATGGCAATGCAACTTATACCGGCAGAGATAGAAGAGTACTTTTTGAAGAAAAAATTTTGATTTTAATTAAAAAATTTAAAATAAGACAAAATAAAATATTTTAAATACAAATAAAACAATTAAAAGTGTTAAAGACAAATTAAAACCTAACCTAAACATAGACTAAAATAATCCTTTACAGTTTTTTTGTTTTTTAACCGTTTAAAATCTGAGGCTGATAATATCACCAACTAGCACCCATAAGGCCAAAATGAAGCCACTAGAAGTTATTGAGTAACTTTGGGAGTAAAAAAGTTTGATTTGAATTAAGGATGTAAAATGCCTATGCAATGATGCAGCAACAGCAAGTGAAGTACGTATGATAATGAACCAAAATAAGCAAATAAGCATGCATTCATTCACAATGTAGACAACTACTTTTCGAATATTAGATCATCAATTTTTCTTTCCATGTATTTAAGTCAATACTATCTAACTTTCTATATTGACTCCTAACATTCCTCATAAATATATATTATATATAAGAGACGCAAATTATCATTAATATGATCACTTCCCATTCTCTTTCTGGGAGTAATTAAGCATTTTTACAGTCGGTAACCTGCTTTAATTTAATTTCGGAATTTACAAGAGAAAATTATAAGCAGTAATTAATTAATCAGGATATACAAATATTAGAGGGGCCGGGAATAATGTATACAATAATCATTCATCTGGAAGGAATCGGCCACCAAGATTTTCCATCATAGAAAATTGCATATTCTCAGATGGCTTCCAGTGACGCTTTCTTTGATTAATAAACCAATTGTTAATTTGCTTCTGATCTAGCCCTGTTGACTTAGCCAGTTCAATCTTGTCAGCTTCCTGGAAGCATGAACAATAGCTAATGTTTCAATGACTCATTTTGTTGTGTTTGTGTTTAGGTGACTATTTCTATTAACACTAATAAAGATGATATTGTAAACCGTTAGATGATTTAGCCAAAACATGTTTAGAAGCGATCTAAATTCATAACAACATTTTCAAGATGTGCTCCTTGAAGTAATCCTCTTGTGTAACGTTGGGCATTTCTCAACTCATGTAAGAAAGCTAAAAGCATGTGAGACACATGCTTTATATTTTTCTCTTGCTTAGCGTCTTACTTTTAGCTCTCTCCCGAGTGAGTTGTCAACATCTATGGGAAAGTAGAAATGACATTTTTTATTTTATTTTCATTTTCATTTTCGTTATTCTATCAAATGAAGCATTTACCGTAGGATAAGGCCATTTGTAGTGAACATTCCACCATTGAAGGAGTGTTTGCCTTGCTTCCTTAGGCAGCTTACCCTTCTTTTTCTTCTTTGAGAACTCCAATTTCAAAGTACCAATGTGGCTCCCAAACTTGCGCAGAAGCCTGTCCTTAAGCTCACGATCTTCACCCCTTGATTGACCATCTTGACCTCCATCACCATCTCCAGCACTAAAATCTTCCTCTGAAGACACAGCTCCATCATCTACCCAAAAAAAAAAACCCACAATAATCAATCAACAAAGTCATACACAACCATATACACAAATCACTCGTACACACTATCCAAAAATATAAAACTACTATTTGGTGAAATACAAGTATCAAAACCAACGTGAGAACATAATTACCTGAACAAGAAAACAGTATATAAAGAATATTGTTAACTGATATTACTAGACTCTTAAGTAAAAAATGAGTAATGGAAAATAATTTTATATATCTAACATCTATAATTATATCAAAAGATTTTTATTTATTTCAATAATAATAAAAAAAATACAAAATAAGAAAACAAATGCCTTAAATAAATCCCAAAAAACAAGTTATGACGACTTCGAAACAACTACTCCCAAACATTTTTCCTAAAATAAAAAGGGTGTGTATGTTGGAGGAAACATGCTTCTGCAAACTTAACCCTTGTTATTAAGTAATTAAATTAGGATTACGGAGCCCAAAACCTAGAAGTTGTGTTATATAAAAAAACTAGAAAGTAATGCACTGAACAAAGAAAATTTGAAAACTTTCCATTTCTAGCAGCTAACCCAGTTAATTATAGGGAAACTTTTGAGGCAATCTCAAATGGCTAATTAATAAGGAGTACTATAGTTTATTAGTAGCTACTAGCTAAGTAGCTAGCTAGAAACATGCACCCACAAATACGAATATAAATACTAATTGCTTCTGACACCCACTCAATCCGACAAGGATTGACCGTCGCATGAGAGTACACTGTACACACAGCAGCAGATCATATCAGAGAGAGAGAGAGAGAAGACCTGCCTAGGTTGCAAAGAAAGAAAAAAGAAAGGAAAAAATAAAAACAAAAGAACACATCAGTGTCAGTGCCTGGTTCCATCGATTGTCATTCGAAGCCCAAAGCCAGAGAAAGAAAGAAAGAGAGAGACTCAAAGTTTAAAATGAATGAAACCGGTACGGCCAGACCTAACCCGCACCCCTAGCCAGCATACAGTCTTACACAAACATTACTAACAAAATAACATTATATTTAGTTATTTATTTATTACATTGAATATATAGAGCACGAGCACCAGTGAGCATAGTCCGCAAAACATAAATACCAGAGCCAAAAATGATATAGAAAGAAAGAAAGAAAGCAAAGAGAGAGATATGATTGCATTGAGAAAAAGGAAGAGGGGGCCCGGTAATAAAAAAGGGTAATGGAATGGGAGATCGACAAGTGTGATGGTAAGTTGGGTTTGTCCAAGGGGTCAATGTATGAATGAGTGAAGAAACAACACAAGGGAAGGAACATATATACATGGGATGGGATGGGGCATAGCGCATAGGCAATTGAGCGTTCATTACTCATCTCTATTTGAACCGAAAAGCTGATTCAAAATTTTCACAATCTCAGCGAAAATTGCGGGAGTGCATGTGAGTGTTTTTTCTTTTTTAGCTCTTAGACCACCCGCTCTACACGGGATTTTTCTAAAAGGTTACCACTCAGTAATGAGTAATCCCCCCCACCCCCACATAGAAGAAGCATATAGAAAGCAAATCAGGGTGACCCCTCATCCCATTAGCAACCCCTCATGTGCATAGGTATGCAGCTATTATGCAATCATCCAATACCAAATAAGCTTTCGAAAAAGAGCCATATTGCCCACACCCCTACACTAAAATATCAACATAACATTACGTAAGCCTTTTTAGAGGGGGGATGCCTTTGTGCTTGATCAAACCCCAATTTCACTTTTATTTCATTTCTATGCAATTTGCCAAGCCTATAAATAAACAATTATGTTATGCATCCATTAAAAACAAAATACATATTAAAAATAAATTAAATAATAATTATATTTATACATAAATACATAATTATTGATTCTCGTTACACTTTTTATAATTGAATAAGTTTAGTTTAATTTATCAATATATAAAGCGACAACAATTAATAAACACACACACGCAATGCTGCACTCCCTACTGGTGTGATGGGGTGACTCTACCAATTGTCTAATCTTTCATACTCGAACGTCAATTCCAACTGTCTAATATACTCAACAATGCAAGTTATGTATATATTGTCACATATGATACCGAACAAGGTTTTTCTTAAAGAGTAGTTCACATGCACCCACCATTTGACACTTGCATAAACCACAAACCAGAAAAGGACCAGGAACAGTGAAAATCTATGTGATGTCTCGATTATACCAGAAATTAAGAGCATGCAAGGATAAAAAAGTGTAACTGCAAAGCATGCCTACTATCAATGAAAATAAGGTAGCTTTATTTTTATAGCCATGTCGTTACATGCATCAATCAGTGTATGATTATGAAAGATAAGACAAGACACGAGCAAATAACACTACAGTTTTTCATTCCTACCCTTCAATAATCATCTATTTTGGTCATATCCAACCAAACATTAGCACAATTAATAATAGTATAAATAATTATCTATTCCTAATTGAGATTATTAAACTTGTAGTAATTAATTTACAGTAAAACGGAAAACAACGGTGAGTCATCATCAACCCCAATAAAATTGTCAAACAAGGGTGAGTCATCAAAGTTTAGAGGCCCAAAGAAGGCCGAATAAATAGCAACCATATTTTCCCAAGCTTTTCAAATGTCCATAAAAATCCTCCCACCTCTATAATAATAATAATAATAAAATAATAAAAAAATAATTTTAATATACTTACAATATAAAGAATTTTACACTATTATCCAATAAGATTTATGAGTTTAAATGATTTTTCGAATAATAATTTAAAAATTAATAGACAATATATGATTTTGTTTTATAACATTTCAAAAATCCGGAGACAGTTTATTTTCCATCTACCCAGGCAATTTACAAACTCAAGATCCAATTTAATTTGACGCGTGTAGTGATTGCAGTAAAAGGAAAACGAGATCCAATCAAAACAAAAAGAAGAAATAAGAAATTGGAATCGCTTCTGTTCCAAAACGTTATAAAGGAACATAGGTTTGTGATAAGCATGATGAGAGAGGATCCAGCTACTGATGAAATAAACTCCCATTTACAAATTAAAGCATGCATGACTGAAAAGGCTATTTGTACTTTCAAGCATAAACAATAATATTTAACAGCCATACCCACCTGGGCATACTCAATTTGCAAGATAAAATATTATTAGAATCCCAGTTTGCCAGAACCTCCATTTAGCTAATCAGTATGGGAATTTCAACAGATTACATATCATGGATAAACTTCAGTAACCAAAGAATAAAAAATTAAGGCACATAAAAGTTATAACCACAAAAAGCTGAGTCCAGAATGTTACTTTTGCAGAGAAAAATATTAACCGATAATGGGAAGAATAAGATCGGAAGTAAGTGAAAGATAAAATCTAAACCATCAGCTTAATTCTAATCAACACATGTGGTTCATTTTGGCAATAATAATGCATTAAAACATTAACTCGCAAAATTATTTTCCTCAGATAAAATCCCCATTCTTATAATTTGGATGATTTTTTTTAACATGATTTTTATCCTCAAACATATATTTATTTAAATTAATCAATATTCTGTAGTTTTTTATTTCAATTCTTACAATTGAGAATTAATTACAAAATTTATTCTTTCAACAACCTTTTTTCACTTTCTTTTTTTTTTCTACATACACATCCATTTTCTTCTTCATCTTTTCTACATGCAAAGTCATCTTTATTTTATTTCTCAACTATCTTGATTTTTGTTTAATTTTAAAAACTCGTTTGCCTTTTATTATTATAATATACATATAATATTTAAGATAATATTTTATATAATAATATATTATAATTTAAAAATATGTAATATAAAAATTGTTAAAATAATAATATCAAAAATTTAATCTAATCTTTATCCTTCTAGAATGTGTTTGATTTAGCCTTAGAAAAGGAAAAAACTGCATTTAAGAAAGAGTGTGTTTGGTTTAGAGTGTGTTTAATCTAATATTTAAGATAATATTTTATATAATAATAATATTATAATTTAAAAATATGTAATATAAAAATTATTAAAATAATAATATTAAAAATTTAATCTAATCTTTGCCCTTTTCGAGTGTATTTGATTTAGCCTTAGAAAAAGAAAAAAAAAAGTGCGTTTAAGTTTTTTTAAAGCTGTCTTTTTAAGGTTTGGTAACTTAATTTTTTCTACTCTAAACACAAACGTGATTTTCTTTCAAAATTTTTAAATATTTAAAAAAAAAATTTATCATTTTTAGTACTTTTTTTCATATTTTAATTTTTTTATTGAATTTCTTATTGTAATTTTGTTATAATATGAATTATTGATCATATTACTAAATAAAAGAATACATAAAAGAATACTGGGAGTAATAGAAAAATAGAGTCATAAATAACAAAAATTTGTAGTCCAAAATAATATTAAATAAAAGAATACTGAAAGTAATAAAAAAATTATAGAATATTTTTTTGTTTAACATTGTAAAATTTATCATTGTAATTCTTGTGCACCATTTATTATTCTAATTTTTTATAATATGTATTATTGTTCGTATTAGAAATGAAAAATTAAATAAAAAATTAACCATAACTAATAATAAAATCATAACCATTGAAAATTTAAAAAACCTAAAACAGTAATAAAAATAAGGTTATTGAGAGTACTTAGAGAGAGTGCTAGAAAAAATTATTGATTTATTCATATATTATTTTTATTTTTAATATAAAATATATTTTTGTCAATTTTTATATGTTATTTTTAATTTAATAAATAAATATTAATTTTTATTATAATAGTAAAAAATAACATATTAAAATAAAATACTAAAGAAAATACTATATAAAAAACATACTAAAAAAACGTATAAAAAAGATTAAATATACTTAAAAAGATAATATTATAATTTAATATATATTTTTTAGTAATTATCTATCTAAAAGTGATTTTAATTAATATTATTCAAACAATGTTTATTCTATCAAAATCAATTTTAGTATAGAATTACTATACATAAATCATGTTGGCATAAATTCACTTCTATCCAAAATCAATTATATAAAATCACTTTCATTCAAACTCTAATTTCACACTCTAATTTCACGATCGATAATCCAAACACACATGTAGTAATTTCACATTTAAAAATTATTTTGGTCATTGTTATCCACCCAATATTTTATCAATTATAATTACTTTTGAATCAAAATATTCAAATATAAATTACGTTGAAATAAATTTAATTTTAATCAAAATCAATTCTAATATAATCAAATTAAACTTAAAACACTTGGGTGTAGCTAATAAATACCCAATAATACAATCATTAGTATATATTAAAATAGATAGAAATTTCTAAAGCTTTCTATTCAATAAATATATTGATAATTCAAAACTTTAATTTATCAATAACAAATTTAAAAATGATAATATTGCTCTCAAGATTGATAATATCACTCCCTCTTAATTATATATTTTTGCATTTTCTTCAAAAACTATTCACAATCTTTATAGATATGACAATAATGTTGATATAACAAATAAGGGCACGGAGTAATTTTGAAAGAAAATAAAAAAAAAAATATAAATATATAGGAGTGACATTATATAACATTATCATTTTCCTAAATTTTATATTAAACACCTTAACAAATTAAATATCCTTAGTTAAACCCTTTTTAAAACAAGTGTTCTATTAATTATCTAAAAAACAAGTTTTCATAGAAGATCTGACACTAATTCATCTGCAGCCAGCCAGCCTATCAGCCCTTAGACAATTCCCAATGACTTCACTTGTGCTCAATATTGGAACTCGATAGATACACTATATTAATAAAGTTCCAAAGCAGAATCACTGCATACCAATCCTCTTGTCAGATCATGTTATGTTAATCTAATCCAAAGGTAGATTCAAACTTGAAAGGTTATTATATTAGAGAATTAGACATTACCAGGAGAATGTAGGTATGGTGTGAGCGTGTGCGCGCCACAAACAAGAAAATTATTAAAAATGAATCCTCTTAATTTTTTTTTTCTTAACTGAAGTTATAAAGTATAATTTCTCACCATATATTTATTAAGTAGACAAAAAAAAATGTTAAATTATAAGAAATCACACTTAACATCCTTGATTAAAAGAAAAAATTTAGAGAATCCATTCCCAAAATTCTCCAACAATATATATGAACTTTGGAGCTTGTACACAACTTAAAAGGGATTGATGAGATAAAATATTACGTGGGAAACGTGCTTTGATGCCGAAGCACTAATACACACTCAAGTAGTACATATGTTGATATCTATTTTCAAGAACATGTTCTTTGTAGTTTCCACATAGCATTTCTGCTACATTCTTCCAAAGCCACTCGTTAGACATGATTTTCAGATAAGCAATTTAAGATTTTAACTAAAATCAAAACAGTGAACAAAACTATGGAACCAAACCTAGACAAACAACGACAAAAACATCAACTTCAAAATGCACACTACCAACAATTGTTTCTTTGATCGAGTTGCACTCGTAAGGTAAGAGAAAAAGATGTTTACAGCAAAAGAAAAGCCCCATTAAACAATTAATTGAACCAAATCATTGCCACAAAAGTCAATAATCATTTAAAAACATTTTAATTTGTTCACAAGTTCATATACGTAGAACCAGTTAGTATTTTACATCTGGCTTAAAACAAGATCATCATCATTATTAGGGTTCTGTTGTCGCGGCATTAGTGTTCCGAAAACATTTGTTAAGTTTTTGATAGTTTTCCAAAGAAATAAATTTCTGAAATTTTAACTATTAACAATACACTCTAGTAAATTTGAATGTTATACTTTTGTGAAAGTTTCTTAATCAGAAATTTATTATTGAAACAAGCTTGCACTAAGCCACTAAGCATATTCGATGGGGGAATCAGTCAAAATAAATGAGCTGGAAGACATAAGAAACCACTTGATCGGTGGTGACAGGTGCGATACCCCATTTATGAGGGTGTTTTCTGTTTCTGAAAAACCAGTTGTAAAAGCAAAATAAAATAAAATAAAATAAAATAAAATCACGTCTTGTGTGATCAGTGCATACTGCATAGTAGCGAAGCTGCTACTATTTGAGGCGTCATTAATTAAAAAAGGCGTCTGCAAAATTCAAAAATTAGAAAGCCAAATGCAAAAGTCCGTTGTTGACCTTCACGGCGACCAAGCATAATAAGAATTTGGAAGAGAGAAAAAAATGAAAAAAATAAAATATGTGAGAAGAGAACAATGCCAAATGAAACAAACAAAGACCAAACCAAGCGAGGAACTGAAAAAGGCGAAAGGTTCACACTTCACACAGCCATGAATGACCAAACGATCCAAAGTTTCTTTCTCTCACAACGAAAGAAGCGTGGATCACAGTGTCAACAGTGGGAAACAAATACATGTAGAAAAATTTTCAAGAAAACAAAGGAACGAACTCACAAAGTTAAAACATATCAAACTGCGTAGAAGAGAGTATTGTTCGTGTTAGGGTTTTCTTTTCTTTCCTTTCCTTTCCTTTTTTTTCCCCTTATTTTACTTCAAAAGCTGTGTGTCATGTCTTGTTGCAAGCAGGCATTTGCTGCAACCGAGTTGGATTATTCTGCGAGGATTATTCATGTTCTCAACCAATCGTTAAAGAAGAAAAAATAACAAAAAGAAAAACTAAAATAAAATCAAAAGAGATAAGAACCAGATAGATCGAAGAAAGCAACCATCGACGATGCTCTCTATAGATAGAGAGAGAGGAGAGAGAAGAAGGGGGAAAAAACAATAGCATAGAGGTTACCAGAGACAGATAGCAGCACAGATATCAATGAGTTAATTTAAGCATATTTATTTATTAAAAACGAGTTCCAATGAAAACTACTACTACACTATGAAGCAGAAGGAGATAATAATAAAGGAAGGGGAAAGAACTAACCAGAAAGAGTTGGAACAGAAGCACCGTTGCAGCAGAGATTGCTTAACTGCATTTCGATCTTGTTAAGGAAGCTCGTTGCCTCATCGAACGGCCTAGCCAGGTCCGATTTATACTTCACCAGCAACTCACAGTACGTTTCCTGCACTCACCAAAAAAGAAAAGAGAAAAATCTGTCACAAAAAGATGGATTTGGTCATAATGAATAAATAAATAAAAAATAAAATATGTGCGAGAGAGAGTGTGGACTGTGGAGGGAGGAGTGGACCATGACCATGAACTCGTCCAGCTCGGGATCGGCTCCGAAGCACGTGGAAACGACGTCGTCTCTCTTGAAAAGGTCGTTTTCGCGGCGAATTTCCTCCAACAAACACGCGATTTCTGGAGGTGCGCCGACCTAACACAAATGAAAAAAAAATATTATAACCGTTTTCTGTTGAGCTGTTAGGACGGTTATACACACGGTTGCAAAAATTGAACTGAATAACTGAAAGTGATGGCTGTGTTGTTTTTTCTACCTTCTGGCAATCGATGTAGGCTTGCAGGAGGCGAGGGTAGTGAGGATGAGAAGCGATTTTAGCTTTCATCATGGTCGATGCCATGGCCTCGTTGTTGTGCGGTGGTTGCTGCTGTTGAATTCCAGCGGCAGAGAGAAGCTCGTCGGATCCGAGCATAGGAATCGTAGCTGCGGCGGCGGAGGCGGAGGAGGACGAGGAAGCGGACATGAGGAAGCTGTGGTAGTCGGCAGGGAAGATCAGATTCTCCGGCGTCATGAGGGCCTTGTCGGCGTACTCCGCCGTCGACGGCACTCCGTACATTTCCTCCATGACCGCACACCAAAACGCTGCGTTTTGGCTCCTTCCTTATCGCAATTTCTTCTTATGGTTCAGGTTCTGCTGCTGCCAGAGCCCAGAGACGCACGCAGTCTTCAAGGAGAAGAAAAATATAAGAAACACAGAATAATTTATTTTTTTATTTTTATATACACTCGCCGCACTCTCACATCATCATCCTAAAGCTACAAGATTATGTTGGGGATTATCTAATTTTATATTAGTAAGTATTTGTTTAATTAAGCTAACTTTTCTTCGGAGGACTGCTAATTATATTATTATATTATAAATTGTAAATAAACTTAATGTTCAATTTGGATCAAACTAGTTTAGGATAAAGAAGATGCGAGGAGCGGATTTAGAAAGAAGAGAAGGGAGAGAAGTTGAAGAACATAACTAACAAGTTAGAATTAGGAAAGATCACTGTGGAGTTATTTACCTCTCCGAGGGTAGTCAAGCGCACATTTCATGTTTTTTTCTTCCGTTTTTTCTTCCCTTTACCTTAATAATATTTAGCCATCAATATTACACAAATATTATGATTTTAGTTTGGTTACATGAGTATTCTATTTTAAGTTACATAAATTGTACAAGAGAAATTTAATTTGTCTATTTATACATAAATCAAATAAGTCAAATTTAATTTATGTGCAAAAGTCTCAAACTAGTAATTCATAATTGCCCACTTGTGGAGGAGAAAATTTCAATTTGAAATTTACTGTATAGTAAATTGTAGGAGCGAACTTCGAATGATAATATTGTGTAGTATAATATAAAGGACGAGTTACATAAATAAATTAAATTAATTTGTAATTGATATAATTGTGACTTTTTGAATAGATTATATTTTTGTGTTTTTTTAATTGATGTAAATTGTTACAGAATAAATAAATTAAATTAATTTGTAATTGATATAATTGTAACTTTTTGAATAGATTATATTTTTGTGTTTTTTTAATTTATGTAAATTGTTACAGAATATAACGATTTGTAGTTTATAGGTAAAAAATTGTCATAGTGTTTGAAAAAATAATGTAATTTTAAAATAAAAAATATTTAATATTAATATTTTTAAATATAAAAATAAATTTTATTAATATTAAAAGATAAATATGAGATATAAGTATAAAATAAATAAAACATACAAAATAAAAGTAAAAATATCATTTTTAATTTTGTACTATTTTTTAAAAATATTTTTGCTAAAAATAATTTTTAAATGTTCAACCAAACATATTTTTATATTTTATTTTTATTTTTCTTGAAAACAAAAATAAAAATAACCAAACCAATCAGCTTCTTAATGATCAATCTATTGACTTAGCATGATCTTTAAAAAATTTTCGAATCCCAACTTATATATTCTAATATTATTATAAGTTTACTTTATCATTATGTTAGAAGGAATTAGAGGTGAAGAGAAATATTATTGACACAATTTCTTTAGAATCTATGGTGAATTTCAACACTTTAAAACTTGAAAAAAATATTGATGTAGTATCCACGGTAACAGACAACAAAACAAAGCTGTAGAGTTACCAACGTTGTCTTTGGTGTGAAGAAGATAAACCACATCAAAGTTGTTGTGTGCCACAAGCAGAATTAGGGTTTGTTTGAAAAACTCTAAAAAGCTACTTTCTTTTTTTTTAGTTTTTGACTTATAAAAAGTTATATTAATAGTGTTTAGGCCCAGTTTGGATAACTAACTTAATTAAGCTCCTTTTAATAAAATAACTTAAACAATAAATGACTCTGTTAAAAGTAACTTATAAATAAGTTATTTTGTATTTGGATTTTTAACTCTAAAAGTACTTATTTTAAAGAAATGTAATGAAAAGTAGAAGTATTATGAGAGAAGTCATTTTTTTTAACTTCTCTATAAGCTCCAAAATAACTTCTTAGAAAGTTGCAATTTGGTTTTGAAAATTGCACCCGACATTAATACTACTACTTTTCATAAGTCAAAAGTTAAAAAAAGTTACTTCTAGAGTTTCCCAAACGGGCCCTTAGTACAATTTTTTAGATAAACTTTTAACTTTTTAAAAAGTTATTTAAGAGCTTTTGAAGAAATTAAAAAATGTGACTTCTTCTATTTTCAAAAGCTATTTTATCACTCTTATTTAATACACAACTTTAAAACAAAGACTTCTATAATAACTTTCCAAACACAAAATAACTTATTTAAAAGTTGTTATTAATAAAAGTCCTTATATTTTAAACTCCTTTTTCAAAAGAACTTATTTAAGAAGTTTAGCCAAACTGACCTTACTCTTATGATGTGTTTTATAGCTACAAGATAAAAACTACCAAGACTTTCAAGGTGCCTCTAGAAAATGATAATGGAAGCAGAATTAAAGATTAGCAGATTACGCTATTCATAGTTTCTTCATAAATCGCTAGATCCTATAGTAGTTTAAGCATGGTTCATGTTCTTCAGAAATCACGACACGCGTATGACACATTTTCATTATAATTTTATAGCAAATTACGTACAAACTATAAATTACTATTCTGTAACAGTTTTAGAAAGTTATAATTGTATAAATTAAAAATTAATTTAATTTATTTATGTAAATTGTCCTAATATAAATTATAGTAGTCTAATTTGATTTATCTTAGTGTGTATTTTAGCATATTAATACATTTAAATTTGGATCAATTTAGTAAAAAATTAATATAATATGAACAGTTTATTTATATTTTTACAATCATATTAAATATATACTAAAATCAGCTACTAGCTATGAGAGTATAATACAACAATATAAAGAAATTAAAATATAAAATACACATTAAAAATAAATTAAATTATATATGTAATATTTATACACAAATATATAATAATTGAGTTTAGTAATTACTTTTAGTATGTAAATAACATATTTGATCTTTTTAATATATGTATTTAATTGGTATTCTAAATTTTAATATACATATTTATACACAAATATATATATATATATATATATATATATATATATATATATATATATATATATATATATATATACTAAATTTTTTTTATCAATGATACGGTTTACATAAATTAAAATAAAACACGGGTATAACTAAATTAAAATCAGAACATCTATATAATATTGATAGCAAAATATTTTAGTAATGCAAATTATCCTTTTTTTATAATCATTTTTCCTTATACACAATTACGCAAACAGAAAATAAATTGCTTATCTAAAAAGAAAAATCACATTTTTAAAAAGTGCGCAATTAGAAGTTAATAATTGAGGGTGAATAATAATAATAATAATAATAATAATAATAATAATAATAATAATAATAATAATAATAATAATATCGTTCCAGAAAAAATATCAATGTTCTTTAAAAATTATTTTTTATTAATAATAAAAAAACAGAAAATAAAATATCCTAAATCTTAAATAGTAATTTTTAAATTTTAAATTCAAAATTTTTAATTTAAACTGTTGATATAAAATATAATAAATAAATAAATAATTAAAATTTATTTAATTAACTAGAAATATAATTTTTTATTAAGAAGCATTTAAAGATTATTCATAATTAAAATGACTAGTAAATTTAATTTTTAATAAAAGAACGCAATTTCTTCTTTTAAGTTAATTTTATTAAAAATTTACATCATCTTTATATTTAATTTTGTTTATTAAATAAAAACATAGACATGTTAATTTAATAGTCACCTTTCATATCATTTGTAGATATTGTTAAGGTTCGAAAATTGAATTGGTTATCAAACTAGTAGAATTAGAAGTTTACAAATTTAATCGAGACTTAATGATATTGAATTAAATATAATAAAATAAAATATTTATATATAAAATACATAATTTTTTTAAAAAATAATTTTTTGTGTTTTATTATTTTAAACTGATTAATCATTAATAAATCGGATTAGTTCAATTGATTAACTGGATTCTAACAATTTTTTATTTTTGACTAATTTCTTAACCATTGAATTTTGTCATGGGTTCGATTATGTTTTTATGTTGGTTGTCGAAAATCTAACAAAACCCTCCTCCTTTATTCGGGCTTGGGACCGGCTATGTACCGTAAGTATAGCATAAACGACAAAAAATTGTCTTTAAAACTTAAAGGTAAATTCTATCGCACTGCTATAAGACCGGCTATGCTTTATGGTACGGAGTGTTGGGCGCCTAAAGGGAAGCACGAACATAAGCTGAGTGTGGTAGAGATGAAGATGTTGAGATGGATGAGTGGTCATACGCGATTGGATAAAATAAGGAACGAAGATATAAAGGAGAGAGTTGGAGTAGCATCCATTGTAAAAAAGATGGTTGAATCGTGTCTCAGGTAGTTTAGACATGTGAGAAGAAGACCGACAGAACACTCAGTCAGGAGAGTGGATGAGATGGAAGATGGACAAGAGGTGAAAGGTTGAGGAAGACCTAGGAAGACCATCCATGAAGTGGTCAAATGAGATCTACATATAAACGGTCTTTTTGTAGATATGATACATAACAGAACACAATAGCGTTGTTTGATTCATGTAGCCAATCCCACCTAGTAGGACAAAGTTTTGTTGTCGTTGTTGTTCTTAACCACCGAATTTTGTAACATAATATTATATCTAATAATCTATTAGTATAAACATTCCATATAAAAAAGAGATATGGAAGAGAGATTTAGGTGAAAAGTGTCCATGAAAATAGTTTATACTAGTAAACATATTACTAATATGCTTGGTATATTATCAAAAAGCATGTTAGATTTTAATTTCTTTTTCAAAAGTTTTAGTTTAATAATGTAGTGTTCGTGCTGGATTAATTATGATAATTTATTTTTCTTTATGTATTCATTTATTTTTTTTTTATCTTTATGCTGATTCTAACAATAGTAAAATTTATTTACTTGGAATAGTTGTCAACATAAAGTAAAAAAATTAAACATACACAATTTTCAAATCTGTTTTTTTCTTTTTATCTCTTTTACTATGTTATTTCTTCTAGTTTATTTCTCTTTTATTCATATATAGTAATTAAAATGTGTTTTTTTACACAAATAAAATAATCAAAAAAATATAACATTTGTCATTTTTTATAAATTTTCTTTTTCTATATTTACTTTTTGAGTTTGGCTAATTCGAATGTTGGGAGATTGTGTTTATAGTAAGTTTTTTTTTTTTTTTTTTTTTTTTTTTTTTTTTTTAAAGTTTTTCATTTTATACATAAATTATGGTTGAGAACTAAGATTTATCAGTATTTTCTATTTGATCATAAATCATAGTTTTTAACCACAATTTATATCTAACCAAGATTTATGAATATATAGTTAAAAAATATATGAGTGTAATCAATTTCATTTTAGATAATAACATAATATCATTTTTATTTTTATTTTTATTTTAGGAAGAAACGGACCTTTGAAGCATACTCAATGGACAAATAGTAATTTTCATTAGAAAAGAGAATAAATATAGTTTATATAGACAAATAAGCATAGTTTATCAGACAAATAAATACGCATTTGTAAATAATAAATAAAAACAACTCATAAATTATACCAAACCTTGTATGTAACAACATATCTACACAATTCTAAACAAAATAAATATTTCTATACAAACTACTACCCCTTTTCCCATTTTTGTATTTTGTATTTGTCAAATAATAGATGTGTAGTTGAGTTGGTGAAACATTATCGAAAAATAAATAAGATACATGTGGGTTTAAGACACCAAATTGTGGAAACATGGTTTTGGTTGTCTCTAGGCTAGCCAATACTATATCATAGACTTTAGCCATTCCTTATTTTGTGTATTATTGAATTGTCACTCATCAAACACATATATATCTATGCTTTCAACAAAATGGTAATAACTAAGGCTGAAAAATTGTCACTCTTTTTATTGATAGTGATTGGGCATTGGGGCCTTAATCTCATCTCATCTCAGTGGCAAATTACTATTGAGCTCTAATTAATGCTACGGCGCTGCTATTTTTGCTGGTACTTCTTTCTATTCATAATTTTTTTTATTTGATATATTTAATTTTTATATTTTAATTACAATATATATAACCTTTTTCCTTCTTTTATGTTATGCTACATGGTATTACCTATAATTTGTTTTATTAATCTCGGATAATAATACAGAAAATTAGCTTAGCTCGGTACGAATCTAAAATTACCAATAATTCACAAAATTTGCAATTTCGTTTAATTATTTTCAGAAATACATAGATGCAGTCAAAGTCCTTCATCAGTAACATCATCTCATTCCTACAGATACATAGCATGTCCTATCGTCTTGTGAGTTGTGGCTAAGCGAAGTCCTTATCTTTTGCAACATGCCCACAGTCCCACAACAGCTATCCATTTTTAATTTTTTATTTTCTCTATACTTTTTTCCAATCAAATTTTGTTGATAAGATATTATTTAATTACTTGTTCTTGATAAGCCATGTTGAAGAACATGTTTTTTGTGCATATGTCTCTCTTCTGAAATTTATGTCATAAAATATTTTTTTCCTATAATTGAAATACTCACTATTAAGTATATTAACTAATTTATCTATTAATATATAATAAGAGTGTAATAGTAGGTTCAATGCTTGATAAGTATATAGGCTAATTGATCAACAAGTGGTGCATTCTATAGTAGACAAATGTTGATTTTAATTGCATGACAAGTGGCAGAGCAACAAAAGCATATTTGTGAACAAAGCAATTGAGCGGGAGTTCGATTTAAATTCAAATTCAAAATCAATTTTCAGTTGTATTCTTATCCTCAAATCTTGATAGAAAGAGTAGTTAGCGTTGGCAAGAGAAACACTTCCTCTGGCGACATTGTAGAGAAAAAGAGAACGACGTAAAGAAAGAAATCATGATGGAAGAAGGAGAAGAGGGTGGCGACGACAGCGACGGTCACAGAGAAGGAGGCTAGATAATTAACAGAAAATTTTATAATTTAATGAGATAGAGAAAATTAAAACAAGAATTTTGACATTAATTTTAAAAAATTTGGCTCACAATTGGGTCAAACGGGTCGAACTTGGCCCAAATTGGACCCGTGGGCCCAACCCACTCACTTAAATATATTAGCTCAGCTCATTTCTCTCTGCTCATGCATGCTGAAACGTTGGAACTTAGCAAGAAAAGGGGAAGAACTCTCTTTAAAAACACAACCCTCACTTCCATAATCAAATCCACACAACTTTTGATCCAGAGCACCGATTGCCGCACCGTTTACGGCCACGCGACCGCAGCGTTGAGCTCTACAAATCCTAGTACCTAATTAGGTAAGAAAGTCACATTTTTTTTCAATTTTCTCTACCCCAATTTCGAAACTTAATGTGAAATTATGTTGAATTTTGCATGATTTTGATGTTTAGGTTCAAGTTAACTTGCAGGTATTGTCGGGTTTAGCTCGTTTGAGCTGTGGATCAGGTAAGCACCCTCAAACCCTTGGTATATATGTTAAATTAGTGAGCTCTATTTTGATTATAGTAGTAATTATGATAATAGATTGAAATTGAGTGTTGGATGGAGCAAATTTGAGAATTTGGAAGCTTGAAGTCAAGTTTCGGAGGCTGGGTTTCGTTGGTGAGGTTTTGGAATTTTGGAAACTTGTGGCGCGGGAACGCTTGAGGTGTTCGGGTTTATCGGGAAATCGGCCAAGGTATGGTTTTGGTTTCTCGTATTTAATATATAATGTCTTGTGAAATCTTATGCTAAACGACCATAAGATAGGAATGAATGCATGAGTATGTTAATTGCTTAGTGCCTTGATGATAATTGTTAAATAAGGTTGAGTTTTGGTTTGTTGTTGATGTTGATGATAGAAGGCTAAATGATGATTTAATGATGTTTGACAAGGTGTTGAGGGTGAATATGTATTTGTAATGGATTATTGATGATGTTTGATGAGATTAATGATTCATGATGTGAATGCGGTGGTGGTTGATGAAAAATGATTGATGAATGATGATTTTAATGATGATAAATGAGGACGAGGGTTAAAGATATATGAATGTTAATATATTGGTAAATGTGTTGGTATAATTGAGAATCTTGGTATGAAGTAGTTTATAATGAGGTGAGATTGGTTATGAAAGGATGTGGGGCTGTGTTGGTTGTGATAGGGTATGTTTTGTTTCAAGGTTTGGCTTGTAAATGTGGTTAGTGAGTTATAAATTTGGTGGAAATAGAGGTTTGAGGAACTTTGTGAAAAACTGATTTTGGCCGAACTTTGGCGAGCCATAACTCAGCTTCCAGAAGTTTGGTATGTAAAGCTGAAATTCTGCAGACTTAACCATTTTTTAACGGATCTGCAATACATGCGTACGCAAACCCCTCCATATACGGATGGACATTTCTGTCTGGTATGCATGCATATGCAGACGAGGCAATGCGTACGCATGATGGGCCAAATGCACTCCCATGCATACGCGTGTCCCCTATTTCAGCAAACATGGATTTTGTATTTTAAAGCTCAATTTCAAACCTATAAACTTCTATTTTCACCCTTTTAATCATAAATCTTAGTAATAGGCCTAGTAATGAGATGAAGTTAGGAAATAGAGGTTACTTGGAAGTGAAGAAAGGTTTGGAAGGATAAATTAGGGTTGGGGAAGTGTAAAATTGGTGATGATGTATGATTAATGAATTGAGAATGAATGAACATGATGATGGTATGGATGTGTTGGATGTGGGGAAGGTGGTAGGGCGCTAATCCCTCTATCTTTGTCCTCTGCATTCTCTGTGTTTGTGATATGTTGGATGTGGGGAAGGCAGTAGGGCACTAATCCCACGATTCTTTCCGTCGCATTTCTTGTGATTGTGTTTTGGTGGGATGTGAGGAAGGTGGTAGGGCACTGATCTCCCGATCTATTCTCCCTGGTGTATGCCTTCAGGAGAAAGTGGTAGGGCACTAATCCCTCGATTTTATGCCTCCTGAAGATGCGCAGTCGAGAGACGATGTCTGGGTTAGCTACCGGGTGTGTCGGGTTCTAGCAGTTAACCGACACGTGAGCTCACGGCCAGTAGGACAGGCATGCATCATGTTGCATTTGTTTGCTTTATTTGGGTGTGTATACTTGTTTTGGTTTGCCTACCTGATAAATTCTGTATAACTGGTAACTGTGATACTTGCTGTAACTATTCTTGAAATATGTTTGCCTTGTATTCTATTTTGAGTACAGTGGTGGTGCATTGATAATAATGATAATTTCTTTTGAAGTGGGCCGAAGGCCGGGTTGAGTTTATTTGGGCCGGAGGCCAAACTAGTTTGATTTGGGCCATAGGCCGTGACTGGTTGGGTCAGTGGTAAGGGCTAGAGTTAAATGAGACAGGAAGTAAACTGCAGGGTTAGAGATATATTGTGACTTTGGTACCTTAGAGAGTTTTACTAAATTTATGGTTCAATTTATTTCTTTAAGTGTATAATATGAGTGTCGGCATTCTAGGATTGCCTCTGGCTTTCCCGGGGCTTTATTTATTATATATGTGGGCACCTTAACCATACTGAGAACCCCCGATTCTCATCCCATACAATATTATTATTTTTCAGATGCAAGTTGAGAAGCACCACTCTGTATTCTGGAGACTCTGATGAAGCAAAGAACTCTTGGGACTCAGGGGCGTATTTTGTCTATATTTATATATGTATATAGATTTTCCATCTTGTGTTTTATGTTTGTCCCTCTTAGAGGTTGACTCAAAGAAACAGTTGTCATTTTTTTGCTTTGGGTCATTTTGGGATTCTCATGTATATATATTTATATGCTCTGTCCGGTTTTAACTTTGCGAGTTGGGTCAGGAGCCTTGTTATCTGTACCTTGAAACTCTCTTACCCTACTTCGTTACGTTAACGCTTACGTGAGTGATGCGCTGTTCTGCTTACACTTTGTTTTAAACCTTCTTTAAAAAGGCTCATAGATATAAATCTTTTTCAACTATATTATATATATAATTTTACTTTTAGAGGTCGTAATACCTCACCACCTCTGTTTTATGACTTAAGCATAAGACTCTGTGTGCTAGGGTGGTACATTGCAGTCGTCAATGAAGAAGGAGCAGCTGGCAACAAGTTGATGATACTGATGCAGAGAACAGAGAGCTTTGAGATCTTACCGTTGGTGGTGTTATAGAAGTAACTTCTTTAAAAAAGCATAAATTTATTTTATATATATTTAAAAAAAATGATTGATGACACTGATGCAGAGAATGGAGAGCTTTGAGATTTTACCGTCAGTGATGTTATAGAGGTAAATTCTTTAAAAAAGAAGAAATTTATTTTTTTTATATATTAAAAAAAGTAGAAAATTATTTATTTATGTTAAATCTGCTTCTGTTTTGGCTCGAGGTTGAGGTTGGACTAGGTTAGGTTGGCAGAGGAGCTAATGGTGGTATGGCTGATTGGCAGTGAGAACGATGGCACCCCTTCTAGCAGCTTTGAATCATCTTCAACTAATGTATATAAGGTATCTATTTTTATTTGCTAGGATTTTTTGTAACACCCTACCATATCGAGCTTTACTCTTAAGTCGTAAAATAGAGGTGGTGAGATATTACAACCTCTAAGGTAAAATATATACATATATAGATATAGTTGAAAGAATTTGTAATTTGGAGCCTTGAAGAAAAGCTTAAGCAAAAACCGCAAAAAGAAAAGCGCATCGCATATGTACGAAAGATAACTAGAAAAACAGGAAGGATAAACCGGCAATAAAGGAAAGATAACTTATATAAACAAGAGTAGATTACCAAAAGATACAAAATATCAGGCTTTAGACTCGACCTGCGAAACTTAAGCCGGTCGGAGTATGAATACATATATATACAATCCAAAATATCCCAAAGACATAAAATAAAACATCTATTTCTCCAAAATAGCCTCTAGGAGGGACAAATATAAAATATATACAGAGGAGAATCTATTTATATATATACATAGCATAAGTACAAAATACAACATCCCCAAAATAAAGCTCCGCTTGCTTAGGAGATCCCTAGACGCTCAGCGAGGTGCCTCTCGACCTACATTTGAAAAATAAC
Source organism: Arachis hypogaea (assembly GCF_003086295.3). Lineage (NCBI taxonomy): Eukaryota > Viridiplantae > Streptophyta > Magnoliopsida > Fabales > Fabaceae > Arachis > Arachis hypogaea. The sequence continues at coordinate 23,712,078 of NC_092050.1, forward strand.
TATATATTATATGGAATGAGAACTGGGAGTTCTCAGCATGGTTAAGGTGCCCACATAAATAATATATAAGGTCCTAGAAAAGCCAGAGGCATTCATAGAACTTCGACACTCAGATTTAAACTTAAAGAAGTATACTAAACCAAAAATTCGGGAATCTATTTGTGGATTCTAGTTCTAATCTAACTCTTCACCTCATGTCAACCCAAACCTCCTAATCACTGGTGGAACTACCCTTAGCGTCACCTCCGCCAGCATGAGGGATCTTTCAGTTACAAAGACATACAAGACAGACAAAGAAAACATAGATAGGATGCAATTATAGTAAGTAAGACAATTAGCAGATAAGCATGGCTAATTAATTAGGCAAACCAAAGTAATGCACACTCAAGCAAAACATACAAATGCATATGATGTATGTCTGCCCTATGACTGATGAGTCTTATCTGTCGGTTATATAGCCAAACCCGATATGTCCGGTAGCTAACCCTGGACAGTCCCTCCATGCGCGCATCCCAAGAGTCTATGCATATAATCACAATCATTCATTTGTCATCTCATTTGGGGAAAATCCGGGGAGTTAAAGTGCCCAGTCACATCTTGCGACGTAGAGTCAATAGAGTATCGAGTCTCAACCTGGAGCAAGTGGTGGCAAGCCACTAGTCTACCCAGGAAAACTCGTATCTCAGATAATAGAAGTGCATATGCCATTAATCATTCAATATCAATCAATCATTATCAATACAGCCTTCATTCATAATAATCTCGGTATTCCGCACTTCTTCAATCAATCAACATTAGTTTCATCATTATCCATACGATATTCAACTTCAAAATCTTTCTTCACTACCAGATTAACTCCCTCTTTAGGTTCACCCCTCTCCTTATAATTAGAAACTAGGTATTGGACCTTAGAAGGTAATTATAGAGATTTGGAATGCTAGAGGATTGGTTAAACATTCAAAAATATCATTTTTGGCCAAAACAGGGATTCCACGTACGCGAGGGTTTGTCTGCGTACGCCGGGGGGGGGGGGTATGAAATCAGGAATCTCGCGTACGCAACCCCTGGTCCGTGTACGCGAGCTTACAAAACAGATGAGAGTTCTCACGTCGCGTTTGCTTCTCGCGTACGCGAGCGTCAAAAGTTTGCAGGTCCGCGTATGCGAGACCATTTCTACGTACGCAGAATCACACAACAGTAGGTGACTTCTACGTCGCATGTGCTGCTTGCATACGCATGACGCCCTCTTTTCTCAAAAGCTGCTAAATTTGTAGAATTTCAAAATTTGACACCCAACTTCAATCGCGCATAACTTTTTCGTCAAAAATCATTTTTTCGTCCGTTCTTCGAATGTCATAAACTTTACAAATCCAATTTTCATTTGAAACAAGTTTGACAAAAATTTGAGGGTCTGGAAGCCAAGTTATGGCCCATCAAAGTTGGTCAAAAATAAAGTTTTTACCAAAAGTACCAAACCTCTCAATTCAAAACCAATGTTATTACACTCAAAACAGCACTATAGGTTTTCAATGCAGTTCCATATCCTTTCCACAACATGTCCATACTCAATTTTACTACTTTCATTCTAATTAATCCAAAATCAAAACCACATAATTCATTATTATTCAATCTGTCATCATCAATCATCACAATCATCAATAATCATCATTAATCCTCATCAACATCAACATCAATAATCAACACATTCTCATAATAAACTCAATATTTTTACCAAAATTACTAAACTTTAACAAGTTTACATAATTCAACTTATCTTATGGTCAACTAGCCTACGTTTTCACATTTACATTACACATTATCTACGAGAAACCAAAATCATACCTTGACTGATTCCTCCCTAAGCCTGGAACACCTCACAATCCTCAATTCACAAGCTCCAAACCTCTACCACATGGATTTCCATCTCCCAATACTCAAACTCAAGCTTCCAACTTCATTAATTTGGTTCCAATTCACATATATACCACCTAATTTCACATGATTACATACACATTCACAAATTTAATACCTAACCTCATATAATTAAAAAATTCACAAGGGTTTTGAGTTCTGTACCGTTACCCATGGATAATTAGGAAAAACCCAATAATTTTTTGTTGCTAGAGTTCACCTAAACCATCAAAATTACATAATCTCTCAATACTAAAACTCACAATTTTCGAAATTTAAGAAGAGAAGGCTAGGTGAGAAAACTCAGTTTACTTACCACTTTGCTTAGATGATTTTGAAGAGCTTAATGTGGTGGTCGCCTGGATATAAAGTCATAAAATAAAGGTGGCGTGGTATTACAACCACTAAAAGAAAAGGCGTATATATATATATATATATATATATATATATATATATATATATATATATATATATATATATATATATATATATATATATATATATATATATATATATATGAAAGAAGTTATAACTAAGAGCCTTGAAAAAGAAGTTAAGCAAAAGCATAACAGAAAACCGCATTACACTCGTTCGGATAAATGTGAAACGAGTAAATCAGATTGAACAGAAGGCTAAAAACATAAATTTAAAGATCAGAGTTCCAAAAGATACAAATATCAAGCTTCAAACTCGACCTATGAAGCTAAGGCCGACCAGAGTATAAATACATATAGATATCCCAAAAGGTAGATACTAAACCTGTTTCTCCAAATCAACCTCTAAGAAGGACAAATACAATATATACAGTGGAGAATATATACATATCTACATATATATACATAGCTTAAGCACAAAATATTACAGCCCCAAAATGAAATCTACACTTGCAAAGAAGGTCTCCAGACGCTCAACAAGATACCTCTCGACCTGCATTTAAAAAAATAGCAGAATATATATGGAATAAGAACCAGGGATTTTCAGTATGGTAAAAGTGTCCGTATAGTTAATATATAAGGTCCCAAAAAATCCAGAGGCATTCCTAGAACTTCGACACTTAGAATCAAACTTAAAATCAATACTAAACCAAAAAATTTGGTAATCTACGCAAAGGATTCTCATATCTAAACTAACTCTTCACCTATTGTCTTCTTTAAACCTCTGAAATCACCAGTAGAATAACCCTTATCACACCTCCGCCATATGAAGGGTCTCTCAAATGCAAACACACACAATACAATAAAGAAAAATACCTATATGGATAGCAAGTATAACAGATAGGACAAATAGCAGTTAATTATAGCTAAACAGTTAGACATGCCAAAAATAAAGCATACTCAAACAAAACATACAAGTGCATATGATGCATGTCTGCTCTATGGCTGATGAGTCTCATCTGTTAGTTATATAGCCAAACCCGACATGTCTGGTAGCAAACCCTGGACATGAATACCAAACACGGAGCAAGTGGGACTAAACCACAACCCTTACATCTTACCTGTGTAACCAGAGCAAGGGGACAACCTCACCCTTTCCTCTTACCCAAGTGGTGTTACAATTCTCAACCCGGAGCGAAGGTGTCAAAACTCAACCTTTGCATCTTACCCAGAGTCTCGAACCTTTACCTGGAGCAAGTAGACAACGCCACTACATCTTACCTGGAATCTCAACTTATACCCAGAGCAGATGGACAACGCCATTGTCTCTTACCCAGAACCTCAACTTATACCCAGAGCAGATGACCAACACCACTGCCTCTTACCCCGTGATTTGTCTCAAATAATTTCAAATGCTCATGCCGAATATATTTTAATTCATCATTTCTCCATATCATTATCATCATCAATCAATTTCTCATTCAATTGTAATTCATCATTATTATTATCATGTTTATCAGTGACTTCTTGTTTAACACTACCATCACCTCATTACTTAGTTATCACTTTGTAAATCCTTCTCAATATTCTCGTAAATCATTTAACCTATTTACCACTGTTCTAAAGCTTAAAAGATAGCTAACGGACTCTAATCAGGTGTTAAAGATGTTTGGAAAGCTAGAGTATAGGTTTAAATATCAAAAGTACACTTTTCAGAAAAACTGAAGTTCTGTGTACGCATACCATGTCTGCGTACGCGAGCCCCTTAGGCAGTGAATGTAATACCCTCACTATCAGAATGTCACGCTTCCAGCTGTACCACTCTGATAGCAAGAAGTATTACGACGACTTCATATACTTAATAATAAAGTAGGAGCCTTTGACTCAAAACCGTATCGCTATTTTCTTTGAAAAATCGGAAAAATATTTTATCTTGAAAATAAACAAACATATACATATGTATAAAAGTTCTTACATAAGTAGCTTATGAATATAATATACATACAGAATATACAACTCCTACCCCTCTTTTAATATACAATATTGATGAGAGGGAAAAATAAATAACAATTAAACTAATATAACAATAAAATCGTATAAGCAAAATTGTGATTAAACTCTTCGTAAGCCTCTTCGTTCGTCGCCTGAAAAGATAAAGCTGTAGGGGGGTGAGAATCTAATCACACGGTCTTACCATGGAATTTCAGAATTGTCATAAGAAGATATTTAATAAGAAAATCGTTTTCAAACTCAGTGATTATCGTTGTCTTATGAATCCTTTGAAAACCGATGGCTTCACCATAAAAAATTCAAAATCTTTTCAAAAGAAATCAGTTAGTTATCTAGAAATCCAAAATCACTTTTCATATAAAAGAATCTTAAAAGTTTCCTAACAGTATGAATGACCAACCTGTTCCAAACATAGGCTCGTTAAGTTTATGCTGAACCAGCTTGATATTTCATACTCTAATAAGCCACAACACAAACCAATCACGGCTTCAAGCCCAAACAGCTCAATCAACATCCAATTCACTACAACCCAACTAATTTCAGTAACAAACACAAGTACTGAGGTTTAAACACAATCAAGAACAGTTACGTCAAGTATAGCAATTAGCAATTAAGCATAATTATTCACATAGCCAAACCAATTACAATATGCACACCCAAACAATGTCACATAAATGCAAATGATGAATGCATGTCCTATGGCTAATGAGCTCATCTGTTAGTTATACAATCAACCCGACATGTCCTGTTAGCTAACCATTGGAAAGTCCCTCTATACGCGCATCTCCAAGCTCAATAACATCCATGGAAAAAATCTCAAGCTCATCCATGGGAGAGACAAAGCCCCAAGCTCAAATTCATATATATATATATGCATGCCCATGGGAGAACCCGAGAGTTAAAGTGCCCGGTCACATCTTACGTACAGAGGGTCAACAATTTGTCTCAATTTTGCAAGTCTCATTTACTTTTAATTCATTATCATTATCAATTTATATCTCATTTTCAAATTCATTCAAAAATCATACTTTATAGTCAATCATCATCATCCTTCATTCAAATTCAATCATCATCATCATCCGTCATTCTATTCCGTTCATCAACAATCCCAATTCAAAACATAATTCATTCCTTTCTAAATATATCAAACTTAAAACATATAATCTTTAAAACCAAATCTTTTTAAATGATTACTTCAAACGAAACTTCCAATTTTTATAAAATTTCGACAGCATCTCCACTAAAACTCGGACTCTGCCACCTTTACGGGTCCTATCAAAACCATATTTTCCAACCCGTTCTCATCCAATTTCAATATCAAACAACTATAATGTCAAATCATTTTCAAAATCGAACCAGCTTCAATATTAAATTATTTCCAACTCTCAAGTTATTACCAGTAAATTAAACCAACAGTTTCTCAAACTCTTTTCAATGGTTTCAAACCCAAGTCATTCCTTAATATATATATAAATCAGATTTCCAAAATAAAATCACTTTTCAGTATAAACTTTCAATAGCCGCATGCCAACTCAGGAAAATCAACAATTCAATCAAGCAGACAATTTCACTTATCCAAAACAATTCAATTCAATCCATAAAACTCACGTAATCACCAAAAATATATTTTTACATCAATATCAATTTATAACAATTCTTGGAAATAAAATGAGTTTAAGGAAAGTGCCACTACCTCGATTGTCAGAACTTGAAACTCTAAAATGCGTCACAAGCTCATTTTCTCTCGCCCCGCAATGGTGGCAGCCGCAACCACAGTTTCAAACCATTTTCACAGCAACTCTAATCGCAATATATAATAACCGAAACTCAATCTTATAGCAATTAACACCACAAAACCTTAGCGTAAGATAACAAAACAACGACTAAAAGGATTTCCAAAACGAAAACGCTTACCGTATTAAGGAGTAACGACTGAACCAAATGGCGGCAGTCACTGTGGTGGTTCCGATGGCCACATCAAGTTTTCCGGCGGCCAGGCACGGCCACAAGACCTCCTCTTTCTCCGGCGAGCCTGCCTTCTCCCTCCATTCATGTCTGGTTGCGTCTCCCTCACTCCCACTCGAGCTTCTCCCTGTGGCGGAACCCGTCAGAGGTGATGGCAACTTCAGCTACGGCAATAGCACAGTGGCTTTGTCAACGGCATGCAGTCCCAAGCCCGCGACCTTCTCTCTTCACGGCTTTGCTCCTCAACAGCGATGATGGCTTTGCGATGAGGATGCGACTGGGTGCGGCGGCAATGCGCGGCTTCCATCCTCCTTTGCGTCTCTCTCCCTCGCCTCAAATCTGATTCGTGACGGCGGCAATAGGACCTGGTGACGGCGAGCTGGGGCGGGACGACAGTGCGGCTTCCTCCTTCTTCCTCCCTTCTTCTCCTTCGCGGCGCAACTCCCTTTCTTCCCTTTTCCCTCTGTTTTGTGTGTGTGTGTGTGTGTGTGTGTGTGTCATGTTTATGAGTGGCGGGTGTGTAGCTAAGGAAGAAGGGAAAAAAGGAAATGGCGGCTGTTGATGGTAAAAAGGGGAAGTGTGGCGATGAATGTGAGTGGCGGTGAGGGGTTAGGGTTAGTGGGTTCTAATTTTGGAATTTTGGGTAGTTTAGTAATTTTAATAAAATTAAGGTAATATAGTAATTGAAAATCACTTTAATCAAGCAATAGGTATATATAAAAATAGCGTTTATTCATCAACTTGCAAATTATTTTTAAATAAGTACTCCAATTCAGTAATTAGAGATAATATGATTAATTTTTTATTAATAAAAATTAAAGTATTAAATTCTAAAATCTCAATTATTTAAACCGAATCATATAAAATTCTTAGTATTTTACTATTACAAAACTTTATAATTTAAATATGAAAATTATTCAACAATTGTAAAATTAGATAAAAATTTTAATTTAATTATTAAAACTTGATTTAATTAGCTTTAATAAAATAATTTTTGAAATTAAAGTCTTTAATGAATAAATAAATTAAAATTGACTCATAATAAGAATTTTCAAAAATTATGGGTCTTACAGTGAACACTCACCGCATTGCGTAGCTCTGCTCGCGTACACAGGCCTATAGTCTAGCCCATTCCGCGTACACACGCATGTCCATGTACGCGGAATGTCTAGGCAGAGCCTAGGGTCCGCATCGCGTACATGTCTGCGTACACATACCTATCAGAATTTGCGAAAAAGCTACTAAGTTCCAGAAAACTAATTTTACACACCCAACTTCGAACGCGCATAACTTTTTTGTTACAAATTATTTTTAGTCCATTCTTTGAACCTTGCAAACTTCTCGGACCTAATTTTCTTCGAAAATAGGTTTCACCAAATTTTGAGGTCCAGAAATCAAACTATAGCCTGCCGAAATTGGTGAAAAATAAATTTTTTACCATAAATTTTCAAAACTCTAGTTTTCCAATATCCTAATTCCAAACCAATCATTTTTACAACCAAAATAGTCCTTAGTGTCCCTCGCCAAGTTCATACACTCCCTTTCATACCACAATATGCCAACATACAATTTCATTCAATCCATTCAATTCAATTTCACAAACCCACTACTAATCCTTAATACATCCACAATCATCATTATTCTATACTCATTAATAACATAATCCAACACATACAAACTCATTTACTTCATACACAAATCATATACCATTTACACAATTCATCAATAATTCATTCAGTTCATTCCTATCTTAAGGTCATTTAGCTTAAGTTTTCACGTGACATTAATATTAACTACGAGAAACCAAAATCATACCTTGGCCGATTCCTCCCTAATCCAACAACACCTCAAAACCCTATTCTCCACACAAGCTTCCAAAGGTTCCACGCTCCAATTTAGCTAGTCAAGCCATAATTGCTCCAAATCAAGCATTCAAGACCTTCCATTTAACTTCAATTTCACATGCACACAATCTAATTTAATACAATTTCACAATAATCAATACAAGGTTTACTAATTCATTAATTTACAAGGGTTCAAATGTTTCTTACCTTACCCATGGATGAATTGGGTGAAACCCAACAAGTCTTTGCCGCTAAAGTACACCTAAACCATCAAAATCATTCAATTCCTTAATACCAAAATTCTAAAATTCGAAACTGAAGAGAGGAAGGCTGGATGAGAAATATCAAAATTTTTACTACTTTTGTTCTGATGGATTTAAAGAGAATTCTATGACAAATGCATGGCTGCTGACAGCTCGTCAATCGGAGCTCCGGATTGAAAGATATGGAAGATTAAAGTTGGATTGATGACGAACAGATTTTTGCTAGTAAAGAATTTCACAATAAATTCTCGTTGCTAGTATAGTTTCTAAACTAACAAAGAATCCTTTCATACAAAAATTTGGTTGTCACTAAGCAAACCCAATAAAATAAACCGAAGTATTTAAACCTCGGGCAAGGAATTGTAGGGAGGTGTAGTTTATTATTGGTTATGAGATTGTATCTTTTTGGGTCTTGAATAAGAAACAAGAAAAGTAAATTGCAAGAATTAAACTAATAGCTAATAAAGCTCTTGGCAAGGTATCAGAACTAGAAGTCTTATCCTAGCTATTCTTATCAATTGCGATGAGAATTGTCCGTTGCTCCCACTTAGTTAACCTCTAACTATGAAGGAAAGTCAAGTGGATAAATCAATTTGATTCCTCAAGTTCTAGTCAACTCCTAAGGAAAGACTAGCTTTAGAGGGATCCAAATCGACTAGCAACTTTCAATTATTTATCAACAAAGGAGTTTGATAACTCAAGAGTCTCCAATTACTCAACCAAAGCCAAGAATATAAAAATCTAACTTAAAATTCTCCCAAGCATTTTATCAAACACTTGGAAGGCACAAAAGAAAAGCATAGAAAAACAACAGAGAATGTAAAATCTAAAACCAACAATTGCAAGAATCAATGATAACAAATAAAGGAAGAAGTAATAAACATGAAATACCTTAAATTGCATAAAAAGGGAAATCAAATCTAACATAAGAATTCATAAACTCAAATAGCAACATAAAGTAATCAACAAGGGAAATAAATAAACTAGAATGCTAGAATAAATAAAAGTAGAAGAGAAACTAAATTAAAGCAGAGTAGAAATCTCAAATTGAAAATAGCTAGACCTAAGAATCCTAAAACCTAGAGAGAGGAGAGAGCCTCTCTCCCTAGAAAACTACATCTAAAACCTAATATTATGTGAATGAAAGTTTTTTTGAATGAATGAATGTGATTCCCCCACTCTGCAGCCTCTATTCTGTGTTCTCGGGCTAGGAACTGGGGCAAAAAGGAGCCCAAAAATCGCCCCCAGCGCTTTCTGCAATTTCTGCACGTGGCGCATGTCATGTGTACGCATAGATCACGCATACGCGTCGCTTGAGAAAAATTCTTGTCACACGTACGTGTCAGTCATGCGTACGTGTCGTTTGTCTTCTGTGCTAGTCACGCGTACACGTCGTCCACGCGTATGCGTCGCTGCCAGCTTCTCAAAACTTTATTTTCTTGCGTTTCATCCACTTTTACATGTTTCCTTTCCATCCTCTAAGCCATTCTTGCCCTATAAAGCCTGAAAATACTTAACACACAGATCACGGCATCGAATGGTAATAAAGGGTAATTAAAATTGACAGTTTAAAGGCCTAAGAAATATGTTTTCAACTATATCACAGAATTAGGAAGGATTTGTAAAACCATGTAAATTATATGAATAAGTGAGCAAAGAATTGATAAAAACCACTCAATTGAGCACAAGATAAACCATAAAATAGTGGTTTATCAATCTCCCCACAGTTAAACATTAGCATGTCCTCATGCTAAGTTCAAGAGAACCAAAAGAGTGAAGGCAGAATGGCAATGCAACCTATTTAGGTGTGAGCCAACTACATGCATCATGCTATTCTAATTACTATATATATATATATATATATATATATATATATATATATATATATATATATATATATATATATATATATATGTATATATATAAGCATACATGTGGTCAAATTGAGTCAAATTTTTAAGAAATCATATATGCACAATCAAGGGCTAAATCATATCAAAACACATTCACAATTGAGTTGAGTCAATCAAAAGAGTTCACAAACTTGCAAGACAAGCAATGATCAAATATGGACATATGAAAAAGAGCAATTGAACCCTCACTGGATTTGTATGTGCACTCTAATTACTCAAGTGTTTGGGGTTAAACAACTCAACTCTTCTCTAGTCATGCTTTCTAAAATTTTGTTCTTCATCTAACCAATCAACAAATATTTAATGTACAAATGCAAACATCATGAGGTCTTTTCAAGGTTGTAATGGGGCTAAGGTAAGGGTGAGGATATATGTATGGCTAAGTGGGCTATAATATGAATCTTTAACTAACCTAAGCTCTCACCTAACATACACACACTCTATATATATGAAATTATTCCTAGCTATCAAAAATTGCCACTTTTGTATATTTCCACACACTCATGTATCAATTTTTTTTTTAATTTCATCACATATGCATTGATCTTTTTATTGAACTTAATATTGGGATGATTTTATTCCCCTATTTATTTATTTATTTATATTGTAAATTAATTTTTTTTCAATGCATATGCTTCTCTAATTTTACATGAGTAGGCACCCAAATTCCTAATATTTGTCAATATAAGCAAAAATACATTCTCATTAACCATAGGTCCCACCTTTTCCCACACTTAGTTGATACACAATCTCTATCTTAAACTAACCAAAGATTCAAGTAGGGTAATTAATTATTTTTCCGCTTAAGGCTAGTGATGTGGTAATATAAAGAACAAATAGGGATTAAAAAGGCTCAAAGTGGCAAACAAAGGTAAATGGAATGGTAGGCTATTTGGGGTAAGTGAGCTAATTGACAAACCCCAATTTGACGGTTTGTTTTGTATTGATTTTTGGGGATTTTATCACCTTTTACCCATATTTATTCAAGAAATAGCATGGTTTTGTATATTCTCCTTTAATTGTGCTTGAATGTGAAAACATGCTTTTTAGGACTCGAAATAGCTAAATTTAATTCACCTTGATTCTATTAGATGCCTTGATATGTTTGTTAAGTGATTTAAGGTTTAGGAGGCAAAGATTGGATCAAGGGAATGAAGAAAGAAAGCATGAAAAGTTGGAGAACTCATGAAGAAATGGAAGAACCGGAAAGCTGTCAAGCCGACCTCTTCGCACTTAATCGACCATAACTTGAGCTACAAAGGTCCAATTGATGCGGTTCCAGTTGGGTTGGAAAGCTAACATCCGGGGCTTCGAAACGATATAAGATTTGCCATAGTTGCTATACGTATGGTGGCGCGCACGCGCATGCGCCGTTGCTGCCACCTAGTTCACTTAAAGCAAACGTGGCCAACGAATTCTAAAGCCTTGTGGGCCCAATCCAACTCATTTCTGATGCTATTTAACCCAAGGAGTGAAGAGGGAAACATGTGTTAGTTACCAATTAGTTTAGTTTAGCTTTGTAGTTAGTTTCTAGAGAGAGAAGCTCTCTCTTCTCTCTAGGATTAGGATTAGATTAGTTCTTAGATCTAGATCTATTTCTTCTTATTCTCTCTTCTAATTTTCGTTCCTCTCCTCTATTGCACTTGTAGGATTCTTCTTCTAATGTAATTCCTTTGTTTGTAGTTTGTGAATTCTCTTTTGTAGATCTACATTTCTCCTTCAATGCAATTGGTAAGTTCTTTGTTGTTTCATGATTGATTTAGTTTTCTATTGTGGACCTCTTGCCTTTGTAGTTAGATCTCTCTTTAATTCTTGCAAATTTATGTGTTCACTTGTATTGCACTCTATGTTTTTGATGAAATGTCTCTTATAGCTATTAGTTATATTTTGTTCCTCTTGGCCTAGGTAGAGTAATTAGTGACACTTGAGTTATCTAATTCCTTTGTTGATTGATAATTGGAGAGATTGCTAATTGGTTTGGAGTGCACTAAAGCTAGTCTTTCCTTGGGAGTTGGCTAGGACTTGTGGCTCAAGTCAATTCATCCACTTGACTTTCCTTTCTTTAGTAAGGGTTAACTAAGTGGTAGCAATGAACAATTCTCATCACAATTGAGAAGGATAACTAGGATAGGACTTCTAGTTCTCATATCTTGCCAAGAGCTTTGTTAGTTGTTAGTTTATTTTCTTTGCCATTTATATTTCTTGTCCAAAAGCTTAAAAACCCCAAATATAATTCACAACCAATAACAAGACACTTCATTACAATTCCTAGGGAGAACGACCCGAGGTTTAAATACTTCGGTTTATAGATTTTAGGGGTTTGTACTTGTGACAAACAAATTTTTGCATGAAAGGATTATTGTTGGTTTAGAGACTATACTTCAACGAGATTTTATTTGTGAAATTCTAAACCGTCAAAAATCCATTCATCAAAAATATCAAATGGTAGCCTCAATCACATATAAGCATGAATATACTAAATAATGGACATATAGAATGGAACAAAGTAAAGATTACAATCATAGAGAAGAAACACACAAGAATAAAACCATGGTTAATTAATGTAACCATACAATTAAGCTAAAAAATTCACGGGTTGTGTGTTCTTAGCTTAAGACCATATTCCAACTATATATGTATCATGCATGTTTCAAAAAGTTTTAACTCAAACCAATGTGAATCTTTAATTGCCTGTTCTAAGAAAAAGATACATTCCTTGAAAATTTCATCAATTGACCAACATTTTATATATATATATATATATATATATATATATATATATATATATATATATATATATATATATATAGATGCTGTGATTATGAAAAGCTAAAATATTTTAGTTAATCCCTATTTCCAATCAAATCAATTTCTCATATGCCAATAGGGTAAACTAATCTCAATAATCCACATTTTTCTATATCACAACTAATAGATTAAAAGTGCACTTCAAACTAAATATCCAGGATATATACAAGCCCAAAGTGCAGAATGCAACAAAGTAAAAATAAACAGAAGTATAATAAAATAGAAATGTGCAAGTACTAAAAGAAAAGTAAAATAAAATAAAGCAAAATACAAAATAAAGCAAAACAGGATAAAAGTCTGAAATGGTTCACCAAAATATAATTCGCTGGAGATGACGACCTCCCCACACTTAAAGCATAGCATCGTCCTCGATGCTCTCAGTCAAGCTGGGTGTGAAGGATCATCGCCTACGGAAGGGTGTGCTGCTGGCTCTGCCGGTGGTGGCTGTGTAGGAGCCTGAGGCTCTGCAGGCTGCTTAGGCTGAATCTCCTCGTGCTGTGCCTGCTCCTGGTCCTCCGCCTGTGCCTCCTTCTGCTCATCCTCCTCCTCAGAGCGCTCTGAGGGTGTGTTAGGCTCGGAGGGAATGTTAGTACGCCCCCGTAGTCACAAGCAGCTTTAGATGGGCATACCGTCGCTTGTTGCAACGCTCAGACTACTCATAACGCCGCTGATTGCGGCGTTCCATCTGATCCAGGCGCTCAAAAAGGAGGTGCACAAGGTGGTAGACTGGCTGAGAGGCGGATGATGGTGCTGCGGAAGCAGGTGGTGCTGCAGGTGCCGAAAGTGCTGCTGAGGATGTGGCTGCATCAGTAGAGGTAGTAGTAGCAGGTATTTTGTGGCCTAGAGGTCCGAACCGCTTGCCGTACAGAATAACCTTCTTGCAGTTGGCAATCGGTGGTCTCTCATCCTCTGGCTCCTAAGGCACCTCAGCTCGACGAGCCATCTGGGTCATCAAATAAGGAAAAGGCAGGGTGCCTCTGACATGAACTCTAGACATGTACTTTCGGATGAACCGTGGAAGGTATAGGTCCTTCCCTTCCATGACGCACCAAATAAGGATGATCATGGCAGCTGGCACCTCTGACTCGTGGGTACTAGGCATAACATAATTACTCAGTATCTGTTGCCTCAGCGTAGCCTCATCATTGAGATAGATAATCTTGATACCCCGTGGAGTGACCTTTGACTTTCCCACAGCCCACGGAACATCAGGATCAATGGCTATGGTACGCCGTACAACATCCCAATCAAAACTCATGAATCTAATAGACTTCTCAGCCTTCTGATAACCATCTGTATCATCTGTTTTAGGCTGGAAGTGGAGGATATCCTCTATCGCTTCCTCAGTGACTAAAATCTGCTTTCCTCTAAGTTGCACTGCATCAAGGGTTGTCCTAAAATAGTTAGAATAGAACTCACGGACCCAGGATACGTTTACTTCTGCCAGGTCCCTTTCCAGAAATACCCAACCTCTCTGTTTGATTTGCTCTTCAGTGTACTTCTTTAATTCAGTTGGGATTTTGAGCGTCCTTTCTAAGTAGAGGTACCTTGTGTCTTTAAAGACCGGAAACTTGAGTTCACAGTAAAGATTGGCAAATTTCTTGATCAGTAAAGTTCTTTTCGCGCCAAGATTCATCCGAGAGGATATCCGATAGAGCAACGGATGACTGGCCTCTCTTCCTCTTACAGGAACTGGCCTTAGCCTTGCCTTTTCCTTTCGGATCAGACATCCTGAAAAACAAAAATCCCAGAATACATATTATCAATTAAAGCAGAGGAAGGAAAAACAGGTAAGAGGCAAGCAGACAGGAAGCCAGAAACAAGAGAAGATTGAGACACACTCATGAGTTGACTTAAAGAAATGAACTCTTGGAATGTAAGAAAACAGAATTCAGACAACAATCAGAATAAAACCAAGAATTCCTGCAATAATAGTGAGAAGCTTGTTTGTTAAGTAACAACAATGAGCATGCCTTAAAAGGAACCTAAAAGAGTTAGTTTAAAACTAAAAGAAAAGTTAGAAAGCCAACGAAGTCAAGAGTTAGAAAAGTAGGTTAGAATTAGTGGCATGGTAATGTAGTTCCTAACTAAAAGAAGTTCAAAAGATTGAAGAACAAGCAAACTCACATTCAAGCATACAATGCAAATCATTGATGATAAAACATATAATGAAAGAAGCATCAAGAAGAATAAAATCATCAACAATGCATTGCAAGTAGAAAGAGAACTAAAAGGAATGGAAATGCAAACCCATCATCCCATGAATTGGCTTTGGTTTAAACCAAATAAATCACAATTCGAAAATACTAAAGTCAATTGATGAGTGGAAATTGAGTAAAACTGTTTTCAGAAAAATTTTGGCAGCATTCCGGCAGTAAATTGAGCGTTCCCAGAGTAAATAAACAGCAGTAAATCAACAATTTTAAGCTTGATGTCAAACAGAATCAGCAGCTCATATGAATCTCAGAGCAAGTTAGCAATTTCAAACTCATGAATTTCAATATATGTCAATTAGCATGAAGAACAAGGAAATTCATGTGACTCATGCATCATCAAGTAGAATAGAACAGCTGGCTATTTCCCAAACTCAATCAATCAATTTGGGTTTCCTATGAATTCATTAACAATTAAGAACACCTAAACCATATGGAAATTCATAAGAATTAAGCAAATGAGCCAACAAAACAGCAAAAAGCAATTATTTCATAACTAATTTAGCACATGCTTTCTTTGATCAATGAACAAAATAATGGCTGAACCATGGCACTAGTGCAGCAAAAATTGGACAAAAAGAAGATGTGCAGTCAGCCTTCCTTTATTAAATTCAACAATCAATCATTAATAAGGAATATGGATTCAAAAAAAAAAAAAATTAAGCTCCATTGAATCAACAACGAAGATGAAAATGCAACAAGAATTCAACAAGATTTGTGACCAAACTTGAACAAGTCAAACATAAAAGAGGTTCTGAATTCATTGGTCAACAAGGTTTTAATGGACACATAATTTCATCAATTAGTTCTTTGATTCCATCAATGACGAACGCACATGAGAGGGCACCAAAATAAAGACGGAGATGCTGACCGAATGAATTATGAATTGAACTCGGCCAAAATAAAGTGTACCAAGGTAAAAACAGTACCAAATTCAATTCACAATTTTGGCAGCATTCCGGCAGTAAATTAGGCTTTCCCAAATTAAAACAAGCAGCAAAACTCAGTTCATATGGATTCAAAGCAATTTAGAAAAGGGCAACAATCATCATGTCATGTGAACTCAGACAAGAGCAATAATTTCAATCAGCAGTAACAGTTGCAACTCGTGTGAAATTACAGCATTAAGGAAAACAGCATCAAACAGCAGTCAAACAGCATACCAGTAACATCAATAGTAAAGCAGTTTTAAAATCATACAATTCAGACAGTAGGAATAGAGCACTTATCAGACCTAAATCCACTAACCACATCCTAGCTACCTAACCACCTAGAATCAACTAATAACATGCATTTCTAATCTAACTAAACTAAGCAGAAATTAATCAAAGCTAACAAAATTACTTAAACATACTGATAAAGTAGGAAAGGGAATGCAGGGGATGTGTGGGAAATTTGGGAGGTGCAGTTCAGAATTGGAAAGGATGGGGAAGGGTAGTGCCGCACAGAGATGGCGGCGGCATAGCGGCGCAGTGGTTGTCCGTGGCAGTCTTGGTGAACGTGGGAGGGGTCGAGGGGTGGCAAAAAGGGGAGAAAGAATAGAGAAGAAGGGGAAGAAAGGAAGGGGATAGAGGGGCAGTCGGCGGCGACTCGGGGTCGCCGGTGGTGGCTGCAGTGTGAGGGTAATGGTGGTGAGTGGTGAGGGTGGCAATGGAGGGAAGAGAAGAAATTGGAACGTTGAGGGAGAAGAGAGTCGGGTGACATGAATGGTAGGGTTCTCGCGTCAAGGGTTAATGAAATCAAATCCACGCGTATGCGTGGATCACGCTTGAGCGTGGATGAGGCAAAAATGTATCGACGCGTACGCGTCATAGACGCGAATGCGTGAAAGGGGATAAATGAAGATGACACGTACGCGTGAAGCACGCGTATGCGTCGGCTGAAATTGTGCTAAACGCACAATTCTAGCGTCGTTTACGCGCAACTCTCTGTTTAGATTGAAGGGGGCAAGGTTTTCATGCGACGCGTGTGCGTCACGCACGCTCACGTGTGGTGTGCCAAAATTGAAATTGACGCGTACATGTGGCTTGAATTGTGCCTTTAGCACACCAGCCGCACGATTCCATCACAATTTTCTGTTCGTTGGATGTGAGAACCAAAATTATAGCGACGCCCACGCGTGGCCTACGCGCACGCGTGATTTTCCCCTTTTTTTTATATATGTAGAATGCAGATGATGATGCAGAAATTATGAATGACACTGATAAAAATTAAAATAAAGATTATAATAAAATAAAACTAAGAATAAAATTGAACGATCATACTATGGTGGGTTGTCTCCCACCTACCACTTTTAGTTATTGTCCTTAAGTTGGACATTTGGCGGGCTCCTTGTCATGGTGGCTTGTGCTTGAACTCATCTAGGAATCCCCACCAATATTTGCAATTTCAATAGCCTCCGAGATCCCAAACTAGGTGCATAAAGCCTTCAAGCAAGTTAAAGCAAGTGACAATGGAGGTTAGGGTTTCCCTTGGCCCCCTTCCCTCGTCAGCGTGAATTATGATAGAATGAATGGGAGAAATGACTAAGTTGAGTTATATATATGTTGAGCCTTGGGTTCGGTTTGGATTTGGTCCAACTGTTTGGTTTGTTAGTCTAATTTTAAACCAAAATCTTTAAAATTAGTGATAAAATTCGTATTTTAATTATTTTTATTTCTTTAAATTATAAAATTTAATTTCTTAATTTATTTAAATAATAATTTAATTTATTAATTTATTATTTATTAATTACTCGAAGTTTATATCTATGAATTTGAATTTTTTATTAAAAAAAGTACATAAAATTAATTATATATATGATAAATTTTACTGTATTTTTTTAAAGAAAAACCAATTGGATGCAAATTAAAATTTCAAAGAGCAACAATTTGCTTATCCGTTTTTAGAATAATTTGGTCAAAGTTATTCTATATAATAGATAGAAAAGTAAGCCAAGCAGATTGTTATGATTTTTATTGAACAGTACAATTCTTTTTCAAAAATCAATTGAGTATTCCAATATTTATTTAGTATTTTTATGCTTATATCATTCTTTGAAATATTTATAAATTTTACATTTTAGCAAACAAGAAGAGAACAAGTAGAAGCTTTTTAAAATAATTGAATACATTAAAATCATATTCATCATAGAAGGGACATTGATTTTGGTGCTTTAAACTTGAGAATATGTATAAACTAATAAGTTTTTTTGTTGTAAAATAAATAAAAGATATATTAAATATAAAGATGTATAAATAGAAGACTCTAGCATAAATATAATTAGCTCAATAATGATTTATATATATATATATAAAGATAGAAAGAAGTATTAAAAGTAAAGAGAGAGAGAATTGCATTTGTTTATTGTTACTGTACGTCCATTGTCTCATACCTCACTATTTATAGAGGTAAAGCATGGAATATTTCAAACTTTATTTAATGTTAATTTGGCTTGGGAGCAACACTTCTTCATAGGGAAAAATAGCCGCCCATGAATGGTCATCCACATTCCACATTTTTGAACTTATCACAACACTCCCCCTTGGATGACCATTTAGGATTATTGCCTCATTAAAACCTTACTAAAGGAAAACCCTGTGGGAAAAATCTTAGTGAAGGAAAAAGAGTACAATATCCTTTGTGGATGGGGACTGCCTCATTAAAAACCTTATCAAGAAAAATCCAATGGAAAAAAAACCTGACCAAGGAAAAAAGAGTACAGTCTCCCCCTCTTGCCGACATCATTTAATGTCTCAAAATCGGCGCATCCCAATCTCATGTACCAATTTTTCAAAGGAGGATTTTGGGAGTGACTTTGTAAATAAATCTGCCAGATTATCACTTGAGCGGATTTGTTGGACATCAATTGTCCCTTGATTTTGAAGATCATGAGTGAAGAAGAATTTGGGAGACATATGCTTTGTTCTATCACCTTTGATGTATCCACCCTTAAGTTGAGCAATGCATGCTGTATTATCTTCAAACAGGACAGTTGGAGCTATCTTATGATCAATCAGTCCACATGAATATATTGAATCAGACTCCTCAGCCAAAAACACTCGCGACTAGCTTCATGAATCGCCAGTATTTCAGCATGATTAGAGGATGTTACAGCAATCGTCTGTTTCGTGGACCTCCAAGATATAGCTGTACCACCATATGTGAACAGGTATCCTGTTTGAGATCTCCCTTTGTGTGGATCAGACAAGTATCCAGCATCTGCATAGCCAACTAGTTGTGACTTAGATCCATAGGGATAAAACAATCCCATATCAACTGTCCCATGAAGATATCGAAAGATTTGCTTGATTCTACTCCAATGTCTTCTGGTTGGAGAGGAACTATACCTTGCTAGTAAATTCATAGCAAATGATATATCGAGTTTTGTATTATTAGCAAGATACATTAGTGCTCCAATGGCACTAAGATATGGTACTTTAGGACCAAGGATATCTTCATTTTCTTTTTTAGGATGGAATTGATCCTTCTCCACATCCAAACATCTTACGATCATTGGGGTACTCAAGGGATGTGACTTATCCATATAAAATCTTTTCAAGATCTTTTCTGTGTATGTTGTTTGATGAATAAAGATCCCATTTTTTATATGCTCGATCTGCAGGCCGAGACAAAATTTAGTCCTTCCAAGATCTTTCATCTCAAACTCTTCTTTTAGAGTTTTTATAATTGTTGGAATCTCTTCAGGAGTTCCAATGATATTTAAATCATCAACGTACACAGCAATTATAATGAATCCAGATGCAGTTTTCTTTATGAAAACACATGGACAGATATCATCATTCTTGAATCCATTTTTGGCCAGATACTCAGTAAGACGATTATACCACATTCGTCCAGATTGCTTCAGACCATATAAAGATCTTTACAATTTAACTGAGTATAACCCTTGTGAATATTCATTGGATGGTTTAGATATCTTTAGTCCTTCAGGGACTTTCATATAGATATCCCGATTTAATGAGCCATATAAATAGGCTGTTACCACATCCATTAAATGCATATGCAGTTTATGATATGCAGATAAACTAACCAAATAATGCAATGTTATCGCATCTACTACAGGGGAATACGTTTCTTCATAATCTATACCGGGCCTCTGTGAAAAACCTTGTGCCACAAATCGGGCTTTATAGCGCACAACTTCATTTTTCTCATTTTGTTTTCTCACAAATACCGACCGGTATCCAACAGGTTTTACATCTTCTGGTGTACGGACTACAGGTCCGAAGACTTCACGTTTTGCAAGTGAGTCTAATTCAGCCTTCATGGCTTCTTCCCATTTTGGCCAATCATTTCTTTGTCGACATTCTTCGACTGATCTTGGCTCAAGATCCTTACTTTCATGCATGATATTTAATGCCACATTATATGCAAATATTTCATTGACAATTGTCTTATTTCGGTCCCATTTCTTTCCTGTAAAGACATAATTTATCGAGATCTCGTCATTTTCACAATTTTCAAATACCTGAACGTCTTCTGGCGTTAACACTATATCAGAATTTTGGACAACTGCAGGTGTCTCTGCTATGTCTTTTTCAATAGGAATATTATTTACCTCTTTTCTCTTTCGAGGATTTTTGTCTTTGGAACCGACAGGCCTGCCACGCTTTTGGCGTGTATTTGCTTCGGTGGCAATATGTCCAACTGGGACATCAATTCGAATTGGAGCATTTTTCGCTGGTATATACGACTTGGTTATCCTCTTTGTATCGGAAAATGCATTAGGCAATTCATTTGCTATTCTTTGCAAATGTATGATCTTTTGAACTTCTAGTTCACATTGCCCTGATCGAGGATCTAAATGCATCAATGATGACGCATTCCAATTAAGTTCCTTTTCAGGAAGCTTATTCTCTTCCCCTAATGTTGGAAATTTTGATTCATCAAAATGACAATCCACAAACCGGGCTTTAAACACATCTCCAGTTTGTATCTCAAGATACCTCACTATAGAGGGAGAATCATATCCAACATATATCCCCAATTTCCTTTGGGGTCCCATTTTGGTGCGATTAGGTGGTGCAATGGGAACATATATCGCATACCCAAATATTCTTAAATGGGAAACATTTGGCTGCTGGCCAAAAGCTAATTGCATAGGAGAGAATTGATGGTAACTCGTTGGCCTCAAACGAATAAGTGCTGCAGCATGTAAAACAGCATGCTCCCAAACCGAGGTTGGGAGATTTGTTCTCATAAGCAAGGGATTAGCAATTAATTGGAGGCGTTTAATAAGTGATTCTGCTAACCCATTTTGTATGTGAACATAAGCGTCACGGCCCAAAATGAGCCATGACCGGCGCTCAGGAAAATAGTACCCTAGCAAGCCTAACTAAGTCAATTATAGGTTGAATAAGAAAGTTACAATTATTCTACAAGGTTTAAAATAAATAATTATACATTTTTAACAAAACTAGAATAATTAAGAACGGTTGGATCCTGCCTGTGACATATGGAGCATATACATCTAGGAACTCGACCAAAATAGATATTCATTGCAGATCGTGACTCTTGATTAGAAAGTCTCACATAGTCAAGTATTTGTTCCTGAAAAATATTTTTAAGAAAAAGGAATGAGTTTTGCAACTCAGTGACTAGACAATACATCTATAATTCACATGAGACTATATAAACATTATTATCAAAGTAATTTTAATTAGAAAATAGTAGTTAAATAAGTGAATCAATAAGGGAGTTCTCATACAGAAATCAAATCAAAAGTCCACACTTGGGCGGCTCCACCTCTAAGGGTAGCCCTTTCCTCTAGTATGTCCGTACGGAATAACAGATCCAACGTGTGGCCTACACGTTAGGCTAGCAACACCCCTGCTAGCTGGAGTCTGAGTTAGATGTATCTAAGTTAACGTCATAACCGCCGTTAACTACGGTTTTCTAATACGAGCCTTCCAAACCAATTCAAAATATATAATTTCAAATATAACAAATTCTTCAATCTTGCAAACATATAAGGTATCAAATCAAATCAACTCATACTCTCTCATCGAAATCTCTTTTCAATAATATTTTCTCAATCTTAAGGCATTTCAAACATATTTCACAATTCCAAAGTAAGAACCAACCAATACTTCAATGCTTAAAAAAAAAAATACATATTCGAGTAAAATCAAATATTTTAAAATAATATAAAACTTCTATATATATATATATATATATATATATATATATATAAATGCAAAGCCAAACAATTATAAATGTAAAGCCTACTCACAACTTGGTCCTAAGGGACCGAAGAAACCAAACCCGAAATGCCGAATTAAAATCTGAGAAAGGTTGGAATAGAATGGAACGACAGAACACAGAATTTGGATCGAGCCAGTGGCAGCAACTTCAATTCAAACAGCACCAACGACTACGTCTCGGATGTCATCTCGACAACAACAGCAGCATCGCTACCACTCTAGCCCGTAACAAACAGCAGCAAAAGCAAATCAATCAAGAAAGATGGCACGAAAATAGAGCGACACAGTAAGGTAGATTAAAGTGGAATAGGAATAAGAAGAGATGTCAAGTACAAGCAGAATGGGGTTTGTTTTACCAAGGGAAAGGTATAGTAGTGGTGGCTCTTGGCGGCA
Source organism: Arachis hypogaea (assembly GCF_003086295.3). NCBI lineage: Eukaryota > Viridiplantae > Streptophyta > Magnoliopsida > Fabales > Fabaceae > Arachis > Arachis hypogaea. Next base: position 23,734,977 of record NC_092050.1, read on the forward strand.
ACAATTCTGATGACTCCGGCAGCAACTTTCATGGCACTAGAGACTCCGGCAACCAATGGAAAACCAAAACCAGAAGCAGAACAGAACAATCCTTCTCCGGTGACCTCCTCCACCTGCAACGGAGGCAACCACAATAACGGTGGAGGAACAGAAGGCTGGTTCTGTGTCACGGTGGTGGAAGGCAGCAGCATTTCGCCGACGAGCTCCAGCAGAGCTCCCCTTTCACTCTCCCATTCGCGCCCTCCTTTTCTGCCCTAGTTGGCAACGACGATGACCTCAACTAGGGTGGCGACAGTCTCGATGACGGGCACAGCGACGATGACAAGACTCCCTCCTTCCTCTTCTACATCACGCACTTTCCTCTTTCTTCGTGGAAGGCCTGTGATCTCACTCTCATCCCTCTTGTGCATCTCTTCTTTTTTCTGCGATGGCAACAGCAGCGCCCACCCCTGCTGGCATCGTCTCTTCCTTCTTTTCCCTTTCTTCTTCTTCCTTTCTTCTTCAATCGCTCCTCCTCTGATTTTTATTCTCCTCCCTTTCTCTCGTTCTTTCTCCTATTTGTGGGTGTGTGTTGTAACATTAGGAATTTTTGGATTAGGGTTAAGGTGGGAAAAAGAGGGATAAGGGTAGTCTAGGAATTTTGATAAAATATGAGGGTAAGATCGTAATAAAAAAACACTTGGAACGTTACATTCTACCCTACTTACAAAAATTTTCGTCCTCGAAAATTGATACAGTATGCAAAATGTTACATGGTTTTAGCCTTTTACCGAACATGAGAAAGAAATATAATCGGGTACAAATGGTTACAAGATAGGTTTGTGTTAAAAAGATGTGGTTAACATTCACACTCTCTTATTCCCTTAATAAGTCAAACACATATAGCGCTTTTCACTTCGTTCATCACTCCCAAAGAATATCCGAAAGTCAAATATCAGGACTAACATTTCAATTTATACTAAAATCTCCTTAACGTCCTCTTCAGAATACTGCTACTTCATAATCTTCTTATGACGTCACACAGTTACAAGTTTCACCTTCCGGGTCCATGAGCCACATCTTAAAAACTAACGTATCGCTTGTTATATCTAAGAATTACACCTTAACTGATAAAATCTTGAGTTTACTCAAATGAATACAAAGTTTAGGAAGAAAAGAACAAGTATCACATATAAGGTTCAAAAGAATTCGGAAGGATGTGTAGGATCACAATGAAACAAGGATGTACAAAAACAATGAAATGTGCCAAAAGAGAGTCAAACCACATCTTAACAAGAAAATCTGAATCAAGAAATTTCGATAGAAGCAATAAAAGGAAAGATGGAGCATGAGTCAAAATAAGTTCAAAATGAATAAAAGAAGTACAAAACTCATAAGAGATGGCCACTAAAGTCAATGACAATGTTTTCAAAGATTTAAGAGAATGATTAAGAACACAATCAAATAAGACATCCATCAACAATGGATAAAACTAAGAGAATCATTTCACATTCTCAAGGAAAAACTATGAGACGAACATTTCAAAGAAATGATAAAGGCATGAATGTTATCACGTCACACAAATTTAAATTGAAATAAAAGATGCCAGGTTTATGAATTGGAGATTAATAGCAGTCAAGGACAAATATTTTTTCCTCAAGAACCTTGGAGGATACATAGGTGTACCATCAAGTAAGGATATGCATAAGCAAAAAGGCAAAATCAACAATAGAAAAAGCAAAAAAAACACAAATTAAAAATATGACAATACATTCTAGAATAGGCAACTTAACCGTCATTAAAAAAAATCGAAAACAGTAACTATCCAAAAAAAAAAATCAGTATGCTTCTTTTTCCTTTTTTTATAAAAACCTTCAACTAAGTACCTTTGAGATTATTATCATAACTTTGGACATTACATAATTATATCAATACAAATTTGATATCTCCTAACTCAAAATAATAAATAGATTATGTAAAACATGACAAGAAATACAATTGATCTCCTTGTTGTCCCTTAAGCCAAAATTTATATATATATATATATATATATATATATATATATATATATATTTAACTCATTCTTTCATTGTAGTAAAATACAAAATCAAATAATTTTCTATAATAATGATAACAATAAAACTAAAATTCGAAGTACAACAGACTAAGGTCAGTTATAATAATTATTTTTATTTTTATTTTTTTTGGGTCTAAATCTCCAATTGTAATTTTGCTTCTAACATATTCCAAGCGCGTAACAAGAGAATTTTAAAACATTAGTACGAGATCATTTTTTTATTTAAATAAAATACCAATAGAATATTTGTTTTCATAATTAGGTAACTGAACTTAAAGCTCATGATCTGAGAACAAATTCAAATTATATATATATATATATATATATATATATAATCTAAATATTAAAAATATATCTTCCAAATTCTTGTCTTATTTTTAAAAATATAATATTTTTTCTTTTTATATATATATATACAAAATTATTTTTTTTTATCAAAAGTACTTAAAACATCATGCAAGACTCATTTCAATCCTACTGAATTGAAAAGACATGCCAATTATGTAAAAGACAAAATAATAATAATAATAATAATAATAATAATAATAATAATAATAATAATAATAACAACAAATAAATAAAAAATGGTACTAAAAATAAAACCAAACACTACCTAGTAACTATTGACAAAAAAATTGAATTCTAACTATCTGATTACAAATAATAATGATATCAATCAGTATGTATGACTCGAACAACAACAACAACAACAATTCATATGCAACAATCTATTCCAATGGCTAGAAATAGAGGATTTAATAACAATATCAGGTATCATAATATAAAACAAAAAAAAATTGTCTCTGAAAAAGTTGTAACATATAAATACTCAATAATACGAATAACATTTTAAACTACCAATCTTTTAATAAAAAAAATTTTAACTTGCTAAAAGTCTTACCAAAATAGTCTTTATATGTTATGATTATCCTAATAAAATCTCAAGTTATTTTAATATTGATTCCCACTTATAAATAAAAAGCAACAAAATTCACAAGAATCCTATATTATCACATTAAAATAAATAATTTCTTTTCAATTCTAGTAAAAATTTTAATTCAAGGTATCATTGTATAGCTCAAATAAGTACATAATTTTACTATACTATTTTATCCCACGAACCCCATCAAATGTGAATCATGAAACATTTAGTCTCTTTGAGAAATCACATAATTTTAAAACTAGTTATTAAGGGGTTCATAAAAAAAAACATGATTTATAATAATTAGTTGAATATAATAAAGAGAAAAAGTTGTATAAGAAATATATTCAGCTTAAGAAAATTTAGGTATCTATTGCCTTTTGTCGAAAATTGCCAGCAATTCTTTTTAATATCTAAGATCTATAATCCCCGTCTCACAAAGACACTACAAATCAAGAAAACAAATCTTCTAAATATCTAAGAATAAAAATAATGGTTGAGAACAAGATGATATTCAAAAGCAAAGGGTTAAGAAAATTCTCAAGTTTTATATCTTAGTCAAAAGCAAAATTCATCATATAATCACCAACTAAAAAGCAAACGTTCACAACCTTTCTCTCAACTTATCAAGCCAAAAATAGTTCCGTGAATAAAAAGCCATGTCCAAAAACAAAGAACCATAACAGAACCAGAACATCAAATTAGAAAAATACAACAAAACTTCTAGATTGGAAAATACTTTCGATCAAGTTGGTTGATCACCCAATTAATTCACTAAACTTAAGCAACAACAATAACAAACAAACAAACAACAATAACACTCCATTCATAAGTTTTATCACATAATTCTTCTTCTTGAACAATTACATAACAATTTTCAAAATTATGGTATTACTTCAAAGATTATCAACATAAGAAGAAAAATTTCAATATCGCTTATCAAATCTAGAACAAAGCATTTCGATCAGCAACTCGGTAAATTTATGCAATTCATAAATTCAAATACCCCGTTCTATAAGGGAATTAGATAGCAATTTATAGCAAATATCGATCGAATCTTCTAAATAATGCAGGATATCTTGACTCAGGAATCATAGAGATCACAAAGACGAAAAAGATTAAAGCATACATTTACAAAATCATGAAAAATTAGAACTAGCTACAAGAGAAATTGCAAACCGAAACCAAAGCTGAAACCGTTGCAAAAACACGTTCGAGAAAATCTACCAAAGGATAAGTCTAGATTGGATACAAAAGGACAGGAGTAGTAAGAAGCGGCAGAAGAGATATGATCACAATAATCCGAAGACAACAATGATATAGAGGACAAAGATGACATTCCTAAAGGCCTTTGATAGTGCCACAATTTGTACAAATAGGCGCACTTCTATTTATACAATTGTGATCCTACCATAGGACACTTGCTCCATATTTCACAAGTTAACCTAAAGCTCTGATACCACTTTTGTCACGGCCCAAAATGAGCCATGACCGGCACTCGGGAAAATAGTACCCTAGCAAGCCTAACTAAGTCAATTATAGGTTGAATAAGAAAGTTACAATTATTCTACAAGGTTTAAAATAAATAATTATAAATTTTTAACAAAACTAGAATAATTAAGAACGGTTGGATCCTGCCTGTGACATATGGAGCATATACATCTAGGAACTCGACCAAAATAGATATTCATTGCAGATCGTGACTCTTGATTAGAAAGTCTCACATAGTCAAGTATTTGTTCCTGAAAAATATTTTTAAGAAAAAGGAATGAGTTTTGCAACTCAGTGACTAGACAATAAATCTATAATTCACATGAGACCATATAAACATTATTATCAAAGTAATTTTAATTAGAAAATAGTAGTTAATAATAATAAGTGAATCAATAAGGGAGTTCTCATACAGAAATCAAATCAAAAGTCCACACTTGGGCGGCTCCACCTCTAAGGGTAGCCCTTTCCTCTAGTATGTCCGTACGGAATAACAGATCCAACGTGTGGCCTACACGTTAGGCTAGCAACACCCCTGCTAGCTGGAGTCTGAGTTAGATGCATCTAAGTTAACGTCATAACCGCCGTTAACTACGGTTTTCTAATACGAGCCTCCCAAACCAATTCAAAATATATAATTTCAAATATAACAAATTCTTCAATCTTGCAAATATATAAGGTATCAAATCAAATCAACTCATACTCTCTCATTGAAATCTCTTTTCAATAATATTTTCTCAATCTTAAGGCATTTCAAACATATTTCACAATTCCAAAGTAAGAACCAACCAATACTTCAATGCTTCAAAAAAAATACATATTCGAGTAAAATCAAATATTTTAAAATAATATAAAACTTCATAAAAAAATATATATATAGTCTCATGTACATATTAAAATAAATTTAACAAGGATAAACATTTAGCTTTAACAAATCAAATAATCAAGCTAAATTAAAATCCTTTGATAATAATCTTATAAATATAATTATAAGTTCAAAGCACTGTATATCAAAATAATTATAAATGCAAAGCCAAACAATTATAAATGTAAAGCCTACTCACAACTTGGTCCTAAGGGACCGAAGAAACCAAACCCGAAATGCCGAATTAAAATCTGAGAAAGGTTGGAATAGAATGGAACGACAGAACACAGAATTTGGACCGAGCCAGTGGCAGCAACTTCAATTCAAACAGCACCAACGACTACGTCTCGGATGTCATCTCGACAACAACAGCAGCATCGCTACCACTCTAGCCCGTAACAAACAGCAGCAAAAGCAAATCAATCAAGAAAGATGGCACGAAAATAGAGCGACACAGTAAGGTAGATTAAAGTGGAATAGGAATAAGAAGAGATGTCAAGTACAAGCAGAATGAGGTTTGTTTTACCAAGGGAAAGGTATAGTAGTGGTGGCTCTTGGCGGCAACAATTCTGACGACTCCGGCAGCAACTTTCATGGCCCTAGAGACTCCGGCAACCAATGGAAAACCAAAACCAGAAGCAGAACAGAACAATCCTTCTCCGATGACCTCCTCCACCTGCAAAGGAGGCAACCACAATAACGGTGGAGGAACAGAAGGCTGGCTCTGTGTCACGGTGGTGGAAGGCAGCAGCATTTCGGCGACGAGCTCCAGCAGAGCTCCCCTTTCACTCTCCCATTCGCGCCCTCCTTTTCTGCCCTAGTTGGCAACAACGATGACCTCAACTAGGGCGGCGACAGTCTCGATCAACGGCAGTGGGCAGCGACGGGCACAGCGACGATGACAAGACTCCCTCCTTCCTCTTCTACGTCACGCACTTTCCTCTTTCTTCGTGGAAGGCCTGTGATCTCACTCTCATCCCTCTTGTGCATCTCTTCTTTTCTCTACGATGGCAACAGCAGCGCCCACCCCTGCTGGCATCGTCTCTTCCTTCTTTTCCCTTTCTTCTTCTCCCTTTCTTCTTCAATCGCTCCTCCTCTGATTTCTATTCTCCTCCCTTTCTCTCGTTCTTTCTCCTATTTATGGGTGTGTGTTGTAACATTAGGAATTTTTGGATTAGGGTTAAGGTGGGAAAAAGAGGGATAAGGGTAGTCTAGGAATTTTGATAAAATATGAGGGTAAGATCGTAATAAAAAAAAACACTTGGGACGTTACAATAAGCTACTGGATGTTCAACACTTATTCCATTAGCCATACAATAAGCGTCAAATGCTTGGGAAGTAAATTCACCAGCATTATCAAGACGAATTGTTTTGATTGGATTTTCTGGAAATTGTGCTTTTAATCGAATAATTTGAGCCAGTAATCTCGCAAACGCCAGGTTGCGAGAAGATAATAAGCACACGTGTGACCATCTCGAAGAAGCGTCTATTAGGACCATAAAATATCTAAAAGATCCACATGGTGGATGAATAGGTCCACATATATCACCTTGAATCCTTTCTAAGAATTCAGGGGACTCAAATCCAATCTTTACTGGTGATGGCCTTAAAATTAACTTCCCTTGAGAACATGCAGCACAACAAAATTCACTAGATTTAAGAATCTTCTGGTTCTTTAGTGAATGTCCATGAGAGTTTTCAATAATTCTCCTCATCATGGTTGTTCCCGGATGACCCAATCTATCATGCCAAGTTATGAATTCATTTGGGCTTGTAAACTTCTGGTTTACAATGGCATGTGATTCAATTGCACTAATCTTGGTATAATACAACCCAGATGAAAGTGAGGGTAATTTTTCTAATATAACTTTCTTATTTGAATCATGAGTTTTGATACATAAATACTCATGATTTTCCTCATTCATTGTCTCAACATGATATCCATTTCGGCGAATATCTTTGAAACTTAACAAGTTCCTCAGGGACTTGTTAGATAATAGTGCATTATTTATTATGAATTTTGTTCCTCCGGGAAACAAAATTATAGCTCTTCCGGAGCCTTCTATCACATTGCCTGAGCCAATGATAGTATTAACATATTCCTCTTTTGGCACAAGATGGGTAAAATATATATCACTTTTGAGAATGGTGTGCGAACTTGCACTATCTGCAAGGCATACATCTTCATTATATATCCTTGCCATTTTCTTCAAAGACAAATAATAATAACATGAGTAGTATGCATAGTTAAATTGAATACTTGATCGGAATTATTTTTCTAAGAAATACTATACATAAAAATAATGTCATATACTAAAATTTTATTTTAAAATTTGACACATTTAATGATTTCAAAATTCATAAACATTAATATTTCATTATTTATATACATCACATTTGAAACTTAAATACATAGGAAATAAAACTTAACAATAAGTTCTTTACATTATTTATTTACATAGATACTTCACAATCCCACATATTAAACTATTCCATCATTGATCAAATGACCAATATTTCCTTCAGAGTCCTCAAAGAAATCAGATACATCATAATGAGTGGTGGAATTTTCAGCATTATTTGAAACAAAATTTGACTCTTTTCCCTTGTCGTCCTTTTTCAAAGATGCTTGGTAAAGATCGACTAGGTGCCTTGGGGTACGGCAAGTACGTGACCAATGGCCCTTTCCACCACAACGGAAACACTTATCCTCTGTTGATTTATTCTGCCCGATATTTCTTTCTTTATCCCACTTCTGGTGAGATCCTCTCTTTTGAATATAATTCTTTTTCCTTCCATAATTTTTCTTGTTATTAAAACCTTGCCATTTACCTCTTCTGGGGTAATTTGCCGCATTTACTTCAGGAAATGGGGCGGTGCCAGTTGGGCGCGCTTCATGATTCTTTAAGAGTAATTCATTGTTGCGTTCAGCAACAAGAAGGCAAGAAATTAACTCAGAATATTTTTTAAATCCTTTTTCTCGATACTGCTGCTGCAGGAGCACATTCGAGGCATGGAAGGTTGAGAAAGTTTTCTCCAACATATCATGATCAGTTATCTTTTTCCCATATAATTTCATTCGTGAGGTGATTCGAAACATTGCAGAATTATATTCATTTATAGATTTAAAATCTTGTAGACGCAAGTGCGTCCATTCATATCGAGCTTGAGGAAGTATCATCGTTTTTTGATGATTATACCTTTCTTCAAGGTCTTTCCAAAGATCTGCAGGATCTTTTAATGTGAGATATTCATTTTTCAATCCTTCGTCAAGATGACGACAAAGAAAAATCATGGCTTTGGCTTTATCCTTCTGGGATGCATTATTTTCAGCCTTAATGGTATCTCCAAGATCCATTGAATCAAGATGAATTTCAACATCTAGTATCCATGATAAATAATTATTTCCAGATATATCAAGAGCATTGAATTAAAGATGAGAGAGCTTCGATATAATGAAAATTTGTTACCTGAGTCTTCCTAAAAATTTGATCAGAGTCTCGTGCTGATAACGTGTTGTAAAATAAATAAAAGATATATTAAATATAAAGATGTATAAATAGAAGACTCTAGCATAAATATAATTAGCTCAATAATGATATATATATATATATAGAAAGAAGTATTAAAAGTAAAGAGAGAGAGAATTGCATTTGTTTATTGTTAGTGTACGTCCATTGTCTCATACTTCACTATTTATAGAGGTAAAGCATGGAATATTTCAAACTTTATTTAATGTTAATTTGGCTTGGGAGCAACACTTCTTCATAGGGAAAAACAGCCGCCCATGAATGGTCATCCACATTCCACATTTTTGAACTTATCACAACATTTTTAACATTAACATAACTTTTTGTTATTGCTGCAATATATGTCTAAACCCCCGGAGCTCCAAACAGTATGCAATTAGCAAAAGTGGTTGAAATGGATTAGCATGGTACATTGTTGAAATTAGAAAAGGTAACAATGTTAAGTATGAGCTGGACAAAGTAAGTTGACTTTTAAAGGTATGGTTCACATATTTTATTTTAGAAAAAGTATCAATTTCATTGGCTTTTATATTTTTTAAATTTATATTTAATGTCATATAGGTATTCTGCTTGGATAGAGGGAGCTATGAAAAAATATCATTAACAAACATTGTAAGTTTCCATTGAAGTTATTCAATTATAATATGATACAATTATATCTGTTTTTTTGTTCATTTCATCATTTATGCTGCATATGGAGCTCCCTAAATGTTATATTGTTGCAAACTTTTATGCATCTTTTGTGGTGAATCATGAGTCATTTATGTGAAATATGTGTTTTTCTTTAAACAAAAATGTATTATATTAAATATTGAGTTTGTCTTTAGTAAGTTCAAGTGTTTTGAGCTTTTGTGATGAGTACAACAAATAATTTATAAATATAACCCATATAGAAGTTTAATAATAATTATTAATTTTTTATCTTTATCACAAATATTTTAAAATTCATTTGGGTAACCCTAAATTTTCTACTTTCACTCAGTGACTAACACACTTTACTCTCATTTTTTTCCCTTTTCACAGAACCCACATCTAGTCCTCTCTTTTTTCTCGCTGTCGTTCTCAGCCTCTCCCGGCGCCGTTCTCAGGTTCATTCTCAGTATCTCTCTTCTCTCCGTTTATCTTCAGCATCAGAGTATCGTCATTCTCTCTGCCATCATCGTACACTGCGTCATTCCGTTGCCATTCAGCGTCATCGTTCTCACTGCTCAGTGTCGTCTTCCTCAGCAGGCAGCAGTGGCGTGGGTCTCAGAAAGCCAGCATCGTCGTCAGCACCGTGGTGCTCCGTCTTCCCCTTCATCGCTACACTTCCAGAGTTCCAATGGAACCTCAACCTTAGGTATGAATTTGTTTCATTTAGCGCATTTTTTTATCCCTTTTATGCTCTGCTGTATGAATCTGTTTCGCTGAAGTCATTTAATTGTTTTTTTTGTTCTACTTATCTTTTGTCAAGGTTTTTTGTATGAATTTATTTCATTCATTTCATTCAATTAGTGGTTTTGTTCCATTTATTTGGTTGTTTAAAATTTTTTGTTCTGTTTATGATGGTTAAAAGATTTTGGTATTTGTTTTTATGATTTTGATTTCAATTTTGGGTTTATGTTTCTGTTCAGGATGTTCTATTTTTTATTTGCTATTGCTGTTTGATTTCTGTTCATGATTTCAATTTTTGGGTTTATGTCTCTATTCATGATGTTCTATTTTTTATTTGTTATTGCTGTTTGATTTTTGTTGACGGTTTCAATTTCTAGGTTTATGTTTCAATTCAATTTGGTATTTGTTTTTATGAATCTTTGTTCTATTTTTTATTTGTTATTGTTGTTTGATATTTTTAGTGTGTTTGCAAATTCAGAAATTAATATTGTGATTCTGTTTGAAAATTCAATGGTCATTAGTTACTTTTGATTATTTGATTATAAATTATAACTAATTTGTGTTATTTTGTTGGTTAATTTGTAAAATCTGGTCAAATCGTAATTAATTAAATAATAAATTAAATAGGAGCGAATATGATTAGAAAATCTAGTAATCAGAATTTGATAATTTAAATATGATATTTGGACTCAGTGGATTTTTCTGAGCCAGAAAACATAGTTTTCTGCCTAAAAACGCGCACTGAAATTTTGACCGGCAATACCGGCTGAGATCTGTCTGGTACTGCAGTTGAGAAAATTAATTATAAGTGAATAAGGCTAAGAAATTAGGATTTATAATTAGGGAAGATAGAAATATTTAAAATGCGATTTAAAACTCTAATCTTAAAGGTTTTGGCCCAAAATTGGGCCAACAGACAAAAATAAGTGAACCGGGCCCAAGTGAAACTAAGACCTAACAAATATAAACATTAGTTATGAGTATTTCAGCTTATTTACCCTAAAAGAAGGGGTGTGGGGCGGATAGAGAGAAGAGAGGAAGGAAACCTGACCTTCCAAACATCAAATCACCATAATTTGAGCTACGGAGCTCCGATTGACGAGCCGTTTAGGGTCACGCGTCGCTCTTTTCATCCTCTACAATTCTATCTAAGTTTTGTGGTGAGTATTCCACTATCATCTGCCCAGTTTTCGTTTTCCTCTTTAAATTCGAATTTAGTTTGAGTTTTGAGGAAATCTTATGATTTTGGTTATTTAGGAGTGCTCTAGTATGAGCCATGGGTGATATTCATCACAAACTTCAGTGGGTTAAGGTAAAAAACCCTCCAACCCTTGTGATTTATCATTTTCATGAACCCTAGATTGATGTATATATGTAAAATTCGTTATGTTAGTGTATTTGGTGATTTTGGTGCACAATTGGGAGGTTGGTGTTGCTTGTAGAGCTTTAGTGAGGCTTGGAGCTAAGGGTTGGTGAAGACTTTCAAGAAGAAGCTTAATTAATTTGGCTACAAGAGGTACGATTTAAGTTTCATTTAAGTACCGTGTGGTGTGATGAGAATTCCTAGGCTAGATGTCCCTAGGATAAGTTTGGATTGTGCAAATGGTTGGTACTAATATGCATAGTTGATATGTAATGTAAATTAATAATTGGATTGAGAATTGTGTGAATTGTATGTGTGGTGTGTTGAGAATTTGATGAATTGGATAATGAGTATTGGTTTGTGGTATATGCATGTAAATTGTGAATTTGGGCCGGAGGCTGTGAATTTTGGGTCAGAGGCCAGGAAGAGATAAGGAAGGTAAGTTGATATGTGTATTGTATGATAATATAAGAGATTAGATGGATTTTGGATATTAAATGTGTGAATAATTAGTTTGATTATTGAATAATAAGGTTTGAGGGATTGAGGTGTGGAAATCGATAGTTTTGGGTGAAATTGTGTAGATGAGGTAGGTTTGATCTTGGTTAGGTGTAATTATATGGATGTGGTTGGGTTGTGGTCATTTGGATGAGTGGAAATGAATTTGGCTTGTGAACATTGGAAAAATTGGTGATTTCTAGTTTTGGGTAAAAACTGATTTTTGACCAACTTTGGTAGTCCGTAACTCGGTCCATGGAGTTCGAAATTCTTTAAAATGGATTTTTATCAAAGTTTATTCAAAGATCTTTCCAACAGTTCAGAAATGGTTGAAAAAGAAATTTTTTAGAAGAAGTTATGTGTGGTAGGAGTTTGAGGTTTAAAAATGAAATTTTGCAGCTTTTTAACTTAGTGAAATATTTGGCAGAATGCACACCCACGCGTATGCGTGGCCGATGCGCACGTGTCGTTTTCAAATATTCGCCATCCACACGTGTGCTTGGCCGACGCGTACGCGTCGATGGGCTAAATCAGTTGCCCAGCCAAAATTCCCGAGTGTTGTGCCGGAGTTGTGCTGGTTTTATGCCTAGGGCAAAAAACGCACCCACGCGTATGCGTGGCTGACGCGCAGGCGTCACTTGAGTTTCTCCCATCCACGCGTGCGCGTGGGGGACTCATACGTATCTCTGTAACATTCCTGCTTTCCACCTGTGCGCGTGGGCGACGCGCACGCGTGACCTCATTTTCACCCCAAAGCTGATTTTGAGTTTTTAAAGCCAAATTTCTGACTTCTAGGTCTCCATTCTCACCCTTTATGTCCTAAATACGTATAGTATGCCTAGCGATAGGAAGAGACTAGGAGCTGTGGTAACTCGTGGATGAAGTAAAGGGAGAATTAATGATGAATTATGATTAATGATGACTGTATGAGTTGCTGAGGGTGATGATGGAAGTGCGGTGTATGCCGTGAGCCAAAGGGCTGTATTTGATAATGATTATTGGCTGGTTATGGGTTATGCCATGAGCCGGACGGCTATGATAAATATTGATTTATGACTGGAAATGAAAATATGTCTTTGAATGATTGTTTTATTTTGAGCTCTCTTTCTCGAAAGTGCGACCCTAGGGAGATGAAGGAAGGTGAGGATCCCCTTCCTTGTTCCTCCTGGTATTGTAAAATTGCCCCCAGCGAGATAGTGGGAGGTTAGGATCCCCTCCTTGGTTCCTTCTGGGCATATGAGAACGTACCTCCTGGGTAGATGCAAAGGTTGTGGTTGCGCCCCACTTACTCCAGGTTGGTTATTATAGAGGCTCCCCGGGTGGACGCAAGGGTTGTGGTTTGCCCCACTTGCTCCGCGTCAGAGATTGTGATGCCTGGGTAGTAGCAAGAGTTGTGGTTCATCCCACTTGCTCCGGGTTACTGTTTGAGAATTGGTAATAATGGAGTGCGATTATGAATGAATGTGTATTTGTGATACCTGGGTAATAGCAAGGGTTGTGGTTCGTTCCGCTTGTTCTAGATTAATGTTTGAGATTTGATAACAATGTTGATTGATTGAGGAAGCTTTAACATGTGGAGAGTATGACGGAGATGCATATATGATTAATGAACGAATGTGGCAAATGAATAATATTGGAAAATGTGAGTATGCTTGTGTTTTCTCTCTGGTTGTAATGGCGACAGGGTGCATATGCCCTCTAATGTCGACAGGGCGCATATGCACTCTGACGGCGATAGGGCGCATATACCCTCTAATGGCGATAGGATGCAAATACCCTCTAATGGTGACAGGGCACATATTTCCTCTAATGATATTAATGAGCAACAGAGAGACTGTGCTTGGATTAGCTACCGGACACGTCGGGTTGGCTTGATAACCGATAGATGATATCGTCAGCAAGGGTTGTGGTTCGTCCCACTTGCTCCGGGTCACTGTTTGAGAATTGGTAATAATGGAGTGCGATTATGAATGAATGTGTATTTGTGATACCTGGTTAATAGCAAGGGTTGTGGTTTGTTCCGCTTGTTCCAGGTTAATATTTGAGATTTGATAACAATGATGATTGATTGAGGAAGCTTTAACATGTGGAGAGTATGCCGGAGATGTATATATGATTAATGAACGAATATGGCAAATGAAATGTTAGAAAATGTGAGTATGCTTGTGTTTTCTCTCTGGTTGTAATGGCGACAGGGCGTATATGCCCTCTAATGTCGACAGGGCGCATATGCCCTCTAATGGCGACAGGGCATATACCCTCTAATGGCGACATGATGCAGATACCCTCTAATAGTGACAGGGCACATATTCCCTCTAATGATATTAATGAGCAACAGAGAGACTATGCCCGGATTAGCTACCGGACACGTCGGGTTGGCTTGATAACCGATAAATGATATCATCAGCCATTGGGCAGGCATACATCATTTGCATATGTTTCAATTGTTTGGGTTTGCCTATTTGTTTTGGATTGCTATATCATATATGCTATGTTACCTGATTATGTGCTACTTGTTCTACTTGTACTTTAATTGTGTATTACTTGTCTGTATTGATTGTGTTTGTACAACTGAGAGGTCCCTCATGCTGGTGTCGATTGATGCTGAGGGTTGTTCTTGTTGAAATGTAATAATGATATGATTAATTTAAAATGATGATTACTGAATGATATAAATTGAGCTCCCTGGGTAGACGCAGTGAAGTGATTTCACTTGCTCCAGGTGAGGATATGAGGTATTGATATAGAATTGCCAAGATAGAATAAGTAGTGATAGTTTGGCTTATGATTCTGATTCTGATTCGTTGGAGAGTTAGAGAGAGTTGAGAAGCATGAGGAAGAGGAATTAGACTTAGCATTCCCTTATGACAGTTGCCTATTTATTGATTAGCGAGAAAATAGGGTGAATGTTTGGTGAAAGGAAGTTTAGGATGCTTAGCGAGTTTTTATTACAATGCATTGTATTTATTTGGCACTTTTACCGTACTGGGAACCCATGGGTCGGGGATTCTCATTCCGTATATATCTCTTGTTTTTCAGATACAGGTCCAGGTGCTCAGAAGTGAGCTGTGGTTCATCTGATAGACGACGAAGATTTTTATATTCTCTACTTTATATTTTCTTAGAATCTCTCCACCTTTACTTTGAAAAGCTTATATTATGTATTGAACTCTTTTGAACTTGCCTATAGAGGCTCTTATGTTTCTTTTGGGAGAGATTAGGAGTTTTTGTTGTCAACTATTTTCATACTGTACCCTAGCCAGCCTAAACTTCGCGGGTCGCGACTAGTGGCTATTTACTTATGTTATATATCTATATATTATCCTTCTCTTACTCTCCTTTATGCCTTTATTTGTATATCGCTATTGGCTTCCCGCTCTATCTTTAAGTTGTCGTTACGTGAGTGATACGACTTCGCGATTTTATTTTTACTCTTTTCAGGCTTCTCGATTAATATTCCTTTAATTATACTTATATTTATGTATTAAAAATCCACCTTGAGAGTCGTACCACCTTATTATCATTGACATATGACTCGAATATAAGGATTTGTATATTAGGGTGTTACATTATGGTATCAGAGCAGTTCATCCTCGTGAGCCTGAGGGATGGAACTGCTTATGCTTCAATGCATATTCTGAGTCTATGCTTGTGCAAGTGGGGCCAAGACCCAACATATATAAACATTAGTTATGAGCATTTCAGCTCATTTACCCTAAAAGAAGGGGTGTGGGGCGGATAGAGAGAAGAGAGGAAGGAAACCTAGCCTTCCAAACTTCAAATCACCATAACTTGAGCTACGGAGCTCCGATTGACGAGTCGTTTGTGGCCACGCGTCGCTCTTCTCATCCTCTACAATTCTATCTAAGTTTTGTGGTGAGTATTTTACTTTCCTCTGTCCAGTTTTCGTTTTTCTCTTTAAATTCGAATTTAGTTTGGGTTTTGAGGAAATCTTGTGATTTTGGTTATTTAGGAGTGCTTTAATATGAGCCATGGGTGATATTTATCACAAACTTCAGTGGGTGAAGGTAAGAAATCCTCCAATCCTTGTGATTTATCATTTTCATGAATCCTAGGTTGATATATATATGTGAAATTGGTTATGTTAGTGTATTTGGTGATTTTGATGCACAATTGGGAGGTTGGTGTTGCTTGTGGCGCTTTGGTGAGGCTTAGAGCTAAGGGTTGGTGGAGACTTCCAAGAAGAAGCTCAATTAATTTGGCTACAAGAGGTACTGTTTAAGTTTCATTTAAGTACCGTGTGGTGTAATGAGAATTCCTAGGCTAGATGCCCCTAGGATAAGTTTGGATTGTGCAAATGGTTGGTACCAATATGCATAGTTGATATGTAATGTAAATTAATGATTGTATTGAGAATTGTGTGAATTGTATGTGTAGTGTGTTGAGAATTTGATGAATTGGATAATGAGTATTGGTTTGTGGTATATGCATGTAAATTGTGAATTTGGGCCGAAGGCCGTGAATTTTGAGCCGGAGGCCGAAAAGAGGTAAGAAAGGTAAGTTGATATGTGTATTGTGTGATGATATAAGAGATTGGATGGATTTTAGATATTAAATGTGTGAATAATTGGTTTGATTATTGAATAATAAGGTTTGAGGGATTGAGGTGTGAAAATTGATAGTTTTGGGTGAAATTATACAGATGAGGTAGGTTTGATTTTGGTTGAGTGTAATTATATGAATGTGGTTGGGTTGTGGTCATTTGGATGAGTGGAAATGAGTTTGGTTTGTGAACATTGGAAAAATTGGTGATTTCTAGTTTTGGATAAAAACTGATTTTTGACCAACTTTGGTGGTCCGTAACTCGGTCCACGGAGTTCAAAATTCTTCAAAAATGAATTTTTATTAAATTTTATTCAAAGATCTTTCCAACGGTTCAGAAATGGTTGAAAAAGGAATTTTGTAGAAGAAGTTATGTGTGGTGGAAGTTTGAGGTTTAAAAATGAAATTTTGCAGCTTTTTAACTTAGTGAAATTATTGGCAGAATGCACACCCATGCGTATGTGTGGCCGACGCGCACGCGTCATTTTCAAATATTCGCCATCCATGCGTGCGCCTGGCCGACGCGTACGCGTCGATGGGCTAAATCAGTTGCCCAGCCAAAATTTTCGAGAGTTGTGCCAGAGTTGTGCTGGTTTTGTGCCTGGGGCACAAAACGCACCCACGCGTATGCGTGGCTGACGCACAGGCGTCACTTGGCTTTTCTCCCATACACGCGTGCGTGTGGGGACGCATACGCATCACTGTAACTTTCCTGCTTTCCATGCGTGCGCGTGGGCGACGCGCACGCGTGACCCCGTTTTCACTCCAAAGCTGATTTTGAGTTTTTAAAGCCAAATTTATGACTTCTAGGTTTCCATTCTCACCCTTTATGTCCTAAATACTTATAGTATGCCTAGCGATGGGAAGAGACTAGGAGATGTGGTAACTTGTGGACGAAGTAAGAGGAGAATTAATGATGAATTATGATTAATGATGACTGATAGTGAACATTGCCGTCGACTAGGAATTTAATCTCAACATAAGATTGGCATTGTAAGTATAGCTCCGAGTCAACAAGTAATGCTCAAATCAAATAATAAATTCAATACAAAATAACTGAGAGTAATTAAACCTCGGGTCGTTCTCCCTAGGAATGCAAATGAAATGTTACTTCTTTCGGTTGTGAAGAGAACAAAAGGGGGGGGGGTTGTAATCAAAGAACAAAAGATTAAAAAGAACCAAGCAATAAAAGAACTAAGCAATGATTAAAATTGGAAGTAATGCAAGCAACAAGGAATAAGATCAAAACTAGTGAAAATACTATAAATGCAATAAAAGAGCCTTGACTTGGGAATGAGTATCCAAGGAATCCTATCATCGCCATAACCACAACTATGGTAATTATGATGATTCAATCTCGCCTAGTCAACCCCAACCATCGAGGAGTAAGTCAAGCAAGCATAATTGACCTTAATCCATAAGTCCTAACCAACTTATCAAACTAGTTGACAAAAGGCGCTAGCGTCAATGGAAACAAGAGTCAACTAACTACCCAAGAATTACCACTAAATGTCGGACATTATGACTCTAGTATCCTAGGAACTCAAACCACAAGCCAAGGTGGGAAAATCTACTCAAAACCTAGAGTTGGCATTTTCACAAACACCTTTTTTGCATAAAAGTAAAACATTGAAAATTGCAAATTAAATTGGAAAACTATAACCAACTATCAACAAAACCAAACATAAACAAGCAATCAAACATAAAGGAAGCATGAAACATAAAATTCATTGATCAAAACTTCAAGAAACACAAAATTACAATTATAAACAAAGTGCTTGAACCAAAGGAAATGAAAATAAAGACAATGTAATTAAAGAGGAATTAAAGAGTACTTACAATTAAAGATGATCAAAATCCAAAATTAAGTTTGCTATAAAATGCTACAATGGAAATGGAAATTAAACCCTAAGAGAGCAATGCTACACTACTCCTACTCCTACTCCTAATTACTCTCCCCCACTATCTAAGTGAGCCCCCTCCTCTCATAAGTGATCAATTCTCCTTCATATAGCACTCCAAAATAGCATTCCAGCCTTCCAAAATGGGCCAAGAGGCCTCAGTAATCGCGAAGCAGATGCATCATTAATGAAATCACGTGTTGGGACCTGTGCGGACGCACAGACGTGTGCGTCCGCACACGCGGCTAAAAATTGACCTGTGCGTACGCACACGTGAAAATTCTTGCTTGTGCGCGCGCACGCAGGGCTGTGCGCATGCACACTTCGCTGTGTGTGCTTTTCCCTGTTTTCTTCATGTTTTCTCCCTTGTACATGCTTTCTTCCACTTTTGCCTAGCCAACCTTCCTTAAATGACCTGAAATCACTCACGAAATAGATCACGGTATCGAATGACACAAAGGTGGGATTAAATTGCTCTATTAAAGCACAAAATTGCACGTTTTCACATTTAGGGTCAAATTAGGGACAAAACACAAAAGTATGCTACTTTGGTCACTTAAGTGTGAGTTCATATGCTAGAATCCATCCAAATTGAGTCAAAATATACCATCAAATATGGACTCATCAATGACTGTATGAGTTGCTGATGGGCCGGATGACTATGATAAATATTGATTTATGGATGGAAATGAAAATATGTCTTTGAATGATTATTTTATTTTGAGCTCTCTTTCTCGAAAGTGCGATCCCCAGAGAGATGAAAGAAGGTGAGGATCCCCTTCCTTGTTCCTCCTGGTATTGTAAAATCGCCTCCAGCGAGATGGTAGGGGGTTAGGATCCCCTCCTTGGTTCCTCCTGGGCATATGAGAACGTACCTCCTAGATATATGCAAGGGTTGTGGTTGCGCCCCACTTGCTCTAGATTGGTTAGTATAGAGGCTCGCCGGGTGGACGCAAGGGTTATGGTTCGCCCCACTTGCTCTGGGTCAGAGATTGTAATGCTTGAGTAGTAGCAAGGGTTGTGGTTCGTTCTACTTGCTCCGGGTCACTATTTCAGAATTGGTAATAATGGAGTGCAATTATGAATGAATGTGTATTTGTGATACCTGGGTAATAGCAAGGGTTGTGGTTCTTTCCACTTGTTCCAGGTTAATATTTGAGATTTGATAACAATGATGATTGATTGAAGAAGCTTTAACATGTGGCGAGTATGCCGGAGATGCATATATGATTAATGAACGAATGTATCAAATGAATAATGTTGGAAAATGTTGAATGTGAGTATGCTTGTGTTTTCTCTCTGGTTGTAATGGCGACAGGGCGCATATACCTTCTAATGGCGACTGGGCGCATATACCCTCTAATGATATTAATGAGCAACAGAGAGACTGTGCCCGGATTAGCTACCGGACACGTCGGGTTGGCTTGATAACTGATAGATGATATCATCAGCCATAGGGCAGGCATACATCATTTGCATATGTTTCAATTGTTTGGGTTTGCCTATTTGTTTTGGATTGCTATATCATATATGCTATGTTACCTGATTATGTGCTACTTATTCTACTTGTACTTTAATTGTGTATTACTTGTCTGTATTGATTGTGTTTGTACAACTGAGAGGTCCCTCATGCTGGTGTCGGTTGACACTGAGGGCTGTTCTTGTTGAAATGGAATAATGATATGATTAATTTAAAATGATAATTACTGAATGAGATAAATTGAGCTCCCTGGGTAGACGCAGTGAAGTGATTTCACTTGCTCCAGGTGAGGATTTGAGGTATTGGTATAGAATTGCCGAGATAGAATAACTTGTGATAGTTTGGCTTATGATTCTGATTCTGATTCGTTGGAGAGTTAGAGAGAGTTGACAAGCATGAGGAAGAGGAATTAGACTTAGCATTCCCTTATGACAGTTGCCTATTTATGGATTAGCGAGAACATAGGGTGAATGTTTGGTGAAAGAAAGTTTAGGATGCTTAGCGAGTTTTTATTACAATGCATTGTATTTATTTGACACTTTTACCATACTGGGAACCCATGGGTCGGGGGTTCCCATTCTGTATATATCTCTTGTTTTTCAAATACAGGTCTAGGTGCTCAGAAGTGAGCCGTGGTTCATCTGAGAGACGGCGAAGATCTTTATATTCTCTACTTTATATTTGCTTAGAATCTCTCCACCTTTACTTTGAAAAGCTTATATTATGTATTGAACTCTTTTAAACTTGCATATAGAGGCTCTTATGTTTCTTTTAAACTTGCATATAGACGTGTTCCATGAGGAAAATGGATGAGAAGACTCCCCAATTTGATGGTGACGCTGAGAAGAGTGCTGAGGGTGAAGACTACTCCTTCGTAGATGCTGAAAGTGATGAGTATGATCACACTGAATGGTTTGATGATGAAGATGTAAGTACAATAAATTTGTTGAGTATATTTTGTGAATAATAATATTGTATGGTAGCTCGTTAGACTTCCTATTTGTAATTTTGATCCAGGAATATCTAGATTCCTCAAGGTGTTACGAAGAGAGTGGTGGCGAGACTAAGTCCTCAATGAATTTCGATTCTGATGGTAAAAAATGTTTTAAAATTTATTTTTTATTTTTTATTATACTTATTTTACTCTTTTTAAATTTAAAAATATGCTGCTTAAATTTCAGGGGCAAATGATGATGATGAGGCAGAGGCGTGAACCATCTGTTGCATCAATCAAAGAAGAGTTTGAATTCCTTTGTTTTTTTGCTATTATTATTAATTTTGCTTTTGGAACATGTTTACATCACTTTGAATCTTAAAAATTTTAGAACAGGGTGAATGAGTAATTCAGTTTTAGTGAATGCACTTACCTTTGGATGATTGTTGCTAGACTTCATAAAATAAATAATATATGGTTGATTGTGCTTCCATTTTAGTGATTTTTGGAATTTCGATTCATGGTGTGGCTTAGTTGGATCTATATCAAAGAACCTTGAATATATATGGTTCATTGTGATTCCCTCTGAAAATAACCAGTATCAAGAAGTCATGGAGGTACTTGTGAGCACCAAATTTATGTGATTCCCTCTGAAAAGGTTTTGTTGTTAAGCTATTGTAGCACGGCTATAGGTTTCATATGGCTTAACTTCAACTTCATCAAAATTTGTTGGGATTAGAAGACCTTTACTTGCTTTTATTGCATTTCTCTGCTATTCCTTTGCTATTTTTTTTGTAACTACTCAAATAAAGATGGTAAAAACATCTTTTTATGAAGATGTTTTGTTTAAAAGTGTGACTTATTTATTTAGCCATATTTTAAACAAAGATAACACTTTTATAAATATCAAAATCTAACCATACAATCCATCATCCAAAGGTCAAAAAAAAATATTTTTACATAAAGACAATTATAAAGTCTTCATTGTAGTAGCCATTATTTTTTTAATCCCTCACTCTAACACATCTTTTATCAAAGATAAAGGAGGATAATATAAATAAGAAATTGCATTGCATCACTTATGTTGTCACCAACCAATATATATATATATATGCTTTTAACTACTCAACACTAGCCTTTATATCTTGATTGACATTCTATAGTTCTTTATGTCTTGTACTTGATTTCATATGTTTTAATCAATAAAAAAAACAAAAAGCAACATCATTGGCTGCTAACTTGATTTCGTATTCTTGACTTCTTCCTAGAATGCAACTTGGTCAAATAAATTAATAATGGAAGTAGCTACTTAAGTACCATTCAGAGTTAAATAAAAAATATATAGGTGGATAGTAATATTCAGCTAATAAATAAATTATTTTTATTTTCAACGTCGATCATGAAAGATGAAGTCAAAAACTAGAACTACAGATGATTATGAAATATTTTGTGACATTGTGTTACATATTAATAAACAAAGCCACCTTATGGGGATAGTGGCATTAACTGTAGTACTTCAGGTTGGTCTTTATTAAACTCTTGGCTGAGCATTTAGTCTTTATTCATGAAATATTCTAGCCTGATTAAGCTTCGGGGTGCACATGTGAAAAATCTAGCCTCTTTACACCTTAAAGCATCTTGAATCAAACATAGGAAAAAATAACCTTATATAAAAATACTTGTGGCAGCAATTTGAATGTAGAATTTAACACCAGTAACAAAACAAAAAGGTATTAATTGAATTTATTAGGTCTGGAATCCTCAATTCATATTTATTGTTAAACAACTCGACGAAACAGACAAAAGTACTAGTATCAAATAACCTCAATTGCAACTACAAATCTGAAAACTAGTAGGAAATTAACTGTCTCAACTAACATTATTAAAACCATGTCTATATATCGATAGTTCATCGGATGCATCCTGCACATTAAACATGTCTATATATCAATAGTTGTGCAAGTAAACTGTCCAATTTGTAAAGGGTTCTTTAATAACTTGTACTTCTTTAATTAATTTATCAGCGAAGATTTGAAATTATGAACTAACCAAACAAACAATAGCGGTGTAAAATGCAGCAGAGAAACCAAAATAGCAATAAAGAACTAAATTAACTAAAAATTAATCCAGGCAATTAAAATGCTAAAAAGAAAGAATCTTGACTTCGGCACAGACAGTTTGTTTTTAAGAATCGAAGCGATTCCAGCGCTAAGCTTCTTGTTCATGTCGGGATTAAGACCACCAATGGACACCAATTCATCGTAAGCTGCAGGTTGCTCATTCCCACCAAAGGCTATGGGCACTGACCCTTTTAGTACAATCATCACATACTGCACATCAAGAACAAGGTGAAGTTTAAAGGCTTTAGGACGTGAATAATGCAGAACAAGAAATCAGTATACCAAAAACAAAGAAATGTTGAAAGTGAGAAAAATGAAGACTTCCAACTTGAAAAGTAACTCCATAAACACCATTGATCCAACATCTAGCTGAAGCCTACTTCAAGACATGTCTTGACAAGAACAAAGATGATTCAAAATGCTCAGCTGTAATAAAAACCTTACACAAACATCATTAATTGGCACATGGATTCATCAATAAGAGAGCTAAGATATAACTAAAGCTTTAGCAAATATTCATATATAAGATATTAAAAAAGAGAGAAAAAATAAAAAAAGAAAAGAAAAGAAAGAAGACATGAAAACAACTTATCATGTATTTTTATGGATTGCTTTAGTTTAAAAATCTAATACAAATTAACAAAATATAGCTAATATTGGACAATAGGTTATAATATAAAAAAAAGTAAATATCTGTCTACTCATCTTCAACATTTCTAAATCAAGATATAAAGATTTCATTATAAAAAGCACCCAGAAAATCCAACCCTTTGAAATCTAAATAACAGAAAACTTAGTATTATGATTAATCTAAATAATAGAAGCATATGATGAAACTTTGAATGATGAGAAAAGGGAAAATTAAAAGAAATAAGTTTACAACTTCAATTGAGTTGAAAAGGGGCACAGTAGAAAACGGATGCACAAGCGAAACCCTAAACCCCAATCCTTACGCGAAGAGGAGTGCGGTGTAGCATAAAAAATTAAGGAACACGAGCACCACGAAGCTGGTGGTAGATTAAATAAAATTTACTAAATCACATATTGAAAAAAAAAACAATCATCATCATCAACATATGTTAATTGTAAAATGCACAGAATTGAAATTATCAATGTATAAAACCTTGAAAATTAACTTGTGCCAACGAGAATTCTCTTGATAATGGTGCCAAGGAAGATCTCAGTAGAACTGAAGAGGCACCGCGTCCGACACAAATTCAAGGGAATTTTGATTAAATCGAGAAATTGCATTGAAACAGGAAGGTACCTGGTGAGGAAGACGGTAGAGGAAGAAGCGGTAGCAAGCATAAGGTACCTGGTGAGGAAGAGGTCCTCAAAGTGGGAAGAAGCGGCACGAAGGGGATGAAGCGGCAACAAGCATTTGAAACGAGGGCTTGTTATTCAAATTTTATATGAGCCAATTTTAAAATATCAAATACTTGTTATTTTTTATTGTAATTTTTAATAATTTATTTATAAATTAAATATAAACCATTAGATCTATTATCAATCTAATCTAATGCTTCAAATTATATGGTGCATTAGATAAGCTCAAAAGATTTGGACTGATTTTAAACAGACCCTGAATATTTGCCACTATATTCTTCTTTGCCATTGGGTTAGTGCAAGTTGTTACCTTTTTTCATGAGGTCAGAATATATATCTTCTATTTGATATTAATTATATCTAGATGAAAGATTAATCTGTAGTTTACTACTTTACTTTCTTTGAGAAAATAAAAAGTCGGAAGAAAATTATATAATTGAAATTTGGTCTTTGATTTTACTTTTTTTGAAAGATCAATTTGTAGTTTACTTTACTATTTTAATTAATTTCTAAAATCTTATTTGAATTTTTTTTAAAAATTATTTGTTGATCTGCTTTCCTTTTTTTATTTTTTTTTCTAATTTTTGCATAAATTTTTATCTTTTAGTAATATAATGGTGATCATTTGTTAAAAATAAATGTGCCTTCAAGAATTAGCAGGTAAGAGGGAGAGAGAATTTTTCAAATATTTCAAAGATAAATTTGTGAATTTTAAAGTAGTTCATTGGTTAGCATATCAATGCTTTTTTGTTTTAATGGGATACCTTTTTGGCCTTTTCAACTATAGATCAATGGAAAACAAATAGTTGGCAACTATAGAAAAATGAGAGTAAATAACTTTTGATTGAAAGTAGTTTGTATCTTTTTGAGAAATTGAAGTTGAGAAAGATAATGATCTTAATTTAATCCAAACAACAAAGTTGATCTGATAATTAATTTTGGTAGAGAGTGTTCCGAGACCAAAAAATCTCGAGACTTAGCAAGGCTTGGCTACTGTTGTTGGAATTGCAGTTGAATTGCTTGAAATTGCTGAAAGGTATGAACATCTCTCATATGCAAAAGTCACTCCACTAATTTTCACATTATGAAAAGATTTATTTGCTTAGGTCATTAGCTGTCAAATTTCCTCGTGTATATATACGAGGAAATTTGACGAAAATTAGTGGAGTGACTTTTGCAGATGAGATATGTTCATACCTTTCAGCAATTTCAAGCAATTCAACTATATATATATATATATATATATTAATTTCATCTCTTATATACAACACTATATATTAATTTCATCTCTTATATACAACACAAGTGTGTTCGGTCTTTGTATTATTATATTTAATTAGATTATACTAAGAAGTTTGGCCTTGATAACTAAAATATGATACCCTATTTGGCTATGTTCAATTTTTTTTTATTTATTTGGTTCCCATAAAGTTGTTCCTGAGATATGCCTTCCAAATACTCATGTAGATATATTATCTGAATTTACTCATGATTTTGGTTTTAAACTTTACACGATATAGTACTATTACATATGCTAAGAATTTTCTTCGGTATAGAAGAAACTTTTGCATCATCAATTTAACATTTTTGCTCTAAAATATATTTACTACTAAAGTCATAATTTCTTACATGATTGTAGGCATAATTTTTCTTACATAATTTCTTGCATTCAAAGAAAATATACAGAGATAGTAATTAGTAGTGAATTGTTTTATATTATGGCATTTTCAAAAACATCATAGTCAGGGATAGTTTGCAGAAACATTGTATTATGATTTGACATAGTATAACATTTTAATCATTACATGGATTAATGCTGATTTTAGAAGATTAATTGATAGAGTACATACAAACTTTCTTCGTCGATTTTTAATTCTTCTGCTTCATTTTTTAAAATTGTCCATCATTTTAAATTGCAGTGACGGTGATGATAGAAAAGTTAGTTTAATTTCTCTTAAGATATATACATAGATGATGGCAAAATGTGATCTTAGTTGTCCATTTTGTAGTGTTCAAGTTAGTACTTTGTTGTGGCTATGTATGAAAATGACAACTACAAATAAAATAGAAGCTTTGTAACAAACAAATTAATGGCTAAATGCATATGTGAGTTTAAATAGAAGAAGCTTGATTTATTCCATTTTTGCATAGTTATCATTGTAAGTAAAGTATTCCAATAGGCAACAATATTGGTATTTCTTAAGATCCTTTACTGATTTGCTTTAATAAATATTTTTAAATGAGTATATTGTAAATAAAGCATTCTATATTGTTCTGATTAGTGATATTGTTCCAATGCAGTTTAATTAAGTTCTATGCTCAGTTCTAACTTGAACATGTGTGTAATTCTGAAATTAAAATTAAAAAATTTAACGAAAGAAAACACGTTGCTCAATCTGAAATTGTGATCTAATAGCTTTCTTTTTTCATATTTAAAATGCATGAGTTTTCTTTTGTGAAATTACTTTTATCACTATAATGCAAAATTTTTAAGTAAACATAATACCTTTTCTTTCGGGTAGTAGTCTATTCACAGATTTGTCTAAATGAAGTGTTGAATTTCAAGCAGGGAAAAAATACTACCTTTCTATAAGGATCTTGGAGCTAATGTTGTCGTCAAATATAAGACAGAAGACTCTGTGCACGATTGAAAGAAGAAACAGGAGCGAAAGGTATATTATTCTCGGGCAATTTACCATAATAAATAAACTGCCTTCCAATATTACCAATATACATAATTTGCAAAACGGATAACAAAATGCATTTTTTCCACAAACTATGTAAACTGCGACAGGGGACCCGTGGTTTACAAATACACGTAAACCGCTACAGGGGTGTCGTGGTTTACGTTCTAAGAAAAAAAAGCATAATCCGCAATAGGGGTGTCGCGGTTTATGTGTGAATGAGTAGTGTGCATAAATCGCGACAGGAATCCAGCGGTTTATGCGTGAATGAGCAGTGTGCAGAAACATAAAATAAACTAAGTCCATGGAAAATAAAAACATACGTAACACATTGGTGCACGAAATTGTGATCATCAACAATGGCGCCAAAGACTTGGAGCTCTCAAACGTGAATTACACTTTGTCACAATTCCGCACAACTAACCAGCAAGTGCACTGGGTCGTCCAAGTAATAAACCTTACGTGAGTAAGGGTCGATCCCACGGAGATTGTTGGTATGAAGCAAGCTATGGTCATCTTGTAAATCTCAGTCTGGCGGATTCAAATGGTTATGGATGATGAACGATTAAAAGATAAATAAAACATAAAATAAAGATAGAGATACTTATGTAATTCATTGGTGAGAATTTCAGATAAGCGTATGAAGATGCTTTGTCCCTTCCGTCTCTCTGCTTTCCTACTGTCTTCATCCAATCCTTCTTACTCCTTTCCATGGCAAGCTGTATGTTGGGCATCACCGTTGTCAATGGCTACAGTTTCGTCCTCTCAGTGAAAATGTTCAACGCACCCTGTCACGGCACGGCTATTCATCTGTCAGTTCTCGATCATGTCGGAATAGAATTCAGTGATTCTTTTGCGTCTGTCACTAACGCCCCACAATCACGAGTTTGAAGCTCGTCACAGTCATTCAATCCTTGAATCCTACTCGGAATACCACAGACAAGGTTTAGACTTTCCGGATTCTCAAGAATGCTGCCATCAATTCTAGCTTATACCACGAAGATTCTGATTAAGGAATCCAAGAGATAAACACTCAATCGAAGGTAGAACGGAGGTGGTTGTCAGGCACACGTTCATAGGTGAGAATGATGATGAGTGTCACGGATCATCACATTCATCAAGTTGAAGAACAAGTGATATCTTAGAACAAGAACAAGCTGAATTGAATAGAAGAACAATAGTAATTGCATTGATACTCGAGGTACAGCAGAGCTCCACACCTTAATCTATGGTGTGTAGAAACTCCACCGTTGAAAATACATAAGAACAAGGTCTAGGCATGGCCATGAGGCCAGCCCCAAAACGTGATCAAGGTAGCACAGGACTACTCAAAGATTCGTCTCCGATTAAAAATACAATAGCAAAAGGTCCTATTTATAGAGAACTAGTAGCTTAAGATTTACAAAAATGAGTAAATGACGTAAATATCCACTTCCGGGCCCACTTGGTGTGTACTTGGGCTGAGCATTGAAGCATTTTTGTGTAGAGACTTCTCTTGGAGTTAAACGCCAGCTTTCGTGCCAGTTTGGGCGTTTAACTCCCACTTTGGTGCCAGTTCCGGCGTTTAACGCTGGGAATTCTGATGCCGACTTTGAACGCCAGTTTGGGCCATCAAATCTTGGGCAAAGTATAAACTATTATATATTGCTGGAAAGCCCTGGATGTCTACTTTCCAACGCAATTAAGAGCGCGCCAATTGGGCTTCTGTAGCTCCAGAAAATCTACTTCGAGTGCAGGGAGGTCAGAATCCAACAGCATCTGCAGTCCTTTTCAGCCTCTGAATCAGATTTTTGCTCAGGTCCCTCAATTTCAGCCAGAAAATACCTGAAATCATAGAAAAACACACAAACTCATAGTAAAGTCCAGAAAAGTGAATTTTAAATAAAAACTAATAAAAATATAATAAAAACTAACTAAAACATGCTAAAAACATTCTAAAAACAATGCCAAAAAGCGTATAAATTATCCGCTCATCACAACACCAAACTTAAATTGTTGTTTGTCTCCAAGCAACTGAAAATAAAATAGGATAAAAAGAAGAGAATATACAATGAATTTCAAAAACATCTATGAAGATCAGTATTAATTAGATGAGCGGGGCTTTTAGCTTTTTGCTTCTGAACAGTTTTGGCATCTCACTTTATCCTTTGAAATTCAGAATGATTGGCATCTATAGGAACTCAGAATCCAGATAGTGTTACTGACTCTCCTAGTTAAGTATGTTGATTCTTGAACACAGCTACTTTATGAGTCTTGGCCGTGGCCCTAAGCACTTTGTTTTCCAGTATTACCACCGGATACATAAATGCCACAGACACATAACTGGGTGAACCTTTTTAGATTGTGACTCAGCTTTGCTAGAGTCCCCAATTAGAGGTGTCCAGGGTTCTTAAGCACACTCTTCTTTTTGCTTTGGACCTCTACTTTAACCGCTCAGTCTCAAGTTTTCACTTGACACCTTCACGCCACAAGCACATGGTTAGAGACAGCTTGTTTTAGCCGCTTTGGCCAGGATTTTATTCCTGTGGGCCCTCTTATCCACTGATTCTCAAAGCCTTGGATCCTTTTTATCACCCTTGCCTTTTGGTTTAAAGGGGTATTGGCTTTTTCTGCTTGCTTTTTCTCTTCTTTTTTTTTCGCATATATCTTTTTTTTCTGCAAGCTTTTCACTGCTTTTTCTTGCTTCAAGAATCAATTTTATGATTTTTCAGATCATCAGATAACATTTCTCCTTTTCCTTTCATTCTTTCAAGAGCCAACAATTTTAACATTCATAAACAATCAAATTCAAAAATATGCACTGTTCAATCATTCATTCAGAAAAACAATAGCATTGCCACCACATCAAGATAATTAAACTGTTTTAAAATTTGAAATTCATGCACTTCTTTTTCTTTTTCAATTGAAAACATTTTTCATTTAAGAAAGGTTATGGATTCATAGGACACTCATAGCTTTAAGGCATAGACACTAAGACACTAATGATCATAAGACACAAACATAGATAAACATAAGCATAAAAAATTCGAAAAACAGGAAAGTAAAGAACAAGGAGATTAAAGAACGGGTCCACCTTAGTGATGGCGGCTTGTTCTTACTTTTGAAGATCTTATGGAGTTCTTGAGCTCCTCAATGTCTCTTCCTTGCCTTTGTTGCTCCTCTCTCATGATTCTTTGATCTTCTCTAATTTCATGGAGGAGGATGGAATGTTCTTGGTGCTCCACCCTTAGTTGTCCCATGTTGGAACTTAATTCTCCTAGGGAGGTGTTGATTTGCTCCCAATAGTTTTATGGAGGAAGATGCATCCCTTGAGGTATCTCAGGGATTTCATGATGAGGAATTTCTTCATGCTCTTGATGAGGTTCTCTTGTTTTCTCCATCCTTTTCTTAGTGATGGGCTTGAGGTCATGCCTTTTTAGTTGAACCGGCTTCCCTCTTGAAAGGGACCTCAGGGATCACTTTCTTCTTGGCCACAACTTCATAGAAGTGGTCTTGATGCACCCTTGAGAGGAATCTCTCCATCTCCCATGACTCGGAGGTGGAAGCTTTTGCCTTCCCTTTCCTCTTTCTAGAGGTTTCTCCCGCCTTAGGTGCCATAAATGGTTATGGAAAAACAAAAAGCAACATTTTTACCACACCAAACTTAGAAGGTTTGCTCGTCCTCGAGCAAAAGAAGAAAGAAAAGAGTAGAAGAAGAAGAAAAATGGAGGAGATGGAGGAGGCTTTGTGGTTCGGCCAAGGGGGAGAAGTGATGTTGAGGTTGTGTGAAAATAAAGGAGTGAAGATGGGTTTATATAGGAGTTGAGAGGGGTGTAGGGTTCGGCTAGTATGGGTGGGTTTGGGAGGGAAAGTGGTTTGAATTTGGATGGTGAGGTAGGTGGGGTTTTATGAAGGATGGATATGAGTGGTGAAGAGAATGGTGGGATTTGATAGGTGAGGGGTTTTTGGGGAAGAGATATTGAGGTGATTGGTGAATGGGTGAAGAAGAGAGAGTGGTGGGGTAGGTGGGGATCCTGTGGGGTCCACAGATACTGAGGTGTTAAGGATAGCTCATCCCTACACCCAGTGGCGTGCAAAAACGCCCTTTCTGCCAATTCTGGAGTTAAATGCCGGGCTGCTGCCCTTTTCTGGCGTTTAACGCCAGCAAGCTTTTCCTCCAGGGTGTGCTATTTTTTCTCTGTTTTTCATTATGTTTTTGCTTTTTCAATTGTTTTTGTGACTTCACATGATCATCAACCTATAGAAAATATAAAATAACAATGGAAAATAGATAGATATAATATTGGGTTGCCTCCCAACAAGCGCTTCTTTAATGTCAGTAGCTTGACAGTGGGCTCTCATGGAGCCTCACAGATGTTCAGAGCAATATTGGAACCTCCCAACACCAAACTTAGAGTTTGAATGTGGGGGCTCTGTTTGACTCTATTTTGAGAGAAGCTCTTCATGCTTCCTCTCCATGGTTACAGAGGGATATCCTTGAGCCTTAAACACAAGGGATTCTTCATTCACTTGAATGATCAATTCTCCTCTGTCAACATCAATCACAGCCTTTGCTGTGGCTAGGAAGGGTCTGCCAAGGATGATGGATTCATCCATGCACTTCCCAGTCTCTAGGACTATGAAATTAGCAGGGATGTAGTGGTCTCCAACCTTTACCAAGACATCCTCTACAAGTCCATAAGCTTGTTTTCTTGAATTGTCTGCCATCTCTAGTGAGATTCTTGCAACTTGTACCTCAAGGATCCCTAGCTTCTCCATTACAAAGAGAGGCATGAGGTTTACACTTGACCCTAGGTCACACAGAGCCTTCTCAAAGGTCATGGTGTCTATGGTACAAGGTATTAAGAACTTCCCAGGATCCTGTCTCTTTTGAGGTAATCTCTGCCTAGTCAAGTCATCCAGTTCTTTAGTGAGCAAAGGAGGTTCATCCTCCCAAGTCTCATTACCAAATAACTTGTCATTTAGCTTCATGATTGCTCCAAGGTACTTAGCAACTTGCTCTTTAGTGACATCTTCATCCTCTTCAGAGGAGGAATACTCATCAGAGCTCATGAATGGCAGAAGTAAATCCAATGGAATCTCTATGGTCTCAGTGTGAGCCTCAGATTCCCATGGTTCCTCATTAGGGAACTCATTGGAGGTTAGTGGACGTTCATTGAGGTATTTCTCAGTGGCAATCACTGCCTCTTCCTCCTCTCCAAAATCGGCCATGTTGATTGTGTTTATGGCCTTGCACTCTCCTTTTGGGTTCTCTTCTGTATTGCTTGGAAGAGTACTAGGAGGGAGTTCAGTAATTTTCTTGCTCAGCTGACCCACTTGTGCCTCCAAATTTCTAATGGATGACCTTGTTTCAGTCATAAAACTCTGAGTGATTTTAATTAGATCAGAGACCATGGTTGCTAAGTCAGAGTGGTTCTGCTTAGAGTTCTCTGTCTGCTGCTGAGAAGATGATGGAAAAGGCTTGCCATTGCTAAACCTGTTTCTTCCACCATTGTTATTGTTGAAGCCTTGTTGAGGCCTCTGTTGGTCCTTCCATGAGAGATTTGGATGGTTTCTCCATGAAGGATTGTAGGTGTTTCCATAGGGTTCACCCATGTAATTCACCTCTTCCATTGATGGGTTCTCAGGATCATAGGCTTCTTCTTCAGATGAAGTCTCCTTAGTACTGCTTGGTGCAGCTTGTATTCCAGACAGACTCTGAGAAATCATATTGACTTTTTGGGTCAATATTTTATTCTGAGCCAATATGGCATTCAGAGTATCAATCTCAAGAACTCCTTTCTTCTGATTTGTCCCATTATTCACAGGATTCCTTTCAGAAGTGTACATGAATTGGTTATTTGCAACCATTTCAATGAGTTCCTGAGCTTCTGCAGGCGTCTTCTTCAGATGAAGAGATCCTCCAGCAGAGCTGTCCAATGACATCTTGGATAGTTCAGACAGACCATCATAGAAGATTCCTTTGATGCTCCATTCTGAAAGCATGTCATAAGGGCACTTTCTGATCAATTGTTTGTATCTTTCCCAAGCTTCATAGAGGGATTCACCTTCTTTCTGTCTGAAGGTTTGGACTTCCACTCTAAGCTTACTCAATTTTTGAGGTGGAAAGAACTTTGCCAAGAAGGCATTGACTAGCTTCTCCCAAGAGTTCAGGCTTTCTTTAGGTTGTGAATCCAACCATATCCTAGCTCTGTCTCTCACAGCAAAAGGGAATAGCATAAGTCTGTAGACCTCAGAGTCAACCCCATTGGTCTTGACAGTGTCACAGATTTGCAAGAATTCAGCCAAAAACTAATGAGGATCTTCCAATGGAAGTCCATGAAACTTGCAATTCTGTTGCATTAGAGAAACTAATTGAGGCTTAAACTCAAAATTGTTTGCTCCAATGGTAGGGATAGAGATGCTTCTCCCATAGAAGTCGGGAGTAGGTGCAGTAAAGTCACCCAGCACCTTCCTTGCATTGTTGGCATTGTTGTTGTTTTCGGCTGCCATGTCTTCTTCTAGTTTGAAGATTTCGGTTAGGTCCTCTACAGAGAGTTGTGCCTTAGCTTCTCTTAGCTTTCGCTTTAAGGTCCTTTCAGGTTCAGGATCAGCCTCAACAAGAATGCCTTTGTCTTTGCTCCTGCTCATATGAAAGAGAAGAGAGCAAGAAAATATGGAATCCTCTATGTCACTGTATAGAGATTTCTTGAGGTGTCAGAGGAAAAGAAGAATAGAAGGAAGAGGTAGAAAGAGAAGAATTCGAACTTATCAAGAGGGATAGAGTTCGAATTATTGATAGTGGAGGAGTGTTAGTCTTTAAATAGAAGGATGTGAGAAGAAGGGAAGAATTTTTTTTTTTTGGAAATAAAATAAAAGATTTTAAAATAATTAAAAGAAATTTTGAAAATTTGATGAATGATTTTCGAAAATTGAAGTTGGGAAAGAAATAAAGTGATTTTTTGAAAAAGATTTTGAAATTAGAAATAAAAAAGATATGATTGAAAACTAATTTTGAAAAAGATGTGATTAAGAAGATGTGATTGAAAAGTTATGGTTTTAAAAAGATATGATTGAAAAGATATGATTGAAAAACAATTTAAAAAGATTTGATTTTGAAATTAATGACTTGGCTAACAAGAAAAGATATGATTCAAACATTAAACCTTTTTCAACAGAAAAGGCAACATACTTGAAATGTTGAATCAAATCATTAATTGTTAGCAAGTATTTTTGAAAATGGAAAGAAATTGATTTTGAAAATATATGATTGAAAAGATATGATTTGAAAAAGGATTTGATTTTGAAAAATTATGAAAACTTGAAAAAAATTTGCATTAGAAACAAAATCTTTCCTCTTGTGCCATCCTGGCGTTAAACGCCCAAAATGGTATCCATTCTGGCGTTTAACGCCCAAAATGCTACCCTTTTGGGCGTTAAACGCCTAGCCAGGTACCCTGGCTGGCGTTTAAACGCCAGTTTTCCTTCTTTACTGGGCGTTTTGAACGCCCAGCTTTTTCTGTTTGATTCCTCTGCTAAATGTTCTGAATCTTCAATTCTCTGTATTATTGACTTGAAAAGACACAATTTTGAAAAATATTTTTGAATTTTTAATGATGAAAAACAATCAAAATGCAACTAAGATCAAATAAACAATGCATGCAGAACACCAAACTTAAAAATTTTCATATAGGAGACACTAACAAATTAAGAATGCATATGAGAAACAACAAAACACACTAAACAAGAGAATTTAAAGATCAGAGCAAGGAAATCATCAAGAACAACTTGAAGATAAATGAAGACACATGCATGTAATTTTCGAAAAATGCAAGAAAAATAGAAACATGCAATTGACACCAAACTTAAAAATTAATACTAGACTCAAACAAGAAACATAAAATATTTTTGGTTTTTATGGTTTTATAAATTTTTTTGTGATTTTCGAGAATTATATAGAGAAGAAAATAAAGAGAATCAAAACTTTTAATAAGAATTCCAGGAATCATTGCAATGCTAGTCTAAGACTCTGGTCCAGGAATTAGACATGGCTTACTAGCCAACCAAGCTTTCAATGAAAGCTCCGGTCCAAAACACTAGACATAGCCAATGGCCAGCCAAGCTTTAGCAGATCATTGCTTTCAACAGCAAAATTGATAGAAATCAACAAGCTCTTGTGATGATAAGTTGAAACCTCGGTCCAAAAGATTAGACATGGCTTCTCAGCCAGCCAGACTTCAACAAATCATCATGAAACTCTAGAACTCATTCTTAAAAACTCTGAAGAACAAAATAGAAAATCTTTTTGTATTTTTGAAATTTTTTTTTCGAAAAATAAAAAGGAAAAGTACCTAATTTAAGCAACAAGATGAACCGTCAGTTGTCCAAACTCGAACAATCCCCGACAACGGCGCCAAAAACTTGGTGCACGAAATTGTGATCATCAACAATGGCGCCAAAGACTTGGAGCTCTCAAACGTGAATCACACTTTGTCACAATTCCGAACAACTAACCAGCAAGTGCACTGGGTCGTCCAAGTAATAAACCTTACGTGAGTAAGGGTCGATCCCACGGAGATTGTTGGTATGAAGCAAGCTATGGTCATCTTGTAAATCTCAGTCAGGCGGATTCAAATGGTTATGGATGATGAATGATTAAAATATAAATAAAACATAAAATAAAGATAGAGATACTTATGTAATTCATTGGTGAGAATTTCAGATAAGCGTATGAAGATGCTTTGTCCCTTCCGTCTCTCTGCTTTCCTACTGTCTTCATCCAATCCTTCTTACTCCTTTCCATGGCAAGCTGTATGTTGGGCATCACCGTTGTCAATGGCTACAGTCCCGTCCTCTCAGTGAAAATGTTCAACGCACCCTGTCACGGCACGGCTATTCATCTGTTGGTTCTCGATCATGTCGGAATAGAATCCAGTGATTCTTTTGCGTCTGTCACTAACGCCCCACAATCACGAGTTTGAAGCTCGTCACAGTCATTCAATCCTTGAATCCTACTCGGAATACCACAGACAAGATTTAGACTTTCCGGATTCTCAAGAATGCCGCCATCAATTCTAGCTTATACCACGAAGATTCTGATTAAGGAATCCAAGAGATAAACACTCAATCGAAGGTAGAACGGAGGTGGTTGTCAGGCACACGTTCATAGGTGAGAATGATGATGAGTGTCACGGATCATCACATTCATCAAGTTAAAGAACAAGTGATATCTTAGAACAAGAACAAGCTGAATTAAATAGAAGAACAATAGTAATTGCATTGATACTCGAGGTACAGCAGAGCTCCACACCTTAATCTATGGTGTGTAGAAACTCCACCGTTGAAAATACATAAGAACAAGGTCTAGGCATGGCCATGAGGCCAGCCCCAAAACGTGATCAAGGTAGCAAAGGACTACTCAAAGATTCGTCTCCGATTAAAAATACAATAGCAAAAGGTCCTATTTATAGAGAACTAGTAGCTTAAGATTTACAAAAATGAGTAAATGACGTAAATATCCACTTCCGGGCCCACTTGGTGTGTGCTTCGG
This sequence comes from Arachis hypogaea, assembly GCF_003086295.3. Taxonomy (NCBI): domain Eukaryota; kingdom Viridiplantae; phylum Streptophyta; class Magnoliopsida; order Fabales; family Fabaceae; genus Arachis; species Arachis hypogaea. The sequence continues at coordinate 23,771,613 of NC_092050.1, forward strand.
CTGAGCATTGAAGCATTTTTGTGTAGAGACTTCTCTTGGAGTTAAACGTCAACTTTCGTGCCAGTTTGGGCATTTAACTCCCACTTTGGTGCCAGTTCCGGCGTTTAACGCTGGGAATTCTGATGCTGACTTTGAACGCCGGTTTGGGCCATCAAATCTTAGGCAAAGTATAAACTATTATATATTGCTGGAAAGCCCTGGATGTCTACTTTCCAACGCAATTGAGAGCGTGCCAATTGGGCTTCTGTAGCTCCAGAAAATCCACTTCAAGTGCAGGGAGGTCAGAATCCAACAACATCTGCAGTCCTTTTCAGCCTCTGAATCAGATTTTTGCTCAGGTCCCTCAATTTTAGCCAGAAAATACCTAAAATCACAGAAAAACACACAAACTCATAGTAAAGTCCAGAAAAGTGAATTTTAAATAAAAACTAATAAAAATATAATAAAAACTAACTAAAACATGCTAAAAACATACTAAAAACAATGCCAAAAAGCGTATAAATTATCTGCTCATCACACATACATAAGTCCATGGAAATAAACTAAGTACCATCATATAATACAAAAGTACACAAAAATCAGACATACATATGTATCATGAATGAAAACATAAAATAAACAGGTACGGCTCCTACCTATCCTCATTCTCCTCGTGAGAGTCATCCCCGAATGCGCATAGGGGATACGACCCTGTACCACATCAAGCGGCCCGTCTCACTCTGGCTGGCCTCTGGTGCTACTATGCTGGAGGATCGAAGGGCATGCCCATACCATATGCAGATGGAGGCGTCCCTCTCATGCCGAACCAACTGTCATACGGGCTGCTAGCAGGCTCATTTAGGTCTACATGAGACTGTGGCTGAGGCTGGTACCCCTGAGGGTCAGACATCTGTGGCTGGTACCGCTGAATCTCCTCCATATCTGGGCGGTACCCCTGCACAACATCCATCTGGGACTGAGACTCCGGCACCTGATCCTGTGGGGTCTGGTGCTGAAAATGCGGAGGGTCGTCATCCCAAATGAGATCTGCAAAGTCGGAATAGAACTGTGAACTGCCGAGCTGATCGTCCATATCCATCGTGAAAGTCGAGCCCGCCAGGTCATCATACATCTGTCCATAGATCTCATGGTATATCTGGAAGCTCAAAACATGTGTAAGAGGAATCACCTGGGACCCCGCCCCTACCTACTCAGTGGGTCTATCACCAGGACCACCAGATGCAACCCCTGATGTACCACCCCGACGCTGAGGACGGCCACGCTGGACACGGTGATCAGCATGTCCTACTCCGTCGCCACCAACTGTGTCATCCTGAATCATGTCATCCAGCCATCGCCACTCCCGGTCTGTAGCCCGAGTACCAATGCGTCGTCGCCTCTCCACGCGCCTGTTAGCAGGCACGTCCGGCATCGAAACTTAAGAAGGCGCATGTGACAAACCTCTCTGAACAACAGCCTGACTGATCTCCTTCGCCCTAGGATCGACAATCAAAGAATCCGGCAACAGAAACCTATGGGCCACTCTGTACCACCATCTCAAAAAGTCTGCCGACGGCCCGGGATCAGGCACCCAGGGGATACTCAGAACAAAATCAACCCTGTTCTGCCAACTAAGATGCCATACCTGATAGTAGCTCGGGAACCATCTATCCCCACCCCTCCCATCCTTAGCATGGAGCCAATCTATATTCAAGGCCGGCTCAGGCTCGTGCTGAATGCCACCCAATTGTGGCAGCACCCTATCCACCTGGTGCCACTCAATGGCGACGAAGTATATCAAGCAAGTACATGTGCACCACAACCGACTGTGCTCTTCTGTGAGAATCTCTTTATGAACAACGGCCATCACGTCGAGCGAAGCATAAGGCTCCCAAACAATCTACAAACATTGACAGAACACATTTATTAGTCCATTAACTAATAAATATATAGTTAATTACTAGATAAAGATGGAAACAAAATGAATAAACTTAAATCTCGATCACCTAAGCGATCCAATGAAAGGAGACACTGGATAACTCTCTGCTCCTTGCGGTCGGATGTCGGCAAGTAGGTGGCCCACCTGAACAAATACAATGTTATACACATGTATAAATTGCTAATGACCTAGTTAACAGGTAGAACCAACTCAACCAACCCACACTTTTCTCTCTTTCTCTCTCTAGAAAACCTCTCATTCTCTCTCTAAAAACCTTATAACAACCACAAATGAATAATCCGTGAGACTTCTGAAGCGTATTTATAATAACGCATAAACCGCTGGACTCCTGTCGCGGTTTATGCACACTACTCATTCACACATAAACCGCGACACCACTATCATGAATTATGCTTTTTTTCCTAGAATGTAAACCGCGACACTCTTGTAGTGGCTTACGTGTATTTGTAAACTGCGGGTCTCCTGTCGCGGTTTACATAGTTTATGGAAAAAATGCATTTTGATATCCTATTTGCATATTGTGTATACTGGTAATATTGGAAGACAGTTTATTTATTATGGTATATTGCCCATTATTCTCTAAATTTTGTAATCAATTTGTGCAATAATTGAAGCTTCTATCTTAGTTACCGCTGCCTGTATTGCTGCAGGTGTTGATGTCATTATAGATCAAATTGTGGGATGAAAAAGTCTAGGGGGCCAGCAACTTTTGTATTTTCTGGCCAGCACTTAACCATCAAAACAAAAGTGAGTGATTTCTCACCATTAAATGTAATCTCACACCATTAAAAATACTATTGATAGCCAATTGATGGTTACAAAACACCAAAATTGCTGGCCCCTAACATTCCTCGGGAGGAATTGTACATTCAGCGAAACTTGTACATCTTAAGCATTGAAGGAAGGCTTTTCCTCATGAGTGGTGCTATAGTAGAAGTAAGTCTAAACAGTATGATCACAATCTCCCTCACAATTTAGAGTTGGCAAATATTTTCATTGATTTATTAACATTATATTAGGAAAGATACACAATCTCCCTCGTAAAGGTTTGGTTGTGCTTTGGCTTTCTTTTCTTTAGAAAGGTTTGGTTGTTGCTTTGACTTTCTTTAATAATATATGTGTGCAACAATTCCATGACTATACGTGATTTCTTTGTGATAATTTATTTGCTCATAAAAAGTTTGTATATCTGTTTATGTGAAATTTGAGGAGAAATTAATGGTAATGTATCATTTTGAACCATTAATTTTCTTTCTTTCTTTCTTTATAGATACCAGAAATGGATGTTAAATTAATAGTGCATACCATTAGTCTGTTTTCTTTCTTTCTTTCTTATTTATTTTTTTAAATTTGTTAAAATATGCAAAAAAAAATTTCATTTGAATAAAAAATATTAAAATATACAAATAATATTAACAACTCTAAATTTTATATACTTATTTTTTGTAATTAGTTTAAATATTAATATTTTTAAAAAATATTAATCACTCAATTCGTGCAACGTATGAAAAATTTTGTTATATATTAATAAATATGAGCTCCTTTGCACATAGATTAAGAAAAAAAAAATTAAATAGATCTATGAAAAAACATACCCAAAAAATGAAAAACATACTAAAAATATTTTAAATAATTAATTTCATAAATCGAAAATAGTTAATTTTTTTAATTTAATTATAATGTGTTTGTTTTAAAGGCTACCATTTGAAAAAAAATTATAAAAAAGATAAAAATTCATATAAACTAAAATATTAAAGAATATTACCTACATTGATTGTGCTGTATACTAACTAAATTAATCATTTAATCTTTTTGTATATTATATAAATAAATTCTTTCATTAAATATATATTAATCTTTTTGTAAATACACTATACGAAAATACAATAATAAAGTAGATTAAATACATGACTTGTGCGTAGCATTGACCATACACTAGGAGTCTAATAGTATAATTAACTATCACTTAGGTAGTATCCATTTCCTTGTTTGTGTAATTACAATATAAACTATTTTTATTAGAGTTTTAATTTTTTAGAATTCTATAAAATTTTCAATTGATATAATTTCATTACAAGTCAAAGATCTAATAAATAATTACATTAGCTAGAGTTTGACAACTCTAATACTTCTATACCACTATTCCTTAGACTTCTTTACAAGTAGATGATATTAGTGCATTAAGTTCGTTCGAATGAAATTAATGCTGAAACTACAGAGGGTATGGCATTGATGTTTAGTATCATCCCTTTTTGGCTTGGCATTATGATGAGCGGATATTTTATACGTTTTTTGTCATCATTTTCATATAGTTTTTAGCATGTTTTGTTTAGTTTTTATTAAGTTTTTATAGGTTTTAGTGTTAAAATCACATTTTTGGATTTTACTATGAATTTTTGTATTTTTGTGTAATTTCAGATATTTTCTGGCTGAAATTAAGGAGCTAGAGCAGAAGTCTGATTCAGAGACAGAGAAAACACTGCAAATGCTGTCCGGATGTGACCTCTTTACATTCGAAAGAGCTTTTCTGGAGCTACAGAAGTCCAAACGGAGCGCTCTCAACGACTATAAAAAGCTGACTTTCAGAGATTTCCAAAAATATATAATATTCCATACTTTGCTTCGGATTAGAAGGCCCAACACTGGTGTCCAATGCTAGTTACCTGCCCCTTCCAGGCGTCCAGCGCCCAAAGAGCAGAACCGGCGTCCAAACACCCAGAGAGGACCCCTAGCCAGCGTTCAACGCCCTAAGAGCCTCATAGCACGTGGATCTCATCAAAGCCCAGCCCAAACACTCACCAAGTGGGTCCCAGAAGTAGATTTTAGCACCAAAAATACTGTTTTACCCTTACTAGTTATTGTTTAGTATTTAAGGAATTATATTTATGTTATTCAGACATTATCAGACCTTTTTTCGATTCCTTTGAACATCATACACGTTTTACTTTGTTTTTCACATTAGTATGAGTTTCTAAACCTCCTAGGTTGAGGGGAGGAGCCCTGCTGAGCCCTATGAATTAATAAAAGTATTAATGTTTCTTCTTTGATCCGTGTTTGATTAATTCTAAGATGTATATTCGTACTTCATCGTGGTGGATAGGATGATCAGACAATCATCTCTGTTCATCACATTAAGACGAACGTGCCTAACAAATACCCGTGTCTACTTGGGTTCGTGTGAATACCTCAATGAAAAGTACGCACCACCAGCTTGAATCATACATCTCTCAGACCGCTAATCCAAGACTTCGTTGGGGACTTCTCGAGACACCAGTTCAGCCGATTTACGGGGAGATTAGGGTCTCTGTTGTAGAGGCTAGAACCCAATGATGCAGCATTCTCTGATCCAGAAGATCTGACCTTATCTGTGACATTTTGAGTAGGATCATTAAGGAGAATGGACTGTACGCGCTTCACCCTTAAGCAGAGATAGATCCAAACTAACCCTGGGGTTCAGATCCGGAGGAGTATTGACAACCTCTCAATAAAGGCGCCAATCACTTACAGCCTGCCATTAAAGAGATCACTCACAAGCAAGGAAGACAGTAATACCAGAGTTCATTCAGAAATACAAAGCAACTCCAATCCTCAACTATGTCCTTAAAGTATTAGCACCCTATTATAATAATCTCACAAATATTTATCTATCAACCTTCTGATTCACTTGGCTAAGACCTGCAAGATAACCATAGCTTGCTTTAAGCCAACAATCCTCGTGGGATCGACCCTGAATCACTCAGGTATTACTTGGATGACCCAGTACACTTGCTGGTATAACAGTACGAAAATATGGGGATTCGTGCTACCACATTACCTTGTTCAGACTCAGCTACTCAAAAAGTTTCAGAGTTTTCTACAGAGGATATGACACTGATGTTGGCATTGACATATCTTGATAATGCATAAAGATATACATAATTTGAGAATAAACTTAAACATAACATTATTAATAAAATACCTGCGGCAATTAAAGTTTAGAGTTTCACTAAAGTTAAAGAAAACACAATCTACTGCCAAAGTTTTCTAGAATTTCTCATTAAGTAGTTAACTTTAAATCATGGTCACCAACTTATTCACATTTAAGACCAAGAGCTTTGCTTTAAATCTCTAAACTAACTGTGTAGTTAGTATGTTTTGCTCGTAATGAGACTACATCTGAAAATATCGAAGAGAATGTTACTGCCAATAATGCAACTTTTCTACAACCAAAATGGTAGGGCTACTTCTTGATATTTTCTTCCTTTTCTTAACCTTAATCACACACACTCTTTCCTTCACTCTCACTAACATACCCACACACACACAGAGTTCAGAGGAAAAAAGAAGAACAAAGAATAGGGAGGTAATGGAAAAGAGAAGGGAAAGGAAGAAGAAGTGAAGGGAGCTTTAGCGCCGGCGGTGAGTAAGGATATTGTTGTCGGATTCGAAGAGAGATGAAGGGAAGGATGACAGGGGAAGAACGGAAAAAATAGAGAGAGAGAGAGAGAGAGAGAGAGAGAGAGAGATGCTTACTAGAAGAAAAGAATGGAGAAGAGAGAAGGGGAAGACGGGGCCGATGACGAGCACGGTCACCGCCGAATCTGAGTAGAGAGAAAGTGAGCAAAAGTGAAGAGAGATTAAACAGAACACAAAAGGGGAAAAAGGGGGAAAGGGAGGTCGAGATAGAGGAAGAGAGCGTCTCTACCACTACTGTAGCTGTCGTTGCCATTGCCAAAGTTGCCAAAGCTCACCGGAAGGGGTCCGTCGGAGCTACTATTGTTATTGCTCTTACTCTACTTTGCCATTGTAGCCCTTCCATTTCTCCTGTTCACTGGAACTACTTTCGTCGCTCCTATTGGATTTGGTTGATGCCACCGATGCTACTGCTAGAACCATTGTGCTTCACTGCTTTTACTTGATTGAAATTAGTGCTGAAGTTTTTCAGAACTGTCGCCAGCTCTACGTTGCCACTGTCCCGGTATAAATTCTGTATTCTTTCGTTCCATTCTACTTCAATCTTTCTCACCTTTTAATTTGGCACTCCGGGTTTGGTCTTTTCGGTCTTTTAGGACCAAATTGTGAGTAGATTTTATATTTATAATTATTGGCTTTTTGGTTTATGTTATTATGAGATTTTAATTATATTTATAAAACTATTGTTGAAGAATTTTAATTTGATTAGAATAGTTAATTTATTATAGTTGAATAATTGTCTTTGTGAAGCTCATACCTTAAAAATTTTACATGAGACTATATGTATGTTTGATGAAACTTTATATTATTTTAGAACATTTGATTTTACTGGAATATATATTTTTCAAGCATTGAAGTTTTTGTTGGTACTCACTTACTTTGAAATTGTGAAATATGTTTAAAATTTTTTATGATTGAGAAAATATGATTGAAAAGGACTTGGATTAGAAAGTATTATTTGATTTGATTTGATACCTCATATATTTGAAAGATTTGAGAAATTTGTTGTATTTGAAATTATATGTTTTGAATTTGTTTGGGAGGCTCATATTAGAAAATCGTAATTAACGGCAGTTATGATGTTAACCTAGATGCATCTGACTCAGACCTTAGCTAGCAGCGGCATTGCTATCCTAACGTGTAGGCTATACGTTGGATTTTTAATTCTGTTTGGACACACAAGAGAAAATGACTATCCTTAGAGTTGGAGCCGCTCAAATGTGGATTATTTGATTTGATTTTTATACTGAGAACTCCCTTATTGATTCATTTATTTGTATAGATTACTATTTTCTAAATAGAATATATTTCGATAATACTATTTATATGGTCTCGTGTGAATTATGAATGTATTGTCTGGTTATTGAGTTACAAAACTCACTTTGTTTTCTTAAAAAAAATTTCAAAAACAGATACTTGAATATGTGAGTCTTTCTATTTAAGGGTAATTGTTTATACTAAGTACTTATTTCTTGTTGAGTTCCTAGATGTTATATGCTCCATATGTCACAGACATGATCCAATTATATTTATTTATTTTATCTTTTTATTAAAAATGTGTAATTATTTATTCTAGAACTTGTAAATTTATTAAAAATATTTATATCCTTCTTATTTAACTTATATTCGAATCTATTAACCTTGTTAGGGACTATTTTCCTAAGTGCCAATCATAGTTTATTTTAGGTTGTTACATAAAACATGGTCTATTTACATCTATGTACAAGAAGATGAAGATGACATAAACGAAGAAGAAAATATGTCGGAAAAAAGGAAGAGAAAGCACAACGGTGATGGAGACGATAGAGGAGGAGAAAACACGAAGCAAGGAATAGGGAGAAGAGAAGAGAATAATAGGATAATTTTGTCATTTCAAATTTTATTTGTTAGTCATTCCTTAATGTAATTTCTATTTGGTCATTCTTAATAATTTTAATATAATTGATCTTTTCTGTTAATTAAAGTCTCTTAACAATCTTTGGCACTAATTTTTCCTGAATAAATATTTTTAAGCAATTAATAATAAAAAAATGAATAATTTTTATTTATTCTCATCCTTTTAAAATAAGCAGTTATCTCTTCCACTTTTTTCTATTTTATTTACCCCATTAAACTCACGCTTCTTTTAATTTAATAACTTTTTAACCTTGATCTTCTCTCACATACTAAATATTTCAATTTTTATGGCGTGGGTACAATTATCGCATTTCTTCTCATTAAGGAAGTGAACATGTAAAATGTTGGTTTTTTTTTTAATTTAAATAAATCGAATTCGATTTATTTTTTATGTATTTAGTACAAATTCAAATAGATTAGTTTTAAAAAATTAATGTATTTTTTTTAAATGGACAATTTTAAATCACTAATTTTAGATTAAAATAAAATTAAAATTGCTATCATTGTATAAAATTAAATTGTATTAAAATAAAAATTAAATTGATATTATTTTAGTTATTAATTTTTTGATAATAATACACATATCTCGTTTATACGGTAAACGAAATATATATATTTTTTTAAACACTATATATCTAGTTTGTAAATGAGATAAAACTAAATAAAATCGTAACTTATATGGATAAATAAAATATTTAAAATGTTTATTTTAAAAAAATCCTGTAGCATTGTCATCAAAATAAAATTAGAGAAAAGAATTTTTGTCGCTGTTATAACCATATCTAAGCTTTATCCAAAATTGTTAATCAATTACATCCTCCATATTTCTGTCTCATTAATTGAATTTAGACAGTAGTTTATCATTCTGATGCATAACTAAATTATTCTTTCTATTTTTTTTTAATCAAAAATAAATATTATTTTATTAATATAAAATAAAGGTATTTCCATAAAGAAGTACAAAAGAATTAGGTAATCTCATTTATCACCAACTGTGACTGAAAGATTAAGAGCTTAGAAAAGAGTAAAGTAAGAGTAAAGAGAATTAGAAGCATCTATTAGTTATGGCTCACGAGTTCACGCACTAAACTGTTGGCTTCTTTCACTATCTCTGGTGTCAGGCTTGTTACCTTCTCAAAAATACACTGATTCTTCGCTTTCCAAGTGCTCCAACACAGCACCGCTATGAAGAGGGTCTTTTGTCTACCGTCGAATTGAGCCGCTGTCCAAGATAAGACTCGTTGCCACCAATTGAAAAATGTCTCTTCTTCTCTCATCCATAGGTGAGGGGTTATTAAGCTTAGACTCCAGATTATTGAAAACAGGGGGCATTGGAACAAAGCATGAGAAATTGATTCAGCCTTCAACATGCATCTTGGACAAGTGGCAGGGGTGGATGCGAATCGGCTGTGAACTTGTTGCAACACCGGAAGCTTTTCATGAAGACTCTTCCATAGAAAAATTTTAATTTTATGAGGTAATTTCAATTCCCAAATGCTATTCCATACTCTGTTGTTCTTTATGTTATGGGGCCTCAATGAAATAGGAGAACGAAAGAATCCATAAGCAATTTTGTATCCTGACCCAACTTCATATATACCAGATTTTGTCCAGCACCAATTAACTTCATCCTCTTCTTCTGTTGGTTTGATTGAAAAAATTTTATTGAATATATCAACTGAAAAAATTGACTCAATCAGATTTCTGTTCCAGCTTCTATCAGGATTTAGTAACGCACTAACATGATACACTTGCAGATTTGGCAGGATTGTGAGTGCATTTTGAAGGACATTAAAATGCACTTGTGGTAGGAGCCAGGGGTCATGGAAGATGCGAACATGAGTACCAGAGCCTATTTTCCATAACAAGCTTTTCTCGATCACCTTGCGCCCTTCAAGAACACTTCTCCAGCCCCACGACGATACGCTTCCTATCTCTGCATGTAAAAAATCTGTATATCTGAAATATTTAGCTTTGAGCATTCTTGATAGAGTAGAATTAGGGTATTTCATTAGATGCCAACATTGCTTACCCAATAAGGCCAAATTTTGCGCCCTTAGGTCCTTGATCCCTAACCCTCTATCTTTCTTTGGTCTCGTCATTGTGTCCCATTTAATCCAAACCATTCTTCGTTCTGCGCCTTTTTTACCCCACCAAAATTGCGAGAGCATGCTATGAATCTCAGTCAACAGCGTGTCCGGGAGCTTGAAACAAGAGAGTGTATAAATAGGAATCGCCTCCCCCACCGCTCTCAATAGCGTTTGTCTGCCACCTGATGACAATAGACTTCTTTTCCAACCCATAATCCTCTTCTGAACTTTATCCTTGATAGTTCCAAAGGTTGCTTTTTTTTATTTTTGGACTATAGAGGGCAGCCCCAAGTATTTGTCTTGTGTTTCGATATGTTCAATATTTAGTGTCTGAGCAATTGCTAGTCTTGTGTTTTGAGGTGTGTTGTGACTGAAAAAGATGGCCGACTTACTCAAATTGACTTTTTGCCCACTGAAACCCTTATAGATCTCTAGCAATTATAGAATACTTTGGCTTGTATTAGGTGCGCTCTTGGAAAAAATGATTAAATCATCAGCAAACAAAAAGTGATTGATTGTTTAGCATCTCCGATTAACTTAAAAATGTAAATATAAATTGTATAATTATGCATGAGGAGTGCTAGGAGGCCAACAACTTTGGTATTTGTAGCTATCAAATAGCCATCAATGATGATTTTAATGGTATGAGATTGGTGTGAAATTTTATCCAATAGCTCACTTTTTCTTGCTGGTTACATGCTGGCCAGAATTTGGAAAAGTTGCTGGCCCTTCCATTATGCATAATTGATTAGCTTTCACTTGGATAAAAGCACCCGACATTCTCTATAATTATACAGGAATTTTCTGATGACAAATATATAATTTTTTAAAATATGTACAATTTTTTAAAGAAAATACAAAAAAATATTATTAAAAGTTTTGTTGAACATAAACACAAAAACTTTATGATAATATACATAGAAATTTTAAAAATAAACAAACAAATTTTTAAAGAAAAATATATGAAAAAAATAAAAAAAACGAGTTACAATAAATTAAATACAAAAATTTTATGACGATAAATACAGAAATTTTTTAAGGTTAATACACAAATTTTTTAAAAAAAATATAAAATAAATACATAAATTTTTTTTATAACAAGTACATAAATTTTTGTTAATTTTTTTCATAATAGAATCAATCGGCGTGTTATATAACGTTATAGAATATTGGTGTGTTTCCTATGAATGTAAAATTAATTATATTTTAATTTAGAAATTATAAATCGGATGCTTGATTTTGGGTGGGGGTAGAAAATTGAACTTCAGTTTTCGGGTGTGGTAGATTCAAATTTTTGGTTAGCACAAATTGGAGCTTTTCATTTGGATTTTTGTAATTTAAATTTTTTAAAATTTATAAGACTGACCCATCGATTTTGATTTTTTGAAATTTTTTTTTAATCTCAAAACTGACCTATCAATTTGTTGCAACTTAAAAAAAATGATGAATATTATGATGTTTATAACGTTGTGTTTAAGTTATTAAAAAAAGTAAATAAATAATATTTAATAAATTTTAAATATTTTATTTTTATTTTATATATTTTATTTTTTACTTATAAAAGTAAGTTAGACAATTTAGACACTATAATACAAGACGCTATAAAATTCACCAAAAAATATTCCATACAATTCGAACGTTTTTAATTATGCTAATTAGAAATTTGAATTCACCATACTCAAAATCTGAAACTCAATTTTTTATTTTTAATCTAGAACCGAGTCTCTGATTTTTTATTTTTAAATTAAAAAAATTAATTCTATATTTATGAAAAACACACTAACACTTCATAATATCACATAACGCGCTGATTAAATTTATTACAAAAAGAAATTAGTCCGTAAATTTTATGATAATAAACGGAAAATTTTTTTAGAAGTAAGCACAAATTTTGTATTGAAAACGTAGGCGAAGTAACTACGTAAATTTTTTTATGGCAAAAAATTATTTTAATTATTTTTTTTTTACCAAAGATATAAGACTCGAACCCACAACCTCTTAATTGAGTATAAAGAGACTATACTATTTGAGCTATTACTCATTGATAAGTATTAAAAGGTCTTTTAGTGCAAGTAATATACATGTCTATTTGCAACACGTACTTATTAACATTACTATATGTTCATACCCTGACCCAATAATAAAGGCCCAGAACCAAGCGAAAGGCCTAATCCAAAGGGTTGGGCCTCACCCAGTACCAATCTTCGTCTTAGGAAGTCGGTACTCGTCACGACTTGCTCTAAAGAAGTCGGGAACGAGGGATATCTGGCAGATAAGCACTCATTTGAATGAATAACTGCCCCTAGAATCTCTCTAACCACTTCCCCAAGCCATATCTTAACTTCCCTAAGATAAAGGGACAGTTAACACCCTAAAAAAGTGGCACTACTCCAACAGTGGTTATTGGTTCACCATTATAAATACACTGACACTTCTCAGGTATCTCTAAGTCCCAATACTCTCTAGACCTGCTCACACCCTTGCTAACTTAGGCATCGGAGTGTCTTTGCAGGTACCACCCCCATTCTTTCACACGCACAAGTCGGACGAAGGTCACCGAGTTGCTAATCCACTTGAAAGCCTCCTCCTTCATACGTTTGGGCCAACCAACGCCGTCCAGCCCACTAATCTCCGGTTATCCATCGTAACATTGGCGCCGTTGCCGGGGACCCGAGAGATCAACCAGTGATGGCAGATAGATCCCCTGTAGAGGGTCATGTGGAAACAGATTCTGAACAAGAGAATCTGGATACCGGAAATAATGACGCGGACCTAACCCTCCATCAGGAAACCAACGATCAACACAGAGAGGGTACCTCCGGAGTCAAAACCTCGAAGGTGAATTCCTCTGAAGGCCGTGAATCGGAGAAGGACGGACAGTCCCATGCAACTGAACTTATGGGATTAGTTCATGTCCACCAAAGTCGCTTGGAACAACTAGAACAGGAGCGGGAGCGACAAAGGGAGATAGAAAAGCACCTAAGAGAGGAGATGGATCGACGAAAAGAATTAGAGAAAAAACTCTTAAAGTTAGAATCCTCCCTCAAAGGTCGGAACTCCCGTGACAGTAGAGAAGAGTCGCCCCTAGGGGGGAAGATCCTTTTAGTGAGGACATAATGAGGGCAAAAGTTCCGAGAAACTTTAGAAGCCCCGATATGGACCTCTACGACGGAACCACTGATCCGAAGCATCATTTGAGCAATTTTAAAAGTCGGATGTATCTGGCTGATGCTTCTGATGCTACGCGATGCAAAGCTTTTCCGACAACCTTGTCAAAAGCGGCGATGAAGTGGTTCGACAGCCTCCTCCCGAGGTCGGTTACCAGTTTTGAAGACCTCTCAAGGAAGTTCTTGATGAGGTTCTCTATCCAGAAAGACAAAGTAAAACATGCACCAAGCCTCCTGGGAATAAAGCAGGAGGCCGGAGAATCCTTATGAGCCTATATGAAAAGGTTCAACAAAGCATGTTTAGAGATTCAAGACCTGCCCACAGAGGCAGTCATAATGGGGTTAGTCAATGGGCTTAGAGAAGGTCCCTTCTCACAGTCCATATCCAAAAGACACCCCATCTCTTTAAGCGATGTGCAGGAAAGAGCCGAAAAGTACATCAACATGGAGGAAAATGCTAAACTAAGAGACCTGAGTTGGCGACCTGGGCACCCTCCCTCAACAAAAGAGAGGGAGAGGGAAACCAAGAAGAAGGAAGAACTCGGTCTCGATAGACCAAGGAAATATCACTCTTATACTCCTCTAAAGGTCTCTATAGTGGATGTATACAGAGAGATTTGTAATCCTGAAAGGCTGCCACCCCCAAGACCCATTAAAAATAAAAAAGGGGGGAGCCGCAGCGACTACTGTGAGTACCATAAAATATATGGTCACTCCACAAACGACTGCTACGACCTTAAAAATGTGATAGAAAAGCTGGCTAGGGAAGGTCGGCTCGACAGATATCTCATAGAAAGGTCGGATAGTCATGGGAAGAGAAAGCGAGATGATACGGATAGAAGAGACCCACCACCGCAGACTCCGGAGAGACATATCCATATGATCTCAGGAGGGTTCGCGGGAGGGGGACTCACCAAATCCTCTCGCAAAAGGCATCTCAAGAGAGTCTACCAGGTCGGAGGAGAGTCATCCGACCTCCCTACCATTTCATTCACAAAAGAAGATGGGCAAGGAATAATCTTTGGACACGATGATCCAGTGGTAATAACTATGATCCTAGCAAATGCCCATCTCCATAGAACCCTAGTAGACCAAGGAAGCTCAGCGGACATTCTTTTCAAGCCCGCTTTCGACAAACTAGGGTTGGATGAAAAAGAGTTAAGAGCCTACCCCGACACCTTGTACGGATTAGGTGACACGCCAATAAAGCCACTGGAATTTTTGCCCCTCCACACCACTTTTGGAAAAGAGGAAAAATCAAAAACTCTGAGTATAGACTTCATAGTCATCGATGTAGGGTCAGCATATAATGCTTTAATCGGCAGAGCTACCCTCAATCGACTCGGAGCGGTGGTATCCACTCCCCACCTTTGTATGAAATTCCTGACTTCAGCAGGAATAGCAACGGTGAGGGGAGATCAGAAATTGGCAAGAAAATGCTACAATGAAAGCCTAAACCTGAGAGGAAAAGGCAGAGAGGTCCACACAATAGAACTTGGTGGGGCAAAAGCTAGAGAAGAGCTGCGACCACAGCCGGAAGGAAAAACCGAGGAGATACAGGTCGGCGAAGAGGAAGGAAAAAATACTCACATAGGAGCCAACCTAGGGGAAACCCTAAAACAAGGGTTGACCAAGCTCCTAAGGGACAATTCCGACCTTTTTGCAAGGAAGGCCTCCGATATGCCTGGGATAGATCCCGAGCTCATGACCCATAAGCTTTCGGTATACTCGGGTTCCCGACCTGTACAACAAAGGAGATTCAAGCTCGGCCCAGAACGAGCCCTAATAGTAGAAGAGCAAGTACGAGCGCTCCTAGAAGCCGGCTTTATCAGAGAAGTCAAGTACCCAACATGACTAGCCAATGTAGTGCTAGTCAAAAAATAAAATGGTAAATGGAGAATGTGTGTCGACTACACCGACTTAAATAAGGCCTGTCCCAAGGACCCTTATCCACTGCCAAGTATTGACACCCTAGTGGACTCCAGCTCGGGGTATCAATACTTGTCGTTCATGGACGCCTACTCGGGATATAACCAAATCCTGATGTACGAGCCAGACCAGGAAAAAACATCATTCATCACGCCCAGAGCTAATTTTTGCTATGTGGTCATGCCATTTGGACTGAAAAATGCAGGGGCCACATACCAGAGGTTGATGAATAAGGTGTTCGCCTCTCACCTTGGAAGCCTAATGGAAGTATACGTCGACGACATGCTGGTAAAAACCGAAAAAGAAGTCGACCTCTTGTCAGATCTCTCACGGGTCTTTGACACCATAAGGTTACACGGGATGAGACTAAATCCCGCAAAGTGTGCCTTCGCGGTAGAGGCAGAAAAATTTCTAGGATTTATGTTGACACAAAGAGGGATCGAAACAAATCCTGATAAGTGTAGAGCTATCCTGGAGATGAAAAGCCCGACTTGTTTAAGAGAGGTCCAACAACTGAATGGCCGACTTGCAGCCCTCTCCAGATTTTTGGCAGGATCAGCACTAAAATCCCTCCCACTGTTCTCCTTATTGAGAAAGGGATGTCAGTTTGAATGGACTCCTGAATGCGAGGAAGCGTTCTAGGAGTTCAAAAGATTCTTGAGCCAACCTCCTATTCTGACCCGACCTATAGCTGGAGAAGACCTCGTCCTATACTCATCTGTAGCAGACAAGGCCGTCTCATCGGCCCTGATAAGAGAAGACGAGGCCGGTCAGCACCCAGTATATTTCATCAGTAAAGTTCTACAAGGCCCTGAGCTAAGGTACCACAAAGTAGAGAAGTTTGCCTACTCCTTAGTGGTAGCCTCACGAAAGCTACGGCCTTACTTTCAAGCTCACACAATAAGAGTCCGCACAAACCAACCCATGAAGCAAATCCTCCAAAAAACGGATATTGCAGGGAGAATGGTTCAATGGGCAATAGAGCTTTCTGAGTTCGACTTGAAGTATAAAACTCGGACGGCGATTAAAGCCCAGTGCCTCACCAACTTCATTGCAGAATATGCAGGAGACCAAGAGGAAAAACCAACTACATGAAAACTCTATGTAGATGGATCCTCAAACAAAACAGGAAGCGGTGCAGGCATAATATTGGTGGACGAAAGAGGAACCCAAATAGAGGTTTCCCTCAAATTTGAATTCTCAGCTTCAAATAATTAGGCAGAGTATGAAGCCTTGATTGCTGGATTGAAGCTGGCGGAAGAAGTCGGCGCTACAAAGGTGATGATATACAGCGACTCGCAAGTGGTGAGCTCCCAGATAAGTGGAGAGTATCAGGCAAAGGACCCAAATATGAAAAGGTACTTGAAAAAAACTCTGGAACACCTTGGGTGCTTTGCAGAAACCGAGGTCAAACACGTAACTCGGGATCTAAATAGCAGAGCAGACGCCCTATCCAAGCTAGCAAGTACCAAGCCAGGAGGGAATAACAGAAGCCTGATCCAAGAAACTCTCCAGGAACCCTCGGTGGTAAAAGTAGAAGACAAACAAGAGGTCCTTGAGGTAGTCGGATCAAACCTCGGATGGATGAACCCCTTGGTTGAATACATGAAATTCGACATCCTCCCCAAGGAGGAGAAAGAGGCTAAGAGGATCCGAAGGGAAGCACAACACTACACCTTGGTGAGAAATATTCTCTACAGAAGGGGGATATCAACACCATTATTAAAGTGCGTGCCGACCTCAAGAACTACCGAGGTGCTAGAGGAAGTCCACAGTGGAATCTGCGGAAATCATCTTGGAGCAAGGTCACTAGCCAGGAAAGTAATCCGAGCCGGATTCTACTGGCCAACCTTGCAGAAAGATGCCACAGAGTTTGTAAAAAAGTGCCAACCGTGTCAAATGCATGCAAATTTCCACGTGGCTCCCCCAGAGGAGCTCATCAGTATCACTTCTCCATGGCCCTTTGCAAAATGGGGAATGGACTTGTTAGGCCCTTTTCCTCAAGCGCCAGGACAAGTCAGATACCTGATCGTGGGAATAGATTATTTCACAAAGTGGATAGAAGCAGAGCCATTGGCCACCATCACCGCACAAAGAAGTCGGAGGTTCCTCTACAAAAATATCATCACAAGGTACGGGATATCTTATTCCATTACTACAGATAATGGAACCCAGTTCACCGACTCTACCTTTAGAAGCCTAGTAGCCAGTATGAAAATCAAGCACCAGTTCACCTCGGTGGAGCACCCGCAAGCCAATGGGCAAACCGAGGCAGCCAACAAAGTCATACTAGCAGGGCTAAAGAAAAGGCTACAAGATGCAAAAGGAGCCTGGGCCGAAGAGCTCCCACAAGTGCTATGGGCCTACAGGACGACCCCGCAATCCACCACTGGAGAAACACCCTTCCGACTAGTTTATGGCGTAGAAGCCATGATCCCAATAGAAGTCAATGAACAAAGCCCAAGAGTGATTCTCCATGACGAAATCAGGAACATACAGGGGCACAAAGAGGAGCTCGACTTGCTCCCCGAGGTCCGAGAAGAAGCCCGGATAAGAGAAGCAGCATTGAAACAAAGGACGACTACAAGATACAACAAAAAAGTCATTCGAAGAGCATTCACCCCAAGTGACTTGGTCTTGATCAGAAACGACATTGGAGTCAACAAATCAGGGGAAGGAAAGCTCGCTGCAAATTGGAAGGGACCATACAAAATCGATGAGGTCTTAGAAAAAGGCTATTATAAAGTGACCAACCTGGACGGCACCGAGTTACCAAGGTCGTGGCATGCTTGTAATATGAAAAGGTACTACAGTTGAAAGCGAACTCTACTCCCTGATGTACTCTTTTCCCAACTTCATGATTTTTTTTCCCAAAATCAAAGGGTTTTTTCTGGAGAAGGGTTTTTAACGAGGCATCATAGTAGGGGCTAAGGGAAATAAACTGTCAAAAACCCTTAGTAGCAATAAAGTACCTCCCCAATTAATAAAGATCTTTTTCATCTTACAAATATCTCTTATAAATTCCTTCTTTGTTTTCTCTTTCGACGAAACGCGCCGACTTAAGCTCGACAAAACGTGAAAATCCCATGAACCGACCTAGATGGTCGTCAGGATAAAACGACGAGGTACAAGTCGGTGTAAAGAGGTTATAAAAGTTGATCGTAATAAACTCGGAAATTATTTGACTTACAAGTTGGAAAAGTGGTGCACGAAATTGTGATGTCCAGGCTCAAACTATTCCTGGCACGTGAGCAACTTGGTACCCATAATCGTGATTACACATTCATACTTTGTCACAACTTCGATACAACTAACCAGCAAGTGCACTGGGTCGTCCAAGTAATACCTTATGTGAGTAAGGGTCGAATCCCACGGAGATTGTTGGTATGAAGCAAGCTATGGTCACCTTGCAAATCTCAGTTAGGCAGATATAAATTGATAATGATGTTTTCGAATATTATATAATAAAATAGGGATAGAGGTACTTATGTAAATCATTGGTAGGAATTTCAGATAAGCGAATGGAGATGCTTTTCGTTCCTCTGAACCTCTGCTTTCCTGCTATCTTCATCCAATCAGTCTTACTCCTTTCCATGGCTGGCTTTATGTGATACATCACCACTGTCAATGGCTACTTTCGGTCATCTCACGGGAAAATGATCCAATGCCCTGTCACGGCACGGCTAATCGTCTGGAGGCATCACCCTTGTCAATGGCTTCATCTTATCCTCTCAGTGAATAATATGCTCACGCACCCTGTCACGGCACGGCTATTCATCTGTCGGTTCTCGATCATGCCGGAATAGGATTTACTATCCTTTTGCGTCTGTCACTAACGCCCTGCAATCGCGAGTTCGGAACTCGTCACAGTCATTCAATCATTGAATGCTACTCGGAATACCACAGACAAGGTTTAGACCTTCCGGATTCTCTTGAATGCCGCCATCATTCTAGCTTACGCCACGAAGATTCTGGTTAGGAGATCTAAGAGATATTCATTCTAGCTTATTTCATGTAGAACGGAAGTGTTTGTCAGGCACGTGTTCATAGGGGAGATGGTGATGAGCGTCACACATAATCATCACCTTCATCACATTCTTAGGTGCGAATGGATATCTTAGAAGTGAAATAAGATGAATTGAATAGAAAACAGTAGTACTTGCATTAATCTTTGAGGAACAGCAGAGCTCCACACCTTAATCTATGGAGTGTAGAAACTCTACCGTTGAAAATACATAAGTGAAGGTCCAGGCATGGCCGAGATGGCCAGCCCCCAAAACGTGATCCTAAGATCCTAAGATGATCAAAAGATACCTAATACAATAGTAAAAGGTCCTATTTATAATAAACTAGCTACTAGGGTTTACATGAGTAAGTAATTGATGCATAAATCCACTTCCTGGGCCCACTTGGTGTGTGTTTGGGCTGAGCCTGAGTGTTGCACGTGTAGAGGTCTTTCTTGGAGTTGAACGCCAGCTTTTGTGCCAGTTTGGGCGTTCAACTCTGGTTTTGGCTCCTTTTCTGGCGCTGGAAGCCAGGTTTGGGTAGAAGGCTGGCGTTAAACGCCAGTTTACGTCGTCTATTCTTGGCCAAAGTATAGACTATTATATATTGCTGGAAAGCCCTGGATGTCTACTTTCCAACGCAATTGGAAGCGCGCCATTTCGAGTTCTGTAGCTCCAGAAAATCCACTTTGAGTGCAGGGAGGTCAGAATCCAACAGCATCAGCAGTCCTTCTTCAACCTCTGAATCTGATTTTTGCTCAAGTCCCTCAATTTCAGCCAGAAAATACCTGAAATCACAGAAAAATACACAAACTCATAGTAAATTCCAGAAATGTGAATTTAACATAAAAACTAATGAAAACATCCCTAAAAGTAACTAGATCCTACTAAAAACATACTAAAAACAATGTCAAAAAGCGTATAAATTATCCGCTCATCAAAATGCCGAGAAATAAAGAAACGCATCGCATAAATAACCTAAGTCATGAAAACTCAATAAAATAAAATTGAGTACGAGGAATAAACAAAAGAGATCGAAAAAAACCCAGGAAAAGGTTAGAAAGCTGCCTTAAAAATCCTTAAAACAAAAAGGTTCAGAAAAGCAGACAGGCCAAAGAAAAGATTTTTCAGAAAAGATCAAAGGGGGTTTGAAAATCACTATCAAAAAGCATGCACGCATAAGGTAACTAAAACCCTTATCCAAAAAAGGGTATTTATTTTTAACTTAAACCCTTATTAAAAAAGGGGTATTTCAAATATGTTGTTTACGGCCTTATAAGGCCAGAAGTAAATTGTTCAAACAGCATCAACACAAATAAAGAAGCTTAAAAAAGGGGGACCCACAGGCCGGGCCCCCAAAATAGCCAACAAATTACTTTTTAGGAAGAAGAGTAGACGGATCACCACCACCAGAGTCAGGAAGAATGCCGCCAGGACCAGAAAGAGAGGCATCCATAGGAGATGAAGAGGAAGTCGGAGGAACAGTAGAAGAACTCAGAGCGTCCTTAGGGCATCATGATCCACAATGGCACCATCAATGGCACCATCAATGATCCACAATGGCACCATCAATGACAACTTTATCAAGATCTAAAGGAGAAAGGTCCAAGTCAGGAGCAATAACTCCGACCTGCTCCTTAAAGATCCTCCAAGCCTCCTCAGCTCCATGAGCAATAGAGTCCTCTAACTCGGTATAGGCCTTCTGAGAATTCAGCAGATCATTTTTCACAGACACAAGATCGTTAAATAAACTTTGGTAGCTGTCCTGTGCTGTCTTCCTCAAGCCCACCTCCATGTTGCATTGGGCTTGCAACTTCCTCTCCTTCTCCCGGAGGCTATCTCTCTCCTCCTTCAACTTGGCAACTTCCTCCTTCAACTCCCTCTCCTGCTCTTGATACATAAGAAGCCTCCTTTCCAGCTCCTCGACCCTCGAGGTCATCCCTAAAGAGCTGAGAGGAGTCTTCTAAAAAATATCTAAGAGTTTGCTGCAAACCCCCGCCGCCTTGAGACTCTCCTCAACCAGAGTGGTAAGGTAGTGCCGAACAGAAGCATCATCCATGCTTATACGAGCATGGGGGTAGATGTTCTTTCGGACGAATGCAAGAGCATCCGCCTTAACCTCACCAGAAGAGCCAGACTCTAAGGTCTTACGCTTCCTCTTCTCTGGCTCAGGAGAAGGTCGGGCAGAGGGGGGCGGCTGAGAGGAAACAGAAGAAGAAATCACTATGGGCTGGGAAGGAGTCCCAACGTTTCGAGGAGGAGGAAGAGGAGAGATAACCGCCCGGGCGCCACCAGTCCTGGCGCGAGACCTTGCTTTAGCCTCCTAGACTCTCTGGTAAGACTCCTGAGCGTTTGCCTTCGCCATCTCTAAAAAAACAATAGATAATAGATTAAGACAAGTCGGGAAGGTCAATCAGACAAGTCGGTAATCTAACAAACAAATAAAAGCTACCTAGCTGTGCCTGGACAAAGGTCGGGGACCCCTGGAGAAACTTTTTAGTGTCCAAGTACGGGGCCCTCCCCCACACTTCTCGGAGGAACCCCACAACGGCTGCCTCTACCTCATCCAAGTCATCCAGACCATATTTCTCGCAGGGGGAGGCCTCCAGCCAGTACAAAGGAAAGCGGGGAAAAGAATTATCATCCAGAAAAAAGGGGTGGTGACCCTCTACAGCTTGAACTTTGAAAAAATAATTTTTAAAGTCGTGGAAGGATTCGTCAAAAAGGGTAAAAACTCTCCGACCCTGTATGGCTCGGAATGACACCCACTGTTGCTTATTGTTCAGCCCACTGAAGGGTTTGGTCATATGAAAGAGATAGAAAAAAAAATCTTCAAAGAGGTCGGGAACTCCAAAGCTTGGCTAATAAATTGATAAATTTTCAAAAAACTCCAAGAGTTGGGGTGAAGCTGGGTAGGGGCAACTCGACAGTGATGCAAAACAGACATCTCAAAGTTTGAAAAAGGAAGAAAAATACCCAAACGGGTGATCATGCACTCATACATAAAGAAAAAATGAGGGGCCGCTTCGTTGGCCCTCCCAAAACAAACCCGGTCTTCAGGACCCGGGACTACCAACTCATACTTCGGCTCGTCCTCCTCAGAAGTACAAATTCTGTGGTGAGTACGAAGGTAGGTGATAAAATCAGTATCGACCGAGGGTTCCTCCCCTAGGACCGTGACATCAACCCACTGAGAAAGGACATCTACGGAAGCCATTTCTTTTTCTTAAAAAGGTAACAAAAACCTACAAAGGAAAAAAGGAAAAGAAAAATAAAAAATACGGTCTCTAAAGGGAGGGAATACGGAACTAAAGTCTACAAACCAACCTATCTACAAAATAAAGGCATGCAAATAGAAAAGCATGTTACAAAAAGAACTAACCTTTATCTGAAATAAGGGTTGGAGGAAACGAAAGCCTTCGAAGATACAAGAACGCAGCACGAACAAATGAAGGGAAAATTTGAAAAAATGCAGAAACGAAACAATGAAAGAGAGGGAAAGTATTTATAAGTACGTTAGGGGCACAATGGTAAAAATGGGGCAGTCATTAAAGATGCACCGTTACCAAGGCCATTAATCCCTACGCACATCCCTAACGGACACGACGCTTGATTAGACGTAACTGTCAGAACCAAAGGGTCACGAAAAGTCACGTCGGCTTCAGACCATCACGTCGGTCCTCCAACAAGTCGGCTACAACCCCGAGTAGAATACTCGAACCCAAAATCTTAGAGAAATTGGGCTCGAGTAGGGGCACTGTTCATACCCTGGCCCAATAATAAAGGCCCAGAACCAAGCGAAAGGCCTAATCCAAAGGGTTGGGCCTCACCCAGTACCAATCTTCGTCTTAGGAAGTCGATACTCGTCACGACTTGCTCTAAAAAAGTCGGGAACGAGGGATAGCTGGCAGATAAGCACTCATTTGAATGAATAACTGCCCCTAAAATCTCTCTAACCACTTCCCTAAGATAAAGGGACAGTTAACACCCTAAAAAAGTGGCACTACTCCAACGGTGGTTATTGGTTCACCACTATAAATACACTGACACTTCTCAGGTATCTCTAAGTCCCAATACTCTCTAGACCTGCTCACACCCTTGCTAACTTAGGCATCGGAGTGTCTTTGCAGGTACCACCCCCCATTCTTTCACACGCATAAGTCGAACGAAGGCCACCGAGTTGCTAATCCACTTGAAAGCCTCCTCCTTCATACGTTTGGGCCAACCAACGCCGTCCAGCCCACTAATCTCCGGTTACCCATCGTAACACTATATATATTCATTTAATTCAATTTGATCCAAATCTCTTAAAAATTAGTGTTGTTCTTCTAAAACCGGGATTCTTACCTCAGAAGCAAACAAACAAAGAAGCACTAGAAAATAGCAAAAAGTGTGTAAAGTGGTTATTTTGTTTTTGGGATGCTCCTACAAAGACGAATAAAACATCTTTTTTTAAAGATATTTTTTAATAATTTAAATTTAATATATATAATTATTTAAATTATATTATTTTTGTCAAAATTAGGTCAGACAAATTAATTTGACCGAAAAATAGTGAATTAAATTTTGAATCCGTCTAAATTAATATTATTTTTTATAAAAAATGACTACAATACCCCTATTATATAAAATGACTAAAATACTCTTATTATATATATTAATTTTGAGAATTCTAAATTCTAGCCCTTTTTCTTCTCTATCGTTATAGAGTTAAAATTTAGAGTTAATATATATATATATATATATATATATATATATATATATATATATATATATATATATATATATATATATATATATATATATATATTCTTACTTCCCAAACAGATCTTCCTACATCTAATGAGAAAGATTTCTGCATATCCGCAAATACCGGTTAATTATATCAAAATCAGATGAATCGGCCCAAACGGGCTTACTAATGAGATGTCCTAATATATTACAAAATTTCGCTTTAGCTAAAGATCTAATTAAGGGAATAATTGGGACTATTGTATCAAGTTTTTTCATAACAATTTCTATTAAAAATAAATTTTCTAGCATTTGACTCCGTACCACTGAAAAGTTATATATATATATATATATATATATATATATATATATATATATATATATATATATATATATATATATATATATGATAGGGATATTTTAGTTGTGTTTTATAATAGAGATATTGTAGTAATTTTTTATAAAAAATATTAATTTATACCGGTTTAAAAATTTAGTTTATTAATTTTTTGTTAAATTAATTTGTCCAGTCTAATTTTAATAAAAATAATACAATTTAATTGATTATATGTGTTAAATTTTAATTTTTAAAAAATATCTTTAAAAAAAGACGTTTTTGACATCTTTATCTAAGTAGCTCCCTTTGTTTTTTCCTTTTTAATTTCGCAGCTAAGTCTAGTAAAATTGTATGCATGACCACGAACTTTATACAGAAAACGATACGATACGTAATACGTTATTATATAAATTTTAAAATTTTATAAGACGTGAAGACACATATATATAAATTATGAAGTATTTTTTAAAAAAATAATAATAATATTTAAAGTATATAAAATATTTAAAATATTTTTTGTTTTAATAAATAATAATATATTATTTCTAAATTTATTTTAATAATATATGTTAAGAATAAAACTAAATACGCTGATACGTGATAATATGTAGATGTGTTTAAGCGTGTCCAAAAAATATTTTTTTTATTTTTTATCAAGATATATACGTGTCGGACAAGTATCAATAAATACTGTATCCGAAATATGTTCGATACGTAAATACAATAACTCAGTAAAATATCCATACTTTATAAGCTATTTGTATAAAATAATAAATATAATTTTTTTATTTATTAAAAGGAACCCATAATTTATTGCTAGAAATAAATCTATATTATTAATCTTTTAACTGGTGGGTTTGATTGAAAAATATTTGTTTACTTAATTTTTTTTTTGAAATATCTATATACGGCAAAATCAACTCCAAAAGTACAGCACATAAACACGATCGCCGACGGTAAATGAAATTAATTAATTAATTAATTAAATACAATGAGCCAAACTGCCGAAGAATAAATATGAGAAAGTTTAGCATCAGTATTTTTATTAAAATTTAATCAGTATTTAATTATTAAAAAAATAAATAATCTTATACTATTAAATATTATTTAATATCATTAAAATAATTGATAATAATTAATTAATAACTACATATCATAAATTTTATTAGCTCTAACACTCTTCCATAAACATATATAACCTTGTACTTTACTTATTTAAGAAAGTATACCGAAAACTGAATTCAAAAACTTATTCGTACCAATCTGATTCCTTTGTTCGTTTATCTCGTGAAAAAATTAAACAAATCTTTATTTAGTTATATGTACAACGGAATTTGATTCATTCATCTAGAGAAGACTTGCACACTTGAATAAATAAAACAAATAAAATTGGCATGAAAAGACCTATGAAAAAAAAAAAGGAAAGCACTAGCACCGCATGTCGCCTAATTGCTCCTCAATCTCATCCAATTAATTAAGCTCTTGCATATATCTGAGAAAAGAACAAGTAAATCAAGTTAATTAAATGTTTTAGAATAATTTATATTCTCTTATACAATAGTAAACTTCTTCCATTATCTTTCCTTAGAGGGAGGATATTTGTGTTTGCATTGTGAATAGTGATGAGGAACCACTACATCGACTCTCTAGAATAGTGTAATGTTGGGATCATAAGTAGTATGAGATTATTAATGTTATATATTTAAGAGTAATTCTTCTCTCTTAATAACTAATTCTTAAAGATTCTATACTTTTCATACCTACAATAATTTGTGGCTTTTTTTTTTCATATAATATTTTATAAGAAATACTAAATGATGCCGTCGGAGGAGGAAATTAAGGAGGCAGTGTGAGACTGTGAATCTTCAAAGATCATAGGGAGTGATGGGTATAACATGAACTTCATAAAGAAATGTTGGAAGAATATTGGGCCGGAATTCATTGCAGCGGTACTGGAGTTCTTTTAAAGTGCTAAGTTGCCAACGGATGTGAATGTAACGTGAGTGACACTAACCCCAAAGTTTGAAGGTGTAAAGGAGGTGAAGGATTTTCGGCTGATCGGGGGTGTGTATAAAGTAATTTCGAAGGTGTTGGTGAAAAGAATGCGATCTGTGATGCCGGGGTTGGTCGGAGAGACTCAGACTGCGTTTGTAAAAGGTAGGAAAATTCATGATAGCACACTCATAGCTTGCGAGACGGTTCATTGGCTGAAGACTCAGAAAAAGACAGTGGCCATTATCAAACTGGATTTTCAAAAAACTTATGACAGAGTAAGATGGAGTTTTGTTGATATTGTGCTTCAGAAAATGGGCTTCGGCCAAAGGTGGAGGAATTGGGTGAAGGAGTGTGTTACTACGGCTACTATGACAGTCCTGGTAAACGGGTCACCATCCAAGCCATTCAAGATGGAGAGGGGACTAAGACAAGGGGACCCACTTTGTCCACTTCTGTTCGTGCTAGTTGTCGATGTTTTGCATAGGATGTTAGGGGAAGCTGTCAGGAACGGACGCATTGCTCCGCTGCTGGTAGGAGGAGATCATATTGAACTGTCGCACTTACAATTTGCGGATGATACCATTTTATTCTGTCCGTTGGTGACTGAAACAATTGTAGACTATAAGAGACTGTTGAGGTGTTTTGAGTTGATGTCTGGGATGAGCATCAATTTTGATAAAATCGAATTTGATATCGGTGAACTGTGAGAAAGGATGGATTGATCATGCGTGTGGACTACTGGGATGCCAGCAAGCCGCTCTATCGGTTAGATACTTGGGGATTTCTCTGGGAGCGAATCTGCGCCTGGTGAAGACTTGAAAACCAATCATCGATAAGGTGGAACAGAAGCTTAGCTTATAGAAAGCGAAGGTTTTGAATAAATCAGGTAAGCTTGTCCTTATCAAATCTATCTTGAATAGCCTCCCCATATATTACCTAAGTTTGTACAAGATGTCGAAGGCGGTGGCGGACAAGCTGATTGCTTTACAAAGGAACTTTATGTGATGCAAGGAGAACGGTAACTATAGTATACCTTTGGTCAAGTGGGAGCTGGTCCAGGCTCCAAAAAAGGCTGGGGGCTTGGGAGTGGGTGATGCAGTGCTGAGAAACACAACGCTCTTGTTTAAGTGGTGGTGGCGGTTTTTAAAGGAGGATTGCCCGTTGTGGAAGAAGATTGTTTGTTCATGCAACAAGTTGAACCCAGATGTAATGCTAGCAACTCAGCCTTTACCAGTAAAAGGAGGGCCTTGGAAAGACATATGTCAGCTGAATATCAAAGAATCGCGGATTCGAGATAAAGTGGTTAGTGGGCTGGCGATGGAAGTAGGCAATGGTATGAAAACCCAATTTTGGGAAGATAACTGGGTTCAGGGTGGTGCTCTGAAAGTGAGTTTTATAAGACTCTTCTCTATTTCAAGCCAGCAAGGATTTGTCATTGGGGATTGTGGATTTTGGGATGGGCTATAATGGATATGGAATTTTCAATGGAGGAGGGAGTTGTTCCAATGGGAGCTGGAACTTGTCCATAAGCTCCATGAGAGGTTAAGGCCAGTGAAGTTGTCATCTGGTCGGGAAGACAATGTGGTGTGAAAGTTTGAAAATAAAGGTGTTTTTCTACTAGCTCTGTTGTGCAGGCCATACAATCGGAGATGCCGACAGCCGAGATCACGAGCTATAGCTTCACGAGTTCCCTTTGGAAAGGTTTCGTACCTCCGAGAATTGAACTTTTTGGGTGGTTTGTGCTAGTTGGTAGAGTTAACACAAAGGAGAGGCTGACTAAATTAGGAGTTAACATTCTGAGTGATAGTATGTGTGTACTGTATACTAAGGAAATAGAATCTACTGAGCATTTATTTCTTTGTTGTGAGGTAACATGGCAGGTGTGGTGCAAGTGGTTGAGGTCATTTAGTAGAGAGTGGGTACTTCTTGGAACCATTAAAGAAATGTTTGAGAGTTGGATTGGCATGCACAATAGACAACAAGGGTACAAGATGTGGATGACAGCATTTTTTGCAGTGATTTAGAACATCTGGTTGGAACGAAATGCACAAATCTTCAATAATAAAAGAGCAACTATTGAGGTAATTCATATAAGGACGGTGTTGAACTACACAGAGTGGCGTGAATGTGATCCTGTGGGTGGCTGATGGCAGTACTGGAGATGACAGGAGATTGATTTATTTTGTTTGTAGCTCCTTTATGTTTCTTTCTTTTCCTTTCTTTGTATGCTCCACTTTTTAGTGTGTTGAACTTCCTTTGTTTCAAAAAAAAAAAAAAAAGAAAGAAATACTAAATGACTAATAAAATTTATAATTTTTAATTAGCAATTAATTAATAATATTTAAAAATATAAACTAAAAATATATTATTAAATTAATAAATAAAAATACTAATAAAAAATAATAAATTCTATTAATTCGATACTTAAATTTTTCTCATATTTTATTTTATATATTTAACAATTTGGCAAACCATAGAAGAATTTAGTATAAATATTAAAACTTGTGCTCCGTAGACTGCATACGCCTTTCCCAATTGTAATCAACACGATGCTGGGTGACGATCGGATCAAAAGTTGATTAAGAGATTCACTAATTGGATATTTTGGCTCTTTTTCCATCAAATCTAACAAAATATTTTTGAAAATTAGGTTATGTAATAGTTACTGTTGTAGTGTTGTTATGTTTTATGAAGTGCTTCATTCGTTTGAAAATAATAGTGAATGTAGGTTTTAACTTCCGATTATTCTCTCTCTCTCTCTCTCGTTTATGAGGTTAGATTATTTTATTTTGGATTATTACTCTTCATTATTCTTGTGAGTAAAGTTAATTCATCATGTAAATATATAATAACCAGTCTTTTTAGTAATTATATTATGTAAAAAAAAATAGATGAACAAATCATTTTCCCTTCCTAAAAAAGAAAAGGAATTATGGATTCCGGGTTTTATGAGCTGAAAAACAAATAGTAGCATAGACATGTGGTAGAATAAATAAATAAAGTTGAGAAAATAAATATAAAGTAAGAAAGTCACTACTAGAAAATTAGTTATTACAGACGGATATTTTTGACGGATTTTATCCCACTGAAATACAGAGGGAGTTTCAGAGGGATTTTTTGTCGGAAAATAAAAAAATGGATTAGCATAAATTACAGACGGAAAAAAGAATCCGTCGATAATTCCGTCGGAAAAATTAATTTTTTTTTTCGTGAAAAATGGTTACAGACGGAAAATATATAAAACGCTGCGTTTTTATTAAATTACTATAGGCGGAAAATCCGTCTGTAACTTAAATTTTCCGTCGGAAATATTGAAAACCCTAATTTTATCACCACCCATTTCACACTCCATTCACACTCCATTCGAACACCATTCACACTCCTCTTCGCTCTCATCCCTCGAACTTTTCGCCCTGCAGCCACCGCAGTCTCTGCCGCCACTGCAGCCCCCGCATCAGCCCTCGCAGCTCCCCGCAACCCCACAGCCTCGCAGCCCCGCAGCGGCGCAGCCACCACATCCCCTACACAGACACAGCCTCCACCGCCACCATAGAAGATCCGTCGCCGTCGTAGAAAGCTCCCTCGCCGTTGTTTGGAAGCTCCCTCGCCGTTGTTTGGAAGCTCGTTGGCCTTCTCCTCTGTTCGAGCGCTCTCCTTCTCTCTCGGTGTCGCCGTTGTGTTTCTGCCACTGCCCTTCCTCCTCGCTTTCATTCACGAGTCATGACTGTTCCTTCACTCCTCCATTGGAAGTAGATCTGAAGAGCCACGAACCGAGGTGTGGCATGTTCCTCCATCATTGAGTTGGTGTTGCGGTTGCCATAACTTTGCGTTCCTTGCTGTCGTCGACAATCACATTGTGCCCCTCCTCCATACGCCATTTTCCCTTTATTTCTGAGGTAAGATTTGAGATTTTTTTCCTATTTCTTAGTTTTTATTTTTTGTTTTTGTTCTTGGTGTTTCTTCTGATGAGTTTTCTTATTGTGTTGTTATTGTTATGTTCAACATTTTTTTGAGGGATTTTGCTCAATGTTAAGGTTCGTTTAGTGTTGTAACATTTATGATTAGTGGAAAAATAGATAAAAAAAAAACTGAATAAAGTGTTGGTGAGACATCTCCAGACAAGAAATTAAAAGAATTAAAGCTTACTGAAGATCAATCATATGTTTAACTGTTATTTGTTTATGAAACTACCATAAGCTATTGAATTTTTTGGGCCAATTGAGATACTACTGGTTCAACCCTTATCACATTCTGTCTCCATCTCCTATTGATTACTCACTTCTGTAGACAAACTGATCTTACTTTGTAAAATGTATGTTATTGATGGTACTAATAAGTGATTCCACCATTAGAAATAATGAATCATGATCATTAATCTTTTGCATATAATATCTTTTATCATGCATGTGTTATAAATAAAGTGGAATTATTGTTCTATTTTCTCTCATCAACTTGGCAGCATACTTTAATTTTCTTCTTCATTATATTTCCAAAGTGGTTTCTGAATGAAATATATATGAGCATGATGTGCCGTTACAAGGGAGGCAAGCAAACATCTAATTACCAAGCAATGAAGAAAATCCTGCTCTTGGGGACATTGCCTTCGGTCAAGAACTCGAAATCATATATAGCATAGCGGCACTCATTAGGAGGGAGGCAAGCAGCGAAATCTTTGTAGCCTTGAGCTGGCTCACCAAGCTTCTTCACAACGACTTGCTTCTGATTCTCCTCAATCTTGAAAACTATGAACCTGTGAGTCCTTTTTGTCTTGAGCTCCAAAAACCGCAACTTACCTCAATTTTTCAAGTAAGCAATCCAAAAGAAATAGTAAAGTGAAATTGATTGAAATTGACTATCAGAAACTGCTTCTCTAGTTAGTTATTAGACTCTTTAAAATTATATTTAATATAAAAAATTATACCTTATCTCCATCAGTGAGGGACAATC
Source organism: Arachis hypogaea (assembly GCF_003086295.3). Classification (NCBI taxonomy): domain Eukaryota; kingdom Viridiplantae; phylum Streptophyta; class Magnoliopsida; order Fabales; family Fabaceae; genus Arachis; species Arachis hypogaea. Next base: position 23,803,100 of record NC_092050.1, read on the forward strand.
CTTTCTGCTGAGCTTCCTCTACTTGTCTTTCATGGTGATCTACTTCTGAAACTTGAAAACAGTGAAAATAGTGATACCACTGGTGAATGCTTGAGTGGAATAACATGGAAGCCCCAAAAGACTTAAGAATTATAGAGAGTACCAAAAAACACTAACCATTAACTTCCAAAAGGTTACTTCTGCTCCCATCAGTTAAAGAATCCTCAGAATCATTGGATTTGGCTGTCAAGCAGTGTCTTGCCTCAGAACGACAATTAGCAATATGAACATCAATTATAAATGTAGTAGTATATAATGCTAGAAAACTTGAGTTTTTCTATTTTGAACAAGTATATTTTCACAAACTATATAATGCTATATATAATTTAAACTTGTATTAATGAAAAATGAAAAGTATATTTAGGTATCAGTTTTTTACTTACATACCAGAGATTGCACAGAATTAGTTTATCAAAATCATTGACTGTGATTTGAGAAATAAAAGAACAAAAATATAGACTCACATTTACATCAAATCAGAACTACATTCGTCCCCTGCATTGCAAATTACACATCTGTTTTAATTTATAGGAGGGAGAATTAGAACATGATATGTTGATGATGATGAATAAGCAATTACTAAATCTCTGGGTAGCTACGAAATCCATGACTGACCATGAGTATCCATATAGTAAACCTAACAATTCTTATAAAACACAATATACAACAATAATTTCTGTGAAATTCATGACAAGATACTGCTATAAAATTTTTGCTATTGTTATATCTCAAATTCTCAAATGAATTCTATTTTGTGATATATCATTATCAAATTTCAGCTCCTTCAAATTCTCAAATGAACTGATTCATTCAACTAATATATACTAAATGAGTGAAATATAGATAATCAGTGATCAGTTCAATTTTGTTCAAAAGACAGTGACATTTCTTTAGACAAAACAAAAGTGTTACTACCAAGAAGTATATTATATAATCATCCATCAAGTTCAAATTCACAAACATAAAGGCTAACCATTGCCACACGCTGAAATGAACATTCAAAGTAGCAGTAATAGGCAATCATCAAATTACATAAGTGCCAGAGCACATGATAACTCCAAAACCTGTGGCATCAATAAATCAAAATTAATTTTTGGCTGCCTCTAATACAAACATCCAAACATGTATTGTAAGATCCGGTTAATTAACGGCTAATTAACCCATAAATGAGAATTTATTCTAGAAAGCCAAAAATGTTATTTTTATGGCTTAATATGATAGAGGAAATTGAGACGAGAATTTCGGTACCAATTTTATAGAAATCGGACCAAGATTGGACCGAACGGGCCAAACCGGGCCAACCGGACCCAAAGTGGGCCCTTGGCCCAACTAAACTAAACCAAAACCCTAGTTTTCAGCACTCTCTCTCCTCATTTGAGACACTAAACACGCTGAAATGGAGGCCATGGAGGGAAGAACACTCTCTCAAGTTCTATCTCTCACTTGATCTTCAAACCACCATAACTTTTGATCTAGAGCTCCGATTGCCGCTCCGTTTACGGCCACGCGTTCACCGCGGAGAGCTCTACAAAACCCATACAATTAATCTTGAGGTAAGTCACGTTTTACTGTTCGAAATTCCAGCCCTTGATTTCGAGTTTCATGAGTAAAAATGTTGAGATTTTGGGTTCTTTGATGTTATAGGACCCAACTCTCTTGAAGGAGAAGGTTAATCTTGTCTCTTTGGACCTTGGGTGTGGTAAGATTCTCAACCCTAGTGTAATTTGTTGTTCTATGAGGTTTGGGCATTGAGATGTTGTGTATGGGTATGATGATTGTGGCTTAGGTTGTGTATATGTGAATATTGGAGCTTGATTGGTGATTTTGGAAAGCTTGGAAGAGGGTTTTGTGTGATAAAATCTGTTCTTGGAGGTGTTGAGACCTTGAGAGCTTGAGGAAAAGTGGTTTGGAAGTGCTCCGGTTGAGCTTGGGAAATCGGCTAAGGTATGGTTTCGGTTTCCCGTATCTAATATGTAATGTGGTAGGAAATACTTAGGCTAGAGGCCCTAAGATAGGCATTGAATTGATGATGTTGTGGAATGGTTGAGATATATGATGTGATCATATGTGTGATTATGAATATTGATGCCTTGATTGTGTGATATGTGAGAAAATGCATGTTGTGATATATGCTTGATGAATGATTGAGGTTGAATTGATGGGTGGTGCCATATTGTTGGTGAGTATGATGATTATGTATAATGATGGTTGATTGAAAATTGATATTGTTAGAAATTGGGATGAGAAGGATGTATGACATAATATTGTGTTTATCCTTTGGCCTTTTGATTGAGAAGTGTTAAAATGGTTGGAGGTAGTTTTGAGAATTTTGGTAAAATGTCAATGCGTGAGTTGAGGATGGCTTGTTGTTGAATTTGGTACACTTTGATTGATTTCAAAGAAAAAGGATGAAATTGGCATGTTTTAATTGATTTTGAAAAGAGTTGAAAGTGGCTTGTTTTGAAAATGGCACTTTGTGGTTTTGAATGAAAATATGGTTTTTGGGCATACTTTGACGGGACATAACTTGGACTACGGATCTTTGATTTGTGCCAATTCTGTTTAGAAATGAAATTGGATCCGGGATGTCCATGCCGTTCGAAGAACGGGTGAAAAATGATTTAAAATGAGAGAGTTATGACCGTCGGAAGATTGGGGGTTGAATCTGTGAATTCTGCAGCTTTTAACTTAGAAAATTTTTAGCAGAATGACCCCTCGCGCGTAGGCGCACTTGGCGCGTATGCGCCGTTCTTCGAGAAAGCATCATCCACGCGTGCGCGTGGAGTGCGCGTACGCGTGGCCCTGTTTTCATCCCAAAGTTGATTTTTGAGTTTTAAAAGCCAAACTTCATACTTCTAAGCCTCCAATCTCACCACTTATGTCTTAAATCATTATGATATGCCTAGCATGAGGAAAAGGGCTAGTGAATGTGGTAACTTGCGAGTGAAGCAAGGGAAAAATGAATGATCCATGAGGATCAAAGATGATTATGTGAGATGTGGAGGATGGCGGTGGAAGTGCTTGTTATGCCATGGGCCGAATGGCCGTAATTGGTAATGAATTGGCTGGTTATGGATTTAACTGTGAGCCGGATGGCTGGATTATGCCGTGTGGCGGCGGAGCCATGTTTATGGCTAAGTATAAATGCATATATGCTGTTGAATGAATTGTGAATGTTGGCACTTCCACCATTGGAGATGAGGGTTTCCCTGGGTAGTAGCAATGGCTAGCCACCATGTGCTCCAGGTTGAGACTCGAAGCTCTGTTAACCCAATGTCGTAAGTGTGGCCGGGCACTGTGAAAGGCCCGGATGAGCTCGCCCCCATAAATATTCACCAGTGATGGTGATGGATAAATATTCACCAGTGAGGGTGATGGATATGGATCATGATTATGATCAAGTTTATGATGAGTATAACTCGAGTTGGGGATGCACGACAGAGGGACAGTCCAATGGCTAGCTACCAGGACTTGTCGGGTTGGCTATATAACCGACAGATGATATCATCAGCCACTAGGGACAGGCATGCATCATAAGCATACTACATGAATTGTTTGAGATTGCCTATTTGACTGCATATTACTTGCTAATTGCCTAAATGCCTTATCTGTTCCTATTTGTAAATCTCTTGTCTGATATAACTGTGTTTGCTATATTATACTCCTGCTGGTGGTTGGGAGGTCTGAAGGAATTGGAAAGGGAAGTATTAGTTAGACTGAAGAATCTTTAGTCAGTTGCCACTTACGGTTTAGCTTGTTTATAAGCTTTGATATTATCTGAAGGAAGTTCTAGGATTGCCTTCGGCTTTTCTCTATTATTATGTATTATATATGTGGAAGCTGTTACCGTGCTGGGGACCTTTGGTTCTCACCCATGCGGATTTTGTGGTTTTCAGATGCAGGACGCGAGGCTTCTCGTTGAGGCATGCTGGAGACTTCTGGATTAGCGAAGATCCTTTGTTCTCAGGACTCTGTTTTGGGTTATATATCTTGTTTAGATACTTTTATCTCCATTAAATAATACAAACTGTGACGACTCCTTCTAGAGGGGATTTTTGGAGAATAGGTTTTCTGTATTTGTGTCCCTTTGGGTTTCCTTTGGGGTTTTCTTATTTTATCATATGTATATATTGCTATGCTCGGACCGGTTATCTTCGCAACTGGGTTTTGAGTCTTGATATTCCCGTTTTTGACACTCTTTATATATATGATCTTGCGCTAGCTTATCCTTTGCTCGTTACGTTATCATTCGGAGTGTTGCGTTTTCGAGTTACGATTTTTGTTTACCCCTTTTTCTTCAAAGGCTCCTAGTTATAATCAATCATTCATAATACTATACGTACTAAATTTTTGTTTTAGAGGTCGTAATACCTTGCCATCTCTGAATTATGACTTAAGCATAAGACTCTGTATGGTAGGGTGTTACAGTATGGTATCAGAGCAGTTCGTTCCTGTAGAGCCTGAGGAATGGACTGACTATGCTTCTGTGCATTCTCTGTATGTGTGTTATGTGCTGTTAGTATATCTACTTGATATAGTTGGCATAAACGTTCATGAGCATGCATTTGGGACTTTGAAGCACTAAACTTCCGATATTGAGACTGATCAACTTAATATCGATTGTTTGGTGTGTATAGGAACCAGATGGCGCCTCGTGGACGCGGTAGAGGCCGTGGGAGAGGACATACGAATGCTCGTGCGCCGGAGACTAACCCTAATAACCCGGTGAACTTTATGACTGCGTTGGAGAACATGGCTGCTGCTATGCAAGCAACTGCTGAGGCTCTTGGTCAACAGATGAACAACCATGGTAATGACGGAGGTAGAGTTCAGGGCCCGATGACACTGGCAAACTTTTTGAAGGTTAATCCCCCTAAGTTCAAGGGAACCACTAGTCCGACTGAAGCCGATACATGGTTTCAAGCCATGGAACGAGCACTGCAAGCGCAGGTGGTACCTGAAGGGCAGCGTGTAGAGTTCGCTACCTATTTGCTCACTGGGGAAGCGTCGCATTGGTGGCAAGGAATCCGACGCCTCCTGCAGCAGGGTGATGATTATATCACCTGGAATGTCTTCCAAGAGGAATCCTATAAGAAGTACTTTCCGACTTCTGCTAGGACGGCCAAGGAGCTTGAATTGTTGCAGCTGAAGCAGGGTACTATGTCTGTATCTGAGTATACTGACAAGTTTGAGGAGCTGTTCAGATTCTCTCGTATGTGTCAAGGGACTCCGGTGGAATATGAGGAATGGAAGTGTGTTAAGTACGAAGGAGGACTCCGGAGTGATATTTTCAGTTCAGTGGGACCAATGGAGATTAGAACTTTCTCCGAGTTGGTGAACAAGTGTAGGGTTACTGAAGAGTGTGTGAAGAGGGCAGCCGCTGAGAAAGGAAGTCACAAAGGATCGTTTCCACAGAACCGAGGCAAGAGCTTTGCACCTAGAGGTCCGTCTTTCAAGAGGGAAGGTTCTTTTAGGAGGCCCAACAACAACTACTCCCAAGGAAAAAAGGTTTGGGAAGCAGCCTCAGAATGATCAAGCTTGTACTAGGTGTGGGAGTCACCATCCGGGAGTACCATGCAAGGCCGGATGGGGTTTGTGCTACAATTGTGGAAAGGCGGGGCATAAAGCCGCAAGTTGTCCAGAGAAGCAAAAGCAAGGTGCTGGGAAAGCACAACAGACTGGTTGGGTGTTCACCACCTCAGCTGTGGGTGCAGAGGGATCCAAGACACTCATTCGAGGTAACTGTGAAATGGCTGGTCAAACTTTAAATGCTTTATTTGATTCGGGAGCATCGCATTCATTCATTGCATTTGAGAAAGCCCATGAGTTAGGGTTGAAGATCGTAATCTTAGGTTATGACTTAAAAGTGTATAATGCTACCCATGAAGCCATGGTAACTAGGCTAGGATGCCCGAAAGTTTCGTTTAGGTTCAAGCAGCGTGATTTTGTCCATAATTTAATCTGCTTACCGATGATCGGTCTTGATCTTATCTTGGGATTGGACTGGTTATCTAAGAATCATGTCCTGCTTGATTGTTCTACAAAGTCGGTGTACTTTATGCCGAAAGATACAGAAGGACCGGTCGTGGTGAATAATTATTACTTGAATTCGATGATGGTGAACTGTTCTGGAATCGAATGTTAGGGTATCCTGTTGTTAACCGCTGGTGTTTCGGGTGATGATCAAAAGTTGGATCAGATTCCGGTAGTGTGTGATTTTCCGGAAGTGTTTCCCGATGATATTGAGGAATTTCCACCTAACCGAGAGGTCGAGTTTGCTATTGAATTGGTGCCTGGGGTGGGACCAATCTCAAGTGCTCCTTATAGAATGTCACCATTAGAGATGGCCGAGCTAAAGTCTTAGTTAGAGGAATTGTTGGGTAAGAACTTTATTCGACCAAGTGTTTCCCCGTGGGGTGCTCCAGTGTTACTGGTGAAGAAGAAAGATGGAAGTATGCGGCTCTGTGTGGATTACAGGCAGCTGAACAAGGTTACAATAAAGAATAAGTACCCATTGCCGAGGATTGATGATCTCATGGATCAGTTACAAGGAGCTGGGGTTTTCTCCAAGATCGATTTGCGATCCGATTTTCACCAGATAAGGGTGAGGGGTGAGGATATCCCTAAGACCGCTTTCAGGACTCGTTATGGTCATTACGAGTACACTGTAATGTCCTTTGGGTTGACGAACGCTCCTGCAGCATTCATGGATTACATGAATAGAGTGTTCCGTCCGTTTCTGGATAAATTCGTGGTTGTCTTCATTGACGATATACTAATTTACTCCAAGACTGAAGAAGAGCATGCGGAACACTTGCGGACCGTGTTGTAGATTTTAAAGGAGAAGAAACTCTATGCGAAACTGTCTAAGTGTGAGTTCTGGAAGAGCGAGGTGAAGTTTTTGGGTCACGTGGTGAGTAAGAAGGGAATAGCCGTAGATCCAACCAAGGTAGAAGCTGTGATGGATTGGAAGCAACCAACCACAGTAACTGAGATAAGGAGTTTTCTGGGTTTAGCTGGCTATTACCAAAGGTTCATCAAATGCTTTTCGCAATTAGCTTTGCCGTTGACAAAGTTAACTCGCAAAGACACTCCGTTTGTTTGGACTCCTGAGTGCGAGGAGAGCTTTCAGACATTGAAGAAAAAGTTGACCACTGCACCTGTGTTAGTGTTACCTGAGCCGAACGAGCCTTTTGAGGTGTACTGTGATGCATCGTTAAAGGGCCTAGGATGCGTGCTGATGCAGCATCATAATGTGGTGGCGTATGCCTCATGACAGTTGAGACCTCACGAAGTTAGTTATCCTACGCACGATTTGGAACTCGCTGCGGTTGTGTTTGCCTTGAAGGTGTGGAGGCATTATCTCTATGGGGTTAAGTTCCAAGTCTTCTCCGATCACAAGAGCTTGAAATACCTCTTTGATCAGAAAGAGCTTAATATGAGGCAAAGAAGGTGGATGGAATTGTTGAAAGACTATGACTTTGAGTTAAATTACCATCCTGGAAAGGCGAATATAGTGGCGGATGCGTTAAGTCGAAAGTCGTTATATGCTTCTTGGATGATGCTTCAAGAGGAGAAGTTGCTCAAGGGATTCGAGAGTCTAAAAATTGGTGCTCGAGAAGTATCTGGAACCTTGTGTTTGAGCCGATTAGAAATCTCGAGTGACTTTAAGTCCGAACTCCTAAAGGCTCATGAAAATGATGAAGCGTTATGGAAGGTGTTACCGGCTATCGAGCAAGGAAAACAGTGGAGAGTGTCGGAAGAAAAAGATGGGTTATGGAGATTCAAGGGTAGGATCATTGTGCCGGATGTTGGCACTTTGAGGCAAGATATCTTAAAGGAGGCACACAAAAGCGGATTCTCCATTCACCCGGGGAGTACTAAGATGTACCATGATTTAAAGGCGATGTTTTGGTGGCCGGGTATGAAGAATGATGTGGCGGAATATGTTTCAAAGTGCTTAACTTGTCAAAAGGTAAAGATTGAACATCAAAGACCTTCCGGGATGTTGCAACCTTTAGAGGTTCCGCAATGGAAGTGGGAAAGTATTGCAATGGACTTTGTGTCGGGATTGCCAAGGACTGGTTTTGATGCTATCTGGGTGATTGTGGACCGACTGACGAAGTCAGCTCACTTTTTGCCCATTCGGATGACTTACACCCTTGAGGAGCTAGCTCGGTTATACATAAAGGAGATTGTGAGACTCCATGGTGTACCTGCTACTATAATCTCTGATAGAGATCCTCGTTTCACTTCAAGGTTCTGGGGTGCATTTCAGAAAGCTTTTGGAACTCGGTTAAGCTTGAGTACAGCGTACCATCCTCAAACAGATGGTCAATCCGAGAGGACGATCCAAACACTAGAGGATATGTTGAGAGCTTGTGTTTTGGACCAACCGGCGAGTTGGGATCGGTATATGCCGTTAGTAGAGTTTGCATACAATAATAGTTACCATGCGAGCATCGGAATGGCTCCGTATGAGGCTTTGTATGGGAGAAAACGTCAATCTCCACTATGTTGGTATGAAGCTGGAGAGAAAGGCTTGTTGGGGCCGGAAATGATAGCTGAGACCACTGAACAAGTCAAGAAAATCCGAGATAGGATGCTTACGGCGCAGAGTCGTCAAAAGAGTTACGCCAATCAAAGGCGGAAGCCCTTAGAATTTGAGGCAGGAGATCATGTTTTCCTGAAAGTTACTCCGACCACAGGAGTAGGTAGAGCGATTAAAGCAAAGAAGTTGAATCCTCGATACATTGGTCCATTTCAGATCTTGGAGAGGATTGGGCCGGTGGCGTATCGGGTGGCTCTACCACCCCATCTTTCAAACCTGCACGACGTATTTCACGTGTCGCAGCTTCGAAAGTACACTCCTGATGCTAGCCATGTGTTAGAACCCGAATCGGTTCAGTTAAGAGAAGATTTGACGCTTCCAGTGGCTCCAGTCAGAATTGATGATACTAGTATCAAACGGTTGCGTGGAAAAGAGGTTTCATTAGTCAAAGTGGCTTAGAGTCGAGGCGGTGTTGAGGAACACACTTGGGAACTTGAGTCGGAGATGCGAACGGATTATCCGCACTTATTCTCAGGTAATTGAATTTGAATTTGAATTTTGTGGGCAAAATTCCCAATTAGGTGGGTAGAATGTAAGATCCGGTTAATTAACGGCTAATTAACCCATAAATGAGAATTTATTCTAGAAAGCCAAAAATGTTATTTTTATGGCTTAATATGATAGAGGAAATTGAGACGAGAATTTCGGTACCAATTTTATAGAAATCGGACCAAGATTGGACCGAACGGGCCAAACCGGGCCAACCGGACCCAAAGTGGGCCCTTGGCCCAACTAAACTAAACCAAAACCCTAGTTTTCAGCACTCTCTCTCCTCATTTGAGACACTAAACACGCTGAAATGGAGGCCATGGAGGGAAGAACACTCTCTCAAGTTCTATCTCTCACTTGATCTTCAAACCACCATAACTTTTGATCTAGATCTCCGATTGCCGCTCCGTTTGTGGCCACGCGTTCACCGCGGAGAGCTCTACAAAACCCATACAATTAATCTTGAGGTAAGTCACGTTTTACTGTTCGAAATTCCAGCCCTTGATTTCGAGTTTCATGAGTAAAAATGTTGAGATTTTGGGTTCTTTGATGTTATAGGACCCAACTCTCTTGAAGGAGAAGGTTAATCTTGTCTCTTTGGACCTTGGGTGTGGTAAGATTCTCAACCCTAGTGTAATTTGTTGTTCTATGAGGTTTGGGCATTGAGATGTTGTGTATGGGTATGATGATTGTGGCTTAGGTTGTGTATATGTGAATATTGGAGCTTGATTGGTGATTTTGGAAAGCTTGGAAGAGGGTTTTGTGTGATAAAATCTGTTCTTGGAGGTGTTGAGACCTTGAGAGGTTGAGGAAAAGTGGTTTGGAAGTGCTCCGGTTGAGCTTGGGAAATCGGCTAAGGTATGGTTTCGGTTTCCCGTATCTAATATGTAATGTGGTAGGAAATACTTAGGCTAGAGGCCCTAAGATAGGCATTGAATTGATGATGTTGTGGAATGGTTGAGATATATGATGTGATCATATGTGTGATTATGAATATTGATGCCTTGATTGTGTGATATGTGAGAAAATACATGTTGTGATATATGCTTGATGAATGATTGAGGTTGAATTGATGGGTGGTGCCATATTGTTGGTGAGTATGATGATTATGTATAATGATGGTTGATTGAAAATTGATATTGTTAGAAATTGGGATGAGAAGGATGTATGACATAATATTGTGTTTATCCTTTGGCCTTTTGATTGAGAAGTGTTAAAATGGTTGGAGGTAGTTTTGAGAATTTTGGTAAAATGTCAATGCGTGAGTTGAGGATGGCTTGTTGTTGAATTTGGTACACTTTGATTGATTTCAAAGAAAAGGGATGAAATTGGCATGTTTTAATTGATTTTGAAAAGAGTTGAAAGTGGCTTGTTTTGAAAATGGCACTTTGTGGTTTTGAATGAAAATATGGTTTTTGGGCATACTTTGACGGGACATAACTTGGACTACGGATCTTTGATTTGTGCCAATTCTATTTAGAAATGAAATTGGATCCGGGATGTCCATGCCGTTCGAAGAACGGGTGAAAAATGATTTAAAATGAGAGAGTTATGACCGTCGGAAGATTGGGGGTTGAATCTGTGAATTCTGCAGCTTTTAACTTAGAAAATTTTTAGCAGAATGACCCCTCGCGCGTAGGCGCACTTGGCGCGTATGCGCCGTTCTTCGAGAAAGCATCATCCACGCGTGCGCGTGGAGTGCGCGTACGCGTGGCCCTGTTTTCATCCCAAAGTTGATTTTTGAGTTTTAAAAGCCAAACTTCATACTTCTAAGCCTCCAATCTCACCACTTATGTCTTAAATCATTATGATATGCCTAGCATGAGGAAAAGGGCTAGTGAATGTGGTAACTTGCGAGTGAAGCAAGGGAAAAATGAATGATCCATGAGGATCAAAGATGATTATGTGAGATGTGGAGGATGGCGGTGGAAGTGCTTGTTATGCCATGGGCCGAATGGCCGTAATTGTTAATGAATTGGCTGGTTATGGATTTAACCGTGAGCCGGATGGCTGGATTATGCCGTGTGGCGGCGGAGCCATGTTTATGGCTAAGTATAAATGCATATATGCTGTTGAATGAATTGTGAATGTTGGCACTTCCACCATTGGAGATGAGGGTTTCCCTGGGTAGTAGCAATGGCTAGCCACCATGTGCTCCAGGTTGAGACTCGAAGCTCTGTTAACCCAATGTCGTAAGTGTGGCCGGGCACTGTGAAAGGCCCGGATGAGCTCGCCCCATAAATATTCACCAGTGATGGTGATGGATAAATATTCACCAGTGAGGGTGATGGATATGGATCATGATTATGATCAAGTTTATGATGAGTATAACTCGAGTTGGGGATACACGACAGAGGGACAGTCCAATGGCTAGCTACCAGGACTTGTCGGGTTGGCTATATAACCGACAGATGATATCATCAGCCACTAGGGACAGGCATGCATCATAAGCATACTACATGAATTGTTTGAGATTGCCTATTTGACTGCATATTACTTGCTAATTGCCTAAATGCCTTATCTGTTCCTATTTGTAAATCTCTTGTCTGATATAACTGTGTTTGCTATATTATACTCCTGCTGGTGGTTGGGAGGTCTGAAGGAATTGGAAAGGGAAGTATTAGTTAGACTGAAGAATCTTTAGTCAGTTGCCACTTACGGTTTAGCTTGTTTATAAGCTTTGATATTATCTGAAGGAAGTTCTAGGATTGCCTTCGGCTTTTCTCTATTATTATGTATTATATATGTGGAAGCTGTTACCGTGCTGGGGACCTCTGGTTCTCACCCATGCGGATTTTGTGGTTTTCAGATGCAGGACGCGAGGCTTCTCGTTGAGGCATGCTGGAGACTTCTGGATTAGCGAAGATCCTTTGTTCTCAGGACTCTGTTTTGGGTTATATATCTTGTTTAGATACTTTTATCTCCATTAAATAATACAAACTGTGACGACTCCTTCTAGAGGGGATTTTTGGAGAATAGGTTTTCTGTATTTGTGTCCCTTTGGGTTTCCTTTGGGGTTTTCTTATTTTATCATATGTATATATTGCTATGCTCGGACCGGTTATCTTCGCAACTGGGTTTTGAGTCTTGATATTCCCGTTTTTGACACTCTTTATATATATGATCTTGCGCTAGCTTATCCTTTGCTCGTTACGTTATCATTCGGAGTGTTGCGTTTTCGAGTTACGGTTTTTGTTTACCCCTTTTTCTTCAAAGGCTCCTAGTTATAATCAATCATTCATAATACTATACGTACTAAATTTTTGTTTTAGAGGTCGTAATACCTTGCCATCTCTGAATTATGACTTAAGCATAAGACTCTGTATGGTAGGGTGTTACATGTATGATTATCTTCCAAATATAACCCTATTTTTAGTTCAGTCTGACACATTTTGTTCTATTCCATAGCATCACAAAATACTCACACCAAGTTAAATACATCCCAATCAAACAAAATAGAGAACCTAATAAGCTACCTTTAAATTATATTGAGTATACAACCATACATCAAAAACTTTATAGTTCCTATCCTATATATGTGCCGTTACAGTAACTCTCTTTCCCCTTATTAGCTTATCTTATCAAAAAATTTGGTATGAAATCTTCCAATCTACTCTATCCCTTTAATTTCAATAAAAGTTAGGGGGGAAAAGAAAAAAGCACCAATGCTTTATGCTTCCCTTTATTCGTGCATAACTAAGTAACTAACCATAACTTTTATCTCACAAAAAAGCTTCAATGGCAGAGAAGAAGAACTTGCTTGTACTTGACACCGTGACCAGGAGACTCGCCTCCATAGTCAACCGCCTTGGTGCCTCTTCTCAATCTGATCACCCTTCTCTTCATCCCCACAACCAACTCCAACTTGGCCTCTGACTCTTCAACTTCCCGGAATGATAGCTACGAACGTGTTCACGGTGATGTTCCCTCCCACGACGTCGTTTGGAGGGTCATCGCTTCCGATGCTGACTCCGACAAGGAGTTCACTGACATCATCTACGAGAAGGCTGTTGGGGAAGGCATAGCCAAGGTTTGGGTTTCAGCTTTCAACTTTTTCAAGTTCATTTTTATTTTGGATTTTTGTGATTGGGTGAGTGGTTGCAGATTAGTATTAATAGGCCTGAGAGAAGGAATGCCTTTCGACCCAATACAGTTAAGGAACTTATTTGTGCTTTCAATGATGCCAGGCATGATAGTTCTATTGGGGTTGTCATTCTTATTGGCAAGGTATGCCTCCTCCCTACTCCAGTGTTTTTCAGAAATTCTGTAAATTGATGCGTTGACCTCAAAAGTTAAGGTTAATTGAGATGGATTCAGGCCAAATGGTTGGGGTTGATGCCCCTTTTGACTAGAGTTTAATTTTGATATACTATTATCCAATCAAATCTACTCTTAGAGTCGGATGATCATTCAAGTGATTGGTGTTAAAATGAGTTTAATTGAATGTCAGTGTATTGCATCGAATTAAATCCTTCCTTGATTATTTTAAACATGATGCTTCCAGTGAAAAGGACATTTGGCCATGTTGTTGTCACTTTGACATGAATGGAATATTCACATTTTATGTGCAAACTAGTGTGAACTTGATTGATGTTGATTTGCCTATTTATTTTGTAGGGGACCAAGGCATTTTGTAGTGGTGGTGACCAAGCTTTGAGGACAGCAGATGGTTATTCTGATAATGAAGATATTGGTAGCCTTAATGTGTTGGACTTGCAGGTTTATTGATTGTTGGCATTTTTTTATGAGGCAATTATTAGTGTTATTATGCCAATATATAAGATTAGTATGATTCTTGATCCCTAGTGTTGTTGAATCTTACGAAGAGATTGTATTTCCTGAACCGTCTGAGGGTTTTCTGGCGTGTGTGCAGAATCATCATGCTGTTGTTGTGCCTAGGCTTCCTGCTGGTTTGAATTTGCTTAGCCCAGGTGAGTTCTTTCAAATGTTCTTTTTCATTCCGCACTCTGTGAAGAACCCTTTAATTATTTTATTTTTGTTCTGATCTCTGTTTGCTTTTGTTATTCTCTCTGTTTTTCTATGTTTTGATTCTTTGGCATAGATTGATTTACTCCAATTCCAATTCGGATTTTAATTCTATTTCAGTCAGGAGATGTCAAGATTAACTTTCAATGTGGAGCTTGATACTGCTAATGCAACTTAGTTATTTATTAATATTTTAGATTATTCTATCTTTAAGTGCTAAGTGTAATTTGTGACATTCATGTAACATTGGGATGGTCATCTTATTTTTTTGGGTATCTTTTTATTAAGACAATGAGATATTGGCCAATGATGTTGAAAAATAACATCCAATTTTATAGGTATCATGTAATGAATATTATGTTTATTTATGTGATTTTTGGCTCTCTTTTTTCAATTTACAGTGTTTGATGGAGTAAACTTAGAAAACAAATCTAAAGTATTCATTTTGCAATAGAAAAATCTAAAAAAAATTCTATTTTATCTTACTGAGGGATTTACAGACGGATTTTCTGTCTGTAATCAGAACGAGGGATGATTTTCCGAAGTTCAAATTACAGACAGAAAATCTGTCGAAAAATCCGTCTGTAATTACAGACAGAAAATCCGTCAGAAAATCCGTCTGTAATTATAGACGGAAAATCCGTCTGTAATTACAGACGGAAAATCCGTCGGAAAGTTCGTCGCCTTTGGGAAATGGATAGAAAATTTACAGAGGAAAAATCTGTCGGTAACTGCTAAAAATCTGTCTGTAATTTTCCGATGGAAAAAAATCCGTCGGTGAATAATTTCCGATGGGGCTTTTACAGAGGGACGAAATCCGTCGTTAACCAAAAATTCGTCTGTAATAAAGACTAAATCCATCTGTAAATCTGTCTGTATTAATCCATTTTCTAGTTGTGAGTGTAAATAGAAAATTTTACTATCAATATTCACTAATATTATTATCTCAATACAATAGAGATGATTCATATATTCACTAATTATATATTGTAGTATATAGAGAGAGCGCTAGATATTTGTTATTATTATGTGTATATTGCTTCTTATTACATTCCTATTTATATTTGTGTAAGATTAACCTTTTTAAATTTTGGAAAGGATAGCACTGTCTATCGTTAAAGATTTGTACTGTCCAAATATCTTTAATTGGATGAAACGTTGGTGGTCATCCATATTGTAACACTCTCTCTTGGATGACCATTGTGAATATGGCTCATTAAAATCTTACTAAAAAAAACCTAATGGAATAAAACTTTAGTGAAGGAAAAAGAGTACAATATCTTTTGTGATGAGATTGCCTCATTAAAAACCTTGTCAAGAAAAACCCAATGGAAGAAAAACTTGACTAAGGAAAAAAGAGTACAGCCTCTCCCTCTTATCACCATTATTTAATATCTCGAAATCGACACATCCCAATCTGATGTACCAATCTTTCAAAGAAGGATTTTGGAAGTGACTTTGTAAATAAATATGCCAGATTATCACTTGAGTGGATCTGTTGGACATCAATTGTTCCTTAATTTTGAAGGTCATGAGTGAAGAAGAATTTGGGAGAAATATACTTTGTTCTATCACCTTTGATGTATCCACCTTTAAGTTGCACAATGCATGCTGTATTATCTTCAAACAGGACAGTTAGAGCTATCTTATGGTCAATCAGTTCACATGATGACAGAATATATTGAATTAAACTCCTGATCCAAAAACACTAGCTGTATCACCACATGTGAATAGGTATCCTATTTGAGATCTCTTCTTTTATGTGGATAAGATAAGTATCCAGTATTTGCATAGCCAACTAACTGTGACTTGGATTCATATGGATAGAACAATCACATATCAATTGTTCCATGAAGATATTGAAAGATTTGTTTGATTCCATTCCAATGTCTTTTGATTGGAGAGGAACTATACCTTGCTAATAAATTCATAGCAAATGATATATTAGGTCGTATATTGTTAGCAAGATACATTAGTGCCCCAATGACACTGAGATATGGTACTTTAGGACCAAGGATATCTTCTTTTTTTTCTTTAGGACGAAATTGATCCTTTTCCACATCCAAAGATCTTACGATTATTGGGGTACTTAATGGATGTGACTTATCCATATAAAATCTCTTCAAGATCTTTTTTGTGTATATTGTTTGATGAATAAAGATCCCATTTTGTGTATACCCGATTGTAGGTTAAGACAAAATTTAGTTTTTCCAAGATCTTTCATCTCAAACTCTTCTTTTAGAGCTTTTATAATTGTTGGAATCTCTTCAGGGGTTCCAATGATATTTAAATCATCAACGTACACAGCAATTATAATGAATCTAGATGCATATTTCTTTATGAGAACACATGGACATATATCATCATTCTTGAATCCATTTTTGGCCAGATACTCAGTAAGACGATTATACCACATTCGTTCATATTGCTTTAGACTATATAAAGATCTTTTTAATTTGACTGAGTATAACCCCTGCGAATATTCATTGGATGATTTAGATATCTTTAGTCCTTCAAGAACTTTCATATAGATATCACGATCTAATGATCCGTATAAGTAGGCTGTTACCACATCCATTAAATGCATATGTAGTGTATGATATGCGGATAAACTAACCAAATAACGCAATATTATTCTATCCACTACAAGAGAATATGTTTTTTCATAATCTATACCGGGCCTTTGTGAAAAATCTTGTGCCAGAAGTTGAGCTTTGTAGCGCATAACTTCATTTGTCTCATTTCGTTTTCTCACAAATACTCATTTGTATCCAACAAGTTTTACATCTTCTGGTGTAAGGACTACAGGTCCAAAGACTTCACGTTTTGCAAGTGAGTCTAACTCAGCCTTCATAGCTTCTTCCCATTTTGGTTAATTTTTCTTTGTCGACATTCTTCGACTGTTCTTGGCTTAACATCCTCACTTTCATGCATGATATTTAATGTCACATTATAAGCAAATATTTTATTGACAATTTTTTTATTTCGATCCCATTTTTCTCCTGTAAAGACATAATTTATTGATATCTCATCATTTTCACAATTTTCAGTATTTTCAGGTACCTAAACATCTTCTAGCGTCAAAACTATATCAGAGTTTTGAATAACTGCAGGTATCTTTACTATGTCTTTATCTTTTTCAAAAGGAATAGTATATACCTCTTTTCTTTTTCAAGAATTATTGTCTTTGGAACCGACAGGCCTACCACGCTTCTGACGTGAATTTGTTTCTGTGGCTGTTTGTTCAACTGGGACATCAATTCGAATTGGAGCATTTTTAGCTGGTATATAGGATTTAGTTATCCTTTTCGTATCAGAAAATGCATCAGGTAATTCATTTGCTATTTTTTGCAAATGTATAATCTTTTGAACTTCTAGTTCACATTGCCCTGATCGAGGATCTAAATGCATCAAGGATGATGCATTCCAATTAAGTTCCTTTCCAAGAAGCTTATTCTCTCCCTCTAATGTTGGAAATTTTGATTCATCAAAATGACAATCTACAAATCGAGCTTTAAAGACATCTCCTATTTGTATCTCAAGATACCTCACTATAGAGGGAGAATCATATCCAACATATATCCCCAGAATATATATTTCACACCTGAATATTCTTAAATGGAAAATATTTGGCTGCAAGCCAAAAGCTAATTGCATATGAGAGAACTGATGGTAACTTGTTGGCCTCAAACGAATGAGTGTTGCGACATGTAAAATAGCTTACCCCAAGCTGAGGTTGGGAGATTTGTTCTCATAAGTAAGGGTCTAGCAATTAATTGGAGGCGTTTAATAAGTGATTCTGCTAACTCATTTTGTGTGTGAACATGAGCTATTGGATGTTCAACACTTATTCCATTAGTCATACAATAAGCATCAAAGGCTTGGATTTTCTGGAAGCTATACTTTTAATCGAATAATTTGAGCAAGTAACCTCGCAAACGGCAAGTTGCGAGAAGACAACAAGCACACATGTGACCATTTCGAAAATGCGTTTATTAGGATCATAAAATATCTAAAAGATCCACATGGTGGATGAATAGGTCCACATATACCGTCTTGAATCCTTTCTAGGAATTCAGGGACTCAAATCCAATCTTTACTGGTGATGGCCTTAAAATTAGCTTTCCTTGAGAACATGCAGCACAACAAAATTCACTAGATTTAAGAATCTTCTGGTTCTTTAGTGATTTTTCATTGGAGTTTTCAATTATTCTCCGCATCATGGTTGTTCTTGGATGACCCAATCGATCATGCCAAATTATAAATTCATTTGGGCTGGTAAACTTCAGGTTTACAATGGTATGTGATTCAATTGCACTAATTTTATTATAATAAAAGTGAGGGTAACTTTTCTAATACAACCTTTTTAGTTGAATCATGACTTGTGATATATAAGTACTCATGATTTTCCTTATTCATTGTTTCAATATGATATCCATTTCGGCGAATATCTTTAAAACTCAACAAGTTTCTTAGAGACTTGGTAGACAATAGTGCATTGTTTATTATGAATTTTGTTCCTCCGAAAACAAAATTATAGCTCTTCCGGAGCCTTCTATCACATTGTCTGAGTCAATAATAGTATTAACATATTCTTCTTTTGGCACAAGATGAGTAAAACATATATTACTTTTGAGAATAATGTGCAAACTTACACTATCCGCAAAGCATACATCTTCATTATATATCCTTGTCATTTTCTTCAAAGACAAATAATAATAATAATAAAATGAGTAGCATACATGCATAGTCAAATTGAATTCCTGTTTAGAATTATTTTTCTAAGAAACACTGTACATAAAAATAGTGTCATATACTAAAATTTTATTATTATCACTATTATTATTTTAAAACTTGACACATTTAATGATTTTGAAATTCTTAAACATAAATATTAGGGTAAAAAACCCAAATGCACCAAGGGAAAATTTTTTTTACCCAAATCCGCCAAATGAAAATCTGAGACATCAATCCACCAAAGCACAATTTTATATAATTCGAATCAATAAAATTCGAATTATGATTACACATAATTCGAATTGATACACTTCGAATTACTCCCAGGCACTATTCGAACGTAATTTGAATCAACAAGCATCGAATTATGCATGCATGGTTCGAATTATATTAATTCGAATTACTTAGATCACGTGGCTTAGGGGAGTTCGAATCGAATTGATTCGAATTACTCTCATTTGGTAATTCAAAGTAATTCGAAATGACTTAATTCGAATTACGTATGTATAGTACGAATGGACTTGATTCGAATTACTGTGAGACATAGCTCTATATATACGTTAAACCATATAAACTGAAAGAAGCATTAACATATACATACGAGAATAGCTTACTTACATCCCGAGCCTGTAACAAGTCGATCCTCAGTCGAGCCATCTGCACCCGAGGTCCCTTCTCGCTAATCCCAGGAATGTAACTTGACCACCTACGTAGGAAATTAAACACGGCACTGCATTAGTGAATAATTCTAAAAAGCATAAAATTGTATGAGTAATTGATAATAAATCAAATAAAGATAAATAGTACAATACGATAGTTGTACCTCGAGGCAAGGGGCCAGCTAAACGCATCATACCCAGCAGGCCTAAAACCAGGAAAACGCCAAAAGATCCAAGACTGAAGTAATTATAATGGTCCAGCTAACTTCACTACATGTCTGTTGGCCACTCGGCACATGCACCGGTACAACCATGCTAGTGCCGCCGACCCCCAGCTATAGCCACCCATCTCCTCAAGCCTAGCCACAAACGGTAACCATCTGATATGAATACGATTGCCGGACTTGTCGGCAAACAGCTGAGTTCCCAACAACATCATGATATAGGCACGGGCATAGCGCCTGACCGTCTCCTCATCTGCCCCCTCGGGGCACTCTGCGAAGTTCTCCTGGAACCATGTACAGTTCACTGCGAACTTTTGTATTTGGTTCGCGGGAGGTAACACACCAAGCAACTCATGGAACCACTGCCAAGCTGGCCTGCCACCCTCTATGTATACGTGGAAGTCTGTCAGGCAACCACTGACATAATGTCCGTCCACTGGCAATCCCAACTGGTACGCGACGTCCTGAAGTGTGATGGTGCACTCGCCGAAGGGCATGTGAAACGTGTGCGTCTCCGGACGCCACCGCTCCACGAATGCACTGACAAGGGGCTCGTCCAATCGGAACCATCTGTCGTTCAGTCTCGCAAGATGGTATAGTCCTGCCATTTGCAAGTACGGAACGTACCTCTCATCAAGTCGCATCCCCTGCTGCCGCCGCATGCTCGATATGCAACGTCGGGGCTGCGCATTACATGAACCGCATAATTAGAACGACTCACAATACCACTAACGGATACAATTCACGACGTCACCAAGTAACCAAAAAAAAAAATGCAACTACAGATATATCAGTCTACAACGAGAATTGCAAAAAAAACCCGCAAACATAGATCACATCTAAATTCCCCATGCAAAAGTAAATTCTACTAAACCACTAGCAAAACCGCAAGCAAAACCGCACACTCAAACCGAATCCAAAATATTAGAAAAATAAACCACATGCAAATCCACTTAATAAAACTACGGGCAAAACCACTCATTAAACCACGGGCAAATCCACTTACAAAAACCACGGGCAAAACCACTTACATAAACCGCATGCACTACAACTAACCAAAACCACTGACATAAACCGCCAATAAAACCGCATTTAAAACCGCTATCATAAACCACATTAAATACCGATTTACAATACCACTAACATATAAAAATATAATAAACCACCATCATAAACCACTAACCTCGTCATTGATCACCCCGGCTATATGAGCGACTCCATCCAGTTGATACAGCCTTCCCGGATCGTCCCCCATCGCCTAAGTATGCTGCTATAGACTTTCTCGGGCTGGTTTTTGGTCGCTTTCTCTGGGATTTTGTGGGGTATGAGATTGGAAAATTGATTCGAATGAACTAGGTTCGAACTTCTTTTATAGGGCATTCACTTGTAATTCGAATCAATACGTTTCGAATTACAACTAGTTGCAATCTGAGAGTAATTCGAATCAATTCGATTCGAACTCCCCTAAGCCATGTGATCTAAGTAATTCGAATTAATATATTTCGAACCATGCATGCATAATTCGATGCTAGTTGATTCGAATTACATTTGAATAGTGCTTGGGAGTAATTCGAATTGTATCAATTCGAATTATGTGTAATCCTAATTCGAATTTTATTGATTCGAATTATATAAAATTGTGCTTTGGTGGATTGATGTCTCAGATTTTCATTTGGTAGATTTGGGTAAAAATGGGATCCCCTTTGCACATTTGGGTTTTTTAACCTAAATATTATTTATATACATCATACTTGAAATTTAAATACATTGAAAATAAAACTTAACAAGAATTTTTTTACATTATTTATTTATAAGAGTACTTTAACAAACTCACATATTAAACTTTTTCATCATTGATCAAATGGCCAATATTTCCTTTAGGATCCTCAAAGAAATCAGATTCTTCATCATGAGTGGTATGATTTTTAGATACTTACATATTTTTTTTATTTAGCGACGCCATAAATTATTAAACAACTAAACCATAAATTAAACTAAATAAACATACTAAAAATGAAATTTAACTTATTACTAATATAAACAAAAGGGAAATTGGAGAGAATTTACCATGGTGGGGTGTCTTCCACCTAGCACTTTTAGTTAAAGTCCTTAAGTTGGACATTTGGTGAGCTCCTTGTCATGGTGGCTTGTGCTTGAACTCATCTTGAAACTTCCACCAACGCTTGGACTTCCAATAAGCTCCAATATTTTCAAGTAAATTCACCAAGCTTTGATGAAGTTCTTCACAAGCTTTGAGCTCCCAAAGTTGATCCTCTTGTATGGCGGGATCCCAAATCTTGTTTCTACACCCATCTTTAAGTTGATCATTGGTGCGGAAATTCTATAACCACAAACTAACCGACAAGTGTACTGTGTCGTACCAAGTAATACCTCAGGTGAGTGAGGGTCGATCCCACGAGGATTGAAGGATCAAGAAACAATGATTGAGTGATTGGCTTAGTTAGACAAACAAAAAATAGTGTTTGAGAGTTCAAAAAGCATTAAATTAAAGACAGGCGAATAATTAAGTTGGGAATAAAATATGGAGAGGGCAGTTAAGGCTTCAGAGTTATCTATTTTCTGGATTGACTTTTCTTACTAACTATTTTAATCATGCAAGATTTAATTCATGGCAAACTATATGTGACTAGACCCTAGTTCCTTAGACCTTCCTAGTCTCCTCAAAAATCATCAACCGCCAATTCCTTGGTCACTTAATTCCAATTAGAGAGTGAAGTTCAATTCTAGTTTATATGCCACAGAAACTCTAATTACCCAAATATAAAAGGATTATATGTCACGTATCCCGTTAAATCCAGATAATTAAAATTTAGGAGAATTTTTTTCAAGCTGTTGTTCAAGTAAAGAGCTTTTCCAAGTTATACAAGAACTCAATTAGAACATGGGTCATACTTCCGTTCCACCCAAATTCATAAAATAACGAACGAAAACAATTCTTGAAATAGAAATCAATACATGAATTAAAATAGAAAAATAATAGAATCAATCCATACAATAGACAGAGCTCCTAACCTTAACAGTGGAGGTTTAGTTGCTCATGGCAAAGAGAGAAAAATAAGAATTCTGATAAAATGTATTTTGGTAGAGGTCGAATGGAATCCCCCCCAGAAGGGAAGTTTCTTTTCCCTTTTTATATCTAATCCTAATTAATTTAAAATCTATTTTCTAAAACTAAAATAATATCTTTTCCTATTTTACAATAAAAATAAAGTTTTAAATCAGAATTAATTAAAGCAATCAGCATGTCTTCAATTGATGGATGGGGACCACTTGCTTCGTAGGGTCCACGCCTAACTTGGAGTGGGCATAACCATTCTTGTGTGAATCTCCCTTGAATCTCTGCTATCCCCTGGCTCTAGTATGTGTTTTTGGGCTGAAAACTGGGTCGAAACTCGGCCTGAAATCGCCCCCAGCGTTTTCTGTGTTTTCTGCACGAGACACATGTCACGCGTATGTGTTAGTCACGTGTACGCATTGATGATCTTCTTCGTGTGTCATGCGTACGCGTCAGGTAGGCGCACGTGTCGCTGTGCGACTTTGCTTTTCATGCGTACGCGTCAGGTACGCGCACATGTCGCCGTGGAAAGCTCCAAATCACGCGCACGCATTGCTCCTCGCTGTCATCTCCTTTGATTCATGTGTTGATTCCATTTGTGCAAGCTTCCTCTCCATTCTCTTAAGCCATTCCTGACTTATATAGCCTTCTTCTCTTTTTCTGCGGAAGCTCCATCAAATCCAACCAAATGCTACCTAAAATAAATAGAATTGCACAAGACTCAAAGTAGCTTCCATAGTGGCTAAAAGATAATTAATTCTTAATTAAACTCAACAAATTAAATTCAAATTCACTAGGAAAAGATAGGAAAGATGCTCATGCATCAATCATCATTGTTCCAACCGGGTGGCAAGCAATCCGAATTCTCTATGAAGTACCAAACTCTTCTCTTAGATCCAATCAATTGATCACTAGTCCGACCCTTGCATCTAGCTCTTGAAGTCTCAACCTTGATGAGTCTTGATTTGCAACTCCAACCACTAAACATCCTTCTCTTACGTTTCATTCCACAAAGCTTCCTAAGTTGGCCATCCGTTTCAAGAATACCATACTCAAGTGGGACAGTAAAGCTAATAGAGATAAGTTTTACTCACTCAAATAAAGGAGTAGATGGAAACCTAGGTAGAGAAGTCTCCAACGATCTTGACAAAGCATATTCAACTCCCGTCCAACCTCGCCGATGAACTTCCACCTTTTGAAAAGATTCTTCACTTTCAAGCTCTTCCTCACCAAGTTTACCCAACTTTTCTCCGTCACTCAAATCATAAATATGAGGTTGAGAGGAATCTACCTCAACATTGCTTTCAATGTCATCGGGAGAAGGCTCTTCTAACTCAAGGGGTTCGCTTGTGGGTGCAAATTCATAACTAGGATGGCTTGCCTCTTGATCTCAAAGTCGACATCTATATCTTCATAGGACAAATTTGGAGCTTGACCAACATTTTTATTATTTTGATTTGCATCTATATATCTTCCATAGCATTGTTACTCGATCTATCATTTTCTTGATCGTCTTCCAAATTTAATTGATCTACATTTGTATATGTTTCACAAATCAATATCAAGAATAATTCTTAATAGTAACTAACAATTAAAATGTTCAAGCAATTGAAAAACATACCGAGATCATCTAAAATTGGTTGAATGGACATATTTGCCAAATCATTTCATAGAGCATTAACCTCTTCAGGAGTTAAAAACGCAATAGCCAATCCAAGTGGTCATCAAATGCATCGAGACAAATTGAATCATAACTTTACTTTTTCATTTGGTTCCTATGTTATTAATTTATCTAGCTAGTTACTAAACTAATGATTAAAATTTAATGAACGATACTTTTTAAAAGTGCTGTACATATCAAGGTAGGTAAATAATTAAGAAAATACCTTTACTATAGTCTCAAGCTATAATGAATGAAAACAAGATCATTAAGCTTTTGATGTTCTAATCAATTCCTCTTCTTTGTGTGGATGTGTTAAAAAATACTCTAATTTCGCTCACAACTCAAAAAAGTATAAGTTTAACTTAAAACACGAATGACTAATTTTTGCAAATTTAGTGATCCAGTCCCATAAGATTCCTACCATCGATATTAAAATCAAAAGAGGCAATGCATTGCAATCAGAATTTTCAAATATATAAAGAAAGATAAAACTTAATAAAAGATTTACCTGGCATCGTTATGTTTCGTTTACGTATTGTAAATTGTCTTCCAAAATCTTCTTCAATATTCTTATATATTTCTCATTGACGTCTAGTAGGCCCGAAATCGTTTGCTTATGTTTTTCAAATTTATCAACATTGAATCGAAGAAAAGAATTTAACCAATATCTAGCAGTATGGAGATTTTTGCGAAGTTGTGAATCCCAACGAGCATCCAAAATCTTCAAGTAAAGCTCCACAATCATCTTTGAAACCTCTTCACCATCTCTTGTCTAGCCTTATAGATAGCTTAATAAAAAAATCCATTGTAGTTTTATCTTCACTATCCATAATACGTAGCACATACATGAACAAGTGGCTCAGTAAACTTGACAATATGAATGCATTGACTCCAAAATTTAGAGGCTAAGACTTGATTCACAAACCTTTTAGCTTTAACTTCTTTGGAGTAAGTTGAGATTGTCCATTCTTTAGAAGTTATCATAGTTTTCAATGCATCTTTTTGAGCCAGAATACTCTGCAAAGCTATAAAATTGATAGCAAATTGAGTTAGAGTTGTACGAAATATTTCTCGCCCATCTGTAAACTTTATCATCAAATACAATGGATGACAATGACTATACATATATTTCGTAATTTTGAAGCATGTGAAACAACCTCACTTACTTCCTTTAACTTTCCAATATCTTGCAACATCAAATTAATACAATGCACAACACAAGGAGACTAATACAACTTAAGAAACTCATTTTCTAACATTTTGTAGCATTATCTGTCACTATATGAATAACATTTTTAGGATCGATAAATAAGGCAACATCCTTAAAAAGCTTAAATAATAAATCAGCAATCTTTGAGGCATAAGAAGCATCAACTGATTTTAGGAAAATAGTTCCTTTACGACAATAAACCAAGAAGTTAATTAAACTGCATCTACAATGATCAGTCCATTCATCTATCGGCCATAATAATAAATTGACAAGGAAGTAAATTAATTATTATGAAAACCATTGCAAGGTATAAGAACTAGAAATTCCATCCTAGTTATCCTTATCAGGTGTGATGAGAATTGTTTATTGCTCCCACTTAGTTAACCCTTACTAAATAAAGGAAAGTCAAATGGACTAATTAATTTGATTCCTCAAGTCCTAGTCAACTCCTGTGGAAAGACTAGCTTTAGAGGGATCCAAATCAATCAGTAAATTCCTATTTTCAATCAACAGCTGAGTTTGATAACTCAAGTGTCACCAATTACTCAACCAAAGCAAAGGGAAAAAAATCTAAATTATTTAAATCATAAATAGAAGAAAGCAATCATAAATATGAAATACCTCAAATTGCATTTAAACATAAATTTAAATCTAACATGAAGAGTTCATAAGCCAATTTGGCAACATAAGTAATTAACAAGTAAAAGCATTAGAGTAAATAAAAGTAGGAGAGAAACATAAATTAAAGAAACATTGAACCTGGATTGAAGAAATAACCATACTCTAAGAGAAATCCTAATTCTAAAAGCTAAGAGAGAGGAGAGAACCTCTCTCTCTCTAAAACTACATCTCAAATCTAAAATTGTGAATTTGAAATTTGTATGAATTCTGTCTTGATTCCCCCATTCTCTAGCTTCTATTCTGTGTTTCTGGGCTTGGATTTGGGCCGAAAAAGGGTCTAAAAATCGCTGGGGGCGACTTCTGCCATTTTCTGCACGTGGCGTACGTCACGCGTGCGCGTCATTTGGAGATTTTTCTTGTCACGCGTACGCGTCAGTCACGCGTACGCGTCAGTCACGCGTACGCGTCAGTCACGCGTACGCGTCGCTTGCGTTTTGCGCTAGGCACGCATCTGCGTCGTCCATGCGTGCGCGTCGCTACCATTTTCCTTAAAACTCCATTTTGTGCGTTCCTTCCATTTTTGCATGTTTCCTTTCTGTCCTCTAAGCCATTCCTGCCCTATGAAGCCTGAAATTACTTAACACACAGATCACGGCATCGAATGGTAATAAAGGATAATTAAAATAAATATTTTTAAAGTATATGAAACATGTTTTCACATATATCATAGAATAAGGGAGGAATTATAAAACCATGCAAATCTTATGAATAAGTGGGTGAAGAATTGATAAAAACACTTAATTGAGCACAAGATGAATCATAAAATAGGGGTTTATCAACCTCCCCACACTTAAATATTAGCATGTCCTCATGCTAAATCCAAGAGAAAAGAGTGAAGGTAGAATGGTGGAATCTTATGCAATGCAGTCTATTCTAAATGCAAGCTACCTAAATGAATCATGCAATTCTAATTACTATCCACTTATATATATAAAGCTTACATGTGGTTAAATTGATTCATATTTTCAAGGAATCATATATGTACAACTAAGGCCAAACCATATTAAAACACATTCACAATTGAGTTGAGTTAAAAGATTTTACAAACTTGCAAGACAATTAATAATTAAACATGGATATATGAAAATGAGCTATTGAACCCTCACTGGATTTGTGTTTACTCTCTAATCACTCAGTGTTTGGGGTTAATCACTCTATTCTTTTCTAGTCATGCTTTCTAAAACTTTGTTATTCATCTAACCAATCAAAAAATATTTAATGTATACATGCAAACATCATGAGGTCTTTTCAAGGTTGTAATGGGGCTAAGGTAAAGGTGAGGGCAAATATAAGGCTAAGTGAGCTAGAAATTGAATTCTTGATTAGTCTAAGATCTCACCTAACATATACATACTCTATACAATTTTAAAATTTGCCTAGCTACCCAATTTTCTCACTTTTGTATCACATACTCATGTACCAATTTTATTTTTGATTTTATCCCATGTGCATTGATTTTTCTATTAAACTTAATAATGGGGTAATTTTGTCCCCTTATTTATTTATTTAATTAAAAGGGATATTTTTTTTAAATCATAAACACAATATTTCAATGCACATGGTATTTTAATTATTTTGGTTTCACATGAGCATGGTCCCAAATTTCAAATGATTTATAGAGTTAATACCTTCCTATCAACCCAAGTTCCCACAGTTTTCCCACACTTAGTTGATACATAATCTCTATCTTAAGCTAACTAAAGATTCAATTTGGGATTTTTAATTTATTTTTCTGCTTAAGGCTAGTGATGTGGTTATAGAACAGAAGGGGGTTAAAAAGGTAGGCTTATTTGGGATAAGTGAGTAAAAATAAGTAATGGCCTCAATCACATGCAAGTATGTAAATACATTCTATATTGGACATATAGACTGAAACAAAGTAAAGATTGCAAGCATAGAAAAGAAGGGCAAAACACACAGGAATGAAAATTATGGTTAAATGTAACCATGCAATTAAGCTCAAAAACTCATGGGTTGTGTGTTCTTTGGCTCAAAAACCATATATCAGTTATGTATATCATGTAAGTAGAAATCAAGAGTTTCTATTCAACTCAATGTGAATCTTTGAATGGCTCTTATAAAAATAAGTATTTTCCTTGAAAAATGTTGTCAATTTACCAATATATATATGGTGGGTGGATTGTTGTGATTCTGAAAAACTAAAATTTCTAGTTTACTCTTTTATTTTCAATTAAACCAAATTATTATATGCTAAAAGGGTAAACTAAACTAATTAATCCATATTTTCTATATCACAACTAATAAGCTAAAAGTGAAAATTAAACTAAATGTCTAAGATATATACACAACCCAAAGTGCAAAATGTAGAAATAAAGTAGAAATAAACAGAAATACAGCAAAAGAAAATGCACAAGTACTGAAAGACAAATAAGATAAAATAAAATAAAATACAGAAAATAAACAAAATAGGATAAAAAGAGACTGAAAGTAGTTCACCAAAAATAAAGTTCACCGGAAATGGCGACCTCTCCACACTTAAATAATAGCATCGTCCTCGATGCTCAATCAAGATGGGTGTGAAGAAGTGTCATCTCCGGAAGGGTGTGCTGTAGGTGTCTCTGTGGTGGCCTGAGGGTCTGCCTGCTGTAGCAGAGGCTCTGTCTGTAGAGGGACATGTGGATTGGCTGGCTGTATCTGCTGAGGCTCCTCATGGTGTGGCGCAGCCTGCTCGGGTCCTGCCTGCTCAGCCTCGGCTTGTGCCTGCTCCTCCTGGTCATCCGCCTCCTCCTCAGATGGCTCTGATGGTGTGTCAGGTTCGGAGGGGATGTCATGGTGGCCCGATCAGATCATCAACTTTAAATGCTCATAGCGTCGCTTGCTGCGATACTCAGTCCTCTCATATCACCGCTGGTTGCGGCGCTCCATCTGATCCAACCGGTCAAATAAGTGGTGCACGAGGTGGTAGATGGGCTCTGAAGCAGGTGGAGGTGCTGTGGTGGTGGCTGGTGCAGCAGGTACTGAAGGGGCAGCAGAAGATGTGGCTGCCTCAGCGGAGGCAGTAAAAAAAGAAAGTCTGTAGCCCAAACCCTGAAACTTCCTGCTGTGTGGGATAATCTTCTTGCAGTCGGCGGCAGGTGGCTTCTCATCCGCAAGCTCCCAGGGCACCTCAGCTCAGCGGCCCATCTGAGTAATCAAATATGGAAGGGGCAGAGTGCCTCGGACATGGACCCTAGACATATAGTACCGGATAAATTTGGGAAGGTACAGGTCCTTGCCCTCCATCACGCACCAAATAAGGGTAATCATGGCGGCTGGCACCTCAGTCTCATGAGTGCTCGGCATCACGTATTTACTCAGAATTTGCTGCCATAGCCGAGCCTCATCATTCAAATAGATAATCTTTATTCCCTTTGGGGCCACTGTTGACTTGCCCATGACCCATGGGACAGTAGGATCAAGAGCTATAGTACGCTTTACGGTGTCCCAGTCAAATCTCATAAATCTCATATCCTCCTCAGCCTGCTGATAACCATCTGGCTGATCTGATTTAGGCTGGAGGTTGAGGATATCTTCAATTGCTTCCTCAGTAACCAGAATCTGCTTCCCTCTGAGCTGCACTGTATCCAGGGTTGTTTTGAAGTAGTTGCAGTAGAATTCCCTGACTCAAGATGCATTGACCTCAGTTAAGTTCCTCTCTAGGAAGAACCATTCTCTTTGTTTTATTTGTTTTGTGGTGTATTGTTGTAGTTCTTCTGGAATTTTGAGGGTCTTTTCCAGGTATAGGTTCCTTGAAGTTGCAAAGACCGGATACTTCAGTTCACAGTATCTGTTGGCAAACTTGACTGGGTCTGTGGCGGGCAGTAGCTGATAAGCCTTTTCCTGTGGGGTAAAATTCTTTTCCCGCCAGGAATCATCATGGAGGATATCCAAAATAGTGGTAGAGGATTTGTCTCTTTTCCTTTTTCCAGTGGTTGCTTTGGTTTTCCCTTTGCCTTTTGGGTCTGACATCCTGAAAAGTAGAGG
This sequence comes from Arachis hypogaea, assembly GCF_003086295.3. Lineage (NCBI taxonomy): Eukaryota > Viridiplantae > Streptophyta > Magnoliopsida > Fabales > Fabaceae > Arachis > Arachis hypogaea. The sequence goes on from NC_092050.1 coordinate 23,833,459, forward strand.
TTTCAGGATATTGTTTATTAAACCAAAGCAAGAAAACAAGTAAGCAAATAGTATTTGAGCAATATAAGCATAGAGGGGCAAAAGAGGAATAAAAGAGCAATATAAGCATGAAGTGAGTTAAATATATGTAAAATTTTGGACTGTATGCAAGTTAAAAGTCAGAGAATAAAAATCACAATCCAAAATCTATGATATGCGGAATTATTGTTAATCAGGAACAACAGTAATCATGCCTTGAAATGGTTTGAAAGTAGTTAGTTGAAAACTAAAAGAGAAGTTAGAATGTTAGTGTAGTTAAGAGTTAAAAAGTGAAGTTAAAGTAAGTGGCATGGTGTTGTGGTTCTTAATTAACAAAAATTGCACAAACTTGAATAACAAATAACTCACATTCAAGTAGATATTGTAGATTATTGATGATAAATCATATAAATAAAATAATTGCAAAATGAAATTGAAATCATCAATAATGTTATTCAACTAAGAAGGGAACCAGAAAGAGTAAGAATGCTAGCCCATCCTTCCATGAATTGGCTTGGTTGAAACTAATTAGTGCAGAATTCAAAAGTACCAAAACCAATTCATGTATGGGGGTTGGGTGAAACAATTTGCGGAAAAAAAAAATCGGACAGCATTCCGGCTAAAAATTGGACGTTTCCGGGTAATAAACAACAGCAGAAATTTACATATGACATTAAAGTAGTGCATAAATTAACAAATAGCAAGTCACATGAATTCAAAATAAACGAACTCAAGCTGCAGTAAGAAATGCAATTTAGGTTGAATAACGTGAACACATCATTAAACAGTAAAGAACAGCATATGAGCAGTATCACCAGCACAACAATGTCAGAATTGCGAAACAGATAAAACAAGCAGCAAGAATGGCGTAATTATCAGACCTAAATCCACTAACTACATCCTAGCTACCTAACCACCTAAAATCCACTATGAACAGGCATCTCTAACTATCCTAATTTGAACATAATTTGAAAAATGTGCAACTAACTAATTAACTAGGAAAGGAATCGGTGTGCGGTAGAACCTGGTGGGCGCAGTAACAGATATTGGATGCAGAGAGATGGTTGTGGTGTGGTGGCGCTGGTGGCAGCACGGCGGCGATGGAAGGCGGCACGGCGGCGCTGGCAGCGCGGTGGTGGTTCGGGTGGCGCAGGGAATGAAAGAGGGAGGGGAAGAGAAGAAGACGGAGGGCGATGAGGGGGTGGTTTGGTGACGGTTAGGGCGCACCGGGGCTGGTTCGGTGGTGGCATTGGGGAGTGGTGGCGGCTGCTACTTCGGGTTGGTCGTGGTTGGGGGTGGAGGATGGTTGAAAGGGAAGAAGAAGAAGAGGGGGGAAAAGAGGAGGTGAGGGCGGTGCGGCGAGGGCAGTGGCACTGGATGACGGCGGCGGTGGTGGTTGTTTGGTTGCATAGGGGAAGAGGAGAGGGTTGTGAGGGAGGGAGGGGGGAAGTGACGCGAAGGGGGCTAGGGTTCCGCGTCGGGGGTGGGGGGAGGGAAGTGTATTCAAGTCCACGCGGACGCGTGTTTCGCGCGAACGCGTGGTTGTGGCGGAGACACAACGACGCGACCGCGTCGTTGACGCGAACGCGTAAGTGAGGGATAATGAAAGTGACACGTACGCATGAAGCACGTGTTCGCGTTGCCCAGAATTGTGCTAAACGCACAATTCCAGCGTCGTTTAGGCGCAACTCTCTGTTTCAATTAAGGGGCTAAAATTTCCACACGTCGCCCACACTTACGCGTGGTGTGTGTGAAGTGAAAGTGATGCATTCGCGTCATCGACGCGTACGCGTGGCCCAATTGTGCCTAACGCATACCAGCCGCACGATTCTAGCCCAACTTTCTGGGTGTTGGATTGTGACGTCGATTTGGAGTCGACGCCCACGTGTGGCTCATGCGCACACGTGGGTTGATTTTTTTATGCAGTATGCAAGATGCAGATGTCATGAATGATTCTAGGGAATTTGAAATAAAATAAAATGAAACTAAAAACGAACAAAATGAAATAAAATTAAAATTGAAAAAGGAACGATCATACCGTAGTGGGTTGTCTCCCACCTAGCACTTTTAGTTAAAGTCCTTACGTTGGACGTTTGATGAGCTCATTGTCATGGTGGCTTGTGTTTGAACTCATCCAGAAATCTCCACCAACGTTTGCAATTCCAATATCATTCGGGGTCCCAAACTAGGCACGTAAAGCCTTCGAGCAAGTCAAAGCAGGTTTTCAGGCTCCACAGGTGTTGATTATCAGAATGAATCCCAGGGTCCCAAACCTTGTTTTTGTACCCGTCTTTGTATTGATCTTCATTTTTTCAACTGGACGGTACACAACCTGAATTTCCACTCAGATACCCAAACTTCTTCCGAAATTCATTCAATCGAGCTCTATACCAATCCTTGCACTTCCATTTGGAGCGTGGAACCATATTGAACTTTGGATTCCAACTTCTATTACTAACCATCTCCCGCTTACTCTTAAAGCCACAAAGAGCTCTAAGCTGGCCATCGGTTTCAAGTAAACCATATTCAAGTGGAAAGGTAAAGATAAAGGCTAAGGATTTTACCCATTTGAAGTTTGTATTGGGTGGTAGTGGCCTTGGGAGAGGTGTTTCCAGTGGCCTTTCAAGCTTCACTTCCTTGTACTCCTCTGTGAATTCTTCCAATTCCTGATAAACCTCTTCAATTGCAACCTCGTCTTGATCAAAGTCTTCAATTTCTTTCTCATCACTCAAGTCATAAGTTGGAGGTTGAGAAAAGTCCACCTCCACATCATCCTCGTATTAACTTGGGGAAGATTCTTCTACCTCAAAGAGTTCAATTGTGACTGCGAGGTCATCATTAGGAGAACTTGATTCATGATCATCATTACCGAGGAAAATTGCTTCTTGATCTGTTCCGTCCAGTTTTTCAGAAGATACATGCCTTGGGGGTTGTGCACTATCCTCCTTAGCATCAACTGCAAATTTCTGGATGGAATTCTCCACAACTCTTGATTCCCATAGAGGTTCAGCGTCTCCTAAGTCTTCAACCAATTCTTCTTCTTCGATAATTGCAGCTTTCTTCACTTGTTCCAGTACAAAGTCATGTTCCGTGTTGTCCACCAGAGCTTCTAGTGTCTCCCTTATACTGGGGGCTAATCAGTTTATCGCGTGCTCCAATTGATGAAGGGTTGCATGAAATTGGTTCACTGTGTCCTTGAGACGGTCTTGTGATTCTTGGTTCGACGGACATGGATATGGTGCATATGGAAGCAGTGGTTCTTGGGAGTAATTGGATTGGAGTTGGGGTGGATAAGGGTTAGGGGCATATGGAGGTGAATGGTTGTAGTTGGCTTGTGAGTATGGTGGTTCAAAGCTATGTTGAGGAGGTGGTTTATAGACATATGATGGGGCTTGTTGGTAACCACAAGGGGTCCACCATATCTATCATCTTGGTACGCACCTCGGAATGGCTCTTGACCATAGTAATTTGGTGGAGGTGGTTTGTCACGAAGGGGTCCACCATAACTATTGTCTGGGTATGCATCGTGGAATGGTTGTTGTCCATGGTATCTTGGAAAGTGTTGTTGCCGAAAGGGTTGATCAGATCCTCGTGGCTCCTTCCGTCTTTGATTGTTTTGACCTTGATGCATGTTCCTGTTATGGCTTCCATTCCATTCAACAACATTAGAACAAAACTCAAAGTGACGGGGGTGAAAACTGATAGTAGCTAATAAAAATAAAAATTAAAAACAAAAATAAAATCAAATAAACAAGCAAAAGAAAATATTTATAATAACCAATAATAAGGCACAAAATTACAATTCCCCGGCAACGGTGCCATTTTGACGAACTGACTTTTGTGTGGTCTAGAAATTCGCGAATAAAAGCTCGTTGTAAGTATAGTTTCTAAACCAACAGAGAATCCTTTTGTACAAAAGTTTTGGTTGTCACAAGTAACAAAACCCAATAAAATTTATAGCCAAAGTATTTAAACCTCGGGTCATCTCTCAAAGAATTGCAGGGAAGTGTGATTTATTATTGGTTATGGAAAAATGTATATTTTTGGGTTTTTAAAATAAGGAACAGGAAAATAAATTGACAAGAAAGTAAATTAATTATTATGAAAACCATTGCAAGGTATAAGAACTGGAAATTCCATCCTAGTTATCCTTATCAGGTGTGATGAGAATTGTTTATTGCTCCCCCTTAGTTAACCCTTACTAAATAAAGAAAAGTCAAGTTGACTAATTAATTTGATTTCTCAAGTCCTAGTCAACTCCTGTGGAAAGACGCGACTAGCTTTAGAGGGATCCAAATCAATCAGCAAATTCCTATTTTCAATCAACAGCTGAGTTTGATAACTCAAGTGTCACCAATTACTCAACCAAAGCAAAGGGGAAAAAATCTAAATTATTTAAATCATAAATAGAAGAAAGCAATCATAAATATGAAATACCTCAAATTGCATTTAAACATAAATTTAAATCTAACATGAAGAGTTCATAAGCCAATTTGGCAACATAAGTAATTAACAAGTAAAAGCATTAGAGTAAATAAAAGTAGGAGAGAAACATAAATTAAAGAAACATTGAACCTGGATTGAAGAAATAACCATACTCTAAGAGAAATCCTAATTCTAAAAGCTAAGAGAGAGGAGAGAACCTCTCTCTCTCTAAAACTACATCTCAAATCTAAAATTGTGAATTTGAAAGTTGTATGAATTCTGTCTTGATTCCCCCATTCTCTAGCTTCTATTCTGTGTTTCTGGGCTTGGATTTGGGCCGAAAAAGGGTCCAGAAATTGCTGGGGGCAACTTCTGTAATTTTCTGCACGTGGCGTCCGTCATGCGTGCGCGTGGGTCACGCGAACGCGTCGCTTGCGTTTTGCGCTAGGCACGCGTCCGCGTCGTTCATGCATGCGCGTCGCTGCCATTTTCCTGAAAATTCCATTTTGTGCGTTCCTTCCATTTTTGCATGTTTCCTTTCTATCCTTTAAGCCATTCCTGCCCTATGAAACCTGAAATTACTTAACACACAGATCACGTCATCGAATGGTAATAAAGGATAATTAAAATAAATATTTTTAAAGCATAGGAAACATGTTTTCACCTATATCATAGAATAAGGAAGGAATTATAAAACTATGCAAATCTTATGAATAAGTGGGTGAAGAATTGATAAAAATACTTAATTGAGAACAAGATGAATCATAAAATAGGGGTTTATCACTAACCATTGGACAGTCCCTCTGTACGCGTATCCCTTAACTCAATAATATCTATGAAAAAAATTCCAAGCTCATCTATGGGGGAGACAAACTCCAAGCTTGAGTTCATATATATATATATATATATATATATATATATGCTATATGCATGCCCATGGGAGAATCCGGAAAGTTAAAGTGCCCAGTCACATCTTACATACAGAGGGTTAACAATTTGGCTCAGTTTTGCAAGTATCATATACTTTTAATTCATTATCGTCATCAATTCCTTCTTTTCTAAATAATTCACTTCAAACGAAGCTTCCAATTTTTATAAAAATTTTGGCAGCATCCCCTTTAAAACTTGGACTCTGCCACCCTTCTCGGGTCCCATCAGAACATTCCTCAAACTCTTCTCAATCATTTTCAAATAAAAAATTATTTTCAATAATCAAATCGTTTCCAAATATCGAATCCTTTTCAAAATTTGTTTTAAACCAAATTCTGATATCAAATCAGGTTTACTATCAAACCAAATTTTAATATTAAATCTCTTTCGAACTAAACCAATTCCAATGTTAAATCTTTTCTAAAATCAACTCATTTTCAATAACAAAACATTTCCAAATCTCAAGAAAACTAATTCGGCAACTGCTAATTTAACCAAATCAATAAATCAAAATATTCAACCTTTTCAAACAGTCAATAATTTTACCAGACAAACAATTACAATCATCCAGAGCAACTCAATTCAGTCCACAAGACGCACCAAATCACAAAAAATATATTTTTCATATAATTATCGACTTGTAATAACTCTTGAAAGTAAAATAAGTTTAAAAAAAGTACCCCTACCTCAAATAATCGAAACCTATAAACCAAATGCGTCAAGAAACCCTTTTCCCTCGGCCCGTAATCAGCGACAACCGTAACCACAGTCCCAAACCATTTTTGCAGCAGCCACAATAACTCTGAAAGTGACATGCAATAACCGGAAATCGACCCTACATTACCAAAATCTCAGAATCTCTAACCAAACATAACAGAATATTGATTTTCAAGGGTTCTGGAATGAAGACGCTTACTGTAACTGAGGAACAACTGAACCAGATAACAGCATTTCCAACGGTGACTCTGGCAATGAAGACGCGACTCAACTCACCATCAACAGCGGCGGCAGAGGAATGACGGCGTCAGTGATGCTCTCTGGTATCCAGGAATGTGGCAGTGCAGCCTCCAGCAGCTCGGCGGCAGTGCAGGTCTCCTTCTCTGTGCGACTTGCTCCTCCCCCCTCACGTGTCTTCTCCAGGAAGTGATGGTGGACGGTAACGGGCTCAGAGACGGTGGCACAGCGTGGCTCGCGTCTTCCTCTCTCCTTGGCGCATCTCTCTTTCATGACAGCACAGCTGGCAGTGATGAGGATGAACGGTGGTGACGTAGTTTGATGAGTTCGGCGGCGACGCGAGACAGGGCAAAGCGTGGTGGCGGCAAGGCAGCAGCAATGCAGCGACGGCTCTTCCGTATAAGCAGCTCCCACTCTCGGATCTCTTTCTCCTTTCCACTTTTTGTTCTTGTCCTTGTATCTCCCTCTCTTCTCTTTCTTTTTCCCTTCCCATTTCTCTCTTTCCCTCTTCTTTCTCTCTTTTCTTTCTTCCTTTCATTCTGCCGTGTGAGTGAGTGAGGGAAGGTGAGGCGGTGTGTGTGTGTTTGTGTGGAGTGGCGGTGAGTGTGAGTGGTGGTGAGGGATTAGGGTTAGTGGGTCCCAATTTGGGAATTTAGGGTTAATAGATTAGGATAATTTTAATAAAATTAAGGTATAATGTATAAATTTAAAATATAATTTAATCCCTTAAAATTACTTTAAAAACGTTACTTAATTATCAATTTGCTAATTGGCTTTTAATTCAAGTATTCTAATTTAAAATTAGAGATAATATAATTTATTTTCTTTGTTTATAAAATTAATGTATTAAATTCTAAAATCTCAATTATTAAACTAAATCATATAAAATTTTTATTCTTTTATAATTGCCAAACTTTACAATTTAAATATAGAGAATTATTCAATAATTATAATATTTGATAAAAATTCTAATTTAAATAGTCAAAAGCTCATTATTTTCAAATTTCGAAAACTTTGAATTGAAAATAGGAAAAATACTCATTAATTATAAAGTTAGATAAAAACCTTAATTTATTTCAAATTTAATTTACCAAAACTTGCTTTAATTATCTTTTAATAAAATAATTTCTGAAAATAAAGTCTTTACTGAATAAATAAATTAAAATTAGCACATAATAAGATTTTTCAAAAATTCTGGATATTACACATGTGGCTTTAACATACTACGTCATTATGCCATGTGGCACTTAACGTGACACATCATCATCTAACTAACGGAAGGACCAATTTGACTTATATTTTATCTTTCAGGGATTAATATGACTCAAAAAATTTATTTAAGGACTAATTTGAAAAATGAGTGATCTTTTAGGGACGAAAATAACTATTAACCCCCTAAAGAAAAGGTATATGTGTAAAAAGCTAAGTAAATTCGCTTTGAAGAACTTAAAAGTTAAACCAAACCTTATTGCATTCTAATGTATCCTGCTGTATTCAAATTCTAAGACTTAAAAAAACTTTTTAAGGTTTCTAAGACTTCAAAAACTTTAGGTTTCTGATTTAGATTTGAGATAAGTTTAAAAAGCACAATTCAACTTTTTTTCGTGCACTTTTTATCGAATTCATAAAAAATTTCATCACGTGCTGCCATCTTTATGTTGCCGCATAACATCCTTATCGCATTTTCGCCTAGCCAATAACTACTACATCCGTTTGTTTGAATTGAATAATTTATTGGATTTTAAGATATTGGCAATTTGGGTTGTTGTTGTAGTTGTTAGAAGGATGGTGGAAGGTAGGGATGTAACGAGAAAGAAGGGTGAACATTTGCTATTGTTGTTGTGGTGGGTGGGGAAAGAGGCTGTTAGGGTTGTATGGGGTGGCGATGATAACGGCAATGGCAATGGTTCAGTTTGGATGATGATTATGCAGGAGAGAAGAAAGAAGGAGTGAGAAAGGAAGATGGACCTCTTTGTTTACCATGACTATTTAGGTTGTGAGCTGGTGGTTCCATAAATATAGCAGCAAGGAAAATATTTGGGAACTAAAATATTTCAGCCATAATCAGCCATAACTTTCTAAAATTGAGTTTATTGATATCACCACTATACATATTGATTTTTTATCACACTCTCTTATCATACAAATTATCACACAACTTATCATGGATTTCATTCTTCTCACATGTTAATCATAGTATATCTCGAATTACTAGGATGCAACATATCACATATTAATGATACCAAATATAATTTAATTTTCGTATATATTATTGCGATAAAGACTAACCATAATAATATTCTTTAATTGGAATTAATTTTAATTTCTTTCCATTTGTAACCACTCACCCTTTTATTGATTCACCTCGTTCACAAGAAAAAAAAACTCAAAGTTGAGTTTTTATCACTGGTGGCATAACAAGACATAGATGAAGCAATTGGAAGCTTGATGCATCAATTAGTCGAAGAGGCAGAGAATTAGGATTTAGAATTGAGGGTGTTTTATAAATTGAACCAATACGTGCATGCTACACTCTTAAAGCTTTATGAGTTATATTTCGGGTGGATTAGGCCAAATAATTCACAACCAATTGTAGTTCTCTTTTATGGTAGTATGGCATTTGAATTCGATCTTAACATGGTGCCTATGTCGGAAGGAGTCGAAGAATTTGAATAACAAATAGACTCACTCGATGAGGTTGTTCATAGTCAAGTAATTTCTGAGAGTATGAAAAATTATACTAGCTCTGATGAAGTATGGGATATCATTTGTAGGTTCATGATTATGTCATCCACAAGTTCATACATATAACATCTATTATTACATGCAACTAACATCTAAAAATTAAATTAATGATTATTAGTTATTACATCCATACACATATCATTTTTTAGTTATTACTTAGGTAACTATCAAGTTGAGTTTCGATAGTTAGTTTTCACTTTTTTTTTTGTTCAGGACACAAACCAAACCATTTGTGTGAGGAACTAGAGCCTAAGAAGGGGATGTATTTTGGCACATTAGAGGATGCACGCACATGTTATTATCGATATGCAGCATGGACTGGTTTTGTTGTTAAAAAAAGAAACATTGGCTAGGGGGCAAAAAACATTCAAAAGGTGCTAGTTAAGCAGGCTTTGCATTGCAACAAAGATGACTACTGCACATCTTGTATAAAGGCACCCAAGAGAAAGAAAATAATTTCCTCTACAAACTGCAAAGCCTGTTGCTATGTAGCATTAGACAGGATGAATGGGCAGTGGAGGATTTGTTGTTTAGAGTTATCCCATACACACTCGCTAAATTCAAAGCTATCTGACATTTTCCAGCAAACCAACAGCTAAATATACATGTGAAGGACTTAATACAACAAAATGACCAAGCTGATATTAAACCAAGTAAGACATATCATGCACCTTTGATAGACTCATCCCTCATGGGCGTGTTTTTCCTGGGTGTGTCGGTCATAGACTCATCCTTCGTGGGAGTTTCTTTCCCGACCTTCTGCTTACATCTTTGATTCCACACAACATATCCTTTCTTGGATGCGCGACTCTGCTTTTCTACTGGAGTAGTCTTCATCCCGTTGAAATTTAAAAGACCCTATAGTGGACAATATTTAAGCTCTATTTCATTAGATCATTAAAGAGGTGATTGAATTAACAACTCTTTTACAAATTATCACTATTAAAAAATTATACATTCATTCTATGACTTACCGAATGCCACATGCTCTCCTATTTATCCATCTTCTTTAGATCTTCAAACGTCCCTTCTTTGATCCATGGCTCTCTCCCATTGTATTTTTCTAATTTTTTTTCTTATTAGCATGGAAATATATTATCTGCAACTTATAGCCGTAAGTATCATCAAAGTATATTATAAACTAGTAGACAACAATTCAAATATTAGGGATCCATGGCACACTAGTAACGTGAACATACAACCATCGACTATCTTCTTCCCTACATCTTGAAACCTCTCAACCCCTGCAATGAGCTCATTGTAAATGTACCTAGCCCAATAGAACTACATTGGGTTCGATACATTAATCACACCACACATATGTATATCTGAAATGGTTGCTTTTGGCGATGGAAAGAAAATATACTTCGCTACCAGCATGATGAAGTGTCTCCGGAAAATAATTTTATTATCGTCAGTCTCCACGGAGGATATGATAACATCCTTTTTCAGCTCGGCTTGTGTCATTCCTTTCAAGCTCTCGTAAATTCGGTACTCTTCTAGTGGTTTTGGTTCATTGAAACTTGCCCCTGCCAAACATAAAAAACAAGTCATCACACAGGTCTTTATTGGTTAATTTCATACAGAATATATAACCAAATAGTTTAGTGTGATAAAATCTTTTTTTTATATTTTGTTTCTTTTTCTATTTTCTTGGGAGGCTTATTTACCATGGTTTGGTAGATCGAAGCACCATATAATGAATTCAATCGTTATTGGAATCTTTTTGGTCCTAACAATCAATGAACTCTTGTCCCGACTGTATGATAATGCTAAGGCCACCATCAAATCTTGGTTGATGGCCCAGTTAGGCACGTATCTCAGTCAATCAAAGCCCATGTTCTCCACCTCTCTTATTTTTTCTCCGCTTGCTTTGGAATGTAAATGATTCATCACTATAGCCACGCAACATGGTGAGTAGCTAGAGACCAGTGTTTTCTACACAGATAATCATAATCAGCACATAGTGACAACTGAGGAGAAATAGAATATTAATATTGACTATTAATTCACAAAACTTGTTAATTTAGTTTTTTTTAAGTTATCATATACTATTGCATTTTTTGTTTTATCTATCCCATTTAATGTACCTTTTTGGGTCCTTTGGATTGTTTCTGCTGACTTCTTTCTGGAGTGGTACACTTAGATATATATCTTCTGCTATTAGTACAGACCATTATGTATGCTTGTTTAGCAACACCTATTTGATGTGCGGAAAACGATCCGACACAAAACTAACCGGCAAGTGCACCGGGTCGCATCAAGTAATAATAACTCACGGGAGTGAGGTCGATCCCACATGGATTGAAGGATTGAGCAATTTTAGTTTAGTGGTTGATTTAGTCAAGCGAATCAAGATTTGGTTGAGAGATTTGTGATTTGCAGAATTTAAATTGCATGGAAAGTAAAGGGAATGGGAAATTCGCATGAAATTAAAGAGCAAAGAAAGTAAATAAGCTGAATCTTAAAGTGCAAGTAATATAAATTGCAGAAACTTAGATCACAAGAAATGTAAATTGCAGAATCTTAAAGTGCAAGAAATGTAAATGGCTTGAATTGTAAAGGGAATTGGGAATTGGATTTGCAGAAATTAAACAAGGAAAAATAAAATTCAATCACACAGAAGAGTGGAAGATCCTTGGGTTGAATCGGATCTAAAACAGAAATATAAAAGAGCTTGAAAAGCAGTAAACAGGGAAATTGAAAATGTAAATCCAGATCTCAGGACTCAAGAGACTAGATAACCAAGTCTAGATCTCAATGCCTTCCTAGATCCAATCAAGAACAATTGCAAAGGAAATGTAAATTGCAGAGAAAGTAGATGAAGAAGTAAGTAACAGAAATGGAAATTCAATTATGCAGTAAAATTAAACAGAGAGATCTCAGGATGAGATTGAAACAGAATTCCTTCAATTCTCCAACCCAAGATCAAAGCAAATGTAATTGAAATTGAAAGCAAGAAAACTAAGAGGAAGGGAATTCAATTCTTGTAAGACCCAAAACTTTGAAAAGTCTTATTATGATCAAGTCTCAAATCATATAGTTATTTATAGCCTTAATTTCAGAAATTATTTTATTAAAGAAAATTAAAGCAAGTTTTGATTTATTGAATTTGAGATGAGTATGAGTATTATCCAATTTTACAATTATTGGATTAAATGAGTAATAATTTAAATATTATTACTGCTATTTTAGAAAATGAAGAAATTAATTGTATTATTTCTAATTTTTGGATTTGGACATTTTACTGAAAATAATTTATAAAATTGATGAGCAAATAGTATTTTCTATATAATTAGTATTGGATTTAAATTGGGTTTTAATTACTATATTCTTCCCAATTTTATTTGGAATTACTAAAATGCTCCTAACCCTAATTTTACTCAAAGGACCCTAACTCTGAAAACCCTACCCAGTAACCCATTGCTTCCCCATGCCCCAGCAGCCGAAAAACCCTACCCTGTCCTCCCTTTCACCGAACTTGAAGCCCATAGCAATACCCACGGTTCCTTATCTTGTTCCATGGAGGAAGGAAACAGAAATCTGAGAGAAGAAGAGACAGAGAAGAGGGGAGATGAGGAAGCACGGCGCCGGCGGACGTCACTGCCGCCGCGCCGCCGTGTTACATCATGGGGGATGAGTGAGCGGGAAACAGACACGAGAGGGAGAGGGTCGCGCCGCCACGGTCGTCCAGGAGAAACGCCGAAGAAGAAGTTACTGCGCTGCCCAGAACCGCGTTCAACTCGCCGCCGTTCACGTTCCAGTTGCCGTCACCCTCGCGACAGTTGCCGCCGCGAAGTAGCCTTGCATCCGCCGCCGTCTTCGCGGGTCTTGTGTGGTCGCGGTCGCTCCTCGCCGTGGAGCCCGTGTCGTCGCCTTTCAGCCACCGCCGGAGTAGAAACGCGCATGCGGGAGCTGCGGAAAGGATGAGGCGCGATGGTGGTAGGTCTTTTCCGGCGCCCTCCTAGCTACCGCAGTGGTTGCGGTCCACTGTATGCTCGCCGGAGAAAGTTGCCGTGGCCGCTGAAGCTACTGCTGGTAAGGGTCCTTGCATTTGGTTTCCATTCTTTCTGCTCCTGGGTTTTGGAATCCGACTAAACGCCGCTGCCGCTGTTGGAATTGATGTTGCTCTGGCCTTGCCTGGCTCCATCTTGAACCGTGAGAACCGCTACTGTTGGGTAAGCTTTACTTTGTTTCTGGTTCCCTCTTGTTCCATCAGCTCGTTTCTACCTAGAAGCATTATTGCTGACACCAGTTGTATTGAATAAAATGGTTATAGTAAGTGACATTGTCGCTTCCTTTACTGGAGATAGTTGCGGGCTCAGTTTGGAGATTCTGTTGCAACTAGTGTTCGTTTTGGGGACTGCTTCACCTGTTGCTAGAACCACTAACGAAACAGGCTGAGTCACGGTGATTCTGGCTGCCAAGGGCGGTTCTGTGGCTGTCAGAACCACCGCGGAGGCTTCTGTTCTTTAGTTCAGACGGTATTCTTTAGTTACAGTAAGTATCTTTGTATTGAAACTTCCCCCGTTCATATCCGGTTATGTGTTTTAAGGCTTTCGCAATAATAATGTTTTCTAGGATTAAGTTATTGGAGCCACATGTTGCGCGTAAGGGTTGTCCTTGCTGTTGCGAAAGTGAACAAAACTGTGATGTAAGCTGCCGGTAAATTCGGGTTGATTGAGAGTCCGGTGACACGTTTGGGTTATGGAATTTGCGTTTTGAGGTAGGGGCGCTTTCCAAAAACTATGTTTTATGTATTGGAATTATTACATATGGATACTGATGTGAGATATTGTGTATTTGGTGATTGTAATTGCCTTATGTATTATTTGATTGACTCGAATGATTATGGATGTTGGTTTGGCTGAATTGTTGTGCGGCTTTATGAAATATAATGTTTTAAAGTTGATTCTTTAAAGATTTGAAATCTGAGTTTAAACCGTTGAGGATTGGTTTGAATTGAGTCAATTATTTCAATGATGTGAAAAGTCAAATGCACTTTTGAATTCAGCCTGGTTTACTTTAATTGACTTGGTTATGGACAAATGATTTATTGCCGAACTGATTCTTTAAAGCTTTGGAAATGAGTTAAATCGATTGATATCGAGTTGATTTTGAAATGGTATCCTTGAGATACGCCACTGAGGCGATTGTTGGATTTAGCCTGCTTTGAATTGATTTCTGGTTTTGTGTTGTTGAAAAGGAATGAGGAACGGTTTAGTTGGGACCCGAACCGGGTGGCAAAAGTCCAAGTTTTAGGGGAGGTGCTGCCGAAATTTCTATAAACTCTTAGTCTTGTTTGAAAGGTTATTTAAAAAAAAGGTTGGATTTGAGAGATTGTATTATTTGATTTATTAAAAGGATATTTATGTTTTCAAGCTTAATTTATTTGATGAACCTTATACGTTGAGTTTGGCTTATTTAGAACTGAACTATTTTTACCGTTTGAATCACTGAAGGAAAGAATGATGCTATAATATTGATTTCAATATAAAAAGGAGTTTTTAGTGATTTTTAAAGGAACCTAGATTTTTGATTGAGTAATCAAGTTTGAGGCATTTTAGAAGAGTTGGAAAAATAGGTTCCAAAAAGAAATCTAAAAGCGGTTTGATTCAAATGAACTGGTTCCGTTTCAAATGAGTTGATTTTGGACCGGGTTGGAACTTGTGATTTTGTATGGTTCAGTTTCATAATAAATTCAGTTTTATTTACTTGAACCGAGAATCTATGATTTTAAGAGTTTCAATGAATTTTAAAGAATTGATGTAAGATGACCTTCCCTAAAGACTTTGGACTCTACCGAGAAACTTTTGTTATAAAATCCCATTGTTGGATGGGTGATTTTGAATATCTCAAAGAGGCTTTTAACTTGCCATGATTATGGAAGTTTTGGAAAGAGGATGCCGAGAGTGGCATTGTTTTTAAAAGGGGAATTTACCTTGAGAAAAAGTGGCTTATGAGCCGAAATGATTTGAGAAATGAGATCTTTAAAGCAAAGGCTGAAAAGAGTTGAAACTTGATTTCGAAGTGAAATGAATTGAGAAAATGATTTATGGCTTAAATGCCGGTTTCATGAATTTGATGATTTTGAATGTGGAAGTGTTGTTTTGTTGTGAGCCGGAATGGCTGTGTATGATTATACATATTGATTGGTTCTGGATTGAACCGTGAGCCGGAATGGCCTTGAATGATATGAATATTGGCTGGTTCTGGATTGAACCGTGAGCCGAATGGCTGAGATGGATGTTGATCCATGATTGAGAATGAAAGCATTTATGCTGAGATATTGATAAGTTGTGATGTTGCACTTCCACTATTGGAGATGAGGGTTTCCCTGGGTAGTAGCAATGGCTAGCCACCATGTGCTCCAGGTTGAGACTCGAAGCTCTGTTAACCCAATGTCGTAAGTGTGGCCGGGCACTGTGAAAGGCCCGGATGAGCTCGCCCCCATAAATATTCACCAGTGATGGTGATGGATAAATATTCACTAGTGAGGGTGATGGATATGGATCATGATTATGATGAAGCTTATGATGAGTATAACTCGAGTTGGGGATGCACGACAGAGGGACAGTCCAATGGTTAGCTACCAGGACTTGTCGGGTTGGCTCTATAACCGACAGATGATATCATCAGCCACTAGGGACAGGCATGCATCATATGCATTTGTGTGACATTGGTTGGGTGTGCATATTATACTTGGTTTGCCTATGTGATTAATTGCTAACTGTTCTACTTGTAATAACTGTTTGTTTGTGCTTGAACTTCCTATCTGTGTTTGCAATTGGGACTCTGTTGGATTGTGGTGATTTGGTTGATGGTTGGATTGTTTGGGCCTAGGGCTGTGGTTGGATTGTTTGGGCCTAGGGCCGTGGTTGGATTGAGATGGACTGATGGTTGGTTTCGGTTTTGTGTTTTTGATTTGGAAAAATATAAAAGGCTATTTTGGTTCAACATAGATAAACCTTTTTGAAAGGCTTTTGATGTTTTTGAGAATTGAACGGTTCTTCTTTCCAAAAAGATTTCCGACTTTACTTTCATTGTAAACCGTTGTTTTTGAAAAGAGGCATGAGACGGTTATGAATCACTGGTGCGGTTATCTTCATGTATCCTATTACAGTAATTCCCAAAAACCCTCTACTGAGAACCCTTTCGAGGATGATGTTCTCACCCCCCCTACATTTTTCCCCTTTCAGGATATGGGCGCAGAAGTTACGAAGAGTTTATTTAATTGTTGTTGTGATGCTCTTTATTGTTTTAGTTATGGTTTATTGTACCCTCACCTTTATCTTGATATATTCTGTAAGAGGGATAGGAATTGTATTGGAGTATGCTTGTAATAATATTTATATATATATATATATGTATATACATATGGATGTACTCTTTATGAGTTTTGTAAGTTGTATGGCATTTATGGATGTATGATATCGGATGAAAGTACTTTTGGATCGGTATTGCGGTTTAAAGTTTTTAAACAGGCTCATATTTTAGTATTAAATAGTATAAAAGTCGTCGTAATGTCCGAGCTATCAGAGTCGCGAGCCGGAAGTGTGAACTTTGGTAGTTAGGGTGTTACATTATGGTATCAGAGCAGTTCTTCCTGTAGAGCCTGAGGAATGGACTGACTATGCTTCAATTGCATACTCTGTGTGTTTGTCATGTATTAGGTCTTGTCGAATGACGAGAATTAGAGCTTTATGCACATGACGGTCTATCGATTAACGCTGTTAGTCTTGCATTGCATACTTCCTGATATTAAGTTTGGCCGGCTTAATACTAGTGAATTATGTATATGAAAGCACTGATGGGTTATCATAGATGATATACGAGTTTTGAGTAAAGCGAATTGCGGGTTTTGGGAACGTTCGAAACTATTTCTCGAGGCTATTCAGTTGTGTCTTGATTTCTGTTCGAGTTGACCTGTTCTTTTGTATCCTAACTTGAGGTTCTTGTTTGCTAGTCCTTTTGAAAAGTAGTTTGATTTTTCAACTCTATTCCTCTATCCATATGCATTCTTGTTTGATCTCAATTGCATATGCTTGTTTAGAATCCTTGATGCATCTGTTTTCCTCTGTTTGAGTTCTTCTTGATTCAAGTATTCTTTGATATAGTCTTAAACTTGTCTTAATGTGCTGTGACTTTTAACTCTGGGTTCCGAGTTCATTCTTAGAGAACTTGTTGATTCAATTTTCCTCTTATTTGACAGTGATTACAGCTAATTTTGGGATTTTTATAAAAAAATTGCTGTTGACTAGATATACACTTATCTATATGTGGAACTTTGAAGATTTCTTATATAGTTTAATAATTATTTACTCCTAATACCTCGACTGTACTTTTACTGGTTTATAGAACTGCGCCTACTTAAAATACAAGTTGACTTTCTAGTAACTTTACTATAGTTCCAATGGACATCTTCATTTGATTATGTATTTAGATATTTTTCAAAATTTTGGAAAGAAAAGATTTTTCACTTTTATCCCGGTTGAGTTTCATTTGATAAGCTTTACCTAACTTATTTTGTATTGAGTTTGGTTTAGCATATTACATGGTTTATGCCATTGTTGTTCTTTTGAAAATGTTGGACTCATAGCTTTCCTCTTATGAACGGACTCGTTCCTTCTTAAGCTTTTCACCTCTATGAATGTCATACGTGATTCTGTTTCTAACTAATCTTTTACATCTTGTGAACATTACCATTGATCTTGGTTTGTCCCCTCTTGTGAATCTCATCCTTATGTGGGTCAGTTTGATTCGTTTCAAGTTAGTGCATTGTTTATTCTCCCATTATCTCTACAAGAGTTTTTAGTCAAAGATTTATCATTGAGAAATTACAAATGATTGAGTTGTCTTTTTCTATGACTTTTGTATTCTTGTGGATCAATTTAAAACTTGTTTGATGTTTCATGTCTAGTGGCTCTTGTTTGAACTACTTTAATTTAAGATCCTTTCTAGTATGGCTTGACTCCTTTTTAGTACGTCTTAAACTTCTTGAATGTTCTTCTGAGATGGCGATTTCAAGAACACTTTTGAAGTCTTGTTTTGAACTTTTAAAGAAGTTTTGAATTCTCTTTGAAGAAACATTAAACGGAATTTACCTTCTGTTGCTTGATTGAGATCGAAACCATTATTCAATTTTGATGAAGTGAATTTAAAAATCGGCATGCGCTATTTTAAATGAGGTTTTGGAGAACTTCCTTGTTTAGTGGAAACCGATTCATTTGTAACGCACCACTTATTTCCTTTACAAAATTGTAAGCAAATTTTTACTTCGGAGTTTCTTTTCTAAAAAGAGTTTAACTTCCTCTTTCGTACTTGCTATAAATATTATACATGCTTGTTTGAATATGAAATTTTGAGAATTTTGAACAAGCATTTGATTACTTTCGAGTTTTTATGAACTGCTTTTGGTTAAGTTGTGCATCTAATTATTTTTCTAAAATATTTGAGGAAATATTTTAGCTCTTAGCCAAAGTTGTGTGCATTTATTTTTGGAACTCTAAAAAAAAAAATCTACTTCAACATGAAATTATATTGAAGTAAAGCCACGTTTATGCTTTTGTTACTCCCTTGAAGGATGTTTGTTGTTTAACTTCTCTTTCAGACTGCGAAGTGATATTTTTACAAGTTTTAGATTCTTTTAAGAACAATGTATTCGGAAGTATTTCAATTATGCTCTTGAGTTCTGTGAGCTTTGTCTTGGGTTTGAGAGATTCTCCTCTATAAACTTCATACTTCTTCGACTCACCTTGAATTTGTTTCAAACTAATGCGCTGATCCTTCTCCTTATTGATCCTATTGGATTTCTTTGATTCAAGGGTTATCTTTGAGGTTGTCAATTGAATTGTGTCTAGTAAACTTCATTGCTTGAGTATCCTTGGTTATCTAGGATTGGATACATTCTCTCAAATCTTTGAGTACTATCCTTGACATTTGACTCTCCTTTTTAAATCTTGTATCCTCCTGAGTAGACTCGAGAATTGTTTTGGTATCACGTGCGACTTGTAGACGTAGTAGCATGATGCGTTAGTTCTTTAAGACGTGATACATGTATACGGAAGTTGAAGCGGTAGGTGTGCAATGTTATGAGTTGTGGATGTTTTGTTCCTTGCGAATGGGTTTGCGGTTGTTAGGCCTATGATTGGCTATGAGGCTGTAAAATGATTGGTAGAGTTGGAAAATTGAAGTTCTGAAGTGGGAACGAGAATTGTCAGCGAACGTTATGCCGCTGTTTAAATACCAACATGCCTTGCAGCCTTTTACCACACTAATTACCACTTTGCTTTGTGAACGTCTATCTTGATTTGCACCCTATTTTGGCACCTCAAGTTTTGTAAAGCTTTGAGATCATATGACCTTGTGCATTGAGCCTATCTTGTAACGTCTGCTTTGCAATCACACTCCTACCTTTGCACCCTTATACATATGACAATCAAAGTATTTGAAAATTGTATATATGATTATATTTTGAGATATTTTTGCTTCTTCCTTAAATGTGTTCAAGGGTGAACGGTTATGGGATTTCTTTCATTTTGTATCAATTTTCGAGGGCGAAAATTTTTATAAGGTGGGTAGAATGTAAGACCCAAAACTTTGAAAAGTCTTATTATGATCAAGTCTCAAATCATATAGTTATTTATAGCCTTAATTTCAGAAATTATTTTATTAAAGAAAATTAAAGCAAGTTTTGATTTATTGAATTTGAGATGAGTATGAGTATTATCCAATTTTACAATTATTGGATTAAATGAGTAATAATTTAAATATTATTACTGCTATTTTAGAAAATGAAGAAATTAATTGTATTATTTCTAATTTTTGGATTTGGACATTTTACTGAAAATAATTTATAAAATTGATGAGCAAATAGTATTTTCTATATAATTAGTATTGGATTTAAATTGGGTTTTAATTACTATATTCTTCCCAATTTTATTTGGAATTACTAAAATGCTCCTAACCCTAATTTTACTCAAAGGACCCTAACTCTGAAAACCCTACCCAGTAACCCATTGCTTCCCCATGCCCCAGCAGCCGAAAAACCCTACCCTGTCCTCCCTTTCACCGAACTTGAAGCCCATAGCAATACCCACGGTTCCTTATCTTGTTCCATGGAGGAAGGAAACAGAAATCTGAGAGAAGAAGAGACAGAGAAGAGGGGAGATGAGGAAGCACGGCGCCGGCGGACGTCACTGCCGCCGCGCCGCCGTGTTACATCATGGGGGATGAGTGAGCGGGAAACAGACACGAGAGGGAGAGGGTCGCGCCGCCACGGTCGTCCAGGAGAAACGCCGAAGAAGAAGTTACTGCGCTGCCCAGAACCGCGTTCAACTCGCCGCCGTTCACGTTCCAGTTGCCGTCACCCTCGCGACAGTTGCCGCCGCGAAGTAGCCTTGCATCCGCCACCGTCTTCGCGGGTCTTGTGTGGTCGCGGTCGCTCCTCGCCGTGGAGCCCGTGTCGTCGCCTTTCAGCCACCGCCGGAGTAGAAACGCGCATGCGGGAGCTGCGGAAAGGATGAGGCGCGATGGTGGTAGGTCTTTTCCGGCGCCCTCCTAGCTACCGCAGTGGTTGCGGTCCACTGTATGCTCGCCGGAGAAAGTTGCCGTGGCCGCTGAAGCTACTGCTGGTAAGGGTCCTTGCATTTGGTTTCCATTCTTTCTGCTCCTGGGTTTTGGAATCCGACTAAACGCCACTGCCGCTGTTGGAATTGATGTTGCTCTGGCCTTGCCTGGCTCCATCTTGAACCGTGAGAACCGCTACTGTTGGGTAAGCTTTACTCTGTTTCTGGTTCCCTCTTGTTCCATCAGCTCGTTTCTACCTAGAAGCATTATTGCTGACACCAGTTGTATTGAATAAAATGGTTATAGTAAGTGACATTGTCGCTTCCTTTACTGGAGATAGTTGCGGGCTCAGTTTGGAGATTCTGTTGCAACTAGTGTTCGTTTTGGGGACTGCTTCACCTGTTGCTAGAACCACTAACGAAACAGGCTGAGTCACGGTGATTCTGGCTGCCAAGGGCGGTTCTGTGGCTGTCAGAACCACCGCGGAGGCTTCTGTTCTTTAGTTCAGACGGTATTCTTTAGTTACAGTAAGTATCTTTGTATTGAAACTTCCCCCGTTCATATCCGGTTATGTGTTTTAAGGCTTTCGCAATAATAATGTTTTCTAGGATTAAGTTATTGGAGCCACATGTTGCGCGTAAGGGTTGTCCTTGCTGTTGCGAAAGTGAACAAAACTGTGATGTAAGCTGCCGGTAAATTCGGGTTGATTGAGAGTCCGGTGACACGTTTGGGTTATGGAATTTACGTTTTGAGGTAGGGGCGCTTTCCAAAAACTATGTTTTATGTATTGGAATTATTACATATGGATACTGATGTGAGATATTGTGTATTTGGTGATTGTAATTGCCTTATGTATTATTTGATTGACTCGAATGATTATGGATGTTGGTTTGGCTGAATTGTTGTGCGGCTTTATGAAATATAATGTTTTAAAGTTGATTCTTTAAAGATTTGAAATCTGAGTTTAAACCGTTGAGGATTGGTTTGAATTGAGTCAATTATTTCAATGATGTGAAAAGTCAAATGCACTTTTGAATTCAGCCTGGTTTACTTTAATTGACTTGGTTATGGACAAATGATTTATTGCCGAACTGATTCTTTAAAGCTTTGGAAATGAGTTAAATCGATTGATATCGAGTTGATTTTGAAATGGTATCCTTGAGATACGCCACTGAGGCGATTGTTGGATTTAGCCTGCTTTGAATTGATTTCTGGTTTTGTGTTGTTGAAAAGGAATGAGGAACGGTTTAGTTGGGACCCGAACCGGGTGGCAAAAGTCCAAGTTTTAGGGGAGGTGCTGCCGAAATTTCTATAAACTCTTAGTCTTGTTTGAAAGGTTATTTAAAAAAAAGGTTGGATTTGAGAGATTGTATTATTTGATTTATTAAAAGGATATTTATGTTTTCAAGCTTAATTTATTTGATGAACCTTATACGTTGAGTTTGGCTTATTTAGAACTGAACTATTTTTACCGTTTGAATCACTGAAGGAAAGAATGATGCTATAATATTGATTTCAATATAAAAAGGAGTTTTTAGTGATTTTTAAAGGAACCTAGATTTTTGATTGAGTAATCAAGTTTGAGGCATTTTAGAAGAGTTGGAAAAATAGGTTCCAAAAAGAAATCTAAAAGCGGTTTGATTCAAATGAACTGGTTCCGTTTCAAATGAGTTGATTTTGGACCGGGTTGGAACTTGTGATTTTGTATGGTTCAGTTTCATAATAAATTCAGTTTTATTTACTTGAACCGAGAATCTATGATTTTAAGAGTTTCAATGAATTTTAAAGAATTGATGTAAGATGACCTTCCCTAAAGACTTTGGACTCTACCGAGAAACTTTTGTTATAAAATCCCATTGTTGGATGGGTGATTTTGAATATCTCAAAGAGGCTTTTAACTTGCCATGATTATGGAAGTTTTGGAAAGAGGATGCCGAGAGTGGCATTGTTTTTAAAAGGGGAATTTACCTTGAGAAAAAGTGGCTTATGAGCCGAAATGATTTGAGAAATGAGATCTTTAAAGCAAAGGCTGAAAAGAGTTGAAACTTGATTTCGAAGTGAAATGAATTGAGAAAATGATTTATGGCTTAAATGCCGGTTTCATGAATTTGATGATTTTGAATGTGGAAGTGTTGTTTTGTTGTGAGCCGGAATGGCTGTGTATGATTATACATATTGATTGGTTCTGGATTGAACCGTGAGCCGGAATGGCCTTGAATGATATGAATATTGGCTGGTTCTGGATTGAACCGTGAGCCGAATGGCTGAGATGGATGTTGATCCATGATTGAGAATGAAAGCATTTATGCTGAGATATTGATAAGTTGTGATGTTGCACTTCCACTATTGGAGATGAGGGTTTCCCTGGGTAGTAGCAATGGCTAGCCACCATGTGCTCCAGGTTGAGACTCGAAGCTCTGTTAACCCAATGTCGTAAGTGTGGCCGGGCACTGTGAAAGGCCCGGATGAGCTCGCCCCCATAAATATTCACCAGTGATGGTGATGGATAAATATTCACTAGTGAGGGTGATGGATATGGATCATGATTATGATGAAGCTTATGATGAGTATAACTCGAGTTGGGGATGCACGACAGAGGGACAGTCCAATGGTTAGCTACCAGGACTTGTCGGGTTGGCTCTATAACCGACAGATGATATCATCAGCCACTAGGGACAGGCATGCATCATATGCATTTGTGTGACATTGGTTGGGTGTGCATATTATACTTGGTTTGCCTATGTGATTAATTGCTAACTGTTCTACTTGTAATAACTGTTTGTTTGTGCTTGAACTTCCTATCTGTGTTTGCAATTGGGACTCTGTTGGATTGTGGTGATTTGGTTGATGGTTGGATTGTTTGGGCCTAGGGCTGCGGTTGGATTGTTTGGGCCTAGGGCCGTGGTTGGATTGAGATGGACTGATGGTTGGTTTCGGTTTTGTGTTTTTGATTTGGAAAAATATGAAAGGCTATTTTGGTTCAACATAGATAAACCTTTTTGAAAGGCTTTTGATGTTTTTGAGAATTGAACGGTTCTTCTTTCCAAAAAGATTTCCGACTTTACTTTCATTGTAAACCGTTATTTTTGAAAAGAGGCATGAGACGGTTATGAATCACTGGTGCGGTTATCTTCATGTATCCTATTACAGTAATTCCCAAAAACCCTCTACTGAGAACCCTTTCGAGGATGATGTTCTCACCCCCCCTACATTTTTCCCCTTTCAGGATATGGGCGCAGAAGTTACGAAGAGTTTATTTAATTGTTGTTGTGATGCTCTTTATTGTTTTAGTTATGGTTTATTGTACCCTCACCTTTATCTTGATATATTCTGTAAGAGGGATAGGAATTGTATTGGAGTATGCTTGTAATAATATTTATATATATATATATATATATGTATATACATATGGATGTACTCTTTATGAGTTTTGTAAGTTGTATGGCATTTATGGATGTATGATATCGGATGAAAGTACTTTTGGATCGGTATTGCGGTTTAAAGTTTTTAAACAGGCTCATATTTTAGTATTAAATAGTATAAAAATCGTCGTAATGTCCGAGCTATCAGAGTCGCGAGCCGGAAGTGTGAACTTTGGTAGTTAGGGTGTTACAATTCTCCTTCCCCAAGACTTAGAAACTCAAAATCACTCAACACCAAAAGCTCTCCGAAAACTCCCTACGAAAAACTAAAGGAAAAGCCCCCTTAGAAACTTAAATCCTAATCTATTTATACACTTTCTTCAAATGGTCTTCAAGCCTTGAATTGGGCCTTTGCTCTTGATGGAATTGGGTTGATAGAGGCCTTGGTTGATTGCTCTTGGAGTTTGGAGAAGAACCGAAGTGAACCGGGTTTGGAATCATGTAAGCTTGAGTAAAAGTTTGAGTAAAAGTTTGAGGCAAACTTTTACTCAAACTTTTCATATCAGCCACCCCATCCTTGCTGCTACCAACGTTTGAGCCAAAGTTTGGGGTCAAACTTTTGCTCAAACGTTGGCTCCCCCTTGCACACTCATGGCGCCAACGTTTGCCAAAAAGTTTGAGGCAAACGTTGGCGCAAACTTTTGCTCTCCAGGGTGTGTTGTTCATGGCGCCAACGTTTGGCAAAAAGTTTGAGGCAAACGTTGGCGCAAACTTTTGCTCTCCAGGGTGTTGATTTGTGATGCCAAAAGTTTGCCAAAAAGTTTGAGGCAAACTTTTGCTCAAGCTTTTTGCCCAAAAGTTTGCCAAAAAGTTTGAGGCAAACTTTTGCTCAAGCTTTTTGCCCAAAAGTTTGCACAAAAGTTTGAGGCAAACTTTTGGTCAAGCTTTTTGCTCCCTGGTTCGTTTTCACTTATTCCAAAAGTTTGAGCTAAAGTTTGAGGCAAACTTTTGCTCAAACTTTTTGTCCTCTCTTCCTCCTAGCCATTCCTTCTTGCTTCAACCTTTCTCCAAGCTTTCTTCACCTATCATTAATCAACCAAACACATCAAAGCTATGCTCAAAATCATGAGTTTGTCATTCTTTCATAATATGTGGTAATTATAGCATAAATCCTCATGAAATTGCATTAATTCATCTATGGTTGATTAAATCAAAGGAAGCATGAAAATCTACCCAATTGGCTTGCTTATGGCTCAAGAAAGTGCATAAATCAATTGAAAACAAAAGAAAAAGGCTAGTGAAACTAGGCTAAGATGACTTGTCATCACAACACCAAACTTAAAGCTTGCTTGTCCTCAAGCAAGAAAAGATTTATTGAGAAGAAAGAATGAAATGGAAGATGATGTTCATGCTAGAAGAGTATTATTGGTAGTTCATGGGGTTTTATGTGGATATGTAAATACTCACTTCTTATTGACTCTTAGGCCTAGAAAGTCTTCTTCAAGCATCAAGCAACACACTGCTATGACCTCTCATTATTCCTTTATCCTTGGCTATTATTTTGTTCATAAGCTTTATTTGAGTGTCATGTGTAACAAGTTCATTGATTTCTTTATACTTGACACATTATTCACTATAGACACTTGGCTCACATTCCTTCTTAAAACATTGATGCCCAGTACCTCTTTGGGTTACTAAATGCCTTGTAGTTAGGTTGCTCTTGATAGTGGACTTTCAGCTGATGATCCCGGGTTAGTTAACCCAAGTCACCAAGTGTTGATGCACTCCAAAGAGCTTAATAATCCAAGCAGATCCTAGTACAAAGACACCACAGGCATATATTCTAAGGTTCAAGCTATTGGTGTCTAGCTTTTGTTTCTTTTTTTTCTTTTATTCTATTGCCAATTTTTGGCCTTTTCTTTTCTCTGTTTGTTTTTCTTTTTAACCAAGGATTTTTATTTGATTGAGATTCATAGACAGTAGGCCACTTTCTACTTAGAAGGAGACATCCTAGTTCTCTTATTCACTAAAAGTGAGCTATCATACAATCACACATACATACCACCACTTACTTTTATTGTACTTCTATCTAACAGAGAACTATCTTACTTCACATTCAAACATTTCTTTTTATTGAATTAAAGATGTAGGGGACAAAGCATGCAGTTAGTTAAGTGAAAGTAAACATACAAGCACACACTTGGACTAGCTTACTTATTGCAAAAGAAAATTGAATCTACTTGAACTAGATGAACACTTTAGCAAGACATAAATCAAAGCATTTCTCAACAGCAAAAGTTAAGTATAAATACAACCTATTGGTTTGCAGTTCTTTTGTTCTTCCTTCTGTTGTGCCCCTTTTGAGTCATGATGCATAATGTCTTCAAATGGTGGTTCGTTCCCTGCACAATTCTCAAAAGTTGCTTGCTTCTCAAGCCCTTAGTTGACTGGTTAGTATGCATGAATTGAGTGTGACTTTTTGGATTCAATTTGGTGTGGGAACACCAAACTTAATTCCTTGCCACTGTCTCTAATGCAACAGGTTGTACATTTATAAATTATTTTGGCCTTGCTAAAGGTTATGGAACCAAACTAAGAAGCAATTAACTGGTTCAATAATTTGTCTGATTGCTTGGAGCTATCATTATGCAAGAGGTGAGAGTATGCTTTTAAATGAGATTTTGGTGGAACACCAAACTTAGAATCCTTCATTCTCCCTTAAATTGTTTTGGTGTGCAACACCAAACTTAGATCCTTGCAATACAGACAAAACTACTCAACCTTTTTATTGAAACAACTATGAAAAGAAAACTACCTCAGGTTGGGTTGCCTCCTAACAAGCGCTTCTTTATTGTCACTAGCTTGACATCTCGTCTTTTGATCATGGAGGCTGAAAATCATAGTGCCTCAACTTTTCTCCTCTTACTGTGAACTTCCTTCCGATCTCCTTTTTGATGATCTCTAGGTGTTCAAGTGAAAGAACCCGGTTCACAGTGTAGTATTCAGATGATTGTGGGGACACCTTCATTGGTTGGGTGTTTAACACTACTTTATCCCCTGGTGAAAAGCCTTCAGTAGGGATCTTCTTGTTTCTCCACCCTCTTGGCCTCTTCTTCTTTTCTTTCTCAAAAGATACTCCCTGCCTTGGTGGTTCCTTATCTGAGATGTTGAATTTCTCATCTGGAGGTTTTGGATCTAGTTCCTCCTTGATTTCTTTGGCCTGTTGCACCATCTCTACTTCTTTCAAGCATGGATTTGGAAGTCTTGGAGCTAACTCATTGACTACCTCCTTCAAACTCTGATCTCTGGCCTTATCCTCCGTACACTCTTCTTCTTGAGTGGGCTCATGTGGGGTTTTAAAAACATGGAATGCTAGGTGCTCATCATGAACTCTCAGCAACACCCTTTTTCAACATCTATCAGTGCTCTGCCAGTAGCAAGAAAAGGCCTCCCTAGGATGATGGGGGTGTTAGGGTCCTCCTCCATATCCAGAATGACAAAATCAGCTGGGAGAAAGAATTTCCCCACTTTTACCAGTACATTCTCTACAACTCCAACTGCTTGCTGGATGGATTTGTCAGCCATTTGAAGGAGTATTCGTGTGGATTTCAGCTCACAAATTCGAAGTTTCCTCATTAGAGACAAAGGCATCAAGTTTATGCTTGCACCAAGGTCATAGAATGACTTTTCAATTGTTATGTCTCCTATGGTGCAAGGTATATAAAAACTCCCAGGATCATCTTTCTTCTCTGGTAACTCTCTTTGGAGAATAGCACTACATTCCATTGTCATCTCAACAATTTGTCCTTCTTTTAGGGACTTTTTCTTTGTCAGCACTTCCTTCATAAATTTGGCATACACTGGCATCTGTTCAAGTGCTTCTAAGAAAGGAATATTGATGCTGAGGGTCTTGAATATGTCCAGGAACTTTGAGTATTGCTTATCCTCATTCTCTTTTTTGAACCTCTGAGGGTATGGAAGTTTGGGGATATATGGCTTCACCCTTTCCTTCTTCTCTTGTAGTTGTGTTTCAAGGATGTCCTTATCTCTCTTTGAGCTTTTTGCATTCTTGATTTTCTGATCCTCTTCACTTCTCTCTTCTGTCTCTTCTTGTGGAACTTCTCTGTTGTGTTCTTCCTGATTGATGGCTTTCTTCTCACTTTCCACTATGATTGCTTTGCACTCCTCCCACTTTGTAGCTTTTCCTTTGTCCCTTGGGTGGTCTTGAGTGGCACTAGGGGATGCATCTATAATTCGTTTAGCCATTTGTTCCATATGCCTCTCGAGATTTCTGATTGAAGCTTCTTGGTTTTTGCTTGTTGTGGCTTGATTTTTTCTTGCTGCTTCTTAATCTTTTCTTGCTGCTTCTTGATCTTGTCTTTCCATTTCTTGATTTTTCATGAGTTTCTCCATCATTGTCTCTTGGTGCTTCATCATCTTTTCCATCAATGTCTCCAAGTTGGAGATCCTTTGAGTGTCTTGTGATGTTTGTGGCTGGTTGTGGGGTGTTGAAGGTTGATGGTAGGTGTTTTGGTTAGTGGTTTGGTTATTGGGTGGACAGTAGCTAGAATTTGGGTGGTTGTTTTGGGGTTTTCTATATGGATTGGGGTTAGTGTTTTGCTGGTTGTGGTTTTGGTTGTTTCTTGAGTTGTTTTGGTTTGAATTTCATTGCCATGGTTGCTGGTTTTGAGTGTGGTTATCTCCCCATCTTATGTTTGGATGGTTCTTCCAGGATGGATTGTAGGTGTCACCATAAACTTCATTTTGGCCGCAGCTTTGGTTGTGCACATATTGAGGTTGTTCATGCTGCTGATCTTCTTGGTTTTCTTCATTTTGCCCCCATTTGGTTAATGATTGGCTTGTGTTGATTGCTGCAACTTGGAGACTATCAATCCTCTTGGCCATTTGATCAAATTGTTGCTGAATTTGCTGCTGCATCATTTTGTTTTGAGCCAGAATTGAGTCCACTCCTTCCAACTCCATCACTCCTTTCCTTTGTGATGGCTGACGTTGTCTCTGATGAGCAAAGAAATATTGATTGTTTGCCACCATATCAATGAGGTTTTGGGCCTCTTCAGCTGTCTTCATGAGTTGCATTGAGCCTCCTGCTGAATAGTCAAGTGCCTCTTGAGCTTTCATTGTCAGTCCTTCATAGAAATTTTGGAGTTTATCCCATTCATTAAACATCTCAGGAGGGCACTTCCTGATTAGAGCTTTGTATCATTCCCATGCCTCATACAAGGGTTCAGCATCCATTTGTGTGAATGTTTGTACTTCAGTCTTCAATCTAATAACTCTTTGAGGGGGGTAAAACTTGGCAAGGAACTTGGTTACTAGATCATCCTAGTTGTTGATGCTGTCTCTTGGGAAGGATTCCAACCATTGAGTGGCTTTGTCTTTGAGGGAAAATGGAAATAGCAGCAATTTGTAACTGTCAGGATGCACACCATTGGTCTTCACTGTGTTACATATCCTCAGGAAGGTGGATAGGTGCTGGTTTGGATCTTCCAAGGGGCCTCCTCCATAGGAACAGTTGTTCTGGACCAAGGTGATGAGTTGGGGCTTCAATTCAAAGTTATTTGCATCGACATTTGGGGTAAGGATGCTACTCCCACAATGCCTTGGATTAGCAAGTGTATATGAAGCCAAGACTCTCCTCTGGGGTTGACCATTGTTGTGGGCCATTCTCACTGGTGGATTTGTTGGATTTGTTGAGTGTTCCTCCAATTCATGATATTCTTCATCTGATTCTTCCTCTCCAGCAACATTTTTTTCTCTTGCTTCTCTTCTTAGCCTTCGGAGGATTCTTTCGTCAGTTTCATGAAAGGTAGGGATCTCTCTTCTTGTATCTGACATACAAGCAAAACACAAGAATCACACAATACCATAAAACCAATAACACTTCAATCCATGGCTGAAGTGAAATATTAGTTAGCTTAGGCAAAAATTCAAACAGTTAGTGGGTTAATTGAAAATTAAAGGACAGAAAAGAAAAAGTGCTTGATCTAGATCTCCACTTCACTTAATCATTGTCAATCTAATCAATCCCCGGCAACGGCGCCAAAAACTTGATGTGCGAAAAACGATCCGACACAAAACTAACCGGCAAGTGCACCGGGTCGCATCAAGTAATAATAACTCACGGGAGTGAGGTCGATCCCACATGGATTGAAGGATTGAGCAATTTTAGTTTAGTGGTTGATTTAGTCAAGCGAATCAAGATTTGGTTGAGAGATTTGTGATTTGCAGAATTTAAATTGCATGGAAAGTAAAGGGAATGGGAAATTCGCATGAAATTAAAGAGCAAAGAAAGTAAATAAGCTGAATCTTAAAGTGCAAGTAATATAAATTGCAGAAACTTAGATCGCAAGAAATGTAAATTGCAGAATCTTAAAGTGCAAGAAATGTAAATGGCTTGAATTGTAAAGGGAATTGGGAATTGGATTTGTAGAAATTAAACAAGGAAAAATAAAATTCAATCACACAGAAGAGTGGAAGATCCTTGGGTTGAATCGGATCTAAAACAGAAATATAAAAGAGCTTGAAAAGCAGTAAACAGGGAAATTGAAAATGTAAATCCAGATCTCAGGACTCAAGAGACTAGATAACCAAGTCTAGATCTCAATGCCTTCCTAGATCCAATCAAGAACAATTGCAAAGGAAATGTAAATTGCAGAGAAAGTAGATGAAGAAGCAAGTAACAGAAATGGAAATTCAATTATGCAGTAAAATTAAACAGAGAGATCTCAGGATGAGATTGAAACAGAATTCCTTCAATTCTCCAACCCAAGATCAAAGCAAATGTAATTGAAATTGAAAGCAAGAAAACTAAGAGGAAGGGAATTCAATTCTCCTTCTCCAAGACTTAGAAACTCAAAATCACTCAACACCAAAAGCTCTCCGAAAACTCCCTACGAAAAACTAAAGGAAAAGCCCCCTTAGAAACTTAAATCCTAATCTATTTATACACTTTCTTCAAATGGTCTTCAAGCCTTGAATTGGGCCTTTGCTCTTGATGGAATTGGGTTGATAGAGGCCTTGGTTGATTGCTCTTGGAGTTTGGAGAAGAACCGAAGTGAACCGGGTTTGGAATCATGTAAGCTTGAGTAAAAGTTTGAGTAAAAGTTTGAGGCAAACTTTTACTCAAACTTTTCATATCAGCCACCCCATCCTTGCTGCTACCAACGTTTGAGCCAAAGTTTGGGGTCAAACTTTTGCTCAAACGTTGGCTCCCCCTTGCACACTCATGGCGCCAACGTTTGCCAAAAAGTTTGAGGCAAACGTTGGCGCAAACTTTTGCTCTCCAGGGTGTGTTGTTCATGGCGCCAACGTTTGGCAAAAAGTTTGAGGCAAACGTTGGCGCAAACTTTTGCTCTCCAGGGTGTTGATTTGTGATGCCAAAAGTTTGCCAAAAAGTTTGAGGCAAACTTTTGCTCAAGCTTTTTGCTCCCTGGTTCGTTTTCACTTATTCCAAAAGTTTGAGCTAAAGTTTGAGGCAAACTTTTGCTCAAACTTTTTGTCCTCTCTTCCTCCTAGCCATTCCTTCTTGCTTCAACCTTTCTCCAAGCTTTCTTCACCTATCATTAATCAACCAAACACATCAAAGCTATGCTCAAAATCATGAGTTTGTCATTCTTTCATAATATGTGGCAATTATAGCATAAATCCTCATGAAATTGTATTAATTCATCTATGGTTGATTAAATCAAAGGAAGCATGAAAATCCACCCAATTGGCTTGCTTATGGCTCAAGAAAGTGCATAAATCAATTGAAAACAAAAGAAAAAGGCTAGTGAAACTAGGCTAAGATGACTTGTCATCACTATTCATGAGTAACACTCATATATACTTAATTGGACCATATATCTTGAATATAGCATCCAATTTTTTTTTCTGGCATAACCAGCAAAACATCTCAACTTAATATAACTAGCATAACATTCCTAATAATGTAAAACGTACAAAATGGTAATACTTCACCAATGCAACGATCATCTATAGCAAGTCACAAATACACAGAAAGTTAATAGACCCAATATAAATAAATTATTGAACTAATGCATAATTTTTTATTAACCTGACCCAGTGGCAATTTTTCAATTTTTTAACTTAACATTACTAATTTTTAGATAATGTTCAATTAACTTAGAAGCACTTGTTCATGAAGAATATTGATATAAACTTAATTGGACCATATAACTTAAACATAATATCCAACTTTTTTTCCAGCATAACATCTACACTTAATATAACTAGTATAACATCCCTAACGTAAGATGCACAAAATGAAAGTACTTCACCAATACAAAGATCATCTAGAGCAAGTCACAAATGGAATTGACCTTACTTCACCAAGAATCATGATCATACATAGGAAGTTAAAAGACCCAACACATGAAAAATAAGGAACTAATGCATAATTTTTTTATCAACCTGAACTTAGTGGCTTTTTTCAATTTTTTAACTTAACATTATTAAATTCTTAAATATGAATTTAATCGTCACTAAATTCAACCCGCAAAAAATAATTAAAATAAGATAAAACAAATTAAAAATTCAAATTGTTATTCAATATGTGTATGGTGATCATAAACGAAGGATTTCAAACTAGTAGATGCTCAAATTTGGAACAATCTATTGTTGTGGATGGGAACATGAGAGAAGAATTTCAAACGTCTTGCGTTGATACAAACGCTAGAGATTTCATCATTTTCAATCACCACATACCATTTATGCTTCCATTTTGCCCCCTTTCTAATTTTTCATAAAAAAATTCCTACTAAAACTAAACTTCTTTCCTTTATCTTACCAGAAATTTAGTGCCCTACAATTTGCACCTTCTCATAAACTCCTCAACGCTAAAAAAAGGTTAAAAATTTCATCTTTTTTATCCAATCCAAACACATGCAACAATTGATAATGAAGCACAAATGTGTCATTTTAGCCAAAACATGCAAACAGATAACATACTTCAAGACGATGCTCTATGATGCTTCGATTATAAAGTTTTAGAGTTTCTTTTTTTTGATGTTTGGTTCTCCTTTATTTCTCGCTTCGGACCGAAATAAGATTGAGAGAATTCGGTATGTTTTGCTAGGTTTGGTGTGCTGGGTTTTTTGGATGTTATTTTTGGTTAGAAATTGCATGTTTAATGAGCAAGATGTTATTTGAGGGATTTTTGAAATGTGATTGGAAAGAAAATTAATGATGAATCTGAAACTGGTTTTTGGAAAGAAAATTGATTGTGGATCTGTATCTCAAAAGTTCAGAGAGAGAGAGAGGATAGTGATATTATTAGTAATAACTGATAAGTGTATGTTATCCATGCACTTATCATGAGAATGTGACTCATCAGTGATGTTTTTATCCTTTCTGGCTACCTAGCATAACTGTAGCTGCAATAGTAGTGATAGTGATTAGTGATATGATAATGGGTTTTGAGCTGGTGAAATTAATTAGTATATCATATATAAATTTTTAATTTGAAGTGATAGATAATATTGTTTTTTGAAAGGGTATTTGAAATTCAAACTTACAACATAAAATTTGCCCAAAGTTTAACTCATTTGATGGAAACATAATTATATAATTATATATATCATACATTGCTTGCTCATACCATATATGTATGTGTAGATATAACATTTATTTTGTCCAAATGAATCCTATATTCCTATGGGATTGTGTGGGCTTGTGACAATAATCAATTCGGTTTGGATAATGATTATGCAAAAAGGAAATGAAAGAAAGCATGAGAAAATGGAGACATTATAAGAAAGTACAGTATTTATAACAACAAAAAATTGTTATAAAAATCTGAATTTTGAAACGAAAAAATTTTGTAACAAAAAAAAATTGTTATAGAGTTGTTGCAGTATATCCTGTTATAAAAAGTTTTTGTAACAAAAAATGAAACTGTTACAATATAAAGTAATATTTTGTAACAATTTTTTTAATACAAAAACCAACATTTGTTATAAAAATGGTAACCATTTTTTACCTTTAAAATATTTTTGTAACATTATCATTTTTCCTTCATAAAATTTTATTACAAAATATATATTGATTTTGTATTTTATTCTTTTAGTTACAAAAGCAAAATATATATTTTGTAACAAATTTTTTTAATACAAATTACACACGCATAATTTACCAAATTGTATTTTTTTAATTAACTAATATATTAAGTAATTTACTCAGCAAGTGAATATTTAAATAAAATATAATAACATAGATAATTCAAACATGTTTTATTTAACTATGATTGTTTTAAAACAAAATAATATTAGTGTCTACATTGATCAGTTCCATAAGTTATATTAGTTCCACAAGTTCAACCAAAAGTTAAAATTCCTACATAAATTAGTATCTCTATAAATAAAAATATTTTTGAGTCCTTCAACTAGCATGTTGTCATCATTTTATCACTCCTATAGATGTGAAAAATCAAAACAAAAATTAAAAACAAGATATAACACTAATTACAATTTTTTCATTCACTTTGATTCAAAATTTTTAGAAAATTTTGGCAAAATTACCCCTAAAACATGGATATTTCCACTATCTATGGTTCCATAAAAAATAATCAACACGTCACTTATTTCTCAGTCATTACACAACCAAATTTATCAATCATCTACAAATAACCTAGACTAATAATATATCAATCATCTATGAATCTATCTATTTTTATTATATAAAAGTTGACAACAACTTTTTATACAATAAGTTTAAGTCATGTGTTTCTCTTCTAATGATACCATATCAACAACTTTGATGATTTGGCAAAACTTAGAAATCAACCAATCATTTTTTAGTAAAATTTTTTAGAAAAATTAAAAAAAAAAACGTGTATTTAGTATTATTTATTAAAACATAAAGTACTGATTAAATACAATAAATATACATTAAAAGTGTCGTAATAATAATATTTATAAACATTTCAGTTACAAATATTAAAATTCTACAACTTATACATATTAATATTATATCTATTTTACTCTTCCAAGTAAGTTTAACTTTGAGACATGTTCTTACTAAATACATTCGAAAAATATCATGATTATAAAATTAATTCATAATTTTATATTATATTTTTAGTATTTTTTTATTCTCATTTATTTTTCTAAATCAAAGTAAGTTCAAATTTGACATATCTTCTTATTAGATACATTTAGATATATGATGATTATAAAATTAATATATCACATTTTTTGTGTTTCTCATTCTTATTATTTTTTTAAATTTTTTTTAATTATTTGCAAGGCAAAGAACACTATATAAGAAGACAAAGTATGACAACTAAAACAAATAAAAGTAATAAATGAAGATGTAATTTTGTACAACTCTAATATAAAAGGTCTATGTCTTTTTTAAAAATAAATAAATTCAAATTTTAAACTAATAATCTATATTTTAATTTATATTAAAAAGAAGCAATAAATAAAGATGTAGTGTTGTACAACTCTAATATAAAAGACCTATGTCCTTTTTAAAAATAAATTAATTCAAATTTTTAAACTGATAAACTATATTTTAATTTATATTACTTTTAGTTGAATATTTATATAGAATTATATACAAATTATCAAATAAATATTCTGCAAAATAGTTTTAATATAAATAATTCAAATTTAACATTAGTTTATATATTATCTAATCAATCTCTAAATAATATAATACTTATTAGAATATACTATATAGTATAATTAATTTACCTCTCTACACATCGCGCGGGTCTCACTCTAGTGTGTATTAAAAACATAAGCAATTTTACATGTATCTTTAATTGTCTAACCACTTTGATTGTCAAAGCGCGCTATTAAATAGTTCACAAGGGCTTGTTGAGCTTCCAATTGAGCTTTCACTTGAGCTAACATTCCCTCTTGCCGTGTTCGTTGCTCTTCATGTTTTTCTTTGAGCACGTCTATTTCCTTTGTTATCTCCTCACGATCTTGTATTGCCTCTTCAAGTTGTGCTTGAATCCTTAACTTAGTTTTTGAAGCCTTTATATCATAACTTGTACCACTTTTCTCACCTCTCACAGCTAGAAAAGCTTCATTTAGAGTGATAGGATTTTCAGTTTCGTAGGATTTATTAATCATATATATATATATATATATATATATATATATATATATATATATATATATATATATATATATATATATATCAATTTATGATTTGAAACGAAGATAAAATTCAACTTCCATATAAAAGTAAAAGGAAAAGGCTAATAATGTTACATCAATTTGTTTAGCTTTTTTATTGATCCATTCTCTATCATTCTTTTGATGAGTAATTTGTCATAATTCTTGAATGTCAAGCTCCTCACCAGTTCTAAAATTGCGTTGCAATCTTTTTAAAGTTTAAAATATCACATGTAATTAAGTACAAACTTGACATAGCAAAAAATATAACACTAAATTAAAGATTTTAAGACTATTTATCCAATCACATCTAACAACTTGAAATGATCTTCGACTAGCAATATGTGGTACAATGTGATGCTTTTTTATTTCTTGAATTTTTTTTTCCTATAGAATACCAAACTCACAAAGAAAAAAGGAGTTAAGTTATAATTATATCATTGATTTAAAGTAACAAAACAAGATAAGAACATTTCAATAGTTGTCATAATGAAAATTCAAACTTGAAAAGAGGAACTTCCAAAGTAGCACACCATCATCTCCCATACCTCTGGAAAAATATTGTTCGGTGGATTTTAAAGGCGCTCTTCATCAGTTTGATGCAACTTATAGTGTTGACGCAATCTTGAGCACCAACTTTAATAAGCAATATTAACCTTTGCTAAAATAATTTTGTGCATTACTTGCGTATCTGCTATATCAAACTTTTTCTACACAAGTTTGGTCAAAGTTAGTTAATATAAATAAAGATTTAAAATAAATAATAGCCAAAAATGTAAATATATATTACCCAAACAATGTCGTATATTTTTTGTTTAACATCATCTCCAACTTGGCTCCATTTCTCTACATCTAAAGGAGAAATTTGTCTTGTAACAATATCCTCTTTGGACGCAAAAAGATCAGCATTGATGCCATTAGGTGCTAAATTTCCCAAAGACATCGACAATTCTAATTTACTGTTTGTCCTTGTTTTCAACACCTTCTTTGTTGCAATCCTATATGAAGTTCCCTTTTACCAATACATGATGAAATAGGGACAGATGCTGGTGCTGAAATAGGGGTTGCTGGTGATGAAATAAGGGTAGTCGAGGCTGGAGTAGTGGCTGTTCGGGATAGAATAGCTGTTGGTATTGTAGAACTAGATGTAGTACCCATTGTTTGAATTCTTTGAGGTGCCATTATGATATGCAATCTACAATAAAACTTGCAGAGATAATGTAAAGGAAATGAAATAATAAAACATATACATAATTATACCAAAGAAAGTACATCAACAAAAGTGGGCATGATTAAAATATATTATAATTTTCAAAAAAGTTAAACAAAAGAAGAAAATAGAGGATAACTTAGTAATTGCAAATATGATGTGAATTCCTAAAGTTTAACTACTTTAGACTCCATCACCATCACATGCAAAAAGTGGATAACTTAGCAATTGCAAATATCCTAAGATAAAACTAATAAGAACTCAATCACTATCACTAGCGCTATCCCAAAATATAACTTAGCACTATCTCTTCTATAAAGATAGACACATCCACAGTTGATCCTTCTATGTCACCTTTTTTCCAATTTGATCACCAAATTGACATCACCTAAAGATGAAACTTGATTAAAGCTTCCCATTTCAGCTTATTGGTATGTCTCTTCTTGCATGATATCTTGTTCAGACATATCATATTTATTGCGAGGATTTACTCGTACCACAGTACACCAGTTAGGCCTTTTAATTGCCTTTACATAGTATACTTGTTCAGCTTAACATACTAAAATGAAAGGCTCATCCTTATATCTAACATATGTAACATCAACATTTACAAATCCATATTCATCTTTACAATATCCCCTAGTTTGATTTCGTTCTATTGGAGGAACATCAAACCAATCACATTTAAATAAGATCATTTTATGTTTTCCCACATAATCCAACTCAATAATAAGTCAACATGCCATAATATTCCACACCATCAGTCAATTCATCTCCCTTCACAACTACTTCATAATTTTGAGTCTTTAAAGATACTTCATGATTTTTGCTACGAAATGTAAAACCGTTAATAGCATATGTTTCGTAGAAATGTGCACCACGATCAGGACCTCTTGCTCGAGAAAATAGTTGATTGTTAACTTGTGCACTCCCTACTTTGTATATATCTGAAGTCTACATTAAGGAATATAGATTAAAACTAAATTGTCAAAAGACTTTTCAATTCTACAATA
Source organism: Arachis hypogaea (assembly GCF_003086295.3). NCBI lineage: Eukaryota > Viridiplantae > Streptophyta > Magnoliopsida > Fabales > Fabaceae > Arachis > Arachis hypogaea. Next base: position 23,871,833 of record NC_092050.1, read on the forward strand.
ATTAAAGTTGATTCATTTACCTTTCTTTCAAACCATTTCACAAATTGATCCTTGTGCCTGTTCTGCAGATTTCTAGAATTTTCTCTTGTTAAATATGCCATATGTTCATCAATTCGTGGTTGAACTTCTTCACAATTCTTCAACACATTGAATTGAGATTTTCTATGCTCTAAGATACTAAGTTCCTTGTACACCCCTTTACCAAAAAACTAGCAAACAACTTTGAAAACAGATATGCTTTGCATAGGTTCATTCTCACCATGGTCGGAAATCTTAGCAGTTTCATCCAAATATCTTGACATAAAGGTCATTGCTTCTTCAGAGATATAACCCTCATATATTGAACCCTCAGGACATGATTTATTTTCAACATAACTCTTCAGCGTGTGCAAATATCTAAAATTAAATGTTAAAGGAAGATTAAAAATCTACATAATGAATAGTATAATGTAGATTCTAAGTTATTGTTAAACCCAAAAGGCTAACCTCTCAATAGAGTACATTTAGTGATATTGAACTGGTTCGGACCGCTTAGCTTCATGGGCAAGATGAACGGTTAGGTGAACCATCACATAAAAAAAACTAGAGGAAAAACCATTTCCAATTTAAAAAGTGTTGTTGCAATATGAGTTTCAAGTTTATCTAGAACATTCACCTTCAATTCCTTGCACTACAAGAAAATAAGCTTTCTGCCATGCTTTTAAAGTGTGCCGAAAAGTGCAAAGAAGCGTGCTGATAGCTTTTGCCACGCTTTTTGAGCTATCAGCACGCTTTTGAAAGGGTCACATCTGCCAGCGTGCCGGTTGCTCTATCGGCACACTTTTGTAGATCTATCGGCACGCTTTTTTTGTTGGCACGCTTTCATCTCTTGCTACGCTTAAAAAGTGTGGCCATAGGTCTTAACCTATAGTTACACTTGAGAAGCGTACCGATAAGTGTACATATCGCCACGCTTTTAAAGTGTCCCAAAATATTTGTGTTTGGGTACTTTTTAAAAGCGTGCCGGTAGGAGAAGATATGGCTACACTTTTTAAATGTACCAATAGGGTAAACATATGGCTATGCTCCAAAAGCATGGCTATTTATAAATAGAAAAAAGATACGGCTACACTTAAAAAACGTGCCAATAGATGAAGATATCGGCACCTTTTAAAGCGTGCCAGTTGCCAAGCTATGGCCACGTTTATTAAGCGTGCCTGTTGAGCCCTACATTAAGATATAGCCACCCGTTTTAAGCGTGGCCATAATATTGGTTAGAATTTTTTTTAATTAATCTTCCTAATATTTCATGCAAAATTCATATATAATTTTAAAATCATAGACCAAAATAATTATCTATATCAAACTAATCCAACATACACATAAACTTTCCCATAAAAAAAGACATATATAAAACTTGTCACCACAAAAGTAGACTTTGAAGACAAAGTACCAAAAAGTAAAGTCATAACAAGAAAATAAGAATTGCTATCCCAACAAGTGTCACATATCTACTTCTTTTATATACTTAGTTACAAAATATCAAATTTCATGAGTAGTGTGATCATCCATTATGAGCTCCATTGTTTTTACCACTGCCCTGCAAAATTTTAAATAATCTTGTGTTAGTGCATGTTATAAAGGCTACTTTAATTAAGTCCAACAAATCCAATTCCAAATCCAAATTAATTAAAAATGAGAATGGCAAGGCAACTTTAATTAGGTCCCGCAATAATACATATTCAGCCATTAGAATAAAAAACACAAATCAAAAACAAAAGAAATAGTCCCTATACAAGGTCACAACCATATGCTCCCCTTGGTACTTTTTTATCTAGCAGCATCACATACCTATCCTAATTCAACACATACTTTATTTTTGTAGAAACTAAGAAAAATAAAAGGTCAACTCCTACAATAATTGAATTGAACACATATACTTATTTCTTTCTATTTATCTATGGATATTGAAAGAAAAACTCATGACAAAGCAGCAAATTAAGCAATCACCAGTACATATTCAGCCTAAAAGTAGAAATAAGGCAGGAAACTTGCCAAGGCCCACAAATAAATGAGAAGATAAAGCATAGAAAAAATTATAGTTAAGCAATCAACAGTACATATTCAGCCAACAGTACACTACAAGAAAATTCAACAACCAACAGTACATATTTAGCCAGCAACATAAATTCAACATGAAAAACAAAATTCTATAATCTAAATCAAGGGAATGACAATAATATGAGGTTAGGACAGTTACTTACATCATCGGTTGGTGGAATGTGAGTTGCTTCGGAGGAGTGGGGAGTATTTCTTGGTCTACTACTTGAGGTATCCAAAGGAGAATTTTGGGCTGCTTGCACTAAGGCTGCTACCTTTTCATCACTCATTCCAGGATTGAGTTGGTGCAACATCACCTTTAATAGACCACAAACACCGTCCATCTTCTTTTCTAATGATAAGACTTTATCGTTGTATTCAACCTTCACTTGGCGAATCTCCTCATCTTTTCTAAGAGAGCTTCTTGTAACTGAAGCCCCATAACAACGAACTCGACCTGGTTGGTCCTTTCTTAGCACTGTTACAAATGCATCCTCATGATTTTTCCTGCCTCTATGCGGCTTTGAATTTCATTCTACCAAAAGTAACAACAACAAAAAACAAAAACAAAGTCACATTAACTTAATATAAATACAAATATATCTAGAATTTATATTGTACAAATCCAAATACAAATACAAATACAAAACAACTCACAATTGTTGTTTGTGTTTTAGCATCAATTTCTTTTCCATTTTTACTTGTGCGAGTTGCTGTGAAAACTTCAGCCCTTGATGGCTCTTCATTGTTCTCTTTACAGTCACGCTAGAGCATGAAGAGAAAATACATAGATGTATCAACGGTTCACAAACTTCTTTGGGTAAAAAGCTCACAAATTATAAGTGGTAGTAATCGTTCTAATAGGATATGACAATCATGGCTCTTCAAGCCATAAATTTTGCAATCTTCAACAAGAACACGCCGACCATATTTGATGAATATGAATCAGGCATCTTGAGAGTTCTTTCAAGAACTAACAAATTTGTTGCTTTTCATTCTCCTTCTTGGTATTTGACAATGTGTATTTGGCTATCGGTATCACAAATTTATTTCCCACACTATGAGGAAGAAAGTCTTTCTTGTCACCCATAAGTTAAATATCAAGTTGTGCATTAAGATTGTCCCTCTCTTTCCATTTAAATTTAATAGTGTGCCTAGAATATTATCGAAGACGTTCTTCTCTATGTGTATTACATCTAAATTGTGAGGCAACAATAATGTCTTCCAATAAGGAAACTTAAAGAAAATGCTTTTCTTTTTCCAATTTCTAGCTCCCTTGTCATGCTCAAACTTCTTTCTTTTCTTAGTATGGTTCCCAAATTCTGTTTGTTCAAAAGTCTTGTATTCTTCTAAGACGTCATAACCAGAAAGTGGCTTAGGTACTTCAACAAGTTCCTTGGTATTGTCAAAAGAAATCTTATTTTTTTGCCAGGGATGATCATACGGAAAATAGCGGCAATGACTCATATAGCAATGCTTGTGTCCATATTTCAGCCTTTTAGAGCTAGTTTCATTGTGGCAACTTGCACATGCTAGTGCACCTTTAGTGCTCCAACTAGAGATAACATGGCATAAGCTGGATAATCGTTTATTGTCCATAAAACTATAGCAAACAACTAAAAATTCCATTTCTAAACCACATCAAATGTTTCAACCCCATCTTCCCACAATTCTTTTAGTTCTTCACGTAAGACCCGGTTAATTAACGGATAATTAACCCATAAATGAGAATTTATTCTAGAAAGCTAAAAATGTTATTTTTATGGCTTAATGTGATAGAGGAGTTTGAGACGAGAATTTCGGTACTAATTTTATGGAAATCGGACCAAGATTGGACCGAACGGGCCTAACTGGGTCGACCGGACCCAAAGTGGGCCCTTGGCCCAACATAACTAAACCAAAACCCTAGTTTTCAGCATTCTCTCTCCTCATTAAACACACACACACGCTGAAATGGAGTGAGGGAGGAGAAGAACACTCTCTCAAGTTCTATCTTTCACTTGATCTTCAAACCACCATAACTTTTGATCTAGAGCTCCGATTGCCGCTCCGTTTGCAGCCACGCGTTCACCGCGGAGAGTTCTACAAAACTCATACAATCAATCTTGAGGTAAGCCACGTTTTGCTCTTCCAATTTCCAGCCTTGATTTCGAATTTCATGAGCAAAAATGTTGAGATTTTGGGTTTTTTGATGTTATAGGACCCAACTCTCTTGAAGGAGAAGGTTAATCTTGTCTCTTTAGACCTTGGGTGTGGTAAGATTCTCAACCCTAGTGTGATTTGTTGTTCTATGATGTTTGGGTATTGAGATGTTGTGTATGATGATTGTGGATTAGGTTGTGTATATGTGAATATTGGAGCTTGATTGGTGATTTTGGAAAGCTTGGAAGAGGGTTTTGTGTGACGAAATCTGTTTTTGGAGGTGTTGAGACCTTGAGAGCTTGAGGAAAAGTGGTTTGGAAGTGCTCCGGTTGAGCTTGGGAAATCGTCTAAGGTATGGTTTCGGTTTTCCGTATCTAATATGTAATGTGGTAGGAAATACTTAGGCTAGAGGCCCTAAGATAGGCATTGAAATGATGATGTTGTTGAATGATTGAGATATATGATGTGATCAAATATGTGATTATGAATATTGATGCCTTGATTGTGTAATATATGAGAAAATGCATGTTGTGATATATGCTTGATGAATGATTGAGATTGAATTGATGGGTGGTGCCATGTTGATGGTGAGTATGATGATAATTATGTATAATGATGGTTGATTGGAAATGGAATTATTGGAAATTGGGATGATGAAGGATGTATGACATGATATTGTGTTTGTCCTTTAGCCATTTGATTGAGAAGTGTTAAAATGGTTGGATGTGGTTTTGGGAACCTTGGTAAAGTGTCAATGTGTGAGTTGAGGATGGCTTGATGTTGATTTTGGAACATTTTGATTGATTTCAAAGAAAAGGGATGAAATTGGCATGTTTTGACTGATTTTGAAAAGAGTTGAAAGTGGCTTGTTTTGAAAATGGCACTTTATGGTTTTGTATAAAGACATGGTTTTTGGGCATACTTTAACGGGACATAACTTGGACTACGGATCTCTGTTTTCTGCCAAATCTGTTTAGAAATGGAATTGGATCCGGGATGTTCATGCCGTTCGAAGAACGGGTGAAAAACGATTTAAAATAAGAAAGTTATGTCCGTCGGAAGATTGGGGGTTGAATCTGTAAATTCTGCAGCTTTTAACTTAGAAAATTTTTAGCAAAATGACCCTCCGCGCGTAGGCGCACTTGGCGCGTACGCGCCGTTCTTCGAGAAAGCACCATCCCAGTGTGCGCGTGGTGTGCGCGAGCGCGTCGATGCGCTGCACCAAATGCCCAGCCATTTTCCAGAGAGTTGTACCAGAGTTGTGCCAGTTTTGTGCCTGGGGCGCAAGAGCACCCACGCGTACGCGTGGCTGACGCGTGCGCGTCGTTTGGCTATTTTTCAATCCGCGCGTCCGCGCGTATGACGCTTGCGCGTCGATGAGTTTTGTGGCCATCCGCGCGTGCGCGTGGAGTGCGCGTACGCGTGGCCCTGTTTTCATCCCAAAGTTGATTTTTGAGTTTTAAAAGCCAAATTTCATACTTCTAAGCCTCCGATCTCACCACTTATGTCTTAAATTATTATGATATGCCTAGCATGAGAAAAAGGGCTAGTGAATGTGGTAACTTGCGAGTGAAGCAAGGGGGAAAAATGAATGATCATTGAGGATCATAGATGATTATGTGAGATACGGAGGATGGCGGTGGAAGTGCTTGTTGTGCCATGGGCCGAAGGGCCGTAATTGTTAATGAATTGGCTGGTTATGGATTTAACCGTGAGCCGGATGGCTAGATTATTGCTGTGTTACGGCGGAGCCATGATTATGGCTAAGTATAAATGCATATATGCTGTTGAATGAATTGTGAATGTTTGCACTTCCACCATCGGAGATGAGGGTTTCCCTGGGAGGAAGCAGTGGCTAGCCACCACGTGCTCCAGGTTGAGACTCGAAGCTCTGTTGACCCTATGTCGTAAGTGTGGCCGGGCACTGTGAAAGGCCCGGATGAGCTCGCCCCCGTAAATATTCACCAGTGAGGGTGATGGATATGGATCATGATTATGATCAAGTTTATGATGAGTATAACTCGAGTTGGGGATGCGCGACAGAGGGACAGTCCAATGGTTAGCTACCAGGACTTGTCGGGTTGGCTCTATAACCGACAGATGATATCATCAGCCACTAGGGACAGGCATGCATCATAAGCATACTACATGAATTGTTTGAGATTGCCTATTTGACTGCATATTACTTGCTAATTGTCTAAATGCCCTATCCATTCCTATTTGTATATCTCTTATCTGATATAACTGTGTTTGCTAAATTATACTCCTGCTGGTGGTTGGGAGGTCTGAAGGAATTGGAAAGGGAAGTATTAGTTAGACTGAAGAATCTTTAGTCAGTTGCCACTTATGGTTTAGCTCATTTATAAGCTTTGATATTATCTGGAGGAAGTTCTAGGATTGCCTTCGGCTTTCCTCTATTATTATGTATTATATATGTGGAAGCTGTTACCATGCTGGGGACCTCTGGTTCTCACCCATGCGGATTTTGTGGTTTTCAGATGCAGGACGAGAGGTTTCTCGCAGAGGCATGCTGGAGACTTCTGGATTAGTGAAGATCCTTTGTTCTTGGGACTCTGTTTTGGTTTATATATCTTGTTTAGATATTTTTATCTCCATTAAATAATTCAAACTGTGATGACTCATTCTAGGGGGGATTTTGGAGAATAGATTTCTGTATTTGTGTCCTTTTGGGTTTCCTTTGGGGTTTTCCTTATTTTATTATATGTATATATTGCTATGCTCGGACCGGTTATCTTCGCAGCCGGATTTTGAGTCTTGATATTCCTGTTTTTGACACTCCTTTATATATATAATCTCGCGTTGGTTTATCCTTGTTCGTTACGTTATTGATCGGAGTGTTGCGCGTTCGAGTTACGGTTTTTGTTTACCCCTTTTTCTACAAAGGCTCCTAGTTATAATCAATTATTCATACTACTATACGTACTAAATTTTTGTTTTAGAGGTCGTAATACCTTGCCATCTCTGAATTATGACTTAAGCATAAGACTCTGTATGGTAGGGTGTTACATTATGGTATCAGAGCAGTTCGTTCCTGTAGAGCCTGAGGAATGGATTGACTATGCTTCTGTGCATTCTCTGTGTGTGTGTTATGTGCTACTAGTATATCTGTTTGATATAATTGGCATAAACGTTCATGAGCATGCATTTGGGACTTTGAAGCACTAGACTTCCGATATTGAGACTGATCAACTTAATATCGATTGTTTGGTGTGTATAGGGACCAGATGGTGCCTCGTGTACGCGGTATAGGTCGTGGGAGAGGTCGTACTAATACTCGTGCGCCGGAGACTAACCCTAATGATCCGGTGAACTTTATGACGCGTTGGAGAACATGGCTGCTGCAATGCAAGCCACTGCTGAGGCTCTTGGTCAACAGATGAACAACCAAGGTAATGACGGAGGTGGAGTTCAGGGCCTGATGACACTGGCAAACTTTTTGTAGGTTAATCCCCCGAAGTTCAAGGGAACTACTAGCCCGACTGAGGCCGATACATGGTTTCAGGCCATGGAACGAGCACTGCAAGCGCAGGTGGTACCTGAAGGACAGCGTGTAGAGTTCGCTTCCTATTTGCTCACTGGGGAAGCGTCGCATTGGTGGCAAGGAATCCGACGCCTCCTGCAGTAGGGTGATGATTATATCACCTGGGACGTCTTCCAAGAGGAGTTCTATAAGAAGTACTTTCCGACTTCTGCTAGGACGGCCAAGGAGCTTGAATTGTTGCAGCTGAAGCAGGGTACTATGTTCGTATCTGAGTATACTGACAAGTTTGAGGAGCTGTTCAGATTCTCTCGTATGTGTCAAGGGACTCTGGTGGAATATGAGGAATGGAAGTGTGTTAAGTATGAAGGAGGACTCCGGAGCGATATTTTCAGTTCAGTGGAACCAATGGAGATTAGGACTTTCTCCGAATTGGTGAACAAGTGTAGGGTTGCTGAAGAGTGTGTGAAGAGGGCAGCCGCTGAGAAAGGAAGTCACAAAGGATCATTCCCACAGAACCGAGGGAAGAGCTTTGCACCTAGAGGTCCACCTTTCAAGAAGGGAGGTTCCTTTAGGAGGCCCAACAACAACAACTCCCAAGGGAAAAGGTTTGGGAAGCAGCCTCAGAATGATCAAGCTTGTACTAGGTGTGGAAGTCACCATCCGGGAGTACCATGCAAGGTCGGATGGGGTTTGTGCTACAATTGTGGAAAGGCGGGGCATAAAGCCGCAAGTTGTCTGGAGAAGCAAAAGCAAGGTGCTGGGAAAGCACAACAGACTGGTCGGGTGTTCACCACCTCAGCTGTGGGTGCAGAGGGATCCGAGACACTCATTCGAGGTAACTATGAAATGGCTGGTCAAACTTTAAATGCTTTATTTGATTCGGGAGCATCGCATTCATTCATTGCATTTGAGAAAGCCCATGAGTTAGGATTGAAGATCGTAACCTTAGGTTATGACCTAAACGTATATAATGCTACCCATAAAGCCATGGTAACTACGCTAGGATGCCCGAAAGTTTCATTTAGGTTCAAGCAGCGTGATTTTGTCCATAATTTAATCTGCTTACCGATGATCGGTCTTGATCTTATCTTGGGATTGGACTGGTTATCTGAGAACCATGTCCTGCTTGATTGTTCTACAAAGTCGGTGTACTTTATGCCGGAAGATACAGAAGGGCCGGTCGTGGTAAATAATTATTACTTGAATTCGATGATGGTGAACTGTTCTGGAATCGAATGTCAGGGTATCCTGTTGTTAACTGCGGGTGTTTCGGGTGATGATCAAAGGTTGGATCAGATTCCGGTAGTGTGTGAGTTTCCGGAAGTGTTTCCCGATGATATTGAGGAATTTCCACCTAACCGAGAGGTCGAGTTTGCTATTGAATTGGTGCCTGGGGCAGGACCAATCTCAAGTGCTCCTTATAAAATGTCACCGTTAGAGATGGCCGAGCTAAAGTCTCAGTTAGAGGAATTATTGGGTAAGAACTTTATCCGACCAAGTGTTTTCCCGTGGGGTGCTCCAGTGTTACTAGTAAAGAAGAAAGATGGAAGTATGCAGCTCTGTGTGGATTACAGGCAGTTGAACAAGGTCACCATAAAGAATAAGTACCCGTTGCCGAGAATTGATGATCTCATGGATCAGTTACAAGGAGCTGGGGTTTTCTCTAAGATCGATTTGCGATCTGGTTATCACCAGATAAGGGTGAGGGGTGAGGATATCTCTAAGACCGCTTTCAGGACTCGTTATGGTCATTACGAGTATACTGTAATGTCTTTTGGGTTGACGAACGTTCCTGTAGTGTTTATGGATTACATGAATAGAGTATTCCGTCCGTTTCTGGATAAATTCGTTGTTGTCTTCATTGACGATATACTAATTTACTCCAAGACTGAAGAAGAGCATGCGGAACACTTGAGGACCGTGTTGCAATTTCTAAAGGAGAAGAAACTCTATGCGAAATTGTCTAAGTGTGAGTTTTGGAAGGATGAGGTGAAGTTTTTGGGTCACGTGGTGAGTAAGAAGGGAATAGCCGTAGATCCAACTAAGGTGGAAGCTGTGATGGATTGGAGGCAACCAACCACAGTAACTGAGATAAGGAGTTTTCTGGGTTTAGCTGGCTATTACCAAAGGTTCATCAAGGGCTTTTCGCAATTAGCTTTGCCGTTGACAAAGTTAACTCGCAAAGACACTCCGTTTGTTTGGACTCCTGAGTGCGAGGAGAGCTTTCAGGCATTGAAGAAAAAATTTGACCACTGAACCTGTGTTAGTGTTACCTGAGCCGAACGAGCCTTTTGAGGTGTATTGTGATGCCTCACTAAAGGGTTTAGGATGCGTGCTGATGCAGCATCATAATGTGGTGGCGTATGCCTCACGACAGTTGAGACCTCACGAGGTTAGTTACCCTACGCACGATTTGGAACTCGCTGCGGTTGTGTTTGCCTTGAAGGTGTGGAGGCATTATCTCTATGGGGTTAAGTTCCAAGTCTTCTCTGATCACAAGAGCTTGAAATATCTCTTTGATTAGAAAGAGCTTAATATGAGGCAAAGGAGGTGGATGGAATTATTGAAGGACTACGACTTTGAGTTGAATTACCATCCGGGAAAGGCGAATGTAGTGGCGGATGCATTAAGTCGGAAGTCATTATATACGGCTTGGATGATGCTTCAAGAGGAAAAGTTGCTCAAGGGATTCGAGAGTCTAAAAATTGGTGTTCGAGAAGTATCTGGAACCTTGTGTTTGAGCCGATTAGAAATCTCAAGTGACTTTAAGTCTGAACTCCTAAAGACTCATGAAAATGATGAAGCGTTATGGAAGGTGTTACCGGCTATCGAACAAGGAAAATAGTGGAGAGTGTCGGAAGAAAAAGATGGGTTATGGAGATTCAAGGGTAGGATCATTGTGCCAGATGTTGGCACTTTGAGGTAAGATATCTTAAAGGAGGCGCACAAAAGCGGATTCTCCATTCACCCGGGAAGTACTAAGATGTACCATGATTTAAAGGCGATGTTTTGGTGGCCAGGTATGAAGAATGATGTGGCAGAATATATTTCAAAGTGCTTAACTTGTCAAAAGGTAAAGATTGAACATCAAAGACCTTCTGGGATGTTGCAACCTTTAGAGGTTCCGCAATGGAAGTGGGAAAGTATTGCAATGGACTTTGTGTCGGAATTGCCAAGGACTAGGACTGGTTTTGATGCTATCTGGGTGATTGTGGACCGTCTGACGAAGTCAGCTCACTTTTTGCCCATTCGGATGACTTACACCCTTGAGGAGCTAACACGGTTATACATAAAGGAGATTGTGAGACTTCATGGTGTACCTACTACTATAATCTCTGATAGAGATTCTCGTTTCACTTCGAGGTTCTGGGGTACATTTCAGAAAGCTTTTGGAATCCGATTAAGCTTGAGTACAGCTTACCATCCTCAAACAGATGGTCAATCCGAGAGGACGATCCAAACACTAGAGGATATGTTGAGAGCTTGTGTTTTGGACCAACCGGCGAGTTGGGATCGGTATATGCCGTTAGTAGAGTTTGCATACAATAATAGTTACCATGCGAGCATCGGAATGGCTCCGTATGAGGCATTGTATGGGAGGAAATGTCAATCTCCACTATGTTGGTATGAAGCTGGAGAGAAAGGCTTGTTGGGGCCGGAAATGATAGCTGAGACCACAGAACAAGTCAAGAAAATCCGAGATAGGATGCTTACGGCGCAGAGTCGCCAGAAGAGTTACACCGATCAGAGGCGGAAGCCCTTGGAATTGGAGAAAGGAGATCAAGTTTTCCTTAAGGTTACTCCAACCACAGGAGTAGGTAGGGCAATTAAAGCGAAGAAGTTGAATCCTCGATACATTGGTCCATTTCAAATCCTGGAGAGGATTGGACCGGTGGCATAACGGATGGCTCTACCACCTCATCTTTCAAACCTGCACGACGTATTTCACGTGTCGCAGCTTCGGAAGTACACTCCTGATGCTAGACATGTGTTAGAACCTGAATCAGTTCAGTTAAGAGAAGATATGACGCTTCCAGTGGCTCCAGTTAGAATTGATGATACTAGTATCAAATGGTTGCGTGGAAAAGAGGTTTCATTAGTCAAAGTGGCTTGAAGTCGAGGCGGTGTTGAGGAACACACTTGGGAACTTGAGTCGGAAATGCGAACGGATTATCCGCACTTATTCTCAGGTAATTGAATTTGAATTTTGTGGGCAAAATTCCCAATTAGGTGGGTAGGATGTAAGACCCGGTTAATTAACGGCTAATTAACCCATAAATGAGAATTTATTCTAGAAAGCCAAAAATGTTATTTTTATGGCTTAATGTGATAGAGGAGTTTGAGACGAGAATTTCGGTACCAATTTTATGGAAATCGGACCAAGATTGGACCGAACGGGCCAAACCGGGTCGACCGGACCCAAAGTGGGCCCTTGGCCCAACATAACTAAACCAAAACCCTAGTTTTCAGCATTCTCTCTCCTCATTAAACACACACACACACGCTGAAATGGAGTGAGGGAGGAGAAGAACACTCTCTCAAGTTCTATCTCTCACTTGATCTTCAAACCATCATAACTTTTGATCTAGAGCTCCGATTGCCGCTCCGTTTGCAGCCACGCGTTCACCGCAGAAAGCTCTACAAAACCCATACAATCAATCTTGAGGTAAGCCACGTTTTACTCTTCGAATTTCCAGCCTTGATTTCGAGTTTCATGAGCAAAAATATTGAGATTTTGTGTTCTTTGATGTTATAGGACCCAACTCTCTTGAAGGAGAAGGTTAATCTTGTCTCCTTGGACCTTGGGTGTGGTAAGATTCTCAACCCTAGTGTGATTTGTTGTTCTATGATGTTTGAGTATTGAGATGTTGTGTATGGGTATGATGATTGTGGATTAGGTTGTGTATATGTGAATATTGGAGCTTTATTGGTGATTTTGGAAAGCTTGGAAGAGAGTTTTGTGTGACAAAATCTGTTCTTGGAGGTGTTGAGACCTTGAGACCTTGAGGAAAAGTGGTTTGGAAGTGCTCCGGTTGAGCTTGGGAAATCGGCTAAGGTATGGTTTCGGTTTTCCGTATCTAATATGTAATGTGGTAGGAAATACTTAGGCTAGAGGCCCTAAGATAGGCATTGAAATGATGATGTTGTTGAATGATTGAGATATATGATGTGATCAAATATGTGATTATGAATATTGATGCCTTGATTGTGTAATATATGAGAAAATGCATGTTGTGATATATGCTTGATGAATGATTGAGATTGAATTAATGGGTGGTGCCATGTTGATGGTGAGTATGATGATAATTATGTATAATGATGGTTGATTGGAAATGGAATTATTGGAAATTGGGATGATGAAGGATGTATGACATGATATTGTGTTTGTCCTTTAGCCATTTGATTGAGAAGTGTTAAAATGGTTGGATGTGGTTTGGGAACCTTGGTAAAGTGTCAATGTGTGAGTTGAGGATGGCTTGATGTTGATTTTGGAACATTTTGATTGATTTCAAAGAAAAGGGATGAAATTGGCATGTTTTGATTGATTTTGAAAAGAGTTGAAAGTGGCTTGTTTTGAAAATGGCACTTTATGGTTTTGTATAAAAACATGGTTTTTGGGCATACTTTGACGGGATATAACTTGGACTACGGATCTCTGTTTTCTGCCAAATCTGTTTAGAAATGGAATTGGATCCGGGATGTTCATGCCGTTCGAAGAACGGGTGAAAAACGATTTAAAATGAGAAAGTTATGTCCGTCGGAAGATTGGGGTTGAATTTGTGAATTCTGCAGCTTTTAACTTAGAAAATTTTTAGCAAAATGACCCTCCGCGCGTAGGCGCACTTGGCGCGTACGCGCCGTTCTTCGAGAAAGCACCATTCACGCGTGCGCGTGGTGTGCGCGAGCACGTCGATGCGCTGCACCAAATGCCCAGCCATTTTCCAGAGAGTTGTGCTAGAGTTGTGCCAGTTTTGTGCTTGGGGCGCAAGAGCACCCACGCATACGCGTCGCTGACGCGTGCGCGTCGTTTGGCTATTTTTCAACCCGCGCGTCCGCGCATATGACGCTTGCGCGTCGATGAGTTTTGTGGCCACCCACGCGTGCGCGTGGAGTGCGCGTACGCGTGGCCCTGTTTTCATCCCAAAGTTGATTTTTGAGTTTTAAAGGCCAAATTTCATACTTCTAAGCCTCCGATCTCACCACTTATGTCTTAAATCATTATGATATGCCTAGCATGAGAAAAAGGGCTAGTGAATGTGGTAACTTGCGAGTGAAGCAAGGGGAAAAATGAATGATCATTGAGGATCAAAGATGATTATGTGAGATGCGGAGGATGGCGGTGGAAGTGCTTGTTGTGCCATGGGCCGAAGGGCCGTAATTGTTAATGAATTGGCTGGTTATGGATTTAACCGTGAGCCGGATGGCTAGATTATTGCCGTGTTACGGCGGAGCCATGATTATGGCTAAGTATAAATGCATATATGCTGTTGAATGAATTGTGAATGTTTGCACTTCCACCATCGGAGATGAGGGTTTCCCTGGGAGGAAGCGGTGGCTAGCCACCACGTGCTCTAGGTTGAGACTCGAAGCTCTGTTGACCCTATGTCGTAAGTGTGGCCGGGCACTGTGAAAGGCTCGGATGAGCTCGCCCCCGTAAATATTCACCAGTGAGGGTGATGGATATGGATCATGATTATGATCAAGTTTATGATGAGTATAACTCGAGTTGGGGATGCGCGACAGAGGGACAGTCCAATGGTTAGCTACCAGGACTTGTCGGGCTGGCTCTATAACCGACAGATGATATCATCAGCCACTAGGGACAGGCATGCATCATAAGCATACTACATGAATTGTTTGAGATTGCCTATTTGACTGCATATTACTTGCTAATTGTCTAAATGCCCTATCTGTTCCTATTTGTGTATCTCTTGTCTGATATAACTGTGTTTGCTATATTATACTCCTGCCGGTGGTTGGGAGGTCTGAAGGAATTGGAAAGGGAAGTATTAGTTAGACTGAAGAATCTTTAGTCAGTTGCCACTTATGGTTTAGCTCGTTTATAAGCTTTGATATTAACTGGAGGAAGTTCTAGGATTGCCTTCGGCTTTCCTCTATTATTATGTATTATATATGTGGAAGCTGTTACCATGCTGGGGACCTCTGGTTCTCACCCATGCGAATTTTGTGGTTTTCAGATGCAGGACGAGAGGTTTCTCGCTGAGGCATGCTGGAGACTTCTGGATTAGGGAAGATCCTTTGTTCTTGGGACTCTGTTTTGGTTTATATATCTTGTTTAGATATTTTTATCTCCATTAAATAATACAAACTGTGATGACTCCTTCTAGAGGGAATTTTGGAGAATAGATTTCTGTATTTGTGTCCTTTTGGGTTTCCTTTGGGGTTTTTCTTATTTTATTATATGTATATATTGCTATGCTCGGACCGGTTATCTTCGCAGCCGGATTTTGAGTCTTGATATTCCTGTTTTTGACACTCCTTTATATATATAATCTCGCGTTGGTTTATCCTTGTTCGTTACGTTATTGATCGGAGTGTTGCGCGTTCGAGTTACGGTTTTTGTTTACCCCTTTTTCTACAAAGGCTCCTAGTTATAATCAATTATTCATACTACTATACGTACTAAATTTTTGTTTTAGAGGTCGTAATACCTAGCCATCTCTGAATTATGACTTAAGCATAAGACTCTGTATGGTAGGGTGTTACACTTCAAATAATGGTTGTAAAGTATACATCAATAGATTTTCCAGGGGATTTAGGGCCTGGAATAAGCAAGGATAATATCTAATTTGAATGTTTCAAACCCATCCATGGAGGATAGTTATATGGAAAAAGAACAACTGACCAAGTACTATATGAAATTTCCATATTGCCAAATGGATTGAATCCATCACTAGAAACTCCAAGCCTGATATTTCTAGCATCACATGCAAACCCTTCGTGTTCCTCATCAAATTTCTTCATGTTGTAAAATTTGCTGATGTTTTAGGACTCCATCATCAAGCGATTTCTCTTTATGCCACCTTATTGCTAATGTTGTTTCTTCACACATGAAGATCTTTTGGAGCCTAGGTTTCAACAAAAAGTATCTTAGTATCTTCTGGGGCACCTTCTTATAAGAGTCATCCTTTTCATTCTCCTTTCCCTTCACCTATCTAGATTGCTTGCACTTTGGACATTCATCAAGATCAGCATATGCTTGCTCTCAAAACAAAATGCAATCATTCATACAAGCATCTATCTTCTCGTAATTAATTCCAAATCTCGAATCACTTTTCGAGCATCGTAAAATGAAGTAGGACGTGTATTTTCCTTTGTAAATATGCTTTTTAGAAAGAGCAACAAAGCATCAACTGAATTGTTGCTCCATCCATAGAGACATTTCATTTAAAATAACTTAACAATGAAAGATAATCTCGAAATCCCACTGTCTAAGTACAAGCTTTGCTCAACATCTCTCATTAGCCTCTGAAACTTTTTTGCCCCCCTCGTGAGGTTCTTCTGCTCTATTGTCATCTACGTTGATAGTAAAATCTCTCGGCATCTCCGATCCCCTAGTATTTCCCCTCTAAAGATGTTATACAACATTTTATAAGTGGAAGAATTATTCTCCCTTTCACAATCAATATCATTTAAATCAAACACATCTATAGTTGATGTATCTTGAATACTCTCATCATGATGCACCCATGTGCTTCATATGAAGTCACTATCGCCCATTGGCGCACATGATGATGAACTTTATTTATAAGTTTGAACAAAAAATTATTGCATTTGGGACAAGGACAACACATTTAATTTTTCACACCGAGTTGAGAGAAGAAAATATCCAAAAATAATTCATCGAGCCACTTCCTAAACTCAGGGGTACGCCTATTAAAATTAATCCAATATTTTTTGTACTTGACCATTGGACTAATTTCTGCAGGAGATGAGAACGGATGAGAGAAACGTGTAAAAAAAAGAGTGAAAAAATAGCAAGGAGACATAACCTATGTAAGACCCAGAACTTTTGAAAAAGGGCTATCATGAGCTAATTTCAAATTCAGTATTTCTGTAGCTTTAATTTTAGAAATTTCTTTATTAAAGAAAATTAAAGCAAATTTCGATTAATCGAACTTGAAATAAATTAAGATTATTATCCAATTTTACAATTATTGAATTATTTTCTATATTCAAATTATAAAGTTAGTAGTTGTGAAATAATAAGGATTTTATATGATTTGGACTAAATAATTAAATTTTAAAATATTGATACTGCTGTTTTGGAAAAATAAAGGATTTAATTTTATTATTTCTAATTATTGGATTTGGACATTTTATTAAAAATAATTTGTAAAATGGATGAGCAAATAGTATTTTTCTATATACAATTAGTGTTGGATTTAATTTGGGTTTCAATTTCTACATTATTCCCAATTTTATTTGAACTTACCAAATTGCCCCTAACCCTAACTTGGTCATACCCATCTCATAACACCTTTCTTCTTCACGCTGCGCAGCCACCAGCCCCTCCTTCATTCTCTTTGCTGCGCAGCCCTATGCTAAACACACACACACACACACACACACACACTTTCCCCCCTTTCTCCAATCCAATGCACAACAACAGTAGGGGAAGGAACCAAGAGAAACGAACCAGAGGGAGAGATGGAACGGGCTACGATCAGGGGAAGGGATGAGCCGCGCTGCTGCCCGTGCTACCGCTGCTCCACCTTGGAGCCACCGTCGAGCTCGCAAGTGTGGGGGAAGCACAGTGCCGCCGACTTTGCCAGATTTCCGCCGTTCAAATCGCAAACCGGAGAGGGAGGAGATGCGAGCCATCGCCGGAGGGGAGAAGGCACCGTGTCTGGAAGCCGCTGTCGTCCTCACTGCGCTGTCGTCGTCCTCACTGCGCCGTCGTCGTCCTTGCCACAGTCTACGTTCGCGTCGCCGACACCACCTCCGTCGGAACTGCCGCCATCAAAAAAAGGTTCAGGCCGCCGCAGGTGTCGCTGCCGGAGAAGGGAGCTGCGTCTCCGTGATTCTGACCACCGGGAGTGGTTCTGTGACTTCTGAGACCTCCGCCGAAGCTTCTGGCTATTTTTGCCATCACCGGAAAACTCTGCCGGTAAGGGTTTTAATTGAGGTTTCTGTCTTTTTGGAATTCGAGAATGTTTTGATGCTGCGTGGTTATTATAGTTGATCTACTGGAGCTTCTGGCTACTACCGGAGCAGTTGCTGGGTCTGTTCGGAATCGCAGCTGCCTTATTGTGTTATTTCAGTAAGTAAGTATGTTTCGAAAAGCCTCGCGTTAGTATTTTGTTGTGTTTGGTTAATGAATATAAGTTTTGGTAACGTGGGGGTCGAGTCCTGATTATTATGTGTTGCGATTAGAGTCGTTGTGGTTGTTAAGAAAGCAAGTGGAGCCGAGTTGTTGGTTGCCGTCAATTCGGGTTGAGGCGGAAAAGGACTCTGTGAGGCGTTTGGGCTGTGGTTTCGCGTGTCGAGGTAGGGGCTATTTTCCGAAAACTATGTTTTATATATTGGAATTATTACATATGGATGCTGATGTGAGACAATGTATATTTGGTGATTGTATCAGTCTTATGTAATGTTTGACTGTCTCGAATGATTATGAATGTTTGTTAGACTGGATTGTTGTGCGGCTTTGTGAAACGGAATGTCTTTGAAGTTGATTCTTTTAAAGATTTGAGATCGAGTTTAATCCGTTGGGAATTAATTTGAGTTGAGTTGATTTTCTTGATAATGTGAAAAATAGAATACATTTTTTTTATTCAGCCTGGTTTACTTTAATTGATTTGGTTTTGATAAATGAATTGTTGCTGAACTGTTTCTTTAAAGTTTTGGAAAAATGAGTTTAATCGGTTGATAATGATTTGATTTTTGAAACGGTTTTCTTGAGATATGAAAATGAGGTGACTGTTGGATTTAGCTTGCTCTTGAACTGATTTTGGATTTGGACCGTTGAAAAGGATTGTGGAACGGTTTAGTTGGGACCCGAACCAGGTGGCAAAGTCCAAGTTTTAAGGGAGGTGCTGCCGAAATTTCAATAGAATCCGGGATTTTATTAAAATTCTATTTGGAAGATTATGAGTTAAACACTTCTACTATTTTATTTGAATTATTAAGAAAGGGGTGACTTATGCTTTTGAAATGAATTATTAAAAAGGAAATTGTGATTTAGTCTTATTTCTTAAGAAAAGTATTATATCTCCCTTGTGAACAAGTTATTTAGATGAAACTTATGCTTTAAGGCTGTTTTAAATGTGAAAAGGGTTTATGTCTTTGAATTTGACTTGAGGGTTTCAATTAGAGGAGTTTAGTGACTTTGAAAGAACCTGAACGTCTATAGACAAGCTTCATTCTAAAATATTTTGGGAAAAGTTTTAAGTACTCTTTAAATTCTGAATTTTTGCAAGACTAAAACAATTTCTGAGCAGTTAGAAACGCTTTAGAATTTATCATGGGGTTGAAGCTGGTTTTGTTTAAGTGAAGGAAACGGCTTTGAAAGGAATAATTGATTACATGACTCGGTTTGGCTTAGATCCTATTTTATTACTCAAATCAGGAAGCCAAGGTTTTAATGATTTTAAGTGAATTTGAGGAGATGAGTTATGTTATTCTCCCCTAAAGACTTGAGACTCTGCCAATAAACTTTTGTTATAAAATCCCGTTGTTGGATGAATGATTTTGAATATTTCAAAATAGATTTTTAATTTGCCATGGTTTTGGAAGTTTTGGAAAGAGGATGCCGATAGTGGCTTTATTTTCAAAAGGGGAACTTACTTTGAGTAAAAGGGGCTTATGAGCCTGAGATGATTTGAGGAATGGGAACTTTAAAGCCAAGGCTGAAAAGAGTCAAAATTTGATTTCAAAGTGAAGTGAATTGAGAAAAAGTGTGTGATGGTTATCAGTGGCTAAGAGAAGGGGGGGTTGAATCTTAGCCCCCTTTTTTGCTTGACAACGCTTGCTGACCTTTGAAACCACTTCTGGAAAGTTTTTGTCTTTTTATCTCGTAACTAGCCACGAGACTTTTTCTTTTGTCTCGTCCCCAGCCACGAGACTTTTTTTTTTGTCTCGTCAGTCAGCACGAGATATTTTTAGTTTTATCTCCTGGTCATCAGAAACAGAAATGGAGTAGAAGAGAGAAAATTACACTAAGATATATCCTGGTTCAGCTGCTAAGCGCAAGGCAGCCTACATCCAGTCTTCATCACAACAATGATGGAATTTCACTATAATCATCCTTGATTACAAACACCAATTCTCCCTAGGAACTACCCTTCCTATCTGGGACAAGTCCAGAATCTAAACCCAAACTGAACTTGACTTGGTCACTGCCAAGCTTTCAACTGTAAAGTGGTAACCCAACTTACAAGGGGATTCCCACATGATCATGAAACACAACACAGACGTACAAAGGAACTCTAAGGACATCTATGGCTTTTTCTTTTAATTTTGCACTCTCTGCCTTTTTCCCCTCTATGGCTTTTTCATACAAACCTCGCTGTTTGCCTTTTTCCATGAGACTCAAGACATGACAAAATTAAACAGAAAAATTACAAAATGAGAATATTGAAGGAGAAGAACTTCTGTTAGCTTAGGTAGCTATGAGAATTCTGTGCCTTGTACTCTCACTCCTTGAATCAAACCCTGACTGTTCACACATACTTATAGGGAGAAGCCTTCAAGGTTGAAACCAAACAAACCAAGCCAATCTTCTTCTTCTTCAAGTCAGAACCGGTTCGGCTAAAGAGAGAGAAGAGATAACTCATGCAAAACCCAACATGCAATTACCTCTAGTCCTTCCTTGGTCACCACTCTTCATCAATCTGAGCCCTTCATCCTTGCCTTACTCTCCAAGATAAACTTTTGGCCCTTGATGCTTCATGATGATGATAGCTTCATCTGCTCCAATCTCTGCCTCTTCCATCACGTAGCCACTGTAGCTACCTCCTGTGGTGGTTGAGTAGGATCAGAGACAAGCCATCCTCTCCAAGGATCTTCTCCTTGCTGGCCGAGATCTTCTTCTTTCTTTTTGGGTATGAAGAGCTCGAGATTATCTCACCAAATCTTACCATTCTTGGTGAGAATCTCAGCCACTACATACTTTTAGTTTGTTTTTTCTTGCCATCATTGTGATGGTCTTTGTTGCTTGTTCTTCCTTTTGGTGTCTAGCCATAGCCTCCATGCTTTCTCTGTAATGATATGACCAAAAGAGAAGAAAGAAAAATGAGAGAGAAGAGAGAAAATTTGAATAGCATTGAATTAGGAAAGAGAATGAGATTAAATGAAATGATTCTTCCCTTGCTGAGTAGCGTGTGGCATTAAGTGCTGCAATCAAATCAAATGCCTTTTTCTCTCTCATTTTTCCCATGCAATAAATGATAAATTGAATGAATTTGGAATCCATTACATGGTAGAAGTTGAGATCCGTTGGAAGCATTTTTGCTTTCTTTTTCAATTGGTTTTGGATCAAGCAAGCAAAACAATTTGGGCTTGTATCAATAATGAGTAAAACTGGCCCATTTAATAAAACATTTCAGCCAACATTCATTTGACAAAAATTGCATAAGGTTGAATTTTGATTTTATTAGGCTTAGGATTTTCTTTTCTATTCGGCCCAAGAAACAAAATTTTATTTCAGCCATGGTCACACCAAATTAACACTAAGGCTGAAAATTGGCCCAATATAAAACCTGTATTGCAAAATTATTTTAATCATATGAAAATTAAAATAAAAATAATAATCTTGCAATTAATCACATTAATAATGTTTGATCATCATTAAATTAGAAATAGAGTTTTCCAAACTCATCAATCTCCCCTTTGATGACAAACATTATTAAAATTGAAATGGAAAGAAATTAAAGATTGAAGTATGGAATACTCCCTTTGAATATTTGAACTTCTCCCCCTTTCTAATTGTCACATGGCTCCCCCTTAATGTATGCTATTTTACCAAGGGAAGCTTTATACCTGTAACAATTTTTATCAAGCCTAAGGTAACAATGTTATTCAACATATTCATTATGTAATGTTGAATGGCTTGATTTATGAGCAGAACTGAATGATAATCAAAACTCATTTGTTATCAATAATTTGATTTTCTGCTCAATCTTACAAAAACAAACAGCATGATGTTTCTTGAATATTTTCTAATCAAATCAAGGCAGATTGATCATAGCAAAGGAAAAAAAATTTCTAATCATTGATGATCATCTCAAACAATAGTAAACTTTATATTTCTCAACTTTAAAGGAACTGCCAAAAATAAATCCAAAATAGCAATCATTTTATCAAGGTAAGACAAATGCATCATAATTGTAATCAACCAAGCATTTTACCAAGATAAACATCAAGCAATCAACAGCAATCATGATAAAAAAAAAAAACAAGTGCATTATCAACATGCATTATCAAGCAAGCATCAACAAGGGTGATCATGAACTCTCAAAAGAGTTTCATCCCCTGTTTTCCAATTTCAATTTTCAGTTCCTCCCCCTTTTGGCATCAAGGGGCACCTGCAAAAAGAATATGACATAACAAGCAAAATATCCAAAATATTTCTAAAGCTCTCCACAGAGTATCACAATGTTAGAGTGCTAACAGTATCAAACCAAAACAGAGTATTAAATTGAGCCTATGTATGCCAATATCAACTACTAAACAGAAGATTAGTCATCAGAGAGATGAAAATCAGATGCTTCAGCACCTTCTTCACTTGCAATTTCCGGATCCTCATCAAGACTTTCTAGCATCAAACTGACTTTACTTTGCATCTTCCCCAAGCCTTCTCATTTTCATACACTAACTTGCGTCCTGCTTTATGGAATTGTATCATGAGTTCTGACATATTTGAAAATTCAGTGAGAATTTTCCTAATGGATTCGGTCGCCTTGGAAGATTCGGGCCAACTCTCATAGTCACTCTCCGAAGCCATAGATTTCTTGCCCTTTGTTCCCTTAACTGCTCCACCTCCCTTGATCATTGACACTTTATTTTCTACAACCTCATTCAGAAGATCAACTTTAAAATATTCAAATATACTGGTTAAGAACATACCATAGGGTAGATTTGCCTTTTTGGTGCTCTTTACCGATTCCCACATATGTCGGATCATAAGATAGCCAAAAGATATAGGAGTAGATGTAACAAGTGCAAAAATGATGAGAGAGTCAGAGAGTGTTACTCTATTATGGGAGCCGCTTTGAGGAGTCAGAATGTGGGTTATAATTCTGTGAAGCAGAGAGTTGGTTGGTCCGAGAGCTTTGTGGGTGGGAATAGTGCCATCCAAGCCAGAGAGATTCTCACAAATGTGTTGAAGAACAACCTTGTAGGGAACGCCGACCTGTGAGTCCTACTTTTCGGCCATGTATACTCGCGGTCCTTCCTCTTTGTATCCCAAGGCCATCCCAATGGTTGTCGTGTCAAGAGTGATGTGAACTCGCTTCACATATGAATGGATGGTGCCATCAATCAGTCTCATGTTGGCATAGAACTCACGAACTAAACCAGGATAAACCGGTTTTTGGATGTGAAGCAATGGAGTCCATTGAAGCAGTTCAAAAAGAGAGGATAAATTTGTTGGTGAGAGAATCAAGGTTGACAAGATAGGTTGCACAGAGATGACGCTTTTCCAGAACCTCTTTGTGGAATTCATATGATGCACAGGAGTTGAAACTGGCAGGGTTATACTGGGAATGTGTTTTGCTGAATTTGTTCTTAAAGTCCAGGGATTCCAGATTTACAGGTTCCTTGGTGTTGTGCAGAGTGAATCCTTTTAATTTCTGGCCACTCTTTCTAGGTGTGGCTTTCTTCGGTGAAGATGGTAGTGGAGACGGAATGGGAGACGTGTGAGATTCTTCCTCTTCCTCCACATGAACTCTCTCTTTCTTCTTCTTTGAAGAAGTTTTTGTAGCAATGACCTTCCTTCGCATGGTGTCGGTTTGCTTTGAGGGAGGTGAGGGAGAAGATGATGATGTAGAGTGAATATGGATGTGGGTATGAGATTGTGGTGTGGATGGTTTATGAGAGAAGAGAAGCCGTTCACTTTTCCTAGGAGCAATTTTCTTTTTCATGGTAGTAAAAATGGAGAAGTGGATTATGAAGGGGTTGAGTAGAAACCGAGTGGAGTGAGGGAGGAGGGAGGTTAGAGAAGCAATAAATGTGGAGTGGAGAGAGAATTAAGGGGAATTAAATGTCCATTAAGTGGCGGTTAATACCCAAGGAGTTTCTCTTTTATTTGAAATAAATTGAAAGGTAGTTTCCTAGAATCAAGGGATTAGGTGAAGAGAAGGATTTGATTTGACAATAACCACTTTCAATAAGATTTGATAAGACAACAAAAAGACATTGTGATTTACAGAGAGAGAAACTAACAAAACGGTCAGAGTGGGGTCAAGGAAATTTGGTGGGGCCCATGAGAATTAATTTTTGGCGCTATCTCCCCCTAGATCACAGCCCTTCCAACACTCTCTTATTTTTATCTCGTCCATTCCTATGAGACAAAACTGAGCAGAATCAAAATTTCACAAGTTATCAATAGAACTTAAATCAATCATTCCCAAACTTTTTCTCAAAGTGCAGAATCTATCTTCATAGAGGGGTTTTGTAAAAATGTCAGCAAGTTGGTCTTCAGATTTTACAAATTGAATATCAATAGTACCCTTTTGCACATGCTCTCTAATGAAATGATATTTTATCTCAATGTGCTTGGTTATTGAGTGCAAAATAGGATTTTTTGAGATGTTAATAGCACTCATATTATCACAAAATAAGGGTATACTATTGATATTTAATTTGTAATCTTCCAACTGCGTTTTTAACCAAATTAATTGTGAACAACATCCAGATGCGGAAATATATTCGGCTTCAGCTGTGGATAGAGCTACTGTGGCTTGCGTTTTGCTTGACCACATGTTGAGTGAGCTTCCAAGGAAGCAACACATGCCAGATGTACTCCGTCTATCCACCCTATCTCCCGCATAATCTGCATCACAAAACCCTACTGCACAAAAGTCATCAGATTTAGGATACCACAAGCCATAATCACTAGTTCCCTTAATGTATCTAATGATGCGCTTAACGGCTGAAAGATGGGATTCTTTTGGGTGAGATTGAAACCTTGAACATACACCCACACTTTGAACAATGTCCGGTCTAGAAGAGGTAAGGTACATGAGTGAACCTATCATTCCTCTATACCTTGTTTCATCCACATCTTGGCCATCATCATCCTTTTCAAGTTTTGTGTTAGGATGCATTGGTGTTCCCATTGGTTTGGAACTTTCTAGGCCAAATTTTTTGATAAGTTATTTTGCATACTTTCCTTGGTGAATAAAGGTACCACTAGGAGTTTGTTTAATTTGGAGGCCAAGAAAGAAAGTAAGCTCTCCCATTAGACTCATCTCAAACTCACTAGTCATGAGTTTTCCAAACTCTTCACACAAGGACTCATTGGCCGAACCAAATACAATGTCATCCACATAAACTTGAACTAGGAGAATATCATCATTAGATGTTTTAATGAATAAAGTTGTATCGGTGGTTCCCCTTTGAAATTGATTTTCCAACAAGAAGGCACTAAGCCTTTCATTCCAAGCTCTTGGAGCTTGTCTAAGACCATAAAGAGCCTTAGAGAGTTTAAAAACATGATTTGGGAAATCTTTGTGTTCGAAACCGGGGGGTTGTGACACATATACTTCTCTATCAATAAAGCCATTAAGGAAAGCACATTTAACATCCATTTGAAACATTTTGAAACCCTTACGGGAAGCATAGGCAAGAAGCAACCTAATTGCTTCCATTCTAGTTACCGGAGCAAAAGACTCATCAAAATCTATACCATCTTCTTGATCGTAACCTTGGGCCACTAATCTAGCCTTATTACGAACAACTTGTCCATCCTCACCAAGTTTATTTTTAAATACCCATTTAGTACCCGTAACTTTCTTACCATCTGAATGAGGTACTAATGTCCAAACCTCATTCTTGTCGAATTGGGCAAGCTCTTCTTGCATTGCTTTGACCCATGAGGGATCTTCAAGAGCTTGTTTGACATTGTTGGGCTCCATTTGTAACAAGAGGGCAAAATTACTTGGTTTGGATTGCCTTTTGGTTGAGGATCTTGTTGTTACACCTTGAGAGGGATCACCAATGATAAAGTCATGAGGATAACCCCTCATAGACTTCCATTCCCTGGGCTTCCAGAGTGGTGTTGTGCTTTGATGAACTTCTGGTGGTCTCACTGTTTCAGTTTCTCGTGCCTGTTCAGGAGACAAAATGGAAATGTCTCCTTCAATCTGACGAGACAAAACTGGACTGGCAGATTCTTCATTTTGAGAAGATTTGGAATTTTTTTCATTGGTTCCTTTATTGACAACATCTTCACAATCTGTATCATCATCTAACACAGCACTGGGAATTGAATTAGAATCACAAAAAGTAACATGTATGGATTCCTCTATGGTCCTATGTTCTTTGAGATAAATCCTATAGGCCTTGCTAGTGGTGGAGTATCCAACAAACATCCCTTCATAGGATTTTGGATCAAATTTACCAAGGTTTTTTTTATTGTTAAGTACAAAGCATTTGCATCCAAAAACATGAAAATACTTAAGATTTGGAGGGGTTCCTTTCCATAGCTCATAAGAAGTTTTCTTCAACCCTTTTCTAATAATTGTCTTATTCAAAATGTAACAAGCTGTATTTACAGCTTCAGCCCATAGAAATTTAGGAATCTCATTCTCACAAAGCATGGCCCTAGTCATCTCTTGAAGGCTTCTATTCCTTCTCTCAACCACCCCATTTTGTTAAGGGGTTCTAGGGCATGAAAAGTTATGAGCAATTCCAAAGTCATCACAAAATTTTTCAAAGTCTTGGTTTTCAAATTCTCTTCCGTGATCACTTCTCAAGTGGACAATTTTTAAATCTTTTTCATTTTGAATTTTCTTGCAAAGGGTTGAAAAAGCATGAAAAGCATCATTTTTATGAGCAAGAAAAGGTACCCAACCAAATCTAGAATAATCATCTACCACCACAAGACCATAGTGTTTACCTCCTAAACTTTGAGTTCTTGTTGGACCAAAAAGATCAATGTGTAACATCTATAATGGCCTTTTAGTTCAAATTCCATCCTTTGGTTTAAAAGAAGATTTTACTTGTTTGCCCAATTGACAAGCATCACAAGTAAGATCCTTATCAAATTTGATATTTGGAATTCCTCTAACCAAATTTTTCTTAACTAGCTTAGAAATTTGGTATATGCTAGCATGACCCAACTTTCTATACCATAGCCATTTTTCAGATTCAAGAGAAGTAAAACATGTTACATTTTGTTCTTTCAAGTCCTCAAGAGTCAATCCATACACATTATTGCACCTTTTAGCTTCAAATAAAATATCTCCAGTTTTCTCACAAACAACCAAACACACAAACTTTCTAAAGATAACTTCAAAACCTAAATCACACAATTGGCTAACACTAAGTAAATTATGTTTCAAACCATTTACAAGAAGAACATCATTTATACAAGATGAAAGGCTTTTACCAACTTTCCCAACAGCCACAATCTTTCCTTTAGCATCATCACCAAAAGTGACAAATCCTCCATTATATTCATCAAGTTTTATGAAGAAGGTTGTCTTTCCGGTCATATGCCTAGAGCATCCGCTATGCATATACCACATATTTTCTTTCCGTTTGGATGCTAGGCATACCTACAAAACAAGCTTAAGTGACCTTAGGTATCCAAATTTTCTTGGATCCTTTCACGTTAAACCATCTCTTATGTCCTAAGCCATTATAATAAAAAAAACAACCTTGTAAACTTTATCACCTATCATCCTTTCACCAAAAAAGCATTGTATGGGAAAGTGTCCATTTCGGTTACATAATCTACAAAATCTTGGAGTTGCTGTTTTGTTAAAACTTCTTGGGTTTTGAAATCTTGTATCATTGGACGATGAAGCAATGTTTTCAAAATGAGATTTTTCAATATATTTATAGAACCCCAAGCCAGCTTTATCATAAAGAGATTTTTGGCTAGCCAAGATTTGATTCATATTTTCAGAACTTTGTGTGAACTTGGCTAAGTCTTCTTTAAGCCTTTTGACCTCTTTAAGCAACTCTTCATTCCTTTTAAAACAATTAACATATGCAACAACCGAATGGTCACTTTCACAGCTCCTAAGTTGGGCTTTTAACTGCTTATTTTCTTCAACGAGATCACAATCAGTTTCGGCCTCCCTTAGCTTTTCTTTTAGAAATCCATTTTCTGCTTTAAGGATGATAATTTGTTGTTCAAGTTCTTGATTATCCAGCAAAAAGCATGTTATTTTTTCAGAAAGATGATCTATCATAAGATGAAGAGATTCAGTGTCAGGGTTGGGAATGATTACCTGCTCAACGTGGTCAGCCATAAGGCATGGTTGAGACTTTGTTTCAGATTCTTCATCGTCTTCAGAGTCATTTTCAAGATCTTCCCATGATGCCATCAGTCCCTTTTTCTTTCCTTTCTTCGGCTTTTCTTCCTTCTTCAACTTAGGGCAGTCAGATTTGAAGTGCCCCATTTCTTTACAGTTGTAGTAAGTCACCTTGCTGAAATCTTTCTTCTGTTTTCTTGAGCTGCCTCCTTTGCCTCTCTCCTTGAGCTTCACCATTTTCCTGAATTTTTTTGGAAACAACACAAATTCATTTTCATATGAGTTATCACTGGATTCATCATCCAGAGGGTTAGTAACAGATGAGAAAGCTATTCCTTTCTTTTTTGAATCTTTTTTCAAATAGGTATTTTCAAAAGCAAGTAAATTTTCTCTCAAATCATCATAAGTCATGGAGTCAAGACCACTACTCTCAGAAATAATTAAAGCTTTTGTTTCCCACTCTTTTGTGAGACATCTCAACACTCTTCTCACTAGCACAGATTCAGGATACTTGATTCCCATAGCATCCAAGCCAACAATAATGGTGTTGAAGCACTCAAACAGCTCATCAATGGATTCTCCTTCCTTCATTGCAAACATTTCATACTCTCTGTTTAACATATCTATCCTGGTCTTCTTTACAATGGTGGTTCCTTCATGAGTAACTAGGAGTTTGTCCCGGATTTCCTTTGCTGTTGTGCATCGTGATACCCTTCGGTACTCGTCAAAGCTGATAGCACAGTTGAGCAGATTGATAGTCTTGGCGTTGAGCTCCACCTTTTTTCTATCTTCTTCCGTCCAGCTTGCTTCTGGTTTAAGAGTGATAACTCCTTCAGCACTTGTGATGGTTGGATATTGAGGACCTTTCAGGATAATCTTCCAAAGTCTGTAATCCACTGCTTGCACAAAGATCTTCATTCTCTCCTTCCAATAGGTGTAATTTTTTCCATTGAAAAGAGGAGGTCGGTTGCTTGATTGTCCCTCGGTCAGATTGTAGGACACCAAATTTGAGCCACTGTTTTCTGTCATTAGGATCTTTACTCCAAGCTGCAAAGCTTGATCTCTTTGAGACCAAGCTCTGATACCAATTGATGGTTATCAGTGGCTAAGAGAAGGGAGGTTGAATCTTAGCCCCCTTTTTTGCTTGACAATGCTTGCTGACCTTTGAAACCACTTCTGAAAACTTTTTGTCTTTTTATCTCGTAACTAGCCAAGAGACTTTTTCTTTTGTCTCGTCCCCAGCCAGGAGACATTTCTTTTTGTCTCGTCAGTCAGCACGAGATATTTTCAGTTATAACTCCTGGTCACCAGAAACAGAAATGGAGTAGAAGAGAGAAAATTACACCAAGATATATCCTAGTTCAGCTGCTAAGTGCAAGGCAGCCTACATCTAGTCTCCATCACAACAATGATGGAATTTCACTATAATCATCATTGATTACAAACACCAATTCTCCCCTAGGAACTACCCTTCCTATCTGGGACAAGTCCAGAATCTAAACCCAAAATGAACTTGACTTGGTCACTGCCAAGCTTTCAACTGTAAAGTGCTAACCCAACTTACAATGGGATTTCCACAGAATCATGAAACACAACACAGATGTACAAAGGAACTCTAAGGACATCTATGGCTTTTTCTTTTTAATTTTGCACTCTCTGCCTTTTTTCGCTCTATGGCTTTTTCATTCAAACCTCACTGTTTGCCTTTTTCCATGAGACTCAAGACATGACAAAATTAAACAGAAAAATTACAAAATGAGAACATTGAAGGAGAAGAACTTCTGTTAGCTTAGGTAGCTATGAGAATTCTGTGCCTTGCACTCTCACTCCTTGACTCAAACCCTGACTGTTCACCCATACTTATAGCGTGTGGCATTAAGTGCTGCAATCAAATCAAATGCCTTTTTCTCTCTCATTATTCCCATGTAATAAATGATAATTGAATAAATTTGGAATCCATTACATGGTAGAAGTTGAGATCCGTTGGAAGCATTTTTGCTTTCTTTTTCAATTGGTTTTGGATCAAGCAAGCAAAACAATTTGGGCTTGTATCAATAATGAGTAAAACTGGCCCATTTAATAAAACATTTCAGCCAACATTCATTTGACAAAAATTGCATAAGGCTGAATTTTGATTTTATTGGGCTTAGGATTTTCTTTTCTATTCGACCCAAGATACAAAATTTTATTTCAGCCATGGTCACACCAAATTAACACTAAGGCTGAAAATTTGCCCAATATAAAACCTGCATTGTAAAATTATTTTAATCATATGAAAATTAAAATCAAAATAATAATCTTACAATTAATTACATTAATAATGTTTGATCATCATTAAATTAGAAATAGAGTTTTCCAAACTCATCAGTGTGTAACAGCCCAGACCACCCGTTAGCATGATATTGTCCGCTCTGGCATACAAGGCCTCACGGTTTCGCCTTTGACGATAGGGATGATAGCCGAAGCCCCCCACACTCACTCGTCAAAACGCGTCATGCTAGGGAGAGGTATCCACACCCTTATAAGGCATGCTTCGTTCCCCTCCCCAACCAATGTGGGACCTTACAATCCACCCCCGTAAGGGGGCCCAGGGCCCTCGCTGGCACATCGATCCGGGCTCCAGCTCTGATACCATCTGTAATAGACCAGACCACCCGCTAGCACGATATTGTCCGCTTTGGCACACAAGGCCTCACGGTTTTTCCTTTTACGATAGGGATGATAGCCAAAGCCCCCACACTCACTCGTCAAAACGCGTCATGCTAGGGAGAGGTATCCACACCCTTATATGGCATGCTTCGTTCCACTCCCCAACCGATGTGGGACCTTACAATGTAACAGCCTAGACCATCCGCTAGCACGATATTGTCCGCTTTGGCACACAAGGCCTCACAGTTTTGCCTTTGACGATAGGGATGATAGCCGAAGCCCCTCACACTCACTCGTCAAAACGCGTTATGCTAGGGAGAGGTATCCACACCCTTATAAGGCATGCTTCGTTCCCCTCCCCAACTGATGTAGGACCTTACAAAGTGATTTATGGCTTGAATGCTGATTTTATGAATTTGATGATGTTGGATGGTGGAAGTGCTATTTTGTTATGAGCCAGAATGACTGTGTATGATAATGAATTTTGGCTGATAGAGGAATATGTTATGAGCCGGATGGCTGACTATGAGTCATGAATTTAAGCCGGGTGGCTGAAATGAATGTTGATTTATCGCTGAGAATAAATGCATATATGCTGAGATATTGATATTGTGATTTTGCACTTCCAACTATCTGAGATACGAGTTTTTCTGGGTAGTAGCAGTGGCTAGCCACCACATGCTCCAGGTTGAGACTTTATACTCTGCTGACCCTATGTCGTAAGTGTGGCCGGGCACTGTGAAAGTCCCGGATGAGCTCGCCCCCGTAAATATACACCAGTGAGGGTGTTGGATATATATGAGATTATGAATTATGTTGAGTATAACTCGAGTTAGGGATGCACGACAGAGGGACAGTCCAATGGTTAGCTACTAAGACTTGTCGGGTTGGCTTTATAACCGACAGATGATATCATCAGCCACTAGGACAGGCATGCATCATATGCATCTATGTGACATTGTTTGGGTGTGCATATTGTACTTGGTTTGCCTTTGTGATTACCTGTGATTAAATGCTAATTGTTCTGCTTGCAGTAACTATTTGTTTGTACTTGAACTTTCCTATGTGTGTTTCTGATTTGAGACTCTGTTGGACTGTGGTGATTGGTTGTTGGTTGGGTTGTTTGGGCTTAGAGCCGTGGTTGATCATGAGGTGGGCCGAAGGCCATGTTTGGTTGATATTTCTGGTTTGGAAAAGCATGAAAGGCTAATTTGGTTCAGTATAGATAAACCTTTTGAAAGGCTTTTGAATTTTATTTTACATGAACAATTTCCTCTTTCAAAAAAGATTTCAGATTTTTCTTGATAGTAAACCTTTTGCTTTTGAAAAGATGCATAAGGTGGTTACTAATCACTGAAATGATTTTATCTCGCGTATCCTATTATAGTAATTCTCAAAAACCCTCTACTGAGAACCCTTTCGAGGATGATGTTCTCACCCCCCTACAAATTTTCCTTTTTAGGATATGGACGCTGAAGTCACAAAGAGTTTATTGTACCCTCGCCTTTATCTCTATATATTTTGTAAGAGGGATAGGAAATTGTATTGGTTAATGCTTGTGAAGTTATTTAATATATATATATATATATATATATATATATATATATATATATATATATATATGTGTGTGTATGTACTCTTTGTGGGTTTTTGTAAGTTGTATTGTATGTATGGACGTACGTTACATAACAAAAGTATTTTAGAGCGGTATTGCGGTTTAAAGTTTTAAACAGGCTCATATTTTAGTATTAAATAGTATAAGAGTCGTCGTAATGTCCGAGCTATCAGAGTCACGCAGCCGGAAGCATAAGCTTTGATAGTTAGGGTGTTACAACCTAGCATCACAGCAACTACCACTTTCAAAGGGCTCTATCCAAACTAAATTCCAAGGCGATTCTCTATAACTCCCCAATACAAGCTATTCTAATTCAATTCATTGTAAAAAATGTAAAAATTGAATAAATATTTCTATGTTAATAAGGATAATGTAGTTACCACAATAAGATACTCAATACACAAACACATAAGTATAAGCAAAAAACAGAATCAAAATCATATAACAAAGAAGCAAAAAGTAAAATCAAAATAATTGAACAAAGAAATAAAAAACAAAATCAAAATCAACTTCCCAAATAACCAAAAAGCAGATTATCAAACAGATTATACAACAATATTTTCATAGACAACAAGAATATCAAAAACAATATAGGCAACAATATTCAAATAACAAACATTTACTTTTAGCAGAGCAGAAATCAGCAACCAAGTGATGCTCAGCAATTAAGGAATGACAACGCCTTCACCATCGTGGAGGAAGTACGACAAATGAACCAAACTAATAGAGGCAGAGGACCAGGCACCAGAGGAGCAGCACGAGCAGGAACGATAACACAGAGGAGGAGATGAAGACAACCACGAACAGCGATGATGTAGAAACCGATGACGGCGCAGAGGAGACAAATACCACGTTGACGCATAGGAGCCGACAACCACGAACAAGAGATGACGATGCACACGAGACGACAGCGGTGCAGAAAAAAACAGAAGAAGGGATGAAGGCGAGGTAGAGATGAGGCATTCACAGGAGGCTACGCAGGTGCTTCTTCTTCCAGCAGGAGCTCCATTGTTCAGTGGAGTGGAGGCGCAGAGACGGTTGAGAGAGGAGTGAAGGTGAGGGAGTTAGGGTTTTTACTTTTTTACTTTACTTTATACATTTAACTATTGTTATTTATGTTTAACAATGCAATTAAATTTTTTTAAGTTTCACAAATTAATTTTTAGTTAACATTTAAAATTTGATTATTAGTAAGAATTATATATTAACTTTTAAAAGAATATAAAATAATATCTACAATTTTTAAAAATTAATTATTTAATCTTTAATATTTTATCAAAAATAATTAATGAATACAAACAATATTTAAAAAAAATTAAATTTTTGAAATAAAATAAAATTATCCTGAAAAAATTATATAAAATACTTTTTTTATCCTTAAAGATTTTAACATTTTGAGATATTTTTTAGCTACAAAAAGTACTTGCATTTTATGAAAAACAAATAACTTGTTACAAATAATCTTAAATTTTATGATAAATTAATTTTTTTGTTACAAAATATTATAAAATTTTGTAACAAAACACCAATTTATTACAAAAGTCAACATAATTTGTAACAAAAAAATCAAGTTGTTACAAAATATTAGCACGTTTTGTAACAACTTGCATTGTTGTTATAAAATATTATTATTCTATAACAATCACCAATTATTGTTACAAAAAATCAAATTTTTTGTAATAATTATAAATTTAACACAAATTTTGTTACAAATATTCTATTTTCTTGTAATGAGAATGACCTCTTTGTTAACCATGACTATTGGGGTTGTGCATTGTGGTGCCAATATCGTTGGCTGCGGCAGTGGTGATGGTGATATGATAATGGGAAACGAAGAAGAGTTGCGGTGTAAATTAATTAGTATACTTTGTATAAATTACTAATCGTAGTAGGTGTACACTAAAATTATCTATCAGAATAGAATACACATTGAAATATAAAATGCACATTAAAAATAAATACATAGATACATGATGGTTGATTTGGTGTGAAAATAGTATTTTTGATAAACTAATTAGTATACCTTGTATCAATAACTATCATGTCTTCTTATTCTAATTTCAGTTTTTTTTTGTTTTCTTTTTTTATATTTTTATTCTTTTGTGTTGTTTAATTTAGGGTTTACTACTTTTTTTGCTCCTAACATCTTTAGTCAAAATTAAAATCGTCCCCAATCTTTTTTCTTATTATCATCTTCGGCATTAGAAATCGTTTTAAAATCATACTTTTTAAACAAAATATTAGTTACATGACGATTTTGTCCCTAATAAAACACCTTCTTTCACCGACTAACCACCCGATGATCATCATCTACCCATCACTAGCACCATTACCACTACCACTACCTCTCTCTCTCTCTCTCTCTCTCTCTCTCTCTCTCTCTCTCTCTCTCTCTCTCTTCCTAGTTTCCTCCTTTCATTTTCTACGGTATTAGGAAACTCCGAGAAAGAATCGACACCGTTAAGAACACTCACAAAATCACTGAAACCATGAAGCTCATTGCGTTGCCAGGGTTCGACGAGCCTAAGAAGTGTTCCTGAATGACAAACCCTTTGTCGAAATGCTCGTCATGAACTCTCCCGTTTTCGAGACGATAACATCGTCGTCCCCCTTATAGACATCAGGCCCGTCAACTCCACCACCCTTGTTGTTATAACACCCTTACTATCATAATGTCACACTTTTGGGTACGTCACTCTGACAGCGGGGGTATTACGATGACTCTCATATATTAAATAATAAGATATGAGCCTTTACACGTATATCTAGACTTAACAAATAAAGAACACAGAAATCAGACAATCATATAGCACACCCAGAATCACAAAAGCACACTCACAAACAAATATGGGCAAACAAGTATGATGCATGTCTGTCCTAAGCAGGACATGAACTCATGCGTCGATTGTCTACCTGCAACTCGATGTTACTAGGAGCGAACCCTGAATATGGTTTCTCTACTGTGTTAGTGATGTACATTGGTATCATCATGCGCAAACCCATGTCACTTAGGATACCTCGGCATCACGGGTTATCCGTGTCAGTTAGGCCATATCACAATAATGTCGCTAGCAATTCTATGTGCATCACAGTAAGAAACAGACTATCAGTTAGGCGGACATTCCCGCATTAGCAACTTTAGGCTATCAGTTAAGCGTGCACTTCTGCATTAGTAATTGGCATAAAGGCCCAATCAAACAACAAATTCTCATGAATAATTATCCATTTTCAGTTATCTCTTTCATTCATCGTTTCTCATTTCTTCTCTTTTTCTCGTACCTCCGCATCACCAAATAATCAATCATACCTCTGCATCACCATAAAGATACACCTTCAGTCGTTCTTTAATCATAACATTAAAATGTTTGGTTTCAAAGTATCCAAACTTCTTTAATGTTTAATAAAGATACAATTCCTTTTCTTAATAAACCAAACTAAAATCATAACTTAAAACAAATCTTTTCTCAATAAATTGAATTTAAATCATAATACTTTTCTGAATAAATCAATTTGGAAGCAAGACTCCTTCCGTAATAAATCGAAATCAAATGATTTGATTCTTAAATCCAATTTTCTTCTAAGTAACGCTTTAAGTAAAGTCTTGAGGTTTTATAAAAATTTCTGCAGTATTTTCTCTAAAATTCAGACTTTGCCACCCATCTCGGGTCTCATCCAAACCGCTTCTCAAACTTTTTTCTTAATAAATCAAATTCAAACATAAAACTTTTCTCGATAAAACTCAAAACATAATCATTTTTTTAATAATTCAAAATCATCTAATATAATTCTTAAAGCTTTTGAAAATTTATTTTGACCTCCAAATTTTTTAGAAATTACACTAAACTTCTAAAAATTCTATTTTAACTCACAAACTTTCTTTTATTCAACATCCAGATCCAAAACTCTTTCTTAATTATATTTTGGACACAAAATAGTCAAAACATGAGGGTTTTGTATTTTTCAAATAACCAAATCAAACTCATCAAAAGTTCATCAAAATTTCTTGATTTTTAACTAGTTTTTCAACGGTTTCGATAACTGATTTTTCACAACTTTTAATTTAATCTCATGGCTATCAAACCTCATCAAATTTATCTCGAAATAATACATCACAACAGCTCCAAAATAATTAAAACACCCCAGCTGGCTGTTCATACATAGCCGAACTAAAATCTCAAGCAAGCAACAAGAATTCAACAAAAATTCAACATAAACTTAATCAAACTCAAACAATAATCAATCAAACCAACATTCACTTATGAAATTCACATTTAATTATTATAAAATTACCAAACCCTACCTCCGTAAGATTTCAAAATAACAGAAACTCTGGAGAAGCTTTTTGATCGATCTGCTGAAGAAGAAAACCTCAGAATCGGCTACTCCACCTCTAGGGCGCCTTCGATCAAATTTTGCATGGAGGGACAGCAACTCCACCATCGATTTTTCATGAACAAAAGTGATGTCAACGTGAAGAGGAAGAATATACAAACAATTTAATCGGATTAGATTTTTTATTGGAGTTACGGATCTCAAGAAATTGAGGTTGGAAGTCACGGTTCCATGGAAGCTCACATTCTATCTCTCGGTCTTTCTTTCTTCTTCTTGTCCGTGACAAGGATGAATGAATGGAAAGGGATAATATTATGATTAATGGGGATTTGTGGTGTAAAAGCCTTATTAGGTGTCATGGCTAATTAATGAAAGAAAGCATGTGTCATGATTATATATATGCATTAAGCCACGTTTCT
The DNA here is from genome assembly GCF_003086295.3 of Arachis hypogaea. NCBI lineage: Eukaryota > Viridiplantae > Streptophyta > Magnoliopsida > Fabales > Fabaceae > Arachis > Arachis hypogaea. The sequence continues at coordinate 23,909,021 of NC_092050.1, forward strand.
AATTTTCTTTCTTTTGCTCCCTTGGAGACTTCGGCCAAGTGATGATGATGATAAGAGAATGATAATTAATGATATACTAGTGAGGTGTCAAGAATAATAAATGAAGGGGGTTAGGTGTTGCGGCCTTAAGGCTGTTGAGTCAGCGATTCAAGTTATAAATATCTTAAACGGATAACTATGAAAACTGGATATATTAAAACACAAGTAATAATATATATATTTCTAAAAATAAGAAACTCTAATTTATAAAATAAATTATAACTTATTCATATTTAGATTTTTAAAAATGTGAGTTGTTACATTCTACCCACCTTACAAAAATTTTCGCTCTCAAAAATTGATACAATAGAATAAGTTCAAACTCTACAAAAAAGAAACTAGATTCATGAGAAAAATACAAGCAACATCAAGGATGAACACTCGAAAAAATTCAAGTGAACAGACAGGATCACAATCAGTCAAAGATATGCATGAACGATAAGGTGTGGTTGAAAGAAGTAATAAAATCACATTTTAAGGAGGGAATCCGAAACAAAAAATTCCAATGAAAACAATGAAAGAAAAGATGATACCAAGTCACTTAGCACTAATAGAGAGTATACGTCAAAACGAATCCTTAAAACGTAACTTCTAACGTTTCTAAATCCCGTGACTCGCATAACTTATTATTTCTATTTCGTCTATGATAATCCATTAGTGTTCCCGTATATATAAATCATCAGTATTAAGGTAGCCAGACCTAATTAATACCATGAAAAATGCAACGGTCGACTAACAGCATTGATCAATAGACAAATCATGCATTTGAAACTCAAACTCTTGTCGTTATGACAAGTCCTACTGCATGACTGGTGCGCGGAATTACACTTCACACAACTTAACCAACAAGTGCACTGGGTCGTCCAAGTAATACCTGAGTGAGTCAGGGTCGATTCCACGAGGATTGTTGCCTTGAATAAAGTTGTGGTTATTTTGTAAATCTTAGTCAGGCGGATAGAAAAGTTATTTGTTTGTTTAAAGCACATAAAAATAGAATAAAGATAACGTTACTTAATTGAAGGTGAATACAATGATAAGAAGATGGTTAAGGCTTCAGAGATGCTTTATTCTTCTAGATTAATTCAGTCTCACTGTCTATGCCAACTGTTTATGATTTCTTCTATGGTAGGCTGTATGTGATCTGTAATACCCAATTTTTAGCACGTCATGATCGTACCAAAAGTGAGGCGTTATTAACCTATTTTCCTTATTAACTATTTAATATTGAGCCTTTAGTTCGATTTCGCGTTTCAATTTTTAAGAACATGCCGGAAAATTTTGTTTGTTACTGATCAAACTCATTCATCAAAGAGAACCAAGTAATAATAATCACATAGTTATTAATAATAGTAAATATTGTACAAAAGAATTTAGAAGAAGCTCAGATACAATTCCTATCCCTCTGTATAAACTAAAACCTTAAATAACAAAGGCGAGGGAATTTTATGAAAGCAACTCATCACATAAACTTAACTAAAATAAGACTAATAATCGCCCGCAGCTTCAAACGGAGTCTTCGAATCTGTGTCACTGAAAGGGTGGAAGATTTTGGGGTGAGAACAAACCACACGTTCTCAGTAGAAAATGAAAATGCCGTAAAAGTAATAAATATAATGCAAATAATTAACGTACTCAATAAAAATATTTTGTTAAACCATTGGAAATACTTTTTACTTTTACTTCATATAATTAATTACTTTTTTTAAATTTCTGAACCTAAAACAATTTTCAATCACAATTCCAGTTCTTAGTCACCTCAATACACAAACTAATAGCACAAGAAACGGATCAACACACAAACAAAATGCAACAAGACAAATAGCATAATCACAGAGAAACAAAATAAGCAAACACAATCAAATGCAAATGCGCAAACAAGGATGATGCATGCCTGTTCCTAGCGCAGGCTATGAGCTCATGCGTCGGTTGTCTACCCGCAACCCGACGTTACTCAGAGCGGACCCCGAATATGTTTTCTTTTCTGTGTCAATTAGGCCTCATCATAATAATGTGTATCATAGTAAGAAACAGTGCTATCAATTAGGCGAACATTCCCGCATTAGCAATCTCAGGATATCAATTAGGCGGGCCCTTTTGCATTAGCAATTTGGCACAAGGCCCATTCATATTTCATTTTCATGAATCATAATCTATTTCAATTATTTACTTCACTCATGACTTTTTATTTTCTTTTTTTTTCATTATACCTCCACATCACCAATTACATACTCATATCTCCGCATCACCATATTATTAAATGTACTTCCGCATCACCACTTAACTATACATACCTCCACATCACCTTATTACTACTCACACCCCCAAAATGATTAATAAAAACTCTTTTTTTTACTAAACCGAACTCAAATCATCATTTAAAACAAGAATCTCTCCTCAAAAGATTGAATTTAAAACATTATACTCTTCATAAATAATTCGAGTTGAAAACAAGACTTCTTTAGTAATAAATCGAAATCAAATAATATTTTTAAATAAGATTGGCTTTTAATTAACGCTTTAAACAAAGTCTTAAAGTTTTATAGAAAATTTGGCAGCATTTTCTCTAAAATTCGGACTATGCCACCCTTTTAGGGTCCTTGCCCAACCATTTTCAGTTTCCAAAAATCATTGATAAATCCAACAAACCATATCCATTATCAAAATATTTATAATTCTGAAAGCTAACCATTTATAATTCGGACTAATAAAGCAAATGTTCGATACAAAGCCCTTTTCTCATTACGAGTAAATATGTAAATCAAATGCTTTTCAATATAAAATCATTTCTCAAGATAAGCTTATAAATCAGATTTTCAAAACAAAACCACGTTTCCGGCTACTTTTACAAAGCTTGGACAAAATCTCCCTTTAAAATTTAGATTTCACCACCCTCACGGGCTCCTTCTTTCTCTCAACATTTCACTAATCTAATTCCACAAACTTCAATAAAGCATGATTCTTAATAATCAACCTACTTTAACTCAATTTAATGACCAACAGTTCACTTTGACATTCAATACCACAATATCCAAATCAAAATAGCATATTCAACAAACAACAATTCCCAAGTTGTTAAAATAGTACCCACTATCATCAAATAAATCTCAAATCAACAACCAAACTAAAAAAGCAACATGACTAAAACTTCCAACAACCTTCACAGTCTCAATCCAAACCCAATTCACGTTTTAGTTTAACAAACAACACCAACTGAACATCATTCACAACAACAATTTAAAAAATTCTCATCAGTTAATAATACTAAATTCTCGTAAGTTACTTGTAGTTATTCGATAAGCTTTTTAGGCATTCTTAAATTAAAACATTTAATTTTAAAAATAAACCCCCTACCTCAGCTAGTCGAACTCAGAAATTAAACATGACAAACCCTCTTTTGTCCTAAATTCGCAGCAGCAGCGGCATTCTAACATAACCAGAACAGCAGCAGTGTCAATTTCCTAAGGCAGCGACGATGGTTGCACCAGGAAAAAGGATTCGAATCGAATAGAAATCAAGAGCAAACACAACTCTAGAAAATTTAGGACAAGAAATATAATAAATCAAATCGTTCACAAGCATGGCAGTGACAAATTGAATTGTGTAAATGGAACAGAATTAAATAAAAGAATAGACCAGAACCAGAACAGTAATAGTGCTACCAGCAACAACAGCAGTGACGTCCCCTTTCCAATTTGAAGATGGCAGAACAACAGCTCTAATAGCAGCTAACTCCGGTGGCAGCAGGACACGATGGAGTCAAACCCTAGCAGTGGCGGTGGTGGTTTGACGTCGTGAAGGCATGGTGGCGTGGAACAGGGCCTCTCTCTGACCCTGGTCCTTCGCGTTCGTCCCTCTCTCTTCGCGAAGCCCGCACACCGCGATAACCACGGTGGCGACAACGAAGCTCCAGCGATGATGGAGGCAAGGCAGCGGCGCAGGCAGCAACACTTCCCTCCTCTGCGTGACCTCTTCTCCTTCGAGGACTCCTCCCTCTCTCACGCGTGGTTCCTTGCATCGATGGCAGCTCGGCAGCGGCGGCAGTGACAAGCCCAATTCGACGGCGACAGCGCGAATAGCTTACCCTTCGGCGGACCAGACGTGAGCAAAAGGAAGCTGAACGGCGGTGAGGCGCGACGCCGGCACAGCAGCCTTCTCATTCCTCCATTTCCCTTACTCTTGGATCTCTCTCTCTCTCTTTTATTTCTTTCTTTGGATTTCTGTTGCTAGGTGTTAACATTTTGAAAGTAAGGGAAGCGGTGTGGTGGTGATGGAAGGCTGAACGTGGCTAATTGAAGATTGAACAAGTAGTGGGGGTTATGTGTGTGTGGGTTGGGTAGAAGGGGTTAGGGTTTCAATTTAGGGCTTAGATTTTCGTGTATGAAATTGGGAATTTTGGGTAATTTAGTAATTTTAATAAAATTAGAGTAATAGAGTAATTGAAAACTAATTTTAATCTAATACTAATATTTAAAAAAATACTTATTTAATTATCAACTTAATTTATTTTCAAATAAATATTCTAATTCAAGAATTAGAATTAATCAAATTATTTTCTTTTAAAATTATAAAATAGAGTTCAAAAATCTAGTTATTCAAATTAAACCATATATCTAAAATCCGCATTATTTTTTCAATTACTCAACCTTTCAAATCAATAATAAGAAAATATCTAATTAATATAAAATTTTTTCTTGAATAAATTAAATAAATCATAATTAATTTATTATTTAATTTCTAAAAATCTGGGGTCTTACATGATCAACGCCTTTCTTGAGAGGTCACTGATTCTCCTCTAGGCTGAACACCAGGGTTAGTGCGCATCCAATCTGAATGAGGGTGAAGCTCCTGCAGTCCATTCCCCTTGATGATCCTACTCAAAACGCCACAGACAAGGTCGAATCTTCCGGATCAGAGAATGATGCACCTTTGGTTCTAGCCTTTACCACAAAGATTCTAATCTCTCCATACCCCGGCTAAACTGGTGTCTCGAGAAGTCCCCAATGAAGTCGTGGATTAGCCGTCTAAGAGATGTATAATTAAGCTAGTGGTTCATTAATATCCGATGAAAGATGCTCGCTGAACCGATGTAGAATGGAGATAACCTTGTGTCGGTTCAACTCATTCATAAGGTTGAAGAACAAAGATACATCTTAGAATAGAGAATCAAACACGAATTGAGATAGAACAGTAATACTTTTATTAATCTATAAAACTCAGCAAAGCTCCTCTCCTTAACCTAGGAGGTTTAGAGACTCATACTGATAGAAAATACAATGAAAGGTTCGAAAAATGCCAAGAGATCTCCAATTTCTCTAACTAAAGGGTGATTTTCTCCTTTAAATACTAAACTAATGACTAAGGATTACAGAAATATGATAGGCTTAGGCTTGTAGTGTAAAAATCTACTTCTGGGGCCCATTTGGTGAGTGTTTGGGCTGAGCTTGAGCAGTCTCCACGTGCTAGTAGGGCTCTAGGGTGTTGAACACTGGCTAGGGGCACCTTTTTGGGCGTTGGATGCTGGTCACTCCTTTGTGGGCGCTGGACGCAAGAATAGGGTAGATGGCTGGCATTGAACGCCAGTTTTGGGCCTTCAATTCTGAAGCAAAGTATGGACTATTATACGTTTCTGGAAAGCCATGGATGTTAGCTTTCCATATCCATTAAGAACGCGCCAGTTGGACTTCAGTAGCTCCAGAAAAGCTCTTTTGAGTGCAAGGAGGTCAGATCTTGACAGCATCTGCAGTGCTTTCTCTGCCTCTGAATCAGACTTTTGCTCCAGGTCCTCAATTTCAGCCAAACAATACCTAAAAATTGCATAAAAACACACAAAATCATAGTAGAATCTAAAAATGTGAATTTTACACTAAAACCTATGAAGATATAATAAAACTTAAATAGAACATGCTAAAAACTATATGAAAATAATGCCAAAAATCGTATAAAATATTCGCTCATCACAACACGAAACTTAAATTGTTGCTTGTCCCCAAGCAACTAAAAATAAAGTAGGATAAAAAGAAGAGTAAGATACAATAAATCTCAGAGTTTTCAATGAAGCTCAGTTTTAATTAGATGAGCGGGACTTAATAGCTTTTTGCTTCTGAAGAGTTTTGGCATCTCACTATCCATTGAAACTCAGAAGTGTTGGCCTCTTTTGGAACTTAGAATCCAAATGATATTATTGACTCTCCTAGTTTAGCTCTTTTTTATTCTTGAACATAACTTTTAGAGTCTTGGCCGTGGTCCTAAGCACTTTATTTTCCAATATTACCACTGGATACATAAATGCCACAGACACTTAACTGGGTGAACCTTTTCGGATTATGATTCAACTTTGCTAGAATCCCTAGATAGAGGTGTGCAGAGTTCTTAAGCACACTCTTTTTCTTGCTTTGGATCACGACTTTAACTGCTCAATCTCAAACTTTTTACTTGACACCTTTACACCACAAGCATATAGTTAGGGACACTTTTCATTTGAAGTGCTTAGGCCAAGATTTTGTTCCTTTTAGGCCTTCTTAACCATTGATGCTCAAAGCCTTGGATCCTTTGACCCTTGCCTTTTAGTTTAAAAGGTTATTGCCTTTTTGCTCTTGCCTTTTGGTTTAAAGAGCTATTGGCTTTTTCTGCTTTTTGTTTCTCTCTTTTTTTTCGCATGCATATATATATTTTTTTCCTTTATTGCTTTTTTGCTTTTTGCTGCTTTTTCTTACTTCAAGAATAAGTTTTTTGGATTTTTCAAATTATCAATAATATTTCACTTTTATCCTCATTCTTTCAAGAGCCAACATTCTTAATTCTAATTTCAAATATGCACTATTCATTCATACATTCAGAAAACAAAAGCAATGCCACCACATCAAGATAATTGAACTATTCTTAAGATAAACTTGAAATTCATGCATCTTAATTGTCTTTTTCAAATAAAATTTTCTTTTAAGTAGGGTGAGGGATATATGGAATATTTTATAACTTTAAGACATAGATAGAAGTGATCATGCAATAAGAACACGAGAACAAATAGCAAAACATAATGGAAAACAGAAAAATGACATAAAAGCAAAGGGTGATGGAACGGGACCACCTTAGTGACGGCGACTACCACTTCCTCTAGGGAATCCAATTGAGCGCTTGATATTTCCAATGTCATGCCCTTGTCTCTGTTGTTCTTCCCTCATAGCTCTTTGATCTTCTCTAATTTCATTGAGGATGGTGGAATGCTCTTGATGCTCCATCCTCAGCTGATTCATGTTAGAGCTTAATTCTCCCACAGAAGTATGCCATTGATCCCAATAGCTTTGAGGAGAAAAATACATCCATTGAGGCATCTCAGGGATCCCATGATGAGGTGGCTCCATATGCTCATGTTGTGGTTCATGTGCTGGCTCTCTAGTGTACTCCATTCTTCTTTTAGTGATGGGCTTGTCCTCCTCAATTGGAGTGTCACCTTCTATGACAATTCCAATTGAATTGCATAGGTGACAGATAAGATGAGGGAAAGCTAACCTTGCTTGGGTGGAAGGCTTGTCCGCACTTTGTACAACTCTTGAGGTATCACCTCATGTACTTCCACCTCCTCTCCGAGCATGATGCAATGGATCATGATGGCTCGGTCTATAGTGACTTCAGACCAGTTGCTAGTAGGGATGATAGAGCGTTGGATAAATTCCAACCATCCTCTAGCTATGTGCTTGAGGTTAGGCTTTCTTAGTTGGACAGGCTTGCCTTGGGAATCTCTTTTTCACTGTGCTCCTTCCATACAGATGTCTGAGAGCACTTGATCCAGCCTCTGATCATAATTGACCCTTCTAGTATAAGGACGTGAGTCCCCTTGCATCAAAGGCAAGTTGAACGCCAACCTCACACTTTCCGGACTGAAGTCCAAGATTCTTCCTCAGACCATGGTGCTCCAATTCTTGGGATGAAGGTTCACACTAATGTCATGGTTTTTTGTGACCCATGCATTAGCATAGAACTCTTGCACCATTAAGATCCCAACCTCTTGGATGGGATTGGTTACGACTTCCTAACCTCTTCTCCGGATTTCATGTTGGATTTCCGGATACTCATTCTTCTTAAGCTTAAAAGGGACCTCAGGGATCACCTTCTTCTTTGCCACTACTTCATAGAAGTGGTCTTGGTGGACTTTGGTGATGAATCTCTCCATCTTCAAAGATTCGGAGGTGGCGGTTACGGCCTTTCCTTTCCTCTTTCTAGAGGGTTCTCCGACCTTGGGTGTCATAAGTGGGAATGAAAAGCAAAAAGCAAGGCTTTTCCAACACCAACATTAAAACTTTGCTTGTCCTCGAGCAAAAATAAACAAAAGAGAAGAATGGAGTAGAAGAAGAAGATAATAGATGGAGAAGGAGGGAGAAGAGTAATTCGGCCAAGTGAGGGCTAAAAGGGTATGAGTAGTGTGTGGGATAAGTGGAAAGAGGGGGTATTTATAGGGAGGTATGGTGAGGGTTTCGAATGAATGGGGGGAATATGGGTGGGAAAGTTTGAATTTTAGTGGGTGTGGGTTGGTGGGAGTTATGATGGTTTTAGAGAAGAGGTATGGATGTGATTGGTTGAGGGTTTATAGGGAAGTGTGTGTGGAAAAGTGTGAAAAGAAGAGAGAAGAAGGTAGGATAGCTGAAGGTGCTGTGGGACCCACTGGTCCTGAGAGGCTCGAGAATTCAAATTCCCTGCCCTCCTTATGGGTGTTGAATGCCCAGCTCATGCTCCATAGCTGGCATTCAACGCCAGCTTGTTGCTCCACTCAGAATGTTGAATGCCCAGGAGGGACCTCCTTCCTAGCGTTTAACGCCAGGTCTTCTGTCTCTGTTGGGCGTTGAACGCCCAGCCTCTGCTCCAGGGCTAGCGTTCAACACCAACTCTCTGGTCTTTTTGGGCATTTGAACGCCCATTCTGCCTTCTTATCTGGCGTTCAACGCCAGCAAGACATGCGCTCCAAGGTATTCTGTTTACACTTCTGAAAGTTTCTGTCTATGTTCTGACTAATGCACATGATCATGAAGCTAAAGAAAATAATTAAGAAAAACATAAATAATAACTATGGTTGGGTTGCCTCCCAACAAACGCTTCTTTAACATCACTAGCTTGACGGTTAGCTCCTTATGGAGATTGATATGGGCTCAGAATTTCGCCCCTTACAGTGAATTTCTTCCTGTCTTATCATGGATGAGCTCCACATGCTCTAGAGACAAGACATGACTCACTGTATGTGGTATGACTGGTTTCTTGGTGAAGACAAATCTCATGCCAGGTGAGAGGCCTTCAGTGGAGATCTTTTTGTCCCTCCAGTCTTTAAGTATTTTCTTCTTAGTACCGTTGGTTTCAGTGCTTGTTGATGGCTGCCCAACACAACACTTAGAATTGGTGTCTGGGGGCTTAGTAAAGCTCTGCACTGAGAGATATGGTTGGAACACTAAGTGTTGCACAGTTATCTCTTTTTTCTCAGAGGGAGAGTTGGGGTGAGGCATCTTGAACAAGATGTGCTTCTCCCCTAGTTGTAAAATCAATTCTCCCTTTGCTACATCAATGATAGCATTGGCAGTGGTTAGGAAAGGTCTTCCAAGGATGATGGATTCAACCTCATTGATAAACCCCGATTTCGTGATTTACCTTGTGCTTATTTTGGGGGATTTTACCACTTTTTCCCACATTTATTCCATGAAATAGCATGGTTTTGTAATTCTCCCTTGAATTTTGCTTAAATGTAAAAACATGCTTTTTAGGCCCTAAATTGGTAATTTTGATTCACTTTAATTCCATTCGATGCCTTGAAGTGTGTGTTGAGTGATTTCAGGTTTATAAGGCAAGTATTGGATGGAAGAAATGAGTAGAAAAGCATACAAAGGGGAGAATGCATGAAGAAACAAAGATTGGGAATGCATCAAAGGACGCGCACGCGTACAAGGCGCGCACGTGCAAAAGTGGTCTCACCTATAGACACGCACGCGTACATGCCGCGTCCACGCGGATGGAGAATTTGCCAATTGACGCGCACGCGCACATGGCGCGCGCGCGCCAATACTCTTACATGGCCCACTTAAAGACAAAACGCTAGGGGCGATTTCTGAGCTGCCCAGGCCCAATCTCAACTTGTTTCTGAGTGTATTTCATGCAGAATTGAAGTCCAAGCACAGGGGGAGCAATTAGTTTAGCCAACATAAGCCTTTAGTTAGTTTTCTAGAGAGAGAAGCTCCCTTTTCTCTCTAGAATTAGGTTAGGTTAATTTCCATCTTAGATCTAGGTTTAATTATATGTTTTCATCTTGTTTCTTTTATAATTTCTTACTTCTACTCTTTCATTCTCATGATTTGTAATGTTAATTTCTCTTTTATGTTCATGGATGCTCTTGTTGGATTTGATTTACTTTTAATACAATTTAATGTTTGATGTTTCTTTATTCTTGATTTGAGTTGTTGATCTTGTTTCCTTGCAATTTGTAGTTGGTAGATTTTACTATTCTTGCTCATTTACCATGCTTTCCCTTTGTATCCACCAAGTGTTTGACAAAATGCTTGGTTGGATGTTAGATTAGATTTTGAGCATTCTTGGCTTGGAAAGGGTAATTAGGTGATCTTGAGTCATGAAAACCCAACCTATGTTGGCGACTAGAGTTGTTGGCTAATATTGTTTCCATTGACGCTAATCTTTTGCTAATTTAATTAGTAAGTTGATTAGGATTTTTGGATTGAGATTAGCTAGTCTTGTTAGATTTTCTTCCAGTGTGAAGATAATATGATACCTTCTTCCATCATCGAGGATGACGTAATGAGATAAATTCTTGTTTATATTTGTGACATGATTAATTAGTCTTGTTTGACATTCTCCCTATGTGAAGATGACATGATACCTTCTTCCGTTTGTTGGAGTTGACTAAATAAGATGAATTAATCAATGCATGACTAGGATAGAAAGCCTATGATCTCAATTCTTGCCATGAATGTCTCTCTCTTTATTACTTGCTTTCTCTTATTTACTTGCTTGATTTACTCTTCTTGTCATTTAAATTCTTACCCCTTTATATTTTATTGTCCCTATATAAATCAAAACCCCCTTGTCTCCTCATAGCCAATAATTGACCACTTTATTGTAATTTCTTGTGAGACGACCCAGAGTCCAAATACTCTGGTTAATTCTTATTTGGGGTTTGTTCTTTGTGACAACCTAAAATTTAATTTGATCTGAGGATTAACTATTGGTTTGGACTATACTAACAACGGGATTATTTTGTGGAATTTCAAACCAGTGTAAATCCTTGCCATCAAATTAATGGCGCCGTTGCCGGGGAGTTGCAATGGTGCTATGTTATTGGCTATTGTATATATTGTGAATAGCTTGATTTTTGGTTTGTTTGTTAGTCTTTGCTAGTTGTAGGATTTTGCTCTCTTTGTTTCTTGTTAGAATTTATTTTTGTTTTCTCTTATCACCATGAATTCTCATCATTTTGGCTATGAGTGTGGTTCAAACTATGTTGTAGGAAATAAAAGCTTTAATGAGGATGTGCATCAAGAATTTGGAAATCAAAGATGGGAGGAGCCTCAAGCCTATGGACAACCTTCTTGGCAACCACCTCCTCCGGTTTCTTATGGGTACAATTCAAATCTTGATTCATACCAATCTAATGTATGTGATGACCCTCATTGTGGTTGTCAACAACAATCACCATATGCATATGAATCCCCTCCTCAATATAGCCCTCTACCATACTCACATGCCTCATACCACCATCCACCTCCACATGATCCTAACCCATACCCACCATACCAACCACCATATGAGCCATATCTAGAGCCACCACCATTCCAACACCAATACTCCCAAGAACCATAGAGTCCACACACACCACCTCAAGAATTTCACCAATATGAACTACCTTCTAATTACAACAACCTTCCCTCAAACAATGAACCCTCTCTTCCACCATCACCTCCCGATGAAGCCCACATGCTAGAATTGAGAGATCTTGAATCTCATATCTTAAGGCGACAAGAGGAGGATGAAAAGAAGTTTGCGGAGTTAAGCGCGAAAATGGCTATCATGGTAGAAGCCATTGGCAACATAGTCTCCTCCCGCCTAAGCCTATGCGATCAAGGCACACCCATTGTTGAATGTGGAGAAGCAACCAAGGAGCTTAGTGAGGGAGTGAACTTGAAGCCCCATGGTGAGGAAGAGGAGTTCAAGAAAGAAATACAACACGAGGAGGAGGTAGAGATTATTGAACAAGAGGAAGTAGTGGTTGGAGCCTTAGGATATGTTGAGTACATAGAGGAATCACAAATTGAAGAGCCCTCTTCCATGGAGTTTGAAGTTGATGTTGAGGAGGAGAGTCCACAACCTCCAAGACATAATGTGATTGAAGAAGTGGAAGAAGTGTTCCAATCAATAGGCCCTCCTATTTATGATGATTCCGCATCAACATATGATCCTTTTGAGCTTGAAGAATCCTTCCCCACTATGCTCGGAATTGATGATGAGGTAGATTTTACTCAACCTCCTGTTTATGATTTAAGTGATGGGGAAGAGCTAGAGGACATTGGTGAAGAAGAACATGAACTTGAGGAAGCTTGGCAAGAGGTAAAGCTTGAAGAACCTTGCCAAGTGGTGGAAGCCTTCCAAAAAGGATGGACGGAAGTGGAGCGTATTTTGTCAAGACCGTTGGGAACTCCTCCACCTAGGTTGTCATCTAATCCTTCATTCGAGTGGGTAAAACTTCTAACTCTTAGCTTTATTATCCCATTTGAATATGGTTTGCTTGAGACGGATGGCCAACTTAGGGCGCTTTGTGGAATTAAGCGTAAGAGGAGGATGTTTAGTGGTTGGCGTTGTAAGTCTAGGCTCATTATGGTTGAAGCTTCAAGGTGCAAAGGTTGGACTAGTGCTCAATTGGATGGGTCTAGGAGGATGGTTTGGTGCTTCCATGAGAATTCATCTCTCTTGCCACACGGAGGAAATCACCATGATCAACTCAAGGACGGGTGTGAAAACAAAATGTGGGATCCCGAATCGCACAAGGAAGATCAACTTTGGGAGCCTATGGTTTGTGAAGAACTCCATCAAATCTTGGAGTTATTAACTTTGAATGATGAAGCACAATGGAAGTCCAAGCATTGGTGGATGTTCAAGGATGGATTCAAGTACAAGCCACCTTGATGAAGAGCTCCCCATAAGTCCAACTTAAGGACAATAAACAAAAGTGCTAGGTGGGAGACAACCCACCATGGTAAACTCTTTCCTTTTTCTCTTTTGTATATATTGGTAGAACTAGTTTAATTTCATGTTTTGAATTGCTTAGTTGAGTTTATTTGGGAGTCTAGTAGGTTAAATAAGGTTTTATGATGTTTTGGTAGTTGTTTGGAGGTTTGGAATGCTTGGTTTGGTGCAAAAACATAGAAAAATTTTGAAAAAAACAGAGCACCATCCACGCGCACGCGCACTCTACGCGTACGCGTGCCCAAGTATTTTCGGCCATCCACGCGCATGCGTCATGTACGCGTACGCGTGGATTGAGTTTTTCCACCTCCTCCATACATTCACCCGAGAGTTGTGCCTGAAGTGTGCCAACTTTGTGCCCCAGGGCACGCGAACGCGTACCTTGCGCATCCGCGTCGACTCTCTGCCTTGCCATGCACGCGTACGCGTACTGCACGCTTATGCGTCGCTTCCATTTTCATCAATCCACGCTTACGCGCACATGATGCGCACGCGTAGATTTCCCTGTTTCACTCACCTTCTTTTCTTCTCTTCTTTCCATTTCTTTCCTTCTTCTCTTTTCTCTTCTTTTCTTTCCACCCTTCAAACATCATCCGACACTACCAAACACCATGTAACACCATTTCCTTTAATTAGTTAGTTAGTTTAATTTTTGTTTTCCATTATAAGTGTTGGATTACTAATCTTGTTTACCATTTACTGCTGCTTATTACTAATGGGATGTTAGTTTAACATCATTGTTGTTATTGTCATTGTTGGATTCCTTTGTTGAGGTTGCAATTTATTACTTGGTCTTGAATTTTCATGTTGAACATTTGTGAATACCAAGTACATGTTACATTGTCTTTAAGCTTCTTAACTCTTTTGAGTTGCATGTTTTGGCCACCATGCATTCATTATCTATTGTTAGGCAATTGTATATTATCATTTATTTTTTTTAGGTGATGCTTGCTTACGGTTTACCCTTATTCACGTCACTTATTTCATGCATTGAGATTGTGGAATTGTGAAATTGGATCGAAAGCTTACCTAGCGATATATTTTTGAGCTTTGTAAAGCTTTGTGGACCATGCTTGCTATGTGATTTATTTTTACTTCTATCTTCTTTTTCCTAAGTTCCATAGCATCCATGTGTTTCACCTCTATGTCACTTAGGTGTTGCAACAACTTCAATATGTGTCATTGATTTTTGTGTGAGTTTCATATACCATTTTGTTCACTAAGTCTACCTACACATCAATCAATGTCCATGCACTATCCAATTTCACAATGGCTTGATTAATTGCTTGAATGCTTTTATGCTTCTTCACTACTTGTTTGGTTGCCCTAACCTATAAGTCTTTTAAAGTATCTCAAGCACACTAGAATGAGTGAAGTGTATGCTTTCTTTTGTGTAAATGTGATATAGCTTTTTATACTAGCGTGTGTGTGTGTTCTAAACCGCGCGTAATTTTATAACCCACACACCTATTTTCATCAATGTCACACTAATTTGCTCGTTCAATTCTAGTGACTTACCTCATTCCAACAATTCACACTTCCTAGCTTTTGTATATTTTCATATTACGGTGTTTATTTTGTTTTTCATGATTGATGCACCATAAGCAAAAATGGAAGCGGGAGGAAGAACACGCAGCAACCGGTTGACCTACCAGATGAAGGTGACAACTCGGAAAGTCGCCGTACCCCCTTGCTCATTTAGTGCACCGAGGACGGTGCAAACTTTTAAGTGTGGGGAGGTCGTCCGACCGCTCGGCATTTTTGGGTGACAAGTTTCTAATCCCAATATTTTTGTATTTCATTTTAGGATTTTTAGTTGCATTTTCTTATTTTGCATATGTATATATTAAGCTTAGTCAAAATCATGATATTTTGCAAGGATTTTATCTATAGGGCACCCCAATTGATTGAAAAAAAAAATTTAGAACTTGCTTGAATTATATACTTTGTGGAACATGATTTTTGAGCTAAGAACACAAGCATGTGAGATTTGAGCCTAATTGTGTGGTTACATCATATATAACCACTTATTTTCATTCTTGTGTGCATTATTCTCTTCCTATGATTGTAATCTTTGATTTGTTTGATTCTTTATATCCATTATTTTGTGTATACATGCATTTATATGATTGAGCCATTGTTCAAATAGCTCACTTACCCAAATAGCCTACCTTTTATCTTCTATTGTTAGCCAATCTTGAGCCTATGCTTAACCCATTTGTTCTTAATTGTAGCACATTACAAGCCCAGATGAAAAATAATAATTGTCCTTAATTTGGATCTTTGATTAGCTTAGGCTAGTGAGAGTGTTTATTATTTGATTTTGGAAAAGTTGGGAACATTGGGTAGAGATAAAAGTGTGTTTTTGTATTTGTGTTGAGAATCTTGGGAATTGGGAATGTACTCATGTATTAATCATGTGTAAACCATATGCATTGATGTTCTTGTATATATTTTAGTTTGAAAAAAAATGAGAAAAAAAAAAGAAAAAAAAAAAAAAAAAAAATATATATATATATATATATATATATATATATATATATATATATATATAAGAAGAAATAAGAAAATATATAGAAGAAAAAGAAAAAGAATTACAATAAAAGGGGACAAAAATGTCCCAAAACAAGGTTCAATAAAGTCAATGCATATGGGTGGTGATCAAAAAGAGAATGCATGAGTATGTGAAAAAGTGAGAAATGGATAGCCTTGATTGTTTATAATTGTATAGGTTGTCATAGGTTAGGTGGGAAGTTTAAGTTAATCAAAGATTCAAATCTCAAGCCTACTTGACCATATGCATCCTACCTTGACCCTAGCTCCATTACAACCTATGGGAAGTCCTCATGATATTTGTATGCATGCATAAAGTAATTGTTGATTGTTAGATGAAAAACAAATCTTGGAAAGTATGATTAGGGGAGAAATGAGTGAAGCAACCCCATATACTTGAGTGCATAGAGCAGATACACATCCGGCGAGGGTTCAATCGCTCAATTACATGTTTCCACCCATGATCATCTTTTCTTGCAAGTTTGTGAACTCTTTCAATGATTCAATCCAATTGTGGTTTGCTTTGATTGTAATACCTTAGCCCTTGTGCTTGCATGTGTATTCTTGGAGGTTGATTTATTTTGACTAAGTCATTGCATCGTGTAAATAGATTGCATATAGACAGATTGCATTTAGTTAGTTGCATTGAATAAATGTTAACACCCTTTGCTTCTTCTTGATTTTAGCATGAGGACATGCTTAGTTTAAGTGTGGGGAGATTTGATAAACTCCGATTTCGTGATTTATCTTGTGCTTCTTTTGAGGGATTTTACCACTTTTTTCCACATTTATTCAATGAAATAGCATGGTTTTGTAATTCTCCCTTGAATTTTGCTTAAATGTAAAAACATGCTTTTTAGGCCCTAAATTGGTAATTTTGATTCATTTTAATTCCATTCGATGCCTTGATGTGTGTGTTGAGTGATTTCAGGTTTATAAGGCAAGTATTGGATGGAAGAAATGAGTAGAAAAGCATACAAAGGGGAGAATGCATGAAGAAACAAAGATTGGGAATGCATCAAAGGACGCGCACGCGCAAAAGTGGTCTCATCTATAGACGTGCACGCGTAAATGCCGCGTCCGCGCGGATGGAGAATTTGCCAATTGACGCGCACGCGCACATGGCGTGCGCGCACCAATACTCTTACATGGCCCACTTAAAGACAAAACGCTAGGGGCGATTTCTGAGCTACTCAGGCCCAATTCCAACTTGTTTCTGAGTGTATTTCATGCAGAATTGAAGTCCAAGCAAAGGGGGAGCAATTAGTTTAGCCAACATGAGCCTTTAGTTAGTTTTCTAGAGAGAGAAGCTCCCTCTTCTCTCTAGAATTAGGTTAGGTTAATTTCCATCTTAGATCTAGGTTTAATTACTTGTTTTCATCTTGTTTCTTTTATGATTTCTTACTTCTACTCTTTTATTCTCATGATTTGTAATGTTAATTTCTCTTTTATGTTCATAGATGCTCTTGTTGGATTTGATTTACTTTTAATGCAATTTAATGTTTGATGTTTCTTTATTCTTGATTTGAGTTGTTGATCTTGTTTCCTTACAATTTGTAGTTGGTAGATTTTACTATTCTTGCTCATTTACCATGCTTTCCCTTTGTATCCACCAACTGTTTGACAAAATGCTTGGTTGGATGTTAGAGTAGATTTTGAGCATTCTTGGCTTGGAAAGGGTAATTAGGTGATCTTGAGTCATGAAAACCCAACCTATGTTGGTGACTAGAGTTGTTGGCTAATATTGTTTTCATTGACGCTAATCTTTTGCTAATTTAATTAGTAAGTTGATTAGCAACTTGCTCTTCCCTAGTGTACTCATCCTCATCAGAGGATGAGTATTAATCAGAACTTATGCACTGCAGGAGTGCATGCAAGGGAACCTCTATGGTCTCTACATGAGCCTTGGCTTCCTATAATTCTTGGATATGGACTTCTTTGGTGGGCGTTGAACACTCAGAAGGAACCCCCTTACTGGCGTTCAACACCAGCCTCTGTGCCAGTTTAGACGTTGAACGCCCAGTGAGGTCTGCCTCACTGGCGTTCAACGCTAGCTTTGATGCCATTTTGGGTGTTGAACGCCTAGTGGGATCCTCTTCACTGGCGTTCAACACCAGCTTGTATGCCAGTTTGGACGTTGAACGCCCAGTAAGATCTTCCTTACTGGCGTTCAACGCCATCTCAGTCTCTCTAGATTTGGCCTCAGGCTCTATGGTGATGGCCTTGCACTCTTCTCTTGGGTTCACTTCAGTGTTACTAGGAAGAGTGTCAGGAGGAGTCTTAGGGATTCTCTTGCTCAATTGACCAACTTGTACCTCCATATTTCTAATTGAAGACCTTGTTTCAGTTATGAAACTATGAGTGGTCTTAGAGAGGTTGGAGATTATAGTGACTTAAGTCAGAAAGGCTCTGCCTAGGAGTCTCCATATGTTCCTGAGAAGATGGGAATAGTGGCCTGTTGTTGAACATATTATGGGTTCTTCCACCTTGATTATTATTGAAGCCTTACTGAGGCTTCTATTGATCCTTCCTTGAAAGGTTAGGATGGTTCCTCCATGAAAGGTTGTAGGTGTTTCCATAGGGTGTAATGTCCTGAATTTTTTTAAAACCTTTTACATTTGATTTCTTTTATTACTATCCAACCCTCCAATTTTATAAAAATTCCTATACTACCCTTATTTCTTTTACCAAACCCTAACCCTAAGTAACACCCAATTATCCCTTTATCCCAAAGAAACCCTAGCCCCTTTCTTTTTCAGCAACACACACACACCTAACAGCAACAGCTGGAAATGAGAAAAAAAAAAGAATCGATTGGAAAAGAGGGAAGGGAGAGCACGGAGAAGGGATCCGAGAGAGGAAGGGTACCGCGCCGTCACTAGCCACCGTCGCGCACCACCACCGCCGTCAAGACGCCGAGCCACCACGCAAGAAGAGGGAGACGCCGTCGTTGCTGCCATCGTCGAGGGAGAGAGCAAGCGTTGCGAGCCAGAGGCGCCGCAAGGGAGAAGAGGAGCCGTTGTGCTCCACCATTGTCCAGCCACCGTCGAGCCAGGGTCTCCGTCGCACCTCACTACCCGTCATCGTCGAAGCTGCACCATCGCCATCGTGCCTTGTGTCACCGAGGGAGCCGTCGCAGGGAAGGAGGCTTGACTGTCGCTGAAACCCTCATCACCGCCGTCTCCCCTGGAGACCATTCCTGCCGTCGGAGTCACCGTGGTTGCTGCTGGAGAAGTGTTATCAACGCCGCTGCTACTGAACCACTTTAGTCACTACTTCGGTCCCATTCACCCACCACAGCTTCCTCTGTTCTTGTCTGTGAAACAACACTGCCCTTGTTCCAGTTTTAATTCCAATTCTGCCATTTTTGAATATGTAATTCCTCCACCCTTGCTTTGCTGCCGTTTTATTTTTTTGCTGTGATCTTCTAATTATTATAGCATATATCTTTGTCTTAGTTTTGCCAAGGTATGTTTGAAAATTAAAGTTGGAGCTGCTGCTGCCTCCGTCCAAATTTTTGTGCTCTTTCATACCCTTTAGTTCGGTACTCCGGGTTTGGTATCTTCAGTCCCTTGAGATTAAGTTGTGAGTAGACTTTACATTTATAATTATTTGGTTTTACATCTATAATTATTTTGATATATACTGCTTGAATTTATGACTATACTTACAAGTTATTAACAAAGGATTTGAATTGATTTTAATAATTGATTTATTAGAACTAAATATTATTTTTGTGAAATTCGAATTTTTAATCTGCACATGAGACTATATACATATTTGATGAAGTTTTGTAGTATTTTAGAATATTCGATTTTATTGAATATGTGTTTTTGAAACATTAAAGTATTGTGAATACTCACTCATATACTATGAATGTGTAAAGTATATTTGACATTTCATATGATTGAAAAGGACTTTTGATAAGAGAGTATTATTTATTTTGATTTGATACTGTATATATTTGAAAGATCGAAAATTGGTTGTATTTGAAATTATATGTTTTGAATTGGTTTGGGAGGCTCGTATTAGAAAACCGTAGTTAACAGCGGTTATGACGTTAACCTAGATGCATCTGGCTCAGACCTCAGCTAGCAGGGGCGTTGCTAGCCTAACGTGTAGGCCACACGTTGGATCTGTTATTCCGTACGGACACACTAGAGGAAAGGGCTACCCTTGGAGGTGGAGCCGCCCAAGTGTGGACTATTTGATTTGATTTCTGTATGAGAAC
This sequence comes from Arachis hypogaea, assembly GCF_003086295.3. NCBI lineage: Eukaryota > Viridiplantae > Streptophyta > Magnoliopsida > Fabales > Fabaceae > Arachis > Arachis hypogaea. The sequence goes on from NC_092050.1 coordinate 23,929,068, forward strand.
TCCCTTATTGATTCACTTATTCACATAAATTATTATTTTCTAACTAAAATTATTTTCATAATAATGTTTAGATTGTCTCATGTGAATTATAGATGTACTGTCTAGTCACTGAGTTACAAAACTCACCCTTTTTTTAAAAAAATATTTTCCAGGAATAAGTATTTGATTATGAGAGCCTTTCTATGCAAGAGTAATGATCTGCAATGAATTTTATTTCTTGTTGAGATCTTAGACGTCATCTGCTCCATATGTTACAGGCAGGATTCATCTATATTTATTTATTTTATTTTTGTTAAATTATGTAATTATTCATTCTAGAAAGTGTAAATTTATCAAAAATTATTTGTAACCTTTTTATTTATCTTATATTCGAATCTGTTAGGCTTGCTAGGGAACTCTTTTTCCTGAGCGCCAGTCATGGCTCATTTTGGGCTGTGACAGAGTGGTATCAGAGCTTAGGTTTAATCTGTGTAATATGGAGCAAGTGTCCTATGGTAGGATCACAATTGTATAAATAGAAGCGCGCCTATTTGTACAAATTGTGGCACTATCAGAGGCCTGTAGGAATGTCTTCCTTCTCTTTGTCATCCTTGTCTTCTGGTTCTTATCCTCATGAGTCATCTATCGATTCTTGCCACCTCTTTTCTCTTCTTTGTATCCTCCTTTGAGTTATTATTTGGTAACTTTTCTTGAACTTGCTTTTGCAATGACTTCAGTTTCGGTTCTGGTTCGCGATTCCTGCCTCCTTGTAGCTAGTTCTAATCTTCCTCGCTTTTGTGAATATTTGCTTTAATCTTCTTCATCTTCATGTTGTTTTCTATGAGTTCTGATTTCAAGATTTCATCTATTATCTAGAAGATTTGATATGTTTTGTTGTGAATTATTATCTTATCCCTCTTATAGAACAGTATTTTGATTTGTGGATTGTGGATTCACTTAACTGCTGATTGAGATGCTTTGTTCTGGATTTCGATAAAACAAGTTTGTTCTTATGTTGATGATCTTTGAAGTTAACATAATTTTGAACCACTCGTGATTTTTTCTTTCGAATAAAAAAAAAACTGTCATTCGGTTGCTCAGGTAGAAGAACTACATGACGAATATATGCATGGAGTGTTATTCTTGTTTGCTAGATTGGAATTATAATTTTCTCCGTTTAGGTGTGGAAAAAATTTTTTTTTTTATGATCTGTTAGTTGAATTGAATATCTTTTCCGATCTGAATGTTTGGTTGAACTTTTTCTTGTTTGATAATCTGTTCTGCTATGGCTTTGTTTGTTGAACGTGGGTTTTCTTTCAAGGGCACTATTTCTTCTGGGAACCTTCAAGTTCTTCCCTTTTCAATCTTAGGGTTCCTTTGATTATGAAATTTTTGGATTTCAATTTTTGACTCATTTTGCTTCTGCTCAGTTATTGACAACACTTCATATTTTCATGGTAAAATGACTCAAAATAGCATGCAAATTATGGGGCATGAATTTTTGTGCATAGAAACTTCTGTGTAGTAATCACTTTTTCAAAACCCATGCTTTCTTTTCTTTTCCTTTTTCGTTTTTCTACTGGTTGATGCTGCTATGGATTAATATCCTTACCTTGCTGTGAGAAAAAAAAAAAAACTCAAACCAATTTAGTTTATTGTGTACTGAATATTGCATTGAATTCTGAAGAAGGGTCTTTCCTCCCTCCTTCATTTGTTTTTCAATCCTGTTCTGAAATCTAAGATTCTTTGTTGTTTTTCAATACTCGAGTTAATCATTATTTTCAAAACCTTTCAAAAGTTTTGAACTTATACTTGTGGGTCAGTTCTCTCTTTTTGTGCATTTTATTTGTTTGAGTTTTGATGCTTTAATATTATTTATTTTATGGGAAAGTGCTTTGAATGTTCAAGCTTCCTTCCTTAATAGACCTTTGTTTTAAACTTTTAATCAATGCAAGTTTTACCCTCACACTTCTGCAATGCTTTGCTTGTTTGGATTTTCATTGACGACCCTTTACTCACAAGTTTCTAATCCGTTTACTGATTTTCAGCTGTTTCCTAGTTCCAAATTTATGATCCGAAAAAGCATTTTGCTTGAAGTTACTTTACCTTGTGCAAGTTAACCATGTTCTGGTTTAAACCTTGAATTGTTGCATATGTAGAGGGTTTAATTTTAAATGATTTTAATTTTAGAATGCCCATAAAGTTTATTGAATAATTGCAAATAGGTTTAATTATTGTGAGTAATTGATTGATTAAATGAAGGCTGAATTGTGACTGTGAAAATGTGATTGGAATTGTTGATTTAGTGATATTGATTGATTATGTGAATCGTGAATTGTATGACCAATAATTACTGGGAACTCTAAAATTTTGGTGGATTACGTTGGATTGATTGCCGTTAAGCTGGTTGATTGATATATTGTAATGATGGTGAACTTGACTGATGGTTGATTCGGAATTGATTTTGAGAGGTATTAAAAGGGTTGAATTTTGAAATAGTAAACTACTTGTTGGAAATCTGAGTTTTGAAATAAAACGGTGACTTTGAAAGTGAACTAGTAACTTAATAGTGATTGGAATGATATGAGACTAAAAGCTAAGCGAACTACAACAAGTATAGTTATTAATATTCAATTTTGGAGGTTTCGTATTAACTGGAGAATTAGTTATGATTTTTCAAAGTTGAAATATAAAAATCTAATTTTTGCATTATTTTAAAAGAAGTTAGAAACTTTGAAAATCTATAACTAATTCTATGATGATCGAAATTGCATAAGACCAAGTCTAGATTAAGCTTGGGAATATGAGGAGCTGGATTGGTGAATTTGAGACCTTTCTGTTAAGTTTATGATTTATGGTGAGTTTTTGAATTGTGGATGTCAAATCTTTCTGCAGAATGCTTAACACAACAGCAACTTGTTTCCTCTACTAGAAATTCTCCAGTTTGAATTTCGAAATGAAACCAGTTTTAAATAAAACTCTAGTCTTATTACTTTAATTTCATAAAAATTCTTTTGCTATGTGCTTGAATTATATTGAAAGCTAAATTACGTTTAAAGATTTAGACAAAATAAAAAGTAGCAGTTATTATAACTAATGTTAGTTTAAGCTAATTGCAATCACGTCAAATTTTAGTTTTATTTTCATTATCTTATATGTGCTTTATTTGTAAATTAAATCATAACTGTGTGATCATATGAAAATATTTGAGTGTATTTTACAATGATAATAAGTTAGATGCACATGTAAATGTTGGCTTAGAGTATAATGAGGTGATTGCTTATATTCTTCCGTCCTGTTTTACATAATCTATCTATTAATGACATAGTTACTTAATATCCAAGGTCATGATAATAATCTAAAGGCACTTCGTTGAAGGTTTCTATAGAATGGGAAAGGAAGCAACTGCTTTTTGTGACACTGTTTTCAATTTTTATGACTGTCAAGTTGGCTGTTCTAAATTGTGTTGTCGTATTTATAACTTATGTTTTACTTTGCTTTTTCTGTTGTAGATTTTGTCCTTTTGCTTATGCATATTCCTGCTTGATTGTGTTCCTAATCATTCTCTTAAACCTTCGTGAACATTGCCATCGACTTTAGTGGTCATCTCGTCTGAGCTAGTTGCTCTTTTTATTCAGCTTGAATTTGTTTCGATTTAATACTCCATCCTTATTTTATTGCTTCTATCAAAGTTCCTTGAGTTAGATTTTCTTATTAAGATGTGATTGACTCTTTTTGGCACACTTCATTGTTTTTGTACAGCTTAATTGCAATCTTACACATCCTTCCAAGTTCTTGCGAACGCCATCTATGATGTTTGCTTTTCGCTTCGTAAGTTTTGTATTATTTTGAGTGAACTTGACCTTGTTCCAGTGTCACGTGCAATTCCTAGATATAGCAAGCGATACGTTAGTTTTTAGGACACGACTCGTAGGCTCGGAAGGTGAAACTCGTAAGTGTGTGACGTCATAAGAAGCTTATGAAGCAGGAGTGTTATGAGGAGGAAATTAAGGAGGTTTTGGTACAAGTTGAAAGGTTAGTCCTAATGATTAACGTTCGAATGTACTTTGGAAATGATGAAAAAAGTGAAAGGTGCTATATATGTTTGAGTCGTCAAGGGAATGAGAGCAGATGAAGGTCCGCCGCGTTGTTTTAATACAAACCTACCTTGTAACTTTTGCACCCCATTAAAAAATTCCTTCTCATGTTTGGTAAAGTGTTAAAACCACATAACATTTTGCATACTATATTAATTTTTGAGGGCAAAAATTTTTATAAGGGGGGTAGAATGTAATGTCCTGAATTTTTTTAAAACCTTTTACATTTGATTTCTTTTATTACTATCCAACCCTCCAATTTTATAAAAATTCCTATACTACCCTTATTTCTTTTACCAAACCCTAACCCTAAGTAACACCCAATTATCCCTTTATCCCAAAGAAACCCTAGCCCCTTTCTTTTTCAGCAACACACACACACCTAACAGCAACAGCTGGAAATGAGAAAAAAAAAGAATCGATTGGAAAAGAGGGAAGGGAGAGCACGGAGAAGGGATCCGAGAGAGGAAGGGTACCGCGCCGTCACTAGCCACCGTCGCGCACCACCACCGCCGTCAAGACGCCGAGCCACCACGCAAGAAGAGGGAGACGCCGTCGTTGCTGCCATCGTCGAGGGAGAGAGCAAGCGTTGCGAGCCAGAGGCGCCGCAAGGGAGAAGAGGAGCCGTTGTGCTCCGCCATTGTCCAGCCACCGTCGAGCCAGGGTCTCTGTCGCACCTCACTACCCGTCATCGTCGAAGCTGCACCGTCGCCATCGTGCCTTGTGTCACCGAGGGAGCCGTCGCAGGGAAGGAGGCTTGACTGTCGCTGAAACCCTCATCACCGCCGTCTCCCCTGGAGACCATTCCTGCCGTTGGAGTCACCGTGGTTGCCGCTGGAGAAGTGTTATCAACGCCGCTGCTACTGAACCACTTTAGTCACTGCTTCGGTCCCATTCACCCACCACAGCTTCCTCTGTTCTTGTCTGTGAAACAACACTGCCCTTGTTCCAGTTTTAATTCCAATTCTGCCATTTTTGAATATGTAATTCCTCCACCCTTGCTTTGCTGCCGTTTTATTTTTTTGCTGTGATCTTCTAATTATTATAGCATATATCTCTGTCTTAGTTTTGCCAAGGTATGTTTGAAAATTAAAGTTGGAGCTGCTGCTGCCTCCGTCCAAATTTTTGTGCTCTTTCATACCCTTTAGTTCGGTACTCCGGGTTTGGTATCTTCAGTCCCTTGAGATTAAGTTGTGAGTAGACTTTACATTTATAATTATTTGGCTTTACATCTATAATTATTTTGATATATACTGCTTGAATTTATGACTATACTTACAAGTTATTAACAAAGGATTTGAATTGATTTTAATAATTGATTTATTAGAACTAAATATTATTTTTGTGAAATTCGAATTTTTAATCTGCACATGAGACTATATACATATTTGATGAAGTTTTGTAGTATTTTAGAATATTCGATTTTATTGAATATGTGTTTTTGAAACATTAAAGTATTGTGAATACTCACTCATATACTATGAATGTGTAAAGTATATTTGACATTTCATATGATTGAAAAGGACTTTTGATAAGAGAGTATTATTTATTTTGATTTGATACTGTATATATTTGAAAGATCGAAAATTGGTTGTATTTGAAATTATATGTTTTGAATTGGTTTGGGAGGCTCGTATTAGAAAACCGTAGTTAACGGCGGTTATGACGTTAACCTAGATGCATCTGGCTCAGACCTCAGCTAGCAGGGGCGTTGCTAGCCTAACGTGTAGGCCACATGTTGGATCTGTTATTCCGTACGGACACACTAGAGGAAAGGGCTACCCTTGGAGGTGGAGCCGCCCAAGTGTGGACTATTTGATTTGATTTCTGTATGAGAACTCCCTTATTGATTCACTTATTCACATAAATTATTATTTTCTAACTAAAATTATTTTCATAATAATGTTTAGATTGTCTCATGTGAATTATAGATGTACTGTCTAGTCACTGAGTTGCAAAACTCACCCTTTTTTTAAAAAAATATTTTCCAGGAATAAGTATTTGATTATGAGAGCCTTTCTATGCAAGAGTAATGATCTGCAATGAATTTTATTTCTTGTTGAGATCTTAGACGTCATCTGCTCCGTATGTTACAGGCAGGATTCATCTATATTTATTTATTTTATTTTTGTTAAATTATGTAATTATTCATTCTAGAAAGTGTAAATTTATCAAAAATTATTTGTAACCTTTTTATTTATCTTATATTCGAATCTGTTAGGCTTGCTAGGGAACTCTTTTTCCTGAGCGCCAGTCATGGCTCATTTTGGGCTGTGACATAGGGTTCTCCCATGTAATTCATCTCCTCCATTATGGGTTGTTCAGGATCATAAGCTTCTCCTTCAGAGGAAGCTTCTTGAGTGCTGCCAGTTGCAGCTTGTATTCCAGTCAAATGCTGACAGATCATATTGACCTATTGGGTCAAGATCTTGTTCTGAGCCAATATGGCATTTAGAGTGTCTACTTCAAGATAGAACTCCTTTCTTCTGAGTTGCTCCATTGGTCGCAGGATTTCTCTCAGAAGTGTACATGAATTGGTTGTTTGCAACCATCTCAATTAGTTCTCTTGCTTCTGCCAGTATTTTCTTTAGGTGGAGTGATCCACCTGCAGAGCTGTCTAATGATATTTTGGACATCTCAGAAAAACCATCATAGAAGATGCCTAAGATAGACCATTCTGAGAGCATGTCAGAAGGACATCTCCTGATCAGTTGCTTGTATCTTTCTCAAGCTTCATAGAGGGATTCACCTTCTCTTTGTCTGAAGTTTTGAACTTCCACTCTGATTTTTCTCATCTTCTGAGGAGGAAAGAATTTGGCCAAGAAAGCATTGACCAATTTTTCCCAAGAGTCTAGGCTTTCTTTAGGTTGAGAATCCAACCATATCCTAACTATGTCTCTAACTGCAAAGCGAAAGAGCATAAGTCTGTAGACCTTAGGATCCATTTCATTGGTCTTAACAGTGTCATAGATTTGCAAAAATTCAGATAGAAACTGATGTGGATCTTCCAGTGGAAGTCCATAGAACTTGCAATTCTATTGCAGAAGAGAGACTAATTGAGGCTTAAGCTCAAAGTTGTTTGCTCTAATGGCAAGTATGGATATACTTCTTCCATAGAAATTAGAGGTAGGTATGGTGTAGTCACTAAGAACCTTTCTTGCATCTCCTTCATTGTTGGGCTCGGCTGCCATGCTTTCAACTTCTTGTTTGAAAATCTTGGTGAGATTTCCTTTGGAGTGTTGTACTTTAGCTTGTTGTAAATGCCTCCTTAAAGTCTTTTCAGGTTCAGGATCAGGCTTAAAGAGAGATTCTTTGTCTCTGTTCCTGGTCATAAACAAGAAAAGGGAACAAGAAAGAAGAAGAATGGGAGCTCTATGTTCAAGAACAGAGGACTCCCTGTGAGATGTGAAGAAGAAAGAAGAATGAAGATAGAGAAGAGAGAAGAAGAATTCGAATAAAAGGTAAGAAGAATTCGAAAATTAGAAGTGAAAAGAGAAAATATTTTTGTTTTTATTTTTATTTATTAATTAATTTTGAAAATAAAAACTAATTAACTAAAAATATTTGAAAATTAAATAATGAATTTCGAAATAGAAGAGGGAGAAATAGAGAAGATATTTTTCGAAAATTAAAAGAGAAAAGAATTAGTTAGAAAGTTTTGAAAAAGAAGAAAGAGAAAACAAGTAACCAATTAAGAAAGATTTGAAAACAAGATAAGATAGAAGATTAGAAAAGATTTGAATTTAAAATTTGAAATTTGAAAAGATTTGAAAAAGATTTGATTTTAAAATTTGAAATTAGAAAGGATAAGATAGGAATTTGAAAAAGATTTGAAAGAGATAAGATTTGAAATTTGATTTTTGAAAAAGATTTGATTTTGAAATTTGAATTTTGAAATTTTAAATTTTGAAATTGAATTTTAAAATTTGAATTTAAAATAAGATAAGATAAGATTTTTGGATTTTAAGGAAAGATAACAAGATAAGATAGTAATTTGAAAAAGTTATGATTTTTGAAAAGATTTGATTTTGAAAAGATTTGAATTTGAAATTTAAAATTAAGATAAGATAAGATAATGATTTTGAAATTAAAATTTGAAATCTTTTTTATGTTTTCAAAAATTAAGATAAAAAGGATAGAAAAGATTTATTTTTTATTTTTTGAATTAATGAAGAAAGAGAAAAATAATTAAAAGACACCAAACTTAAAATTTTTAGATCTAAAACTCTAAGTTTTCGAAAATTAAAAAAGAAAAATACCTAAAGACACCAAATTTAAAAATTTTAAAGATCAAAATAAAAAGAAAAACAAGAACAATTTGAAGATCAAGAAGAACACCAAGAACAAAACTCGAAAATTCAAAGAAAAAGATGAACACACAATGGACACCAAACTTAAGATTTGACACTAGACTCAAACAAAAGATACTATTTTTGAAAATTTTTTAGAAAAAGACTCAAGAAATTCGAACTCTAACAAGAACAAGAACATAAGACTCAAACAAAAGATAAAGATTAATAAGGAAAAGAAAATATTTCTGAATACTTTTTTATTATTTTCGAAAAATAGAACTAGAAGACTCAAACAAAATTAAAAATAATACCTAATCTAAGAAACAAAATAATCCGTTAGTTTGTTCAAACTCGAACAATTCCCGACAATGGTGCCAAAAACTTGGTGCGCGGAATTACACTTCACACAACTGAAACAGGAAGTGCACTGGGTCATCCAAGTAATACCTGAGTGAGTCAAGGTCGATCCCACGAGAATTGTTGGCTTGAATCAAGCTGTGGTTATTTTGTTGATCTTAGTTAGGCGGATAGAAAAGTTGTTTCTTCGTTTAAAGCGCATAAAATAGAATAAAGATAACGTTACTCAATTGAAGGTGAATGTAATGATAAGAAGATGGTTAAGGCTTCAGAGATGCTTTATTTTTCTGGATTAATTCGGTCTCACTGTCTACGCCAACTGTGAATGATTTCTTCTATGGCAGGATGTATGTGATCAACGCCTTTCTTGAGAGGTTGCCGATTTTCCTCTAGGCTGAACACCAAGGTTAGTGTGCATCCAGTCTGAATGAGGGTGAAGCTTCTGTAGTCCATTCCCGTTGATGATCCTACTCAAAACGCCACAAATATGGTCGAATCTTCTGGATCAGAGAATGATGCGCCTTTGGTTCTAGCCTTTACCACAAAGACCCTAATCTCCCCATACCTTGGTTAAACTGGTGTCTCAAGAAGTCCCCAATGAAGTCGTGGATTAGCCGTCTAAGAGATGTATAATCAAGCTAGTGGTTCATTTATATCCGATGAAAGACGCTCGCTGTATCCATGTAGAATAGAGATAACCTTGTGCCGATTCAGCTCATTCATAAGGTTGAAGAACAAAGATACATCTTAGAATAGAGAATCAAACACGAGTTGAGATAGAACAGTAATACTTCTATTAATTCTTAAAACTCAGCAGAGCTTCTCCCCTTAACCTAGGAGGTTTAGAGACTCATACTGATAGAAAATAGAATGAAAGGTTCAAAAAATGCCAGAAGATCTCCAAGTTCTCTTACAAAAGGGTGATCTTCTCCTTTAAATACTAAACTAATGACTAAGGATTACAAAAATATGATAGGATTAGGCTTGTACTGCGAAAATCTACTTCCAGAACCCACTTGGTGAGTGTTTGGGCTGAGCTTGAGTGGTCTCCATGTGTTAGTAGGGCTCTAGGGCATTGAACGCTGGCTAGGGGCACCTTTTTGGGCATTGGACGCTGATCACTCCTTTGTGGGCGCTGGACGCCAGAATAGGGTAGATGGTTGGCGTTGAACGCCAGTTTTGGGCCTTTAATTCTAAAGCAAAGTATGGACTATTAAACATTGTTGGAAAGCCCTGGATGTTAGCTTTCTATAGCCGTTGAAAACGCTCCATTTGGACTTTGTAGCTCCAGAAAAGCTCTTTCGAGTGCAAGGAGGTCAGATCTTGACAGCATTTGCAGTGCTTTCTCTGCCTCTGAATCAGACTTTTGCTCCAGCTCCTTAATTTCAGGTAGAAAATACCTGAAGTTGCATAAAAACACACAAAATCATAGTAGAATCCAAAAATATGAATTTTACACTAAAAGCTATGAAGATATAATAAAATTTAAATAAAACATGCTAAAAACTATATGACAATGATGCTAAAAAGCGTATAAAATATCTGCTCATCAATGAAAGACACTCAGAGTATGCAGTAAAGCATAGTCAGTCCATTTCCCAGGCTTTAACAGGAAAGACTGCTCTGATACCATAACGTAACACCCTTACTATCGGAATGTCATGCTTCCGGGTGCGCCACTCTGATAGCAGGGGTATTACAACAACTCTCATATATTAAATAATAAGGTATGAGCCTTTATGCGTAAATATATTGATGGTTTTACTAAAAACTTAAAATTTTTCCAACAAAAACAAACAACACATATTCACATACTTAATATTAATAATACATTATAGTGTTACGTACAAAAGCAAATACAGAACCTACCTGTTCCGAAGGTTACCTGAAACTGTAGGTCGATCTCGGTCGAGATCTGCGATGGTGGCCGGTGCTGACGTGTCCGACTTGTTAGACTTGGGGGTGCTGCTGATCCTTCGTCACCAGAGGGTGGTGGTACCTGCAAGAGACTCTGATGCTTAAGTTAGCATGGGCTTTAAGTAGATATTTTATGTAGAATCAGAGTATGAGTTATACCTGGGTACTCCAGTGTATTTATAGTAGTGTGAGCTGACTGATAAACCACTATTTTATGGTTTATCTTGTGTTTAATTGAGTGGTTTCATGAAGTCTTCACCCACTTATTCATACTAATTGCATGACTTTACACTTTCCTTCCTAGTATTGTTTTATGGTTGAAAACTTGCCTCCTAGAGATCTTTAATTAGCATATTTTAATTTTCCTTTATACCATTCGATGCCGTGATCCGTGTGTTAAGTGTTTCAGGCTTCATAGGGCAGGAATGGTTTAGAGAATAAAGAGGAAGCTTGCAAAAATGGAAGGAACACAAGAAACTAAGGAGATGACCTGCGAACACCGACGCGCGCGCATGGCTCACGCGAGCGCGCGGAATGGAGAAAATTGTAGCGACGCGTGCCTGACGCGTACGCGTGGATTGGAGTCTGCACGAATGACGCAAATGCGTGGACGACGCGCTCGCGTGACAAGAAAAATCGCTGAATGACGCGAACGCGTGGACGACGCGTACGCATGACCTGCGCGATCTGCAAACTTAACAGAAAATGCTGGGGCGATTTCGGGCCGCGTTTTGACCCAGTTTTCGGCCTAGAAACACAGAATAAAGCCAGGGAACATGCAGAGACTCAACACACAACTTTACACGACTTCACATATTCTCATTAGGATAGTTTTAGGTTTTTAGATCTGAATCTAGAGTGAATTACTCTTCCTCTAGGTTCTCTTTACATTCCCAGTTTATTGCTTTTGCTTTTAGATATTGAAGACTCATTACCTCCGTTGAAGATACTATTCTAGTTTGTTTCCTTACTTACTCTTTTATTTATTCCATATTCTTAATTCTTGTTTAAAGCAGTAATTGGATTATTTTCATGAATTGTTAGTGCAAAGGATTACTTTTATTTTTTTAAATCGATTTTGAATCCCTATTTTAGTTAATTTATCATGTCTTCTTCTATTATTTTTATGAGCGTTATATTCATGTCAATGGAGTAGATTCTATACTTGACATGGGGGTTGATTAGGAGGAGACACTTGAGTTGGAAGGCTTAGGTGGTGATTAAACTGGAAGTTGTTGGCTAGTTCTGTATTTACTAACGCTAGACCTTCCCAAGGGAGAGGACTAGGATTTGCGAATAAGACTTAGCTCAATCGTTTGACTTTCCTTTATTAGTAAGGGTTAACTAAGTGAAAACAACAACCTTTTTAATACTACACTTAAGAGATCCCAACAAGGATAGAACTTCCAATTAATCATTCCCCCAGTCAAGGCTTTTTATTTAGAATATTAATAATCATTCTTAGTTTTTGTTGCTTTAATTTACAATTATTTAATTTCTCGTTATTCAACTCTCGAACTCTCATGGAAATTCCTAATTAATAAAATAGCATCCTTTCTTGCAACTCGTTGGGAGACGACCTGGGACTCATATTCCCAGTATTTTTCTATTCTAAATTTTTGTGACACCCTTTTTAAATTGGTGAGGCAGATTTTAGCTGATTAAGAGCTATACTTGCAACGGTGTTCTCTTATTAAAAATCTCTTAATTGGCCTAATGATGAGCGGATAATTTATACGCTTTTTGGCATTGTTTTTAGTATGTTTTTAGTATATTTTAGTTAGTTTTTATTATGTTTTTATTAGTTTTTAAATAAAAATCACTCTTCTGGACTTTACTATGAGTTTGTGTGTTTTTCTGTGATTTCAGATATTTTCTGGCTGAAATTGAGGGACTTGAGCAAAAATCTGATTCAGAGGCTGAAAAAGGACTGCAGATGTTGTTGGATTCTGACCTCCCTGCACTCGAAGTGGATTTTCTGGAGCTACAGAAGCCCAATTGGTGCGCTCTCAATTGCGTTGGAAAGTAGACATCCTGGGCTTTCCAGCAATATATAATAGTTATTACTTTGCCCGAGATTTGATGGCCCAAACAGGCATTCCAAGTCAGCTCAAGAATTCTGGCGTTTAACGCCGGAACTGGCACAAAAGCTGGAGTTAAACGCCCAAACTGGCACAAAAACTGGCGTTTAACTCCAAGAAAAGTCTCTACACATGGAAGCTTCAATGCTCAGCCCAAGCACACACCAAGTGGGCCCGGAAGAAGATTTCTGCATTAATTACTGATTTCTGTAAACCCTAGGCTACTAGTTCTCTATAAATAGGACCTTATACTATTGTATTTTCATCTTTTGATCATCCTGGAATCATGTTTTGATGATTGAACCCTCTTTGGGAGGCTGGCCATTCGGCCATGCCTAGACCTTTTGTTCTTATGTATTTTCAACGGTGGAGTTTCTACACACCATAGATTAAGGTGTGGAGCTCTGCTATTCTTCATGAATTAATACAAGTACTATTGTTTTTCTATTCAACTCAAGTCTATTTCTTCTCCAAGATATTCATTCGCACCCAAGAACATGATGAATGTGATGATTATGTGACACTTATCACCATTCTCACCTATAAACGCATGACTGACAACCACTTCCGTTCTACATGCAAATAAGCTTGAATGTGTATCTCTTGGGTTTCTAATCTAAGATTGGAACCTTCGTGGTATAGGCTAGAATTATTGGCGTCCATTCCTGAGATCTGGAACATCTAAACCTTGTCTGTGGTATTCTGAGTAGGATCTGGGAAGGGATGACTGTGACGAGCTTCAAACTCGCGAGTGTTGGGCGTAGTGACAGACGCAAAAGGATCAATGGATCCTATTCCAACATGATCGAGAACCAACAGCTGATTAGTCGTGCGGTGACAGCGCATTTGGACCATTTTCACTGAGAGGACGGGATGTAGCCATTGACAACGGTGAAACCCAACATAAGCTTGCCATGGAAAGAAGTATGAATGATTGGAAGAAGGCAATAGGAAAGCAAAAATTCAGAAGGAACAAAGCATCTTCATACGCTTATCTGAAATTCTCACCAATGGATTACAGAAGTATCTATATCCTATTTTATGTTTTATTCATCTTTTAATTATCAATTCTCCATAACCATTTGAATCCGCCTGACTGAGATTTACAAGATGACCATAGCTTGCTTCAAGCCGACAGTCTCCGTGGGATCGACCCTTACTCACTTAAGGTATTACTTGGACGACACAGTGCACTTGTTGGTTAGTTGTGCGGAATTATGACAAAGTGTGATTCACGTTTGAGAGCTCCAAGTCCTTTGGCGCCATTGTTGATGATCACAATTTCGTGCACCAAGTTTTTGGCGCCGTTGCCGGGGATTGTTTGAATTTGGACAACTGAAGGTTCATCTTGTGGCTTAGATTAGGTAATTTTACTTTTTATTTTCGAAAAAATTTTTAAAAATACAAATTTTTTTTTCTATTTTGTTCTTTAGAGTTTTTAAGAATGAATTCTAGAGTTTCATGATGATTTGTTGAAGTCTGGCTGGCTGTGAAGCCATGTCTAATCTTATTGGACCGAGGTTTCAACTTATCATCACAAGAGCTTGTTGATTCCTATCAATTTTGCTGTTGTTAGCAATGATCTGCTAAAGCTTGGCTGGCCATTGGCCATGTCTAGTATTTTGGACCGGAGCTTTCATTGAAAGCTTGGCTGGCTAGTAAGCTATGTCTAATTCCTAGACCGGAGTCTTAGACTAGCATTGCAATGATTCCTGGGACTCTTATTAAAAATTTTGAATCCCTTTCTTCTCCACTCAATTTTTGAAAAATCATAAAAAAATTTCTATAAAACCATAAAAATCGAAAATATTTTATGTTTCTTGTTTGAGTCTAGTATCAATTTTTAAGTTTGGTGTCAATTGCATGTTTTTATTCTTCTTGCATTTTTCGAATATATGCATTATGTTCTTCATTGATCTTCAAGTTGTTCTTGATGATTTCAGTGCTCTGATCTTTAATTTCTCTTATTTTGTGTCTTTTGTTGTTTTTATATGCATTTTCAAATTGTTATAGTCCTTAGTATACAAACTTCTAAGTTTGGTGCTTGCATGCATTGTTTATTTGATCTTAGTTGCATTCTTTTATTATTGTTTCTCATCATTTAAAAATTCAAAAAAAATTTTAATTGTCTTTTCAAGTCAATAATACAGAGAATTGAAGATTCAGAACATTCAGCAGAGGAATCAAACAGAAAAAGCTGGGCGTTCAAAACGCCTAGTAAAGAAGGAAAACTGGCGTTTAAACACCAGAATGGATGCCATTCTGGGCGTTTAACACCAGGATGACACTAGAGGGAAGATTTTGTTTTTAATTCAAATCTTTTTCAAATTTTCATAATTTTTCAAAATCAAATCTTTTTCAAATCATATCTTTTCAATCATATCCTTTCAAAATCAATTTCTTTCCATTTTTTTATTATTATAATTCTCGAAAATCCTTGCTATAATTAATGATTTACTTCAAAATTTTCAAGTTGTTACTTGCCTATTAAGAAAGGATCAAATTTTAAATTTTAAGAATCATATCTTTTAATTTCTTGTTAGTCAAGTAATCAACTTTAATTTTAAAACTTTCTTTTTTAAAATTTGATTTTTAATCATATCTTCTCAATCATATCTTTTCAAATCACATCTTTTTCAAAATTAATTTTCAATCATATCTTTTTAATTTTTAATTTCAAAATCTTTTTCAAAATCACTTAATTTCTTCCCCAATC
The DNA here is from genome assembly GCF_003086295.3 of Arachis hypogaea. Taxonomy (NCBI): domain Eukaryota; kingdom Viridiplantae; phylum Streptophyta; class Magnoliopsida; order Fabales; family Fabaceae; genus Arachis; species Arachis hypogaea. Next base: position 23,944,507 of record NC_092050.1, read on the forward strand.
TTAATTTTCGAAAATCTCAATCAAATTTTCAAATTTCTTTTTATTATTTTAAAAATCTTTTACTTTAATTTCGAAAATTCTTTCCCTCTTCTCACATCCTTCTATTTAAGGGACTAACACTTCTCCTCAAGGTGCAATTCGAACTCTATCCTTCTTGATAAGTTCAAATTCTCTACTATCTACCTCCTCCTTCTATTCTTCTTTTCCTCTGACACCTCAAGGAATATCTATACTGTGACATAGAGGATTCCCTACTTTCTTGTTCTCTTCTCTTTCATATGAGCAGGAGAGAAGATAAAGGCATACTTGTTCAAGCTGATCCTGAACCTGAAAGGACCTTGAAGAGAAAGCTAAGAGAAGCTAAAGCACAATTTTCTCTAGAGGGCCTAACAGAGCTTTTCAAGGAAGAAGAAGCCATGGCAGCCGAAAACAACAATGCCAACAATGCAAGGAAGGTGCTTGGTGACTTTACTGCACCTACTCCCGACTTCTATGGGAGAAGCATCTCAATCCCTACCATTGGAGCAAACAACTTTGAGCTTAAGCCTCAATTAGTTTCTCTAATGCAACAGAATTGCAAGTTTCATGGACTTCCATTGGAAGATCCTCATTAGTTCTTAGCTGAATTCTTGCAAATCTGTGACACTGTCAAGACCAATGGGGTTGATCCTGAGGTCTACAGACTTATGCTCTTCCCTTTTGCTGTAAGAGACAGAGCTAGGACATGGTTGGACTTACAACCTAAAGAAAGCCTGAACTCTTGGGAAAAGCTAGTCAATGCCTTCTTGGCAAAGTTCTTTCCACCTTAAAAATTGAGCAAGCTTAGAGTGGAAGTCCAAACCTTCAGACAGAAGGAAGGTGAATCCCTCTATGAAGCTTGGGAAAGATACAAGCAATTGATCAGAAGGTGCCCTTCTGACATGCTTTCAGAATGGAGTATCATAGGTATATTCTATGATGGTCTGTCTGAACTGTCCAAGATGTCATTGGACAGCTCTGCTGGAGGATCTCTTCATCTGAAGAAGACGCCTGCAGAAGCTCAGGAACTCATTGAGATGGTTGCAAATAACCAATTCATGTACACTTCTGAAAGGAACCCTGTGAATAATGGGACAAATCAGAAGAAAGGAGTTCTTGACATTGATACTCTGAATGCCATACTGGCTCCGAATAAAATATTGACCCAACAAGTCAATATGATTTCTCAGAGTCTGTCTGGAATGCAAGCAGCAACAGGTAGTACTAAGGAAGCTTCCTCTGAAGAAGAAGTTTATGATCCTGAGAACCCAGCAATGGAAGAGGTGAATTACATGGGAGAACCTTATGGAAACACCAATAATTCTTCATGGAGAAATCATCCAAATCTCTCATGGAAGGATCAACAGAGACCTCAACAAGGTTTCAACAACAATAATGGTGGAAGAAACAGGTTTAGCAATAGCAAGCCTTTTCCATCATCTTCTCAGCAACAGACAGAGAATTCTAAGCAAAGCCACTCTGACTTAACAACCATTGTCTCTAATCTAATCAAAACCACTCAAAGTTTTATGACTGAAACAAGGTCCTCCATTAGAAATTTGGAGGCACAAGTGGGTCAGCTAAGTAAGAAAATTACTGAACTCCCTCCTAGTACTCTCCCAAGCAATACAGAAGAGAATCCAAAGAGAGAGTGCAAGGCCATAAACACGTCTCACATGGCCGAACATGGAGAGGAGGAAGAGGCAGTGATCTCCACTAAGGAAGACCTCAATGGACGTCCACTGGCCTCCATGGAATTCCCTATTGAGGAACCATGGGAATCTGAGGCTCACACTGAGACCATAGAGATTCCATTGAATTTACTTTTACCATTCATGAGCTCTGATGAGTATTCTTCCTCTGAAGAGGATGAAGATGTTACTGAAGAGCAAGTTGCTAAGTTTCTTGGAGCAATCATGAAGCTAAATGCCAAGTTATTTGGTAATGAGACTTGGGAGGATGAACCCCCCTTGCTCATCAAAGATCTGGATGACTTGACTAGGCAGATATTACCTCTGAAGAGACAAGATCCTGGAAAGTTTTTAATACCTTGTTCCATAGGCACCATGACCTTTGAGAAAGCTCTGTGTGACCTAGGGTCAAGCATAAACCTCATGCCTCTCTCTGTAATGGAGAAGCTAGGGATCATTGAGGTACAAGCTACAAGAATCTCACTAGAGATGGCAGACAATTCAAAGAAACAAGCTTATGGACTTGTAGAGGATGTCTTGGTAAAGGTTGAAGACCATTACATCCCTGCTGATTTCATAATCCTAGAGACTGGGAAGTGTATGGATGAATCCATCATCCTTGGTAGACCCTTCCTAGCCACAGCAAAAGCTGTGATTGATGTTGACAGAGGAGAATTGATCATTCAAGTGAATGAAGACTCCCTTGTGTTTAAAGCTCAAGGATATCCCTCTGTAACCATGGAGTGGAAGCATGAAGAGCTTCTCTCAATACACAGTCAAACTCTAAGTTTGGTGTTGGGAGGCCACAACCAAACTTTAAGTTTGGTGTTGAACCCCCACATTCAAACTCTAAGTTTGGTGTTGGGAGGTTCCAACATTGCTCTGAACATCTGTGAGGCTCCATGAGAGCCACTATCAAGCTATTGACATTAAAGAAGTGCTTGTTGGGAGGCAACCCAATTTTAATTATCTATGTTAAATTTCTATTTTCTTTTGTTATTTTATGTTTTCTGTAGGTTGATGATCATGTGAAGTCACAAAAACTATTGAAAAAGCAAAAACAGAAGGAAAAACAGTATTAAAAACAAAACACCCTGGAGGAGAAACTTACTAGCGTTTAAACGCCAGTAAGGGTAGCAGAATGGGCGTTAAACGCCCAGTCTGGCACCATTCTGGGCGTTTAACGCCATAAATGGGCACCAGACTGGTGTTTAACGCCAGGAATAGGCAAGAAGCTGGCGTTAAACGCCAGAAATGGGCAGCAACCTGGCGTTTAACGCCAGGATTGGCAGAAAGGAGCGTTTTTGCACGCCACTTGGTGCAGGGATGAGATATCCTTGACACCTCAGGATTTGTAGACCCCACAGGATCCCCACCTACCCCACCTCTCTCTCTCTTCTTCACCCATTCACCAATCACCTCAATACCTCTTCCCCAAAAACCACTCACCTATCAAATCCCACCATTCTCTTCACCACTCACATCCATTCTTCATAAAACCCCACCTACCTCACCATTCAAATTTAAACCACTTTCCCACCCAAACCCACCCATAATGGCCGAACCATACCCCCCTCCACTCCTATATAAACCCATCTTCACTCCTTCATTTTCACACAACATACACACTACTTCTCCCCCTTGGCCGAAACACTAAGCCCCCTCCATCTCCTCTATTTCTTCTTCTTCTACTCTCTTCTTTCTTCTTTTGCTCGAGGACGAGCAAACCTTCTAAGTTTGGTGTGGTAAAAGCTAAAGCTTTTTTGTTTTTTCCATAACCATTAATGGCACCAAAGGCCGGAGAAACCTCTAGAAAGAGGAAAGGGAAGGCAAAAGCTTCCACCTCCGAGTCATGAGAGATAGAGAGATTCCTCTCAAGGGTGCATCAAGACCACTTCTATGAAGTTGTGGCCAAGAAGAAGGTGATCCCCGAGGTCCCTTTCAAGCTCAAAAAGGACGAATATCCAGAGATCCGACATGATATCCGAAGAAGAGGTTGGGAAGTTCTCACCAACCCCATTCAACAAGTCAGAATCTTAATGGTTCAAGAGTTCTATGCCAATGCATGGATCACCAAGAACCATGATCAAAGTGTGAACCCGGACCCTAAGAATTGGCTTACAATGGTCCGAGGGAAATACTTGGATTTTAGTCTGGAAAATGTAAGGTTGGCATTCAACTTGCCCATGATGCAAGGAGATGCACACCCCTACACTAGAAGGGTCAACTTTGATCAAAGGTTGGACCAAGTCCTCATAGACATCTGTGAAGATGGCGCTCAATGGAAGATAGATTCAAGAGGGAAGCCGGTTCAACTAAGAAGGCATGACCTCAAGCCCGTGGCTAGGGGATGGTTGGAGTTCATCCAACGCTCAATCATTCCCACTAGCAACTGGTCTGAAGTTACTATAGACCGAGCCATCATGATTCATAGCATCATGATTAGAGAGGAAGTAGAAGTTCATGAGGTTATATCCCAAGAACTCTACAAGGTGGCAGACAAGTCCTCTACTGTGGCAAGGTTAGCCTTCCCTCACCTAATTTGTCACCTCTGCAATCCAGTTGGAATTGACATAGAGGGAGACATTCTCATTGATGAGGACAAGCCCATCACTAAGAAAAGGATGGAGCAAACAAGAGATCCCACTCATGGACAAGAGCATAAGGAAATTCCTCATCATGAAATCCCTGAGATGCCTCAAGGGATGCAATTTCCTCCACAAAACTATTGGGAGCAAATCAACACCTCCCTAGGAGAATTAAGTTCCAACATGGGACAACTAAGGGTGGAGCACCAAGAGCATTCCATCCTCCTCCATAAAATTAGAGAAGACCAAAGAACCATGAGAGAGGAGCAACAAAGGTAAGGAAGAGACATTGAGGAGCTCAAGCACTCCATAAGATCTTCAAGAGGAAGAACAAGCCGCCATCACTAAGGTGGACCCGTTCCTTAATTTCCTTGTTCTTTATTTTTTTTTTCGAATTTTTATGCTTTATGTTTATTTATGTTTGTGTCTTTATTACATGATCACTAGTGTCTAAGTGTCTATGCCTTAAAGCAATGAAAATGAATCCATCACCTTTCTTAAATGAAAAATGTTTTTAATTGAAAAAGAAAAAGAAGTGCATGAATTTCGAATTTTATAATAGTTTAGTTACTTTGATGTGGTGGCAATACTTTTGTCTTTCTGAATGAATGCTTGAACAGTGCATATTTTTTATATTGTTGATTCATGAATATTAAAATTGTTGGCTCTTGAAAGAATGATGGGAAAAGGAAAAATGTTATCTGATGATCTGAAAAATCATAAAATTGATTCTTGAAGCAAGAAAAAGCAGTGAAAAGCTTGCAGAAAAAAAAAAGAGAGAAAAGAAAAAGAAAGAAAAAGAAAAGCAAGCAGAAAAAGCCAATATCCCTTTAAACCAAAAGGCAAGGGTGATAAAAAAGATCCAAGGCTTTGAGCATCAGTGGATAGGAGGGCCCACAGGAATAAAATCCTGGCCTAAGCAGCTAAACCAAGCTGTCCCTAACCATGTGCTTGTGGCGTGAAGGTGTCAAGTGAAAACTTGAGACTGAGCGGTTAAAGTCGTGGTCCAAAGCAAAAAGAGTGTGCTTAAGAGCTCTGGACACCTCTAATTGGGGACTCTAGCAAAGCTGAGTCACAATCTGAAAAGGTTCAGCCAGTTATGTGTCTGTGGCATTTATGTATCCGATGGTAATACTGGAAGACAAAGTGCTTAGGGTCACGGCCAAGACTCATAAAGTAGCTGTGTTCAAGAATCAACATACTTAACTAGGAAAATCAATAACACTATCTGTATTCTGAGTTCCTATAGAAGCCAATCATTCTGAACTTCAAAGGATAAAGTGAGATGCCAAAACTGTTCAGAAGCAAAAAGCTAATAGCCCCGCTCATCTAATTAATACTGATCTTCATAGATGTTTTTGGAATTCATGGTATATTCTCTTCTTTTTTTATCCTATTTGATTTTCAGTTGCTTGGGGACAAGCAACAATTTAAGTTTGGTGTTGTGATGAGCGGATAATTTATACGCTTTTTGGCATTGTTTTTAGTATGTTTTTAGTATATTTTAGTTAGTTTTTATTATGTTTTTATTAGTTTTTAAATAAAAATCACTCTTCTGGACTTTACTATGAGTTTGTGTGTTTTTCTGTGATTTCAGGTATTTTCTGGCTGAAATTGAGGGACCTGAGCAAAAATCTGATTTAGAGGCTGAAAAAGGACTGCAGATGCTGTTGGATTCTGATCTCCCTGCACTCGAAGTGGATTTTCTGGAGCTACAGAAGCCCAATTGGCGCGCTCTCAATTGCGTTGAGTAGACATCCTGGGCTTTCCAGCAATATATAATAGTCATTACTTTGTCCGAGATTTGATGGCCCAAACAGGCATTCCAAGTCAGCTCAAGAATTCTGGTGTTTAACGCCGGAACTGACACAAAAGCTGGAGTTAAACGCCCAAACTGGCACAAAAACTGGCGTTTAACTCCAAGAAAAGTCTCTACACATGGAAGCTTCAATGCTCAGCCCAAGCACACACCAAGTGGGCCCGGAAAAAGATTTCTGCATTAATTACTGATTTCTGTAAACCCTAGGCTACTAGTTCTCTATAAATAGGACCTTATACTATTGTATTTTCATCTTTTGATCATCCTGGAATCATGTTTTGATGATTGAACTCTCTTTGGGAGGCTGGCCATTCGGCCATGCTTAGACCTTTTGTTCTTATGTATTTTCAATGGTGGAGTTTCTACACACCATAGATTAAGGTGTGGAGCTCTGCTGTTCTTCATGAATTAATACAAGTACTATTATTTTTCTATTCAACTCAAGTCTATTTCTTCTCCAAGATATTCATTCGCACCCAAGAACATGATAAATGTGATGATTATGTGACACTCATCACCATTCTCACCTATGAATGCGTGACTGACAACCACTTCCGTTCTACATGCAAACAAGCTTGAATGTGTATCTCTTAGGTTTCTAATCTAAGATTGGAACCTTCGTAGTATAGGCTAGAATTATTGGCGGCCATTCCTGAGATTCGGAACGTCTAAACCTTGTCTGTGGTATTCTGAGTAGGATCTGGGAAGGGATGACTATGACGAGCTTCAAACTCGCGAGTGTTGGGCGTAGTGACAGACGCAAAAGGATCAATGGATCCTATTCCAACATGATCGAGAACCAACAGCTGATTAGCCGTGTGGTGACAGCGCATTTGGACCATTTTCACTAAGAGGATGGGATGTAGCCATTGACAACGGTGAAACCCAACATAAGCTTGCCATGGAAAGGAGTATGAATGATTGGAAGAAGGCAATAGGAAAGCAGAAATTCAGAAGAAACAAAGCATCTTCATACGCTTATCTAAAATTCTCACCAATGGATTACAGAAGTATCTCTATCCTATTTTATGTTTTATTCATCTTTTAATTATCAATTCTCCATAACCATTTGAATCCGCCTGACTGAGATTTATAAGATGACCATAGCTTGCTTCAAGCCGACAGTCTCCGTGGGATCGACCCTTACTCACGTAAGGTATTACTTGGACGACCCAGTGCACTTGCTGGTTAGTTGTGCGGAATTGTAACAAAATGTGATTCACAATTTCGTGCACCACCTAACTTCTGCCACACGCCAGTTTTTGGCGCCGTTGTCGGGGAGTTGCAATTGTGTGCTAAATTATTAATTAGTGTACATATTCTTATTTTATTTGCATATTTTATTTTTATTTTATAACCATGAGCTATATGTTTCTTTCATTGAATGACGCGTTCACTGCCTGATCCGAGCTTAGCCGCATTTGATCCTGAAATTGAAAGAACTATTTCATGTATTAGGCGAGCTCGACGTCGGTTAGCCTCTGAGGGTGGTGAAGTGATTGTTATCGATTCACCAGTCTCACCTGAGGGCGAATTTGAACCGCCATCTGAGAGCGAAACAAGCTCCTTTACTACTGATTCAGTTGATTCACGTGCAGATAACATGGCAGCACCTAGGAGGATTACTCTCCAGGAAGCTGGAGCCCCGGATTTTACACTGCAACTGTATCAAGTGCATCATCCAACTCTGGCTGCATATTTTGAGCTGAAGACTGCATTAATCAACTTGATGCCCAAGTTTTATGGCTTACCTGCTCAAGAGCCTATTAAGCACCTAAGAGATTTCCAGACAGCCTATTCTACTGTTAGGTGTCATGGTGCAAATGAAACTTCTATTTTGTTAACTGCCTTCCCGTTTTCTCTTGAGGGAAAGGAAAGGGAGTGGTACTACTCCCAACCTGAAGCGACTGTTACTAACGGGGATTCACTCAGGAGAGAATTTCTGGAAAAATACTTTTCAGCTGAAGTTACTGAAAGACTAAGGAAAGAGATCTCATGCATTGTTCAAGGTGAATCAGAAACTCTCTATGAGTACTGGGAGCGTTTTAAGAACCTTCTGGACGCATGCCCCCATCACATGATTGACAGACTAGTGTTGATCAGCTACTTCACTCAAGGTATGAAGCCTCGGGATAAAACTTTATTAGATGGTGCTAGTAATGGTTTTCTGAAAAAGTACAAGACCGCAAATGAAGCATGGCAACTGATTAGCGACTTAGCTGAGTCTACTAGGAATCACAGGCACAGGAGCACCCACTCAAAAGCCGTTGCAGAAGTTTTCTCCAGCACTGAAACTTCTGCTCTTACACAGAGTATATGTGAAATGACTAACCTACTGAAGCAAATGCAGTTGAACCAACAACAACAAGCTCAGCCTGCCACATCACAACAAAGCTAACAGCTAGTTCCCCAAAGAGTATGCGGGATCTGTGCTGACTATAGTCATTATACTGATGAATGTCCGTAGCTCCAACAAGAAGATAACACTGTGGCAGCTACTAATAACTTCTATGACTGCCCGAACCAAGGATACAATCAACAAGGCGACAACTACAACCAAGGAGGAAACTATAACCAAGGATGGCAGGACAACTCCAACCAAATTTTGAGAGATAATTTCAACCATGGCTAGAGGGACAACTATAACAGAGGAGGCAGAGACAACAATGAAAACCAGAGGTGGAATAACAACAATAGACAGTAGAATCAAAACCAACCTTATAGAGCTCCTCACCTAAGACAGTCACAAGGACCCCAGCATAACCAACAACAAGTCCCACAGATCACTTATCCCACTTCCTCATCAAATGACGAGATGCTTCGTTCTCTTGCACAAGGACAACAAGACATGCAGACTACACTTAACTCCACTTTAAATGGTCTGAATGCCACTTTACAAGCTCTCGCCACCCGGATAGAGTCACTACCTGCTTCCACCAACCAACCTTCAAGCTCCAGTAGAATTCTTTCTCAACCCTTACCTAACCCCAAGGGTGGCATCAATGCCATCACTTTGAGGTCCGGAATCACACTGCCAGAGAGGAATCAGGAGGAACCAAGCCCAATAGAACACTCCCCAATTGAAGACTCAGTGGAAGTAGAAGATGCTGAAATGGAAGATGCTGGAGAGGAAGATGAAGTACAAGACAAGGTTGAAGAAGAATTAGCTTAGCCAAGGAATGGAGCACCAAGGGATACAGAAGCTGCAAGTAGTGCCATCCCTATCCCATTCCCACACCTTGCAAGAAAGCCCAGAAAGCAGACAAAACTTGATCCCAAAATGGTAGAAATTTTCAAAAAGGTTGAGGTAATTGTTCCCCTTTTTTATGTTATTCAGCAAGTACCTAAATATGCAAAGTTTCTGAAAGATTTATGCATTCATAAGGATAAAATTAATGAATTAGAAACTATTCCTTTAGGTAGTTCTATATCTACTTTAATGGGAAGTATACCTGAAAAATGTAGTGATCCAGGTCCATACATGGTTAACTATACCATTGGAAGTGTGATATTTTCTGATTGCATGTGTGACTTAGGAGCATGTGTTAGTATAATGCCATTGTCTATATATGATACCTTAAGGCTTCCCCCCTTAAAAAGGTCGGCAGCTCGTTTTGTGTTAGCAGATAAAAGTATTATTACAGTAGTTGGAATTGCTGAAGATGTATTAGTGAGCATTAAGGTGCTCACATTTCCCATTGACTTCTATATCCTGGAAATGCCCCCTAATGACTCAGGAAGACCATCATCAATCCTGCTTGGAAGACCATTCCTGAAGACCTCAAAGTTCAAACTGGATGCATTCTCAGGAACTTACTCCTTTGAGATAGATGGTAGAACAGTGAGTTTCAGCTTAAATGAAGCTATGAAGCACCCTCCGGAAGATCATTCTATCTTCCAGTGCGACATCATTGATGAAACTATAGCTGAAGTTCACCAAGAAGAATTAGAAGAGAAGCACATGGAGCAAGGTCCAAGTGTGGGGACATCCTCTGAACACAATGAAGACACCTTACCATTACCACCAGCCCCGGATGATCCAGAACCTAGCCATGAGCAGAAATTGGAATTGAAGCCCCTCCCTCCATACCTCAAGTATGCTTACCTTGAGGATAATCAGAAGTTCCCATTCATTATTACAAGGGAACTCATTTCTCAACAGGAGGAGCAGCTGCTTAGTGTGCTGAAAAAGCACAAGAAAGCAATTGGGGGGAGCTTGGCGGATATAGTAGGCATCAGCCCTCAAGTTTGTGAGCACAGGATATATTTAGAAGAGGACTTAAAACCTGTCCGTCAACCCTAAAGAAGATTGAATCCAACCATCTTAGAAGTTGTCAAGAAAGAAGTGACCAAGTTACTTGAAGCAGATATCATTTACCCCATCTCAGATAGTGAATGGGTCAGTCCAGTACAAGTGGTACCCAAGAAGTCTGAAGTCACAGCAGTAAAGAATGAACATGGAGAGCTCCTGACAACTATAGTGCAGAATTCATGGAGGGTTTGCATTGACTATAGGCGTCTCAACCAAGCTACTCGCAAGGATCATTACCCCTTGCCATTTATTGATCAGATGCTCGATCGCCTGTCAGGTAAATCCCATTATTGCTTTTTAGATGGTTAACAGGCTACTTTCAAATTCATATAGCTCCTGAGGATCAGGAGAAGACCACTTTTACATGTCCCTTTGGAACGTATGCTTATAAAAGAATGCCTTTTGGCTTATGTAATGCACCTGCTACTTTCCAAAGATGCATGATGAGTATCTTTTCAAATCTTATTGAGAACTGTATGGAAGTATTTATGGATGATTTTAGCGTATATGGTGATTCATTTGACCTTTCCTTGGATAGTCTAGCTAGAGTATTAGACAGATGTGTTAGTTCAAACCTTGTATTGAATTTTGAAAAATGTCACTTTATGGTAAAACAATGGATTGTTCTAGGACATGTTGTCTCTAAAACTGGTATTTCAGTAGATCCAGCAAAGGTAGATATCATTTCTAGTTTACCTTACCCCTCCTCCGTGAGGGAAGTCCGTTCGTTCCTTGGCCACGCAGATTTTTACAGGAGATTTATTAAGGACTTCAGTAAGGTAGCATTACCTTTATCCAGACTGCTACAGAAAGATATTGAGTTCGAGTTCAGTGAGGATTGCATGAAAGCGTTTGATAAGCTGAAGATCGCCCTGACTCAAGCTCCAATTGTGAGAGGAGCAGACTGGAGCCAGCAATTTGAAATTATGTGTGATGCCTCCAACCATGCAGTAGGAGCGGTGCTGGCTCAGCGCAAAGATAAGGATCCTTTCGTAATTGCTTATGCATCTAAAACCTTAGATACTGCTCAGTCTAATTACACTACTACTGAAAAAGAGCTTCTTGCTATTGTTTTCGCTCTGGATAAATTTTGAGCCTATTTACTTGGTACTAAGGTAGTAGTATACTCAGACCATGCAGCTCTAAAATATTTATTAGCTAAAAAGGAGTCCAAACCAAGGTTAATACGTTGGATACTGCTGCTGCAAGAATTTGATTTAGAAATTAAGGATAGGAGTGGTAACCAGAATTTAGTGGCAGACCACTTGAGTCACCTTGAGCACGTTAAGGATGACTCCACTCCTATAAATTATGCTTTCCCATTTGATAGCTTGCATGCAGTATCTGAAGTAGTTCCTTGGTATGCACCTGTAGCTAATTATCTAGTTAGCCATACCTTCCCTCCAAATTTTACTAAACATGAAAAGGGACAAGCTGAAAAGGGAGTCTAAATATTATATATGCGATGTTTATAACCACAAACTAACCGGCAAGTGCACCGGGTCGTACCAAGTAATACCTTATGTGAGTAAGGGTCAATCCCACGAAGATTGATGGATTAAGCAACAAAAATTGAGTGATAGGCTTAGTTAGACAAACAGAAAATAGTGTTTGGAAGTTCAAAACATTAAAAAGTAAATTCAAAGTCGAAGACAGGCAGGTGAATAGGTGAGGAATAAAATATGGAGAAAGCAATTAAAGCTTCAGAGTTATCTATTTTTCAGGATTTACTTTTCTTACTAACTATTTTAATTATGTAGGATTTAATATATGGCAAACTATATGTGACTAGACCCTAATTCCTTAGACCTTTCTTGTCTCCTCTAAAATTCATTAACTGCCAATTCCTTGGTCAATTAATTCCAATTAGAAGCTACATGATCAAAGTCCAGTTTATATGCCACAAAAACTCTAATTACCCAAAAATAAAAGGATTATATGTCACGTATCCCGTTAAATCCAGATAATTAAAATTTAGGAGAATATGTTTTCAAGCTGTTGTTCAAGTAAAGAGCTTTTCCAAGTTTTACAGGAACTCAAATAGAAAGAGGGTCATACTTCCGTTCCACCCAAATTCATAAGATAAAGAGCAAAAACAATTCTTAAATTATAAATCCATACATGAATTAAAATAGAAAAAGTAATAAAATCAATCCATACAAATAGACAGAGCTCCTAACCTTAACAATGGAGGATTAGTTGCTCATGGCTCAGAGTAAAAAGTTATGTAATACGGAATATAAATTTGTATAGAATTGGAAGTTCCCCGGGACCTCTAAAGGAAGGAAAGTTTATCTCCCTTTTATAACTAATCCTAATAAATTTAAAATCTAATTTTTAAAATTAAAATAATATCTTTTCCTAAAATCAATATTTGAATTTAAATTTGAATTAATTAACAAGTCTTCAGTTGATGGGTGGGGACCACTTGTTTAGTCCATTCTGCAGCTTCTAATCTGTGTTTTCTGGGCTAGAAACTAGGTCAAAACATCCCAGAAATCGCCCCCAGCATTTTTCTGCATTTTCTGCACGTGGCACATGTCACGCGTACGCGTCAGTCACGCGTATGCGTCGATGGTCTTTTCTGCGAGTCACGCGGACGCGTCAGGTACGCGCACGCGTCGCCTTGCAAATCTTCAAATCACGCGTACGCGTCAGTCACGCGCACGCGTCGCCATGGAAAGCTCCAAATCACGCGTACGCATCAGTCACGCGTATGCGTCGCTCCTCGCTGCCATCTCCTTTGATTCTTGTGCTGCAGAAACTCCATCAAATTCCACCAAATGCTACCTAAAATAAACAAAATTTCAAAAGACTCAAAGTAGCATCCATATTGGCTAAAAGATAATTAATTCTTTATTAAACTCAACAAATTAGATGCAAATTCACTAGGAAAAGATAGGAAAGATGCTCACGCATCATGGTGCTGACCAGGTAATTAGGAGGTGTGTACCTCAATCAGAATTCTAGTCCATTTTAGAGGCATGCCACTCTTCTGAGAGTGGAGGACATTTTGGCCCCAAAGAACAGCTAGAAAAATCTTAGACTGTGGATTCTGGTGGCCTACTCTTTTTAAAGATGCTGCTAAATTTTGTAAATCTTGTTCCCCATGCCAAAGATTTGGTAATATATCCAAGAGGGATGAGATGCCTCAACAGATTATGCTTTTCTGTGAAATTTTTTATGTTTGGGGCATTGACTTCATGGGTCCATTTCCAAACTCTAATGGTTACCTTTATATACTGTTAGCTGTAGATTACGTTTCTAAATGGGTGGAAGCAATTCCTACCCGTACTGATGATGCTAACACTGTTGTTTCCTTTGTTAGAAATCATATTATATGTCGTTTTGGATCACCACGAGCAATCGTGAGTGATCAAGGTACTCATTTTTGTAACAGGAGACTGACAGGATTACTGAAGAAGCATGTGATTGTTCACAAAATAGCAACAGCTTATCATCCTCAAACCAATAGACAAGCAGAAGTGTCTAACAGGGAGATTAAACACATTCTGGAGAAAATAGTAAAGCCCCATAGGAAAGACTGGAGTGCCAGGCTACAAGATGCACTCTGGGCATATAGAACAACATAAAAATACCCATCGGGATGAGCCCCTTCTACTTAGTGTACGGAAAGGCTTGCCACCTTCTAGTAGAGGTGGAACACAAGGCCTTCTGGGCTGTAAGAGAATGCAATATGAATTTTGAAGAATATGGTGCTGAAAGAAAACTGCAACTAGCAGAATTGGAGAATCTTCGCCTAGAAGCAACTGACAATTCCAGGCAATACAAGGAGAAGATGAAGGCTGTCCATGACAAACACATAAAAAGGAGAGAATTCAGACCAGGGGAGTTAGTTCTTCTTTATAACTCCAGACTGAGGCTTATGCCAGGCAAACTAAGATCGAGATGGGAAGGTCCCTATAGAGTAGAAAAGGTAGAGCCATACGGAGTTTTTCACCTGCGTCATCCTTCTAGCTCCAAATTCATTAAGGTCAATGGACATCGCCTGAAGCTTTATCATGGTGAAAAGATAAAGGATCACAAAGAACTAGAGGTTTTTCTCTTGGAAGACCCACCAACAGAAGCAGAATGAGCTTGAAGAACGTCCAACTTAAGGACGTAAAAGCAAAGTGCTAGGTGGGAGACAACCCACCATGGTATGATCGTTCAGTTTCAGTCTTAGTTTTATTTTACTCTATTCTATTTTTGCTAATGACTCTTCTCATAACCTCTGCATATAACTGCATATAGCCTACATTTGCATTTGCATTCTGCATATAAAAAAATTTTGCACCCGACGCGTAAGCGTCGCTGACGCGTCCGCGTCATCAGTGCATTAGAAACAAGGAAGAAAAGAAGCAGAGAGTCACACGAAAGCGTGGCTAGAGGCGTGCCTTAGGCACAAATATGCCCACGCGACCGTGTCGCTGACGCGCTCGCGTCGTTTGCAAAATCAGCCCTCCACGCGTCCGCGTCACCCACGCGCACGGGTGACCCTGTGAATTCGACGTAAAGGGGTGTATGGCAGAAAGTTATGGTGGAGTAGGGCTGGAATGGTGCTGGAAGCACAAGCCCTATCACGCGAACGCGTCACCCAGATTTTTGGCAAAATGCATTTAAAACAGAGAGTTGCGCGAACGCAAGGCTGCACTCGCGCCAATAGCACAAATCAGGTCACGCGATCACCTGAACTTATCGTCCACCACGCGATCGCGCGACCCACGCGTCCGCGTCACATGCGGCGCACAGCTTATCCAAATCAGCCAAATATTTTATCTTTTCTTTCCAAAATACAAATATTTTCTTTCCCTTCTTATTTCTTCCTTCTCTCTTCTTCCTTCTTTATTCTTTTTCACTTTTTACTTTCTCCCCCCTATTTTTCACATCCATTATCAAGGTTATTTTCTTTCTTTCTTTCCCTTTTAATTTTCCCTTTATTATTTTTATTAATGTTTTCTTCTTCTTTTTCTTTTCACTTTCATTATCTATATTTTATTTTTCTTTCTTTTCTTTTCTTTTTATTCCTTTAATTGGTGTTAAAAATTTAATTGGGTGATTATTTACTTCTATATTTTGCTTGTGAGTTATTGTGGAATTGTTTGACAATTAATATTACTTCTTAAAGGGTTGCTTGCATGTTCAAATTAATACTTTCAATAACATCTTCATCATGCATGCTATGTGTTTGTGAAAAAGCCTGTATGGCATTGCGCACTATTTTAAATTATTCTATTCTACTACTCTAATGCCTGTTTTTCATAAACTCCTTTTTTATATTTTATTAATTAAATATAATTGTCAATACAAACAGATTGTTAGTTTAAGAGACTTGATAATCAAATTAGGCATTTAATGCTTGATCTATGCTACCCATGCCTTTGCCGGCATGCCAATAAACATCTTACATTAAATAGCCATAAAATGCACTTGCTATATTTCCATTGATGAACTTTTCACATGTAGTCATGACCATGTGTTAACGACATCCTTTTTTACTGTGCATTGATTATTACCCATACCATCCTCTTCCTTGCTCAAACCCTTAGCTTTACATGTACTTACTTTTTCCCTTCTCAGGATGGCCACCAGGAAAGGTAAAGAGAAAGCTACTCCCAAACCACCAGCAATGAAAGGAACCAAAAGAACACTAGTGGCAGAGCCATCTTCAACAGTAGTAAAGCCTCAGCAAAGGATACTACGCGGTTCACTAACCGCTACTGTGAGCAGATGTTCCCCATCCTGGCTGAGAGAAACTATAACAACGAGCACCTTCTCATCCTCCTGACCAACATTGTTGAATTTGTTAAGCCGCGAATTGAACGAAGATAATGGGATTCCTACGGAGACAGTCATGGCAGGTTAATCTTTCATGGGTAGTTAAATTCTACTCCAATTTTCACATGCCAACCATGCAGTCTGTCTATGTCCATCAGAAGCAAGTCCCCATAACAGAAGAGGCCATTCAACGAGCTTTAGATCTTCCCCCTACTCCTGAAGGATTGGACGCATTCCAAGAAGCCTCATTTAAACGCCAGACATACCAATTTGACTGGGACGCTGTTCTCAGAGTTATAGCACAACCTGGCAGCAGATGGATCTATGGATACCATCGATCTCGACCTAAGAGCATATTGGCTTCAGCACTCACCGTGGAAGCTCGAGTATGAGCACAGATCATGTCTCATTACGTCTTTCCGAGCACTCCCGAGTCCTTCTTCACTGCAGACATGGCTGTTCTACTCTGGTGTATCCTTACAGACCAGCACCTCAATTTACCAAGACACATTCGGCATGCTATGGGACACATACAGATTGTGGGCAACCTACTTTTTCCCGCCTTAGTTTCAAATCTAGTCTCAGCAGCCAGAATCTTCTACAGAGCTGGGGACACCAAGGCCATGATTGAACCAGATGATCAGTACGTCCCTAACGGGAAGTATATCAGACCTCCAGTAGCCACTACTAGCCGGCCTACAGACCCGGCCGAAGACATTCCTTCTCCTTCCATATCACAAGCACCTCCAACAAACCAACTGCTCCATCAGATACTTGAGAGATTAGACCGGCTTGACCGGAAAGGAAAGCAAAGAGAGCGACGTACAAGCACCGATTTACATACCTCAAGGAGCTGCTTGTTGGTAAACAAACACCTCAAGATGACCCAAACACCCTGGACTCCACTTTATTTACCAGCACAGGGAGCCATGACGGTCCCGATTGTGGAGATGCTACTACCAGCCCCCCTTTGTTCTTGACTAATGGCACTGAGGACAGTGCCAAGCTTTAAGTGTGGGGAGGTCGGTCAGTACTTGACTTCCGGAGGTAATTTCTCTTTCTTAGCACCAATAGAATAGGATATTTAATATATTTTTCTTTTGTTTAGGATAGGATAAAATTGCATAGTAATAGGTTATTTGCATGCATGTTCTAATTGGTTGAAAATCAATAAGTTTCTTTTTAAGACCCTATTTTTGAAAAATTTCACTAATTTAAATCAAAAATTCTGTGTTAAACTTGTTTGGAAGTTGTATTTGGAACATGGTTTAAAGCTAGAACACACAACATGTGAGATTTGAGCTTAATGACATGGTTACATTATTTAACCATAAAATTTTATTCTTGTGTGTTTGCTTCTCTATGATTGTGATCTATATTTTGTTCCATCCTATATGTCCAATGTTTCATGTGTTATATGCATGCATATGATTGAGGCCATTATTTTATTAACTCACTTATCCCAAATAGCCTACCCTTCCATTTACCTTTGTTAGCCAATTTGAGCCTTTTAATCCCCTTTGTTCTATATTTTACCACATCACTAGCCTTAAACGGAAAAACAAGTTAATTACCCCAATTTGAATCTTTGGTTAGCTTAAGATAGAAAGTGTGTGTCAATTATGTATGGGAAGCTGTGGGAACATGGGTTAACAAGGGAATGTATTGTGTTTTTACATTGATAAAATGTTGGGAATTTGGGCACCTACTCATGTGAAACTAAGAAAAAATTATAAATCTATGTGTATTGATAAGCTATATTTATTTTACTGTTTAAAAAAATCTAAAAATATTCAAATAATTAAGTAATTAGATAAATGAATAAGGGGACAAATTTACCCTAAAGTTAAGTTAAGTCCAATAAAAAAATCAATGCACATGTGATACAAGTTAAGAGAAAAGTTTATGCATGAGTATATAAAACAAAAGTGGGAGAATTTTGGGTAACCTAAGGATGATTTAAGAAGAAAATAAGAGTATGTATGTTAGGTGATAGCTTAGGATAATCAATGATTCAATTTATAGCTCACTTAGCCATATATATATACCCTCGCCTTTACCTTGGCCCCATTACAACCTTGAAAAGACCTCATGATGTTTGCATTGGTACATTAAATACTTGTTGATTGGTTAGGTGAAGAACAAGGTTTAGAAAGCATGATTAGAGAAGAGTAGAGTGATTACCCTATACACTAGAGTGACTAGAGTGCATATACACCATCAGTAAGGGTTCAATGCTTAATTCTATGTTTCCTACTTTCATGAGCTGTCTTCCTACGAGTTTACTTGTCTTTACTATATAATTTGAATTAGTGGAATTTGATTTATCTTTGTCTTAAAAGAACTTATTTATTTTTAACTAAATAGGCAATTTCATTTAAGCATATAGTTGCATTCATATACATAGGTTGCATTGCATTGCATGAGTCTTACTTTTCCCTACTCATTTATTTTATCTCCTTAAGCTAAGCATGAGGACATGCTAATGTTTAAGTGTGGGAAGGTTGATAAACTACTATTTTATGGTTTATCTTATGTTTAATTGAGTGGTTTCATCAAGTCTTCACCCACTTATTCATACTAATTGCATGACTTTACACTTTCCTTCCTAGCATTGTTTTATGGTTGAAAACTTGCCTCCTAGAGATCTTTAATTAGTATATTTTAATTCTCCTTTATACCATTCGATGCCGTGATCTGTGTGTTAAGTGTTTCAGGCTTCATAGGGTAGGAATGACTTAGAGAATAAAGAGGAAGCTTGCAAAAATGGAAGGAACACAAGAAACTAAGGAGATGACTTGCGAACACCGACGCACGCACATGGCTCACGCGAGTGCGCGGAATGGAGAAAATTGTAGCGACGCGTGCGCGTGCCTGACGCGTACGTGTGGATTGGAGTCTGCACGAATGACGCGAACACGTGGACAACGCGCTCGCGTGACAAGAAAAATTGCTGAATGATGCGAACGCGTGGACGACACGTACGCGTGACCTGCGCGATCTGCAAACTTAACAGAAAATGCTGGGGGGAATTTCGGGCCGCGTTTTGACCCAGTTTTCGGCCCAGAAACACAAAATAAAGCCAGGAAACATGCAGAGACTCAATACACAACTTTACACGACTTCACATATTCTCATTAGGATAGTTTTAGGTTTTTATATCTGAATCTAGAGTGAATTTCTCTTCCTCTAGGTTCTCTTTACATTCCCAGTTTATTACTTTTGCTTTTGGATATTGAAGACTCATTACCTCCGTTGAAGATACTATTCTAGTTTGTTTCCTTACTTACTCTTTTATTTATTCCATATTCTTAATTCTTGTTTAAAGCAGTAATTGGATTATTTTCATGAATTGTTAGTGCAAAGGATTACTTTTATTTTTAAATCAATTTTGAATCCCTATTTTATTTAATTTATCATGTCTTCTTCTATTATTTTTATGAGCGTTATATTCATGTCAATGGAGTAGATTCTATACTTGATATGGGGGTTGATTAGGAGGAGACACTTGAGTTGGAAGGCTTAGGTGTTGATTAAACTGGAAGTTGTTGGCTAGTTCTGTATTTACTAACGCTAGACCTTCCCAAGGGAGAGGACTAGGATTTGCGAATAAGACTTAGCTCAATCGCTTGACTTTCCTTTATTTAGTAAGGGTTAACTAAGTGAAAACAACAACCTTTTTAATACTACACTTAAGAGATCCCAACAAGGATAGAACTTCCAATTAATCATTCCCTCAGTCAAGGCTTTTTATTTAGAATATTAATAATCATTCTTAGTTTTTGTTGCTTTAATTTACAATTATTTAATTGCTCGTTATTCAACTCTCAAACTCTCGTGGAAATTCCTAATTAATAAAATAGCATCCTTTCTTGCAACTCGTTGGGAGACGACCTGGGACTCATATTCCCAGTATTTTTCTATTCTAAATTTTTGTGACACCTTTTTTAAATTGGTGAGGCAGATTTTAGCTGGTTAAGAGCTATACTTACAACGCTATTCTCTTATTAAAAATCTCTTAATTGGCCTAACTTCTACCACGCACCACTGACCTTTCTAGATAAGATAAGTTAGTTATCTTATCTTATCTTTAAGTGAAGTCATCTTATCTTTAAGGGGAACCGCCTTTATCTTTCTAGGCTTTAGCTTCCTTTAGATTGGGCTATGTCCCTTTGTTTGGGCCTGCTTGGGCTTCTTGTGGCAATTTGGTCGAACTCTTTAAAGAAGAGGTCGGGGGACCTGACCTGAAGAGGTCGGTTGCTTTGTTTTTAATCAGCCCGGGTCGGATAGCTCATCCCAGGGTATGAACAGTGCCCCTGCTCGAGCTCGGTCTCTCCTTTGGGGTCGTGTTTTTTAGATCTCAACCCCTTTTGGGGAAGCCATGTTCGAACATCTTGCTTTGAGCTAATCTCCAGTTAAGGCTCCTTGGATGCGAAGCGTTTCTCTTTCTTTTTTAATTGAAGCGCGCGTTGCGCTTTTCTTGGAAATGTGCGAGGGTTTAAAAGCTCATAAATATCCCTTCGCCGTTTCCTTTTTCCCTTTTTGCTACTTCATCTTTGAAATTTTCAAAGTGTCATTTTACAGTTTCTTTCTCTAATTCCTCTTCATCTTCTTTGCTCATCGTTTGCAAGGTGTTTTGCTCCTTCTGGTATCTTCTGGTTTACACGCCCCCAAGCTTTCCATCTCCTTTGCTTGAGAACGTTTTGTTGGCGCAGATTTGGTCGCTTGCTTCTTCTTGATCCTTCCCTCGCGCTTGCTTCTTCATCTTCCACAGGTTGGTATTTTTTTTCCCTTTTATGTTTTCGATAGTCGCCTTCTTGTATGTTTTCACTGTTGCGTGTGATTTTTACTGATTTTGTCTCTGAGAATTCTGACCCCTTTGAAAAAACATTGTATCTTTCCTTTCAACATTTTATTTTCTCAATTTTCTAAAAAAGCTTGCATCTTTGTGGTGATCCCTGCATTCTTTTGCTATGACGTGTTCCTGATAGTTTTTGCTCCCTTAGGGTTTTATTCTCGCTGTTCCGGTTTCTTTCATCCTTGCATGTCCTCGTCTCTGAGTTCACTACTTTTGTCTGAACTGTTGGAAAAGAAAGATTGTAGCTTTTGATGATTTTTGTTGATGATGATGGGTTTCTTGCTGCTTTGTGTGGAGTGATGTTACTAGAGAAGGATTGTATTTTCTTGTTGCGAGATGTTCAGGGCATAGATCGTCGATTTCCTTCTTTCCTGGTTCTTGCCTTGTTACTGCCTCCAAAGGGTGCCCCTAGACTTTAGTATGAATCTTGGGGTTTCCCTTTTACTGTCGTGTCTGACTCTTGATGTTCATATGTTATTGTCCGAATTGTTTCTATATTTGCCTGAGTTGTTTGGTAGTAACCCATTTTTTCTTTTTCTTCCTGTAGGAATAGTTGACCTATGTCTTCCCGCAAAAATATTGTTGAGATGTCTACTAAGATCCCGAATTGCATGTCTGACTGGCTAGACTCCATAGTTTTGATGTGTGTTACAGTTGCTGACCCTAAGTATTGTGTGTGACTTAGGAGGTACCATAGGATTTGTAGTAATAGGGATCAGGAGAAAAATTATGAGTTAGTGTCACCTGACCCTGAGGAGAGGGTTAGTTTTCCTCCTTTGACTCAAGAAGAACGTCCCTTTTTCTATGCTTATGACTATTTCTTTAGTCAATTGAATATTACCATTCCTTTTACCCCTTTTGAGACCGAGTTGTTGTGGTCCTGCAATGTAGCTCCTTCTCAGTTCCACCCGAACTCTTGGGGATTCATAAAAATCTTCCAATTGTTGTGTTATGAACTGGATATCCGACCTACCCAAACTCTTTTTCTTTATCTTTTTGTATTGACGAAGCCTGGGGCAGCTAAGAAGAAAGCTTCCTGGGTTTCTTTCCGAGCTACCCAAGGAAAGAAAGTATTCTCTATGTATGATGAGTCCTTTAGGGATTTTAAGAACTACTATTTCAAGGTCCGAGCTGTTGAGGGTGTTCATCCTTTTTTCTTGGATGAGAACAATGAGCCCACCTTCCCATTATGCTGGCAAAAGAATGTAGTAGTAGCTAGGTATTCTTGGGAAAGTCTGGATGAGGTCGAGCAGGCCTTTGTGAATGTATTAGAGGAGAACTGGGGAGAGCTCCCTCATCTTGACACGAAGAAGTTCCTAGGAGATCCTTCCCTTCTTCATGCTGAATTGGGTAGTGGCCGACTTCTTTATAGTCTTATTTTGTGGTTGAATTTTGCCTCTTTCTATTTGTGACTTCTTTTCTTGGTTTCTGTTTTGCAGAGATGGTGAAATCCATGGACTCCATGAAACACTTCCGTCGGGCTAAGAAAGCAACAGCTGCTCAAAACATCTCGGCGAAGGCTTCTAGAGAAGGATCTACCCAAGTTCCTCCGAAGAGGCCGACCTCGGACACTTCTGGGCCGAGGAAAATCATCCCGACTCCTCAGGTTCGTGTGGTTCCTTCTGCTCCTCTCCAGTCAACCTCTGGTGCTGCCTCTTCTCCTACTGCTGGTCCTCCTCCTAAAAAATAGAAGACCGTGGACCCCTATGACTTAGACGCCCCTGATTTTGATGCTGTGGGGTTTGTTGATAATCAAATTACTCCTTATGGTCGACTTTCAATGGATGATGTGTCCATCCTTCATCACTTGAATTTTATTACCAGTAACAGTATTCGGATGGCCCATATGGGAGCAGCTCTATTCCGTACTGTTCAGGTTTTCCCAGTCCATGCGACTAAGGCTTTTCTAGAGGATGCTAAATCGGATTTTGATAGAATAAAGGGGGAGAAGGATGAGCTTGATGCTAGGGTAATTAAGCTGGAGTTGGATTTGGAGAAGGAAAAGTCCCGGGCTACAAGGGCTGAGGCAGCTGCAAACTTGGCGGAGAAGATGGCAAAGAAACACAAGGAGAGTTACACCCGCACTTATGCCGATGTGTTGGAGCTGAGGGAGAGGCTTGATTTTGCCCGTGTGGATTACGCCGATCTCTAGGGTCATCTTGTAGATACTGTGACGGGTGCTTATGAAAACTTAAAGGCACAGGACCGAGTTCTCGCTCCTGAACTCGACCTCACTCTCTTCAGCCTGGACAATGTGGTGGAGGATGGTAAGATAGTGCCTGCTCCGGATGATGAAGATGACGGGCCTCCTCCTGCACCGCCAGCCAAAGCTTCTACAGCCACGACTTCTTCAACTCCTTCTGCTGAGGTCGACCATTCTGAGCCTGATCCTGATTGTCAAATTCTTAATTGGGAGGATGGGACTGTGGACGCCACTCCCATGAAGATCATTCCTCCTCCTTCAGCCACGAATGCTACTACTGGGGAAACTTTGAACCCCTTATAATTTCTTTGTTTTATCTGTACAGCCCGATTTCTTTTGAACTCTGTTTTTTGTAACTTGTCTATGGTTTGGCTCTTTTGACTTTTAGTTGCTTTTATGCAACTTTATAAGCAGAAAAACAAAATACTTTGAACTCTTGAGGCCCTCTTTCGGGTTGCCTTCTGAGTCTTTAATGATAGCTGTATTTCTTTTGATATGTTGATCGTTCTTTTGCAACCTTTGCAAATTTTTATAGAGTTGGTACTTCTGCTTGTCCGACCTCTTTTGATTATTTCTGGTTTTGTCCACTCTCTGCTTTGGTCGAGGTGATCCTTGGGGCTAATTTGTCCGACAACTTTTTTAGTATTTTCGTAGAACCTTTTTTAGTTAGTCTGAACAATTTTGATAGCCTTGTCGTGGAGTTGTGGCTTTTTGAGCAACGCTGTGTCTCTTTTAGCGCACGCTTTTCGTTGGTCCGGCTTCTCTTATCGATCCTTCCTAAGTTATTTTTAGTAATCCATTTTTAGTCACACCTCGTCAGGCCACTTTTTATGGATTACCTTTTATAACTTTTTGCGTTGATCGGTTTGGTCCGACTTCTTCTTTGTCGGTCCTTCTTAAGTTATTTTTAGTAGTCCATTTTTAGTCAGACCTCGTCAGGCCACTTTTTATGGATTACTTTTTATAACTTTTTGCGTTGATCTTTTTGACCGACTTCTTTTGTCGGTCCTTCTTAAGTTATTTTTAGCAGTCCATTTTTAGTCAGACCTCGTCAGGCCACTTTTTATGGATTACTTTTTATAACTTCTTACATTAATATGTTTTTATTGCTTTCACCTTGCCGAATTTTTTGTAATCCGGCGATGAATTTGGTTTTCATTCTGCCGACTTTGTCGTCATCGGGCGATGAATTTGGTATTCATCTTGCCGACCTTATCGTGATCGGGCGATGAATTCTTGCACTCAGATTAATGCGTCTTGGTAGGAAACCTTTTTTTTAGGGAATCTGAAAAACTTTATTCAAATAGGAAATATAAAATAGACAAGAATATATACATATAAGTGCTTACCCTTCTAAGTCGGGCAATTTTGTGGATCCTGGCCTGGTGCCTCATTAAGAAACCTTTTCAGGAAAAAGAGTGCACCTTGACCTAAGATCTTTATCACTTTCTAACTATAGTACCTTCTTAGGTTACAGGCATACCATGACCTTGGTAGCTCTCGCCCCTCAAGATCGGACACCTTGTAGTAGCCTTTTCCCAGTCCCTCTATAACTCGGTAAGGCCCTTTCCAGTTAGCTGCTAGCTTCCCTTCTCCTGATCATCCTGCTCCGACGTCATTTTGGATTAGGATGAGATCGTTGATGGCAAAACTTCGCTGGACTACCTTCCAGTTGTCCCTTGAAGCCATTCGACTTTTTAACGCTTCCTCTCTAATCCGAGCTCTTTCTCGGACTTCTGGAAGTAGGTCGAGCTCTTCCCTTTGATTTTGGGAGTTGATTGATAAACCCATATTTCATGATATATTTTGTGCTCAATTTAAGTGATTTATTCAACCCTTCACCCACTTATTCATGTGAAATTGCATGGTTTTACTTTTCCTTCCTTATTATGTGATATATGTAAAAAACATGTTTCCTATGCTTTAAAAATAATTATTTTAATTACCTTTTATTACCATTCGATGTCGTGATTTGTGTGTTGAGTATTTTCAGATCTCCTAAGGCAGGAATGATTTAAAGGATGGAAAGGAAACATACAAAAATGGAAGGAAAACACAAAATGGAGTTTTTGAAGAAACTGGCAGCGATGCGAACGCATGGACGACGTAGCCGCGTGCCTAGCGCGAAAAGGCAATGACGCGAACACGTGACTGACGCGGACGCGTGCCTTGAGTAGAACGCAAATAACGCGTACGCGTGACCGAAGCGAACGCGTGATAAGGAAAACTCCAGATGACGCGACCGCGTGACCCACGCGGACGCGTGACAGACGCCACGCACCAGAAACTGCAGAAAACGCTCCCAGTAATTTCTGAAACCCTTTTTGGCCCAGATCCAAGTACAGAAAGCACAGATTAGAGGTTATAAAGTGGGAGAATGCATTCATTCATAAGGAGGCCTTCAATTATTCACTTTTCATGATTTAGATGTAGTTTTTTTTAGAGAGAGGTTCTCTCCTCTCTCTTAGGTTTTAGGATTAGGATTCCTCTTAAAGGATTTAGGATTTCAACTCTTCATCAGGTTTAATATTTCTTTTACTTTATATTTCTCTTTTACTTTCAGATACTTTAATGCTCTCATTTAATTACTTATGTTGTCAAATTGGCTTATGAACTCTCTATGTTTAGATTGATTTTCTCTTATTAATGCAATTGAGGTAATTCAGATTTATGATTCTTATTTAGCTTTTTATATTCTTGGCTTTAATTGATTAACTGGAAGCTCTTGAGTTATCAACTTATCGTGATTGGTTATTATGTCGACTAATTGACTGGAATTCCACTAACTCTAGTCTTTCCTTAGGAGTTGGCTAGGACTTGGGAATCTAACTAATTAGTTCACTTGACTTTCCCTTGCTTTCGTAAAGGTTAAGTAAGTGGGATTAACTTCCATTCTCATAGGAGTACCTAAGATAGGACTTCCGAATTTTCATACCTTGCCAAGAGTTTATTTTACAGTTATTTATTTATTTTACTTATCATTTAAATTACTTGTTCCTTACTTTCAAAACCCCCAATTTACAAAACTCATAATCAATAATAAGAACACCTCCCTGAAGTTCCTTGAGAAGACGACCCGAGGTTTAAATACTTCGGTTATCAATTTTAAAGGGGTTTGTTACTTGTGACAACCAAAACGTTTGTAAGAAAGGACTTTTGTTGGGTTAGAAGCTATACCTGCAACGAGGATTTATCTGCGAATTTCTAGACCACGCAAAAGTTCTCTCTTCAAAATGGCGCCGTTGCCGGGGAGCTGCAAACATGTGCCTTATTATTGGTTATTGTAAATATTTTTCTTTTAATTGCTTATTTGTTTTTGTTTTTCCCTTTTATTTCTATTAGCTACTATGAATTCTCACCCCTCTCGCTTTGAGTTTGGTTCTAATATTGTTGAAGGGAATGAAAGCTATAGCAGGAACATGCATCAAGGTCAGAGCAATCAAAGATGGATGGAGCCACGAGGACTTGATCAACCCTTTAGGCAACAACACCCTCCACAGTATCACAGACGAGGACCACTTTACAATGCATACCAAGCTAATAGATATGGTGGACCACCTTGTAATTACCAACAAGCCCCACCCTGTGCTTATAGACCATCCTCTCAACGTAGATTTGAACCACCTCACTCACAAGTTCCTTTTCACCATTCACCACCGTGTGACCCTTATCCACCACAATCCCAATCCAATTAGTCCCAAGAACCACCACATTCTTATTTTGAACCATCATACCCACCCCAGCCGCCTATGGATGACAGACTTCGTGTTCTTCTTCAAGGGCAAGCGAGGATAGAAAAGGGCGTACTGGAACCCACTACTGCCTTAACTAAGGTAGTAAATATAATAGCCTCCCGACATCTGAGCACTCAAAGTACTCCCATGGCTACATGTGGAGAATCAAAAGAAGAGCGTAGCATGAAGGAGACACTAGAAACTTCGGTGGACAATGAGGATCATGGCTTTGTATTAGAACAAGTGAAGGAAGCCATGATAGTTGTAGAGGAAGAAGTGGTTAAAGATTTAGGAGATGCTGAACCTCCATGGGAATCGAGAACTGTAAAGGATTCTGTCGAAAAGTTTGAAATTGATGCCAAAGAGGACAGTGCACAACCCCCAAAGCATATACCTTGTGAAAAATTGGACGGAACAGACCAAGAAGTTGATTCCATAAGCAGTGATGATCATGAATCAAGCTCTCCTAGTCACGAACTCACATTCGCAACTGAACTCCTAGAACCTGAAGAACCTTATCCAAGTGAATACGAAGATGATGTTGAGGTAGATTTCTCTCAACCTCCAACGTATGACTTGAGTGATGAGGAAGACATAGAAGATTTTGATCAGGACGCAGTTGCAGTTGAAGATTTTTGCAACAAAGTGGAAGAATTCACAGAAGAATACAAGGGAGTAGAACTTATAGAACCACTGGAAACACCTATCTCAAGGCCATTACCACCTAATACAAGCTTTAAGTGGGTACAATCCTTAACCT
Source organism: Arachis hypogaea (assembly GCF_003086295.3). Classification (NCBI taxonomy): domain Eukaryota; kingdom Viridiplantae; phylum Streptophyta; class Magnoliopsida; order Fabales; family Fabaceae; genus Arachis; species Arachis hypogaea. The sequence goes on from NC_092050.1 coordinate 23,972,268, forward strand.
TTATCTTTACTTTTCCACTTGAATATGGTTTGCTTGAAATAGATGGCCAGCTTAGAGCTCTCTGCGGCTTTAAGAGCAAGAGGGAAATGGCTCGTACTCAGAGCTGGTGTACAAGGTTCAATAAGGTTCCGCGCTTCAATTCGAAGTGCACGGATTGGTACCAAGTTCAATTGAATAGGCCTCGGAAGACGTTTGGTCATCTTGGTTAGAATGCAATTTCTAAACCACCCAGATGGAAGAATATAGATCAAGACGAAGGCGGATTTAAAAGCAAAGTTTGGGATCCTGGAATCTATTCTGACATTCGTCACCCCGGGAGCCTGAGAATCTGTTTGAAGCTACTCAGAAGCTTTACATGCCTAGTTTGGGACCCAGAGGCTGTTTGCATTCCAAACATTGGTGGAGATTTCTGGATGAATTTAAGCACAAGCCACCATAACAGGAAGCTCATCAAATGTCCAACTTAAGGACTTTAACTAAAAGTGCTAGGTGGGAGACAACCCACCATGGTATGGTCGTTTCTTTTTCAATTTTTATTTCATGTTGTTTATTTTTATATTATATTATTTTTATTGAACCTGGATATTATTCATAGCATTTGTACCAGCATTGCATACTGCATAATTGCATAAAAAAAATTTTGCACGCGACGCGACAGCGTCGCTGACGCGTTCGCGTCACAAGTGCATTAGGAAGAAAAGGAAAGTGAACAGAAAGTCACGCGAAAGTGTGGCTGGAGGCGTGCCTTTGGCACGAATTGTTCCACGCGACCGCATCGCTAACGCGTTCGTGTCAGTTACGAAAAATGCCTCCCACGCGTCATGATATATTTTGTGCTCAATTTAATTGATTTATTCAACCCTTCACCCACTTATTCATGTGAAATTGCATGGTTTTACTTTCCCTTCCTTATTATGTGATATATGTGAAAAACATGTTTCCTATGCTTTAAAAATAATTATTTTAATTACCTTTTATTACCATTCGATGCCGTGATTTGTGTGTTGAATATTTTCATATCTCCTAAGGCATGAATGATTTAAAGGATGGAAAGAAAACATACAAAAATGGAAGAAAAACACAAAATGGAGTTTTTGAAGAAACTGGCAGCGATGCGAACGCATGGACGACGCAGCCGCGTGCCTAGCGCAAAAAGGCAGTGACGCGAACGCGTGACTGACGCAGACGCGTGCCTTGAGTAGAACGCAAATAAAGCGTACGCGTGACCGAAGTGATAAGGAAAACTCCAGATGACGTGACCGCGTGACCCACGCGGACGCGTGACAGACGCCACGCACCAAAAACTGCAGAAAACGCTCCCAGCAATTTCTGAAACCCTTTTTGGCCCAGATCCAAGTTCAGAAAGCACAGATTAGAGGTTATAAAGTAGGGGAATGCATTCATTCATAAGGAGGCCTTCAATTATTCACTTTTCATGATTTAGATATAGTTTTTTTTTAGAGAGAGGTTCTCTCCTCTCTCTTAGGTTTTAGGATTAGGATTCCTCTTAAAGGATTTAGGATTTCAACTCTTCATCAGGTTTAATATTTCTTTTACTTTATATTTCTCTTTTACTTTCAGATACTTTAATGCTCTCATTTAATTACTTATGTTGTCAAATTGGCTTATGAACTCTCTATGTTTAGATTGATTTTCTCTTATTAATGCAATTGAGGTAATTCAGATTTATGATTCTTATTTAGCTTTTTATATTCTTGGCTTTAATTGATTAACTGGAAGCTCTTGAGTTATTAACTTATCGTGATTGGTTGTTATGTCGACTAATTGACTGGAATTCCACTAACTCTAGTCTTTCCTTAGGAGTTGGCTAGGACTTGGGAATCTAACTAATTAGTTCACTTGACTTTTCCTTGCTTTCATAAAAGTTAACTAAGTGGGATTAACTTCCATTCTCATAGGAGTAACTAGGATAGGACTTCCGAATTTTCATACCTTGCCAAGAGTTTATTTTATAGTTATTTATTTATTTTACTTATCATTTAACTTACTTGTTCCTTACTTTCAAAACCCCCAATTTAGAAAAATCATAATCAATAATAAGAACACCTCCCTGCAGTTCCTTAAGAAGACGACCCGAGGTTTAAATACTTCGGTTATCAATTTTAAAGGGGTTTGTTACTTGTGACAACCAAAACTTTTGTAAGAAAGGACTTTTGTTGGTTTAGAAGCTATACCTGCAACGAGAATTTATCTGCAAATTTCTAGACCACGCAAAAGTTCTCTCTTCATTGATCTCTTCATTGTAGAGGATCATTCTGGGGGATCCTTCCTCTATCTCCACTAGGATCATTGCCTCCATTCCGTAAGCAAGTCGGAAGGGTGATTCTCCTGTGGTGAAGTGCAGAGTTGTCGATATGCCCATAGGACTTGTGGGAGCTCTTCGGCCCAAGCTCTCTTTGACCCTGTAGTCTCCGTTTTAACCCGGCTAGTATGACTTTGTTGGCAGCTTCTGCCTATCCATTAGCTTGTGGGTATTCTACGGATGTGAATTGGTGCTTTATTTTCAAGTCAGCTACCAAGTTCCTGAAACCTGTATCAGTAAATTGAGTGCCATTATCCGTGGTGATGGAGTAAGGGACCCCAAACCTTGTAATAATGTTCCTGTATAGAAATTTCTGACTTCTTTGAGTGGTGGCATTGGCTAGGGGCTCTGCCTCAATCCATTTTGTAAAATAGTCCACCCCTACAATGAGGAACTTGACTTGTCCCGATCCTTGGAGAAAGGGTCCGAGGAGGTCTAGCCCCCATTTTGCGAACGGCCAGGGTGACGTTACACTGATGAGCTCTTCTGGTGGAGCGATGTGGAAGTTAGCATGCTTCTGACATGGTGGGCATGTCTTGACGAACTCTGCCACTTCTTTGTGTAAGGTTGGCCAGAAGAATCCAACTCGGAGTACCTTTTTGGAAAGAGCTCGTGCCCCCAAGTGGTTGCCACACATGCCACTGTGTACTTCTTCCAGAACTTTCCTTGTATTGGAAGTCGGTACGCATTTTAGGAGGGGTGATGAGATCCCTCACCTATATAAGATGTCGCCCACCATAGTATAGTACTGTGCTTCTCGTATCAACCTCTATGCCTCCTTCTTATCTATGCGGAGTGTCTCTGTCTTGAGGTAGTTGATAATGGGGGTCATCTACCCTTGATCCAGACCAGATATAGTTAGGACCCTTTCTTCCTCTGTGATTGATGAGCTTTGTAATGTTTCCTGGATGAGGCTTCTGTTATTGTCCCCTGGTTTGGTGCTGGCTAGTTTTGAGAGTGCATCCGCTCGAGCATTCTGTTCTCGAGGTATATGTTGGACCTCATATTCCCTGATCTGCCCGAGCTGTTCTCTAGTTTTGTCGAGATATTTCTTCATGGTAGGGTCTTTAGCTTGGTAGCTCCCTTCTATTTGTGAGGTAACTACTTGTGAATCACTGAAGATGGTGAGCTTTTGGACTCCTACCTCCTTAGCCAGCCTCAAACCAGCCAGTAATGCCTCATATTCAGCTTGATTATTTGAAGCAGGGAATTCAAACTTTAGTGAGAGTTCAATTTGGGTTCCCTGATCACTTTCTATTATCACACCTGTGCCACTCCCAGTTTTGTTTGAAGAGTCGTCCACGTAAAAATTCCATCTTGTGGGAGTTCTCAGGGTATCAGTGTACTCGGCAATGAAGTCGGCCAGGTACTATGATTTGATGGCTGTCCGGACTTCATATTGAAGATCGAATTCGGACAACTCGATTGCCCATTGCAGGATTCTTCCCGCTAAGTCTGTCTTCTGTAGGATACCTTTTATGGGTTGGTTGGTCCGAACCTTGATAGTGTGCGCTTGAAAGTACGAGTGAAATCGTCGAGAAGTGAGTATGAGTGCGTAGGCAAACTTTTCTATCTTTTGATAGTTCAGTTTGGCCCTTGTAAAGCTTTGCTGATGAAGTATATGGGTTGCTGCTCACCCTTTTTTTCTCTGACAAGTGCTGAGGCGATCGCCCGATTTCCTACTGCGAGGTATAATATGAGTACTTCTCCTTCCCGTGGTCGGGTAAGAATTGGTGGTTACCCCAAGAATTTTTGAAATCTTGGAAGGCTTGCTCACACTCTGTTGTCCACTCAAACCTCTTTCTTTTCCTTAATGTGGCGTAAAAGGGAAGAGATCTGATGGCTGAGCCGGCTAGAAACCCAGACAGGGCTGCAAGTCTTCCGTTGAGCTGTTGTACTTCTTTGACGCAGGTTGGGCTTCTCATGTCAAGTATAGCCTGACATTTATCTGGGTTTGCCTCGATTCCTCTTTGCGTTAGCTTGAAGCCCAAGAATTTGCCAGCTTCTACCGCAAAGGTACATTTTGTGAGATTAAGTCGCATTCCATACTTTCTGATGGTGTCAAATACTTTGGTTAGGTCAGGCAGCAAGGATTCCTCACTTTGTGTTTTTAACAGCATATGATCTACGTAAACCTCCATTAATTTCCCAATGTGGTCTACAAAGACTTTGTTCATCAATCTTTGGTAGGTAGCTCCTGTGTTTTTGAGCCCAAATGGCATGACGATATAGTAGTAGTTCACTTTTTGGATTTGATTGTATCCTGAATAAGCATCCATGAAGGAGAGGTATTTGTATCCGGAAGAGGCATCCACTAGAGCATCTATACTTGGGAGTGGGTAAGGATCTTTTGGACAGGCTTTATTGAGATCAGTGTAGTCAGTGCACATCTGCCACTTCCCATTTGACTTTTTTACTAAGACAACATTAGCTAACCATAGTGGGTACTTGACCTCCCTTATGAATCCTGCCTCCAGTAAGGCCTGTACCTGCTCTTCCACAGCTTGGGAGTTTTTCGGTCCGAGCTTCCTGCGCTTCTGCTGCACTGGCCGAGATCCTGGGTATACCGCTAGTTTGTGGCACATTAGCTTGGGATCTATGCCCGGCATGTCTGCGACCTTCCATGCAAAGAGATCGGCGTTATCCTTTAGGAACTGTGTCAGAGATTCTTTTAGGTCTCCCTTTAAGGTTACCCCGACATTTGTCATCTTATCTCGGGCATCACCGATTCGGACCTCTTCAGTCTCGCCTTCAGGTTGTGGACGAAGTTCCTCACGAGCTCGAACTCCCCCGAGTTCAATAGTATTGACTTCCTCTCCTTTGGGGAGGTTCAGACTTTCATTGTAATAGCGTCGCACATTTTTTTGGTCTCCTTTTATCGTGGCGATCCCTTCCGGAGTTGGGAACTTCATGCACAGATATGGAGTCAAAACCCCTGCGGCGAGCTGGTTCAGTGTTGTCCGACCTATTAGGGCGTTGTAAGCTGAATTCACGTCGACTACGATGTAGTCTATGTTGAGTGTCCTTGACCGGGTTCCCTTTCCAAAGGTTGTGTGTAGTGAGATATATCCAAGTAGTTGGATTGGAGTGTCTCCCAGTCCGAACAAACTATTCGGATATGCTCTGAGCTCTTTGTCTTGCAAACCGAGTTTGTCGAAGGCGGATTTGAACAAGATATCCGCGGAGCTTCCTTGGTCTACTAGTGTTCTGTGGAGATTGGCATTGGCCAATATGATAGTGTTGACCATGTGATCATCATGTCCCGGGATGACGCCTGTTGCATCTTCTTGGGTAAAGGTAATTGTGGGGAGGTCGGATGACCTCTCTTCTTCCCTGACATGATATACCTCTTTAAGATGTCTTTTGCGAGATGATTTAGAGATCCCTCCTCCTGCGAATCCTCCATTTATCATATGAACATGTCTCTCAGGAGTGTGGGGTGGTCGTTCAACCCGTCCGACCTCTTCGTCCCGTCTTCTCTTTCTCGGTTTGTCAGTTTTATTGGCCAAGAACCTGTCTAGTCTTCCTTCCCAGGCTAGCTTCTCTATGATGTTCTTTAGGTCATAGCATTCGTTGGTGGGGTGTCCATAGATTCGGTGATATTCGCAGTACTCTGTCCGACTTTTCCCTCCTTTTTTGCTTTTGATTGGGCGGGATGGTGGGATCTTCTCAGTGTTGCATATTTCTCGGTAAACATCCACAAGAGACACCCAAAGAGGGGGTGTAATTGTGGTATTTTCTAGGCTTCTCACTGGGTTGATCTTCTTTTTCTTGGACTCTTTATCCTTGTCCCGAGAGGGGTAGGAGAATCCAGGTTTTGAGGTTTCTCCTAATCGAGAATTCTACTCCATATTAATATACTTTTCTGCCCTTTCTTGTCCCTCGTTCAGAGATGTTGGATGCTTTTTTGAAATAGAGTGACTAAAAGGTCCTTCTCGTAGGCCATTGATGAGACCCATGATGGCTGCTTCAGTTGGCAGACTTTGTATGTCCAAACACGCTTTGTTGAATCTTTCCATGTAGTTGCGAAGACTTTTCCGATCTCCTTGGTTGATCCCTAGCAGGCTTGGGGCGTGTTTGGTTTTGTCCTTCTGGATGGAGAATCTGGCAATGAATTTTTTGGCTAAGTCATCAAAACTTGTGATGAATCTAGGGGGCAAACTGTCGAACCATTTTATTTCTGTCTTTGTTAGGGTAGTCGGGAAGGCTTTGCATCGAACGGCGTCTGAGGCGTTAGTGAGATACATTCTGCTTCTGAAGTTGCTGAGATGATGGCTTGGATCCGAGGTACCGTCGTATGAAGTCATGTCGGGAGCTTTAAAATTCTTTGGAACTTTTGCTTTCATGATCTCTTTGGTGAAGGGATCTTGGTCTTTGTGGGAGGTTGGGATGAGCAGTTCTGGTCTTGAGATCTGCTTCGAGTTTTGCGAGCTTGTCCTCTAGCTCTCGGCGATGTCTAGCTTCTCTTCGGAGGTCTCTTTCACCCTCCCGCTGGTGTTCAGCCTCCTGTTCGAGCTATTTAAGACGATCCTGTTGTTCTCGGATAGCTTCCAAGATTTCTATGTTTGAGGGTTGTTTATACCCCTTGTTTTGAGGTGCATCTTTTGATTGACCTCCGTATTTTTAAGTGGAGTTATTTCTTCTAAACCGGAGTTGTGTTCGTTATTAAGGTTGTCTGCCATGGTGATGGGATGACTTCCAGGTTTCCCGGTAACGGCGCTAATGTTTCGAGGATTACCTAAAACTGTAGGTCGATCTCGGTCGAGATCTGCGGTGGTGGCCGGAGCTGACGTGTCCGACTTGTTGGACTTGGGGGTGCTACTGATCCTTCGTCACCGGAGGGTGGTGGTACCTGAAAGAGACTCTGATGCTTAAGTTAGCATGGGCTTTAACCAGATATTTTATGTAGAATCAGAGTATGAGTTATACCTGGGTGCTCCATTGTATTTATAGTAGTATGGGCTGACCTTTCTAGATAAGATAAGTTAGTTATCTTATCTTATCTTTAAGTGAAGTCATCTTATCTTTAAGGGGAACCACCTTTATCTTTCTAGGCTTTAGCTGCCTTTAGATTGGGCTATGTCCCTTTGTTTGGGCCTGCTTGGGCTTCTTGTGGTGATTTGGCCGAACTCTTTAAAGAAGAGGTCGGGAGACCTGACCTGAAGAGGTCGGTTGCTTTGTTTTCAATCAGCCCGGGTCGGATAGCTCGACCCAGGGTATGAACACTACCCCTCTGAATAAAACTTTAAGTAACAAGGCGAGAAAAAAAATAAATTCTAACAACTCAACTCGTAAACATAATCTTCTATGCTCTTGTAGCTCCGCACTAAACCTTCGCACCTGTAGCTGAAAGCGGTGGAAAAATGGGGAAAGAACTGAAAAGTTCTTAGTATGGTCAGGGTGTATAGTTATGTTCATTTTATTACCATAGCCAACGGCAATGAGTAATAGAATACATTTAGACTTAACAAATAAAGAACATAGATATCAAATAATCATATAGCACACCCACAATCACAAGAAACACATTCACAAACAAATATGCGCAAACAAGTATGATGCATGTCTGTCTTAAGTAGGCCATGAGCTCATGCGTCGGTTGTCCACCGGCAACCCGATGTTACTTGAAACGAACCCTGAATATGATTTCTCTACTGTGTCAGTCAGGCACATTGATATCATCATGGGTGAACTCATGTCAGTCAGGATACCTTGGCATCACGAGTTATCCGTGTCAGTTAGGCCAAATCACAATAATGTCACTAGCATTTCTATGTGCATCACAGTAAAAAACAGGCTATCAGTTAAGCGGACATTCCTGTATTAGCGACCTTAGGCTATCAGTCAGGCGGACACTTCCGCATCAGCAATTGGTACAAAGGCCCAATCAAACAACCAATTCTCATGAATAAGTATCCATTTTTAATTATCTATTTCATTCATCGTTTTTCATTTCTTCTCTTTTTGGCGTACCTCCGCATCACCAAATAATCAATCATACCTCTGCATCACCATATAATCACTCATGCCTCTGCATCACCAGAAAGGTACACCTTCAGTCGTTCTTTAATCAAAACATTAAAATGTTTAGTTTCTAAGTATCCAAACTTCTTTAACATTTAATCAAGATACAATTTCTTTTCTTAATGAACCAAACTCAAATCATTAACTTCAAACAAATTTTTTCTCAATAAATTGAACTTCAATCATAATACTTTTCTGAATAAATCAAATTAAAAGCAAGACTCTTTCTGTAATAAATCGAAATCAAATAATTTAACTCTTAAATCCAATTTTCTTCTAAGTAACGCTTTAAGCAAAATCTTGAGGTTTTATAAAAATTTCTACAGCATTTCCTCTAAAATTCAGACTTTGCCACCCTTCTCGGGTCCCATCCAAACCGTTTCTCAAACTTTTTTCTTGATAAATCAAATTCTAACATAATACTTTTCTCGATAAAACTCAAAACATAATCATTTCTTTAATAATTCAAAATCATCTAATATAATTCTTAAAACTTTTGAAAATTTATTTTGACCCTCAAATTTTTTAGAAATCACACTTTAATCACTAAACTTCTAAAAATTCTATTTTAACTCACAAATTTTCTTTTATTCAACATCAAGTCCTAAAACTCTTTTTTAATTATATTTTGGCCACAAATTAGTCAAAACATGAGGGTTTTGTATTTTTTCAAAGAACCAAATCAAACTCATCAAAAGTTCATCAAAATTTCTTGATTTTTAACAAGTTTTTCAACGGTTTCGATAACTGATTTTTCATAGCTTTTAATGTAATCTTGCGGCCATCAAACCTCATATAATTTATCTCAAAATACCACATCACAACACTTCTAAAATAATTAAAATACCCTAGCTGGCTATTCATACATAGTCGAACCAAAATTTCAAGCAAACAACAATAATTCAACATAAACTTAATCAAACTCAAACAATAATCAATCAAACCAACATTCACTTATCAAATTCATATTTAATTATTATAAAATTACCAAACTCTACCTCCATACAAAATCAAAGCAATGGAAACTCCGAAAAAAGCTTTTTGATCGAGCTGCTGAAGAAGAAAACGTCAGAATCGGCTACTCCACCTCCGGGACTCCCTCGGTCGAACTTTGCATGGAGGGACAGCACCATCAATTTCTCCCGAACAAAAGTGATATCAACGTGAAGAGAAAGAAGATACAAACACTTTAATCGGATTAGATTTTTTATTAGAGTTACAGATCTCAAGAAATTAAGGTTGGAAGTCACAATTACATGGAAGCTCACATTCTCTCTCTCGATCTTTCTTTCTTCTTCTTCTTGTCCGTGACAAGAATGAATGAGTGGAAAGGAATAAGTGAATATTATAATTAATAGGGATTTGTGGTGTAAAAGACTTATTATGTGTCATGGCTAATTAATGAAAGAAAGCATGTGTCATGATTATACACACATATGCATTAAGCCACGTTTCCAATTTTGTTTCTTTTGCTCCCTTGGAGACTTCGGCCAAGTGATGATGATGATAAGAGAATGGTAATTAATAATATCCTAATGAGGTGTCAAGAATAATAACTGAAAGGGGTTGGGTGTTGCAGTCTTTAAGGCTGTTGAGTCAGCGATTCAAGTTATAAATATTTTAAATGGATAACTATGAAAGCTAGATATATTAAAACACAAGTAATGATATATATGAGTTACTAATATAAATGACATTAGTAACATAATGATAAAAGATATACGATAAAGCATTAACAAAGTTAAATTCATCAAAGAGTACCGATATTGACTCATATCGGCGGATATCGATCTCGATGATAATATTATTAACTAAACTCTATTTTTAAATTAAAAATGTCAATTACTCAAATTATATATATATATATATATATATATATATATATATATAATTTGCATTACTTATATATTTCATTATATATATAAGAATATGAATTTGATTAAATTCAAATAGTTATAAAATTAATTTAATTACTTATAATAAAATAATTTTAAAAAATAAGAAATTCCAATTTATAAAATAAATTATAACTTATTCATATTTAAATTTTAAAAAATGTGGGTCGTTACAGTTGTCATCATTGGAGACTGCGACTTCTGTGAATTTCAATCCAACAGCTACACAAACTTGGCTTATTGAAAAAAGCTTGAGAGAGAGAGAGAGAGAGAGAGAGAGAGAGAGAGAGAGAGAGAGAGAGAGAGAGAGAGAGAGAGAGAGAGAGGCTTAAATTCGAATCCAACAGCTTGGCTTAAATTGCGTGGTGGAAAAAGAGAGAAAGAGATAATGATGATGGTGATGGTGGTCAGTAGATTATAATGATGGCCAGATAGTTAGTGGGTGAAAAATAATATTTTATCAAGGACAAAATTGTCATGTAATTGACATTTCACATGAAAAAAATAATTTTAAAATGACTTATGATATTAAGGATAATATTAATAAAAAAAATTAGAGACGATTTTAATTTTGACTCAAGATATTACAGACAAAAAAAGTATTTAACCTTTTAATTTATTAAGAAACTTGTACGATGTCATGAGTTTATATTTTTATATTATGAGTAAAGGACATTTTAGTCCCTGACCTTTTTTTTACGGACATTTTCGTCCTCAAGCAATGGAAAATACATTAAAGCCCCTGACCGTTGAAAAACATGGACATTTATGTCCCTCCGTTGATTTCAGCCGTTTGCACTGGACGGAAAAGGTTGAGGTGGCACAGGTGGCGCTGAGGTGGCACGTAACGGAGGCCAGGTGGCATGGGGCAAAAAGTTAGAGGACATATAAGTCCCTGGAGACAAAAATGACGCCGTTTTGTCTCCTCTCCCAATCTTTGAAATTCGTCTTCCCTAATCCCTCGTCTGCACAATGATGGCGCAGTGGGTGTTGTGGGGAGTTGTGGCAGAAAGAAAATTCTTCCTTCCATGGCATCTGAAGGGGTATCATCTAGCTGGAGAAGAGGTGGAGGTCAGGTGGGGTCGAGCTCGTGTCCTAAGGAAAAGGATAGCAAACATGGTGTCTCACCAAAGTGCTTCTGTGGAGAAAACGCAGTCCTTTTCATATCGAATACGCGAAGCAATTCGGACAGATTGTTTCTGGGCTGTCCCTTTTACAAGGTATGGAAACGAAATGTAATGCACGTTTGGTTGAAGATGTGTTAGGGTTACTAATTTTTAGGATTTGAATTATGTGGGTTGATTTGCTGCAGGCAAGATAACCGTATTGCAAATTTTTTGTGTGGCTTGATGAGCACGTTGCTGGACTTGGATTGACAGCAACAAAGTATATGGGAGAGAAGGAATTTGTAGATGTAGAAGATTATTAGAGGCAGCGGGACATGAAAATGAGGATCAATTGCTTGGAAAAGAAGATATTAGCTCTAGAGATGAAAAGAAAGCCAATAAGATGGTGTATCAGTGTCATTGTCATTGTGTTAATTTTTGCTGTTCTAAATTGTAAGAGTTGATAAAGGAATGAAAAAGTGTGTTGTATTGTTGCAGCAATTATAGGTGAATTCAGTGTCATTTATATGAATGATTGTATTGCCCTGTACGTGTTGTGTAAGATGTGGAGGAAATTAAAGTTGGTTCCCTGATACATAACATACCATTGCATTAGTGATAAAAAAAAAGTGTTTTTGTTAACATCCATGTTCATCTGACCCACAAAGGATGTTGATGAGCGGATATTTTATACGCTTTTTGGGGTTAATTTCATATAGTTTTTAGTGTGTTTTAGTTAGTTTTTAGTTTATTTTCAGTAGTTTCTAGGCAAAATTCATATTTCTGGACTTTACTATGAGTTTGTGTGTTTTTCTGTAATTTCAGGTATTTTCTGGCTGAAATTGAGGGAGCTGAGCAAAAATCTGATCCAGGCTGAAAAAGGACTGCTGATGCTGTTAGATTCTGACCTCTCTGCACTCGGAATGGAATTTCTGGAGCTACAAGAGTCCAAATGGCGCGATTCCAATTGCGTTGAAAATTAGACATCTAGGGCTTTCCAACAATATATAATAGTCTATACTTTGCTCAAGAATAGAAGACGTAAACTGACGTTCAACGCCAGTTTCATGTTGCAGTCTGGCGTCCAGCGCCAGAAACAAGTTACAAGTTGGAGTTCAACGCCAGAAACAGGTTACAACCTGGCGTTGAACGCCCAAAACAGCCCATGCACGTAAGAAGCTTAAGTCTCAGCCCCAGCACACACCAAGTGGGCCCCAGAAGTGGATTTCTGCACCATCTATCATAGTTTACTCATTTTCTGTAAACCTAGGTTACTAGTTTAGTATTTAAACAACTTTTAGAGATTTATTTTGTATCTCATGACATTTTAGATCTGAACTTTGTACCTTTTGATGGCATGAGTCTTTAAACTCCATTGTTGGGGGTGAGGAGCTCTGCTGTGTCTTGATGAATTAATGCAAGTATTTCTGTTTTTCATTCAAACATGCGTGTTCCTATCTAAGATATTCATTCGCACTTCAATATGAATGTGATGAACGTGACAATCATCATCATTCCTCCACAAACGCGTGCCTGACAACCACTTACGTTCCACCATAGAATGAATGAATATTTCTTAGATCTCTTAATCAGAATCTTCGTGGTATAAGCTAGATTGATGGCATCATTCAAGAGAATCCGGAAAGTCTAAACCTTGTCTGTGGTATTCCGAGTAGGATTCAGGGATTGAATGACTGTGACGAGCTTCAAACTCGCGAGTGCTGGGCGTAGTGACAGACGCAAAAGGATAGTAAATCCTATTCCGGTATGATTGAGAACCTGCAGATGATTAGTCGTACGGTGACAGCGCATCTGGACCCTTTTCACTGGAAGGATGGATGGTAGCCATTGACACGGTGATCCACCAACACACAGCTTGCCATAGGAGGACGTGCGTTCGTGAATCAGAAAACAGAGGAAAGAAGAATTTCAGAAGACAAAGCATCTCCAAGACTCCAACATATTCTCCATCATTGCATACAAGTATAATTTGTGTTCTGCCCTTTTATTCCTTGCAATATAATTTGATAAGTGAATTATTTTATTGTTTTCCTGACTAAGAGTTACAAGATAACCATAGATTGCTTCAAGCCAACAATCTCCGTGGGATCGACCCTTACTCACGTAAGGTATTACTTGGACGACCCAGTGCACTTGCTGGTTAGTGGTACGAGTTGTAAAAAGTGTGATTTACAATTTCGTGCACCAAGTTTTTGGCGCAGTTGCCGGGGATTGTTTGAGTTTGAACAACTGACGGTGAATCTTGTTGCTTAGATTAGGAAATTTTTGTTTTTTGGGTCAGAGTCTTTTATTTTCTTTTCAAAAATTTTTCAAAAATAATTTTTCTATTAAATCTCGTGCCAAACTTTGAGTTTGGTGTTTTCTTGTTGGTTTTCCTTTGTTTTTCGAAAATTTTATTTTGGTTTTCTAAAAATTTTAAGTTTGATGTTCTTTCTTCATGTTCTTGTGTTCTTGTGAGTCTTCAAAGTGTTCTTGAGTTTTCCTTGCGTCTTGATCTTAAAATTTTTAAGTTTGGTGTTCCTTGGTGTTTTCCCTCCAAAATTTTCGAAAACAAGGAGCATTAGATCTAAAAATTTTAAATCTTGGGCTATCTTATTGTTTCTCTCTTTCCTCTTTAAATTCAAAAATATCTTTTCTCTCTTTTTTAAAACAAATTTTCGAAATTTATTTTTAAAATTCAGATTTTTTTTCTTCAAAATTTAAAATCTTTTTCAAATCATATCTTTTTCAAAACTTCCTGACCACTTTCCCTCTCCTCATTTTTTCGAAAATCTTCACCTATTTTTATTTATTTTATTTTAATTTATTTTATTTTCGAAATAATTAAATAAATAAATAAATAAATAAAAATAAAATTTTTTTATTTTACATCATCTCCCTTTCTCCATCATGGATCTAAGTGGAAATGAATAGTCCAGGAGGACTCTGGGGTCATATGCTAACCCCTCTACTGCTTCATATGGGAGTAGTATTTGCATACTCTCCATTGGAGTCAGTAGCTTTGAGTTGAATCCTCAGCTCATTATCATGGTGCAGCAAAGCTACCAGTATTCTGGTCTTCCACAGGAAGAACCTACAGAGTTTCTGGCACAGTTTTTACAAATTGCTGACACAGTACATGATAAGGAAGTAGATCAGGATGTCTACAGATTATTACTGTTTCTATTTGCTGTAAAAGACCAAGCCAAGAGGTGGTTAAATAACCAACCTAAGGCTAGTATAAGGACATGGAAACAGCTGATAGAAAAATTTCTGAATCAATACTTTCCCCCAAAACGGATGACACAGCTAAGGCTGGACATCCAAGGCTTTAAACAAGGAGATAATGAATCTCTTTATGATGCCTGGGAGAGATACAGAGAGATGCTACGAAAATGCCCCTCTGAAATATTTTCAGAGTGGGTTCAGTTAGACATCTTCTATTATGGGCTTACAGAAATAGCTCAGATCTCTCTAGATTACTCAGCTGGTGGATCTATCCACATGAGAAAGACAATTGAAGAAGCTCAAGAGCTCATTGATACAGTTGCTAGAAATCAGCATCTGTACCTAAGCAGTGACCCTTCTATGAAAGAAGAGGCTAAAACAGTAACTGCTGAACTCAGTCCTGCAGAGCAAGCTGCTGAATTCAATCAGCAATTGGATTTTCTAACAAAGAAGTTAGCTGAATTCAAGGATAAACTACAAGAGACAAGGATGGCTAATATAAACATGGAAGTACAATTAAAGCAAACAAAGCAGCAGCTGTCAAAACAAATAACAGAAGAATGCCAAGCAGTTCAATTAAGAAGTGGGAAAGCACTAAATACCCCACTTCAAGGCAGCAGGAAACCAAGAAATGAGCAAACCACCCAAAATCCATCTGAGGACAGTAAGAGCCCAGGAAAAAATAATTCTGGCGCTAAAACGCCAGAAGTTGGGTGGAAGGCTGGCACTGAACGCCCAGACCATGCTCAGGACTGGCGTTCAACGCCAGAAACAAGCAAGGATCTGGCGTTGAACGCCCAAAAGAAGCACAGTTCTGGCATTCAAACGCCAGGAACAGATGAGGAGCTGGCGCCTAACGTCACTCCAGCTTCTAACTCTGGCACTCAATTGCCAGTGAGGGATCAGACACACACAAGTGCTGATAACAACCCATCTAAAAAGGCTTCTTCAACTACTTCTGTAGGAAATAAACTTACAACAACTAAGGTTGAGGAATATAAAGCCAAGATACCTTATCCTCAAAAACTCCACCAAGAGGAGCAGGATAAGCAATTTGCTCGCTTTGCAGATTATCTCAGGACTCTTGAAATAAAGATTCCATTTGTAGAGGCACTTGAGCAAATACCTTCTTATGCCAAGTTCATGAAAGAGATCTTGAGTCATAAGAAGGATTGGAGAAAAACTGAAAGAGTTCTCCTCACTGAATAATGCAGTGCAGTCATTCTGAAAAGCTTTCCTGAAAAGCTTAAAGACCCTGGGAGTTTTCTGATACCATGCACATTAGAAGGTAATTGCACCAAGACAGCTTTATGTGATCTTGGGGCTAGCATCAACCTAATACCTGCATCCACTATCAGAAAGCTTGGTTTAACTGAAGAAGTTAAACCAACCCGGATATGTCTCCAACTTGCTGATGGCTCCATTAAATACCCATCAAGTGTGATTGAAGACATGATTGTCCGAGTTGGGCCATTTGCCTTTCCCACTGACTTTGTAGTGCTGGAAATGGAGGAGCACAAGAGTGCCACTCTCATTCTAGGAAGACCCTTCCTAGCAACTGGACGAACTCTCATTGATGTCCAACAGGGGGAAATAACCCTGAGAGTCAATGATGATGAGTTTAAGTTGAATGCTGTCAAAGCTATGCAGCATCTAGACACATCAAAAGACTGCATGAAAGTTGATCTTATTGACTCTTTGGTAGAAGAGATCAACATGGCTATGAGTCTCGAATCAGAGTTGGAAGACATCTTTAAAGATGTTCAGCCTGATTTGGAGGATTCAGAGGAAATGAAAGAGCCTCTGAAATTTCCTCTGGAAGAGGAAAAACCTCCTAAACCCGAGCTCAAACCATTACCAGCATCCCTGAAATATGCATTTCTGGGAGAAGGTGACACTTTTCCAGTGATCATAAGCTCTGCTTTAAATCCACAGGAAGAGGAAGCACTTATTCAAGTGCTAAGGACACACAAGACAGCTCTTGGGTGGTCCATAGGTGACCTTAAGGGCATAAGCCCAGCTAGATGCATGCACAAAATCTTATTGGAGGATAATGCTAAACCAGTGGTTCAACCACAGAGACGGCTAAATCCAGCCATGAAGGAAGTGGTGCAGAAAGAGGTCACCAAATTACTGGAGGCTGGGATTATTTATCCTATTTCTGATAGCCCCTGGGTGAGCCCTGTTCAAGTTGTCCCCAAAAAGGGAGGCATGACAGTGGTTCATAATGAAAAAAATAAACTGGTTCCTACAAGAACAGTTACAGGGTGGCGCATGTGTATTGACTACAGAAGGCTCAATACAGCCACCAGAAAGGATCATTTTCCTTTACCATTCATAGACCAGATGCTAGAAAGATTGGCAGGTCATGATTATTACTGCTTTTTGGATGGCTACTCAGGCTATAACCATATTGCAGTAGATCCCCAGGATCAAGAGAAAACAGCATTCACATGTCCATCTGGACTGTTTGCTTATAGAAGGATGCCATTTGGGCTGTGTAATGCGCCTGCAACCTTCCAGAGATGCATGCTCTCTATTTTCTCTGATATGGTGGAAAATTTTCTGGAAGTCTTCATGGATGACTTCTCAGTATATGGAGACTCATTCAACTCCTGTCTTGATCACCTGAAACTAGTTCTAAAAAGATGCCAAGAGACTAACCTGGTTTTAAACTGGGAAAAATGTCACTTTATGGTGACTGAAGGGATTGTCCTTGGGCATAAAATTTCAAACAAGGGAATAGAGGTGGATCAAGCAAAAATAGAGGTAATTGAAAAATTACCACCACCTGCCAATGTTAAGGCAATCAGAAGCTTTCTGGGGCATGCAGGATTCTATAGGAGGTTTATAAAGAATTTTTCAAAAATCACAAAACCTCTGAGCAATCTGCTAGCTGCTGACACACCATTTGGGTTTGACACAGAGTGTCTGCAGGCGTTTGAAACGCTGAAAGCCAAGCTGGTCACAGCACCAGTTATTTCTGCACCAGACTGGACATTACCATTTGAGCTAATGTGTGATGCCAGTGATCACGCCATTGGTGCAGTACTGGGGCAGAGGCATGACAAGCTTCTGCATGTCATTTATTATGCTAGCCACGTTTTAAATGATGCCCAGAAAAATTACATAACCACAGAAAAAGAATTGCTTGCAGTGGTTTATGCCATTGAAAAGTTTATATCATACTTGGTAGGATCAAAGGTGATTGTGTATACACCATGCTGCTCTTAAATATCTACTCACAAAGCAGGATTCAAAACCCAGGCTCATAAGATGGGTGTTGCTTCTGCAAGAGTTTGATATAGAAATAAGAGACAGAAAAGGGACAGAGAACCAAGTGGCTGATCATCTATCCCGGATAGAGCCAATAGAAGGGACGTCATTCCCCTCTCTTGAAATCTCTGAGACCTTTTCGGATGAGCATTTGTTTGCCATTTAGGAAACACCATGGTTTGCAGACATTGCAAACTACAAAGCTGCAAGGTTCATTCCCAAGGAGTACAGCAGGCAACAAAAGAAAAAATTAATTACTGATGCAAAGTACTACTTGTGGGATGAACCCTATCTCTTTAAGAGATGTGCAGATGGCATAATCCGTAGGTGTGTGCCTAAAGAAGAATCACAAAGGATCTTATGGCATTGCCATGGGTCACAATATGGAGGTCATTTCGGAAGTGAGCGAACAGCCACCAAGGTCCTCCAATGTGGCTTCTACTGGCCTACACTCTACAGAGATTCCCGAGAGTTTGTACATAACTGTGACAGTTGCCAGAGAGCTGGTAATTTGCCTCACAGTTATGCCATGCCTCAACAAGGAATCTTGGAGATTGAGTTGTTTGATGTATGGGGTATTGATTTCATGGGGCCTTTCCCACCATCATACTCAAACACTTATATTCTGGTGGCAGTTGACTATGTATCAAAATGGGTTGAGGCCATTGCCACACCCACCAATGATACTAAAACAGTGCTGAAATTCCTCCAGAAACATATATTCAGCAGGTTTGGTGTCCCCAGAGTACTAATCAGTGATGGGGGCACTCACTTCTGCAACAAACAGCTTTACTCTGCCATGGTCCGGTATGGTATTCGCCACAAGGTGGCGACTCCATATCATCCACAGACAAATGAGCAAGCTGAAGTCTCTAACAGAGAACTAAAAAGAATCTTGGAACGGACTGTAAGTACCCGTAGAAAGGATTGGGCACGAAGCTTGGATGATGCTCTGTGGGCTTACAGAACAGCATTCAAGACTCCTATAGGGACCTCTCCATACCAACTTGTGTATGGTAAGGCATGCCACCTGCCCGTGGAACTGGAACATAAAGCCTACTGGGCAACCAGATTCCTAAACTTTGATGCCAAATTAGCTGGAGAAAAAAGATTGCTCCAGCTAAATGAGCTAGAGGAATTCAGATTCACTACTTTCGAAAATGCCAAGCTTTATAAAGAAAAATAAAAAAAAGTGGCATGACAGAAAGCTGTCATCTAGAATCTTTAAACCAGGACAAAAGGTTCTGTTGTTTAACTCTAGGCTCAGGCTATTCCCCGGGAAACTGAAGTCCCGGAGGAGGGGACCATATGTGATTACAAGTGTATCACCATATGGTTATGTGGAGCTTCAAGAAATTGATTCTGACAAGAAGTTCATTGTTAATGGACAGAGAATCAAGCACTATCTTGAAGGCAATGTTGAGCAAGAGTGCTCAAGGCTGAAGCTAGATTAAAAGCTCAGCAAGGTCCAGCTAAAGACAATAAAGAAGCGCTTGTTGGGAGGCAACCCAGCCATGGGGCATCACTTCCTCTAAGCATTTTGCCCTATTCTTGATTTTATTTGTTTATATAAAGTTCACTGATACTAAGGTAAAGAGTCAATTGTATAAGTTCACAGGGTTACAGAAGGATTCTGCACACAAAACAGAGAAAAAGAGCTCACTGGCAAGAAAACGCCAGTAATAGTCTGTTTTGGGCGTTGAACGCCAATAAGGATAGCCATCTGGGCGTTAAACACCAGAAAGAAGCATCTTCTGGGCGTTGAACGCCAGAAAGAAGCTCCTTCTGGGCGTTTAACACCAGATTTACAGCATCCTGGGCGTTCAGAAAAACGCCCAGTGACAAAGGAGTTCCTGGCGTTCAATGCCAGAAAGAAGCAACAGCTGGGCGTTGAACGCCCAGGAGAAGCAGCAGTTGGGCGTTGAACGCCCAAAACATGCAGCGTTTGGGTGTTCAAACGCCAGGATGGTGGGGAGGAGGTGAATTCGTTTTTTCTTCATATTTTTCATTTTAATCTTAATTTTCATGTTTCAATTCATGATTTCTTGCATAAACATGTTACAAACCCTGATTTCTAAAATCCCTAATTTCTAAAAACCCTTCTTTAAAAATATTAAATGTATCTTAATCCATAAGCACAAATCCTTTTTTTCAATCCAATTCAACTCTTTTTCAAAATTTTCAAAATAAATCTATCTCTTTTCATTCAAAAATCTTTTCAACTAATCAATATCTTTTTCAAATCTCCATATTATCTTTTTCAAAAATCCTATTTTATCTTTTTTAAATATCTTTCATATCTTTTCAATTTTAAATTATATCTTTTCTTATCATACTTATTTTTTTTTTAAATCATATCTTCTATCTTATCCTTCTCCCTATTTTCGAAACCCCCCCTCCCTTTTAAAAACCCATTCGGCCTCCTTCCTCTCATCCACCATCCTACACTAGCTCTCCTTCTATCCCTCTCCTTTCTTTTCTTTTGTTTGAGGACAAGCAAACCTCTAAGTTTGGTGTGTTTATCCTTGATCACTAAACCATACCCACTAAGATCATGGCTCCTAAAGGAAAACAACCCACTCCAAGAGGCAAGAAAGAGAGTGTTCCAAAACCACTCTGGAATCAAGGGAAGTTCTTAACTAAAGAACATTCAGACCATTATTACAAAATAATGGGTCTAAGATCAGTGATCCCGGAAGTTAGATTCGATCTGAAAGAAGATGAATATCCGGAGATCTAGGAGCAAATTCGAATCAGGAACTGGGAGATCCTAGCTAATCCTGAAACGAAAGTGGGAAGGAATATGGTCCATGAGTTCTATGCTAATATGTGGCAAACAGACAAGCAAAGACTATCTGGATCTGCTCTCTATGACTATCGGACCTTGGTCAGAGGATTGTTCATACCCACCTTGACAAGATCAGGGAGATCTTAAAGCTACCTCAGCTGAAAGATGATCCAGACTCCTTCAATAGGAGAATAATGAGAACAGACAAGGGCCTGGATAAGATTCTAGAGGATATATGTATCCCTGGAGCCAGGTGGACCACCAGCACGAAGGGTGTCCCAAATCAACTCAAAAGAGAAGATCTCAAACCAGTCGCCAGAGGATGGCTGGACTTCATTGGGCATTCTCTACTGCCCACTAGCAACCGTTCTGACGTCACTATTAGAAGAGCAGTGATGATCCATTGCATCATGATGGGAAAAGAAGTGGAAGTTCATCAACTGATTTCAACTGAATTTTACAAAATTGCAAACAAAAATTTCAAAGATGCCAGGTTGGCTTATCCAAGCTTGATTTCTATGCTCTGCAAGGACGCTGGAGTAAGGATGGGAATAACTGAGTATATCTCAGTTGAGCGGCCAATCACCAAAGCATCAATGAAAAAACAACAAGCACAGGATGACCCCATCAAGAAGAGAACACAGAAAATTCTCCCAGAAATCCCTCAATCTGAATACTAGGAGTATCTTGAAACATCTATTACCAAGATGCAAGAAGCTATGGAACAAATACAGAAAGAACAGAAGGAACAAAGTAGCATTCTTTGCTATTTGCTTAAAGAACAGAAGGAGCAAGGGCGTGATTTAAGGGAATTGAAGCGCCAGAAATTATCTCTTGAAGGACCAAGCACCCCGCAGATTAGAGGAACATCCACTTCCCAGAACAAAGGTTGTTAAATTCCAATCTTAGCCTTAACTCTGTGATAACTGTTTTTATTTTAGTTTTACCTTAGGAGTCATATAGTAGTAATTAGTATCTATATTTTTTATTTTATCCCCAATTAAGCTATAATTTAATTTTATCATCATCATTAAACATGAATAAAATAGACAAATTTCTTTAGAATAAGAGGCAATATTTTTCGAGTTTTTAATAAGATAAATTCTAATTATTTACATGTGGTGGCAATGCTTTCTGTCTTCTGAATGAATGCTTGAACAGTGCATATGTCTTTTGAATTTGATGTTTAAGACTGTTAAATATGTTGGCTCTTGAAAGAATGATGAACATGAGACATGTTATTGATAATCTGAAAAATCATAAAAATGATTCTTGAAGCAAGAAAAAGCAGTGAATACAAAAGCTTGCAGAAAAAAAAATAGAGAAAGAAAAAGAAAAAGCAAGCAGAAAAAGTCAAAGCTCTTAAAACCAAAAGGCAAGAGCAAAAAGCCAATAGCCCTTAAAACCAAAAGGCAAGGGTAATAAAAAGGACCCCAAGGCTTTGAGCATTAGTGGATAGGAGGGCCTAAAGGAATAAAATCCTGGCCTAAGCGGCTAAACCAAGCTGTCCCTAACCATGTGCTTGTGGCGTGAAGGTGTCAAGTGAAAACTTGAGACTGAGCGGTTAAAGTCAAGGTCCAAAGCAAAAAAAAGAGTGTGCTTAAGAACCCTGGACACCTCTAATTGGGGACTTTAGCAAAGCTGAGTCACAATCTGAAAAGGTTCACCCAATTATGTGTCTGTGGCATTTATGTATCCGGTGGTAATACTGGAAAACAAAGTGCTTAGGGCCACGGCCAAGACTCATGAAGTAGCTGTGTTCAAGAATCAACATACTGAACTAGGAGAATCAATATCACTATCTGAATTCTGAGTTCCTATAGATGCCAATCACTCTGAGCTTCAATGGATAAAGTGAGATGCCAAAACTGTTCAGAAGCAAAAAGCTACTAGTCCCGCTCATCTAATTAGAATCTGAGCTTCACTCAAAAACTCTGAAATATTATTGCTTCTTAAATTATTTGTATTCTATTTTATTTATCTAGTTGCTTAAGGACAAGCAACAGTTT
The DNA here is from genome assembly GCF_003086295.3 of Arachis hypogaea. NCBI lineage: Eukaryota > Viridiplantae > Streptophyta > Magnoliopsida > Fabales > Fabaceae > Arachis > Arachis hypogaea. The sequence continues at coordinate 23,994,917 of NC_092050.1, forward strand.
AAGTTTGGTGTTGTGATGAGCGGATATTTTATACGCTTTTTGGGGTTAATTTCATATAGTTTTTAGTGTGTTTTAGTTAGTTTTTAGTTTATTTTCAGTAGTTTCTAGGCAAAATTCATATTTCTGGACTTTACTATGAGTTTTTGTGTTTTTCTATAATTTCATGTATTTTCTGGCTGAAATTGAGGGAGCTGAGCAAAAATTTGATCCAGGCTGAAAAAGGACTGCTGATGTTGTTGGATTCTGACCTCTCTGCACTCGGAATGGAATTTCTGGAGCTACAGAAGTCCAAATGGCACGCTTCCAATTGCGTTGGAAAGTAGACATCCAGGGCTTTCCAGCAATATATATACTAGTCTATACTTTTCTCAAGGATAGATGATGTAAACTGGCGTTCAACGCCAGTTCCATGTTGCAGTTTGGCGTCCAGCGCCAGAAACAAGTTACAAGTTGGAGTTCAACGCCAGAAACAGGTTACAACCTGGCGTTGAACGCCCAAAACAGCCCATGCACGTGAGAAGCTTAAGTCTCAGCCCCAGCACACACCAAGTGGGCCCCAGAAGTGGCTTTCTGCACCATCTATCATAGTTTACTCATTTTCTGTAAACCTAGGTTACTAGTTTAGTATTTAAACAACTTTTAGAGATTTATTTTGTATCTCATGACATTTTAGATCTGAACTTTGTACCTTTTGATGGCATGAGTCTCTAAACTCCATTGTTGGGGGTGAGGAGCTCTACTGTGTCTCGATGAATTAATGCAAGTATTTCTGTTTTCCATTCAAACATGCGTGTTCCTATCTAAGATATCCATTCGCACTTCAATATGAATGTGATGAACGTGACAATCATCATCATTCCTCCACGAACACGTCCTTGACAACCACTTACGTTCCACCATAGAATGAATGAATATCTCTTAATCATGGACTCCATGCATAGCCAAGGGTGAACATAGTCATGAGGTGTGTCATGTCTCTTCCTAATGGCAGCAAATGCATGTAAGCAGGGCATGCCTAAGGTAATGCAGCGAATGTGAGTAATATAACCAGAATAACAGTAAATGGAATTCAACTCAAAATATCAAAGATACTGAACCAAGTATTGTACAGGACTGACCAGTCAGTTGCCATCGATTGCATGAGCAACTGTGCCTAATGAGGTCGACATCCACCTTAGTTCCTTTCCGAGAAACCTCAAACCTCTTTCGTTCATTGTCACCAACCCATTCAGCCGTCCACTTGGTGCTTAGGTTTAACAGCTTCTCCATCCTATTTTCCTGAACTGGTGCTAGCCTCCCTGAGTGATTCTCCAAGACTTTTATTGTATGACAAGTGAACCAAGTAAGGGCACTCCTTATCCCCACACCCCACTCTCACTCTCTCTTTGTCATTTTTTATCCATTTCACTTCCCGACCCTCAGCAATGAAAGAATCTTTAACTACCTCCTTGAACCTGTCTACAGTGGCAAACCTAGTTCCTAGCTCAAATCTGCCCTCATCATGAGCATACTCATCATTAAACTCTGGAAACTTTTCACCTCTGCCTTCATCATCAGATGATATGGGAGTATGTAAGTCTTCAGACTCATACTCAAACATTATCTCCTCCACCTCCGTTGGGAGCTCACTGACATAAAACCTACCCCCGACTGCATAATCCGGCTGGACATCAGGTCCTTGATCCCCTGCTTCACCACGTGCATCAGTCCCATTCCCACTTCCTTCCCCTCTTTCATTAACCCTTGTGCAAAATTGTCTTTTCTTCTTCCCTTGCTTCTTTGGTGTAACTACCTTCTTCCTTGGAGTAATTACCTTCTTCCTCGAAGTGACTACCTTCTTGAGGAAATGGATCCTCTCCAGTTTTTTCAACACTTGACAAAATACAGTGCAATCTCTCACCTTTGATTTTAATAGTGGGACCAGAAATAAATAAGAAAGAGAATGTGGTGAATGGTTAGATTAAACACTGCACATCATCCAGTTTTTTATTCACTGGAGAGGATCCACTCCCCCTTCTTGATCGGCGTAACGACCTTCTTCTTACCCTTGACACCTCTTTTCCTCTTCCCAGCAGTGACCCCACCATTGCTGTCACTCTCACTGCTATCACTCTCAATTCCAGCCGGTGGAGGTTTGTACAAGACGTCCTCTGTGCTCTCGTACCCGTCATCAGATGAAGAGGAAGAATTCAGTTCCTCTACAGTTTCATCCACCTCCCCTGCAGTATCTCTGTTCTGGGCAGCATCCTCAACAACCTCCGGCTCGTCGACAGGATGGTCAAAGTATATATGGAACTCACCTCGCCCTGGGTGCTTCATTAGGTTCTCTCGCATTGCGTTGATCCCTGCATCCCCAGTCAATATGTTCATCCCGGATTCAAATTCAGTGCTTGATGGATCATACCAGTATACTGCCTTGTATGACTGGTAGTCCAAACCCTTAAATAGTGTCACTAGATCTCCGAAATTAACAAAGTCTAGGTCCATCTCAAGGAACCTCTCCTCCTTTCCATTCTGATAAACCATTTTTCCACCAACTCCTCTTACGAAGTTCCCTCCATGATGAAAGACCGGAACCACAAACACGTCAACCATCTGAAATTAACCAGTGCAGAACTAGGATTAAAAAAGAAAACAACACAACATATGAAAGAAACTACATTTCCCGAACACAATCCCTCCCCCTAATCCTACACAGGACGCCTTACACCCCTTTTTCACTTTCTTTCTTACACTGTAAACATGCAAACACATTGCATTCCTAGCTAAGCATCACAATCTTACCTTGTGCCGAAGACAGCAGCCACGACCTCAGACGAAGCTTCTCCTCAGCCTCTGCCACCAGCTATCACCCATGGCCTTTTACTCTTCTACGTGTTGTATTTTTTGGAGGGAGAAACATAGACGAAGGAGTTTGATCGTCTTTGGGTTAGGGTTTTCTGTAATTCTCTCACTCAACTATGGGTCTTCTGGGTATTGCATATGGGGATTCAACTGTGTTTCGAGAGGAGGAGACGAAACGGCGTCGTTTTCGTCTCCAGGGACTTATATGTCTTCTAACTTTTTGCCCCATGCCACCTGGCCTCCGTTACGTGCCACCTCAGCCTTTTCCGTCCAGTGCAAACGGCTGAAATCAACGGAGGGACATAAATGTCCACGTTTTTCAACGGTCAGGAGTTTTAATGTATTTTCCATTGCTTGAGGACGAAAATATCCGTAAAAAAAAGGTCAGGGACTAAAATGTCCTTTACTCTTATATTAATTAATGAAATTGCAGCTTAACATACATTGTGTCTCCACGTCGAAGAAAGCGTTAGTAATAATAATATCCATGTATTATGTAATCTGGCGAGAGTAAATTAGAAAATGAAGTTAGGAGTAGTGAAGTACTGTGCTGGTGGAGTTTCAAGTTTGAGAAGAGGGTTGGGATCTGTACCACTATACCCCTTCCCCCATTTGATATATAGTTGCTTTCAACATGAAATTGATGGGGCCGGTGGAATTAATCAATTAACTATAGTTTTGATACCAAATGCCAAATAAGGAGGATCCCAAATTTAATGTAAGTGTGTACCTATAACTCACTTCAAGTGCTTTCATCTTCGTAAGTTTAGAAATATATCAATTTTACTTTCTATATAATAATAATAATAATAATAATAATAATAATAATAATAATAAATGAACATTTTTTCTTAAAAAAATGTATAGATTTTAAGATTTGTAAAAGGTAACGTATGCATTAATTTTGTTTAAACTAGCTTAATCAATATATATTTAATTTATTTTGTTTTTTTTTTTTTTTACTTTTTTTCTTCTTATTCTCACGTGTCCAAAATAAAAGGGAGACAAAAACAAACGATCTCCACATGGTTCTAGTGCACACGTGCGTAGTTACCTACTTACCTTCTTATCACATTTGACGGCTCAAATTAATCAGCATTATTTAAATTAGCTAAGGAACATATATGATTTTTTTTCTTTTTTCTTTTTTTTTTTACTGTGTTTCTAGTTATATAAAATTAATTTGTCTGGACATTTAAAAATGAGAACACTTAGAAATATAAATTATTAGTAATATAAAGTATTATTAGAACATTTTAAAAAAGAATTCCCCATTACAAATCTTAACAAATGAAAACTTAACTCACCGAATAAATTAAATAACGTAATTGCCAATACAACACTTGATTGGTAACGAAAATAGAAAGTTAAATCCAGTGGCAGAACTTAGACAGATAGAAATTTTGAGGGAAAAAAATTTTAACACAAAAATTATATAATAATATTTATGTTAAATAAAATTTATAAATATAAATATTTTTGAAATATGACATTAGTATATTGATAAATGAATAATTTTATAAATAAAAATTATAGAATATCTTAAAATGATACTCTTTAAATCTTAAGTGGTTTGATATTTTTTAATAATTAAAATACAAATTTATTTTTAAATTTTTTTTATTAATATAGATAACCAAATTAAATGACTATTTAATGTATTTAGGCTCAAGAATTTGATTATGGAGGTATTATTGGTGTTTTAGTTAGAAATGAGTGTAGTGAGTGTATTTACAGCTTGGTGGACGTATCAGAACGAAGCCTTAACACGCAGGGGGCGTGTTATATGCAGCGTGTGGGGGGGCGTGGAAGACACGTGGCATAGTCTGCTTGGTTGGGTGGAGTTACAGGACGTGGGGTATGTGTTCAGTCAGCACACAGGGGGCGTGTTGACACGTGGTTAAGTCTGGTTGGGTGGAGCTGCAGCACGTGGGGGTGTGCTGAGTCAACACGCAGGGGGCGTGTTGACACGTGGCGAAGTCTGGTTGGTTGGAGCTGAAGCACGTAAGGTGCGTGTTGAGTGCTCCCCTCTATATAAGGCAAAGCTCGGTACCATTTTCATTGAGAAAGAGTGTTCTTTGAGTGTTCTTTGGAGGGTCATGGAGGATACCGCAAACTTGGTAGCGTATCGCAACAGTGAGATTATATGGAATACTCATGAGGGAGTGGGGTTTGTGTGTCAGAATCCGTTTTCGTTTGTGGTTCCATGCACCATGACGTTAATGGAGTTTCAGAACGGTCTCTATAAAAGCATGGAGAATGGTATATTGAGGAGAGTAAGCAGTATCCTGTACTGGAATCTGGTTGTAGTTTTTGGTGGTCTAATACAGTTTGATATCATGCCGATCATTGATGAAGCGAATATGCAGATATGTTCCAAATTCACTGGCAGACTCAGATGCGACAGCCACAGATTGAGCTGTATGTTGAATTTGAAAACGTAGAGACAGATGAGATTCAAAATGATTTAGATATAGAGGATGATAGAGCTGCAGTGTACGAAAGAATGAATAGTGATAGCGAAGAGGACTTCGAAGCCACTTATGAAGCCAGCGACGAAGACGAGGATGGTGATGTGGGAGTTGAGGCAGCAGCGAAGAATGTAGTGGTTCATCCTTCAGTTGTCAACCGATGAACGTTCCACCTTTTATGCGTAACTTGGATCTTGACGCCATGCATGCACTGAAATTTTTGAAATATGCAAACATAGGTAAATGATGAGTGAATAATACATTTTTGTTAATTTATATTTTGGATTGATTAATGAATGATGATTTCTGCTTTCTGTAGGCGTTGTTGATCCTGAGGACGGGGAGTTTAGAATTGGAATGGAATCCAATTTTAGAAAGTCGGTCGTCGTAGCAATTATAAGTTACACTATCTCTAGAGGAGTTGACTACAATGTGAATAAACATACAAAAAAATAATTCCATTCAAAGAAAAATACTCAAAAAAGTTATATATTAACATTTATTTCTTTAAATATTATAAATAAATATTCATATTTACACTTCTTTTTTTAAATAAATAAATATAAATGATTTTTTTAAATTAAATAAAATATTTAATAATATTTATTTATCAAAATATTTATTTTTCTAATATTTAATAACAACATATTTTATAAATATTTACATATTTATTATAATATTTATTTATTAAAATTTTGAAAATAAGTGCATATTTATTTTCAAAAAATCAAAATATTTATTTATTAGTATTTTCGTAACAAAAATTATAAAATATATGTTTCATTATAGTATTTTCATAACAGAAAATTAATCCCATTATAACAAAAAAATTATATATTCACGTTTATATAAAATAAAATAAAATTACATTAGACAAATAAAAATTTTATTTCAAGATTTTCATAAAATACAAAAGATAATAATTCTATTATATTTTTATATGATACTAACAATAATAAAATTAAAAAAATTTAAATACATAAAATAAAATTTATCAACTTGCATAAATTGGATGATCTAAATAATTGATAATAAATTTTGTTATTGTCATATAATTCCATACAAATTAATAATTTTTTAATTATTTTTTTCTTTTAAACCACTGCTCACACTATTACTATGACTAACACACTGCTAACAATACTCTCCTTTTCTCTTTCGGTGATATGTCCTTCTTTTCCATACTCTTTTTCTCTCTTGGTGATATGGGTGCCCCTCTTTCATAATATACATGAATGGAATGGGTATGAAGTTTTAATTTATAGAGCTTTAATGGCCGGTCGCTGGCTACCGGGGTGGGGGTTGTCCCCTGCATGCAGACAGACCTGCAACACGCTCTCCCGTACTGTTACTGCATCTTTGGAACCCAGCAAAAACCTGCAACGCCTCACGAATTCTAGGGCAACACGCCGCAACACGTTTTTAATGTGTTGCAGGACACTGCCACACGTCCCTACCCGCCACGCACATTACCATGCCCTCTGCGTGTTGGCGGGGGACTGACACGCCACTGATGGGCTCAGGCACCACGTCCCAGCGTGTTGATTCTAACACCCACAATTTGAAAAAATACTTCTTTTTTCAATATTCAAAAAATACACCAATGTTAATTCTATATGAAAAATAATTTCTGCAATTCATTTATCAAAAAAATTTCAATAAAAAAAATTGATACTTCATAAAGAATAAAATAATATTAAATTAAGTAAAAAAAAAAAAACAAAGCTTTAATGATAGTAACTCAAGATTAAAAAGGAATAAACAAAGGTATGAGTATGAATCAAACACAGTATTCAAGTTATTGAGTTAAATAACTAAAAAAATCAACCAATTAGATAAATAACGAGTGAATATTCAATTTGATTTCTGATAATTTTTTTAAAGGATTACGAGATTTTTTAACAAAAAAAAATATCTTTTCTGTCCTTTGATATTTAACTTTGGAAGATCTCTCTTCAAAACATACTTATGTAACATGTTAATTATTAATATATTCTTCATTTAATTTTTATAAATAAAAATAATTTAAAAATAATATTTTTTATTTTTACACAATAAATTTAGCTAATGTATTTAAAAAAATAAAAACTAAATCACCTTGATAATTATCATTAAAAGACAATGAGATTCCTAACAAAAAAAGAATTTATTAATATTAGTTGGTTTTTAATGGATAAATTAATAGTTTAACATGTCATATAAGCTTATTCCATTAGTACAGAGAAAAAAATATTGACAGATAGACTAATGAGTCTCATAAAAATAAAGATTAAGAATAGAAAAAAATATATATTTTTTTTTTTGGTTAAAGGTCTCGAGCTAATTGTGAAAAACTGTTTAAGATTTTTTTTCCTCGACAAATAATAATCTATGCAAAGTGTTAGAATATATTTAGGATCAATTATGATCAATTAGTATTATTTAGTAGATCTGAATATTTATTATAGGAGATTACGTCTTTATTATTACGATTCTCTTAGTACCTATAAATATCTTTTTATATTGTATCATTCCAGACAACTTAAATATACAACTTGAGTAGACAACTTGATTACACTCAATAATATACAAATCCTTCCTCCAATTTAGTCTCTTGTTTCTAACACAAAGAAACTACTCATGTTTTTATAAAAATTTTGGGGGGAGGGGGGCATATCCCCATTGCCATAACAAAGTTCTGCCTCTGATTCAACCTCATGGTTGTGTGTGGTCTAATATCTTATTACTTACTCCATCATTGTATCTCGTAGTTTCAGAACAGAAATACTGAAGAACAAAATTTGTATTTAAATGCAAATTTTTGTCTACAAGTGAAAGACAAGAAAATCATAAAAAGATACAAATTCAATAAAATTCTTTAGACTAAAGTGTTCTCATATTTTTTACTAAATTTTTAGTTTTCTCTTCCTCTACTTATCTATTAGTGTCATGGACCTTAGTGCTGAAAAAGAAAGTGGTTGCGAAGCTTGTTAGCCTTAGTATCAAAACTTGTTTATAAGGCTTTGATGATGAGGTTAGTATGAGTCTCTAAAGGAGGTGAGAAGGTGCGTGCGGCCAGGATAGTAGAGACGAAGGTGGCTGGAGCCGAGAGCAAGGTGTGCCGGAGAGGAGGTGGAGAAGGGGTGGTAAGTGGCCGAGCAAGCCATGTTGAGAGAAGGTTTTTAATTATTTGAAGGAAAAGAAATAAATAGGTCCCTAATTTTATAATTTGAAGACACATAACTTTTTGATTAATCAAAAATATAAAAAGTTCTTCCATTTTTAAAATATATAAAGACAAATAAGTTTTTCGGAGGGATTTATTTCACAATAAAAAATATTAATATTGACTTTAGTTTTATTTAAAAAGATTTTCAATTTCGTAATATTATTACAGAAAAATATTAGTTTAATTACTAATCACTCTATTAGGCATAAAAATATCTCATAATCAATTGTTGATGAACATCATTTATTTAAAGGAAAAGTATATGAACCAACTCCAAATCAACTAAAAATGGAACAACTTAATTAATTATAAATATAGTAATTAGTTTTATTTATTTGAGGCCTGCTACACATACAAGTCTTTTTGGCTTACAAGTCTTACAAGTCCAATGAAACACACGCATTACACTTAATTAACGCATTACACACTTCTACATTCAAGAGTAAATAAAACGCACGTTATTCAACAACTTCCTATTTCCAAAGCGCGTTACTCACCATGCATTATGAACGACTCTTCTTCTTCTTCCTCCATGAAAACAATTTCTTGCCAAATTTGAAGATAATGGAACTTCAGAAATACACCCAAACGATTACAGAAATACACCCCAACGATTACAAAAATACACCCAAAGGATTACAGAAATACACCCAAACGGTTACAGAAATTCACCCAAACGATTATAGAAATACACCCAAAGGATTACAGAAATACACCCAAAGGATTATAAAAATACACCCAAAGGATTTAAGAAATACACCCAAAATTCGTTGAAGTACACCTTATGCATATTTCAGAACTTTTTCTCTTTCTCATCCTCATCTTCTGCTGCTTCTTCTTCTTCAAAAACGATTTCAGATCTTGATGTAAAAAAACAATGGAAATCGAGAATAACAAAGAAAGAAAACAAAGAGAAAAGCACGTAAATGAAGAAGAAGAACAGAAAGAGGAAGAAGAACGTGTAGCAAGAAGAAGAAGAAGGAGAAAGAGAAGGCAAGAAACGAAAGAAAAGAAAAAGAAGAGGAAGAGGTAAAAGAACGTGCAAGAAGAAGAAGAACGAGAAAGAGAAAGCAAGAAACGAAAGAAAAGAAGAAGAAGAAGAAGAAGAGGAAGAGGGAGAAGAACGTGCAGCAAGAAGAAGAAGAAGAAGGAGAAAGAGAAGGCAAGAAACGAAAGAAAAGAAGAAGAAGAAGGGGAAGAGGAAGAAGAAGAAGAAGGTAGACCTTGCATCGCGTTTTTGGGGTTTAATCGTTAATTAACTTGTAAAGCATACAAGCCCTAATGACTTGTATGCAGAGCTTTTCTGTATTTATTTATAATTTAAAATATTGGTTATTAAATGTTTCACCACATTTAAATTAGGAGGAGATACGTTCAGTATCATTGCAACATGAATCACGGAAACTGATTCAATTAGCTTCCATCTCTTCACCCTCCTTCTCTCTCCAAATGCCTAAAATATGATAAATCAGATTCAGAACCATTCAATACATGAGGGAAGGTGATCACCAAGCACGATGCTGGAGGAGGCCAGCCACAAATGAAGAGTGTGAGATCAGCTGAAGTGAAAGCGGGGAGGCAGTCGTCAGATGCACCTGTCAAAGGTCCAAATAGCAATGGATGGACAAAGAAGCTGGAAGTACCGATAGCAAGTGAGAATGTCATTTGGCTACAGAGAAGTATTGTTGGCAGTACAAAATTGGCTATTGATTTCCGGTCGCTACAGGAAAAGATCCGTACGGACTGGCCATGTGTGACACAGGTAAGAGAGTTGGGGCATATAAAGCAATGATTACATTCAACACGGTGCTTAGTGCTGAAGAAGCATACACTTTTAGAATGAATGATTTATTAAAATTGTTTCATATGGTATGGAGATGGGACGAGACTGAGAAAAGTGAGTCTAGGAGAGTTTGGTTGGAGTGTTATGGAGTTCCATTGCATGCATGGTCGAATGACACTTTTCGCAGAATAGGGGAGCAATGGGGCGAAGTGGTGGAGTGCGATAAACTAACAAGATCGTGCAACTCATTCAGTGTGGGTAAGGTTCTAATTGATACGTGTGTTTTTGATATGATTAACGAATGGATTCACGTTACAATAGGGACAAGTGGGTTCGACATCCTTGTTAGAGAAGTGGGTGGAGAGGTGTATAGGGAGGAATGTTTTCGGAAGAGTCAAGAAGAGACAGAAGGCAGGAAAATGATAAATATAGAAGAGTCGCAGCACGGTAGTTCTAGTTGCATATTGAAGCACGGAGCTGACCGGAAGGTGGTAGATTGGGATCAGGCGGTGGTGTTGATGACGGTAGAACATAGAAACGAGGAACAAGATAAGAACAGGATGGTAAATTCAAGCCTTGATTTGAATGAATGGAATCAAAAAAATTCAAATTGGTTTAACGAAAATGGCAATTATGTGGCATTAATGGACAAGACAGATTCCCAGGGATCATATGAAATAAATAAGGACATTGGTTCAGAAGATACGGTTTCTAATAATTATGAAGGAGTGGTTTGTCAAGCACATGATGGGATGAGGAATGGTAAAGGGCTGGAAACTACTAGGCCCAATAAGATTGTCATGGATCATGCTTGTTGGGTGAGGGGCAAGGTAGGCTGGAATCGGCCTTCTGCTGGGTTACCTAACCGGGTTGGTTTTGACCCGGTTCCACCTTTGACCCGGTAGGATCACGTACTCCTGGTTCATGATCCATTGAAGACGGCGCCTCCAAGGTTCGGTCACGAACACGACGGGACACGCCATGAGAGGGAGCTGGATTCTGGAAGCCCCGAAGCAGAGGCAAGGGGTAAGTTCGACGAGCCAACTCGGCAAGGAAGGAGGAAAGGTACCGCTAGTATGGAGCATGGCCGCCTAAACGAGGCAGAGCGTGAGACGCGAAACCAGGGAGATGAGGGCTGTGGACAGTGCCGCGAGACGGCTGACGGTGCTCCGGAATCAGCGGCTGATGGGACTCAACAAGGATCGACCTGCGAATTGGAAGTCATTACTGACGAGCGTGAACGAGAGCTGGTGAGGAAGGAGACGGCCTTGAGAATTGAATTAAGACATGGTCAACAAACCTCCTGTAACTCGGACGTTTTGGAGAGGACGCGAATTCCAGGAGATACGAGCCAGGGAAGGGTTGTCGGAATGACCACAAACTGCAATGAACCAGCAGCAGATAGGCAGAGTCGAGGTAAGTATGGCTTGGGACTGGAAGAGAAGGAGACTGTGCTGGATGGATTGGCCCAGAATGGTAATGGACAAGAGGACGAGAGGGATAATAGTGCAGAATCAGGGCCAGAGATGAGAGATTGCTTGAGTGATGGTACGAAAACAGGTCCTGAGGAACAGAGACCGAGTTGGGAAGAAGAGATGGCTGAAAACAAAGAGGCTTAGAAACTAGCTGTAGAGTTAGGAGCTCAGTGCAGTGATGAGGAGGACATCATGGCTATTTTGCAGGAGCAGAATGAAGCTATTGCTATGAAGCGGAGGCAGGCTAAGCAAAAAGAAAAAGTCCGAAGAAGCCGGCCAAAAAACCGTAAACAGGTGTGTAATAGTTTGATTAAATGATCTTTAGTTCCTGGAATATACGGGGGTTGGGAGGTGCTGCAAAAGTTGGTATGCTAAAGACTTTCAAAAATAAATTTAAGTTGGATATGTTGGGCTGATAGAAACAAAAAAGGAATTAATAACTAAATTCGATGTTGTGCGTATCTGGGGAAGTGACAGAACATGTTGGGAGTCTGTAAGTTCCATTGGAACTTCTGAAGGGTTATTGCTAATGTGGGATGAAGCGGCTTTTAAACTGTATAACTGCTATAAAATGGATAGATGGATGTGTATAGAAGGAGTTGTGGTAAAAGATAATTTTCATTGTGCTATTTGCTTAGTGCATGGTCCGCATGAGAGAGTTGAGAAGATATCCATGTGGGAAGAATTGAGTTATATTGCAGGATTGTGTCAGGTGCCGTGCTGTTTCTTGGGGGATTTTAATGAAATTGTGCACTTGGAGGAAAGGAAAGGAGCGACTACAGTCTCAGCGTCTGTGGCAGAGTTTAAAACATGGATAAATGATATGGAGTTGATTGATTTGGCACTGAATGACCGAAGGTATACATGGTTTAGAGGACAGTCGTGCAGTCATATAGATAGGAGCCTAGTATCCGTGGGGTGGCTTGATGTATACCCGGAACTGTGCCTAAGTAGGTTGGGGATCTTACAATAGAATGATGTTTTGTGCGTGTTGGGTAAGAAACATGCTGAAAATATACAACATCTATTTATTACTTGTGAGTACTCTTGGCAGGTGTGGTGTGCTTGGATATCGGCGTTTGGAGAGACGTGGGTTGCTCCTGGTAACTTGAAAGAGCTTTATGAGAATTGGAGATCTGTGCCGATGAGAAAAGAGAGGCGTAAGTATTGGATACTTGGATTCTTCTCGGTCATATGGATTATTTGGCTACGCCGGAATGATGCTATATTTCACAGCAAGAAAACAGGAATTGGCGAATGCGTGGAGCAATCATTTTCATATGCTACAGAATGGTGTTGTAAATAACTCATGTTGTTGATGGCTATGTCGGAGATGACATAGGAGTTGTTAAGTATTTATAGTTATTGCCTTAGTATTACTTTGCTCCACTTCTGTGTTGAGCTCTTACTTTTAAAAAAAAAAAAAGAAACATTCTAATGCCTAGCATAAACACCATCCATGTAGAGATTTTAGATTCACTTAGAGACATTTGACTAGTTTTTTGCTGAAACTATCTTGGTTTCCTAGCATTATTGTTATTTAAATTATTTCCATTCTCCTGGTATCCAATCTATATCCATGTCTGCGTACTTTATTTATATGAAACCCTCCACTGGATACTGATTAATATTTAATAGATGTGCACGATTGATTAAAAAAATGATAAGTTATGCTTTTCTTATTTAATTAGGTTTAATAGAGGACATGTGTTTATAACCATTCCTCAATTAGTGGTCAAACATAATTCGTTATTATGATGTTTCTAATCATTATTAAACAAACCCGAAGAAATAAAGGTATAGAAATTAGGAAGTTAGATTAGATATCTTAATAATAGGGGTAATAACAAATTATGCTATGTGTACATTAAAATTAGTTACTAGTATAAAATATATATTAAAATATAAATACACATTAAAAATAAATTAAACCACACATGTATTTGTACATAAATATATTGGTGATTGATTTTGGTATACGAATAACATTTTTAGATAATAACAATGAAAGAAGATTCATTCATAAACCAGAATCTGAGACAGTCTAATAGTATGAGTAATTAAGAAACTTATCACCATAAAAGTCAAACCCAAAGTAATCAAAATAACTTTTAAAAAATACCAATTATTCGTAAAAAAGTTATGGATCTAACCCTCTCTTATGAGCTGCTTTACAGAGTTTGGTTTTATTGGAATTGAATACTTGCATTATTGGATTTTCTTTTCTTTTTTAAAGGAAAAAAACTGCAATAATAATTCTCTTAGCAAAATAAATCCATTTAAGTCAAATAAATTTGCTCGAACTATCAAAATCAATTCAAAAATTATTTTGACAAAATTACATACTTAAAAATATATGAAAGAGACGGAAAAATTAAAGACAGATAGATAGATAGAATTCGTGTAAAGTTTAGATTTCAAAAGTGGTGCCTTATCAAGATATATAGCCCATGAAGAACCTGGCCGACAAGATGCTTGTGCTTGTGCATCATATCACATAGCTTTAATTGGTTAAACAACGTGAAACTTTCACAAGTTGTGGTTCAGAAGTTCGTAATAAAAATCGTTCATTTCAAAAATCTAATTTATTAGATAGAGAATGACTATTATTTCGGATTATTTTTCTAAATTTAATACTAAGAATCAAGTTTATATGTATTATTTAAAGCCTAAATTTATCCATTTTGATGATTGAGAGTTATTTTGGATTCTTAAGAAATGTTGTATCTTAAAAATATTAAAAAATAATAATAAATTTTATCACTCGACTTTTTTTTTTGGGTCGGACAAACACATTCACACACACTGGCTAACCCAACAAGGCAGTGCTTTGAAGCAAACAGGTTCGCTACTACAACACATGCATCAGCCACACCACTCAAATAGTAGTAAAAGACGGATCCATATTTTGAGATGTGCCTTTTCGTTGTAAAATTGCATTTGCCCCCATATTAAATAAAAGCTCTCTTATTAAATTTTGTGTCAACAAAATTATTTTATTAAATTGATCTTACATTATAATCAAATTAATAAAGAATATAATACTATGGCATTATTTAATTAGTAAATTTATTTAGTTGAACTTTATATTCTTGATTTTTTTTTCTCTACTTAATTTTAATATTTACTAACAAACTGAAGAAGTTTGTATTATATATGCATTTTGATAATTAATATTCAAACATAAATTAAGTTAAAAATCATTTAAAAATTAGTTAAAATAAAAAGTATTTTATACTTCTATCTATATATATTTAACCAACTAACTTTATTGATGTTAACTTTATTATTATTATTATTATTATTATTATTATTATTATTATTATTATTATTATTATTATTTGAAATCAGTTTTGGCTTTTTTTGTTAAATAATTAAATAATTATTAAATAATCTATAACATATATAATAAAAATACGAAAGTTTTGATATTTCTATTTTTTATTATTAGTTTTTTTTAAATACATTTCATTATATATTTATAAAAAAAATGCACGTGTTTCATTATTTTGAGGGCTCAAAAAAACTTTTGGTAAAAAATAATCTACTTATCATCTTGATTAATATCAAATTATTATTATATGTATTTAATTTATAAAAGTATAAATGAATAGCTCTTATAGTACCTATTAATATACTAGTATTGACTATGAATAAATAAAATATTATTTAATATTTAATATTTTTATATAATTTAATTTTATATATTTTGATATATTTAAAAGAAAATTTTTATTATAATATATACTACATATTTATCTACAATTCTACATAACTTAAATTTTTTAGATTTGTCGCTGTGCTTTATGTATAAGGTGAAGTCAAACCAGAACATGTGGAGATAAGCTACATGGCAATAAACCATAGGAAGCTAATGGCGACATACAAAGTTAAGGTAATGGGGTAAACGAATGCGCAATAGTAATAAGAATTTGTAACATGAGATTACATGATGTATTGTAATGTGGGGGTATAATAATCTTGGTTCCAAATTAGTTACGCAAATTCCAAACTCTATGTGCTTGACATGTGGAAAGTGATTGGTATAAATTAGGGTTCTATGCTCTTGCACCATTTTCAAACTTTTTTTTTTTTTTTTTGGTTAATTGAAACATACGTTTAGAATTGTGTTTAATTAAAGCAAAACAAGGAGAAGATGCATGTTGGTTTTGCGCACTCTTATATGTCATTGTCCTCTTTGCATTTAATGTTGAACCTTGGAGCAGGATTTGATTATAACATATAGCGACGGGAGTTTGACACGAATTTTGTTATGCACTATTCAGAGTGACTCTACCTTTATATACGAAGCTCAATATAATTTCCTTAGGCAAAAAACAACAAAAAGAATAATAGACTTTTGATTTCTAGGAATATGATAATGCAATTTTTTTTATAAATTCATACAAAATACAATAAAAAAAATCATGTAAAGAATGATGTTATTAAAAATAAGAGTATTATTATTATTATTATTATTATTATTATTATTATTATTATAAAAGATGGGGGGTGAATGGTACAACCTGCAAACAACGAATTAATTAAATGAGAATCCTATTAAAATCAAGGTGAGAAGTTTAATTTAGATATCTGTTCTTTTTGCTGCAAATAATTCTACTTTGATGGTCCGGAAATATATATTTTTTATGTAGCAACGTCAAGTTGTCGGAAAATAATTAAATAATCTTTCGTTTTTTAGAATGAGGGAGTATATATTCTTAAATTGTTTAATGAGCTAAAATGAATATAATATATTTATCTCAAGTTAAAGATAGATATTTTTCAAATTTTAATATAAAAGGCGAATGCGCTTTAATTTTTGAAGTTTTTGAGTGAGCAATAATTTTAATTTCGCATGTGTATTTTAATGATTGAATGTGTAGAATATAAAAAAAATATGCGAGAATGATAGTTATATATGTTATATCTTTTATAAATATTAGTGAAAAGAAGCACTTGCGAGAGTTTAAGATTTTTTTTTTTTAAATTAAACGTAGAAAAAATTAGTACTATTGTGGATCTCAAGTTCTCTGAAAATCAAACTGGACATGAAACCGTTTAGTTTAAAAATTTGGCAAAAACTCACTTGTAGTCAACTTTATATGAAGTTATTTTTGGATTGCTAATATAGGTGTTATCATTTGATTTAAAAAAATTAGTTTATTTTATATAAATAGTTTAATTAAAAAACTAATTTAAATTGGATCAAACAGTTACTTTTACTCTCTTATTTTGTAGAGTTCGACACGGCAGTCGCTGAGCTGTTTAGTTTGGGTTAAATTGGGTTGGGCCTTGGGCGCAATACGGCCCGGTCGCCTGGTTCGGCCCGTTCGACCCAATTTTAGACCAAATTCTTTAAAATTAGTGTCAAAATTCTTGTTTTAATTAGCTCTACCTCATTAAACTATAAAATTTCATTATCTTAGATTAATAATTAATTTATGAGCTAATTATTTACTAATTTCTCAAATTTTACATCTTACCCCCTAACAGAAATTTTCATCCTCGAAAATTCGCTCTCAAATCTTCACATACGCTCCTCAGATTCAACCGACCTCATATCATTCATTTTATTATTCACCCAAGTCCATATACAAGATCATAAACTTAATCAAATCCAAACCTAAGTCATGTTATTTGTTTCACTCTTAGCTTCATCTAACTCTTTCTCAACGACTACATATTTTCTTATCCTTTAGGGGTGCCATCTAAATCAAATTAAATCCTGAATCCTTCCCGCCATCTCGAACAGTAAACAATTTTCTCAATCTCTTCATATGAATCAACCCATTATAACCTAAACCACACATTCACACTTCTCATTCTTTGACCCTATGCCAATTCTCAAATCATTCTCATATCCCAAGACTTCTTCCTCACGTCCCTACAGTTCTATAATTGCCAAAATCACCGTGCTTTCGCATCGCTACTTTGATTATAAGCCACTAAGAACTTAATTACTCGTCTACTCCGCCAGAACACTCCTTGAATCTCTTTACCTCTCTAACTAAATGCTATCTACCATTTGTTCAGCTGTACGAGTTCAAATCCTTGGTTGTCTCCTTACCTAATCCATCACCGCCTCCATCACAATTCCTAAGTTACCAACTCTATCCCTTTCAGTAGTAACTCGCACAGTAGCAACCCTAAAGTCAGTCGTATCATCTTGCTCGCATCCACAAGACGCCCCTTGGGTCTTGTCCATACTGAATAATTGATATTAAAGTGATCAGTCTTAATATCTTAAGCCTAGTGCTTTGAATTTCCAAAGGTAATGCTCATGAATATTTATGCTATATATGTCAAGCAGACATCCTAAATAGCATATGCACATAGCCAGAGTATGCTCAGAAGCATAGTCAGTCTATTCTCCAGGCTCTATGGGAACGAATTGCTCTGATACCATAATGTAACACCTTACCACACAGAGTCTTATGCTTAAGTCATAAAATAGAGGTGGTGAGGTATTATGACGTCTAAAAGTAAAATTATATATATATATATATATATATATATAGTTGAAAGAAGTTTTATCTAGGAGCCTTTGAAGAAAAGTTAAAACAAAAGCGTTAAATAAAAAAGGCGCAACACTCACGTCAACGATAGCATAACCGAAATAAGATAAGAGTAAGTTGAACATGGTTATATGCTAAAGAGTTCCAAGATACAAATAATAAAGCTTCTGACTCGGTTCGCGAAGATAAACTGACTAGAGCACATAAGCATATATACATATGTACAAGAGAGAGTTCCCAAATCTGCCCAAAATACAGTTTTCAGAACCTAATTCTCCAAAGTAACCTCTAAAAGGAGTAATACATCATATACAGAAGTGGTGGTGATAATATGTATCTACATAAAAACATAATAACCAAAATGCAAAAGATCCTTGCTGTAAGAAGCTCCCAAAATGCCTCAGCGAGGTGCCTCACGTCATATATCTGAAAACCACAAAATATGTTTGGGGTGAGAACCCGAGGTTCTCAGTATGGTAATAGTGCTCACATAACTAACATAAAAGGTCCCGAGAAAGTCAAAGACGATCCTAGAACTTCCGACATATGATTTAATATTATAAAAACATAATAAACCAAAATTAGATTAGGCAACTAACTAAGGGTCTTTATTCTATCTAATACTCCCATTTCCAACTCCTCCAAACCTCCCAACCGCCACTGGAATAATTTGTTTCAAACACAGATATTATACGCAAGGAAATCACAATTAAGATTCAGATACAATAGATAAACAGGTAGCAAGTAGTTTATGCAATCAGTTAGACATTCCAAACAAAGAACACCAAACAAACACATAGATGCATATGATGCATGCCTGTTCTATGGCTGATGAGTCTCATCTGTCAGTTATAAATCCAAACCCAACATGTCCAGTAGCTAACCTTGGACAAAATACCAAATACGGAGCAAGTGGAATAATGCCGCAACTCTTGCATCTTACCCGCGTACCCAGAGCAGGGGACAACTTCACCCTTCCCTCTTATCTAGGTGGTGTTACAGTTCTCAACCCGGAGCAAGCGGTGTCAGAACTCAACCCTTGCATCTTACCCAGAGTTTCGAACTCTTAACTGGAGCAAGTGGATAATACCACTACATCTTACCCGGCATTCTCGTCTCTTACCCGGAGCAAGCGGATAACACTACTGCATCTTATTCGGAGGCATATTACAATTAAATTCAAACTCATTTTCATTATCATTCCAATTCATTTATAATCATTCAATTTCTCAACATTTCTGTGCTTCCTTAACATATACCCGGCGCGAGTGCCCAGTGCCACCGCCTCTTACCCAGTCACATCTATCTCATTGTCATTCAATTCATTATTTAATCAATTACAATTCATCAGCATCATCATCATATTCATCCATCACTTCTTACTTTATATCACCAACCCTTCCCTAAATCAGTTAACACTTCACAAGACTCTTCCACATATTTTCTCCATTTATTTTACAGACTTACCTTCACTCTGAGGCTTAAGACTCATTAACAAACTTTAAACGGGTGTATAAGTGGCTTGAAAAACTAGAGGTTGGTTAAACTTTGAAAATTACATTTCTGCCAAACAGGGGTTCCGTGTACGTGAGACAGTGGCTGCTACGCGGGAGTGTGAAAATTGGCATCTCGCGTACGCAAGTCATGAAACAACATTACTTGCTCGCGTCGCGTACAGGTGCTCACGTACGCGAGCCTTCAAAATAGGGGACCCCATGTGCGCGTGTTAGAAAATTAAATCAAGAGGTATGCAAGTAACAAAAGTTTAGAAAAGTCAAAGGCAAAATTCAATTTGAATTCAAAGTGGTTACAAGTTCATGGTTTATCACCAAGATTCTACAAACTTCTTGTGCTATCTATCAACTTGCATGGATTAGAATTTTCATGAAGCATGGTTAAAGAATTAAAGAAGCAAAGTTTGAGTTGAATACAATAATCATCAATTGGCTAGATATTGCTAGAAGCTAGCATATTGGAAGCTTGAAGATCTTTGAAGAACATTCAAGAGAATAGCACAACTACAACATTCTACAACATTAAAGAAATTCAAAATCAAATTGAATTGAAATTAGAAGATTATGGAAACTACATGAATACAAGTTGAAAGAAGATTCATGAAGCCAACTCATAAAATAGTGGTCATTACAAAATTGAGTTGTGATTCATAAATTATTATTTTAGTAGAAAACATTGCCTATATAAAGGCACATATACCTTATGTATTTTGCGTGTTCCATAATGAAATGTATATGTTTTGAAATGTGAAAATTCTCTCCTTTGTTTTATGAGTGTTAGTGAGTTTGAGAGATGAAAAATATGATAATGTCATTTATATGAGTGAGTGATCCTAGGGCCAATTAGTTGTGGGTATTATACTTACATTTGGTATTAGAGTTGGTTAATCCAGCGTCTGGTGTTTGAGAGTTTGTAAGGTGTGGGAGAGTTCTCACATAGTTGTTGATTTATAGAGCCGGTATGGCAAACACTTTCAATATTGTGTGGTCCGGTCCTAAGTTAGATGGAAAACTTGATTATAGTTATTGGGAGACTTTGATGTCTACCCATTTGAAGGCCCAGAACCTGTGAAATTTCATTGAACCGGGTTTGCAAGAAGGAGCAGATGCTGCCCAACAGAGGAGAGATCAATTGGCGCTATCTCAAATTCATCAAGGAGTAGATTATACGGTGTTTGGCAAAATAGCAAATGCCAAAAATGCAAAAGAAGCATGGAACACGTTGAAACTGTCATTCAAAGGCGTAGATAAAGCTCAGAAAGTAAAGCTACAGTCTTTAAGAAGAGAATATGAAAGGTATGAGATGTCGAGCTCAGAAACTATTGAGCAATATTTTACTCGTGTTACAGATCTTGTCAATAAGATGAGAGTCTTTGGAGAAGATATGCCCGATAGCAAAGTAGTGGAGAAAATTCTTCGCACCATGCCAATAAAGTATGACCACGTGGTGACTACGATACTAGAGTCCCACGATATGGATACTATGACGATTGCAGAGTTGCAAGGAACCATGGAAAGCCACATCAGTAGAATACCGGAGAAGTCAGAAAAATCAACCGAGGAAGCCCTGAAAAGCCGAGTGAATTTCAACAACGTTGCAGAATCAAGCCGTACACAAGTAGGACGAGGTCGTGGTTTTAATTTTCAAAGTAGAGGCAAAGAAAGTTTCAGAGGTAGAGGTCGTGGCAATTACAACCAAGGAAGTTATAATAATTTTACACCACCTAATCAAGGAAGAGGTGGAACGAATTTCAGGCCTGTTAACTGAGGAAGAGGTCGAGGAAATTTTCATCAAGAAAGAACCTATTTCAACTGCTTTCATTGTGGAAAGTATGGACACAAAGCAGCAGATTGCAGATTCAAAATAGTGAATAACAATCAAGCACACATTGCAGAAAATCAGCATCAAAATACTGATGATAATCTGGGTACTCAAACTTTATTTTTTACAAGTAATTCATGTGCTGAAGATGAAAATATATGGTACTTGGATAATGCTTGCAGTAATCATATGTCTGGTAGAAAGGAGTTATTTTCTTCTCTAGATGATTCAGTTAAACTATTATTGAAGTTTGGTAATAGTACAAAGATCCCTATTGAAGGAAAATGGCACATACCAATTAGATTGAAGGATGGTTCTCTGAGTTATATTTCTGATGTTTTCTATGCTCCTGAACTTGATTACAATTTACTGAGTATGGGGCAATTATCTGAGAAGGGATATAAGATGATAACTTATCATGGATATTGCACTGTGTTTGACAACAACGAAAGGTTCATAGATAAAGCAAAGATGACTTCAAACAGAATGTTTCCATTAAAAATTCAACATATTAATTCCTCTTGCATGAGTTCTATGATACTTGATGATAACTGGTTGTGGCATATGCGGTTTGGGCATTTCCATTTTTTCTAGCCTAAACTACCTGTCAAGAAAAGGACTTGTTTCTGGTCTACCACGGATTCATATTCCCAATTGTGTTTGTGAGATTTGTCAACTGGGAAAGAAGCACAGAGATCCATTCCCTACAGGAAAGTCATGGAGAGCCAGAAGATTACTTGAAATTGTGCATTCAGATCTCTGTTCTGTAGAAGTTCCAAGTAATGGTGGTAGCAGGTACTTTATCACTTTTATTGATGATTTTAGTAGATATACATGGGTATACTTTCTGAAGCAAAAATCAGAAGCATGTGATGTCTTTAAGACATTCAAGACATTTGTCAAAAAACAAAGTGGCTGTAAAATCAAAATTCTCAGAACAGACAGAGGAACAGAATATCTTGCATGTTCAGATTACTTTAAGCAACACGGAATTCAACACCAACTAATAACTAGATACACTCCTCAACAAAATGGAGTTGCTGAAAAAAAGAACAGAACCATCATGGATATGGTTAGATGCATGCTCAAGTCAAAACAAATGCCTAAAGAATTTTGGGCAGAAGCAATTGCAACAGCAGTTCATATTTTAAACAGGTATCCAACAAAGAGTGTTCGTGATAAAACTCCAGAGGAAGCTTGGAGTGGAAAGCGGCCTTTCATTCACCATTTCAGAGTATTTGGGTGTATTACTTATGCCCACGTACCAGATCAATTAAGGAAGAAGTTAGATGACAAAGGTGAAAAGTGTATCTTTATCGGCTATAGCACAGACTCAAAAGCATACAAGCTATACAATCCAGAAACAAAAAAAGTGATCATCAGCAGAGACGTGACGTTTGACGAGAAAGACATGTGGGATTGGAACACAAAGATAGAAAAGCAACAGACTATAATTCCAAATACATGTGATGAAGTAGAAGAAAGGCAACCTGACACAACCGAACAACCAGAATCATCTAGAAGACCTCAAAGAGAGCGGAGACTACCTGCTAGATTAGCAGATTATGAAGTTGGCAATGACAACGATCCGTCCGATGAAGAAATCATAAATTTTGCTCTATTTTTAGATTGTGAGCCGTTGAACTTTGAAGAAGCCTTTAAAGACAACAATTGGAAGAAAGCAATGGATGAGGAGATTCATGCCATTGAAAAGAATGACACATGGGAGCTGACAGATTTACCAACAGATAAGAAGCCAATTGGAGTAAAGTGGGTTTACAAGACTAAGTACAAACCCAACGGTGAAGTTGATTGTTTCAAAGCAAGATTAGTTGCTAAGGGATACAAACAAAAGCCAGGTATCGATTATTTTGAAGTATTTGCTCCTGTTGCTAGATTAGACACTATTCGTATGATTATTTCACTCTCGGCTCAAAATAAGTGGAAGATACATCAGATGGATGTTAAGTCTGCATTTCTAACTGGCACTTTAGAAGAAGAAGTGTATATTGAGCAACCTGCAGGATATGAAGTTCTTGGAGAAGAAGATAAAGTTTACAAATTGAAGAAAGCTTTGTACGGGTTAAAGCAAGCACCAAGAGCGTGGTACAAAAAGATTGATTCTTATTTCATTGAGAATGGTTTCAGAAGATGTCCGTTTGAGCATACTCTTTATATCAAGTTCGTTGAACCTAGAGATATCTTGATCGTGTGTCTTTATGTTGATGATTTGATCTTTACTGGGAACAATTTGAAGATAATTGAAGAATTCAGGGAGGCTATGATAAAACACTTTGAAATGACGGATATGGGCTTGATGTCTTACTTTCTTGGCATTGAAGTAGTTCAAAAAGATGGTGGAATTTTATTTCTCAGAAGAAATATGCAAATGATATTTTGAAGAAATTTCAGATGGAGCATTCAAAGCCAGTTTCTACTCCAGTCGAAGAGAAGTTCAAGTTGCTGAGAGAAGATAAAGGAAGAACAGTGAATCCTACATATTACAAAAGCTTGATTGGAAGTCTAAGGTACTTAACTGCGACTAGATCAGATATTGTGTTTGGAGTTGGTTTGCTTAGCAGATTTATGGAGGAGCCTTGTACCAACCATTTGCAAGCGGCAAAGAGAATTCTTCGATATATCAAAGGTACTTTAAATGATGGAATTTATTATGAGAATACTAATGAAGTAAACCTTGTTGGCTACACTGATAGTGATTGGGCCGGAGATATAGAAACAAGAAAAAGTACTTCAGGGTTTATATTTCATTTTGGTTCTGGTGCAATTTCATGGTCGTCAAAGAAACAACCAGTAGTAGCACTCTCTACAGCAGAAGCAGAGTATATAGCAGCAACAAGTTGTGCAACACAAGCAGTTTGGCTAAGAAGAATTCTTGAGGAGTTAAAGGAGAAACAAAGTATTCCAACAACAATATTTTGTGATAACAAGTCAGCTATTGCACTTTGCAAAAATCCAGTATTCCATGGAAGATCGAAGCATATTGATATTCTATTTCACAAAATCAGAGAGTTGGTGAATGAGAAAGAAGTTGTGATCGAGTATTGTCCAACTGAAGAACAAGTTGCAGATATATTTACAAAGCCATTGAAGACCGAGTTATTTTACAAGTTGAAAAAGATGCTTGGAATGATTAATTCTACAAGCTTGATTTAAGGGAGGCAATGTTAGAAAATTAAATCAAGAGGTATGCAAGTAACAAAAGTTTAGAAAAGTCAAATGCAAAATTCAATTTGAATTCAAAGTGGTTACAAGTTCATGGTTTATCACTAAGATTCTACAAACTTCTTGTGCTATCTATCAACTTGCATGGATTAGAATTTTCATGAAGCATGGTTAAAGAATTAAAGAAGCAAAGTTTGAGTTGAATACAATAATCATCAATTGGCTAGATATTGCTAGAAGCTAACATATTGGAAGCTTGAAGATCTTTGAAGAACATTCAAGAGAATAGCACAACTACAACATTCTACAACATTGAAGAAATTCAAAATCAAATTGAATTGAAATTAGAAGATTATGGAAACTACATGAATACAAGTTGAAAGAAGATTCATGAAGCCAACTCATAAAATAGTGGTCATTACAAAATTGAGTTGTGATTCATAAATTATTATTTTAGTAGAAAACATTGCCTATATAAAGGCACATATACCTTATGTATTTTGCGTGTTCCATAATGAAATGTGTATGTTTTGAAATGTGAAAATTATCTCCTTTGTTTTATGAGTGTTAGTGAGTTTGAGAGATGAAAAATATGATAGTGTCATTTATATGAGTGAGTGATCCTAGGGCCAATTAGTTGTGGGTATTATACTTACAGCGCGGGACACCTGGGCAGTGCCCAATCTCCGCGTTGTGTGCGCATGCTTGCGTACGTGACTCCTTCTTTTCCTCAAAAAGCTGCTAAGTCATTAAAAATCAGTTTTATACACCTAACTTCCGACGTCCATAATTTTCTCTACAAAATTCCAAATTCCTCAAATTGTATATCGTTTTAAAGATCTTGAAAATATCTTTAAGTTAAAATAGATTTCATTAAAGTCCAAGATTCAAGGCTCAAATTATAGACCGCCGAAGTTGGTTAAAAATCAAGTTTTCCTAAAAATACCAAATCTCAAAGCTTTCAAAATTTTCCATTCCAAACCTTCCAAATTTCTACCAAAACTGCATCAATTCTCCACAATACACATATCCACCCTCATATCATAGCTATTCTACCAATTCAATCAATTAATCTAATCAATTTTAATACCAATTTTCAACCAACTTCAACAACTCATCATCATAGCCAATCTTTCACCACATCACACATCAACAACATATATTCATCATAATACATTATCATCATCAAACACCAACAAAATCATCATTCAACATAATCATCACTCCTTAACTCATTCTCGAGATAATTTCATATTTCCATCATGATAACTAACATCAACCATATCAACTCAAATACATATTGTATTAATTAAACCACTAAGTTTGCACCAACACACAAACCAAATTTGCTTTCTTCAATCATTCAACAATTCACATTCATTATCATCATCAAAATCATCAATCATCAATCTTTTTATTAGGATTACTAACTTTTTAACATACATACATGCTTCAACCTATCTTATGGTCATCTAGCCTATGTTTTCATGACACATCTATTCTTAATATATAAAAGTAGATACATAAGTTTACCCACATTACTTTTAAAACATATTTCTCCTCCTACTAATGTCATGTCAGTAACGTCGCTTACTTGGCAAAATTTTAGAATCAACTACTCAATTTTTGTCAAATCACCTATTATTTTCAAATCAGCAAAATGCATATCCTTATATTTATTATATCTTACCGTTATAAATAATACAATAAGTTTATAACCCCCAATAATTAATTTCTATAAATAACTCATTAAATATAATAAACATCCATATTACAAATGTCATAATAATATTATTAATCATAATAAATTTTACGTTATAAATATTCAAATTTTATACTATTTGACCTACTTATATAAGTCTCTTATCACTATTCCTTCAAATAGCATCAAATTTAGCACAAGAAACTTATTTTCGAACTACACAACATCTCAAACTCATCTCAAACTTACTCAATAAAGCATCATTCTTTGGACAATATTACCAAACAAACAGACAATTAATTTATCAAAGTTTGCGTGGTTCGTCTATGAAAAATATTAACAACCACAAACGAAGAGGAGCCTCTTTGCTTAGAAATGATTATATTAGATAAAAATGAGACAACTACATTTGTGGCATATGTAATCAAATACCACAATATCCAACAATAAGGTAACCTTATATACTTTTCATAATCCCATCTATCAAATTATTAGTTACTAACCGAATACTTATTTCAAATCAAAGTGCTACAACAATTTTTGTACTGTTTGATGGCGAAGAAAAAAAAGTGTTGGGCACAACTGTTTCAAATCTAATGATATTCCAGAAAAGTAATGACATTGAAATACCACCCCAATTGAAAAATTGTGTAACCTTACACTTATATTTGAAATCAAAATAAATGATTTTAATCTAAAAAAAGATTACCAACAATACACTGTTACCAAAATATTTGTTCCAACCAAAAACACTGAATCTCAACACTCATTACAACAAATAAAACATGTAATACTCCAGAAAAAAAATTCACTTATTCAAGACATCATTTTTATTTCTAATTTAAATTATTCATTGATTATAGGAACCAACTTCGCCAACACTAATATCATCAGATGAAGATCACATACCAATGAAGAGATTAAAGAAAAAGAAAATTATATAAATTCAAGACACATTCAAAAGAAGAACATACATGCAAAGATGGAACAAACAACATAATAGAAAGTGCATACAACTCAACAATTCATAAAAAACATGCCTTCACAAGAATCTACGACAAAAAGAAGAAAGCAAATAACTCTAACAATAACCAATAAAAAAATGAGGACGAGCACTATATAAGAAGACTAAGTCCATTAACAAAAGCAAATGCAAAAATCAAACCACCAAATAAAAATGTCACTTTATACAATTCTAACATCCAAATCTTTTGTACTATAAATTATTTTAAATAAAACGCCTTTTACATTTAACTTTAATTTACATATATTTAATTTAATTCTACAAAACATAGTAATTTCTAATATTTATTATATACTATCATTAATTTACCGTCCCGCGCATACCACAGGTCTCATATTCTAGTTATATTTTAGTTACGAGAAACCGAAACCATACATTGGCCAATTCTCCGATAAACCCGGAATACCTCAAGCATTCCCTGCACCACAAGCTATCAACCACAGCTCCTCAC
The DNA here is from genome assembly GCF_003086295.3 of Arachis hypogaea. Taxonomy (NCBI): domain Eukaryota; kingdom Viridiplantae; phylum Streptophyta; class Magnoliopsida; order Fabales; family Fabaceae; genus Arachis; species Arachis hypogaea. Next base: position 24,022,912 of record NC_092050.1, read on the forward strand.
CAACGAATCCTAGCTTTCAAAAATGATCTCAAGCTTCCATTCTCTTCAAAAGAGTTCCAAATTTCACAAGTTCGACCTCAAATTTGATTTTACACCAACAATATTCAATCTAATCCACATATATCACTATAATTAATTTCTAAACTCAAAATCTCAAAAATCCACAAGATGGTTAGGGTTTTTACCTTGCCCACAGCTCAAGTGAGCTTAACCCAACAAAACTCACGAGCTAATTCGAACCTAAACACCGAAATTAAACAATTTTCGACATCATTGTTAATCAAATTTTGAAATTTAGGGAGGCAAAAACTGAAACTAAAAAGTGGATTCCATACCTACTCAATAACTGGGCTTTGTAGATCTCAACATGTCGGTTTCGTGGTCACAAACGGTGCGGCGATAGGAGTTTCGGATCAAAAGTTATCTTAGTTTGAAGATCAAGTGAGGGTTTGTGTTTTGAGAGAGTTCTTCCCCCTTTCTTGCTGTTTCAACGTGGAATGAGTGTGGAGAAGGGAGGGAATGCTGAGTTGTTTAGTTTGAGTTGAATTGGGTTGGGTCTTGGGCCCAATACGGGTCTGATTCGTTTGGTTCGGCCCGTTCGGCCCAATTTTGGACTACATTTTTTAAAATTTATGTCAAAATTTTTGTTTTAATTAGCTCTACTTTATTAAACTATAAAATTTTATTTTCTAATTTTTTAGATTAATAATTAATTTTTGGACTAATTATTTACTAATTTCTTAAGTTTACACAAAAAAATAAAAGAAATGAAGAAAAGGCAGAGAAACCTGAGAAGAATATTAATGAGCAATGCAAGAACTAATATATACAAGTGTTGTATAAGTTCCCAGCAACCAACTACTATATATAGCAGTCACAGGGAAGGAAACTACACAAGGAAAGCTAAATGACTAACAACTAAGAGTAAACACCCAACCCGGTCCCTGTCCATTTCTAATTAGGACAACGCGATCCCTAACCAAAAAACTAACCCACACCAGTCCCTGTCTATGCAAAAAATCACTCATCGCGCTCCCTCCCGTTTATCCCCCGTCCATAGTTGACGGAAAAAGCTGATATGTCATTTACCGGCGCTGATCTGGCAGTTAGGCCAAAGTTAAGTGCCAAGGTGGATAAGTGGGAATGGACAGGGGTCGATTTGTCCCCCTGTCACATTAAAAAATGACGTCGTTGCTAGGTTAATAAGAAGCAAACGTTTCCTTCATCATTTCATTCCTCAACCTCTGCACAAAGTATTCATAGTCTAAACAAGAAACCCTAGGGGACCATGGTTGGAAGTGGAGAACGTTGTGCATCCTCCAACCTGCGAGCTGGTGATAGTTGGAGTTATAGCATGAACTCTAATGAGAGTATTGTAGGTAGAAGGAAGAAGAGATGGGTCTCCCCAAAATGCTGTTACGGGTCTGATGCTGTTCTATTCATGTCTGGGACCAAAAGTAATCCGAATAGATTATTCTTACGGTGCCCTAAATTCAAGGTATGTTCATGTAAAATTTTGTGTTGAATGTACAAAAATTCTATATTTAGTTCCAGGTCTGTTCATGGTTTTAACCTTTTTGTATCTGTCTATATGTAGACTGCAGAAGAATGTTGCTCATTTTTTGTATCGCTAGATGATTATGTCTCTTCCTTTAATGAGCATTTTTCGAAGACAACATCAAAAGGGGTATTGCAGAAGAACCAGCAGCGATTTGAAGGCCTTAGTGATGCGGTGGATGACAAAGTAGAAGAGTTAGAAATGAGGTTGATTGGATTAGAAAATCAATTGGGAAAGAGCAGAAAAAAAATGGGTGAAAGTAGATGCTTGGGGTTAAGTTGTAGTATTTTTGCATTTTTTTGATTGGTGTTATGGTTGCCTATTTATTTAGGACAACTATGTATGCAACCTAATGAATAACTTTAGGGTATCTAAGAACTGTATGGCAAGATGAGATTGGAAATGTAAACATTTTGGATGTAAGTTATATGAAGATGAATTATTATGATGAGTGTTTAAAGTTTGTTACCTGATCTTAATACAAATTAGAGCAGCAAATATTTGTGCATGTAACATAGATTGAAGTAAACCTTGTAAAGCATAGCAAAAAGTACTATTATATTCATATTGTTAAGAAAGATGTAACTCATATGTTCACAGTGATAGTATCATTGCAGAGGCAACATGGCCCTAATCGAAACTTAGACATTTGTAAATACCAAAATACCAAAATAACAGCAAAACATTTGCTGACATAATTGTATCCTTCAAACTAAAGTCTCAAAATACCAAAATAACAGTATCACATATCTCAATATCACATATCTAAACTCCTATTATAAGTGTCACCCCTGCTTAGGAGGCCTAAGTTCTGGAGGCCGGTAGCCGGGTGTTGGCACAAATTTCAGAAGTCGTGATGCTGTAGTTGAATTTGCAGCTGCCATCGTCTCTTCAGAAATCGCATCATGACTGGTTCCTGGAGTAGTCTTCCCAGCTATTGATTCATTTGATTGGAGCTGTGAGCTGTGAGGCATCAGGTTTGGGGCTTGGGAAGGTTGAGATTTGAACCATAAGGTTGGCCCCGGTGCTGGTATGGGTGGAGGCACGAAAGATGGAGCTGGAGGCCTAACAATCTACTGCTTCTCCCTAACTGTTGGAGGGTTGTCATTGGAGTTTTTTCCTGCAGCCTATAACAATTTAGGTTTAGCAGTTATATGAATGAAAACTTTAAGGGATTGAGATGTAATAATTTGTTGCATGAAACAAGTTTTATTTTTTTAAACAATAGGAAAAAAAAGTACCTCCTCAACTGGTAGTGCAGATTGCGAAACTGAAATTTCTTCTCTCTGATTTTTGGGTAGTTTCTTCTTAGCTTTTCTGGCTTTGCTTTGTGACAAAATTCAATATATTATAGAAAGCAAGCAACAAAAGACAATTCTCAAGCAAGCAATATATAAACCTAATCAGTACATAACACATCCATTGTACCTCAATTCTCAAACATAGAGTAAAGAAGTTATTGTTTAGGATAAGTCAATTGTTAAAGCTAAGACATTGTACCTGATCAGTGTTTGTGGCTGGAGCAGTGTTTGTTGCTGGATCAGTGCTTGTTGCTGGATCAGTTGATGATTTGTGAGTTGTTGTCTTCTTCTGTGCTCGTCTGTCCTTTTTAGTCATAGGCTTCTGATGAGCGGATATTTTATACACTTTTTGGGGTTAATTTCATATAGTTTTTAGTATGTTTTAGTTAGTTTTTAGTTTATTTTCATTAGTTTCTAGGAAAAATTCATATTTCTGGACTTTACTATGAGTTTGTGTATTTTTCTATAATTTCAGGTATTTTCTGGCTGAAATTGAGGGAGCTGAGCAAAAATCTGATTCAGGCTGAAAAAGGACTGCTGATGCTGTTGGATCCTGACCTCTCTGCACTCAGAATGGAATTTCTGGAGCTACAGAAGTCCAATTGACGCGCTTCCAATTTCGTTGGAAAGTAGACATCCAGGGCTTTTCAGCAATATATAATAGTCCATACTGTGCTCAAGGATAGACGATGTAAACTGGCGTTCAACACCAGTTCCATGTTGTAGTCTGGCGTCCAGCGCCAGAAACACGTTACAAGTTGGAGTTCAACGCCAGAAACAGGTTACAGCCTGGCGTTGAACGCCCAAAACAGCCCAGGCACGTGAGAAGCTTTAGTCTCAGCCCCAGCACACACCAAGTGGGCCCCAGAAGTGGATTTCTGCACTATCTATCATAGTTTACTCATTTTCTGTAAAGCTAGGTTACTAGTTTAGTATTTAAACAATTTTTAGAGATTTATTTTGTATCTCATGACATTTTAGATCTGAACTTTGTACTCTTTGACAGCATGAGTTTCTAAACTCCATTGTTGGGGGTGAGGAGCTCTGCTGTGTCTCGATGAACTAATGCAAGTATTTCTGTTTTCCATTCAAACATGCGTGTTCCTATCTAAGATATCCATTCGCACTTCAACATGAATGTGATGAACGTGACAATCATCATCATTCCACCACGAACGCATGCTTGACAACCACTTCTGTTCCACCGTAGAATGAATGAATATCTCTTGGATCTCTTAATCAGAATCTTTGTGGTATAAGCTAGATTGATGGCAGCATTCAAGAGAATCCGGAAAGTCTAAACCTTGTCTGTGGTATTCCGAGTAGGATTCAGGGACTGAATGACTGTGATGAGCTTCAAACTCGCGAGTGCTGGGCATAGTGACAGACGCAAAAGGATAGTAAATCCTATTCTGGTACGATTGAGAACCTGCAGATGATTAGCCGTGCGGTGACAGCGCACCTGGACCCTTTTCACTGGAAGGATGGATGGTAGCCATTGACAACGGTGATCCACCAACACATAGCTTGCCATAGGAGGACTTGCGTGTGTGAATCAGAAAACAGAGGAAAGCAGAATTTCAGAAGACAAAGCATCTCCAAAACTCCAACATATTCTCCATCATTGCACAATAAGTATTTATATTTATGCCCTCTCACTTTTTACAATTGAACTTGAAAAATACTGTTGTTGGCATTCTGACTAAGAATAATAAGATAACCATAGCTTGCTTCAAACCAACAATCTCTGTGGTATTCGACCCTTACTCACGTAAGGTATTACTTGGACGACCCAGTGCACTTGCTGGTTAGTTGTGCGAAGTTGTAAGAGAGTAATGTGAACATTGACATTACAATTTCGTGCACCAAGTTTTTGTCGCCGTTGCCGGGGATTGTTGAGTTTGAACAACTGACGGTGAATCATAAGAAGGATTGGAGAGAAACTGAAAGAGTTCTCCTCACTGAAGAATGCAGTGCAGTCATTCTGAAAAGCTTTCCTGAAAAGCTTAAAGATCCCGAAAGCTTTCTGATACCATGCACATTAGAGGGAAATTGCACCAGGACAGCTTTATGCAATCTTGGGGTAAGCATCAACCTGATACCTGCATCCACCATCAGAACGCTTGGTTTAACTGAAGAAGTTAAACCAACCCGGATATGTCTCCAACTTGCTGATGGCTCCATTAAATACCCATCAGGCGTGATTGAGGACATGATTGTCAGGGTTGGGCCATTCGCTTTTCCCACCGACTTTGTTGTGCTGGAAATGGAGGAGCACAAGAGTGCTACTCTCATTCTAGGAAGACCTTTCCTAGCAACTGGACGAACTCCCATTGATATCCAAAAGGGGGAAGTCACCCTGAGAGTCAATGAGGATGAGTTTAAATTGAATGCTGTCAATGCCATGCAGCATCCATACACACCAAAAGACTGCATGAAAGTTGATATTATTGACTCTCTGGTGGAGGAGATTAACATGGCTGAGAATCTCAAATCAGAGCTGGAAGACATCTTTAAAGATGTTCCGCCTGACCTAGAGGATTCAGAGGAATTGAAAGAGCCTCTAAAATTTCCTCACGGAGAGGAAAAACCTCCTAAACCCGAGCTCAAACCATTACCACCATCCCTGAAATATGTATTTCTGGGAGAAGGTGATACTTTTCCAGTGATCATAAGCTCTGCTTTAAATCCACAGGAAGAGAAAGCACTAATCCAAGTGCTAAGGACACACAAGGCAGCTCTTGGGTGGTCCATAAGTGACCTTAGGGGCATAAGCCCAGCTAGATGCATGCACAAGATCCTATTGGAGGATGATGCTAAGCCAGTGGTTCAACCACAGAGGCGGCTGAATCCAGCCATGAAGGAAGTGGTGCAGAAAGAGGTCACTAAATTACTGGAGGCTGGGATTATTTATCCTATTTCTGATAGCCCCTGGGTGAGTCATGTTCAAGTTGTCCCTAAAAAGGGAGGCATGACAGTGGTTCATAATGAAAAAAATGAACTGGTTCCTACAAGAATAGTTACAGGGTGGCGCATGTGTATTGATTACAGAAGGCTCAATACAGCCACCAGAAAGGATCATTTTCCTTTACCATTCATAGACCAGATGCAAGAAAGACTAGCAGGTCATAATTACTACTGCTTTTTGGATGGCTATTCAGGCTACAACCAGATTGCAGTAGATCCCCAGGATCAAGAGAAAACAGCATTCACATGTCCATCTGGAGTATTTGCTTACAGAAGGATGCCTTTTGGGCTGTGTAATGCGCCTGCAACCTTTCAAAGATGCACGCTCTCTATTTTCTCTGATATGGTGGAAAAATTTCTGGAAGTCTTCATGGATGACTTCTCAGTATATAGAGACTCATTCAGCTCCTGTCTTGATCACCTGACACTGGTTTTGAAAAGATGCCAAGAGACCAACCTGGTTTTAAACTGGAAAAAATGTCACTTTATGGTGACTAAAGGGATTGTCCTTGGGCATAAAATTTCAAACAAGGGAATAGAGGTGGATCAAGCTAAAATAGAGGTAATTGAAAAATTACCACCACCTGCCAATGTTAAGGCAATCAGAAGCTTTTTGGGGCATGCAGGATTCTATAGGAGGTTTATAAAGGATTTTTCAAAAATTGCAAAACCTCTAAACAACATGCTAGCTGCCGACATGCCATTTGTGTTTGACACAAAGTGCCTGCAGGTGTTTGAAACTCTGAAAGCTAAACTGGTCACAGCACCAGTTATCTCTGCACCAGACTGGACATTACCATTCGAATTAATGTGTGATGCCAGTGATCACGCCATTGGTGCAGTGCTGGGGCAGAGGCATGGCAAGCTTCTGCATGTCATTTATTATGCTAGCCGTGTTCTGAATGATGCCCAGAAAAATTACACAACCACATAAAAAGAATTGCTTGCAGTGGTTTATGCCATTGACAAGTTTAGATCATACTTAGTAGGATCAAAGATGATTGTGTACACAGATCATGCTGCTCTTAAATATCTACTCACAAAGTAGGATTCGAAACCCAGACTCATAAGATGTGTGTTACTTCTGCAAGAGTTTGATATAGAAATAAGAGACAGAAAAGGGACAGAAAACCAAGTGGTTGACCATCTGTCCCGGATAGAACCAGTGGAAGGGGCGTCCTCCCCCTCTATTGAGATCTCTGAAACCTTTCTGGATGAGCATTTGTTCGCCATTCAGGAATTACCATGGTTTGCAGACATTGCAAACTACAAAGCTGCAAGGTTCATTCCCAAGGAGTACAGCAGGCAACAAAAGAAAAAATTAATTACTGATGCAAAGTACTACTTGTGGGATGAACCCTATCTCTTTAAGAGATATGCAGACGGAATAATCCGTAGGTGTGTGCCTAAGGAAGAAGCACAAAGGATCCTATGGCATTGCCATGGATCACAATATGGAGGTCATTTCGGAGGTGAGCGAACAGCCACCAAGGTCCTCCAATGTGGTTTCTACTGGCCCACACTCTATAGAGATTTCCGAGAGTTTGTACGTAACTGTAACAGTTGCCAGAGAGCTGGTAATTTACACTCTATTGAGTTGTTTGATGTATGGGGAATTGATTTCATGGGGCCTTTCCCACCATCATACTCAAACACTTATATTCTGGTGGCAGTTGACTATGTATCAAAATGGGTAGAGGCCATTGCCACACCCACCAATGATACTAAAATAGTACTAAAGTTCCTCCAGAAACATATATTCAGCAGATTTGGTGTCCCTAGGGTACTAATCAGTGATGGGGGCACTCACTTCTGCAACAAACAGCTTTACTCTTCCATGGTCCGGTATGGGATTCGCCATAAGGTGGCAACTCCATATCATCCGCAGACAAATGGACAAGCTGAAGTTTCTAACAGAGAACTAAAAAGAATCCTAGAACGGACTGTGAATACCCGTAGAAAGGATTGGGCACGAAGCTTGGATGATGCTCTGTGGGCTTACAGAACAGCATTCAAGAATCCTATAGGGACCTCTCCATACCAACTTGTGTATAGTAAGGCATACCACCTGCTCGTGGAACTGGAACATAAAGCCTACTGGGCAACCAGATTCCTAAACTTTGATGCCAAATTAGCTGGAGAAAAAAGATTGCTCCAGCTGAATGAGCTAGAGGAATTCAGATTCACCGCTTTCGAAAATGCCAAGCTTTATAAAGAAAAATAAAAAAGGTGGCATGACAGAAAGCCGTCATCTAGAATCTTTAAACCAGGACAAAAGGTTCTGTTGTTTAACTCTAGGCTCAGGCTATTCCCCGGGAAACTGAAGTCCTGGTGGAGGGGACCATATGTGATTACAAGTGTATCACCATATGGTTATGTGGAGCTTCAAGATATTGATTCTGATAAGAAGTTCATTGTTAATGGACAGAGAATCAAGCACTATCTTGAAGGCAATGTTGAGCAAGAGTGCTCAAAGCTGAGGCTAGAGTAAAAACTCAGCAAGGTCCAGCTAAAGACAATAAAGAAGCGCTTGCTGGGAGGCAACCCAGCCATGGGGCATCACTTCCTCTAAGCATTTTGCCCTATTCTTGATTTTATTTGTTTATATAAAGTTCATTGATACTAAGGTAAAGAGTCAATTGTATAAGTTTACAGGGTTACAGAAGGATTCTGCACACAAAACAGAGAAAAAGAGCTCACTGGCAAGAAAACGCCAGTAAAAGTCTGTTTTGGGCGTTCAACGCCCAAAAGAAGCATCCACTGGGCGTTGAACGCCAGTAAGGATAGCCATCTGGGCGTTAAACGCCAGAAAGAAGCATCTTCTGGGCGTTGAACGCCAGAAAGAAGCTCCTTCTGGGCGTTTAACGCCAGATTTACAGCGTCCTGGGCGTTCAGAAAAACGCCCAGTGACAAAGGAGTTCCTGGCGTTCAACGCCAGAAAGAAGCAACAGCTGGGCGTTGAACGCCCAGGAGAAGCAGCAGTTGGGCGTTGAACGCCCAAAACATGCAGCGTTTGGGCGTTCAAACGCCAGGATGGTGGGGAGGAGGTAAATTCGTTTTTTCTTCATATTTTTCATTTTAATCTTAATTTTCATGTTTCAATTCACGATTTCTTGCATAAACATGTTACAAACCCTTATTTCTAAAATCCCTAATTTCTAAAAAACCCTACTTTAAAAAAAATATCAAATGTATCTTAATCCATAAGCACAAATTTTTTTTTTCAATCCAATTCAACTCTTTTTCAAATTTTCAAAACAAATCTATCTCTTTTCATTCAAAAATCTTTTCAACTAATCAATATCTTTTTCAAATCTCCATATTATCTTTTTCAAAAATCCAAATTTATCTTTTTCAAATATCTTTCATATCTTTTCAATTTTAAATTATATCTTTTCTTATCATACTTATCTCTTTTTAAATCATATCTTCTATCTTATCTTTCTCCCCATTTTCGAAAACCCACCCCCTCCCTTTTAAAAACACATTCGGCCTCCTTCCTCTCATCCACCATTCAACACTAGCTCTCCTTCTATCCCTCTCCTTTCTTTTCTTTTGCTTGAGGACAAGCAATCCTCTAAGTTTGGTGTGTTTATCCGTGATCACTAAACCATACCCACTAAGATCATGGCTCCTAAAGGAAAACAACCCACTCCAAGAGGCAAGAAAGAGAGTGTTCCAAAACCACTTTGGAATCAAGGGAGGTTCTTAACCAAAGAACATTCAGACCATTACTACAAAATAATGGGTCTAAGATCTGTGATCTCGGAAGTCAAGTTCGATCTGAAAGAAGATGAATATCCAGAGATCCAAGAGCAGATTCAAAACAGGAACTGGGAAGTCCTAGCTAATCCTGAAACGAAAGTGGGAAGGAATATGGTTCAAGAATTCTATGCTAATCTGTGGCAAACAGACAGACATAGAATATCTGGAGCTGCCCTCTATGACTATAGGACTGTGGTCAGAGGAAAGATTGTTCATATCCACCCTGACAAAATCAGGGAGATCTTTAAGCTACCTCAGCTGAAAGATGACCCAGACTCCTTCAATAGGAGAATGATGAGAACAAACAAGGGCTTGGATAAGATTCTAGAGGATATATGCATCCCTAGAGCCAGGTGGACCACCAGCACGAAGGGTGCCCCAAATCAACTCAAGAGAGAAGATCTCAAACCAGTAGCCAGAGGATGGCTGGACTTCATTGGGCGTTCTATATTGCCCACCAGCAACCGTTCTGAAGTCAATATTAGAAGAGCAGTGATGATCCATTGCATTATGTTGGGAAAAGAAGTAGAAGTTCATCAACTGATCCCATCTGAATTCTACATACTTGCCAACAAGAACTCCAAGGATGCCAGGTTGGCTTATCCAAGCCTAATCTCTATGCTCTGCAAAGATGCTGGAGTAAAGATAGGAATAACAGAGTATATCTCAGTGGAGCAACCAATCACTAAAATCACAATGGAAAAATAACAAATGCAGGATGACCCCATCAAGAGGAGGGCACAAGAATTCCTACCAGAACTCCCTCAATTTGAATACTGGGAGCATCTTGAGGCATCTGTCACTAAGTTGCAAGAAACCATGGACCAATTGAAGGAAGAACAGCAAAATCAAAACAGCATGCTTTGCAAACTGCTCAGAGAACAAGAGGTGCAAGGGCGCGAATTAAGAGAACTAAAGTGTCAGAAACTATCTCTTGAAGGGCCAAGCACCCCACAGACTAAAGAGGCATCCGCTTCCCAAAGTCAAAGTTGTTGAGTTCTGATCTTAACCTTAACCCTGTGATAACTTTTTTTCTATTATTTGAGTTTCACCTTAGGAGTCATATAATGGTAATTAGTATTTATATTTTGATTTTATCCCCAATTAAGCTATAATTTATTTTTCTCATCATCATTAAACATGAATAAAATAGAAGATTTTCTTTAGAACAAGGAGGCAATAATTTTCGAGTTTTTAATAAAACAAATTCTAATTGTTTACATGTGGTGGCAATGCTTTCTGCCTTCTGAATGAATGCTTGAACAGTGCATATGTCTTTGGAATTTGATGTTCTTGAATGTTAAATATGTTGGCTCTTGAAAGAATGATAAACATGAGACATGTTATTAGTAATCTGAAAAATCATAAAAATGATTCTTGAAGCAAGAAAAAGCAGTGAATACAAAGCTTGCAAAAAAAAGCAAGCAGAAAAAGCCAATAACCCTTAAAACCAAAAGGCAAGGGTAATAAAAAGGATCTAAGGCTTTGAGCATCAGTGGATAGGAGGGCCTAAGGAAATCAAATCCTGGTCTAAGCGGCTAAACCAAGCTGTCCCTAACCATGTGCTTGTGGCGTGAAGGTGTCAAGTGAAAACTTGAGACTGAGCGGTTAAAGTCAAGGTTCAAAGCAAAGAGAAGAGTGTGCTTAAGAACCCTGGACACCTCTAATTGGGGACTTTAGCAAAGCTGAGTCACAATCTGAAAAGGTTCACCCAATTATGTGTCTGTGGCATTTATGTATCCGGTGGTAATACTGGAAAACAAAGTGCTTAGGGCCACGGCCAAGACTCATAAAAGTATCTGTGTTCAAGAATCAACATACTGAACTAGGAGAATCAATAATACTATCTGAATTTTAAGTTCCTATAGATGCCAATCATTCTGAGCTTCAATGGATAAAGTGAGATGCCAAAACTGTTCGGAAGCAAAAAGCTACTAGCCCCGCTCATTTAATTAGAATCTGAGCTTCACTCAAAAACTCTGAGATATTATTGTTTCTTGACTCATTTGTATTCTATTTTATTTATCTAGTTGCTTGAGGACAAGCAACAGTTTAAGTTTGGTGTTGTGATGAGCGGATATTTTATACACTTTTTGGGGTTAATTTCATATAGTTTTTAGTATGTTTTAGTTAGTTTTTAGTTTATTTTCATTAGTTTCTAGGAAAAATTCATATTTCTGGACTTTACTATGAGTTTGTGTATTTTTCTGTAATTTCAGGTATTTTCTGGCTAAAATGGAGGGAGCTGAGCAAAAATCTGATTCAGGCTGAAAAAGGACTGCTGATGCTGTTGGATCCTGACCTCTCTGCACTCGAAATGGAATTTCTGGAGCTACAGAGGTCCAATTGACACGCTTCCAATTTCGTTGGAAAGTAGACATCCAGGGCTTTCCAGCAATATATAATAGTTTATACTTTTCTCAAGGATAGATGACGTAAACTGGCGTTCAACACCAGTTCCATGTTGCAGTCTGGCGTCCAGCGCCAGAAACACGTTACAAGTTGGAGTTCAACGCCAGAAATAGGTTACAGCCTGGCGTTGAACGCCCAAAACAGCCCAGGCACGTGAGAAGCTTTAGTCTCAACCCCAGCACACACCAAGTGGGCCCCAGAAGTAGATTTCTGCACTATCTATCATAGTTTACTCATTTTCTGTAAAGCTAGGTTACTAGTTTAGTATTTAAACAACTTTTAGAGATTTATTTTGTATTTCATGACATTTTAGATCTGAACTTTGTACTCTTTGACAGCATGAGTTTCTAAACTCCATTGTTGGGGGTGAGGAGCTCTGCTGTGTCTTGATGAACTAATGCAAGTATTTCTGTTTTTCATTCAAACATGCGTGTTCCTATCTAAGATATCCATTCGCACTTCAACATGAATGTGATGAACGTGACAATCATCATCATTCCACCACGAACGCGTGCTTGACAACCACTTCCGTTCCACCGTAGAATGAATGAATATCTCTTGGATCTCTTAATCAGAATCTTCGTGGTATAAGCTAGATTGATGGCAGCATTCAAGAGAATCCGGAAAGTCTAAACCTTGTCTGTGGTATTCCGAGTAGGATTCAGGGACTGAATGACTGTGATGAGCTTCAAACTCGTGAGTGCTGGGCGTAGTGACAGACACAAAAGGATAGTAAATCCTATTCTGGTACGATTGAGAACCTGCAGATGATTAGCCGTGCGGTGACAGCGCACCTGGACCCTTTTCACTGGAAGGATGGATGGTAGCCATTGACAACGGTGATCCACCAACACACAGCTTGCCATAGGAGGACTTGCGTGCGTGAATCAGAAAACAGAAGAAAGCAAAATTTCAGAAGACAAAGCATCTCCAAAATTCCAACATATTCTCCATCATTGCACAATAAGTATTTATATTTATGCCATCTCACTTTTTACAATTGAACTTGAAAAACACTGTTGTTGGCATCCTGACTAAGAATAATAAGATAACCATAGCTTGCTTCAAACCAACAATCTCCGTGGAATTCGACCCTTACTCACGTAAGGTATTACTTGGACGACCCAGTGCACTTGCTGGTTAGTTGTGCGAAGTTGTAAGAGAGTAATGTGAACATTGACATTACAATTTCGTGCACCAGCTTCCAGTTGGGATCTTGTGCTGCATTCGGACATGTCTTGTAGTAATGGCCTGTTTGGCCACACTTAGAGCAAGTAACAACGAATGTCTTCTTCGCCTTGGTGGTGCTCATCTCTCTCTCAACTGGATCGGTTCTTCTCTTCATCTTAGGTCTATGAGCAGCTCTCTTGATAGAGGGAGGCAGTGGCCTTGGTGCATTAGTAGGTGTCCAGTACTCTTCACTGTTGACTGGTTTAATGCAATGTGAATAAGTTGCTCTGATGGTTTCCATAGTTAGCCACTTATGCACGAAATCCTCAGCCTTAAGACCCATTTTATCTAGTGCTGCAACTGCATGTCTACAAGGCATTCCTATGTACAATAACGAATTGATGTAGAATCAGAAAAAGACAATGAAAATATAATGATAAACCAAAAATTAAAACAACAAAATAATTAACTATATAACCAGACTTACCAGTCAACTGCCATACATTGCATGTACATGTCCTTTTGTGAAGATTGACACCCACTTTATGGTTTTGAGAATGAACCTCAAAGAGAACTCTTTCCGAATCACCAGCCCATATAGCTCTCCATTTATGACTCTTAGGCTTGATAAATTGATACAACTTCTTATGTTGGACTGGTGCAAGTGGTCCAATGTGAGCCTCCAACTTCTTCTTGTGCGTTGCCATCTTTCTCATTATGTAGCACCGCAGCCCTTCACACATGCTTAGAATAGGCTTTTCCCTATGCTCCACAATCTTTGCATTCTATACTTCACACATATTATTAGTTATGTTGTCCACTTTCGGCCCATGACTAAAGTACGCCTTACACCACACAGCTGGATCAAATTTTTGCATATACTCCCATGCTGGTGCACTTACTCGCTTTAACTTCTCCATCGAAGTAGCTAATTCAGTGTGTGTGGTGCACCTTGCACATTCCCAAACCAATTGTTTCGTCTCTTCATCTTTGAAGTGCTTGATGAAGTTCTTCCAGATATGTAGTACACAATTCCTGTGGTGAGCTCTCGAAAATATCTCCTTCAAGGCCAATGCCAACCCCTGTATCAGTCCAAGGACATGATGTGATTAGAAAATTCTAATTAGCAATGATGGAAAATATTAAAATTGTAATGCTTCATTCATTTCATTTAAGATCTATTGTGGCATGCAGCATCACTAAGTGTTTCTACAGTCTAACCAATTATGTGAGCAATTTAAAGATAATTAACATAAAATTATATGTTCGATGATGCCATGCCATGAAGCATTTTGAGATGTGATAATAAGAAATCACATATCAGATTTAAGCAACTTAATTAGTTATGATTCCCAAGAATTTTTTATTTTTTTGGAAAGATATCTTGGAAAATAAAGAATCATATCTTTACTCATAAGTAAATTCAAGTTAAAATATGTTTTCCTGTATTTTAGCATCATGCTAAAACTAGAAATCTTAGTATTATATACAAAATTTTAATATATTATTTCTATCAATCTCACAACATGATTCAACTTGGTGATATTATACTCTTGCATAATAATAGCAATAACAATAACAACAATAATAAATTATGCTGATTTATGGTTTGTGAGCATGGAAGGCCATCCCTCTACATGGATGTCATTTAAAACATGAGTTTAGTGCTATTTCAAAAATGTAGAATAAACATGAACTTAACAGTATGTTCAATGTATTGCATTAGACCAAACGCTATTGAAAAGTTAGTAGGAAAAAAATAGAAATAAAAAAAGAAAGGTTAGATGGCAACCGTAAGTTTGTGATCTCCAAGTCCTACTTTTACAAAAAGAAAGTCACAAAAGAACACACAATATAAAAACCCCCACAAATGATTATTACATTTACAAAAACTCTTCACATTTGATATTTGCAAACAGAACTCCAAGTCTAAGTAAGGCCAAAAAGAAAACAACTCAAAAAGAGAGAGTAACAGTTTGACACACACTCTCACATTCACCTACTCCTAATCACACCATCGTCCTCGAAACCCAACCCAACCCAGAAGCAGAGATAGGTAGGTACCAACATACATAAACCAAATAGCACCCCAAAATAGAGATAGCTTATCTTCAATCTCCAAACACCACCGATGGATTCCAACCACCAAATGCCACAACCACCACACAACACTGACCAAACTAATGAAAACCAAAACCAAAGCATAGTTCTTTCCAAAGAACACACCACTCAACAACAACCACCTCCACCACCACCATTTGCAGTGGCTTCACTATCCCTCTCTCTCTCCACCATCCTCCTAACCCATTTCTTCCTCCAACCAAAGACCCAAACTTTGTTATCTCCCCAACAAACCAACCAATCACCATTTTCTTATCTATCATAGTGGTGTGCTAAATTTAATACACAATCAAATCTGTTTAAGAAAAAAATCTGGTGTGGACCCCTTTAGACAGTGCTAACGAATTGCAAAGGCCAATAATAACCAGTAGATTTCTTTGATGGAAACAATTAACCTTTTCTGGAAAAAATAAGAGTAGCTTCTAATTAAAATTATTTCCAGTTTCTGAAATCAAGTTGTCAAAATAATTTTTTGAGAATCAGCAACAAACACACCCATAACTTTTCTTTTTACTTTAAAGTGGCTTCAAAGTACATAAGAATTAATTCCACAAGTAATAAACTGAAAAATAAAAAAAGTTTTATCTCAATGAAACAGAGATTACCAACCAAATCAGAGCGTAGATCATACATAATTATTCAACACAAGTAATTAATTAGCAGGGTTTAGAGCTGACCTTTTGTTGATCGGAGATAAAATTCAGTCCCAACTCAGTGCAATCCCCCAGATCCTGCTTCAATACTGACAAAAACCAGCCCCAGGTGTCTTTGCATTCGTTCGGAACCACAGCATACGCAATTACAAAAAAGTGGTTTTGGCATCTTGCCCCACTGCAGATAATAGCTGTCCACTATAGTAACCTTTGAGGAAGCACCCGTCCAACCCGATTAGAGGTCTGCACCCAGCTATAAAACCCCTTTTACATGCATCCAAACTTATATACAATTTGTCAAACAGTGGCAGCGACTCTGGCTGAGGTATGACATCAATCATAGCTGTGCTCCCTGGATTACTCCTGTGTAGTTCCATCAGATAGTCACGAAGCTTTCCATACTGAGCTTGTTCGTTGCCTATAACTATTTCTCTGGCAACCTTCAGTCCCCTGCTTATCATTTTCTCACTAAGATGTACATTGTACTCCTCAATCATATAATCCCTTGCCTGTTTAGGCTTTAACTCAGGCTGAGTCAGTAGCCTTTTCACCAACTTTGATGTCACCCACTCTCTGCTAGCTAGATTACTACCAAAATCTCTAGCACAGTTGTGCTCATTAACCAGTGTCTTCACCTGATAACACCCCCTAGCACTGTTCCAAGAGGTTAGAATTAACCAAGGACAATTCTCTCCTGCACATGCAGCCCTCACCCTCTTCTTTTCATTCTTTAGATACATCACATCCTTCTCTTCATACACAAAGTAGTCCTTTAGTGCATTCTTAAAACTTTCCATTGTGATGAATGTTTGCCCCACCTTAAATTCAACTTCCCCATATTCTGTCTCCTCATTGAAAGCATCAAATGCAGTCCTGTTTTCATCATCATCAGACACCAGACTGTTAAATGCTTCACTCTCATATTCATAAGGCTTTTCATAATCTGAGTCTAGCTCTTCCCCAACAATATCAGAACTTGATGCCATTGTATTCCCAGCCAATCCATGTCTAGCCTCCACACCACCACCTGCTTCAGGCCCATCAACTACTACACCTTCTGCCCCAGTTTTTCCATCCCTCAGAATATGTTTCCTCTTCCTACCAGAATACCTCTTGGAAGCCCGTTTCTTGGCTGTCTTTGGAGAATAACATGGACCACCTTTACTTGGTCCAGGCTTATCCCTATTTTTTCTTGGGCCATCCTTGCTTAAATCCCTATTTGGGCCAGACTTAACCTCACCATCGGTCCATCCTTCACCTCCCCAGCTAGACCCTGACTAGCTCTCTTCCTTGGTGACACCATTTTCTTCTTCTTTTTCTTCAATCTCTCCTTCCTTTTCTGTACCTCACTATCGTCACTGCTATGAGTCTCTTCATATTCTGGAGGAGGTGGCTTATATGGCTCGTCCTCAATTGTTTCATACCCATCACCTGAGGAAGATGAGTCACTCATAATAACCTCCTCAGCTTGCATCTCCTCAGCCACAACTTCTGGCACACTAACTGGGTGATCAAAGTAGATATGAATCTTGTTTGTCCCCTTGTTTTTAATCTTATTAGACCTTATGTCATTTATCTCAGTATCACCCCTCATTACATGTAAGCCAGATTCCAAATCAGGTGCCATGCAATCAAACCAAAACATAGTCCTGTACTCTCTATAACCCAACTCCTTCAGTAACGTTTCAAAATCAAAGAAGTTTACCAAATCAATGTCTAAAGGTGGCCACTTCTTGACTTTTTCATCAACATATTCTAATTTTTCCGGTGCATTCCTCTTAAAAATTCCTCCATGATGGAAAACAGGAACTACTTCAAGCTCATCCATCTGAAAATTATTTTTACTAATCAAAATCCAATTCATGACAGTTTAACATCACTGTGCCAATCATCTAAACTACTAACAATTAACATCAATTACTTAACAAATTAACTAAAAAAGTTCAAAATTCATTTAGCATCACAACATTTATAAAAATAAACAACCAGTCAACCCATTTCAACCTACTGAACAATAAGACACCAACATGCAGTTTAGGAACAGAGATTGGATTAGAATAATGTTTTAGATGCCCAAATTCATTACTAACCTGAATGCCGACACAAGCTGCCTCCTCCACTGCACAACGTCAGTGACTCCGTCAAGTGTGGCGTTAGAGGAGTCCTCCGAGTCCTTCCTGGCGGCCTTGTCAGCACCCTTGTCAGCACCAACACTTGCTACTTCCACCACTCTCTTTCCTATCGCGCGAAGAAGGTTGAGAAGTTTTGGTTATTCTGTAAATTTGAGTTAGGGCTTGGGGGGTTATGAGGGTGAGAATGACGTTTGCTCCTTCTTAACCTAGCAACGGCGTCGTTTTTTAATGTGACAGGGGGACAAATCGACCCCTATCCATTATCCCTTATCTACGTTGGCACTTAACTCTGGGTTAACTGCCAGATCAGCGCCGGTAAATGACACATAAGCTTTTTCCGCCAACTATGGACGGGGGATAAATGGGAGGGGACGCGATAAGTGATTTTTTGCATAGACAGGGACCGGTGTGGGTTAGTTTTTTGGTTAGGGATCGCGTTGTCCTAATTAAAAATGGACAGGGACTGGGTTGGGTGTTGACTCAACAACTAACAACATAACAAACTAACTAAAATAGAATAACAGGTTAACTACTCTTACACTTAGTTATTTACACATTTATCCTTGATATCCCTCAAACTCGAGCTAGTTCTTGAAACTATTCGAAGTTTGCTTTTAAACTTTTCAAAGCTAGCTGTTGACAAAGGTTTAGTCAAGAGATCAGCCACATGATCTGTGCCAGGTATATGCATAATATCCAGTGCTTTCTTCTGAAGCTTATCCCAAACTAGTTGAACCTCTAATTGAAAATGTTTGGTTTGATCATGCATAATGGAATTAGTTGTGGCAAGTACAGCTAAGATTGTCACAAAATATTGTTGGAGAGGTTGAGAGTTGAATTCCGAGCTCTTGAAGCAAATTCTGCAGCTACTCAAGCTCTCCTTCACATGATGCTAGACTTCTAAATTCTACTTCAGTAGATGATCTGCTAATTGTAGATTATTTTCTACATGACCAAAAAAATTAAATTAGTACTAAGAGAAATGCAATAACATGAAATTGATTTTTTATCCTCAAGATCAACAGCCCAATTAGAATCGGAGAAATCATATGATCTGAAGTCTTCACACTTATGCAGTAGCAGTCCATGATCATTGGTCCCTTTTAAATACCTGAGAATCCTTTTAACAGCCTTCCAATAAGTTAATATATGATTGTACATGAATTGACTAATTTTAGCAATAACAAAAGAAATATCAGGTCTAGTTATTGTTAAATACTATAATGAACCAACAACAGTTCTAAATAATTTAAGATCCTTAAAAGCCTCAGAACCAGTAGATAATAGTTGTAAAGAACTAATTATAGGTATTGTCATTGAACTAGCCTCTGCCATACCTAATTTCGAATAAATCACTAATATATTTGGTTTGAGAAAGGTGTAATTGTTCTAGACTAGTTTTATTTATTTCTATTCCGAGAAAATAATTTAACTTTCTAAGATCTATTAGAAAAAAAATCTTATCAAGTTATTGTATTATCAAATTGACTTCATTTGAATTATTTTCTGTTATAGTAATATCATCATCATATAAAATATATAGCACAGTATCATTATGATTTCTAATAAAGGGAAATGATTCAAAATTTGCATTTTGAAAATTAAAAGAATATAAAGTAGAACTGAGTTTTAAAAAACACTCTCTAGGGCTTGTTTTAAGTTCATAGAGAGATTTGTTCAATTTACAAACATGTGTTTCAAATGATTTTTCAAAACCTACAGGCTGTGACATGTAAATAACTTGATAGAGATCACCATTTAGAAAGACATTGTTAAAATCAAACTGCTTAATAGTCTAGTTTCTAGTAAGAGCAAGACTCAAAACAATTCTAATAGTGGTAGGTTGAATTACAAGTCTAAACACTTGTTCAAAATCAAAACCTTTTTTTTTATATAAAATTCTTGGGTAAATCTAGCTTTATATTTTTGTACAGTGCCATCGGGATGTTTCTTTATAGTGAAAACCCACCTACAACTTATAATCTTAGCAATTTCAGGTTTAGGAACTAAGGGCCAAGTTTCAGTTCTCATTAATGCATTGAATTCATCAAGCATAGCCTTATATCAATGAGGATGTTGCAAAGCAACTTTAGCAGATTTATGTGATTGTTCATCTGTAAAAGTTGGTTTTGCAGTTGTTGTAAGCAATTTAGGCTTAGAAGATCCAGTTTTAGATCTTGTAAGCGTAAATAAAATGAGTATTGTGTGATAGAGAGTTTTCTAACTTAGTAAGATAAAGTTAAGGATTTGGAAGTTGAATCTCAATTCCAGAAATGGGAATTGGCATATCTTTAGTGACTTGATCTATATTAGTATCATTTTCAGATTGTGCATGAGCAAGATTACAGTTTTCAAAAACAGAATTGTTAGATAAAGTATTCTCAATAGTAGGATGATCATCAAAAGTATGATTTTGATGCAATGAAGACACTTGTGAATCGGATAAATTAGGTATAGCATTTTTAGAATTGTGAGAATGTAAACTAACATATGGAACCTGAGACTCAACAAATGAGATACTAGTAGGTGAAATAGATAAAGATTATTAAGTCAGAATAAGAAAAAGGGGTTTCATCAAACATAACATTCCTAGAAATACAAACTTTGCCATTAGATGATTGACATTTATAGCACTTATGCTGTGAGTCATAATAAATAAAAACACATTTGGAGAACCTAAAATCTAGTTTACTCTTATTGTAAGATCTTAACAAAGGGTAGCAGACACCGCTAAGAATCCTTAGAAGACTATAGTTTGATTTTTGGTTAAAAATGAGTTCATATGGAGATTTATTACCAAGAGTTTCTGTTGGTAATCTATTAGTCAGATAAGTAGCAGTGATCATTTCTCCAGCCCAAAAAATTATAGGCATAACAATAGCGGAAATCAGAGATAAGCTCATTTCAATAAGATGTCTATGTTTTCTCTCTACTCTCCTATTTTGTTGGGAAGTATGAGGACAAGAATACCTGTGCTAGATGCCTTGTTCCATGTATGAAGAGAATGCTTTTGAGGTATACTCACGTCCATTATTAGATTAGAACTCCTTGAGCTTACAATTAGCAAGACTTTCCATAAAGATTTGTATTGTTTGAAAACATTAAAGATTTGTGATTTATTCACTAAGAGAAAAGTACAAGTGTATCTAGAATATACATCAATAAAGAGTTAAAGAATCAGGATATGGTAAGGCATGCATTTTGGCATATGCACAGTTTTCACAAATTCTATTAACAGAAGCATCATCTTTAATAAGAATTGGAATATTACGCATATCAAGAATGGATTTTATAATCTTTATGATTGGATGTCCTAGTCTTTTATGCTAAGATCAAAAGAAATAGTAGATGCAATAAAAACTCAACGAACAAAAGAAGAACAACATGTCTTTGGCACAGCAACATTAACAAATTGATAAAGGCCATCCTTTCTAAATCCTTGTAGAAAAAGTTTCTGAGTAAACTAACATTTCATAGTACAATGATAAGCATGAAATTCAAAATAAACAAAGTTGCTTTAAAAAAAAATTAAAAACACTAATTAAGCTTTTAGTATGTTAGGTGATATATTAATTATTGTAAAGAGAATCATCTTTTTGAATCAATAGCATATAGAAAAGAATTCTCAATATGAGAAATCGGTATACTTGATCCATTACCTAACTAACTTGATTTGGTCCATGATGTTTTGAAGAGCTAATCATGTTAGAGGGATTAGGAGTAACATAATGTGAAGTTCCTGTATCAAGGTACCAAGAAGGATCTAAAATAGCAGATGGTACAGTAAGATAGGTAGTAGGATTGTAAAAACTTGAAGCTGGTGGTGGAGGTGTTGTGAAAAAAGAACTAGATTAAGATGAATTTGTTGAAAAATTGGATGAAGAATTAGATGAATTGTATTCTGATTTTGAGAAGGAGGAGGAATTTCTTGATTAAAACAATAAAAACAATGCCAAGCTATGTGACCAAATTTTCCACAAACTTGACATTGTGTTCTAGAATTACCAAAATATGACATGCCTCTCTTTCAAATTTGCCTCACCTCCTCTACCTCTTATACCACCATTACCACGCATATGAGATGGAATGGAAGGAAAAGAAATCTAAGAAAAATTGACTTGTACCATAAGATTATTGGGTTTTCGAAATTTTTTCAACATCTCATCATGAGTGAGCAACATGGTTTCTACTTCACAAAGAGAGAACATTTTTTGCTTAGAGCTAATAGTAGTGATAATCATTTGATAACCTTCATTGAGGCCTTCAAAAATTACTTGAACTTGTTTTTTAGATTTGAGAGGTTTGCCTAATGCAGCTAAAGAATTTGCAAAACCTTTTATTTTAGAGATATATTCAGTGTCAGAAAGACCTTGTTTCTTGGTGAGTTTGAGTTGAGCCTTGAACTGTTTGATTCTGAACTTAGTAGATGTAGCAAAATATGATTCAATTTTGTCCCAAATTTAATAGCTAAACTCGCAGCCAACCATTTTGGGTTTGAAAACTAAATCAATCGAGGCCAATAGCCATGAAATGAGATTCCGATCATCTTGAATCCACTGCTTGTATTGAAAAGATTAAATATATCAGCTTGATTTTCTTGATTATCATACATCTTAGGAATTTCGTCTTTGTATAAATGATCCTCCAAAGCTTAGCTTCGAATTGCTGCAAAGGCCTGTTGCTGTCAAGTTTTGTAATTCTTTTCACCTAATTTGTCTTGAATTAGATTGAAAGGCCTTTGGTTATAGAGTTGAGGAAGAATCAAGTTGATGATTGAATTGTTAGAATTTGGATCAATGTTTGCTAAGATAGCAGAATCATTAGAAGGTAAAGCCATGGATTAGAAAAAAAACCTGGCTCTAGATACCATAAAAGAATTCTTGAGGTGTTGCTTAGTGTGCAAGAAAAGAAAAGAAAGAAAGAAAGAAAAGACAGAGAAACCAGAGAAGAAAACTAATGAGTAATACAGGAACTAGTGTATAAAAGTGTTGTACAAGTTCCCAGCAGCTAACTACTATATATGGCAGTCACAGGGAAGGAAACTATACAAGAAAAGTTAATTGACTAATAACTAACCACATAACAAATTAACTAAAACAGAATAACAGATTAACTACCCTTACACTTAGTTAATTTCACTTTTATCCTTGATAAATATAAATGCCTTATGCTAAGTGAAAAAAAATAAAAGAATTTGTCTTGTGACAAAAAAAAAAGCATGAATATACAAACTTCGAAGAGTGAGAACAACATAGATTTTGTCTATCTTCAAGTCACCAATGAATATTACTTTGAGGTACTTATTGATAACAAACCCCTTTTTCAAATTTCTGTTGAACATTTTCATCCTAATATCCAAACAGATAGAGATGATTGTTATGGATTTGATAGTAAATGATATGGATGCCCCAAATATATGTCATCAAAAGAGCAAACTGAAAGAGGTGTGTTTGCAAGGAATAAGCAATAACGATGAAGACATATTTGGTGTCACTTGTTTATACAAATTGTCTTCTTTTCTTTTTTGTATTTTTCTTTTCTATATACTATCTTCTCTACCACAACATTCAAGGACGAATCATTTTGAAAGAGGTGAAAAATGTCACGTACTTCAAAGGACTAATAAACACTTCAATAATTTGCAAGACAAGCCAATATGACTAGTATTGACTGTTGGTGAAAGTTTGGGATTTGTCACTTGAGGAAAAGTGCTTTCTAATTTTATTGTAATAAAAGTAAATCAATCCAAGTACAATTTAGTAATTTATCAATTTATATTTTAAACTATTAGAATATTTAACAAGTACATTAGATTTTATGTTAGTAGGGTTATGTTTTTTTCTTTAATTTAATACAGAGGGTATAAGTACTTCCTAAACTATTGTAGGCAGTGAAAATTAGGGAAATGAAAAAGATCTTTTTGGTTTTGTAATAAATGAAGTAAAGAAACTGGATAGTAAGTAGAGAAATTCCTTTCTATTTAATTTTAATTTATCTCTTTTATTTTTTATTGAAGGGAAACTGATGTGAATGATAGGAGAATGCAGTGTAGGAACTCGTTCTGAATATTGGGCCACTAACTAATCACTACAACCCAAATGAAATAGGTGCGTTTCTTTTTTAAAAATTATATTAAACACTTGAAATTTCTCAGTCCAGACAAGAAAAAAGTAATCTAAAACACTAAGTTCATTCTTCAGATCCCGAAAAAAAAATAGAGAAAAAAAAATAAATCAAAGCACCACTAGTTGTGGCTGGAGGTATTGTGTGAGTGGCAAATCAGTTTGGCTCATATTAAGTCACACTTAGGATCCATTTCCACTCCCAATAATAATTGGATTTAGTGTGTGTGAGTGAAGATGTGTGTGTGAGTGTGTATGTCCAAAAAAGAAAAAAAAAAGTTATTTAATATTAATAATTTATAATCTACAAATTTCAATGATTATGCATTATGATTTCATGTGAAAGAGGAAAAAAGATGGGCAAGTATAAGTAACAAATTATCTTAAATATTCTAAAAACATTAATTCGTTAAAAATAACAAATAAAAAATTTTATTGAAATAGCAAGAGTTAATATATTTAATTCTCTTGAAATTATAATTTATACTATTTGTGTAATAACAAATGGACACATAAAATATTACATATTTATGTGTGGATTTAGATTTTTTAAAGTTTGAATTTTATTTTAGAGAGTAAAGTGTGATCTTTTACCATTTATTTTATAGGTGGGATCAAGAGAAAATATGAGAGAAAAGTTATTCAAAGATGAGAGATTATACTTTACCTTCTAAAGTGAAAATTTAAAATTTAGAGGATCTAAATTCTTTTTGTATAATATGTGCTATTTTTTATATTTTTAATGTGCACAGTTTATTTTAATATATATTTTATATAAATAATTAATTTTTTTATGTGTATATATAACACATATAGTTGTAAAAACTAAACACACGATACTCTAAGTCTTAGTAGCAGAAACATTGAAAGTATTTTAATAAATCCAACGGGTGAATTGCAATCACATATCATATATATTGTTTTTTTTTTTTTATAAAATCTTGTATAGAAAAAAGACACTAACAAATATAGAAAAGGATAATTCATTATTACAAATGTATATCTATGGATGTTGGATGATCTAGTAGTATATCGAAATTTTAATCCAACATTTAATTTTATAAGATGCTTCTTTTGATAAAACATTTTCAACAGGTAAATCTCAAGTTGTTTTATCTGTACTACAACTATCTATAAACTTAATAAAAAGATAATTACAGCTAAATATCTAACAAGCTAATAAGCTAAATAAATAAATACTTGTCCATTTGTGCAATTAAAATATGCTGACAAACGATGTAATAGATAATCTAACAGTGCATATATTATTTTGGTAGAAATAATAAAAGTAATGTGATCAATGGTGGTTAAAGTATTAGCACTCTGTTATAATAGTGCTTGCTTGCTATTGTTATTATTGTAGATAAATTTAACATCTAAATGTTTGATACAAAAAGTAATTTATACTATGTTAAAACACTTTAAATTTATAACTTAGTTAATTAGAGTGTGGTGCTTATGAATTAAGATACATTTAATATTTTTATTAGTTATATGCCTTCATAATTTCATGATTATCGAACTTATGACTTTGATGATATTTTTATTATAGTTTGGTGTGAGAGTTATTTTGATGACAATTTTATTGAAACATAGATACCTTTCATGTATACAACAACTATGTGTACAATAATGTCTTTTTTTAATTAGTTGGCTTAACTTGTTTTTCATTTTTTTTTAATGATATATGTGTAAACTAGCCAAATCTTTCAAGAAGGTGAAACTAATATGAACTGTAGTTACGGTGTAATTTGGGGTTAATTAGAATGTGTTTCTTAATCAGCATGTTTTGTTCTTTGTTAAGAAACTAGCCTAAGCGGAACTTAGAGTGGTAGATGTAGATGTGCATGTCAACAGTATGTGTATGTTAAAATGAGAAGAAGAGGTCCAAAAATCTCATCTATTTATGGTTAAGTTACAGTTAAATGTCATGTGATGGTAGGTGGTAAGAAGAGTATGAAAAGAATGAGATTCTAAAACCAGTAAAATATTAAAAGTATTTAACTATTTATAGAAAAAAATTTAATATGCAGTAGTTATGTGAAAAAATCAAAAATGTTATTTATACACTAAAATTAACCACTAAAATCAGCTACTAATGTATTTGTGTATAAATACATGTGTAGTTTTATTTATTTTCAATGTGTATTTATATTCTAGCGTATATTTTAAGTTGGTGGCTGACTTTAGTAACTAATTTTGATGTACATGTAGCATAATTCGAAAAAAATATAGTATTAACATTGAAGTAAGTATTGTCATCAGATTAGTGACGAGAAATACGAATTAGCTATTGAGTTGAGAGATGATAACGGAGTGAGGGGGACTAAATAAATATTAAAATTTTGATTTTTAAATCTTGAAATGTTATATTTGAAATTTAGTTTTTAATAGTCAATCGCTTGTTGGTTGATTTTTTATTGACAAATATTGATTACTTTTTGTTTTCTCCGAAGAGTCCGCACCCAAAACTATAAGACAAGTGCTAGCAAAAGCAACCTGAAATCAATCAATATTTCGTAGAGAGAAATGTATAATAGAAACATGTCTCCAAGAGCAAACGTAGTACAAAATATGACTTGATCTGTGAGGGAAGAACATATTCTGTCTTGACAAGATGTTTGGTGAGATTAGAATTAAATAAGATTGTACTGATCGCCAATGGCTAATTAGAACTACTGAGACCTAGTATAAGTGCTAGTTATTTGAGTTGTTCATGATTTAAGTTCGATTTATAGAAACATCATTGAGCTGTCTACACTTGATTAATGACATCTTAATTAAGGTGAAATCTGTAGTGCCACCGGTAAATTAGTGGCACCGTGCCACTTATGTTAGATACTATTGATTTGTGTTATTTTTTGTAGAGGTTTTTTTTTTTATGTTTTTCACAATATCTCTTAATTCGTAGGAATGGTAATACTTGTAGGATTACAAGTGTTCATAACACGCAGCGGAAGTAATAAAGTAATCCTATTGATCTATTTTGTGCTTAAAACTTTATTGAAATAAGATGGGTTAGATGCCAATACCTGAGTACCCTAGTGAATGAAAATTTTCTCCTTCGATAATACGAAAGTACTATGTGTATCCACACCGAGACTGATCCTTGTTGTCAACTCCTTAACCAATGGATTTAACTGAGAAATTTCTTGCAACTCCTTGCACCAGCAATTCTTCACTAAGAATTGGAATATTTGTGTATGTGGAGGTAAAAGAAAAACTTGTGTGTTCTTTCTTTTATCATATACACATATATATCGTATGAGATTGGTGACTGATTTGTGAATCAGATTACAATTTAATTTGAAACAGAATCAGTTGGATCTTATCCATATTTAAAACTCATCATAGAATAAATAATTAATTATTTAATATTCTCAATTATCATATTATTATATTCATGGTGCTAGCAAAGAATATAATAATATTCCATTTGAATTAATATAATTATTTATTTGATCTAATCAAAATAATAATTAAATGATTATTTACCAAGGATTAGAACACTCGTTAGTGTGTGACCCCATAGGTTCAATACTAAGCGGGTAGTAAATTAGTCATACTAAATTTACTAATCAAGGTTGGCGTCTAGCAACGCTCCTTGACGACCCGATAGTATGAAGTAATAATATTTTTACTAAGAACCTAAGATGAACAAAAAATACAACTCCTTCCATCTTTTCAGCTCTTGGCTAACTTTTAGAGTACGGTTTAATTGTCAAACTCTAACTTGTTACCATTATTATAATGAATTATGAATGACTTAAGAAACTCATTTCTTAATTCATTCAAACCCCTTGCCCAAGGCATTGTTTATTTCATTCATTATAATCGTAGAGCTCAAACTCATTACCATAGTTGATGGATTTCATTTTGACTAATCATTAATTCTACAAGTATTTAAATCATACCCAATGTCCATTCAACTAACACCGTAGGGTGTTAGGTGTCCGGAATCAAAGTATAACAAATACATTGTCAATTATTATGATAGTCGTAGTTCAAAGGAAAATTCTAATATTATGTTCATCATAAGAATATCCTATTGACAAATATACGGTAACTATACCATTAGGAATTCTTAGAGTGAGTCAGTTCAATGGTTATATCTCTATATATACCATTTATATATATAATTTAATAAATGAGATCTATTAATCTTCATCCAATGAAGACTATTATATATATATTAATCTATCCGAATCACTAATGTCCCATTTTTAGTGATTCTACGATTAAGAACAATTTAAATTAAAAGTACTCAAAAAACGTATATCTCATTATTACGATCTCTATCGTAATTATTCGTTTCTAATTTTAATTAAGGACACTATCATAAATTATAAAAGTTTATTCTTATAATAATAATAATAATAATAATAATAATAATAATAATAATAATAATAATAATAATAATAATTCACAATAGTATTTTGTTGGACATACACACTTATCTCCAACAATCTCCCACTTGCACTAGAGCCAATGACAGATTGGATCTAGGGCATACATGTATTTCCAACAAAATCTCCCACTTGTACTAGAGCCAATCAATCATATATTTCAATCCCAATTCCCACATGTGCTTATCAAACTCTTTTGATCCAAGTACCTTAGTGAATAGGTCTGCTGCATTATCCTTCTCAGCAACCTTTTGAATTTCAACGTCTCCACGTTCAACGATCTCTCTTATCAAATGATACCTTCTCAAGATATGCTTAGATTTTTGATGTGATCTTGGCTCTTTTGCTTGTGCAATGGCTCCATTATTGTCGCACAGTAATGGAAGTGGTTCTTTGATTGAAGGCACCACATCAAGCTCGTTTATGAACTTCTTCATCCACACAGCTTCTTTAGCAGCCTCACTTGCTGCTATGTACTCAGCTTCAATTGTTGAATCAGCTACAGTAGCTTGTTTGGAACTTTTCCAACTCACTGCACCACCGTTTAAGGTGAAAACATAACCTGAAGTAGATTTGCTATCATCTTTGTCTGAGGCAAAACTTGCGTTAGTGAACCCTTTTGGTATAAGTTCAGAATCTCCATAGATGAGGAATTGGTCTTTGGTTCTTCTTAAATATTTAATATTGGATTTAACCACTTTCCAATGTTCCTCACCTGGATTTGCCTGATATCGACTGGCTACTCCTAGCGCATATGCGACATCAGGACGTGTACATGTCATGGTATACATGATAGCTCCCACTGCACTAGCATATGGTATTCTACTCATGCGTACTGTCTCTTCAGAAGTTTTAGGACAATCCTTTCTACTGAGAGTAATTCCAGTGCCTATTGGTAAATAGCCCTTTTTGGAGTTTTCCATGTTATACATTTTCAATATGGTATCAATGTACATAGATTGTGAGAGTCCGAGCAACCTTTTAGATCTATCTCGATAGATCTTTATTCCTAGAATATAGGCTGCTTCTCCCAAATCTTTCATGGAGAATTGTTGAGATAGCCAAGTTTTGGTATTTTGCAATGCTGGTACATCATTTCTTATTAGTAATATGTCATCAACATAGAGTACTAAGAAAATGACTGTACTCCCACTAAATTTTTTGTATATGCAAGGATCCTCTTCACACCGGATAAAATCGAACTTTTCGATTGTCTTATTAAAGCAAATGTTCCAACTTCTAGAAGCTTGCTTTAGCCCATAAATGGCGCGTTTCAGCTTACAAACTTTACTATGATCAGACTGAAGTGTGAAACCTTCAGGTTGTGTCATGTACACTTCCTCTTTGAGTTCTTCATTAAGAAAAGCTGTTTTCACATCCATTTGCCATATTTCATAATCATAGTAAGCTGCTATAGCAAGTAGAATCCGAATAGATTTGAGCATTGCCACAAGAGAAAATGTTTCGTCATAATCTATTCCCTCCTTTTGACGGTATCCCTTGGCAACTAGACGGGCTTTATAGGTCTCTACCTTACCATCTGCTCCAATCTTTTTCTTGTAATTCCATTTACAACCAATAGGTTTTATGTCTTTTGAGGGTTCAACTAAAGTTCAAACATTGTTGATCCTCATAGACTCTATTTCGGATTCCATGGCACTCTGCCATTTTAGACTTTCAGAACTTTGCATTGCCTCTTCATAAGTCTTAGGATCATTATCATCATAATCGATTCCATTTTCCACATCATCTTGCACCATTAGGTTTAGCCTTAGTGGTGGACGATGTTCTCTTGTGGACCGTCGAAGAGGTAGTTCTTGTACCAAAGGTAGTTCAAGGATTGGTTCATTAATCTCTCTTTGAACTACTATTGGTTCGTTATCCTCAACTCTTGAAGATGATAAATTTGGTGTTAGTTTGAGTACATCCAAAGTTGGTTGCTTAACTTGAATTTCATGTTCTTGAGCTTGTACTATTTCATTGGTTTCTTGAACTTCATCAAGTTCTATTTCTTCACCTTGTCTTCCTTCAGAAAGAAATTCCTTTTCTAAAAAGGTTCCACCTCTTGCCACAAACACTTTGTGATCAAAAGGGTGATAGAAATAATAACCCATTATTTCTTTAGGGTAACCAATGAATCTACATTTATCGGACCTAGCATCAAGTTTATTACTTTGCAATTTCTTAACATATGCTGGACATCACCAAACTCTAATGTACTTGAGATTTTGTTTTCGTCCTTTCCATATCTCATATGATGTTGAAGAAACTACTTTAGTGGGTACTTTATTTAGCAGATATGCTGCTGTTTCTAAAGCATAGCCCCATAAATTCAATAGAAGATCAGTAAAACCCATCATGGATCGAACCATATCTAATAAAGTTCGATTCCTCCTCTCTGAAACACCATTGTGTTGTGGAGTACCAGGAGGTGTCCATTGAGAAAGAATCCCATTTTTCTTTAAGTACTCAAGAAAATTATCATTTAGATATTCTCTTCCTCTATCAGATCTAAGCACCTTAATGCTTTTACCTGTTTGATTTTCAACTTCACTGCGAAAAATTTTGAACATTTCAAATGGCTCAGATTTGTGTTTCATTAAATACACAAAGCTATATCTAGACATATCATCAGTGAAAGTGATAAAATAGGAATATCCTCCTTTGGCTTGAATTTTCATTGGTCCACAAACATCTGTATGTATTAGTCCCAATAATTCTGTAGCCCTTTCTCCATGTCCCATAAATGGAGTTTTGGTCATTTTTCCTTTGAGACAGGATTCACAAGTTACATATGATTCATAATCATATTTGTTAAGGTAATCTTCTTTATGTAACTTAGAAATCCTTTTTTCTCCTATATGACAAAGTCTACAATGCCAAAGATATGATTCATTTACTTGATTATTCCTCTCTCTTTTGAGAGTAGAAACATGCATGACAGAATTGCCATTTAAATCGGGAAGAATATAAATGCCATATTGGAGATAGCCATTTACGTATAAGTCATCACCATAATAAGTAGAACAAATGCCATTTTTAATATTAAAATAAAAACCACGTTTGTCCAACATAGAAACAGAAATAACATTTGCAACAAAATTAGGAACATAATGATAATTCTCCAATATTAATGTCTTGCCCGTAGGCATTGCTAAAGAAATAGATCCTATAGCTACAGCAGCAACATTTGCTCTGTTCCTGACTTGAAGGTAAGTTTCTCCCTTCTTCAGCCATCTACTTACTCGTAGTCCCTGCAACGAATTGCAAATATTATGAGCACTTCCGGTATCTAATACCCATATAGAAGAATTAATAGTAGCTAAAGAAATCATAAAAACTGTTTTCAAGCATGTCTTACCTTCCTCTTTGGTTTTCAAAGAAGCAAGGTACTCCTTGCAGTTTCTTTTCCAATGACCTTTGCCTTTACAATAAAAGTGTTCATCATCATTTTTGTCAGTCTTTTCTTGTTTGCCCTTGGGTTTGGTCACACCACCTTTAGGTGCCATGGGTTTTCTTTTAAAATTATTCTTTCCATTTCCTTTTGCTTTCCACTTTCCTTTCTTCTTAGAAGAGCTGCCAACTACCATAGCAACTCCTTTCTTTTTTCAGATGCAATTTGATTCTCATAATCAATTAGCATGTTGAGCATTTTATGAAAATCACAGCTTACTTTAATCATATTAAAGCTAACAATAAATTGTGAAAAGGTTTCTGGAAGAGATTGCAAGATCAAATCTTGTGAAAGTTCTTTGCCCAATTTGCATCCCAACTTCTCAAGTTGTTCAATAAGATCAATCATCTTAAGAACATGTGGTCCAACAGGAGAGTCCACATCAAGTGTGGATCTAAACAAAGTTTTGGACAATTGATATCGGGCCGTCTTACTTTGTGCACCATACATCTTCTTAAGATGTTCAACAATAGTTGGTGGATCCATATCCTGATGTTGCCTTTGAAGATCAGAACCCATGGATGCCAGAATGATGCATTTGGCAGTAAGACAATTTTCCAAGTACTTCTCATAAGGCTTGGTTGCATCATTATCAATACTTCCATCCTCTTTAGGAACTGGGGCCGTTACAGCAGGCTTATCGATTATATCAATTAGCCTTTCATGCATGAGAGCAATTCTCAAATTGCGATACCAATCATCATAATTGGCTCCAGCCAATTTGTTATTTTCAAGTATGCCACGCAGTGATAGAGTAGACATATTTTTCATGAATCCAAAAAAAAAAACAAATATAAGTACGTATTCACACATACAAATAACACTTTCTACAATAATTATTATTATAGAAAATTAAGAAATCTTTATTTCTTAAATTAAGTGTTAAAAAATATTTAAAATCATGAATGAGTATCTTAGTTGTCAAGTCATTACTCATACATTTTTAAACAGATGATTAAATGTATCACATACAATTTTAATCCCAAATAATTACCTAGTTGTCAGGTTATTATTTAATTGAATTATATTTTATACCCCTAGATTGTCTAGGTTCAAGTAAAAATTAATTCATTCCATGTATCAAATACATATATATAAATTTTATCCTTGAGTACGAATTTCCTGGTTGTCAGGTAACTCTTCGTAAACAAAATATAAAATTTATTTATCCTTTTTTTTCCTTTCAGTTTTATTTCATAAATAAATAAAAATAATAATAACAGTATGTTCCTTAACATACATATAATTTTATCCCATATAAATTTATAATTTTAATAATAGCATCCCATGCTATTATTAGGAATCACATTCACTATAATAACAAAATTTAAATTAATCCTATTAATTCTGTAAATTTTTGCAATAAAATTTTAAACACAAAAGGGCCATGGCTCTGATACCACTGTAGGATTACAAGTGTTCATAACACGCAGCGGAAGTAATAAAGTAATCCTATTGATCTATTTTGTGCTTAAAACTTTATTGAAATAAGATGGGTTAGATGCCAATACCTGAGTACCCTAGTGAATGAAAACTTTCTCCTTCGATAGTACGAAGGTACTATGTGTATCCACACCGAGACTGATCCTTGTTGTCAACTCCTTGACCAATGGATTTAACTGAGAAATTTCTTGCAACTCCTTGCACCAGCAATTCTTCACTAAGAATTGGAATATTTGTGTATGTGGAGGTAAAAGAAAAATTTGTGTGTTCTTTCTTTTATCATATACACATATATATAGTATGAGATTGGTGACTGATTTGTGAATCAGATTACAATTTAATTTGAAACAGAATCAGTTGGATCTTATCCATATTTAAAACTCATCATAGAATAAATAATTAATTATTTAATATTCTCAATTATCATATTATTATATTCATGGTGCTAGCAAAGAATATAATAATATTCTATTTGAATTAATATAATTATTTATTTGATCTAATCAAAATAATAATTAAATGATTATTTACCAAGGATTAGAACACTCGTTAGTGTGTGATCCCATAGGTTCAATACTAAGCGGGTAGTAAATTAGTCATACTAAATTTACTAATCAAGGTTGGCGTCTAGCAATGCTCCTTGACGACCCGATAGTATGAAGTAATAATATTTTTACTAAGAACCTAAGATGAACAAAAAATACAACTCCTTCCATCTTTTCAGCTCTTGGCTAACTTTTAGAGTACGGTTTAATTGTCAAACTCTAACTTGTTACCATTATTATAATGAATTATGAATGACTTAAGAAACTCATTTCTTAATTCATTCAAACCCCTTGGCCAAGGCATTGTTTATTTCATTCATTATAATCATAGAGCTCAAACTCATTACCATAGTTGATGGATTCCATTTTGACTAATCATTAATTCTACAAGTATTTAAATCATACCCAATGTCCATTCAACTAACACCGTAGGGTGTTAGGTGTCCGGAATCAAAGTATAACAAATACATTGTCAATTATTATGATAGTCGCAGTTCAAAGGAAAATTCTAATATTATGTTCATCATAAGAATATCCTATTGATAAATATACGGTAACTATAACCATTAGGAATTCTTAGAGTGAGTCAGTTCAATGGTTATATCTCTATATATACCATTTATATATATAATTTAATAAATGAGATCTATTAATCTTCATCCAATGAAGACTATTATATATATATATTAATCTATCCGAATCACTAATGTCGCATTTTTAGTGATTCTATGATTAAGAACAATTTAAATTAAAAGTACTCAAAAAACGTATATCTCATTATTACGATCCCTATCGTAATTATTCGTTTCTAATTTTAATTAAGGACACTATCATAAATTATAAAAGTTTATTCTTATAAAAAGAAATAATAATAATAATAATAATAATAATAATAATAATAATAATAATAATAATAATAATAATAATAATAATAATAATAATTCACAATAGTATTTTGTTGGACATACACACTTATCTCCAACAATACTATTCAAATGTACAGGTATTTATTCTGTCTCTATCCGTTCGGACGAATAATTATTCACTCTAATGCTGGATAGATTTTTTGCAAAGCGGGATCTTGGGCGGAGCGGGACGGATTTAGGTAATACTCGTCCCGATATATATATATATAATATATATAATTTGAATATATAATATATGTAAAATAGTTAGTAAAATAATTAATAATATTATATTATATTTAAAATTTTATTTTAATTTATGTTATGTATGTGATGATGGTTATATAAATTCTAAAATTTAATTTTATTTGTTGGATTTTAATAATTATAGGGGCAGGGCGGGTACCCGCAAGACGAGTTAGGATTCAACTTTTTACTATTCGCAGGTAGGAGTAGGGCAGATTCTATGCGGGTTATTGTAGGGTAGGGCGAGGTCGGATAGGGCAAAAGCTCACCCCTATCCACCCCATTGCCACCCCTACTAACTCGGCAGGCCAAGGACTAATCTACCGTGGTACTGAGCTTCATTTA
Organism: Arachis hypogaea; assembly: GCF_003086295.3. Taxonomy (NCBI): domain Eukaryota; kingdom Viridiplantae; phylum Streptophyta; class Magnoliopsida; order Fabales; family Fabaceae; genus Arachis; species Arachis hypogaea. Next base: position 24,058,457 of record NC_092050.1, read on the forward strand.
AAGGTTTGTCGCTGGCCAATGAGTTGTTGCATACACAAGGCGGGATTCGAACCCTTAATACTTACTTGAGAGGTCTAGTGAGCTAACCACTAGGCTAACCCAACTTGGTTTATGTAAAGTTATTGTACCATAAAAGGATCTACTTAAAAGGAGTGATGGACATTCGAAAAAAAGGTTACTGAATTTTTGTGGATAATAAATATGATTTTGGATTTGTTTGAGCTTATTATACCTTAGTCCATAATATTTCCAAAAATTAATGGGCTAGCAATATTTTTAGATGTTATTTTTTTTATCAAAAATAAAAAATAAAAGACATGACACTAGAAAAAAAACGCTGAGAACCGTCGGATTTACCGTTGGATTTAGCGACGATGATTACCGTCGGATTTAGTGATGAATTTGATGAGGAATTTGTCATGTCAAATAATTATTGGCGGATAGTCACTTCTGACAGTAAAAGCACTGGTAACTTTTGGCGGGAATCCACAACAAATAGGTGCCAACTTTAGCGTCGGAGTTACTGTCGGAAGAATCCAATGGTAGACACGTTTAATGGAACGCTATGTCTTGGTGATCCGCGCTGTGTTAGCATCGGAAATATCTGCCGGTAAATCCGATGGTAACTGTGCCCTAAATTGGAACTGTGAACTCCCCCTTTATTTCGAATTCATTCTCTCTTTCTCTCTCTCTCTAACTTCTCACCTTCCTCTCTCTCTAACCTCTCACCCTCTCACCCTCTAACTTTCTCATCTCTCCCCTCTGTCAACCTCCTCCGCCGCCGCTACTGCAATGCCCCTACCGCTTCTACTTTTGCCGCCACTGCACATCCACCCCTCTTCTCCATTTTCTCTTGTTCTGCATTCAAGGTTTTTTGTTTGAACTCTGTTTATTTCAAATTCTGTTATATCAAATTAATTAATTAGTTAGTAAAGTTTATTTATTTTAATTTTCTGTTTTAGTAGACTTAGGTGGTTAGAATATGTTAGAATAGGTTAGATTAGACTCTGAGGTTGCTGAAAAATTTTGGATTATTGAGCTGTTTGTTGATTTCTACTGCTGAAATTGTTTAAAAAATGTTTGACTGTATCAATAATGATTGAACTGTTTGTATATTCCTTTAATAATGATTGAAAAAATTAACCGATTGAGAAGGGTTGAGGGATATTTGGTTTGGATGGAACCCTTGAAAGGTGGAGAAATCCAAATTTTAGGGGAGACTGTCAAAATTTTTATAAGATTTTTAGTGAAATCGAAAAAATTAAAATTATATTTTTGAAATATAATTAATTGTTGGGTTGCTATATTTTTGTGCAATTGCTAATTTGAAAAATTATCTTGATCTTAGTTTATGTTTTTAATTTTGTTAAGTTGGTGTTATGATAAATATTTATGGCATTTACAGGAGAACTATATATGTATATATTCATTTTGGTTCTTATGAAAAAAAAATATTCTCCTTTGCAATTAATGTTTTATTTCTCTTAGGCACTTGCTAGTTTGCTAAACTAACAAAAATGCTTATTCGTTGTAATTTAATTATTTTGAAACTAAAATACTATGAAATTTTCTTTTTTTTTTTTAATTTACTAAACTAAAACACTTTAGAATAATTTTTTATTTCTTGAGTTTCTTCTTATGTTATTATTTATTGGTGTTTGTTATGTTATTAATATATTCGTTGTACAGACATGACGACAGGTAGCAGAGGTAGGTCGAGTGGGTCATGTCATCGTGGTAGAGGGCGGGCTTCCACTGAATCCCCTAGGGCTGCCCAGTCATCGCCTTCTACCCCGGCTACCCCATCGACCCCTGTGACGTCATAGGTGGGTCCATCGGACCAGCAATTCATCATAGTTCTGAACCCGAACTAGGTGCCTCCTTCTTCTACGCTCCCTGCAGATGCAGCGACGACGTCAATAGATCCCGTGGTCGGTGATTCCTCCAATGCCCCCGAGCAGGATGCCCTTTCAACACCGCACGTCATCTGACTGGGGATTTGGCCCGATGGCATGCAGTCGTGAGTTCAATTTTTTAATATTAAGTTTGTTTATCTTAAGTTTGTTTATGTTAAGTTTGTTTATCTTATGTGTTTGTTAATGTGAGATTTTTTCTCCGACAGGTTTGTACCAAACCTCAATGCTTGCACACAGGAGATATCCGAGGTTATTAAGTACATGTACGATCACCCGTGGCCGACCTACACGCAGATTCCGGCTGAGACCAGAGAGCGCTGGTTTCAGAAGTGGGGTGTAAGAACCCAATTTGGTTTGAATTAATTAACTGTATTTGAACTATATTTTATTTTGACTAACTAATCTTGGTAAATTATTTTGTACAGTTGAAATTCATATGAAATGTAGAACATAATGTCATGATCAGAAAGATCGATGACCACTGGGCAACCAAATAACTTCAGCAGACGATGAGCGACGTTTATCAGGAAAAAGACCACCTGACATCGTGGATCCTTCCAAACATCAAGCGTGAATTGGAGGCCTATTTTAGAGTTAACGACGGGTTCAAGTGTTGTCGTCTGACGACCGTTGATAACAGGGCTTTGCCCAAGTCGTCGAGGTATACAGGTGGGTCGGCGACCTTCATAAAGACGAAGAGCATACTGGTTAGAATTTTAGAATTTTATAATGTTTTATTAATTACTTGAATTAGTTTTTTAATTTCCTTATTTATTTTATAAGAATGTAATTGATTTATAAGCATTCTTGTTTTGAATATGATCTTTGGTGTTAGCCTTGTTCTATTAATATATACTTATATAGTCCTGTATGAACTGAACTGAGCTGAGCTGATATAGAACTATTTTATTGGTTTAATTTTCTATTTTAATGGATTTAGGTGGTTAGGATAGGTTAGATTAGTGGTGCAGAATTTCTAACCACAACTTACCGGCAAGTGCACCGGGTCGTACCAAGTAATAAACTCAGGTGAGTAAGTGTTGATCCCACGAAGATTAATGGACTAAGCAAGCAATTATTGATTAATTGTTCTAATTAGACAAGTTGAAATGAGGGGTTTTGAAGTCAAATAGCATAAAAGACAGTAAATTAAAAAAGGCAAACAATGAATGGTTGAGAAAACGGTATGAAAATGGAGTTAAGGCTTTGGAAATGTTTAAAAATCCGGATTAATATTCAATGTTAACTACCTTGATCATGAAATGATTTAGTTTATGGCAAACCCTAGGTGCTTGAATTCTTATTCCTACGCAATTCAGTCTCCTCTAATCCAACCAATCGTTAATTTCTTGATCAATTAATTGTATTAGAAGGTTAAGTCCAAATTCTGATTTATAAACCACATAAACCCTAAGAACCTAAAAATGATGCAATTATATGTCACGTATCACATTAAGTCCAGATGATTAAAGAGTTGTGAGAAATGATTTCAAGCTGTAATTTTGATGATATAACTTTTCCAAGATTCAAAAGAATTCAAGTTAGATTAGCGTTATTTTCCAATACTCACTAATTCGTAGGATGAAGAGTGAAACCAATTCTCAAACATAGATCAATGAATTAATCAAGAGTAGAGGAACAAATAATTATCAATCCATCAAAGTAAATAGAGATCCTAACCTTAACAATGAAGGTTTAGTAGCTAATGGTGTAGAGAAAACCCTAGGAGAGAAAAACTGTAAATTGCAGAATGAAAATTAGGAGAAGAGAAGTCTTTGCGAGAGCGAATATCTATCCTATTCATAGTCCTAATTGAAAATGACTTAAACTTAAATTAAAACCTAACAAATCCTTTTCTAATTGTTATTTGATTTACAAAATCGAATCCACAGCCTTCCGTTGATTCTGTTTGCACATGTGGTCCCCATTTTGATTCATGCTATCGGTGCTAAACGCCGGGTACTAGGCATTTAGCGCCACCCATACAGTGAGCTTTGCATGTGAACCAAAGGCCCCAACGATAAACGCCAGTGACTGGGTGTTTAACGCCACTAGTCTAAAAACTCTTTCACGTTTTACAAAGCTCTTAGCGCTAAACGCCGAGTCGTGGCGTTTAACGCCACCTGTCCAAAGAGAAATTGGTCTTGTTATCCTCTTGTAGTCGTGTGTACACGCAGCATATGCATACGCATGAGCCTCCTTTGCTTCTTCATGCATTTATCACCAATTCTTCATCCGAATGCTACCTGTAATCAACAAATAATCACCGAAACTCAAAGTAGCATCCAATGGGATATAATCCACTAAAATCCTCTAACAAATCAATAGAATACCATAGAAATCATATATAAAAGAGACTAATGATGCTCACACATCACAACAGTAAACTTAAAGTATTTCTTGTCCTCAAGCAACTTAAACACTAGAAAACCAAAGTGGGTTTGGTCAAAAGTTGGAGTTCCATTGAAGCTCATGCTTGTCCTAAGAGTGGGATTTAGCATATTGTGATCATGATTGCTTCCTCACTTTTCACTATTTCTTGAAAACTTGGGAATGTCAATACCGTAAAAGAACTAGAACCTGGATGATGTTATGAAACCTCACTCTCCTTAAGTCTTGATTGATCATTGAATTCCTTTCTTTGAACTTAGAGAGAATTCTTCTATTGAAAACTCTAAATGCTTCGTCTCAGGGCGACTCTTGATAGTGAGCGTTCGATCGATAATCCGGATTAGTTGATCCAAGTTACCGGGTGATGAGGCTCCCCACAAGATCTAGTTCCTCAAGCCTCTCCTTAACACGGTTGCACCACAAGCATTTAACTGAGATTTTGATCCCAAACATTGATGTCCAGAGCCTCTTTAGACTGCTAAATGTCATGTCTCAAGGCGGATTGTGTAACGGATTTTCAACCAATAATCCCAGACCAGTTGGTCTAAGTTATCGGGTGATGAAGCACCCCTTGGATCTAATCACCCAAGCCGTCCTTGGACAATAGACACCACAGGCACATAATTAGATCTCAGCCATTGATGCTCAGAGCTTTGCAACTTAGCTTTCCTTTTTGAGCTTTTCATCAGTATTTTTCTTTTTTTTTTTTTTTGCTCTTTCTTTTTCTTTTCAATTCTTGTTTGTTCAAGGATCAACCTTTTACTTATCTTTGGAGATTTTATAACATTTATATAAGCTCTTGTCTCTCAATAATCAATATTCCTCTTGTTCAAGAAATTTCATACATAATTCTCTTAATGCAATCACAATCATCAAATATATCTACTACCATATGCAATATGACAAAACAATTGTAAAATAAACTCCACTTTTAACATAAAGCACCACTTTTATCTCTTTTTTTTTGAATACTTCTTGAGGATCATACATGAGACATCATTTGAAAATAAAAACTTAAAACTAAAAGGTAACTAAAAACTGACAGAAACAGCAAACTAGGAATCATACACTAATAGTGAATACTAGAAAACAGAAAACAGGAAAATAACATAAGCAATATGGAAAGGGAAATAGAAATGAAAGAAACTCAACCACCTCGGTCATTACGGTGAGGTCATCTCCCTCCTCAAGCTGTGCTCCATGTGGTCCTCTCAGCCGCCCTATATCTTACCTCACTTGGAGAAGCTCATGGCACTGACTCTCTTGCTCCACCACAATCTGATGGAGGAGGACGTCGTGGCTATCTTGAGTCACTCTCATTTTCTCAAGGGAGGAGGTCAGCTGCTGCCAATACTCCTGAGGTGGAAAGTAGTTCCCTTGAGGCATGAAAGGCGGTAGAGGAGTTTGCTGTGCTTCTTCTTCCGCTTGACCTCTCCTCAGAACCCTTGCATATTCCCTTGCATGCTCCATAGTTTTCTTTGAGATCAGCCACTCAATGGAATGGGGAAATCATTATCCAATCTGACCCCTACGGCCTCACAAAGCCAGTAAATAAGATGAGGGAAGGCTAGCTTCTCATGCGTGAAGGAGTAGGAGGCGATGCTATATATTTGTTGTGGAATGATGTCCTCCACCTCCACATTATAATCGATCATGATACAGTGGATCATGATGGCTCTATCCACCATGCACTCAGAGCGGTTGCTAGTGGGTTGAATAGAGCATTGGTTGAACTCCAACCAATCTCTAGCAATTGGCTTAAGGTCATGCCGCCCCAATTGGTTCGGCTGCCCATCCGAACTCAACCTCCTCCACTGAGCTCCCAGAAGACAAATGTCTGCAAGTACCTGCTCATATCTCTGGTCTCGGCTCATCCTCTCACTGTTTGGCACCAGGACACCGAAGCAAATTCTCTCGAAAATGTTCTGAACTCCTTTCTGATTGCACTTGTTCCTGTTTCCAACACTTTGCATAACCAAAACACACGTAAAAAGCATAAAAACTATAGGAAAATTAAATAAAATAAATGAACTCAAAATAAATGGAAAATTTAAGGATACAGATGGTTGGATAGCCTCCCAACAAGCGCTTCTTTAATGTCACTAGCTTGACGGTGAACTCTGCTAAGTCAGCAGATGAGCGGACCTCTGACGATTAACCTCGCATCCAAGATAGTGCTTCAGTCTCTAGCCATTGACAGTGAATCTCTTATCCGAGTTCTCTTCCTGGAGCTCTACATGACCAAACTAAGACACTCTGCTTATCACAAACGGTCCTGACTACCAAGACTTTAGCTTCCTGGGAAAGAGCTTGAGCCTTGAATTGAACAATAAGACTTTCTGGCCTGGTTCAAATACTCTGGTGGCTATTTTCTTGTCATGCCACATCTTTGTCTTCTTTTTATAAAGCTTAGCATTATCGTAAGCTGAGTTTATGAATTCATCAAGCTCCTTCAGTTGAAAGAGCCTCTTTTCTCCTGTAGCTTTGGCATTAAAGTTCAGGAACTTTGTTGCCCAGTATGCCCTGTGCTCCAACTTAACTAGCAATTGACATGCCTTACCAAAGACCAACTGATATGGGGACATGCCAATAGGAGTCTTGAATGCCATCCGGTATGCCCAGAGAGCATCATCAAGCTTCCTAGCCCAATCCTTCCTTGAAGTACTAACGGTCTTTTCCAGAATTCTCTTGAGTTCTCTATTAGAGACCTTAACCTGTCCACTTGTCTGAAGGTGATAAGGGGTTGCCACTTATGACGGACTCCATACCTCTGAAGAAGTGAGTCCAACTGTTTGTTGCAGAAGCGACTTCCTCCATCACTAATTAGTGTCTTTGGGACACCAAACCGGCTGAAAATATATCTCTGAAGAAAGCTCAACACTACTTTAGCATCATTAGTAGGTAAAGCCATGGCTTCCACCCATTTAGACACATAATCAACCGCCACCAGAATATAAGTGTTTGAGTATGAGGGTGGAAAAAGGCCCCATGAAGGCAATACCCCACACATCAAATAACTCAATCTCTAATATCCCTTGCTGCGGCATCTCATGATTGTTAGAAAGATTCCCAGTTCTCTGGCATTTGTCACAGTTTCTCACAAAATTCCAAGAGTCTCTAAAGAGATTCGGTCAATAAAAATCACTCTAGAGGACCTCAGTTGCTATCCTCTCACCACCAAAGTGGCCTCCCTACTCGGAACTATGACAATGCTAGAGGATCTACTCTGTTTTCTCATCTTTAACACAACACTGGATAATACCATCTGAGCATCTCTTAAAAAGATAAGGTTCTTCCCACAAGAAGTACTTGGAATCATTTAAAAGCTTTTTAACCTGCTATTTAGTGTACTCCTTGGGGATGAACCTCATGGCCTTGTAGTTTGCAATATCCATATACCACAGGGCCCTCTGAATCACAAAGAGTTGCTTATCCAGAAAGGTTTCAGTTACATGAGTAGGTTGTTGCTTTCTCTCTTCAGGCTCGATTCTTGAAAGATGGTTAGCTACTTGGTTCAGCATCCAATTTCGCTAGAAGGTACGTAAGAGCAGCATGGTCAGTAAAAACAATAACCTTAGAACCAATCATATAGGACCTAAACTTATCAAAAGCATAAACTACATGCAATAATTATTTTTTGTAGTTGTGTAATTCTTTTGTGTGTCATTTAGCACACGGCTAGCATAGTAAATGACGTGCACAAGCTTGTCTTGTCTCTATCCCAAGACAGCTCCTATAGCATGATCACTGGCATCACACATCAATTTAAATGGTAAATACCAGTTAGGAGGAGCTATGATGGGAGCAGAGATAAGCCTAGCTTTCGAGTCTCAAAAGCATGCAAACAATCATCATCAAAACAAAAGGGAAATACCGCAACCAAGAGGTTGCTCAAAGGTTTAGCAATTTTAGAAAAATTCTTTATAAATCTTCTATAAAATCCTGCATGTCCCAAGAAACTCTGGATTGCCGTTGTACTAGTCGGTGGTGGTAATTTTTCAATTATCTCCACCTTAGCTTTATCAACCTCAATTCCTTTACTTGAAATCCGGTGTCCAAGAACAATACTGGTGCGTGAATTTGTGACTCACACAAATGAACCGGTAAGTACACCGGGTCATCTAAGTAATACCTCAGGTGAGTGAGGGTCGAATCCCACGAGGATTGCCAGATTGAGCAAGTTGTGGTTCTCCTACAGATCTTAGTCAGGAGAATAGAAAGATAGTTATTGTTTGTTGTAGGTGCATAAACATGCAATAACACTAAAACATAGAAACAGTAGTGAGAAATCAGTTAAGGCTTCGGAGATGCTTATTCTTCTGGATTAACACGTCATACTAACTACTCAAACGATGAATCATTCCTTCAATGGCAAGGCTGTAAGTGATTAAGCCATTGGTCGTGGTCATTAATCTTCTCAGATTCAAACCAAATACCCGAACAGGCTAGATCAATCTGGGAGAGGGTGAAGCACGCGCAATTCAATCTCTTGATGATCCTACTCAAAATGCCACAGACAACGTCGGATCTTTTGGATAAGAGAATGACGCTCTATGATTCTAGCTCTTAGAGCCACAGGAACCTCAATTACCCTTGACTAACGGGATTTCATGTCACATATCCCAATTAGCCCAAGTAACTTGTTGGAACCCGTGATGCACTCTCAAGCTTTAACTCAATACTATCCGAGTCAAGACTCGTAAAGAACTCATGTAGAACAGGGGTCATACTTTTGTTCCACCCTAAATTCATAAGGATGAAGAACGACAGTGCATCATAGAATAGAATCAAACATAGATTGAAGTAGAAAAGTAATTGCATTAATCTATAGGAATCAGTAGAGCTCCTAACCTTAACCTAGGAGGTTTAGTTACTCATACTCTACAGAGAATAATGTGAAAGGTTCGAATGTGGTGAAGAATATCCTAAACAATGGTGATCTTCCCTTATATATACTAATCTAATAATAAAAAATTACAAAAGTGAAATAAACTAAGCAGAAAGGTGCGAAAATCCACTTTTGGGCCCACTTAGTGAGTGTTTGGGCTGAGCATGGCTTCTAACCTGAACGAGTGGGCATCCAACGCCCACTAGGGGGTAAGATGTGCTGTCTTGAGCTTCCTTGGGGGGTGTTGAACGCCAGGCTTGGGCGTTCAACGCTGGCCTCTGTCCTCTTAGGGCGTTGAACGTCAGAAAGGGAGTAGTTTGGGCACTCAACGCCCATTTTGGGCAGTCCAATTCAAATAAAAGTATAAATAATTATATATTTCTGGAAAGCTCTGGACGTTAACTTTCCAACGCCATTGAGAATGTGTCATTTGGACCTCTATAGCTCTAGAAATGCTCGTTTGAATGCACGGAGGTTAGAATTTGACAACATCTGCTATGCTTTCCTTATCTCTGAATCAGACTTTGCCAAAACTTGCCAAATTCACCCAAAATTTACCTAAAATCATAAGAAAATCACAATAGCTCAAAATAGTATCCAAAAAGTGAATTTTTCATTAAAACCTACTAAAACATAATAAAACTTAACAAAATATACTAAAAATACTAGGAAAATAGCATCAAAAAGCGTATAAAATACCCGCTCATCAAATACCTTCAGTTACCATAAATGAAAAATTTCCCAACTAAAAATAAGGTTTGTTTCTTGATACCATTTCAAGACCAAGGAAAGGTGTCTCAAGCAAGAATCAAAAGAATTACCAAATATAGAAAAATCATCCATAAATACCACAATAAACTTTTCAACCATGTCAAAAAATATGGAAAGCATGCACCTCTGAAAAGTTACTGGGGCATTACACAGTCCAAACGGCATCCTTCGATAAGCAAATACACTAAAGGGACATGTGAATGCTATCTTCTCTTGATCTTGAGGGTCCATTGCAATCTGATTATAGCCAGAATAACCATCTAGAAAATAATAAAATGCAAGGGGGAGTGATATTTCCTTGTTGCAGTGTTGAGCGTCCTGTAATTAATGTACATACGCCACCCGGTGATGTTTCTTCTTGGGATAAGCTCATTCTTCTCATTCTTGACCACTGTCACCCTCGTTTCTTGGGAACCACTTGCACAGCACTCACCCATGGACTGTCAGAAATTGGATAAATTATCCTGCCTTCCCAAAGCTTCATAACCTCTTTTTGGATCACTTTTCTCATAGTTGGATTGAGCCACCTTTGTGGTTGCGCTACCGATTTAGCATCTTCCTCTAGTAGAATCTTGTGTATACACTTAGCCGAACTAATCCCTTTCAAGTCACTAATAGTCCACCCAAGAGCTGTTTTGTGACTCTTGAGTACTTGTAATAATGCTTCCTCTTCCTCATGCCTCAGAGAATAGCTAATAATCACTGGATAAGAATCATGCTCACCTAAAAATGCATACTTCAAAGAGAGAGGCAAGGGCTTCAACTCAAGCTTCGGAGGCCCTTCCTCTTTACTAGTGGTGTGTGGTTCCCCCTCTTGAGGTGGTAAATCATCAATCTCAAGCAAACCATCATCTAGAGAAGGTTCCAAGACACCATCATGCTCTTCAGCTTCAAAAATCTCTTGAATCAGTGGCTCAATAAGATCAACTCTCATACATCCCTCAGAATCACTAGGATGTTGCAGAGCTTCAAGCACATTAAGGACAACTTCTTCCTCATTGACCCTTAAAGTCAGTTCACCCTTTTGCACATCAATAAAGGCTCTCTTTGTAGCTAAAAAGGGTCTCTCCAAAATAATAGAGGCATTCTTGTCCTCTTCCATATCTAGTATTACAAAATCATCAGGAAAAATAAATGGTCCTACTTTCACAAGTAAATTATCAACAACTCCCAAAGGAAACTTAATTGAACGGCCAGTAAGTTGAAGAGAAATACGAGTGGGTCTTACCTCATCAATTTGGAGCTTTCTCATCAAGAAAAGTGGCATGAGATTGATGCAAGCTCCAAGATTACATAATGCCCTCTGAATAGTGATGTCTCCAATGGTGCAAGAAATTAAAAAGTTCCCCGGATTTTGCATCTTCTCAGGGAGATCCTACTGAATAATGGCACTGCATTCCTTTGTTAGAACCACTGTCTCACTCTCTTTCCAGTTCTTCTTATTAGTCAACAACTCCTTCATAAACTTAGCATAAAGAGGTATTTGCTCAAGGGCCTCTGCAAAATGAATGTTGATCTGAAGCTTCCTGAACACCTCTAAAAATTTGGAAAACTGCTTGTCTTTAGAGGCCTTCTGAATCCTCTGAGGATATGGCATCTTCAGGTGCTTTAAGCTTTGCCGAATATTACTCAAGATCAACCGGAAAGCAATTATCCGGATGCCATGGAGGGGCATGTTCTTTTTGGCTTTTAGCCTCCTCCGAAGTTTCTTTTTCAACTGGCTCCTCACTAACTTTTGCTTCTGAACCTACTGTCTTACCATTTCTCAAATGTATGGCATTGCACTCTTTCCTTGAATTAGGCACTGTATCACTGGGAAAGGTGTTAGGAGGCCTCTTAGGTGCTTGCTTACTCAACTGACCCACTTGAATCTCCAAGTTTTTGAGTGAAGCTCTAGTTTCCTGCATAAAACTATGAATACTCTTGGAGAGTTCTGCAACTATAGATTCCAAGTCAGATGATTTTTGAGAATGAGAAGGTGCTTGTTGTGGTTGAGAGGGCTGAAACTGACGGTTGTTGAAGTTGTTCTGATTAAAATTGTCCTGAGAATTGTTGTTGAAATTCTGTTGCCTCTATGGTTCATTTTTCCAACCAAAATTTAGGTAATTCCTGCACCTGGATTATAAGTCTTAGAAAAGGGATCATTATTGGAGGGTCTAGAGGAATTACCCATGTAATTAATCTGTTCACAAGAAAATTGACCATAATCATAACTCTCACCTTGAGGGAAGCCATCAGTCATGTCATAGGAAGTATCTTGTGTATTGATGGCTAAGACTTGCAATCCACCCAAGTGTTGAGTAATAGCACTAATCTGTTGAGACATGGCCTTGTTCTGAGCAAGAATTGTGTCCAAAGCATCCAATTCTATGACTCTTTTCCTCACAGAGGTCCTCTCAGAAAACTACAGATATTGGTTGTTAGCAACCATCTCAATCAAATCAAGAGCTTCTTCAGGAGTTTTTTTCATGTGAAGAGATCTGCCTGCAAGATTATCCAAAGATATTTTGGTGGCCTCAATAACTCCATCATAGAAAATCTGTAACTGGATCCATTCTGAAAATATGTCAGGAGGATATTTTCTGAGCATCAGCTTGTACCTCTCCTAAGCTTCATAGAGAGATTCACCCTCTCTCTACCTGAGAGTCTGAACATCAGTCCTCAGCTTAGTCAGCTTCTGAGGTGAAAAGAATTTGGTCAAAAATCTATGACCAACTTGTCCCATGTATCCAAGTTCTCCTTGGGTTGTGTGTCAAGCCACTGTTTGGCTCTGTTCTATACAGCAAATAGAAAGAGCAACAACCTATAGACATTAGGATAGACTCCATTGGTCTTCACAATATCACAGATTTGTAGAAAATTAGAGATGAATAAGTTTGGGTCTTCCTACGGGAGTCCATGAAACTGACAATTTTTTTATACCAAAATGATGAGTTGAGACTTCAACTCAAAGTTGTTAGCAGCCATAGGGGGTACAATAATACTATTGCCATAGAAGGTGGGTTAGGAGTAGTGTATAATTCAAGTGTCCTTCTAGGTCGTTCAGGTACATTAGGAGCATGAGGAGCATTAGGAATAACAACATTGTTGTTGTTCATCTCCATAGTGATTCTTTTCAGATTCCTTCTCAAAATTATCCTTGGGATTTTCAACAGCTTTGTAAGCTTTAGCCTATTGTAAACGCCTTCTTAAAGTTCTCTTAATCTCAGGATCGAATTCCAAAAGAAGTTTCTTATCTCTGTTCTTACTCATAAACAAACAGAAAGCAAAAGAAAGTGAAAACTTCTACGTCAGAGTAAAGAGAATTTTTTGTGAGGTAACATGAGTAAAAGAAATAAAACAAAATAAACTAAATTAACTAAGCTAAAATTTTCAAAAATTAATAATGAAAATAGAACAAAAATTTCTAAAATAATGAGAAAAAATAATATAAAGGAACTAGGGGAACCCCAAACTTAATTTCGAAATTAAGAAATAAAATTCTAAATTAATTAAGCCGAATTTTCAAAAAATTAACGAACAGAATTAAACAAAATTAAAGCAAAGAACGTCTAATCTAAGCAATCAAATAACGAATAGTTGTCAATCATAGCCAATTCCCGGCAACGGCACCAAAAATTTAGTGCAGATTTAGAAAACCACAAACTAACCAGCAAGTGCACCAGATCGTACCAGGTAATACCTTAGATGAGTGAGGGTCGATCCCACGAGGATTGATGGACCAAGCAACAATAATTGAATGATTTACTTAGTTAGACAAGCACAAAGGAGTGTTTTGGGTTCAAATTGCATTAAACAGTAATCAGAAAAATTAAGAAAGCAAACAGTAAATTGGTTGTGAAAAGTATGTGAGAAAACAGTTAAGGTTTTAGAGATATTTATTTTTTCCGGATTAACAATTCTTACCAACTACTTAATCATGCAAGATTTAATTCATGGCAAACTTTAGTTAATTAAACCCTAATTCCTTAGTGATTTAATCTCCACTAACCTAATCAACCGCTAATTCCTTAGTCACTTAATTTAGATTAAATATTTAAGTCTAATTCTAGTTTATTAGCCACATAAACCTTAAATACCCAAAGATAAGATGATTATATATCACATATCACGTTAAGTCCAGGTAATTAGAGAATTATGAGGATTTACTTTCAAGTTGTTATTCAAGTGAGTTAACTCTTCCAAGATTCAACAAAAATTTAAGTAGAAAAAGAGTTATCTTCCAATATACTCTAATTCCAAGGATGAAGAACAAAAGTAATCCTTGAATTTACATCAATACATTAAATAGAAGTAGAATGACAATAGTACTAATCTATCAAAATAAACAGAGCTCCTAATCTTAACGGATGAGGTTTAGTTGCTCATGACTCAGAGAAAACTAGGGTTTCAAAAGTGTGTAAAGTGCGGAATGAGGAAGAGAGAAGAAAAGTGAGCCCGAAGGGCTGAATCTTTTCTCTTTTTATATCTAATCTAATTGATTTAGAAATAAAAAAAATAAAATCTAAACCCTAAAAGATCATGTTTTATTTTAATAATAATGAAAATAAAATAAAATAGATAAATAAAACTAAAGCTACGAGCCATTCTTCAAATTCCAATTACGCGCTCCTAGCGCTAAACGCCAGGCTCATCATTTAACGCCACTGAGGTAGAAAAGATTTGTGGCATTGTTGTCTTCCTGGCGCTAAACACCAGGCTCGGCATTTAGCGCCACTAGAGTATGGTATTGGCACTGGTTAAGAGGCACCTGGCGCTAAACACCGGGTCGTGGCATTTAGTGCCAACTCAACAGAAGGTTTGCACGCAGTGCGAGGTGCCTGGTGCCAAACGCTAGGTAGCGGCGTTTAGCGCCAGCTCAACAAAGTCAAATTTTCTCTTTTTTCTTCTGCACAAACTCTGTCAAACTTGTCCGGATTTTTTTCTGAAATCAATAAAACCATAATGCGCATCAAAGTAGCATCCAAACAGGTCTCAAACACTAGAATTTTAATAAAACTCAATAAATTCATATCTAAAATACTAAGAAAAATATAGAAAATATGTTCACGCATCAATTACAAATGTCTTTCACCCTCGAAAAAAGTCTATGTCTAGAAATATACTCTTTGATGAGCTTGAGTTTCTATACAAAACCTTATTTCCTGAATCTTTCTCCTCATCCTTACCCCAAAATCACTCATAAGCCACTGTTCCACCCACCAATTACATACTCAATCACTCTAACCAAAGTCTTCACCATCATAAAACTCCATTATGCACTAAACTCATCGAGCAATGACCCATCCTCCCCAACCAATCAACCCAACATAAATATGCATTATACATCTTCCACCATTAATCTCAATCCCTTCTCTCATTCATCACTTTCTATACCTGTTGCATCTACTAATGAAGTTGTAAATGCATATTTCTTTGAAACAATTCTCTTGTAGGTTGTGCTTACATAAAACAATGACGCTGCTCCTCCAAATTATACTGCCTCAACTCCTGTCAAACATGTAATCAATGGTCATTCAATGCATGCTCCACTTGCTTCAAAGATCATTCTATGGACTCAAACAAACTCCACGTGCTTGGTTCAGAACAGAACCACTCTCAACAGTTTCTTCAGCACCAAGTCAGACACTTCCTTATTCACAAAGTTCACTACCACCTCTTTCATCTACATTTTGGTATATATTGATGACATCTTGATCACTAAATATTATGAATTTGCAATTAAATAATCGTTTCCCAACTCCACAACACCTTCTCTCTGAAAAATCTTGGTGAAGTAAGTTACTTCTTTGGGATTGAAGTCAAAAAAAGGACCTCACAACACTATATCTTTACACCAAACCAAATACATCAAAGACCTTTTTCAAAAATCTAGTTGAGCAATACTAAACCCATGCATGTCCCAATGATCTTAGCCTTAAAGCTCTTTTCCTTTGGTGATAGAACCTTTCATGATTCAAGTTTCTATATATCAATTGTATGAAGTCTATAGTATACAACCATATCAAGGCCAGAAATAACCTTTGCAGTGAACAAAGTTACTCAGTTTATTTACAACCCTCTTGATTGTCACTGGAAGGCAGTTAAGAAAATTCTGCACTACTTAGCAGGAACCTTGCTTCACGATTTGAATTTCATAAAGTTTAGTGACTTCAGAATTTATGGATTTGTGATTCCAATTGGGGAGTGAAGTAAATAATAAAAAATCTACCAATGGCTACTGCATCTATTTGGGTCTAAATCTGGTGGTTTAGGCTAACAAAAAGCAAGTAATAATTTTAAGGAGAAGTATTGAGACAGAATTTAAGGAAATTGTTGATGCCTTAACTGAGATCATATGGTTACAAACAATGCCTGACGAGATTAAAATGGCATGCAGATTTAAACAATGATATTTTGTGATAATCAAAGTGCAGTTCGCTTAATTGCAAATATGATCCTCTTTATAACAAGTCAAAACACTTTTATTTTGATCAATCCTTTGTGAGAGCCTTTGTGACAAGAAAGGAAATTTTTGTGCAACACATCTAAGCTCAAGATCAATTGGCAGACAATCTAACCAAATCTCTTTCATCATCAATCTTTTTGAAGATCAGAGATAAACTCAGAGTTTATAAGGCAAAACCACCTTAGGCTTAAGGAGACATGTTAGGCAATTAGTGTAATTAATCTTTCAACTAATTAATCATTAATTAGTTATTATCATTTCAGGTTAATTATTCTATTAGGTAGTTAGAGAATTAGCTGAGCTGATTTACCTGTTTATGGTTTATAAATAGCAACTCCTGCAACCAATTCTATCAAGTTTAGCTTGCAATATAATCATTCTCATTTTCTTTCATTATATTTTTTTATTTCTTTCTTTATAATTCTTTCATACTTTCTCTTCTGTTTCTTGCTCTTCAAATCACTTATTTCTCATACCTTTCACAAATTTATATATGAATGATAAAATTATCTTTATATTAAAAGGTAATTTATTCTATTCTTACACTATCATTAAAAATATATATATATTCTTTGCCTGTAGCTAAATATGAATTTGGCTCTTCTAAATTTTAAATTAAAGCATACATTACACTTTAAAAAGGTAAATTTAAACATCAGATGAGATATGCGTTGATTAAAAAATAGGTTTAATTATTCTAGAAGTTTTTATAATTTTATCAAATTTGCAATTAAGTGTTTATACTTCTTTTTTTCAATTGGGTCCCTAAACTATTCTAAATTTTGTAATTAGATCCAATCAAGATAAAAATATTTTAATTAATAGAATATTTCGTTTCTAAATTGGAGATACCATTAGTACTCGCTAAATCTCTGAACGTAACCCCTTTCTTTTTTTAGAATGATAGAATAGCTCTTTCTCACGAATTTGGATCCTCTAAATTGTGAATTTTTACTTTAGAGGGTAAAGTGTAATCTTCTACCATTGAATGGCAAAAAATTCTTTCCTCCCTCTCTTCTCTGTTTATCTTGTGTCGTGATGAAAACTCAATTATACCACTCATTTTGTGTCTAACGCTCTCACTTCAACACTATGACCGTCATAAAGAATGATCATTGTTACCATGGTACAAAGAGTTTAGGAAAGAAACGAAGAACTATTTAGAAAAGTATTATTTTTGTTATTGATTTTTTCATCTGTGATTACAAGGTTCTTACCAATATATAGACCAAGAGTACGCTAAGAGTACGCTCGTTATGGAATAATATCCTAATAAATTACATTGATTTTTTTTTCTAATCATCTTTGATATTTTCCTGATTTTGTTCCCTAATTATGATATTCTAATACTCCTCCTCAAGGTGAGTAGTGGGATCACCAATACTCAGCTTGGTTAGAACTTTAGCAAGGGCTTGTCTTGAAACTGCTTTAGTAAGAATATCAGCCAACTGATCTTCTGATCTCACAAATGGAAGCTCAACAATGTCATTCTCAATTTTTTTCTTTGATAAAGTGTCGATCCACCTTAACATGTTTTGTTCTATCATGTTGTACAGTATTCTCTGAAATGCTGATTGCGGTTTTGTTGTCACATTTCAACTGACTTGGCAATTGTGGTGGAAACCCAATCTCAGTCATCAATTGTCTTATCCACAATACTTCAATTATGCCTTTAACGATCCCTCAAAATTCTGCCTCTGCGCTTGAAAGAGCTACAACTTTCTGCTTCTTGCTTTTTCAAGTTACCAAGTTGCCTCCAACAAGTGTAAAATAACCAGCTGTTGATCTTCTATCATTTGGGTTGCCCGCCCAATCTGCATCAGTGTATGCCTCAACCTTCAAATGGCCATTCCTTTTGAAAATGATTCCACTTCCTGGAGCTCCGTTCAAATATCGAACTATCCTCATGGCAGCTTCCATATAATCTTCTTGTGGCTTATACATAAACTGACTTACTATTCCCACAGCATAAGCTATGTCAGGTCGAGTATGTGATAAGTAAATTAGTTTTCCAACTAGTCGTTGGTACCTTTCCTTATCTGCTAGGGTGGCACCTTCTACTATCTTCAACTTGTGATTAACTTGCATGGGCGTATCTATTGGTTTGCAATCCACCATTCCAGTTTTTGCCAGAAGGTCCAAAATGTACTTTCTTTGGGAGATAAAGATTCTTTTGCTGGATCGTAGAACCTCTATTCCTAAGAAATATTTTAGTCCTCCCAAATCCTTCATTTCGAAGTCTGTAAATAGGTTCCTTCTCAATTTTGCAATTTTTCAGCATCACTTCCCGTTATGATCATATCATCCACATAAATTATTAGGCAAGTGATTAAATCTCCCCTTTTTTCAAAAAAAAGGTATTATCAGAGTTGTTTTGCTTATACCCATAAAGAGCCTTCTTTAACCAGCAAACTTCATATTTTCTAAATTCCGTTGAGAAACCTGGAGGAGCTTCCATGTACACTTCTTCTTTCAACTCTCCATGCAAGAAAGAATTCTTGACGTCAAATTGATAGAGTGGCCAATCTTCATTTGCTGCTATTGAAAACAACACCCTGATAGTATTAATCTTTGCAACCGGTGAAAAAGTATCAGTATAGTCGATACCATAGGTCTGTGTATAACCTTTGGCCACCAACCTTGCCTTGTACCGTTCAATAGTGCCATCTGCCTTGTGTTTAATGGTGAAAACCCATTTGCACCTGACTGGCCTTTTTCCTGTTGGTAGGATACACTTCTCCTAAGTTTCGTTCTTCTCTAGAGCTTCCATTTCTGTATTCATGGCTTTTCGCCATTCAGCTTTCTCATTGGCTTCTCGGACAGTTCTTGGAATGTCTTCTATTAAAAGTCTGGTGGAAAAAGCCTTTGCAACATTTTTTATTCCTTCTCTATCCACTCTTATCGGATATCTTGAGTTACAGGGAGCATGTTCTGGTGAGTACCGATCAGGAGGCATTCCTCTGTTTCTTCTTGGAGGAAGAATAAAGGTATTGGGCTCTGGTTCTTCATGTTCCAATGCTATACTATTATTGTTAGTGGCCTCATTAAAAACAGGGAGTAAATTATCAGATTGACAATTACTTACCTCTTGTCTGACATTCTCAAAAGGACTCTCACTGGTTGTATGTACCGAGTTATTTTCTACGTTGAGTGAAGTATGCTCGGTGGCTCCATCTACTTGCTCTGTTTGAATAGTTCCTGGGCAACAAAGGTTATTTAGCCAACTTGGTGGTTCATTATTATTCTCCCCCTGAATGCCATGTTGGTGGCTGAAGTAAAATTCGGATTCTAAAAAATCATAATCTATGGTCACGATGAGTGACTGGATTGTAGCACCTATACCCCTTTTGGTGTGTAGCATACCCAACGAAAACACATTTTTCTGCACAAGGATCAAGTTTGGTTCTATTGACTTTGGGAATATGGACAAAGACAGAATATCCAAATACTTGAGGTGGTAAGGTTAGAATAGGCGGGATTGTAGTCTGAGTAGCCAAGACTTGTAAGGGTATTTTGTGGTGGAGAACTTGGGTAGTTATGCGATTTAGTAAGTAGGCAGAGATCGCTATAGCTTCAGGCCAAAAAGTTTTTGGAGCTTGTGCATCAAAAAGCATGGCTCGAGTCATCTCAAGTAACTTACGATTTCGCCGCTCAGCCACACCATTTTGTTGGGGTGTATTTGGACAGGAAGTCTGATGAATAAGACTATTTTTCATAAAAAAATTGCGCATTGATTGGTTTATAAATTTTTTACCATTACCTGAGCGAAATACTTGGATTTTCTTATTGAATTGAGTTTGAATCATTTGGTAGAAAGCAAAGAATTTATCAGGTACTTCAGATTTATGTTTTAAAAAATATACCCAAGTCATGCGAGAGAAATCGTCCACAAATAACACAAAATATTAAAAATTATTATGGAAAATATGGGCTGGGCCCTACACATCAGAGTGTATTAGAGAAAAACTGGAATTGACTCTAGTGTTGGTTGGAGGAAAAGAAACTCTGTAATTTTTTGCACGAATACAAGTTTCACATTTGAGGGATTCAGTACTACTTGTAAAAAGACTAGGAAATAGAAACTTGAGGTACCCAAGTGAAGGATGTCCGAGACGCCTATGCCATAACCAAAGTTGCCGAGTAACCGTTCCGTGAGCAAGCATGGCATGACCCTGGTGTGCTACTTCATCAACATAGTAAAGGCCTTCTCGCTCAGTACCACGCCCAATGATCTCTTTCGTAAGAATGTCCTGTAAAAGACAAAAGGTAGAGTACATGAGTACCACACAATTTAGTTCCTTTGTTACTTGGCTAACAGACAATAATGGATAATTATATCCGTTTAGTTTGAAATCAATTGACAAATTGTCAGAATTGGTTTGTAATGATCGCATTTCAAACTATTGCGTAGCATATTTGCAATTTGTAAAGAAATGGTTGATTTATTTTGAGTCCCTAGAACCTAACTCTGCTCTGATACCATGTTACTATGGTACAAAGAGTTTAGGAAAGAAACGAAGAACTATTTAAAAAAGTATTATTTTTGTTATTGATTTTTTCATCTGTGATTACAAGGTTCTTACCAATATATAGACCAAAAGTACGCTAAGAGTACGCTCGTTATGAAATAATATCCTAATAAATTACATTAATTTTTTTTCTATCATCTTTGATATTTTTCTAATTTTGTTCTCTAATTATATTAGTGTAATTAATCTTTCAACTAATTAATCATTAATTAGTTATTATCATTTCAGGTTAATTATTCTATTAGATAGTTAGAGAATTAGCTGATTTAATTTACCTGTTTATTGTTTATAAATAGCAACTCCTACAACCAATTCTATCAAGTTTAGCTTGCAATCTAATCATTCTCATTTTCTTTCATTATATTTTTCTATTTTCTTTCTTTATATTTCTTTCATACTTTCTCTTCTGTTTCTTGCTCTTCAAATCACTTATTTCTCATACCTTTCACAAATTTATATATAAATGATAAAATTATCTTTATATTAAAAGATAATTTATTCTATTCTTACACTATATATATATATATATATATATATATATATATATATATATATATATTCTTTGCCTGTAGCTAAATATGAATTTGACTCTTCCAAATTTTAAATTAAAGCATACATTACACTTTAAAAAGGTAAATTTAAACATCAAATGAGATATACATTGATTAAAAAATAGGTTTAATTATTCTAGAAGTTTTTATAATTTTATCAAATTTGCAATTAAGTGTTTATACTTTTTTTTTTCAATTGGGTCCATAAACTATTTTAAATTTTGTAATTAGATCCAATCGAGATAAAAATATTTTAATTAATAGAATATTCCGTTTCTAAATTGAAGATACCATTAGTACTAGCTAAATCTCTGAACGTAACCCCTTTCTTTTTTCAGAATGATAGAATAGCTCTTTCTCACGAATTTAGATCCTCTAAATTATGAATTTTTACTTTAGAGGGTAAAGTGTAATCTTCTACCATTGAATAGCGAAAAATTCTTTCCTCCCTCTCTTCTCTGTTTATCCTATGTCGTGATGAGAACTTAATTATACCACTCATTTTGTGTCTAACGCTCTCGTTTCAACATTATGACCGTCATAAAAAATGATCATAATAATAAATTAATATTTTATAATTATTTTTTAATATTTATCGTGAATAAAAACTTAATTACAAAATTTAAATTACTTTAAGAGCTCCAATCGAAAGAAAAAAAATTGAAATTTTTAATTGTAAATTTGATGATATTATAAAAATTAATTTAAGCTAAAAAAATATCAGTGGTTTCATATTACATATAAATAATTAGACACGTAATTTTATGCATTAAATTTGACTCTGAATTTTCTCGTCAACAGAGATCTAATAATGTTTCAAGGACTCAAATTTTATAAATTTAACCTTCCATTACAAAGAAAGTGAGCAACTGGCAGCTACCCTCGAAAAGCAAAAGACTCATGAGAATCTATAGGTGTCCAAAACTGAGGAAGAAAGGTTGCTTTTGCTGAAAGATCCTTATAATTAATTAAACCCCATGATCAGAATTAAATCCTTCTTTTACTTTCCTTTTGCTGTCCTTGGCAAATCGTCAAAGCAGATTTTCATAATTTATGTTTTCTTGTTTTTGATATATTAAGTTGGTGTGCACATGAATATAATATTCAAGGCCTCCTAGTATCATGCAATGGCTAATATTTGACAAACATCTGGTGAGTGGTGGCCATATGAGGATCCTACAAGATATTCAAATCTTGATATATAGACATATAGCAGACATATATATAGAATTAATAGGTATATATATTACGGAAAACCATGTTGATGACGACTAGCTTACACTTTATTCACAAATTAATTACTACTGCCAAATTGGTTAATAAAACATGCTCCACCAATAAGTAATTATGTATATTTATATTTTACATATTCTTTTAATAAAATGATTAATTATTAAATAATTAAATATTTTCTGATAAAATAATAAATTAAATTTTGATGCACAGTCAATATGTAAACTTGTTTTATACATACACTCAATCACATAATATTCCGTCAATAATGATTATTTTTTATAATATTAATACATTAAACTTAAACTCTAAAATAATTAAATTTATCATAGAATAATTAAACTTTTTTATGGATATTAAACATATGTTCTAATTAGTAATTATTTTTAGCTATATAACACGGTTGTGACTTGTGAGTTAATTAATTATACATGAAATGTAGAATTAATATAAATAAACTTTATAACTTATTTAATAGTTAATAATGGGTCAATTGTATAATATAATATATGAAAACAATTTTATTTCTTAAACATAGATGTAAGTGGACTTGGACTGAAAATAATGAGAACAAAAGGGGGCCCCCATGAATATTGATTTCCATATTGAAACCGCATCATAGAGAAAAGTCACTTGTCTTATGCCAACGACGTGTGGAAAGTGGAACACAACATTTATAATTACTACCATGATGACTACTTGTGAATTCATCCAAGTTTGAACGTAAGTAGCTAGCTAATAGTTAAAACTGAACTCAGTAAAAACTTTGAATTGGAAAGGCCCCAAAATTTGATTACAAACCTGAACCTAATTTAAACACACTAACCATTTTACTTCTATCCAATTGAAAGTGGTGGACAACAATAATGATAGTTATGATTTATTAATGCAAAAAACAAGAGTATATTATAGAGTTAATTTTCCCAATTTTTATCTATTCGGTTCTTCTTCAATTCATCATTAGAATAGTAGTAGAGTAGTAATATAAAATTTGAGAGTAAAATAACTCATCTTCAATTAGATTGGGTGATATTACATATATTGCGTTTTAGTTTGTTACCAAAACTCAATAAATTTTTAGAGAATTTAAAGTAATAATTTATCCTAATATTTTATATTATTATAGGAAAAGTCTCTAATAACCAAGTGAACTATTGTTGCCATAAAACAAGCTTTGATCTCTATATATTCCCTTCAAGTGTAATAAATAGACCTTAGCTTAGTGTTGGCATCTACCAATATGCAAAGTGGAAATAATAGCAATAAATAAAATAGCAAAGTGAGATTCTAAAAGGGAACAAAAAAGTGGTACCTATTTTGTTTTGTTTTGCTTAAAGAAGAGGCAAGGCAGAAATTTAAAAATAAAATAAAATAAAAAAGAATGAGTGGATAGTCTAGTTATTGCTATGATTGTGTGCATGTCTGAGAAGGAGATCACTGTCATTTTTAGTTCAACTCATCAAAGGGTCTTAATAGGGAAGTTTTGTTTATGTGTAAAGCCAGTTATGGAAAGTAAAAATGACTCTTCATTGTAACTTCAAGGCCATTGAATGTTACTTTAGCTATATATATAAAAACTAGGAGGCTTAGCTTCCTTCAATTCTTGGTGGTAATGAAACCACACTTTTCAAAAGAAAGTTGAAAAAAAATAAATTGGCCCTTAAAAAATGTGAAAGGTTAGCATATATATTATAGGGATTAATTAACTAATAACTAAGTTACCAATGTGGTAATGGATAAGGAGGTCATATATATATATATATATATATATATATATATATATATATATCAAAATTAATTATCAATATATTTGTATATAAATATATGTATGGTTTAATTTATTTATTTTATATATAATAATTAATTTTTATAGTTGATTTTAGTGTATATGTAATATGGTAATATATATAAATATATTAGTTCATTAAAGTTAAACAATTTTGGTAAGGGTTGTTAAATTGTAAAAAAGAAAAAAAAAGAAAAAAAAAAGCTAAACCATTTTGGTTATGCAAAAGGTTAAGGTTTCTAGCACTTTGTGCTCTAAAATCAGAATCATGGTATTGTGACACGTTAAGGTATATATCTAAGAGAAGAAAACAAATTGATTAGCATAGCTTTGTTGGCATGGATGATGAGAAAGAGCTAGATTAGTGGACAATAAGAACATTATGTAATATACCATTAAAATTAATGTTTATTGTTTAAGTAACTGAGAGAATGATTAGTCAAATTCATTAACAAGAAAAATAAATATAAATTAAATCATTCTTTTATTATTAAAAAGAAAGGTGCGGGAAAGAGTATCCCCAAGCGGATCCACTTATGCAGTACAAATTAAAGCCTCCTCCAATTATCAAAAGTCAAGCACAAATGTAAAAAAATAAAAATAAAAACTAAGTGTGGTGCTTATATATTGACACTTCGACACTCAAATCCAATTTAGTGATACGAAATTTCAATTGGATACAGTTCAATGGAAATTTGGCATCGTTCACTATTTCATTTAAAAATTACCTTATTTGTCTTTGTGATCAAATATAATATGTTGTGTAGAGGCTATAAGTCAAACTTAATTAAGCTGAATTAATTTTAATTAATTATAAGTAAAGGATAACTAAAGTTATAAAATTCAATTCATTGTTTTATTACATATATACAAATTTCGTTCAACATAAATTAGTAGAAGAATATGCGACTTTCAAATAATTAAGGTAGGGGATCTTAAATCCAGGAGAAGAAGGGAAGATTCAGAAGGGAAAAATGAAAAATCAGTTAGGTCAAGAAAAAAAAAAGGTTAGGTAATCAAGAAGGTTAAGATTGCCACACAATAATATAAATAAAATACTAAATGCTTTTGTATGTAATGTTCCATTTAATTATTTTAATGGACATACACTATACTACATTAATTATTTTTTCTTTTCACGAGTTTAATTTCTACATTGCAAAACTTTTGATGGCGTTGAATTAATTAAGCAATTTAAAAAAAAAAAAAGAAAAGAAAAGAAAAAGAAAAAAATTAAAGCATTTTGGATAATGAATAGATGATAGCACTTGGTGTTAGTTCTCTTGTCTTTCTCTCACTACTCATCAACTATTTAAAGCAATAGTCAGAGACTAACTTCTCCACTAACTTTCTTTTCTTGATTATTTTTTGTTTGTTTGTTTAGGAATCATCTAAACCAATACAAGAAGTCCTGAATCTATGAAGCTTCTATGCTGGCAAAAATCTATCCATGGATCTTGAAAGAAGCATGGAGTGTTATAAGTGTGAAGAGGGTTCATTTGTTGTTTCACCCCTCACACTCATAAAACTCCAAAAACAGTTTGCTTTGGCTTAAGCTATGTTATTAGCTTTTCTATGATCACTAAAGGGGGGAAGAATCTTCTTGATAGAGGATCATATAGACAAGCTATGGCGGCGAAAGCTCCGGCGAACCGGCAAGTCACAAGAAGGCAATGGATTCCATTAAGGGTCCCTTTTATATGGCTCTATATATATATCTATGTTATCTTATAATCATCACTATGATCTTCATGTAATAAAAGGAAAACATGTTCATGTTCATGTTCTCTTCTATCTATAGATGAGTTGGTAGGTATTATTGCTTTGATCATTCTTGTTTTCCTTTTTAACTATTCTCCTTCGTTGTGTCTTGTGTTCCTTTTTCTCTTGTGTGTATGCTTGTTTGTGTTATGCAATAAAAAAGTAGATTATAAAGAATACAATATTAATAAGTGTGAGACATTATATACGTTGATTCATAAATCTTAGAATTATGATAAACAAAAATATTATATGTAAAAAAAATTAATTACTAAATTAATTATTATATATTTATGTATAAATATACATATAATTTAATTTTTTTAAGATGTATTTTTATATTTTAATATATATTTATACTATAACTAATTTTAACCATTAATTTTAATGTCTTAACCGTCTAAGCAAGATTCATAGACTCCATTGGATATATATAGTGTCCCGAATATTATATGCACATAACATTATATTTATTATTGTAATTTAATTTTAATACATTGTGAGTGAAAAATAGTTTTACATAATACCACATCAATAAAAATAATTAATTTTTATATTAACTGCATAAATAATTATTTAAAAAATCGAATATAATTGCACGATTATGTAAAATATTTTAGAATGTTAGTGCATAAAAAATAAACTCTTATTATTATTACGATTATTATTAGCAAGGTTTTAGAGTAGTCTTCTTTCAAAGGTGGTTGGAATGAAGGATGATCATGCCTCTTAACTCCCCCATGGTCCCCCTTAGACTATTGCATTTCTGATTTGATGTTTGTTGTTCTCAGGGAACTGAATCATTAACTATCTAGTTTATATATCTGATCCATCCTCTTCATATAAAATGCATCCATCATGGAAAAAGACAGAATTAAAAATCCAATCACCATTCAATTTTAGCCAGATATTTCTTACTATAAATTTTCAGTCTATTATTAAATTTTGCTAAAAGTACACTTAATTCTTAAAAAGTACCTTCACATAATTTCTATATGCCAATAAATAGCTGGAAAAAAAAATTAAAACATCTTATTCATTTTACTCCGTATCAACGGTAGCTTAATATTATTGAATTTTGGTATAATTAACAAACACATTTTTCTAGTCCACCCTTAAATCTTATTAGGATCAATTTACATCTAACTTATAATGTTTAATTTAAATCCCTCATAATCAAAATCAATTCAAGCAAGGCCAAATTTTTCTAATAGTCTCCTTTTATTTTTAAATTAAGTCTGGTTAGTCTCCTTGCAGGACCTATAATATTTCAATGTTTAAGTTAAGCAACCAAACTTTAAGGGGAAGTAGTACAAGTGTACAATACAACCATGCAATTTTAAATTTTCCCAAGAAACTTGTTGATTTTAAAGATAAAGAAACTTTAATATCAGATATGGATGGCACTGAAGGTTAAGTGAGTAGATGTCTATTCAGTGATACTTGTGCTCTCGCTTATTGGCTTCACAAGAATTTATCAATTGTTTGTACTTTGTACCCCCAAAAAAAGAAATGGAATTTATCAATTATTGGTTCAAATGTCACTGGTGGATGAGTTAAAAAGGTGCCAACGACTCCATCTCGTGCTAACAACTCAATAAAGCACGTTCCAAACGACCCTAATGCCACTATAATATGCTGAAAGAGAACCAATATAAGTTATAAATCTGGAATTTAATGTACAAAATTGGATTGAATTTTTCTACGGTACTAGTTAAAAATATAAAAGTAACGATTCTTAACTATTAACTTCATATAAAAACTAACTATTAACTTCATATAAAAACTACTGCATGTAAGTTATCACCATTCTTTATATGTACAAGTAAACACGATTTTTTAACTTTTGATAACTTCAAATTTTAGCAATTATTTTTGAATTTTCATAACACAGAAAAAGATAAAAAAAAATGTTGAGAGCAAGTTTGTCATCTCACTTTTATATAGGAGGTTAAAAGAGGGCAGGGAAAAATCAAAAAACCACCTTTAAAGCCTAAAAAGAAGTAACTCTTCGATTACTTTGAATCCAAGTATCCAAGGCAACGAATCAAATTATGCTGTTAAATCTACAGTTTTCTTAACGCTAAACAAGCTGAATGACTAAAATGTGCTTGCAACTAGATGGATACAGAAAATAATACAAATAAACTTCCCACTCATTAATCATCTGCACAAACTATGACTGAAGAATGAAGACATCATACCCTGCTGTGATGAACATTATTTACACGTTTTGAAACTAGATATATGCATAAAGAATGAGAAATCCGGTGTTCATAGCCTTTCAGCAACTTTACTCAGCTTTTCCAACTGCCTCTTCCAGATTTCAAGAGAGAAGCATAGAGTAATTCGTTCCAAGTATCCGGTACTCCAGGCAGGCACCAATGGCTGCAATCTTGGTGTAGCTCGGCGGCAGCCCTTTCGGCTTCGGTCTTGTACTCCATTCTGTATATAGAAGGATGGCCATCTTTTCTGTAATCTGTTAGCCTTGATATGTTCATATACATCACTGGTGTTTTCATTTTTGAGATGACATTGTCTAAAGCCCTCATTTTTGAAGGGTATTTCTTTAAGTGAGTTGTGTTATATATCGGCTCCGTTTCTTTATGGCACTGCCCTCCGGAGTTCCATTGCCCACCTCTGAAACCATGTCA
Organism: Arachis hypogaea; assembly: GCF_003086295.3. NCBI lineage: Eukaryota > Viridiplantae > Streptophyta > Magnoliopsida > Fabales > Fabaceae > Arachis > Arachis hypogaea. Next base: position 24,087,385 of record NC_092050.1, read on the forward strand.
GATAAGTTTATTAGAATTCACCGATCAGCGTGTATCAGATGAATAATGTAAGTGGTTACTGGTTAATTAGATTTAGTGATTAATGGAACAGATAAGGGCATAAAATAGATGAAAGAAAGTGCATTTTATGAATGAGTCAATACATTGCCAATGTATGCAATTCCGAATCTGGACAATGGTACAAATACAATACAATACATAAAATACATTTCAAGAGTTGACGGCATTCTGGTATTCAGCAATCAATTCTACAATGTCACTAATTCTTATTATTGAGGGCAGGCCATCAAAGCTAAACCAGTTCAGCTAGATGATATTCTTCTTGAAGAAAATTTCTGCTTAAGTTTCAAACTAATCACAACAGGGTTTAACGAGTAAAAACATGAACGTGGCTTAACAAGATACAATGCTAAGTTATCAATTACAGATTTTATTTAAGTTAAACAAATAAGAACTTTTCCGTTTATATCTCCATATGTTTGCAATGAATAAACCAATATTGCACAATATCAGTCAGAGACTCAGAGGCAGACTTCAAAAGTATACCGCTCCGCATAATCTCATCCTACCAGAAAAAGGGCAACTGAGCAAAAAGATACTACATATCACAAAGATAGGATATCGGCATGTTTTCATGTCTGGTTTTAAATAATGCATGAACTTCCAATCACAAAGTTGTTTTCGCTATTCAAGAGTCCACAGTTCCACATAAAAGGTATTGTAAAGTAGAAATTCCAGACTTAAGACAAATTTGGGAACCATTTAAAAGAGCAATACCTGAAATGGGTATTTGAGTATCCTCTGAAGACAACCTGAGTTCGGTTGGCATCAATATTTTTGTCGACCCATCTAGCCCAAGTCGTCAAAGCCCTTCTAAATGCATCCAAAACCTTGAGTCTTGGGTATACATGGTTGCCTTCTTGATAGTAGTCTTCTCTGTGAGTTAAGAGAACACAGATTAATATCTCAAATAGGAAAGCAATCTCACATTACAAAAGCACAAACAATGATAATTTCATATGGGAAACATGAATTATGTAGATCATGTTATTCATCTTTGCTTCTGAGCACCAACCAAACTCACCCCTTAGATGTTTTTTCATGCGTCCACCAGTGGCCAGTATTGAAGACAATGATATCAGCATCATGATATACAGTAGTTGTCTGGTCCATCAAATCCAATCTTAATGTCTCAAATGATCCATTTATGCCTTTGAAAGTTGACTCTCGAACAATGAATGGTGAACTAACAAAATCTACTGAGCAATTATAATCCTATCAACACAAGAAAGTATTCGATGAGATAATACCATTACAAGATATCTGCATCACAATCTTATATATGTTCCGAAAACTTGCCTCAAATCTAAAAGCATAAACACCTTTCTTCTTAAATTCATGTCTTCCAGAAATTTCAAAAACACGTTTCTTGTCCTTGACACTTTGACGTAGTATACACACCATCGACTCCCACATGTTCCTGTTCAGTGAATCCCCCACAAAAACTAGCCTCTGACCTCGCAGTCTCTCCAGAAAATCAGTTGCTTTCAAACTGAAAGATCACGTCAGTAATTAATAAACATACAACATAAGCATTTGGATATTAATTTAAGATGACTGGCACTAGTCTGCTTATAAATAAAATTGATAGTAAACCAAAACTGCAATTAAAACACACGGAACTATGCGCAAAAGAAGAATCAAGATTCTTATATCCTGAGAGATCCACTATTTTACCCCAGTTAGTTGTAGACTCTGGTTGCAGAGTATTTACCAGTGGATCCCATAATTCTCTACCTTTTAAGTCAATAGAATCAAAACTTTACTGAACATTGTTAATACTCCATAATCCATGAGAGTGTTAAGGGAACAACTCACCTCTAAATGGTAAGTAGTGCACTGGCATTTACATTTTACCCAGAAATTGAGCTAACTAAAAGAAATTATATAGGTTATATTGAAATTTCATAGAAGTAAACTAGCATTTCGGTACTTGTAAATATAACTAAGTTGTAATTAATCCCTTCATAGAAAACAATATAATATTGCTAATTTGGGAATCTCTTGTCGGTGGTAATGTGAATGACTTGTAATTTAAGATCTGGATCAGACACATAACTTTAATCAGGAATCGGTTTTCCATGGATGGAACCATTTTACTGAGTTTGACAGAAACAGTAACCCTTTTCCCTTTCATCATGTACATCTAAACCACCCCTTTCCCTCTTTTAGTCCTTCTCCATTCTACTCCATTTTCTAAACCTTCATACATCTAATCTTTCAGCAATCCAAGTTGCAGTTTAATATTTCGGTACACTCATTAATTTAATATAATTACTACAACTACTATTAATAGACAACTTGCATTTTTCTAATAATAACAATAAAAATAACAATATTTCGCACATGTTACTGAAAAAACCACAGAAAAGAACAATCATACCTTGGAATGTCGCATTTATGTGGCTGCCATTTCCATTTCACATAATCACTATCAGGCCTTCCATTAAGGTGGCAATCAAAATCCCTATCGATGAGTGGACATGAACCTAAGGGGTAATATGGCTTTGAATCATCCCTTACCCACATACCATCATAGATATCACAATTCTCATCATTTAAACTAAAACGACCCTCCATCTTCACATCTTGTGAAGAAGAACCACCATCATCAATAACCACAGTTACATTATCATTATTATTATTGTTATTATTATTATTATTAACAGAAGTCACGTTTGATTCACCAGAAGAAGAAACAGTTGCATTCGCAGCAAAGTCCACATCTTTGACAACCCTATTATCAGTGAAGTTCCCAATCTCAGTGACCAATGTAACGTTCTCAGCGTTGGATTTCAGCGGAAACTGTTGCACTTCACTACTATTAAGCGTTGCATTCTCACCACCGACGGTGAAATTCGCAAACCGTGTGTTCTTGTTCAAACCCTGACTTGAAGCATTCACTCCGCGACTTTCTTCAATTCGTTCTTCATCCCTCTGCGGGGAACTCACAGTGAGAGAAGCATCATTATTATTCGCCGCAGAAGAAGAAGAGAAGGGATGTTTGGTTCTGATGGAAAATGACCAAGAATAGAAGGAAGAAGAAGAAGAATTGGAAATGGCGGAACCAGATCCTTGAAGAAAGACTTGAACTTTGGGAGGTATAAGGGAAGTGTTGAGGAATAGAAGAGTGAGAAAAAGGAGAGAAGCTCCAAGGCCTAAACTGAAACCAGAAACTACTTTTCTCCTCTGTGACATGAAGGGTTCGGAGAACGCAAGCCTCTTCATGCTGTTGAAGCTGTTGCTGCTGCAGTTCTTGTCCATGGTGGAGATCAATCAGAAGAAGATGCAACGAAGAAACACGCATAAGCATAAACCCCAAACCAATGTGGCTTTAGTTCTTCTTCAATCAGGGTTCGGAGCTAGAGATCTCAACGTGTTTGAAACTGTGTCATTTTGAAGAACAAAAAAGACTCCAACTGTTTGAAGGGTTTTTTGTTGTTCTCTTTTAGCGCTTGCAATGTGCTTTCTCTTTCCATTGCAGTTCCGTTTTTATTTTATTTTATTTATTTTATTTTATTTATTACATTACACCACTTTTTTAACATTTCAATTATGCATGTGCATTCCGACACGCAGTTGTCCAATATCACAGTTTTTACAGTTTTCGGAGATCTATGGATCAGAGCTAACCACGCGTCCCAGTAAGACCTGTGCATTCGAGAAAGTCAGTTAAGTTTATTGTAGATGATTTAGGATGTGTTTTGATTTGCCTTGCAGAAGAGAGTAACCGGTTTGAGTTTTTTAAACGCTTCATCTTTGTGTTTGGCAACACTTTATCCTATAAACATAAAAGTAATTTCTGTCTTAAACTCACGTTTACCAAAAATTAAAAATTCTAGATTTTTTGTTGATATTTTTAAGTTGAATTGAATTTTATATTTTATGTACCAATTATGTCTTTCATCTTCGTATGTTTATTTTTTTTTATAATATTTTTCTCTAATACTCTCTTATATATATTATTATTTTTTATAAAATTTCTGATTTTTTTATGAGTTTTTTTATGTTATTGTTATTTTTTTTTGTATGTAATATTTTTTTTACTTGTATTATGATTCTATTAATCCTATTAGAGTATCAAAAAATATTGAGAATACTAAAAAAATATTAAAATTTATTTAAATATTTAAAATAAAATTATAAAATAATTATTTAAATTCATCTTCATCCAAAAGTGATTTTGAATAATATAATCCAAACAATATTTAGTTTACTATAATCCATTTTGAATAAAAATTACCAAACATAAACCACTAGGGGTGGCAATAGGTAGGGTAGGGTAGGATTTGGATCCAACCCTAAACCTACCTGCGGGTTGAGATTTTTATATAAACTCAACCCTACCCTACCCGCACCACCCGGACCGGTGGTCAAACCCATTAAAAACCCACCCGGTTCGTACTCAGACTGCATTAAACCCAACCATCGTAGGAGCACCCTGTTCACAACTCCAAAAATGCAGCGAGAAAGATTCGAACTTGGGTGGGTAAAGATATGGCACCTCCTCTTACCACTGTGCCATCTTGATTCTTATTAATATAAACGCAAAAGTGATTTCTGTCTTCAACCCACGTACCAAAAGCTAAAAATTCTAGCTTTTCCGTTGATATTTGCATGTTGGATTGAACTTTATATTTTATGTACCAATTATGTCCTTCATATTCATATGTTTATTATTTTTTTATAATATTTTTTTCTAATACTCTCTTATATATATTATTATTTTTATAAAATTTCTGATTTTTTTATATGAGTCTTTTTTACGTTATTGTTATTTCTTTTTTGTATGGAATATTTTTTTTACTTTGTATTATGATTCTATTAATCCTATTAGAGTACCAAAGAATATTGAGAGTATTAAAAAAATATTAAATTTTATTTAAATATTTAAAATAAAATTATAAAATAACATAAAATAATTATTTAAATTCATGTCATTTTCTATAATTTTTCATCTAAAAGTGATTTTGAATAATATAATCTAAACAATATTTAGTTTACTATAATCCATTTTGAATAAAAATTACCAAACATAAACCACTAGGGGTGGCAATGGGTAGGATAGGGTAACGTATACCCGCTCTTAACCCACGGGCATAGTTATCAGAACCGGATCGGACCGGGCGAGAAACCGATGAACCGGTGGTCTGGCCGGTTCGGTTAGTGTATTGGACCGGACTTGCAATTGAACCGGTCAACGGTGGTCAAACCCGTTGAAAACCGGCCAGTTCGCACTCAAACTGCATTAAACCAAACCATCGTAGGAGCACCCTGTTCACAACTCCAAAAATGCAACAAGAAAGATTCGAACTTGGGTAGGTAAGAATATGGCACCTCCTCTTACCAGTGTGCCATCTTGATTCTTATTAATATAGGTGACAAAAATTAAATATATAATAAAATTTGAATGAATTTTTATTTATTTATTTTTATTCTTTTAAATATAGATTGACATAGATACTAACACAAGTAATAACACATAATATACAAACATATTGATATTGATTGTGTTATTTTTTATTTTCTCTTATTCATTTAAATTGAGAAAGTATTTTGTATTAGTGACTAATTTATTATCTGTTTTTATACCATAAATTATATCTAAGAATTGATATTTGATTATCATTAATATATTTTTTGAAAACATGTATTTAACTTTTAATTTTAATTTTATTTTTATAATTTTATATTTTTATTTAATTATGACCGCGTTAACCGGTTAAACCTGTGACCCACCGGTTGAACCTATGACCCAATGACCCAGTGACCTGGCCAGGTCGATTGCCGGGTCGGTTTTGATAACTATGCCCGCGGGTACCCGACCCTACCCGCGGGTTACAAAAAATATACAACATTATTATATAACTTGATGATAATTTAAAATAGAACTAATTTTTACTTAAAAAAAATTAAATTATCAATTAATGATTTTCTTTTAGTGGTTAATGATCTTTTGCATTTAGTGAGAGATCTTTGATTCAACATCCACTTAAAACATATTTTTATATAAGTATATAACATAAACATATATAAAGTACGGGTTGGTCGGGTAGGGTTGAGGCTCAACCCGCACCCTACCCTACCCGCTGCGGATCGGGTTGGCAACCCTATCCGATCGGGTGGGGTCGGGTTGGGTACGCGCGGGTAGAGTATATATTGCCACCCCTGTAAACCACGTTAATACCAACTCACTTTTGATCAAAATCAATTTTACAAAATCAATTTTATACAAACTTTTGTTTGCAAATGGTAATTCAAACACACACTTACTAGTTGAATAAAGAATCTCAATATTAAAATCATACACGATAAATGAAATTTGGAAAAACAGCCTTTTGTACTCATGAATTTTGTGAATATTGATAAAATTATTCATTAAAAAAAAAAACTAACGCTATAATTATTGTTCTGATGATTATATGAAAGGCAGAAATTGGATTGTTTTGGATTTGAACGTGAGGTCTAAACGTCTTTGGTGGTTTGTCTAACGTTTTTTAGTGAGAATGAATCGTCTGAGTTGTCTATGAATAGAGGTGGGAGTGATACCTACAACAGACTCTGATACTTAAGTTAGCAAAGATTTTAAGTAAGTTCATAGTAGATTCACTAGATTGGATTTGAAGAATACCTGGGGTCATCGTATTTATAAATGTAGATGTAGAGTCAATAACCACCTTTTAAAATAGTTCAATATTTAATAGTGGATAAATGTTCCCTTCTGTTAGGGAGGTTGTTGAGATCTCCCTAAGACTAGGATTGGGCTTTGCTTATTTTTTTAAAATAGTCTTTAACAAATTTTAAAAATTTTAAAACAGTCCTTTCAAATGTTTTTAATCTTTTTCAAAAGTTAACATCTTATAATATTTTTATTAATTAGAATAATAAAATATTGTTAAAAAATATATAATAAATAAAAATACAAAAATTAAAATATATACTAAAAGATAATTTTATTTATTAACACTAAAATATCGTCAGAAATAACATTATTCAATTATTAACTTATTAACTTATGAAATTATAATATAGAAATTATAATAATAACAACTAAATTTAAGAGATCATTATTTTATGAAAATCATTATTTATATGCCTAAATTCTTAAAATATTGACACCAAATAGATTTAAAAAATATTCATAAGTGAAAAAATTTTATTTTTTTGGGACATAATTACTAATTATGGTAGCACAAATAACTTTAATTACAAGCTTATTTTGTGCAATATTACAACCAGTAAATTTTTAATTTTTTAAAGAAACATAAACAAAACACTTGAATTTATCAAGACATTTGTTCTTCAAATGTTGTAAAATATTAGGAGTTTTAAATTGAAATTTTATAAATCATCCTCGTGGTTGACAAAAACTTATAAATTTGACTTCATAGATGACTTAGTTGGCATTGTATGCAAGTTTTAAATTGTTAACTTTATAAGTATTTTCACAAATATTCTTAATTGTTTATGTGAAAAATTTTATGTTAAATGAAAGTTATTCTATTTCTCCAAATTACACTAGTCCATTCTCTTTTCCATCATTAAAAAAATCATAAAATATAATACCTATAAATTAAATTAAATTAATATTTTATATGATAAAAATAAATATCAGTTCATTTATTTTAAATTATTTTTTTAGAAAATTAATTCCTTTTTAAAATTAATTTATAATTTAGGGTTTGAAAATACATAAAAAAATTTATATATATAAAAATAATTAAATTTGAGATAAATAAATAAAAAATTTTAAAAATTAAAATTTATTAATTTAAAAATAATTATATATAAATAATTTAAGGGGTCTATTTTTAAATTTTTTTAATTTTTTTAGAGATTTTTTAAATTTTTTTAAAATTGTTTTGTACTTCATTTTGAGAATTGATTTGTTTAAATCACACAAGTGAATATTTAATGGCTATGTGTGTAAGTTAATGTTTCACATCAATAATTGTCGTTAATGGCTAAGAAAGAGAGACTGTATTGTCTAATAAAAATATACTCTATAAATTATTTGTGTATTTTAAAACTTGAGAAACTACAATATTCGATTTTAAAAATTTTAAAAACGGATTTGAGTAATTATTATTTTTGTATACTTTTATCATTCGAGCAGCTAGAATACATAGTGGAAATTATACACAAAAATTAAGGAAACATAAACGAAAAAATACTTATATTCCCATTTATCTAATTGTATTTTAGCAATTATAATTTTTAAAAATAAATAATTCAATTAAAATATCAATAAACCAATTTAACACACGAGGTAGCTAGTAAACTCTAGTAATTAGCGTTGCAATGTGTAAATTTTAGTTTGTTAAAGAAAAAATAACGTGAGAATTACCACTAAGCCATTGATTTTTTTAAACAAATAAACTCTTGATTTTGTAACATTGTTTTTTATATCATTTTTTATAGTAATAATACTTCTTAACAATAAAAATTTTTCATATCATTATTATTATTATTACTACTTTTTCTAAATTTATTTTTATATTATTAAAAGAGAATCAATGCACAAATATTTTGCATTAACGTATGGTTCGAAAAAGAACGTATTTAAAGAATATAATGTACGCAACCTAATCTAATAAATATATCAGTGATTGTTTTTATTATTTCAACCCATAACTTTAAAGTCACACGAATTTTCATAAATTATTATTGGTCATTTATTAATTTTATAATTAGTTGAAAAATACTATCCAAAATATAAAAATGTTGCAAATTACAACACCTTAAACAAGGCTATTTTCAAAATTTTCTGTATTCTTGAATTTCAAATTCTAAAAATATCACTTGTAATGTATAAATTATAATATCCTTTTAATTATGAATCTTTAGATCAATCAAAATTAAAAATGTAAGGTCTTGATTTACTAGAACAGTGAAGTAGCTGGTTTATTACATTAGCACATTGCGCTCTTTGATGGTTCGGAGCTTCAGTGTGAATAAAAGGGGAGGAGCATCACCATTCACCACACACCACTGGTGCCCACTGCCACTAACCAGAGATTTAATTTGATGATGTGATTGACTGTTTTTTCCCTTGAGCTAAAAAAGAAAATTTACTGCCATTAGTTTGCATTTAAATATCATTAACGTTAAATACAAAATTTTAGAGTAAAAGACAAAGAAGTCTTTGATAATTTTTTTCAGAAATAAATTATTTTTTTATGATTGAAAAATACAAATTCATTCCTCATTTTTTAAATATGTGAATAAGAGGTCTCTCTAACTGCTGGTTGAGAGCATAATAAGATGAACTAATATGGAAGTCAGACTCCCCAAATGTTCATAACGGTGCTTAGTTGGATCGTATGGTAAAAAAGTTCAAGGACAAGTAAGTCTCCAAAAAAAAATAACACATGTAGGTTCTAACTCCTTTTCTTCACCTCTTCTCACCCAATTTAAAATTCTCTTTTTATTCCACAGCATAACTTGTATCCATGTGTTTTATATTCGCCTGCTAGATATATAATAATATGGAGAAAACAAAATTGTTTCAAACACGATAAAACCAGAGACATCCCTTGTTTCAAAGAGGGGGTAAGTTATTCATATTTCATTTAATGGTCACAGACGAATTGAAAGTTAAGCAGTAGTAATTCTAAAGATTGAATTGAGAAAGAATAGAAAAGATGAAAAAAATTTTATTGATTGTTGATTGATTGAATTAAATTGAATTGTGAAGGTAAAACTAAATATACATAGAGCATTGTCTACAAAAGATAAAAGTAAAGATAAGATAAGATAAGATAAGAAAATAACATAAAGATAAGATAACATAATATAGACTAAAATTGTAACTAAATTTATGTATTCTGTTGGGTTGAATTTGTGAGCCACGAGACTTCTTTATTGTTATCATAGGCTAAGGTGGAAGAGTAGTTTAATACGCCCAACAAGCTGGTGGATGGAAGTTGTCAATAATCTACAGCTTGGATAAGTTCCGATGAAATTATTGAGGAAGACGCGTCTGACATGGTGACGCAGAGGGAGATGCGTGCGGCGGAATTAGAGCTGTCAACGACAAAAATATAAAAGGAGATGCTGTGCTTGAGGGAGAGAGAGAGCAAGCAGCAATCTTAAAAAAAAGGAGCGCGATAGGATTGATCTTCAGAGGGTGTGTATGGCACAATAAGAGTGATTTTCAGAGGGCGCGTAGAGCGCGATAAAAAATAGAGGGCGCGTGGAGTGCAATAAGAGTGCAGATGGAACTGCTAAAACAGATGCAAATTGAACTGTCGAAATAGAATGCAGACATTACGAAACTCTCAGAAGAAGAAGGTACAGATGAAACTGCCAGAAGAAGGCGCAGACAGGCCATAGTAACTATTCCATGAATGATAGTTGTTTCCGGTTAGAACAGGTGTAACCAAGATTGATGTTGGATTTTTACTTGGATGGACGTAATAGAGATTGGTTGGATTTTGAACTAAATTGGAACATTGATTATTCATTATAGGAGGAAGTTGAAAAAGGAGCATGGTGATTTCTCACCGAAAAAATAATAACTTATATATCCTCCTCAAGGAGAATACCATGACTCTGATACCATGATAAAATTGTGAAAGAATAAGAAAAGAAGAGAGGAAGAATATTATACTTTGTATTTCTTGATTGATTGAATTGAATTGTATTATGAAGGTAAAACTATATATATATATATATATATATATATATATATATATATATATATATATAGTATTGGCCTAAGAAAGATAAAAGCAAATAAAGATAATATAAGAACAACTAAAGATAAGATAAGATAAAATAATAAAGACTAAAATTGTAACTGAATTTATGTATTCTGTTGGGCTGAATTTGTGGGTCACAAGACTTCTTTATTGTTGTTATGGGCTAAGGTGGAAGAGTAGTTTAATAAAAAAAATAGAGATGTCTCCTACGTTATCCGAACTATGCATAAGTAGCGACGTAATTTCATAGAGTCATTCGATCTGAATGCTACATGAAGAACATAAGTCAGATGAAGGAACAAGAAGACCTAGGTTGTAGATGATCATAACATAAGTGATTCGGCGAATTTGGATTTCTATATATCCACTCATGTGGTACTTCTAGAACCAACTGGAAGATTGGTCATGATATAAAAGAGATCTTAGAAGCCCATAAGAATCTATTTACAGGCCAGGATCATAAAGATCTATATGAGATCCTAACAATTTCATAGCATACTCAATTATCTATTAACTTAGCTATAGTAGACTCTTGAAAGTACGGGTATTGTCATCAAAAGGAGCCATATAAATATAATCTTTTATCAGGAGATCTTGGTTTGGTAAAGGGGGAAAAAGGAAAAAAACCTCGTCAATAAGTGAAGGGGACAATAAAAGGCTTAAAAAACAATGCATTTGGTCCAAGACAACAAAAAGAAAAAAGATTGTATTTACATTAGTGAAGTCAAAAGGGTATTCGATAATAGTGTCTAAATTCCTAGATAGAACTTTTAAGCTTGTTCTAAGAGTTTTTTCCTTGGGTTCTTTTTCTTTGTTTAATTAGGTACTCTTTCAGATGTCATGGCTATTATATTAAAAAAATAATAATAAATAATAGTAATAAAAAACCTCATTATCATAATCAAAATAACATTCATCATAAAATACAATTGAAAAGATCTATTTTGAGAGCAGACAATCTAAATTTAGGAATAAAATAGTATAAAATACAAATTATATCATAGGATTACCCATATAAAAAAATCAAAACAAGATTAAAATTCATGAATGTGATACATGAATAAAACGAAGATGGGTGATACTAGCTGAAGTAATGGCGTTTATTTTCAAGAGCAACATTGAAGATGATAAAGAAAAAATTTTTTGTGGATTGAAGGTAAAGCTAACGGTGAAAACGGAGCACAAGGAAGAAAAATGAAGTAAAGAAATCTCAGGGAATTTTTCTTTATCTAGCTGAGTTCAAAATATTTGTAAGTGAAGAAAAAGAGAAATTTTTTGCCTTTTATTTTAAAGGAAAAAAAAGCATGAGAGTAGTGAAAAGACGTGCGTGATAGGACGCGCATTTAATGGTCATAATAATAGGAACAATTACTAAGGTAATTTCAGTTACAAGTTTTGGGTTAATTCTGATCGATTTAAAAAAAAAAAGGAAAGAATCAATTTTCAATCGACACATTCTCTGTTTGAAACAACAAATAAATGGTCGATTCAAGGGGACAATTTGTTACTCGACAAGGTAAATGTCGAGAATCGACAAAAAATATCGATACGTTCAGTTTGACTTGGTGACTTTTTAGATCGAAGAAGGATTCGATTGAAAGAAAGACGATGAAAAAATTAAACATCGTTGTTTGTATGTCAACGATTTGTAGAACACTCAAGATGGTATCAATGCATGGTATTGGAAAGAGATTCGATTCCTAATCGTTGTTTGACTAAATGGAAAGGTAGTTTTTTCTTAAAGTTTATGAACGGGACAGTTATCAAGTTATATTTGACGGAAACGGTTATTTCCTGAGTCATTTTCAGATCGACAGGTGGCAGTACATGATTGGTCGGAGATGCTTATAAATAAAGTGGCAAACAATAAATTCGAAGTTAAAAATTTTTTTCAAAAACACTCTCACAAATTTTCATATCCTAGAGACTTTTTAATACTTTGTTATTTTTAAATTAGATTTCTATAGGTTTCTTTCCATCTTTTCTTCCATTATTCTTGTAAATTCCAATTTATATTTCTGCAAATTTACGTTGTTATGCAAAATTTATTTTCTTTGTTTTGTAATTTATTTCATTTATGTCTTTTTTAGTCTTCTTTATTTAATTTAAAGCATTATTTATATTTACAAAATTGTCTCAAACTTTATCCTTTTGTATTTATAAGTTTATCATTAAAAAAATAACAAAATTTTCGCTTTTTTCTCGCGACAAAAAAGGACTTTGATGTATGTTAAATTAGTGTCCACAAAAAGAGTAGATTTGGCTCCTAAAAATTAGATATGGAGCCAACCCAGAATTTTTTTGCAATGACTAGAATCTTTCGCTCTTGATTTGCAGAAAATCTGTTTAACAGTTCCTAATCCTACCCTTCGTTTAGATTTCTAAAACACATTAATAAATCGGGTCTTGCTATGGTATAGATATTAAATAACATCCATACATGTAGAAGTGATGTCACTGATTTGTCCTCATCCCATATTGACAACCGCATTTGCTGTGGTTGAATTGGATAGTTGGTGGAATGACCTTGCAGCAGCTTTTTCAGATGAATCAGCAGGGGTCTGTAGTGTAATTGTGATTAGCCATGTGATTAACCATGTCAATTAGCTTAATTGTTTTTTGGTGAGTATTGGGCTAAGTAGGTTGTTCAAAACCTGTGGAGTTAGGCCAATGGATGGGCTTCGAACTTCATATGAATATATGACTAGAAAATACACGGTGGTCTTAATTCCTAAGGTAAGACAACCACTAAAAACTTACCAAAAGAAAAAAAAGACAACCACTAAAAAAGAGTTAATAGTCAAAATCGTCCCTGAAAGATACTCCGATCTCCATTTTCGTCTCCGAAAGATAAATTTAAACAAAATCGTCCTCGAAAGATTTAAAATTAATCACGTTAGTCCCTTTGTCTATTCTGTCACTAACGACGTTAACTTTGCTGACGTGGCATGTTAGTTTTTTTTTTTTTTTTTGTCCTTTTGGTCATCCAAAAAACAGAAACAAAACACTAATTACCCATAGCCCGACCCACCCGTACCCGCTCCGAAAATCCCTCCTCAACCCATCTGAGATTCTGAGTAGCTTCGACCCTCCATTCCGTCCCGCTGCAACACAACCCCCGCAATGGTGGTTCTTCAAGCTTCATGCTACGCACGTCTCCAGTAACCACCACCGTCGTCGCCGGATGTTGCAGAGATACCATGCCTTGCCTAAATTTCAACCTCCGCCACCTATCAAGCGTCTTAGAGCCCCCGCTCCACAGCTGCTGCCACCGCCGCCGCATCAATAGTATAGTGCTCGCTTTCCACCCCCAATCCAATTCAGTGCATGTCAAAATAAACAAAGGAATCAACATAGCATCATCACAATCTCAAACATGCAAAATAATTAACCAAGAGAAAATGTTCAATTTTAATGTTTAAGCAAAGATAAGATCTCGTTCTATGAACAAAACCAAGCATGCAAAAATATAACCCAAAGATAAACCAAAAAATTACTAGAATCAAAAACACAAAAACAAAAGCGCATGATCAGTGTACCATGAATGATCACACCACCACACCTGATATGCCCCAAAAAAGGCACAATCTTTGGACACAACAGCTTCAAAAAATGAAAATTTCACACGATATAAAATAGTAGTAATAAAAGGGAGTTTCAACGATGAAACATACCAGTGTGGTGAAGGAGTGAGATATAAGCTTAAGCACCAAGAATATTTGTTAAATAACCCTAACGAAAGCGACAAAGAGAAGAAAAATTGTTTTCACATAGACGACCTCCAAAATCCAAACTCCAAAGTAAGTCAGATCTCTCTCCAAATGTGAAAGACTTAATCCAAACCGATAGTAGAGAGAGGCAGCAGCTGTGGAGCAGGGGCTCTAACACGCTTGATAGGTGGCGGAGGTTGTGTTGCAGCGAGATGGGAATGGAGACTTGAAGCTACTCAGACGATTGAGGAAGGATTTTAAGGGTGGGTACGGGTGGGTCGGGTTATGGGTAGTTAGGATATGTTTTTGTTTTTTGGGCTTAACAGCCCATGAAAAAAAAAAAACTACCGTGCCACGTTACCAAAGTTAACGTCGTTAGTGACAGAATAGATGGAGGGACTAACGTTATTAATTTTAAATCTTTCGAGGATAATTTTGATTAAATTTATCTTTCAGAGACAAAAATGGAGATCGGGATATCTTTTTGGGACGATTTTGACTATTAACTCCACTAAAAAATGTACAGCTTTAATCTAAAAAAAATTACACAGGTATTTATTATTATTATACAACAGTCCCAACATGTAACGTGAAATACCAAATCTTCCACAAAATAATAATGTTCTATATACTCTTTTTATTAAAAAAAAAAAACACAAATATCTGTTAAAAATTAATTGCTTATTAATTTTATTGTATTGTTTGAAAACATAAACCACTTTCTAATTAAAAAGAAAAAATCAAAAAATTACCCCAAAATATATGTAACGACTAACGAACATGCTCCAATTTTGTACAATAACAAATTTATATGTAACATTATTTGTGATTCCAATCAAAATTCAATATCGGTAAAAAAAATGTGGCATTTTTTCGAAATTATATCCAAAATTAGATTTAGGTTAATTTTGCAACAATGTTAGGAACCAAAAGGGTATTAGTCAAAAATCAACTAAATATTTTTGGGTGAATCTAAAATCTCTACGAGTTAATATATATATATATATGTTTTTCCTGCTAAATATTAGAATGTTTCTTTTTCATACTAAATAGATGTTCTTTTATATATTTTTCGAATTTTTTTGTATTACAAATGTGAATGTCTCTATTTGTTTAAGAATTTCATAATTTTTTTTAAATTTTATAAATATTTAATTATTTTTGCTAAAATATAACTGGATATTTTTTTTTTGTTAAGTATTAGGATGTTTTTTTTTTATATTAAATGGATATTTTTTTTTATATTTCTGTAATTATTCAAAGACTCCTTTTGTCAAAGATCAAGTGTGTAGTTTGCAGTCTCTTTAATCATCAAAACAACACCTAATATTCCAAAACGCAGAAAACAATATCGACATAAAATAGTAAACTCTTTTATTAATAACATAATTGATACAATCATACAGCAAATTAAGGTACATATATAAACAAAATAAAAAGAAAAAGAAACCACCAAATTTGCACAATAATGATTATTGATTCAGCAAGGATTGAACAAAAAAAACGAGTAAACAATTATTATTCTTCCATGAGTTTATTCAGAGCGTGGTGATGGAGCAATATACACATATATGAATTTAATTAAGTAATCGATTGAAATTAAGGGCACTTGCGCTTGCCACCGTGAGTGGTCAAGCTAGCATAGCAAGGGCACACTTGGTTGCCGGCGGTGCCTGGCGGCACACAGTTGCAGCACTGGCAGCAAGTTCCATAGGCTCTGCGGCAGAGGTTTAGACGAGATGATAACCGACACCTTGCAGCACATGCTCCGCTACAGCGGTGAGAGAGAAGGGTCTTGTTGGAGGTGGGTAAGTTAATGTAAGAGAGAACATGAAGGTTTTTATAGATTTTAATTAGGTTTACTTAATCAATTTTAATTTTTTTTAATTTTAATTAATTATTAATATAAATTAATGTGATTTTGTTTAGTTTTTGACTAATAACCTCTTCATTCCATATACTTAGGGGTGTCCATGGATCGAATCGTATCCGCAGATCCGCAGTAAATATCTGCATCCGATCCGAAAATTGCGGATACGATCCGATCCGCACCCTTTGCGGATCGGATTGCGTATCCGATCCGCGGATCCGCAGATCCGCACAATAATAATTAAAAAATAAATAATATATATATTTGGTATTATATTTACTTATTTGTATGTTTTAGTTAGTAATTATTATTCATATATTGTATTATTTTATTTTTGTTATTTAGAAAGAGTTTGATTAAAAATATTTTACGAATAAATAAGTTGAAAAGTATGAAAGAAATATTTTTATTGAATTTTTTTACATTGAAATATGATTAAAAAGAGAAGGTTTAATTATGCGAATATATCCAATATCCGATCCGATCCGATCCGATCCGCACGGATCGGATCGGATCCGGCACTAAAAAGTGCGGATATCATATCCGATTCGATTGATGAAAATTGTGCGGATCGGATCGAATTTTCGGCCATATCCGATCCGATCCGATCCGCAGACACCAGTCAAGATAGAATCCATTCGGCATGAAAAAGGCCCTTTTTCTTGGCTTAAAGAGTGGCATTTCAACTTGATTGAATTTGCAGTGATAGGTTAGCAACTGGTAGATGGGAATCCTACTCCGACATCGGGTCTAGTTTTCCGGGCGGGCCCTCTTCCGGCTAGATCCGATCCCAGTTGATTGATATCGACTTTACCGGCTCATGAACGGCATTATCAATGAACCCGATTATCGAAATTGCTCAGGATACCCTTTTTTAGCTTCTAGAATCTATTTCTTAGTTCAAGATCCGACCCCCTTATCTTACTAACTGGAATCAAAGAATTATCCTACGTATACTTTTCTTTATTCAAATCTTTGATAACCTAGGCCTTTTCACATTTTTCAATTTAAATTTAAATTTAAAATGAATAACTAAACAACACTTTAGGGTGGGTTTGGATTTTTCTTTGAAACAAGTAGCTCAATTTTTTTAACTTTTTTAAATGGATCATTTCAATATACAAAACACTATTTCACATTTAGTATTTTCAAAAAAGAAATTGTAAATATAAAAATTTGGTAAAATTTACTTTTAAAAATAGCTTATTAAGCTAATTTTTAAAGAAGAACTTTCTAAAAGTTATAGTATATATATTTGATAAATCAAATTAAAAATAATTTTTAATAAGAATAAATAATAATAATTATATTTGGTAAAATAATTTTAAAATTTAAAAATAATATAATAAAAATAAATATAAAATTTAAATTTAAAAATTATTTAATATATAAAATTATTTTAAATTTTTTAAATTCGATAAAAACAAAACAAATTAATATCCTTCGGTAAATACAAACTGTGAACATTCCAAAAATAAAAAATAAAAAAGAGCTCCGGATAGTCTGGTACGCTCAAAAGAAAAACAAAGATGGGTTTCATGGTCCTTTCACGTGTCTAGTCCAAATCACAAAAAAATTCAATTTGTCTTAACGTCTCCATAATTTTATTTTTTTCTTAAGTGCCCAAAAATTGTTATATTTTCCTGGCCCAAACACAAAAATATAATTCTCACATCATTACTAACTAATTTCTAATTCTGTATACCAAAAAAAAAAAAAACTAATCTCTAATTCTTGCACGGACAAAACTCTGCCTTTCCACCGTGTATCTGACAAAACTGAATGCACAACGGTTATAAATATCTGACAAAACTAAATTAATATCTTCTATTAATTTACAAAAAATAATTAAATCAAAGTTATAAAAATTTTATACCATTTAATTTAAATATTAAAATTTAAAGTTTATTCAATGAATAAAAGAAAATTAGTTTATTTATCTTTTATTTTTAAATTAGAGTAGGTATTTAAAATTAATTGATGAATTTATAAATAAATAAATAATATCCTTAAAATTAATTATATTCGATTAAATTTGATTTTTAATTTACTACTCTATTATACTATTTTATTAAAAAAATTTTACACTATCTAAAACTCTAATTCCAAATCAACCCACACTAACTCTAATTTCAAACACTCACCTCACTCCCTAACTATCCTAATCGCCACTCCCTAACATCCAGCCACAGTAAAGAAAGAAAGAAAGAAAAAGAGATCAAGAGAGAGCGAGAACGGAAGAAGCTGAGAAGGAGAAGGAAGGAGGGATGGTGGGCGTCACTGCCACCGTCGCCGCCAGAGAGAGAGAGCCGCGAGGAGCTACTGACATCGAGGTCTTCATCGTCGCCGTCAATGGAGAACGCCGCCAAGGAGCCCGATGGAGAAACAGAACCGCAAGAGAGAGAGAAAGAGAGAGAGAGGGAGACCACGACAAGGAGGGAGTAGGAGGCCATCGCCGTCAGTGCCAGAGCTTCCATCGCCGTCGTTGGTGCCACTCGAAGCAACTGCTGCAGCCGTCGCTACCATGGGAGTTGCGCGAAGCCATATCGCCGCTGTGGAGCTGCGAGAACCCACCGCCGCTGCTAGGGCTTGCTGCGGGGAGCATTGTCGTTGCTGTTTTTCTACCGCTGCCGGAGTTTTTGGTCACCCGGTATGGCTCTATTGTCGCGGGAACCACCGTCGGAGCTACTGCTCACTACAAAAAAAAAACGTTGAGTACCGTCGGATTTAGCGTTGGACGTTAGCGACGAGATTTTCGTCGGATTAGGCAGTAAATTTGTAACCCTAAAATATTACCTTCAAAACAACATTTTCCACGGTAACGTAAACGGTAATATTTGGAGGAAAAAAAGAAATTTTTGTCAACTACCGTCGGATTTACTGGCGGAAAGATTCGACGGTAATAATGTTTAATGAAATGCTGTGTTTTAGGCACACGAAAAGCGTTACTGTCAGATTAATTCAACGATAAACCCGACTGTAATGGTGCCTTAAATGAAAGCGCGAACGTCGTCTTCCCCATTTCGAATTTCACACACTCCCTCTTCATCTTCACCCTCTCTCTCATCACCGCCACCACCTCCGTTCTCTGCCCCCTCCCGTCGCCGCTGAGAGCACCACCGTCGCCACGCTCTCCGTCGTCATCACCCCCTCTTTCTTCTCCTTCATCCCCTGCCTCTCTCTCTCTCTTCATCGCCGTCACCACCATCTGTTGCCACCACCATCTGCCACTACAGCAACTTTGGTGACCACCACTACAACATCCAAGTCTTCTCTTATTTCTTGCTGTGTTCTTCATTACGGGTTCTTGAACAACTCTTTTCCAAATCCTTTAATTTTAGTTTAATGTAGTTTAGGTTTGAATAGAATTTCAATTTTAATTTTGAATTAGTTTCAAAGTTAGTTCAGTTTAGTTTTCTAATTTTAGTGGATTTAGGTTGATTAAGTTAGGTTAGATTCAATACATTAGGTTTTAAATAGTTGAAGTATTTGGAATTGTCTAATTGTATTAATTGATGTGTTGATACTATTTTGCTGAGAAATTATTGTTGAGATTGTTTGATAATTGTTTAATTTTAGTTTAATTTAGTTTAGGTTTGAGCAGAATTAGAATTTTAATTTTGAATCAGTTTCAAAGTTAGTTCAGTTTAGTTTTCTAATATTAGTGTATTTAGGTTGATTAAGTTATGTTTGATTCAATACATTAGATTTTGAATGCTTGAAGTGTTTGACATTATCTAATTGTGTTAATTGCTGCATTATTGTTGCTGAGATTGTTAGATAATTTTTTAATTTTAGTTTAATTTAGTTTAGGTTTGAGTAGAATTAGATTTTTAATTTTGAATCAGTTTAAAAGTTCGTCCAGTTTAGTTTTCTAATCTTAGTGGATTTAGGTTGATTAAGTTATGTTTGATTCAATACATTAGATTTTGAATGCTTGAAGTGTTTGGAATTGTCTAAGTGCGTTAATTGTTGTGTTGATGACTATTTTGCTGAGAAATTATTGCTGAGATTATTTGATAATTTGATATATGCAGACATGACGATAGGAAGAGGTGCTACAAATCAGGCTGCAGGTCGTGCTCGTAGCCGTGGTCATGGTAGAGGGAGAATTTTTTCCGGTACCCTCGGAACTTCTAGATCCTCTCCCTCTACTCCGACCACCCTGGTCACGCCACAGGTTGCGGGTTTAGCGGACCAGCCGTTCATCATGGTCCCTAACCTCAACTACATGCTTCTGGTCACGGTGACAATGCCGTCTTCTACAGCTCAGCAGCCCGCATCCATGGCGACGCTAACTCTAGCAACGGATGCCGCAGCCCCGAAGTCCATCCACGGAAGTGAGGAAGCATCTAATTCCCCTCCACCACCTCCCATCGTATAGTTGCGCGTTTATCATGATGGCAGCATAAGGTAAGTATCACATTCAATGCCCATGTGATACTTTATGGTTTTCTAGTTTTACTAATTATGGTTCCTGTTATTGCTAAAAGTTCCTGAAAATTGATTTCTATTTAGTGGATTTAGGTTGTTTTGGAATGCTGGTTATTGTTTTCAAGTTTTAATGATTATGGTTTCTATTATTGCTGAAAGTTCCTGAAAATAGATTCCTATTAAGTGGATTTATGTTGATTTTGAATGCTGGTTATGGTTTTCTAGTTTTAATAAGGGATAAGTATTGTTTTGGTCCCTAAGGTTTAAAGTCAAAATCAAATTCGACTCCAATGTTATTTTGGATTTAAAATCATCCCCAATGTTATTTTTGGTATTAAAATCATCCGTTTTAATAAAATTTTAATTTTATTATTAAATTACCTCTAATAAAAAAATTATAAAACTAAAAAAAAGGGAAAGAATGCAGGGGAGGGGGGAAGGAAGAGGGGAAAGGAAGGGGAGAAGGGAAGATGAGGGGGTGTTCATCACAACCCCTTCTTCTCATTGACATCTCCAGAAGAGAGAGAAAGAGAAGTAGAGACACAGAGAGAAGGAAGCCTCGTCGTGCCTGGTCGTTTTCATCGCGACTCACTGTTGCCCTCGCAGCGCCGTGATTCACCGTGGCCCTTGCAGTGCCGCAAGTCACCCTTGCCAGCGCTGCGACTCGCCCTCGCAGCAACGCGCTTGGCCCTTGCCCTCCTCGTGTTCCTCGTCATCATCGGGGAGGTGATGGTGGTGGTGGTGGCGGTGGTGTTGCTGCTACTGACCTCGTCGCCACTTTGCATCCTCGCCACTACTCCTCGCCGTTGCACCTCGCCGATTCTGCTTCTGCTTCTGCTTCTGCTTCTGCTTCTGCTTTGACTTCCAATTATGCTTCTGCATTTGCGTTTGCTTTGGCTTCTGCTTCTGCATCTGTTATTTTTTTATTTCATTATTGTTGTGTGTTGATTTTGTTGTTGAATTTGAGATTATTTTTTTTGAATTTGAATAATGTGTTATTGTTGGTGTTGACTATTGTGTTCTTGAATTTGATTATTGGTATTTGGTTGGAGTAAGGGAGATGGTGGTGGTAGTAAAGGTGGTGGTGATAGTGGAGGGTATTTTTGTTCATAATAAGTCAAAAGGACGATTTTAATACCAAAAATAACGTTGGGGACAATTTTAAATTCAAAATAACGTTGGGGATGAATTTGATTTTGACCCTAAACCTTAGGAACCAAAATAGTACGTATCCCTTTTAATAATTATGGTTCCTGTTATTGCTGAAAGTTCTTGAAAATTGATTCCTGTTTAGTGGATTTAGGTTGCTTTGGAATGCTGGTTATTATTTTCTAGTTTTAATGATTATGGTTCTTGTTATTGCTAAAAGTCCCTGAAAATTGATTCCTATTTAGTGGATTTAAGTTGATTTGGAATGCTGGTTATTATTTTCTAGTTTTAATGACTATGGTTCTTGTTATTGCTGAAAGTTCTTGAAAATGAATTCCTGTTTAGTGAATTTAGGTTGATTTGGAATGCTGGTTATTGTTTTCTAGTTTTAATGATTATGGTTCCTGTTATTGCTAAAAGTTCCTGAAAATGGATTCCTGTTTAGTGGATTTAGGTTGATTTGAAATGATGGTTATTATTTTCTAGTTTTAATGATTATGATTCCTGAAAGTTGATTCATGTTTATTGGATTTAGGTTGATTTGGGTGGATTTAGGTTGATTATTGTTTGTGGGTTGTTGTTAGGTTTTTGCCGAACCTCAACGCGTGTACTCAAAAGATGACCAATGTCATCAAGCTGATGTACGACCAGTCCTGGCCAACTACACAAAGATTTCCGCTGAGACCAGGTAGCGCTAGTTTGAGAAATGGGCGGTAATTACTTTCATTGTTTCTGTATCAAACCTTTTTAACTAGTTTATATCCTCTATCTTGCTTAACTAATTTTAAAGTTTCTTTGTTGCAGCTACACTTCATTTGGGATGTTGAGCACGACCTGGCCATCCGGAAGATATTCGACCACAGAATGGGTCAGTGGCTTCAGAAGATGCTGGATGATGTTCGTCATGGGCGGGACTAGCGGACGGGTTATCTCCGACCGGAGGTAAAGAAGGCCCTGTTAGCTCATTGGGAGGCCAATGAGGGTTTCAAGCATCGGCGTCTTGCCAACAAAGCTAACAAGGCATCGGCCAGGTCGTCCAAGTATACAACGGCTAGGCGACCTTCATGAAGATTAAGGCCAGGATGGTATGTAGTTCCTTTAATTTTGTTAATAACTTTATTATATTCGTTTTACATATCATTACTAGGCATTCTAATAATTTTGTATTTCAGCACAATTTGTGTAGTCGAAGTCGTTGGACCGTGAGGCCACATTGGCGTAGACATTCAAAGGCTCAGATGGAGGTGAACCAAGCCCAAATGCGCGCCGCTAGCATCGACCTTACTGGTGGCAGCACTGCTGCTGGTGGCAACGGTTCTGCTCGTGGCACGCGAACATCACCACCTTCTGTGCTGCCGACTCAGGACCACGGGACTACCTGGATCTGTAGATATTAGTTTTTTTATTTATTGTTTCTTTGTATTTATTTGATGTACTTGACTTTTAATTTATTTGAATATTGTATTATTTATTTTAAATAAAAACTTTTCATTATTTATGAACTAACCACTAATTGTGTGAAAAAATTTTAATTCAAAATTTAAATTTATCATTTATTTCAAATTTTAAAAAAATTGACATTACCGTCGAAATTACCGTTGGAAAAAAATGACGGTAATATGGCGTGGAACAACATCTTTTAGCGCCAACATTACTGTCGGAAAAATTCACCGGTAACTAATTGGTTTTTCGAACTGGTAATCCGTCGCAAAATTCGACGGTAATTATCGTCGAACAAAAAATATCTAACGGTAAACATTTACCGGCGAGGTTTATACCGTCCGATTGTTTCCGACAAAAAATCTGACGGTAACTTAATTACCATCAGATTTATTTGACGAATCTGATGGTACTCAACTTTTTTCTTGTAGTGGCTCCTCTATTCCATCATTCCTCTTTAGTTACAGTAAGTTTTCTTATTCCGAAACACTCACCATTAGTATTTTGTTATAGTTTGTTGATGATTTTGTGACGTTAATGTCTTAGGGTTGAGTTACTGTTGTTGCATTCTGCTTTTTTGTGGCTGTTGCTGCTTCGAAAAACGGTCGGATTCGATACCGTGCTGCGAAATAAAGATAAAAGGGAGTTTGTAAGTAGTTGAGTCACGATTGAGTTAAGGGCTTTTCTTAAAACATATTTTATGTCAAAGAATTGTTATAAATTGATATTGATATGAAAAATGCATTTTTGTGATGATGTGAGTCTTATGTATTAAATTGATCTGTTTTGAATAAATGGAACTGGATAGCGATTTTGGATTTTTAAGAAATAAAATTTAAATGAGTAATTGCAAATAGACTATGGCTGCTTTGTGAGATTAATTGATGAAGTGGATTGTTTGTGGTTATGAACTGTGATTGATTTGATTTTCTTATTGTTGAAAATATGATTGGTTGTTGAAATTTTTAATTATGTTTGATTGGTATATGCTAAGGATCGTTGAATGTTTTGAATGGTTTGATTGGTATATATTGAGAATTGTTTAGATTCTGGATGCTCTTATTGGAAATCGTTGAGAGATATTGGTTTGGAAAGAACCATTAAAGGGTGAAAAAGTCCGAGTTTTAGGGGAAATGCTACCAAAATTTAATAAGAATTGAATGAAATTGAATAATAAAGATAATGAGGATCATTATGTCTATAAAAACTAGATATTTTGTAGAGTTTAACTTGATTAATTCCGATTGAAGGGCTATGTCCTTGTGAGTTTTGAATGAATTTAAATTAAGGGATGACTAAAATAAGTTTAACATGGAGTTGAAGTTGGTGTGATAATTTTCTTAAAATCACATGGAGTTGAAGTTGGTGTGATAATTTTCTTAAAATCAAATGCATTTCTATTTGGTTGAGTTGAATTGTAAAGTTGTTCGGTGGCTTAACTTACTTGATTTGATTAATAACGAAAAGAATATATATATATATATATATAAGTAATTAACCTGAAAAAAAAAAGTATAATTGATTGAGGAATTAGAAAGTTAATTAATTATCAAATTAAGGGTTTTGGGATTAAGAAAGGGTGAGAATGAGGCTTATGTTAAAAAGGAGTTGACTTAAATGAAGGTTTTTAATTTTTATTTTCATAAAACACTAAAATCTTTATTTTGAAGCTTTATTTGGAAAATTTAGATTTGAAGAATTATGTTTTGAGAAGTTTTTAATGAATTTAAAATCAATTGAATTTGATTGATTCAATGAAATGATTTTCGAGTCTTTTGGAAAAGTCTTGAACTAAAGAAATGAAGTTGAAATTAGTTTTGGGCACTTGATTAAATGGAAATGAGTTTTGTTTGATTAATTTTTTATTTAAGGATAATGTTTACGTGAAGTTCTAGAGAAATCTAAAGTAATAAAAGTGAACTAAAGAATTAACTGATATGAGTTTGATTAACCATGAAAAAGGATTATATTTTTAATTAAGATTAATTGGGGAGATAAAAAATGATCTTTATAAAGGTTTTGGATATGTTGTGGGGATGGTGGTTCGTCCTGCCCACAGTGAGGACGGTGGCTTTATTCCGCTCACAGATAGGCAAGTTGAGGTTAAGGATTTCCTCTCTTGTATTGAGATGGACAAGATAGGTTGAGGATTCCCCCTCTTGTCACATCAGGAATTGGATAGAAGGTTGAATATTTCCTTCAGTTCAATTTTCAATTATGGTGAGGACAGTGGTTTTATCTCGCTCATGGCTTGAGGATAATTATCCTTGTGATAAATGTGAATATAATGAATTATTATTATGATGAGGTTTGATTGAAATATGATTATATATAATTGTGGTTTTGATGTTGAGCTTGGTTATGTTTGATTATGATGATTATGACTGAAATAAGGTTATGATTGATGTTGTGGAGATGGTGGTTTATCCTGTCCACAGTGAGGACGGTGACGTGGTTCCGCTCATGAGATATTGAAATTGATAATTTGATAAATATTTGGGGTTAATGAATATCATAATTTATGAAAATGATTTAGGTCAATGATTTTACTGAGTTAGCAAGGACGGTGGTCTTATCCTGCATGCGTGTTTGAGTTTGATGATGATTATTGATGCGGCAAGGTCGTGAATTTTGTCCCACTTGCGTATTGATTTGGCACTTGCACGGGCAAGGACGGTGGTTCCATCCCGCTTGTTTCTTGGTTACGGTGTGATGTGGTTCTCTCTGTTTGTGAAGTGTGACGAACACTATATTCTAAGAGTGTGGCAGACACTATATCCCATGAGTGTGGCGGGTACTATATCCCAGATAGCACCATTCTCTCAGATGAAAGGTGAAACGACACTCTCAGTTTATGTGAGACAACACTCTCTATTGTTTTAGCACGGTTTATACCTCCAGCAGAAGGTGAGACGGCACTTTCCGTTGAGATAATGGTACCATGATTTAATTCCTCCTCGGGATGTACATTGAGAGATCGATTCGGGAGTTACCAACCAGATTTTGTGTTGGATTTGGCATCATAACCAACACGTGAACTCATGACTAGTAGGACAGACATATATCATATTGCATTTGTTTGAAATTGCTTGGGTCTGTATAATTTCTTGATTTGCCTAATTGATAATCTATGTAACTACTAATTGTACTAATTATCATAATTGTTCTCTATGTGTGATTGTCTAATTGTCTGTCTGATTATTGTGATTGTGACTTATTGGTCAGATTATGGTGGTTATGGTGTATTATGGACTGGAGGCCTTGATTGATTGAATGATATGTATTGATATATTGAGGTATTTTAGGCCGGAGGCCATGTTTGATTTGAATTATATCTCTTGATGTGTTGTGGTGTATTTTTGGATTGGAAGTCGTGATTGTTTTGGACTGGAGACCGTGATTGGGTTAGTTATATGCCCTGGTAAGTTGATAAAAATTGATATGTATAGATGTGTTTGTTGAGATCGGAATCCTTATAAATAATATGTTAAATTAGATTTTGGAATTGATGAGGGTTATAGGTTATAAGTTAAATTTTTACATAAAGCAAAATTTTGATGATTTTGGTTTTGAATGGATAATCAAATGGCTAAAGAAATAAAGACCGAGGCTGGTGAATTAAGGAGTAAAGAATTGGATAGAATGAAGAATGAAATAAATTTAAATTAGGGAACAGATTCATAAGACGAGTCATGATCATTGATGTTAAATGAATTTGCTTTACATATACATGTCCTTCTATGATAATTCTGAAATCCTTTTGGTAAGTCCGTGTGGTTAAGTTCTCACCCACTACAGCCCTATCTTTTTCAGGAAACGGATGAGGAAGCCTATGAAGATTTTTCTGAGAATTTGATCATGCTTTTCTTTAATGTATTATCTTAGTTATTGTTTTTTCTCGTCATTATTATTATATCTTGTAAAGAGGGATAAGAATTATGATTATATATGTATGTAATATTGATATGCTACTTGTATAAGTTATTCTTGATATGTATGCATGCTTGTATAAAAAGAAAAAATGTATTTTCGATTTTTCAAAGAAAAGTCGATAAGATTTTCAGTTAGAGGCTCCTACTTATTATGATATATATGGAGAGAAGTGGTCATAATGTCCTCGCTACCAGAGTGGCGCAGCAGGAAGCGTAATATTCTAGTAGTAAGGGTGTTATATACGAATACTTTTTTGAATCTATACCTTAGAAAGGTTTTAGTGTGGATTCAATATATTATTCACAGGTGTGGATCTTATGTGAAAGAGATTACAATAAAATATGTGTGTGAGAGGTTTTGTGTGACATGATGCCGCTGCATCATGTCTGTTGACAGCCACGGAGGTTCTACAAAAGTTGTCTCTTGATTTTTTTTTTGGTAATAAGTTGTCTCTTGATTTAATGGTCATTAGAGTGCTAATGAAAAAGTATTTTATTTTATTATTGTGTTTAAATTGTTTTTGGCTTTTGGGCTTTTAGAATGGAAATCTTACTGTGGATTAACAAGCTTAAGTGAAATCTTTTTATTTTTTTTCATGTGTTAATATATATCTGCCTAAAAATCCCATACTCAACCCAAATTCTCTATAAGAAATGCTTTTGAAGAAAAGAAAAGAATTCTAAAAAAATTTTGAAAAACAGTCTCTCTCACCTCTCACCTATTCTTAGTGTCACCCATCTCCTACATCAGAGAAGGAAGACTTCACTTGAACCCTAGCAGCGCCCTACCTTCTCCATCGTTGAGTTACTCCCGTCGACCAGAAGGTGCTGTCGTTTCCAAAATCGGCCCAACAGAGCCTCCCACTTGTCAGGTCGGTGTTGCTATGCAAAGAACCGATGCGAGGTTCATTTCATCATCGGCGCTCTCGTTTCTTCGTCGTCATCATCTTCTTGTCGGCGTTGCAGTGCTCTTCTTGTCAACATTGTAATGGTTCGTTCTCTCCTTTGTAAACTCATTCTCTCCGCCACTGGTTTACTATTTCTGTGAATAATTTTTTTGTGTTAAATGTTTTATCATTTTCTGACTTCTGAATTAATTTTGTTGTTGCTCATTCTTAACAGTCTGAGTTAATTTTTTATTATTGTTAAATTTGCTAATTTAATATATAGAGTTTATTGTTGTTAATTTTTTGAGTTAGCAAGGATTTGTTTTTGTTTTGAGTTAACAGGGATATGTATTTGTTCTGGGTTAATAAAATTGATTATTCGTTGCTGATTAATTGACGCTCTCTTTATTTCAGTTGAATGCATACAACATGGTTTATGCATGGTACTTTGTGTCTCTAAAAAAAAAAACAACTGCAGTATTTAAAAACAGATATTCAAAAATTATTCATCAAGAACATTCACATTTATAATCTGAGCCATTTTCCAACAAAGGATTTTGCTTGGAGAGGTTTTAACGAGGCCTGCCTACCTGCACCTTTGTAATCAAAGGTCCTTCAACCCAATTAAATTTATATATTTTCCACTTTACTCCATCTCTCATTGAGCATTTTTTATCTCTTTTCAAATTTAAGAAATCATTCTGCCGACTTCGAACTCATCAGCTTTTGCCCATTTATAGAACATATCGTTCACTACCGATCTTTATCCATAATCAAATTGGATAAACAAATTACCGATCTTTATCCACAATCTGGATAAACAAATTACCGACCTTTATTCAGAATCAAATCGGATAAACAAATCGCCGATCTTTTCACAGAATCAAACAATTCGAACCTTACTGATCAAATCAAACAATCCTATCTTCACAATTATATCTTTATCAGATATAACTATCAAACAACCAACGATTAAGGTCAACCAGTATTGTACAGTACATTCTCTGCAATTTTGCAAAACAGCAAAACAGTCATCTATCTTTCTGAATGATAATTTGTGGATTATCAATCCATTTCAAACATTCAAACAAAGGTTCCAAACCTACAGTTTCAAAAAGACATCTCTGCAAAAGTAACTACTCAAACAATTATCACAGTTCTACAAATTACGTAACTGATTCTAAATATCTGCTAGCGCCAATCCATGCAAGCTCAAAACGCAGTTTATCTAATTACCATTGCCTTTTCTTTTTAATCAAATAAGGCATCAGGAAAAACAACAAAAAATCTCACCAAGGAGCATATCAGTTTACCAACAAAATACTATTTAATGTATCAAACAAAACAAAAAACTTAATACAACCAAAGCAAATATAAAACTCCAACCAAACATTACTATCCAACATTCTCATCCCACTCTTTGGCCGCTCCATCATCGTCAACCATGGCTCCATCTCTGATGATCTTCCCTGGATCCATCTGGGAAAAATCCACCTTAGCGGCCAGGAACTTGGGCTGAAGAGAAGCCCGTTCAAATCCTTCAACAAACGAGTCAAGAATCACTGTCTCTTTGCTCTTTTCCATCTCTTTCAATTTTGTTGTAACCTCAATCATCCGAGCACTCATGCTGGAGAGGTCGGCCTCTTTCTTCTTCATGTCCTCTACCTCCTTCGCATAATTCTCCTTGGTCAGCTTCAATTCTTTTCAATCTCAGAGAGCCTGGCTTCCAGTTCAGTAACCTTAGCATTCTTTACCTCCAACTCCTTTTTCAATGTTGGATCTTGTTTTTCCTCAATCACCTTCCGATGTTTTTTCTCTTGGCTATACCCTAAGCTCGCCAGCCGAAGACCAACCACCTTCAACATACAAACCATCACAAACATATACATATGTAAATCAACAAAAAAATTTAATCACACAATAACGCACACCTATACCTGCATATACTGATAAATGGTGACGTCACCCACCTCGTTGGCCAGACTCACATCCGTCGACGTCAGACAAACCTTGTCGGCAACAACCATGTGCGGAAAATCCTTCCCCCTAGTAACGAGCCATCACTATGATCGGCAATGTCATGCAATTTCTTTTGGTTTTCAAAAAACCCCTGAATTTCTTCCATTGGTACCTCATCCCTAACATCCTCGGATCCCTCTGATAAATCAACCACATCTTGTTTCCTCTTCTTTATAATCACCTTTCTCCTCCTCGGCTTAGGCTGGTTCACCTCGCCAGCACCAACAAACTTCTCTGCTTTTAAGGAAGACCCCTCCTTGTCCAAATTCTTACTTTTTACCCGAGCTCTGAGAGTGGCAGCAGACACCCCAGGATACTTCCCTCCTTCAACAAATAAAACAATAACAAGTTAGCTGAAATGTTAGTCGAAACACAATTATCTCAATACTCCAAATCCTCACCTAGATATTCTATAATAGCCTGCCTATTATATTCCCGCTGGAGCAAGTCAAACACCGAAATTAATTACTTCCGATCAACAACTTCGACTAAATACTCAATGATGCACTCATTCTTTGCATTAATGGTTTCTAGCCCCAGAATACTCTGAGTCTCCGAACACCACCAAAGCGGAAAAATTTTCCCTAAGTGCTCGTCTATATAAAATTGGAAATCCCCCTAACATTCTTAAGCTTTACATACATCTCCTTAAAGTTCATAAAAGACGATTTGTACAGTTTGAAAACAGCAAATCTTGGTGAAATATTCAAGTTCACACAACTTCCTTTTCAAACACCTTTGGCTTGAAACAGTGAGAAGAACAATTCCACTGTAGGTCTCTCCTCCAAAAAATCCATCAGAATATCAAAACTGCGAAGAAATGCCCAGCTATTGGGATGGAGCTGGGATGGTGCACAATTTAGTTGCTTTAACACCTGACACTGAAAGTCAGTAAATGGAAGTTTCACCCTCAACTCTTCCAACACACTACTATACATATAAAAATACTCAAAGTCCTCCCCCCTGTGAAACACCTTGTCACTGGAAGAATAGGGAAGCAACTCCAACCGAACCCCAGAACCAACCCTCACAATCCTACTCCTGTCTATTTCCTTTACGACATCTTCATCCAGAAACAGAGATGCATGATTCCTCACATCATCGTTCACCCAATCATAAGACCAATCAATCTTTTTCTTTGTTTATTTCTCATTAGAAAATAACAAATGAAGAAACAGAAGAACAGAAAGTAGAAAATTACGAAGAGAGACCAGAGAAATCGAAACAAAACACTAGAGCGTATCTCTTTTACTCATTTGGCTTCAAAATGCTTCTGATAACAAGAAAGAGTGATGCAGCCAAAATGAAAACCTTCAGGATTCCAAAATATTTCATTTAAGACACTTAAACCATATTTTCGATTCCACTGCCATCAATTCCATCAATTACATAAAACCAAGTGAGGGGCATTGGGAACACGCACTTTCTTTAATGTGCACTTAATTTCTCTCTCTTACTCATACCACTGTTTAGCATAAATAACTGTTTAATAAAGAAACTTGAACTGGGGACTCCAAGGCCATATCAGTCACCGAGTTATGAAGTCACTCAGAGGCTGACTTATGATTCATTAAAAGCTCAACCTACTTCATTAAACATATTTTCAGACTAAGCTTAGAGGCTATGATCCGCCCGTTACAAATCTAATGCCTTAACTCGGCATTCTACACCATAACTCGGCAATTTGCGTCATAACTCGGCGGTTACACGTTATAACCAGATTCAACGGACTACACCCTGGAATCAAAATGTCCGACCACATATCATCGCTCATCAAAACCTAATTATTACTCTTCAATTCAGATAATCAACGGAAGCGTAACCGATTTGTTTTACTCCACCTATAAACGTATGGTATTCTATCTTCAAGAGACACTGAATTCACATTACTAACTTAAACATCGGAGTGCTTTTTGCAGGTACACTCCCCCTTTGCTCACACTCTCCGTGACGTGATACCCCACTGGACGAGAAGTTTGGACCACCCTAGCTTATAGCTTAGCGTTAAAGATTAAAACTCGACGTCAACTTCTGCAGCCGAAGTTACGTCCAGGTTGTTTATACATAAACATTATTCATGTAATTATTAGTGTTGGGGGGCAAAATGAGAAGCATGATGTTTTTCAGAAGATCCTTGCATGTCTTTAAAATAACAAAAGGGTATATTTAGAAAGTTGATTAAAAATGGTTTACGTTAGGATTGTGTTTAACTCTTTTTGGAATGAAGGATTATTTTGGATTAGCAGGCCTGCATTGAAAATTTTCTTTTATTAAATGTTAATATTAATCTGGCGTTAATACATTTAACTTCAAATATTTTATCAGTCAGTTAATATATAATAATCAACTTAAAGATCTTAGGTCTCAACAATTTTTTATAAAAATAAATATTAAATTTATTTTTGTATACTTTGCGTAAATTTAAGAGATTTGTTTTTAGTATTTGATAATGAGAGGGTGATTTAGTTACTTTAATTTCATTTATTAGAAATTTTTTTGTTTTAACTTTTGGCATCTAATAATTAATTTTATATTTTTTTATTGCATGTATATGCAACTTAAATATTAATTATCGCACTTAAATAGAATTTATATTTTTTTAATTAATTAAAAATACAAAGATATATTTATTTATTGATATATTTTTTTTAAAGTTAACTTTAATTTTGACCATATGTATAATTGAAAGAATTCTCTAATATGAATATTAAAATAAAAAATCCTTTTGTGATTATATTAAAAATGAATTATTCAATGATTGTTGAGTAAAAAAAGTGGGATTATACTCAATAATATAGATGCATGAAGTTAGGGGTGTGCATGGTCGGGTGAAATCGGGTTTGATGTGGCCCAGACCCGACCCAAAATATATATCGGGCCTATTTATTAGACTCGAACCCGACCATAGACCCGATGAAACCTATACACTTTCGGACCACGATTATATCGGATAAAAATCGGATGAAAATCGGGCCGTTAACATTACATTACCTTGATACCTTCTTATAAGCTAGTATATAAAAATATCCAAATTTTCAAGACTCCAACCATTTTTTGACAAGGTAAAATTTACTTAGAAAAATATAACAAGAATCAACTCTTCTCTAAAATTAAAGCATAACCATAATCAATACTAATATTGTCTAATAACACCAAATATTTAAATCAATACAAATAACACAATATTATGCATTAATTAGTCTAAAATTTAATGCATTTTAAACATAAAACATTAACTTATAATCTTATAATAACTAATAACACAAAATATTAAAATTTACAATACTTAAATTCCACATAAAAATAGCTATCATCCATCACTAATAACACAAAATATTAATTGTGTATGATGACCGGGCCACTGGACCGATTTCAGATGACCCGAGCCATGGTCCGGACCGAATCTAAAATAATAACCGAATTTATTTTTGAGACCCTTACCCAACTCTAAATCCAATAAAATCATATCACATTAGACCCTAAAATATTCGAGATCGGATGAAATTTTCGAATCTGACCGGACCATGCACACCCCTACGGCCCTACATGAAGCCATGATCGTCTCAAACAAAGAGCGTCCCAAACAATAGTTAAAGGAAACGTCTCATACAAATTACGCAGTTTATATAAACAATTCACATTTTCTCAACAAACGTTATTGTTAAACAAAAAAAAAAAAGTCATTACCCATTCACTACCATTTGTCGTGGATCATTAGTCCATTATCCCAAAAAAATTAAATTCCACCTCTCCATTAAGCATGCTACGTTAGTAGAGTAATTACCAAGGTTGTGAGAATCGGACCGATCAATAAATTGGTGAGGTCATTGGTTTAATGGTTTATTGATTCGACTGGAGTTCAACCGGGATTCAACCGGTTTAATTAAATATTAAATAAAATTATTAAAAAACCTAAAAATAATTTTAAATATATAAATTCAATAATTTCTAACTTAATAAAATTTAAAATTATTTCACATAATAAGTTATCCATAACTTAATATTAGAGGTTCAGAAACAACTTCAAACATCAAAGTTTATAACTAAACAACTTCATAGATCATTAAGGAAGAGAAATATAGTGATATTAAGAATTTGAAAAGTGCCACGTTCAACTCTTAAGTAGCAAGTTCAAAAATAGAGCAATTTCTAAAAATTTGGGCAGCAAGTAGCAGTAAAATATAAGCACGTGAATCCAAAAATTGCAATTAACATGAGAAAAGCATGGATTGCATGTACAGAGGCAGCATCAACTTAATTTCACAAGTACAGTTCAGCAGGGCAGCAGGTAGAATCAGGTCACATGAAACAGAAACAGCACAACAATGATCACACCAACATCATTCAGCAAACAAGCAGTGTTAAGCCATGTTGGATAATCAAGAACGGAGCAATTATCAGGCCTAGAATCCTCTAACCACAACCTAGCTACCTAACAACATATATATCTATCTATCCTAACAAACAGAATTAATCAGCAATCTAACTAAAATTAAAAACAGAATTAATAAAAGAAAGTAAAGAAACAGAGCAGGAAGCAGGGATGAGGCAGGGGACCTGGAATGTAGCAGAGACAGACTGGGAAATGGAAAGGGGAAGAAGAGCAGAAGTAGTACCGCCCAGAGTTGGTGGTGGCCGGCTGAGCTCGCGGCGGCGGAACGATGTAAGGCAGAGAGATTCAGCTTCTCTCTGCGGCAGTGACGAGAGCTGAGGGGGGGTGCAGAAGGAGGAGGCGACGAAGGAGTATTACCGGCGGTACTACTTGAAGGAAGAGGCGAGCTCGGCGATGACGAAGGAGGAGGCGAGCTCGGTGACGACCAACGAGGAGGGGAGCTCGGCGATGACAAAACAGGAGGCGTGCTCGGCGAGGAAACCGGACGCCGTGGTGGTTGCGGTGGTCAACGCCGTCGCTGCTGTGACTGTGGGATGCGGTGGTGATGGTGGTGGCTATGCGACTGCAAAGAGGGGCTGCTCGATCGTAGCCTGTGGGTGATTTCTCTTCTGCCTTCTGGAGTTCTGGGTGAGAGTGTGAGAGTGAGACTGAGATTAGGGCTTCATTGCGTTTAGCCTTTCTTTATTATTTCTTTTTTTTTTTAACCTTCAAAACGACGCCGTTTAGCACTTTAAGTTTCAAACCAAAAACCGCTAAAAAACTGGACGATTCTCCTGGTTCACCGGTTAACCGCCAGTTCGACCGATTTTTTTATCGGTTTTTTGCCAGGCGGTTTCTGACCTTACCCGGACCGGTTAGGTGACCGGTTCCCGGTTAATCCAGTTGAACTGGCCGGTCCGATTTGATTTTCAGAACCATGGTAATTACTAGGGGTGCACAGACCCGGCCCGGTCCAAAGGCCCGGCCCGGTTCCAAACACTTTAGGGGCTAATTTGGTGTGATTTCATCGGGTTTCGGGCCGGGTAAGGGTCTCAAAAATAGACCCGGTCATTATTTCGGGTCGGGTCCGGGCCATAGCTCGGGTCACCGAAGTCGGCCCGGTGGCCCGGTCATCATACACAATTAATATTTTGTGTTATTAGTGATGGATCATGACTATTCTTATGTGGAATTTAAGTATTGTAAACCTTAATATTTTGTGTTATTAGTCATTATAAGACTATAAGTTAATGTTTTATGTTTAGAATGCATAAGACTTTAGACTAATGCATAATATTGTGTTATTTGTATTGATTTAATTATTTGGTATTATTAGACAATATTAGTATTGATTGTGGTTTTGCTTTAGTATTGATTGTGGTTATGCTTTAATTTTAAAGAAGGGTTGGTTCTTGTTATATTTTTCTAAGTGTATTTTTCCATGTTAAATAATGGTTGGAGTCTTGAAAATTTGGATATTTTTACATGCTAGCTTACAAGAAGGTATCAACGTAATGTAATGTTAACGGCTCGATTTTCACCCAGTATAATTGTGGCCCGAAAGTGTATTGGTTTCATCGGGTCTAGGGTCGGGTTCGGGTCTAATAAATAGACCCGGTGTATATTTCGGGTGGGTCTGGGTCACATCAAACCCGGCTTCACCCGACCCATGTGCACCCTAGTAATTACCATTTCATCAAACCGATCGAGAATAAAAGGAGAACTTCTGCTTTTTTTTAAATGGAACAGCAAGTCATAATCAGAGAATGGATTCTCTCAATTTTTTTTACAATCGAAGAAAAAAAGTGTAATTTTTTATTATTAATTTTATAAATAGGACCAAAAATAAATATAAAAAAAAAACAATAAAAAATTAAAATTCATACTTTACACTCTTAATATTTTTTAATAATTAAGAGAATCCATTTTATATATTTCCTTCTACACGTAGGACAGTGGGCCAAACACGTAATATCCACGTGTGTGTGGATCTCCTAAACCACACCATAGATTTTTCCTATAAATAAAAGTATATATTTTGAGAAAAATAAGTTATTTATACAAGTATACAACATGAATCAATAATGAATTTTGAATTTTATATTAATTCTTCTTTTGCATATTATAATAATATAAATTTTGTTATGGTATTTTCTTCTCATCATTAGAACAGTATAAAAATCTAAATATAAAGAATAATATTTTCAGATAATATTCAAATATCATAATCGAATAAGGGCATGATATTTTTGTGTAAAGTTAATAATTAAAATATAAATAATAATGTTATATATAAATAAAAAAATCAATTATTGCATAATATATATTTTTAAATATAAAATATATATTAAAATTTATGAAATAATATATTTATATATATAAATATA
Source organism: Arachis hypogaea (assembly GCF_003086295.3). Classification (NCBI taxonomy): domain Eukaryota; kingdom Viridiplantae; phylum Streptophyta; class Magnoliopsida; order Fabales; family Fabaceae; genus Arachis; species Arachis hypogaea. The sequence goes on from NC_092050.1 coordinate 24,124,348, forward strand.
TAATAATTAATTTTATAATTAGTTTTTATACATCATAATTTTTTAAAATATATTATATATAATTATACTAGGTATATATTAAAATCAGTTACTACTATAAAATATATTTTAAAATATAAAATATATATTAAAAAATTAAATAATATATATTTATATATAAATATATGATGATTGATTTTACTTATTAATTTTAATATAAAAATAATATTTTTGAAATATATATTATATTAATTAATTTAGTTAAATATATTAAATTATTTAATAATTTTTTTATCGTATTTATTTTTAAAACGTTAATTTATGTAATAATAACTACGACATTTTTATTTGAAAATAATAATTTAAAACAGTTAAATTATTTGATATATTTAATAAAATTATGTTTTTTAACTTTATCTTTTTGTTTAATAATATTTTAGATTCGATGCAAATAATAATGAGGGTGTTAATTACCTCACGGGCTGCGGATGCTTGCATGACTATCTATATAGTCCAAGTCAAGTCGGCAAGGCTTCAGCTACTTCATTATCCTTCAATTCAATTATTCTCAGTTCTCTTAAGCACTGCTCATTATATTATTCTTCACCAATGATCCCAGTCACCCAATCATCCTCTCCTATGCCATGCTGATTGTATTGTATACGTCGTCCCAACCCAATTCTTCAGATATCGCTCGACTAAACAACCTCGTAAGCTCTTCTGTTATCTCTTCTTTCCCAACATTATCGTCGTTTTCTTTGCACCCAAACATGTTATTTTCTACATTATTGCTTGTTAGGCAGTTCTTCAATTCTAACGAGGTCCATATTCTTCTCAAGTTATTTTTTTAAAATAATGCGAAGCCAGATTTTTCTCTTTTTTTTTTGTCCCTTTCTAAAGAGCATGTATGTATGATTTTGGGAATTAAGACTGCGGTTATAAAAGAAACTGAAGATTGAAAGATTGATAGAGATATAGATTAAATTAAATTTTTATATTGTATTTGATTTAAAATGTACTTAATTGTGTCAATGAATTATAATTCAAATAACATAGTCTTTTTATATTCATTTAAGAGATCGCGAATTCGAATATTCCTATCTTTAATAAAATAAAAATATACCATATTGTATATTATGTTTAAAAAATTAAATAAAGATATTTTAAAAAAAATATTATTAAAATTTTAATTTTTATTTTAAAAAATTTCAGTCTTTTATGTTTTTATTATTTGAAAAGATTAAAAAAATTAAAATTTTGTATTTTAAAATTAAAATTTTAAATTTATCTTTAATCATTAAATACAATATTGAATTTCAATCTCTTAATCTCAATTTCAATATTGTTTTTCAAAAACAAATACTATCTGAAAAACTGAGAATGAAGCTCGAGAATTAAAAATAAAAATTTATAGCGCTAGAAAATAATTTCTACATTGAAAAATAGATGTAGTTACGTAAAAATTCACATATAATTTTTTTATATAAAATTAATATTTAAAAATTAAAAAAATTTAATAAATTTAATTAAATTATCATCTAATAATTTTTAACTATTAATTTTATACAAAAATAATTACACACAAATTTTGATGATCTACTTAATTATGTGGTGGAATACTGAAATGGCACAAGGTCTTTATAAGCCCCGTCCGTACCCTACACCTCATCATCAAGCCTCTTTCTTTCTCACGAACGTCTTAGCTTCAAAATGTCTAGATAAATCTTTATTTTTTTTTTTAGCAAAAATAGGATTATTAGAATAAGTATAAAAAAACAAATCTTTTTTAAACGTTATCATTTTTATCTTTTATAAAAAGATATAATCAAAAGTAAAATATAATCTTTTAATATTATATTGAAAGGTCTAAATATAAATTTAAGCAAGATAATCATTTAAAGATAATATTTTAAGGAGCACTAAGGCTTTTATTTTATCTTATTTTAATTTTGTTTTAATATATTTAAATATTTAAGCATATACTGCTTTGAAATGTTGGCATGACATATCAATGCATGCCTTTTACCAAAAGTTTTTGAGTCTGACTTTGAGTTTTCAACACGTACAACCCGCGTCATCTATTTGACGAAGATGTTGATGGCGTTCTGATTTGATAACCGGAGTAATCCAACTAATTACAATTAAAAGACTAACACTTAGTTCTCTTCACATAAGAATTTATAGTTAAAAATCATTACATTGACTTAAATTATTGGCTAATATTTTAATTATAAATAAAATATAAAAATAACTGCATATAAATTTTTATAATTGTGTGTAATAAAATTTGTTGACATTTTTCTACTAAAATTAAGACCAAATATTTTTTCAAGGGTGTTTGTTTACGGTACGATTTGAATGAATTTTAATAAAAATTAATCCAATTTAAAGTATATAATTTATTGTGATTTAAATTATATTAACTTTATTTCATCTTTTACTTAATCCAATTTAATTTAAATTGGATATATTTATTCAATAATAAAAATAATAAATAAAATATATAAATAAATTTTATTTTATATTATATTTACAAAATATTTATTAAATAATAACACATGAATACAATAAAAATGTGTAATAAATTAAATATAAATAAAATATTAGATTTCATAATAAAATAATAATATTATATTAGAATGTGTGATTTAACTTAAATTAGGTCAATTTTGATAAGTTAATCTAAAATTTAAATTTCAATCTATTAAAAATAAAATTCAATTAAATCTAAATCAGTGTATATTTTATTGGTTTTTCGTTTAAATTGAATTAAATTAATAATTTTCTTTAGATCAATTGACCTTTGAACACCTCTTGTTCTTCCAGTCCAACCATATTTGTGTGAACAAATTCTTCTCCCCGTCCAACCATATTTGCGTTTACTTATGGAAATGAAGCTAAGCTTGTATTGAAAATTTGGCCGATCAGTTAGACTGTTCAAAGTAATATACGTTGCATTCGTGTTGGTTGCATAGTCTTGGTGGAAAATATTCCCAAATTTCGTGTTCCTTTATTAATTTTTAAAAAATAAATTTATACACTTGTATTTATTCCCTCAGCAGTCAGTATAGAAGTATAAAGTGAAGACATATATGGTGCAGGAATTGGAAAGCTAAGCAAGAAATATTAGCAATGGGTTCAAATAGTACAGGATGTCCGGCGGGCATGAAAGCGACGTCGAATGGGGTGTTTCAGGGAGACAATCCGCTTGACTACGCACTCCCTCTTGCAATCTTACAAATCTGCATGGTGGTTCTTCTTACTCGCCTCCTAGCATTCCTTCTTAAGCCACTAAGGCAGCCACGCGTGATTGCAGAAATTCTGGGTGGAATATTGCTTGGTCCATCAGCTCTAGGACGCAGCTCTGCTTTTCTGAACGCCGTGTTCCCATCCAAGAGCCTAACGGTCTTGGACACTTTGGCCAACATTGGCTTACTTTTCTTCATGTTCTTGATAGGACTGGAACTCGACCCGAAGTCCCTCGTTAGCAAAACAGGAAAGAAAGCTCTTGCCATTGCCCTTGCTGGGATCACATTCCCCTTCGTCTTGGGAATCGGGACATCTTTTGCACTTCGAGCAACAATCTCGCAGGGAGTCGATAAAGCACCTTTCTTTGTGTTCATGGGAGTCGCTCTCTCCATCACCGCCTTCCCCGTCCTGGCACGCATCTTGGCTGAGTTGAGGCTGCTTACCACTGAGGTTGGACGGATGGCCATGTCAGCAGCGGCTGTTAATGACGTGGCAGCGTGGATTCTTCTCGCCCTTGCGATTGCGCTCTCTGGCTCTGACTCTTCTCCACTTGTCTCCGTGTGGGTCCTCTTGTCCGGATGTGGCTTTGTAATCTGTTGCGCACTTGTTCTTCCTCCCATCTTCAGATGGATGTCTCGGCGCTGCTCTGAAGGCGAAGCCATCAACGAGTCCTACGTCTGTGCCACGTTGGCAACGGTCTTGGCAGCTGGTTTTGTCACTGACACCATTGGAATCCATGCTCTGTTTGGGGCATTTGTTGTTGGAGTTGTTCTTCCCAAGGAAGGCCCTTTTGCGGCTGCTCTTGTTGAGAAGGTTGAGGATCTTGTCTCTGGTCTCTTCCTTCCGTTGTACTTTGTGTCCAGTGGACTCAAGACAAATGTTGCCACCATTCGTGGCCTCAGGTCCTGGGGGCTCCTTCTTTTGGTCATATTCAATGCTTGCTTCGGTAAGATTGTTGGTACCATTGTCGTCTCCTTCTTTTGTAGGGTACCTTTTCAAGAATCATTGGCTCTCGGCTTTCTCATGAATACTAAGGGCTTGGTGGAGCTCATCGTCCTCAACATCGGTAAAGATAGGAAGGTAAATTAAGTTAACAAGAATGTTTAGTTTAATTTGATTAAGTTTTGTACATGATCTTATTACTCTTTTTAATTAATTTGTAGGTATTAAATGACCAAACATTTGCAATTATGGTGCTGATGGCTATCTTCACAACATTCATCACCACGCCTTTGGTAATTGCAGTTTATAAACCGGCCAAGAGAATGGCAAAATCGGACTACAAATACAGAACAGTTAAGAGGAAAAACCCGGACACTCAACTGCGACTGATGGTGTGTTTCCACAGCACAAGGAACATCCCTTCAATGCTAAATCTGATCGAAGCCTCGCGCGGCACTGAAAAAAGGGAAGGCCTTTGCATATACGCATTGCATCTCATGGAGCTCACTGAGAGGCCTTCTGCTATATTGATGGTCCACAAAACCAGAAAGAATGGCCTACCCTTTTGGAACAACAACCATTCTAATGCGAATCAAATAGTGATTGAGTTTGAGGCTTTGAAGCAGCTAAGCAGAGTGTCGATTCGCCCCATGACTTCAATCTCATCCATCCCCAACATTCACGATGACGTATGCGCTTGTGCTGAGAGCAAGAGGGTTGCAATGGTAATTCTTCCATTTCACAAGCACCAAAGGGTTGATGGAACGTGGGAAACAACAAGAAGTGAATTCAGGTGGGTGAATAAGAAAGTTCTCGAGCATGCACCCTGCTCTGTGGGGATCTTGGTGGACCGGGGGCTTGGTGGGAGCACCCACGTGACAGCAAGTAATGTTTCATCTTCAATTACCATGCTCTTCTTTGGAGGCAACGACGATCAAGAGGCTCTTGCTTATGCTTTGAGAATGGCAGAGCATCCTGGTATCAACCTCACCATAGTGCACTTGATAGTAAGGTCCGAGGATGTTGGAGACATTGTCAGTGTCGTAGATATAAACGACAACGCATCATCATCAACGGATGAGATGCTGCTTTCTGAGGTCAAAGCAAAAAAGAGCTCATCCGTAAAGTTTGAAGAGAGAGTTGTGAAAAGCCTCGGTGAGATCATTGAGGTGGTTGGAGAGTACAGCAGAGGATGCAATTTGTTTGTGGTTGGTAGGGTGCCCAAAGGACACGTGGCGGTCACTTTGAACAATATCAAATGCGAGTGTCCAGAATTGGGGCCACTATGCAACTTGTTAACCTCTCCGGAACTGCTCTCAACTTCAGCCTCGGTTTTGGTCGTGCAACACTATCATGCTCTATGCTCTAATGGATAAAAAATTGTCTTCTCTTTCATTTTAGACTTAACTAATCCTGTAAGTGTGGATCATCATCATCTCATAATTAGTAATATTAAACCTGATGATTGGGACTCCAAGCAAGGAATCAACTTTTCAATATATAGTGGCTGTCTCTTTCCGTCTCCTTTTACTAGTGTTTAAATCTAATATCTTAGTTAAAAATGATTCAAGAGAGTGGATATTTTTATTCTAAAATTGATAATGTCATCTCAAATTGATCATATTTTATTAAGAAAAGAACTCAATAGCCAGCCGAATTTTTTATTTTTTGTTAATATTTTTTGTCATCAATTTAATTTTTTTAATTTATCAATTTAATAACATATTTTTAGTTTATATTTAAACAAAAATAATAAATTCTACTAATTCATCTTTTATTATATGTACTTTATATTAAGATTAAAATCTCCCAAAAAGAAATGTTATGAACTTGAGAGCATCAAGATCCATTATTCTTTTAACCCAAGAAAGAAAAAATTTTAAAACACACAACTGAAAAAAGCTAATGTTGTTAGTTATAGGCTTGACGTCAACAAATTCTATCGAATATTCACTAACTAAAACGCATCACTCTTCCTAGCATCTAACTAACATAAAATTAAAATACAAAATTTTCAACAAAAAATAAAAGAGCAAATGACAAAGTTGACTTGAGAAGAATTGCTAACGAAATTTTTAAATTACTTTTGTATTTATAACTTCACTACTTTTCAATTATTTCTTTAATTTAGGTTTGTATTTAAAATTAGTCATCTAATTAATATAGAATTAAATTTTTTAATAAAATTAAAATAATTATACTATGTGTAGTAAAAAAATAGTTTACTAAGTTAATTATCTATATAAAATATATATTAAAAGTATGTTAAACAAATTTTTGACACAGAATTTTTTTTATCAAAATGCGTAAACATCATATATAAATATATATTCTTGTTGCTCCACTCTCTGTTTGTGGGTTTTGATGAGCATGAGCTACATGCCATTATAGTTAGTGATTATTAATTTACTATATCTTAGTCGATATACATTGTTATTGGTAAGTGGTAACCTATATAGGTTTTGGATCGGTTAAAGTAAAAAGAAGATGGACTATTATTTATCTCTCTATCAATAGTGTATATTATAGATGAGACGATAGTACATAATTCTCATGTTCATTTGTTTGGTCGAAAATACTATAAAGATTGAAGAAGTGGGATAACACTTTAATAACTAAGAGGATGATGACTAATTAATGAAAAAAATAATGTGGTGTGCTTTAAAAAGATTATTGACAAAGATCTTTTCATGTGAAGAAATAATTGAAAATTATTATCAAATAATTCATCATATCTAACTATTACTTAACATACATAACACATTTTATATCTTAACTATTATTGTTTATAAATTTTTTTATCTTAATTTAAAAATATTAATTCATCACTTTGTTATTTTATCGACTCCCTCAATTTAGAAGAACTTGATCGTGGTAAGAAAATGTGAGTAGCGAACTTATTTTGATTGAATTGGAATTTATAATTGCAAGGATGGAGAATTGTATTGGACATACGGGAAAGAAATGATAGATTTGAAGTGCTCACGACGCACAATTCCATGTTCCATCCAACCAAACCACCTTCAGTGGTTCACAAAGTTTGTATAGGGAAAAGGTGAAAGAATATGAATTATATATATAATTATGACCAGTTTGATTAATAACCTGAACCATTGCTTTAACTTTCGAGAACTTGCAAAATTTGCCATTGATAGTTTGATACTGTGAACAAAAGCTAATTTCTACTACATACACAACGGCCAACGCAACTATCAACACATTGACTTTTTTTTTTTTCAATTATATACATAACTGTTTATACTTTTATACTTGATAGTTTATAGTTGAGTTAAGTACTTTTTCATTTGCTCAAAATTAAAATCGTATCCAACTTTTTTTTTTTTAAATCATCCTCAATATTATTGAACGTTTTAAAATTATCCTTTTGAACATAATATAAATGACACAAATATCTTTTTTCTATTATCACTATTCACTCCACCCACCCATTATTATCCCACCCCTTTTCACTGCACTTAAAACAGAAAAATCAAAGCGAAGAAAAGAAACAAAAGATGAAGAAAAAAAAAAAAGAAAAAGAAGAAGAGGAAGGTGATAGCAGGGAAGAGGGCAATTGCCGCCGTTACGTTGTGACTGTAGAGAGAGACAAGGCGAAGAGATGAGAAAGAGAACGAGAGAAGAGAGAAATAGAGTGAGAGAGAGAAGAAAAGAAAAGAAAGGAAGAAGAGGGTGGTGACAGCGGGAAAAAAGGGTGGCCGCCGCCATTACGTCGCGACTGAAGTGGGAGCTTTTCTGTCGGCATCGAGCTTTATCACCGTTGTCGAGCTTCTGGTGGTGAGGGGATATGCTCTTCCCTCTCTCTCGACCTATGGTAAATATAAGAAGATCCTATTCCTCAAAACACTATCAAAAGAGAGAAAATTGTATCACTAAGGAATAAGGTCGTACAGATCCAGATAGAGAGTGTATGTCATCTACTCGAAAGTGATCCTCCGAGAATTTTTCAGTAACTCCTCCGGACACCTTTGAACTCAAGTTATCAGCTGCCAAGTCTGTCTCCATCTGTAGACGTGGGAAGAAAGGGGGTGAGAACCTAAAATTTTTAGCAGGATAAACAGGAAAAAAAGGGATCTTAGGGTCTTTGTTTCTAAGTTCTCGTTAAATAGAAAATCATCAGATAAAAATAATAGAGTACAAATATATAGTAGGTAAACAGAATTAGTCATAGACAATTAGAAAACTACAGTAAACAATCACAAGAAATTCACATACGCAAACAAGATGGTGCATTCCTGTTCCTAGCGCAGATCATGAGCTCATTCATCGGTTGATTATCCGCAGCCCGACATTACCCAGAACGGATTCCGAATATAGTTTATCCACTGAATCAGTTAGCATGGATATCCCCTTGTCAGTTAGATACCAAAGCCACGGATTTATCTGTGTCTCAGTCATGCTAAAATCATAATCATATAATTCCTATAGCATATGTACATTCAGTAAAAAATAGGGTACCATATGGACAAACCAATATCAGTCAGACACCACTTGTCAGTGGGCATCCCCACTTAACAACTCTGCCCAACTAGTATGTTTTTCCTAATTGGGGTATCTGCCCGGTCAATACGTTTCTTTGACTAGGGTATAAGGCATCTTGTGCTTTCTTAAATTATGATTTGTGCTTTTATTTCTTTTTTCGGTTTATTTAGCCTAATATTTTTCTAGTGATTAATTTTCTATTTAATAATTTATATAACAAATAGACTTAGAGTTACACAATTATATATCTATTGTTCGTAATGAACTCAAATTTCTAATGATATACACCATATGTTTTCTGGATTCTGGAACTAATCTGATACTAAGAAAACTGTGATTGCTCTCTGGTTTTATCCCCTAATAATAAAAGTGGATATACGTTATCAATTAATTGTGTAACGACTCAATTCTTTAAAGAAGGTATTTTAGGGTCTCTAAAGATCAATTTAAAATTAGTTTTGGAGAGTTCGTATTAAGAATTGAACTTTTCTATAATTTTTCAAAATTTAGCTACCCGCTTAAAAATAAAGACAAAAACAATAGGTAGTAATAATTTTAGAAAATTTATGAAAAATCCAATTCTAATCAAATGCCTTTTAAATTTAGTAGACATATACCTAACATACCTAAATTTCAATTGCAATAAATTTCAGACTAATATCAATTCACATGAGAAAGATACAAAATTAGGAACATGGTTCTATTTTAAGGTTAGTTTTTTTAAAATTCAACAAGGTAGACACACTCTTACTTGCATATATAATTCTCCTAAATTGTCATTGATCTAAAATATGGATTAGATATTCTAGACACAAAGGGAAGTAAATTTCTTTTGGTTCCAACTCAAACTCTTATAAGAATTTAAAGTTAGGTAGGTCTAAAGTTTTTGCATCAACCACATGAACACATAATTTTTTACATAAACCACCAGTTTTCAATAATTCATTCCCCAATTTACCCATCAATAAATTCTAAATTTTTTTTTGGAATATTGTATACACATCCAAGTTTTACAAAAATATTATTTCACCAAAAATTACTGTACATATTTTTTTCAGAATTTCACACAAATTGACACCAATTTACTGAATTTTCTGCAGCAAGCAATTCAACAATCTTTTCTATGTTCATAATCAAACTATATAGTTTGGATATCTCATTAAATATATACTTTCTTAAAAGTTCTTTGGTAGTGAACAAATATTGGTCCATTTGAGCTATAGTTGAAAAAATATTTTCATATTTAAAGAATTGTAGATATCAAGCAAAACTGACTTCATGTCAATAATTTTTTGAGCAAAATCTGGCCCAGGTTTAAAAACCAACTAAACCTCAATATTTCTTCTTTTAGATTTGTTTTGACTAATGTTTTTAATATTATTATCATTTTCTTTTGTCAGATTATTTTTCTTATTGGAAGGTTTTGAGATTTTTCAAAAAAGATGCACATAATTGAAAAAGAAAATTTTATTAATTGAGTTTACTCCAATTAAACTTTTATCTCTAATTGAGCTTCACAAAGTCTTAATTTTCTACTTAGACTCTAGATAAAGCAATTATCTTAAACAATTTTGCTTCTAAATTATTTTAAAAAAAACTTTGAAACCTATGATATGAATTAAGATTAGATTTACTCAGGTTCATATGTGACTGTGTGAAAATAAGCAAATGGTTAGCATCTTACTCTTTATTTGAATTGTTCTTGTATGGATACCTGGAGGGAGAGCTTAGTCTCTGGGATTCGACGCCGAGTTATTATCTTCGGTGCCGACCTTTAAATCTTATGACAATCCGAGCTTTACTCCAAGAAGGTGTCCAATCGCATAGAGCTTTGAGCAAAAAACAGGGGGAGTGTACCTGCAAAGGCACTCCGAAGCTTAAGTCAGTATTGAGAATTTAATGTGTCTTTAGGATAGAAGATCATACCTTTTTATAGGTGATAGTGTATAAATCGGTTATGTTCCTGCTTTATTGTCTGTATTAAAGAGCAATAATAAGGGTTTGGACGTTTCACTTTTGTGAAGCAGTCCGTTAAGCTTATTTGTAACGTTACTTTTTAATAATTGACATTGATTGCCGATTAGTAACTCTAACGCCAATTAATAACGTAAATTGCCGAGTAATGACTACAATGCCGAACTATAACGCCAATTTTCTGGGTAATAATATGAATAATGCCGAGTTATGAATGATAAAGCCGATTTATGATATTGGATTTGTAATGGCCGGACCACAGCCCCCAAGCTTGGCCTGGGAAAGTATTTTAATGAAGCAGGTTGAGCTTTTAATGAAGCATAAATCGGCCATTTTGAGTAGGTGTATAATGTCGGCAGGTGAGTTAGGCTAGGAGCCCCCAGTTCAAGATGCTT